>NC_060123.1:104996461-107496461 GCF_021461395.2 Schistocerca americana
CTTTGTCGCATTTCTTATCAACATTTGTTTTTAGGAAATGTCTCTGCTGAACTCCAAAATGTCTTTTAGTACACATAATTTATAGCTACCCCAGTGCTAGCCTCATACTCTGGACTAATGGTGTTACAATGATTGTCCGGAAAACCAGATTTTCGGATTTCATGGTCTCTCCAAACAGAGTCAAGAGAATTTCTGGAGGTACGTAGCAAAAGACACGGTCAATTATTTTACGGTCACTGTTCCCTACTGACGTCAGAATCGACGAATTGTTCACCATAATCACCTTTCGTTCATCTATCTGCGTCTCCTTCGACCTCTTCTTATTTTTGTGTTCTGCATGCGTCGCATTCTAGTGTATTTTTTTCGGTTACACTAGATAATAAGTAATTTATAATCTGTCTACCCTCTGATGCTCATTCCTGAACGCAATAAATTATCCAACAAGTAGCTCACGCTTTCAAAACTTCCGCTCAAACGTCTGCAGTTAGTGTAGGATCCGCCACGGAAGTGCCAAACCCTGCAGTCTACCTACAAGCTCGAACAGCGAAAGAGCTGCAGGAGGAGCGGGGAAGCACCCGTGCGTCGACAGTAATATCGGCAGTACGTGGGCAAAGTCGTTATCTGGTAAAAGTTTTGGGCTGGAATTGCGAGCGTCTTTTCGAGGGTGCTTCTCGTGTCTAACGACGCACCTAAACTTTGGGCCATTAGCGCCCCATGGCTGTGGATAGGGGTAGGAACGCGTGTGTGTACCTTTCTCTGTTTCAGCTCCGTGTGCTTAGCTCTTACTCTTGTTGCACTCAGTAACGGGAATCTCACTCTCTCCATTTTCTCCTCGCCTGCCGCTCTGCTTATCTTTCCCCTGGAAGTTTTCCACCATCCATTTAAGTGAGTGCGCACGTGAGTGAGTGCTTGATTACGTGGTTATGGCGACGTGTAAGGGGGAGATAAAGATAGGTAGATAGACAGGTAGAGAGAGAGAGAGAGAGAGAGAGAGAGAGAGACAGAGACAGAGAGAGAGAGAGAGAGAGAGAAAGAGAGAGAGAGAGACAGAGAGACAGGAGGGGAGGGGAGGGTGAAATTTAATCACAGTACAATCAAAGTTGGATCGCCGAAATATCGAGGCAAGTTTATTTTAGGATCCGGTAGCAAACCCGAAGAAACATTCAAGACTTATTACGCCGGGAAAGCCTACGCAATCACAATCAGAGTATTATTTGTCATTCTTCGTGACGCAAAAATACAGAATAGTCTGTCATATGACACAAAAAACAGGACAATATACCTCATCGTCAATATCCCGATCAGCTTAATACGGGCTGCCTCGAATTCTTCTCTCGTGCATACTTCTCCGAGTGACAATTGCAAGAAAATGGCTCTGAGCACAATGGGGTTTAATATCTGAGGTCATCAGTCCCCTAGAACTTAGAACTACTTAAACCTAACCAACCTAAGAACATCACACACATCCATGCCCGAGGGGGGATTCGAACTTGCGACCGTAGCAGTCGCGCGGTTCCGGACTAAAGCGCCTAGAACAGCTCGGCAACCGCGGTCGGCCTGACTATTGCATCCCACACCTTCATTTATTTGTTGACTGTATTCCAATAGCTCTCTTCCCTTGCAGTTTTTACTTTTACGGTTTCCTCTTATAGCTTATTAACATATCACGATCCGGATTCACACTCATGAAGAATTTTTTAAAGGACATCGTATTGGCCGTTGACTGTAGAAATATCTTATTTCGCAGCTGCAGTTTCGACCTTCGGGCCATTTACAACACCCAAAAGCTAAAAGAAAACAAAAATGAAACACAGAATGTATGTACAGAACTTCATAAACTTATTATTTCGACAGTTGTACATTACAAAAATCATGAAAGTAATGCATCACTTACATTTTATTTGAGCGTACGTCAGGTTTCAAAATTCTCTACAATAGGTGATAATTGGCTTCCCCATCGCAACTCCATCTCTCTGGTCACTGACTTAAATGTAAGTGGAAATCGACATATGTCGAAATAAGTTCGTTAATTCAACAACAAACCTAACCACAGTAACGAATGAGACGAGGAAAGCTAGTGAAGAGAGACGCCACATCAAAACTAACCACCTTATCAGAGTTGTCCCAGCGCATTCCCTCAAACCGACGTAAAAAATCCTTCGACTTCTTAACGTGATGCTTACTCCGACTAATTAGTGGGCTCAAAAGCGTAGCAAGCAGTTTAGCTACACGATAGGTCGAAACACAAGTTACTTTCGGCAGGCCATATAATCTAAGGCAAACAGCACGATAAATATTAAGACACTTGATAGGCATCTGCGACAAGGTAACTTTCATCAGGAGCTGATTAGTCTTTCTCTCAACGCTTTATGTGGGGTCGGCACCGTTACTGCGATACGCTGAGTCAGACAGTAAACACTACATCTTTTGAACGTAAACCTGCTTGTCGAAAACAGCTATACCATTGCGCTTGTCCACAAGTAACATAACAACATCATGATTAAGTCAATTCTTTCAGCTGCTGCTATATTGTATGGACGTGCCTCGTTGAACACAGGCCTGCCTCCCTCCTAGCCTCCTCTGCAATATCCGGATTTACTTTAAAAACAGCCTATTCAACTGAACTAATAAAATCAACCACTGGCATATGCTTCGCCGTCGGTGCAAGGGTTAGGTCTTCCACAGCCAGATGAAGCTGCGTAGACAAAAGCTCCATGAGATTTGTCACAGAACATCAACGTATTGTGAATGGAATACTGCTCCCTCATTGTAAAACAGAGGAACAGAGCTAATGCTATCTCGCCCACTGGTTGTTAACGTACACAGTCGGTAACTTCTGAACCACTCACTGTACTGAAAGAGAAGACTGTGTAATGATGTAAACATAGATCGGAAGAAGGAAACAGAGAATTGCCGAAACCTGCCATCTATATGAATAAATGATTTTAACACTCTTGGCAGTTGAAAATTTATTCAGTATTCAAAATACTACAGATCGCTGCCATGTCGATGATGTCGGAAGTGGATAATTTCTGACGTCGGTCCTCTTTGATTGTACTATTGCGCTAAAGTTTACAGTGTGTGTGTGTGTGTGTGTGTGTGTGTGTGTGTGTGTGTGTGTGTGTTTGAACACACTATGTGATCAAAAGCATCCAGACACTCCCAAAACGTACGTTTTTCGTGTTAGGTACATTGTGATCCCACCTAATGCCAGGCGCTCCATATTAGCGTCCTCAGTATTCATTAGACATCGTGCGAGAGTAGAATGGAGCGCTCTGCAGATCTTACGGACTTCGAGCGTGGTCAGGTGACGGGGTGTCACTTCTGTCATACGTCTGTACGCGAGATTTCCACACTCATAAACATTCCTAGGTCCACTCTTTCCTATGTGATAGTGAAGTGGAAACGTGAAGGGACACGTACAACACAGAAGCGTACATACCGACGTCGTCTGTTGAGTGACTGAGACCGCCGACAGTTGAAGAGGGTCTTAATGTGTGATAGGCAGACCTCTATCCAGAAGATCACATAGGAATTCCATACCGCATCAGCATCCACTGCAAGTACTATGACAGTTAGGTGGAAGGTGAGAAAACTTGGATTTCATGGTAGAGCGGCTGCTTATAAGACACACATGAAACCGGTAAGTGCCAAACGACGCTTCGCTTGATGTAAGGAGCGTAACGTTGGACGATTGAACAGTGTAAAAACGTTGTGTGGAGTGACGAATCACGGAACACATTTTGGCGAGCCGATGGAAGTGTTTGGGTATGGCGAATACCCGGTGAACGGTGTCTGCTAGAATGCGTAGTGCCAACAGTAAAATTCAGAGGCCGTGGTGTTATGGTGTAGTCGTGTTTTTCATGGAAGGGGCTTGCACCACTTGTTGTTTTGCGTGGAAATATCACAGCACAAGCCTACATTGAAACCTTCTTGATTTCCACTGTTGAAGAGAAATCCGGGGATAGCGACTGCATCTTTCAACATGATCGAGCACCTGTTCACAGCGCACAGCCTATGGCGGAGTGGTTACACGACAATAACATCCCTGTAATGCACTGGCCTGCACTGAGTAATGACCTGAATCCTATAGAACACCTTTGGGATGTTTTGGAACGCCGACTTCGTGATAGGCCTCACCGACCGACATTGATACCTCTCCGGAGTGCAGCACTCCGTGAAGAATGGGCTGTCGTTCCCCAAGAAACCATCCAGCACCTGATTTAAACTATGCCTTCAAGGGTGGAAATTGTCATCAAGGCTAAAGGAGGGCCAACACCATACTGAATTCCAGTATTAATGATGGAGGGCGCCACGAACTTTTAAGTAATTTTCAGCCGAGTGTCCGGATAGACTATGTGCGTGTGTGTGTGTGTGTAAGTGTGTGCGTGTGTGCGGGGTTGGAGGCGGGGGCAGATTATGTGGGATTGTGCTATGGTGCTAGTGTTTACAGTATGTGTGTGAGTGTGTGTGTTTTGAAGGTGGATGGGTGTGTTACCTTTCCAGAATAGCTATGCAAACTGAGGTTGTAAATTTCATTGAGAAGCGCTTACTTGCCTAAGTTTTGCCTTGAAAATGACTGTTGCACTCCTGAAAGTTATTTGAATACTGTACTGACATTCTAACGTGTTCTACCATCCTGCCGCTTCGTTTTGTCAGTGTATCCCACCTGTTCCTTTCTTTACTGACTTTGTGGAGAATCTCATCATTACGTAACTAGTTCACCTAGTTTTTCATCATCTTTCTATTGCACCACAACTCAATCGCTTCGAATGTCCTTCTCCTAATTCCACGATTTCCTGCCGTATAATGCTGTCCTACATACCATAATTCTCAGAACTTTCTTCCTGGGATCGATACCAATGTTTGTCACATGTAGACTTCTCCACTTTTCGTCTGCGGAACTGTTTCTTATGTCCTCCTAACATCGTGTTATATTGCTTCTAGGGTAGCAGTATTGTTTAATTTGTTCCATTTGGTGGGTCCTATTTTTTATGTTAAGTTTGTCTGATATTTCATCTCTTCTGGTCAACTTTTCCTCTGTAGAACAGCTTATTATGTCCTCCTCACTTCGTGTTATATTGCTTCTAGGGTAGCAGTATTGTTTAATTTGTTGCATTTGGTGAGTTCAATTTTTTGTGTTACGTTTGCCCCATATTTCGTCTTTTCTGGTCCTAATTACTTTGATTTTTCTTTGGTTTACTCCCAGTCAAATTCCGTACTAATAGTAACAACTCCGTGTGGCCCAATACCCGGGTGGCCGGCCGGTGTGGCCGAGATGTTATAGGCACTTCATTCTGGAATCGCGCGACCGCTACGGTTGCAGGTTCGAATCCTGCCTCGGGCATGGATATGTGTGATGTCCTTAGGTTAGTTAGGTTTAAGTAGTTCTAAGGTCTAGGGGACTGATGACCACAGATGTTAAGTCCCATAGCGCCATTTGAATCAATAGCCGGGTGCAGGTTTTTCTGATGGATGCAACTTTCATAACACTGTACCCTATTCAACCAATAAGGGTGGAGAACCTTTAGCTTATCGTGGAATGAGAACCACGTGGCACTGCTGGCGACTCCTCATGTCGCTAAGAGCTAAACGCTA
Source organism: Schistocerca americana (assembly GCF_021461395.2). Classification (NCBI taxonomy): domain Eukaryota; kingdom Metazoa; phylum Arthropoda; class Insecta; order Orthoptera; family Acrididae; genus Schistocerca; species Schistocerca americana. The sequence continues at coordinate 105,002,060 of NC_060123.1, forward strand.
AATTAAAGGCAGATTGAAAATTTCCGTTGTCCGACCAGAGATCGATCCGGCGACATTTCAGTTACGAGGCACGTTGTTTATGACTATCCCACGAAGAGTGACGGATTAAGCAAGCTTGGGGGCCTAGAAAATCCTTAAAAGATGCCCTGGATTAGCTTTGGGCCTCAGCCTTCAAGAAATAATAAAAAAAGAAAACACTTTACTTTGGTCCCAAAACGATATGCACATCTTCTTCTTTGGTTGTCGTTATACATGCATAGATACATACGAGTACATACGAACGAGAAAAGAGAATCGGATGAGCCGGCTCTCATTCAGAAATTATACACTAAGCAGCGGACATCAAACATAAAACAGCTCAAAATAACATACAACACTCCTGTGATACGCTCCACTGTCGGTGTTGGATCACTTTTCCGGTATATGGGGACCCGTTAGCTCACCAGTCACTTACTGTGTCACAGGTGCGTACTACTGTAGTGGTCTATATTATTTTATGCTATTTTATGTTTGACGTCCGCTACTCAGCGAAGCATTAAGGACTGTGAACGCCGGATCATCCAAGTCTCTTTTCCGATCTGGACACGATTATATTGCGCCCGATGATGCAGCTAAATCGGTGCAACGGTGCGAAAGCCGTCGTGCCTCGGAATAATGGAGTTACAGATGCGGTGCTTTTATCTTCAAAATAATATAGCCAGGCTGTAGCTCTCCTGACTAAAAAGTCTGCTGCATAAACAAAACAAATAAGCTTACCTTATTCATCAGTGCTTCTCGTTTTATAGTAGGCGAATTTCACATTTAGTAGATACAGTAATATTGCAATCTCTTCATATGTTCTACTATTGCTACGCAGGAGTATTGTATCCTATTAATCCACAGAGTCCAACAAAGAAACCATGGCACCAAAGAAACCCAGGAAACGTAAAAATACAACACATTGAAATTTCCTGGCAGATTAAAACTGTGTGTCGGACCGAGACTCGAACTCGGGACGTGTGCCTTTCGCGGGCATGTGCTATACCATCTGAGCTACCCAAGCACGACTCACGCCAGGTCCTCGCGGCTTTACTTCTGCCAGTACCTCGTCTCCTACCTTCCACACTTTACAGAAGCTCTCCTGCGAACCCTGCAGAACTAACACTCCTGAAAGAAAGCGTATTGTGGACGCATGGCTTAGCCACAGCCAGTTGAAATAAATACGGTATCAATTAATTACTTTCTTATTGGTAATCAATAAAACTCTATTCTAACTGATCGGATTAGGGAAATTTCGCGCAAGTTTTGCGGTATTGTCAAATTGCTTCACAAATGGTGTAGCCGTCGCTAACTTGAAGAATTGAGCTAAAACTGACACTCTTCATTGTAAATTTGGGCACCACTGTCTTTCCATTGGACGGTAAGAATAATACCATTTATACCCTCACTTGACAGACTTTTTGTTACTAAGTCTTCCTATCTAGAAAAGACGTCTCTGTCTACTAGGGCCAACATACTGTGATAATTGGACTGTTCATTCAGTCCAACGAGACCTATAATTCTCCTTCACTTTCACTGAGCATAGCAACGTCATCAGCTAATCTAATCAAAGGTATTCTGCAGCGCTGAGTACTAAGCCCACCCTTGGTAAGTTGATTTATTTTCGTCATTGTCGCTTCGATGCATAGTTTGAACATTAAGTCCGAAAGAACCCATCCGGATCTTGCATCCTTTCTAATCCGAGCACTACTTTCTCTCTCTTCCATTCTTAGTCTTCTGTCTTCGTTTCTGTATTTTGTATATTCCATAAATCACTACAGCTCACTACTGTTTTTCACAAAATTTCAAACATCATTCGAATCATTACTTAGAGAAGGTATTAGTTGCACATTTCCTTCGCAGCTATGTGTCTAGACTGTAGGAGCGCCATGCATTAAATCTTTCCACTCTAAATCTTCTTACTGGACAACAGTGAATGATGTGGCATGCTATTTCCTTCATTGCATCATAGTCCCCGTAAATATTTTGTGCGGTCCCACAGTTATAAAAGGAAGCTTTGCATCTGGCAGGCCTGGTTCTGACGTGGTGAGACGGCTCCACATCTTTGCTTCGTAGCTGCGTGTTTGTAAGAGGTGCAGTCGAGACAGCCGGACTCGCCGAGCCTTGTCCAACAAAAAGAGTCGAATTAGAAACACAGAATATTTCTGAAAGGCAAGGAACAGATAAGGGAGGGCTGTGGAGATCACAAACTTGTTCTTTTTATCTGTGTCTGACGTGACTCAAGTAAGAAAGCATCTCGTTGATTGATTTCCTAGGACCTGATGCATTGTAAACTTCACTCTATTCTCGATCCAATACCTCACGTGATTCGGGGACTGGTGGTGCTGTTTAAAGAGTAAATGCAAGCGTTTCGTGCTCTAGTTTGTGTCCGGCATAACGGCACCGTTTATCAGCTGCCGTTTTGTGTCGTTACCAGCTGTCTTAAGATGTTAATAGGAAACTAAGAATTGAAAACTTCAAATAATCTCTCAGAAGTCACCTAGACTTAGTGCGACGTTACATACACCAACTGTTCAGGATACATCTTGCAAATGCTATAAATCCGTGATTTAGATTTAATAACACCCACCGTTACAGAACATTTATTCTGATGTTTCCATATTAGTTTGTGTTTTGGGTGCTACACGTATTTAGCGATTTGTAATGCTCATTGTCCGTTGGCCTGTTATCCACTGGGAAGTATCGAATACGTCTCGTTATAATTACTTCTGAATTCTGGTATTTGGGGTAAAGCTAAACAAAGTTTTAAATCCGTCAATTAATCAGCATAATATTTCAAAACAATACAGTGAAATATAATTGCCATATGAAACTGCAGCCTAACTGTCTGTACATTTATTTAGTAATAGCGGATAGAAAGGTCAGCAGTTGATCGCGGAACTCGTTTCTATCGGTAATAACAGTTTTAACGTAGCAGCTCAATGTGTATACCAAAAAGATTTAACTCGGTCGCAGGAAGTCCGACTGGCAGACTCAATTTACTGATTTTAGCCTTTAATTTTGTCGGTCGAAATTCAGTTTACGTGTGCCACTACAGTTACCGTAGACAGAATCTGAAACCGGCGTGTTTTTCAGTTTGGACAGAAAACGTCAATACTGGTGCAGTTTTTAATTCTGCATCAGTTGGAAGAGAACTCTCTAGCCTCCACACTACCATTTGGAATGACATTAAGTACATTCTGGTTGCCATGATAAAAGCTGAACTCCCTTTCCTTACTCAAATACCTGCACAACGCAATGACAGCAGTAACCAAGTGGGTAGTCCTGTGTAATCGTAAATAAGTAATTATTTGCTAGTGAACAATATCCAGAAAATGTACTCATAATAAGAAACTGTGTCGAATCACGTGAAGATAGTAAGCTTTTAATAATACTGTTCACAGCTCGTACTTCCACATATCGGTAACTTAATTCACTGGTAAACTCCAGGGATTTGGAATACTACTGCCACAGATAACAGATTAACTTAGCCGTATTACCAAAAAGAAATAAGACGGTATTTCGAACGAAAGGGACACTGTAATATCGTGCAGTTCAGCTCCTCTCCTCATATGCTCCATCCTGTATATTGTAGTGAGTGGTCAGGGAATCGGGGTGGCCGAGCGGTTCTAAGCGCTACAGTTTGGAACCGCTCGACCGCTACTGTCGCAGCTTCGAATCCAGCCTCGGGCGTGGATGTGTGTGATGTCCTTAGGTTAGTTAGGTTTAAGTAGTTCTAAGTTCTAGGGGACTGATGACCTCAGAAGCTAAGTCCCATAGTGCTCAGAGCCATTTGAATCATTCAGCGGAATCCGTTCCTTTGATGTACACAGAACAGAATACGCATATAGTAAACAAATTTTGAAATGTGATCCTCATTTGCCATTTGAATATCTACAAATAAATACGAACGCTGGACTAAATTTGTCAGGAAAGTTGGCAGTACTGGGATACAAATATAAATATATTTTTTAATGAATTAACACATTTTCACACTAAGTACACCGCTAATTGTATCTGTGAATTACATTATATTATAATCGGAACTAATGTGCCACTTGCAGCTGCCACATGTGGTAGATAATATTACCAGACCGATCACTCTTCGGCGATAAAATCTACATCTGAATCTACCTGATTACTCTACATTTCATTGTTAAGTGCCTGGCAGTGATTTCATCGAACCACTTTCAAACTATTTCTCAACCGTTCCACTCTAGAACAGCACATCAATGGCAACAGTTATACCTTCCTGTGTGAGATCTAGCTTCTTTTATTGTGTTATGATCATTATCCCATCCTTTTATGCACCAAGAAAATATTTCACCCCCTGAGGAGAATGTTGGTGATTGAAATATCAAGGGAAGACCAGGCGTCAACGATAAACACCTTTGGTTGAATGATTGACAGCCAAATTCAAGTATAATATACGTGGCGCTCTCTCACCTATGTCACAATAGCACAAAACGAGGCGCACTTCTTCGAATTTTTGCGATGTCCTCCGTCTATTCTATCTGGTAGGGATCGCATACCACACAGCAGTACTTCAGAAGAGGACGTACAAGAGTGATATAGGCAGTTTCTATAGAAGACATGTTGCATTTTCTCAGTGTTCTGCCAATACATCGTAGTCTTTCGTTTGCTTTAGCAATAACATTATCAATGTGTTCGTTCCAACTTAAGACTTTCGTAATTGTATTCACCAAATTTTTAATTGAATTTACAGTATTAAGATTTGCGTGATTTATCTTGTAACCGAAATTTGGCGGAGTTCGTTTTGGTAGTCATTTGGATGACTTTACACTAGTCGTTATTTGGTCACGTTTCACTTTTCGAACCATCCAGATATCCAGCCTAAATCATTTTGCAATTCAGTTTAATCACCTGATGACTTTGTAAGACAGTAAATGTCAGCATCATCTGTAAACAGTCTAAGAGTGCTACTCATATTGTCCCCTTAATCGTTTATGCAGATCATGAACAGCAGAGCACCTGTTACACTTCCTTTGGGCACGCCCGATATTGCTTCTCTTTTACTGGATAACTCTCCGTCAAGTACTACGAACTGTGGCCCTTCGGATAGGAAATCACGGACCCAGTTGCACAACTGAGACGCAGTCCATAGCCAGCCAATCTGATTAGAAGTGGCTTATGCATTACAGTGTCAAAAGCCTTCTGAAAATCTAAAAAGCTGAAGTGAATCCCCTGTCAAAAGTACTCTCTGGGATAACTCTCCGCCAAGTACTACGAACTGTGGCCCTTCGGATAGGAAATCACGGACCCAGTTGCACAACTGAGATGCAGTCCATAGCCAGCCAATCTGATTAGAAGTGGCTTATGCATTACAGTGTCAAAAGCCTTCTGAAAATCTAAAAAGCTGAAGTGAATCCCCTGTCAAAAGTACTCTCTGCTTCGTGAGAAGAAAGAGCTGGTTGTGTTTCGCGAGGACGATATTCTCCGGAGCAGTGTTGGCTTTTTGTTAACAAAAAATATTCTTCGAGATAACTCATTATGGACAAATTGCAGTATATGTTCCAAAATCCCATTGCAAATCGACGTTAGCGACACAGGTCAGTAATTTAGCGGAGTACTAATTCTTTTCTTGGGTATTGGTGTGGCTTTTGAAATTTTCCAGTCCTTATGAACGGATCTTTCAACGAGAGATCTGTTGTATATGATTGTTAAATGTGGAGCTGTTGTATCGGCATACTCTGAGAGGAACGTTACTAGCACACAGTAATATCCGGAGGTTTTTATTAAGTGATTTAAGCTCGGTTGCTACACCGACAATATCCACACTCAGTTACTCATGTTAGCAGTTGTTCTTGGGTTGAATCCCCGAATATATTCTTCGTCTTCTTGGTGAAGGAATTTTAGAAAACTGCATTTAGTAACTCTGCTTTAATGGAACTATCACCTGTAACAGTACTATTTTTATCGCACAGTGAAGGCATTGATTGAATCTTTCCGCAGGTGTATTTTACATACGACCAGAATCTTTATGGAATTTCTGCCAGATTTCGTGATGCAGTTTCGTTGTCGAAAGTACGAAAAGCATCTCGCTTTGAAGTACGTGCTACATATCGAGCTATTGTTAGCACTTCGTCAGTATAAGACACACTATCGAAATAAACACCCCGCTAGCTGAATGTTCAGCGCGGTTGGCTGCCTTGTGGAGGACACGGGTTCGATTACCGGCACATAGTAAGATACTTCTTTGGTAAGAGACTTTAAATAGGGGAACGAGTACACTTAGCCTTGGGGTGCTAATTGAAAAGTTACTCTACCGACTTGTAATGGCTTCAAATCCAAAAACTTTGCAAAGGCCTGGAGGGCGGTGTGCTGACCGCGCAGTCCTCTATATCGCACCCAATGACGTCAGAGATTTGCGGAAAATAAACATAGTGAAAAGTCCAGAAACTTTGAAAAGTTAGTGACAACAGACCATGCATTTACGACCAGATACCAGATTGTCTTTTGCAGATGGGGACCCACAGCTCGTAAGTATTAAAAGAAACGTATATATCTACCACAAGGAGATGAAAACAATTTATTTAGATTTTTAGTACTTGTATTTACTTTCGCCATTTTTCCATTTACTCTCAATCGACAGTCTATTGTCAGTAGACGGTTCATTCCATTCAACACATCCCGTAATTCCGCTTCACTTTTAGTGAGGATATCGACGTCTTCAGCACATCTTTTCACTTTGACTTTGATCCGACTCTTGAAAATCTTTTATTTCCGTCATTCATTCTTCAGTGTATAAATAGAAAAGTAGAGGCAAACGGCCACACCCCTGTCTTACATCCTTTTTCATCCGAGTTCTTCGTTCTTTGTCTTTTAGTCTTATTGTTTCCACTAGGTTCATGTGCATACTGTACAGTACCCGTCTTCTGATATAGCTCATCACTGCTTTCCACAGTATTTCCAACATCTTGCACCATTTCAGATTGTCGAACGGTTTTCCAGACCAGCAAATGTCATTAACTTGTCATGATTTTTCTTCTTTCCTGCTTCCGCAACTATCCGCAACGTGAGAACTTACTCCCCAATGCCTTTGCCTTTCCTAAAGCCAAATTGAGCGTCATCTAAAAGATCCTCAGTTTTTTTCCATCCCTTTGCATATTATTCGTGTCTGCAACTTGGATGCTTGAGCTGTTAAGCTGAGTTTGCGACAGTTCTCTCATTTATTGGCTCTTGCTATCTTCGGAATTTTGTGGATAGTATTTGTCTGAAGGTGAGATGGTATATCTCCCGGCTCATACAATCTTCACACCAGCGTGAATTGTTTTGTTGCCATTTTCCCCAACGACTTTACAAATTACGATGGAATGTTATCAATCTCTACTGTCGTATATGATCGTAAGTCGTCCACAGCTATTGTAAATTCTGCTTCTAATACTAGCTCCCCTGACTCCTGTTTCATATTCTGTCGCGTCATCTGCCAGGTCCTCCACCTCACACAGGCATTCATTGTACTTATTCCAGGTATCCGCTCACTACTCCTCATTTAGCAGTGATATTGAAATTCCAGCTTTATGTTACGGCCCATGCCTTTTATTTAACCAAAGTTTTCTATGTGCTGACTCAATCCTTCCACCATCATTTCTTCTTTGATTTCTTCATATTTTAACATACCAATTTCCTCTTAGCTTCCCTGCTCTTACAGTTATTTCATTCGTTATTGACGTATTTTTCAGTATTCCTGAATTTGCCTGAAATTTTTGTCCTTCTTTTTCTCGTAGATCTGCTGAAACAATTCTTCAGTCGTCAGTAACCGTCAGTGTATCTATGTTTTCCATTCCTACTTCTCTGATTCCCCTCTCTATACATGACCTTTCCACTTGAACTGAAACGCCTACTGAGCTATTCCTACACGCAACATCTATGGCCTCAGAGACTTTCAAGGGTGTGCGTTCAATCGTAGTAGTCCCATATCTCACTTCTTTGCGCACTGATTTGTCCTGGTTAGTGTCTAAAACGCCAGCCCATTCTTCATCGTTACCAAATAGTAATCTGAGTCAATATACATTGTTGAGTACGCTTGATAAGAAAATATCTTATTTCGTAATCTGGACCTGTCCGTGATGTAATCTAACCTCAGTCTTCCGATATGTTCCTGTCTTGATATGTTGATATGTTCCTGGCTTGATAAGAAAATATCTTATTTAGTAATCTGGACCTGTCCGTGATGTAATCTAACCTCAGTCTTCCGATATGTTCCTGTCTTCTTCGAGTATTCTTTCTTTGCGTGTTATTCTTCAACGGAGTAATCGCTACTGCTGGCTGTGGTATACACCACTTCTAACGAACACCGAACGACGCGCTCCAGTACGCGGCCGCCAAATACATCGCTGGCCGCACTTCTCTGGGCGGCCCGCTGCTTCCATCGCTGGCCGTCTTCACACGCACGCTCCCTTACGTGGCCGAGAAATACAACGCTGGCCGCACTTCTCCGGGCGGCTCGCGGCCACCTTCGCTGGCCGCCTTCGCGCGCGCGCGTTTGTCAGCACACAGCAATTGGCTACGCCAGGAAACATTGCGATTGGTTTTCCCTGGAAAACAGCGACCCCAGTCGACGGCTCCATTAACTAGCAAGCCTTATACAAACCCGGCCGCCGCCGCAAACTACAGTACTCATCGGGAAGTGCAGTACGCCGTGTTCCAGCTGCTTGCGGATCACTCGCTCCAACACTCGAGGTTGCCTGGCTGCTCGGTGGAAAATCTTGCGACTTCATTTTGAGAGACTGAACTCCATTGGACTTGGGAATAATTACGGGACGTGCACCCCATCATGCACATTCGGACATTGGTATAACCAAACTTTAATTCTGCATTACTTCTGAGTGTGAGCCTGGGTAGACGCTTGGCTAACATAATTGTTAAAAAGTGATTTGTGATTCAATAAACCAGACTGAAGAGGTTATTGTGTTATTCCTGGTTATAACACTGGCTAAAATTTTCTGCAGAAAGTTTTTCCTTTTTCCTCTCTTTCCTGCTACAAAGCTCACTTTCTTCAGTAACCATTTCTTCAACTGCTGCCCCTTCAAATGTATTCCAGTCTTCCATGAATTATGTATTTTCATCTTGTTTTGCGCACTGAATTGTCCATGCACTGTTCTCGTATACTCGTATTTTGTCTTCTCGTTTGTGGCTTGCGAGGCCGCCATTTTTACTTGAACTATTATTGTCAGTATCGGTTTTCTGTCGACTCTGAGAGATACCTATCTCTCAATTGTTCACAATAACTCACTATCTACTCTAACTTCCCATTCATAACTATTCCTACTAGCCGGCCGTTGTGGCCAAGCGGTTCTAGGCGCTTCAGTCGGGAACCGCGCGACTGCTACGGTCACAGGTTCGAATCCTGCCTCGGGCATGGATTTGTGTGATGTCCTTAGGTTAGTTAGGTTTAAGTAGTTCTAAGTTCTAGGGGACTGATGACCTCAGATGTTAAGTCCCATAGTGCTCAGAGCCATTTGAACCATTTGATTCCTACTACCGCTGTACCATTTTCTGCTTCTGTTGATATTATAATATAATCGTCTGATCAGATATCCTAGTCATCTTCCCGTTTCACTTTACTAGCCCCCGCTAAATATATATATTGAACCTCAGCACTTGCCTTTTCAGATTTTTTAGGTTCTCAATCGCGTTCAAACTTCTGACATTCCTCACCCCGACTCCTAAAATTTTACCGTCTCCTCGGTAATTCCATCTTTCTCTCACAGTCATCCACCGCTCTGTAGTCCCCTCCTGGATGACCCGAATATGGGCTGATGAGGAATCTTTTGTCAATGGAGAGATAAACATGACACTTTCCAATTACAGGTCACATGTTCTGTGTATACACAGAATGTATCTTTAATTTTGTGGTTTCCATTGCCTTCTGCACCCTCATACCGTTGATAATTGCTGAGTCATAAGCTTTCAGGGGCAGTTGTCCTTCACAAAGTCAAGAGAGTTTACCGAAATTCTGTCGTCTTCTGATCTCTTTGACAAGGCTGTTGGCAGAACGAGAGTGATTTCTCATGTTGGAGCTCTTCGGTTGACATTGATGATAACTTTTATTCAAAACTGAAACAACATCAAGATTCGGACCCGTACCCTGGGGCATTGTGAATACTATCAAAGACGCTAGCCCTGGACTATGCGTGTTTTTCTCCACTTCCAATTAGTTTCTTCTTAGATGTAAATCGATAACAGATAAGGAACTGTTAGAATATTTACTATTCTCAATTATTATATTCAGATTCCCGTAAACCTCACAGATTTTAATGGAAGATTAAAGATCGCGTGAAGGTATCGATTGCTTAAAAGACAAACACCAACATCACATTTGAAATCAGTCAATGAAACGGAACTATTTCACTCACGTTTCACAGCTCGTAAATTTAAAGATCTAGTTAGTATTCTCAGTGAAGTTATACTTCTCAGATTTAAGGCCGTCACCTTTTACTTTTTGACAAGCTTTTTACTGTACGTCCAATAGTGCATTCATTTACAAAGTAATCTTGACCGTTAATGATTCCAATACTCGCTTCAATAGGCAGTATGAGATCGAAGATGATCTATCCCTTAAATGTAGTATGACACGCTTTTGAAGATTATCTAGGCCGGCCAGTGTGGCCGATCGGTTCTAGGCGCTACAGTCTGGAACCGCGCGACCGCTACGGTCGCAGGTTCGAATCCTGCCTTGGGCATGGATGTGTGTGTTGTCCTTAGGTTAGTTAGGTTTAAGTTGTTCTAAGTTCTAGGGGACTGATGACCTCAGATGTTAAGTCCCATAGTCCTCAGAGCCAAGATTATCTTGTCTGAAGTCTAACTTCACTAACGTCAGTATCATTCAGCGGTACAATTACTGTGGTAATCAGCAAACGTAGTTCGCATACATTTAGTTGACACTCTGTTTGTTTAAAAGTGTAGAAACTCTTCCACTTCGTTAAGTCGTCTGATACAACAACCTGACATAAGGCATCTGAATTTAAAACTACCTAGGTCACAACTTCTTATTCGTTAACGACACGTTTCACCTTTGTGGGGCATCTTCAGGGTGTCTTAAAATTTTCCATTTAACAACTTATTAAAAGTAATAAAACGGCTCTGTGTTAGACTGAAGCAGGAGTCGAGTCAAATGGTCTCGGTGGACCCACTTGATTCGACGCGTTCTTCAGAACTCGCTCTGCCATTTTATTTTTCAAATATGTTGTAAAAAAGGCAAGTTTTAAGATAATCTGAAGATGCTCCACGAAGGCAAAATACGTTCTTAATAGAGGAACAGAATACTTTTTTTTAATTTCAACATTTTACAAATGTTGTTAATATGCTATTCTAAAACAAGCTCAAGATCGATTGTTGAACTCTTTCATTTTCAGATGTTCGTTTCAAACAACAGTTTTTAACGATTTACGAGGGTGACACAAACGAAGGTGACACGACGTTCTCGCCATCGCGGACCGTCGGCGCTCTTGTGATTAGTGATCCGCACTGCCGATTTGCTACGTGGCTGGAACTCCGATGAAACACCTGCCAGGATCTCCTCCATGCAACATGAAACAGAAGACACCAAAGTTTCCGTGTATACATCGTGTCAATAAACATTAATAATTAAAGCGTATGCTACTATGGCTTAGCTGAGGTCGCTCGAGCGGAAAGTAAGGACATAGCTGATCACTAAATATGGAGCAACACATATCCTTATTCCGAGATGAGCGACCTCAGATTAGATTTTATCGATTGGTAACACCACACAGGACATAGAATAACGGGATTCGGACAGCAGGATGTAGAGAGAGTTACTAATGACATTAAATGTATTCGTATTTGCGAATAATGACAACCGTCAGCAGTAGAACGGAATGACGACAGTGAAAATTTGTACTGGACCGGGACTCGAACCCGTACTGAAGACAGTGTAACTCTACAAAGTTATTAAAACGCTAGACTGTGACCAGTATGCACGCATACACACACACACACATACACTCACACACACACACACACACACACACACACACACACAAGAAACAAAAGAAATAGACTAATAACTACATCGATACTTGAAAATTAGTCGCTCTAATTTGTAACTCGCATACAGTTAGCAAAACCTGGCCAAGTAGTAGTTCTCAAGGCAATGGAAGGGTATAGTGTCCTTTTACTAGCAGGACTATACTGTATCCCTCTGCGTAACGGCATAGACTAGCGCCCTTTTCAGGCGCTTCTTCCGAAACATTACTGTTTACTCAAATATATGCGCTGTCAATAACACACTGCCTCAGATGATAAAAGAAGAGTGGTCTCCTCCGAAATTTATAGTTCATACGAGATTGGCCTATTAGCTTAGATTCGTATTCAGGCGCTAACTGTTTAGTGAATAAGTGGCAACTGCTCTTTCAAAAATGGTTCAAATGGCTCTGAGCAATATGAGACTTAACTACTCAGGTCATCAGTCCCCTAGAACTTAGAACTACTTAAACCTAACCAGCCTAAGGACACCACACACATCCATGCCCGAGGCAGGATTCGAACCTGCGACTGTAGCGGTCGCGCGGTTCCAGATGGTAGCGCCTAGAACCGCTCGGGCACATCGGCCGGCGCAACTGCTCTTTCACTACTCGTTAATGAACAGTCTACCGAGAATAGAACACGGATTAAAAATAAACTAAAGGAAAACGAAGACACCGAGAATCACAGAAATGAGCTTAGCGACAAAAGCACTCCCAACGAGGGAACCAACAGCAGACAGACTGACAAGTCTCTTACCTCGAAAGCCAAATAACACATGACGGACGAATTAAGGATCACATAAAAACCAGACTCCCACAAGGAATGAGAACGTTCAACTCCAAACAAAATTTCCTAGCATCAACCTTCGGACAGAGATGTCTGTGGATTTATTTCTGTAACACAGCATTGCATGGAAGTGGAGTATGGAACGTCGGAAAACAGTTACAGAAAGAAAAATATTAAGTTTTTGATGTGGTGTTCTACATTGACGATGTAAAGTAAATGATCTGATAAGAAATTCATAATTTCGAGAAGGATAAGAAATTGGTGAGCATAATAACTTAAAGATGGGATGGAAGTATGTGGCACATACTAAGACATCATTGAATACTCTCCATGGTACTAACAGGAGCTGTAAGTGCAGCGAACTGTTGGGGGAAACATATATTTGAATATATCTGACAATTATGAAAATATTTTCAGAGACTACTAACACTCACGAGATTGCCTGATTTACTTAAATTACATGTTCTTGTTGTTGTGGTCTTCAGTTCTGGGACTGGTTTGATGCAGCTCTCCATGCTACTCTATCCTGTGCAAGCTTCTTCATCTCCCAGTACCTACTGCAATATACATCCTTCTGAATCTGCTTACTGTATTCATCTCTTTGTCTCCCTCTACGATTTTTATCCTCCACGCTGCCCTCCAATACTAAATTGGAGATCCCTCGATGTCTCAGAACATGTTCTACCAACCGATCCCTTCTTCTAGTCAAGTTATGCCACAAGCTCCTCTTCTTCCCAATTCTAGTCAATACCTCCTCATTAGTTATGTGATTTACCCATCTAATCTTCAGCATGCTTCTGTAGCACCACATTTCGAAAGCTTCAATTCTCTTCTTGTCCAAACTATTTATCGTCCACGTTTCACTTTCATACATGGCTACACTCCATACTAAAACTTTCAGAAAAAACTTCCTGACATTTAAATCTATACTCGATGTTAACAAATTTCTCTGCTTCAGAAACGCTTTCCTTGCCATTGCCAGTCTACATTTTATATCCTCTCTACTTCGACCATCATCAGTTATTTGGCTCCCCAAATAGTAAATCACCTTTACTGCTTTAAGTGTCTCATTTCCTAATCTAATTCCCTCAGCATCACCCGACTTAATTCGACTACATTCCATTATTCTCGTTTTGCTTTTGTTGATGTTCATCTTATACCCTTCTTTCAAGACACTGTCCATTCCGTTCAATTGGTCTTCCAAATCATTTGCTGTCTCTGACAGAATTACAATGTTATCGGCGAACCTCAAAGTTTTTATTTCTTCTCCATGGATTTTTAGTACCTACTCCGAACTTCTCTTCTGTTTCCTTTATTGCTTGCTCAATATACAGATTGAATAACATCGGGGAGAGGCTACAACCCTGTCTCACTCTCTTCCCAACCACTGCTTCCCTTTCATACCCCTCGACTCTTATAATTGCCATCTGGTTTCTGTACAAATTGTAAATAGCCTTTCGCTTCCTGTATTTTACCCCTGCCACCTTTAGAATTTCAAAGAGAGTATTCCAATCAACATTGTCAAAAGCTTTATCTAAGTCTACAAACACTAGAAAAGTACGTTTGCCTATCCTTAATCTTTCTTCTAAGATAAGTCGTAGGTCAGTATTGCCTCACGTGTTCCAACATTTCTACGGAATCCAAATTGATCATCCCCGAGCTCGGATTCTATCAGTTTTTCCATTCGTCTGCAAAGAACTGGCGTTAGTATTTTGCAGCTGTGACTTATTAAACTGATAGTTCGGTAATCTGTCGACACCTGCTTTCTTTGGGATTGGAATTATTATATTCATCTTGAAGTCTGAGAGTATTTCGCCTGTCTCATACATCTTGCTCACCAGATGGTAGAGTTTTGTAAGGACTGGCTCTCCCAAGGCTGTCAGTAGCTCTAATAGAATGTTGTCTACACTGGGGACCTTGTTTCGCGTAAGGTCTTTCAGTGCTCTGTCAAACTCTTCACGCAGTATCATATCTCCCATTTCATCTTCATCTACATCTTCTTCCATTTCCATAATATTGTCCTCAAGTACATCGCTCTTGTATAGACCCTCTATATACATCTTCCACCTTTCTGATTTCGCTTCTTTGCTTAAAACTTACATTTGTCCTCTAACCATCCCTGCTTACCCACTTTGCACTGCCTGTCGATATCATTTTAGAGACGTTTGTACGCATTTTTGCCTGCTTCATTTACTGCATTTTTATATTTTCTCCTTTCATCAATTAAATTCAATATTTCTTCTGCTACCCAAGGGTTTCTACTAGCCCTCGTGATTTTACCATTTTGATCCTCTGCTACCTTCACTATTTCATTCCTCAAGGCTACCCTTTTTTCTTCTACTGTATAGGTTATAACCAATAGATTGTGGTCAGAGTCCACATCTGCCCCTGGAAATGTCTTCCAATTTAAAACCTGGTTCCTAAATCTCTGTCTTGCCATTATATAATCTATCTGATACCTTTTAGTATCCCCAGGATTCTTCCATGTATTCAACCTTCGGCTTCCTATTTCATTTCTTAGCCCCAATCCATATTTACCTACTACGTTTCCTTCTCTACCATTTCCTACACTCGAATTCCAGTCACCCATGACCATTAAATTTTCATCTCCTTTCACTATCTGAATAATTTCTTTTATTTCATCATACATTTCTTCAATTTCTTTGTCAGCTGCAGAGCTAGTTGGCATATAAACTTGCACTACTGTGGTAGGTGTGGGCTTCGTATCTATCTTGGCCACAATAATGCGTTCACTATGCTGTTTGTAGTAGCTTACCCGCATTCCTATTTTCCTATTCATTATTAAACCTACTCCTGCATTACTCCTACTTGATTTTGTGTTTATATCCCTGTAGTCACCTGACCAGAAGTCTAGTTCCTCCTGCCACCGAACTTCACTAATTCCCACTACATCTAACTTCAACCTATCAATTTCCCTTTTTAAATTTTCCAACCTACCAGCCCGATTACGGAATCTGACATTCCCCGCTCCGATCCATAGAACGCCAGTTTTCTTTCTCCTGATAACGACGTCCTCTTGAGTAGTCCTCACCCGGAGATCTCAATGGGGGACTATTTTACCTCCGGAATATTTTACCCAAGAGGACGCCATCGTCATTTAATTATACAGTAAAGCTGCATGCCCTCAGGAAAAATTACGGCCGTAGTTTCCCCTTGCTTTCAGCCGTTCGCAGTACCAGCACAGGAAGGCCGTTATGGTTATTGTTGCAAGGCCAGATCAGTCAATCATCCAGAGTGTTGCCCTTGCAACTACTGAAAAGGCTGCTGCCCCTCTTCAGGATCCACACGTTTGTCTGGCCTCTCAAAAGATACCCCTCCGTTGTGGTTGTACCTACGGTATGGCTATCTGTATCGGTGAGGCATGCAAGCCTCCCCACCAATGGCAAGGTCCATTGTTCATGGGGGGGGGGGGGAGGGGGGCAGGGCAAAGAATGTTAGCTTACTAATTTCCATATCCTCAAATTTGGCAATTATTCACATTGCAAAAGTTGCTAAACCTAGTAGCTTTAGAATATCCAAGAAATGAATTTCCCAATTAATATTCTCATCTTTGTGCACACCCAAAAACTTAGCATGCTCCGCCCTGTCTACTGACTTCTGTTGATGTGTTAAATTTATTGGAGGAACTGTACTTTTTGCAGCATAAAACTGGATGTACTGTGATTTTTCAAAGTTTAGAGCAAGCCTATTTGCAGAAAACCAATTAATGATTTTTCTGAAGACCTTTTTGTATCATTTTCAATTGGAGTTTCTTCTACTGGATTAATAATGATGCTTGTATCATAAGCAAACAGTGTCAGTACAGCTTCCTGTTTCAGATAGGAAGGGAGGTCGTGCACATATATCAAGAACAGGAGGGGACCCATGATTGAACCATGTGGAACACCTAATGTAATTTCACCCCAGTTAGATGAGGTGAGAAACTTATTTAAATCACTTGACCCATATAAGGAAAGATTTTGCTTCCTGATCTGTAGGTACGACTTAAACCACTCATATGCTATTACATTTATACCACAGAACTGTAATTTCTGTAACATAATGTCATGGATCACACACTCAAATGCTTTGGACAAGTGACAGAAAATTCCTGTTGGTGACAATTTATTATTTAATGACTCTATTATGTGGACAGTGAAATTGTATATTGCTGTCTCAGTGAAACAGCATTTTTGAAATCCGAACTATCAGTTACTGATGTCTGGAAGGGGTGATGACATGCACCTCCACATCCGCATCCAGTGACGGCTGTCGGCTGAGGATAACACAGAGGTCAGTCGATATAACCGGGACTTCCGAGGACTCTTCGGATGGAGAATCGACGATGTGGTACAAAACCGAACAAACTGTGGAAATGAAGAAAAGTGGAATCCACATACACATCTGCGTCTACTGCCTGGGAGACTTTGTGTATCAATATTTCAGGCACTGCTTCTCTTGAGAGGTTTTTTTCTAACTCTATCCCGAATCTTTGAATGAAGCTTGTTCTCCTCCCGACAAATAATTCTCTTTGGTCTTAGAATGTATACTAGAAACACACTGTAGTAAAACACCTATTTGCCTGAATATCTATGCCTCCCTATTTAACTACTCCAATGACCCGTGATCCTTTCAAATCACGAGTGACCATGAGGTTCTCAAGACATAGTCGGTAAAGATACTCATGAGGAATGTCACAAGAAGTACGTGTACGAGATAAACTAAAGCATCTGTAAGTTGATTATTCAAATTTCAAGCCAGTCGCATAAGAGTGTCGCTAGTAGCGCTAGTATGAGGATGCAAATCACCTTTGCTTTTATGACGATATACGCTGTACGGGCGTGAGCGTGGCAGCGGTGGTCACGGGATGTACAGCCGCAAGCAAACTGGGCTCTGGGCCGCCACGTGGCAGTACCGACAGGGAAGGCCATCGTGATCTGTGTAAGGCTTTTGCGCATCATACTGCATCAGCAGCAGCCATTCGAGCACAACGAACTTTTACAAATCCTGTATTTCAAGGACAACTCCGAGACAGACGCTCTGTAACGTGCATCATACTAAATCCAAACCACCACCATTTGTGAGTTGTGATATCAAGCGAAAGCTCATTGGTGGGTTGGGTGGACGTCTGTCGTTTTCTGATGAAAACTGGTTGTGCATTGGCGCCGTTGGTTAGAAGGAGGCCTATCCGCAGCAAACCTGTCTGTGTGCTAGACACAATGGACCAACACCTGGATTTAGGGTCTGATATGCAATTACCTAGCCAGTAGGACTACTCTTGTGGTTAACCCATACACCCTGGCTGAAAAGATGTACGCCAGTCTGGTGATACGACCTGTTGTTCCGCTAGTCATGTGCAGCATTGCAGGAGATGATTTTTCCAAGAGGGTAACATTCTCGTCCATACCACTGTTGTAGACCGACATACTCCACATAGTGTCGACATATTGCCTTGACCTGCTCTATCACCATATCTGTCTCCAGTCGAGACGTGCTGAACATTATCGGACGCCAGCTGCAGGGCCATCCGCAATCAGCATTAACCGAACCGGTATTGACCTACTAAGGCCAACAGGCATGGACCTCCACCCCAAAAACAGGCGTCCGACCCCTGTTCGACACAATTCATGTGTCTCTCAATGCTTTCATTCAACGTGCGGGCACTTACATCGGCTATTAACGTAACTACCCGTCTTTCACATCAGCTATAGCTTATCTCCTGCTTACATTCATCTGTGATCTTGCAATGTTAACCACTTACAAATGTTACCTATCAAATGTATTTCCAAAACTCCTTCCCTCTACATTAATTAGGTTTTGGTGTTGCAATTTTTTTCCGTCAGTCGTATGAGCTAGAGAAGGACCTAATGCCTCACAGTACTCAAAGTAAGAACTAACCGTATTTCCGTCAGCACCTGTTGTCTTATTCGTTATAAGCAGACTTACGAACCACTCGGCAATCGAAATTTTGTAATATTTTATGTTTGTTATACGTGAAGTTCGTAACTCAAACATCAATCAGCAATTGCAATTTAATGCAAGCCTCAAAAATCCTCCTAAGATTAGAACTTTTCTGAACGCTTATCAATCTGTGGTAAGCCCAATTGCTCGACAGGTGGCGTCCTTACATGACTGAGTGCTTGACTGATAAGTGGATTCGATTGCGGAACATTACAGACTTTTATACAAATATTCAACGAGAATTTCTGTTACCGTTAAAGTACACAAATATGACCAAAATTAATTTTATTTTGTATTAAATGTTAAAAGACTTTACTAACAGATTTCTAAATTTATTATTCGGTAGCTAAGAATATTTGTCAGGAAAATTAGATTTTTGTGCATGACATGTAATTATAAATAAAAAGTTGTGCGTATTCCTAAAAATGACAGATGTGTGTTAATTACTGTATATTTGATGAATTTTATATTTAAAACAAAGAACCTAACAATACTTCACAATCGTTCAATGTGCATAGGAACTGACACACAACACCCCCCCCTCCCCCACCATCTCTGTAGTTTCGTTGTCCCTTCTCTCTTTGTTTATCTCATACTCTTCCTCCCCTTCTCTCCCTTCTCTGTGCAGCACCTTCTGCCGCCCTCTCTCTGTCTCCTTCTCCTTTCTCCCCACTACCATTTCCCGATTCCCCTTCTGTCCAAATCATCTTCTCTCCTCTCTCTAACCTTGAATCTTGTGTATCAATATTGCAAACGAGTTGGAAATGAAACCCTTTAAAATGAATGATTAAATCGCTTAGAATCATTGGTATACAGGCTGTGGGAGAAACCATTCCAGCTGCTGCATAATATTACTCTGTAAATGGGTGGTGTTTGAAAGTTTCAGACGATTCAGATTCCGTAATAATGTTTTAATTATAAACCGACAAGCCAGGAACACAATGTTCTTGTCTTCTGTCAAACAGAAGGTTAGGAAGAAAACAAAACAGCACATGTTTTTGTGTACACTTTTGATCTAAATTATATATAAGAAGACAAAATATACAAGGAGAAACAATTTGTCCTGTGGTTAACACACACTGCTGTTACAGTTAAAACTGACTGTGAGGAGGAAAACTAAATCACACATTTTCCATACACAGCACACAATTTTATTTCTCACAGACGGTTTTCACAGAAAACGGTCATATCATAATTTTAAAAAATTATATACCGTATCTGTATATCCAAATGTTCCTTAGAGCATCGTGTAAATATTTGAAGTAAATCACTCAAGAACTCAGATATTTTGGTAACAGCGGTTCCTCATTGCGTATTACACATAGACGAGTATTATGCAGATTAAAGAAATACAGACTGCGGCCTTCCGAATGTTCATTAGAGTATTGTACAAAAATATAAATGTGACAGGTGCAAAGGGATAGTGCTATTTATTAACTGAATTGATGTAACGAATGTATACTGCAATTTGCAAAGGCGGAACCCTCTTGAAGTACCTTGATCTCGTCGAGTCACTGCTAAGTGATGACGACGATTGAAAGACGTTGGTGGTTTCAAAAAATTCTAATGAACTTAGTTGTCATACATTTTCTAGAACAAATTATTTCGGAATGTCACAATGCTACAACTGAAAGACTATGAATTCCACAACGAGGAGGAGGAGATAGTTAGTAGTTTATACATTTACAGGTAGCTTACATACAAAAGTGTGTAAACGGCATCTGGATGTTTATAAAAAAATAACCTGGGAAGACTGCTGTAATATTAACAGAATTCAATATCATTTGTTTTTAAGCAAATGATGCTCTCTTTATGTAAAGTTCACACTGATTTCACATATTACCTTACGTTTTTCATGGTAATATATTTGTTTTTAAGTGTGAATATTGTGACGAGGATTTTCTTTTGCATGACGAATGTCTACTTGATGGACCTGATCCTATTAAACTCTGCTCACAGGTTTGCAAAATGGAAAATTATTTTTTTTAAATTTCTTCAATTGTTTGCGCTATTACCTCACTGACTGAGATGTAATGGCTACGAATCTTTACCTATTATGGATGACCTACATAAGAGGATATTTTTCCTACTAACCACATTTTACTGATCATGTATGTCAACTAGTTGCAATTTTGTGAAATGAAATATTTGTAGATTCGTCTTATTTTAGAATTTAAACTATTGTAGTAGACCATACAAATAAGCACTAACATGCTCGTAGTTCTGTAGATACTGGTGCATCTTACATACTCGTACTGAATCACATAAGGCACCAAATTATTGGTATAATTTATCTCGTAAGGGTTTTAATGGGTAACCTTTGTAAGCACATGCCACACATTTATAAGGTAGTCCCAAGGCATACTCCCACTACCCAAACCAATCATACATGGCACACTGAATGACAGAGGTCACACATATGAAGCTTCTGAATGTAGATTCCTGAAAGTGAGTGCTTTGTGTGGTGTTCTCATTGTCATATATTTTAAATGTTCTTGAGTAGTCACTAACACATATTGTATGACAATCCAGTACAGGAATTTTAGCGTTGAACATTGCAGTCATTTGTGCTAAATTCTGACTTAGGTGATACCATTCATACTCCTAAAGCACTACTTCCATGCCACTAAATGGTACATTTCGTAACATTATCGGTACTGTCCTACAGGAGTGTATGGGATCAACAGTACATCTTATTTTTTCATTGTTTAACTCACGAGAACTGTTTATATATTCTGCACCCACAAAGTATGGCTGTCGCCGAGCCGAATGAAGTATGTAATTCACGCCCAGAGAGCCATTTATGTGCTTGAGTTGGAGAAACCCATATTCACAGTGCCAGCACAATTATGAACACTAAGTGAAAACTGTGAATCTCAAAAAACATTACATTTGTATCAGAGTTACTAGTCAGAACAATGAAGTTTACTTACGAAAAATATTTTTTGTAACAACTCCAGATGGCGTACATGCTATTAAGCAGGAAATCATAGTCGACTGCTAAACTTAAAAGGTGAGGAAACTGGTAATTAATGCCTTAATATAGGCTTAACATAGAAGAGAACAACGCTGAAAACATGAAAACCTGTAGGCGCTGTATGTGTGCAGCACCATTGCTCAAGCACAACAAGACCCAGTAGGCTAACATGCAAGAGTTGATCAAAGAAGCCCCAAGTCAGAGTTGAAGATCATAGTTCAAAGATTCAGTTACATAATAAATGTACACTGTAGTAGAGCCACAGAGAGATACAAAGGCACTCAAGTTACAATAAAGGAAATACAATAAAAGAAGACTCAGTTGTGTAAGAATTTCTCTTATATTTGGACACAGTATGTAATATACCCCCCCCCCCATGAACCATGGACCTTGCCGTTGGTGGGGGGGCTTGCGTGCCTCAGCGATACAGATAGCCGTACCGTAGGTGCAACCACAATGGAGGGGTATCTGTTGAGAGGCCAGACAAACGTGTGGTTCCTGAAGAGGGGTAGCAGCCTTTTCAGTAGTTGCAAGGGCAACAGTCTGGATGATTGACTGATCTGGCCTTGTAACAACAACCAAAACGGCCTTGCTGTGCTGGTACTGCGAACGGCTGAAAGCAAGGGGAAACTACAGCCGTAATTTTTCCCGAGGGCATGCAGCTTTACTGTATGATTAAATGATGATTGCGTCCTCTTGGGTAAAATATTCCGGAGGTAAAATAGTCCCCCATTCGGATCTCCGGGCGGGGACTACTCAAGAGGATGTCGTTATCAGGAGAAAGAAAACGCGTTCTATGGATCGGAGCGTGGAATGTCAGATCCCTTAATCGGGCAGGTAGGTTAGAATATTTAAAAAGAGAAATGGATAGGTTGAAGTTAGATATAGTGGGAATTAGTGAAGTTCGGTGGCAGGAGGAACAAGACTTCTGGTCAGGTGACTACAGGGTTATAAACACAAAATCAAATAGAGGTAATGCAGGAGTAGGTTTAATAATGAATAGGAAAATAGGAATGTGGGTAAGCTACTACAAACAGCAAAGAGAACGCATTATTGTAGCCAAGATAGATACGAAGCCCACACCCACTACAGTAGTACAAGTTTATACGCCAACTAGCTCTGCAGATGACGAAGAAATTGAAGAGATGTATGCTGAAATAAAAGAAATTAATCAGATTGTGAAGGGAGACGAAAATTTAATAGTCATGGGTGACTGGAATTCGAGTGTAGGAAAGGGGAGAGAGGGAAACATAGTAGGTGAATATGGATTGGGGCTAAGAAATGAAAGAGGAAGCCGCTTGGTAGAATTTTGCACAGAGCACAACATAATCATAGCTAACACTTGGTTCAAGAATCATGAAAGAAGGTTGTATACATGGAAAAACCCTGGAGATACTAAAAGGTATCAGATAGATTATATAATGGTAAGATAGAGATTTAGGAACCAGGTTTTAAATTGTAAGACATTTCCAGGGGCAGATGTGGACTCTGACCACAATCTATTGGTTATGAACTGTAGATTAAAACTGAAGAAACTGCAAAAAGGTGGGAATTTAAGGAGATGGGTCTTGGATAAACTGAGAGAAACAGAGATTGTACAGAGTTTCAGGAGGAGTATAAGGGAACAATTGACAGGAATGGGGGATTGAAATACAGTAGAAGAAGAATGGGTAGCATTGAGGGATGAAGTAGCGAAGGCAGCAGAGGATGAAGTAGGTAAAAAGATGAGGGCTAGTAGAAATCCTTGGGTAACAGAAGAAATATTGAATTTAATTGATGAAAGGAGAAAATAAAAAAATGCAGTAAATGAAGCAGGCAAAAAGGAATACAAACGTCTCAAAATTAAGATCGACAGGAAGTGCAAAATGGCTAAGCAGGGGTGGATAGAGGACAAATGTAAGGATGTAGAGGCCTATCTCACTAGGGGTAAGATAGATATTGCCTACAGGAAAATTAAAGAGACCTTTGGCGATAAGAGAACGACTTGTATGAATATCAAGAGCTCAGATGGAAACCCAGTTCTAAACAAAGAAGGGAAAGCAGAAAGGTGGAAGGAGTATATAGAGGATCTATACAAGGGCGATGTACTTGAGGACAATATTATGGAAATGGAAGAGGATGTAGATGAAAATGAAATGGGAGATATGATACTGCGTGAAGAGTTTGACAGTGCACTGAAAGACCTGAGTCGATACAAGGCCCCCGGAGTAGACAACATTCCATTGGAACTACTGACGGCCTTGGGAGAGCCAGTCCTGACAAAACTTTACCATCTGGTGAGCAACATGTATGAAACAGGCGAAATACCCTCAGACTTCAAGAAGAACATAATAATTCCAATCCCAAAGAAAGCAGGTGTTGACAGATGTGAAAATTACCGAACTATCAGTTTAATAAGTCACAGCTGGAAAATACTAACACGAATTCTTTACAGACGATTGGAAAAACTAGTAGAAGCCAACCTCGGGGAAGATCAGTTTGGATTCCGTAGAAACACTGGAACACGTGAGGCAATACTGACCTTACGACTTATCTTAGAAGAAAGATTAAGGATAGGCAAACCTACATTTCTAGCATTAGTAGACTTAGAGAAAGCTTTTGACAATGTTGACTGGAATACTCTCTTTCAAATTCTAAAGGTGGTAGGGGTAAATTACAGGGAGCGAAAGGCTATTTACAATTTGTACAGAAACCAGATGGCAGTTATAAGAGTCGAGGGACATGAAAGGGAAGCAGTGGTTTGGAAGGGAGTACGACAGGGTTGTGGCCTATATTGAGCAAGCAGTAAAGGAAACAAAAGAAAAATTCGGAGTCGGTATTAAAATTCATGGAGAAGAAATAAAAACTTTGAGGTTCGCCAATGACATTGTAATTCTGTCAGAGACAACAAAGGACTTGGAAGAGCAGTTGAATAGAATGGACGGTGTCTTGAAAGGAGGATATAAGATGAACATCAACAAAAGCAAAACAAGGATAATGGAATGTAGTCTAATTAAGTCGGGTGATGCAGAGGGAATTAGATTAGGAAATGAGACACTTAAAGTAGTAAAGGAGTTTTGTTATTTGGGGAGCAAAATAACTGATGATGGTCGAAGTAGAGAGGATATAAAATGTAGACTGGCAATGGCAAGGAAAGCGTTTCTGAAGAAGAGAAATTTGTTAACATCGAGTATAGATTTAAGTGTCAGGAAGTCACTTCTGAAAGTATTTGTATGGAGTGTAGCCATGTATGGAAGTGAAACATGGACGATAACCAGTTTGGACAAGAAGAGAATAGAAGCTTTCGAAATGTGGTGCTACAGAAGAATGCTGGAGATTATATGGGTATATCACATAACTAATGAGGAAGTATTGAATAGGATTGGTGAGATGAGAGGTTTGTGGCGCAACTTGACCAAATGAAGGGATCGGTTGGTAGGACATGTTCTGACGCATCAAGGGATCACCAATTCAGTATTGGAGGGCAGCGTGGAGGGTAAAAATCGTAGAGGGAGACCAAGAGATGAATAAACTAAGCAGATTCAGAAGGATGTAGGTTGCAGTAGGTAATGGGAGATGAAAAACTTGCACAGGATAGAGTAGCATGGAGAGCTGCATCAAACCAGTCTCAGGACTGAAGACCACAACAACAACAACATGTAACATAGTAGTCACATGACACAACTACAATTTTATGTGATATTGCAGTGTCACATGATAACAAGAAGCCAACCATTTGATGAAAACTAACACATACGAAAATATACCTGCACTTGTACATTATTATGTCGCATAATATTAATATGATGTTATAGTAATGTCACATTTTATTGTAATGTCATATGATAGAGGCAAATTTACTGTTTCATAAGAACTACAAGGTATATAAAATATACATAGACATGTATGTTAAACAGTCATATGGCGTAATCCAAATACAACTAATCATTCACACTAGCTGCAGAAAAAATTCTCAACTGCAAAACCATATCAGAGTTATGAGGATACAAGTAGTGTAATGAACTGAAGAAGAGCATACAGTAATATGTAATACAGTAGTCACATGATGCTATTAATATATCCAGTGTCATATCTCTGTTACATAATGAAAACAAACTTATCATTTTTGGACAACAGCAACATAAGATAAATATACACTCCTGGAAATGGAAAAAAGAACACATTGACACCGGTGTGTCAGACCCACCATACTTGCTCGGGACACTGCGAGGCGGCTGTACAAGCAATGATCACACGCACGGCACAGCGGACACACCAGGAACCGCGGTGTTGGCCGTCGAATGGCGCTAGCTGCGCAGCATTTGTGCACCGCCGCCGTCAGTGTCAGCCAGTTTGCCGTGGCATACGGAGCTCCATCGCAGTCTTTAACACTGGTAGCGTGCCGAGACAGCGTGGACGTGAACCGTATGTGCAGTTGACGGACTTTGAGCGAGGGCGTATAGTGGGCATGCGGGAGGCCGGGTGGACGTACCGCCGAATTACTGAACACGTGGGGCGTGAGGTCTCCACAGTACATCGATGTTGTCGCCAGTGGTCGGCGGAAGGTGCACGTGCCCGTCGACCTGGGACCGGACCGCAGCGACACACGGATGCACGCCAAGAGCGTAGGATCCTACGCAGTGCCGTAGGGGACCGCACCGCCACTTCCCAGCAAATTAGGGACACTGTTGCTCCTGGGGTATCGGCGAGGACCATTCGCAACCGTCTCCATGAAGCTGGGCTACGGTCCCGCACACCGTTAGGCCGTCTTCTGCTCACGCCCCAACATCGTGCAGCCCGCCTCCAGTGGTGTCGCGACAGGCGTGGATGGAGGGACGAATGGAGACGTGTCGTCTTCAGCGATGAGAGTCGCTTCTGCCTTGGTGCCAATGATGGTCGTATGCGTGTTTGGCGCCGTGCAGGTGAGCGCCACAATCAGGACTGCATACGACCGAGGCACACAGGGCCAACACCCGGCATCATGGTGTGGGGAGCGATCTCCTACACTGGCCGTACACCACTGGTGATCGTCGAGGGGACACTGAATAGTGCACGGTACATCAAAACCGTCATCGAACCCATCGTTCTACCATTCCTAGACCGGCAAGGGAACTTGCTGTTCCAACAGGACAATGCACGTCTGCATGTATACCGTGCCACCCATCGTGCTCTAGAAGGTGTAAGTCAACTACCCTGGCCAGCAAGATCTCCGGATCTGTCCCCCATTGAGAATGCTTGGGACCGGATGAAGCGTCGTCTCACGCGGTCTGCACGTCCAGCACGAACGCTGGTCCAACTGAAGCGCCAGGTGGAAATGGCATGGCAAGCCGTTCCACAGGACTACATCCAGCATCTCTACGATCGTCTCCATGGGAGAATAGCAGCCTGCATTGCTGTGAAAGGTGGATATACACTGCACTAGTGCCGACATTGTGCACGCTCTGTTGCCTGTGTCTATGTGCCTGTGGTTCTGTCAGTGTGATCATGTGATGTATCTGACCCCAGGAATGTGTCAATAAAGATTCCCCTTCCTGGGACGATGAATTCACGGTGTTCTTATTTCAATATCCAGGAGTGTATGTGGACACCTAATGTTGTGAGGTTATAAAATGTAATATACTGAAAACAAAGAGCATAATAACTAAACCACAGCTATAACAATTCCAATGTCAAGCCATTTCAGTAGTGGAAAGGTACAATTAGTGTAGCCAACTGAGACACCAAGCTAAATTCATTTCCAATTGTGTCATAGTATCAACCACTAACCAATTTTATTGAACTAATCTTAAGTTTTAATGTGTTGTATGCCCATAATACCTTACGTTGTCCAACAGCATCAATTTGAAAAATCCCACAGTGAATTTAACTACAAGAAAATACATATAAAAATGACTATAGCTGTGAATTTATTTGTTCATCATAACAAGCTAACAGACAGAGACAAGAGTAACATAAGCCCTATCTGCCCATGGCTTATAATTTAATGATTGTATCATGCATGAGGAACCATTATAATATTAGGTCGTACTTTTAATATGTGTCACGCATTGTCATTGCAAGCCTAATACAACCACGACTCCATTAGGTGAAGTCTGACACATGTGAGTCAGTTGTGTTATGTATGAATGTGCACACATCAACGGAACTTTGAAATTTATTTTTAAAAGCGACATATACGAAATACTGAGTGACCCCACTCACATATTGAAGCCCAGCTAAGGAAACTCCTGAAATCTTCTCATCTCCTATTATCAGATTCTGATGTACTAAAATACCTTGTCACACACCTGTCGATACCAAAGCTACATTCTCAACCAAAGATTCAGAGGCACGATTCTCCCATAGATCCTGTATTTAACTTAAGGAATACTTGGGTGTACTTGATCAGCCAGAAGCTAAGAGAGATCCACAGTAATTTTTATGCTTATAAAAAGCATTTCTCAGTAAAGAATAGCTATGATCTTATAGAAGATATTAATGATATCACAAATTTTCTGCAGTGGATATTGTAAATCCTTACACCAACGTACCTATTCATTACACACTTCAGACAAGTAAAAACTACCTATTAAAACTCAGAAATTTATCCAAGACTGAGATAATAGACTCACTGAACTGCTGGAACTAACCTGTTCACAGAACTATTTAACTATTAACAACACATTTACAAGCAAGAGGATTATCTTTCAATGGGCAGTAGTCTGGCAGGAATGCATTCAGATATATACATTAATCATGTAGGTACTCCATTATTCAGCCCAGAATATTTGTTTAAAGATAAAATAATTTATTATAAAAGGTATGTTATGATAGCATTATGCATACAATGGTACACCTGAAAAAATTGAATAATTTACAAAATCTCTCAGTAGCATGCACAATGTTATCTTCAATGTACAATGATAAGTGGATAAAAGAATCAGTTTCCTTGATCTTGCAATCTCTAATATAAGCAACAAACATGCTTATCAAACTTATCGAAAACCCAAAACCAGTGAGGTTTCCATAAAAACTTCTGTCGCCCAACACAAAACGAAGTGGCATTCAGCATATATACACTTAATAGAATGCAGAGAGTCCTACCCAGCCTTCTTGAAGGTCAAAAGGAGATCAAAATTTTCAAAGGAATTGCACACAGGGATGGACACAAGTCAGATATAACAGAGAAACATCACAACAAAATAAAAAATAAACAATTTACACCTCCTAAATCAGATTCACAAGTACAGATGTACACATGTGTTCGAAACCTGTTACAGGAAAAGTTTCATTCGAAGTAGGTAACCTTTTCGTAGCAGTGGTATTCAGATATCCTTCAGCACTAACAATAAGCTACAACAGTACAGCATTTACCGTAAAAAGACAAATAGCCAGTGTCACAGTTATTTACAAGCTTCTGTGTGACAATTGTTCACAATTCTACATAGGCCAGACACGAAGGAGATTCATTATTAGATACCAGGAGCACATGGATACCTTCGGCTTCAATAATTCTTTCAAATCTGCATCTGCAACATATCTGAAAGAACATGGCCTCTCAGTCATAGCCATTAAAGACAATCTACTGATATTACACACTATCAGCAAAGGAATGAACATGAATGACTTGAAGAGTTCAAAATTTATGTACATAGACCCAGATCACCACATCTATCAGTTAAAGACTTGATGATCTTGACAAAACTTTAAGAAATTTGTTTTGTGAAAGATGCACGTTAAAATTTCCTCTCAGACCTCGTTGAAAAATTGTCACTGTATGTTCACTTATTGGTACATGTCATGGTTAATATTTCATGTGCGTGTTTTTGGGTATTATTCATTGTGATCGATGACATAGACCTTTTCTTTCTATGATGGTGATTGGATAATGAATTAAGAGTTTTAGTTTGTGAGCTCAGCTACGGACATTTTTTTATAACAATTGGCTTCTAATTTTTATGACAATTTTAGAAGTGCTAAGTCATAACACAGTTTCTGGGTTGCTTACTTTCAATTATACGCTGCTGTAATCTTTCATTGTTGCAGAATATGTGATTGGCATCTTCCACGTTCTGGTACTCATATCTTACTGGTTGTTTGAGCTGGTGTTTGAACTGTATAAATGATTCTCTGCCATTCTTTTTCTTTCGCTCGGTCATAGTTCTCTATTACATATATTGATCAACCGTTAATATGAAGACGGAACTTCACTGAATTGATTGAAAGCATTAAAAACGTTTGCAAAGTACTGTAACTTCCGTTAGCAGCTCATGAGAACCCAGGGCGTGTAGTAAGTGGATCGGTGACCAGCAGAGGCAGACAACAGGGTAGCGAAATGGGGACGACGACAGGTGGGCTACGTGGCGCTACGACATGGGATGCAGTAACCGTGCTCTAGTCACATCAGCAGAGGTCGTCAGCCCCTGACAGAGTGTTGCATCGTCCTACTGACCAGGTGATAACAGCAGACATCGGAAGGAGAGAAGCATACTTAACCTCAGACTAGCCCGTTATTGTCGGGTGCAGGTGGGCAGTAGAGTAACGCACCACTTGTACACCCGGCGCCACTGCCACCTCGTATACCGTGACGGATCTTCGAGCACCGGACTTCGGCCTGCCCGTGTACCAGACAGCCACTGTACCGGAGATCATCTACGGGGTGGAGAGCTGACCCGCTCATATCCGTTGACGTCACGCCTCGCCACACCGCCCCCAGCGTGATAGCTGCGGCCAACAGAGCCACCGTCAGTGGAAGCCGACGCCCCAGCCCAAGGTCATATTGTCGTATTCCACTGCCGCCAGATCAGCAACACGCCAGCGTGACGGGCACCTAGCGGCCTGCCACCGTCCCAGCCGGTGTATGACGAAAAGATGAAAATTCTCTCCGAGAGACATCCAGCAATTGTAATGACTTGTTACTGAAATAAACACTTGGTTTTTACCATCAGAAGTCATCTGCTGAACTCACCCTCCCACCTCCTGACAGAGAACCCACCATACCGACAGTTAGCATACATTCACCTCCTTTTACGCCGACCGTCATGATGTATCCCCCTCCTCTTACAATCACTGTTCCAAAGGATACAGTAGGGCAGTTATATCAATAGCAATGAACCAGAAGCACATATCACTTATCGTCCAGAAGTGAAAACTGTTTAATTAATTCAGTTAGTAAAAGTATCTTATTGTTTGCTAATCTCACAGATATTGTTCTTCTAGGATTAAATGTTGAAACAACTTTTCTAAGATATTCTAGGTTTATTATTTTGACAGCGGTATATGGAGTGTGGCAGCAATGTCTTCCGGTTCCTGTCTGGGTAGGTGGCGGCGTTTACATTGTCTAATTGGAGCCACAGTGGTATACATGTTAAGGAGTGCCGAAGGTCTTCACCAAAAAGGTGTTCATGTCGTAAGCACAATTAAATCCACATCCGAAAGCAGGGTTGTCAGTAAAAAACAAGACTTAGCGCTGAATGAATCTTTATTATGAATAACAACGTACAACCGAAACAGAACTGGCCTACTCCAGAGTGCAACTACACATACAAACATGGAATAAATGGTCAGGTCTGGCTTCTGTGTGTCTAGAAAGCTTTCAGACACTGATGACTTACGATATATGGCGGTCTTTATACCTGGCATGCCAGGAATTGATGCAGCATTCTGTTTCTATTCTTTGTGGAATTTTGTGTGTACCTTATGTATATGTAGTTAATATGATGTTTAAAATAATGTAGTTTACCTGTGATATGCCATGTACCGTATATAATACTTTATGACCATTTGTATACCCTTAATGTATTCTTTGGTTACTTACTGTTCTTATACATGTTATACATGACATCAACTAAGTCTGCCACAGCAGCAATATATCTAATATACCGATGATATGTGCTATCGAGTATCTTAAGGTCTTTGAATAATTATGAGTCAGTGACAGCAAATAACCAGCTGCTGTCAGTTACCATGTAGGTGTA
Organism: Schistocerca americana; assembly: GCF_021461395.2. Classification (NCBI taxonomy): domain Eukaryota; kingdom Metazoa; phylum Arthropoda; class Insecta; order Orthoptera; family Acrididae; genus Schistocerca; species Schistocerca americana. The sequence continues at coordinate 105,033,746 of NC_060123.1, forward strand.
AGAAATGTTTACTTTTATTACAGTCACATTTGAGTGATATCAACACTGTGTGTTTCAAGTAATTATATTCCATTAGCGCTCACACAATTTCATCAGACAGGAGCATCTCTATAAATGGGAAATTTTGTATAGTATTCCACAGTTGATGTGATGAGACTTATATCCGAGACCATTGCCTTTTATGAATATGCCACGAAATTTTTCACCACTTTGCTGCAGTTTTATTCTGACAAATCCTTTTAGGTCGGTGGAGAGATTTTCTATGTTGATGAAGTCAATATGCTGCGTTCTAATTTCGATTTGGGTATCATGTTCCTTCAACGCCTTTAGCGGTCAGATGAGGTGAGGGCATGGGCATTTAGTTTTCATTTGATGCAACCTGAAGGTAGCTTTCTGATAGCAATCTGTAGGTGAACTCAGAGGTGTATAGATCAGTATTACTATCTAACTTAAGTGCATTCACAACTATTGTTGTCTGTTCACAAATGTTAGTATCCATTTCGTTACAGTCAATGATATTTCAGATTAACATTCAGTACAACGAGTTATCTCACTATGTTTAGTGATGAACTTCAGGCACAGACAAACTGCAGTGCAGAATAATCAGAGGTCTGGTGTTCTACGCTGCTGATCGTAACTTGTATGCCTAACTGAGCTATGAACAGTGCTGGAAGCAGGAGCAGACTTAGCTTTATGGAGGCATTGTCATAGGCAATGAGATTCAAGTACGATGAATTAGCCAATCTGCAGTTTCCGATTTCATGGGGAATGCTATTGTAGTTTGGAAGTGCCATGAAAACATTCAAACTCACGTACTGCATGCCACGTACCAGTATACAGCTAAACTGACGGCTTCACTGTTTAGCCATTGTTCTGAAATTCAGAGCTCGGCTATCACAGCAATGCCAACACACAATGGGTTTGTGTTATATTTACTTACTACTTTGAGCGAGGGAACATAAACGTCCATATCACATCTCGTATGCGCAGCTAACGCTAGCATCGTGCGGGAGAATGCTAATTATGTGGATTTATCGCGTGTCACTAGTAGGTAGAGCTAATGTAGGTGTCAATATGTTTCATCCCAAACTACGGAAATTACGTGGTTATAGTCCAGTGCAAAAAGGCTTAACGCAACCCTTAGAATGTGAAACTTCGCCCTGAGTGTCAGTGAAAAATAAGCTGAAAACAGGAGCTGACAGCGAGAAATAACTCTTGCTAATGAATACCGTGTATTTAACGTTGCGCCAGTTTAAAGAGATGGTCAAGCGTGCTTATGTACAGTATTTTACAATATTGTTTTACACAGTTTTCAGCATAAGAGATTGTGTTCAGATTATTGAATTCACCTTTCTGGGAAAACACTCAATTTTGTATACTTCATGTTTACTGTATGACTGTTTCTATGTTTCATGTAAGCCATATCGCTTACCCATTGCCCGCAAGTGGACCACAAAATCATCTTTGCTCAACTAGCTAAAAACCTTCTGCTCCACCGATGATGCGAGTTATGTACTCCGGACTATCATCATTATTTTTACACTATGTCATACCTATATAAAGATGCAAGCGTCCTTCCCCAGGTTTTGGTTGATTCCCTACGGGATTTGAGCGAATTCAAAGATGTAGCACAGCAACCACACCCCGGAGAATTTCCACCATTCGCTAGCATGAGGATATGAAGGAAAATCGATTTTGTAACGCACAAGTCACCTCGTCTGAAATAAACTACACAAAATATTTTTACCTGAGGCACTAGAAACATTGTAGCAGACTAATCATTCGACATTCCCTATCATGTCAAACATACTGTCGATTCAAATGATCAAACAGATCATTTATAAGTACACACACAAATCTGTAGCTTTGAATGTTACTGAGTATTAAAATTATTCTTTGTGCCATAAGACGTAAATACTGCTAGTGGACTCATGCACATACACACACACACACACACACACACACACACACACACACACACACACACTTATATTTATATGTGCTTAGCTGGACAATTAGGTTCACTAAGTACTACCACAACTTACTTCAATGCTGCAAACTTCGTGTAACACTATGTCAGTTAAAACGTCTGGCTGTGAGGCCGCGGTCTATCTGTAAAACTTGTTCTTCCTGATGTTTCATTGCCAAGTCCGGGCAACATCTTCCGAGGTGAGTCAATGACTGGCTGCCAGGCCATGGAGGTCCCGTAAATAAAGAGCGCAGAGAGGACAGCACCATACGTCACATTGGGCCGACTGTAAGTCTATCTCTGATTAACGTCATTGTTCTCGATTGAAGGTAATCGATCGTCACATCGTTTGTGCAAAGTCGACCGTCATATCTAATCTAACTTTAAGGCTACCTCTTTTCTTTTAAAATTATTTTGTTTCTTCATCCCTATTTTCCTCCCTTGCATAATAGTGCAACTTAGTTACGCAATAACGCGAAGTAAACGCTGTTCTGCTAGGCAAGCTAGAAAGCTTAGCAATGGAAGAAGAGAAACCAGTAACTGAAAAGTTTAATAGCCACCAGAAGTCAATGAAGTAGGTAGTAATCCTTCCTTCTTGGGGGACCGCAATTATAGAAAATTTTTGAAAGAAATTTCCGCCATTTGCCTGTTAACTACTCATTTATTTTACACAATCATGACTTCGACTTCATAGCTATTCTGAAGTGCATGCTGATGTGTTGAAATTTGTCAGATCTGTCTGTGACATGGCATCGCTGTAAAACCTCTTTTCTCGTCTTATAACCCAGTTGTCGTGTTATACTATACGACTACAGATCGAAGATACATAACACGACTGACACTGTGCTCAATGAAAATTCCGTTATCGCACAGTAAGGCGGATTTAACAGTTTAATATGCTCCTGTGACCTGTATTCGTCACTTTGTAATGCTATTGTAAACAAAATACTGCCATTAATCTGTATATTTTAAAATTTTTTGTTCTGTAATAAATTCGAAAAATTAAGTAAATACTATAACGAGAGTAAGCTTTTGTTAAGGGTAGTTTATCTGTTTAAAATAAAATCTTTGACGTTGGTGGAATAAATGTATTGAAACATGTTTTGTAAATAATTATGTAATATTTCAAGTACAACTGTAATTAATTGTCAATTTTCTATGTATATGCTGTCATGCAATTGTAGATGGTTCATACTTAGGGTTTTTGTAAGCAGAAGTGTAAATTGAAAAGGTTTAGGGATGATACCCAGAACGGAACTCCGTTCTGTGGTGGAATGGTAAAGATGGTGGGGCGCGCGAGTGAGAATTGGCGCGCAAGTGGCTCAGACAGTCGGTAGGTGCCCTGGAAGTGGTGAACACGCATTACGTTGGTCAAGCACTAGAGGCCCCGAATTCACCTGAAAGGTTGGGTTTTGGCTTCGGAAGTGTTCTACATGATTGGAACAGTACTGCAATAAATTAATAGCTCAGAAATTTGCAGTTTTATCGTCGCCACCAAGAGGAAGACAGAGCTAGATACATCAAGAGCCGTACATGCGCAATGTTACTACGCAGCACCGCCTCACACCATCTTCGACATCAGTAACAGGCAAAGTACTTTATTTAGAAGTATATCACAGTATGAACCATCCATCAGTGGAATATAAGTGTTAGATGTACCTTTGTGTTTAACTGTAGTATTCCTATTTCATTTGCCTCAGTAGGGTCCTTACCGAAACGAATTTATTCTGAGTATCCTGATGTTTATTGAAGCTTGAATAATAGTAAATTACTGGCAATAGTACTGCTTTGGTAGTAAATTCTTAAAATCATTATTAAATACTAAACTTTGCGCGTATCAGTTTAAGGGCCATCGCTTTGCGTGAGGATAAGTTTTCAATAGCATTTCTGACAGTAAAGTAACATAATTGTTTAACTGCAACACTCTTAACAGTAATTGTTAGTGTTGCTTCTCCATGTCAAAGAAAGCCAGACAGATATTGGTGTTAGTAAAACATTAACAAATAACAGTCCTAAAGAAATGAAATTTTGTCGTGTTAAATAATAGTTTAGGTCATATGAATGATAGCTATAAGTTTAATATTTTTTGTGTCCTTGTTGAAACATATGTCTATCTTCTTTAAATAATTACTGAAGTATAGTTTTAAATTCCATAAGTAACAGAAAGTGGGATTAATAGTACTTACTGCCTAGTGACCGTAGTAAATGGAAATTAAGTGGTGGTGTTTAAATTACGTTGTAAGTGAAAGCACTTATTTATTCAGTGTCGAAAATTTACTTCATCTTTTTGTGTAGGCACTGTGCCCAATTTGGGCTGGCGGCTGTTCTATTAAGCGAAACAGTTTATTGTTATAACAGGCTTTTTCCACAAACTGTATGATTCGGAGAAAAATAGTTCGATACTTTACAATTAAGTTGAACACGGTTAAAATCTATTTCCGAGAGTCAATGGTTTGGAGTGTTAGTGCTGCGTAATTTTGTGGTGGTGTTGCTGCCGCTACTTACTGCACAGTTCTGACATTCCGAATCGCGGATCTTCCGTCTTTACAGGGTTAAAACTTAAACGTTCTGGTACCGCATTGACGAGAACGCGAAAGAACCGTTGGAACTTTTCTTCATCATCATGACATGACGTGTGACAAACAGGATGCAGGTCAGACGTATTTTAACACCCCACATGCATTTCAGAATGGCTGTGAAAACAAACTCATGATCGTGTAAAATGATTGAACAATTAATAAGCAAATGCGAAAATATATTTCAAAGGAAAGAGAAAGAAACAGAAAGTACCCAACTGGATGCAAAAAACGACTCTCAGTGAGGCAGTAGAAAATAAATTATAGCACTGTGAACAGGAGCAGCATCCATGAAGTGAGTGTGCACTCCATGCAGTCATGAAGAAAACTGGTAAACGTATCGGTGACATTGCTTCTACACAGCTTTAAGGCACAGAAATGAAACAAGAACCATGACTGCACAATAACAATGGAAGATAGTTACGTACGAGAATCTGTCGCTGAGGACACCAAAGAATGGCGTGAAACTATGATAAAGGAAGTAACACAATAAGACAAGGCAGACCAAATGAAAGATCAAGCAGAGAGTGACAACTCACGTATGGTTTCAGTAAACCTAGGATCTGGGTCCATCGGTACTTGTGTGCACTTGAAGGGCCTCAGCCTAAATTTCCTACTGATACGCTGTAGCGAGTAGGCGCATCGTCTCTCATTGCAAGTACAGTGTTAGTGGGAAACATGCTTCTCTAAAGGCAGTTCAGCGTGTTTACATCCGAAATGAACTCTAAGCTCACCATGGTATCTATTCAGTCATTTAGTCAGGTATCATCTCAGCAATGAAGTGATACCCAAAAGATTAACTCTGTCCTCGGGTTCACACCAAATATCGCAGCTGTGTGGGACATGGAGGAGGGGCATACAAGAAAGGTTACGGAAGGAAGTATTTAGCCTGGACCCTTGTGAAAACGACAAGGAAGTTGCCTCCACTATGTCGAAAAGTAAACAAAGATACATATTACTAATATGACGCCTTTGCTACTCACAACGTATTTTGAATACTGAAAGCCAAGCTAGTACTCATACTGTGTTAGAAACTATTGATTGCGCCAGATGAAGATCTCGATGCATTGATGAAATGAAACATCTCCTATCCATTGTTGATAACAATGATTTAATGCACAAGGATGCGAGAGCAGCACAGAGCACGCAGCCTCCACAGACAAATAACACTTTGAGAGAGTGTGATACCAACAACTAACATACTGACCACGTGTTGAACACAAGAACAGGTGTGAGTGGCATCCGATAAAATAGAAGATTTCAGTCATGCATCCAGAGCTCATTTGCTGACGGTATGTAAATCACAATGATCGGGACCATAGGGGCAGGTGAGATTGATATCGTGATTTGAGAAAGCTACACCGAAGTTGGTACAACCACTGATTGAACTGAGAAGATGACTAGTCCTCAAGCCGAGACTATGAAGTGAACACTGCGAGGTTCACTACCATGATGTTCACATCAAATCACCAATCTTGACTAAAGCGGTAGTAGCCCATCTGGTTGAGCTTCAGTGAATCATTTGTTTATGGAGCAAGGGTTCCATTACTTAAAATTCAATGATGGGATGAGCGTGACATAGGAGTTGTGCCAAGAGGACACCCAGTACAGTTTCCAAGCAAAAATTCAGTGTACAAACCCCAGTTGGCTGAGAGGGGAGAAAAATTAGACTTCACCACTTGTAAGCTGCAAGCCCGACTGAATTGTAGTGACGTAACCATGATCTTCGTTACTGCAGCCGTTGGCCATGGCAAATCCTGGCTAGCAATGGACATGTGATTTGTGGGCTAGCTCACACAGCGCGGCCAGCCATGCAAAGAAAATCAGTGCGCACATGTACAAGAAGTAATCCATTGCCAACAAAGTGAAATAGAACAAATAATGATTGCCTATCAGGCAGTGTTTGATGAACACTTCTGAATGCAAATTTGATGTTGACCCACACCAAATAACTACATCCCTTAAAATTATCCCTGGATCGATTGGCCGTCGGTCTCAAAGGAGACGAAAACATCTGTTTAAGGGCTGATATACCATTCGATTACACTCTTATGTTGTGGCGAGAAGACTAACCCCTAGACGTTATCTGCCAGCTTATCTTGAATCAGAAAGGGTGAAGGTGCTATACCCCCTCCAAATTTTAAACTGTTCCAGATGTATCATCTGCGCAATGAATGGCTGCATAGACAGCAGAAAATTTGTATTTAGTTAATGGTTGTGCAATTGGTGACTGTAGCTAAACCAAACACACTTCATCTCATGTTCCTAGCTGCAATAGGAAACGAGCAGCAAGGTCCCCCTCCCCCCCAAACCACGATTCTGCGAGCAGCTTTTTTAAATGTATTTGCGACAGCGCTTTCGCAATGTAATGATTACTTACATATAGCTTTCGAAAATCATTTTTCATCTGCATCCATATCAGTTTGTGAGAAGCACGTACAAACACCACACATATTTTGCAGGACTTCGTTTGTAAATTACACCTTTCCACTTTGCCAAAAGACAGTGTAAATATTATTGTGTGTCGTGTCCCACTTGGCGTTCACTGGATCAAACGTCAGTTTGGTGCTCAACTTGAATTTCGTTTACGTTCCCCGCACTCATATACTACACCACGGCAACTGGTCTATAAGTTGAGAAATATGATTTCTCCACGATGGCATGTCACAGGCAGATCAGACATATTTTAGCACTTCAACATGCACTTGAGAATAGCTGTACAGCCAAAGTCATGACTGTGCAAAGTAATGAATAGTTATCAGACAAATGGCGGAAATTTCTTTCAAAAATTTTCTATGATGGCAGTCTCCTACGAAGAAAGGATTATTTCTTGTTTCATTGACTTCTGGTGGCTATTAAACTTTTCACTTATTAGTTTCTCTTGCTCAGTTGCTAAACTTATTAGCTGGCCTAGCAGAACAACCTTTCCTTCGCTTTATTGCATAACGAAGTTGCAAAACTAAGCTCACATGTGCCATAGATGATTCGTTCTAAGCACGTGGAATTCCTTTTAATTTGCATGATCAGTTCTGACTTAGTCTGTTCTAGCGTTTGTAGAGCACAACTGGCCGAAGCTTACTGATTCTCGGGTATTCTCAGCATTTCGTCAAACTGCATAGCAAATTGATAACTGTTTGCTTACAGTCACAATCGAACTCCATTATCTATAGTAATTAAAGAAACTCGAAATAGTAATTAATTATCTAATTACCTAAACACTCAGACCTCTCCGTAAGAAATATTCTCGGTGTATCCTAATACAACGTAATGGTGTTCCGGTATAAAACAAAGCAAACTAGTGACGCTTTGACTTTTACGAGGTTGTTGCACGGGAATTTAGATATAGTGTCCACTGCTACTGCGACCTAACCACAACGCTGAGATTGTTATCTCATAAGAAATTCCTTACACAGAGAGACTGCGAAAATATTAGTACTACTACTCTGTGCTGAAAAGAAAACTTCTTATTTTTGTATCTAGAGACAGAACTTGTCCTCTAACTCATACAGAATTTTTTCGCATACCTCTGCGATGTTTTATCTATTTCCATATCATATAGCTAGAATCGAAATTTCGTGCATGAAAAATAAAATAATACTTCGATTGGTACACAATAACCGTAATCATTTATACCGTCGCAAATGTAGCATACATGATAATAGTAAACAATCAGGACAATAAATACAGTAATGATAAAGTCATAACGCCGTTTGCAGTTGATAATGCAATAGTAATAATGCAGTAATATTTTACATCCAGATATGTTGATTACTAAGAATAATGAATTAAAACACTTGAATGCAGAAATAATTATTGAAGCAGATATCGTTGAAATGAGATCTTTAAATATTTACGTAGATATAACCGCTGCTTGTCTCGTCGAAGTTCGCTAATATGCTCCTTACAACCTAAGGTGACCTAGTGCGGATGAATAATTCACTTACCTACATTTACGCCTATCTCCAAGACCAATATATTTATAGTTAGACTGCCACACAATTGTAAATATATAAGATTCTCCCTTTAAAGTTTAAAAGACGAGATTGGTGAGATATGGACTAAATACTAATAAATTACAAAGACAATAAAATTTAAATTATTTTAATAGTTTCTTAGGTGTGGTGCACTATACAATAAGTACACATCCTGTATTTATTGCACAGCTTTCGGGGGAATAACTGGCTGGGCGAAGAGACATTCATCATATGGCTTTCTTGCTCTGACATTGGCTGGGCCTGCTGATTACGTTATTGGATACATGGTCTGTGGTACAAAATTGTTTTTTTTCCTCTTTTCTCATATGGGTCCAAATATGCTTCACCACCTTTGTGCCGAAGTCAGTGGGTTTCCTTTAGCCATATTTTTAAAATGCGAACATATTATAAACGTGTCTATACGGAAAAAGTCAGTGTTTCCCACAACAGGCAGCCCTTATTTCAAGTAACTGGATATCCCAGAATGTCAGTATTTATACAGATGTTGAATATTGGCGAGTGTACAATCTTTACAAAAATATTTCAGGAACTTGGTCGTAATGGAAAATACTAAATAACAAGTAATTGCCAGTGTTTGTGTTTGAAATGGCGATACGCAGCATATCAGTAAGCACTGCCATCCGCTACTCAACAAATCAGACACACAGCCCACTCTAATATTGGAAAAACGCAATCATTTGGTTCTCTTATTTGCAGCCGGATGAGCAGCCACAAATGTCTCAATATGTTGCCAAGTGTCCCTCACACCACTTCGTGGCCAAGATTATATCATTTCAACACTCCAGGAAGATATCTGGGTCACGTCATTATCAATTGTTTACAGCTGGCGAGTTGTCCTCATATATAAGACACAAAAACTTAAAATAATTTACTCTTTGTTAAAACTATATGTCCTCCAACTAGTTAAAATGAGTATGAATGCTATAGAATACAATGTCATATGCATTAAGTAGCTTGCTGCAACATCGCACTTATTCAGATGTCATGCCCTGCCTCTATCGCTAGAAGTTGATAACTCTACTCGTTTTTCATGCAGATACAGAGGTGCACTGCTCCTCCACATCAGGTGTGTTAGTGTCCTATTAATTATTGCGTTAATCACTTTATGACATAGGTGTAACACATGAAAATACACTGTGTGATACAGACGCAAAATCTTTAAAAGATTAAAACACATACGTTACCTTAAAAGATTTCTGTATCAGTAATATAATGGTGGGACATCTTATTCGCAACCCAAGAATGTTTATGTGGGTTGGTAGGAAGTTCAGAGAAGAAAGACGGTGGGGGCAGGTAAAAACTGGATTATGTGATACAGGTCACTGAAGATGTTGGCTGTACTGCCAACGTAGAGATAAAAAGATCACCACAAATTGGTGAACGTCATAGAACCGATCAGAGGTCTTTTAACTCAAATAAAATATGCAGCTCAAAAATACACTCCTGGAAATTGAAATAAGAACACCGTGAATTCATTGTCCCAGGAAGGGGAAACTTTATTGACACATTCCTGGGGTCAGATACATCACATGATCACACTGACAGAACCACAGGCACATAGACACAGGCAACAGAGCATGCACAATGTCGGCACTAGTACAGTGTATATCCACCTTCGCAGCAATGCAGGCTGCTATTCTCCCATGGAGACGATCGTAGAGATGCTGGATGTAGTCCTGTGGAACGGCTTGCCATGCCATTTCCACCTGGCCCCTCAGTTGGACCAGCGTTCGTGCTGGACGTGCAGACCGCGTGAGACGACGCTTCATCCAGTCCCAAACATGCTCAATGGGGGACAGATCCGGAGATCTTGCTGGACAGGGTAGTTGACTTACACCTCCTAGAGCACGTTGGGTGGCACGGGATACATGCGGACGTGCATTGTCCTGTTGGAACAGCAAGTTCCCTTGCCGGTCTAGGAATGGTAGAACGATGGGTTCGATGACGGTTTGGATGTGCCGTGCACTATTCAGTGTCCCCTCGACGATCACCAGTGGTGTACGGCCAGTGTAGGAGATCGCTCCCCACACCATGATGCCGGGTGTTGGCCCTGTGTGCCTCGGTCGTATGCAGTCCTGATTGTGGCGCTCACCTGCACGGCGCCAAACACGCATACGACCATCATTGGCACCAAAGCAGAAGCGACTCTCATCGCTGAAGACGACACGTCTCCATTCGCCCCTCCATTCACGCCTGTCGCGACACCACTGGAGGCGGGCTGCACGATGTTGGGGCGTGAGCGGAAGACGGCCTAACGGTGTGCGGGACCGTAGTCCAGCTTCATGGAGACGGTTGCGAATGGTCCTCGCCGATACCCCAGGAGCAACAGTGTCCCTAATTAGCTTGGAAGTGGCGGTGCGGTCCCCTACGGCACTGCGTAGGATCCTACGGTCTTGGCGTGCATCCGTGCGTCGCTGTGGTCCGGTCCCAGGTCGACGGGCACGTGCACCTTCCGCCGACCACTGGCGACAACATCGATGTACTGTGGAGACCTCACTCCCCACGTGTTGAGCAACTAGGCCTCCCGCATGCCCACTATACGCCCTCGCTCGAAGTCCGTCAACTGCACATACGGTTCACGTCCACGCTGTCGCGGCATGCTACCAGTGTTAAAGACTGCGATGGAGCTCCGTATGCCACGGCAAACTGGCTGACAGTGACGGCGGCGGTGCACAAATGCTGCGCAGCTAGCGCCATTCGACGGCCAACACCGCGGTTCCTGGTGTGTCCGCTGTGCCGTGTGTGTGATCATTGCTTGTACAGCCGTCTCGCAGTGTCCGGAGAAAGTATGGTGGGTCTGACACACCGGTGTCAATGTGTTCTTTTTTCCATTTCCAGGAGTGTATTTTTAAAATATGGGCAGATATAACAAAATTTCACGATATAACATTACTTCTGCGGCTGTAATATTGTAATTCATTTGAAACTAATATACAAAGAAAGGATCAAAAGTTAAAAAAAGAAGCATGCACATGGGATACCGTAAATGTAAATCAAAAGAAATATCAGAGAGTGCCTTAAAACTTCAGCAGCGAGCACTCTTTCTCTGGGCCTGACAGTTGTGTTTAGTCTACCTGGTGGAGCAATGCAGTCGGTATTGTGGCAGTATGGAAGGAAATATTAACGAACATATGTCTGCATATACATTTTACCTGCTACATTTACCTTTAGATGCATATAGTGAGAATTGCACGTTTATCTCCGTTAACTGAAAAGAATGTGTCTACTGACCAAACTGTGAAACACAAATTTGCTTTTTGATCAGCACTTCTGTCTTAGCAACATTTGCGGTTTTGCTACAATTGAGCCACCAATTAAAAGAAATAGTGCATTTTATACTCGAAACGTGGAGAAATGAGAGATAATCCTAAATGGTGGTCAAGGTGGCTGGAGTGTCATCAATCGAAGAACTCAGTGAAAACCTTAAGCGTCACATGTTATGGCCTTCTTCAAGCAGTCTCCTCACCTCAAGCTTGCTGCACTTCAGTTATTACTAACACATGAGTATGGAGTGGCCGAAAAAATTTCGAGCTCAAATTCCTCAAAATTATCCTCAATGAATCAATAAATTGTTAAAAATTTACTTATACGTTTAAAGTTGAAAGTATGTACAATATTTTACAAGCAGATACCTAAGATTGCTCATACTTATAATTTCTAAAGTGTTCATTGAGCAGCCACTAAATTAACCAAAGTTGAAGAAGCAAAAGACTCTTACTTACTTTAAATACGGCTTACGGAAACGTCCCTCAACGACATGAAACCTAAGGTAGAGCTCATTCTGCATCTGTATCAATTCGTAAAACGATCTCAGTAAGTGAACAGTTGGTAATTTAACTGCACACTTGCGTGAAATAATTAACACACGTAACTGAAATGAATTTAGCTATCATGTTTGACTGTATTAGGCGATCGTGCGCCTACCTGTTCAAATTAAAACTAAAAATATGGACGTCACGGTTCAAAATTTAGAGAATGCATCCACCACCGAATCTATTTCACGTTTGAGACAGTTCCCATTTAAGAAATCTGCCACCTTGGATACCTGTCACGTCAACGGGTTTTCAGTGATATCAAGGGATGTGCCGAACTTCGCTCAGAGTAGCTTTTGTATAATGTGTCACTACCAAGTAACATAGTTCAATGAAACTTAGATCATATGTATGCAAGGAACTGCTACGGTTTACAATTCATGATAAATAACAGAAATAGGCATTAGACGAACATAAATAACACATTTATTCAAAACAATAATGATACTGAAGTCATCGCGATTTGTGATGGTCCCCTGGACATAAGAACAGGTGGGACATGGTTGCTGATAAGGTGTGTGATCACTACGAATGGAGTTGCTTGCTCTGCAAAGTGCTCCCACGGTGGCCGCGAAGTACTTTCGGTAGGCCGTTCCAAACATCCAATAACGTGGGTTACAAACTCTGTCTGGTCGTTAGTGCACTTGGACATGCTACTATATCAAATTGTTTGTTTATTTCCTATCTAGCCTGACCTCTTATATGTGATCTGGATTAACATTTGCCAAAAATATTACAAAAAACTTCACAGGAATAATAATATAGACAGTAATAATAATAGTAATAATAATAATATTTGAAAGTCTTAACAATAATGAAAATAATAGTTGACACTAGTAATAATAACGAGAGTAACAGTAAATCCTCGAACGAACGAAAAATGGCTGACATCGAAATATGTGTCCAAGGAATAGAAAAGCAACTAAAATCACTCAACAGAGGAAAGTCCATTGGACCTGACGGGATACCAATTCGATTCTACACAGAGTACGCGAAAGAACTTGTCCCGCTTCTAACAGTAGTGTACCGAAAGTCTCTAGAGGAGCGGAAGGTTCCAAATGATTGGAAAAGAGCATAAGTAGTCCCAGTTTTCAAGGAGGGTCGTCGAGCAGATGCGCAAAACTATAGGCCTATATCTCTGACATCGATCTGTTGTAGAATTTTAGAACATGTTTGTCGCTCGCGTATCATGTCATTTCTGAACACCCAGAATCTACTGTGAACGAGTCAACATGGATTCCGGAAACAGCGTTCGTGTGAGACCCAACTTACTTTATTTGTTCATGAGACCCAGAAAATATTAGATACAGGCTCCCAGATAGATGCCATTTTTCTTGACTTCCGGAAGGCGTTCGATACAGTTCCGCACTGTCGCCTGATAAGTAAAGTAAGAGCCTATGGAATATCAGACCAGCTGTGTGGCTGGACTGAAAAGTTTTTAGCAAACAGAACACAGCATGTAGTTCTCAATGGAGAGACGTCTACAGACGATTAAGTAACCTCTGGCGTACCACAGAGGAGTGTTATGGGACCATTGCTTTTCATAATATATATAAATGACCTAGTAGACAGTGTCGGAAGTTCCATGCGGCTTTTCGCGGATGATGCTGTAGTGTACAGAGAAGTTGCAGCATTAGTAAATTGCAGTGAAATGCTAGAAGATCTGCATTCGGGAGGACGACGGTTCAATCCCGTCTCTGGCCATCCTGATTTAGGTTTTTCGTGATTTCCCTAAATCGTTTCAGGCATATGCCGGGATGGTTCCTTTGAAAGGGCCCGGCCGATATCCTTCCCAATCCTTCCCTAACCCGACCTTGCGCTCCGTCTCTAATGACCTCGTTGTCGACGGGACGTTAAACACTAACCACCACCACCACCAAGAAGATCTGCAGCGGATAGGCACTTGGTGCAGGGAGTGGCAACTGACCCTTAACATAGTCAAATGTAATGTATTGCGAAGACATAGAAACAAGGATCCTTTATTGTATGATTATATGATAGCGGAGGAAACACTGGTAGCAAAAAAATGGTTCAAATGGCTCTGAGCACTATGGGACTCAACTGCTGAGGTCATTAGTCACCTAGAACATAGAACTAGTTAAACCTAACTAACCTAAGGACATCACAAACATCCATGCCCGAGGCAGGATTCGAACCTGCGACCGTAGCGCACTGGTAGCAGTTACTTCTGTAAAATATCTGGGAGTACGCGTACGGAACGATTTGAAGTGGAATGATCATATAAAATTAATTGTTGGTAAGGCGGGTACCAGGTTAAGATTCATTGGGAGAGTCCTTAGAAAATGTAGTCCATCAACATATGAGGTGGCTTACAAAACACTCGTTCGACCTATACTTGAGTATTGCTCATCAGTGTGGGATCCGTACCAGGTTGGGTTGACGGAGGAGACAGAAAAGATCCAAAGGAGAGCGGCGCGTTTCGTCACAGGGTTATTTGGTAAGCGTGATAGCGTTACGGTGATTTTAGCAAACTCAAGTGGCAGACTCAGCAAGATAGGCGCTCTGCATCGTGGTGTAGCTTGCTTGCCAGGTTTCGAGAGGGTGCGTTTCTGGATGAGGTATCGGATATATAGCTTCCCCCTACTGATACCTCCCGAGGAGATCACAAATGTAAAATTAGAGAGATTCGAGCGCCCCCGGAGGCTTTCCGGCAGTCGTTCTTCCCGCGAACCACACGTGACTGGAACAGAAAAGGGAGGTAATGACAGTGGCACGTAAAGTTCCGTCCGTCACACACCGTTGGGTGGCTTGCGGAGTATAAATGCAGATGTAGATGTAGATGAAAGGGTATTCAGGATGAAATAGATCGGTTCAGCACCTCTGAATGCATGTTTACTATTACAGAAGCGAAATGGATAAAGAAAGAGAAGAAGACAGAAATGACTGGGACAGTGACATTTAGGAAACGATAGAGTTTAAAACTCTACCAGTACGGGGGAGGAAAAAGTTGTGAGAGAGTGGAAAGTGATGAGAGTCATTTGCAGACTAGTATAGAAGAGATGGGAAATGTGACGGCAGCTGGTCCATTGACTGTCTTTTGAAATTTGGAAGGAATTTAATGTTAAACGCATCGCACATGCGATCCATGGGGCTTAAGGCGGGGAACGGACAGACCAGTCTAGTCGCCTAATGTTCTCGCCTTCCAACAGCTCCTACACTCGCACAATTAGAGCGGTCGAGTACTCCAATCCATAAAAATGTAGTTATTGCTGAATGCATACCTGAAAAGCCACGCGTGGAGATGCATTGCCTTGTCGCAACGACGTTGGTGTGTGAGCGTACCTTGTTTAAAAATTTGGGTGTCACAACATTACGACTCCACTGACCGCATCACGTGTATCATTAAGAGGGAAAAGTTCAACAATGGTCCTGGCTACAGTGCGTGATTCATTCTCTTGCCATATTACGTGGAGTCCATCATTGTCGGACACGATCGTTTTGGTAGGACAGTGATGAAGCAGCTATTTCTGCGTGTGGCTGAAGTTCATCGAGCGATGTTACTTGGCAGTGACATACCATGCAAAAGGAGCATTCGTCCTTACGTTTTGGACACCAGTGCAATATCTTACACCTGCTCTTAGCGGGCTAGCTTACATATCTGCAACAGGGATATTGGTTATTTTCAAATGTGATCTGATTTATATCGTGATATTGAATTGGTTGATGATTAGATCAGCCCATTTATTATAAACGTTAGGGTATATTTTGTACAACAATTCCATTTTTTTAATATTGTCCTGTTTACATTTAATATCCTTAGATCTATTAGCAGCCGTATTGTTTCACTACAGCTGCAGGCTGAGAGCGTACAGTCTCCAGAATACATAATATATCGATCTGTATTAGTAGACTTAGTACAAAATGCTGCTTTGACAGAGCTGTACTCGAAAATTACAATTAATGTTACGTTCAACGAGGCCCATCTGCTTTGAAAAGAGGAAAATCAAGTTTCTGTCTGGATAGCGTGCTGACAATGTCAGATATAATAAGGGCGCTCACTACAGACTCTGTAATGAGCAGGACACGACACTGCTTTTGTGCCTGCTTCCCGATCCGTCGCTAGCTAATTGTGCTGCCTGGCCGAATTAAGACGCCCCTCTTGTCGTTCAATCCGGAATAACGAGGCTAGCGAACTCTCCGAGAGCACACTTTCGTCCGTTTTGTTGTCATCATTATTACTGAAGCGTACATCATTTTATGGTGCTACGGGATTCGTCAGTCCTTTCGCTTTGTTGTGTACACGCAAATACTTTCCGTTAGCTTGATGTATAATACATCTTCCATCTTCAACATGTTAAAGGGAACTAAAAATGCCTTTCTTGCAAAACACTAAACAACGACGTGCACCGAAATATGAAGTTGGGGTCACTTGTATGTTTAAGAAGAAACGTCATACTGAAACACTTGCATCGAGTATGAGGAGAGAGTACTATAAATCTTCTTATGAAATATTTGTACGGCGCGGAGTGATGGTTCATAATGAATTTTTCTGTGAAAGCATAATAGTAGTGTCGTAGGTGACATTTCATCAGTTTTGATAGATACTGTCTCAACTTCATCAATAAGCCAACGGATGTCGACAGGAAAAAATGGGAAGATGGAAAGTTTATTACAAATAGTGTGAAAAATCGGAATTCTCGGCCACAATACAGTCGTGAATTTTGTAAGTGCGAGGCGTAAAAATGAGGATAGCTCTTAAAATGTTGCTTCAGGGCTGAAGTAATTTATTTTGGCGTAGGTATAGGTGTCGTGATGAGAAATTCCGTGTGAATAACACAGTCTGTCGTAGCGGACAGTAATGTTGATGACAAGAAATTCAACACTGCAATATAACAATCTAGAGTTTCCTTTGAAGTGATTCCGCAGTGTGAGCGTGACGTTACAGAATGTTTGCTTGCAGGGAATCTCTGGTCTGGGACTAAACAACAATTGTTTAACGGATGAACCCTCTCGATATGCAGATTGCTCCCTGTGACTCAGATGTGCTGTGACAAACTGTTCGCAACGGAAACTAGCTGAGTCGTTGGTGTGGGTGTTGATGAGCTTAACTGTGATGGATAGAATATCGGGGCTCATCAATACACTGATAGTAAAGACAGGTCTACATTGACATCAGCTTAATAGAAAAACACTCCACCGCGGAAACAGCAAGTGATTAATAAATACAGTAGTTAACTCTCTCACCGAAGGGGATGACTGGAAGGTGGAATATAACGTCCTCATGAATAGTAAAGTTGATAAAAACTGAGAGACAATGTCCACGTCGATGTCTGCGCGATATAATCTAAATCAATCAAATACACCATTACGAAACGGTCATGACCACTGCGTCGATTTTTAGGGTGTAGCTAAATACACTCCTGGAAATTGAAATAAGAACACCGTGAATTCATTGTCCCAGGAAGGGGAAACTTTATTGACACATTCCTGGGGTCAGATACATCACATTATCACACAGACAGAACCACAGGCACATAGACACAGGCAACAGAGCATGCACAATGTCGGCACTAGTACAGTGTATATCCACCTTTCGCAGCAATGCAGGCTGCTATTCTCCCATGGAGACGATCGTAGAGATGCTGGATGTAGTCCTGTGGAACGGCTTGCCATGCCATTTCCACCTGGCGCCTCAGTTGGACCAGCGTTCGTGCTGGACGTGCAGACCGCGTGAGACGACGCTTCATCCAGTCCCAAACATGCTCAATGGGGGACAGATCCGGAGATCTTGCTGGCCAGGGTAGTTGACTTACACCTTCTAGAGCACGTAGGGTGGCACGGGATACATGCGGACGTGCATTGTCCTGTTGGAACAGCGAGTTCCCTTGCCGGTCTAGGAATGGTAGAACGATGGGTTCGATGACGGTTTGGATGTACCGTGCACTATTCAGTGTCCCCTCGACGATCACCAGTGGTGCACGGCCAGTGTAGGAGATCGCTCCCCACACCATGATGCCGGGTGTTGGCCCTGTGTGCCTCGGTCGTATGCAGTCCTGATTGTGGCGCTCACCTGCACGGCGCCAAATACGCATACGACCAACACGTCTCCATTCGTCCCTCCATTCACGCCTGTCGCGACACCACTGGAGGCGGGCTGCACGATGTTGGGGCGTGAGCAGAAGACGCCCTAACGGTGTGCGGGACCGTAGCCCAGCTTCATGGAGACGGTTGCGAATGGTCCTCGCCGATACCCCAGGAGCAACAGTGTCCCTAATTTGCTGGGAAGTGGCGGTGCGGTCCCCTACGGCACTGCGTAGGATCCTACGGTCTTGGCGTGCATCCGTGCGTCGCTGCGGTCCGGTCCCAGGTCGACGGGCACGTGCACCTTCCGCCGACCACTGGCGACAACATCGATGTACTGTGGAGACCTCACGCCCCACGTGTTGAGTAATTCGGCGGTACGTCCACCCGGCCTCCCGCATGCCCACTATACGCCCTCGCTCAAAGTCCGTCAACTGCACATACGGTTCACGTCCACGCTGTCGCGGCATGCTACCAGTGTTAAAGACTGCGATGGAGCTCCGTATGCCACGGCAAACTGGCTGACAGTGACGGCGGCGGTGCACAAATGCTGCTCAGCTAGCGCCATTCGACGGCCAACACCGCGGTTCCTGGTGTGTCCGCTGTGCCGCGCGTGTGATCATTGCTTGTACAGCCTTCTCGCAGTGTCCGGAGCAAGTATGGTGGGTCTGACACACCGGTGTCAATGTGTTCTTTTTTCCATTTCCAGGAGTGTACATGCACATATCCCAAGCACGTAAGTGAGTCATGGTTAAACCATCAAATCCCATCCGTAACTTGCAACAACGTTTCCAATTACTTTAATTTAAACACGGGCTACTGCTGACACATTACTAAAATCTCACCCCTTTGCGTTGCCGAAACCTATCAAAACTGTGTCGCGAGAAAGTGTGGGCAGCTAAGTCAGCAATCGGAGATGAAGACCGCACTGCAGCTATTGTCTCTTGCTGGTCTCCATACAGAAATCGAAGTTTCTCGATGAAGCCAGGAAGTGTTCCCTGTTTTCCGTCGACCCCCGTCCATGATTGAAGTGCTCTTTAACCGATGCTCGTCTTACTCGTGTGTGAACAAGGGACAAACATTATTTATTCAGCAATCTGAAGGACTGTTAGAAATACTGCCGACGAATGATCATGTAGCAAACTTTACCTTCTCTCTTCCGAAAAGTTTGATCTTACTGGAGCTAACCTCGTAATTAAAATTTCAACAGTTTTGTCGTGGAAGGCGATTTTCGTTCTCCCTCTCTGACCACTTTTTACAGTACTTTACAGTCAACACATGGCCAGCTTCGTGCACCAAATCTCGGACCAGTTACCTCCCATTCTTGGTTACACAGTGTCCCGGCGGTGAAATTATCAAAGAGTGCCTGACTTGTGGATGTTTGCACTCCCACGTCCCTCGCAACGTATTATCTGCAGACCAGACCATTGGGACGCTGTTTTTTATTTGTATCTTGCGTCCGGCCACTGATTAGTAGACTCTATGTGGGCAGTTTGGTGTAAGAGAAAATCTGCCATTACGAAACGCAGAGGTCTCCCGCAGTCCCTGCTTTTACGTTACACTACACCACTCCCAGTCATCGGCTACTGCTTGTCAGCCATTCACCTGCCCAGAATCTTGGAAAAAGTCATTCACCATCGCCAGAACGGCACCAGACGATAATAGCAGGCGAGAGCTCATTGACCCTCAGGATAGTACATCGCAGGTTGTACCAAAAATACTTTGTCTCTATGTTCAACCCTTTGGCCAACATTCCGTGTGAGAACTATGACGCTACTGCTGTATATTGCATCAGTCGTCCTGCAAGTTAGGTGCAACAGACTGGCTGAAGGTTTGGCCTTAGGTTTAGAGAACACCAAACTCTGCGGAATTCAAAGTCGGTTTTAAGTAAACACTTAGGTAATGTTGGCCACTCTGTAACAGGTGTATCTAAGAATTTCAGAGTCTTACACAGAGAATTAAAGGGGCAGACCTGAAGCATTACTGAAGAGATGGAAATTATGCGGAGTGTAAGGTTATACCCCCACCACAACATTTATAATCAGACGGAGTTAAGACATTACAGTACACTATCCAACTCTGATTGACTTTAAAGGATGTAATGTCGTATTAGCAGGGTAGCAAAGGACCACAACTATGCTACCGCTGCCCTCCGTTTGGACATCGAGAGCGCAGTTTTAGTCTACTTGATTATTGGTCCTGGAGTTTTTGCTACATGTTCTTCGTCTCGTCTGTTGTGTTTCATCTATGTTTTATGGTAACATAGTTAACAGATTGTACGTTAGTGTTGTGTAAGGGGCACATCAGTCTCTCTCATCGTACTTTTATAAGAGCGCAAATGTTTGTGAAACTCACCTCTTATGTGCGTAGTGGCGCTAGTGCCGTCTGCCCTCACACACAAGAGTAGGCCTGAACAGCGGGGCTATTGTAGGGATGCTGTCCGCCGGTTCCTGGTATGAAATGAGTTTTCTTACCCGTCTTGCTTTCTACGTTACAGACTGTTCCTTTCGTTGTAGAATAATGTGGTTTCAACATGTTAGCTTTACTGTGGTGAATTTTATGTGTGACCACCTGTTTTTTGCGGATAATGGTAATTAATTTCGAGAAGGATGTGTCCCCCTCCTTCCCGTATTATCGGCTTAAAGTTTCACTGAAGTGTGAATATTTCTTATTGGATGTCATGTGGCTTAGATTATGAGGATAGGTGTCATGTGCTGAGCACAGTATCACTTGCGTGTTTTGCATCCTATCGATACTTACCTGAAACGGATAAGATAAATAGGTACTGTTGTACTGCGATAGTTCGTCTTAGTTTCTGTTTTCTTAGAATCTAACTATCTACATTCACATTCACATCACCATCACTCTCATTCTAACGTTCTGTTATTTTCAGCTAATACTTGAATACACTGTGACCAATGCATACATTCTGCTGTTGTGAACTCATACTTAAATACACAGTGACAAATGACACAAGCTTAAGACACACTCAACCTTTTCAGCAAAACTTATCAACAAAAACCCCACAGTACATCTCTCGCGTTGAGTTGAAACAACAACCGTTCACTCTCTGTTGGCCGTGAGCGATTGTCCACTTAATGTAGTGGTGGGTTTAATGTAATGTACTTATCCATGTCTTAAACTTCCACACAAAAAATTACAGTGACATTCTGCACAGTGTATAGGTCACTAAACTCACACATTTAACACTGGGCATTGATCAGCATAAGAACAATATTGAATTTTAAGAGTAAACAAAAATATCAGATATGTGAAAATGCTACTGACTGTCCCAACTTTCAATAAAAATGCAAGTAGACATAAAAATCAGTAGTTTGCATCACAAACATGTAGGGGAAATTTCTCATCAAAACTGGCAAGTATGACATTCAATACGTACTCTGCTAATAAGACACTCAACAACCTCCGAAATGTACCACAAAACAAACTTGGAGAAACGTATGGTAAACACTGTGCTGTCTTACAACAAATTTATTCACAACCGGTATCGATCGTTGATTATCTTAACAGTGGAAAAATATTTTGAAACTTCACACAACATACGTACTATTTAACCTGAAAAGATGCTGGTTAAATAGCATGTATGACATGTGAAGTTGTGACAATATTTTTTCACTGTGAAGATTATCAATGATCGAAACTGAATGTGAACAAATATATACTAGGACACCATAATGTTAACCATGCATTTCTGCAAATATATCGATAATATTGACAGTCACCTGGAAAATATTAGAACATACTAAGCTAGTTACTTAGCTTCATACCACTTACACAGGCTTCGTTTATGACTGCAGGACGGCACACTCACCCGTTTCAGCGAGACTGAAAAAGTATGGTTAAAATATGATTGAAATTACGTAACTGACAGTAGTCTGAAACACAACGGTTAGAATAGGAGTCGCATTCTAACCGTTCGGCAGGTGATGGTTGAAGTGATCACTGTAATCTATTAATACCAGCACTGGTGGCATCTGTTTTAGTCACAACCGAGGTGGATTCCTCCAACAAGTCGGTAAGGGGTCTGAAGATGGCGTAGTAAAACGCTAAACTGGTTGCCAAATAAAATAAGTTTGGAAACTTGATGGCTGAAAGGTGTTTAATTTAAAATCCTATAACTTCTTCTCTCTCGTACTCAGTGACAATATTTACTGCTTCCAACGTTCCAGTTTTCTCCCTGACACTTTTTGGACCTTAAATCATCAGAAACTCTTTTAAGCAGCCACACAGAAATTATTCAGATAGTGAAGGGAGACGAAAATTTAATTGTCATGGGTGACTGAAATTCGGTAGTAGGAAAAGGGAGAGAAGGAAACGTAGTAGGTGATTTTGGATTGGGGGGAAGAAATGAAAGAGGAAGCCGCCTGGTAGAATTTTGCACAGAGCACAACTTAATCATAGCTAACACTTGGATCAAGAATCATAAAAGAAGATAGTATACACAGAAGAAGCCTGGAGATACTGACAGGTTTCAAATACATTGTATAATGGTAAGACAGAGATTTAGGAACCAGGTTTTAAATTGTAAGACATTTACAGGGGCAGATGTGGACTCTAACCACAATCTATTGGTTATGAACTGTAGATTAAAAGTGAAGAAACTGCAAAAAGGTGGGAATTTAAGGAGATGGGACCTGGATAAACTGAAAGAACCAGAGGTTGTACAGAGTTTTAAGGAGAGCACAAGGGAACAATTGACAGGGATGGGGGAAAGAAATACAGTAGAAAAAGAATGGGTAGCTTTGAGGGATGAAGTAGTGAAGGCAGCAGAGGAGAAAGTAGGTAAAAAGACGAGGGCTGCTAGAAATCCTTGGGTAACAGAAGAAATATTGAATTTAATTGATGAAAGGAGAAAATATAAAAATGCAGTAGATGAAGCAGGCAAAAAGGAATACAAACGTCTCAAAAATGAGATCGACGGGAAGTGCAAAATGGCTGAGCAGGGATGGCTAGAGGACAAATGTAAGGATGTAGAGGCTTGTCTCACCAGGGGTAAGATAGATACTGCCTACAGGAAAATTAAAGAGAACTTTGGAGAAAAGAGAACAACTTGTATGAATATCAAGAGCTCAGATGGAAACCCAGTTCTAAGCAAAGAAGGGAAAGCTGAAAGGTGGAAGGGGTATATAGAGGGTCTATACAAGAGCGATGTACTTGAGGACAATATTATGGAAATGGAAGAATAGGTAGATGAAGATGAAATGGGAGATATGATATTGCATGAAGAGTTTGACAGAGCACTGAAAGACCTGAGTCGAAAAAAGGCCCCGGGTGTAGACAACCTTCCATTAGAACTACTGACAGCCATGGGAGAGCCACTCCTGACAAAACTCTACCATCTGGTGAGCAAGGTGTATGAGACAGGCGAAATACCCTCAGACTTCAAGAAGAATATAATAAATCCAATCCCAAAGAAAGCAGGTGTGGACAGATGTGAAAATTAACGAACTATCAGTTTAATAATTCACGGCTGCAAAATATTAACGCGAATTCTTTACAGACGAATGGAGAAACTAGTAGAAGACGACCTCGGGGAAGATCAGTTTGGATTCCGTAGAAATATTGGAACACGTGAGGCAATACTGACCCTACGACTTATCTTATAAGCTAGATTAAGGAAAGGGAAACCTAAGTTTCTAGCATTTGTACACTTAGAGAAAGCTTTTGGCAATGTTGACTGGAATACTCTCTTTCAAATTCTGAAGGTGGCAGGGGTAAAATACAGGGAGCGAAAAGCTATTTACAATTTGTACAGAAACCAGATGGCACTTATAAGAGTCGAGGGACACGAAAGGGAAGCAGTGGTTTGGAAGGGAATGAGACAGGGTTGTAGCCTCTCCCCGAAGTTATTCAATCTGTATATTCAGCAAGCAGTGAAGGAAACAAAAGAAAAATTCGGAGTAGATACTAAAATCCACGGAGAAGAAATAAAAACTTTAAGGTTTGCCGATGACATTGTAATTCTGTCAGAGACAGCAAAGGATTTGGAAGACCAGTTGAACGGAATGGATAGTGTCTTGAAAGGAGGATATAAGACGAACATCAACAAAAGCAAAACGAGAGTAATGGAATGTAGTTGAAGTAAGTCGGGTTATGATGAGGGAATTAGATTAGGAAATGTGACACTTAAAGTAGTTAAGGAGTTTTGCTATGTGGGGAGAAAAATAACTGATGATGATCGAAGTAGAGAGGATATAAAATGTAGACTGGCAATGGCAAGGAAAGCGTTTCTGAAGAAGAGAAATTTGTTAACATCGAGTATAGATTTAAGTGTCAGGAAGTCGTTTCTGAAAGTATTTGTATGGAGTGTAACCATGTATGGAAGTGAAACATGTACGATAAATATTTTGGACAAGAAGAGAACAGAAGCTTTTGAAATGTGGTGCTACAGAAGAATGCTGATGATTAGATGGGTGGATTACATAACTAATGAGGAGGTATTGAATAGGATTGGGGAGAAGAGAAATTTGGGGCACAACTTGATTAGAAGAAGGGATCGGTTGGTTTGACATGTTCTGAGGCATCAAGGGATCACCAATGTAGTATTGGAGGGCTGTGTGGAGGGTAAAAACCATAGAGGGAGACCAAGAGATGAATACACTAAGCCGATTTAGAAGGATGTAGGTTGCAGTAGTTACTGGGAGATGAAGAAGCTTGCACAGGAGAGAGTAGCATGGAGAGCTGTATCAAACCAGTCTGAGGACTGAAGACCACAACAAAAACAAGAACACAGTACCCAACCAGAAATTGTTTACAATCTGTTAGTCTAAGCACGTAACAAACTGTTATGACATCAGTCATACAGAGAGGGTCGTCGAGAAACTGAATTCTCTTAACATCTCTTCCAAAAGCTATACGTGATTATGGGATCCTGAGACTCTCAGTTATCTCCTGCTTAACTCACTGCTGCTTCTTTAAGCATCAACTTTTTTTTTGGGTCATCAGTCTTCTGACTGGATTGATGCGACCCGCTACGAATTCTTCTCCTATGCTAACCTCTTCATCTTAGAGTAGCAGTTCCTACCTACGTCCTCTGTTAGTTGTTCGGTTCCTCTACAGTTTTGGCCTTCTACAGCTCCCTCTAGTACCATGGTAGTCATTCCCTCATGTCTTAAGGGGCTCCGGAAAGGCTCAAAATCATGAAAAGTTCATTTTTTACTTTTTTGCGTTTTCTGAATCTGCGGACTATTACCTTTTAATAGATACATAATTTATTCAATTCCGAAGGCTACAACTATTTTTAAATTTTTTTTGAAATGTGTTCT
Organism: Schistocerca americana; assembly: GCF_021461395.2. Classification (NCBI taxonomy): domain Eukaryota; kingdom Metazoa; phylum Arthropoda; class Insecta; order Orthoptera; family Acrididae; genus Schistocerca; species Schistocerca americana. The sequence goes on from NC_060123.1 coordinate 105,059,426, forward strand.
ACATGGGTGTGACCCACTGTGGCGTTGTTAAACTGCTGTCAAATGGTGTTATTATTGACGTCCGTGTTCATCAGGTACATTTTAGTGATGTGAGATAAAGTATGTGTTGTGACTAACCTGTGATGTTTCAATATATATCGCTGGTGTGATTGTCGATTGTTTCATGTTTATTTACTCTGTCGTTATCTCGAAAATATTCGTAATTAATTCTGTTTCTTGAGTCTCTGTTTTGTTGGAGTATAATAATGAGTAAAAGTAAAGTTATTAGAAATCCTCTGAAGGCTTTTAAGAAAAGGAGAAATGTTGGTAAGCCAAAGGTATGTGTTATTACTGTAAACAATAAAGACGATAACCAAGTGAGTGAACCTAACCTCTCAAGTACACCTGCCCATAGCAGTCAAAGTGGGAAAGAAAATACTTCACAGAAGAAGCTTGGTTCAACGAGTGAAAACTGTGAATGTTTTATGGGCGAATCGGATGTGAATGAAATACTTGATATGTCGATTCTCAAAGGAATTTTTTCAAATTGTGTAAGATGTATTCATTGTTGTGAAGTTGGTCTGGAACTCTCCATAATAAAGCACGTAGGACTTGCTGGTGAAATACAACTGAAATGTGATATGTGTTCATACATGACCACCTTTTGGAACAGTGTTGCAGTAACTGCAACTGAAGAAAATGGTTGCAAAATCTACGAACACAACAACGAGCGATGCTTGCTTTAGACAAGGAACGCCTTCGGGCTGCAGACAGGGCTGTAAAGAGTCTAGAAATACAAGCAAGAGTAAACAGGAGGAGGAACAAGAGGAAGCAGGAGGAGGAGTTAGCAGAGGATGAAGATAATCCATCCTATGAACCTGGAATGCACTAAAAAGTTAATCCAATCTTTGTCGCTCGATTCCCAAAACTTTTATTTTCTCATACTAATTACATGTTTTCTAAGGATCTTCCAAACATATTTGTTTCAAACTTTCAGTAAATGTTACACAGTACCTTCTGCATAATTTAACACAGCCTTTTTTCAAAAACAGTATATTTTTGAATATATAAATAAAAAATTGCAAAAAAAATGTTGTGAATTTTCATTACAATTGAAAAAAAATCATCTTTAATAACTGAACTAAAATTTTGTAAAATCACTGTGTTAATTTGTAGCCCATATTCGAATAAATAATCTGTAAGAAGTTCAACTTCCTACCTCAAATACTTTGTGAGGAAAGATGTAATTTATAAGCGTTATTTTAACATTGCAAGTATTGGGCGTTCCGGAGCCCCTTACAAGATGTCCTATCATTCTGTCCCTCTCATTGTCAGTGTTTTCCACATATTCATTTCCTCTCCGATTCTGCACAGAACCTCCTCATATCTTAAATTATCAGTCCACCTAAATTTCAACATTCGTCTGTAACATCACGACTCAAATGCTTCGATTCTCTTCTGTTCCGGTTTTCTCACTGTCCATGTTTAACTACCGTGCAATGTTGTACATTCTCAGAAATTTATTCCTAAAATTAAGGCCGATATTTGATATTAGTAGACTTCTCTTGGCCAGGAATGCCCTTTTTGCCATTGCTAGTCTGCTTTTGATGTACTTCGGCCTCCGTCCATCGCTCGTTATTTTACTGCCTAGGTCGCTCAATTCCTTAACTTAATCTACTTCGTGACCATCGATCCTGATATTCAGTATCTCGTTGTCTTCATTTATACTACTTCTCATTACCTTTGTCTTTCATCGATTAACTCTCAATCCATGCTCTGTACTCATCAGATCACTCCATTCAGCAGATCATGTAATTCATTTTCACTTTTACTCAAGATATCAATGTCATCAGCGAATCGTATCATTGACATCGTTTCACCTTGAATTTTAATTCCACGCCTTAACCTTTCTTTTATTTCCATCATTGTTTCCTCGATGTACAGATTGAACAGTACAGGTGAAAGACTACATTCTTGTCTTAGAACCTTTTTAATATGAACACTTCCTTCTAGGTCGTGCACATTATTCCCTCTGGGCTGTTGTACATATTGTATATCACCGGCCTCTTCCTATAGTTTACAACTACTTTTCCCAATATTTCGAACATCTTTATCAGTTTTAGGTTGTCGAGCACTTTTTCCAGGTCGTCAAATCCTATGAAAGTGTCTTGAGTTTTCTTTAGTCTTGTTTCCATTGTTAACTGGAATGTCAGAATCGCCGCTCTCGTGCCTTCACCTTTCCTAAAGCCAAACTTATCGTCATCTAGAGCATCCTCAAATTTCTTTTCCATTCTTCTGTATATTATTCTTCTAAGGAACTGGAATGGATGAGCTGTTAAGCTGATTGTGCGTTAATTCTCCCACTTGCCAGCTCTTGCCGTCTTCGGAATTGTGTGGATGGTGGTACGTCGCCAGACTCTTACATTCTACACACCAATGTGAATAGTCATTTCGTTGCTAATTCCCCCAACGATTTTAGAAATTCTGATGGAATGTTATTTATCCTTTCTGCCTTATTTGATCTTAAGTCCTCCAAAGCTCTTTTAAATTTTGATTCTAACACAGGGACATCTATCTCTTGTATATAAACTCATGTTTCTTCTTCTATCACATCAGGCAAATCTTCCCCAAAGAGGCTTTCAATTTTTTTCTTTCCACCTATCAGCTCTCTGGTCTGCATTTAACAATGGAATACTCGTTGCACTCTTAATGTTACCACCGTTGCTTTTAATGCCTTCACATTTTTCCTGCAGCCTTTTCGTCTTAGCTTCCTTGCGCTTCCTATTTATTTCATTCCGCAGCGACTTGTACTTCTGTATTCCTGATTTTCCCGGAACATATTTGTACTTCCTCCTTTCATCAATCAACTGAAGTGTTTCTTCTGTTACCCATGGTTTCTTCGCAGCTACCATCTTCGTACCTATGTTTTCCTTCCCAACTTCTGTGATGACCCTTTTTAGAGATGTCCATTCCTCTTCAACTGTACTGCCTACTGCGCTATTCCTTATTGCTGTATATATAGCGTTAGAGAACTTCAAACGTATCGCGTCATTCCGTATCCCACTTCTTTGCGTATTGATTCTTCCTGACTAATGTCTTGAACTTCAGCCTACTCTTCATCACTACTATATTGTGATCTGAGTCTATATCTGCTCCTGGGTACGCCTTACAATCCAGTATCTGATTTCGGAATCTCTGTCTGACCATGATGTAATCAAATTGAAATCTTCCCGTATCTCCCGGCCATTTCCAAGTATACCTCCTCCTCTTGTGATTCTTGAACAGGGTATTCGCTATTACTAGCTGAAACTTGTTACAGAACTCAATTAGTCTTTCTCCTCTTTCATTCCTTGTCCCAAGCCCATATTCTCCTGTAACCTTTTCTTCTACTCCTTCCCCTACAACTGCATTCCTGTCTCCGATGACTATTAGAATTTCACCTCTCTTTACATTCTGTATTACCCTTTCAGTATGTTCATACACTTTCTGTGTCTCTTCATGTTCAGATTGCGACTTCGGCATCGTATCTGATCTGTCGTTGTCGGTGTTGGTTTGCTGTCGATGCTGAACTCTTAACGATAACACGGTCTCTGCACTACCTTCCTACTCATAACGAATCCTACTCCCGTCATATCATTTCCTGTTGCTGTTGATATTACCCTATACTCATCTGATCAGAAATCCTTGTCTTCTTTCCACTTCACTTCACTGACCTCTACTATATCTAGATTGAGCCTTTGCATTTCCTCTTTCAGATTTTCTTATTTCCCTACCAAGTTCTAGCTTCTGACATTCCACGCCGCGACTCGTAGAATTTTGTTATTTCGTTGATTATTCAATCTATATCTAATGGTAACCTCTCTCTTAGCTGTCCGCTCAAGGAGATCCGAATGGTGAACAATTGCGAAATCTTTTGCTAAAGGAAAGAGCATCAAGACACTTCTTCAATTGCTGGCCACATATCTCGTGGCTAGACGTTACGTTTCTTTAATGCAGTGGTTTCCATTGCCTTCTGCAACCTCATGCCGTTGATCCTTTGTTTATTTTTCGATCTTCAGGGGCAGTTTCCCACCTAGAGTGACGTGAAGCTCTGTTCGCTTCTCCACGCTATTTGGCAAGGCCGTTGACAGAATGAGGGTGACTTCTCATGCCGGAAGTCTTCGACCGCCAATGCTGATTATTAATGAAAATTTAAGCAGCGGCGGGATTCGAACCCGGGACCGAAGACGTTTTGATTATGAATCAAAGACGCTACCCAAAGATCACGTGTCGTACCATACAAGGCCATAAACACTCTCGTGAAATCCGCATGTGACTCGCAGCAAAATCTAGCCGAATCCACGTTGGTGCTGGCAGTTATATCAAGAAATTTGCACATCAGGTTTAATCATTGCCCCATAGGCAAGTCAGAGAAAGAAGAGTGATAAAACCAGCAAATCCTGACCTTAGGATGCAATCACCTACCATCTTATCAGAAGGTCTGCAATTTTCAGACAGTCACGTAACGTCCCTAATCGATAGGCTCCTCTTTTGTCGACTATAGAGCCGACTACTGATTAATTATCACACGCCTTTCTCTCAATGTGCGCCATTCCTCGTATTTTTTTTTTTTGAGACGCTGTTTCAGCATTCCTTGAATCCTAATCTGTAGCTGCTATATAGCCTCGGACAACCACCGTTTATTGTTCTCAGACTTTTGGCTCATCCTGTCTTCTATTTCCTGAAACTGATTTGCTATTATTTGTACTAAGTCTTCCCGTAAATTTGAAGCTGCTCAATCTCACCAAACTGTTGCTGCAACTGGGGACTTTGTTCACTTGCGGGTACACCCACCAGCCCATCCCCCCAGTTTGGCTTATATTTTCTTTGTAGCTTTTTCTCCACCACTGCCGTCGTTTCCTTCATTTCTGGACCCATCTTTGTTACTATTTCTCCCGCTTCTTCCTGCACATCCTTCATCTTCTTTTTTTTATTCCTGATGCTTTTTTGCCCACATTCGTCACCATTTCAATGACTCCATCCTTTACATTCTTCAACATTCGTGCCGCGTTCTCATACATATTCTTCACTAATCCTTCCATTTGTCTGTCCATCTTCGACTCCAGTTCCTTCGTTCCTTGTGCTTGACCTAGTGTTTCTTATGTCACGCTTCGTACCACTGGGTGTAATGTATCACAGGGGCCTTTTCCTCCATGAGGCATAGCGGAATACGCACCGGGTTTGTTACGTAGAGCCTAGCACTGCTCTTTAATCTGAAACTTCAGGGTGTACATCCACACTCCCTTCCCAGCATTCTTTCCCACTCGTGTTCATGCAATCATCCATATGGTCCCCTGGGATACCATTATTGCCATTCACCCTAACAAGAGCTGATGACTCCTCTACATCAATGTGTGCCAATCCTGCAGTTTCAGGTATACAACTTGCACAATGACCACCCAGAGTGCATCTCGGCTGACCACCAGATAACGGGCAGATCTGCTTGTTCCATCTCATGTTCAACCAAGACATTTCCCCAGAGTCTCGAGCAAAGAGCCAGTATCTTCTGCATACTGAACGAAAACCAGGTGTAAAGTGATTTCATGTCGCGTCAAACTGCACAGGGCGCACCTAAAGACGTACAGACCATGCTCAGATACCCTGGTAATACCTCTAAATTCCTTATAGACTCCGTCAAATTCTTTGTCAATGGCTCCTAGCTTCAATCTTCCGCTACTTCAACTTCTGTTCTGGGTACACTCGTAAATGAAGTATGAAACTGACAATCATACTGTTCTCTCAATATAAACAGCCTATCAAACTATATCCCTATATTCCGTCACAAGATCAATATTGCAAAACTTGAATGAATTATGAGCGCCGACAGACTACACTAATCGATAAGGCATCAGCACATCAAGAAACACTAAAAAGAAGCTAGCAGAATCACATATGAAGTAAATGAATGCACCAGCCACTTAAATTATTTATCACCCTGAAACGAAAGTCTGCAATATAAAACTAAGAATTGCTTTATCTTTAGAATAGAATATCATTAATTTTTATCGAAATTTTATTATCTTCAGTTCCTTCACCAATTCTGGAACCATAACCTCTTTAACTGGTATATGCAGAGGTACAGACATCTTGGTAACCATCCTATCACAGTTATCAAATCGACCATAGAAAAACAACAGCAATGGTAATATAAGAAAACTATAAAACTAACATTTGTTAATTGCGACAAGACTTCCCTGACCGAGTAACAACCGATTTAATACAACTTGCGCCTTCTCTGCTCGCTTGGAAGGCTGCCTATTGGAAGGAATCCCTAGTAGGATCTCCAAATTAATGCAGGGTGGCTGATGCCTTCGTATCGACATATTGTGGGCAAGGTGGCGGTACTGCTCTGATCTGAAGCTCTTTGGCACGCAACGACGGTGCACTGCTTCAGGATGGACCGTCTCGAGGCGACACGCTAAAGCAATGGAGAGGACAGTAGGGCTCAGGTGGTACATCTCAGGGAGTCATCCCGCAGCCACACGTACTTCCATTTTGTGCAGTACATACGAGAGCGTTACCTTGTAAGTAGCAAGTTTACCTGTTTGTAGTTGTCTGCATGATGGACAGCGGCAAGTAAACTCTTTGATCCGTCAGTGCCATTTACTTATTAGTTTGGAACATTTCCATGAGGAAGGCTGCTTATAATTCCACTCGGAAGTCAATCATGAGCTCCCATTAACTGTATTACATCTCAGTAGATGACAAAGTGTATGAAATTTTGTCGCCTGATTCTATGTTGACACTGTTAATAGAAGTTTAATTGCCTCAGAATTTGAGCGTACCTTTGTTTAGAGTTTCCACAATGCATTGCCAGTGAAAACTTGTGTGTGTCTGTGTTTCTAGTAACGGAAAAGCTGCACTGTGTGGTGGAACCACACATTACGCTGTTTTGGTGCTTACTCCTTTGATCTGGCACTCGGTTCACTTGGTAGATTCATTTACATCCTCAAAAGGTAGGTGGAAAAGGGGAGGCAAAACTGGCTCGTTATCTAAGATAATATGCATTTACTTAAGATGCTATTTTATGTCTCTTAACGTTGTCACTTTTCCGTTTAAGGTCTCTAAATACTACCTGTATTCCATTCATTTAAAATTAGTGTGACATTCGCTGGCTTCCGACGCAGGTCTTAAATACTGTGTTGCGATCAAGTTTTCCGGTGAGCCTATAAAATAAATAAATTAATTAATTAAATAAAATTTTAATTATTGTATATGTATGATAGTGACAGGTTGTAATTGATATTTGCTTATCTAGAACGTGGACGTTTAATTATTTGGTATCAGACGCTTGACAATGACTTTTTCGTAAATGCAATGTTATTCGTAGTTGACCGCGAAATGTAACTCAAATAATCGGACTTCGTATTTAAATCGTTTCCAAAGACTGCTGCGGTCGGTGCGGACTCAAAATCTCAATATTAGAATAATTTTCCAGCCAAGTCAATACGTCGTACAGAGGTGACTGTGTACTAAACATAAAAAAGTTTACACAGTGAGTTAAATCAGATATATTCAACGAATAAGCCTACAGTTAAACAATTCAATTCACTTTCATAAATATAGAATCTTTACAGAGTCGAGTGCCTAGTGAGATTGCAACTCGCAGTGTTCTTATATAACATCAAATATGGCGGTGTGCCAGTTAATAAAATATACGTGCTTCCCGCACCAACTATTGTACAAGACCTGCTTCTTCTTAATGAAACATAAGAGTGTCGTAATTGTATTTTGTTTTATCTGCGGAATAGCGCTTTAGTTCTGTGCCATAGGCTTTATTTATTTGCCAGAGATTAGTTATTTAATTACGATTTCGCGTTTCAGAGGAAACTCACGCACGGCATGCAAATGTGCATTGATAAGCCCTTAGCGTACTTCATCAGTAATCACTACCTTGTAACTTAATTTATTGCAGTGTTGCTGTTTTTAAAATAGCGTGGTTTTACGGCGCATTTATATTATTATTGGAAATTTGCATTACTGGTGTCTCTAAAATAATTCTGATAAGGGGTCTAATCAACTTCAGGTGTATTTAAATAACGATATCGCCAAAGTGGCTCCTCTCAGGTACTTCGTAATTACAGTTGTTTCAAAAATAATTTCCAATAAGAGATCTGAGCTCTTCATTTGGTTTTTTATACGAACCATTGTAATAAATTGATTTGTAGGGCATTACAGTGTAGTAACTGTACCACTTTAATAAAAATTCTCATGTTACCTGCGTTTGTGCTTCATGTAAGGTTATTGTACTGAGATGAAATTGTTTAATTCTTCGCCCAGAAGTTTACCACTTCCTGATACCCACATAATGAAGGCTTTCATTTGTAGAAGTTTCTGTGGTTTATCAGTGAATGAACGACTACAAATGCTGTTAATGAGAAAGTGTTGTTTTCTGTAACATTTCTTTTACTTGTTTTTGCAGAATATACGGTCGTGATAATAAGAAACGTCCTAAGATTAATGCAATTAAGGAAATCCTCTTTGCAGTATGAGAATTGGGGTAGGGAAATGTCACTGGTTGATGTCGGCTGTTATGTATTCCACCAAGTCATCCTGCAAAGATTGCTATGGGGAAAGTTGGTGAGGTAAGTGCAACGTACTCCACTTGCAGCATATTGCTCTCTGATGTACAGCAGAGTGTTAGCATGTTAGTTGATGCCTCTCCATCTCGCAGGAAGATTTTTCGCTTGCAAATGCTCACGGATGTGTGTCTGGTTAATACAGATGGCTAGATTCTGCTGGACATTCAGGCATTGCAAGATAAAGTTTTGCTATTGAAGCAAATAGTTTCGTTTCTTACCTGTCAGTCATAGAATGAAGTAACTAACATTGATCATAAGAATAATTTAAATACACTCTAGAGGCTTAGTAAAATGCTGCTGTGTGGAAAGAATTTATTAAATTCCCGAACCTACTGATTGCGATGATTCTGAATGTTCAGAGTTTATCTATTTAAAACACTAATAATTTCTTGGGATTACTGGGGTTAACCGTTAGATTGCGGAAACAGGCTGGTGTGATGCCAGTTCTGCATGGCATTGTGTTCCAAGTTACTTCTCCATTAGCAGTTGCTCGAGTAAGCCGGCTAATGGCTGTAGTTCTGCAGATTAATTTCTTGCTAGGTGAGCTCTGGAGGAAAGTTCATCTAGAAAATTTGGGAAACTGTAAACAATAGGAATCCATTGTCCACATTTTTCCATGATGCAAATGGTGAATGACTCTTTAGCGGATTGTATTGAGAGTATATTTACGAAAATGATGGCGCTCTGCTTACATTTTTGCGAAGACGAGGCGCTGATTGATGTGTTGGAAGGGATGTGAGCAGAAGACGGGTAGAGGGTTGTATTTGCTGATAAGCCACACATGTCTGTTCATTTAGACAAAACGATTGTCATCATTGTCAATATCAAATTCAGTGATGTAAGGTGAGATATTGGGGGGCTGAGCATTATGGCTGTTGCTATTGATGCAGGAAGAATGTGCAGCTTAGGGCTTACACCTTTTGGTGTCGCTAGGTGGGTGTTAAACTGTGGAGAGCCGTTGGATTGGCGCTCAAGAAGCTGATGCTATACCTCTCTTTCGTTTTCACTGCCCTCATTTTGGAACAATTTTGTACTATGCGTGATTCCGGCAGTAAAATTTCTTCAATTGATCACCACTGGTATTGCAGTTATTGCAATGGTTAATTCTGTCACCCAATGAGATGAATGGAAAAAATCGGAGTATGATATCAGTGTTATTATTAAAATTGGCAAAATCTGAGCAGTAGAGTCTGCCATGAAGGGAAGAGAATAATCCAGTATCCAACTCCTGGTACAGCCTAAATATATCGAATACACAGTTTCACATCGCTCAGTTTCATTGCCTCAGTCTTACAGGGTACAGCAAGTTGCATGCAGGAGTGTTAAGTACGTATGTGGGCCATGCATAAACCATCAACTGCCCATGCGTAAGTTGAACCAACATCTCCACCGACTCCTGTATCATTACTAACATTTCGTCTCGTTGTGCTGTCTGAACTCACCCGAATGTGTCACAGGAATATGGGCTCCTACGTTAGCAAACGCAGGAGAAGTGTGCATTGCAAGCGCTGCCTCAAGCCAGTCTCCGTACAGGAGTCGAATTCGAAACCTCTCCATCAAGCTCCCAGCCAGAAGTGTTCCCTATTCCGCGTCGGTTCTCGTCCGTAAGAGAACTGTTCCTAACACGATGTACGACTGAGTCGTTTGTGGGGAATCGTCAATACGGGCAATGGAATCGCACATGGCAACTCTGTTCCGATAAGTTTATTATTACCGGTTCCAATCTCTTGTTTCTTGGTGGCTAAAACTTTCTAAAGCCAAGACCGTACAAATATTTCTTTATTTTCAAACAACCAATTCCGACAGACTTCGGTGTTATCTTCTGGTCTTAAAAAATTATTATTATAAAATGGGTTCATTTGGGTTGGAAGTCACTCCAATTTGATACGTAGACTGAATTTTTCGTACTGAGAAATTAGAAGGAACGATATGTTTCACTTGGTAAAATATATTTAAAGTGAAGATCGCAACAATATTTCTCTTCTTACAAACAAATGGTGTCGATAGGCTTTGCTGTAACCTTCAGGTCTTTAAAAATTTTTGTTTCACTTTAGCTACCATATTGTAGGAGGCTCCTGCTCCGGGAAAAGTGAGAGAGTGGGCCACTGAAAGAAAACTCATGCTTCCTCCTCTTCGAAAGGCGATGCTGATGCTCCCACCCTGATTAATTTTTATGGCACCATTCAGTCAGAGCTCGAGTCAACAATTGCCGATTCTTCGCAAAAAAGGGCGGTGGCAGTGAAATTTCTAAAGAAACCTGTTTACTGCGTGTTTGTGCTCCCATACCACTCGCAAGATCTTATCTCTTTCTGTGACGCAATATGCAATAGCTGTAAGAAATATAGTCAGTTGTTTTGAGCCCACATATTGGAAGCTTAGATGGCTTATGACCTTGACTTATTTTCACTAATTTCTCCTCACGCTATCGATCAAAGTATGTATGGGTACCAGAATTACTTGCTGAACATTTTTCTTCCACTTACATGCCAAACGTTTTCAGCTAATCATTTATGCATCAGTTTTTGTCCAGTTAGTTTTGCAGTCTTCGCTGAAAACCAGTTTTAATTAGACAATGACAAATGGAGGGATCGATGATAACAATTAGTCGATGAAAGGCTAAGTGATAAACCATCATAGCCACACAGAGAGTGATGTGATATTGAGGAAGGAGTTCTTGGACGTGCTCGTATGGTTGGTTGGTTGGTTTTCGGGAGAGGGGACCAAACAGCAAGGTCATCTGTCCCTTAGGTTGAGGGAAGGATACTGAAGGAAGTCGGCCGTGCCCTTACAAAGGAACCATCCGGAATTTGCCTGAAGCGATTTAGGGCAATCACGGGAAACCTAAATCAGGATGGCCGGATGCTGGTTTGATATGTCGTCCTCCCGAATGCGAGTCCAGTGTGCTAACCACTGCGCTAGTGCTCGTATGGAGAACAACATTGCGTTGGATGTGCGACGTTTACCACGTTAAATGCGAATTGACTGATAATATTAGAAGTGAGATGTTTTCTAAGAATATGAAATGGGGAGACAAAGCAAAATAATTCAAATGGCTCTGAGCACTATGGGACTTAACGTCTGTGGTCATCAGTCCCCTAGAACGTAGAACTACCTAAATCTAACTAACCTAAGGACATCACACACATCCATGCCCGAGGCAGGATTCGAACCTGCGACCGTAGCCGTCGCACGGTTCCAGACTGAAGCGCCAAGAACCGCGTTTTTTTTCGGCCACACCGGCCGGTGAGACAAAGCACGAATTGAGGTGTACTAAAAGAGCAAGTGAGGAAAGACGACTAACGGACACCCATAACAGATGGACGCTCATGTTAGTGGGATGTCTGCTAGGACATCATAGATAAGTTAAGGTGTTCCTCGATGGATGAGTTGGGTAAAAATTAGTAAGGGCAGACAAAAATTATTAGAATATGCTTAACAGTAGTTACGTAGAGATGAAAAGATTATCACAAAGCAGGGATAACACTATGCATAATTTCGGTACGACACCTGCCATCTTGTAAAAGCAAGGTTCTGCACGATGTCAGATTAGCCAGTAGCAAAGGGGCACCAAACGGATAGCCTTTCATTCGAGATCCCTACAAAAGGAGCATCCATCGTCGTGCGATAGTTACAGTGCGAAAAGAAGTATTACTTTTTCGAAACCCCGTAGTTGTCTCCCACATTATGCCGCTAAGGAAAGTGGGAGGGCAGAGTTGAGCTGTGACTGGTCTTTTCCCCTTGCTGAAATAACTTTATTTTATGTAAACCATCTTTAAAGATTTATTTGCCCATAAAGTAAATTTAACTAAACTTTTGATCAGTTACAGTGGCCAGTAAGAGAACAAGTTCACTACTGAATAGCAAGTCAACTCGGTAGCAGATTAATAGAATAATCTACAAAAATAGCCAGATACTGGGGAAGTAATTTAAAAGACTTAACATACACGATATACGAAGTAACAATGGTCTTCTAAGTTAAAAACAATTAAAATTAAATTCACTGTAAAAACTACTCAGTACATCATTTCAACCTTGACAAAAGAATTCCCGAATGACTTTACAAGTGCCGCAATTGAATATGTCTGCGCAAGGAATTTACAAAAGAGTACCAACACAACAGCACATGCTTAAACAAACACGGGACAGTTAAACACTCTGTAATAACTTGCTCAGAAATGTGTCAGTAATTTTCATCAGACATGAAAACAATTGTGCAAGGAGCATCTTTTATTTAAATCTATAAAATGAAATGCACAATAATTTGAAAAAGAAGTACACAGTAATTCAGGTAAACAACACATGACTACACAGGAACACATAAAATGGAGCCCCATAGGAAATATGCAAGTGGTCAAAATCTTTATTACTGAACCCGCTGCACTAGAAAACCTATTAAAAACTTCAGATAAAGCTTGACAATAAAATAACGAGTAGATAGATTACGGAAAACTTGGGTAAAAGATCAGATGACATCAAACTGAAGTGAGGCCAAATGAATTGGTAACTGACTACCTTGGATACTTCGTCTGGGCAGTTCAGACACGCGCAAACAAATCAGATAGCTAATGCAGGTAATACAATGTGTGTTGGTCAGTGCAAGTTACCTTTAGTAGAAACAGCAGCCGAAAACAGACCTATTGTAACATAAGTAGACACTGAATCAGTAGAGAATTTTCCCGCCTTACAACACACTCGTAAAAGCAAATTCGATGTCTCCGAGTTCTGTCTTTGGAAAACACCATCCAGCTCGCCCGGAAGCAAAGTGCTCCCAGCCTGGCCGAGTAGTACGTATTCCGCCGGCTCGCTCTTCCTTGTAGCAGTCCGCAGCACTTGGTCTAGTGGCTAGGTCGCTGCCTTAGGATCACGGGGTCCCTGGTTCGATTCTCGGCCGTGTCGGGAATGTTCTCCGCTCTGGGAGTGGACGTCTCCTGTTGACCTCATCATTCCATTATCATTCGGGAAAAGTGACGTGACTGGACTGTGAAATGTTTGGGAATTTGTACGGAGGCGTAACACCCAAAGAGATTTCAATTTCACATTGGAAGTGGAAGCCGCAAATGTTCTTGTTCGTTGAAATTTAACCGTTTCTGGTTATTTAACTGTTAACGTCAAAATGAGACGTTGTGCCAAAATCGCGATGGGGCTCGGCAGTTGTGGGTTCTGTCTCTCTGCCTCACTTACGACTTCAACATCGAAATGCTAGACAACTGAATGATATGCTCGCTATACCTTATTTTAAACAAATTGATAAAAATCTCCGAAACATTGTCACCTGCATTGCAACGAATATTCCGTCATAGTCATACAATATATTTGATATGCCAAGAACTATGTTATGATTATGATTTAAGAGTCACCTAGTTAGGAATAGCTGTAGTACAATCGGCTTTATAAAAGAAAAGAAAGAACGCACTGAACGATATCGATTTACTGTGAAAAAAATTATACTTTAATCCAAGAAAATGACTACTAATCAGCTACTATCACATCAAAATCAGTTCTCTGAAAAATTAACGGTAAACAGTGTCTCACTAGAAGCTTTATTGTATCTGAATGTTTTCCTGACACTTTGGAGGATACGTTAATACTAACTGAAAGACTGGTTCAGAAAAGCAGCAAACTTTCGCAATCATCACAGCTCGCAAATGCAAAGTGATCGAGTGTAAAACCTGCGAAATACGACAATTAGTGAAGAAATCCAAGTTGCGTCGCAAATCCTGCATATTGAGCTGGTCAAATAACGGACGATGCTAATTTTGAAATGTGAAACTTACTTAGAACTTCCAGAAAATGTGTCCCAGTGCACAAGTCAGCACTAAATGCCAAATGCCTGACACGGGGCCGAGAACATCTGCCACGGAGGTCAGCACATGCCCAGACGTCCTCTCCAAGGAAGGGACCTGAAACGAAATCCTCGTCTCCACCCTACTCCGCAACGGTCGAAAAGTTCTGTCTGGAGGAGAGGACCCCTAGGCATTGCCACAGTGGGCAGCGAGAACTTCGCTTTCTTCTCCAGAATAACACTGGACAAACTTCTCATTCTTGGCTCAATGAATGCAGAAAGTTGGTGTTGACTAGTAGCCAGGTTCCACCATTGGTTGAGTTATTCGGGACAAAGCACAGTTTCACAGAAGATTCACGATTGAGTAACCAAACTTTTCTGCAGTAGGTTAACTGTGAAATACCGTTCCCTTCAGCATTCTGTTGGAGGGTAACATAATTGCAGAGAGAGGAAGCCCACCCTAAGCCACTGTCCCGTGCTCCGTCCGTAGTTCCATTAGACGACAGCAGATGTCAGACCGGTCGTCAGCTGTACTACGGTGGACTGCAGAGGCGCTTCTGCAAACACATCTCTGACGTCAGAGGGTAGGATGGAAGGGAGGCAGAGGGGAGAGAGCCAGTCGCACCTGTGCAGGTAGCATTTCAGAACAGACGTGAGACGAGAGAGGCAAGCTCTTCATTGTGAGATGACATGACAGATTGTTGAATGCGGCCGGCGCTGGAAAATAAATAATCTGAAGTACGCCCTAGCAACGTTTTCGGCTTTCACTCAATGTACTACTGTGCGCTGTTTTGAGTGGTTGGTTCACTAACAAAGAGGGCACACTCCAAGCCGTGATGAGCCAAAATTCATAGCCAAGAACTGATCCTCATAGCAGACTTTACAACATAGTGCCATAAGGAAGTTATATTGCATGATATGTACATTATACACATGTGATAGAATATCTGATATAGAGAGACAGTTAATAAACGTGCAGGAGGTGAACAGAAATATCGACGCGTCACATACCCATCAATGATCTGCTACTTGTCATTTTATTCAGCTCATCTTGGTCGATAGGATTACCTTGCGTTCGGTTTGGTAGTTATCCTCAGTGTGTTTTTCTTACTGACTATAGACTTAGAGGTTAGCGTGTTTAATTGATATCTTTTATCAGTCTCCCACGTTGACTAAATGACTGTTTCTATAGTGGTGTAACGGAGACAGTGTACGATGTTGAGGAAAATGTGCCAAACTTCCACACAGTTTTTTAAGCTTAGAGGACTCATTTCGCATGTAAATTTATCGGTGTAGACAATTCAAAGTATAAAGGTGCTAAAGGTCGGATACTTGTTGATGTACTACAAGATACATAGTTACGCGTAATGCACCAAGGACCATAAGTAATAAATTTCCAGTCTCAGAGAATTATTCGAAAGAAAGTTCCGCCATTTGACTGTAAAGTGTTCATTTATTTAGCAGAATCATCATTTCGGCCCTTGGAACCATTGTCAAGTACACGTTGAAATGCTAGAATATGTCTGACCTGTCTGTGATATGCCATCGGCAGAAAACATACGTTGTGATGTATAAGGCCAGACGTATGTTTTTTCGACCTATACAATAGTGGTTTCAAGGTACCTTTCCTTGTCTTTCACAAGGTAAGAAAAGAAGCTCACTGTGCTTTATCCCGGTGGATCCGCACCCCTTAGATGCACAATTCCTTCCTGACACGACGCACCTCAGATTGAGCGAGGCAGCGCAGTGATTAGCACACTGGACTCGCATGTGGGAAGACGACGGTTCAAATCCGCATGCGGTCATCCAGATTTAGGTATCCCGTGATTTCCCTAAATCGCTTAAGGCAAATGCCGCAATGGTTCCTTTTAAAGGGCACGGTGGAGATCCTTCCTTACCTAATCCAAGTTCGTGCTCTAATGACCTCACTGTCGACGGCACGTTGAAAACTAATTTACTCCTCCTCCCATGATACTTCCAGGAAACACTTTATGGTGACAGTAGCGTCTAAACGTCATAGAACAACTACCTTGGTGATGCTACGATTGTCAGTGCCACAATAACAACCTTTGCAGATAACGGATTGTGAGAAGGGCAGGAGCGCCGTCGGGCGTCACATGATATCCTGTAACGGCTTTTGAGGGAAAGTGGTGGAGGGGAAATCCATTACCTGCAGTTTGCTACCTCGGCCTGTTCTAAGCCAAGAGCCATCATGCCATAAAGCCATAATGGAACTGCTAATATCCTCCCGTCCCACGCCCCTTTTCGCGCCAATGTGCCCTTAGGGAAGGTTCCCGTCTGTATATCTCTGTCTGTGGTTCTGTGCACCAGACGGTGAATTCGTCACACATGGCAGTCCTCTGGGAGCTAGTCAGAAACTCCTTTAAAAGGGGAAAACCGCGTTTGTAGACGAAATTGGCGGCCAAAGGCTCACTGCAGACGCTTCCGCGAAAAGCAGCATCTTCCGCGCCAATCTCCTCTCACTAGAGCTCGCTTCCCACCAAGGCAAACCTTCCTCCAGAGCTAACCAGCCTTGTGCTTTCCACAAACCTAGCCTAAAATCTAGCAATCGTGTTTTGTTTCCGACTAAATGTTTTACATTACCTTTACACGTAAAAATAATTATCAGTAAAGGAAATTAACAACAAAACTTACTATCCATTTGGTGGATACGTAATTGTATGTTCATCAGTACTATTTGGGAGACTAGTATCAGCCTTCGTGATAATTTTTGACCACTGGCTATCTTGATACCACCACATTTCTGTCGAAATAATAAGTCCCTTTACTAATCTAGCTTCACAGGATGTCAAGATTTCCTGAAACACTCCAAATGCCTTTTGTCCAAAAACAGAAAAAGAAAAAAAATGCAAATATCTGACACTACCAGGTTGGAAATTAACCATCATGACTGCCTTTCTTTCAGCTTCGTTCAGTACGAAGATATGAACAGCAGTACCCCTTTCCCAATTAGCACACTACATTTCGTAGCCGGCCGGTGTGGCCGTGCGGTTCTAGGCGCTTCAGTTTGGAACCGCGTGACCGCTACGGTCGCAGGTTCGAATCCTGCCTCGGGCATGGATGTGTGTGATGTCCTTAGGTTAAAGTAGTTCTAAGTTCTAGGGGACTGATGACCACAGATGTTAAGTCCCATAGTGCTCAGAGCCATTTGAACCATTTTTGAACTACATTTCGTGTTCTGTAATCCATCGTCTCTCTACAAGACTTGTTCAAAAATCTGTCATAGGACAGTATTCACGTCCATATTTTATTACCAACGTTACAGAGAACTAACTTTCGATCTCCTCTACTGGCACACAGTTACTTCGGCTGACCTAAATAGTCCACTTGCAAGAAACAAATGGCAATATAACGAAAAATGACAGTGGTCACTCAGCTTTTAGTTGAAAGTTGGTTTGAGTACTTCCTATTACATCAAAGAAGAGAAAGTAGAGATGCTAAATAATGTTTACAAATACTACAGTACTCTACTACCTGTACCGGTATTACTGAGACGCTAGTATAAGAAAGGCTTATTTCATTAGTGGTACAAGTCAATTATCTCCACTTTTCTGTCTATAATGCTTCTGAAATAAATGAGCAAAACAAACAGAAAGAAAGGTTCATGTCTAGCAAGAAGTCATACGCTTGAATATTTCTGATATGTCAATTGCAGATTTTTCAGCGTTCATTTAACTTTAGGACTCTGTATCCCAATATGAACAAAAATGGACTTGTACCACTATTGAAATAAGCCCTTCATATATTCTCCGTTGCTGTAGACTACACTCATACAAACCTGCAACTGAAGACAGTAGGCTGAGTGAACGGTGGACTTTTATTGTGTAACGACGAAAAGTCGTAACGATGAGAGAGAGTAACCGAAAATTGTAGGAAAAATCACTGTACTATTTCTCGAGTCGTAGCTTGGAGCTTGGGACAGACGACCTAGAAACTAACTCTAAAAAAACACAGATAACATTAAAGACAAATTTAGGATAAGACACCAACAGTTCCACGTACACCTATGTGGCGTGAACGCAATTGTCTACTTTACTAGCAATTTGTTTGATGCAGACAGTCTTAAAAAGGATAACATCTAGAGTGCGTTATTCACGTGTTGGTAATTATGTGAGGTTTCCCTAAAAGTGTTTAATTTCGTCCTTCAGGTAAACTTTCGTACCCCGCAAGTCCTTCTTCTTCACCCCTGAAAGTCTGTTGATGCAATCAAAAGCCTGCAGAAGGAAGCAATATTGTTTAAATTCTTCGTGAAAGTATTACTCTCACTCCACTGTTCCCTGTCCACTGTACAAATTCGTTGAAGTTTGTGCGAGTCATCGCTATTACAGATTTTCCCCTTAGTAACTGCGATCCACTGAACATTCGAGATCTGAAGTGTCAGTTTTAACGAGATTCTTTAGAAGCCGTTTGGAAGTCATGTGGCTCAGATGGGTCCGTTACACTTGCAATGTATCGATCGTCAACTCTTGAGGAAGCTGTCACTTTCATTAAATACGAAGGTACCTGGGAGTTACCAGAGTGTTATCGTTTTCCGAATGGGGCAAAATCTCGATCACAGGTTAAAAGTACAGCATCCGGCTGTCTGCTGTGGTAGCAACAGTGTAGCCAACGTAGCATTGTCAGTCAAGGCAGAGGGATTCGTACCCCTTCGGTAGTCATTCGACAGAAGTTAAGTAGGTGGCGGGAAGGGCCCCTCTGGTCTCTTTGGGCTGCGTGGGGGAAGTTCGTTGCAGGGAGAGCGTGCTCTCGGCACTGGGGACTGGACCTTTGGTGAATGTTGAGGTAAAATCGAGAGCGACTTTGCGTTGGTGAGTGTGATGGGGTGTAGTTATCCCAACTTACGTACACATTTTATCTGCTAGTTCGTTTCTAAG
Organism: Schistocerca americana; assembly: GCF_021461395.2. NCBI lineage: Eukaryota > Metazoa > Arthropoda > Insecta > Orthoptera > Acrididae > Schistocerca > Schistocerca americana. The sequence goes on from NC_060123.1 coordinate 105,078,703, forward strand.
TTCGGTGGTCGAATTGTTACATTTTTCAGAGATATTTCTCTGTATGTAGTAAATTTCGCGTAAGCACAACACATGGTGTAGGAAGTTCGTTACTCCAGCACAGGTTTAAAATTCAGGTGTCTCAATTGTTGTCTTTTAACTGGAATGTATATGTGAACTTTTCTTGTGCGTGTGTGTGTATGACTTATTTCTTCTATTTTCCATTTCGTTTTACTTTTAAGATTACGTAGCTTTTTTCCTAGCATGTGGTGGCAATTTCACAGTGTGTAACTTCACTACCATCTTGAATAACTTTTATTCTTAATTCCAAGTGATACCTTATTGTCATTTGTGTCCAAATGTTTTACGTTTGTGTTCTTGACGTTTCCCTAGTCTTAATAATTTTGCTTTTTTCGTGAATATTTTGCGGGTGTTTCACGCCAGCTTACCTTAGATGCAGATAGTTTGACGAACCTTAGGTGCTACAGACAAATTTGTTTGTCGGAAAGCGTTCCACAGTATTCCTACTCACAATAACTCACTCGTAGTGATACGTATGAACATCTGAGCCTCTGACTTTCTGTGAAGAGAAAATTTCTTTTTATCTCTATTCTTGTGTGTGAATAGAGTATGTTTTCACGAACTTTTCACAAGCACGCCGAAGATTTCCTTTTCAATTATCACTGTAATGTACCGCAGCACTCAATGTAATAATAAGTGAGTTACTCAATTACATAAGAGGCAAAGACAGATTATTGTTTAGAATTATTTCGTGAATTTTTAATATGATGTTTCATTTTAATAAACTGAGTTAAAGTGTGATTACTGTTTACCCTATTGTAAGAATATTTTTAGTACATCCCACCAAGTGTTTCAGAAATTCAAATGGCAGGCCTTATATCTGTAAACTTTTTCTGATCATCATATTATTTTCGTTGATGCTTCAGCTTCTGCTTGCTCTGAATTACTTGATTTAACGATTGCTCTTAAATTGTTCCCATATGCTCATTCCATATATTCACTGTTTCTCTTTATTAATATTATCTTATTAGTTATTCTTTCCAATTCAGTGATTAATTCTGTTAATGTATAAAATTTTGCCTATTTTAATTAAATTTGGTGGCGACCCAGAAAATTTTTTGGCACACTGAACTTACAGTAGACTACAGAATTGAGCAATGGCTAACATCTCCCAGATTCTGTTTGCAAATCACTCTCCAGATAACCACTCAGCCATTAATAACCATTTATTATTATGTGCAACATTGCAGTAATTTCACCTCTTTCATAGTCTAGCTAATTTGCTGGTAGCACACAAACAGCTAACTTCAGAAACAGCATTTTTAATATCTTCATAGAAAACTAACAAATAATACTAATACAAATGCCATAAAAATTAACTTACTTTAGCCAAAGATGGTTCTTTAAGATCTATGAGTTTGTTTATATTTGTTTTGTATACTTTCCGAGCAGACTGCATAGAAACTTGTCTTTTCCTTCTCTTCTACGTACATTCACTATCACTCATTTTGTAATAATAACACAGTCGGGTGTAAGAGCTATGTTTTGAAGCTCACTTTATACATTCGAGAAACGAACCGCCTAGCTTCCTGCAAAAAATGGCACAGCCATTCACTCGCGGTATGTGCTTAGGTGACAAAAGTATATGTACAGCGATATGTATGTATACAGTTGCATCATAAAAACGATATGTAAAAGGACGGTACGTTGGCGGAGCTGTCATTTACACACACGTGATTCATCTCAAGAGATTTACGACGTTATTATGGCCACACGACGGGAATTAATAGATTTTGCATGCGGAATGATAGTTTCAGCTATACGCATGCAACATTTCATTTAAAAAACGGTTAGGGAAATCAGTATTGCGAGAACCACAGTGTCAAGAGCGAGCCGAGAATATAAAATTTCAGGCATTATCTATCACTTCGGACAGTGCAGTGGCCAAAGTCCTTCGCAACCAAGAGGAGCTGCGTACGCTTACAGTTGTCAGTGCTAATAGACAAGCAACACTGGGTGAAATAACAGCAGAAATCAGTGTGAGACAGTGCTGAGGAGTTTGGCGTTGATGATCTATGGCAGGTAATGACCAATGGGGGCGCTTTTGGTAACAGTATCACATCGCCTGCTGGACATCTCCTGGGCGAGTGGTGTTACCGGTCGGATTCTATACGACTGGGAAACCGAGGCCTGGTCAGATGATTCTCTGTTTCTTTTGGTACGGGCTGGTGTAATGGTTCGAATGGGGCTCATATCCAACGAAACCATGCAACCAAATTGTCAACAACACTCTGTGCAAGATGATAGTGGCTCCGTAATGGTATGGACTGTGATTACATAAAATAGATTGGGTCCTCTGGTCTAACGAAACCGATCATTGACTAGAAATGGATATTTTCGGCTGCTTGGAAACCATTTGCAGCCGTTTACGGACTTCATGTTCCCAAATAAGGATGGAATTTTTATTGATAAGATTGAGTCAAGTCACTTGGTCACAATTGTTCGCAATTGGTTTGAAGAACATTCTGGAAAATTGGAGTGGATAATTTGGCCACTCAAGTCACCTGACATGAGTGTCATCGAACATTTATGGCACTTACCTGAGAAAACTCCTTCACTGGCAACACCTTCTTCATTACTGACCGCAGTAAAGACAGCATAGCTCAATATTTCTGCCGGGCACTTAAGGTGTCACGTCAAGCAGCTGCGCTACGCCTGGTAAAAGATGGTCCAATGTGACAATAGGAGTTTTCTATGACTTTCGTCATGTCAGCGTAATAGTAGGCCTTGCTAGTAACTAAAGGAAATGAACATGGTCACCCATGTATCTGGGAACAGCGTTCTTCGTCGGCACACGCTACATCTTTGAAAGCGTTTAGGAACTTCTCAGGTCTCGTGTCGATTTTCCTGGTTAATATGTTAATAACTGGTTTTTTGTGTGTTAAAAAATTTAGATCTATATTTTTGTTGCTTGTCACGTTATATATTAAATCTCTTCACATGGCCTTTTCTCACCCTTCTGCAAAAGAGTTTCGATCTACATTAGGCTCTACGAGATTTATCACAGACAGAATGACAAGAAACCATCTGAATGTTTAGATTCCTGATAGGAGCGACTGCAGAGGAAAACAAGAAGTGCACTTCCGACTGTTATCCTAAAGCTGATGGCATGCTTCACATCACCGTAATAAAATACAGGCGCTTTTACCAACTTGCTCTGGAGCTCCGTCCACTGCATTCAGTAGAACATTTATACCGCAGTTGAACTCGCATTCTCCGTGGGAGAGGGAATACGGCGACAAAGAGGATTAATAAACCACGCAAACGTTGAATTGTGAATTCGTAAGCGCGCTCGTCGGGAGTTTTAGATGGCGCTTTTCTCTCGGCCGACGGTGGCGGGTAGACACAATGGCGGCGGCAGGTTTTGCACGCCGGCAGGCGCGGACCGCGGACTGTATTTCAAGCGCCGCGCCCGCAGATAAGGCCTCCTCCTCATATGGCGCCGGCGCGACCGCGCCGTGATTGGTGTTCGAGGTCAGGGCCGCGGGTAGCCTAGCGCGCCCGGGAGCAGGGGCCGCTCCGCGGGCAAAACCCGCTCCAACTTCCTGCCGCCTCGGCCGCCTGCCCGATAAACGGATTTATGGTTCTCGTTCACACGCGGCAGCGCCGCTCACCTAGCTGCCCGCACACCACCACACACGTTCCCTCTCCCACCGCCAACCCCTCCCTCTGCCTCCTCCCCCCTCCTGACTTCCGCCAGAAAACAAAAAGCAGTATCCGGCGAGCGAGGTGCTGTGCTGCGCTGCCGGAAAAAGTGGACACCGCCCCTCGCCGCGCTACACGCCACGCCGAAACCGCAGTAGCCTGTGTCGTCCGAGCCGAGTCGCGGCCGGCAGAGGAAAAACCTCGACACTGCACGACGAAATGAAATGGCCGTCCCGTGTTGCTCGTTGGCGTCCTCAACGTGCATTTCATACAGCTACACTTATTGAAATTCCTGTACCCTTCTCGTCACTGTGGCGTACCTTGTGCTCATTACTCGGAAAAGAAGTTGCTACGGACTTACGAAGAAGAGCGCCAGCTAATCATTATATCATAAACATAGCCGGAAAAAATTTGTACACCATTTTAGAGGTTTCCAATTCGTTCAAGATTTATTGTTGCAACAGTCCATATGGGGTATGTGGGGCGGCGGGTGAAATATGGTTCAAATGGCTCGGAGCACTATGGGACTTAACATCTGAGGTCATCAGTCTCCTAGAACTTAGAACTTCTTAAACCTAACTAACCTAAGAACGTCACACACATCCATGCCTGAGGCAGGATTCGAACCTGCGACAGTAGCGGTCCCGTGGTTCCAGACTGTAGCGCCTAGAACTGCTCGGCCACTCCGGCCGGCCGCGGGTGGAAAATTTATATCTTCTATTATTTGCCCTTCTCAACGCAGGCTCTCTAACTACAATGCTGGCAACCAGAAAGTGATTACCATAAACGTGATGCCTGCAATTAAAGTTCACTGTGCCCACTCTGATGGAGAAATAGAGTTATTGATCATTGAAGTTCATTAAGCTGAGGATGTAGGATGATGCCTGGGATTCATAGAAAATGCAGTTTCCTATAACAATTTTCACTATAGTCTGAAAATGATATAGCATAAAATTCCAAACAAATGCTACTATCAGCTGTTGTACTATCGGAGCTGTTCAGAGTCTATTGCGCAGATCCTGTTATTCCAAGATAACGAAACTGTTCAATAACCGTTATCGATGCAAATGTTCAAAGTGAGTACTCGCCAAAATTAGATTTTAATACTCATAAAATGCCACGCAAGTAATGATAGAAGGTCTGTTCTGCGGCCACACGTGAAAATATGGCAAACGCAAACTGAGAATAAATCACTGGAGTCGTTCCGCAATTAACACTTCACCCCAATGCGTACTCATTGTTAAGTGCATACCGAGTTACGTAGTACGGCATCCAAGGATGTTCCTTGCAACCACTCAAAAGCGACGCGGCTTCTGACAGGAGTGCGCTCTGATACGAATCTAGAAGAGAACTGTCGTCTGGCCTAGCTCGCAGCGCTCTTATTTACATAGCGCCGGTTCGGACTGCTAAGGCGCAGCCAACAAAATTTGCCTTTCTGACCAGTCGCTCGTGCTAGTAAAGCATCACTTCAAGTTACTAAATGATTAATTGCTTCATTCGATGCAGGCCAATGAAGCTCTCAATTTAATTGTGCTGTCAGCACACAGGTAAGTATCTATAATAATATTATGTGGCTAGGTTAAATACTATTGGCGAGAGAATTATTTTAGTTGCACTTGCCCTTTGCAGAGACGCTACAGCTATAGTTTTATAGTTACCTTTAAGAAACTTCTCACATCTTTGATATTATAGCGTATCTCAATTCTACCTAAATCTAAACATCCTAGCTTTATCTAGTCACTTACTTAATCTATCTTGCTTCCTTACTCTTAGTACACAAAAACAGAAAATCACGAATTTCAACCAAAATTTTACTTTGTGAGATCCAGCATGCTGTTTCCATCAAATTAAAATGAAAAAGGAATCCGAATATAAATTTTGAAGTTTCTGCCTCCTTCCTGTTACTCCGATGGTTTTTACATAAACTGTCCAAATTTTGAAAACTGTTAACGTTACTAACCTGAAACCTAACACATTATAATTTTTGCATCATTCCTGAAATGCTGCTAACTTTTCAGATTATTTACTTTTCTTTTAAGGTATTGCACAACATTCATGATGTCATAGCTAGTTAAAGTGGACTAGGCTGGCACGCGATAGAAAGTATATAAATACTATATGGTGTGAGTAGGCTGCTTCCCTACGAGTACACCAAATCGCTACATTTAGAGATCAATAGCACAATCTGTTCTGAGGTACTAGGTATCAATCCATGCTACAATATCCATATTAGCACGTGTTGTAGCCTATGAGCGCCACTATGCAGGTGTTGGCATCTATTTTATTGTACAGCTGTCGAATGCTGTCCTGGGATACGTTATGCCGCCCCTGCTCGAACTGTTGATGTAGTTCTGTAAGAGCTGTTGGTTGACGCTCGACCCATGGTGTATACCACATGTTCTATGTTGGTGATTTGTGTGGAGATCGTGCCGCCAGGGATATTGATCAACTTCATGCAGAGCATAATATCCTGTTGGAACAACGCATTATCTTCCCGTTCCAAAAATTGCAAAAGAATGGGTCTAGCAACATCCTGCACATACTGAGCACTGGTTAGCGCCCCCCACCCCCTCGCCAGAAACATCAAAGGTGAAGAGAGCTTATCACCTTATCGCACACGAGACTATAGGACATCAAACACGAGGTCTATGACGTACGTGCAAACTACCTCACTTGCAACCAGGCTGAATCTTCTTTCATCGCTCAAGATCACGGCGCACCATTCTATCTTTCAAGTGAACCTTTGACGGCAACAGTCGAGCCATGCACGTTCATGCTGTGCCTTAAATGAAAGGCTGGCTAGAGCTGTGAGTGACCATAGTTCCATTGCTATTAACCATTTCACAAAACTTAGTTTTGACACGTCTGGACTCGCAAACCTTCTTATGTGTGCAGCCGTAACTGTTCGACCTGCCACTGCCGCCCTCACAGTATAACGATACTGGTGGGAATCTGTGCTGCGTGGACGCCAGAATTTCGTCCACGGCTGTTACAAGCGTCACGTAAGTACTGACACCAGCATCTTTGCTCAACTGACGCAGCACGTCCAACTTGTACGGTAAGTCTCCTAAATGTCAAACATAGGCCTTAATTTGAGAAGGAAATTTCTTAGAATATAAGTTTGGATCACAGCCCTGGATGGTAGTGAAACATGGACTGTGGGAAAACCGGAACAGAAGAGAATCGAAGCACGTGAGATTTGGTGCTGCAGGCGAATGATGAAAATTAGGAAGGGTGGTAAGGAAAGGAATGAGGAGGATCTGAGCAGAATAGGAGAGGAAAATAATATGTAAAAAATCACTGACAAGAAGAAGGGACAGGGTGATAGGACTTCTTCTAAGACATCAGTGACCCTCTTCCATGGTATTAGAGGGAGCTGTAGAGGGCAAAGACTGCAGATTAACACAGAGATTGGAATACATCCAGCAGATAAATGAGGACGTAGGTTGCAAGTGCTAATCTGAGATGAAGAGGTTAGCACAGAAGAGAAATTTGTGGCGGGCCGCATCAAACTAGTCAGGAGACTGATGACGCACAAGAGAAAACCTCAACACATTAACAAAACTCAAGACACGCTTCCGGCGACATTGGCGTCACAGCAAACCACGAGATGTTTTGGTGCAACAAGATAACGCTCGGTCCCACACATGTCTGAGGACTGCTGAACACATCGCAAAACAGGGTTGGACAGTGTTGTCCCATTCACCCTACAGACCTGACCTGACCTCTTCGGACTTCCAATTGTTTGCGCCATTAAAGAATGCCATGCGTGGAAAACATTTTGATGACGATGAAGAAGTGATTCACACACACGGAATCACTGGCTCCACCTCCAGGACAAGGATTGATACCGACACGAATACACGCCCTTGATTCGCGCTGGAGGAAGGCCATAGAACGCGTTGGAGATTACGTGGAAAAATAGCATGTATAGATAAAACACCACTCTTTCGTGTGTGTAATTCTTATTATATTAAATAAAAGATTGTTGAAGAATAAAATGCGGTGGATTACTGTCTGAGCAATCCTCGTAGTTTTAAAAATACTCAACTGTCAACGTAAAACGTGTATCACATGGCAGCTGGATCCGTGTGGCCAGTATATGGTTAATTTGTGCGTTTTTTGGATTAAAAATTTCGAGTACTTACATCTACCACACGAGTTAAAAATAAGAAAAAATGAACCATTAACATTCGTAACTGGTCTCAATAGCAGCGTAAAACTCACAGCCAGTGAAAAGTTTAGGAGAGTTGCTACTTGATACTGCTTAAGGAAGAAGTCTACCGCAAGAAGAATCAGGCTTTTCAGCACATATTTATTAGGAGCAAAAAGACAGATTAGATAGGATAATAGCATTCCACCAACCGATATAACCTAATTAATACTATCGAAACTTTTGTAGAGATCCACCATATAAATAAGCTGCTGAGGAATCTAAAATCGCCGCAAAGTTTTAGTTTCCTAACAGATTAAAACTCTTCAACGATCCGAAGAATTATCTTCCGGATTCAACTTATCCAGCCAAGACTCATGGACCGCTCTCACATTCTGAATTCTAGTTGTACCTTTCCCCATACATGTTTCAGTATATTTTGCTAGACTAGCACCAGTGGTAAGAAAAATGTAGCAGACAAATTGCTTAAACAGAGCCTATGGATCTGTTAATAAAGTAAAGAACTCATTGTGCAGTGTATTGAAGCCAGTTTCGAAATTGATAGCATATTAAAACTATGAAGGCATGTGTAAGTGCTTGCGTGCGTGCGTGTGTGTATGTGTGTGTGTGTGTGTGTGTGTGTGTGTGTGTGTGTGTGTGTGTGTGTGTGTATGGCCTTATGCTGTTATTCGTGTAGCAAAAATCAATAAATAAATGTTTGTTAGTTATATAATTTATCTGATTCCCAGTAGTTGATAGTAGCAACACCAGGAACTGAAAATTTTTATTAGAGTGTAAGACATCATTTTATTTTACAGACACAACCAACTATCATTATCAGACTAAGAAACACATTCTTTCTTATAAACAATAACATAAAGTATTAGATCGAGAGGGGAGTAATAATCGAAACATATTCTTTCATATAAACAACAACATAAAGTATTAGATCCCGAGGTGAGTAATAATCCCAAGAAAGTGAATAATTTTGTTTTTGACACAGAAACTTTTTATTACAATGAATAACAACTTTTTTTATTCTTTAAATCACGAAAAAGCGTTTATCTTGCAATATTCTTTTCCTGGGCAGCATAATATTACTATCGAAAAAGACCATTTTATGGAGCTTTTCACCTTTCGAGGGAAGGAGCTGTGTTGTGTTCTGGCCTGAATGACTGAGCCGATGGAAGCAAAAGCCTTGGGAATAAGAGGATCAACTACAGCCGTCGATGGACGTAAAAATTAGAGACATTCTCCTTAATGCAAGCTTTATATATCATGTCCTATCGAGTACATAGTTTTAACTTGCCAGGAGGTTCCAATTTTCTGCATATTCCAACGTCATGCATCGTCTCTCTGGTTGACTTTTATTTATTTATGTGTTTTTGTTATGCACTTGAAAGGTATGTGCTGAGATTCGATCAGGATAGAGCCAGTGAAAAATGTCGATAGTTCCCAACCGCAAGGTTGGACGAGTAGTACATCTTCGAGTAGTATGATCTTTGACAGCTAATAGAGCTAGGTGCACACGGTAAAAGTTTGAGCAGTGGTGAGGAGATGCGCAGACACAGCAGACGTGTTTCGAGTCGGAGATAGATGCCTGCAGGTTGCCTTAGTTTGCCAGTGTTAGGCTGCTTCAGATGTCCTCATTGCTCTGACGGTCATTGCTAATTTTGCTGCCTAGGAAGTAGAATTAATTAACTTTGAAACTTCTTTACTTAAATGAGCGTGTCTGTACTTAAATTGTTGAATGACTGAGACCCACAATATCCTAGAGCTACGCAATCTGACTGCCCAAAAAAATTATAACCTGACTTCAAATAATTAATTCAGAAGAATGGCCCGGTCTAAAAATAAATCATAGCAATAACTTATACACTTACCTCACAAACATCTTCATTGCACGAACTACTGCAATACAGCGAGCGTCAATACTGCCAGATAAATAAAAGATTCTTTCTACTAAATCCACTAACTGCTAACAGTCATGTGGTTAGCAAAGGAAAGATTTAGTTGCAAACCAAATAATGTATTTTTTACCTTAATAATGTGATATCCAGTTCAAACGCGAACGTAAATCGTCATTGACATCCAGTACAAAGGAATATAATCATGAATAATATTCAGTCTCCAAGTCGAACATGTACAGATCGTTAGCCGACGCTAACACTTCAGACTTCTACACTCCATAAATGCTAACTTCTCACATCTAACATCCATCACTGCTGGCTGTTCACCCCAAGCTGCCCAACAGTACTTCCATCAATGCTGGCGACTAACTTCCAACTGCCGAACAGTACGGGCGAATAACTTTCAACAACGAGCCCGACCAGCCACAGAGTCTCTTACAAGGAAAGCGCAGAGATCCAATGCAATGCGCTACACAGCGCTACTAACACAGAAGCAGCCCACTTACAACTTGATCAACTTCGAGACCATCAGTCCTGATGTTAAGGTTCTCGCTGTTCTAATATCGTCGATTTAGTCTCAGTCCTGATTCTTTACTCATTAGACTGTCTATTTCATTCAGCAGACCATCTATTTCTTCTTCACTTTCACTAAGGATGCCTATGTCATCAGCGAATCGTTTCATTGGTAGTCTTTAGCCCTAAATTTTAATTCTACCCTCCTTTTATTTCCATTATTGCTTCTTCGATGTACACACTGGACAGTGGGGGTGAAAGACTACATCCTGCCTTACACCCTTTTTAATTCGAGCATTTCATTCTTGATCGTCCACTCTTTTTATTCCCTCTTGGTTCTTCTACATATTCTATATTATAAGTCTCTTAGTATAGCTTACCCCTACTTTCCTCAGAATTTCGAACATCTTGCGCCATTTTACCTTGTCGGACGTTTCATCTAGGTCGAAAAATCCTACGAACGTGCCTCGATTTTTCTTCAGTCTTGCTTCCATTATCAATCGGCACGACAGAATTGCCACTCTGGTGCCTTTACCTTTAGTAAAGCCAAACAGATTGTCATCTAACACATGTTCAATTTTCTTTTACATTCTTCTGTATGTTATTCTTGTCAGAAACTTGGATGCTTGAGCTGTTAAGCTGATCGTGCGATAATTCTTGCACTTGGTAGCTCTTTCAGTCTTCGGAATTGTGTGGATGAAATTTTTCCGAAAGTCAAACGATATGTTGCCAGACTCATACATTCTGCACACCAACGTTAATAGTCGTTTTGTCACCACTTCCCCTAATGATTCTAGAAATTCTGTTGGTATATTATCTATCCATTATGCCTTATTTGATCTTAAGTCCTCCGAAGCTCTCTTATATTCTCATTCAAATACTGTGTCCCTATCTCTTCTAAATCGACTCCTGTTTCTCCTTCACTCACATCAGACAAATCTTCCCCCTCATAGAGGACTTCAATGTACTCTTCCCACGTATCTGCTCTCATTTCTGCAATCTTAATGCTACCACCGTTGCCTTTAATTTCACTGAAGTTTATTTTGACTTTCCTATGTGCTGAGTCAGTCCTTCCGACTATAATTTCTTTTTTCATTTGTTCAAATTTTTCGTGCAGCCTTTCAGTGTTAGCTTTCCTGCACTTCCTACTTATTGCATTCCTCAGCGACTTGAATTTCTACACTCCCGGAAATGGAAAAAAGAACACATTGACACCGGTGTGTCAGACCCACCATACTTGCTCCGGACACTGCGAGAGGGCTGTACAAGCAATGATCACACGCACGGCACAGCGGACACACCAGGAACCGCGGTGTTGGCCGTCGAATGGCGCTAGCTGCGCAGCATTTGTGCACCGCCGCCGTCAGTGTCAGCCAGTTTGCCGTGGCATACGGAGCTCCATCGCAGTCTTTAACACTGGTAGCATGCCGCGACAGCGTGGGCGTGAACCGTATGTGCAGTTGACGGACTTTGAGCGAGGGCGTATAGTGGGCATGCGGGAGGCCGGATGGACGTACCGCCGAATTGCTCAACACGTGGGGCGTGAGGTCTCCACAGTACATCGATGTTGTCGCCAGTGGTCGGCGGAAGGTGCACGTGCCCGTCGATCTGGGACCGGACCGCAGCGACGCACGGATGCACGCCAAGACCGTAGGATCCTACGCAGTGCCGTAGGGGACCGCACCGCCACTTCCCAGCAAATTAGGGACACTGTTGCTCCTGGGGTATCGGCGAGGACCATTCGCAACCGTCTCCATGAAGCTGGGCTACGGTCCCGCACACCGCTAGGCCGTCTTCCGCTCACGCCCCAACATCGTGCAGCCCGCCTCCAGTGGTGTCGCGACAGGCGTGAATGGAGGGACGAATGGAGACGTGTCGTCTTCAGCGATGAGAGTCGCTTCTGCCTTGGTGCCAATGATGGTCGTATGCGTGTTTGGCGCCGTGCAGGTGAGCACCACAATCAGGACTGCATACGACCGAGGCACACAGGGCCAACACCCGGCATCATGGTGTGGGGAGCGATCTCCTACACTGGCCGTACACCACTGGTGTACTACATCCAGCATCTCTACGATCGTCTCCATGGGAGAATAGCAGCCTGCATTGCTGCGAAAGGTGGATATACACTGTACTAGTGCCGACATTGTGCATGCTCTGTTGCCTGTGTCTATGTGCCTGTGGTTCTGTCAGTGTGATCATGCGATGTATCTGACCCCAGGAATGTGTCAATAAAGTTTCCCCTACCTGGGACAATGAATTCACGGTGTTCTTATTTCAATTTCCAGGAGTGTATATTCCTGAATTTTCCCTGAACATTTTTGTACTTCCTTTTTTCATTGATCAGCTGGAGTATTTCTTCTGTTACCCGTGATTTCTTTGCTGTTACCTTCTTTCTTTCTCTTTACGGCTTCTGTGATTATCCTTTTTAGGGATGTCCATTCCTCTTCAAATATACTGCCTATTGGACTATTCTTTATCTACAGCCTTACAGAACCTCAAGCGTGTCTCGTCACTCCTTAGTACTATTGTATCCTACTTCGTTACATATTGGTTCTTCCTGGCTAAACTCTTAGACTTCAGCCTACTCTTCATCACTACTACATTGTGATCTGAGTCTATATCTGCTCCTGGGTACGCCTTGACATATACTTCTGAATTAATGGTACCGCTTCTTGGCATCACATCAGTGAAAGTCAGACCTTCACAGTTCCAGAAGTCATCGATCGTGATCTCTCCGGCGGAAGCAGTAGCTTTGAATTTTTTCTTTCTTCTGTAGGGAGTGAGAATGGTCCCAATCCCTAGACCGTCATTTTTTTCGGGTTCAAAATGATGAAACCAGGTTTCATCGCCTATCACAATCCGGGATAAGAAGGTCTCCATCTCAATCTCAAAACGTTGCAACATATCAAGCCAAATATTTTTCTGTGCGATTTGTGATGCACCCATTAGACACCGTGGGACCCATATTGCACACTGTTGAGAATATCCAAGAGCGTGGATAACTCCATCCACACTTCCTTTGGTAACTGACAGATGAAACGCCAACTGCCGAGTATTAATGCGTCTGTCCTCGCGAATGATATCAGCTCGCTGCAACATCTCAAGTGTGGCAGCCGTGGATCGTCTCCCCAACCGCTGAAAATAGTGGATCTCCGCCGAACCGCATTCTGATGACCTTACTCTCCGTGCCCCGCGTCAGGCTGTACTTCTGTCAACAGCAGGTACTCCTTAGACTTTCCCCTCAGTTTCTTCCTCTGCAGTGAGAGCTTCAATGAATGCACGTTGCTTGAACCGTACATCACGTACAGACGCCATTTTGAAACTGTCCCGCAGCTACGCTATCTGTCGGAAGTGACGGAAACTAGGAGCACCCACTCAGGTGACTTGAAATAACACATACGTAACATTTCGCATTCGTAGAATTTTTTTCGATAGAGAAAGAAAAGTGCGGTGCAGTACTTTCTGGCCACCCTCACAGAACTGGACCACACTATTTACTTCTTGGCACTGTCCTCATTAGTAATATAAGCGCTCATAACGGTTTCCAGTTACCTATAGATGTAGGAGTATTGAGATTTCGAACGACTGCTTTTTCATCTGTACATTTGCCTTTTTGGGCCGCGAATAAACTACTTGATATGGCTGTTTAAAATTAAGACACCTTTCAAGGGTAACACAAGAAGCCAGAGACGCAAGTAGAGACGGACAGATAGGCAAAGGTTACTTAAGGGCTACCTGCTGATGTAGCGAGCACAGTTTCTGAAGTGCCAGGGCCGTTGCTTCGTGTAGTTCCCAGGCAGACGGTCCACTTGCGTAAGTAGTACTCACGCAGCAGAAAGACAAAGAACATGTAGGTCTTGACGAATCGGTTACCTTACACCACAGGTGTGGACTTGTTGAGATCTGCGTCACCAGACGAAGCGCAGTAGCAAAACTAGTACTCACCGTGCCACTGTAAATAACTCTGATCGTTAGTCAGAGTGATTGCAGTCCAGCAGCCACTATCTACGAAGAGGAGTCTACGCCAGTTCACGAGGCGACATGGTTCTACAAGCAGCCATCTGGAGACATAGCCTCCAATGTTTGCGGTTCTGACAACGGCTCCAAATCCGAAGCTATAGAATTAGCGTTTTCCGGCTGCCCTGAACTGCCCTGGGCTGGCAGAATATCTCCAACCTTGCGAACATACTGTCGCTGCAGACCTCCGCTAACAAAAGCATGCACTACTGATGAGGACTGCCATCCCCTACAAGGTTCTCAGTGTGTCCACTCCTTCTGGTGCATCCTTTCCTGAGCTGCAAAGCTGCCCCCAGATGTGACACGCACTGCTACACACACACACACACACACACACACACACACACACACACAAACACACACACACTGCACGTTAGAGCTCCGGCTGGGCCACTGGCGTCACACATGGCTTGGGCCGCCTGCTACTACAGTGACGTACCCTGTTGCATACTTCCACGTTGGCGTGGCGCCACAGAACGTCTCTAAAAGTGTTGCAGATAGTTCTTTAATAAAATTTGCGACTATTAATGATGTGCATGTGATCCACCACGAATTACCATCCTGTCAACAATCCGCCAGCTCAACACTGCCGCTGTAGAGATCATCCACCTTAATTTCAGTGATGGTGAATATAACTTAATGATGGAATTAGTAAGATAAATACCACCTCATTTTTCCCTATGGACTCTAAATATATTGGCTGCTACTTTGTACTCCATGGTTACAGCAAAATATGACTCATATACAGGTACATGGTGCTCTCTACGTCTCAGCTCATTACTACAACCTTCAATTCTGGTGTTGAACTCTGCAGTTACCTATTATTCACTTAGTTCCGTTTGCTAAATGTCTGAACTCGCTGTTTCATTACAGACAATTGTATATTAGAAGTGCTTTACTCTAAAATGTGTGCTGTATGACTCATCTGTTCGTCCTCACCATCTGAACAGATAACTATAATCCTTACTTTAGGCATGTATTTAATTACTAGTTTGCAACTAAAGTATACAGTATGTTTTAAAAGACACCTCTAAGCCAACGTCATCATTCAGAAGGTGGTACATATTGTAAGGAATAACCAGGGGCTTTGTCTGTTTACTTTTCCCAGGTGAAGTTTCTCTGTTATTTTTGGTAAGTGAGAGGCCACAGAAAGGCTTACGAAACCACCGTTTTACGAAGTGTGAATATTGATCCCATATTCCTGGAGAATCAGCCTTGGCACTCTGGTAGAGAGGATCAACTTATATCCCCCAACGAGACTATGCACCTAGTTAAAAGAATTCCTTTCACACCGCCAAATAGAATCATAGAGACTAATTCACGGACCGAGCGAGGTCGCGCAGTGGTTAGCACACTGGACTCGCATTCTGAAAGACGACGGTTCAATCCCGCGTCCGGCCATCCTGATTTAGGTTTTCCGTAATTTCCCTAAATTGCTCCAGCCAAATGTGGTGATGGTTCCTTTGAAAAGGCACTGCCGACATCCTTCCCCGTCCTTCGCAACTCCGATGAGACCGATGACATCGCTGTTTGGTCTCCTCCCCAAACAACCCAGTCCAAACCCAACTAATTCACGCATACTAAATGTATTATTATCCAAAATCTTTAATTTTTACCGTAGGTGACTGAGAGTTGTGAAGTCACATTTCAGACCTTGTCGAATTTTGTCAAGACGAGAGTTTAAAACACACAGACTCTACACACACGTATTTACTGTGTATGATAATGTCTACTATTGTTTATCGCCATTGTTTTTATGTAGATTACGTATTTACTGTAAAAATTATTGTGAAAGTTGTTCTAAAACTGTATCTGATCATCGGAAATATGTAGTTACTGTAATATGTTTACACACCGATCTTTTCCCTAAGGAAATTGACGCACTAAGACACAGATAACGTAGTCAAACTCTTTTTGGGTTATGTACAGGTCAGTCATCTTCAAATAACTGTAGAACAACGAATACAGAAACTGCCGCTGGTGGTTTTGATTTGCGGCATAGTTTTGGTTCAAAATGGTTCAAATGGCTCTGAGCACTATGGGACTTAACATCTATGGTCATCAGCCCCCTAGAACTTAGAACTACTTAAACCAAACTAACCTAAGGACAGCACACATCACCCAGTCATCACGAGGCAGAGAAAATCCCTGACCCCGCCGGGTATCGAACCCGGGAACCCGGGCGGGGGACGCAAGAACGCTACCGGACGACCACGAGCTGCGGACCATAGTTTTGGTTAGACATGTTGTCATGTAGTGATCTGTATCTACTTCGGGCAGAAAATAGCCCGACTACTTGAACTCCCACTATATTATTTCCCAGCAGATTGGATTAATCTTAAGAAACAGTCATTAACTGAATAAACAGCCGATGAACATTTTGGTTCACGCTAGATTAGAATAAAGAGAATTGGAGTATTTTGTACATTTGTGTTGAACTATGAAATGTTGAGAATTATTCCTGAAATGTACACAGACGATGATCTGGTGGACTGAGCCTCCAAAATGCTGGGGGGGGGGGGGGGGGAGGGGGGGGGGGGGAAGGACTGTGCACCACGTTTCCCCCTGGTGAAGCAGACGATTCTAGTGACCGACTGAGCAAAATGGCAGGAGGCTATTGCAATACTTCTCAGTAATCAGGTGCACTGGCGCCAGAAAATGTATTTAGAGAGCTGACATTGTGGTAGTTACCTTCCAGAAATTCTAAAAGGTGAACCTGTGACACCATTATCGGTCTGTCAGTACTGTGCAGTTGCTTATATGATTTAATAACTAGAGCAGTGATGTCATGATTGCTCAATGGACAGCCCTCGCACCTCTTTTTGGAAGGTAAAGCCACCACCTTTTCAGAAAAGATAGTGGATGAGAACTGGCTACCACACAAATGTAGTCATTGTTTGAGACATTGCGAGCCTTTGGTGACGAGAGAAGGCTTCGAATCGAGATCTCTAGGGAAACTGCTACTGTCAGACCCTCTCTTCACTAACTGGAGGTCGCTGTCTAACAGCTCATACTTGGTTCTTTCCACTGGTGATCTGTCAGCTTGGTCACTATCATGTGCTGCCAGTGACCTTCCTGGTGGATTGTGACTCCATCCTGGACCATCCATATGTCCATTCTACACTATCTAAGTGGACAAAAGCTGTCGCTATTCATTTTCCCATGCGGGCACGCGCGGTCACTGTTCAACGTTGCCCTGTTCAGGAACACGCCCACCGCCATAATCAGTGCGGGTGGTTGTAATTTGAACTTCCCTGGCCCGGTGCACTTTCTGCTGAGCAATGGGCGCAGATCAGCTGCCGCGGGCGCGGCGCGCTGTCTGACATAAGCTGGACCACTCTGTTCCCGGCACAGTACTGTGCTGACTGCGTCTTCTTGCGGGGTGCTGCCACATGCAGTCCATCTGTTGGGGCACTGCTGACGCCAGCACATTTCATCGGCTACATAACGGAGCGCACTGCTCGCCTTCTCAGTACCATTTTCATTGCTTAAGTTTGTTATGGCGTAAAGTCGTTTACTCCAACCAGTACGGTTTCCACGACGGATCACCGTCAGACTGTTGTGATCATACCACTGTAGCCACACTTAGGGTAGTGAATTTCTGACATCTGACCTACCACAGCCAGCGTCACCACCCACCATACTGATCACACTCTCTAGCCGCTACAGCCAATTGGAGGCTGAGGACTACTTTACGAGAGTTGCACAAGAGTTTGGTGTATTAATAGTAAATCTGCAGAATTAATGTTGTTCGTTTCCGAGGTTTCAAGAACATATTGCACATTTATTCTAGGTATATTTGCAATACCTTACGTATTTTTGTCATTGTAACGGATTAAGCTATTTTCATATCTGGACATAAAAAATCATAAGATTGCTGGCTCATTTTACAGTATACCTCTCACGCCTAGCCCCGAAGATTGAAAATTATAAGCAGATGCATAGCTCCTTATCAGAGAAAGTGGTGCCGTTCAGAGAGACTGGACAAAACCATGTCACTCACGAACGGAAGGTGACGTTATTATATCCTTGAATTTAGCTCCTATGTAAGCAATCGTGCAGTGTCCTATCTTCTTTATGTTGCAGCTCTTCTGATGTCCTCGCAGTCGGTAACGCTATCGTGCTATGTTTCTGTCGTGCCAGGTGTGTGGTTAGCTATCACTGATAAATGAGAACACAGAGATACCTACACAGTGGGCTTATTCTATATAAATGATGCGACCTTTACAGAAATACCCTTCAGGCTTTAACTTGCTAATGATACCACACAGAGGTCTTCTCTCATCTTTTGTAAGTGTCGCCTGACTGATTTGGCGTCCTACAAGGTCAGATATTCAATGTCGTACTGTTTTGTACTTCTTCATATGCGTATCATTAGCATAATGACTGACAATTCGCAGTTTTTCACAAACACCTTTTTTTTATGTAAGTTCACAAGGTTGACGACTCAACAACAAACGAAAGGCAACAATAACGATGCCAGTAAAAGTCTCCTAATTGAGGAAAAGCAAAAGTGCACTTCTAATTTTCCACAAAGGTTCCTGTCGGCATCCGGCGTGAACTGAACTTGGGGGCTGGTTCTGGCCCCTAAATAGCTGTCTGTAGCCAATCAGGTTTTGGCGTAGTGATAGATACTTCCTGCAGGCCGTGGCTCGAGCTCCCCTGCAGGAAGTAGTGCTCGGAATGTCTTTTTCCATTATCTTGTATGTAAATAGCCGGTGTTTACCAGGGTGCTTTTGGTACGCCTTGGGCATAGACAACTTCGTCCTCTGTGGTGTAATATAGGCTGCAGGCCCTCGGGGGCTACCATGGCTCCGGTTTAACAATTAGACTTCCGGGAAAATGGCACCCATGCAATGCCGAAGATAGCAAAGGCACATAAGAGTGAGAAATATCGCTCAGTCAGCTTAACAGCTCATACATCCAAGCTTCTGATATGAAGGTAGGAAAGACAATTCAAGATGTTAGGTGAAGATCAGTTCGGCTTTATGGGCGGTAAAAGCAACAAGCAGGCAATTCTCACGTTCCGCTTGTTAATGGGAGTAAGAGAAGAGAAATGAAGACAAACTCGTTGTAGTGGTACGCTGTAACCTGCACCAAGCACCATAAGCTGGCTCGCGCAGTTTGTATCTAGATTTAGATATAGATCGTCAACGTAGAAAAAGAGTTGGACAACGTAAAATGACATGTGGCGCAATTCGGAGAAAAATACGAGTCAGCGTATAGAGCAACCAAGTGGGAATAAGATAACTGGAAGTCCAAGAACGAACTGATCGGATTAAAAAGGGTGTAATGCAGGTATGTAGTTTTCCACATCAAATTTTCAATCTCTATATGGAAGAAGCAACGCCGGAAATCACATAAATCTTCGAGAGTGAGATTAAAATTCAGGGTCAAATGGTATCAATGATAAGATTCTCTAATAAAATTTCTATCCTCAGTGAAAGTGAAGAAGAACTGCAGGATTCGGTGGATGGGATGAACAGTGTAGTCAGTACAGAAGACTGCTTGGGAGCTACAGGGAAAAAGCAAAAGTAATGAGAAGT
This sequence comes from Schistocerca americana, assembly GCF_021461395.2. Classification (NCBI taxonomy): domain Eukaryota; kingdom Metazoa; phylum Arthropoda; class Insecta; order Orthoptera; family Acrididae; genus Schistocerca; species Schistocerca americana. The sequence continues at coordinate 105,098,547 of NC_060123.1, forward strand.
AGGAGAAACGAGAACAGCAACGAAGACAAAAAGTTTTGTTGGCGAAGCTTTTTAGCCCATTGGTATATACAGCCAGTGCAGTATCAGTTGGAAGTACTAGTTTCGTTTTTAAACTGCCGGCTGTGACACGGACCGAGCAGCGATAACTTATTCTTGCTGTTTCTTCTTCTCTGTTAACAGATGGCATCTTGGAAAGCTAAATCGATCTATTTGGTGGTGTATAACACACTCGATTTCTTTTCATATCTTGGGAGTTATAAGCATTCTTTTTAAGGTTTTGTTGGGTTTTGCCCCCCCATTCTAGTCAAGAAACCGCCTCCAGAAATTGTGTAGTGTGCAAAGCAAGGAAGAATAAATGTTGTACACGGTTCGAGTGCGATGAGTGCCTAGTATCGTTGTACATGCTTGTATTTTCTCTTGTATAATACACTAACAAAAGTTTCGAAAACAGTATTATCTTCACTCCTCAGACTTCAATATATATTAAGGAATTGCTTATAAGGAATTCATAGATAATAATTATTTTATTACCAAAAGTATTTTACACTTACTTTTCAACATAATCACCGAAAAGATAGAGACATTTATCGTACCTGTGGACAAGCTTTGCACTACCCTCTTCAATAAATGTTGTCTCCAAGAATTTCAAATGAGCGTTGACGTTGTTTTGAAGATCTTCGTTGGTTTGAAAATGCATCCCACCTAGCCACGTCTTCAGTTCAAAGAAAAGGTGAAATTCGCTGGGTGCCAGGTCAGGACTGTATGGCGGATGATCGAAAATGTCCCTTTGAAATTGTTCAAGGAACCGTTATGTTGTTCTAGCAGTGTGAGGACGAGTGTTGTCAAGGATCAGCACAATTAATGAAGTCAGTATTCCTTTTAGCTTGCTTTGAATGGCTCTCCGCAAACGCCGTGAAGTTTCACAATAAGCAGCTGCATTGATAGTGGTTCGGGGATGCATAAACTCTACAAGCAACAAATAAATGTGGTCCCAAAACACGTTAGCTATAAGCTTTCTGTTCTTGAATGTTGGTTTCAAATTTTGACTTTTTTGGTGAATTTGGATGCATCCATTGCTGTTGTCGTTTGTTTCCGATGTGTCGTATTGGATCAAAGTTTCATCTAAGCAACAACTGATTTAAAAAAATGTTCTCGCCTTCATCGTGATAACGGTCAAGGATTCAGAGATGACCCCATTCGGTAACTTTGGTGTGGGTCCGTCAACATTTTTGGAACCCAACAGGCAAAACGTTTTTTGTAGTCTAAATGTTAAGTAACGATAGAGTGTAAGATAGATCTTGACACTTCCGGAATTTCCCTACACAAAGCAGTTATGGTGAACCTACGATTTTCTCTAGCCATTCTGTCAACTCGTTCAACGAGGTCGGCTGTAATGACAGACTTGAGTCCTTGGCCCCTGCATCATGCCCGTCATTTCGGCCATCTTTAAACTTTCGGCACTCTTCATGAACAACACCATCAGTCATGAAGTTATCACTGTACACTTTGCTCATTCACGTGCAACATCATAAGTCATGGAGTTATCACCGTACACTTTGCTCATTCTCCGATGAATTTCTGCGGCACTATTCCCTTCTGCCTGCAGAAACCGAGTTACACTTCGTAATTCACAACTGGCGGGAGTAACAATGACGACAGCCATGTTTACGAGGCTGTAGTGCAACACAGACAGATGCCTTGAGGTCGGCAACGGTGGAGTGTGTAGTGCGAGAGTTGTGCGGTTGTGTATAGCGCCGGCCGCGGTGCTCGAGCGGTTCTAGGCGCCACAGTCTGGAACCGCGCGACAGCTATGGTCACAGGTTCGAATCCTGCCTCGGGTATGGATGTGTGTGGTGTCCTTAGGTTAGTTAGGCTTAAGTTGTTCTAAGTTCTAGGGGACTGATGACCTCAGCAGTTAAGTCCCATCGTGCTCAAAGCCATTTTGCCTATAACGCATGTTCAGTTCCTGCCAATCGCGTAGCTTCTATACTAAGTGATCGAAGGTTGAGGAATAAACAGCCCTAGAAAATTACATAATATTGAGGAATGTGTGCAGGACAATATGTATTGATTTTCGTAAATTTAAAGAGTAAATATAGGATTGACCGTGGGGTAAAGTATTTGTAGTTCAGAAGGTTAACTATATGACATTATATGAGTACTGGTTTCAGCAGATATTATATATATATATATATATATATATATATATATATATATATATATATATATGGCATGTACATTACGATGAAACAATACATAAGGTAGATCTAAAAAATTAGCAGTCATGGAAATACAACACGCAACACAACGTGCAACCAGTTCATCGTAAGTACATGACGAACAAATCATTCTTACAGAAACCCATTAATACATAATATTCTGCATCAGTCTCATTACACCAGCAGCTTGCCAACAACATAAGCAATCAGGCCAGTTAAGAGTAATACGCCGACTAACTGGATGTGTGTGCTCATGTTCGCAGGAAAACGAATTGCCGATAGCTGACACTAGAGTATATATAACTAAGAAAATAAGTAATGTAAATAGAGAAATACAATAAATGAAGAAAATGTAAAAGGAGTAATACAACAACAAACTTTATAACTTGAAAACACAAATCATTATTAATTGAATCAACTGTGGGTTCTCAGTGAAACATTGTAAATTAAGTAAAGAAACACTGGTTTTAGCCTTGTTTCACAATTTATTCTTAATGTTATGGCACAACCTAGATTTCGGGATATAAGCCCATTTTCAAGTACATTATTGATTCCCAGAGATGATGATAATCGATAAACGTGATGACGAGGCAGAGAAAATCTAAACTTATTAGGTATGGATCCGTAGCTTAATGTACACCTACAGTAATGACCATTTTTTTAAACAATTTACATCCATTATTACTCATTCATTAATTACACTACAATGACTGGACTAAAGTTTTGCATCAGTTAAGATGTTTTTAACTGCGATAGACTGGGGCCCGCACTTATTATTAAACGAGCAAACCCAATTCAATTATTCACCTCTTTTAAATGAGATCACAACCCCAGGACAGAAGCAAAATTTTGGGCCTCAGTCCATCGTAGCTACAAATACCTTACCTGATGCATAACTTTAGTCCAGTCATTGTAGTATAATTAGTGAATGAATAATACTGGATGATATTTGTTAAAAAATGCTCATTGATGTAAGTGTACATTAATCTATGGATCTAAGAAGTGTAGATTATCTCTTCCTCGTCATCATGTTCATCGATTAATATCATCTTTGGGAATCAGTAATGAACTTGAAAATGGGCTTATATCCCGAAACTTTGGTTGTGCAACAACGTTAATAATAAATTGTGAAACAAGGCTAAAAACAGTGTTTCCTTAGTTAATTAACAGATAAATATTTTAATCAGTACATGCAAATGTATACGCGTGAGAAATCGATAGATAATAAGTGAACAAACTCCAGTATTGATCTACGAAACAAGAGGGAAGGAGGCGGGTTGGATTAGTTGTGTGTCAGTTATTTGCAAGAAACAATATAAACATTAATGTGTAATAATAATAATAATACGAAAATAACATCCCGTCAGAAATGTGTCGCAGTCCAGAGGTTATGTTATCGCAACCTAATACCTACGCTCGTTGGTTAGGCTAGACTAAAAGAAAGGCTGCAAACACTTTTTAACCGCAGGGAGGAAGAAACTCATCATAACTATTACCTAAAAAATACAGCATAATGCTTCATGATGAAGTGAGTACAACGAAAATACGGTTTCATGGACCAAAATGTCATACTCCCTTGGAAGTGTAGCATTGCACACATCTATACTCATACATTTTCAACTTTAAGTGACATGATACATTCTTCATTGGTGACTAGGCATGATGAGTTGGAGTGAAATATCGAAGTTTTCACCGATATCAGTTAGCAAGTCTGAATTTGTAAACTTTTTGTTTTGCCGTGAAGCCTGTCAAGGCCGTTATCTCCCTGTAACCAACCACGAAAAACGTCTAACATAATTTCAAGTAACAAAGTTCACACGTATTGAAGACGAAGTTCAACGATGTAAAGTTTTGTGAAGGGGACTCGAGCTGAGCTTTTAAGCAGATTGTTGGTTAAGTATAACTAGATGTTTCACACGGATTTTTTTTTTTAACCAACAGCGAGATGTCTCAATTTGAAATGAGGATACAATTTTTTTGTCCGTCAAGGAATCTAACCCGGCACCTACCGCGGTTATTTTTGTATCCACGAACTGTTTGCTGAGCAATAGTGTGATGTGTGCATGTTCGACAAGAAATAACATGCACCTATCGCTATTGTTGACAACGCATGAAGTGGCACTGAAATTTATTTACCACTAGTCGTTCCGTGTGCATGTGCTAGGGCTTGAAACGAAATCTTGCATGTTTTTATCCTGCACCAGGATTAGAACGCACCAAAGTGGCCTTCGTGGAGACCTAGAGGAATCTGAAATTAAGGGAAAAAACGACGAAATGATCGAACAATGTCGTTCCGTGTGGGCCAGATACTGCGGATGAGGAGATCCGAATTCGAGCCCTCGTCCAAGTGGCCTCAAATGGAAATTTACTTATTAAATGAAAGAAAAGTTTCTAGTGTAAGGAACATCACTAGCGAGCGAAACTTTCTAGTGTAAGGAACCTCACTAGCGACAGAGTTTCTGTTGGCCGCGAGTTCCGCCTCAGCTATGTCCCAACCTATAGCTGCTCTGCCCCAGAAACTGCATTGCATTACCTCATATACTTGCGCTTAACGACGATTACAATGCTTCTATGATGCTAAACCTGGCGACAAAAGAAACTTTCAAACAAGAGGATGTTAATGTCTTCTGTTAAATGTCACGATTAATCTCTCCAGATAACTTGGTTCACGTCAACTATTCAGGCAGTGCAAGGAATAAAATATTACAGAATATCAATGGTTTTTCATTGCCGTAAACTGATTCCACGTGATTCAGGTTCAGATTTTTGCGGAATTAATGTAACTGTTGTATTCATTTCAACAATGTAGAAAAATATTTCGAAGATTCGAAATTCACATCCGACTCAGAGGCCTTACACTTAGTCGCCAGTCAGAAATTGTAGCTCTGCAGAAAACTGGTTTCAGGAAACTGATGAGGCGAAGACAGTTTATTACTAATATTTCTTACCGGAAAATACGAAATTGATTTTGGGCCCCGTAACTACAATGATCAGCCAAAAAATTACGAGGAGGTCGGGGCAAATAAAACATCTGTCCCCATTGAGCATTCTTATACTGCCAACTTTATTTTATTGAAGGATCTGATGTCCATTTAAGTTACAAGACTCTTATTTTATTTGAACATTCAACGCTGAAATAGTTGGTGCTAGATTGGGATTCGAGTTCAAATGGTTCAAATGGCTCTGAGCACTATGGGACCTAACTTCTGAGGTCATCAGTCCCCTAGAACTTAGAACAACTTGAACCTAACTAACCTAAGGACATCACTCACATCCATGGCCGAGGCAGGATTCGAACCTGCGACCTACACGAAACAACATACTTCGATCATTTAGTGGGATTCCCGAAGATTGATTTCTCTAATTCTCAATGAAAGGCACATAGGTGGTTTCGAATCCTGATCCAGCACAAATTTTTTCATGGTTTCATTTCAAGCCGTAGTACATGCACACCAAACTATACTGATAAATAATTTCATGGTCTCTTCACGTGTTGTCAACAGTAACGACAGTAACGTTGTTTCTAATGAAACATGCACACACCTTACTACTGGTAAGCAAACAATTCTTGGATCCAAAACAACGGTGGTAGGTGTCGGATTCGATTCTCGATCAGGCAAAAACCTGTATCCTCATTTCAAATACCTCGCTTTTGGTAAAAAATTCTAAATGGAATATCTGATTTCCTTATTTAACTATTTTCTTACATTCTAGGTTCGTACTTCGTTTTAACAACGTGTAAACTATCATGCTTGGTTAGCAGGAAGATAAGGATCTTGACAAGATTCCAGGCAGAACATAAAACTTTCCAAGTTCTGATTTTCTAACTGGTACTGGTAAAAACTTCGATATCCCTATTCACCAATGGCGAACGTTGCTGTGATCGAGTTTCGGACAGGCACGAATGCTTCGTTTGGATATCATGGCTATAAGTGCCTGGTTTCAATCCAGATCCAGAGCAAAAGTCTGTCGTGTCGTTTAAAGTTCAAACGTATGCACAAAAATTTGCTCAGTTGTGAGTACCTTAAACGACAGCGTTTTCTAGTGATCTCCTGTGTTATCCGTTTTGTATAGTCAAACGAGTATACTGAAGGCGACTGGAGGATCTGCAATACAGCTGCGTCATGTGAGATGCTAGTAAATCATGTTGTTCGGATACTCTTGAATATGACAATACATAATTGGAAATGAACCGTTGCCCGATACCTAAGTCCACGAGGTAATCAGGACGATATAAAATGATAGAAAAGTAATGAGTCCGTATGTGGTTTACATACATACAATCGATGAGGAAAATAGGGTTTAACAGATATATAAATAGAATACAGCAAAAACACACGTAAGTAAATTAATTTAAAATGTTACATTCCAGCAAGAGAAGTTTCATTGTATAAAGACTATGTACTCCTATTGGAAGTGTGTCGTAACACACAAGTACGCTCACAGAGTAAGGATAAATAGATTAGAATCCTACCACAAAAGTCCAGCCAATATGTATGGTGCCCCGACGTCTGTATCTTCACAGTCAGGTGCGCCATTGCCAGATGTCTATGTTCACATCGAAAGACCGGCGACGAATTTTACGCATTTTTATGTTTTCAATACTCGTCGGACGTTTTACGTCACAGAACACTGATGTTTCCATAACGGAATAAGCTGTATACTGGAGGACACGGTGCTCGGCACGAAGTTACCAAAAGAATTCTGTGGATGTCTTACTGCATTAGGAAGATGTGATATATCGCTCTTCACTGTCAGCAGATAACGGTAAAAACTGCAAAAAAGCGTTTACTATGACTCAACTTCATATCTATGCTGTTTTGATTCAACTGTAAACCACTTAACATTAATGATAAATAACTTGTAGCACAGCTGTGCATGTTACGTGATACACAATCTCTATTATATTTTAAAAATATTCTTATATTGTACAGCTGCTAACATGAAGACCTTTTCCTTTTGTTTTACCTCTCAAGCTCCAATTACCTATGTACGGTCTGCCGAAGTTAACATATATGAAACAAACACCATTTAAATTCTGGCCCTCAGAGAGGTATATGTAAGAGCTAATTACCTAAACAACATTTTAACTCTAATTATCAGACATTAGAAAGATGACAGTGTTTGTAACGTAAAACACTACGCTATGGATCGACTACAGACGTTTCGTGGCAGTCGAAGTATTACCCATGGCTTGTACAGTACGACGCCACAGATCGTTTACAGACACACCGAACTCACACGACATTTATGGGCACGTAAATAACATTGCCCTGGGACTGAAACGCAATTGAGGTTAGCATCACTGGACTCACAATCCTAGTCAAGATAGAAGTCTGTGCTCGTAAATAACCCCTCTTGCGAACTCTTTATCGACGCGGACAAAGGAATTGAAAGAGCAATTGGAAAAGTACTGCGCAAGGACTAGGACGAGAAGTGCTGAAGTGTACGTCTCCAGTACAACTGATTCAATTGTGATGGATATGCCAAAGACCAAAAAATGTTTCACGAGGATCTGTTGGAATCTTAGCATTCTCAACGGATCAATAGTAGTTCAGAGCTCACGTCAAAATGGAATGCTGACGGTAAATTTTAGTGCACTGTGCGTATATCTGGAATGGCTGTTACAGTATATTATCAACTTATTCAACAGTCACTTCTCAATAGTGATCAGTCTTGATGACTTAGGAAATTTCTATCAAAAATTGTAAACAGCTAGACCTGCATTCTAGTAAACGTTATTTTTCCACATATGTTAGTGACGATTGTACCAGTCGACTAAACAAAATGTTTTGACTGGACCTTTATGATATGGACATTTATGTACTTTTTTCCTCATTCCTATTTATCATCTAGTATAATTTTCAGTTACGTAAGTTGAATATTTTCTGCACTGCACTGCAAAAACTGGAGCCCATTCCCGAACACGTAATGCTATTTCAACAAAACACTCACGTAGTTCCTTCTATTAGATCTAATATCCGGTCTTCAACAAATGTCAGGAGTGTGCAAAACGGTACTACGGCAATAACCACCAAACCAATGAGAAAAACGTGCCCTCACAACAGCTAAAACTAATATGTGAACTGTCGGTTTCAGAGTACTGATGCTCCAAAGCGATAAACACCCAAACACCGATTTCACTTTACACTGTCTGCTTTGTTATTGCTCGAGTAACAACTAATATATTGATAAATGGATGAGATTAATATGTTGCTATGAAAAGAGCACTGAAATACTTTTTAGGGATGCTGTGCTGTGACTTCCTTTGGATCATTAATTTTTAACAAAACAAATTATATTATGTTCTATTATTCTGGATCTGGCTTTCAATAAAGGGAACATCGTTTCGTTACTGTAACTCGCTATAAAGTTCAACATACTTCTTACTTTACAGTTATTGAAAAGGTTACTGAAAATAATTTCGTTTTCAATACTGATGTTACAGTACGCAATGTTTGTTCAACATCAACATTTTTGTTAACGGTAAAAGACCAATATATACCACGACTAACTCGAGAACATGAGACTATTATCAGAGAAAAAATGTTTTTAGTATAATGTTTGCCAGACCAGAAGTACGCACAGCAAGATTTCTTTTATTTCATGAAGGTAAATTATCTTTCTTTCACTGTTAATAATATATTATCCGCAGCCCGCGTCCACCTGTAAAACACATCATAAAATCTGCTGCTCTGCCTTGCAATCCCGAAAGCTGAAAGAAATAACTTTAGTTAACTATTACCTGTCCGCTTCTTTGCGGTATGACTGCTTTCATTTAACGCAGTTGGAATGCTCCGCGGCGCCGCGGCAGCGGCTCGTTCGTTCGTAGCGCAGCTCTGCACCACGAATAATTTTTAGATAGCTGAAAATGTCTTAAAAGGACGGGATAAAATACCAGGCAAGCTTATTACAAATCATAATGCGCGGTTTCACTAAGTAACTCTATTCAAAACATTTAGACTGATTAAATTCTTACACACCTTTACAAATCAATGCCTAATTGCGTCCTTCTCTCAATCTTGACAAAATAATGCTACGCAAGCATACAATATAGCGTCACAGGCTCGTCCTACTAACATAACTCCAAAAAGACGACAGAGAAATTAATGCTCGGTCACTACTATTTATACTCGGTTGATATATTTAAATCTTTGTTTGTTATTTAATAAGTATCGTCTCTGGCGGTTTCAGTACTCACCGACACAGATATCATCTTAAAAAGAATCGATACATAATTCTGTACAAGTATAAAACATGACACATAATGGTTTCTCTTTATTACATGAAGATCACACAATCATTTTCCATGCAGAAATAAAATTACAACTATCCAGTTCAATAATTTTTTTCTCTTTTACCACAAATAACATGTGTTTTTCCAGGAGACGTCACACACTTTACATCGGTACGCACACGACAGCACGTGCTACAATCATCTTCCACAGTGCCGTACATGAAAATGGGACTTTTTCCCGGTTCATACCTCCCGTTCTGTTAGTGATATAAACGTGGCGTCAAGTGTTTTAATTAGCTCTTGGGCTAGGGACCATTTGTGTACCCAACTTTAGTGTAAATTTGCTACAGTATAAGGCCGAAGTTTCAGTAGCACACGTCTCCTTCAGGTTATACAAATTGAGCAAATCGGTTTGTTCTTTTTGTGTTAGAAGTGGTCTACGTTGTGCCTTAAGGGGACTATGGAGGCACCGCGTTATTCATGGGTAGTTACTGTTAAAACCTAAAAATACCGTTTTTCGATGTCGGCTGCAGATATCTAAACAACTGACCACAGAAAACTGGTCAAATTTTAATGCTGTAATAACCTCCAGTTATCTAGAAATACCATTTCCCATTTTCAAAAATCTTCGTCCTTTATCGAGAAATTTCCCTGAAACGTAGTTTATAGGTACCAAAACCGAGCCGCGGATTTCAAATACGAGTAAACCCATTATATGGCTGTAATTTCTACGATTATAGTCCAAATATTCCGATCTCGAACAACCTTGAAAACTTTCTTGATATCTTTACCCGTTAAGCGAGATGAGGGAATTCAAAGTTATCATACTTGCATTCGTAAAGTACGTACGTAAAATTCTTGTGTGAGGCGAAATCGTCGTCATTAAGTAACGCGTTGTTGTTGTTACTGTTGTTGTCTTCAGTCCGAAGACTCGTATGATGCAGCTCTCTACACTACTCTATCCTGCGTAGGTCCCTTCATGTCCGAATACCTACTGCAACTTACACCCTTTTGAATTAGCATAATCTGTTTATGTCTTGATTTCTCTCTACGATTTTTTTCTACCACACTTCCCATCAATATTAGATTAGTGATCCCTTGATATCTCAGTGTGTGTCCAGTCAACTGATCCCTTCTTCTAACTAAGTTTTGCCACAAATTTCTATCCTTCCCAGTTCCGTTCAGTACCTCCTCATTAGTTAAGTGATCTACCCATCTAACCTTCAGTATTGTTCTATAACACCACATCAAAGAAGCTTCTGTTCTATGCCTGTCGGAACTGTTGTCGTCCACGTTTCACTTCTACAAATGGCTACATTACATACAAATACGTTCAGAAAAGACTTCCTAACACATCAATCTATATTGTATGTTAACAAATTTAACTTCTTCAGAAATGCTTTTTTGTCATTGCCAGTCTACATTTTACATTTTCTCTACTTCGCCAATCATCATTTATCTTACTGCCTAAATAGCTGAATTCATCTACTGCTTTAAGTTTCTTGTTTCCTAATTTGATTCCCTCAGGAACACCTGATTTAATTCGACTACATTCCATTATCCATCTTTTGCTTTTGTTGATGTTCATCTTATATCCGGCTTTGAAGACACTATCCACTCCGTTCAACTGCTCTTCCAAGTCATTTGATGTCTCTAACAGAATTACAATCCCATCAGAAAATCTCAAGGTTTTTCTTTCCTCTCCCTGATGTTTAATTCCTTCTACTAATTTTTCTATTGTTTCCTTTACTGCTTGCTCAGTGAACATTGGGAGTAGGCCTCCTGTCCTACTCCCTATTCAATCACTGCTTTCTTTCTTGCTCCTCGACACTTACAACTGCCGTCTGGTTTATGCACGTGTTGTAAACAGACTGTCACTCCCTAAATTTTACCACTGCTACCTCTAGGGGCCGCGCGGGATCAGCCGAGCGGTATAAGGCACTACAGTCGTGGACTGCGCGGCTGCTCCCGGCGGAGGTTCGAGTCTTCCCTCGGGCACGGATGTGTGTGTTCGTGCTTAGGATAATTTAGGTTAAGTAGTGTGTAAGCTTAGGGACTGATAACCTTAGCAGTTACGTCCCATAAGATTTCTCTCACATTTGAACTTTTTCGCTACCTTTAGGACTTAAAACAGAATATTACAGTCCACCTTGTCAAAAGCTTTTTATAAAACCTGGGTTTGGCTTTGTCTCGTGTGTGCCCACATTCATCCGAAATTCAAACTGACCTTCTCCAAGATAGGCTTCTAATAGTTTTTTTTCATTCGTCTGTAAAGAATTCGTGTTACTATTTTGCAGCCATGATTTATTAAACTTACTGTTCGCTAACATTAATACCTGTAACGGCCTATTTGCTTTAGAAATGAAACTGGTATATTCTTCTTGAAGTCTGAGGGTATTTCACCTGCCTCCCATATATCTCGCACGTGAGACTGAAGAGTTTTTGCATGGTTGGCTCTTCCAAGGCTATCATGACGGAATTTCGCGTACTCTCAGGGCCTGGTTTCGACTAAGGTCTTTCAGTGCTCTTTCAAATTCTCTCACAGTATCATGGCTACCATCCCATTTTTATCTACGTCATCCTACATTTCTGTAATACTGCCTGCAAGTTCTTCTCCCTTGCACAGACCCTCTAAGTATTCCATCCACCTCCCAGATTTCTCTTCTACGTTAGAACAGGTTTTCCATCTGAGGTCTTAATATTCATACAGCTGCTTCTCTTTTCTACAAAGGCTTCCTTAATTTTCCTCTTGGCAGTTCCTGTCTTTGCCCTAGTCATACATGCTCTTAAATACTTACATTTGTCCTCTAGTCATTTTACACTTTCTGTCAATGTGACGTACCATGGATAAAGATGCTCTAAAGTGTATGTGTTATCATCAGAAGTTTTTAGGAAGCCCATGTTGTGGTACTGAAGCACATGCAAAAGTATTGTGCTCGTGAAATATGGTAGGAGTTGCTAAATTAGTTTTGCTTTATTTCAATCGCACATAAGTATACTTCGAAAATTTTCTGTTCCATAAAGCTCTTTCCATTAAATTGTCATGCCCTGCTGTTGCAAGGGAAAGAAGGGGACCAACAGAAAAATGCTCCTATTGGAGCCCAAAAAAGGCGAGCACGCTCCTGTTTAAAAGACTCTGGCTGAAAAATGGTGTACCAGTTGCTTCGTTCTCCTTTCCTAACCTTTAAAAATTACCCGAAATAACATTTGTTTGATAACATACTTCCGTCCATTTATGCTGAGAGAAATGGAGTCAGCGTGAAGCGAGAAGGAGTCGGAAAAGAAAGGCTGTCAATTCGACTAATTACCTAGGAATTACAATTACGAGCAACTTAAATTGGAAAGACCACGTAGATAATATTGTGGGGAAGGCGAAACAAAGACTGCGCTTTGTAGGCAGAACACTTAGAGGATGCGACAAACCCACTAAAGAGACAGCCTGCACTAGACTTTTCTGGCCTCTGCTGGAATATTGGTGCGCCGTGTGGGATCCTTACAAGGTAGGATTGACGGAGGACATGCAAAAGTTGCAAAGAACGGCTGCTCGTTTCGTGTTACCCCGCAATAGGGGTGAGAGTGTCACTGATATGATACACCAGTTGGGGTGGCAGTTAGAAACAAAGGCGGTTTTCTTGGCGGAGAGATCTATTTACAAAATTTCAATAACCAACATTCTCTTTCGAATAGAAAAATATTTTGTTTATACCTACCTATGTAGGGAGAAATGAGCATCATAACAAAACTAGAGAAATCAGAGCTCGAACGGAAAGATTTAGATGTTTTCCCAAGACCCATTTGAGAGTGGAATGGTAGAGAAGTAGTATGAAAGTGGTTCGAAGAACCCTCTGGTAGACACTGAAGTGTGAATTGCAGAGTATCCCTGTAGATGTAGATACATGTACGTTATTCATTAACATAGCTGAATGCAAAATCTTTAGTCGCACTCGATGAACCAAATTTAACTAGTTTCCCTTGTATGTTTTCGTTTTCTGGTTACCAGTTTCTGAATAGAACTTCGTTTATGGGATACAAGGATTTGTCCAAGAGAAACGGCATTAGGTTCAATTTAAATGTGGTTTTGCTACATGTCAGACATTTTATACTATTCGGCAGATGAACACATATTTTGTTGTTGCGTGTTGAGTGCTTTCTCAGTTTCATTTACTAGAGGTCGGTAATTCTTTCCCATTGTCACTCACTTTACATAATTAATTACTTGCTCGTACACTTTCGGGTGTTCTATCTGTATACTGCTATATTATTAATAGTCAGTTTCTACAGGGTAGGCAGCTAAGGAAGGCCATCCGTAGTATATCCGTACCTAGTAAACGCGTGGACGTGCGGTTTAAAGGCAGACAATACGGGGAATTTTCTGATGCATGCAAGTAATTTTGTCGTTTATGGCCGCGAAAAGAAGGTACCTTGCTTTTGGTATAAATATGTACTTTCTGCTGTAGCATTTAGAAAATATTTCGTAGAGTACTTCAACGACGTAGTATTTGTAACACCTGATCAACCACGATTTTGCCAACACAACTTTCCTGTTTTCGTGTTTACAGACTTGAAGAATTATTAGTGTGTTGTTTCTTAATGCTTCACTGCTACAGATAATCCAAAAAATTGTTGATTATGGTCTCCTTCAAGTTTGTTTATGCTGGTTATTTTAGGTGCAAGGTATATTCAGCAAAAATCACACGAAAGATAACCAGTACGTATTGAAACACTATCATTGTACGTATTTACCACCTGCTTGAAATGCGGTTACCAATTTTAATTTTGATGGAAAACTGAATTTGAAGAGTTGTTGCACATGTCTGATATCCGATAAGCATAGAAAATAGAAACATTCCATTCGTAGAGAACGGTATGCAGCGGATAGTTTCACCAGCGGTAATCGGGAATTACGTGTATGTACCATTAGCTTCCTGCTGTCCACAGCTGTGAAGCGCTCGAAGCTCCGTAGCGCTCCCCTGCAGGCGACACACATCCGCCATTAGGCGAACATGCGACAAGAACCCGAGCCATCCACTCAACGTTACGTGTCATTCGCCTCCGCACAGTTTGGATTTCTCAGGGCCGGTGAAAATTACGCACCACTAACCGAACGATCTCCAACAGCCTCGGTCCCTCCTAATATTATCTTCTTCCTGCCCCATTCCATAATGAAGAAAATTGATCTTTCTTACTGGCATGAATCATTTCGTACCTCTGTTTCAGTCCGTACCTATAAACTCGGAAAACAATAATGATATTCTTCATTCTTTTTGACTAAAATGATTATGCTTATTGAATAATATTTTCATTCGGTAGACAAATGTTTATTTGGCCTCAGACCTCATGACAACAGTGCGTGGACCATTCGGGCAAATGCTGTATCGACTGAGCTCCTTAGGAATGATCCGTAACTCGGCCTCACAGCTGTACCTCCAACAGTGCTTGTTTTCAAAAATGGTTCAAAAGGCTCTGAGCACTATGGGACTCAACTTCTGAGGTCATCAGTCCCCTAGAACTTAGAACTACTTAGACCTAACTAACCTAAGGACATCAAACACATCCATGCCCGAGGCAGGATTCCAACCTGCGACCGTAGCGGTCTTGCGGTTCCAGACTGTAGCGCCTAGAACCGCACGGCCACTTCGGACTGCCCTTGTTTGCTGCGTACAATGGTGAGTAAAACTTCAGGCTGAAAGTAAATTTCGCATGATGCCTCACTACCAAATAACACAGCTCGGTGACAAGGAACATGCCTTGGAAGAACACGGTTTACTACAGAATGAGAGATTCGAGCGTGCAGAGAGTTTCGAGCGCGCACAGAGGCTTTCCGGCAGTTTTCCGGCAGTCCTTCTTCCCGCGAACCATACGCGACTGGAACAGGAAAGGGGGGTAATGACAGTGGCACGTAAAGTGCCCTCCGCACACCGTTGGGTGACTTGCGGAATATAAATGTAGATGTAACTGAAAGAGGCACTCAGTGATATAAAGACCAAGACACGTTTTTTCAAAGTCAATATTTACAGTGAATTCAAAGCGAATTACACTGAAGAGCTAAAGAAACTGGTACACCTATCGAATATCGTGTAGGGCTACCGTGATAGAAGAGCCGGAACACGACATGTCAAAGACTCGAATAAGGTAACAAGTAGTGCTAGAGGCAACTGACACCATGAATCCTCCAGGGCTGTCCATAAATCCGTAAGAGTATGAGTAGTTGTACATCTCTTCTGAACAGCATATTGCAGGGCATCCCAGATATGCTCAATAATACTTATGTCTGGGGAGTTTGGTGGCCAGTGGAAGTGTTTAAACTCAGAAGAGTGTCCCTAAAGCCACTCTGTAGCAATTCAGGACGTGTGGGGTGTCGCATTGTCCTTCCGCAGTTGCTGAAGTCCGTCTGATGCAGAATGGACATGAATGGATGCAGGTGATCAGATAGGATGCTTACGTACGTGTCACCTGTCAGAATCGTATCTAGACGAATCCGGTGTCCCATAAGACTCCAACTGCACACGCCCCACACCGTTAAAGAGCCTCCACAAGCTTGAACAGTCTCCTGCTGACGTGCAGAGTCCATAGTTTCATGGGGTTGTCTCCAAACCCGCACGTGTCCATCAGCTGAATACGATTTGAAACGAGACTTTTCTGACCAGGCAGCATTTTTCCAGTCATCAACAGATCAATGTCGGTGTTTCTGGCCCCTGACGAGGCGTAAAGCTTTGTGTCGTGCAGTCATCAAGGCTACGAGAGTGGACTTTGGCTCCGAAAGCCCATATCGGTGATGTTTAGTTGAATGATTTGTACGTCGACACTTGTGGTGGCCCAGCATTGAAATCTACAGCAATTTGCGGAAGGGCGGCACTTATGTGTCGTTGAACTTTTCTCTTCAGTCGTCGGAGGTTCCGTTCTTGCAGGATCTTTTTACAGCCTCCGCGATGTAGGAAGTTTGATCTTTTACCGGATTCCTGATATTCACAGTATATTCGTGGAATGGTCGAACGGGAAAATGCACACTTCGTCGCTATCTCGGAGATGCTGTGTTCATCGCTCGTACGCCTTGTTACAACACCACGTTGATATTCACTTAAATCTTGATAATCTGCCTTTGTAGCAGCAGTGACCGACCCAACAACTGCGCCGGACACTTGTTGTCTTATGTAGGTGTTGCCGACCGCAGCGCCGTATTCTTCCTGTTTACGTATCTCTGTATTGGAATACGCTTCCCTATACCAGTTTCTTTGGTGCTTCAGTGTATGATGGTCCCCTGGTCGTTATCGACATCACAACCACCATGATCGGCTACGCATGTTCTGCAACGCGCATCCGTTCTGGCTACAATGTCGGTAAGGAGATGAAGTGGTAGGGCGTTCCATTCCTCGACCAACGCCGCTGACGACTGCTGGGCAGTCGTTCCTGCAAGTGCGCGTGCTGCAATAAGTCACTCTACCGCATCCCATAAGTGATCGATGAGATTAAAGTCGCGGGAATGGGCAGGGCAGTTCATTCGTCGTATATACTGATGTTCAAAGGTCTCCTCCAACTGCGCAATTCGTTGAGGTCGTGTATCATCATCCATAAAAATGAAGTCAGACACGCATAACCAGACGCATTTGGAGTACAATGTCAGAATGACGTTTGAGCGGTGAGCGTACCGTGTTCAAAGATTTGGTGGTCAGTACTTCCATGCAACAATATGCCTTTCCACCATAACACACGAACCAACAAAAATACTGTAGCGGCACCACCGTTTAGGATAGGGAAAGTTAGTTTTGTGCAGTATTCTGAGCACAAGTTACAGCCAGGGCCAGATTGCAGTGAGTTAGGCATACAAACAGTTGCGCAGTACAATAGAGGCCACAGGACCGTAAAATTGCTGTAACAGTATACACAGTGGTTTTGCATGTCGCAAATCACAGGCAGAATGATGGTTCAAATGGCTCTGAGCAATATGGGACTTCACTGCTGTGGTAATCAATCACCTAGAACTTAGAACTACTTAAACCTAACTAACCTAAGAACATCACACACATCCATGCCCGAGGCAGGATTCGAACTTGCGACCGTAGAGGTCGCTCGCTTCCAGACTGTAGCGCCTAGAACCGCTCGGCCATCCCGCCCGGCAAGACAGAAGGATCCCACTCTCCAACCTAGCGTGTTACGAGTACGTGACGCAAAGCGCGCGTATGGCAAAACAAAGGCGCACAGCCACGTATAAATATGTGTGGGTTTCCAACGAAATTCATTCAAGGGTGGCAGCTCTCCTGGATGGCGAGGCATGTCACACCACCAGCTACACGCAGCAGCGGATGGGTCGCGAGCGTTCTAGTCCAGGGCGGGTCGCTGGTTCGACCCTCTGCGGTCCATAGCCAGCCAGCGGCGGCCACTCCACGTTCGCTACTGCGGGCAGTTGTCCTGGTTCCAACACATGCCAGAGGCATACCGAGGCGAGGGCCACAGATTCGGACACTGAGAAGCATGCAGCTGGCCACGTGCAGCTCACACAAATAGGCGCTGAGTCGGCTGGGACGCAGACCCCTGAGTGAACTGCTCGCATGTTGACGACGCCGCAACTCCGCTGCCGTACAAGGCTGACACACAGCAGTGTGCTCATGGGTCGCTGAGGCAGCCATTCCGCACCAAGCCGTTTCGCAAAGTGGTGTCCTCGGCATAGTGGGACCCAGTGACACAGATTGAGAGGAATGGGGGCACTGTAGATCGAAACAATAAATCACTTGGGAAACTCGGATGAGTCTTGATACGGTGCCTTCTACCTCTTCCTGCTACATTTGGTGTTGCTGTTATACACTCCTGGAAATTGAAATAAGAACACCGTGAATTCATTGTCCCAGGAAGGGGAAACTTTATTGACACATTCCTGGGGTCAGATACATCACATGATCACACTGACAGAACCACAGGCACATAGACACAGGCAACAGAGCATGCACAATGTCGGCACTAGTACAGTGTATATCCACCTTTCGCAGCAGTGCAGGCTGCTATTCTCCCATGGAGACGATCGTAGAGATGCTGGATGTAGTCCTGTGGAACGGCTTGACATGCCATTTCCACATGGCGCCTCAGTTGGACCAGCGTTCGTGCTGGACGTGCAGACCGCGTGAGACGACGCTTCATCCAGTCCCAAACATGCTCAATGGGGGACAGATCCGGAGATCTTGCTGGCCAGGGTAGTTGACTTACACCTTCTAGAGCACGTTGGGTGGCACAGGATACATGCGGACGAGCATTGTCCTGTTGGAACAGCAAGTTCCCTTGCCGGTCTAGGAATGGTAGAACGATGGGTTCGATGACGGTTTGGATGTACCGTGCACTATTCAGTGTCCCCTCGACGATCACCAGTGGTGTACGGCCAGTGTAGGAGATCGCTCCCCACACCATGATGCCGGGTGTTGGCCCTGTGTGCCTCGGTCGTGTGCAGTCCTGATTGTGGCGCTCACCTGCACGGCGCCAAACACGCATACGACCATCATTGGCACCAAGGCAGAAGCGACTCTCATCGCTGAAGACGACACGTCTCCATTCGTCCCTCCATTCACGCCTGTCGCGACACCACTGAAAGCGGGCTGCACGATGTTGGGGCGTGAGCGGAAGACGGCCTAACGGTGTGCAGGACCGTAGCCCAGCTTCATGGAGACGGTTGCGAATGGTCCTCGCCGATACCCCAGCAGCAACAGTGTCCCTAATTTGCTGGGAAGTGGCGGTGCGGTCCCCTACGGCACTGCGTAGGATCCTACGGTCTTGGCGTGCATCCGTGCGTCGCTGCGGTCCGGTCCCAGGTCGACGGGCACGTGCACCTTCCGCCGACCACTGGCGACAACATCGATGTACTGTGGAGACCTCACGCCCCACATGTTGAGCAATTCGGCGGTACGTCCACCCGGCCTCCCGCATGCCCACTATACGCCCTCGCTCAAAGTCCGTCAACTGCACATACGGTTCACGTCCACGCTGTCGCGGCATGCTACCAGTGTTAAAGACTGCGATGGAGCTCCGTATGCCACGGCAAACCGGCTGACACTGACGGCGGCGGTGCACAAATGCTGCGCAGCTAGCGCCATTCGACGGCCAACACCGCGGTTCCTGGTGTTGTCCGCTGTGCCGTGCGTGTGATCATTGCTTGTACAGCCCTCTCGCAGTGTCCGGAGCAAGTATGGTGGGTCTGACACACCCGTGTCAATGTGTTCTTTTTTCCATTTCCAGGAGTGTATTTGGTGGCCGAAGTTGCCACCACTATACAGTGAACGAAATGTTATGGGTGTATTACATACTCCGACCCCTCGCCACGACTAACACTGTCGAGCATAATCGTTTTGGTGGTTCCGTGGTTCCGGTGTAATGGAGTAGGGAGGCATTATGTTGCATGGACAAACGGACCTCCAAGTAACTGAACACATGAACTCACCCATCAAAGTTATTGTGACACAGTACTCTTTTTCCATGTACGCCTTTTCAGGAATGTCGCCCAGACCTCATTTTTATGGATGATAGTGTGAGACAACGTCGTGCTGTGCATATGGAGTAGCTCCGGAAATGGGATGATATTTGCGAATGGACTGCCTTGTCAGTTACCCGATTAAATTCCATGTCGAGCACATGTAGGATGCAGTTGTGAGAAGAATCGCAGTACGTCCACTTGCACCACAGACTTACCTGCAGTTGTCAACCACGCTGATGGAGGAATGGAGTGCCCTACAAATAAAAATGCTTACCGATCTTGTGGCTGGCATGGAAGCAGTTTGCTGAACGAGCACCGCCGTCGGTGGTGATCAGAGACCCCATTAAAATTAATATTCCAACTTTTCTAAATTGGCATGCTTTCACTGTGATTTTTGTGTATGATAATGAAGAATTTCTATTTTACACACCACGAATTTCTTTCAGCTACCTTTCGTCTTATGCTATAATAGTTCTTTCTAAATATTGTCCAAGTTTCATCGAGCTACATCATGTGAAAGTTTCTTTCGTCCATCAGTTTCACACACTTGTCTATTCCAATCTACAAAGAGGTTGTCCTGCGAACCTTGCACCCTGTGAATAAAAGGTTAATGATTCAGTATTCCAGTTCCGGTCCAGCACACAGTTTTTTCCTACCACAAAGTTCTCTTCATGTACTTGTTTATTTGTCGCACGCATCTATATACAGATTAATTTGTAAGTAAAGCTGTTATGTTTCGGTAACCTCATGAGACTTTGTAGGATTTTAAAAGAAATACCGCTGCCCATTACAGTCTTGTCAGCCTACACAGGTATAATGGCATATAATTGCTATATTTCGTAAATAATAACAAAAATCGGGACGTATTCCGTTTCCGGCAGTTTTAAAGCAACTGATACATTTAGCGATAGCGTATCCACTATTTCTTCAGACAGTTTTGTCTCCATATATCTCCGAACCAAGTTTTAGGAGCACCATGTGTAACGTTCTCCCACTGTCTGCCGAACGGATTATTTCCTCAAGCGGTATTCTATGTTTACGAGTTCTACGATGCTGCGTACAACACTTAAATCAAAGGTAATGGGACCAGAAGCCTGATACAGTCGATTATCTGATGATGCATATGAGTATCTATAAATCGTCCACTGCTGAACGGTGTATGCTCAGCAAATATTAAAGTGTTGTCAGTCATACAAAGGAACCTATATTTTTGCCCATGTACGTGAGTACTGCTTTGCGTTAGTTACCTGTTAATACCGACACAAAAGAGAAAGAAAATATTTTATAGTTTGTAGCTCATGTAATTCTTTGCATTGATTGTAGTCACAAGACCACTCCAGACTGTCATACACCTCTTGGTTTTCCAACGAGACATTTGACAGTAACTGTTAGGACTACAACAGAACTGTTGCATTTATACACGTTAAATGAGCTGGACTAACGGTGTTAATGATGACATATTGGAAGACTGTCCTGAAGTTGTCAGCATTAATATTAATGACGTCCTTTCTAATCTACAAATGGTGTATCATGATGATATTTGGTTTACTGGCCATTCAGCTGCGTGGTTGTAATCTTCCGTACCAATTACCAATCTTTGCATTGTCCAGCCTCGCCACTTTCCTGAGTAATGATGGAATGACGAAGACAACACAAACATCCACATCCCGGGCGGAGAAAATCCCCGACCCGGTTGGGCATCGAACCCGGTAACCCGTGATCTGGAGGCAGCAATGCTAGCCACTAAACCACGAGCTGCGGTTACAATGGTGTATAATACAGCCGATGTCGAAGGGCGTATTTGCCTTATCTTTCCGTTGAAATAAGCTTTTTAGGGGTCGCCTCAGAAACTAACAAATTTACTCAGCTAAATTATGAACTTGTACGTATCTTTATCAGCATCTGCTTCCACATTTGTGCAATGAGATTCACTATGTAGTGGATGGGGAAGTGTCGTTGTTAAGTTACTAACGGGTGACATTTATTGAACTAAATGAAATGAAATCGTCATAACTTCCGAACGATTCGCGTTAGGACGTGAAACTGCACGGTGGGTCACAGAGTATGATGGAAATTACTAGACGCTGTATGGTTTCGTTTAGCTATAGAGCCCACTTACTTTCTGATGAGTTCATCAGTAAGCAAAATTACAGCATTTGGGGGACTGAGAATAAGCATTTCGCGATCTGCAAGTCTCTTCACCCTCAACAGGTGACTGACTGCATGGTGTCCAATGTCCAGTCACGCAATAATCGCAGTGATATTCTTTGACGGCACGGTGACCAACGAATGGTTCATGAAGGTTTTAGAAGATGATTTCATCCCCCTTACACAACGTGATATGGATTTCGACAGTATATGGTTCATGCAAGACGGAGCTCGACCGCATCGAAACAGGAGAGCCTTCATTGTCCTGGAAGAGCACTTTGGGGACCACCTTCTGACTCTGGGGTAGCCAGAGGCCACTAGCGTGGGCGTCGAGTGGCCGCCATATTCTCCGTGAGCCGTGGCGCCATTGAGTTAAGAGACCGTTCTGTCTGGCGCCAATGACTCAGGTGTCGTATCGACTATCCCTCTTGCGCCCCCATTGCCAATATCTGTGAGGAACATTTGATATCTGTGGGTTGTTTCCTTAGAAGGTCTTTACTTGGCGATATATATAAAAGGGGTTCGCTGGCCCGAGATGGAGGCACAAAGTTAGGGGATTGGCGGTAGCGTCGCTACAAGAGGTAGTCACAAGGTCTGAGCGGCCGAAGCTACGAGCTGTGCAAGGAGGGCCTGCGCAGAGCGACGATAGCGGAGTACTTCTCCGGGGTCATCGTCGACTTCAAGCAGCAGGCGTCGGGTCGTTGGCAACATTCGTGACGGACGACCGCTCGTCGTCTGGCTGCCCTCTTCCATCTGAGTTTCATCGGCACCACTCTGTGACCGCTGCGACGCACCGTGGATCCATTAACTGCTTGCTGATTAAAGGGAGTAACATTCTATAATCTTTGCGGTGATTTGCATCGTTCTCTACCTGCCCTCCTAATATTAACTTGCCTTTCTGGTTTGTACCCGATTATTAATGTTCTGATGAATCAGCTTCTGATCGTAAATACAGCCGGAACAATTGTACTAAGGCACAGGTTGCCGTTAAACGCCGGCCGAAGTGGCCGTGCGGTTAAAGGCGCTGCAGTCTGGAACCGCAAGACCGCTACGCTCGCAGGTTCGAATCCTGCCTCGGACATTGATGTTTGTGATGTCCTTAGGTTAGTTAGGTTTAAGTAGTTCTAAGTTCTAGGGGACTAATGACCTCAGCAGTTGAGTCCCATAGTGATCAGAGCCATTTGAACCATCTTTTTGCCGTTAAACCAAAGAGGGACCTTGAGATTAGATTTAGATGTTAACCGGTTCAGTTTTTTGACTGTAATTGCATTTCTCAGGCATTAGCTATAATCTGAACAACATATTGTACGAAGTTGTTTGTTGCTGTGTTTGAAAGACCGGGATATTATTGTTGTATTTTAGCAGGGTCTTGTGGTTCCGCCGAGTGAGTTCTGTGTTCACAAGTAATTTTTAAGACTTTCTCTGAGCGGCCTTCCTAACTGACAATCAGTTTAAGTTTGAAAATATTATCAGACACTTTCATCAGGGCTGTGGTCAAAATCAAAAGTGGGAGAAGGAACGGGCTTGGTTCCCATCGCACCTGGGTTGCCGATTAAATTAAGAGGTAAGCCTTGTCGTTGTCGTATTGGTTCCTAATCGGCTCAATCTTTCAGCACAGATGTGCATCTTAACACCAAACCTTTGGACATACAGCTTTCAAATTAAATGTTACGTCATCTGCTTTGAGTAATTGAATCACTCTTGTCAAAGAAATGGTTCAAATGGCTCTGAGCACTATGGGGCTGAAAATCTGAGGTCATCAGTCCCCTAGAACTTAGAACTACTTAAACCTAACTAACCTAAGGACATCACACACATCCATGCCCGAGACAGGATTCGAATCTGCGACCGTAGCAGACTGTAGCGCCTAGAACCGCTCGGCCACCCCGGCCGGCTGACTCTTGTCATTAATGATTTGTACATAGTTTTCATGTGTTGCAGAAGGGTTTTTAATAAGACAGATTGTGTTCGGCATAGTAGTAAACACTGCTGTTTCACCCGAAAACGGGCGACTGCATGTCCGGTCATCTTGTGATCATTGTCATATTGTTTGCTGTTTTGCAATACGGCGCTTCAGATTTCTTTTCCAAAAGCTTATGAAACCTAAGGTTTAAGGTCAAAAGAATTTTGCAAATTTGATCATTTTTTTAAAGAAAATTAAATGGTTATATGTTTCCCTTCCACGTTTTCCTTAATTCCAATTAATACGTATCACTCCGGATCTAAACATTTGCGAGTCCTTTTTGTGGGGCTATACTAAAGACAAGGTGTACAGCAAGAAATAAACGCATAACCAATGCTGAGCTGAAAATAGGCATTCAGCATGTCATCGAAGGCATCGATATTTCTACACGTTAGCGGATCATGCACAATTTCGTTATTCGTCTCCGCCACCTCATTGCCAATTATGACAGCCCTATCGAACATGTCATAAGCTAAATCCGAATATCTGTAGTGACGTTTACATGTTGAATAAAGTGTGTGCACGCCGTAGTTTGTAAGTAATCGACATTTTTTAAATAGTTCAATAATTGCTACCCTGTATTTGTTATTGTTTCCTCCCGTTCCATTCTGTGGTATCGATAGCTACGATGCCACGGCGTAGGTTGGCACGACGACACCGACACCGACACCGACGACAACGCCCTCTAGCAGGCACTGTCCAGATCTACGAGCTCCGCGCCAGATTCAACTATTTCATCAACAGTAGACGGCCTGGAAACATCGCTTCAACCTCAGCTTGCTATTGTGACTATGTACTTTCACGTAAAGAGCTGTACCGCGAGTCTTACCTCACTTGCTCCTGATCACTTCCTACATTCGTCCTACACATTCAGACCCAAGCGTCGCCTTCCAGGCGGAATACAAAACATTCAAGGTTGGCAGGTGAGCAGAATGAAAACGTGTAACGAGCTGTTATTTGCCTAATTTTCTCTACTCGATATCAATACGAGAAATGCGAAGTGGGCATTAAGATATGTGTAGGTATTATCCCCAAATACAATTCTTTATTTAACTTTCTTTATTTTTCATCAGTCAAAACAACAAACAGTGACTATTCACACTAGCGAACTTTGTGTTTGCTGGATGTTCGCTGTTAACCTGTTCTGGGGCGCATGAAGCTGAACAATATTCATTTTGGGCAGCTCTTCTGAGACATCGCGAGCAGCTTGTGGGAATGTTTCTTTCACCCTGGTACGAACTTCCCTTCTATTTTACTTTGAACCTTCCGTTCTATTTTACTTTGAACCACTGGTAAGAAACTAGATAAAGACGTAAGAAGAGAGGTACATAAAATTTTATCTTATTACTCTGACTGAGGTTATTCACAATTTCCAAAATTCAGCTCGCTGATAAATGACAAGTGCCCCCTACAGAGCAGAGTTATGAACCTGAATCTGAGGTTGTGTAATAGAAATAGAAGTTGGTACAGTCAGAATGTTAAACTCTTCACATATTTCACTGATCTATTCTTTTTCCTGCTTTTGTGTATAGTAAGCCAACGATTTCTGAGTTACAGATCTTCACCTTCAGAGAGGCATATGAATATGCACTCACCTGACTGTGGTAATAGTGGGCAAGTAAAACAGCGTGCATATGGTAGACACATCGTGAAAATCCCAAACCTACATGTAGGTAGAGACGACATTACGTACGTGTATACTGATGTCGAGATACGTATGCCTATGGTATATAAATATTTCTCCTTTGATTGCTTCCTTCCTCTTCCCACGCACGTCAGTCAACTTTCGGTTACCTAAAACATAGTAGAGATTACGATCTCACTAGTGAATAAATTATTTGTCGACGTAAAATTCAAAGTAGAATGATATCTGACATTCTAAAATATGTGTTAGTTGCGAAGTCTAAACGAAGATTCCATAGTGTTCATATAGTATAATCCTGCACTCATTTACGACATACTTTATGTATTCAGATGGCTGCACTGTGGAGCTAGTTGTAAAGTATAAAGGTGCTCGGACCATACATAAAACAATATTTAGACAACATGTTAAGGAAAAGAATAAAAATCATCCTACTGAAAATATACGCAAATCAGAGGGAGAAAGGAAGCAAAAATATTTTTAAGATTTAAAAGCCTGCATACAAATAGCAAAGAGACAGATATCAAGAGCAACCAAATAATAGCGGTTTACGGTCAAATAGCAAGTAACTTGCACATCGAAGCCAACAAAAACTTAAAGCTTTAAACTGGAGCTGTGCAACTGACAAGGAATGGGTTACAAATCAAAGCCAATGAAGTTACAGTTGGACCAGGTCCTCGCTATCGTCTGTTACTAATCTCCGCAGTGGGAAGTTACGTGTTTAGCTTTTCCTGCGTTTTTTATAGTGCACGTTTTACTATTTAAGACGTTTAGTGTGGCGTTTCGTAACTGTATATGTAAACTCATTCAGTCTGTATGGCAGTAGCTGCTCATTTATTTCGCTTTGAAGACAAGCGTACGCTCATTTTAAGCCAAACAGAACCTTCTGTCCCTTGTTCACCTCCTTATAGCAGCATGTTACGTATTTAGATAGTAGTCCATTTCCCACATTTAGTACGTGTTTTTCCACTTAGTAAATTTCATATTGCAATTTTAACTATATATGTAAACTGAAGTAGTCTGTAAGCAGTTTTCATTTCTTTTGGACAAATAGCTACACAGTTTATTAAGGCATCAGTGTCCGCTGGTGACACGTAAGGGGGTTAGCACGTTGCATATCTAGGTTTTTGTCTGCGTTTATCATTTATTTATTGAGTTAGTGTGACTAGCATGGGTAGGATATGTGCATGTTGTTTCGGGATGCAGGAGCAGTGGACCGGAGTTCGCAAATAGCTGAATGCGATTTTTGCCACCATCCGCCGACTTCAGACACCTGCCTGCCTGTCGGATAAGGTACCTAAGATGTCGCTTGCTTAGCCCATGGGGTCTGCAGCAGAAGCACATCATAGGGCATCAGATGCATTGGATTCGCCTCACTACAGTGTGAGTGGCAGGTTGTTACAAGTTCGCGTCGCTCGAGGCAGAGGGCCGATGTATAGATCGACATTGTGGCCTCGCCTATTTGCGCATTGAGTGAACAGGAGGTCGTTCCTTCAACACGGCCGGAGCTGGCACACATGGGCAGGGAAGCTGCAATGTTAGGCACGTAATGTGCATTCAGTAGGTCTGTTGCGGAGGGGGAGCCTCACCCGTGATCTGAGAGGGGGCTTGCCTGTAGCTATCGAACGTTCAAGTTGCCGGTGTCTGCAAGTTGTGCGTCACATCAGAGCCAACGACGCCTGTCGCCCTGGTTTCGAGGCCATAATCAACTCATAAATGCAGCTTGCGGAAGTGGTTAAGGCTGCTGGAGTCATGCATGACATTCATGCAGAGCTCATAAGTTTCAGCATTATGCCCCTGAGTCAACCAGGGTGCTTGGCCGAGTGGTGGGTCTCAACGAAAGGCATCGTCGACTCTGTGAAGGTCTAGGCTCCAATTTTCTTACCGTGCTTTACCGGGTAAAGAATTGTAGGACTCCACCTTGATACATCAGTGATAAAATATAAAATAAGCAGCTACTCGGATAACGAAGTACTTGTGGAGTCTTAATAGAGATTTTTAGGCTAGTCCAGGGGTTCCGACTCATCAACCCCTTTTACAACGTTCTGAGTTTGATGAGTCACTGACTTTTAAATAAATATATATAGTACACATGCACATAATTTAATTCCGAGCGAAAGGTTCAATACTCTTAAATTAATTTAACCATTAATGGCAAATCCTAAAGTTACTCTAGGGGTGGTTTGAAAGTTAGACAACTTGTAGACTTGGGTTGCACTAAGAAATACAAGTTTTCGTTGTAATTACTCACCTCTGCCTTGGAATTCAGTAATATGATGCACCTGCTTTCCATGGCACATAGCTCTGAAGTCAGGAAGCACGGAAGATAAATAAAGTCGCAAATCACTTTCGGCAGAAAGTCTGTATTTGTATTTATATTTTAAATAGTCTTATATGGAGAATCACTTATTGCGCAAGTATGTGGATAAAAAGAGTAATAAAGCCATGATGGCATTATTTGATAACACTTGTAACATCTTTAAATTTAACTAAAAACCAATTAATGGCGAAATTTTTAACAATCCAGTACGTTCATTTACGCTTAATGTGGATTTTAAGCCGCGCGGGATTAACCGAGCGGTCTGAGGAGCTGCAGTCATGGACTGTGCGGCTGGTCCTGACGGAGGTTCGAGTCCTCCCTCGGGTATGTGTGTGTGTGTTTGTCCTTAGGATAATTTAGGTTAAGTACTGTGTAAGCTTAGGGACTAATGACCTTAGCAGTTAAGTCCAATAAGATTTCACATACATTTGAACATTTTTGTGGATTCTAAAATTGTTGTCTCTTCGAAGGGATTGCGAATCCAACTGTTTTTGTCGGACAAAGCACGTAAACTTTCTCTGAAGGTTTTTCCAAGTACAGTCAAGCGTTCTTTAACCATGTTCTTGGCTTTGTCATCCAAAGAAAGATGATGTTCCACCAGGAAGTCTTCAGGGGTATCAAAGCACTTTGGCCCATTCCTACAGAAACACATTTCCAAAAAATTAAGTTTTTTAATCAATAATTTGATATAGTCTTGAACAATATGAACGTTGATATCTGATCCCTGTAGAGATAGGTTTAAACCATTAATTTTTGAGGAAATGTCTCTCAAATAAGATTAAGCCTGAAACCAGATTTCACCTCCCATGCACTTTGTGTCATGAAAGGCATGGCTGTTGAGAAAAACGTTACTCAGACACTCTGGAAATAATTCTGCTTCGAGATACCTACTTAACTTAAAAATGGCTCTGAGCGCTATGTGACTTAACTCCTGAGGCCATCAGTCCCCTACAAATTAAAACTACTTAAACCTAACTAACCTAAGGACGTCACACACATCCATGCCCGAGGCAGGATTCGAACCTGCGACCGTAGCGGTCACGCGATTCCAGACTGAAGCGCCTAGGACCGCACGGCCACAGCGGCCGGCTACCTAACTTAATGGTGATAATACACCCATTAATGTTTTCCATATCTTAGCAATGCATTGCAAAGACTAGAGAAATTTTAGAGAGAGCCTTAATAAAATTAATTATTTTCACTGCATCATCCAGCACAGATTTCAGTTCAGGAGACATACTTTTACCAATAAGAGCCTGTCTATGGATGCAACAGTGAGTTCAAGAAGCGTTCGGATCAACCGATTTCACTTTGGAAACAAATCCAGCATAACACCTTGACAGAGTTAGCAGATTCTGAACAAATGCCTACACAGTGACTCCAATGTATTGAATTTTTACGGAAGTTTTAGTCAGTTAACTTCAAAATATCTTCTCTCGTAGCACTCTCTTTTAAGGGTCCACAGGTTCTCATTTAATATAACGAACGAAGACTAACAAAATGGTTGCATTGACATCAGTCGATTCGACAGGTTGAGTAACAAAAGAAGGATTAGCACGAACTCTTTCCTAAATTTCTTTTTTGACATAATTTGACGTGTTTCTAAACCGGCGGTTGATCGTGTTGTCGGACAGTGGTACCATATTGGCTATTTTGAGGAAGTTTCTCCAAGCTTGTAGTGTACTACATTGTTTACACATGGCCGTACTAAGTCTTTAGCTGTTGATTGAGGTTTCTGTGGCTAACGCGATACGGTGCTTCAAAAGCATTCTCATTGTTACTGTTCACAGCGGATACAAAATAATTTAAATTATTTTGCTACTCACTAGCAGTATGCGTAAAGAAACAAGCAGATTTGTCTAAATGGGTGGGGTATTTGGTTTCAAACTACAATTAGCAAGAATGTGGCCGCAAACAACACACTGCGGTCTTGGACGGTCCCTGTCACCTGTATATGGAAATCCAGACATAATGTAATTGTCATCGTATTTTCTTTTTCTTTTTTACACACGATTCTGTTTTGCCGGAATGACACTCATCAGTAGCAGCTGTGATTTTGCTTAACCCTGTTCCCCTTCCATCCTTACATACTTTCACTTTTCATCCAGTTATTTATTTTAGTGATACTCAACTGACAACTTACAGTGTTTGCCACAAGGAAAGAGGAAGTAGCCTATTGCTGAAAATGAAAGTCCTCACCGCCATGTAACACTTCCTTAATGAGGTCATGATACTGTTGTTAGTATTGTTAGAACACAGAGAACATGACAGACTAATCTTCCATTGTACCGTAATAAAAGGCATTCATAACATTATTATGTAAGTGTAAATCAGGCAGTCACAGTAAATATGAATTTATCGTGGTAATAGTATGATAAACTTCTGATGTTACTCACAAGTAACAACGGCCGTTATAGATTTAAGTTAATTTTAAAATAATAGTAATTATTATTATCATTATTATTACTATTTTAGTCTAAAATACCCACAAATTCGTTTATTTCCCGGAACACGGTGTATAGAAGTTGTCGTGTACTAAATGTAGTGCTATCTGTATCGGACAAACAGGACGACAGCTAGAGGTGAGATGACAATGTGGCATTAGAGGGAAATGATTATACTGGAGAGGTATAATTACGTGACACATGTGGTTGTTACTGGGTATGCTGCGACAGATATAACGTCATAGATAAGGCTGTTACACAAAGAGGCCAAGAGCAGATATCTCGGTCTCCTCTAAGAGATGGAGGCATTCTATTGTCAAAAGTCGCCCTACAGTGTCCTGCTCAACGAGCAGATGATAATGAAGAGCGCCAGTTTTCGGGAGCACTTCTTCCGCTGGCTGACTCCCTAATTTTAAAAATGAGACGTTCGTCAGTCTCCTAGGAAGATTCTAACACACTTTTTAGTGAAAGCTTATGTAGACCCACGATAGCTGCTCACAAAATAAGAACGTTTTCTGCACTGATTATATGTACATATTTCTTTCGATAGCTTGGTACTCATTGTATTCCTAATGATTCCTAACATCAATGCTACTGTATTTTTGATAATGTACATTTGATTATATAAAATGTTATTGTTAATATCACGAAAAGCACACTGCATCGATACATCTAGTGGTCGGCATCTGCAAGTAGATAATTTGAAAACAGTTTTTTCTTTAATAGAAACAGATTTCTTGAAAGAATAGAAAGTCCTGCTTGTATAATTTTCTATACTGTTATGTAAATTGTTTATAAAATGATACCGATATAGATTTATTTGGATTTGACATGTCAGAGGACATAGTTGCATGGTTTTGTTATGGCTTTCAGTTGCAGGTGGACAAGATATTTTAATAAGAAATAGATAAATTTTAAATATCTGCTGCAGTTTTACTGTTGTTATCATAGTTTCATTAATGCATATATCTAGAAGAGACAATTATCTTGGTACACAAATATTTAGGAGTGGTTTGTGATTTAATTCAAAAATCTAGTGTGCACTAGTAATGTGCATGTGTTCTTGCACTATATCTTTGTACTGTACCCTTACATATATGTGACTGGTGAAAGGAACATATGACTAATAGACCCACGTTACGTATACTGGGAGATGAATGTTCCACACCAACGAAAGTAACATCGATTGTGATGCAAAGACGCGTAATAGGCACTTAATGTTCCCAATATCTATATACAATTTATTAGACAGGATAAGTGGGACTATGTGATTGTTCGCTGATGATACCGTTGAGGACAAGAAGTATCGTAGTTGGATGATTGTAAGGAACATCAGGAAATCATTGGCCGTATTTCCAGTTTGTGTAATGGATATCGGCTCCCCAACTCTTTATGTTTTATAAAAAAAAACGGTCTATGTATGTTTTACATTTCCCCCTCAAGTACCGTATCAAAATCTATGAAACTATGTATATTGTCTACTGTATGGAAAGAAGAACTCTGGAGGGAACAACTCACTAAACTTCAAGAGTTAGGGGTGCGGGTGAAATACAGGCGTAACTAACTGTTTGCTAACACCCAGAAAAGAACCATACAATTTTTGAGAATAAAGGCACTTAGTAAATTACAACAAACATTACACGAATTTCCAATCTTTAGGAAAACTTTCTCTCATGGCCCAAGTTGCCCCAAAAACGATGAGAGGAAGAAAAGTTTATCCACTATATTTTCTCTGTTCATGCAATAAAATGGCTTCATCAGACATTACCTTTCAAGTTATTATTTCTTTACTGCTAACTTCAGACAGGATTACATATACAACTGAATGTGCTTGCGAAATTATTTAATTGTACGAGACACTGTTCTGGTGATGCATCGTCATTAATACTGAAATGCGTAAAAACAGCCGCTTCAGGTATGACTATATAATTTATTACTTCTATACTCCCAAATCTTTTACAAGGCATTCTCCAGGCAGTATTCAAAAGTACCAGTGCTAAATTGTGTTATTTTAACAGTCGTTGTCCAGGATATATCACACTATACACACTGAGATGTATGAAAAATAAGGTTTTCTTCAACTGGAGTGCAAATTACGCAGACTATATGCATCCACTGTTTGATAGTGAGAGCATCCAGTGATTTTTAAGACATTTTTAGATGCTTTTTGTCGTTTGCATTCTTAATGCCAAATATTTATCACATCAATCCGTGTATAAAGTACTCTGAGGTTTGATGCCATATTACACATGTGAGTTCGATTCATTGGTGATTCATGTGTTTATTGCATGCTTAATATCTTGAATATTGGATTAAGAATCATCTACATCCCATAGAAATGGAATTCAGGAGAATGTGACATTGAAACATAGCTCAGGAACACCTCGAGCAAAGAAACCAAATTTCTTAGGTATATGATTTATTATTGGGATTAAATACAGTAGGATTGAGACTACACACTATCAATAGAGTTGTGTGTGTGGATGAGACTTAAAAACGTTCGAAAGCAATATGTTGGTATTTATTTCCTGCATTTAGTTGACTTGGAAAACTTTTAAGTGTTAAAAGTTTAATTTGTCATTTATTTCTGCTCTTCGATGGCAGAACCAGGTTGCGAGAATGACCATGACAGCATATCAGTATTTTTGTCAAAGTGCTTCAGGATCTAAAACCATGCCACACCACAGAAAACCACAGTCAGATTTAACATCCTCTCAGGTGTTGTGCAGTGTAAATAGCAGACAATCAGACACACCTGTGGAATATAAGTCGCATATACAGATGTTGAACATATGTCAAACCCCTGAGTCGATTTCAGTCAAGGTGGTGCAGTAATTACTTACTATCTGGAAATAAACAACAAGGGGATAATAACTACGAACCTCCCACTCGAGTGTGGATGACAGGGGCTGATAAAGAGCTGATGGATAAATGAAAGGGGACGTGGAGGATTTAGTGAGAGAGATGGAAGAAAATGGACAGAGAGAGGTAGAGGAGGAGGTGGACTGACAGAGAGGGGGACTGGTAGAGAGGTGCAGGAAGAATGGACTATTAGAAGATTGGAATGAGGAAATGCCCGGGAAACGACTGGGTTCTGAGATACTGAATAAATTAATAACGGAAAATGCCTCTAAGAAGCCAGAAGAATCAGAGAGTTGAGTGGTGAACACTTTCAGTGCAACAAATTTTGTAAGTATTTAGAGGAAATAATAAGAAAAAAATCTATATTACGGATCATGACTGGGAGACTTAGACATGCTGGAAGGGTCCTGGGAAAAACTATTGCATTGGAACCGGAAATCGCATAGAAGAACACTGTGCGACAAATTGCTGAGTATTGTAGCATGGTTTTGAGTCCTTATCAAGAAATCAAGAGAACAGACCAAGCGAATTCAGAGAATCGCTTCTAGGTGCCGTATTCTACTTTCCAGATACATTCTCTGGTTCAATAGTGCTTGCGACAAATCTACGTAACGCGCTACGACTTGCAATGATTCCTCAGTTTGATAATGCTAAGACGAAATAAAGTGTTGTCGCTAGCCCTCAGTGGTAAGAAACACCGGAATCCATGCTTTCCGTCAAACAGGCAATAGTTCTCCTCTTCGTAATCAAACCTTTCTAAGATTAATGGACCACAGGTCCCTTTTCCGAACCAAAACCAATGAGAAGCGATAGATCCTTAACGTAAAATGCGTGTTACCACATGAGGATTGCAATTGAGATCTTTTTTTTAAAAAAATAACAGAAGTTCTTAATCGATTACGGCCTCTTTGTTAATGTCTCCTGTTCCATCAACAAGTAAATTAACTTTCACTAACGGGCATCAGTTAATCACTCATTAGCACAGCCTTTCAGACATAACGTGAAGCATATGTCTAACGTAAAAGTCTTCAAAGAAACTTTAAAAATTGCTTGTGTGACACAGGCAGCCAGCGATTATATTGTGAGTCACAAATACCAGAAAGCTTCCCTCCATTAGTAGTTATTAATAATGTTCAACGTTTTTCTGTACTTTTAAGCTACGAATACGTAACAGGATCTATGATATCTGCAATATATTAGCAGTATCTTTCAAATCTATTAGCAGTATCTTTCACTGAAGTGTCATCAAAGTTGCGACACACCAGTCACCGATTTCACAACTATGTATGTCCTTATTTGAAAACACATACGAAATTCTCTCATACAATCATTCCTCCAAAAGTAACCTACGTTACATAAAACACAATTGGGTAAATTTAGATAAATTGTTTGATACATTTTGCTCGTAATACATCGTACCCAAGAATGTTCGTATTCCCTGTAAGATATCAGTATGAGAATGTTAACTTAAAACTTAAAACTGTCCGCCCGCCTTGTGAAAATTAACTCTGGAAGCCCTCTGAAACTTAGTAATAATTTGTTTCTAATGTATGCGCCAAATACTTCGAATCTACAGATTACTACTCTTCATAAACACCTCCAATCACCACAGTTCATAGGACAAACATTATTCGCAAGGGAACAAATTTCTAAAGATCTACTGAGTAGTTGAGGAACAAATTTATTTGCAACATTTATACATTTAATTTCATTTCAATTTCATCATAGTAATAGCACAATTAAATAGTTGACCTCCCTAATGGCTCGCTGGCAGCCGGTTGGACTGCAATTTTTCCCAGCAGCCTTCGATGCAGCAACGCCCATAAACTGCTGGTATACCTTTCCGTCTGTCATGATGGCTATGAAAGAAGTGAATCACATAAACACAGCCTATACAACAATTTGAGATACAACAATTGCAGTGCCATTGAGAACGTAATTACGTAAAAAATATATCAATACTCAGCTGCAATTGCTCAGCTTGCAAGTAGGCTGTTTAGGTTTTTATATTGGTAACGCCACGTAGCGCTCTGTATGAAAATCACTGGCTGTGCTGTGTGCAGTCTGAGGCTGGTAGGCATTGTTGCAATATTCGACATTGTAGTGTTGGGCAGTTGGCTGTTAACAGCGCATAGCGTTGAGCAGTGGGAGGTGAGCCGCCAGCAGTGGTGGATGTGGGGAAGTGAGATGGCGGATTTTTGAGAGCGGATGATATGGACGTGTGTCCATCAGGAACAGTACATTTGTAAGAATGGATGTCATGAACTGCTATAAATATTGTGACCTTTGAACACTATTAAGGTAAATACATTGTTTGTTCTCCATCAAAATCTTTCATTTGCTAACTATGCCTATCAGTAGTTAGTGCCTTCAGTAGTTTGAATCTTTTATTTATCTGGCAGTAGTGGCGCTCGCTGTATTGCAGTAGTTCGAGTAATGAAGATTTTTGTGAGGTAAGTGATTTGTGAAATGTATAGGTTACAGTTAGTAAGAGCCATTCTTTCGTAGGGATTATTGAAAGTCAGATTGCGTTGCGCAAAAAAATATTGTGTGTCAGTTTAAGCACAGTCATATATAATTTTTCTAAGGGGACGTTTCACATGTCGACCCTCAGCCGAGGATACCTCATCGGTATCTTCAGATTTTTTCTAGAAGGTTGTGTAATTAGTGTAGCTTATGTTTATTGCTAGGACCTAATTGTAGAGAGAATCTCCTTTGCAGTAGCAGTCTTTCATTGTTGTACAGTAAAACAGTTGTGGCATGCATGTAGATTTGCACCAAGTATTTCGCAGCTGTGCTTGCAATTAACTAGATATTATTTTCAGTGCTATGTTCATGTGTTCTCTTATTTTTGCTCTTCAAATTGTGCTTTTCTGTGTTATGGTGTGAAATATTGTGACAATAATGGCGTGTGAAATACGTAACACTAGGCTCCAAAGTAAACTGAGATATAATAGTGACGACGAGCGTAGCTTGTCAGCACCACTGTGTAGTGAATTAACAGACAGTCGAAGTAGTAATTTGGTAATTGTGCATAGGGAATTGGAGCGGGCAGCAAATAATGGTGTACACAGTGAAACAAATAGTGAACAGGGAAGCATTATCGATCGATCGGTCGGCAACAGCTCGCCTCAGGAATCCGAAATGACAGAACACAATATAGCAAATACTGTAGACTCAGGTTTTGGGTCCTCATCGTTTTCTCAAATGAGTCAAGGCACATTTTCTGCTTGTCAAAATGTGAATGTTGCCGGTGACAAGGCACTGCCAAATAGCATAGTGAAACAGATTCCAAACACTAATACATTATTATTGCTATCATCGGAACAAATGGAACAAAATCAGAGAGAAACACAGCAAAAGCTTCAAAAGTTAGACACAATGGAAAAAAATCAGAGACAAACACAGCAAAAGCTTGGAAAGTTAGACACAATGGAACAAAATCTTCAAAAGTTAGACACAATGGAACAACACCAGAGACAAACACAGCAACAGTTACAAGCAATGGAACAAAATCTTCAAAAGTTAGACACCACACTTGAACAAACACGTGAAGATTTAACTACTGAGCTACATAAAATCGAATCGAAATGTCAAAAAGTCTGTAATGACGTAAAAACACAAATTTGTGAGCATTTCCAACCTATTTTTTCGTGGCATGAAAATGCATTACAGAATCACGAAGCAGCCATAAAAGAACTGCAAACTATTGTTCATGAAAATCATGAGGCCTTGCAAGCTAAAATTGACTCAGTAGCATCTACCGATTCGGTTACGCAACTTGCAAAAACTCAGGAAATCTTAAAGGACACACTAGATACTCTGAAAATTGGTTCAGAAAGACGCATGGAGAAAATTAGTTCATTATCAGAGAAAGTAGTTGAACTTTCGGATCGGCTAAATAATTTACCTACGAAGGTAGATGATAATCTGAATGACACAAAATCGGTAGTCTTTAATGACACAGAAGAGTGCTAAGAAATTAGGAAATTCAAACAAAATTAGAATCAAATTAATACGCAACACCAAAGAGAAATCCGGGAAGTACAAGATCAGCTGAGACAGGTAATACAAGAATTACGAATTTCAGAGGACACTCACGCTCCAATACGGGAAGAGGGACATAGAAATACGGAACAGCCACACAATCATAACATGGGGTACTTCGAAAATTATGACAGAAATAGGCGAGGTACACCGAAGTTTGAGATATAACCGCCGAAACGAAGTAACAGTGACGGATATGCGACTCGCCGACATGATGATTTTGACTATAAGCTGTTTATTACTACACGTAAATTCAAAACATTTAAGAATTTCGGCAACGACATTCATCCACAAGCGTGGCGTCATCAATTCTATCATTGTTTTCCTCCCAACTGGTCATTAGAGCACAGATTTGAAATTACGTGTGGCTATTTAGAGAATGAACCAGCTGTAAGAAAGCGATCGGTCATTCACGATTGCCACAGTGAAGGAGATTTTATCATGCCTTCCTTTCAGCGTATTGGTCTCAAGCTACACAAGACCGATTAAAACATTGCATTATAATGATGAAACATTTCAAACAATCTGAATTTTCCAGTCTTGTGAAATATTTTGAAGGCATGTTGCACAAGAATCAGTACCTGTCAAACCCATACAGCCCCTCAGAACTCATCCGCATTTGCTTAATCAAATTACCTGAACATTTACGACATACTATTTAGGCAGGACGTTGCAAAGACGACATTGAAGCTTTTGAGGAACTCTTACAAGAATTAGAAAATGACACTGATAATCGCAGAACGCGAAAACAGGAACACAACAATTACAGGGCACATCCGTCGCAATTCCGCGATGAAGGAAATAATAACTGGACACGACAAGGCTATTCTCACAACACAAATCGTGACCAAAACAGACACCACCCGTATGACAACCGCTGGCAGAGTAGTAATAATTACAGGGAAAGTTCACCTCTCCGTGGTAGTGCCTATCACAGAGACAATC
The DNA here is from genome assembly GCF_021461395.2 of Schistocerca americana. Taxonomy (NCBI): domain Eukaryota; kingdom Metazoa; phylum Arthropoda; class Insecta; order Orthoptera; family Acrididae; genus Schistocerca; species Schistocerca americana. Next base: position 105,136,824 of record NC_060123.1, read on the forward strand.
AGAGAAACAGACAATATGAGAACCAAAATAATTATTATCAAGGGAGACAGAATAGCTTGAGACGCAACGGTCCAGCGCGCAGTTGCGGTTCAGGGAGAAATTCTCCACCACATGACCGACAAGAAAGAAAGTATGGAATCTACCGACATGACGACAGACGATATGTTAGTAACGACAGACCTGAATTGCATCAGAACTGGCGGGATTCAAATAGGGCAGGGCCCTTTCGACAAGGTTAATTTGTAGAAGTTAGGTCGCCAAATAACAATAACGACGCACGCCATCAAAGAGACAATAGGCAATGACTCATACCGCTGGCAGCCACAAAACGTACTTATGAAGCTGACGAGATAGCTGCAGTGGCTAGTCATTACGTAAAAATGGAAGATATTAGGGACATCTTACTCCAGGAACACGATGTAAAACATAACAACATTGCATATCCTGTGATTCACATTACAGTAAATGACGTAAAATTTACAGCAGTAACTGACTCTGGCAGTCCCATTTCAGTAATTAGTGAAACAGCCTTTAGCAAATGCAACAAATCGAACGATTGCCCCACACTTCCGTTACGTAAGATTAAATTACAAGGTGCCATCGCGGGAAAAAGTGTAGATGTACGCCAACAAACCAACTTGGAATTCTTTTGTCAAAGCCACAGCTTCTCTAAGAATTTCCTTATTGTTCCATAATTGTCGACGGAAATTATATTGGGAGTAGACTTTTTGAATGAATACAAAGCAATCTTAAACTTTCACGATGCTGAAATAAGTTTAGAGAAGGAAGGTAAGTCAATAGTTTTGAAATTTGCAGATTGGCTCTCAAACCATGACGAGGGAATTAATCGGCTTTACCTACTGTTAGACAACAGTTCCGAATTTTCGACGGAACTAGACACTAACAATCACTCTGCAAGTACTGACAGGGATGATATCGACGGCATATTTGATACTAATGAGTTAATTCGGTATAAAATTCAAACAACTGAGAACTGAAAATACACTGATAGGCAGGACCTTTTAGAGATTTTACAAGCCCATTCCACAGTTTTTACTCACAAAACCGGAACAATCAAGGGATTTCAATACCAATTTCGTGTTCGTGAGCATACTACAATTTGTGTTAGAGCACACGTAATTCCGACACATTATAGGGACCGTGTTAGAACAGAAATACAATCTATGGTTGACGAGGGCATTATTGAGCCTGCAGTTAGCTCATACAACAATCCATTACATGTTGTTGAGAAGAAAAATGGATAGATCTGGCTTGTCTTAGATTCGAGACAAATCAATACCATCATCATTCCTGGAACAGACAGGCCGCTAACGTTGGAAGAACTTCTTCAAAATTTTAATGGTGTAAATGTGTTGCCTTCTATTGATCTATGAGCCAGCTTTTATCAGATCGAACTTCATCCAAAATGTAGAAAATACACAGCTTTCCTTTGTTTCGGCGTTTGTTATCAGTTTCGGAAACTTCCTTTTGGTTTGAACATTTCTTCGGCATCATTCATTCGCGGGCTAAATTCCATATTACCTGAGTTCTTAAAACGTCACATCACCTTATATGTGGACGATATTCTGATAGAAGAAGCCTCATTGGAACAACATAATCGCATCCTCAACAGCGTGTTACATATTTTTGCAGAATATGGAATTACAGTTAACTTGGAAAAGTCTGAATTCGGTAGGACAAAGGTGAAGTTTTTGCCACATATTATTTCTTCTGAAGGCATTCAGCCGGGTCTTCAGAAGTTAGATGCAATCAGAGCCATCCCAGTTCCATCCACAAAAAAACCAAGTCCGCAGTTTTCTAGGTCTCGTAAATTTTTACCGTCGTTTTCTGAATATGCAAATTCTAGTTACACCAAAACTTTGTTCTCTCACTGAAAAATACTATTTGGAACTGGGACGAACAAGCACAGTTGAAATTCGATTCTTTGAAAGAATCGCTACTTATCGCGCCAATACTAGCTCATCCAGATCTGTCACAAGATTTCTACCTTAGCACGGATTCTTCTAAAGTCAGTCTTGGTGCCCATTTCTTTCAAGAAGCCACAGAAAATGACACTATTGTACAGAAAACCATTGCTTTTGCTAGCCGAGTGCTAACAAAATCTGAAAAAAATTATTCCGTTACTGAATTAGAAGCTTTAGCTATCGTTTGGGCATTTAACAAATTCCGTTTCTTTCTTTCTGGTAAGCACGTAAAAGTATACAGTGATCATCATGCATTACAATTTCTTATGTCTTCAAACTTAAATCATGACAGGTTAAAACGTTGGGCATTGTTTCTGCAAGAATTCCACTTCACAATAGTCTACATTCCGGCAAGGAGAACATTGCTGCGGACGCACTGTCATGCGTACCGGCTGGGCTTGAGAGAAGTAACACAGAAGGCCACCTCGAGAAAAATTTCAGTATTCTTTACATTCAGAAAGTCGCTTTTGAATACTTCATCACCACATCTTTAAAGGACGTTGCTCATGAACAAGATAAAGATCCGATTGGGAAAGACATCAGAAGTAAATGGCATGAAAAGACACACACTCAGATTCGGCATTATTATCTGGTTAGAAACGACTTACTCTTCAAACTCTGCAATATTGATGACTAGCTATGGGTACTTTGCATTCCAGAAGATTTTGTTAATAAACTCATTTGGTACATTCATTTCAGCTAAGCACATTTTGGTCCACGAAAATGTTATCATATTGTTCGGACGACTTGTTATTTTAACAATATGGAAAAGAGAATTCGAAGAGTCTTGTCTATTTGTAAACTTTGTCAAAAGGCGAAACCATCTACTATCTCACATCGTGCTACGTTGTTTCCTATCATTCCTTCTAAATTAAAATAATTTGCTACTGTTGATCTCTTGGGACCACTTGTCAGAACATCGAATGGATTTTCGGACGTTCTAGTCGCTGTTGAACTTATTTCAAAATTTATTTATTTCACTCTGTTATGTAAAGCCACTGGACGGTCTGTATCCATTGCCTTTGTTAAAAATTTCTTACGTGAAGTTGGCCATGTTGCTAAAGTCATTTCAGGTAACGGATCGCAATTCAGATCTGCTGTTTGGTAACGCATGCTTCGGAACCATAAAATCAAACCTGTTTTTATTTCATTGTACTCACCACATTGTAACCCGTCTGAACGGATTATGAAAGATATCAATAAGCTTTGCAGACCTTATTGTCACAGAAAGAATCAGCATTGGGACTGATATTTACACTTGTTTCAAAATGTGCTGAATGAAATGCCTCATGACTCCACTGCTTTACCACCTACTCTTGTACTGAAGAATGAAGAACCACCAAACAGAATCAGAGAGCTTGTACCTTTCCCGAATACACGTAAACTTCGACACAAAGACATAATTGATTTGGCTATTAAAAATATAAAATCAGCAGCAGACAAAAGGAGAAAACTACACGGTAAAGCAAATGCAAAGAAATTATATATTGGTCAGAAAGTTCTCATTAAAGCTCATTCATTGTCACATAAGAAGAAACACTTGAGTCACAAATTCTTTCTATTTTACAACGGACCTTACAGAATCCGACGTATACCACATGATAATTGCGTTGAAGTTGAAAGTCAGCTTATTAGGAAGAGTAAAGGTTTACGCCACATTTCACATGTAAAACGGCTTATTGAATGATAATCTGCTTTTTAACTTTGTCTTTGCCATAAAACTTTTCACTTTGCATTACTAGTATGCTTTGTCAAACTTAGAATCGGTTAACATGCAACAATGTTTGAAGTTAGACAAGAACCAAGAGAAGTTATTTAAACAGAAATTACGAATGCATTGTTATAGTGAACAGACGTCACAGCGTCATTGTGTGTGTACATTCTTGCTTGTTAGTTGCACGATTACCTAACGACTATAAGCCTTACATATTTAGAACATATACTGGCACAGCTAATGAGATTTTAATGCAACATTTTGGTTTACTTGAAAATAAATTCTGGATTTAAAGTACTTTCTGTGAGATACTAGAAGACACAGTGGTTAGTTATGTGACAGTTACACGATTTTATCACGACGCTACCAATGAGTGACAATTTACAATGTTGCTTTTGCGGTGTTTCTGTTTTATATCTGCACAGGTTTTCTGTATTATTCAGGAAAGTAAAACATGTTTTAGTAGTAACTTTTGCGGTATAGCTACAATGAGACAGCCTTTTCCGTAGCACAACAATATGTTACAGCACAGTACTTTTTTCATCACGGCAATAAGCGTAATAACTAAGATATCTATACGCAAAGCATTTCGCTTTTGTTTATCATCAGGTAAGTACATTGACTTCTGCAGAACTTACCTTTCGGAGGACGATAACAACACTTCCACAGAGATTATCTTACAATAATATGCACAGTTTAGCGCTACAGTACACGTTTTTGAGTGATTAATTTTGTTCTTAAAACATTTATTTTTTAAGATTTTTGAGTTACAATGATACAAAGGTTTTCCGTGATACATTTCATTCCATTGCGGTAATCTGTAACACCTGAGGGTATAATTACATTAATCCTAAGGGGGGTATATGCTTACTTTGTGTACCATGTGTCTGGCAAGCACAAGGAGCCCTAGCTAATATGGTATTTGCTAATACAACTATACACATCGGTACCATATTACACAGCTATCTGATCATTTAACTGAGAGAGACAAACATGTTTATTTTACTACATCAGTGACTTACGTTTACACAATCACACAGTTGGATAACTTCACAGTTATGAAATTATATTATGTTAGTACTTTGTGAACTGTTCATATTTTTTCGGAACCATTGTGATACTATGAGAGCTTTGAGTAATATATTTGGTATAGGATTACGATTTTTAAAGTACGATTGAGGTAGATGACACTACTGAAATGAGCAGAGAATTTTTTTAGGTTTTGAAATTATTGCAGAAAGCTACGACATTTTTAAGATTTGGCTGAGTATTTATGATGTTATTATTACGATGACAATGTGTATTATGCTGTTGAGGTATGTTTATGATCTATAAGCTAAGAATCGTACTTTAAGAGTTATGAAATGTGTGTAAATGCGTGAAAGTATCACAATGCCGGCGAAAATAATTTGGACACTGTTATATTTATAGGATTTTGTTTCTACACATTTGTAATGCAAATTCTTGACCTGTGAAATTTTTATGTGAGACTGTCACTGTAGCGGAAACTGCTGTCGTACATATTTCGGTAAGAAAGGTAAGTGACCGTCACGTATTGCGTCGTGGGCACCCAGCTGCATGACAGTCGCCTGGATAAAAGCCATTAGTGTGTGCTTTTCAGAGGCACAGGTGGAGAAAAAAAAGAGGCCATTATCCTCGCTATTGACATTCCTTTGTAGGAAGCATCGCAAATACGACACGCTCATTACTTGGAAACATATTGTACTTTGTGCTACTTACTGAAATGCTTATGAACTGATGGGAAATATTCTTACATCTACTGATTAGGACAAGTGTCTTTCTACGAGAATTGAGAGAATTTCTACTAACTTATGAAATGCCTCATGACTACTGAGTGATATTTTTATGCTTTACTTTGTACATAGTTGTTATTTTACACTCCTGGAAATGGAAAAAAGAACACATTGACACCGGTGTGTCAGACCCACCATATTTGCTCCGGACACTGCGAGAGGGCTGTACAAGCAATGATCACACGCACGGTACAGCGGACACACCAGGAACCGCGGTGATGGCCGTCGAATGGCGCTAGCTGCGCAGCATTTGTGCACCGCCGCCGTCAGTGTCAGTCAGTTTGCCGTGGCATACGGAACTCCATCGCAGTCTTTAACACTGGTAGCATGCCGCGACAGCGTGGACGTGAACCGTATGTGCAGTTGACGGACTTTGAGCGAGGGCGTATAGTGGGCATGCGGGAGGCCGGGTGGACGTACCGCCGAATTGCTCAACACGTGGGGCGTGAGGTCTCCACAGTACATCGATGTTGTCGCCAGTGGTCGGCGGAGGATGCACGTGCCCGTCGACCTGGGACCGGACCGCAGCAACGCACGGATGCACGCCAAGACCGTAGGATCCTACGCAGTGCCGTAGGGGACCGCACTGCCACTTCCCAGCAAATTAGGGACACTGTTGCTCCTGGGGTATCGGCGAGGACCATTCGCAACCGTCTCCATGAAGCTGGGCTACGGTCCCGCACACCGTTTGGCCGTGTTCCGCTCACGCCCCAACATCGTGCAGCCTGCCTCCAGTGGTGTCGCGACAGGCGTGAATGGAGGGACGAATGGAGACGTGTCGCCTTCAGCGATGAGAGTCGCTTCTGCCTTGGTGCCAATGATGGTCGTATGCGTGTTTGGCGCCGTGCAGGTGCGCGCCACAATCAGGACTGCATACAACCGAGGCACACAGGGCCAACACCCGGCATCATGGTGTGGGGAGCGATCTCCTACACTGGCCGTACACCACTGGTGATCGTCGAGGGGACACTGAATAGTGCACGGTACATCCAAACTGTCATCGAACCCATCCTTCTACCATTCCTAGACCGGCAAGGGAACTTGCTGTTCCAACAGGACAATGCATGTCCGCATGTATCCCGTGCCACCCAACGTGCTCTAGAATGTGTAAGTCAACTACCCTGGCCAGCAAGATCTCCGGATCTGTCCCCCATTGAGCATGTTTGGGACTGGATGAAGCGTCGTCTCACGCGGTCTGCACGTCTAGCATGAACGCTGGTCCAACTGAGGCGCCAGGTGCGGTGTAACGACGTATTAGGTTTTCGTTTGACATATGTATGACCATGTGCAGACTTCGTCACCTACGTCAGTTACAACCCACTTCAAAAATGATTCATATTCTTTTTAAATTGTCATAGAATGGTTCTTGAACGAAACTGTAAAACATCAGTTGAGTCGTGTGCAGAGAATTATATCACTTGGGCCAATTGGTTTTCGTAACTTTTTCGAATTTAAATTTCGTTTGTTTCTCCTCAGAAAATTATATCGACACACGTTATCTTGATCTAATCGATATCAGAATCACACATTAAATAAACTTTTTAGATTCAAAGCTTCGGCCAACGCTGTCTGAATCAATAATCTTGTCAAATATATTATTAATCCGTTCACATAACTCTTCATAAATAAATCTTCAAGACACGTGTTTCAACTTTAGTAGCATACACTATTTTATTAGCTTCCTACACATACAGATGTGAACTTGAGCGTTGACAGACAGTGACTAACATTTCAATAAGGTTAAGATCATTATGACGTCATTGTTGTACAAAAAGAGTATAAAAATTCATTTTTAATTTTTTAGAAACACGACGCAACAACTCGGTTCCAGGATCTTCTGTTGCTCCTTGGCTGTCGACCCGCGACGTATAGCGGCCAGCAATTTCCTCTCTGGTCGCGGCAACGAAGATGCTGTCCCCGTTCGTTGCGCCGATCTCTCCGTACATGAAACACATAAAAAAATACAAAACTTTTAGATAATTCACATCTTATTACAAATAATAAGAAAACACATAAACAAAACTAAATTAAACTTATAGTCACCTGCAAACTGGGCTGACTTGGTGGATGGGTGACGTTTAATTTCGTCCCACTACATACCCCACCCACAAGCTCAGTTTGTCAGGTCATAACCGAAATTAAAACTTTTCAATATACAATATTTAACTGTTAATACATTTTTCTCACATTTTACGTAACCTAGAGCCCTTGCTCTTAGATAGATTTAATCCTTTTAATACGATATTGTTGTGACTATTTGTCATTTACTCTTAATTGTGCTATTATGGTAATTCGTAGCCGAATATAGGGAGATTGCTCCTCTTCAGTTAATAGTTGCTAATAAATACTAATTTAGTACGTTTTTTAACGTTGTACATTAGGACAGAGTATTCAAATTGTGATAGATTAGTTATAGTTTCATTTATTTACTAGAGTTATTCTTTCCAAGAATGTATATTACCAATACGTTTCTCACAATAACTAATAGTACTATTTACTTTACGTCATTCTTTTCCCTAATGCCTTATTTATGCCTGAGGTCAAGAAGAAATCAAGCAAAACTTTCTTTAGAATCTCGGCACGGCTTTCTTTACCTTCGGACACCTTGTTGGGTAATGGCCATTTATTTAGGAGAAACAAGCGAGAGAGCCCCGTTTGGTGTGTTCTATATTAACACTATTGCAAACCTCTATTAAAGGCACTCTGCTATGTTCTCGTGAGCCATATAGCTCTGGACGCCCATGGTCCCTAAAACTGTTAACCATCCCCTTTGGTTCCTACTATCCGAGTAAATTTGAAATATGCAAAATTCCTTTTGACCTAAGAGCAAAATTTCTTCCATATAAATCCCCCTTTGGGTTATCTTTCTCTTTTTGAAGTACCAGTAGATTATTGTAGGACACTTGTCTAAGCTTTCTGTTCTATTCTTTAAAATAATACGCAACTATCACGAAAACTCCACATGAATAAACTATGAACGCTATGAAAATTTAAAAAGAATGTAAATAATTTTTTGAAGTGAGTGTAACTGACGTGGGTGACGAAGTCTGCACATGGTCATACATATATCAAACGAAAACCTAAATACGTCGTTACACCACACAGGTGGAAATGGCATGGCAAGCCGTTCCACAGGACTACATCCAGCATCTCTACGATCGTCTCCATGGGAGAATAGCAGCCTGCATTGCTGCGAAAGGTGGATATACACTGTACTAGTGCCGACATTGTGCATGCTCTGTTGCCTGTGTCTATGTGCCTGTGGTTCTGTCAGTGTGATCATGTGATGTATCTGACCCCAGGAATGTGTCAATAAAGTTTCCCCTTCCTGGGACAATGAATTCACGGTGTTCTTATTTCAATTTCCAGGAGTGTATTTTATATCTGTTTTCCAGTGGTGTTGCCTCATTGGTTTTATAAAATAAAATAAAATGCATTTGCTAATGTGAACACTTTCTGTCAACAGATCTGTTAGATAATAATTTTATGATCCACATTCTTCAAAAAAAAAAAAAAAAAAAAAGGAAAATGTTAGTAGACATTTTCCTTATCTGCATTGTTGTCTTTAGTGTACTATATTTTCTGCTTGTGGGTTTGTCATGTTTAGGTATAAGTTAGAGCATTTGCTGCTGCTGTTTGCCAGGCATAGTGCTACTGAATTTCACTTTGTATTACTCTGTTAAGTCAGTTTTACTACTGATTTATTTATCTTGTTTGCTGCACTTTGCCATATATTAGTTATAATGTTTTTCTTTGCTAATGTATATTTATTACAGCTAACTTTGCCAATTTGCTTTTTTTTCATTTTTTTTAAATTCCGATTTTGGCCATCTAGGGACCGCATTAAACAACTATTTTTCAATGTACATTTCTCCTATTGCGCTCCTCCTCTTTTCTCTTCTGCCAATATGTCTTCATCCTCTCTCTGTGCTGCTCCCTTCGGACCTCTGTCCACACTGTTCCTCCAGTTCTTCTCTTCTTCACTTCAAATCCTTCAAAATGTTGAATTTTGTCTCTCATTAAGTCTCTGTTGGTTATATCATCTTCTCCTATACCCATCTCCTCTAAGTTTGCTTTGACTTCTTTGAACCAGGTAATTTGGGTTCTGGGGTTCTTGTCAAAAAACATGAATATTTTCTTTGTCAGCCTTTCATCATTCATTCTTTTCAAATGGGCGTAAAAGCTTACTCTTCTCTTCCTCATAGTATCTCCCAATTTCTCAATTTTGTCATACACTTCTCTATTACTTCTAAGCTTCCAAGTCCCATTCTCAAACCTCAGCCCAAGTTCTCTTCTAATGATTTTTCGCTCCTTTTTTGCTATAGCTTCCATTTCCTTGTTAGTGTTCATTGCTAAACATTCAGATGCATACAGACACTCTGGCTTAATCACAGTGTTGTAGTGCCTTATTTTTGCATTAATTGATACTGACTTCTTGTTGTACACATTCTTTGTTAGCTGGAATGCCATTTCCATTTTCCTTGTTCTTCTTTTATTTCCTTCTTTATCTGAAGCATTGGCCTGGATGATTTCCCCTAAATATTTGAAATTAGAAACCTTCTTTATCTGGCCATACTTTGTAATCATATTGTTTGGCGCCTCTTTTAGATTGGTTAGGTACTCTGTCTGTTCAAAGGAGATTTTCAGTCCTGCTTTTTCTGCTGTTTCATTCAAAATACTGATCTTTTTGACTGCTTCTTCCAAATCTCCTGCCAGAATCGCTAAGTCGTCAGCAAAAGCGAGGCAATCTACTTCTAATCCATCCTTTATTCTTCCTAATCTGATTTTTTGTATTCCTTCTTCAGTCGTTTTCTTCCTCCACTCTCTAATAACTTTTTCTAACACACAGTTGAATAGGGTAGGTGACAACCCATCTCCTTGTCTTCATCCTGTTCTGATTTTGAATGGTCTGGATACCTCACCACGGAACTCTACTTTTGCATAGGTATCCGTAAGTGTTTCTTTGACGATTGCAACTGTTTTCTTGTCTGCTCCAAACTCACTAAGGATGTTAACCAAGGTTGTTCTGTCAACGGAGTCGTACGCCTTCTTGAAGTCAACAAACGTGATAAAGATGTCTTTTCCTCTTAATCGTCTATATTTAATAATTAACTTCAAGTTTAAAATTTGCTCCACACAAGATCTTCCCTTCCTAAAACCTGCTTGGTATTCACCAATTTTTGATCAAGTTGTTTCTCCAATCTGTTTTGTAGGGCCTTAGATAGAATTTTATACCTTACCGGAAGTAAAGATATCCCTCTGTAGTTATTTGCATCGGTTTTAGCCCCTTTCTTGAAGATGGGGTGGATTAATGCAGTTTTCCATTCTTCCGGTATACGTTCCATTCTCCAAATCTCATTGATTATTCCTAGTAGTTTTTCTTGAGTTGTATTATCCACACTTTTCCACATTTCTGCAATTATCATGTCTTCCCCTGGTACTTTATTGTTCTTAAGGTTTTTAATGATTTCTCTGATTTCTATGAGGCATGGAGGTTCAGAATTATTGTTTACTGTGTTTGGGGTGTTGACTGGTAATTTTTCAATAGGTTCCTGACAGTTGAGGAGTTGTTCAAAATATTTTGCTAATATTTCACAATTTTCTTCATTATTCATTTCCAGTTTTCAACTGGTATCTTTAAAACACAGATTTGGTGTTACATATTTTTGTAGTTTCTGTCTGAATGTGCTGTAAAAGGATCTGTTATTGTCTCTCTTAAAATCTTTATCCATTTGTGTAAGTTGGTTCTTTTCAAATAGTCTTTTTACTGATCTAATGAGTTTTGCTGTAGAAGATCTTTGCTGTTAGAGCTCCAGGTAGTCCTTATCACTTTTGGTTGAGTGCCATTTCTTCCATGCCTTCATCCTTTGTTCTATTGCTTCCTCACATATCTCATCCCACCATTCGTGTTTCTTTCTCTTTTTAATTTTTGCGACTTCTTGAGCAGATCTTATCATTCCTGCTTTTATATCTTCGCAATTTATCCGAACACATAACTATGTTTTGACAGAATTCTTCTCTTTTCTCTTTCAAGATGTTTGCGTCTATCTTTTGAATTTTCCTGTTTTGTATTTGTTTCTTTCTTTGTGGTATGAAATTTAATTTGATTGTTGATAAGTAGTGGTCAGTTACAATGTTTGCCCCTTTCCGAACTCTCACATTCATTATTTCTTTTTGATTGTAGTGTGTGATGGCTAAGTGATCTATCTGGAACTCTCCAATACTTGTGTTTAGTGATTTCCATGTTTTCTGTTTCTTAGGAGGTTTTTTGAAATTTGTAAACATTAATTTTAAGTTATGACCCTTGCATAGTTCTATTAATCTATCTCCATTTCCGTTTGTCCTTTTGTGAGCTGGGTAGTTTCCTACTGTTTTTTTGTATTTTTTTCTATTGCCTATTTGTGCATTGAAGTCCCCAAACAGTATTTTCACATTTGATGTTGGGATTTTAGAAAGTTCGTGGTCTCGAGATTCCCAATATGTATCTACTTTCTGAGGGTTTTTCTTATTGTCACTGTTGATGGGTGAGTGGCAATTAATAAGTGTATAGGTTTTATTTAGGGCGCGGAATGTGAGAAAAGACAAGCGTTCATTAGGTGACTGGATGTCGGTTATTGAGTTTACCCAGTTAGATTTCACGATGAAGCCTGTTGCAAGGTGGGGAAGGCCTCTTCCACATGGGTTCCAGCCTTTCTTTCCTTTAAATAACCTGTATCCTTCATAATCCATTAAATCTTCATCTGTAAATCTGGTTTCCTGCAGCGCACATATTTGGATTTTATATACCTTTAAGACTTTGATGAGCTGCTTCAGTTTTCCTGGCTTCAAGAGCGAGTTAATATTTAGGGTTCCATAGAAATGTACGTTGTTTTTCTTCAGTTTAGAGGATTTTGAATTTCTTGAACGACATGGTGCTTCAGGCTCTCCAGAATCCTTACGCCTGATTGCGCTGCTGTTAGCGGCGGAGGATTGGTTACCTCCCAGAGTAGTTCTATCTAGAGAAATTGACATCATGTATAGTTGTTTGATATTCAGGGGGGAGATGGCTTTCTGGGCCATTCTGAGGTTAAAACTGGGATTGTAAGTTCCAGAGTGTGTGTTCAGCCGCTCCTAACATGGAGAACATTGCTGTTTATGTTAAATGTTTTGTGCTGCTGCATTGCCTCGTCCCTTAGTTTATGCATCTAAGCTCAGTAGATTTAAGTTAGCTTGAGATGGGGTAATCTATATAAGAGAACGAGTTGTGATGAATTTGAAGAAATGCATTGAGAAGCTATAAGACAATGGTTTGGCCAGAAACGTATTTTGAAAGATGATATGAACAAAAAAGTAGGGTTTAAGGACAACAGGTTTAGGTAGGATTTTCTTGGAAATAAATGATGAGGTAAGATACTGGAAAATAAATAATGAGGTAAGAAATATGTAAACATATAGATACAGAAAGCATGTTTGGATAGGATTTTTTTTTGTAGGAAACAAATGTTGAAATAGGACGAAACATATATTAAATGAAGTTTTGGGTTGGACTGCAGTACCAAATGTTACACTGAAAACAAACCCTGCCCTTTCCCCTTGTGTTATCCCAGTACGTGTTTGTGTACCCTGGGGTATTTGTGTTTTCCCAGTCTTTATGTGTTTAGATGATGAGAGTTATGTTGTAGAATTTTTCTAATACTATGTTATTTACTTTGTAAAGATGTTTTGTTGCTCAAATGTGAAGTTGATGTTTCATAAGTTATTCTGATCTTTTATATATATACTTATGTCATAGTTCCTGTAACACTGATGTATATGTCTATTTCTATTCTTTAGTAAAGCCCATATTGCTACAAATGTTACCTGCACTGTTATGTTCTTTAATGATGAATTTTGTACCTTTGTTATTGTATTCTTATGTTATAAAATTGTAATTGACACCAGTTCATCAAATTAAGTAACTTGTAAGCATTCATTTCACTACACATAATTCTGTTGGTCTTAGTATATGCACAATATGTGAAAAAAGGGACTGTTAGTGTTTGGACGTGTGTTAATAATTCAGCAAGAGACTGGTTAACAGCATTGCTGGTGCTAAGGACAACTCCAAAAACTCTGTGAGTGCACAAGTGGTGGTTATGGACTTGCTATATTCTCCGCAAGACTCTTCGATGGTGATTGTGCACCTGCACAGTCGCAACAGATGGCTGCTGGTCGTCTCTACAAGGACTACAGTGGATATGCTTCTTTGATGGCCCACCAATATCATTATTTCTACAAGGACTGCAGTGGTTCTGCACCTCTGGTGCCCCACAAATGCCCTAATCTCTACCAGGACCATAGTCGATCTGCTCTGTGATGACCTACCTACTAATATTCTTCAAAACTTCGACTGACACGGCGGTGGGTTTGTTCTGTTATGGCCCATTGCCTGTCTGCATGTCAAGGGTCAGCACTGTTTTTCCGTTGCAAAGACAACACTACTTCTTCAAGACTGAATGGAAATCCACTACTTCCGTGTGCATTTTCTTTTACTGCTCAGACATTGAGAAAAACACTGCTATTTTACTGTGTTGAACGATCAGGACTGTCTTTATGGACTGTGAGAAAATTTTGGCTTTTGACCAACATTGTATCAATAAGTGTGTGCATTTGATTTCTTTGTTATTGTAAATGTGAAAACATTTAACAGATATGTATTGGCCAGTGCCCAAAACAATTTGTAAAATTTATTGTGGGGAGTATGGGGGCTATGTAAGTAGGCTGTTTAGGTTTTTATATTGGTAACGCCACGTAGCGCTCTGTATGAAAATCACTGGCTGTGCTGTGTGCAGTCTGAGGCTGGTCGGCATTGTTGCAATATTCGACATTGTAGTGTTGGGCAGTTGGCTGTTAACAGCGCATAGCGTTGAGCAGTGGGAGGTGAGCCGCCAGCAGTTGTGGATGTGGGGAAGTGAGATGGCGGATTTTTGGGAGCGGATGATCTTGGCATGTGTCCATCAAAAACAGTACATTTGTAAGAATGGATGTCATGAACTGCTATATATATTATGACCTTAGAACACTATTAAGTTAAATACATTGTTTGTTCTCTATGAAAATCTTTCATTTGCTAACTGTGCCTGTCAGTAGTTAGTGCCTTCAGTAGTTTGAATCTTTTATTTAGCTGGCAGTAGTGGCGCTCGCTGTATTGCAGTACTTCGAGTAACGAAGATTTTTGTGAGGTAAGTGATATGTGAAACGTATAGGTTATAGTTAGTAAGAGCCATTCTTTTGTAGGGATTATTGAAAGTCAGATTGCATTGCGCTAAAATATATTGTGTATCAGTTTAAGCACAGTCATATATAATTTTTCTAAGGGGACGTTTCAAGCTGAAATTGTATACTTTACGTCACATGAATGTTTCATATGTAAACATTACAGAGGACTGTTGATGTAGACCGTACGACAGTGTAGCACAATTTCGCGGGAATCCTTGGAAGTAAGGCAACCAGGTTTTCGCATAGTACTGTTGGATAAATTAATAGAGTATCTGTATTTTAAACTACTGTGCGACATCATCCTGCCACTATCGTTTAGCTACTGTAGCTATCTTGACAATAGTGTAAGAATGACTAAAACAAATGGTTTTACATAGAAAAAATAATGTCCCAGCGCAAACCGATCAGGATATGAATTTGAATTTGGGAATCTTTTACCATAGGCATCGTTTAAGAATGGATTACAGCTCTAAGGGGGTGAAAGTGGAGAGAACATTATACTGAAAAATATCGCTACTTACCCAATTTAGGAAACAGGTTAGAACTATGAAAAGTTGATTTGGTTCCTCAGTAAGAAACAAAAAAAACGAGTTTCTGCATTTTAGGAGAGTCGACTACTCACGTAAAATAGTAGGTGAAAGTTTTTTTTTGAAAATAAACAACATTAAATAACTACTAAAGCATTTTTAATTCTACGTCTATGAGAACTATCATCTGACTACTCGTTTTGAAATGAAAAATACAGGGTGTCCAGATAAGGGCTCCCTGATATCAAAATTAAATATCTGGAAAGCAAAGATCGATAGAGGAATGCAGTAAACAGCATGTTTATTGTGAAAGCTGTAAGAAGTTTATACAGCAGTTTGAAATAATAGTTACAAAAGCTGCTAACAGATGGCGCTGTACGCCGTACAGCTCATATCAGCATACATAAGTAAAATAATCGTATGAAAACAATATTTGCAAACAATCACATCACAATGTTTTCAAAATGTTCACCATTGTCACTACAGAGGTGGCGCAAACGAAGAATGAAATTCGCACATCATATTTCGTAGTGTCTCAACCGAAATGGATTCACATGCCACAGAGATCGCCGATTCAAGCTCGTCCAGCGTGGCGGAATGCTCCGGGTAGACGATGTCTTTCACTGTGCCCCACAAAAAAAAAACACCGGAAGTCAAATCCGGCGAATATGGAGGCCAATCCATGCCTGCACCAGTAAATTTGGGATATTCCAAAGCCATGACTCGATTCCCGAAGTATTCCTCAAGAAAGCGAAACAATTGTTCGGTCCGATGTGGTTGGGCTCCATCTTGCATAAACCATTCAGTACCTGGTTGATCCTCTAACGCTTGCTGTGTTGCGACAGATTGTTCCAAAATTGCAACGTAACGTGCACCAGTGACCGTTTCTCGAATGAAAAAAGGGCCAATAATGCCTCTGCTGCATACTGCAGCCCACACAGTAACTTCACGAAAATGCAGGGGTTTCGCTTCACACCAATGTGGCTTTTCGGAACCGCAAAATCGCCAGTTCTGCTTATTCGCGTATCCATTCAGGTGGAAGTGTGCTTCATCTGTAAACTAGATGCAGCCAACATCAAATCTTTCACTATCAATCATTGTGAGCATCTGATTAGCAAAGGCAACCCTTTGTTGCACAGCTCGTTCGGGTATGGCCTGGTGCGTTTGAATTTTGAATGGAGGAGGAGGATATTAGTGTTTAACGTCCCGTCGACAACGAGGTCATTAGAGACGGAGCGCAAGCTCGGGTGAGGGAAGGATGGGGAAGGAAATCGGCCGTGCCCTTTCAAAGGAACCATCCCGGCATTTGCCTGAAGCGATGTAGGGAAATCACGGATAACCTAAATCAGGATGGCCGGAGACGGGATTGAACCGTCGTCCTCCCGAATTCGAGTCCAGTGGATTTTGAATGGAAACATGTGTAGGCTCTTTCTCAGTATCTTTTGCGTGCTGGAAGCTTCAAACTAGTCTCAGATGCAATTCTACGGACGGATGACACTGGATTTCGCTGAATAATTCCAGAAACTGTGGCGATATTTTCAGGCGTAACTGCGGTTTGCTTGCGGCCAACATGCCCCACTAGATCATTAGTTACGCTGCCTGCTCGTTGAAATTTTGCGAAGAGCGTACTAATGGTTTTCGAATCGGGTCCTTTTGGAGCATCAAATCGTGCTTGAAAACTTCGCCTTGTGGGCGTAGGACTCTCTTCTAACACATGGTACTGTAGCACCAGAGAAACGCGTTGTTCAATGGAGTACATGGTTTTACTCTCTTCCTTCGGTACGCTAACCTCCTTTCACGTTTCAATAGTGGAGCTGATCGCTCTGGCCTTCGGATCACTATTTATACTAGGTATTACGTATGGCGATTACAGCGCCATCTGTTAGCAGCTTTTGTAACTATTATTTCAAACTGCTGTTAGCAGCTTTTGTAACTATTATTTCAAACTGCTGTATAAACTTCTTACAGCTTTCACAATAAACATACCGTATACTGCATTCCTCTCTCGATCTTTGTTTTCGAGATATTTAATTTTGAAATCAGGGAGTCCTGATCACCCCGTACGTGTCTCAGTGTTTTTGGCAACTGAACCCCCAAAGGATTAAACGTTTCATGACATTATTTCATTAAGAAAGCATTTTCAAAGCTAAATCTATGACCGTTAGTATATGGAATCTCTGTTAAATTTAAAGAAAAATGTGTGTTTCATTATATTGGATATTCATCCCTAACGATGGCGAAACAAGAGACGAAAAATTTTAACAAATTGATTCGTCGTATTAAAAGCTTTTAAAGCTAAATCTTTCAAAATTGGTTTTTCAGTTTTTGGTTGGATATTAAGAAATTGGTAATCAAGAATGGTAGTTTCTCTAGAAATATTACCCCAAGAACGTTTATGGCATGATTCACAAAACCTTGGACACGGGCTACTAGTTTCGATTTTTGGTCAGAAGTATATTCGAAAAGATAATGCTTCTATGGCTTTAATTAGCGTGAAAAGCTTAGAAATTGCGGCAGTTTGTCAAAAACCTAAAAATTCTATTTAAGAAAGCAAAAATCTGTGCAGTTCATGCAGGCTACTAGAGTGATGCAGCGAGCGGTAAGCTAGTATAGTAGTATAGACGCCTATTGTACTCTCACTCACTACGAGGATGGAATGAGAAAGAAAATGGACTATTAGCAGAACGTAATCACCACAGTTCACTGTACTGTGGCTTGCGGAGTATATACATGTAGATGTAGCTGGAGAAGCTGATGCAGTTTCGACTCATATACTGTTCAGTTACAAAACAACTCCTTTGGTTACGTTCGCCCTCAGTCTGCCGTGGTAGCAAGTATAACTTCTCCGAGAACAATGGAGGAAGCGCGCCGGTAGTTACTGGCGCCGTAAATAGCCGCACAGGCGGGGCAGCGCATACTCTGTTATCGAGTGTCTGCGTTGGCCGCGCCTGCGTCATTTATCTCGGCCGCGGCGGAGTTAATTACAGGACGGCGACCGATGCGCCTGATGCATCGCCTGACCCGCGAAACACCGAGCAGCCGCCGCCCCCCCCCCCCCCCCCCCCCCCCGCTTTGACGCACGCGCGAGTACGCATATCGCGGCCGCGCAGCGCAGCACAGCAGTCGAGCAGAGCTAAATTGGGCAGCAGCCGGCCCGAGACGCGCCACCGCTCTGGGACCATAAGGCGAAATGCTCGCGAAGCTGAGCTCGCCTTCAGTCCCACTGGGGTTGGTGCCTGTTGGCATGTTCACTGTTCCCAAATAACAGCGTCACAATAGTTGCTTCCAGCGTCAATATCTGAATATCAGAATATTCTGAAATATATGGTGGAAGTATTTACGTTTATTTATGGAATACATTTTCTGTTGAGCGTAGTAGACTGCCAGCAACTGCTTCACTCCACAGGCAGTCTACACGGAACAGTCAATAAGCTGATTAGGGCACGTACTTCTTGAAGCCATCAACGTCTACTAGTGACATATAACTTTATTAACTTTCAGTTTTGATCAACCGATCAACATCAGCAACGAAAAAGGAGAAAAGATATTCACGTCAAACATTAAATTATTTAACCCTTTCGCTGTTAGAGATGTACCCTTTGCAATGTATGCTGAGGCAGCTTTTGTTATCGCTGTACTGCTCGCCAAATCATCAAATTATTTCGAAAACAATTGGGTGAAAACAATCTGACTTTTGTAGTCTTACAATCTGATCTTCAGTAGATATCTGACATATTCACTCCGCTCCGTCGAACTGAGTAAAACATCGTGCGAGATTATAAATGTTTTGCAGAAATAAAAACGCACTACGTAAACTTTACGTATAGTTGATTTTAGCTCACAGAACTGCAGGGAACGTAATGTACATAAGACATCGAAATTTTATTTCCTATGAAGAGTGGAAAGGTACCTCAGTTAGTTCTCTGGCTATCGGGTTTTTATTCGAAAGTCGATCGCGCGCAACCCCACCCCCGTTCACATCCCTGCACGTCGCGAATCAAATGGCGACAACAATCGTCAAAGCCCATAAACGATTGAAAACAAGGAAGAGAGGTTTTTTTTTTGCTTATGGTAGCAGGCAATGAGGTACATCATATGGTGCATGAGAAATACTGGATACTTTTTTATTCACTGAGATGTGGTTGTAAATCGTCCGCAGCAGCGAAAGGTCGTCGGTTCAGGACGTACTGAAACATCTATAATGCTGTACGACAACCCAAGCGGCGAGCGTATACATGTCCACAACACCTAAGCAATGGCATAGCAGGACGGGTATACACTCCCATAGCTGTGAGGGCGTTTCTGTAGCAATAAAAAAAAAATATAAAAAAAATCCTGGCTGTAAATGCACCCAGCGGCGAAATGCATGGATGCTATCAACATTAAAGAGAATTAACAAAGTTAAATAACAGTCTTACGCCGTCAGTGCTCCTGTTAAGTACTAGCAAGAGTTACTACTCAGTGTGCAGAATGCACATAGAAGCATGGAACGTGAATAATGAAAAAGATTATTTGCCTATACTAATGCCCTTCGTTGGTGACTGAACTGAAATTATGCGGCGGAGCGTCACAAAAAACCAGTGCCAGTACTACTGAGAACGGCCACTTCTGCAAGCAATTGCCATGTGTAGGATCAGCGGATGGGGATCTTGCAGTGTTACAGTCTGTGTAGATTCAGGAATGCTCACTCGCTAACGACATCAATTATGGAGCACAGCTTCCATACAAGAGGTCTGTGTCTGCACCCACTAGTGTGGGCACCGGTGTGGCCACTTGCCGCCTCAGCACAACACATCCAGCACGTACATGGACTTCCTGAAGCACGGGACGCGTCAGCTCGGCGCCGCGCAACATCTGACCGCGTATTACTGGAGGAAGCTTCTGACGGCTCGCAGTGGCAAGCAAACGCTCCACATTGAACCCAGAATAGATGGATTGGAACGGGGTGAAGGGGAATGATAGCGTCGAAGGCCTCCTCTCTCACGTGCCGGTTGGAGACCTGGAAGCTTCAATGCTAGGTGGCAGCTCATAGACCTGCTGCTTTGGCCACCTGATTACGCTTCTCGGTGAGACTGTAATGGGTCAGCCACACAGTGGACTCATCACTGGTGTGGAGACGGTGATATTGCCGCTGGAAGTCGGACGTCCAGGAAAATGTACCGCTAATGGCTGATAAGAGGGCATTGACAGTTGCTGGTTTTTGTGTTTCTTAAATGCGAACATCACCAAATTTTTAAGATCAGGAAGCCACCACCATGGAATATATTATATAAAGGCAGCTACAGAGTTACAAACTTCATGTATAACCAGAGTGAGAACAACGTAGCCTACACACCGTATTTTGGCTTTGTCAGTGGTCAGAGTCTTGCCTTGAAATCCTATACACAGCAAAAACTTTCCAGAAATCTGTGTTTCCGAACGTACCAACAATTGCTTTATGACAAGACGCTGCCCACCACGGATTGCCAGGCTTGGGAAGATTTGGGCACGCACCTTCTGTACGTCTGTAAGTCATATACTTTGAAAAATAAATAAATATGTTATATTTAAGGTCAATGAATTTCACAACTTAATGATCGAAAAGTAAAGTCAGTTAGTGGGGTGCGAAGAGAAAATTAAAATAAAATAGGTAATGAACGATTATGGCCGAGAAATTTTAGTGGTCTGGGCAGGCACGCTGGTCACACCTCTACATGAAACTCCAAAAGATACGGCGGAAGGCGGATGTGGTGGTCAACAAATACGTATAACTTGGTTACGAATGGCCTTTGTCATTAGATTCGCCTAAATGTTAATGACAAACTTATTTTAATAAAATTATATTAAGCTGTTCTAAGCATAGTAATTTGGATTATCAATCAAATCTTTGTGGGTCCTGGATTCGATCCAAGACACTGATTGAAATAAGAATAAGAATCGTCAGCAGTCGCAGAAAGCTTCCTGTATAAGGACTCAAACTCGATCTGCAACGGACTTGTGAATGACGGAGGAGGAGCGACTACAGTTCCAAGGCGACCTTTTTCCTATGGGGAGGGCAAATTGGCCATTCTGAAACATCTACTGGATGAGGGCATGGAAGGCACTGGGAAAAACTGCATTAAGGATACATAATTTGTGACAGGGAAGAGAGAAACTCTGGAAATTGTTTTGAAAAGGCTCTGTCCGTATATAAGGGGTATCAGTGCAGTGAAGTGGAAAGAAGATACAGAGCTCTGTACGAATATATCGTAACATCAACAGCAGGAGATAACAGTGTAACTGGAGGAGGATTCGTTAAGATTAGGACGGTAGGACAGAGACAACTACTGGAAACAATTCAATGATAGGTTTCTCCCTTTTAAGGATCGACAACAAACTAAAGTTAAGAACAATAGTACAGATGTACATGCCGACGTCCGTCACAAGCAGAAGATCAAGAGGTAGTTAACATTTATGAACTCAGTGAATAGGTAAAGTACTATGCAAAGTAGATCATAATCTAATAATTATGGGAGATGGGAGACTGGAGCGCAATAGTATGGGAAACAACAGACGAAAAATTACGGTAAAAGATTGGCTTTGTAGCATAAATGAGAGAGAACAAAGGTTAATTGAATTCCGCAGTAGCGTACAGCTTATAATAGCCTATACACTGTTCAAAAACCCTAAGAGGAAGAAGTATATTTGAAGAAGAGAGATTCTAGTAGAATTGTATCATTGTGAGACTGAGAATCTGATATTAGATATTGGATCGTAAAGCATCTCCTGTAGAATGTATAGACACAGATCACAACTAAGTAAAATGTAGAGGGACGCTGAGAACAATCATCTGAAGAATCAGGGCGGAAAGAAGTCGAATACTGAGGTACTGGGGAAGGTCTAAAAGGTGAAGATACAGTGGTAACGAATACCATAGTATGCAATTTATTTGAAATGGACATCTCTAAAAAGACAAAGTAAAGACGCTGGGCGGTCAGTCGTAAGTAAAAGGAAGCAAAGAGCGAACAAACGACGGGTAACATAAGAATAATCAAATGATCGACAATAGCAAGCAGAGAAAAATACAGGAGATAAGCATAATGATGTGAACACCTGTACTTCCCTCGGAATAGTTTATTAATAAGGATTTGGATCCCAATTTGCCAGTAATACAGCTGCGATCTTCTTGGAATACTGGCGTATAATGATTGTATAGTCCCCAATGGAGTGTTCTGCCACTCTTCGATCAGAGCCTCTTCTAACCCCCGTAGTGACGAGGGAGGCGGAAATCTGCTCAGGAGTCTGCGCACCAATACCGTCCACGGGGTTCGATAATGTTCAAGTCAGCAGACTGTGCTGGCCAGGGAAGCCGTTGCAGTTCATTTGCATGCTCCTCATACATACAATGGGTGCATTGTTGGGGAACAATATTTGAATCGTGTGGTGCACCTGATCACCTAAAATGTTCACACAAATGTTGGCTGTAACACGGTCTTTGAGAGCAATGGTGGGACCAACGAAGTACCATGATATGGCTGCCCACACTATCACACTTCCACCTCGATGCTTAACCTTCGAAATAAAGAAACCCGAAATGTAGGCTTCTTTTCACGTTCTCCGGATGTAAACCCGATCCGATGTTGGAAATAAGGAAAACGTTAACTCGTCGGACCATACGACGTGTTTCCACTTATCAGCCGTCGAGGATTTATGCTCCTGACACCATATTTTATGCTTGTTTGGGTTGGTTGTTGTCACTAATGGATTCGATATAGCAGCTTGTTCAATAATATTCGCTTTTTGGAGTTCTCGGTGCACAGTGACGACAGATAAGGGGTTTCGAAGATGGTTATGGAGCCCTGCAGTCACTTCAGCTGCCATAGTTTTGTGTTGTTTTGACACAATTCATGTTAGCGTTCTACGATCTCTGGCATTTAAATTTGATTTGCACCAACTATTAGTTGCCAGAGTTGTAGTTGTCTGTGATGTAATTGCAAACACACGAGGGATATTTGTCATCGTGCATAAGAAACTTGTTCACCGAAGTCACTGTTGAACTTGATGGCCGTCAGTTTCAGCACATTTTGTAAGTTGCAGTACAAATGTTTCTTCATTGCGTCGATAGTGGTTTTTGCAGTCAGCGGTAATTAATGTAAATAAAAAAGTACACAGCACTGTGATTTATTCCTATTATGTCCTCAAGCTGGCTTCTATGACACCAGATTCCGTGCCCCAAATAGTTCGACGGAGCATCCTTTACGTCCTGTTACATTTTTTCACGCTCTTACGGGAACATTCTCTTTTGGAAACATCCTAAAGAAGGATGTTCTGATTACGTTCTCAGCTGAGTCGTTAAAAATGATTACACGTGCAAAACATTGACTAGAAGAAGTTATGGATCCTGTGACACACGTTAAATGGTAATAGAACGACTTTCGCAGTACTAGGGGGAGCTGCGAACGGGAGAAACTGTTGGTGAAGACAAGGATAATAACACATCCAATAAATAGTTGAGTACATCTGGTGAAAGTGCAGCTCTGAGATTAATAAAGCCAGTTAGAAGTATGTTGAGGAAATAAAGTGAGTGAATGAGAGAGAGAGAGAGAGAGAGAGAGAGAGAGGGAGAGAGAGAGTGAAAGAGAGAGAAGCTGACGCCTAGCGTATAAAAATACTTTGAGGTAGATGTTTTTAGATGGTGATGTGGAGGTCCATAGATATCGTCTGCAGTCAAACTTAGGCAGACTGTGATGCTGAATAGCTTTCTTTAAGTTGTTTAACGACAATGGCATGCCATTGCATTTTGGGCAGAACATAAACTTCGTTGCATTTATTAACTTGTAAAGATAAAGTACTGTATTTCTAAAACTGAGATTGTAAGCCTCCTACTATATGTTTTTGTATGAAATTTAGCCCAACCTTACATCCCCCCACCCTCCCTGTAAAAAGTGTACGTGTTACCAAAACTATGTACCCACAAATTGTTACTCAACTAAAGCTCATACGCACACCTTTGACGAAGGAGAACGTAATTTTAACAGAACTGCAGCTGGCCTGAATACAACTTGTGTTTATGGGAAACACACAACTCCAGTAAAACAAGCAACTGATCCTAATCCAAATTTCCACTTACCTCGCGTCTTGTTATTGCTGGTGCCGATTTCTCTAAAGCACAACAGTAAACAGCAAGCAGACGGGCGGCTAAGCTTGATTTCAATTTTTAAATAAAATTTCCAAACAGTATACTAACTATTGCATACCTGCTGTCCTTTACAATAAAACTTCCATCATCTAGGAGATACTATCACAAGTCAACACATTACTACTGAATACATCCATCACCTGCCACACTTATCTAAGAATGTAACAGACTGCGCAGAGGTAAAGACTGTCCTCAACAAGACCAAAGATTTTTTTTAACAGTACCATAACTTACTCTCTCTTTGACATGCAGAACGATAGTTTATAAAAGACAAAATGACGCGCCCACCTTACAAGATACACTTGTGTTATTTCAAACTTTTAGGGCAAACTGTACAACATGAGTAAATTCTTTGATATAATTCTTACCCTGTTTCATTACTTTGTTTCGTTGGTACTAATTATTTATGTAGGTTCTAAATAGTTTTTATCGATTTAGATCAGCGACCTTAATACAAAATTTGTTTATTAGTGAACAAATATTAATATAAAGCATGATTCTGGCAACGATTACACAGTTGATGAGCCTTATTGGCGTCTACAACATGTTGACAGTTCGCCTAAATCAGTAATTATTATATCTCTATAATGTTTGAGGCTTCAATCGTAATGTCTGTGGCCTATTGAGTTCAAAACGTGATGGCGAGGCACAAATAAGCGTCCCTTAAGTGTCAGGAAATAAATGTTCGCATTGACCGTTTATTATACATTTGCTACCTTATGTATGGGAATGGGTAGCTGAATATGCTTTTGTATGTACTGTCTGGCATTAATACGTGATGGTCTACATGTAGTGTCTATACACCTAATGGTTAAGTGTTAGAATTTTATATACTTTGCAGCCTATTTTTCTCATTTGGTGCAGGAGAATTGAAGATTGTGTGATGCTTGACTGAAACCGTTCGTCCCCAGAAAAAAACATAATGCAATAGTTGTGTGTTTAATAACGCAATCTTTTAAAAATATTAAAATTTAGCAGACGCCCGGGATAGAACAAAGACCACACTGATCTGAAATATGTTATGTATTTCGTTGCAGCGGTACAAAGTAGAGAGAATATATGAGTGCAGGGAAGGAAATTAAAAACAGCATTAGAGGTATGAAATTAAGTTCTGGCAAAGTAGTGAGACCTAGTCTTCCGCTGCTGAATAAACTGTTACTGCACTATTTCAGACAGAATTCTTACTTACACACAGTCTAGTACGCCCTACATGTTCGCAGTCCGATTATTAGAAGGAATTTCACCTCTGTGAACGCTTTCTGCATCTGTTGCACCAGGGTTCAAACAGTACGTTAATTCGTTACCGGGATGGCTGTCTGTGTATAAAGGGAAACGTCTTATAGGATTACGTCCACAGGAATAGTACGATGATCCACTTAACTGTCAAATGTATTAGAGACGTTGTAAAAGTGATTATTACATTTTAATGCACGATTCCCGAGAGGTGGGATTGAAAATTACATCCTCATCCTTGCCATCAAAGAGTTGGCCTCAGTGAGTGGTAGTTGTTGTTTTCGCTTACTGAATGGAAAAGTTTTGTAAGCCTGTCGTAAGTAGAATGGCGTCCTGCATTTTGCAAACTAGATGAATAAAAACCTATCGCAAAAGCGTAAGGATAACATGAAAATCTTATTTAGTCTACACTTCAGAAAAACTGTTTTCAAAACATTTACTTAGTCTCTTAATCGTTAGTTACAACTGCTGGGCAGAACAACTGAAATTTTAAGAACTATCGACAAAAAAACAACAAAGAATACAGCTTATTCTGTGGTCCTTAAACCATCTGTAAGTGCTAAAAAAGCATCTGAATCTTTACGATGTACCAGTATAATTGATGTAAGGTGCTGTTCAGTACTGTTACGCCCATATGTAACACCGTAGACAGGTTCATGACCTAATGGAATGACATATTAGGTTCCGGCGGCGGAGTTGCTGAAATACTGTGTTGTTACCTCAAGTATAAAAGTTATCCTTGAAGATAGTTGTATTATTTATGCTATTCTAGGTTTCTTGGCGAAAGTTGTATGCATTCTTTCCAAAGGCCGGAAAACTGTGCTATTGATGTAGCGTTTCCAGAGGGATTCTAGAGCGCATTGTTTAGGAGAATCATGGATAAATCAGGTGCCGTAGAAGTCTATAATCCAGCTACCACCGGAAAACGGCTGCTGTAGTTTCCTCGTTGGCAGAAGGGCTGGATCGAAGCTGCAGCTATTTCTTCTTTTTCTTCGCTCTTTGCATTCTCTCGTTTGCTTGCCTGGAGAATACAGTTCTTCCCCACAGCTTTCGTAAACAATTTTTACCCCTACTTTCTCCTGATCGTCTCCGATAAATCGAGTGAAAAGGTAGAAAGAATTAAGGAGTTGATGGAGCATATTTTTCTAATTTTGAAGAGCTTAGTTCTCTGCTTCCGATTAAGGTAGCGATTACTTGCAATTGATTCAGTCCTATATTTACGTCGATACCCACGATTGTCCGTGTTTGTAGAGCCGCTTATAGGCCGGGGTTGTATCGAACTCTTTGACGTAGATATCTGGACTATTGATCGTGGTGCTTGTCAGTTACTTACCTGTGGGCATCCTGTGAATATTCAGACAATCGTACGAATTTTCTTAAGGGCCTCAGTAATTTTCCTAAACCTGCTGTGCCTCGTCAAAGCAATTGTCCTACAATGAATCTTATAATTGAGATTTGAACATAAGCTCGCTGATACTTCGTACCACGAGCGTTATTTTATTAGTTCTTTTATTGCCCAGTACTCAAGGATTTAACGGAAAGCGCAATATGCTGCGCCCAGCTATTTACGCTTAAGTCCCAGAACTCGTGGCTGTTGGTGACCCGGATGCGTATTTTTTCTGTCGGATTCTGTCTTGCACGATTCGGGTATTAACAGAATCACGGTAGTGCAGTTCCTTCCACTACTACGCAGCGGTACTCACACTGAAGTGCTACGAATACGAGCAGCTAAAATATTACTTCTTCTATGCCTTTGTTGTTGTCAGTAATATTTTCTCGTATCCCTTTAACAGATTGCACATGCTATCACGTACCTATACTCTACAAGGAGTTTCACTCTCTGTTGAAAAAGAAGTGAATAAAAGTACAAAGTAAATAGCGGTAAGTAGAAATAGTAAGAGATAGTGGGCTTAGACTGTCGAGTTTGTCTTGATGAGCAGCAGTCCGAGTAGCTTAGTTTCGGTCACTGTTTGTTTTAGATGAATGAATAAATACCGAAGTGCCCTCTCTTCTAATAACGATGAACATATTTTGATCAATATTTTAGTTCTTATTTCAGTTTTGTTGTCAGGTTTCAGCTGTAACTTTTCTGTGGGGTATCTGAGGATTTCTTCATTGATCAGCATGCGATTCCTTCTTCTGCCGCGTTTAACAGGGAAAATCCAGTACCAATGAGGTGCCACAGACTTTTTCTGTAGACCTTGCGGTAGACGTTGTTTGTACACGATTGTCCTGACTCTTTTAATTTTTTTTGGGGGGGGGGGGGGGGGGGGGAGGGGGCGTTCGTCATTCTTCTGACTGTTTTGATCCGGCCGCCATGAATGCTTCTCCTGTGCTTCTTCATCTCACAGCAGCACTTGCCACCTACGCCCTAAGTTATTTGCTAGATGTCACGGTTGTTACAGCTCCCTCTGGTACCATGGCAGTTATTCCAGGATGTCTTATCAGATTTCCTGTCGTCCTGCGCTTCCTTCTTCTCAGTGCGTTCCGTATATTCCTTCCCACGTCGATTCTGCGTAGAACTTCTTCATTCTTTACGTTATCAGTCTACGTAATTTTCAATTTTCTTCTGGAGCACCACATCACCAATGCTTTGATTCCCTTCTTTTCCGATTTTTCCGCAGTCCACGTTTCACTACAATTCATTGCTGTGTTACAAACGTTAATTTTCAAAAATTTCTTTCACAACTTAAGGCCTTTATATGGTTCTAGTAGACTTGCCTTGACCTGGAATGCCCTTTTTGCCAGAGTATGACTTCTTATGAAGTCCTCCTCCCTCCGTTCATCAGGAGTTATTTTGTTGCTTAGGTGGCAGTAATCCTTAACTTGATCCGCTTCGTAATCACCACTCCTGATGTTGCTTTTCGCATTTCTCATTTCTGATAGTTCTCATTACTTTCGCCTTTCTTCATTATATTCCCAATCTGTATTATGTACTCATTAGACTGTTCATTCCGCTCTACAGGTCTTGTAACTATTCTTCACTTTCACTCAGGATACCATTGTCAACAGCAAACTAATCCTTTACCTTGAATTTTAATTCCGTTCTTCAACCGTCCTTTCATTACCCTACCAGCTTCTTCGATGTATAGAATGAACATTAAGGACATATGACTACATCCCTGTCTTATACCCTTTTTAATCAGTGCACTTCCTTCTTTGTGTTCAATTCTTATTGCTCTCTTTTGGCACTTGTACGCATTGCGTATTACACGTCTTTCCCATAACTTACCCCTATTTTTCTCATAATTTCGAAGATCTCGTACCTTTTGACAGTGTCGAATTCTTTCTCCATGTCGACATATCCTATAAAACGTCTTGATTTTTTCTTTAGTCTCCGTTCCATTATCAACCTCAACGTTAGAATTGTCTCTCAGGTGCCTTCACTTTCCTAACGCCAAAGTGATCCTCATCTAACACATCCTCAATTTTCTTTTCAATTCTTCTTTATATTATACTTGCCTACAACTTAGATGCATGAGATTTCAAGCTGACTGTGCGATAATTCTGTCTCCTCACGCATTCTTCGGAATTTTGTGGATGATGTATCTCCAAACTTCAAATGATATATCGCCAGGCTTCTACAGTCTAAAGACCAACGTCCCCCAATTATTTTAGAAATTCTGAATGAATTTTATGTGACCCTTCTGCCATATTCGATCTTAAGTCTCCAAAAGCTCTTTTAAATTCACATTCCAATGTTGGATCCCCTATTTCGTCTACATCGACTCATGTTTGTTCTTCTGTCACGTCATAAGTCAAGTCTTCCCTCTCATAGAGGCTTACAGTGTAGTCTTTCCACCTATCCTCTCTTTTCTCCGCATTTAACAGTGCAATTCTACTGCACTCTTAGTGCTATCACCTTTGCTTGTAGTTTCACCTAAGCGTGTTTTGACTTTTCTGAATGCTAAGTCATCCCTTCTGACAATCATTTCGTCGGCGATTTCCTCACATTTTTCATGCAGCCATTTAGCCTTAGTTTACATGCACTTCCTGTTTATTTCATTTCTAAGCGACTTGTATTTCTATACTCCTGACATCCCTGAATATGTTTGTACCTTTTTCTTGCGTCGATCAACAGAAGTACTTCTTCTGCTACCCTCGGTTTCTTCGCAGTACTTGTTTGTGTCTATGTTTTTCTTTCCAACTTCTGTGACTTCCCTTTTTAGAGGTGTCCATATATCCTCAAATGATCTGCCTACTGGACTATTCCTTATAGCAGTATTTATAGTTTAACAGTACTTCAAGAGGAACTCTTCAATATTAGTACTTCCTTACCTGACTTTTTTCCGTACTGATTCTTCCTGACTGGCCTCTTAAAAATCAGCCTACTCTTTATCACTACCAAATTGTGATCCGAGTCTATATCTGCTCCTGGGTACGCCTTACAATCCAGTATCTGATTTCGGAATCTCAGCCGGACCATCATGTAATTTGAAATGGTCCCATATTTCCCGGCATTTTCAAGTATACCTCCTCTTCTTGTGATTTTTTAAAGGAATATTGACTTCAGCAAGGCGTTTGATACAGTTCTCTACAGTCGTTTAATGAAAACAGCAAGAGCATATGGACTATCAGACCAATTGTGTGATTGGATTGAATAGTTCCTAGATAACAGAACGTAGCATGTCATTCTCAATGGAGAGAAGTCTTCCGAAATGAGACTGATTTCAGGCGTGCCACAGTGGAGTGTCGTAGGACCGTTGCTATTCACAATATATATAAATGACCTTGTAGATAGCATCTGAAGTTCACTGAGGCTTTTTGCGGATGATGCTGAAGTATATTGAGAGGTTGCAAGAATGGAAAACTGTACTGATATGCAGAAGGATCTGCAACGAATTGGCACGTAGTGAAGGGAATGGCAATTTGAAAGTGTTGTTAATAAAAATTCTCTATTTCAACTAGACTGAACTGCATGTCACTGCTTTATTCTTTAATAAAACTTGCATCTGACTGCGTATTTCACTGAACTGAACTTTATCTGACTGCATGAAAATATTGTTGGAAAATTAATACCCAAAATACACATCTGACTGCATGAAAGTTTGGTGGTAAAAATAAATGAAAGTCACCAACCTGCATCTGACTGCGTCTGTGGACTTAGCTCGTGCACTCCTTTCCGTTTAGCATATAATAAAACATATATTCAACTCAGCCGTAGTGCAATAGCATAAAATTGTCATTCTAGATAACTTTACTCATTTTGGCCCAGTTTGTTACTTAATAAAAATTCTGTCCTGATCTGAATAATTTGATAACTGTACAATGGCATATAGATTATTTTACTCTGATAAATGAAATTATTAGCCTTACTCATGGGAACTTCGCTTTAATGTACCTTTTGGTTCAATGCAAGCACAGGATGCAGAGAACGACATAAGGTGTGAAATAAAACTCTAATTTTATATGAAAAATATTTATTGTTCAAACTTTTAAGGCACATGTGAAAAACTAAAAAATATTCTATAGCATGGATTTACGAGAAAGTTTCACAAAACGCTTATTGCATCAACATTGGGATTTCTATCTAGGTTTTAGACATTATTTGACCCAAGAAAACCTATTTTACTAATTATTCTTTCTAGTTTCCCCAGGTATGTTCCGAGTTTCGCTCAATATATAGCTTATAATGTGCATAGCGCCAATTCTTACTTTGATGCTGTCATGACCCGGCTGCCTCCTGCTGTCTCTGTGCATCACCTCACCACTACTCCAACTTTTACTGCGTGCTCCTAGCTCTGTTAGCTGTCAAAGATCTTACTACTCGAAGATGTACTACTCATCTAACCTTGCGGTTGAGAACTATCGCCATTTTTCACTGGCTCTATCCTGATCGAATCTCAGTACATGCCTTTGACAACCCTCTGATCCCATGGACGAAAATTTTGTGGGGTATCCGTGCAGTTAGCATAGATTTCCCCACGAAATTCGTAAAAAACATTACAATGGAAGATATAAAATAAAATATACATATTATTCTCATGAAAAGCGTATTACAGAGCAATGAAATTGATCAATAAACCCAGGATGTTAAGTAAAATGTATAATACCATGAGATTTGCAATTCACAATAAAACAAAGAACATCTAAATGGAGAAAACCAAAACATCTCTATATAGGACAAAAACATCAGACATAAAGGGGATTAAGTGAGGTGTATCAAATAAGCTTTACCAACAGTCCAGGTTTGCAAGTCACAGTGACTCAAAGAACATCGAAATGTACAAATCTGAAATACCTGTTACATAATACCAAATGTAATCAAATACAAGCAGAGAAATATGAGGGAACATACCTCACATAACATGGAAACACTACCTAACAGTTATGTAGAATGTGAGAAAAAATACGTAAAATAGCGAAATACAACTGAGTCATCAATGTCACACCATACTAAGTGTTACAAAATGGAAACATAGAGATGTAAGGAAAAATACCTCGGAAAATATCAAAGTTTACCTAATAGTTACATCATATAAACTTGAATGTTACCACATAGAAATATAGAAATATGAGGGATAAAATAACTCAAATCATATCCAAATTATCCTGATAGTTATATACAACATGAGAAAATATACATAAAATATGCAATAAGATCCTTTACTTAATAGTAGGCTTAACTATTACGTCTTTGTCACGTTACGTGACAGCATAATCTGACTTTCAGTAACCATCATTATCTTGGAGTAAACCTCAGATACATGTCGACTGTCTTTGATAATAGTCAATAAACGGCCTCGGGGGATGAGACACCCTGAGCCCTAAATTAGGTCAATTGTACAGGACAGGTCACATAAGGTGGGAGACCACACTGACTTATTATTGAGCTGTAGTGCAAGAAAATAGAAGCATGTGGCCTCAGGCGATGTGACACACTGAGCAACCAATTAGGTCCATGTACACAGCATGTCACGTCAGATGATGTAACACACTGATCCCAATAGTGAGCTGTAGTACAAGAAATGTGAAGAATAAAAGGCATCAGGTGATGGGACACACTGAGCAACCGATTGCCTGTTAAATCAGGGGATAACTCACCCTGTAACAGAGATCTCAGGTGGTTACAAACCCTGAGCCATGGTAGTGTCGGATGTGAAATATATGTCAAGTCAGATGACAACACCTACTGACATTCAGCTATAATTATCAGTCATAGAAGGCATGTTACGTGAGGTGGTAGTCCACACTGACGTACTCTTAACATCGTTAACTTCAATTACTTATAGTAGACATTTGACAGGAACAAGTAGTCCACACTTGCTTTTGTCACATTCTCTTAATCTTACATCTAGTAGTCTTTCAGGTGACAATTCAGTCTCTGTTATAATATTAAAAGCAATATACAATAGGCAGTGAACATTTACAGCAAAATGTGTTATCTACATTTAAGTTAACAAGAAATTAATATTTAAAGTAATATACAAGAACTGTATGCAGTGGACATTTGCTGCATAGAGAATGTGTTATATATTTTTAAGATAACACTAATGTAAACCAACTCTCCAGCAAGAATTGTTTTGAGTTGAATAAAATCTATGAACAAAAAAATTCCTTTAAAAGATACTAAAACATGCTTGCATACTATTTTTCGATAAAGTGCAGTAAAGTGATCCTGCACAAATATAGTGGGAATAAATTGTATGTAATCTTCTTACATACAGTGTCAATTGAAGTGCAAGAAAGTCACGCTGCTCAATTGCAGCAATGATTAACAAATCACATACAATCTCCTTACATACTAGTTATGTCAAATTGAGAAAAGTCATGCTGCTCAATTACAGCAGAAATCAATGTTCATGAAGAAATTCCTTACAAGATTCAACATTACAAGTTTAGGTAAAGTCCTACACAGTAATTTGACTTCATAGTCACATCAGATAAATTAAACCTTCCATTAACATCATACGAGACAATACAAGCCTCTCGTTATGAAACAGTAAGATCAATTCTATCCCAAAAATTTGTACTCAAAAGCTTCCTTTCTTTTTGCCATTAACGTACATTATTAAATACTCTTCACATAGGTATTTCAATTAAATAATCACAGTGCAAACACTCCCAAACGTGTCACATTAGGAAACATCAATTCGATCCTACAAATTAGTATTGAAAAGCTTCCTTTCCTTTTTAACATAAACGTAATTTTCGAAGCCTTGCATATTAAATCCTTAGTACCATGAAAAGGGGCATTACAAACAGTCCCCCCCCTTTTTTTGTTCATATAGTTGGTCCTCTAAATCGTGCATTTAAATCCTAAGTACAATGAAATGGGGCATTACACATAGTGATTTTACTTAACAGAGAACTGGTACACAAATATCTGACAAAAACAACAGAAAAAAATATTTTGAACAGAAAGAAGAGTAGACTGAGAACTCAGAAAGGAAGAATGAGTTCTACAGAGCTCAAGGATACGGGGCACCAACGCCACATGGCGTATCAGTTAACGAAACAACCGACCCTCTATCCCATTTGTCCTGCTGTGTAGAACAAATGGGTAATGTGTTATCATGTGTTAATGTTAAAATCATGTCAATCATGGATATCATGTGTGAGAAAAAAAGCTAAATTAGTTATATAAATAACACAGAGACAATGAAGAGCTTACTAATTACTGTAGCTGAAAATAATGGTCGTTATTGTGCACCAAAAGACAAGAGTATCTTGGAAATAAAAACACAGTAATCTTATATTGATACAGCATGAAAATAACACACTTAGGGAACAGGCATTGGGAATGGACAACACACTGAGCTCAGTCAAGGAGAAGTACTGTCGTGTCAGCAAGGAGCAGCATAACAAAACTGAAGTGTGCATAAATAGAAGCATATATGCATAGTTTGTGGCCACATAATCAACAACACAAAGTAAAAAGGCAAAAGCAATGGTTAAAAGATCAATAAGCAGTGTAGCACAAATACGAATAATAAATATGTAGACAAAGTATGAAAATAGCTGTAATGAAATGCAAGAAGTTAACGTCAGATAGTAAAGCAAATTAGCATGCCAACACAGAACAAAATTTCAGCTGAAAGCATATTGCAGATAATAAAGCAAAATTATCAGGCCAACACAGAACAAAATTGCAGCAGAAGGCATAAGGCAAAATTAGCAGGCCAACACATAACAAGATTTCAGCAGAAAGCATAAGACATAACTTTACTCTAGTCCTGAAATAGGTAATCTTACAAAAAAAATGAAAGTACAGAAACACAGAAAGTCACACATAACACACATGATAAGCAATGAGATAGAAACAGCTGTTTATATCTTGGCATGAAAAACACATGATAAGAGAAGAAGCAACATATATGGTAGTACAGAGACATCTTAAAAGGCAATAAGTGCAATACTTTTGCTGTAGGTATGAATGAACAGGATTAATAAAAAAAAAAAATGCTGTAGCGTGGCCTGACTTAAGTCCTTAGTAGATCCTCAATAACGATTCCAAAAACAATTCCAATTGGCTTCTAGTAATCCCAAGTTATCACATTATTGCATTAGTGGCATCTGAAAAATAGTTGAGCATTAATAAGCAGTTTAAAATTGGAGACACAAAATGTTAAGTTTTCAGAAACGCGAATGGTCTTATTCTCAAAGACAAGGGTTAAAATAAAAGTTACTGCCGTAAAGAGAAACTGGATAATAGCATAAACCATGTGTGAACATATTACTCATGTTGTACTCATCATGAAAATACCTGAATGTTCGATTGCCCATGGCAACGAGAACATTAATACACCAACTGTACTGGCAATGTAAAATGAAAATATTCTGACAGAGGTAAATTCTGGTAAACTGGGTACATTATAAAATCGTTGATACTTGTTCATAAAAGCTGTGAAAAGAAATTAACTGTTTAATAGTAGGAAAATGAAACCTGAAACTCGTCATATAACCATTTTTGACATTCCTAGTAAATGCAAAACCACATCGCTCACACTTCACATTTCTGTCGTCGTAACTTCAGCACACAGTATTTACTAATCATCACTTGTAGCGTCCAAGATCCCAAAGTCTCAAAAAAAAAAATGCAACTTCAATCTAACAATACCTCATTCTCCACATAAACTTCCAGTATCATCATAAAAACTCTTACAAACCCTCATTTTCTTCAAATACATAAAATTCATCTAGAACATTAGTCTCATCTTCATATCCTCATAGTCAATACTCATATACGATACACGTAATACAACCTTAAGAACTAAGACCCTACATAAACTTCAGGAAGATTGTTACCACTAGCTCAACATCAACATACAAAGTAGCCTTCGTTACGACAAAATCTTCATACAAGCAGCGTCATTATGTAATAATTCCATGTAATCATCGCAAACCAACAAAAAAATAATAATGAGAGCAAAATTAGCACATAGTAAGTATCAACATCAAATTGATGAATGATAACCAAAATACTTCACTTCAACATCAACTTCGAACGCCAGCATGAAATGAGTCCCGCAGAAAACAATAACGTAGTTTATTAGTAAGTACAGAAAAAATTTCAGTTTATTACAATACGTGAGGAATCTGTAAGTCTCAGGGAAGAAAACAGGTTACATTAAAAAATGTGTCTCCAGAAAAATATGTCCCCGAACTCTTGTCTTTATCATATTGCCAGAACAAAACAGAGGTGGTGTGATTTGAAGTTTGTATATGGTCACAATGTTCGCGCTCCGTAAAAAAAAAGCGCATGACAAAGGCTGATGGATGTGAGAAAGAAAAAAGTTGTACTCTCCTGAGGTAGTTGACTGGGGTTCGAGAAAAAAAAGAAAACTAAGTGGCCGACCACCTGTCGCTAATGTGGTTCCCAGGCAACGGTTGCAGTGATGTGCTACGTGCTCGCTAACTGTACAGGGGGGGGGGGGGGGGAAATAATGTGAACAAACTAGCTGGATGTATATAGCTGGGATTACAGAAATAAATGTAAGAAATAAGATTTAGAAAGTTCCCAAAGAAAGCAGTATTGTCTATTCAATAAAATGTTTTCAGTTTGTGATGTGATGTACACCACGTGATTTCTTTGTACGTAGGGTTTGTACTTTAATTGCATTAGAATGTGCTATACGGGCGACACGATATTGACCCTTATATAACAGAAAGAATTTCTGACTGAGATTGCCGCCTTTATTGGATAGCCTGTGGGAGCAGAACAGAACTTTATCTCCCACTTGAAAACAAACATTTCTCTTTGTTGACTTCAATTGGCGCAGCCATTGGTCAGTAGCTCGTTTAACATTCTGCAACACCATTTGGATAATGTCGTTATGCCTTAGGCAGCGAGACTGTGGGAAACGCGTAAGTTCTGTAATCTTGTCAGGTGGATGTAGGTTCTTTAAAACGAGATGTGGAGACAAATGTGTGGAAGAATTTGGTAACGAATTTATTACATCCTGAAACAAGTGGGGGTATTTATCCCAGTCATTGTGTTTTGCATGACAAAAGATCTTAAATAATTTCACCATCTCCTTCATTAACCTTTCTGCTGGGTTGGAAGATGCGTGGTACCTGGAAAAGAAAATGGGGGAAATTTTGTGATTCTGAAGAGTACGTCGCCAAGTGCGCGAACGGAACTGTGGCCCATTGTCGGATATTACGGATGTTACATGATCCACTTCTTTCAGGGAATGTTTAGTAAAAGCACGTGAAACAGTGTAGGCCGTAGCTTTACGTAATGGGGTGAAAGTGACGAATTTAGAAGTTAATTCCACACAGGCAAAAAACATAGGCATAACCACTATTTGTAGTAGGAATCGGGCCAAATAAATCAACGGCCGCCAGCTGATGAAGACGTAAAGGTATGATGGGGAATGCCTGAGCGGCAGAGGATACTGTAGTTGGTTTAGGTTTTTGACAAAGTCTGCACTTTGCAAGGACTTGGCGAATACAATTTTCCATACTGAACAAGTAAGATGTTTGTTTAAGCAGCTGATAACATTTGCGCGGTCCATAATGCGCATAGCTAAGGTGAACATACCAAATCAGTTTGTTAATTAAGTCTTCAGGGATACAAACTAGCCACATTGTCGTACTGGTTGGATACGGCGGAACAGAATATTGTTGTGTATGAAGTATACTGTCGTAGAGAGGTATTATTAACATCGCGCCATTGTTGTTTCACATCTTTCCATATGGAATCTTTATCTTGTTCTAACGCAATACTGTGTAGGGCATCGGAAACAAAATTCTCAAATGCGACCTGGCGCGTATACAGTAAACTGAAATTGTTATGGCAGAAGGTGTTGGCTCGATCGTTGTTGTCGGTTTCTAAAGTGCGTGACAAAGCGTCAGCAACCACGTTTTGCGGTCCCGGCACATACGCAATTGAAAAGGAGAATTCTTGTAGCAAGAGAGCCCATCTCGCTAAACGACCATGGGATAGTTTAGCTGACATAACAAATTATAATGTTCTATGGTCTGCATATACTGTGGTGTGTCTACCGAAAAGAAAAGGTCTGAACTTGGAAAATACAACAGCCAAAGCTTCTAATTCTGTGATGGAATAGTCTCTTTCGGAAGATGTTAATACTCGACTAGCAAAGGCGATGTTTCTTTGTACCTTAGATTCAACTTCCTGAAACTCTTGGAAAAGATGAACTCCAAGGGCTGTGTTTGAAGGATCTGTTGAAATGCAAAAGTCAGTCGTAAGATCAGGGTGAGATAACAGGGGTGCATCTATAAGCGACCGTTTTAATGTCTCAAATTCCTTCTGAACAGAATTATCCCAAAGCCATATAGAATTTTTTCCAGTTAATTTGCACAAGGTAGGCGTATCTAACGCTTTGCTGATAATGAACCTGCGAAAAAAGTTTATCATTAATGAATTGCTCTCAGCTTATCAGGTTCAGTTTGAATTCCGGATGATGTAATGAGATGGCCTAGAAATTTGATTTCAGCTTGTCCAAAGTGAGATTTTTCCAAATTTACTGTAACACCAAAGCTAGAGAACGAGTGAAGAAGTTGGGATAATATTTCTTATTCTCTTGCTAGGAAGAAATGGCAATAAGATTATCATCCACGTAGGTGGTAATCCTGTCTATCAAAGGAGCTGGCAACACAGTATTTAATCCATGGATAAAGGCTGCAGATGAGATTGTTAGCCCGAAGGGCAGTTTACGAAATTGGTAGCATGTACCGAAGCAAAGAAACGCTGTGTATTTACGACAAATGGGGATGTAGTTCGATTTGCCAAAAACTATTTCGGAGGTCCAGCGAGGAAAAAATAGATACACCATGAAACTGTTGTAAGATTTCTTCCAATGTTAACGGCCTATCCG
Organism: Schistocerca americana; assembly: GCF_021461395.2. Lineage (NCBI taxonomy): Eukaryota > Metazoa > Arthropoda > Insecta > Orthoptera > Acrididae > Schistocerca > Schistocerca americana. The sequence goes on from NC_060123.1 coordinate 105,175,777, forward strand.
TTTCTGGTATGATGATTGTATTGATTTGCCTTGAATCCAAAACAAGACGAATTGAACCATTCCATTTAGGCACAACATATATTGGAGAATTGTATGGACTGGTAGCAGGTTCAATAATATTGTGAGCTAACATAGATTGGATTTCCTGTTTGACTTTGTCACGGTGAACTAACGGTATCGGATAAGGTGGAACAGCAAAAGGGGTGTGCGGTTTTACTCTAAATTCATATACAAAATCTTTGATTGTGCCTGGAGCTGTGGCGAAAACATGGGAAGATTCAGTTAGGATGGCATGTAAACCTTCCTTTTCCTGAACTGAGGCTGAATTGACGACCTTGATTTTATCCTCAATAGTGTCGCTAATCGCTGGAGTCGTATCATTATTGTCCATATGTCGGTAAGGAACAAAGAATGGCGTCAGTGTTACGTCCGACTGGAGCTGAGACTGAATGAAGTTGATTTTGTTAATATCTTGTTCTGCTTTCGACAACTGTTTGTGAAAGACCATAAAGAAGCAAACTCCATCATCACAGAGACGAATGAAATTATCTTCTAAATCTAAAATGGCTTAATATTTGTTCAATAAATCGATCCCCAAAATGACATCTGTAGTGAGGAGCAGAACTATTAAAAATGTAGCGTAAAGAAGGTGTGTGTCAACTTGAAATTCCAGATAACATTGTTGTCTGATATCTATACTTTTGCCAGGAACAGCACCACTGATCTTGGTATGCGTAAGCGGAAGTGTTGGAATGGTACAAATAGCAGCGCATGTTTGAAAGGCGGCTTCATTGATAACAGAAACGGGAGAACCTGAACCAAGTACAGCAGAGAATTTTTGTGTGCCAATCGACATATGAATGACCGGATGATGAACAATAGGTCGCAATTCGTTTTTTTACAGCAGGAGATCCTCTCGTATATCATCACAACGGATAACGTGTGATGTTAAATTTTCTGAAGAAACATGGCACCGTCTGCTCTGCGCAGAGCATTCAGTAGGCGGAGCAGTTAAGTGCTATTGTTGGTATTCTGTCTCACGCTGCGTATCTGCATTATTACGTGGGTTTGGTGGACGAACCTCTACTAACTGTACTGTTCGACCGCATGAACTGTTGATATCTGGTCTGGGGTGGAACTGGGAATTTGGTTGATGAAATGATACACGTCCGTCATTGCCGTAATTCTGTCGGCTGTCACTGGTTTGTCTCCGGTCCTGATGTGCATAATTATAATTACGATTTGGGAAATTCTGTTGACTGTGCTGATGTGTGGGTGGATGGTTAAGGGTTTGTCATCGTCGGTAGTCATTATTGTTTCCGCACGGTTGGTGGTGGTTCTAGTGCCTCGTTAGGTTTCTTTGTACAAAAGCAGAGTCGGAATTATTCCGCTGATTATCCCAGACTCTCTGACTATTACCGTACCGCCGATTATCTTGTGGGGTATCATTGCGGAATGACATTGAGGGAGAGGTGTGATAATATTGATTCCTTGATGAATAGGCATTCATATCATTCTGCTGATACTGGGATTGTGGAAGAAACTGTCTTGCATTTCCATATTGGGGTCTGTTATTCGGAAACTGCCTACCGTTATTACGGAAGTGATTGTCTCTATTCTGTTGCGTTTCCGCGAAAGAGTGTTGACTTGATCGTGAATTATGAGTTTCGTCTAGTTCAAAAAGCTGTAAGACGTCACAGAAAGTGTTCAAGTTTTCTCTGCGACTCCCTGTCAGCAACGGAACTCGCAATGATCTTGGTAATTTGGAGATACAGAGCTGAATGAGACAGACGGACTGTAAGGATCTGTGAGATTGTCGTGCAACGTGTCGCATTCTCGTTGCAGGTTCACCCTCCAAGAAACTACAAACAAGTCCCAACTGATGTGCGACAGGCCAATTCGGAGGAAACGCAAAAGTAAATTGCTGAATCCAATCAAGCGGATGTAAATCGTTCGGGTTATCCCCGAACGTTTCGAATTTCTTAATTGAAAGGAAGTGTTTATAATCGACACTGTCCTGGCGGGGAAAGGAAGAAACATCATGGGGTAGGGCCGGCCAGAGTGGCCGAGCGGTTCTAGGCTCTACAGTCTGGAGCTGCGCGAACGCTACGGTCGCAGGTTCGTATCCTGCCTCGCGCATAGATGTGTGTGATGTCCATAGGTTAGTTAGGTTTAAGTAGTTCAAAGTTCTAGGGGTCTGATGACCTCAGAAGTAAAGTCCCATAGTGCTCAGAGCCATTTGAACCATTTGCACCATCATGGGGTAGGGAAAAACTGCCTGGGAAGGTACTACCGTGTTGAGGGTAATCCTGTGAAAATGGAGGCAGTAAAGATACGAAGGGGGGCTGTTGTTGTAGATGTTGTTATTGTTGTAGTCCAGTCCTGAGACTGGTTTGATGGTTCAAATGGCTCTGAGCACTATGCGACTTAACTTCTGAGGTCATCAGTCGCCTAGAACTTAGAACTAATTAAACCTAACTAACCTAAGGACATCACACACATCCATGCCCGAGGCAGGATTCGAACCTGCGACCGTAGCGGTCACGCGGTTCCAGACTGAAGCGCCTTTAACCGCACGGCCACACCGGCCGGCACTGGTTTGATGCAACTCTCCATGCTACTCTATCCAGTGCAAGCTTCTTCATCTCCCAGTACCTACTGCAACCTACATCCTTCTGAATCTGCTTGGTGTATTCGTTTCATGGTCTCCCTCTACGATTTTTACCCTCCACGCTGTCCTCCAATGCTGAATTGGTGATCCCTTGATGCCTCAGAACATGGCCTACCAATCGATCCCACCTTCTAGTCAAGTTGTGGGACAAATTTCTCTTCTCCCCAATCCTATTCAATACCTCCTCATTAGTTATGTGATCTACCCATATAATCTTCAGCATTCTTCTGTAGCACCACATTTCGAAAGCTTCTATTCTCTTCTTGTCAAAACTATTTATCGTCCATGTGTCACTTCCATACATGGCTTCACTCCATACTTTCAGAAATGACTTCCTGACACTTAAATCAATACTCGATGTTAACAATTTTCTCTTCTTCAGAGAGGCTTTCCTTGTCATTGCAAGTCTACAGTGTATATCCTCTCTACTTCGACCATCTTTAGTTATTTTGCTCACCAAATAGCAAAACTCCTTTACTACTGTAAGTGTCTCATTTCCTAATCTAATACCCTCAGCATCTCCCGACTTAAATCGACCACATTCCATTATCCTCGTTTTGCTTTTGTTGATGTTCATCTTATATCCCCCTTTCAAGACGCTATCCATTCCGTACAACTGCTCTTCCAAGTCCTTTGCTGTCTCTGACAGAATTACAGTGTCATCGGAAAACCTCAAGGTTTTTATTTCTTCTCCGTGGATTTTAATACCTACTCCGAATTTTTCTTTTGTTTCCTTCACTGCTTGCTCAATATACATATTGAATAACATCGGGGAGAGGCTACAACCCTGTCTCACTCCCTTCCCGACCACTGCCTCCCTTTCATGCCCCTCAACTCTTATAACTGCCATTTGGTTTCTGTACAAATTGTAAATAGCCTTTCGATCCCTGTATTTTACCCCTGCCACCTTCAAAATCTGAAAGAGAGTATTCCAGTCAACATTGTCAAAAGCTTTGTCTAAGTCTACAAATGCTAGAAACGTAGGTTTGCCTTTCCTTAATCTAGCTTCCAAGATAAGTCGTAGGGTCAGTATTGCCTCACGTGTTGCAATATTTCTACGGAATCCAAACTGATCTTCCCTGATGTCGGCTTCTACTAGTTTTTCCATTCGTCTGTAAAGAATTCGCGTTAGTATTTTGCAGCCGTGATTTATTAAACTGATAGTTCGGTAATTTTCACATCTGTCAACACCTGCTTTCTTTGGGATTGGAATAATTATATTCTTCTTGAAGTCTTAGGGTATTTCGCCTGTCTCATACCTCTTGCTCACCAGATGGTAGAGTTTTGTCAGGACTGTCTCTCCCAAGGCTGTCAGTAGGTCTAATGGAGTGTTATCTACTCCTGGGGCCTTGTATCGACTCAGGTCTTTCAGTGCTCTGTCAAACTCTTCATGCAGTATCATATCTCCCATTTCATCTTCATCTACATCCTCTTCCATTTCCATAATATTGTCCTCAAATACATCGCCCTTCTATAGACCCTCTATATACTCCTTCCACCTTTCTGCTTTCCCTTCTTTGCTTAGAACTGGGTTTCCATCTGAGCTCTTGATATTCATACAAGTGGTTCTCTTTTCTCCTAAGGTCTCTTTAATTTTCTTGTAGGCAGTATCTATCTTACCCCTAGTGAGATAAGCCTCTACGTCCTTACATTTGTCCTCTAGTTGTAGACAGGCGCCAGTATTTCCCTGGTGTTCTGGGACAAAATTACCAGGCGCATTGTCGTCCTCCAATTGTTGCTGAATATCAGAAAGTGTATTCCGAATTGAGTTGAGTTCTCTTTTTTGCTGTTCGTTAATAGTGACTTGTTTGCTCTTAAATTTCGCCAGGGCTTGGTATTCAGTGGTTTCTGAAAATTTAACTGTCTGCGTGCGTTTCCAAAGCAGCTATTCTTTCGGTTATGTTTTGTAACTCTGATTGGAATTGTTCACCCTGTTCACTGACCTTAGTTTCAAGTTGAGTGACGTCAGATTTCAGGGATTCTGTACATGGTTGTAAGACCTGTATTTGCTCTGAATGAGTAGCAGAAGTTTTTTGCAACTTGTCAATAACCTCTGTTGGAAGTACTGCATTGATTCTGTTCGTAAGGTCAGTAATGTCGCGGTTATGTGTTTCAATGATTTCCTGTAATTTCCTGTCATTTGCTTCCTTGTATGTTTCAATAGTGAGTGTCACCAGAGCACGCTTAGCATTGTCAGCACACAAGGCGTCTAATCGTCCCGTTAATGTTTTGTTACGTTCCGAAATATCTGCACGGAATTGCGCAAAATTGTTTGTCACGCTTTGCGTTCTGTTCTTCACTTTTAGTGTCACGTTCCTGTAGTAGTCGAAAATAACGGTCAAATTTATCTTCATTTGTTAGTGGGGGCGTCACCTCAGGATTTGAGTGTGGCAACCGATATTGCTTGCTAGGGTTTCTAAGGACTGTTTGAAGACTCTCAGATGAAACAATTTCTCCATCTGAAGAAGGATTTTGCAAGAGTAATTGATTGTTGGAGCCAACTACATTGCTTTGTGCAGGTTGATTAAGCAAAAACGAATCACAGGAAACTGTTTCTACATGGCTTACTGTGTTCTGAGAATCCGAACGCAGAAGAGGAACCGATTCGGAAATTTGTGATTCTGTTGCATCATTACTAAGTGCAGTTTTATTCGCAACTTCCTGATCAGTGTGTGACGTAGGAAGATTAAGGGGCAAAACTGGGTCACTGTCCGGTTGTTGTAGCTTACGCGATTTTGAGGAACTGCGTAGTTTTACTTTATCGCCCTGTCTATTTGTTTCAGACATCTTGAAAGAGACAATATGGCTAACAACAATTTTAAAATGGACATAAGTCACAAGACGGTATTTTAGAGACAAAAAGAAGAAAAATTATTTAGGACGGACAAACAAAATCTGTAAAAATTCAGAAAGCAAGCTGAAATGAATGTTCACAAGCGTAGCAGCAAACACAATATTACGCAACTAGCAATTGTAGCACACAAGCATAGCCGCCAAAGCAATATTACGCAACTAGCAAGGCAGCACACATCTGAAACAATGGTGGCAAAAAAGAATGCTCGAAAACAAAGTCCACAGTTACGGAAAAAATATGTCCAGGAAAGTCACCACAGAGGATGTCGCCAAGTGAAAGTGTTGTTAATAAAAATTCTCTATTTAAACTAGACTGAACTGCATGTCACTGCTTTAGTCTTTAATAAAACTTGCATCTGACTGCGTATTTAACTGAACTGAACTTTATCTGACTGCATGAAAATATTGTTGGAAAATTAATACTCAAAATACACACCTGACTGCATGAAAGTTTAATGGTAAAAATAAATGAAAGTCACCAACCTGCATGTGACTGCGTCTGTGGACTTAGCTCGTGCACTCCTTCCCGTTTAGCCGAAAATAAAACATATATTCAACTCAGCCGTAGTGCAATGGCATAAAATTGTCATTCTAGATAACTTTACTCATTTTGGCCCTGTTTTGTTACTTAATAAAAATTCTGTCCTGATCTGAATAATTTGCTAACTGTGCAATGGCATATAGATTATTTTACTCTGATAAATGAAATTATTAGCCTTACTCATGGGAACTTTACTTTAATGTACCTTTTGGTTCAATACAAGCACAGGATGTGGAGAACGACATAAGGTGTGAGATGAAACTCTAATTTTATCTAAAAATATTTATTGTTCAAACTTTTAAGGCACATGTGAAAAACTAAAAAAAACTTCTATAGCATTGATTTACGTGGAAGTTTCACAAAACGCTTATTGCATCAACAATGGGATTTCTGTCCAACTTTTAGACATTATTTAACACAAGAAAACTTATTTTATTAATTATTCTTTCTAGTTTCCGTAGGTATGTTCCGAGTTTCGCTCAATATATAGCCTATTATGTGCGTAGTGCCAATTCTTACTTTGATGCTGTCACGACCCGGCTGCCTCCTGCAGGCATCTAGCTCCGACTCGAAACACCTTTGCTGTCTCTGCACATCTCCTCACTACTACTCCAACTTTTACCGCGTGCACCTAGCTCTATTAGCTGTCAAAGATCTTACTACTCAAAGATGTACTACCCGTCCAACCTTGCGGTTGGGAACTATCGACATTTTTCACTGGCTCTATCCTGATCGAATCTCACCACATACCTTTCGAATTGAATCTCATTGCAGACAAGTGTAATGTGCTGCGAATGCATACAAAGAAAGATCCGTTATCGTTTAGCTACACTATAGCAAGTCAGCAACTGGAAGCAGTTAATTCCATAAATAATCAGGGAGTAGGCATTAGGAGTGATTTAAAATGGAATGACCATATAAAATTAATCGTCGGTAGAGCAGATGCGAGACTGAGATTCATTGGAAGAATCCTAAGGAAATGCAGTCAGAAAACAAAGAAAGTAGGTTACAGTACACTTGTTCGCCCACTGCTTGAATACTGCTCACCGGTGTGGGATCCATACCAGATAGGGTTCATAGACAAGATAGAGAAGAACCAACGGAGAGCAGCACGCTTCGTTACAGGATCATTTAGTAATCGCGAAAGCGTTACGGGGATGATAGACAAACTACAGTGGAACACTCTGCAAGAGAGACCCTCGGTAGCTCGGTATGGGCTTTTGTTGAAGTTTCGAGAACATACCTTCACCGAGGAATCAAGCACTATATTGCTCCCTCCAACGAGGTGCATTCAAGTTCTAAGGCCTCCAATTTTTTTTCTCCGGACTGGAAAGAGAGAGAAACATGCGCATTGTTTTAAAATGAGGCCGCGTTCAATGTCAATACGTCCCAGAGATAGCAGCACCGTACAGCAGATGGAAATTTAGCGCCAGCGGCGAGAATGAGAACTGTTTTAAATACTTAAAATGGCGACGTTTTCTTTCCTTAAACAGCATGCAATCATTCGTTTTCTGAATTTGCGTGGTGTGAAACCAATTGAAATTCATCGACAGTTGAAGGAGACATGTGGTGATGGAGTTATGGATGTGTCGAAAGTGCGTTCATGGGTGCGACAGTATATTGAAGGCAGAACATCGTGTGACAACAAACCGAAACAACCTCGGGCTCGCACAAGCCGCTCTGACGACATGATCGAGAAAGTGGAGAGAATTGTTTTGGGGGATCGCCGAATGACTGTTGAACAGATTGACTCCAGAGTTGGCATTTCTGTGGGTTCTGTGCACACAATCCTGCATGACGACCTGAAAATGCGAAAAGTGTCATCCAGGTAGGTGCCACAAATGCTGATGGACGACCACATGGCTGCCCGTGTGGGATGTTGCCAAGCAATGTTGACGCGCAACGACAGCATGAATGGGACTTCCTTTTCGTCGGTTGTGACAATGGATGAGACGTGGATGCCATTTTTCAATCCAGCAACAAAGCGCCAGTCAGCTCAATGGAAGCACACAGATTCACTGCCACCAAAAACATTTCGGGTAACCGCCAGTGCTGAAAAAGTGATGGTGTGCATGTTCTAGGACAGCGAGCGCGTAATCTTTACCCATCGCGTTCCAAAGGGCACTACGGTAACAGGTGCATCCCACGAAAATGTTTTGAAGAACAAATTCCTTCCTGCACTGCAACAAAACGTCCGGGCAGGGCTGCGCGTGTGCCGTTTCGCCAAGGCAACACACCCGCACATCGAGCTAACGTTACGCAACAGTTTCTTCGTGATAACAACTTTGAAATGATTCCTCATGCTCCCTACTCACCTGACCTGGCTCCTAGTGACTTTTGGCTTTTTTCAACAATGAAAGACACTCTCCGTGGCCGCACATTCAGCAGCCGTGCTGCTATTGCATCAGCGATTTTCCAGTGGTCAAAACAGACTCCCAAAGAAGCCTTCGCCGCTGCCATGGAATCATGGCGTCAGCGTTGTGAAAAATGTGTACATCTGCAGGGCGATTACGTCGAGAAGTAACGCCAGTTTCGTCGATTTCGGGTGAGTAGTTAATTAGGAAAAAAATCGGAGGCCTCAGAACTTGAATGCACCTCGTACATATATCTCGCGAAGAGACCATGAGGATAAAATAAGAGAGATTAGAGCCCACACAGAGGCATACCAACAATCTTTCTTTCCACGAACAAAACGAGACTGGAATAGAAGGGAGAACTGATAGAGCTACTCTAGGTACCCTCCACCACACACCGTCCGGTGGCTTACGGTGAATGGATGTAGACGTAGATTTAGAATTTATTCCTACCAAGCGCATGTGCTCTCGTAACAGTTCGTCCTACTTCTTCTCCTACAAACTTTTTCTATTCCCTTCTACTATAATAATTTCATCTCAGTTTACAATTCGGATTACTCGCTCAGTATCCTCATTTCTTTTCTCTATCACTTGATCTTCCACACGCAACGTCGACAAGTATACCTAAACTGTCGTTGTTGGTGTTGGCTAGCTGTCGACTCTGGTGAGAATAAATGCACCACTGAAATGTTCACATTCTCGGCCCTACTTTGCTATTCGTATCAAACGCCACTTCGTAATTTTCTGCTGCTGTTGATATTACCATGTAGTCATCTAACCACATATCCTAGTCCTCTCTCCATTTCAGTACACTGACTCCCACTATATGTGGACTTAGTCTTAGCGTTTTCCTTTACAGATTTCCTAGCTTCCCTACCAAGTTCAATCTTCTCACATTACAATCCCCGACTCGTAGAACCTTATCTTTTGGTTGGTTATTCAATCTTTTTCTCATGGTCACATCACCCTCGGCAGTGCACTCCAGCATATCCGAATATAGGTCTAGCGCGGAAACTTTTGTCAATGAAGAGATCATCATGACACTTTTTCCGTTACAGGCCACCTTACCTCTGGATATATATTATGTGTCCACAACGCAGTGGTTTCCATTGCCTTATGAATCGACATGCAGTTTATCATTGCTGATTCTTCCGCTTTTTTGGGGGCAGTTTCCCCATCCCGCTGGAAAGAGAGTGCCCTGAACCTCTATGACAAGGCCGTTGGCTGAATGAGGGTGAATTCTTATGCAGAAAGTCTTCGGCCGCCATGGCTAATGATTTGTGACTCAAGACCTATCTGTTCCACCGCAGCATCAGACGCTTGGAGCTTCAGGGTCACTTAGTGATGTTTATATAATTTACGACGATGTCGGCGTCATTAGGTACACTACGTTTCACAACACACTATTTTCGATTATGTGTGGCCAGAGATTACTGTTCGTCGGTAGTGCGGTGCACAAGCAATACCTTAATCGAGATGTCGGTACTGTAGTATCCTGCCCAATTGTGTCTAGGAAGTTGTTTTCTCTTATCGCTAGACAACAGTTCAAGGAAATCATAATTGTAGAGATTATTACAGTAAGTTAAATTGACACTACTGTACTTTGCGCGTCATAAGCAAATGGTGATATGTAAATAATCGGTGCCCTTTGGTTGTACATAATTTCAATGCAAGCAAAGCAGTTCGGTTCGTAAATCACTGATGTAGCGTTTGTGTGTCCTCCTGTCTTCTACTGAGGCTTCGGCCAGGCGGTGCATCGATTATATTCCCTTCATTCAGGTGCCGCTCCAGTTGTGGTGTCGCACTATTTGCTGACGTCGGCTCACAGCCCTCTCTGGCTTGTCGTTATACCGGAACAGGTGGTTCATAATTTACAGAATTTCTTGAGATTCTAGCCATTTGACTCTAGTCATGTGGCTCGTCATATGCTACACATATGTCCACACCCGGAATATTACTCTGCCCGATGAACCGAGTAGACATTTTGAGAAGGCACGTGGCTTTTGCTGACCGCAGTGTAAGAGCTATGAACTGCGTCAGTAACGGGCAAGTTTTAAGAGTCATACGTTTTTCGTCCTTCAGCCATTGTACGTAGCACTGATGAGTCTGTTAATCGTCAGGGAAATGTTCAGCACAATGTATCCCCTTCTGAACATTTTGTCTAAGACATTCGCCCAGCATTCATGAAGTTGTGATCTCCGATGAACGAGTTAAACACGCCATCCCCAATGTCTACGGTAACTGTGTGGAGATGGTGTGGGGGATGGAAGAAGATGGAAGGGTGGAGTGGAATGCAGCGGATGGAATCTATTTGGGAAAGGGAGCTCAAACGAGGAGACGCTAACACGAAATGAAGGGGGAATTCGGCGTTCCAGCCTTGCTGATTCATCGAATAAAAACGGAAATTAGCGAAACTTTTTGCTCCTTCGCCTCCGCAGCCAGGAAACGAGGGGTGAAATTCCCTCTCCTCCTTTTCCTCCAATCGCGGCCTTACGTAGCAGCCGCGCCCAGGGCACAGAAATTGCACCGCCGCCACATTAGTCTGAATACATTTTCCTCATTAAGTTTTTTAGCTCTTTATTCAGCGGCACGGAATAGCAGCAGTTACACGCCTGGTAGGACGGATTTTGCTGTAGCGTAACTCGCCGTTTATGCATAGTCAGCTAAAGCATCACTTCAGTTCCACTGTGCTTAGTAAATCTAGAGCAAGTGAAGAACTAAAACAGACTCATCAGATTTTCTAGGGAGGATATTCTGCAAGGATAGAGAGAAACCAGTTTCAGTGTTTTTCACTCTTCAACGATAAAAACATGCTGATTAAAATAGATAAAATAAATAGAGGCAGAAACTAGGAATGAATTATATCCTCCGAATCGAAAATAAAAGTTTTCCTTGGCGTAGGTTGAAAATATACGTTCTTCTGTTTTGCCGGTAGGGCTGTCCTTCAAACATTTCGCTGTCTCTCATGCTCACTCGGATGCTGGGCATCATATACAGGGTGTTACGTATATAAGTGCAGATACTGTGATCATTGTGGTACCTTAATATGTACTAATTTCAGTGTGTTCGTTTTTTTTTCTCTGCTGCTAACAGCCTTCCCGCAAACATCTCACACAATGAAAAGCCTGATGTTTTCTAAATGGTCGTAATTGTACCACTGAGTAGACTATACCTGTCAGAACAGACTAACCGTTTTGCGTCCATGCGTTTTACCCCTTATCACCTGACCTGCAGCAAAGGAGAAAATAGACCGAATATCTTGCTCTTGCCACATGTACGTGGAAGTACTAACAAAGCTAAAACTACACTACTCCGAATAGCTGCAATGTCTGTCTGCAAAAGACGTAAATATTGATAAAATGTTGTTCAGTACCCTGTCCTCAGTCAGGATTTCCACTTCTGTGCCAATCTTTACGTCCAAGAGTAGCACTTGCACCTATTTACTCAATTATTTGTTGGATGTATTCCAGTCTCTGTCTTTCCCTATAGTTTTTATCCTCTGTAGCTCCCTCTAGTACAATGGAGGTTATCCCCTGAGTATTAACTCTTCTTGACAATGTTTCCATGTGTTCCTTTCTTCGCCGATTCTGCTGAGAACCACGTCATTCCTTATCTCATCTACCCACTTTCAACATACTTCCGTAGCAGCATATCTCAAATGCTTCGATTATCCACTGTTTTCCCCAGTGTTTTACTCCAATGCAATGCTGTGATCCAAACGTACGTATTGGAAATTTCTCCCTCTGATTGAGGGCTATGTTTGATACCATTAGACGACTCTTTACAGAGGAAATCCTTCGTTGCTTATGCCAGCCAGCTTCTTTTATGTCGTCTTTGCTTTGTCCGTTGTGGGTTATTATCCTTTCAAAGCAGTAGAATTCCTTAACTTCTTCTACTTCGTCATCGCCAGTTTTGACTTTAAGATACTATTCTCTTTTCTGCTGCCTCTCGTTACCTATGTCTGTTTCCGGTTTGTTATCAGCCCAAAATCTGCGCTCATTGGGTTGCTCATCCCATTTAGCAGATCCTTCACTTACTCTTTGCCTTCGCTGAGGATAGCAATGTCATCACCAAAACATATCACTGATGTTAATTCACCTTGAATTTTAACCCCACTGTTGAACTTTTCTTTTGTTTCTGTCGTTGCCTCTTCAGCGTTAAGTGTGCAGATTGAACAGTAGAGGAGAAAGACTGCCTTCCTGTCTTACATTCTTTTAATCCGTGCACTTCGTTATTTAACTCCAAATCTTATCGCTCCCTCTTCTTTCTTGCACGTATTGTACACTATCCATGTTTCAATATACCTAACTGCTTATTTTCTCCGAGCCAATTTTCACTGTACAACGCTTTTCCTAGGACAACAAATTTTATGAGCGTGTCTTCACTTTAGTCTTGATCTCATCGTCAAGAGCAACGTCAGAAATATGTCTATGGTGCCATCACCTTACCTACAGCGAGACAGATCATCTTCTAGCAGATGCTCAGTTCTGCTATCCATTCTTCTTCATATTATTACTGCCAGTGGCTTGAATGCATGACCTATTGATTGGGCGATAGCCCACGAACTTATCTGACCTAGCTATCTTCGGAATTGTATAGGATTTGTTTTCCCTATAGTCTGAGGATGTCTAGCTAGTCTCATACCTTCTACAAACGAGCTTGAGTATATTTTGGTTCCCATTCCCCAGAATGGTTTTAGAAATTCCGATGGAATATTACCTATTCCTGCGGCCTCATTTGATTTTATGTCAGAATTTAAACAAAAGAGAGAACTGACTTGTCCTAGATTCTCTATTTATTCGATGCCGACTCACAATTCTTCTTTCACGTCAACAGACAAGTTCTTCCCCTCGTAGATACCTTCCAAGCCCTCTTTGCAAGCTCCCTTTCTCTCCTTCATTTTAATTTCACAGAGGATTGTATTGACTTTTCTCTGTGCTGAGTCACTTCTCTCAACGATCATTCTATATTCGTTATCTTCACACATTTCCTGCTGCCATTTCGACTTGTTTGCCTTGCATTTCCTCTTCATTCTAATCGTAAGTGATGTACATTTCTCTCCCGTAAACATTTTTGTTCTTCTCTCTTATGTTGACCAATTGAAGTATTTCTGTGGTTACAGTTTTTTCGCTGTTATTCTCCTTGTACTTGCGTTTGTTGGCCCGGCATCCGTTATTGTCGTTTTTAAAGATGTCAAATATATTTCTATTGCACTTCCTACACTTCTATTCCGTATCACAGAATCCACAGCGAGCATAAATCTCGCCTCACAATTCCTCAGTACTTCGGTATCCCACCTCCTTCCTCACTGAGTCTTCCGCATGTTATTTTAAATCTCAGATTACTCTTCATCATTACTAAATTGTCACGTCAGTCTATATCTGCTCCTGGGTACGCCTTATAATCTAATGTCTGATTTCGGAATATGTATCTGTCAGTGTTCTGGTATTTCTCAAGTACATATCCTCCTTATTCCCTACTACGTTCAGACTTCTGCGTTTACGTGCTCCGACTCGTAGAATATTATCTCTACTCTGGATATTCCATTTTTTCTCATGGTCACCTCCTAGAGATCAAAATGGAGAACTGATCCCGAGAATGGAGAGATCATCACTACACTTCTTCAAATAAATGTCACATGTCCACTGGGAACACGTTATGTGTCTTTAGTGAAGTGGTTTCCATTGCCTTCTCCATCCTTATGCCGTCGATTACTGTTGCTACTTTCACCTTTTTGGGGCAGTTTGCAACCCCAAAGCGAAGTAGTGCCCTGAATCTCTGTCACCTCTTCCGCCCACTATGAAAAGGCCTTTGGCAGAGGAAACGTGACTTGTTACGTCGGAAGTCCTCGGACGCCACTGCTAACGATTTTTATTCAAAATTTAAGTAGTGGCTGTGTTCAAACAGTGGGACCCAGATTTTATATCCTACTCTGTGTAGGCCGGCCGCGGTAGCCGAGCGCTTGTAGGCGCTTCAGTCCCGAACCGTGCGACTGCTACGGTCGCAGATTCGAATCCTGCCTCGGGCATTGATGTGTATGATGTCCTTACGTTAGTTACGTTTAAGTAGTTCTAGCGGACTGATGACCTCAGATGTTAAGTCCCATAGTGCTCAGAGCCATTTGAACTATTCTGCGTAGGCAGGAAAATTCTTCATAACATCGCTCACTGGGGGACAACGCGGAGACCGGTGGAAAGAAAATATGATAGTCCGAAGCAGCGGAGATCCCAAGATGAAGGAATAACCAACACAGGTCCAAGGCGTAGCCAAGTCGTCTAAATACAAACTACGATCCAAGAGAATATTCAAACTCAAAACTTAATCAGGCAAGGTTAATATACTCGGTTTTCTAATGGTGCGATGCTCAGGTTTCAGAGAACAGTGAGAAATTTGTGGGAATAGTCGGTCTGAAGTACATCGGTAAACAGTCGTCAGAGGGCGGCGCGAACTCCAATGCTTGCCACAGGGTGAAGTTTTTGCTCTGGCGATACTCTAGCTAGGCGGGGATTCTGAATCACCCTCGTATCCTAAACTATGACGTGTTCATTACCAGTCAAAGAGGCTACACCTAGACAACATGTCTCATAGTCTTCTTGTCTTTTAATTTTTTAAAAGCTCGAGCTGTGAAAGTTGCTGTGTACCTTCCTTTCCCACAACTTCAAGGGAAGTAGAGTACAGCACACTAGTAGCAAGTAAATTCATTAAGATTTATATATATATATATAAATCTTAATGAATTTGTTGAACAGCATGTATTTGTTTACTTGCTACTAGTGTGCTGTACTCTACTTCCCTTGAAGTTGTGGGAAGGGAAATGTCGTACTGATTTTGAGTTATGAACACTAGTAGCAAGTAAACAAATACATGTTCTTCAACAAATTCATTAATATTTATATATATATATATATATATATATATATATATATATATAAATCTTAATGAATTTGTTGTCCTTCAACAAATTCATTAATATATATATATATATATATATATATATATATATATATATATATATATATATATATATATATATATAAATCTTAATGAATTTGTTGAACAACATGTATTTGTTTACTTGCTACTAGTGTTCACAACACAAAATCAGTACGACATTTCCCTTGTTTTTGAATCAGACGTCAGCAAGTCGTCAACGGAGTCCGTTACGAACTTTTAATAGAACATGGTGGATCGTGTTGTAATAACGATAAGCCAAAGGTCACAAAACATTGGAGATAACAAGATACTGACCTTTACATAGTTGTATGAGAATTAGCTGCGTTGAATATATCACCTACCACGTGAACCGTGACGAAATGTCACGGTTGGTTCACTTCGTTTGCTCCTTGACTGTGGTGCGATCCTTTTGAAACTCCCGCTTCGCGCTCTGCTGTTTCCTTATCCTAGCCAGAGGGCGCTGTGGCGTTACTGTGCACGGCTGCCTGCCGTGTTTGCGAGAGAGCGTCGATCTGGAGCAGGAACTCTGACTGCGGACGTCTAGGAGTGTACAGGAGGCCACGCCGTTTTGTTGATGGTTTGGCGTGACTCTTGTCAGGTGTGATGCATCGGTAAAGCCGTGAAAGCAGCCAATTTTACTGTCTTTGTCACAGGTGGATTCAAGGAGATGAGGCCTGGTTGTCCATTTAAAGTCCTATACTACGGATGTCATCAGACTTAAAGTAAGACGTTTTGACCATTATTTGTGTCTTCTGCAAGCAACTGGGGATTCCGGCATTTGCAGTAATTCGGCGAAGATTATTTGTTTCGTCTGTATGTAAATGATTGAACAAGGAGCAGTTGATTTAATGCTCACCTTCTACTCGTGTTCTGCGTGTGCTCTTTGCGAGTGTAAACTTGACTCTCACCTTAATCTGTTGATTTTAAGCGCATCGTCAAATATTGAATCCAAGTAGTGACTTTCAGTTGTAAGTAGGCTGTTTATGTTTTCTCTATGTAAGTAGGCTGTTTATGTTTTCTTATTGGCAACGTTATGTAGCGCTCAATATGAAAATCACTGGCTGTGCTGTGTGCAGTCTGTGGCTGCTTTGCATTGTTGTAATACTCGCCATTGTAGTGTTAGGCAGCTGGCTGTGAACAGCGCGTAGCGTTGCGCAGTTGGAGGTGAGCCGCCAGCAGTGGTGGATGTGGGGAGAGAGATGGCGGAGATTTGTAATTTGTCATGAACTGCTATATTTATATATGATGATATCAAGGTAAATACATTGTTTGTTCTCTATTAATATCTTTCTTTTGCTAACTATCCCTATCAGTAGTTAGTGCCTTCCATAGTTTGAATCTTTTATTTAGCTGGCAGTAGTGGCGCTCGCTGTATTGCAGTAGCTTGAGCAGCGAAGATTTTTGTGAGGTAAGTGATTTGTGAAAGGTATAGTTTAATGTTAGTCAGGGCCATTCTTTTGTAGGGAATTTTGAAAGTCAGATTGCGTTGCGCTAACAAAATATTGTGTGTCAGTTTAAGCACAGTCTTGTATAATTGTACTAAGGAGACGTTTCATATGTCGACCCTTAGCCGAGGATACCTCACTGGAATCTTCTGATTTTTTCTTGTAGTTTGTGTAATTAGTGTAGATTTTGTTTATTGCTAGCGCGTAATTGTAGAGAGAATCTCCTTTGTAGTTGTAGCCTTTCATTGCTGTACAGTAAAACAGTTGTGGCATTCATATAGATTTGCACCAAGTATTTCGCAGCTACGCTTGCAATTAACTAGATATTATTTTCAGTGCTATGTTAATGTGTTCTCCTATTTTTGCACTTCAAATTGTGCTTTTCTGTGTTATCGTGTGAAATATTGTGACAATTATGGCGTGTGAAAAACGTAACACTAGGCTCCAAACTAAACTGAGAAATGATAGTGACGACGAGCGTAGCTTATCAGCGCCGCCGAGTAATGAATTTACTGATGTTCAAAGTAGTAATTTGGTAATTGTGCATAGGGAAATGGAGCGGGCGTCAAACAATGGCGTGGACAGTGAAACAATTAGTGAAGAGGGAAGCATTATCGATCGATCGGTCGGCAATAGCTCGCCTCAGAAAGCCGAAATGATAGGACACAATTTTGCAAATACTGTAGATTCAGGTTTTGCGTCCTCACCGTTTTCTCAAATAAGTCAAGACACATTTTCAGCTTGTCAAAATGTGAATGTTGCCGGTGCAAATGCACTGCCGAAAAGAGTAGAGGAACAGATTCCAGACACTAATACATTATTATTGCAACTAATGCAACAAATGGAACAAAATCAGAGACAAACACAGCAAAAGCTGCAAAAGTTAGACACAATGGAACAAAATCAGAGACAAACACAGCAAAAGCTGCAAAAGTTAGACACAATGGAACAAAATCAGAGACAAACACAGCAAAAGCTTCAGAAGTTAGACACAATGGAACAAAATCTTCGGAAGTTAGACACCACACTTGAACAAACACGTGAAGATTTAACTACTGAGTTACATAACATTGAATCGAAATGTCAGAAAGTCTGTAATGACGTAAAAACACAAATTTGTGAGCATTTCCAACCTATTTTTTCGCGTCATGAGAATGCATTACAGAATCACGAAGCAGCCATAAAAGAGCTGCAAACCATTGTTCATGAAAATCATGAGACCTTGTGGGCTAAAATTGACTCAGTTGCATCTACCAATTCGGTTACGCAACTGGCAAAAACTCACGAAAACTTAAAGAACACAGTAGATTCGATTTCAACACAAATGGACACTCTGAAACTTGGTTCAGAAAAACACACTGAGGAAATGTGTTCACTATCGGAGAAAGTAGCCGAACTTTCGGATCAGGTCACTAACTTATCTACAAAGGTAGATGATGATCTGAATGACACAAGACCCGTAGCCTTCACTGACACAGAAGAGTATGAACAAATAAGAAAATTCAAACAAAATCAGAATCAAATTAATACGCAATACAAAAGAGAAATGCGGGAAGTACAAGATCAGCTGACACAGGTAATACAAGAATTACGTATTTCAGAGGACACTCGCGCCCCAATAAGGGAAGAGGGACATAGAAATACGGAACAGCCGCAAAATAATAACACAGGGCATTTCGGTAATTATGAAAGAAATTGGCAAGGTACACCGAATTTTGAGATGGAACCGCCGACACGACGTAACAATGACCGATATGCTACTCGCCGACACGATGATTTTGACTATAAGCTGTTCATTACTACACGTAAATTCAAAACGTTTAAGAATTCTGGCAACGACATTCATCCACAAGCGTGGCTCCATCAATTCTCTCTTTGTTTCCCTCCCAACTGGTCATTGGAGCACAGGTTAGAATTTATGTGTGGCTACTTAGAGAATGAACCAGCTGTAAGAATGCGATCGGTCATTCACGATTGCCTCAGTGAAGGAGAATTTTACCATGCCTTCCTCTCAGCATATTGGTCTCAAGCCACACAAGACCGCGTAAAACATAGCATCATAATGATGAAACATTTCGAACAATCTGAATTTTCCAGTCTTGTGAAATATATTGAAGACATGTTGCACAAGAATCAATACCTGTCAAACCCATACAGCCCGTCAGAACTCATCCGCATTTGCTTAATCAAACTGCCTGAACATTTACGACATATTATTTTAGCAGGACGTTGCAAAGACGACATTGAAGCTTTTCAGGGACTGTTACAAGAATTAGAAATTGACACAGACAGTCGCGGGATGCGAAAACAGGAAAACAATCACTACAGGTCACATCCGTCACAATTCCGTGACGACAGAAACGATAACTGGACGCGACAAGGCTATTCTCACCACACAAATCGTGACCAAAATAGACACCACCCGTATGACAACCGTTGGCAGAGTAGTCATAATTACAGGGAAAGATCACCTCTCCGCAGTAATGACTATCACAGAGACAATCAGAGAAACAGACAATATGGGAACCAAAATAACTATTATCAAGGGAGACAGAATAACTTTAGACGCAACGGTCCAGCGCGCAGTTACGATTCAGGGAGAAATTCTCCACCACGTGACCGACAAGAAAGAAACTATCGAATCTACCGACATGGCAACAGACGATATGATCGTAACGACAGACCTGAACTGCATCAGAACTGGCGAGATTTAAACAGAGCAGGGCCCTCTCGTCACGGTGAATTTGTAGAAGTTAGGTCTCCAAATCCCAATAACGACGCGCGCCAACAAAGAGACAATAGGCAATGACTCACACTGCTGGCAGCCACAATACGTACTTATGAAACTGACGACGCAGCTGCCGTAGCTAGTAATTACGTAAAAATGGAAGACATTAGGGACATCTTACTACAGGAACACGACGTAAAACATAACAACATTGCATATCCTGTGATTCATATTACTGTAAATGACGTAAAATTGACGGCAGTACTTGACTCTGGCAGTCCCATTTCAGTAATTAGTGAAACAGCTTTTAGCAAATGCAACAAATCGAACGATTGCCCCACATTTCCGTTACGTAAGATTAAATTACAAGGTGCAATCTTTGGAAAAAGTGTAGATGTACGCCAACAAACCAACTTAGAATTCTTTTGCCAAAGCCACAGCTTCTCTATGAACTTTCTTATTGTTCCATTATTGTCGACGGAAATTATACTGGGAGTAGACTTTTTGAATGAATACAAAGCAATCTTAAGCTTTCACGATGCTGAAATAAGTTTAGAGAAAGAAGGTAAGTCAACAGCTTTGAAATTTGAAGACTGGCTCTCAAACCATGATGAGGAAATTAATCGGCTTTACCTTCTGTTAGATAACTGTTCGGAATTTTCTACGGAACTAGACACTAACAATCACTCTGCAAGTACTGACAGGGATGATATCGACGGCATGTTTGACACTAATAAGTTAATTCAGAATAAAATTAAAACAATTGAGAATTGTTATGACACTGATAGGCAGGACCTTTTTGAGATTTTACAAGAACATTCCACAGTTTTTACTCATAAAACAGGAACAATCAAGGGATTTCAATACCAATTTCGTGTTCGTGAGCATACTAAATTTTGTGTTAGACCATATGTAATTCCAGCACATTATAGGGACCGTGTTAGAACAGAAATACAGTCTATGCTCGACGAGGGCATTATTGAGCCTGCAGTAAGCTCATACAACAACCCATTACATGTTGTTGAGAAGAAAAATGGATCGATCAGACTTGTCTTAGATTCGAGACAAATCAATACTATCATTATTCCTGAAACAGACAGACCGCAGACGATGGAAGAACTTCTTCAAAATTTTAATGGTGTAAAAGTGTTGTCTTCCATTGATCTCAGATCCAGCTTTTATCAGATCGAACTTCATCCAGAATGTAGAAAATACACAGCTTTCCTTTGTTTCGGCGTTTGTTATCAGTTTCGGAAACTTCCCTTTGGTTTGAACATTTCTTCAGCAGCATTCATTCGTGGGCTAAATTCCATATTACCTGAGTTCTTAAAACGTCACATCACCTTATATGTGGAAGCTTCATGGGAACAACATAATCGCATCCTCAACAGTTTGTTACGCATTTTTGCAGAATCTGGAATTACAGTTAACTTGGAAAAGTCTGAATTCGGTAGGACAAAAGTGAAGTTTTTGGGACATATTATTTCTTCTGAAGGCATTCAGCAGGATCCTGAAAAGTTAGAAGCAATCAGAGCCATTCCAGTTCCATCTACAAAAAGACAAGTCCGCAGTTTTCTAGGTCTCGTAAATTTTTACCGTCGTTTTCTGAATATGCAAATTCTTGTTACACCAAAACTTTGTTCTCTCACTGGAAAATATACTATTTGGAACTGGGACGAACAAGCACAGTTGGAATTCGATTCTTTAAAAGAAGCGTTACTTCATGCGCCAATATTAGCTCATCCAGATCTATCACAAGATTTCTGCCTTAGCACGGATTCTTCTAAAGTCGGTCTTGGTGCCCATTTATTTCAAGAAGCCATAGAAAATGACACTACCGTTCAGAAAACCATTGCTTTTGCTAGCCGAGGGCTAACAAAATCTGAAAAAAATTATTCCGTTACTGAATTAGAAGCTTTAGCAATCGTTTGGGCATTTAACAAATTCCGTTTCTTTCTTTCTGGTAAGCACGTAAAAGTATACAGTGATCATCGTGCATTACAATTTCTTATGTCTTCAAAATTAAATCATGACAGGTTAAAACGTTGGGCATTGTTTCTGCAAGAATTCCGCTTCACAATAGTCTACATTCCCGGCAAGGAGAACATTGTTGCGGACGCACTGTCACGCGCACCGGCTGGGCTTGAGAAAAGTAACAAAGAAGGCAACCTCGAGAAAAATTTCAGTATTCTTTACATTCAGAAAGTCGCCTTTGAAAACTTCATCACCACATCTTTAAAAGACATTGCTCATGAACAAGATAAAGATCCGATTTGGAGAGACATCAAAAGTAAATGGCATGAAAAGACACACACTCAGATTCGGCATTATTACCTAGTTAGAAACAACATACTCTTCAAACGCTGCACTGTTGATGACAAGCTATGGGTACTTTGCATTCCAGACGATTTTGTTAATAAGCTCATTTGGTACATTCATTTCAGCTACGCACATTTTGGCCCACGAAAATGTTATCATATTCTTCGAACGACTTGTTATTTTAACAATATGGAAAAGAGAATTCTAAGAGTCTTGTCTATTTGTAAACTTTGTCAAAAGGCGAAACCATCTACTATGTCCCATAGTGCTCCGCTGTTTCCTATCATTCCTTCTAAATTAAAAGAATTTGCTGCTGTTGATCTCTTGGGACCGCTTGTCAGAACATCTAATGGATTTTCGTACGTTCTAGTCGCTGTTGAACTTACTTCAAAATTTGTTTCTCTCACACCGTTACGTAAAGCCACTGGACGGTCTGTATCCAACGCCTTTGTTAAAAATTTCTTACGTGAAGTTGGACACGTTAGTAAAGTCATTTCAGATAACGGACCGCAATTCAGATCTGCCGTTTGGTCACGCATGCTTCGCAACCATAAAATCAAACCTGTTTTTATTTCATTGTACTCACCACATTGCAACCCGTCTGAACGGATTATGAAAGAAATCAATAAGCTTTGCAGACTTTATTGTCACAGAAAGCATAAGCATTGGGACAGATATTTACACTTATTTCAAAATGTGCTGAATGAAATGCCTCATGATTCCACTGCTTTACCACCTACTCTTGTACTAAAGAATGAAGAACCACCGAACAGAATCAGAGAGCTTGTACCTTTCCCAAATACACGTAAACTTCGACACAAAGACATAATTGATTTGGCTCTTAAAAATATAAAATCTGCAGCAGACAAAAGGAGAAAACTACACGGTAAAGCAAATGCAAAGAAATTGTATATTGGTCAGAAAGTTCTCATTAAAGCTCATTCATTGGCACATAAGAAGAAACACTTGAGTCACAAATTCTTTCTAGTTTACAATGGACCTTACAGAATCCGACGTATACCACATGATAATTGCGTTGAAGTTGAAACTCTGCGTACTAGGAAGAGTAAAGGTTTACACCACATTTCACATGTAAAACCGTTTATTGAAAGATAATATGCTTTTTAACTTTGTCTTTGCCATAAAACTTTTCACTTCACATTTCTGGTATGCTTTGTCAGATTTAGAATCTGTTAACATGTAACAATATTTGAAGTGAAATATCCAGTCAAGAACCGAGAGAACTTATTTAAACAGAAATTACGAATGCATTGTTATAATGAACAGACGACACAGTGTTGTTAATTGTACATTCTTGCTTGTTAGTTGCACGATTACGTAACGACTATCAGGCTTACGTACTTAGGACACATACTGGTACTGCTAATGAGATTTTAATGCAACTTTTGGTTTACTTGAAAATACATTCTGGGTTTAAAGTACTTTCTGTGAGATACCAGAGGACACAGTGGTTAGTTTATGTGACAGCTACACGATGTTATCACGACGCTACTAATGAGTGACAATTCACAATGTTGCTTTTGCAGTGTATCTGTTTTATATCTGCACAGTTTTCTGAATTCTTCTAGGAGGAAAAACATGTTTTAGTAGTAACTTTTGTGGTATAGCAACAATGAGACAGCCTTTTTCGTGGCACAACATTACGTTACAGTACAGTACTTTCTTCATCACGGCAATAAGCGTAATAACTAAGACATTTATACGCAAAGCATTTCACTTTTGTGTATTATGAGGTAAGTACATTGACTTATGCAGAACTTAGCTTTCGGAGGACGATAACTACGACACTTCCACACAGATTATGTTGCAACAAGACGCACATTTAGCGCTACAGTACACGTTTTTGAGTGATTAATTTTGTACTTAAAACATTTATTTTTAAAGATTTTTGAATTACAAAGAAAGTTTTCCGTGATACATTTCATTCCATTGCTGTAATCTGTAACACCTGAGGGTATAATTACATTAATCCTCAGGGGAGTACACGCTTACTTTGTGTACCATGTGTGTGGCAACCACAAGGAACCCTAGCTAATATGGTATTTGCTTATACAACTTTACACATCGGTACCATATTTCTCTAACACACAAATTACACAGCTATCTAAAATTTTTTTTATTACATCAGTGACAGATGTTTACGCAATTACACAGTTGGATAGCTTCACACTTATGAAATTGTATTTTGTCTGTACTTTGTGAAATGCTCATATTTTTTCTGAACCATTGTGATACTATGAGAGCTTTGAATGATATATTTGGTATGGATTCATTATTTTTAAAGTACGTTTGAGGCAGATGACACTTTTGACATGAGCGGAGAATTTTTTTAGGTTTTGAAATTATTGCAGAAAGCTACGACGTTTTTGAGATTTGACTGAGGTGTTATGATATTTTTTACGACGACGATGTGTATTATGCTGCTGAGGTATGTTTATGATTAATAAGCTGGTGCTATATGAGGAATTTGGTTGTGCTATGTATTTATTATGATGAAATATTGAAGTGTCGTCGCAAGGTTGACGTGTCGACGAATATAAATATGTGTAATAAGGTAAGGAGTAATGAATAGTGATTAGGGACGCTGACTTATGGAAAAGGATGTTGGAAACCAAGAATCGTACTTTAGAATTATGAAATGTGTGAATCATGTGTGAATGTATCACAATGCCACTGAAAATTTTTTTGGACACTGTTATATTCATAGGATTTTGTTTCTACACATTTGCAAAGTAAGTTCTCGACCTGTGAAATTTTGTATATATGACTGTCACTGTAGTGGAAACTGCTGTCGTAAATATTTCTGTACGAAAGTTAAGTGACCACCTGCACATAATGTGTCGTGGGCACCCAGGTGTGTCAGACGCCTGGAGAACAAGCCATTAGTGTGAGTGCCTCGTCAGAAGCACAGGTAGAAAAAAAAAAAAAGAAAGGGAAGGCCATTGTCCGCGCTACTGACATCTCCTTGTTGAAAGCATACTGTGGAGCTCGTAATTTATGATATTTACTGAAATGCCTAATGAAACGATGAGAAACATTTCACAGCTATTGCCTTGCTAGTTAAGAAAAATGCCATATGGCTTGCTTTATGTATTTATTTACACATTTTGTTTAATATCAAGTTTCTAGCTGCACTGCAGCATTGGTTAAAATAAAATTTTATAGATGTACTAATATAAATATTTTCTGTCTACAGATCGAGTATATAATAATTTTTTTCAAAAAAATGAGAGAGCACAAAGCGACATTTACCTTCACAGGAACTGCATTCATAATTTTCTTTTCAAGTACTTGGTAATTTCTTTTGTAGAATAAATTGTGATGCATCACTCTAATGTTAAGATGTGACATAGGTATTAGACATGGCCATTTTAGTGTAATATTTTTTCTGCTTGCGCTATGTCATGTTTAGGTATAAGTTGCTGCTGTTTGCCAGGCATAGTGTTATTGAATTTGACTTTTGCTAATTTATACTGTAGCTTGCTTTGCAATTTTCCATTTTTTTTCATTGCTGTTTATAATAATTGTTTTACGTGCTGCTGCATTGCCTCGTCCCTTAGTTTAGCATCTGTGCTCAGTAGATTTAAGTTAGCTTAAGAGGGGGTAGACTATATGAGAAACTGACTATGGAGAATAGGTAAATAATGCATTGCGAAGTTATATAAAAAGGATTTGGGCCCAAATGAGTATTGTACAATCAGAAATAATTATTTTGAAAGAAATATGAACAGAATACAGAAAGCATGCTTGGATAAGATTTTTTTGGTGGAAGCAAAGGTTGAAATAAGACGACAGATCTATGGAATGAAGTTTTGGGATGGACTGCAGTACCAAATGTTACACTGAAAACGAACCCTGTCCTTTCCTTTTGTGTTATCCCTCTATGTGTTTGTGTACCCTTGTGTAGTTGTTTTCTTCCTGTCTCTGTGTAGTTTCATAGAATTTTTTCTTCTTTTAATATTAAGCTACATTCACTATGATGAGGAATACTGTTATCCTCGAATATAATTGGCATTAATAATATGTTATTTACTTTGTAAAGATGTTAGACATTATTAATTCTGTTCTGTTTAAATGCTCATGTGTGGAGTTGATGTTTCAATAATTATTCTGATCTTCTATGTATGTACTCATGTCATAATTCCTGTAACACTGACGTATATGTCTATTTCTATTCTTTTGTAAAGCCCCTATTACTACAAATGTTATCTGTATTGTTATGTTCTTTATTGATGTATTTTGTACCTTTATTGTATTCTTATGTTATAAAATTGTAATTGTCATCAGTTCATGATATTATTAACTTGTTAGTTACATTTCACTGCACACATTTCTGTTGGTCATAGTATATGGACAATATGTGAGAAGTAGGGACTGTTAGTGTTTGCACGTGTGTTAATAATTCAGCAAGGGACTGGACAACAGCATTGCTGGTTCTAAGGACAATTTCAAAAACTTTGTGAGTGCACAAGTGGTGGTTTATGGACTTGCTATATTATCCGCAAGACTCTTCAACGGTGATTGTGCACCTGCACAGTCACAACAGATGGCTGCTGGCTATCTCTCCAAGGACTACAGTGGGTCTGCATCTTTGATGACCCACCAGTACCATTATCTCTACAAGGACTACAGTGGGTCTGCATCTATGATGACCCACCATGCCATTATTTCTACAAGGACTGCAGTGGGTCTGCAGCTCTGGTGGCCCACCAATACCATAATCTCTACCAGGACTACAGTGGGTCAGCTCTGTGATGACCTACCTACCAATACTCTTCAAAATTTCGACTGACTCTGCTGTGGGTTTGCTCTGTTGTGGCCCATTACCTGTCTGCATGTCGAGAGTCAGCACAGTCTTTCCATTGGAAGGACAACACTACTTCTTCAAGACTGCATGGAAATCCACTACTTCCGTGTGCATTTTCTTTTACTGCTCAGACTTTGAGAAAAACACTGCTATTCTCCTGTTATGTACGATTAGGACTGTCTTTATGGACTGTGAGACAATTCTAGCTTTTGACCAACATTGTATCAATAAGTGTGTGCATTTGATTTCTTTGTTATTGTAATTACGAAAAATTTTATCAAATCATTATTGGCCACTGCCCAAAAAAAAATTTGTAAAATTTTTTGTGGGGAGCATGGGGGCTATGTAAGTAGGCTGTTTATGTTTTCTCTATGTAAGTAGGCTGTTTATGTTTTCTTATTGGCAACGTTATGTAGCGCTCAATATGAAAATCACTGGCTGTGCTGTGTGCAGTCTGTGGCTGCTTTGCATTGTTGTAATACTCGCCATTGTAGTGTGAGGCAGCTGGCTGTGAACAGCGCGTAGCGTTGCGCAGTTGGAGGTGAGCCGCCAGCAGTGGTGGATGTGGGGAGAGAGATGGCGGAGATTTGTAATTTGTCATGAACTGCTATATTTATATATGATGATATCAAGGTAAATACATTGTTTGTTCTCTATTAATATCTTTCATTTGCTAACTATCCCTATCAGTAGTTAGTCCCTTCCATAGTTTGAATCTTTTATTTAGCTGGCAGTAGTGGCGCTCGCTGTATTGCAGTAGCTTGAGCAGCGAAGATTTTTGTGAGGTAAGTGATTTGTGAAAGGTATAGTTTAATGTTAGTCAGGGCCATTCTTTTGTAGGGAATTTTGAAAGTCAGATTGCGTTGCGCTAACAAAATATTGTGTGTCAGTTTAAGCACAGTCTTGTATAATTGTACTAAGGGGACGTTTCACAGTCAATTATCAGCATTCCTTCTTTCCTCGTCACGACGGGTGTTAAACGGCGAAGTAGAATTGTAGACCTTAACTTGCTACCTCATTTGCGTGGCATCAATAACAGAGCCTAATCTGTTAACTAATTAGGGCTTGTGGTAAACAAAGGTATTTCTGTATATTGTTTTAAAATATTATCTGAAATGTGTCAATGATCTATGTTGCGCTAGTTATTTCTGGGGTATGAGCAGAAGTGTAGGAACGTCTGCCATCTCAGGGAATCCTGATTAGTTTGGATTGTTTTCGAAATTTTAATTGAGAAAGAAACTAGTGTGCTTTAGTCCTGCCTTGGGTTAAGGCTATATTTGGACTCTGGAATTTGTACTGCAAGCTGCAATATAATCCTGTTGTTTCATGGTTGTTTTGTACTCAAACTACGTGTTTGCCCTAAACATACATTGCGCTGGGTGTTTCGACCCTCAGCATTATACTTGGGTTCCAGGTGATTGTTCAGTCTATTGACTGTCCATCGTACGCCACATCGGTAATGATCAACCTGTCATCACTTGATTTCAATGCTGTAGTTAATTGTAAATTAGTACTGGTTCCATTACCTTGTGACCAGGGTTCTTGCTCGACGCTTGTCTTTGTATACGCCGCTAACCTGGTTAACGTATGTTGTGGCTAGCTTAAATTAATCACTGCTCAATAGCCCAACACAGTGAATCGGCCGTCAGAAGCCGTGTATGTGTTATTTTTTCCCTCTATTCTAGTCAATCTATGAGAATGCTATTCTTAATTTGTTACTCTAGGTAGCCATTAAGTTGCCATTTTTTAGGTGTTTAGATGGAGTGCGGCTCCTTTGAGCATAGATTCGCCAATTTCGAATTTTGTGTTTTTCCACCAGTTTTTATCTAAATGTCGTTTTTATTGGTATTGAGCTGTACTTAATGTTAACTGTCGCCGTAAGCTGTTGTGAACGGTGCACTTTCCTGTTATTCACCTTAATGTTCTAGTCAATGTGCAAACTCACTAATTATTTTCCCTTTAAATGGAGTGTGGCTGCCTTGATGTTCTTTAACGCGCCTACGCGCATATTTATATTTATGGGAGAACTTCAATTGTGTTCGCCAGTTGAACTTTAACTAAAGTGCAGAAAACCGAATCAGGTGTTTATTATTGTTCTAGTGCTATTATCTGTCAAGTGTAACACGCGACATTTTCGTGGTCCGTTGCTAAGCGTTACAATAAATGCAAATTTCAGTGAAGTGACGCGGTATTTCAGTTGTTCCAGTGATTTCCTATCTCCGCATACAATATTTGATATGAGACTGCTTAAGTCATTGTTGAAATATTAGAGGGATGTGCGCGTGCCTCATCGCGTTTGCATTTAAGA
This sequence comes from Schistocerca americana, assembly GCF_021461395.2. Lineage (NCBI taxonomy): Eukaryota > Metazoa > Arthropoda > Insecta > Orthoptera > Acrididae > Schistocerca > Schistocerca americana. The sequence continues at coordinate 105,204,778 of NC_060123.1, forward strand.
ACTTTACATAATAAAGCTACCTGTCACGAGAAATTACAGTTATGAAATAGAAGACGATGAGATTTATTTCATTCTGAAAATAAGCATGCTAGTGCAAAGAGCTACTATCGAGTTTGTGATGCAACGCATAGAAAACGCCGAGGTCAGTAAAGATTTATAAGTAGCTTGGATTTCATTACCAAGTACGAGTCGTTGTACATAAGAATAAAAAGCACGCCTCATATAATTGCGTAGGCTTCGGCGGCCAGAGTCGATTGACATAAAAGTTTCCTGGGTATGGTACGGAGTCATAATGTATAAAACTGTTGCTGCTGGAGAGAAACCAACGTTTCGGCCACGGTTGTAGCGGTGGACCCAGACCCAGAAGAACACAGCTGCAACCGTGACCGAAACGTTGGTTTTTTCTCCAGCAGCAGTAGTTTTATACATCCTGACGGGGTACCATATCCTGATAACTTTTCCGTCGAAGCTGGGGAATAAGTTTTCCACATTCTCTAATGGGTCGAAGTCATGTAACGATTCTCTTACGGCCAAGAAAATATACTCTCGTGCTCAGAACAAACAGAACACCTGTAACGACTAGAGCTATAACGTTCACATTCATAGGAACGTACGTCAATATGTTCTGCAGTCATGATTAGGATCTGAACCATGTCGGCCCGCTGATTCGAGGTTAACATCGATATTGCGGCGCAACACCACAAAACGGTAAAATGTACCTGCGGCTCTCGTTTCGCTATAAAATGGAAATGAGAGTATGGCGTCGTGGGCCCCTAATCGGGGAATTTCGGACGCCAAGTGCCAGCTTTCTTTCATTCGATGCGTCTTGCGCGCTGGTGATGAGAATGAAATGATAACATCCAGCCACCGAGCTGAGAAAACCTCCAACCCGGCTGGGAATCGAACCCGGGCCCGCTTGAATGGGAGGTGAACACGTTACCACCCAGCTAAGAACGTGGATGTTGTCGGTATAAACCGGAGATAATGGATCAGTGTGACTTGAGCAGAGGTGCAGGATGCCTCCCAGACTTGTGCCCGAACCATACCGTCAGATTAGTGAGTTTGAAAGAGAGAGCATTTTTGGTATGAGAGAATGTGATGTATTCATCCTTGAATTTGCTGCTTGTGAGGGACTATGTGTTTCGGTAGTGAAACATATGTGTGAAGAATGGTTCACAGAAAGCCATAGAACACGACGAGATGGGTCAGATCACACCACCCAGACCACCACAACCCTCCCCTCCCCAAGCCCCCTCCCCCCCGCCCCCCGCCGAGCCCCCCCCCCCCCCCCCCCGAGGAGATCGACGCCTCATCCGAATGGCACTGCAGGAAAGATCTGCATCGTCCTCGGATCTGAGACAGCGGTGCCACACATCATACTCTATCAAGTGTGACAGTCTGCCGTTTTTTACTGCGGCATGGGTTACGTGCACTTTGCCCACTTCTCCGTCTGCCTTCGCCGTACTCGTATGTGCAGAAACAAGCTAGTCCGCATTGGTGTACGGAACGACATCAAAGGGAATAGGAGTGGCACCAGACAATGTTTTTTGGATAAATTCAGTTCTGTTTGTTTAAAAATGAAAGCTGAATTTTGGTTCGCCGCAGATAGGGGAAGCAGCATCCTGCGACCCGTAACCATACCCTTTCTGCACAACACGCCAGACGTCATTTTTCAGCAAGATAATGCACAACCGCATGTTGCTGCAAGAACACAGGACTTCTTGGTGTTACAAGATGCCATCCTTTTGCTTTTTTCTTTTTTTTTTTTTTTTTTTTTTTTTTTTTTTGTCATCTGTCTACTGACTGGTTTGATGCGGCCCACAACGAATTCCCTCCCTGTGCTCACCTCTTCATCTCAGAGTAGCACCTGCAACCTACATCCTCAATTATTTGCTTGACGTATTCCAATCTCTGTCTTCCTCTACAGTTTTTGCCCTCTACAGCTCCCTCTAGTACCATGGAAGACATTCCCTCATGTCTTAGCAGATGTCCTATCATCCTGTCCCTTCTCCTTATCAGTGTTTTCCACATATTCCTTTCCTCTCCGATTCTACGTAGAACCTCCTCATTCCTTACCTTATCAGTCCTCCTAATTTTCAACATTCGTCTATAGCACCACATCTCAAATGCTTAGATTCTCATCTGTTCCGGTTATCTCACAGTGTGTAGAATATTCACTACCATATAATGCTGTACTCCAGACGAACATCCTCAGAAATTTCTTCCTCAAATTAAGGTCGGTATTTGATATTAGTAGACTTCTCTTGGCCAGAAATGCCTTTTTTGCCATAGCGAGTCTGCTTTTGATGTCCTCCTTGCTCCGTCCGTCATTGGTTATTTTACTGCCATCCTGATGTTAAGTTTCTTGCTGTTCTCATTTCTACTACTTCTCATTAACTTCGTCTTTCTCCGATTTACTCTCAAACCATACTGTATACTCATTAGACTGTTCATTCCGTTCAGCAGAACATTTAATTCTTCTTCACTTTCACTCAGGATAGCAATGTCATCAGCGAATCGTATCATTGATATCCTTTCACCTTGTGTTTTAATTCCACTCCTGAACCTTTCTTATATTTCCATCATTGCTTCCTCGATGTACAGATTGAAGAGTAGGGGCGAAAGGCTACAGCCTTGTCTTACACCCTTCTTAATACGAGCACTTCGTTCTTGATCGTCCACTCTTATTATTCCCTCTTGGTTGTTGTACATATTGTATATGACCCGTCTCTCCCTATAGCTTACCCCCTACTTTTTTCAGAATCTCGAACAGCTTGCACCATTTTATATTGTCGAGCGCTTTTTCCAGGTCGACAAATCCTATGAAAGTGTCTTGATTTTTCTTTAGCCTTGCTTCCATTATTAGCCGTAACGTCAGAATTGCCACTCTCGTCCCTTTACTTTTCCTAAAGCCAAACTGATCGTCACCTAGCGCAATCTCAATTTTCTTTTCCATTCTTCTGTATATTATTCTTGTAAGCAGCTTCGATGCATGAGCTGTTAAGCTGATTGTGCGATAATTCTCGCGCTTGTCAGCTCTTGCCGTCTTCGGAATTGTGTGGATGATGCTTTTCCGAAAGTCAGGTGGTATGTCGCCAGACTCATATATTCTACACACCAACGTGAATAGTCGTTTTGTTGCCCTAGCCCGGATTATCACCAGACCTGTTGCCAATCGAAACCGTGTGGGATATGATGGAACGACGGTTGCAGTAATGTGACCCAGTGCCAACCACCAAAGACGAACTTTGGAAGCAGGTGAATGCAGCGTCGATGGCTATGCCACTGGACTCCATTCGCGCTTAGTCGCACCGATTTCATCTTGTAAGGAACAAGTTATCATGGACCATAGCGGACCTCGAGCTTACTGAGCAACGGGACACATGTTTAACCAAGGTGACTGAAAGCCAATCATCTCTGCAGAACGTACTAATGTTCTGTGAATCTGAACGTCCAGTCTCTAGTTGTTCAAGGTGTTCGGTTTTTTCTGTTCAAGAGCACAGATCAGGCGGAAGGACGGATATATGAGCAACATTTCCGCGATTCCCATGTCTTAGCCAGTGTCCCTTCTTGATCGGTACGATCCCATGTACATGTAGTAATGGGTTATATTCTTGTACATTTGCAATATTCGTGTTTCGCTTGCTAGTGGCATTGAGAAGAATTGAGCACATTACTTTAAACGGTGAAGTATGTAGTAGTCGAATACTGTAGAACATCCTCAACGGCTGTAAAGTGTCGTTTTCGTTACGTCATTGATAATTGATGGTGTAGGTGGGCGTCCGAATAAGGGGAGGTGGCATGTTGTGTGAGGTAGCTAACAGTCTTCTGACAGAAGGCTTTCGTAAATGGCCACTCCACATCTGGATGCAAATTTTGTAGAAGAATTATCCGTCCACAATTAAAATCAGTCGCAATCTGTATCTATGCAGGCGGCCGTTACGACTGAAGTGTTTGTGCTATCCTCGTATTTACAAATTATATTTTTAAAATACACACACACACACACACACACACACACACACACACACACTGAAGAGCCAAAGCAACTGTTAACCTTGCCTAATGTCGTGTAGGACCCCTGGGAGCATGCAGAAGTGCCGCAGCACGACGTGACATGGACTCGACTAATGTATAAAGTACTGCTGCAGGTAACTGACGCCACGAATCCTAAAGTGCTGTCCATAAATCCGTAAGAGCACGAGTGAATGGAGATCTCTTCCGAACACCACGTTGCAAGGTATCCAAGATATGCTTAATATTGTTCAAGCCTGGGGAGCTTGGAGGTCAGTAGAGGTGTTTCAACTCAGGAAAGCGATCCTGGAGCCACTCTGTAGCAATTTTGGACGTCTGGGGTGCCGCATTGTCCTACTGAAATTGCCGATGTCCGACGGAATGAACAACGGACATGAATGGATGCAGGTAATCAGACCGGATGCTTACGTATGTATCACCTGTCAGAGTCGCATTATATCTCTCCACCTGCTCACGCCACACACCAACACAGAGCGTCCAACAACTTTAACAGTCCCCCGCCGCAGACATGCAGGGTCATTACATTCGTGATGTCTCCATATCCGTACACGTTCATCATCTCGGTACAATATGAAACGAGGCTCGCCCGACTAGGCAACATGTTTCATTCATCAAGTCCAATGTTGGTGTAATGCTTCGTGTAGTGCAGTAATCTATGGTACATGAGTGGGCCTTCGGCTTTGGAAGTTCATATCGATGATGTTTCGTTGAATGGTCCGCAGGCTGACACTTGTTGATGGCTCAGCGCTGAAATCTGCAGCAATTAGCGGAAGGGTAGCACATCTGTCACATTGACGTATTCTCTTCAGTCATCGTCGGTCCCTTTCTTGCAGGATCTTTTTCCGGCTGCAGCAATGTCGGAGATTTGATGTTTTACCGCATTCCTGATGTTCACGGAGCACTCGTGAAATGCGAGTATTGGAAATTCCCACTTAATAACTACCTCGGAGGTGCTGTGTCCCATCGCTTATGGTTCCGACTACAACACCACATTCAAACTCACTTAAATCTTGGTTACCTGCCATTGTAGCAGCACCATCCGATCTATAGCTTCACCAGCCACTCGTTGCCTTATACAGGCGTTGGCTACCGCTGCGCCGTATTCTGCCTATTTACATGTTCCCGTTTTTGAATACGCATTCCTATACCACTTTCTTGAACGCTCCATTCTAGCAAAATTCCGACGACAGTGGAACAGCTAAGAACAAGGCTCCACCTCGCCCACTACGCGATGTCTCGCTGGCCTAGGAAGCGCAAACGGCGTTCCGCACAAGCCTCGAAGCATGCCCACGCACGCCATTCTGCAGCCACCGCCTCCCCCCCCCCCCCCCCCTCTTCAAACCGACGTGCCTCTGCGCCTGCGCAAACACTGTTTGCTATGCCGCGCGATCGCATTGCCCGCTCAGTTCCGACCGTCATTTGTATTTGCATCTCAAAGACGACCTCGGCTCGTGGCCGCGCCTGCTGTTTTGCCACCGTGTGCGGCCCACAGCCACCACTGCAGACGCCATGCTGGGGACAAGTCACAGGGAACCGCCAGCGCCTGCAATTCCGCCGCCATTGTCGGCTGAGGTGAGCGCAGGCGGCAGGTTCCCCGCGGCTCTTAACTCGCTTTAACATTTGGCGCTACACTCACTCCGTGTGTTGGTGGACCTTGGTGAACCGAGACCGAATCACTGGCTTTGCTCAGTTGCCTCTTCTGAAGCTGATGCTGTGATGGTTTTATTTCGCAAAGGAAAAGCTTTTCCCTCGTAGCGAAGAGAATGGATTGTTGAAACGAGAGGGATATAACTAAGAGTTTTGGATGAGGGTGGAAAAATTTTGTAGACCACGGTGTGCCATTACTTCATTCATTCAGCATTTGCATTTGAGAATGAGAGCACTTCCAGAAATTACACAAAATAACAAACCTTTACGAAACAGTTTATTGCTGACAACACACAAAAATTATGAAATTGAAAAGTTTATCGCTTACTACTTTCATTACCGCTGTTCACGCAGTACAACTGCCACATGAAGCAAGTCATTCTAATTCATCACTTTTTTACCACTGTCTGTATTCGCGACATGTTTTACAGAGAGTGTTCCCCTATACCACTGAATTTACCAGCACACTTACACCACTGTACGAGGTATAGTTCAGGAGACATAACATCAAAGAAACTGAGATTTGTGAAACCTGCTGCATCATGCACGACTCTTAAATTTTTTACTTCATTAAGGCCAACTCTATTCGCCACACATTTCACAGACAGTAACCACATATGCCACTGAATGTACCTTCGAAATTGCATTACTGTGCAACACATGGTTCATGAGACATTACGTCAGAAACAATGTGCAAGTCTGTGACCCTCTTATGACGTTTAAATATATTACGTCTTTGCAACTACACATGTTCACAACAGATTTCGCAGACAGTAGTCATATAGTTGGATGTACCTGTAAAATTATATAATAATACGATGCATAGTTAAGGAGATACGTCATAAATATTAAGCTGAGTGAGAATGAAACAGAACGGTGAAATTCACTAGATTTACAGGTGAGACATGTGTTCAAATGCTTGTGGAATGTGTTCAGTATATGTTACATTTGAAATGTGCACACGCGAGCAAATCATTGGGTAAAAGACCGTCGTAAACCGTTGCAAATATTTCAACCAAATTTGGGAGACATATTAGTTACCATCTGGAAAGGAATACTGAGGCAGTAAGAACCGCCCATCTCTTGGGGTGGCTGATAACATGAAGAGAGGGGAGGAAAAGGGGTCAAGGAAGAGGTGTACAGAGACTGGGGTGGGGGGAGGAGGTGATTGGCAGAGGGAAGGGGCAGAAGGAAATGGAGAGAAAAAGCGGAGGAGGAAATGGACAAAGGGTGGAGAAATATAGTCGGAGAGATGGTAAAGGAGGGATGCTTTAATACTAGAGTGGAACTAATACACACGTGGGCAACGCCGGATACTTAGCTATCTTTACATATACGCAGAGAACATCAAGTCCTGGTACATAGTTTACAGAGAGATATTGCAGTAGATTTCTGGCTCTCCGGACACACCGAATCAAATTACGATCCATTCTAAGCATGTCACAAACACTCGTGAAAGCATTTACTTACTCCCTTTCCTGGCACATTTTGTAATTCGTTATTCGGTCGCGTCAAAGTGATTTCCATGAAGTAAACGAGTGAGTTACAAGCAAAATGAGTTCTATCAGCTTTACCCATTGCGTAAAATTTGGTGCTATATTTTCAATGTCAAGCGCTTCGCTGGGCTGCAAGTGACTTGCGCCGCATGACTTTCAAGAGATAACATTTGTGGTGGCGCATAAGCATGGACAAGCAGCTTCTGCATTAATATTTTCTTTTAAAAATTACTGTTTAACCACGGCTAGCACCGCGGGTGGCACATAGTGTATAGCAAAAGAGTCCATACCATAGGATCATCAAGGTTATCAGTGACAAAAACGAATTTTAATAACGATTTGAGACGATAAATGTGTTTCCCAAGCTCTAGGTCTCGAAAGTAATATTCAAAAGATTAAAGCCGTGAACCCAGTTATTTTTACCGTTCATAACGAAAACTATGCTCTAGATGTTGTAAATGAATACTTTTATTTCGAACATAAAATGCAACTTGAAAAGAAAACGCAGCATCGGAGACCACCAGATAAACTGCCGTCACCTGAATGGAATTCGGGAAACTTGGTTAACATATCCGTAAATAGACTATATCAAAGATTTATAACGGAACGTCTACGACAGATACATTCTGCCACAATCAATATTTTATTTCTTAGTCCCGGGTGTTTTCCTTGGTTTGATGTGGCCCGCCAAGAATACCTCTCCTATGCCAAACTTTTTAACAAAGAGCAGCACTTGAAAATCAAGTCCTCGATTATTTTCCGAGTGTATTTCAATATCTGTCTTCCTCTACAGATTTCACCGTTTACAGTTCCCTCAAGATGTCTTAGCAGATGTCCTATCATTCTGCCCTTCTTCTTGTCAGCAGTTTCCCATGCATTCGTTTCCTCGCCGATTATGCGTAGAACCGCTTATTCCTTACGTATCATTCCACCTAATTTTCAACAATCTTCTGTAGCACAAAATCTCAAATGCTTCGATTCTGTTCAGTTACGGTTTTCACACAGTTCATGTCTCGCTACATACAATGCTGTACCCAAACGCACATTCTCAAAAGATTGAGGCCTATGCTTGATACTAATAGACTTTTCTCGGCCAGGAATCAGTTTCCTGCCCTCTTTGCTCCATCCGTCATGGGTTACTTTGCTGGATAGGTAGCAGAAATCCTTAACTTCATCTACTTTGTGATCACCAACTGTCTTGTTAGGTTTCCCCCTATTATCATATCAGCTACATCTCATTACTTTCGTCTTTCTGCGATTGACTCTCAGTCCATAACCTGTATTCGTGAGATTATTAATTCATTCAACATATCCTGTAATTATTCTTTACTTTCCCGTAGGATTGCAATGTCATCTGCAAATCTTATCATCGATACCCTTTCACCTTGAATTTTATTCCCACTCTTCAGCCTTCCTTTTATTTCCGTCACTGCTTTTTCGATCTGTAGATTGAATAGCAAAGGCGAAAGTCCACACCACTGTCCTACTCCAGTTTTAATCTGAGCACCTCGTTCTAGTCTTCCACTCCTATAGTTCCTATTTCGTTCTTTTTCGTATTGTGTAAAATACGTCTTTTGCTGTAGCTTACCCGTATTTTCATCAGAATGGTGAACATCTTGCACCACTTTACACAGTCGGACCCTTTTTTCCGGTCGATAAATCTTATGAGAGAATCTTTTTTTTCTTTTTTTTTCAGGATTATTTTCGTTACTAACCACAACGTCAGAACCGCCCGTCTGGTATCCTTACTGTTCCTAAAACCAAACCAATTGACTTCTAACAGATCTCCATTTTCTTTTCCGGTATTCTGTACATTGTTCCTGTCTGCATCTCTTTTAAATTCTGATTCTAATATGGATTCCTTATCTCTTCCATTTTTACTGGTGTTTCTTCTTCTGTGGCTTCATCAGACAAACCCTGCCCTTCATAGAGGCCTCTGTGTCTCTTCCCGCCTCTTCGCTCTCTCTTCTGCGTTTGACAGTGGGATTCCTAGTCCACTCTTGATGTTACCGCCATTGCTTGCAACAATGTGTGTACTTTCTCGGTTACTAGTACAATGCTCCCGACAGTCATTTCTTATTCGATTGGTTCACATCATGCATGCAACCATTTCGTCTTAGCTTCCCTGTATTATCCGCTTACTTAATTCCTACGTTATAAGTATTTCTGTATTCCTTAAACATTTTTGTACTATCCTTCTTCCCTTGCGCTTCTTAAAGATGTAAATTCCTCCACAACTGAACTTCCTCTTGAGCTACTCATTATCGCAGTGTCTATATCCTCTGAGAACTTCAAGCATGTCCCTTCACTCCTTCGTACTTCAATACGCCTCTTCTTAATGCATATTTTCTTCCTTACTAGTCTCTGGAAATTCAGCCTGCACTTCATCTTCACTAAATTGCGATCTGAGTACTCCTTACACTCCAATATCTGATTTCGGGATCTCTCCCTGACCATGAACTGAAATCTTCCCGAAATTCCCAACTTTTCCCCAATACATCACCTCCTCTTGCGATTCTTGAGCAGAGCACTCGTTACTTCCATCTGAGGTTTATTGCAGTTTTTATCTTCTCTTTTTCCTACTACCAAGCCCGCACAGGTAACTTTCAAGAAGTCAACAGTGCCATCTAAGGCCTTCCTTTCGGTTTTTTGTTTCTCCTTTTCAATGTTTCGTATTTTTCCTGGAACTGACGAAAGAAAGAACTTCTAAATTCCACATTATGCCATTCTTTATTGAGTTGTGTTTCGTGGATATGCAGAGGTTTCCTGCCATTCGGTCGGTATCTCCGACTTCATGCAGCTGAACACGGAGTGTGTCCGGGGAGGTGAATGAAGCTGACTGAATTCTGTGTCAGACTGACCGCTAAAATTCTTTTTTTATAATCTGTAGGACGAGTAGTACGTCCGACTGTGGCCTCTTCCGCCAATGCACCGCGAACGCCCGAGGAGTATATGGAAATTGAAATTTGTGGTAAGTCCTATGGGACCAAACGGTTGATGTCATCGGTCCCTAAGCTTACACACTACTTAATCTAACTTAAACTTACCCTAAGGACAACCCACACACCCATGCCCAAGCGAGGACTCGAATCTCCAACGGGAGCAGCCACGTCAACCGTGACAAGGCGCCCCAGACCGCACGGCTAACCCGCTCAGCGCCCGAGGAGGAAGCCGGTCACCCTGGGGCGAGCTCCTGAAGAGAAGACACTGCAGTCATTATGCAAGCACTCAGCGGGAAGCCAGGCGGACATCCTCTACTTAATACAAAGGTTGGCTCAAGTTGTTTCGCCCAGGTCACCGTCTACTCCATGTCTTAGGCCTATCGGACCCCTAGAGAAAGCGTCTGCAATTAGGTTCTTTCCCCCTGGTATATACTCGATTGTAAAGTTATATTCTTGTAGGCAAAGTGCCCAGCGAGATAACCTGGCATGGGCCAAATTTGCCGACATCAGGAATTTTAGTACCTGATGGTCGGTAAATACCTTCATGTTCCTTCCGTATAAGAAATATCTAGATTTACTGAAGTCCAAGATACCTGCCAGCCCCTCGAGTTCCGTGACCGAGTAGTTTCCTTCTGCTCACGACAGCACTGTGCTCGCGAAAGAAACGGGCTTCCAGGTCAGCGAATCGTTAGCTTCTTCTTCTTGAAACAGAACCGCACCAATACCGTTCGCCGAACTGTCCGTCATGAGGTAGAAACCGCGATTCAAGTCTGGATGTGAGTGAGAGAACAGGTACATTTACTAATGCCTCCTTCAACCTTTCGAATTCGTCCTGTGCTTGAGCGAGACAATACCAGATCGTAATCTTTCCTGTTAGAGCGCAGAGACGAGTAGTGGTCAGCATGCTCAAGTTCACTAATTTCTTGAAATAATTTGCGACTATTAAGAATCCTCTTAGCTGCCTCTTCCTTGTTGGCCTTGGAAATTCAGCAATTGTTTTATCTCCCTCAGTGTCGTGTTTAATCCCGTTCACCGAAACTATGTGACCTAGAAGCTTTATTCTCTTACGCCCAAATTGAGATTTATCTAAGTTCACTGTTGTACTGGCTCATTCTAATACGTCTAATAAACGGTTCAACACCTCATTGTGTTCTTCCCAGGATTTTTCTGCTATTAGCACATCGTCAATGTATGTTGTAATTCTCTCGCATAGGTACTCAGGATGGATGCTGCTGAGGCCTCGTATGAACGCTGCGCTGAAACATTCAGTCCGAAAGGAAGCCGTTTAAATTGGTAGCAGTCCCCATAACACAAGAATTTGGTATACTGCCTACACTCTGGATGCAACACGATTTCCCAGTAACTGGCTCTCAGATCAACGTAGATTAATACCTTCACTCCATGGAAATGTTGCAATAACTCTTCCATACTCTCCGGTCTGTCTGTTTCTGCTTTAATAATTGTGTTGATTTGCTGAGAATCCAGCACCAATCTTACTGATGCACCTTTTTTCCGTACTACCAAAAGTGGTGAGTTGTACGAACTGAAATGGCTCTGAGTACTATGGGACTCAACTGCTGAGGTCATTAGTCCCCTAGAACTTAGAAGTAGTTAAACCTAACTAACCTAAGGACATCACAAACATCCATGCCCGAGGCAATATTCGAACCTGCGACCGCAGCGGTCTTGCGGTTCCAGACTGCAGCGCCTTTAACCGCACGGCCACTTCGGCCGGCCTGTACGAACTCACGGCGCCTTCGACAACATCCTGCTCGAGCATCTTTGCTACCTCTGCCTTCACTTTTCGTTTCTGTGCTAACGGAATGGGGTATGGCCTCAATAAAAACTTTTTGTTTTCTCGTACTTGGAACTTGTATTCAAAGTCTTTTATCACACCCAAATGCATGTGATAATATACTTTGGTGATTCCTTAAAACCTCTAGCAACCTTTAATGGGCGTCCTCTGGCATGTCTCCTATGCTGTGCATGCTTTCTTCGATTATTTTTCAGAAAACACCATTCCTTCCATGCACGGATAGCGGTAAGCTCACTCTGCTAATATAGTTTACGAGGGTCTCCGGTTTCTGGTGGAATCCCAGGTAAGTGAGAATTTTTAGGCAGCTAGCTTCAGACTTGTCCCTTATGACCCAATTATCGAACTTCAATTCAACGGGATTCCCCTCTCTGTTTAAAGACTTGATACCTCCACCCAAGTCTACAATTGCCTGGTGAGCGTTCATAAAGTCTACCCCTAAAACTACTTCAGTGTTGAAACCTCTTGGCATATTAAAACTGTGTACCGGACCGAGACTCGAACTCGGGACCTTTGCCTATGCCGGGCAAGTGCTCTACCAAGTGAGCTAAGCAAGGAGAATATAACATCCCCCACACTGTGGCTAAGCCATGTCTCCGCAATATTCTTCCTTCCAGGGTTGCTAGTTCTGCAAGGTTTGCAGTTTGGATTATAGGAAACGATGTATTGGCAGAATTTAAACTGTGAGGATGGGTCGTGAGTCGTGCTTGGATAACTAAGTTGGTGGAGCACTTGCCCGTAAAAGGAGAAGGTCTCAAGTTCGAGTCTCGGTCCGGCACACACTTCTAATTGTCCAGAAAGTTTCGTATCAGCTCACATTCGGCTGCAGAATGGAACTCTCATTCTACTTCGGTGTTCATTAAGGGCACAATGAAGAAGTGTTCCTCGAACTCCTCGCCCTGGCATTTGAACATGATCCTAGGCTGCCACTCAACTTCTACACTGTTAACGTATATTGTCCCTTCCACCTTCGTCCCTCGCTACGGTAACGTCGGCAAAGCCTCCGCCTCCCCGCGTTTTTGGAAAGCAACCAGGCATTTCTGTGAGAAACCAAGTATTTTATATATCAACAACATTCACTTAATAAAAATCAGGGAAAGTACTCATTGGTCACTCACTTTACTTAATAGTCCGATTATATGGGATGCTGCCTGATCATCAGTAATACAAAATAGAAGTAGCAATTTTGTCCCACCTGGCTATCTCTCCTAACTAAGATGACTAAAGGAGCCTTCATGCAGAGCGTCTGTACTCACCAGAGTCTCAGCAGGGCATGTCTAACCGTCTCCCCTCATCCACACACGGTGGCTGGAAGGGATCAGAGAGTCTGCACAGCGGGTATTTGCCAACCTAACGGGGCCTGCTAACGAGCGGGGAACATGTCTCTCCGGTCCAGTCCAGTCGCACTCTACTTGATACAATGGCTGGCTAAACTGCATCTCCACATACACAGAACCCACAGCAGACAGCCCATTCATGCGTGATAAGACTACCCGCATTCACACTTGCAGACTATACTGACATAATTCCGCGGCAACTTTCGCCAAAGACCCGCGAGCGCCGAGTAGGAGGGGGAAGCTGGACACCCTGTGGCAAGCCCCTGAAGTGAGAACACTGCAGTCATTCTGCAAGCAGTTAGAGGGAAGCCAGCGGACATCCTCGCCTCGCTCAAGGAGGGACACATCGCGAAGGGCCTGCCTGAAAACGAGAAGAGTGTCGAGAAGTGATGCACACCTGCAGCCATTAGGACGGAACGCCAGGAACGTACACACGAAAGCATATGAGTTCTTCTGTCCTGGCGACAGTTATTTTACCTGCCTTAGAAAGCAAGAATGTTCCGACATTTCATGCATCCCGTGGGCACAGCGAGGAGCGTACACAAAGTGCGGGGAACTGGTGCGGGGAGGCTTGTGAAAGAAGTCATCCGTCTTAAGAAAATGTTTTTCTCGACAGTGAGAACATTCTTTATGAATCACCGATGCCGGCAGATTTTGAGACGGAGCACAAACTTGAGTCTGTTCAGGCCTCGTGCAGAGAGAGCAGTTATAAAGAGGTCTTGTGTAGCTGCTCTCCCTACAGCCTCGGAATGCAGGAAAGCATCTTAAGAACGTGAAATCGTCAGAGAAATGCCGATTGACGAGCCACACGCCAGCCACGCCAGATAGGATATTTCCACCCAACGCGGAGTGTCGTGCCGATGAAACGGCGATCCATCATTGTGCTGCATTGAATATTTCGCCCGCTAATGACGACGCCTAAAGGAAGAATATTTCGAAGAGGAGTTGAACTGGGAGATGGATGAGAAGGGAGTCGCGGAGACAACTCGGAAGCGAGAGGTCATGGGCATTCTTCCACCCATCGCCAACATCTGCCTTCCGACACCATGATAGCACAGCTTCGGCCACGCGACCGATGTAGGTTACGCAACTGTCAGACAGCGCGGATATCGTACCCGAGCATAACCGCAACGCAGAGATTGCTGATGAGGGAGGCCGACTCGCCCAGCACATTTTTGAGGCGACGCGTCGCACCGACGCGGCTACTGCCGCCGCACAGCAGTACGCATATGACGAACGGTAACGGAGAATGGTGAGACGATTCGTTCCCTCCACCTTCCCCTTAATAACTGAGTCCTGTCCACGCCCATTGAAATCGGCACCGAGATACATAATTTTGTTTTGGTTTGTGTAAACAGCACGAAAGTATATACATTTCTTTAAAGTTTTTATTGTATAAACAATCATCTACATTCATACAAGAACCCCTTAATTACGAACCATTTGCGTTTTATTTCATTTACTTATTGATATCAATTAATTGTTGGCTCCTAAAGTGGGGCAATCTCATTATTCATCTGCTCGTCATTTCATGTCCGACAGCACAGAGAAGAATTCACAATTCACTACATTTTTGACACCCAACGTGGGGCGACCTGATTGGTAATTTTGATGTCACAAAACAATTTCTCGAGTTCACTACATTTTTGGCGCCCAACGCGGAGTGACCTGATTGGTAATTTCGTATGACATCTGATGTCACAAAATAATTTCTCGAATTCACTACAAAAGGTACAGAATAGTTCTTTCAATGAAGAAGGAAAAGCGTTAGAGTTTACTGCTATCTCTTGGATGCCTAATAATGCAGCTAATTCTGCTAATTCTGTATGACACTATAATGACAGAGCACTGGTTTTGGCAAGACAATTAAGAATAAGAAATTATGTGCGTATCATTCTCTGTAACGACAAAAAATTCTGAATCTGAGATTATTTTACAAGTTACGGTCATCAAAATGAAAATAACCCAGATCTGATTCATTTTCCCGTCTAGTACAATTTTGGCTTGAGAGGCAACGGAGAAACTCCGTGAAATTCGCAACGTCTGAATATTTAAGTGCAGAATCATTACATCATACAAATTATAACGTGGTTACTTTTGCTGCCGTATTAACAGCAACGGCCCATCAGTTTCTTCCACTCAGGCGCGCTTCGTGAATACTATGGTACGGTGTACCCGACGGGAGGCCCTCGTCACACGACATTTCCATTTTTTTCCAATATTTCAAACTGATTTCCATGTACGTGAGTGTTAGTAACCAACCACAATCACTGACGTACATACTTGAGTTATATGTAATAACAAGATCACGTGGCGGTGTACAAACCACTTACGTAGAATGTTTGTTGGGGACAGCCTCCTCAAGCAGTGTAAAACGCATAAGCCACTATATGGTTATGTATAAACCACTCATATTAGCTACGTGCATTAAAAATTTCTGCTCAGTTTGTTCAGTGGTAAGTTTATGCGTGGCTGCCAACTGTTCACACAAACATAAATACTTTCTACCTTAACAGTTGTAAAAACGGTCTGCGTACTTCTACAATAGTTACGATTGATGGATGCAGACTGATGTATGTTCGAGTAAAATTAACACCATAGCATGTCTTAGAGATCGTTCGAACGAGGAAACTACATTCACGCATAACGTCTTAGGCAAGCTGGGAGGTCGTCCAATACATAGTACGATTTTAAATTACATGTGTTGTTCAGAAGTACGATGTTGTTCCTTTGGACAACCTTTTATGTCCGATGGAGCAGGCACTGCGCCGCCCACAGCTGTTGTGAAATACATGAAATGTATTCCCAGTTGCGAATATGGACAACCATCATCTTTATAATGGAATAACGACAACCAAAATCCCGATTTCCCACTTACCACGAGCGCACCCCATTAAAATTTCATAATGAGCGTTCGAGTGCAAATTGTAGACATGTGGTTGACGATTTACGGATTTCTGGGCGTGGTCGTGAGTCGTGCTCAGATAGCTTAATGGTAAGACGACCACTCGTGATATGTGGGAAATTCGTGTTAGTGTCCCTGTCCTCCACAAATTTTCACTTTCGTCATTCCATTACACAGTTGACGCTTGTACAAATCCGCAACTTGGAATAAATTTCATGTAAATAACAACTGTAGCCACCGCAGTTCCTGTTCCTTCGACGTACACTCATGTCCGAAGAAACGTTGCATTGTACTTCTGAAGTCAATATCATATTTATTCGTCGACAGCGGGCAGGCGGCAATCAATTAAAATGGCTCCCCTCTACGGGAATACACATAATGAAGACAGGAGTGCAGGTTGTACATACATGGTAGACGACATACGCAAGTTTGGTTCTGGCCGTGAGTGGTACTCGGATCACCAGCTGGTTAAATCAACCACTCGCGATAAGCGGGGAAACCGGGTTCGAGGCCCAGTCCGGCATAATTTTCACTGTCATCATTCAATTACACAGCAGATGGTTGTCTATATTCCCAACTACTAAGACAAAATACTTCTGATTCAATACTGGAAGCATTTAAAACTTCACCAGCGAGTAGACAACCATGAAATATTAGGGAAGAAGCTGGTATCTGGCCATCGGTGCATACGCCTGAAGATAGCCAGAAACCTTTGCGGCGAAGCTCATTTAGTTGATTTAAACATTCAGCTTGAGGTCATTTTCTGAACGGTGAAGTAATAAATAAAAAAAAAAAAAATGGTCCAGAGCATTGACATCACTCCTCACATCCAACTAAATGGCTACCACTGGTGTAGTCGCCACGTGACTTGGTCCAGAGGCGAACGATTCTAGAGACAAAACGGACTGCGTATGGCGCAATGCGCCATCACAAGCGGTTTTTACAAAGGACGTTTTGTAAACGGCGAAACTGGTCTGCTGTTCACGTTCTACTGTCATGAGCATCAGTGAAAACTGTTGAAAGATGGTGAAACGACGAGTGGGCGACAAGGTGTTGAACGTCTGCTACTGACGCCGGACGAATTCATCTGGGACTCCTTGATACTAGTGGTACAACAACAGCGGAAAATTGTTGCTGACCACCAACATCCTTTTGTGCCTTCGCAAAGCCGATGGTATCTTCCACTACAATAACTGTTCGTGTCACGAGGCAAAAACGTGCTACTATGGTTGGAGGAGCATGAGAGTGAAGTCACGTGGATGTCCTGGCCACCAGATACACCTGATATGAGCCCTATGGAACATATTTGGACACCACCAAGCGCCAGCTCCTCTCCCACAATACATCTGTCCTCAAGCACGGGAACTGTGTGACATGGACGTAGAAATCAGGCGCCACCTACGTCTGCGATCGTACTACCGAATCCATGCAACGCAGTATTCAACGCAATTGAGCAGTCTGTCCTAATGTAATGTGTAATTACGTTCTAAAATACTCTGTTCCGGAGTCGGCTATGATGGCCCAACGGTACCGACCGGCTGCCGTATCATCGGTACCGACCGGCTGCCGTATCATCCTCAGTCCATTGGCGTAACTGGATGCAGATATCGAGGGGCATGTGGTCAGCACACCGCTTTCCCGGCCGTATATCTGTTTCCGAAACCGGAGCCGCTACTTCTCAAGCAAGTAGCTCCTCAGTTTGCCTCACAAGGGCTGAGTGCACCCCGCTTGGGAACAGTGCTCGAAAGACCGTATGGTCACCCATCAAAGTGCTAGCCCACCCCGACAGCGCTTAGCATCGGTGATCTGACGGGTACCAGTGTTACCACTGCGTCAAGGCTGTTGTCATCTAACATGCCAGTGACCGCAAAATCATTAACATCAGTGCGACTTGTGTGCTCACGATATTTGTTAACGGACAGTATGTATAAAACCGTAGTAAATTCACAATCTCAGTTTGTTTGGTTTCCACTCCCATCCCATTAAGACTGCGGTAGAAGATGGGATGTTTAGTATCTTACAGTCTATTGACTTTTTAAAAAAGTCGCGAATGTATTACCCTTCGAAGATTAGAGCCATTTTATAAAGGCCTACAAGTTGAAGTTGCCAGAAAATACTAATAGGAAAAATATGAAAGTCAACATTTGTGGCTCGTAGTGATCATCGTTATGAGTTTGGATCTATTAGCAAGTTGTGCAAACTCAGATAGCAGGCATTAACACGTGTGCTCTACATAGTGCATATTTGAAGTGGGCTGCTCGTTGCATATCTAAACGTCCTCCATACGGTATCGTTGGAATAACGAGGTATTCTGGGTCTTTATCTTTTACGTTCGACGGTAAAATAAAAAAAAAAAAAATGCCGTTGAAGGTAACGAAAAGTGTTGGCGAGGGGAATGTGACTGAAGATGATTCCACATCTAAAAGGAGGCAGAAATCAAAGAATATATGGGCAATGAAGTGTATTAACGTACTAGGGTGATTCAATAAATAAGTCGTTACGCCAGAATACGGCATATTCTTTTAAATGGAGCGTCTGTATACAGAAGGCGGCAGCACATGTCGCGTGGAAGGTAGTCGGAACACACTATTACTCCGCCAATGATTAACGATCTGCAGTCAGACGTAGACGGCAAATGTGCTATGAGTTAACACCCGACCAATGCAACGCGATTTTTGTGAGCCGGAGGACTATCTGCAGAGCATGACCATAACGAAATTCGTCTCGATTATGCTTAGAACTGTATGTAATGGAAACTTTTGTTCAATTTGGTTCACGAATTCAGCAAAGGACAAAAAAAGAAAATGAAACCTCACACAAAGAGTCAGCGTCCTTCCCGCCCTGGTTATCCTAATGGAACATTATTTCCCAGTCCTGCCCCCAGGACACATCGGTTTTGTGTTGTTCAGTAATGTAAGAAACCAAATAAGCTTGTTATATCCCGAGGGATCGCTTGTTAGATGCGAAGACCGTTGTAAGGGTTCTGTTCTGCAAGTTCTTACTGCTTTGTCGAGATATTGGATAGGTGCTAAATTTACAACGGAATACGCTGAAAAGTAAAACAAATATCAGGCTGATGTACATGGCTCTGATGTCTCTGTTCCAGTGCAATGATTTATTTATTGGCTTACCTTCGAATATATCTTCTTCCGCGTCAGTCTGAAACGTACTGTGTCAAAATCAATGTCTCAGTGAGAAAAACGAGGAAATCATCCGTTCGTAAGAAAATGAATTTACCTGATAGTTAAGCTGTTACTGCTACACTCGTTTTTTGACTCGAGTCCATTACAAAATCGTAACAGCATGGCTTTGGCACTTAACAAAATGTGTTGGTTTAAACTAATTTCTGATGAAGGCTATAACAGTTCTGAAATCAAGAGTCAGATACAATAAATAATTAACAGTCTCACAACCATCTAGTCAATAACACAAATATTAAACTGTGCCCTCATATATGTGCAAGAAGAATGTTTCGCACTCATGTTTACTTTCCTCCATTCAAGTGGAAGCAAGTGATTATTTAACACAGCATTACTTTTCATTAACGAGGGCTGTTCGGAAAATATGGTCCGATCGGTCGTGAAATGAAAACTGCAGTGAAAATCGAAAATGTTTTATTCGCAACAGCTAGCCACACCTTCCAGCTACCTCTCTAAATAGTCGCCACTCGGGCATAGACATTTGCCGTGGCGCTGTACAAACTTTCCAGTAATCTCGTCACAGAAAGCAGCCACCTGTGCTTTTCCATCAGTTCTCTATGCTGTTCTACCTTTCGTTGTTTGTGCCGAAATGTGTTTGTAGCCAGCGGTTCATGTAAGCAGAGATGAACATAGGAAAGATCCAGTTTAGGGCTGTATTGTTGGTCAAACACATCCCACAGAGATCGCTGCACGGGCGTCCTCATTGCCCCTGGTTGAAAATTGTCTTGAAGGAAGAAACACATTTCATTTATGTGATGTGGGCTGCATAGCTTCAGGTGAAATCTCTCATCAAATCTACATACGAGGGCTATTCTGAACGATAGGCCGCGAAATGAAAACCACAGTGAAAATCAAAACGGTTTGATTTCCAACAGTCAGATACAACTTCCTACTTATCTCCTTAGTGGCCCACCTGACTTAGACATTTGTCGTAGCGTTGTACCAAATTTCCAATACCCTCGTCATAGAAGGCAGCCGCCAGCGCTTTCTGCCAATTCTATACACTGGCTTACATCTCGTTCTTGTCTTCAAAGCCAGCGGTTCATGTGAGCAGAGATGAAACTCAGAGGGAGAGAATTTCGGGCTGTATTGCTGGTAACCAAACATCTAGAATTGAAAACGATGCAGGAGCAACTTCATTGCCCCTCCAGGATGCGGCTGAGAATTATCTTGAAGGTGAAAAAGCACTAGAATTATGTAATGTTGGCTGCATAGCTTCACTCGAAATTTCGACCAGGCCCTCGTACTTGGCGGGAGACACTATTGTTATATGTATCTTTATGTGCTCCCTATGTGCTCAGAATTAAAAAGAACGACGTAATGCGATCGACGGGCATACTAGAGACACTGTCCAACACATCTGTGCGAAGTTCCATCGGTTTTTCACAGTGGTTTCCATTTCGCACCTAATCGGACTTTACTTTCCGAATTCGCCTCGTATTTTGTAGTGATTACTGGCTGCTGTTGAAACTCTGGTGGCACTTCCTGTATTGTTGTGTGTCTGGATACTTTCAGACGTTTACAAAAGGTTGTAGTAACTTAAGGCATTATACGATGAGCGCCCATCCAATCCATGAACATCATCTGATATGCACAGCGTGTGA
The DNA here is from genome assembly GCF_021461395.2 of Schistocerca americana. NCBI lineage: Eukaryota > Metazoa > Arthropoda > Insecta > Orthoptera > Acrididae > Schistocerca > Schistocerca americana. Next base: position 105,225,757 of record NC_060123.1, read on the forward strand.
ATTGTGCTTGAGGTGTTTTACCCTCGTTAGCAAGGGTAGAATTTTCCATACACGGAGTGGGCTGGCCCGTCAGTGTTCGCTAGTTGTTCGCTGTGTGGAAGCGACAGGAAGGGTGCCAGGAGACGTGAGGGCTAAATTTTGGATGCGACATTCATGTTTTGCGTCTGCCGTACACGGCATGGGGATGAAAAAGTGATGGAAGCCGCCCCACGGGGTCCAAGGCAACGACTAACTGCCGCTACACACAGCTTCTGAAAAGATGATGGGCTCCCCCAGCCCTGCCGGGAACCCGTTAACCCTGAAATCAGAATATCGATTGGCTGTTTACGTACCTCATATACTCTGCCAAACCTACGTCTACTGCGCAGTGCTTCTTTCTGGCACAAACCACATTTCATTTTGGAATAGACATACTGTACTCAAAGAAGTGCTTGTCTATGGAAGTTAAATACCTACTTATCACACACATCTACAGAACTTACGAGTAATCAACGTGCACTATAAAGTTATGCTTTTTTTGACGGCCATGACTAAATTAACTCCGTTCAAGCTACGTGCCTACTATGTGAACCAACTATTGTCCTCGAATCAAAGGAGACGGGAAGCAGAAATTATATTTCAGAACTCAGAGTCACGGAATTTTGTTTTGTACATTTGAGAAGCCTGATAGCTCCTGAGGAAAAAGTATGTGAGCAATAAAGAATTGCTTGTCCATCTCCTTTCACCTTGTCGAATGTAACTTACCTGCTGCTGCTTATGATTCTGCGTTTGAGATATTAAGACAATAATAAAGTACTGTGCTATTCACATGGAGACTCGAGGAAGACTGATGACTAAAGCTCTGTTCTTATGTATGTTACAATGAGATACAGGAAGAGTGATCCACCAGTACGTCACTGGCGTAAATCTGGGTACGCAGAAGAGATGTATAACACTTTGGCTTAAGTTATGCATCCTTTGTGATCTCACATTAGAATATGCACTTGAAGATGGGTCGTATGTCCTGAAACAAAGGCGTTTTTCGTTGCGACGGTATCTTCTCATGAAATTTCAATCACCAGTTTTCTCCTTCGATTGCGAAAACATTCTGTTGGCACCCACCTACATAGGGAGAAATGATCATCGCGATAAAATAAGAGAAAACGGGGCTCGCACAGAAAAATGTAAGTGCTCGTTTTTCCCGCGCGCCGTTCGAGAGTGGAACCGTAGAGGGACAGGTTGAAGATGGTTTATTCAACCCTCTGCCAGGCACTTTATTGTGAATAGCAGAGTAATCAGGTATATGTAGATGTAGATGTTTCGGAACGCGTTTTGTCAACGCGGTCTGCTGCTTACCGTGCGGCATTCACTTGTGGCTTATTTATTGTCCCGATCTATTATAATTAGATTTGTACTTTGCATAGCCGGTTGCTAGCTATCCATACGAGAGCAGACACCATAGTGTAGTTCCCAAGGTTCTTCGTTGTTCGATGGTGTTGGGGTCACTTACTGCTGACTAATAACCGATTTTTTAAATCTACTCTTCCGCTATTTTGTCACATCGTTCAACTACTTGATTATAAGCATCCTCCAGTCACGTTCACGAAATATTAGTTGACGATTTAAATACAGAGGGTCGTCTATTCAGGTTTTTGAACATTTTTCCAAACTTTTCATCTTGTTAGTCGAACTTCGTGTCGAAATTTTAGTCATATTTGTCGAACTTCTTCTCTTAATCTCGTTTAGTTGCTTGCTACTCTCGGCACTCTCAAAGTTATTCATGCAAGAGACACATCGCCTTAATCCTAGGTTTTTTACATCTTTAGCTATCGGAATCCTCGACGTGACTTCCCATAGTAGCAGAAATACTGCACTCATTAATACCTGAAACCACTAAGCCACATTCGTTTGTCTTCCAAATCAGCAACTTTTTCATGTCCTACTGTTAAAGCGATTGCATTATTTTATTTCATTAGTAGTAAAGCAGACGAAAATTCTATGAAATATAATTAAAACTGTCCCTTGAGCACAGCCTGTACTCTGCTTACAACATAATAGCAATGTATTTCAGACTCACATTAACATCGGAACCCGCTTTGAAACAGAGCAAAATGTAATAACATCGAATAAGTGACTGTCATGGCATCACTCTTCAATGGCGTACCTCGATGTTACATGTAAAACACAGTAAATAAATGGCTTCACAGAATGATGTAGTGTAGAATGTATGAGTCTGGCGATATACCACCTGACTTTCGGAGAGAGACCATCCACACAATTCCAAAATTTGCTGGAGCCGGTAGGTGCAACAATCGCCGCGCAATCAGCATAACAGCTCAGGCAACAAAGTTGTTGACGAGAATGGCATACAGAAGAATGGGAAAGAAAAGTGTTAAATGATGGTCACTTTGGCTCTAGGAAAGGTAATGCCACCAGAAAGGGATTTCACACTATACGTTTCATAATGGAAGCAAAACTGAAAAACAAATAAGATACGTGTCTTACGATGGAATGGTTACTCCATACTCTCTTACCACATTTCACAGCTTTTCTTGATGCCTCTGTGAGGTAAGTCATAACTACGACACCCACGGTTGAAATCACGTGGAGTTTTTCACGAGTGACCGAGAAAAACATTTTAGACACACCGCAGCTCAGGATCGACACAAAACTCACAGGGGGTGGCATGAAGGGCGCTAATGAAAACATCTCTTCCCTTGGGGCGTTCATTCCCACAGACTCCTATGCTGAAAACGGCAGTTCGTAGTGTGATGAGCACCATCGTCGGCGTGCAACCCCACCGAACGTGGAAGCACCCCTTTTGGGTACAGTGCTACGAGAAATTATCTCGACACACCTCAGCTGAGTGGCGCGACATCGCTGAACTAGTGCCTGCTGACCGCATGCGAAGTATAAGGGATTTTGGAAGCGGGGATTTCGGAAGTGGTTCCTGTCTCATCGCCGCCTAGGAAACAGTAAATGGATTACTCTACTCAGGGACACTTTTAAAGTGTCCAACGTAGGTTGTTTGGGTGACAACGGAGGTGTTGGCGAGCTGGTGTGTTTTAGAGCGATCCGTTGACTATTACCTTTATTCACGCATGCGAATGTCACAAACACCGCCACCACGTACACATCTCAAGAGGGTGAAACAGGTAGGCTCAAACAGAATAATCACTTTTTGTACATTCTAATGCCGTCGAATGTTCTTGAACGCGTCTCAGTTTTTTTTTTTTTTTTAACGTACACCAAAGCAAAAATAGTGGTCACACTCCAGAGGGGTGCGGTCGCGTACTTTGGGTTTATGAGCTCACGATGTCCGTAGGGTAGAGTGGAATCTCTGAATACTGTCAGCACTGTCATAAATTGCCAACGGCCTCGTCCTGTTGCTTACTGCACTGCGAACTTCTGTTTTCGACCGCGAAATGTATACGATTAGTCTTCCCGAAGGAAGAAGTAGTTCTACTGACGTCCAATGAGACCTTTTCGTGTCGATTCTGAGCGTAAGTATGTTGAAACATTGTCATCAGCAGCCCATAAGACACCCGCGTGATCTCGACGCTCAGTGATACGGTTCTAACCTCCGTCAAAGAGACATCGAGAGAATGTGGATAGGAAGGGGAGTGACGACATTCTCATCGTGTCACACATGCGCCGTTGCGTTGGACAACAATGTGTAGAAATTGGATGCCAATGTTCTATAAATAACGCAAATTACATCTCACTAGAACTCTTGAGCTACGGTCGTCTTTCGAGGCCTTGCTATTTGAAGCGTCACCGAATTCGAGAGTGATGTCGCAGGGCGCCACACTTCTGCCTACGTATTGGCACATTTGAGCTAAAGTTCAGGCTTCTGCGTGGCGATGGGAGACAAATAATGTGTTTCGAAAATGTGATCCCTTAACTTTGTTGAGCAGTCTGCGTGAATTGTTAGCTGTGTTTCGAATGATGTACTACGTATACGAAAATTCACTCCTGTTTTTTTTATGAAAGAACTGGTATGAAAATAACCAGCTGCTCTTTATATCTACATCTACATCGATACTCAGCAAATCACATTTAAGTGCCTGGCAGGGGGGTTCCTGAACCACCTTCACAATTCTCTATTATTTCAGTCTCACGGAATGAACGAACACCTATACGTTTCCGTACGAGCTCTGATTTCTATTATTTTATTATGGTGATCGTTTTGCCCTATGTAGGTCGGTGTGAACAAAATATTTTCGCATTCGGAGGAGAAGGGGACTGGAATTTCGTGAGAAGATTCTGCCGCAATGAGAAACGCATTTGTTTTAATGACGTCCACCCTAGATCCCGTATAATTTCTGTGACACTCTCTCCAATATTTCACGATAATACAAAACGAGCTGCCCTTCTCTGAACTTTATCGATGTACTCCGGCAATCCTACCTAGTAAGGATCCCATAGCTCGCAGCAGCATTCTAAAAGCGGACAGACAAGCGTAGAGTAGACAGCCTCCTTAGTAGATCTGCTACATTTTCTAAGCATCCTGCCAATAAAACGCACACTTTGGTTGGCCTTCTTCCAATTTAAGTTGTTTGCAATTGTAATTATTGGTATTGAATTTTGAGCCTTTAAATTTGACTGATTTATCGTGTAACCGAAGTTTAATGGATTCCTCTTAGCATTCATTTGGATGACTTCACACTTTTCGTAATTTAGGGTCAATTGCCAATTTTCGAACAATACAGATATCTTTTCTAAATCATATTGCAATTTGTTGTGATCCTCTGATGACTTTGCTAGTCGATAAACGACTGCGTCATCTGCAAAGAGCCTAAGAGGGCTACTCAGATTGTCTCCAAAATGGTCTATAAAGATAACGAACAGCCAAGGGCCTATAACACTACATTGGGGAACGGCAGATATAACCTCTGTTTTACTCGATGGCCTTCCGTCAGTTACTACGAACTGTGACCCCTCTGACAGGATATTACAAATCCAATCACATAACTGAGATGATATTCCATAAGCACGCAATTTCACTAGAAGCCGCTTGTCTCGACAGTGTCGAAAGCCTTCCGGAATCCCAGAAATACAAAATCGATCTGCAATACCTTGTCAATTGCACTCAACGCATCATGCGAAGATCGAGCTAGTTGTGTCTCACAAGAACGATGTTTTCTAAACCCATGTTGATTGTGTGTTAATAGACCGTTTACTTCGAGGTAATTCATAATGTTGGAACACGTCATATGTTCCAAAATCCTACTGCATTGCGACGTTAATGATATTGGCCTGTAATTAAGTGGATTACTCCTACAACCTTTCTTGAATATTGATGTGACCTGTGCAACTTTTCCGTCATTTTGTACGGATCTTTCCTCGAGCGAACGGTTTATAAGATTGTTAAGTATGGAGATAATGCATCAGCATACTCTGAAAGGAACGTAGTTGGTACGCAGTCTGGACCAGAAGACTTGCTTTTATTAAGTAATTTAAGTTGCTTCACTACACAGAGGATATTCACTTCTACGTTATCCAGCAGCTATTCTTGATTCGAATTCTGGAATATTTACTTCGTCTCCTTTCTTGAAGGTACTTCGGAAGGCTGTGTTCAGTAACTCTGCTTTGGCAGCACTGTTTTCGATACTATCTCTGTTGCTATAGCGCGGAGAATGCATTGATTGTTTCTTGCCGCTAGCATGCTTCACATACGACCTGAATCTCTTTTAATACCAGGTTTTTATACAAAGTTTCGTTATGGAAACTGTTATAAGCATCTTGGATTGAAGTCCGTGCTTCATTCCGAGCTTCTGTAAAAGAGCTGTTTAAATTTCCCATGTATGATTCGTTGTTTCTGCACCAGTTTTCTTACTCGTTTTGTGTATCAAGGAGGATCGGCTCCGTTGTTTGTTAATTTATTTGGTGTAGATCTCTCAAATACTGCCGATAATATTTCATTGAATTCAAGCCACATCTGGCGTACACTTATATTATTAATTTGGATGAAATTGAGGCGTTAAGTGAATTTTTTTTATTAATAGGTACACTTTCCGTCTATTTTGGGAGGATTTGAGGGTTACAATATTCAATCTCGCGACGACAACCATGGGTTCCCTTTATCCTTTTCGGTGCTAGTTATTAACTCAGAATTATTTATTGCTAAGGGGCCAAGTGTGTTTTCACAACCGCGTAATATTCGCGTGGGTTCATGAACTAATTGCTCCAAATAATTTTGAGAACGCGTTTAGCACAATTTCGGATGACGTTTTTCGCGTACTTCCGGATTTAAATATGTATTTTCGCCAACATATCGAGGGTAAATTAAAGTCACCACCAACTGTAATCGTATGAGTAGGGTACGTGTTTAAATCAAATTCAAGTTTTCTTTGAACCTTTTAGTAATTGTATCATCTGAACTGGGAGGTCGACAAAAGGATCGAAATTTTATTTTATTCCGGTTAGCAGCAGCGACCTCTGCCCATACTAACTCACAGGAGTTTCGCGACAAGATAAGCTACTTCTAACAGCAACAAACACGCCATCGAAAACCGTGTTTAGCCTATCCTTTCGGAACACAGTTAGGTAGTTCGCGAAAATATCCTCTGAGCTTATCTCCGGCTTTAGCCAATTTTCAGTGCCTATAAAGATTTGAGCATCATTGCTTTCTATTAGCGCTTGGAGCTCTGGTACTTTGTCAACACAGCTACGACAATTTGCAACTGTTATACCAATGGTTCATGTATCTAAGTTCTACCTGTGTCCGGCCTGCACATTTTGTGTTTTCCCGAGACCGTCTAACCTAAAAAACCAGCCAGTCCACGCCACACAGCCCCTGCTACACCTGTAGCCACCTCCTGCGTGTAAGAAACCCAACCAACCTTTGGCAAAAGTCTAGTAATCTGCAGCCTACACGGTCGCAGAACCGTCTGAGCCTCTGATTCAGGCCCTCCACTCGGCCCTCTACCAGACGTCCGCAACCGGTCCTGTCGACTATGCAGCAAATGGTCAGCCTCGTATTCATCTCGCAAGCAGGACTGGCTGCCTTTACCACTTCTGTTAGCCGTTCGAAACCAGGGAGATTCTGAACCAAAGTGACAGACATTATAGGTGCCGACGTAGGTCATCACCTGCAGTTGGCAGCATCCTGTGCTCTTCGTGGCATCCGGGAGGACCCGTTACACGTCTGGAACGACTCCACCCATTTATGCACACTGAGTGCACATTGGCTTTCTTCCCCTTCTTGGTAGCGATGTCCATAAGGGGCCCCACAACGTGCCCAACGTTGGAGCTCCCAACTATCAGTAATCCCAACTACTGTGATTTTCCGGACCTTGCAGGCTGAGGGGCTTCCTTTGAAGCAGGACAGGCGACGTCGTCTGGTTCAGCGACAGTGTCAGCTACTCACAGCACCTGGAACCTGCTTCTCAGACTAACCGGGGAGGCCTTAAGTGAGGCCGCCTCGGGGGGTCTTTCCCCACCTGATACGCCCCGGGGTGACCTCCCACTTGAGCACAGGTGAGAGGTCAACCTCAGTGCGAGCAGTAATTGGGCTGGCCACCGGTAAGGACTAATTGGAGGACTGTGACGTGCTGGACCTCCGTTGGATACCCACAACCGGTTTACAACAGCGGTGCCCATCCACTGCAGCCCCAAGCTGTGTAACAGAATATTTAATAATTGCATTTAATAGTACAAGCTAATGGATGGTCTTTACTTACTCAGCTATAAAGATTATAAGATTTTAGATGACCTAGTTATGTTACAAAGTTTACAAGTGACGAAATCGTAGTATCAGTTAAAACGTTTATGCACATACATTTGAATGCATTATGGGACACGATCGCAAATGTTTAGTTTTTCCTAATCAAAGCGTTATTTTACAACAGACTGAAATTAGATTAATATATCTTGGCACAGATACGTAGAGCATTTGAAGCTGTCATTGTAATATGCATTCACGAATCAATATATTTCTTTGTCATATATTATGCCATAGCAGCTAATCTACATACCACTCTTCCCCGTGGTAAACGCCCATCGTTACTTAGATCATGGCCGAATTCTCTAAAGTTAATTAAAATGAAGTACATCTTACAATATTACTGCCTCTGAAAGTGTTTTTGCTTGTGACTGAGCAGAAAAACTACACACTCTCAAGAAGTTCTTAACGTAATATAAGTTTATTGGATTCCAATTTTGATTATTAGATGCATATTATAAAATACGCCTGAAACCCGCGAACCATACTGAGCTGTGCTGCGACTAGCGTTGGTGCTGTTGGTCAGACGGTATCGTTTAGTTCGCATGGTTGTGGTTGTTTCTCTTCTTCTCGTGTTGACTGGCGCCACTCGCAAGTGTTGCCTGTCCACTAGTGGCAGCAGTGGCGGTTATCGCTATGTAATAACTGTTGCTCTATCTTTGGGTCGACGTCGTTGTTTTTCCGTGTCGTGTGAGTTTGGTAGTCAAGTTGGGGACTCAGGAGGAGCCAGGTCTGCGCAGTGTGAGAAATCGCCGTGACTGCTGGCGGTATGCATGGACTGCCTGATGGAAGTGCTGTGGTCACGAGGGTGGGGTCTAGTGCAGCAGGGGATACAACCCGTCGGCTTTGGACAAGGACGTCACAAGCCGCCAGAGAGCAGTTTACCATTTTCGCTTTTGCTGTTATGTTTCAGTTTAGTTTTTTTACTGATTGCTTAATAAAGTGGATCTGTTTATTCTATCTCGTGAGATTTTTTTTTTTTAAAGTCAAAAAACACTTATCAGCCACTGAAGGGAGCTACAACACTAAGAAGAATCGCTTCTCGATTGGCCACTTGTGACGTCATTGTCCAAAGCCGACGGGTTGTATCCCCTGCTGCACTAGTCCCCGAGGGTGAATGACCTCGTCGAAACTGGATCCAGCAAGCTTTAAGATTAGTGCATTTCAATCCAAGTATAGCAGAGTGAGTCACCCGTGTGGGCATGGTAGTATGTATGTGATGTTGACAGATTATCATCGTGCTGTCACGTTCAGTTTGGTGGATCTGCTTACCGCTTAGTACTTGAAGACCCTACTGTGTTAAAAGCACTTGGCTCAGTGATTAGACGGTGTGGTTACTCAAAAGTGGATTAATATTGCATAAAGAGATTTGTTTAATTTCGGCCAACCGTCGTCCGAGTTGTCACAGTGAGTTCAGTGTGCGTTTATGTGCCTAATGAATTTTCTGCCACTCATGTGGTACATGGTTTTGGCTCGCTTTGCGATTGTTTCCAAAGTGACGTGTGGTTGCTGATTATGGTTGGTTACATTTCAGTTTGTCTCGCTCGCAAATCGAGTGGAGTTTTAGTTACTGTTACATTGTCTGATGTTCTGTACTGCGACTTGTTTAATCCAATTTTCGGGTTTCTGGAATCGGACGGAAATCTAGTAGCCGTTCCTTTCTCGTTCCGTGCGCTCTAAACACAGAATTCTGGGGACGTAGTGCAGTCGGCCTGTTCCTGCTTTGGCGAGTTGTTCCATTCCTACATTTGGTTTATCGAATGTCAGTTGGCTTCAGCAAGATTCTCATTAGTCGTTCGTTAGACTGCCACTAGTCTGATTTACCATCTTGTGAAGTGAATGCAACTCTTGGCTGCCTATCTTATCGCTCGCGAAAGTGTTTGTTGCGGACCTTCTCAGAGGTCGATTGCTGGAGCACCGTCTGTGACTGGTCCTTGTGTTTCTATTATTTATTGACATACCTTGTAACGCCTGCATGAAAGGTTATGTATGTATAGTTAATAGTTCCGGTCGCCTTGTGGAATAATTCTAGTAGTGTTAGGGTTATGTTACAAGGCAACAATCATCTTATTTTACCCATTTGGTAGTCAGTTTCTTGTTTCTTTTAATTAACCTTTGCTTGTATTCGTTGTTTTACAGCAGTTTTCTGAATTTTTTTATATAACTACCGTTCCTGGCGTGTAAGGCCTTCATCTGTGATTGTGAACATTTACTTTGAAAAAATAATTCCGTATCTGTATTTTAACTGTAAACCTTAAAACATTATATACTGCCATTCCTGGCGTCTGACACTTTCTGCAGTGTTTGTGGCCTTCAGCCGTGATCACAGTGGCATGTTTTCTTTAAAACTTTATCTGCATCTCTATTTTATGGTGGTTTGCTAAATTGTAACGCTCTGAAAACACTATTATTTACATAGTTGTTTATTCCTTCATTAATAACGTGTAGTATTCTTTTTTTATTGTTGAGTCTGGGATTAATGTTTCAAAAATAAATGAGTGTAATTGTAAAAGGCAACCAATAGCAACTGATTACGGCCCCGTTCACAATCGTAACCAAATCCTGCCTTTCCCTGACTACCACCAGGTTTCACATACGAATACTTTGCCGCAGTTTGGTTACCCCTGTTCTTATTTTCTTTTTTTGAGTATTCAGTCTTCTGATTGGTTTGACGCGGCCCGTCACAAATTTCTCTCCTGTGCCAACATCTTCATCTCAGAACAGCACTTGCAACCTAGGTCCTCAATTATTTTCTGTATGTATTTCAATCTCTGTCATCCTCTACAATTTTTGCCTTCTACAGCTCCCTCCAGTACAATGGAAATCATTCCATGATCCATGATGTCTTAATAGATGTCTATTATCCTGTCCATTCTTCTTGTTAGTGTTTCTTACATTTTCCTCTCCTCTCCGATTCTGTGCAAAATCTCCTCATTCCGTACCGGATCAGTCCACGCAATTTTCAATATTCATCTGTAGCATTATATCTCAGATGCTTCAATTCTCTTCCGTTCCGGTCTCCCATGGTCCAGGTTACAACAGCATATAATGCTCTGTTCTAAACGTACGTTCTCAGAAATTTCTTCCTCAAGCTAAGGCTATGTTTGATATTACCAGACTTCTCTTTGCCCTTTTGGTCAGTGCTAGTCTACTTTCTACGTCTTCCTTACTCCATTTGTCATTCGTTATTTTGCTGCCCAGGTAGCAAATTTCCTTAACCCCCTCTACTTTATGACCATCAGTCCTGATGTTAAACTTCTCGCTGTTCTCACTTCTACTGTTTCCCATTACATTCGTCTTTCTTCGATTTACTCTCTGTCTATGATCTGAACTCATTAGACTGTTCATTCCATTCAGCTGATTCTCAATTTCTTCTTCACATTCACACAGGATAACAATGTCAGCAGCGAATCGTATTATATATTCTTTCACCTTTTATTTCTATCATTGCTTCTTCGATATGTAAACTGAACGGTAGGTTTGAAAGACTACATCCCAGTCTTACATCCGTTTCATCTGAGCACTTCGTTCTTGGTCTTCCACTCTTATTATTCCGCCATGGCTCTCGTACATGTTGGATATTACCCGTCTCTCCCTATAGTTTGTTTCTTTTTTTCTAAGAATTCCGAATATGTAGCACCATTTTACGTTGTCTAACGATTTTCCCAGGTTGACAGATCCTACGAACGTGCCTTGATGTTTCTTTAGTCTTGCTGCTATTTTCAAGAGCAACGTCCTAATTGCCTCTCTGGCCCCTTTACCTTTCCAAAAGCCAAACTGATCTTGATCTAACTCACCCATTCTTCTGTATATTATTCTTATCAGCAACCTGGATGCAAGAACTGTCAAGCTGTATGTACGATAATTCTCGCACTTGTGATGTCTGGCAGTGTTTGGAATTGTGTGGCTGATATTTTTCAGAAAGTCAGGTGGTACGTCGCCAGATTTATACATTCTACACACCAACGTGAATCGTAGTCTTGTTGCCACTTCCCCCAATGATTTCAGAAATTCTGGTGGAATGTCATCTATCCCTTCTGAATTATTTGATATTAAGTTCTCCGAAGCTTTTTAAAGTTCAGATCCCCCATCTAAACCCACGCCTGTTCCTTCTTCTGTCACATCAGAAAAATCTTCCCCTCGTAGGGACCTTGAATGTACTCTATCCAACTATCCCCTCTCTCCTCTGCATTTGGCAGTGGAATTCCCGTTGCACTCTTAATGTCACCACCGTTGTTTTAATTTCACCGAAGGTTGTTTAGACTTTCCTTATGATGAGCCAGTCATTTTTTTCGATTTCTTCATATTTTTCATGCAGTTATTTCGTCTTAGGTTCCCTGCACTTCCTATTTATTTCATTCCTCAGTGACTTGTGCTTCTGGATTCCTGGACGTCCCTGAACGTTTTAGTACTTTATACTTTCATATATTAACTGAAGTATTTTTTTATTACCCATGTTTTCCTTGTGTTTACCTTCACTGTACCTATGTTTTTCTTTCCAACTATTGTGCCGGCCGGGGTGGACGAGCGGTTCTAGGCGCTACAGTCTGGAACCGCGCGACCGCTACGTTCGCAGGTTCGATCCTGCCTCGGGCATTGATGCATGTGATGTCCCTTAGTTGGGTTTAAGTAGTTCTAAGTTCTAGGGGACTGATGACTTCAGAAGTTAAGTCCCATAGTGCTCAGAGCCATCTGAACCATTTTTGAACCAACTATTGTCATTGCCATTTTTAGAGACGTTCATTCCCCTTCAAATCTACTGCCTACTGAGATATTCCATATTGCTCTATATATAGCATTAGATATCTTCAAGCATATCTCCTCAGTTCTTATACTTCTGTATTCCACTTCTTGGCGTATTGATTCTTCCTCACTAATCTCTTAAACTTCAGCCGACTGTAAATCACTGCTACATAGTGATCTGAGTCTATATCCGCTCCTGGGTAGGACAATCGAGCATATGATTTCGGAATCTCTGTCTGACCTTCACTGAAATCTTTTCGTGTTACCAGGTCTTTTCCAAGTATACCTCTTCCTCTTGTGATTCTTGAACAGAGTATTCGCTTACTTGCTGAAATTTATTACAGAACTTAGTCTTTGTCCTCTCTCTCATTCGTTGTCCCAACCCCATATTTTCCTTTAACCATTGATTCTACTCCTTCCTCTGCAACTGCATTCCAGTCCCCTATGACTATTAGATTTTCATCTCCCTTTACGTACTGAATTATATTTCCAATATCCTCATATACTTTCTCTCTCTCTTCATATTGCGACGTCAGCATGTATACCTGAACTATCGTTGCAGTGCTGGTTTGCTGTTGATTCTAAAAAGAGCATCCCTATCACTAAACTGTTTACAGTGACACTCTCTTTGCCCTATCTTCCTACTAATAACGAATCCTACTTCCTTTTTATTATTTTCAGCTGCTATTGTTATTACTCAATACTCATCTGACCAGAAATCTTTGTCTTCTTCTCATTTCGCTTCAGGTGACCCCTACTATTTCTAGACCTAGCCATAACATTTCCCTTTTCAGATTTTCTAGCTTCCCTATCACGTTCAAGCTTCTGACATACCACGCCCAGACTCGTAGAACATTATCCTTTCGTTGGTTATTGTCCTTTTATCATGAACACCTGCCCCTTCCCAGACTTCTCCCGGAGGTCTGATTGGGGATTATTCCGGAGTTTTTTCCCAATGGAGCGGTCATCATGATACTTTTTCAATTACAGTCCACATTCCCGGTGGATATACGTTATGTGTCTTTAATGCAGTGATTTCCATACACGATGACTCCCTCGAGCTCGTTATGGCGACAGTGACCTGGTACGGCGACAATGACTCGAATCAAAGTACAAGAGCACCTCGTCACCAGCATGTTCAAATAACGCGTTAAGTGTAATGGCACCCCATTCGCACACTTCCCGATGCACCTCAGCTCCATCAAAACATTCACAGCTGCTCATCCTACCCATCAGATGGTGTAAGTATACAGCGAACACAAGCAGACCTAACATCATTCCTGGGGAATTCCTATATCTGATGAAAGTCCGCTACTTGGGATAACATACTAGGCTGTTTTAAAATGTCTTTGAACCGCTTACACGTCTGACATGTATTCTGCATGCTCAGTCATCCGTTAACAGCCTGCAGGGGGGCACTGTTATAAATGCTTTCCGGATGTCTAGGAACATGGAGCCCACTGGTTGGCAGAATATAGTGCGAGGAAACAGGAAGGTGAGTTCCGAACGAGCGATACTTTCTAAATTCGTGATAATTTGTGGATAGAAGTTCAAAGAGAGCTGTAATCTCAGTCCAGTCTAAGTGGTTTACCTTTGGTTTCTCTTTGTACTATCGCAACCGATATGTTTGTCCACTATTCTCTTACAGAGCCACTTGTCCGTCTTCAGTAATATCAATGTCTACGGGATATTAAGATATAACAACTTCACTTTACGCTCCTCGTCGACTTATTCAGTTCAACAGTGGAATTAGGGTAGTAATAGGAAAGAAACATATCAGTGTACAGTTCTTAATCAGTGAACAACGTACTGATATCCCAGGTGGTACACAGATTAGATTAGATTAGATTAGATTAATACTAGTTCCATGGATCATGAATACGATATTTCGTAATGATGTGGAACGAGTCGAATTTTCCAATACATGACATAATTAGGTTAATTTAACAACATACTTAAGTTAATATAACAACTTTATTTTTTGTGTTTTTTGTTTTTCTTTATTTTTTATTTTTATTTTTTAAAATTTTTTTTATTTTTTTAATTTTTTTTCTTCATTTATATCTAAAAATTCCTCTATGGAGTAGAAGGAGTTGTCATTAAATGTAACACAGTTCTTCAACAAAGTAGAACATAAAATAAGTGGAAGGTGTACAATTGAATGACAGAAGAAGTTCTGATGTTCTCCATGACAAAGTGCGACGACTATATTACACAAAACGTGCCATACTACTTTCTAATCTGTGTGCTGCTCCTACCATTGATGTCAATAATCCATGACTGTTAGTAAATTTGCTTCGACAGTTTCGTTTCATACTTTTGTTAACTAAACAAGATTTCGTGAACCAATATCAAAATTAATAACAACCGCAAAATCAAACAGTAAACCCATCGACAATATCTAGGCCTTTCGTTGCGATTCGGTGTTTGTTCTCAGAGACTAGAGCGGAACATTTATGAGTGGTAAACCAGACATCGTTTGCTTTATACTCCTAAACAGTCTACAGATTAGACTGATGCTAAGATACATCACTTACTTAAAATCCACGATTCTGTATTGAACCTATTCGTACGAAGTTATCATTCATAGTCTGTGTTCATTGAATCGCTTTACCTCCAACTGTAGCTTAAAATTTCGAAAAATTGAAGTAGCTCACTAGCATTTCTAGAACAATTAAGTATTTCCGCTTTGTGACTGGTAAATAAGTACACAGTACTCACTAGAGCATTGTCCAGCGCTGATGTGACAGGTAACACTTGGGTAATTAAATTTCCGGACGGCTATACTTTCTTCTTTTCCGTCTGCCCTTATCCCGCACAGTGTCGGAATGGTTATGTCCCGGTTTGGTGTGGCTGATTTTAGGGAATGCTGTAAGCTCTTCCTCTCGCCACATAATTACCCCCTGGAAGGAATGTGTGTACCTCCATAGTCTGCATGTAGTGTTATTCATGTGTAAGTCAGCGAAAGGTTTGTACGTAACAGCGAATCGTATAATTAGGCGGCTACACGATAAATCAGTCTAATCTGAAGGCTGAAAATTAAACTAACCACCTAGTAATTATGTAAACCAACAGTTTAAATTAGAAAAAAACTCACAGAAAACGTTGTAGTGAAGGCAAACCCAAGACTGCGTTTTATAGGCACTTAAAAATGTAACATATCTACTAAAGAGACTGCCTACACTACGCTTATCCGTCCTCTTTTAGAATGCTGCTGGGCGATTTGGGTCCTTACCAGGTATGATTAACAGAGTACGTCGAGAAAGTTCAAGGGAGAGCAACACTTTTTGTACTATCGCGCAATAGGGGAGAAAGTGTCACGGACACGACGCAGAAATTGGTATCCACACATGAATAAGAAGACTTTTTCGTTGCGGCGGAATCTTCTCACAAAATTTCAATCACCCACTTTCTCCTACGAATGCGGAAATATTTTGTTAAAGCCGAATTACATCAAGAAGAAACGATTATCATAATAACCTTAGGGGAAATGACAGCTCGCACGGAAAGATACAGGTGTTCGTTTTTCCCACGTGCTGCTCGGAAGTGGAATAATACAGATTTATTGTGAAGGTGTTTTGATGAACTCTTCCAGTCACTTCAGTGTGATTTGCAGTGTGTCCATGCAGATGTAGATACAGAGTACCAGACTGGTATTCTAACAGGAAGTGAGAAACTGCTTATAAACCATATCCAGGCGAACCGTCAGAGAGATCCTCATTGTTAATCCGACGGGCGGGTTCGATCCGGGGCAACTTCACGTCCCCACCCAGGCCTGAAGCGGCGATAATTTTTTTTTTTTTCAAGGTGAAGAGTAGAGTGGTCTGTTTTGAGCCGGTGGAGACAGTGTGGGTAGGGGTCGAAACCCGTGGCCTGACCACGACGCCTCCACCTTCCCATGCCTAAACCACTCCCCTCTAGTTTATTTATTGTTTTTCTTTTTATTTTATGTTACCTGACACAAGATGTGTAAAAAAATTATCTTTATTTGTACAAGCATAAATACAACATAAAGCCATCTTTCCGGCGGAATCAGCACTAGACATAACACTCGAATAAGGCGAGAAATGGACTTTATTAAGAAGATGTGGAAAAAATAATAACAATAATACTGAAGTGAGATAAGAGGTGTTAAGCCGTAGACAACAGAGGGAAGAAGGTGCAGGGGCATCATTAAGACTTGCAGATATCTGCCTGGCCGATGGGGCGTGGAGGCAGAGTGGGCAGGGGTCAAAATGTGAAGCCTGGTTACGGTATCCCCGGAATCACTACCGGAAAGAAGTGCCTGAAAGGAGGGCAGAAGCCATGGAGGACGGGACAGTAGAGTTTCCACGCGCATACTCCACTGTGGATTACAATATAGAAATGTAGTGCGGAGAGTCTCATATGTCTGCAGGGTGGAGTGGTGAGAGGGATGGGAGTCTTGTCCATGTGTGGCACCATCCAGCTGATGGGGGATGACGTAAAGAGCGCGTGAAGGTAATTGGCGAAGAAGGTGCCGTAACGCGGGCGGTTCTCGACTTCACTGTGGACGATTTGTAAGTACTATCTGAAGTCAAGGCGTGATTTAAAGCCATCACTATACATCGTCCACCCCTTGACCCATAAAATCGCATGATTTTTGGGGTCCATGGATCAACCGAATCCCGCGGAAAGAAGAGGTAACAAGCAACGAAATGTAGACCCAGTTTCTGACGTCACTGGTGGCAGCACAAGTCAGTTGGTGGTTACCGTCATCTATGAAGTGGCAGACTGAACAAAGCGCAGTGTGCGTTAGTCCGATGGAGTGAATGGCGAATTGTCCACATGCGACGTGGTACCATGTTGCCCGACCGTTGGAGGGAAAGAAACGTTCGCGCTCGTGGATATGACAACAAATCGTGGGTCACAGCAACGATGCATGTTTTAGTTCGATGTAGTTACTGTTTATGTAACGAAGCAGTGGAGTGTAGAAACCTTTGGATCGAGGAAGACGGGTGCTCGATAAGTAAGTGTGAGCATAACTGAAGACGACGACGACATCAGAAACGTGCCTCAGATGGTGTGTGATGTGGCCGACAGCTATTGGCGTCATTATGGTCACGGGAATAAGAATATCCACCAAGGTGGAGTAAAAGAGAGGCCCTCGTTCCACTGCTTGTGCATGGTGAACATGGTATCAGCGGAGCGGTGCACGGTGGAGGTGAAAATGATACCAAGATATCATAGTTTCTGTACACACGAGAGAGATGCTAAATTGTCGGGTGAGAGGCCGCGTCCAACGAGCATCGCCGCGGATTTAGCCACATTCATTTTAGTGCCCGCAGCAGCTTCGTACGTTGATATCACATCATGAACCGTCTGTGTTTCATTCCGTGAGCGGACCTAGAAGATAAGGTCTTCCGCGTACGCCCTGCACCAAAAGGTGTGCTGTCGCAACGTGAGACAAGAAAGGTGGGTCCTCAGACTACCCAGGAGTGGCTCGACATTCATGGCATAGAGTAGTGTCGAAAGTGGTCAACGCTGCCTTATGGCGCGCCAGATGGTCACTGGTCCCACCACTTGGCCGTTGGCCTGAATCAACGATTCGACGCTGGCATACAGGCGGCGGATGACATCGATAAAGACGGGTGGAAAGCCCATTTGGTTCACTACTGAGAACAGAAAACGATGCGCACCTTGTTGAATGCGCTGTAAAAATCATGGAAAAGCCGCTGCCAGTCCAATTAATTCTCGATATTCTCCTGTGGCCGTTTTGTATATTAACTTAGCCACCCAGAGTTGTCTCTTCTGGGGATACAATGCTAGGCAGGATCTTGCGGCATTGCGTCGCCAGGGGTCATGCAAAAATTTTATAATCTGCGTTAAGAAGAGTTAGGGGACAATAATGTGCTGTTGTCACTCCCCGTGTCGACTGATGGATGGTTACAATAATTCCCATGACAAAGGACAGCGGTACAGCGATCTCCATCGTCAAGAGTTCATAACACATTGCCGTCCATCGTGACGTCATTAACGCAAGGAAAGAGCGATAAAATTATATCGTCAATCCATCGACGTCATGTGCCTTATTCAGAGCACCTTTGTTGATTGCATTGTGGTCTTTGTCGCACTTAACCGCCTCCATCAGCTCATACGCCTTGTCGCCGGCGAGGATGCAAGTTGCATTTGGTAACACAACCTTCTCAGCGCGGTTGTTGGTAGTCGGCTTCTGGTTGATTGTGCGGTAGCGGTCTACAATGGCAGTGACGATTTCGGTGTGACGAGTGATGTGCTGGGCGTGACAGGTGGAGATCCCAGTGATGAGTCGTAGTCGTCTGTATTTCCTATCGGAGGTAATACAATGCACGGTGGGATGTCCCTGTTCCTCCTAATCTTGACTTCGGTGTCCGCACCATCGCCCCTGCAGTCTAAGCTGTGTCAGCGTTACAATTTGTACCTGAATCCTGCTGCGTTCCCTCTGGGTATCAGTGGTCAGCGGCTGGGCGTCCAGACCGTGGATAACGGAGTAGACACAGTCGATAGTGTGCCGGCGCCATGCTGCTGCATACTTGCCACACTGAATCAAAGTACGTCGGATGGCAGGTTCGTCACATTCCATCCACCAAGTCAAGGTTGTGAAGTACTTGGGTAAGTGCGTTCGCAGGTGTCTAATGTCTCCTGTTGAACTCATTCGGGATCATGAAGATGGGAGGTGTCTAGCTTCCACGGTGCACGACTGGGCCAGACCACATGTGGAGGGAGCAGTATGTCGCAGTGGCCCGAAAAGACCAATATCCAAAGTTCTGCATCTTGGACCGTAGGAGTGAGTTCCCGAGAGACATAAATCCTATCATGGTGACTCGTGGAGTGACTCGACTGGTAAGTATGTCCAGGTACGTCGCCGTGCCAAACTTCCGAACTGTCGCTGACTAACAGATCACGGACGACGAGGCGCAGTTCTTGACTGATGGTGTTGTGGGACACTAGATACTGAAGGTGCAGGGCACAGTTAAAATCACCCCCAAGCAAGGAATGGTCACAGCCTCCAAGAAACAAAGGGGCGATTTATTCTGAATAGAAGTCTGCCCTGTTGCGGTTGTGGGTGGAGCCTAACGGAGCGTAAATGTTGACATGTCCCCATGACAGTGAAAGCCATGCCTCTGGTAGGGGGAAGGTATGTCATATCAGCCACCGTAATGCCTTCGCGAGAGTAGGTGGCTGTGCGACGATCCAGGTGATCGGAAAGAGAAGAATAAGTGTTATATCCCGCAACGTCTAGAGGTGTGTATACTCACTATAGTAGTGCGATGTCAACGTCCGTTGCCCATATCAACTCTCGCAGCAGTTGAATTTTCACGTGGAAGCTAATAGTTCTAGAGTGGTTCGTTGCTACTAGATAGGTTTGGAGTCGTGCCCATCCGTGAAGGGTTGCGTAGTGTGAAGAGGGCGAGGCAACGGCGAGTCATTCCGTACGCCACCTGACGACGTTATCGGCGGCGTAACTAGGTCTCTGCCTGCGGTAGCTTCGTCCCCAGCGTGGGGTTCGGGCCATCGTCAACGTCGTCACTCCACCCAATCGAGAGGGGTCGTTGTGATGTTCTTCCGTTCCACCTCGTCCTTAGGAGCGGACGACGTCTCGGCGGCTGTGACAACAGTGGAGTTCACTGGTTCCGGAGCTCCTGGGCGAGCTAGCAGAGTAGGCACCGGTACGGCCAGAGCTGGCATCGTGTTGTCGTTATTCTTGTCTTCGTGCGGGCTTTCCGAGACTCGCCGGGCCGGACGGCCTCTGGAACTTCAGTCGGACGTAATCCGTCTCGTTCCGAGACCGTACGGTACCTCCTCTTGCGCCTTGTTGGTGATCATTGTTTGCGTTTTCGTCCCTGCGTGTTGGGAGGGAGTCGCGGCGATCTGGGAGGATGGTCGTTGCGGGGACGATAACTAAGGGGGCGTTCATTTCATCGGCCGGGAGGCGATCAGGAGTCGTTGCTGTTGGTAGTGGTGCCGGAATAGCGTCAGGTTGTGAGCGTGACGCATCGACCGAGGTGGTATACATAGCAGCAGGAAGGGTCACCGGTACGTGGTCCGACGGACGGCGGCCAGCGGGAGGAGAAGAGGGCGCCGATGCGTAGGTGATGGGTGAAACTGTCATCGGAATCGGAGGCTCCACGATAGCGGCTGGTAATTGAGCGATTCATCGCTGAAGACACTTACACCTGTGGGGGGCCTTCTTTGCGCACCCGGAACGTGTCTTGCGTTGGCCGTCGTATATGACACCACGCGGCACCCGCTGATTTGGAAGTGAGACGGTACGTGGCAACGGAATATGATGGTGATCTGTTCAAATGGCTCTGAGCACTATGGGACTTAACTGATGTGGTCATCAGTCCCCTAGAACTTAGAACTACTTAAACCTAACTAACCTAAGGACATCACACACATCCATGCCCGAGGCAGGATTCGAACCTGCGACCGTAGCGGTTGCGAGGTTCCAGACTGTAGCGCCTAGAACCGCTCGGCCACTTCGGCCGGCATGGTGATCTGTCGTACACCGTAAAGAACGGGGTAAGTTTGGAATCGCTCCCAACGTTCGGCAGTGTGGCCATGCACTGTTCCATAGGGGTGGAAAGCCGCGATAACGTCTTCACCAGGGAGCTGAAATGGGACTCGGAAGGCTCGTATGGTGTGCATTCCCAAGCCTGCGTGGTCGACGGTGACCGCACCGACTTTTCCGTAAGCGTGGCAAAAGCGTAGTCCATGTCTGGTGCCACGAAGTATTCTCTCGGACTTTGACGTACACCGTCCAGCTTAATATGGACAAATGGATGCCCGATATGTTGGAAGATAGGATTTTAGCAACGTTGTGTAGGAATCGTTCCACTTCCAAGGCCTTTGGTCGGGTGTCGTCATTGCAGAAGCTGAATCATAGTATTCGTTTTGTAAAACGGTTGGCAATAGTTCTAGCACACGTAAGGGACGCGCAAGTGACGGCCGCTGGAAGTAAACAACAGCGAGCGCGCGCGCTCCGCAGGTGGAAACAACAGCACGTCCGCAATGCACGGTTGCGAAAGCCGGACTGCGCTATCCAGGCGAGTTTCGTATGACAGTACCTTATCTTGTGTAAAATTCTGCAAATAATGTAACCATCTGATTTGCAGACTACATTTGAAAGAACTGCGCAGTATCCAAGTTTGTTGGCGTAATGGAAGGCTTTATATCATTTTTATTGGACATCAAGAATCAATTAGCGTTACTTACGACTATACTATATGGGCAACCACACCCGTTGAAATTCATGGTACACTGAACCTGAATAAAGAGCAAACCACTATTAAGTGACGATTAAAAGCAGGGACACTGGTCATCAATAAACCATTGATTAACAACTGTTTGCGATTTATTGACTTTCAGTTTACAATAATCTTCAATAATTAGACAGACCAGATTTTTCTTCTTATTAATTCTAAATCAGTCATTATGAAATTGGTTTCCATAAATCTACTAGCGTGAGTGTTCGTTCATGCACATCTTGAAGGCAAATGATGTCAGTGCACTGAAGCAGTTTTCTAAAGTAAGGTCTTGAACGTCATGAGCGCTCCGAAATTACACAAGATAAAAATATCTGGTTCAATAATTTAGATCCGAGAGCTATGGTTAGAAGTTCCGAATGTCAAACAAATCATGTGTTTGGTCTCATAAGATTGATAGCATTATGTGATGATCACAATAGGCGACCAACTTGGGGACGTGTTCCTTCTGCAAGAATTAATCTCGGCAACGACAAAATATGAGGACGATTTGCGAATGTGTAATCTCTCTCTCTCTCGGGTCACGGAAGCTCAGCTGCGCCCGCGCAGAAATGTAGATAGGCCACACACACACACACACACACACACACACACACACACACACAAGAAAAAAAGGAAGGTGATTGCACCCATGAAGAACAAAGAGTCGGTCCCCCTTCGCCACGTAAATTCCATACACACGGCAGACGGGCTGGACTTAGCCTAGTGTGTAAAGCGTATGCTTCCCGCCCCCGCCAGGTTTATGGGCCATAAATACTGGATGAGGCGGCGGAGTTATGCTGCCGTAAATACTCGCGGCCCATCCCACGGCGCCCTACAGGGCTGGCCGCCGCCACAACCACCGAACCGACGAGGCAGCAGCCGCGCTGCAGTCGGAAGCCCACCACTGCCTACCAGCAGCGCATGGCTATCAGCAGCGCTTCGAATGTATTTCATCTTACACACAGCTCACAGCTTTTAGTAGCAGTTTAATATGTTTTCGGCTTGTGTCGTCATATTTTCTTACTATAGATTAATTTTCCCCAATTTTACTATTGGAGAACGGCGCATATGTAACTGTTAAACTATACAATATAGTTTAAGCTAGCAAAACAGTATGTGATCCACTGTCATTTACGAAAATAATTAACTTACTTCAAGTACAACTGCAACTCTCTAAAATCTTCATTACCATAGTCTTGTAGCTACTGCTTTTCAAAAAGGTAGAGTGTGTTTTCGAGCATCGTTGTCATCATACAGAGCAAAAGCGCCATATTCTTATATTCAAGTTCTACAGTACAACTTTTGGGTCACTTTTTAGTAGGCATATAGGCTAACATTCACTAAGCAGTACAGTTACACTGTGCAATTACATCCGAAACTGGCAGCACTACTTAAAATAAAAATATTTCACACGGAGGCACAGAGTAGTTGTAAATAAAAAAGGCTGCATCTAAATCTACTTGTACATCATACTTTGCAAGCCATCTATGGTGTGTGGTGAAAGGTACTTCTGGCACCACTAACTGATACTCCCCTGCCCTGTTCTACTGGCTAACGGTGCATGGGAAGAATTAAATTTTGGTAAAAGGAACCTTTGCCACTGGTGTGGTTTAAAGTAAATTAGCTCTATAAAACTAACTGACTCTGACATAATACGCACCAAGATAAGCTGTTGAAAAATTTACTCTACGAAAAACTAGTTCTAACCGAAGCAGTGACAATGTCACTACCAGCAAGCAGCACACCTTGGGACAAAACTATATAGAAGCTGCTGTCAACTGAAATTCATACACGTCATTGTAAAGTTAATCATTCTAATGTTTACATTTGTCAATTTTCTAACTTCATCGTATTATGCTACTCCAAAGACAACATACCTAAGGTTTAAATTAGCTACATACGCGTCATTATATCGCTTCCGAGGTAATCATCAAGACAATGTATGAAATAATTATGATGTAATTTGGTGCTTCTTAGCAAGTAGAAACTTTACATCCTTTCTATGCACTGGCCATTAACGCCCACTGCGAAGTGCCAATATTAGTACTCCGCCTGAAAAGAAAACTTGAAGCATCCCAATAGGGATAAGTTAATGATGCTTTGCATTTCTTTCAGTCATTGTAAGATAAAGTCAAAATTACAAAGATCTTGTCAGTATGAAATCTATTATAAGACGTTGCGCTCCCGCCGGCCTAGATGGATGCACTTTTCAGGATGTGGAGGGTGTCATGAAGCCGTTGTATGCTTTCGTGAGATAAATAGGCCAACGACTGTTGTAACTCTTCCTTGATAGCCTGGACACTGGTAATGGTGTGGAGCTGAAGTCTGAGGTGGTCGCACATATGCTCTGTTGGTGACAGATCTGGAGATCTAGCGGCCAGCAGAGCTTTTCAACACCATGGAGACCGTTCAAAGATACGCGAACTATGTGTAAGCGAGCATTGTCATGTGGAAATATTGCACAACGCTGCTGTTTACACAGAAGTAACACTTGAGGGCACAGTATATTTTCTTCACCTTTGTGCTGCCATTACCATATATTTTGGAACGTCCCAATAAAGATACGAGAAGCTGATTTAGTGAGCATTGTGTATTGTTTATTGAACCGGGGACCTAGAAATAACGCAGAGGCTTCGTCCCGCAGTAGCCCTCATCCCACAACAAGCCACAGCAGTCCTCCCACCCCACCGCAGCCCCACACGTAACCCAGGGTTACTGTGCGGTTCGGCCCCCGGAACGTCTCATACCAGACGAGTGTAGCACCAAATATTTGCACGGTAGAATAATTATCGTGTACGCATGTGGAGACAGTGTTTGCTCAGCAATCGTCGATGTTGTGTAACAGGCGGAATAAGGGAAACCATTCCACATTCGCCGAAGCTGATGGAAAACCGCCTTAAAAACCATTAACAAGCTGGCCGCCACACCGGACCTCGACACTAATCCGCCAGGCGGATTCCTGCAGGGGACTGGTACCCCTTCCTGCTCGGGAAGCAGCGTGTTTCACCATGCGGCTAGCCGGGAGGGCTAGAGTGAGCATTATTACACTCCTCCCTCGTAAAAGTTCCGTCACTTACTCGTTCTCTTTCGCGCTTCCGGAAACAGAAGGTCTCTAATAATTACTCATCAGTAGTAGCTGTCTTCTGTTATCACCTTATCAGCAGGCTATTCTTTGCAGAAGTTACTAAAATAATACTATCGTATGAATATTATCAACTCTATAAAGAGACGGCGTCTGTTACGCTTTAACAACTAAACTGCAGAACCGATTATGATGAAGTTTTATATAGAGTTAGCTTGAAATCTGCGGAAGACTGTGAGGTACGTCAGAAAGTGTATGGTCTTCCTTTTGCTAGCGACTTTGTCCCGCACCTTTGCGCAGGGACAGCACTGTTAAATCGGATTCGGCATGGTTAACTTTATCGAATGGCCGGATCCCCTTCCTGCCGCCACCCCATACCCGCTGCAGGACAGCATAAGTATACCCCAAATGTCTGTGTCTAGTGTAAACCATGAAATACGGCGAACGTGTTCCAAATTTCTGCGAGGCGTGTAACTGAGGTGGGATGTGGGGAACAGCCCGGTATTCACAAAGTGGGATGTGGAAAACCGCCAAATAGCACATCCCGGCTGGCTGGCACACCGACCCTCGTCGGTAAGCGCCAGGTGGATTCGATCCAGGGGAAGGGCGCCTACCCGGCTCCAGGAAGCAGCGCATTAGCGCTCTCGGCTAACCTGGCGGAAGTCTGAAAGTGTATAGTACAACACATTTATTGATATGACGAATATAACGCGAGACATGGAAGAATAATTACTTGTTCATGAAGCTGTTTACTCTTTGATTTTTGTACTTCATTGTGTCTGTGTGACTGCTTTTATTTTTTAATATGTTCTACATAACATGATTTAACATGATGGATACGATGCCGACACACTCCTCCATGTTTATTCCATACTTCCATACTAATATTGGTCACAGGTCCACTGAATTTTAGCCACCTAGGGTCATGCTCCGCTTTTAACTTATGAGACGCGTAGATGCGAGCTGAACTGCGTCAACAGCTATTAGCTATGTTAGCCTTTCTGACTGGGTCTTTGGTTCGCTTCCCAACAAGGTCGGACATTCTCCGCTCGCGACGGGGTGAGTACGTTGTCCTCAACTTAATATTATCATAACCGACGTGCAAGTCACCGACCTTTCGTCAAATAAAAAAGACGTACTCAAAGCGCCGACCGCTGTGACCGAGCGGTTCTCGGCAATTCAGTCTCGAACCGCGCTGTTGCTACGGTCGCAGGTTCGAATCCTGCGTCGTGCATGGATGTGTGTGACGTCCTTAGGTTACTTAGGTTTAAGTAGTTATAAGTCTAGGGGACTGATGACCTCAGATGTTAAGTCCCATAGTGCCTAGAGCCAACTTACTCCAAGCTCTCGAACACACCGGCGAGAGTCTCCCAGCCGAAAATGCGCATTTCGTTTCAATTTACTAATATGCAAGCGCAGCCGCCGATAACAACTAGAATTAAGTGCTTATACAATTTTCAACGTCTATAATCCTTACTTCCGTTCTAATACCAATTTTATTATGCGGGTCATTCTTAGAGAAAGAAAATGTTTGTAATGGAGTAAGAGAATATTTATGAAGTTTGTATTGCAAGCTACATTATGCACATTTTTCCAATTTTCAACATTGTCACCATGAACATTTAAACGTTTGTCAAGTCATGGCACCAGCTATCGGCTCCCAACATCAAAGAACTGCGCCGCCTGATCGTTAAACCTGTTAGTAACTGATTCGTTCAACATGACGCATTTTCCGAGCATTTTCCACGAAGAAATTTCTCCAGTTTAGAAAACAGATGACAGTCTGATAGTGCTAGGTCAGAGCTGTGTGGTGAATGATCCAGTAATTTCCAATGAAACTTATCCACTTGCGCCTTTGTTCTTGCCGCAACGTGAAGCAGACCATTGTCGTGAAGCAGAACGACGCCCGCTAGAGAGCAGTCAAGCCGGCGATTATGAAATGTGCGCCTATACCTTAATAGTGTTTCCCAGTACCTCAGCATTTATTATCATTCGTCTTGGGAAAAAGTCTAACAGCAGAATGCCTTCCCAGTGCCAAAAAACCGCTGCCATGATGCTCCTTGTTGAACGTTCTTCTTTGAATTTTCGTGGTTTCGACAGGAGTTTGAATGATCCACTCACTGGATTGACGTTTATTCTCTGGAGTGCAGTGCGCAATCT
Organism: Schistocerca americana; assembly: GCF_021461395.2. Taxonomy (NCBI): domain Eukaryota; kingdom Metazoa; phylum Arthropoda; class Insecta; order Orthoptera; family Acrididae; genus Schistocerca; species Schistocerca americana. Next base: position 105,252,695 of record NC_060123.1, read on the forward strand.
GCGTTTCATCACTGGTCACCATATGACTCAAGAAAAGGTCACCATCCTTGTGACAACGCTCCAGAACGGACGAAATGTGTACCATTCACTTTTCTGTGTTCCGTCAACATTTTCGGCATCCTACTCGCAAAATTTTACGGCAGTGGAATTTGTCAGTAATAATTTGAAAAACTACTGATCTCTAAACTTGTGGAAATTTCTGGTGCAGCTCGTCTATTTCGGCGAATTGCCTCATCAACATTTTGTGTCAAGTCTTCAGTAATGACAGTAGGCCATTCAGCCGTTCAGATAGTTCTTCATGAAACAGCGTACGCCATTTACGCAAATTTCCATCATTCATTGCAGCTGCGCCATAAACTTCAACAAGCTGCTGGTGAATTTCAGCAGGACGAACTTGTTTTCCATTTAAGAAGCGAATAACCGAGCGCACTTCACTATCGGCTGGATTACTGATTGAGACGGTGACATACGAAGCAGTATGACCATACAACAAACGCCGGCGAAGACGTGAAACGTACTGGCGGCGCAGTGAATGACTGGCCAAGAATGGCCGAACGTGAACTGGCGTCACGTGACAGGACGTCCGAACACGATGCGCTATAGGTTCTGACTTTAAAAGTGACCTTCGTAAATACGAAAGTAACTCCTTACGTTTTCACGTCACTATCGCCAAACGATCACGATAAACCTGTCATGGAGATAACTTGAACCCTGAAGAAGATCGAGGATACTCTGGAAACGTATATAATTTTTTTAGTATTATTAATGTTCTTAAATGTGGAATACATGAGCGGGATGCAGGCGACGCTGGCTCGATTGTCGGCGACTCTTTGTGTTTATAGATTATTGCATTACAGTGCAAATACAGTGTTATTGTGCACGTGGTTCATGATATTGAGTTGGGAACACCACCAAGCATGTCTGAAGAGCTTTTGTGTACATACAACAGGAAAATCCGAAGGCAGTCTCAAGAACCATATTCGCACTATTACGACATCCCTCGAATACGGAAGTCTGATTTTGATCACAGACCAAAGAGAGCTTGAGCTGCGATAGTTACTCGAACGCAACGAAACTCGGAGCAATCTCATATCCGACGGACCTTAGATGTAGAATGTGCGGCTCTTGAAGATTCAGAACAACGTCATTCAAAGGGTCTGTGAGAAACAGAGAGAAGTGCCTTTACATGTAAAAAGCAATAGGCTCTCAGTGAAGCATTTCATTGGGATCCATTACATGACTACTTCAGATATCGATTACTCATCTTACGGAGAATGGATCAAACATGCAGGCATTATAATATATTGAAATGGAAGGACGAAACGCTTGTTATGTGTTTCTCTAATGGCAGAATCCCACGTTCGGTACTAGGTCAACCCCTATAAGCTCTACGTCTGTGCGAATGTAATGAATCGAGGCTTTCTGTTTTTAATTAAGTTAGTGAATATAATGTATGATTCCTGATGCAATCATTTTCTGTGGATTTAGAAGTCAAAGTGCCACATTTTTCTCCCAGTCTTATGAGTCAAGGACAAATCTGCCGTACAAGTACCTCTCTCCTTCGAACAGATAATCATCGTAATCCGGTAGACTGTAATATTCAAGGCATGGAAAAAGAGGCGGTTCTAATTAATCAGAGAATGTTGCATGAACATGAATACTCATCAACTATTTTTTGGTCTAGTGAAAATGTCAGGAGAAGATCAAATAAATTTGTGATCCACCCAGACCGCACTCCAAGTAGGACACACGAGAGACTGTATAACACACCATTGAGAAATGAAGTTGCTGCCGTGGTTACAAGGCGGACAGTTAGCAACGCGCGACATCGTTTGCTACGCCCATGATGGCAGTGTAACCAGGCTGTCTGATACACATAAATATTGAGAAGCAAAGGGCACGGAATTAAGCATTTTCAAATACCACAGTTCAATCGCATAATGTGCTCATCCTTGCCAAACAATAAAACGCCTTTCATGGACTTTCATGGATATCGTATGATAACGCGAGAAAATTATTTTAAGATGATATCACGATGCAAGCAACTGGCGGGGAAAGTGAACGACTACGACTCATATCTTTAAACTAAGATATGTGTAGAGCAAATAAAATGTGCCAAGTGATGTAAATGTAAACCCAGCCAGGCAGCAAGTAGTCGATGAATTATTTCCAGGACAGGCAGCAATTGGTGGACATGATGTTGTTGCACGAGTTTTTTGGTTAAAAGCAATCAAGCTAATGTCGTTCATAACAAAGTGAAAAATACACGTAAAAATGCCACGTTTTATATATTCCATTTAATGACAAAAAAACGCGGCTTAGCACATGTACATGTTTCACTTTGTTTCAAGACAGATTGAGACCTAATCAAACCAATGACATTATCAGTGTATAAATACACGATTAAACCATTAACCATAGAAGTTTATACCAGGGTTACCCTGACATTAGATTTCTTTGTTCAGTGATATGCATGCATCTCTGCAAATACACACTCCGCTGCCGTTAACGTAAATTCAGCATTTAGTGAGACTTAGCACAGGACATACGTTCGAATTTGTGAAGCATTGTTGTGTACTTAGTGTGAAAGAAATATCTTTTGAAGGGTCTGTTTGTAGCTGGGGTACACATTGTATAACTGTCGCGTCGATGGGCGTGTGGAAATAGATCGAAGGAATGACATGGTATTAGTGGAAGATGCTATATGTGAAGCATTGTTAGAAGAACTTAATAGTGAGAGTTGAGGCAAGTGACTTTCGTGATGAAAGTGAATCTGAAGCCGTTGTTCCTGGAGCAGTCATAGACATTGGCGAAACTAATGCCGACTCTTCAGACAGCGATGTCGAAAATGCAGTCGTCCATAGTGAGAATGGTCACCGTTGTAACACAGATGTCAATAAAAGAACAGTCCTGCCAGCTGCCGAACATTGTAGTCCACGTTCCAAGAGTGTGGAAATAATGAATAGACACATTTATGAATAATTGACAACAGAGTAAAATATTTATGTTATATGTGCATTTGATTAAACGATTAGCATCTTCATCCAATCAAACTGCAAATGAAATCTTTAGATATGGATCACTTTCAGTTTTCTTCTTTGACAAGTTTCCATGACTTACTCAGTCTCGAATTTTAGATGCGTTAATACCAATACTAAATGAAAAAGGTAGATAAGAGAGACAAAAAAAAGTAGTTCAGTAAGCTAGAGTCCCGTTTCCTTACAAAATATTTTATTTTCAGGCAATTTCTCCAGCAAATAATTGAGGATTATTGTGACCCTTATGTATATTCCTTTAGCACTTCAAGAGGCTAACTCTAGTAGGGTTATCAAGAAAAGATATGAAATTATTGTAAGAAACTATGATCCATAGTCCGTGTTGCTCGAATTATCCTTAGTCTCCTTGCGAGAACTATGGAGACTGCACTGAAAAATTCCTTCGTGCGCTTCACAAGGAGACCTAGAACAATGAAAACGGCAATTCTCCGTACATAATCCCACAGATGAAGTACACACACACACACACACACACACACACACACACACACACACACACACAATCAGTCTGGCCGTTATCTCAGTTGCAACGAAGCTATGTAGTGTCTTTCAGGTTTTTCGTTGCACGAAAGTTATCCCACTGAAACATACTATAATGTTCAGGTACGGAATGGTGAAAGGGTTTGTTTTAATGTAAATACTTTACACTGACTGCATTTTTTTATCTTTGTGCGAGAGACGATATTAAAAAGTCTTCTATCGTTTAAGGTTCCGAGATGTTATACCTGGGTTACATGAAGAAAACAATGGAAAAGTGGAGTTAAAGGAATCCCTGTTCATAAATGCTCTGGTGGTAAGTCTGGAGATGGTGTAGGTAGATCCTATAATTTGCATGTTGTAAGATTGAATGCACGAAATGCTGGAGAATGATTCTACATCATTGAGCCGTGCTCCGGCTCACGTTGGTGCTGTTGTAGGTTTCCGTCCTCTGTTGGAGACCAGACTGCATCGTTTAGTTGACATGATTGCGGTTGTTTGTCCTCTTCTTGTGTTGACTGGCGCCACTTGGTTTCGCAAGCGTTGCTTGTCCACTAGTGGCAGCAGCAGTGTTATCGATATGTAGTAACTGTGGCCCTATCTTTGGGATGACGTCGCTGCTATACCGTGTCGTGTGAGTGAGTAGTTCGGTTAGGAACGCAGGAGGCGCCGGCCTCGATCAATGGACCACCCTGTATACCCAGATGTTTGTGAATTACTAGCACGCGTACCCATCGTTAAAAAACTTCTGGCATGCGAGCGGGTCCGCAGCTCGTGGTCGTGCGGTAGCGTTCTCGCTTCCCGCGCCCGGGTTCCCGGGTTCGATTCCCGGCGGGGTCAGGGATTTTCTCTGCCTCGTGACGACTGGGTGTTGTGTGCTGTCCTTAGGTTAGTTAGGTTTAAGTAGTTCTACGTTCTAGGGGACTGATGACCATCAATGTTAAGTCCCATAGTGCTCAGAGCCATTTGAACCATGCGAGCGGAGCATCAGTTAACAACGAGTACACAATATATCCCTTTATTTGTGAACTTAAAAATTATTTAGTTTGCGGCATTCTGTAAATGTAGTACATATTTAGTTGCATCCTTTCCAGAATAATGAACTTATACTTCATCATTACTTTATTAGTTTTCCGATGATCTTTAGTTTCTGTAAAATTAATGGGGGTGTATTCCGTCTTTACAAATAAATGAAAGTGAGTACGTTTCTTTTTTTTTATTTTGCCATACGCGTTTGACTTCTTTCATTTGTGTAGCATCTTCAGTGACTTGTGCTACGTGTCTAATGTATATAATATTTGTATGATGTAATAGTTACAAGCGTGGTACTATAGTACGTTTTCTCTTATTGTTCTCTAATTCCTCGAGGTCTGAAACAACTTTCACGGCACAAGTTTCGTGTGGTTAAATTATCATTTGGTGATACGATTTCGAATGTTGTTAATCTATGTATGTCTCTCGAAAATGTATCTTCTCGTTCTGCATACTACAGATGGTAGATTTTTGGCATTTGCTGGACAACATTTGTTTCAACATTTCACTTTCACTTTCACTTTTAAATAATTACTATTAAAAACAGTCTTGATCACGATTTATTTAACAAGGTGACCGGTTTCGACCACTACTCTGGTCATCTTCAGACCATTGAGTAGGAACTTCTGTTGGAGAATCACTACTATTGGAGTAGGAACCTCTTTCTGTTGGAGAATCACTACTATTGGAGTAGTGATTCTCCAACAGAAAGAGGTTCCTACTCAATGGTCTGAAGATGACCACAGTAGTGGTCGAAACCGGTCACCTTGTTAAATAAATCGTGATCAAGACTGTTTTTAATAGTAATTATTTATAAGACATTGATCATTGCTGTTCCTGTAATGCATTCAAAACTTTCACTTTTGTTTGTGTTTTGAATGCGTGTGTTTAGTGTAAAGTTTCCAACGGCCCTTGTGTTTTTATCCCTCGGATATTTTTGTATTGTGGTGTCTATGTGAGGTTGATATTTGTTCTTTTGTTGAGTGTGTGTGTGTGTGTGTGAGAGAGAGAGAGAGAGAGAGAGAGAGAGAGAGAGAGAGAGAGACAGAGGCGGTGGGGGGGGGGGGGGGGGGGGAGGGAGACAGGGAGAGTAACAGTAAGACGGAGAGAGATAGGTAGAGATAGAGAGAGCTTAAATTACGTTATAATGTATTTTACATCTCTGTTATTGATATAGTGGCTAACATGATCAGGTACTTGTTGCTCTTTGTGTATGAAAGTTTTTCTGTAATGTCAGGAGTTTTTTTATTCTTGTAACTGTTTAGTCTAATATTTTTCATGTCATGTACAATGTTTTATCAAGTGTTCATCAAAGGTGGAATGGCTATTTTCATAATTACAACTTCTTATATTTTCTTTATACACGTTTTTGAAGTTTCTTATACTGACCAGTGATATTCATATACGATTTCAGTTTCTCTCGTATGCGTTCGTAGTTTTGGTTTATTGTCCTGATACAGAGAGTCGCTGATGTATTAGTCAGAGTCCTGATACAAAGAAATATATTTGTGATCTTGTGTTGCGGAAAAGATTATGAATTGGTATTATTTTAAAAAAAGTGCCTATGTAAGTGGATGAAAATAAAACGTAAGAGAATGGAGTAAGGTAGAGGGAACTTTCTTATTAAAGGAAAGCGTTAAGGGGTCATTACCGAAACCGACGGATATCATTTGTGGGGAAATAAAGAGTCATCGATTCAGACTAATGGATAGATCGATAACACGTATTACAATGTTATGGTAGAGTAATGTAGAAATAAATTTTCTTGTCGTGTAACATTAAGGTTTGCATAGAATGTGGCAATATATCAACATTTTCCAATCCTCACTTCACCTACCACCCTAGTCTATATTCCAAGATGTATCTGTTTGCTAACATGACACTTTTATGTCGTCCGCACCTCGTCTTTTCTCTGCCTGGAACACAAAGTTGGGTCGCCGCAGCTACAAATTGCATTCTTATTTTTTTAAGGGCAGTGATAATCTGCAGGAAAGAGTCCACACGTACAAGGAATGCACAGGAACGGAAGGCAGCAGACGCAGCACGGATGTCTGAATCGCTGTCCGGAGTTAATGACATTGCATGCCGTAGGAAGATATGTCGCGTGTCAGCGGCGGGGACGCGGAACGCCAAGAATCTTATTAAGTGACCGCAGCCGCACCATTGCACCACAGCTTTCGAGTTATGAGGTTCCACGAGAGCTGGTATTGATCAAGCGCCGATATGGGTGCCACGCTCTGCTGAAATCTTGTGCTCTCTGAACGGGCTGTTCTAACCTTCCCAAGCCAGCAGAGAGTCGCGGGCTGAACATAAAGTAAGACATAACGACAAGGGAAAACTGTGGCGGTTACTGACATATTTTATCTCTGCATTACATTTGTTGGCAATACATTTCGCTGAAGAGATAACTTACAGACGTGATAATAGTAACACAAAGCACAGTGGGCTCAGAAACGGTAAGGACATATCAGTAAACTTCGATGGACACCTGCAATGAAAATACACTACCGAAAAATGAATCAGTACGCACTTTTAGACGTTTGCTATTCGTTCAGGATTTACTGTGGGAGCAGTGCATATGGCGAACATGAAGTGATTACTGAAATGCCTCGGCTAGCAAGAAACAGCGGATTAGGTTGTGGAAAGGAGCCAAAGTAAGTTGCTGTCAGTTGCACTGACCATATCAACTTCATTTATAAACACTCAGTATTACAACAAGAATGCAAAACACTCAAAACGTTAATCGACCTCCTTTGATCAACTTTAGACCGGCAGACGCAAGACGCAAGACCTAAGCAAGAAATTGAAATACGAGGCTCTTCTGGAGGCTTCACCGAAGAATATTTTCTAAATCTTCAATCTAAACAGGCTGAAGGCATTACCAATTTCATTTTAATGGAACATGGCTGGCGGCTGCATATTAAGCAATAAGAAGAGTTTCAATCAAAAGACATAAAGCCTTATCCTAAAGCATTTCATGCAAAATTCGGCAGAAGGCCACATACAAAAGCATAGCAATCTTATGTCTTAAGGGGAAGACAAGAACATTAATTTAAGCGATATTAATACTCGGCTGAAGACCCCATATCAACAAAATATGTTTAACGGCTTCAGGCCTAGAAAAATTGTTTAAAAGGCAGAAGGCCTTATCTTAAAACATCTCATGTACAATTCTTCTGAAGGCCCCATATGAAAGAATAACAATCTCATGACTTAAGGGCAAACACACCAACCAAATAAATAAAACCGAAACGGGGAAACTACTATGTAACACACATTGAACGGCGCTCTGAAGCTTCCAAGGGCCGGCCAGAGATTGCAATTTTAAGGTGAGAAAGGCAGCCTGTCCAACGACTTCTTAATCTGAAGGCAACCCAACCGACAAGAAGCCGACAGACCAATCAACAAGATCAGTTCCGCTCCGTACAACCAGCAAAACAACCACAAGATTTCAACACAACGACATACAGAATATTGGCGCCCACAACGACGAACAACATCTCAGCTGACGAACTACACGATGCCGTGCATAGCAACTACACGACGAGGAAAATATGCTGCCGAAAATTACGTCAATTACCAGGGCAGGTAACCAGAACGTCAACGGCCACAAGACAGAAAATACCGCTGGTCAACTTCAATAACAGGGAATAAATTGAGTTACACTTCACAGGAAGACATCTGGAATCTTAGCCGACTTGAATACAGACACGTTGTTGCTCGTGAGAATGTCTCAAAAGTGGCAACTAGGATCAAACGAAGAAATGTAAACAGTGGAGGCTGGGTAGTAGGTTAAGTGAGGACTCAACTTTCATGTCCAAGATAGGTGGGCGACGAACTTCGTAGTACTCGCAAGCAGCACCTCACATTCCAACCGCGTGTATACACTGCCAGCGGCCCCTGCTAGAGTGCGCGCGACGGGGACTTCCTTGCTACTCCACGCCAACCGACCGACTGCCCAGGCCCGGAAACGGTGAAAAGACGAAATACACGAAAGCCTATGAGACCACCAACCGAACAACCAACCAACTGTCGTCCCGCTGTAATCTCCCTCCATCGGACGGTTGATGCGTGTCGTCAGCGGTCGGCGAGCACTGGCTGTCCACGCCTCACCGGCACTCCGTCCCCGACTGCACTGCAGCTGCGTCCCGACTGCACTGCTGGTCCGTCTCCAACTGGCTGCCAGACACACGACGACCCGCAAATACTATCGGTCGCTCCAGAGATGGTGCGACAGTGCACTTACGGATACTTGCTGCTGCTGCTGCTGCTGCTCACGGGCAAGTAAGGCCAGTAAATGGAATAAGTTAACGAGGCGGCAGTACCGTAATATAAGATGACAGTCAATAAATGGCATGAACACGAGCCGTGCACGGCTCAATTACATTTACACATCTGTAGTAAAAGTGGTTGTGATGTACCATGTATGGATCAATGCTGAAACACCAACATTAGCAAGGCGTGTAGCCTTGACGGGCGGCAATGAGTGTGGTGATTCTACCACACATTAAACGGTATAAATGGTGAATAATGTCCTGGGATACGTTATGACATGCCTGTTCGACCTTTTCACGTAGTTCTGTAAGAGTTGTTGATTGACCAACCGCATGAGTCACTTCTCGTCACTTCACGTCCCACACGCGCTCCTTTGGAGACAAGTCCGCAAATCACGCTGGCCACAGACATTCTTGCACGTATTGTTGAGCACATTGAGATACACGGGCTTTACGCTGTTTGAACAATTCATCACCTTCTTGTAGACAGATTCGAATGGTTCAAATGGCTCTGAGCTCTATAGGACTTAACAGCTATGGTCATCAGTCCCCTAGAACTTAGAACTACTTAAACCTAACTAACCTAAGGACAGCACACAACACCGAGTCATCACGAGGCAGAGAAAATCCCCGACCCCGCCGGGAATCGAACTCGGGAACCTGGGCGTGGGAAGCGAGAACGCTACCACACGACCAATGGTAAAAGAAACAGGTCAAAAACACTCTACACGCTGAATGTGCTGGGTACTGACCCCTCTAAAAATACCATAGGTGAAAGACAGTTGTTACCTATCGCACCCCAGATCAAAGCACTTTACGAGACAGCACTCACCAGGTCTACGTCGTAGGCGTAAATGACCATCACTTGCATGCAAGCAGACTTTACTTTCATCGGCGCAGCATTCCATCTTCCATGTCATTCTCTTACGGCACCGGTCGTCCCATGCACGTCGATGTTGTGGCATAAGCCGGCCGTGTGGCCGAGCGGTCCTAGGCGCTACTGTCTGGGACTGCGCGACCGCTACGGTCACAGGTTCGAATCCTGCCTCGGGCTTGGATGTGTGTGATGTCCATCGGTTAGTTAGGTTTAAGCAGTTCTAAGTTGTAGGGGACTGATGACCTCAGAAGTTAAGTCCCATGGTGCTCACAGCCTATTTAGCTGTCGCATAAGTGTAGACGAGCTAGAGCTGTGTGTGGCCATAGTCCCATTGCTCATAACAGGTTCGCAACAGTTCGCGTTGACACGTCTGTGTTGTTGCTGTTGATGTATCTGTCAGTGCTGCCCTTAAAATACAACGATCTTGGCCGACATCTGTGCTGCATGAACTTCCAGAGCCTCGTCAGTGGGTGTGAGAATGTTAACGTGATCACTGATATCTGCATTGGTGCTCAGCTGCCGCGACACGTCCAACTTGGGTGGATATTCTCAGTAAGTACCGTGCCGCCACTATGGAAGCCACAATTTTACCCCTTTCAAACTCGCTCACTTGGCTATAGAAAGCGCGATTGCGCCTCCGCGGCATGGTTGGCTGCCTGCTTCTCATGTTTTCCCACATTGAGCCTTCCGGCTCTTGGCGCCCTGGCATCTATACCACTATGCTATCTGTTGGCGGACTACGCTCAAACCACTATCGCTGCATCTGTTACCCCACAGGCGGCATATGCCGTCATCGGATTATCAACTTTGCCTTTCGAGGTGTACAAATTTTTTCCTAAGAGCGTAATAAATATTATGTTTCAGTTTGTGGTTTCTTTAATTATCTAAAGTGACAGGAACTGTAACATTTCTTGAAAATGATGATGAAAGCCGATATGAAATACTCTATCGATGTAACTAAAAAAGTCACCACATAAACTTTCCAGTCATCATTACGATATTTCCAGTGTGTTTAATGCAGTTAATCGTTTATTTCCATTGTTGTTGTTGTTCCGATCTTCAGTCCAGAGACACGTTTGATGCTGCTCTCGATGATACTCCATCCTGTGCAAGCTCCTTCATTTCCCAGCACCTACTGCAGCCTACGTCCTTCTGAATCTGCTTCGTGTATTCATCTACGGTCTCCCTATACGATTTTTGCCATCCACGCTGACGTCCAGTACTAAATTGGTGATCCCTTGATGCCTCAGAACATGTCCTACCAACCGATCACTTCATCTAGTCAGGTTGTGCCACAGATTTTTTTCCTCCCCAATTCTATTCAATACCTACCCCATTAGTTATGTGATCTACCCATCTAATCTTCAGCATACTTCTGTAGCACCACATTTCAAAAGCTTCTATTCTCTTCTTGTGCCGGCCGCTGTGGCCGAGAGGTTCTAGGCGCTTCCGTCCGGAACGGCGCTGCTGCTACGGTCGCAGGTTCGAATCCTGCCTCGGGCATGGATGTGTGTCATGTGCTTAGGTTAGCTATGTTTAAGTAGTTGTAAGGGACTGATGACCTCAGATGTTAAGTCCCATTGTGCTTAGAGCGATCTGAATTTCTCTTCTTGTTCAAACTATTTATCGCCCTTGTTTCACTTCATTACATGGCTACACTTCATACAAATTCTTTCAGAAACGGCTTCCTGACACTTAAATCTATACTCAATTTTAAGAAATTTATCTTCTTGAGAAACACTTTCCTTGCCATTGGCAATCTTCATTTTATATCCTGTCTACTTCGACCATCATCAGTTATTTTGCTCCCAAATAGCAAAACTCATTTACTACTTTAAGTGTCTCATTTCTTTATCACCCGACTTAATTATATCCATTAAGACATTATTCTCCACCTGTATCCTCACTAGGTGCAGCGTCAGACATGGTACACCCCGTCAGCATTGAGGTGTGACGCAGGACTCTTGTTATGGGTGATGCCATTCATTAACGGGATTACACTCCAAATTGGTCAAAGAATAAACATTAACTTTGTCGTAGTAACGAGCGAAAACATCGTTTCAAGTTTAAGTGAACTGTGAGATATTTATGAACACATTGTCCTTATCAGTATAAAATTCTTGCCTGGCGTGGTGCGTGCTTTGAGAAATCGAGGCTCAGTTTATGTTTTAAAGGGAGATCTTTCGGCTTTTATCCGATATCGCGTTTCCCCATTTGTTGCTTGGTTGATTAGGGACAGAGGACTCAATAGTGAGGTCATCAGTCCCATCGAATTAGGAAGGATGGGGATGGAAGTCTGCCGTGCCCTTCCATAGGAGCCATCCAGGCATTTTCCTGAAGTGATTTACGGAAATCACGAAAAACGTAAATCAGGATGGCCGTACGCGGGTTTGATCCGTTGTCCTTCCGAATGCGAGTCCAGTGTGCTAACCACTGAGCCACCTCGCACGGTTTTGTTGATTGTCGTGGTCTGTGGCCACGTGTAATTGTGCAGTTTTAAGCTTTTTTAGTGTTCCCCGGTTTTGCTTTTTTACGTTGGTATCGAAGTTTTAAGTTGAGCAAATCTAGGCAACTGATGTTTCGGGTACAAAAAGATACCGAAAACTAACGAAATGCTTTTCGTGTATTGGTATCGCCTTTTGGCTTATTACATTGCTATCGCATTTTGGCTTTACTGTGTCTTTATGTTCAGCTGCGTAGCTTAAGCGATGTTTTCGATACTAGTTGATTATCGCTAATTTCGTGTTTTTTGGCGTCTTTGAAACCGATAGTGGTACCGTGTTTCCCTGGCTGTTTCATTCTGTATATATTTTTTATTGTCGTGACTTAATTTACCGCAGTTTCCACGCTAACTTCAATGTTTATTTATTTGTTTTGTTTATTTCGGGTTTATATCTCTGAGCATTGGCAATCTCATCGGTTGTTATTTTGAAATCATGTTTGTATTGCATTTTGGAGCTCGTTATGGCATCATTTTTCGAAGTCAATGGCTGGTATCAAAGGCTCTGTTTCTCAAGGATCTACTGTCATGCAAAGGGGGTTACAGAGGTCAATAACGTATCATTTGTTATGATGCTAAGAAGATCAGATCTACTGCTGTATCATCTTCTGTATACCGGATTATCTGCCATGAAAATGTAGAACCACTTGTGTGTCACGTCACTCTGAGTGGCTTACGTATATGTTTTACTGGAAGTTTTTAGAAAAAACAAGCTGATGTGTAGTACCTGTTTTCTTCGACATAAACACGTAGACAAAAGAAAATACACAAACAGACACACACGCACACAATTACTGGTGTGAGTGATTATCAAATTATTCTGGGAGTCCTTTAGAGAAGCAGAAGTAGTGTGCGGTGATTACATCTGTTTGTTAATGTAAACTGCAGAAGAGTGTACTTCATGGTGATATTTACGGACCACTGTACGTGAATGACTGAATGTATCTCGATAACTCATTCAACAGCCACCTGCGGAAGTATAGCATCCGGCAGAATGAGCATTAAGACTTGAGGCATGCTGTATAAGGGCGCTGTTGCGCCTGCGCGAAATAAATACGCGTGCTCTGCATTAAGGAAAGACGCCATTTCTAATAACGGCCTTGTGGAGATTGAAGCATTGAATGGTTCTTATCGAGCCATACTACACAAATAACGACGCTCCCAAAATAGTTTAGCGACTCTTTGGTCGCCGTCTGAAACTGAAACGACATGATGATGTTTTCAATCATCAGACAGATGTACCGTAGGTGCAACGACACGGATCCACTGCATCTTGAGCAAAGAAGAGCTGTCCAGGGAGACGAGGAACTCAGAGGACAGCAGAACGAGTGGAAGGGGCGTATCAAGCACTCATCCTAAATCGAACTACTCTCTTGTCAGACGTGCTTGGGCGCTGTCACCGTCAGATCCTACTTGCGGCACATCGTCCGTGAAGACTTGCACCTGCACCAATACAAATTTCAAGTCGGTTTTATACTAAGGAAACAAGACACAGTTGCCCGAAGTTAGAAGTAGTCACAATCAAGCTACAGTAGCCTACTACAAACAGTACTGTACGGTGCTTAAAAATGTTATCAGGAAGTTTGAGAGTTGCTTTCCATTAGAACGTTCTAACGGTGGTACTAGCGACAATAGGCAGCCTGGGTGGCTGACTAGTGAGATAAGTATATCATTTAGAACAAAGCGGGAATTACATCAAAGTGTTAGAAGTAGTCACAATCAAGTTACATTAGCGCATTAGAAACAGTATTGTAAGGTGCTTAAAAGTGTCATTAGAATGGCAAAGTGTATGTGGTATGCAAACAGAATAGCAAATTCACAGGATAAAATTAAAATCAAATGGTCAGTTGTGAAGGAAGTGTCTGGTCAGCAGCACCAGGTCGACGCTATAAAGTCATTAGATATATGTACAGTATACACAACCATTTTCTGAGCATTGCTGGTGAATTAAACAACAATGTAGTTTGTACAGGAAATTATATAACTTTCTTGGCGAATGGCTTTCCGAGATTGATGTCTGAAATACTCTGTGTTACAGACAAGAGGGAGATTGAGTCAATAATTAAATCACTGAACACTAAGGACTCTCATGGTTATGATGGAGTGTCTAGCAGAATATTAAAGTGCTGTCCTGCACATGTCAGCCCTGTGTTTAGCCATATTTGTAATATTTCCTTTCCTGAAAGATTAAGTACTCAAAAGTAAAGCCGCTTTATAAAAAGAGAGAAAGGGATAATGTAGATAATCTTAAACCTATTTCTATGGCATCAGTGTTTGCAATAGTTATTGAAAAGCTTATGTATGTAAGGATAATTGATCATTTTATATCACACAATTTGCTATTAAATGTACAGTTCGGCTTTAGAAGTCGTTTAACAACTGAAAATTCTATATTCTCTTTTCTCTGTTAGGTACTGGATGGGTAGAAGAAAACGTTTCGAACGCTTGGCATATTTTTTGTTTTGACCAATGCACTTGATTATGTTGATCACGAAATGTTGCTCCAAAAGTTGGACCATTACGGAATACGGGGAGTAGCTGACAACTGGTTCACTTCGTACTTTAGCAACAGGCAGTAAAAGGTCATTATTCACAATGTTGAAAACGGCTGTGATGTGGGGTCTGAGTGGAGTACTGTCAAGTGGGGGGGGGGGGGGGGGGGGAGGGAGGATGCGCCCCAGGGATCAGTGTTGGAGCCACTCCTGTTCCTTATTTATATAAATGATATGCCCCCTTGTATTACGTGTAACTCTAAAATATTTCTGTTTGCTAATGACACTAGCTTGGTAATAAAGGATGTTGTGTGCAACATTGGCTCAGTTTCAAATAGTACAGTACATGACCTCAGTTCATGGCTTGTAGAAAATAAACTAACATAAATCACAGCAAGACTCAGTTTTACAGTTTCTAACACACAATTCAACAAAACCTGACGTTTGAATTTCACAGACTGGCAAACAATTAGCGTAACTGAACAGTTCAAGTTTCTAGGTGTTCAGATAGATAGTAAGCTGTCGTGGAAAGCCCACGTTCAGGATCTTGTTCAATGACTTGATACTGCCATTTTTACTATTCGAACGGTATCAGAAATGGGTGATCGTTCCACATGAAAATTAGTCTACTTTGCGTATTTTCATTCGCTATTGTCGTATGGTATTATATTGTGGAGTAACTCTTCTCATTCTATAAGGATATTTTTGGCTCAGAAACGGGTTGTTCGGGCAATGAGTGGTGTTAGTTCACGAACCTCTTCTCGACCTCTGTTCACCGGTCTGGGTATTTTGACATTGGCTTCTCAAAACGTATATTCCTTATCGTCGTTTCTTGTTACCAACATTAGATTATTCTGAAGAATAAGCAGCTTTCACTAGGTTTATACTCGGCAGATATCAAACCTGCATCTGAATCGGACTTCCTTAACTCTTGTGCAAAACAGGTGTGCAGTATACTGCTGCATCCATTTTCAATGACCTGCTACTCGAATTAAAAAATCTTAGCAGTAATCCAAGCACTTTCAAATCAAAACTGAAGAGTTTCCTCATGGGTAACTCCTGTTATTCTGTCGAGGAGTTCCTTGAAAAATTAAGCTGATTTTTATTATGTTTCTGTAGCGTTTACTTAAACATATGGACTGACGTTTTTAAGGTTCATTAAAATTTATTTTTACCTGTTATTAGATTTATGTTGTAATTTTATGTACTGACACGTTCCATGACCTTGGAGATTTTGCACCTCAATTTGGACCTACGGAACTTGACGAGTAAATATATAATAAGTAAATAAGAAGGTTCGCCTTGCGCTTTCTAGAACTTTCAGCAACCGTGGGAATGGAGACGATGTGTACGGTGTCACGTTCAAAACGAAGTAAAGAGCATTTATGGAATGTAATGATATGTAGTTTTTGAAGCCTTTATCACATATCTGTCACAACTACAGTAGTTATAGACATACAGAGGTGTTTAATGAACTGTTCATAAAATCAAAGGGCTCCTGATGCTACAACAACAAAATGTTTACATTGCTTAAGTTTGTACCTTTCTTCGTTTTCAACTTTGGTGCAATCAGTTTACCGATTTGATTCGACCTTCTGTCCTTTGTAAGACCTACTATTAATTGAACTATGGCCTATACTTGAAAACTTCAGTGGATCGTAGGACACAAATGGTTTATAATTATTGAAAAGAATCATAAAGTACAATTCTGTACTTCTCAGAAGGTCGCACAAACTATAAATATACATGACTAAATTAGTCAAATGTAAGACGTATGCTTTTGATACCTTCCTCACAAACGACTGTTAATCAAATTGCGTGCGTATCGAGTATCGTCTCAGTTGTATGACTGGATTCGTGATTTCCTCTCAGAGAGGTCGCAGTTTGTAGTGATAGACGGTAAATCATCGAGTAGAACAGAAGTGATATCTGGCGCTCGCAAGGTAGCGTCATAGGCCGTCTGCTGTTCCTGATTTACATAAACGATCTAGATGATAATCTAAGCAGCCCCCTTAAATTGTTTATAGATGGCGCTGAAATTTATCTTCTAGTAAAATCATCAGACGATCAATGTCAATTACAAAATGATCGGGAGAGAATTTCTGTACGGTGCGAAAAGTGGAAATTGGCACTAAACAAAGAAATGTGCGAGGTCATCCACGTAGGTACTAAAGGAAATCCGATAAATTTTGAGTATACGATATATCGCATAAATCTAGGGAATGTCAATTCGGGCAAATACATAGGATTTACAATTACAAGCAACTTAAATTGGAAAGACAATATAGATAATATTGTGGGGAAGGCGAAACAAAGACTGCTCTTTGTTGCCAGAACACTTAGAAGATGCGACAAACGCACTAAAGACACAGCCTACATTACACTTGTCCATCCTCTGCTGGAATATTGCTGTGCAGTGTGGGATCGTTACCAGGTAGGATTGAAGGAGGACATCGATAAAGTGTACAGAAGGGCAGTTCGTTTCGTGTTATCGCGGAACAGTTGTGAGAGTGTCACTGATGTGAGACAGGAGTTGGGGTTGCAGTCACTAAAACAAAGGTGGTTTTCTCTGCGGCGAGATATATTTACGAAATTTCAGTCACCAACTTTCTCTTCCAAATGCGAAAATATTTTATTGACACCCACCTACGTAGGGAGAACTGATCTCCATAATAAAATAAGGGAAATCAGAGCTCGAACGAAAAGATTTGTGTGTTCCATTTTCCCACGCGCCACTCGAGAGTGGAATGGTAGAAAAGTTGTAGGAAAGTGGTTCGATGAACCCTCTGCCAGGCACTTAAGTGTGAATTTCAGAGTAACCATGTAGATATAGATGTATCGGACCAGAGACAAGTTTAAAGTTACTAATATACGCCCCAGTATGAATAAAATAAACACAGAGTACTTAAACTGTACCGTATGAAATCCGTCGATATCACACAAAAATGCGTTCTGTTAATGGGTTTCTCGCCTTAAACAGCCTCAACGGTCATTTATACAGTGTGCACGACTAGTTTTTTAATGTGATTTACGTAAAGGATGTTATTAATGGTAACAGCCTGTATAATATGTATGTCATTTGCATGATGTACATAAACTTTTTCTCCATAGATCTAGATGTGTTCTTGCAGTTAAATATCACATACGGAATTGTAACGATGCTATGCAAAGTGTCAGATATATTGTACATCGTTTGACATGTGCTGAAACACAAGTTATACGTATTTTTTGCATTTTATTCTGATGTAAAGATGACGAAGGCCATCTGTGACCTGCGTACCATGGTTTCCATAATTTATATTCTAATTTAGCTGTTCGCATAATTCCGTTTGACATAAAAATAAAGAAACTAGTTTGGTCTTCAAGTTTACATTCGCCAATCAGATAAAGACACGAATTTTAAATACAAATTTACAAGGCTAATGTTTTAAGACCGCAGAAGAGTGTTATAGGAACTGTAACTGTTGTTAATTCCAGAATATCGAGCAGACTCGTCGCACCCTGATAACTATTTGCTGTTAATTTCAGGATGGGGTTAATGTGGCCCTTTCGTTAGTGTCCTGTTGTACTGGGTATGTCGGTCTCGTAATCAACGCTGTGTGCCTTGCTCTCAAAAGTTCGACGTTCAAGACTACAGTCCGGCACACAGCTTCCATCTCCCTAGAAAGTGGAAATCTTCGCACAGGTTGTGCAGACCGAAATACATTACGATGGAACATGTTTCGTCTAAATGGATGAGTCACCAGGAAAAGTTTTAGAGAAGAGTTCGTACTCGTATTTCCCTAACAGCTTAGTAGTGTTGAAGGTTTTCCCCAACTTATGCTGTTTGACATTCAGATCTGTTGACGTTCTACCATCCCATACGAAACGACATCAGTAAGTATTCAAGGGTCTCTTTTTTTAAGCAAATATACTGTGTGGATTCTGTCGTCGATTGTCTCTAGCAAAACGTTCTTACGTAACTCTGATATAAAAGTAAGATGTGTGGTCGCTGAGTCAGTTTGATAGCGAAGTTTAATTTACAAAGAAGAAAAAGGCTTATTTTTAAAAATTAAAGAATACTACACAAAACGACATCTCAAAATATTCCCTTATGCTTTGTTTAAGCAATGCTGGTACTGTGTGACTTACCTGTTGTCAGAGCTGTCTACAGAATTGGATGCCCATCAGAGAGTTCATTACTGCTTGAATTATTCTAAAAAGTATGAGGTTCCGAGAAGGCTCTAAAAACGTTGGCAGGCGGTTGAGCCCCCCTGTAGAAGATGTCGTCGTGGAGATGTGGCACTGCAGTCCGCTTGTGGGGCAGCGTATATAGCGATATACACGGCGCGCCCCACACTAAAGCCTAACGGTTACTGCAGGGACGCACCGTAGCCGCACCTATCAGCGCACACTCTCTCCACACACGCACGCACACACACACACACACACACACACACACACACACACACACATATTCGCAAGATTTAATTTTTTTTTTTTTTCGCCCTCGCACTTCGCCACATTCCCAACGATGGTTGCACAGCGCCACGCGATGTTATTTGCGGAGAGATGCGGGCCTGCGCTCGTGAAAGCGCCGTTCTCAGTGGAAACGTACGCTGTCTGTCTCGCCTTTAGCAAGTAAATCTGCGGCTGCGTGTCGGACTTTTTGTGCATGAATCTTGGCCGATTCCTGGGAATCCTGCGGACGGGCTACGGAATTTCGAGCCCGTTGTGAAACGCGTCTCAAATCTAAGGGTACGTAATACATTTAGTGCAGTCAGCAACTGCTGAGGCTGCACATAGCGGCGATGTGTTGCACTAGAGCCTATAGATTGTGGCATAGCATAGTACACTCAACAGCAAAGAAAACTGGATTACCGTAGACAAAACAGCAGAAAAATCCGACCATTTGACAATAGCAGATTGAACGACAGGCCAGGGTGTGACGTTACAAAAAACGGTTCATTGATTAAGGAATTGAGTATGATGAGAAGTGCTTACTTTGTGGCACAGGTTAACGATCTGACTGAATGTTTGAGCTGAAGTCACAGCATCCGGATATCAACACGTAAGAGGCAGAGATGCAATACAAATTTTAAGAGTACGCTTATAAAGGCTCACTATACACCGTTTAGGGCTAAGTTAGAATATATGATCAATTTTATCAACTAGTTTTCTTTCTAAAATCGCTTATATTCGTCCTTTGCAAGTCGAAATGATAGGTTCGCACTTAGAGTGGAGATAAAATCCACATCGGCGAGTATAAGTGCTGAAGTGTTCAAGTAGAGAGCTTCTACACCTTTCTCTCGGGGAAGAGTGGAGATAAGTAGAAGGCACAGAATCGAAAACTAGGAGTTTCCATTTTTTTATTCTTTGTACGAACACACCCAAATTACAAAATCGTATATAAAAAATAGCTGCTCCTATCACATATCGGCTTCCCTACAATTTTTTTTTTCAGGCACATAAATAGCTAAAAGTATAGTGCCTTGTATCAGAGATAATATCCAACCAATAAAGCAGTTTTTGGAGAACTATTCTTAAAAGATGGAACCACACATAAAATCACTACTAGTTCAGTATAAGAACTGAGAGAAATTCGTACAGTTACACCTAACAGTTATTATACCTAAGTGTTAACAAGCACTGATTAAATTTTCCAGTAAATTAACGATAGAATACTTAGATCAACAGCGAACGAGTAAGGATGTTACAAGTACGTGCACGCCCATAAACGGCCATTAAAGGTATCACGGAGGAGCAATTCTATCAAATTAGTAACATTATATTACGGGATCACCTACTTGCCAGGAAATAGCGACTGCAATATACGAATTCTGTTACGACTTTTAGAAATAAATCATACCCATAGCTCAAAGTTTTGCAGTGGAATTTGAAATCTGATTTTTGCATCTCGAGTAATGAGATAAGTGCAGTTACTGGACCTTAAGTTCCATATAGTTTAGTAAAAACTAAGACAAAAGTACACTAAAAGAATAAGGAAAACCGAAAGAATCTTTTGGACAGCTTTCATTTGCAGGTACAAAACAGTTCTCACACATCCTCCATCACACAGATGATAAAGAAAATAAAGGAAGTAATCTCATGTAAACAGAATAAGAAATTAGAGGCTTTAAAATCTATTAATAAACTGATTGGAAATATAAGTAAACAGACAGTGTAGCACAGATTCTTTCACAGAACAGTGCATGCCACCAACATCAGTTAAGTAATGGTGTACTCACCCTCTTAAATAATCCTACAACCAAACCAACCAAGGTCAATAATCACAGTATCAAAACCTCATAGCTGGTACATAACTTGTGTGTCACAAACCAAAACTAGACATATGTGAAAAAATGCACTGGTTTTTCAATCGGATAAAATTATATTAAAACAGCTAGAGGCAAATGATACCGACAGAAGAACTGCACTGAAAGATTTGGAAAATATTATCAAATTATCTAAAAGTAAAACAGTAATAGTAAAGGCTGACTGAGGAAGCACTGTGGTTGTATTACATGAAATGTAATATACAGGGGAAATATGACAAATTCTCATAAAAATGGCTATGATCCTATAATGATAGACAAACCCCACAATAAATTAAGAGCAGTGTACACATCATTCAATCCAATTGCAACATTACAATGTCCGTTTGACGCATTTGGTTTTACTGTTTCTTTGCAATGAAATATACGTCTAGGTAGTTTGAATTTTCAAAATCACATACGTTTGTATTGTGTCACGAAACGAATTTTCAATGTTCACCTCATATTTTGGTTTAGAACATACTAAAACAAATACAGAATTTACAAAGAATCTGAATGTCAAAGATGCTGCAATGCAGTGATGCGATGGTATGACTTTCGTTTGAGGAAGGAACCATACATTACAGCTGTGTCTGATTGAAAGAGTACCTAACATAAAATCTAAGGCAATAAAGACACTATTAACATTACGACAAAAATCTATTTATGTATAAGCAGTTTAGTAGAGCCTTGAACTCATAAAGATATCCATACACATCCTGGAGCACATATATTTTAGCTCAGTATCAAGTTTTCCCAACAACATGATGGTCTCGCTATGGGAAGTAGTTTTAGTCACTTAGTTGTTGAAATTTATATTCACCCACGTAGAACAAAAATAATTATCAACTAATTAAAAATCGTAAAGTAAATAATATACCACAAAAGATATCCTGATCATATAATCCTGCTCTTTGATGGTAAAAACAGTGAAACAGATGCATTGTATACAGGCCTCAGCTAAATGTATAAAGGTATTAAAATTAAGGTTGAGAATAAAAAAATAAGAGCAAAACTTTGATTGATCTTAACATGTGTAACATTAACCATATACATCAGTTTAGCACAAATAGAGAGCCTTCCACCACAGATGTCAGCACTGACCATTCCTCATGTCATCCCACCCAGCACAAAACGCAATATTCCAGAGCCATCGTACACCAAAAGCCAAAAGTACCTGTGAGTCACTCAGATCATCTTCAAATCAGTTTAACTAAAAGAGTTTCTCAAAAAATTAGCTCTGATCCTGTACTAATAGTAAAGTCCACAATAAAGTGAAAACTAAAGCCACACCTCCACAGAACAGCAGTTCACACACCACTCAGTCCAAAACAAATCAGCCTCCTACAGAAGCCAAACTTAAATATACCACTGTCACATACATTGGTCAAGTATAACTGAGATGAAAGGTAAAGATATATTCTCTTTTAGAACTAACAAAAAGTTGTTCATACCTCCACCACCAACGCCGTACATATTGTACCACATAGTTATTTTGATGGAATATACTTATTTTCAGAATCATTTCTTACCAAAAAAAATCCTTGATTCAGGATGTTAGAGCGTTCAGACTGGGATTTTGTGGTCCGTTTCCCTTAGTCCCTAGACAAAATGAATAAGCACTTTAGACCGTAGCTAAATATTGGGGCTACCCTAGCACATGAGTTAAACTTTCAAAACATGCCCACCAAAATAACATCCTGTCAATTTACAAAACTGGTTCAGTGCATGAAATTGAATATATTGGCAATAAAAAACGTGTTCCATTTTAAATAATTAATCATAGCCGAATCTTAGATGATAGGTCATGGACAAGCTAACTTCCAGGATTCAGGGGACAGTAACACATAAGAAATGAGGTAAAGTAACATTTATTGATCGTTTCCCCATAATGCCTTAATGAAATGTATCTTTCTAAATATAAGATAAAGGTGCATATAATTCAAAAAGTGTATCATTTACGGAGTGGAATGAATTCGCATGACTACACCGCTGTATGAAGAAAGCTACTATCAGTTGTCAAAAGAGTAAAACATTGGTTAGGGAAGAAGCTCCTTCCCCTGAATTTTACTTCCTGTTATTCTTCCTTGTGATACAGACGTACTGTTGGTACGTGTGTAAATTACATATTGTACTTTTTATTGTTCTGTAAAATAACTAAAATAATTAGAAAATCTACAATCAGTTTAGTCACAAAAAGGTTTTTTATGTAGTTCATTTTCTGATCTAGAGATGGCCTGTGAGGAAGGGTGAGGTACAGTGATCGAAGGCTGTGCCACCGATCACATATTGCGTCTTGCTGTTTGAGCATTTCATTCTGAATAGATCCTGCCTCTATTCTTATACAAAGTCCAAATAAGCATTACTAGGACCATTTAAGGTGCAAACTAAATTTATGCTTTTCATAGTCAATCTATTTGCAGAAAAATTGTATGTTTATTATCTCCCACGACAGGATACACTCACCGATCAGTAGACGATAGACATATCATTTTCTTTACAGGAAGCTGAATTAGTACTCAACTGAATCACTAACAATAACAGTTGCTTAGATTTAAACGCAATACGTCTTGCTATCGCTGTGTCCCTTAATTTATACAATGCGTACAGTTGAGTAAATTTAATGATTTTAATCATCCCTTTCATATGTATTAGGTCCTTACTGCTGGAGACATTATAATGAGGTTACTCACTTGCGAATTGATGCATCACTAGCTAAATTCGCCCCTTGATCAAAGCATTCTTTATGCGTCTTGCCAGTGTCGCGTTACTACAGTTTTATGTACTGCAGAGCTAACAATACCAAGGATTTTTCCATAACGTGCATTACAAGAAAGGGATCTCTGTCACACCCCTACAAAAAAAAAATCGTCAATTGTATATTAACAATAAACTTCTTAAAGCGGTTTCCATTTGTAAACAGTTGATTTTATATACATAAAATAGTCCCTGCATGAGACTTGTAACGTCTCTTACATTGTGTCATTCCATTCGTGTAAGAACCTGCACCCGTGTTTCAGGATGGATCCTTCATTTTAGGTTGGATGCTGAGATGCTACTGTAGAAAATGGAGAGCTCGGAAATTCTTTTGTGTGTTAGTGGGAATTTAATGTAGACTGGGCCAGCAGTAAGAAATTGGGGCGAGGAGGGGGGGGGGGGGTGTACCAGAGTAATCAGTGTAGTTATTTGAACGCGGTGCCAAGGTGTCTCAGTGGCTAACCAGGTGCCTAGGATGCTGGAGACCTGGGTTCGATTCCCAGCCTTGTTATAAATTTTCACTAGCTACTTTGGTCTATGTACAGAAAGTGTAAATGAGTTTCTAGTTAGTAAAACTATGGAGGAGCTTCTTAATAACAACAAATGATGTTCAGTGGTTACACACGCTTGTTGCCCTTTACAAAACCAATCTAGTGTCGCATATTTCCCAGATAGATCAATTATCAGAGAACAAAAATTGGTAAAACATTAGTCAGTTAAAGATACTTATTTATTTAGAGACTTTGCTTTCATGTAGGTACAACAGAAAGAAGCAGCTTTGTTCTGTTCTATCAATATAACTGTCATAAGCTCACAAACATTTTAACTGAAATAATATTAGCAGATGCCATGTTGTAGTACACATCCATGAATAACATTTGACATTGTTACTATCATGACCCTTTAGGTATAAGCATTCACCCTTGAGTCTTGATCTAAAGATATGTTACACAGACTGCATTCATGCAGCGTTCGTTAGTGCAACTTGGCTTTCACCGTTCTAAATGTTATTCATTTCGTTACCAAAAACTTTAGAAAGATGGGGTAAATATTAGTCACCTAGCTATTGTAATTGACTACATGGTATTTGTTATGTGGGAGTTATTTCACTGAAAGATACTGATTGTTATTCTGTTGTGCGTTTACGAAACAAACATTACCCTTAGAACCTTTCAGTGACACGGTATTCTCCACATTACTTCGCCTATGGAAATAGAAGAGTATGGTTGTCTCCCATTCCAGGACGCTCTAATAAGGGAGAGGGTAGGTCGTATACTTAACCATTCAGTATATAGTAAGAAGAAACACTAAGAGCTGTACCTGTAAAAAAGCAACTGCCATAATCTAGTGCAACGACATTTAGTGCAGACCATCCTGACGCGACGGGCGCACGTCATCTGTGATAAAAAAGCCTACAAGACTAAAGGATGTTGTTTTCGTTGTTGTAGTTGCTGTCTTCAATCTGAAGACTGGTTTGATGCAGCTCTCCATGCTAATGTATCCTGTGCAAACCTTTTCATCTTCGAGTAACTACTGCAACTTACATGCTTCTGAATCCGCTTACTGTATTCATCTCTTGGTTCTCCTCCACGGTTCATAACCCCACACGCTACCTCCAGTTCTAAATTGATGATCCGATATTTCCCCAGAATGTGCCCGACCAATCGATCCCTTCTTATGGTCTGGTTATACTACAAATTTTATCTTCTTACAAATCCAGTCCGGAGCCGCGCGACTGCTGCGATCGCAGGTTCGAATCCTGCCTCGGGCATGGATGTGTGTGATGTCCTTAGGTTAGTTAGGTTTAAGTAGTTCTAAGTTCTAGGGGACTGATGACCTGAGAAGTTAAGTCCCATAGTGCTCAGAGCCATTTGAACCATTTTAGTACCTCCTCTTAGTTACGTGAACTACCCATCTGATCTCCAGCATTCATCAGTAGCATTACATCTCAGAAGCTTCTACCCTCTTCCTGTCTAAACTGTTCATCATGTACCTTCCATACATGGCTACATTCCATACAAATACTTTCATGAAGGAGTTCCTGACACTTAAATCTATACTCGCTGTTTACGCGTTTCTGTTCTTCAATTTTGCTATTATTGCCATTGGCTGTCTACATTTTGTATCCTCCCTACTTCGACAATCATTAGTTACTTTGCTTCCCAAATACCAAAAGTCATCTACTACCTTAAATATTTCCTAATCTAATTCCCTCAGCATCACCTGATTTAGTTCGACTACATTCCATAATCATAGTTTTGCTTTCTCTTATGTTCGTCTTCTATCCTCCTTTGAAGATACTGTCAATTCCGTTAAACTGTTCTTCCAAGTTCTTTACTGTCTCTGATAGAATTACAGTTTCATCGGCTAGTCTCATGATTTTTGTTTCCTCTCCCTAGACTTGTAATTTTATGTGTGCCTCACTGCTTATTTTTTCTCTTTAACTAATTTGTGCCTGATTTTATTCTTAGAAGCTCAGTAATGTATGTAAATACCAAAAATGTAAATGTGCTTCACAAAGTACTTGACGTGAAGCGAAGCGCAGCTGGACAGCAAGAAACTCTTTAGCGCGCAATCTCCGCAACGATAGTATTTGAGAATCTTTGAGTATGAACTCTAAAAAAAAGAGACAATGGATTTTATTAAAAAAAAGAGAATAGTTAATCTGTATCTTGTGCAAAGAGGGCGTGTTGCTAGGCCGTCGCTCAGTGCGTATTTTTACATTTAATGAAAATTGATATTTTAGTGATAAAACCGGGTAAAGTATGTGTAAGAGTTGCCAAACATTTATTTGTACAAAAATTTTGGAAGTGAAGACTGCGAATATCTTGTTTTTGGAAAAGGAGCGAAACTTCATTGTCGTTGCCGTCTATCAATCGACAGAATTGTAAGCGTACAAAGCTCACTA
Source organism: Schistocerca americana (assembly GCF_021461395.2). NCBI lineage: Eukaryota > Metazoa > Arthropoda > Insecta > Orthoptera > Acrididae > Schistocerca > Schistocerca americana. Next base: position 105,279,361 of record NC_060123.1, read on the forward strand.
AAATACAGGAAAAGAAATGCATTCTCTACAGTTTTTAATCAGTAAGTAACAACCTATCACAATTTCTTAATTACAGTAATTGGATTATGTTCTTGTACAATAGTATGGTGCTGAACTCCACTGACCAATTTTAATGTTGCAGGACGTGTAGTTTGAAGGAAGTTTGTGTATCAAGCAATTTCCTTTTCTCACGAAAAGCAGACTGCTGTTTGATCTTTCTTACTTACAACAGTGGTCCCTTGGGCTCAAAGCTATCCGCAATATGGCCAAGTAACTAACAAAGTCGTATTTTAAACCTTAGAGAACAATAACTTCCTCCAAATTGTAGTGCGTCACCAAATGATGCAGAAGCTCATCATTCAAGGAGGCAGCAATAAGAAAAATTCAGGTACCAGTTACGACTTAAAGTAAAAATCTCAATCAAAAATCAATCCCTCTCTCTCTCTCTCCAAACATATATACAAATATTCATAATATTATTAAAAAAAAAGGTCATTTTACAGACTTCAATTCCTAGTCCCAATTTTTTTTCCCTTTACTGCTAGCTCAGAATACAGATTGAATAACATCGGGGATAGGCTACAACCCTGTCTCACTCCCTTCTCAACCACTGCTTCCCTTTCGTGTCCCTCGACTCTTATTACTGCCATCTGGTTTCTGCACAAATTGTAAATAGCCTTTGGCCAACTGTATGTTGCTCCTTTAGAATTTGAAAGAGAGTATTCCAGTCAACATTCTCAAATCTTTCTCTAAGTCTACCAATGATAGAAACGTAGGTTTATGTTTCCTTAACATATCTTCTAAGCGAAGTCGTAGGGTCAGTATTGCCTCGCATGCCTACATTTCTCCGCAATCCAAACTGATGTTCCCCGAGGTAGGCTTCTACCAGTTTATCTAATCTTCTGTCACGGGCTCATGGTAGTATTTTGCAAACCGCGGTTTATTAAACTGATAGTTTGGTATATTTCACACTTGTGAACACCTGCTTTCTTTGTAATTAGGATTACTGTATCATTCTTGAAGTCTGAGGGTATTTCATCCGTCTGTTCATCTTGCTCACCAGATGGTAGAGTTTTGTCATGATTGCTTCTCCTAAGGCTATCAGCAGTTCTAATGGAATGTTGTCTTACCCCGGGGCCTTGTTTAGACTTAGATCTTTCAGTGCTCTGTCAAATTCTTCACGCAGTATCCTATCTCACATTTCACCTTCATCTACGTCCTCTTCCATTTCGATAATATTAACCTCAAGTACATCGCCCTTGTATAGATTATCTATATACTCCTTCCACGTTTCTTCTTTCCCTTCTTTCTTAAGACTAGTTTTCCGTGTGAGGTCTTGAGATTCATACATGGGGCTCTCATTTTGCCGAAGTTCTCTTTAATTATCCGGTATGCAGCATCTAACTTATCACTAGCGATGTGTGCTTCTATATCCTTACATTTGTCCTCTAGCCATTCCTGCTTAGTTATATTGCACTTCCTGTCGATCTCATTTTCTTGACGTTTGTGTTCCCTTTCAGCTATGTTTTTATATTTTCCCCTTTCATGGATTAAATTCATTATATCTTACGTTACCCAAGGTTTTCTGCTAACCCTCCTCTTTTTACCTACTTGGTCCTCTGCAGCCTTCACTATTTCGTTTCTCAGGTCACATTTGCTTCAATTCCCGCCTTTTTGCTGTTTCCTCACTTTTAATCAGCAGATCACAACCATTGAACTGAGGTCAAAGTTTACATATTTCCTTCGAAAAGTCTTACGTCTTAAAACCTGGTTCCGAAATTTCTGTCGTACATTTATATAATCAATCTGAAATCTTCCGGTGTCTCCAGTTCTCTTCCACTATACAATCTTCCTTCATGTTTCTTAAGCGAAGTGTTGGAGGTGATTAAATTATGCTCTGTGCAAAACTCTAGGACGACTTCCCCTTCCGTTCCTTTCCCCCAGGCCATATTCACCTCCTACTTTTATCTCTCTTCCTTTTCCCGCTATCGAATTCTAGTCCCCTATGGCTATTACGGATGATAAAGGATGTATCAAACAGAAACAGATTCTTTGGAGCGAAGATTACCAAGGGCACCAAGACGAGACTACATATTGGAAATAAGGAAATTGAGAAGGAAGGACAAGTCGGGAGAGTTTGTTTCCTGCCGTAGTTTGGACCGTTATCTGCCGAAACTGCCAGGCTACTCTAGAGATTCCCCGCAAACAATCATTTTCCGATAATCGCCGATGAAGCGAGAGTGGCTGTGGTCTGACCCACTACGGATAAACGTTCCGGGAATACGCAGCACCGCCCTCGGTTTTGGCCGACATCTCATTCGGCAAACTCAGCACTGTGTTTAGAAACGCTGAGAGGAGCACATCAGGCACGTGCGACTGGGACGAATAGAAAAATAAGCCACAGCCAAACATAGCATCACGGAAAACAATGAAGGTGCTTTTTCGAGCGACCTTCTAATGGAACAGCGGCTTAAAGAAACCAATTGAAATACGGGCTAACAACAGTGTTGTCAACAGATACGCAGGATGCCAACTATTTGCGGCATGGAATCCAGTGTTAGCGGCAATACGACGGGAGTGCGACTAGCACCGTCCAACTCGCAAGACGCGCCCGGAATGCACACAGAGATGCGAACGGAACACCGGTACCACCACCATTACAGTCTCAATTGCCTCCACACCTTTTGGCCAGAAAGTATGACGCTGCCCGTAGTGAAATTCATGGAAACGTCACGATATTTTAAGGTTATCACCCTGCTCGAAGCCCGAGAGTTTTTGCCAACTGATACAGATTTCGATGTCCTTGAAAACCAGTAAAAGTACTTGGCTTTTAGATCAACTTTATATGCCCCAGACAAGATTCTAAGAGTACTGAAGTTCCTTCGAACATAGTACCCAAGGACCTTCGAAATTTATTCGTCAGCAATGAACACATTCCTGCAGAAGGAACTAAATTCAAATCGTAACAGTTGTTATCAACACGGCATGTGTACATACAATGTAAAAGAAAAAAATTCTGTTCATTCGCAGAAGATTTTACAAGAGCCAGGCAACTTTTCCTTGTGTAAGTGCATAAACAAAATTGTTAAATATTCGAATATAGTAAATGGATCAGTGGTTTTATTGGGAACCCATTTCATTTTCTTTTGGCCTTACAGACCTGTTTGTTGTCCACTGAGGTATTCATTTGCTGTGTGTAATAGCTTAGATTATCTTCCATTATTCACGACAATCAGAATGTTTCACAGGCAAGTCTTGTAAATGGTAATGCCCGCTACATGCACCTGATACAGTGTCGTTGTAGAGCTTGCTCTCAAAGATAGCACTGCATGCTTTAAGTCAACAAGTTTATCCGCTCAACATTCCACGTCGACAATTAGGTAAACAGCAGAGAGTATTGTCACTTACAGCAACTTTGGGTAGCGTGGCCGTATACTGCTCTGTCACAGTGACGCTAAGTTTGCTTGCTTATACAAAACAGTTCATGAAACTTGTGAATATATCTTACTACAAACTCGAATAAGGCGAATGATAAATCACAGTTTACTTATATATATATATATATATATATATATATATATATATATATATATATATCCACGAACCTACTACGGTGTCGTAGCAGGCGGAGAGGTGATACTCCGACGTGGCGCGTCCCAGGTGGCGGATAGAGGGGTCCTCACCGGCTTGCCGGCGGACTTGAGCAAAATAAAATAGCTCTCGCGGACCAAACACACAACATCAAGAAATCCATTAGTGTGTTCTGGTATCCAGCGACTAGTGGTCTGCGTCTGTTTACCTAGTTGGTGCGGCTGTGAAATATGGCTTGATCTCAACAATCAAGTCTGCAATTACCGTGATCTTGTTGAAGGTCACCACAACCAACTTCAACTTGAAGTAATCATGATGGAACAAATGGAAAGAAATCCGCTACCCCAGGCCCCAGTCAACGGACTGGACTTTCCTGGTCATCGGATTCTGGGCGACCAGGAACATCATGAGGAGAAGAGTCGGACCTTCTCAAAACCTCTTCGCAAGCACTACCTTGGCACTCTCAATGCAAACACTCTGTTCAAACTTGGAAAACTGAAACAACTGACAGACATGCTAGATAAATTTCACATCAAAATTCTTGCCATCCAAGAGACGCGCTTCGTAGATGAAAACCATTTCGACACAGAACATTACAGGATTTACAAAGGTAAACCTGCTGTCAGAAGAGGAACACCATTATTGTTTGGTACAGGGTTTGCAGTACACAAATCAGTCATGGATAACATCATAGACTTCAATTCAATATCAGAAAGTATCTCGACACTGTCCTTCAAATCAGGTAATAAAGCATACACAATTATCAACGCACATGCACCTACAAATGACCATAACAGAAAGAAGCCACAAGAAATTGAAGACTTCTGGGAAGACATGGAGGAAGTAACTAACAACGTACCAGAAAGACGTGTGAAAATTGTAATGGGTGATTTCAATGCGCAGCTTGGTAAGGAGAGAAAATTCAGAGAAATAACAGGCCCATACTCAGCACATATTCGCACGAACAGAAATGGGGAACACCTCATAAAATATTGTCAAAACTTCAACCTCAAAATCATGTCAACACAATTGCAAAAACCAAGACGAAAACTTACAACATGGAAAGCACCCAACACAGTGTGGGGAGAATTTCAGATTGATCATGTGGCCATATCCAAGAAAAATTCGCGGGAAATTCTAAATGTCAGAACACGTAAAGGAGTCTTCGAGTCTGATCATTATTTGCTACAAGTTAAGATTAGGCCAATCCCAAGACTGAAACAGACAGCGCAAAACAAAATAGTCAAACCCGATCCGGAATACTTGAAGATAAACAGGGATAAAATCGTTGAAGAAATTCATAGGCACTCAATAGACACATGGACAGATCTGGCGAAGGCAGTTCAGAAGACTATGTGGTGGGGACAACCACCTAGAAAACGCAAACATAGGTGGTGGAACGCAAAGTGTGATGAAGCCATTGAGAGAAGAAAGCAAGCATGGGACAAGTTCAGTAGCTACAGAAATTCAGAAACATGGAAAGAATTTCACGAAGTTCAGAAACGAGCATCGAAGGAAATCAGAAGGGGAAAACGAGCATATGACAATAACAGACTAAAAGAAATTGAGGAAGATTTCAAAAGAAATAACACAACAAATTTTTACAGAACTTTCAAAGAAAATATTAAGGGCTATCAACCCCCTAGCCTCTGCTTCCGAAGAACAGATGGATCCCTGGAAACAAACACAAAAGAAAACTGTAAAATTCTCAAACATTACTTTGATAAACTTCTTAATTGCAAAAAACCTACAGGAAAATTAACATTCCAAAAGACCACATCTAATGCCGATTCTGATCCACCCACAATAGAAGAGATAGAGGAAATCATAAAACAAATGAAAAATAACAGAGCTGCCGGAGAAGATGGTATTATCGCCGAGATCTGGAAACTCCAAGATGAAAACATCACCAAAAAAATCCATAAGATTAACTCCGAAATTTGGATCACAGAGAAAGTGCCAGAGGAATGGAAATGTGCATTGATCCATCCGTTACATAAAAAGGGTGATAAGTCAGATCCAAACAATTACAGAGGCATTTCGCTAGTACCAGTTACATACAAAATTTTCTCTAAGGTGCTATTAAACAGACTTGAACCACAAGCAGATCTGCAAATTGGGGAATACCAGGCAGGCTTCAGAAAAGGGAGATCATGCATCGAACAGATCTGGAACTTGAGAACACTTTTGAAAGTCAGACAGGCAAGAAACACTGTAGTTACCTTTGTGGACTTTAAAAAAGCATATGATTCCATAGACAGACAGACACTCGTTGACGTACTGGAAGAATATGGTATCGACAGAAAAACCAGGGCACTTATACAACAGACGCTTACAGACACTACCTCCAAGATTAAGTTCATGGGAGAAATTTCGGAACCCTTCCACAAACACACAGGTGTCCGACAAGGAGACAGGCTCTCACCAATCCTGTTCAACATGGTGTTAGACAAAATTATCAAGCAGTGGGAGGAACAAGTTAAAGGAATACAGCTGGGAAGAACACGTGAAACCAAAACAATCATAAAATGTCTGGCATTTGCAGATGATATAGCCATACTTAGCAATAATACACAGGAGGCAAAGGAAGCACTGGAATGCTTGCATGAAATAGCTTCCAAAACAGGTCTGCAGGTATCTTACGAGAAGACACAATATATGGAACGACAGACCAACAATGTACACACCATGCATACGGTATATGGATCCGTAGAAAGAGTCGAAAAATTTAAGTATTTAGGGGAGTACATACAAATGGGAGGATCAAACAAGGCGGCTAACATGGAACGAACGAAGAAACTCCAGAAGGCATACAAACTCACATGGTCACATTATAATAAGAAAAGCATATCGAGGCAGGCCAAACTTAGGCACTACAAAACAGTTGTATTACCAGAAGCATTGTACGCGTCAGAAACAACCACAATTGGAGCATCAGGCATCATAGACACAGAAAAAATAGAACGCAAAATTCTCAGAAAAATATTTGGACCAATTCACAGAGATGGCATATGGATGAAGCGACCTACCAAAGAGCTGTACCAGCACACTGACAGACTAACAGACGCGATCAGAAAACGCAGATTAACTTTCTATGGGCACATACAGAGAATGGACAACAACCGACTTACAAAGAAAACTTTTGATGTAGTAAACAGCTCAAGCAAGAAAACAAATTGGTACCATGAAATAGACGAAGACTTAAGGCAGATAGGGATCAACAGGCAAATGATAGGAGACAGGAAATACTTCAGAAACAAAGTTAGGAGTGCAAAATTTACTGTAAAGGAGAGAAAGAAGAAAGGAACATTATGGACAGAGCAAAGGAAACAGGAGCACAGCCAAAGGATGAAGAGATTTTGGGAAGAGAAGAGGAAGAAAGGAAAGAAGTGAAAATTGTGTCATCTTGTGATTTTCGAGTTCAAACACTGTCCATATATATATATATATTAGACTTGCCACCCATGCCAACACTTGCTTGATATATATCTAGACTTGCCACCCAAGTCAACACTTGCTTGCACCATTTGGAGAAATGTCATAACCATTCACATTGCTAATATAAATCCAACACTTCTGCATAGAGCTATAGAGTCCATTTTTCATTTTAATGAACTGATATGTTAATAATGTACCCACATACAGTAATTTCTCATCATACAAAGCACAACCAAAAATATTAACACTTTGTGTACCAGTTACATAGTTAACAAAAACTCTAATCCACAATTCACATATCTATACGACTGTTAAATTTTGGCCTGAATTTTATAGAGACGAAGACCGTCATGTATTATTATGTTTACTATAGGTTTAGAACATCATTGATAACTGTTGAAGGCATAAGTCTATGTGTGTACTACACCTATATCACAGTATGTAAAGAAGACTTTATTTAGGACGAAAGGAAAAGCAACTGTAAGCCTAAGAAGGAAAGAAATTACCCAGCTTGAAAATAGCTTCTGTTCCACAGTGCATTAATAAAAAGGTCATAAAAGTTGGACATTAGAAGCTTAGCTCGAAGAACATCCACAGATATCAACTTGGAAATTATTTCCAAAGTTCTAAATTGTTATACATAATACAAGCGTGAAGAATCCTGATTTGGCACTGATGTTAATTTCCATTCTACATTCGTTTTGTGTCCTTTTATGTCTGTCGTGACAGTAGAATTATTTCCTTTACTGTGTGCCAATGGTTACTCATGGAGCTTAGCTATTATACCACGTACAATGTACATCGTGAGGCTCTCGTTTTGACCCTACTGAATTCTAAGCGTGTGTGAATGACTGATATTGAAAAATATTTTTCATCCTTAAAGCTGTACGGAAGTTTATGTATTAAAGTGTACTGTTCTTTGTCTCAGCACTTAGGTGTGCTTTTATAATTTAATAGGTGAATACATTGTTATTCTCTGTATTCCACTGACTATCTCTTCATAATATTGTGAATGTTCATAGTTCTCTGAACTAGTGATAGTTACTGATATAGACACATTCGTTAATATCAGTGTAGGTAGTCTATAATGGCACAGCCCTATTCCTGCTTAATATTTCAAAAGAATTTGAAGTACATTTCATTCTATGTGCTTACTTACTACTGTGCACATATAGACAAATATAGCAGGGTGGAGGTGATTAACTAACCATTCCCATCCTTTCTTAGCGTAACTGCGTTTTTAATTGACAAAGGTCAATGTATGTTTCAGGATATCGCTTGAAATACATGTTAAGTAAATACAGACTACACCCACACCCACACCTATACCCATTACTAAGAGATCAAAAGTATCTAGACACCCACTAAAATTTACGTTTTTCATATTTGGTGCCTTATGCTACCACCTACTGTACTCCATATCAGTAGTCATTAGACATCGTGAGAGAGCAGAATGGGCACTCCGCAGAAAGTGGTCAGGGGATTGGGTGTTGTATGTATTGTATTGTATGTTAACCGGGGACCTAGAAACGATGGAGAGGCTCCGTCCCCGCCGCAGCCGCAGTGGTCCACAACCTCACGACGACTATCGCAGTCCACTTCACCCCTCCACCGCCCCATACCGAACCCAGGGTTATTATGTGGTTAGGCACCAGGTGGACCCCCAGGGAACGTCTCATACCAGAGGAGTGTAACCGCTATGTTAGCGTGGTAGAGTAGTGGTGGTGTACGCGTACGTGGAGAACTAGTTTGCGCAGCAATCGGCGACATACTGTAACCGAGGTGGAATAAGGGTAACCAGCCCGCATTCATCGAGGCAGATGCAAAACCGCCTAAAAACGAGCCACAGACAGACCCGTCTACCCGACCTCGACACAAATCCACGGGGCGGATTCGTGTCGGGTACCAGGCGCTCCTTCCCGCCCGGAAAGCTGTGCGTTAGACCGCGCGGCCAACCGGGCGGGCTGGATTAGGTGTTACTTGAGTCATACGTCTGCACGCGAGATTTCCACACTCCTAAACATTCCTATATCTACTGTTTCGATGTGATGAAGTGGAAACGTGAAGGGACACGTACAACACGAAAGGATACAGGCCGACTTCGTCTGTTAACGGAAAGAGACAGTTTAAGAGGGTCGTAGTGGGTAATAGGCAGACATCTATCCACACCATCTTACAGGAATGCCTAACTGCATCAGAATCAACGGCAAGTACTACGACAGGTGGGAGGTGAGGAAACTTAGATTTTATGGTCGAGCTGGTACTCATAAGCCACACATCACGCCGGTAAATGCCTAACAACGCCTTGCTTGGTGTAAGGGGCGTAAGCATTGGACGATTGAACAGTGGAAAAACGTTGTGCGGAGTGACGAATCACAGTATATGATGTGGCAATCCCATGGGAGGGTGTGTTTATGGGGAATGCTGGTGAACGTCATCTGCCAGCGTGAGTAGTGCCAATAGTAAAATTCGGAGGCGATGGTGTTACGGTGTGGTTGTGTTTTTCGTGGAGAGGGCTTACAATCCTTGTTGTTTTACGTGTCACAGGTCTACAGTGACGTCTTAAGAACCTTGTTGTTTCACACTGTTGAAGAGCAATTCGGGGATGGCGATGGCATCTTTTAGCACATTCGTCATTCGAGCAATTATTCATAGTGCACGGCCTGTGACGCAGTGGTTACACGACAGTGACATCCCTGTAGTGGACTGGGCTGCACAGAGTCCTGACCTGAATCCTATAGAACACCTTTGGGATGCTTTGGAATGCGGACTTCGTGCCAGGCCTCACCGACCGACCAGTCCTCAGTGCAGCGCTCCGTGAAGGATGTGCTGCCATTCCGTAAGAAACTTTCCAGCAATTGACTGAACGTATGTCTGCTAGAGTGGAAGCTGTCATTAAGGCTAAGGGTGGGCCAACGCATTACTGAATTTCAGCGTTACCGATGGAGGGCACCCCCAAATTATGTCATTTTGAGCCAAGTGTCCGTATACTTTTGGTCACATTAAATGGACTGATAAGGTAAGGATGAGGAGTTTTGCTACAGAATCTGCGACATGAGGAATATATAAAAACAGTGTCAAGAAAAGGGGCTGGATGGCAGTAGATCTGTTAAGGAAGATTTGTGGTAAGTTCCTATGTGACCAAACTGCTGAGGTTATTGGTCCGTAGGTTTACGCAGTACTTAATCTAACTTAAAGTGACTTACGCTAAGGACAACCCACACATCAAAGACCGAGGGAGGACTCCAACCTCCGACGGGGGGAGCCGCTCGACGGTGGCAAGGCGCCTTCAGATCGCGTGGCTACCCCGCGTGGCTTTATTAGGATATCACGGAATTATTTCAGTCGAGCTAGGGGGGGGGGGCGGAGATGTAGAGTATAAAAACTGTGGAGTGAAGCAGAGATTGGTATACATATAGCAAATAATTAAGGACGTAGGCTACTCTGAGATGAAGAGGTTGTCGGAGGAGAGGATTTAGTGGTGGTCTGATTCAAACCAGTCAGAAGACTGATGACCCAAGAAAAAGTACATTAGTATAGATCACATTAATCATTACAGCTTACTGAATCCTTTGTACTCTTCTGCATTAATCACATGATTAGCCATTCATTAACGCCCATGAAGCAAGTAACTTATGAATATCTCAGATGTTCTATGTATTTATACAGACCTGTAAATGTAGAAAACCCGAAGTAACTGCGCACACTTGTTAAAGTCTTGATGAACTTGTGATGTCTTAATCTCATTTTACTTGGTGTGAGCTACTAGGTAGACCCTCTTCATGAGGTATGCTGTCGATTTCAAATGAACCTGAATACAGTTGTTGCTGTTTTAGGATTTTTCTCTTTTAATGTGATGTCCTCATAAGTGTCCTAAAAGGTATTTTATTCCTTACCTGGAATTTTTGGGTATTGGTTAACTTTCCATTATATTGTGCTTGGCTTTTTAGAGAATTTCCTGTTAATATAATCAGTGTTTGTCTTATTTGCTCTCCCTGCGGTAGTTTTTTTTACGTATTTCTTCAGCGACAGCCTCTAACTTCGACCATGAAATGGAGTTAGATCTAAAGGTTTTATGAGTAATGATCTCGACAGAGTATTAAGAACCTTCGATCATGCCTGGAATCTCTGCAAATTCATCTACAAATATTAATAATAAATTCACTAGCTCAACAAGTTGCTGCGAATTAAGAAACTTTGATCCCAACACTGCATCACTAATCTGACCTTCGTTACGGGTCATGTCCAAGCTGCGAAATTGCTGCCTGCTAAGATGCACAGCTTTTGGTTTAATAAATTTGACCTTTATACCTTCACAGTATTTACTATACGTCGCTTTTGTTTTCAGTATTTCTAGAGTAACATTCATTCCATCATTTCACAGCTAGTATTTACTTTTTGAGAAGTTTAACTTGACGCTCTTGCCATGAAGATTCAATACCAAGGGTATTGTTCACGATCAAACTTCCCACAGTTACGAATGTACATTTAATGGCTTACTTAGTAGGACTACAGGCATTTATCTTTACACCTTGGCATGGTGCGACCTAGTACTTACTGCACTAATAAAGTTACAGTTCCAACTGGCAGGTTAGGCACTTTAATAATCTCATTAATTATATTAAAGAAATCTGTAGCATCACATTCTTTCAACAGCTCCAGTAACTAGTGCAAGCCCAGTTGATACATTTCGTACTAAAGTATTAACAGCTTCGTGAACTAGATTTTCATGTTGCTAATTATATAAGTTAAGATCAATACACAAAGCATCTTGAAAGTAAATTCCTTTATAGAGTCGCAACAAGTTAATGGTACAAATATTGCTGCATACACCTCATCCCGCAACCAACATTTCAGGATGTAATGAGGACGCTTTAATTTGTTGCACTTGGCGCAACGGGTTGGTCGTCTTACACGACATCACTCACACTAATTTTGGGTGCTGAGTGCGCCAGCTCGTTCCGGCAATGCGGTTTTTCGCTTCATTAATTATCTGGTGAGGAACATTTACTTTTAATTGACCTTAATATCTTTCATTAGTGTTCCACCGATTGTGATGATTATTATGTACTGATTTCTCCACCCCCCCCACCTCAACAAAGAACATCTATGTCTACACACTCTACAAGCCAGAATATGGTGTGTGGCGTAGAGTATCACGTACCATTGTTGGTATTCCTTTTATCATTTCATTCGCAAATAGGGTGAGAGGAAAACGACTGCCTAAACGCCTCTGAGCAACCCCTAATTTCTCTAATCTAATCTTCATGAACCTTACACAAAACTTATTCTGGTGGCAGTACAATCATTCTGCAGTTGTCCTCAATAGTTCCCTCCAGGGATTCTTATTTGATTACATGAAGCATGTCTGTAATACATCCACACTAATCGAACCTACCAGTAACAAATCCAGTATCGCTCGTCTGAAATGTTTGGATATCTTCCTTCAATCTGACCTGTTGCCAACAAGCAGTCGAACAATATTGGATAGTTGGTATTAGTGTTTAATGTGCTGTCTCTATCATGAATGGGCATCACTTCCCCATAATTCTCCCAGTAAAATGGAGTCGAATTTCACCTTTCCACTACCATCCCTATGTATACATTGCTTTTTGCCAAGTTATACCTACATATTTAATCGATGTGATTGCATCAAACAGCACTCTACTAATGCTCTGTATTCGAAAGTAGAGGATTGTTCTTCGTACACATCTGCAATAGCCATAGCAGTTTTCATAATGCTCATTATGATGGGAAACAGCTGTGTTTTATGCCCACCCAAATATTAAAGTTGAAAAAGTATATTCGTTAACAGCTGTTGACTTACATTAAACAACTCACTATTTGAAGAGTTACTGATGTGATAGTAGTGCTCTGAATGGGAAAATATATTCAGTACCCTCTGAGCAATTTCAACACACTTTTAGTAATGTGTACTGCAAAGGAGTATGAGGTACTTTATGGACAACACAACAAATTTAAAAATGCAAATTTCGTTATTTTTTACTTTCACTGAAAGTCCATTTTTAAATAGATGCTGTTTTGTAAACAAGGTCCTGAAGCTGAAAATATTTAATTAGAGATATATTGAGAATGTGAAATCTCCGCTAACACTCCCATTTTAGGGTTTGTTTAACCCATTTAGACCATGTTGCTACAATTGTGTGCATTAAATTCTCCTGTGTCTTAGCTGCAATAGGAGTATTTCTTACCAATGGAAACCTGAGGTTCACATTTTTTAATATTCTGCCTTTCAATCATGAGCAGGTGCTGCCAACTTTTGGGCTATGAAAGTATCAGCTAGTCAATGTAACAGTGCACAGCAGCTCATGAGTAAAAGAATAAATGGATGTAGACAGTTTGCTATAGTCCACTGTATAACTGATATTGTTAATGCAATTTTGCATTGTAATTATTGAATGATTATTTCACTATTTATTTCAATAGAGAATATTTCTTTATTAGTTATTTTAGTCTATAAAATGGAGCCAATTGTACAAATAAATTTTGAAAATGAGTACATAATTTGGTATAAATCTTGCAATTGAAATTTAAAGAAAATAATCTAAGTACTGTATCATAGAGAAAAATAAAATTCATGTCTGAAAGACTTAACTGAAAAATTCCAAAATTTAATGGAATTAGTATGAGAATTCATTAAAAACAATAAATAAATTTTCATAATCTTTATATATATTAATTAAATGCGTGGATTACAACTTCTTCAAAAGTTTTACATGAAGTATCCCCCGTTCCCTTGGTTTTGTGTCGATTAATTTGGATTTTATCTACATTTATTGTGAGTTGCCATTCATCAAAGCACCTAGAAATTGTATCAGAGTCATCTTACATACTCCTGCAGACACTCAACTATGACACCTTAACATTCTGCAAAGTGTCATCAGCAAACTGCTGCTAATTTCTGTTCAATCTATCTTCACAATACTTAGTTACATAGGCCTGCATAATAAAAGCGGTTTCGCCAAGCTTCCTTTGGGTGCTCCAGATGGGACATTCATCTCTGATGAACACTTGTCATGGACGAAAACGTACAGGGTTATACCAACAAAAAATCTTCTAGCCCATCACATGCACATCTGGTAACCTAACTGCATATTTGGACTTCATCAACTGTCTGCAGTAGTGTACCGTATCAAAAACATTCCTGAAATCTAGAAATATGAAACCTGTCTAGTGTCCTATGTCAGTGGTTTGTAGGACATCATGTGAGAAAAGGGCAAGTTGAGAAACACAAAGGCGATGCGTTATATATCTGTTCAGAGTTTGGGCTGTTGCTTCTCTATCGCAGGAAAATTTATAATACACACACAGAATGTGTTCAAGAATTCTACAACAAACCTGTGTTAAGCATATTGAGCTGTAATTACGTCGGTCCCTTCTTTTAGTTTTGTTATATGCAAGTGCCACCTATGTTTTTTTTAAAGTCGCTTGATATTTTTCACTAGGCAAAAGATGCTTCATAGAAGCAAAGTAAGTAAAAATCACAGAGTACTCTCTGTAGATCTGGACTGGCATGCCTTCTAGGCGTGGCAACTTATTTCTTTTCATATCATTCATTTACATCTTGATGTCACAGTTATCTAAGCCCTTCCCGTGGGAGTCTGAGCAGTCAAACGCTGGTATGGTTGAAGGATCCTCTAGCATGTTCTTAGAAGTCTAATATAGTACTTCATGTTTCTAATTGCCGTCTCCTACTGCCACCCCAGACTGTTGGGTAGCAGCCTCTGGCCCACTTATAAGGGAACATTCGAAAGTGTCACTAAGCGATCGTAATTAAACTTGTCAGGTGTGTAAAAGAGGTCAGAATAATGCAATGGACGTTTCTTTGTTTGAGTCCGATGTCAATTTTAAGGGATATATCCTGGAAGGTAATTTCGTATGTTATGTTTACAGAGAATGTCTTAGAAACGGTGCTATACAAAAAGGGTTTTCATATAAAAGTTAATATATAATTAACATTCTTGAAATTTATATAATCAACTTATACCACAAACTGAAAGTTTACAAAACACCCCACCACCATCAATTAATTATTTTAAATGAAAAGTTTTGGTACACCATAAATTAAAGAAGTTTTCAAGCCACATGCATCCATGTACAATAATGCAGGTTTCTATAATACCACATTTGGGAAATAAAATGCATTCTCTTGTTGTAATATTTCCTTCACATGTATTTAAAATATCTTAAAAATTCATTATCATTTTAAATATTTATTTTTTATACTTTGGGTTTATTTTTTAAATTCTGATTTTACATTTTTGATTCCTGTTTTCTGCTCTTTTTCTGTTTTCTTTAGTTTACCATTTCACATACATGTATTTTCATAATTACAAATTACAAGTAACTCATTATTGTGGTACATAACTATTGCAATTATGATAACCTGTAAATAAATGATTAAAACACAATGTTGTTCATCATGTAAAATATATGAGAAAGGCAAAGTATACAGTAAATTTCTAAGCCTTGGAAAGGGGATTGATATGTGCTATTGACTTCAGCATTATTGTACTGTTTCTCAAGGGGAGACTGACATTGTAATCACTGAAAGGAACTATACCCGAAAATCTTGTGACAACATTCATCCAAAATCGAAAGCTGTATACATTGAATGGCTGTACCTGTATAATCAAGTGCTTTGGAATCACCAGGTAGTCTTGTAATTGGGTACAATTCTCAAAACCGTTTTCCAAGATAACTACTTGCATTTTGATAGTTTTAGTAGAAACTAATGGTAAATTTGAACTGGTAATTCTAGATTGTCTCTTTGAAGCCCCATATCTCATTATGACAGGATTGAAATCTCACAACCAATGATCTGACCAGGGTAAAAGAAGTTTTCTTTCCCAGTGAGGGAGCAATTTGTGCACCATCGTTAGATTCTTGTATAGTTCAGTGCAAAAGAAGCATTTGGAGCCTTGTACCTGACGAGAGGAACTCATTCATCTCGTCATCCCTAAGGGCTTCGTGGCATGGGGTGTATACAGGTTTTGAATGGTGATGATATCAATCTCCTCTTGAGAAACAATATAATCGAGCTGATTCCATTAGTATGTAATCAGTACTCACTAGTACATAATATTTATTCTTTTCCAAGGTTTACCAGTGTACTAAAATATGCATGGTACAAACGAGCTTATTGAGAGGAACACCATTAAAAAAATTTAAAATCTTCCTGAATTCTTGTTTCGTATTGTGCGTGTATTATATGAACGAAATATCATTTATTTAGTGTGCATGGTGCAATAAAACGTTATGTCGAAAGCGTTGCCCTACACTTTAAATTTAGTTTAATAAATAATAATGAGGTACTTAATAATAACAATGAGATACTTATTATCTTCATCCAAAAAATTCCTGGTATGTGAAATAGTAAATTTAAAACTCAAGAATGGCTGAACCGATTTGGCTGACAATTGGTGGAGAGGTAGCTTAGAACCAGGAGATGGACAAAGGATACTTTTTATCCCGTTCGACCTCTATAAAACGGGGTATAACAAAAACGCATCTGGCATGGAATAACAAAACGCAAATGTCAGTTAAAAGTCGCTATAAAACATGGTATAACAAAAACGCATCTGACATGGAGCAACAAAACGCAAATGACAGCTAAACGTCTATGGTTAAGTATCAGTATATATCATTAATTAAAAATTTAAAGAAATTATTTATATTTTCTTTGAATCATCAGTAAGTATGCCACGACCAAACGATCGAATATTTCGTCGATTCTACGACGCTATGTGAACAAATTTCAGCTGACAAGAAACATGAGAGTTGCATTGTTTAATGATACATCTGCTGAAGATTTCTCTGAGCATTTGCTGACTATCGGTAATGATCGAGTACCTGTCGAAGTATCGAGCAGATTGATTTCATTTCATCACAATTTCTGTAACTTTGTCTCATCGAAAGACGAACTTATCAACAAAGTATTCCCAAACATCATTACTAACTACAAAAGTAATGAATGATTGAGTGAACGAGCAATTTTAGTGGCTAAGATTAAAGATCTAGATGACCTAAACTACATAATTAAGAATGAGATCATCGGTAAAATGCATCCATTCAAATCTATTGACTGTGTATTAAATGAAGATGAAGCCACCAACTATCCAATTGAATTTTTAAACTCGTTGGATGTGCCTGGCTTACCACCGCACAATTTATGCCTAAAAGCTGGCTCCGTAGTAATTATGCTTTGAAACATAAACCAACCTAAACTGTCCAATGGTACGTGTTTGGTAGTAAGTAGATTGATGAACAATCTTATTTACGTGACGATACTCAAAGGAAAATTCGAAGGTGAGGAAGTTCTCATTCCGAGGATCCCGATGATCCCAACCGATATGGCATTTGAGTTTAAAAACTTCAATTTCCGATCCGTCTTGCATTCGCCATGACGATTAACCATTCACAAGGCCAATGCTTGAAAGTTTGTGGTTTAAATCTGGAATATCCATGTTTTTTACATCGTCAATTATATGTAGCATGTTCACGGGTCGGAAGACCATCTGCGTTGTTTGTTCTTGTGCCTGATAATAAAACAAAAAATGTCGTGTATCACAAGGTACTTAATTGAAGAGTGGAAACTATGCATCAAAAAACATAAAGAATAAAGAATCATTAAAATACTTTTTTATTTGCATTTCCTAATAAAAAATTGAACTTAACATCCTAAATCTGATTATTTATATGCTTTAAGGCAGAACAGAGTTCTCCGTGTCGGCTAGTAAATAAATAAATTAAAGAAATAATGGATGTATATATAATCAAATTAGGTGTGTTGAAAATATTTTGCCAGAATGATGTGTACAGCCCATTTTCAAAAAATTGTAGTTCAGGAAACAGTGTTATTAGAAATGAATCAATATGACTTCTGAGCTTTAATTTATGTTGTAACAAAAGTTTTAAATTTTCAAAGTTTATGAATGGTGAAGAGCTACTTTGCAAAATTTCAGAGTGTTAGAAAAGTTGATTTACCGGTTTCAAGAACATTAACTGCATATCGACTTTCATACGAAAAACATTTTTTATTAATCACCATTTCGAATATACTCTCTCTAAACATAATACGCTGGGTTATGTTTTGGGCTGTGTTTAAACCTTAAAAGTGAAATTAGGCAGAATGCAAAAAAAATGTATATTGCAACACTTCTTCCCTCTCTGCACATCCACCAAATTTCATCAAGATCGCTTATTGACACTTGAGAAAATTCCCATTTACATAGGACCAGAATTTTCTCTGATTCTCTGCAGTTCACCAGGGTTTAACGCTGCAGGTTACTGTACTCTTTGCATATTGATCTTCTTATGGATAGTACTAACATGTCTACTTTGGTTTTCCTTCTGCACAGTTGTTCATCAGAGGCTATGTGGTGGTACTAGACACCAGCAATTGTATTCAGTCTTCAAATAATTACCCAGTTTAGTAGACTGGTTGGTGCTGCTGACATTTATTGTTTTAGAAACCTCATGTATGAAGTCTTCCTGAGTCCAATACAGACATAAATTCTTTAAATTTGTTTTAGCAACATTTCCGATTTTACTCTGAAACTAAATGGTGGTTTAGCTTTAAGATTATTCACAATATCATAGTGCAAGACAGGTTATTTCCATTAGTTTAGTTATTTTTCAAGGTGTTAATATTAATGAACTTGTCAGCTGTGGAAGGGTTCTGAATTAAGAAATTTTTTATTGGGCTCTTCCTGTAGAGTGGCAGTCCCGTATTCAGATAAGACAATGGTTTCAAACTGTCCTTATAACTGTCACACGCAGCAGTTTCTATTGCCTTTCCCTTTATAAATCCTGAACTGAATTGTATTTTTTGTAAATCAGACTATGTCTCAGGTAAATCTCCTTGAACAGGGATTAGGAAATCGATTAGGTGTGTAATCTTTTTATCAGAAGAGAAGACTTGGAATTCTCTGTGCTTCTGCAGACTTTCCTTCAAGTAAACCGATCATAGAGTAGGAGCATCCCCCATCAGGTATGATGTTGGTTTGGATTAAGAGCTGCTATGATCTACATTCTCTCTGTCTATCAAACCAAACTGACTCAGAATGTAATATGAATCACCTGCACTAGTAACAACTGGCTCAGAATGTAATATGAATCACCTATACTAGTAACAAGGTGCGGTGCGGCGGTAACAGTGGAAAACTCATTTCACTGATGTCCGCAGCAGCACTGCTGAGAAAAAGAGAGAGTTCCCTTCTCATTGTAGTTTCGATTTGACGCAACTGAGATTTAATTATATAACCTAAAGCATCTCTTTCCAATGATAATCCAGTACTAGGCTGTTGTACAGCAACTTTTAACTCAGAAACCATCTTTTCCTTGTCAGATATCAATTCTGTGAAATCGTTGCTGATCTGTACATTAAACTGTCCCTTTACTTTCACCTGTTGTTCAGCATCTAAACAGTTCACTCTTAGAGTTAGCTACTAAAATGTTTAGTTTAGGTTTGATTGTACCGATTACACTGAATCCATTTTGTCTATTAACATTTTATAGAGGCAGAAAAGACCTTACAAGTACATTTTAACTCCAAGATTTAGGATCTTCCAGCACCTTGTCTGGACTAAAATGGACCCTGCTTTATTGATATGCCACAAATCTGTCTTGATAATTTCTCTATTGTTTTATGCAGCTACATGAACTGATCTACAGCATGGCTAGTTTGTCTCGTGAACTCTTCACCTTCAGCTTGTGGTTCTGTTTCGCCATTTGACGGTTCTAGACTAATCAACTGTCCCATTAGCCAGTCTGCTGCCATCGGCATTAGGGTCGGCATCACTGTTTTCTAAGGAGTATATATTTACAATTTTACCTATTTTTACTGTTCTGAAAATGGCTGTACTTGTTTCAGCAAGTTTCATTGTTCGATTTTAAGAAGCAATATACAAAGTGAAACTTTATAACAGGACATTATCAGTTCAAAGAAACTAGATAGCAGTACTATCCCATAACACTCATATTGTGCAACCGTTTTGTTGAATTGAACTGCATGAACACAGTACTTAATTAACATATTTGAACTGCTAAATATAAGACATATTGTGGGCTGCGAACCTCCTACCAAACTTACCCACTTTTGTAGCACACATAGGCGGAGGGATAAACACTGATATCGTCACTATATGTAAGACAGCATATCTTAGATCACCGGTAAAATATCACTATCGATAAATGTTATACTATACTATGAATTTTTAAGTTTTCATGTGGTATTTGTTGCTTATTCATTTCCTTTTTTCACAAAAAGCTGTCTTGTTGAACACTTATTTTATACACAGGAAAGAAAAATAGTCGTTGTAAATACATGACACAAGATTCGTATCCAGAGAAAATTCTACAAATTTTCATTTCTGTCCAAACAAATGGTCGCCCCTTGATACAGCTTCTCTCATATAAACTGAGCGATTTTTCATACTGTATTGTATGATAAAAAGTCCCAAACAAATGGATCCACTCCAAAGGAGGAGCAAAAGGTGAAGTTAAACATTTCTTGATTTCAAGTTGATGGTTTGTTGGTTGGTTTGGGGAAGGAGACCAGACAGCGGGGTCATTGGTCTCATCGGATTAGGGAAGGAAGGGGGAGGAAGTCGGCCGAGCCCTTTGAAAGAAACCATCCCGGCATTTGCCTGGAGCGATTTAGGGAAATCACGGAAAACCTAAATCAGGATGGCCGGACGCGGGATTGAACCGTCAATATCAAGTTGAGATATTATAAATATTGACTATTTATAATTGAAATGAAAGTGTACTCATTGAGTCTAATGGACTAAACGAGATTTAGATTCACACCAAAGGGTTATTGTTCGTCAATAGCATTTGCTGACAAATGACCCCGTAAGTAGCTAATGTTCACAAGAAATAAGATATTTGGTTAAAACTTAATATGATTAAGAATTAAGATGGGGGCTAAAGTACTATTCCATAGTACCTGTTGCGAAGTAGTCCATAAGCATGTACATCATTTGACATTGCCAGTATCGGGATAGCTAGTATCATTTCCTAACAGGTTTATTAAATTGGCGTCTCTATCAAAAGATAAAATATAAAACCAGCACATCATATGTTCATACCTACTGACTAGCGTAAACCCTGCATTTGTATTAAGTTACATAGTGTGAAAACCAGGTGGACTGATGAACTGCTGTGTTTATATGCACATGTAAAGACCCTTCACAATGCTGTGCAACCCTGATAGCCCACGTCAGCTGTGAATGTTAGAACCATAAATGTATACAATTACATACTAGTCTAGGTTGACACTGCCTTTTTTAAAGAAGTACAGTAAATGTGTTTGCCGTTTGGTCAAGTGCTCGATTAAAAAACTGTGGGCAGCTGTATTCACCTCTCAGTCTCTGTACTCGATCTCACAGACATGTGTGTCAGTTCAGTATACTTTGTTAGTCTCCAAAGTTGGCCAGGCAGGTTACAATTCAGTGCATACACAATAGACTAAAGAAACAGCCAACTGATGCACGACTGGTGTGCCGACCTCCTGTCCACAACGCGCTATTAGGAATGTACGTGACGGTACCTTAGTGTTGACTGCAAATGTCAAAAAAATGGTTCAAATGGCTCTGAGCACTATGGGACTAATCTGCTGAGGTCATTAGTCCCCTAGAACTTAGAACTAGTTAAACCTAACTAACCTAAGGACAAGACAAACATCCATGCCCGAGGCAGGATTCGAACCTGCGACCGTAGCGGTCTTGCGGTTCCAGATTGCAGCGCCTTTAACCGCACGGCCACTTCGGCCGGCTGCAAATGTCAGCTCCGGATACTCACCTTCAGGGGCTGCCCCAATAGGCGATTTCATTTCCAGCTTTAGTCTGCAAGGCAGTGCTGCACTCTTCTGCTGAAAAGCGTATAGCTTTTCTTCATGATAAAATACATCCAACAACTACATTAAGGAATATCGTTCTCGTACGTTATCACTCGTATTCAGTCACTTATAGTAAGGTATATTTGATGTTTGCAGTTTATGTTGTCAGTCACTGAACCGTATTTTATTCCCGAACTCACTTTCTAGACACTGCGTTCTTATAAGCCCTTCAGTTTGTACAAAGCTTTGGTGGGTCAGCTCTTTAGTGAGAGCAGCTGGAGGTACCACTCAATACTAATTTTCAGATCTACCTCATTGAATTATTTACTGTGTCTTTCGCTTGAGTGACTCCCTAGCTCCCTAATGTTTGATTTTAACAACTGCTGGTCCAGCTTGCTGGTGGTATCACAGTAATTTTTCATATGTTTTCGTATACGGCTACACTGTGGTATATTCTAACACAGCTGTTATCCCTCTATGATGTGATGAGAGAGCTACTCATTTTCTGCAGACAAAAATAATGGAAAAGATTCATTTACTAAAATGACACCAAAACTCATATAAGCATTGCTTAACCTATATCAGTATCTTTCGTTTATCATTATGTGAACATTTCGATAGTTCAGATGCTAGTCTTGCGAAAGAGTCATACCTGTTCCTGACAGGGATTTTGTTTTTGTGAAGGCATTTAGGGAGTAAAAACTACCTATTGCAAATTAGATTATATGAAACTCATATAGAGACTCTATTTTACAATGTTATAGAATAAGAAACTCAACGGTTACCATGGATACCAAAATTCTGCAAAACTTGGAGACATTGAAATCTATGATATTTTTCCAATTGGTGGTATTAAATTAATGGACTTACAGAGATATTCGAATTTCAGAATTTGCTTTAGAATTGGCCTTAGTCATTTATGTATTAATTCATTTATATCACCTGGACAGAATAGTGTCATCCAAATCCCTGTTACATTTAACCAGACTTTCTCAATGAGTAAACATTTAGTTGTATGGCAGATTAAAACTGTGTGCCAGGCCGAGAGTCGAACTCACGACCTTTGTCTTTCACAGGCAAGTTACAGTTTTAATCTGCCATTTTCATATCAGCAAACACTCTGCTGCACAGTGAAAATTCTCATTTTGGAAACATCCCTCAGCCTTTGGCTAAATCATGTCTCCGCAATATCCTTTCTTGCAGGAGTGCTAGTTGTGCAAGTTTCACAGGAGAGGTTCTGTGAAATTTGGAAAGTAGGAAACGAGGTGGTGGCGGAAGGAAAGCAGTGAGGAAGGGTCGTGAGTCATGCTTGGGTAGCTCAGGTGATAGAGCACTAGCCCGGAAAAGGCAAAGCTCGCGACTTAGTGTCTTGGTCCGGCACACACTTTTAATCTACCAGGAAGTTTCATATCAGCACACACTCCTCTGCAGAGTGAAAATTCTCATTCTCATTAGTTGTATGATTTATGAATGTAATAAATATAATGATGCCAGTAGATTTCTAAAAGATTACGACTAATATCGGAAAAATAACGATATTCATTATCTGCAGTGTTGATTTGTCATTGGTTTGAATTAAACTCCAATACCATTATCATGTTATTACACACAGATTTCTACAATGCCATAAGGGAAACGTACATGTGATAGCAGAAAGAAGGTCAGTAAACAAATTACTTAACCGATAGCAATACTGCATTTAGTAAATGTGGGACTTAAATACTCTACACTGGGTATATAGTTTCTTCTATTTCTGGGGGTGAGAACGTCAAATGGCCCGTCTTGGAGTAGGAGAGGCACCACAGGACATGTTAATTTCCACTGTCTATACTTTTACAAATAAGTTCTTAAGACTTTGTCAACATGGTCGGGAAGGATTTAGGATTCACACTCATAGCAGTGGAATTTCAAAAACAAAATAAAATAACTTATTACATACGAAATTTCATTATTCATTATGTTGCTATAGGTACACTTTTCTTCATGAGTAAGAGAGTTTCGTCGATTAATTTTGTAAAGCTTACACGCCACACTTACAGATGTATGAAATTGTAAAATTTAGTTAATTTATGAAAAAATAAATGAGCTGTTACGTTTTATACTTCATGGTTAGAAAAAACTCAAACTTTATACTTAAGTACCTCAATGTTTACCAGTTTTTAATAGTTTTGGGAGATTTAAGAGTTTCATACATCTGTAAATATGGTTTGTATGCTGTGCAAAATTCATAGAAGAATCTCTCTTACTTATGAAGAAAAGTGTACCTATAGCAACATTTTCAGCCAACATTAAGTGAAAAAAATTAAGAAATTTCACATGCAAACAAGATTGTTTTGTTATGTTTTGGAACTTCCACTGCTATGAGTGTGAATCCTGACTCTTTCCTGGTCCTGCTGACAAAGTTTTATGAATTTATTTTGAAAGTATGTACAGTGAAATTAAAATGTCCTACTGTGCTTCTCCTGCTCCAGGTTGGCCCATTTCATGATCTACTCGCTTAAAATAAAAGCTTGGGTAAAATACATAAGAGTATTATAAAACACCTCAGTACTGTATTTTGAAACTGTGCTTTAAGTCTGGTGGGATTTGCGACAGGAACATTAGTCGAAATAGGACACACAATGTGATTACTTGGTGGCATACTGTTAAAAGAGGCTGTGAATTCACTCATGCAGTTTGACCCTTCTTTAGAATGCAAACATGTATGAGTTTGCAGTGACATGTCCAGGAAGTTTGTGTCTCATCAGAGATCCCTCGAATAGTATGCTACATAAAAACACTTATTTATGTCTAATTCTTCTGTTCACATATTCACTGCAATCATAAATGATTACAGAGATAATCAGGAGAAGCACATGTACGAGAAGTCTGCTGACATGCAGTGAATTCTAGTTTTCAGTGACATGTGATTCTTCTGAACCATATTAACCTTCACAGCACATCTTCACTTTCCTTTATCTTAAAGGTAGCCACACTTTTTGCAACGATGATCTTTTGCCTTGCTGTCCTATTTGGTGTACTGTAATCCCTTTTCACCTAGATTTATTTACGTAGGACATATACATTCAAATAAAGCAACATATAACCATCTGAACTCTTTCCCACATTTTTCTGAAAATTTGGGTTTGATTTTAAAGTTATATCCATCTATCCAGTTATTGTATACATCGTTTTTCCAACATTTTTCTCCAAATCGTAAGCCTCCTATTCGTTCACTAATTGCTAATATGGCAAATATAATACAATATAATACAATATAATGTGTGTGTGTGTGTGTGTGTGTGTGTGTGTGTGTGTGTGTGTGTGTGTGTGTAGTTAAGTTCTCACTAGGAGCTTCACATCATGTGGGCTAGCCATACAGTCTGGGGCGTCTTGTTATGACCCACGTGGCTGCCCCCGTTTGAGGTTCGAGTCCTCCCTCGGACATGGATCATTGGTGTGTGTGCTGTCCTTAGCGTACGTTAGTTTAAGTTAAATTAAGTAGTGCATAAGCTTAAGGACCAATGACCTCACCAGTTTATTCCCATAAGACCTTAACACAAATTTCCTAATTCACTAGGAGCTTTGTAAAATAATTACCCTATCCTTGGTTCTGCTCACCATATTGAACCATCATTAAACAAGCTGCGTGAACACTCTAAGTCATCCTTACGTCCACATCATCATTTTATTGAATGTACTACCCTTTAGATTTGCAAACACATCAGTCTTAGAGAATCACATATAGTGGTCTTACAAAATGTGGTTCACCTATGCAAATATCGGATTAACACGTAATACAGTTAACGCTATAGATCTTCAGACTTTCTTTTTATAGTTGACTGGACGAAATATTTTCCTGTACAAACAGATGTCAAACAGGATGACTCCATCGACCTATGCTCTTCTCAGAAGTCGTAGAAATTAAGTTATGGCACTGAACAACGAAATTAGATGAATTCTATACAGCGAAGGTATGCTCAAAAAGTGATTGTGTTGTACTATTAGCTACCATCAGTAAGGATCTGCAGTTTTTGGACACTGATCTTAGTCAGGCTGTAAATTAATTTTTTCGACTAGAAGATTTCGATAACTTGTTATTATTTTAAGAAATGTGTTGCAGGTGGAAGTATTTGTGTAGAAACAGTTCTATAAAAAATACCAACGAGTACATCTACATGAGTCCACGAACAGTAATCTAGGGTGTGAGTATATTATCCCTTCGTATGGGTAATGAAAACTTTTGAATCGTATTCGCGAAGAAGGCCATTGAAATATCCGCCCTATCAAATAGGTAGAGGTGTGCTGAGGTTTCCGGAACTCACTCAGGACAATTGTCAGGAGGTTTCCCCTGGAAATGACATGGTCGATAAACCTCCCTGT
This sequence comes from Schistocerca americana, assembly GCF_021461395.2. Taxonomy (NCBI): domain Eukaryota; kingdom Metazoa; phylum Arthropoda; class Insecta; order Orthoptera; family Acrididae; genus Schistocerca; species Schistocerca americana. The sequence goes on from NC_060123.1 coordinate 105,305,615, forward strand.
TGATTTCCAATCCGGACTTGCGCCTCGGCTCTGATGAACTCGTCGTTGGTGGAATGTCAAACCGCAGTCCTTTCTCCTTTTTTCTTCCGCTGAATAGTACTATGGTAATATGCTTTCGGAAAACAATATCTAGAATAAGGGAAACACTGCCAAATACCAGTGTGTATAGTAGGGACAACAGTGATCTATGGATCATTAAAAACCATGCACGCTATCTGAGGTTACATTATTATTATTTTGTTGATAACGGGTTTCACTACTACAAAACTGGCATCTTCGAGTACACCTATCTTACGAGTACACTTATTGTGACATACATTGCCAAAAGCAAACATAGCACTCAGAGTAACATGCAACACTGCTTCATACAATTTATTCTCACAGCCAGTAATGTTCCATTATAGTACGCAGCCACAACGTCAATGTGGTGCCAGGACGTAAACTCAGAAATCAGTTACACCCTGTATTAATAAATCTAATTCACTACCTACTGGAAATCGGTCTCAGACCTCACCATAGACAACTTACTAGTAGAAAACGGTACATTTCGTTCGAACTGTACTGCATAGAAAAGAACATATGGTCTTGCTGACTTTTTTTTTTTCCAAGCGGGAAATGTTGCTCAGACTACACTGAACGTAAAGCGACGTAATCAGTAATCTGAAGGTTTACTCAACGATTAACTGGAATGTGCTCAAAGGAAGTAGTATGATAAACTGAATCAGGTGGCATTAAACAAATTCGAACGATGTAATTGGCTGGGAGTCCCTCAAGTGGGATGTTTAGCCGCCTGTTTGCAAATTCTTTCAAGCGGCAGCCACTTTGGTGAGTTCTACGGCCTACACCTTCTCCAGTAATTGTACTGGGAACAGAAGACTACAGTTTAACGTGGAATCTGAACGACACATAGGTTTTTGCGTATCTTCGGGTGACGGACGAAGAAAGAATAACTTAAAGGTAAACTGAAAAATTCCGGTCTCCTGGCTCGCGCTTTACCATGAGACCACAAAGCCCATCAGAGGTAATAAAACAGTCCTAATTTCTCCACACGTGTACCGTTTTGGGTGCTGCCTGGCTTTATCACGGCAATTACTGTACCTTTTTGGCTGCTGCCAGGTTTTATCATGGCAATTACTGGTTAAGACCAGTCTACAAAAGTTAGTGGATCTTGCAAATCGTCCATTGCACTAACTACAATTAACATGAAAAAATGATCTGATGGATTTAAATTTTCCTTGAAATGTATGAATCTCAACTTCATGTTCGTTGATGAATTAGACCACTGACTTACCGCCCTCCCATCGCCCCCCCGCCCGTGCCCCCCTGCCTCCCCCCCCCAGTTGTACTGAGGTGACGTAAGTCTTGGGAAACCTCCAAATTTGGTGACAGAATTCCTTTTCCCGAAGTAGTGAGGAAACTGGACGTGACATGGTCTCTCAAGTCGAAATCTCCTACTGAAATAGTGAGCCACGACGCCATTTTAAGCACCCTAATTGCAAAGGTGTTGCCAGTGTATGATTTTGTGGCCGAACTTATCTCTCGATTTTGTCCCATAAACTTTGGATTTGATTCACGCTGGGCGGTCTGCATGGCAAAACTACTGACTTGAATTGTCCAGAGTGTTCCTCAGTCCAGTCGCGAACACTTTTGGCCTGGTGACGTGGCACATCGTCTTCCATGGAAACTCTTCGTTGTTTTGGAACATGAAGTACATGAATGACTGCAAACGATCTCCAAGTAGCTGAACACTCCATCTAAAGACAGCTCACACCATTATGGAGCCACCATCAACCTGCACAATGCGTTGTTGACAAATTGGATCCTTGGTTTCGTGGGGTCTGCGCCAAACTCAAACCCTATAGGGAGCTCTTACCAACGGAAATCGGGACTCATCTGACGAAGTCACGGTTTTCCAGTCGTCTGGAGTTAAACTGATATGCTCACACGCAGAGTTGAGTGCTGTCGCCGCACTGTCCTAAAGGATACATTCGTCATGAGTTCCACATTGGTTTCTGTGGTTATTTCAAGCACTGTTGTTGGTTTGTTAGCACTGATAACTCGAAGCAAACGTTGCTGCTCTCGGTTGTTAAATGAAGACCGTCGGTCACTGCAATGTCGATGGTGAAGATTAATGCCTAAAATTTAGTATTCTCGGCACCCTTGACACTGTCGATCTCTGAACATTGACTTCACTAACGATTTGCGAAGTGGAATGTCCCATGTGTCTCGCTCAAACTACGATTCAGCGTGAATGCCTGTTAATTCCCTCGTGCTGTCATCATAACGTCGGAAACCTTTTCACATAGATCACTTGAGAACAAATGACAGCTCCGCTGACGCAATGCCGATTTATACTTTCTGCACGCGATTGTACCGCCATCACTAGATGTGTTTATCGCTATCATCCTGCTTATGTCACCCTAGTGTAATGTACTGATAACTAGTTAGCACTTTATGGTAACAGATATTGAATGTCGCAGTAAACAACATGCCCAGTACGTCATCTCTTTGATCAAGATATTAATCAAATTACCACAGTATTCTTTCAGAGTTGATTAATGCAGTATATGGTTAATCTCATACACTAAGTTTATATGCAGCCTTGCTTTTCTGTTTGTATTTGCCTTACATGACAAATGCTGCACACACGTACAACCACAATCATTCTTACAAACCACTCAATAGACCTGCAAAGCGCAAATCTGCTGAGACCACTGCCTCAATCCCACAGGTGGAAGTGCCTTCTGAAGAAGTAGTGGATGCCTTCCTTCATTGTGCATCACCTGACAATCAGCTATGTAGTTGATTTTTAATGTGTGTGCCACAGCGAAAGTGCTTGCAGATGGATCTGAAACTACTTCATCGTCTTAGAATCATAGTATGAGTCTTCTTCACATCCTTTAAACCTAAATGTTTCACTCAGATCCAGATGAATAGCAGTAATTGTAGAATGGTGTGGCTGATGCCTATTTGTATGTCTTTACCCATAGACGCATAAAGCTGTGAGCCCGTTTCGTTTCGTGTAAATGTAAACCAAATGGATGCTATGGTTCTCGAACCAAGTGAAGTTTTCAATGATGCAGCACAACAGCATGAGACATACGACTATTGTGTGCTGCGTTCCCACTACGTATATTTGTTTTCCCCCACCACTGTCATTACTCTGAGTGGAGTGTGCACTGTTGTGGTGACCAGTACGGAAGTGTTAGCTGTGATCAAAAGTCCAGAATTGTCACAAGTACATTTCTACACATTTTTCTTGCAATCTGTCAGTGGACATGTTACTGTTGCTGCTGAAATGGGGTCTGAGGATCAGGCGCCATCACTTATAACTTCAACATTCTGTAGCATCATCAGATCATGTTTCCAGGCACTCATGCATCTTCAAGATACCCTCTAGAAAACCTCTCCATATGTCAGTATCGCTTTGTACCAGAGACAAACACACACGCACACCCATATATATATATGTATATGTATACACACACACACACACACACACACACACACACACACACACACACACACACACACACACACACACATATATATATATATATATATATATATATATATATATATATATATAGGGTGGTCAGGAAATGTCTGAAACTCTTGTGGTGATGTTGTAGGGAAAGATGTATTGAGACCTGAATGTCAAGAAAAGAATTCGATACGTTGTGCTGTTTCTGAGGGAATTTAGCATTGAAGTTAGCCAATTAGATCGTTGCGGACATAAATTCCAGTTTCAGCTAATGAGACAAAGCACTTGTTGGGCAGCACCGCCACTGGCAGGCCACTTGAATTCCGAGTGCATGATGCCCAAATTGGCTAAATTCGATGCTAAATAACTCGGAAATAGCGCAATGTATCGCTTTTTATTCTTAATATTTATGTCTCAGTACAATCTGCCCAACAACATCACGACAAGCATTTGCGACTTTTTCTAACCACACTGTATATATATATATATATATATATGTATATATATATATATATATATATATATATATACGGTTGTCAATGTGTGTGTGCACAAAAGCAATTTCACCAAATGTGTAGGATAGAAGGACAGTATTGGAGAAGGGAAAATCGAAGTTGAATAGTTAGGACTGAATGTTTACTAAGATATACATTAGTGGTGGGAGGCCTTTCGAATTACTTTGAACTTTTTAGGACATATATAAACATGAAATACAGACTTGTCATTTTTACCATTTCTAAACAACTTTTTCTTGTTCTCATAATGACTAGAGATAAGGCTTGTATATGAAATTTTCAAGATGAGGTAATACAAGGTTAGTACATTAAAAATATCGGTAATAATTCATACTAATAATAATTCATATTAAATGTTTACTGGCTCTCTAGTTCGTTTAAAGGATGAGAGTAAGTAAATAAAAGAAAATTATTCTCTTCTATACCCAAAATTTCTTTCTTCTTGAGCAGCCATAAAATTCTTATTAATTGTTAATTGTACAGGCTTTTTAGTGCTATTTTACCTACAGTTCTACTATATTCACATGTAACTTCCATTTTCTGCTAATATCATGCACATTCTTAACAAATTCAATGACATCCATCTTTTTGATACTAGTTTTATGAAGTTCATCAGTATTCTTTTCCTCGAGACAGTCGCTACACTGCTTTAGCTGCATGGTATTGTCCATTTAAAGATGATTGAACTTGACCAGAAAAAATTAAATTATAAAAATTATTTTCACAGAGTGAATTCCAGATCATGAAATTTATTATTTCAATACTTAAGGCTGTTCATTTGTTTATATATCAGTTTCCTCTGTTGTTTTTCAGTTCACTGAAAATCCCAGTTGTGATTAAGTTATATCTATCTGGTAAAATAAAGTCATTATTAAGTTCCATACAAAATTTTCTCCACATGTAGTATTTAAATACAGTCATCTAGAAATAATGTATAAAACATTCATCTCTAACTAAATTTTTTATTCACATGTTGTTGATCTCCTTGATTGGAGTCTCCATTTGTCTACAAAAAGTTACATTAAATTTTTTATGTTTTGTGGTACTCTCATGGTGATGTATCTATTTTATTTCCTTAAACATTTGTTTTATCTTCATGTAGACTAAACACTTTCTTGTTTATTTCAGGTGCATGTATTTTGTATTTTTCACTTCGTATCATTATAACTTTTCTGTACTGTTCTCTGTTGTTAAACAAACAACCTTTATAGTCTTATAAGCTTATTCCATTTTTTACAACATATTTCTTTATTCATTTGGATAATTTTGTCTATTTTAGCACCAACTCTATAAACATAATTTTTTGACCTTAAAACAAAAAATACTTCCATTATTTTTTCCTTTTTAATTTTTTGCAAAAATCCAAATGTTCACTTGAGGATCAGCATAAAAATGTATTTCAATAACCACTAATGTAAAAATTGTCAATAATCGTCCTCCTGTCTTCATAGCAATTTTCAGTAATTATAATGTAGGTATAATTTTCTATATTTTGCTAATACAACTCCTATTTTCTCCATATTTTGGTTTCATTATTCTGTAGTGAAAATCATACCTTAGTTCAAGTATACTCATTCCAACATAGAGAAGTTTATTAAATGTAATTTTTGTTTTACTTATATGAATACCTACAAGATTTTCATTAAATATCGTTCTTCCTTTAAAGTTTCGTTTAGCTATCAATTAGCCACATTTATCTCCATCTGACACTAATGTTATATCCCTTCTGTTCTTTTCTTGTATTTTCCATTGATATTCCAACACTGAATTATTCATTAACTTACAGAGATATTTTTCAAAATCGATTTTTGCCTCAGTTCTCATATCTGTATTTAACTCTATGTACCTCTTCAACAGTCTGACAGATTGAATTTTAAGATTCTATATAATTTGGTTGTTTTCATTTCAAGAGACACTGTTTAAGATTTATGTAGTGTACTGCATAATTATGTATGTCAGTCAGAGCAGTCATCAATTTCCTCACTTTCGTTCGACATACATTTTTAGGAGCTGAAGGTAGATATTTATGTAAATCATGTAATTCCTTCAGATGTTCTAAATTACAACAAAAATATATAAAATTTAGTACAATCTGAAATTCATTTATTTTAGTACGATCAAAATTGTTTGGTTCATCACATTCAAATCAACCATATGATAAATATTTACTCATAGCCTAACCATATAAATTATTTGCATATAAACAAACTAAATAATTTTATATTTTGGACTATAATCGTTCATATATATATTTTATGGTTTAACATATATTTTACAACAATGGATATTAGCCATCTTATTCCTTTTTCAACCATTAAAACCTTACCATAATCATGTAATAAATCAAATGTTTGTTTGGTAATTTTCAGCACTGCAACTCAAGATAAACGTCAAACACTAAAGTTCCAAAATGGACCAACATCATATATATTTATAGAAATTTCCCTAAAATTATCGAAAGGAGCAGCCAATAACATGACATCACTTTTAAGATAAGATCACGGTTTTCCCCAAGATTTCAAACATTAAATTTTTCCCAAACTAATGTTGCATGTTTATAATCTTCATCACTACTTTCTTAGTCTTTCAGCTTTCTCTCAAACTTTTCCTTTGTTCGTAATTTCGTCTCTCCAAATCATATGGGTATCCGTCTTTCCTGATCACTGGACTGAACAATTCTTCACAGGGAAAACATTTTAATATTCTCCATTCCATCCTATTTCGAATATTTTTAAAGTTCCTCATGTGATCAAACCATAAGATTAAATGTGACCGTGAAGCTCAATTTCAAATTTTCTGTTCCCTTACCAAAACTAATATGTCTACCTTCAATGTTTGACATTAAATCTGTGTATAGTATATTATAGCCCAATTCTTTCACAAATAGGTGCAAATCATGTTGTGAAAAATTATGTAAATGTATTGGTGCAAAGCTCAAATGTTATAACTGTAAGTTACATTTATTACATAATGGATTAATATATTTTCCAGTTAATTGTTAATGGTGTCAAACGTTTTTATTTTTCGGTGAGTAATGGTATTTATACATTATTCACTATTGTTCAAGAGTCAATGGTCTAATTTCTTCAGTTTCAGAATGAATTCCTCCAATTTCTGCTACCTTTTTTTAATACATTCAATAAATTAGATATGACCATTTTGCCTTGTATAAACAACAGGTTTTTTATAAAGTCCATTTGTATATTTAATATAATAACATAAATATATTTGTTTGATATTTTTGATATTTCAATGTATGTGAATTTTCTGTATTTTGTTGACAGTTGTCCATCTTGAATAGTGCTCCTTAAAGAACAGCATAAATAACAAACAAATGGATGTTTTTGTGTATACTAACATTTTTAAAACAAATATATGTATCTTCCTTTGGCATTTCTCCTTTTAATGGTTTCCTAATTAAACAGCTTGACATGCAAGTGCCTAATGTTTTTTAGCAGGGAAATGGAGGGAACCAAAATTATAAGTAAATTCTGGTTTTTTGTTTTGAGTAATATGTTCTGAGTAAATGAGATAAAATTTTTATATAACGATAATATGAATTACTTGCATCATTGAAATAAAGGAGATTTAAAGGGTTATCACTCTGAGATTTCGTAATTTGTAATAAATGCACTTGATGTTTTTCATCAAATGAATAAACCTTAATAAATACATTTATTCTAATCTCTGTTTTTGGAATATGATCAGCTATCATTCGAAATTCAGATTTTTCAAGTTTCTGTTTGAGATCAAGATAAACATTTTTGCATTGTAAATCTTCCTGAATTTTTGTTTACAGGATATAAAGCAAACTCTAGACCGTCAGAAAAAACTGTTGATCTTTATTATTTACATCAATACATCTTAGTTGAAGCTCCTCATGATATGTACATAGTAAAATTTTCATTTTTTCTGATAATTCAATCTAAGATGATCTGCTCAGTGGAACATATCTGTTAATTCCTAGTTGTAAACCAATAATCCTATTTAATGTCTGTCATGATTCATGAAGTTGAAAATAAATCAATATTGATAAAATAGTTTTCATATTAATATTAAATTTTTTAGTTATCTTTCTTTCATTTTTGATCTTATATGTCTGTGTCTGCGACTGAAATTCCATAATACTTCTGTTTGTCTGCATTTGGTACCCATAAAAAATTCTTAAAGGTCTTTTCCATATGTTATGTAATTTTACATAGGATTATACAATTTTCACAACTTTCAGTTTTACTACAGCTAAGAAATGATTAGGAACAACTCAGTCTGTTTGTTTTCAAAACTTATAATTTGTAATCTGCTTGAAAATGCAGTACCAACTACATAAACTCTAACTCTTCTTTTAACTCTTGGTTTCTCAAATAAATTTGTACAAAAAAGAAATAATTTTTCATCATTAGCTACAGATTTTTGTTTCCCAAACACATTTATAGAATAAGCTAAAACTTCTTTGATTGGTTCCATTTCATTATTTTGAAAAATTTCGTCATCACTCGTTTTATAATGATGTAATTCCTTCCAAACACTTCCAGCTTGCCTCAGATATGTCTGCTGATAAATCTAATTTATTAAAACGTTGTAAATAGTTTTACAATTATCACTAAGTCGAACAGCCAGGTGTTCCTCCATTTGGCTTACCTATTTATTGGAAGTGAAATATGGTATATTTGCAAAAAATATAACATTCAAAATTTCGACTCCTAAGAATCCTAATATGGTAGATATTTAAATATGAAGTATTAAATGAACTCTTTTTGTATTTTTATGCATTCCAAAGTCAAATATTACATTATTATTACATTGATCTTTATGCTATGAATTAATATAGAGACAATGTCAATTTTAAATCTGTTGAGAACATTTACTTTCCATTGTAGGTGTATTGGTTTCTTGTTTTTCACAATTATTCATCGATATTAATATTTTCTAATTTTCTTCACTAGGCATTCTTTGAAAATGATTTTCATATTAACATTTACAAATATTTTTTCCAGTTACACAAGGAATTCGTTTGCTGTTCTACACATCATTCTCAAGCCATCTTTTGTATATTTCTGTGAAGTGAAATTATCAATTTCCTAATCAGTCTCATAATATTTAAAAAAATTTGGGTTTGACACAATATCGTTGTTGAATCTGTTATATAGAAAAATATTTATTGGAATTGTGAAAAAGTGTAAATTTGTAATTTTTTGATTGTTCCTTCTAATATATTTACTACCTCAAACTATATTGTTGTATATTGAATCCCAAATAAAGAAACATCAAATCTACCATAACAACCTACATTTCTGGGAATTCATTACATGCAAAAAAGCACAACCTTGAAAAAATGTAACAACCTGTTAATGCATCTCATTGCTGAATTCATTCTGGTAGGTAACTCTGGAAATTCTTCAGTTGTAGCTCCTCATGATATGTACATAGTATAATTCTACATCTCCATTTGTACTCTGCAAGCCACCCAACAGTGTGTGGCGGAGGGTTGTTTAAGAGGGTCTTTAAATAATTAGACAATTTAGTCTGGGGGGAAAACTGTTAGTTGGAAAGGTTTTCTACTTTTATGGCTTTGAACTGGTATGACTGCGATGAGCCCTGATCAGCTGTTGTATCACAATTGTTTTGTTTAAAATTTTAAAAATACGTTTCAAGATGGCAAGTCGTCTTGAAACCTCGACATCAGATGAACAAAATCTCTTATTCGTTCTTTACTTGCTGAAGGGGAGAGACCTGTGAATATATACTGTAGAATGTATGGTGAAGGCAATGCGATTAGTGCAAATTTTTACAAGTGGGTACTGCAGTTTAAACATGGTCACGACTCAGTGACTAACAAACACCGTTATGGCTGAACAGCTGCATTGTCAACTCCCTCACCTGTAAGCTGAATTGATAAAATTATTCGTGCCAGTCGCCGTGTGAATGCGGAACTGGTAGTTCATAAGGTTCAAGTTAGTACTGGTACAGTTCATAACACTATCTGTAATAAGCTGCAGTATCTGAAGAATCGCAAATCATGAGCAAGATGGGTCCAAAAGAAGTTGACTCTGCTACACTAGGAAACGTTTGGAAGAGCATAAGGGAAATTACAGAAGAGGAGAAACGGAACGATCAGCTGTTGCGGAGCATGCTTTCCAGCCAGGGAACCACAATAATCGTTTCGAGGAGACGCAAGTACTAGCGGCCACAAGCGGATATTACGAAAGGCTCTACAGGGAGGCAATCGAAATCGCTAAACACCCTAATAATTTCAACCGTAGGGAGGAGGGTGTGAAATTAAACGGCATATGGATGCCGGTGGTAAAGAAGATGTGTACCACCCGCCTACTACCACTACTGGGTGATGGCAACGGCGATCGACGGCGACGGACAGCGGCCAATTGCACTGACGTTTTCAAAACACGTGGCGTCACGCCGCGGCGCTGGAGCGCGCGGACACGGAATTTAGCGGCAGTCAGTAGCGAGCCAGTGGGTGTGTTGGACCTTCCACTGAGCTACAGACCCCATTGAAGATGTCTCTTGCAGTCGGAGACGAAACGTCGGGAATCGACACACAATTCTTCAACCGACCACGGCATAACAGCCCGGATATTTATAATGGACATGATATTTCCGGCCGTGAAAGTCTACATATTGGTAGTTTGGGATGCTGAAGGTTCAGTTTTTTGTGTTTATCTCGGAGAGCAGCGTACAGTGAACAGCCAATAATACTAGATGTTACTTTTATTCAAGGTGAAGCGAGGAGAGAGAGAGAGATGTCATGAATCTCAAAGGAGAGGTGTAATTCTCCAGCAAGACAATGCACGTCCTCATATTGCTCAACTAATACGTGAAACCATTGACAAAATGGGCTGGCAAGTACTGCCTCAGCCACCTAGGCCCTGATTTAGCATCTAGTGATTTCCATTTGTTAGGTGCTCTGAAAGAGGCATTATATGGGAAGGGGTTCCAGGACAACATGGACATGAAAAATTTTGTGGTACCTTGGGACAAACATCTAGATAAACAGTTCTTTGCAGCCAGAATAAAAAAACTTGTAACCCATTGGAACAGATGCATAAATGGTCAATGGGAATACATTGAAAAGTAGAAAAAGTGTTCTTTTGTAAAAATAAAAACCTTTTTCCAGACGAATTTGTATCTTTAATTATTGAATGACACTCTTACATTCAACTATTTCTACACAGAAAAGTTCATTAACACTTTGACTGCTGGAGGCGTACCATCTGCTTTGTGCACTGAGGCGCCGTGGCCTGCTGCATATTACGGTTACCTGCGCTGCGTTCCTGCCCTCGAAGCCGCCGCCGGTACCGGATCAGCCCGCACTGCCCAATCTGCCCTGTGCTGAATATTCTCAGCTGATTAGGACTCGCGCACAACCAGCGTGAATTTTAGGCCACTTTGAGCTGTAGCATCTCGGGCAATGGCTTTTGTACGTAAATCAAACTTGGCCATCTTGTACAACTTTATATCTTCTCTTCAGAATACTAATGAAACGAATTTTACTAGCCATATTGCGCCATAAAACTAAAGGTAATTCGGCAAAGAATTACAGCGCCCGAAAAAATTTCGAGCCTTGGCTTCTTGCATCTCCTGAACTAATGCTATGACGAATGTGAAACTTGGTAGGTAGTAACCTAAGAACACAAGGTACGTAAATATAAAGTTTCATTACCATAGCACTTTCCAGTACTGAATGATTTAAGCGGTATATTGAAGATTTTGTTAAAACGTCTAAAGTGCCATATTTTCGTTTGGTTTTGCTAAAAAATCTATGCTCTGTCAAACATACCAAGCTGTATAACTGGAAAAAATTTGGGCACGATATCCAGCCTGAAACCGTGTAAAATTCGAATTCGCAAATCTAGTAGTGTGAATGCATGATAAAATGAAATTTAGAGTGCAATAGATTGACAGCACAACGATAAGGAATAAAACTTTTTATTCCCCTACTATTTTCCAGTATTCTACAAATTAGCCGAAATGATGTTGATTTTTATGAAAAGATGAAAGCAGGTTAAATTCGATATATCTTTTAAACACTCCGTTTTCTATTAATGCTTCGAAGCCAGTCTCATTTGAACAACAAATTGTTTCTCATTGATCAAAGCTGTTCAAATTAGTTATGGAAAACAGGTTGTGTTCAAGTAGACCGAATGAAATCTATATTTACATTCCGCCTTTTAACATTTCTTTTCATCAGTTTATTAATTTATCAATAACATCTTCACAGATATTTAAAAGGGGCATCTCAGAAACAACCCCTACACCCACAAAGATTTATCAAACCTACTCGTTTAGTTTTACATATTGTACAAAGGCCATCGATTCTTTATCTTCCATCTTTAGTTGGTGGTCTGAGAAGATTAAGTGCATCAGTAATTTTTTTCCACATAAGCTGTAAAGGTAATTGTCCTGAAGGATTGAGTGTGTAGTACGATTACCAAAGATGAAAAGTTTAATATGATTTAAATTATTGTTCCATTGTGTCATCATCATTTGGTTCTAAAATGTGTTCACTAAAATGTGTTCAGTAAATCACTTGAAACAATTAGAGCCTTATCTGAGTGATTACGAGTTTTAAATATTTGATCTTATATTTTCATTCCAAGAAATGGATTGTTGAACTGAGTTGGATAAAAAAATTTGTTAATCATCATTGTTACATCTTTTTATCTGTATTTTAAAATCAATGGTTGATAAATCCTTGTCTATGTTGGCCCAAAATAAAATTTTTCTCTTGTGTTTTTATTGCATTGAAATCTGTATTTCAAATTTCATTACCTCTAACAAAATGAAATTTCAGTTTTTGTTTGTCATACAATCTTTTGTAAAGATTACTTAATTTAGTTTGGTAGGATGTTAAATCTGCCTTTGAGAAACAACCAGTAAAAGCTTTTTCTATATCCTTTTATGTGAAATAATTAGTTACATCATTTCTCTAAAGCTGATAAATGTTTCAGTTAGTTGTTTGGTATAGATGTAATTACTGAGCTGTGTTAGAATACTTATGTACTCAGATGTTGTAGCAAGATTGTTTAGCTCATTTTCTAAATATTATTTTTTGGCTCATAGGACCTTTTACATCTACTCATCTTCTGCCTTTAAAATCAATGTATGTTTAAGCAGCTTCAAAAATTCTTTATGAAATGTTTTAATTAAATTTTCTGTTTTTGGATGAATTTTTGCATCTGATCCATTTTTTATGTATTCTAAATTTATCTTACTATTAATTGTGAGAACTTAGGCTGAAGCTTTTTTCCAAAAATCTTCATTTCTTAGACTGAAAATATCATTAATTTTATAGCTGTCCAATAACACTTTTAAAACAGACACAAAGGACCACAAATTACTTCATCAAAGTTCTGTATTCTTTCAGTATTGTTGTATAGATAATTTTTTCGCAAATAATTAACTGGTTGTTTAGGTATATTTGCTCAAAATAAATCAAAAACAAATTAAATTTTTTTGTTTATAGTAGCATACCCAATGAGTATCAGGACGAGAAGATGTGTCTACATTTACTTTCCCAGATGCAAATATTTTTGGTTCATTAGGTAATTAATCATTCATATATACTCCTTGAAAATGTTTAACAGTTTCTCTAGATCAAAATTACTTAATGGATTAGAATACACAAAGACAACATTTCGCAGTTTTTTGCTCCACTTCCTTTCTTTTCCATTGTTAAACTACATGCTTTTTGTTCTTCTAGTTCTTCATCAGCTTTTTCCTTGCTTATTTTTGCATTTGCGATTGGTGCAGAACCACAGCAAGTGAACCAACCGTAGCTACATATGGTAATGCAGCTAACAGTAATGGTGAAAATCCACCTTCAATTACATTAATCCAGAACCTTATTTCATTAGATATTTGGTAGTATTTTTCGCAGCTGGAATACCTATTGTAATAAGTGAACATTCACCAGATTTTTATCTCTCTTTGTTGTGTATATGTTAAAAATTGATGAGTACTATTTAATTGCTCATTATTTTACTTTATTTATTTTTATTTTATGTGTGTTAATTTTGCTACTTGTCAGCAAAGTATAATCTATACTAAAATTATTCATTTATAAAGATAGAAAATTTATAAGAATTAATTATTTAACAACCCCAAAACATTTTCATTAACATCCAACCCCATTCTTAATTTTCGTTTTTCATACATTATTCCTCTAATTCTAGATGGAACTGTTTTTTCTCCTAATGATGCATCAGTTGCTCATATTCTTTTCCTTGCAGCTAATTCAAGTTGTTTAATGTCTAGATTCAAAATCTTTATGATCGGGATAGGCGATGTAATATTGTTTACATATGTCATTTAATTGATTTATTCCTCGATCACCACGTGCCAGTCTTTCATTTACTTTAGTCCCAGAATCACGCCAATTGTAGCCTGGTGTATGTGGTTCAAATAGCAATATATTAAATAGTGTGTTTACTGTTCCCTTTCCTTTTTTTCACTTTTCCAAAATGTCTGAGGAAGATTATTCAAAAATCTGATTAAATATAGTATTCCTTTTCGATTATTGAAAGTAACATCATTGAATTTATTAGTTAACGTTTGTGTCCCTTCCACATCTCCAAATTTCCAACTGACACCTATAAAATTACTGTTAATCTATTCATTAAATCTGCAACAATATTCATCCAACATATTCCATGGGTTTCTTTGAATATTTCTTTATTACACCTTTACCTTTTTCTCTGGTGAACTTAATTCGGAGTAATCTGAAGAATCTGTAGTTGATCTTCGTATGTTTGGGAAGTAGCGATCAACAGTTCCTTTCATCAAATATTTATATTTATTGCCTCTACTCGACTTTATGTTATTTGCTTTACTTTCAGAATATTATGCTCCTGGTTGATATAATATACCTGCATAATTAGATAAATCAACACCAAAAATTTTTTTATCCACATAAGCCATTGTAATCTGCTTTTCAATTAAAAGGTTCATTAATCCATCTGTTTCCTCACATGTCTTTTCGCCAGTGAGCAACAGATACAGGGTGGTAAGAAAAATTTTGAACTTGATATCACTAATTACTATAACTCTGCCATATTTCAAATTTGTTACATTTCAGACATATCATAAACATAATCAGTTGCTTGACCCTTCAGTATTTGACAGAATATGTACATGAAACATGTAAGAAACGAAATTTTCCTTCAGGAGCTATAGAATATTAATGCTCCAAACAGTTTTCTCAACGCATTTGCTGAATCTCTCGATTTTAAACTAGTTGTAGTACTCAAAGCAAACCCCAACATACCTCCCAATAACTTTATTTCAAATTATCCGATATATATGGTAAATATGACTCATTGAAAGAATGTTGTAACTTCACAGAAATCGACTATGAAACTTTGTGCAACTTCTAATGGGAAAATTTCTTCAGATACTTCAGTGTATGAAACAATGTACCTAAGAAAACTTTAACATACGATGCACAGCACAGCATACTTACTTTTTTGCTATATAAATGAATGAAAAATTAGAAAAATTTATAAAAGCCTCAAGTTCATGTTTTCAGTTGCTCTTGAAGGATTTACAGAAAGACAGATAAAATAAGAACTTAAAAAATATAGTTTCTTAAATAAAATATGAGATATCAGATAGCTGTCTGTATGAAAATTACGTTGGCATTTTGAATCTTCAAAATCGGTTAATATTTGCAACAGATCGATGTTTGTTTCCCCACACATCCATACAAAACCACATTGTCTTGCCTGTGGAAGCCTTCTTAGGCAACTGACCACTCTGAGAGTTTACAGCACGTATTTACCCATCAGTGTGTGACCTCTAGATAAGATAATACTGACCTAGCATAACACTTTCCTCAGTCCTAGTGTCAGAGGAAATCAGATAAGGCCACTTGCTCATTTTAATCTGTTTGATTTCGCGTACGCAATCTCTTGCGCAGTTCACTAAGCAGTTCATAACTTGACATCTTGGGATTTCTGGTGTTCTGCTGGATATCAGCATAATACTTCCACGATAATTCGGTAGCGTAATTCGTTGCCTTCATGAGATGTGACCTGAGATGCCAATTAGAGTTCCTAACTTCATTCAGAGATCGCACTGAAGCAATTCCAACTGTGACAGTATGCGAATAAACTTTGCTTTTAACAAATAATATTTTTAAATCTTACACTACATGTTATTTTCATAACATCACTTCAAATAAAATGCGAAAATGTGAAGAAAATAAATTATTTACATTCAAAAATAAACTTATGAAAATAGCATTTCTAGATTGTACTTTCGTATTCAGATTCCAACTACATATAGAAACTGCAACTGGAATGGTCCAGGCCAGGAGTGGGCTGGGCACACCAGCAGTGGGGATTATCAATCATCAAATCGCTGCTGTTGGAGCTCTGCCCCCTCAATTAAAGGTGATGGTACCAGATGCAAAGAAGGACAGGTACCTGGACTTCGAGATGGACTATGAAAACACAAGGGGCCCAGTTAAACAATAACTTGCACTGACCTGGAGAGCCAGGATGACTTTAATACGTGTTATCCTTGGTGTTGTGTACATAGTTCTGTATAGTCAGCACGTACACAACTTTCCCACTAGAGCGCACCCCGCTAAGCACAACAGTGCAGGCACAGCTCTCGTCCGTCTCGGCACTACGAGATGGCGCTGTCGTAGAGACGGACCAAATTCTGCTTCCGCTGACCCACGTATAAATATGTAACGCAGCCAATGAAATTGCTGCTAACGTAGAACCTTTTCTCCTCGTGGATCGCACTAGCGCAGTGATACATGAACGGACAAGGTATTATAACGAGTGTACAGACCTCCAATTAGTCACTCTGAATTTGTCTGCACCAGTCTGTACCAGTCTGCATTAGTCTGTACCAGTCAGTACGAGTTCTACATTTGTCTGTACCACTCTATAATCAAGTTTCAGTCTGCGCCTAATAAGATTACCATATTCCTGTACATAGCCATAAAGACAAATGTATAGACACTTTTGTCAAGTATCAGAGATACATGTGAGAATAAGATTAACGTACCAGTACCAAAGGAACGTCAGATTATAAGTTGTAAATAGCATCCAGAACCAAGTTAAGTAATTTTTATGCTTGTTATTATTTTAATAAATGTGTGTGAAAATTAATCGAGTTCTGTTTAAAGTTGGTCACCATCAATCTGGTACTCTAAGCATGCAAGTGGCATTTCTATCGTCTGACCTATGTCAGAAGATAAACATGCCACGATAAGACTACAAGACATATTACTGACACTCACCTACTGCGTTAGACCGACAAGTCAAATAATCTGATGGTGTGTGTACTGATGGTCTTACAGTACACACACCACACTTCGTGAGAATGAATTTAATTTTTTTCTTACCTGCACGATTTATAAAAGGGAAATGAGCTGGTGCGTTTCTGGCTACAGTTTTCATCGATCGTCAATTTGATCTTTGAGTCGACTTCAAAGCTTATTTGACTTCTGCTCATCTTTGGCTGCGAGGATTTAACGGCAGCGCGTGCTCTCTGCTGGGGAGGTGTTTCGGAATCGGAGGTGAGCGAGACTCACCCTGTACGTAGGCAGGACGGCGAGAGGATCAGTCGGACAACGAAGGAGTGAGGCCAGCCAGAGCTGGCTGGAATGAAGTTGGCTGCATTGTGAGCACCTCTGCTCTGTGCGCCGCTGCCGGATCTGTTTACCGTGCGATTGCGTCTGGGCTCGTTGCCATGAGCGGCTGTCGGGCGGTGGCGGGCGGCGTTTGCGCTGCGTGTTACGGCATAATAAGGCGCGCACACTGCCAGCGTCCCGACTCACTGCCCTGCCCTCCCCTGTATGTCCAGCGCCACGGCGGTCGTCACGCTCGACTGGAGTGATAGGCGGGATGCTGGGAGTATCGGTAGAGACTGGTGCAGTAACTAATGAGACGCTTAGTTTAATGTCCTTGCGTACGGCAACCCTTGACACTTCGAGATCTCAAATAATCACAAAAATAAAAAAAAGTAAAAAAAATTTAAAAGAAGACCAGTTGATATTGTGTAGGCAACTTAAATCGACAGTGTCATCACAGCTGCACCAACATTAAAGCGGCATCATGTGTACTCTTTGCTGGATGCTCAATGATTATCATGTTTCGTGCCTTTGGGAAAAAGTGCCAACGCGAGTGTGAAGACGATAGTGGTAGGACACTTGCTTCTCGAGGTATTGATTGTGGGCTGCTGCACACTGCCGTTAGCTTTGGTTGGAATCCCGGAACTATCAGTTTTCATATGGAAATGAAGGGTTCAGCCGGTCCACACACAACATCATATATTTCCTCAACAGAACAGGCGATAGGCACCCAATATGATGCAGATATCGTTCGCTCGTCACTGAGTGATTCTACAGCGGAATCACGTACATAGTCGACAGTCCGTCGAAAGCTGAACACAGATCAAGCATGAAGAAAGGAAGAAGGTGTACCGAACCGTGAAAAAAAGCAAAATAGAAACAGTGAACGGACCAAGCTTAACAAGTGTAATATTGAGCAAAATGAACTGCCGTAGCGTGGTGGTTAAGTGGTCGTGAAGGTGAACGAGCCGTGTTCAAAGCCAACTCGTGCCATTTTGTTTCACAACATTATGAACTGTCCGTCTGGTCACTGAAATATTTAGTCTCTTATGTGATCTTGGCAGTATTACATTATACAATGGTTATAGAATATCAGTCATGTGGTAAGAATACGTTACCGTCGCAATTGAACATAACAGCGAGGGCAGATGAGATATCACATTCCGAAGTATGAGTGATTTCAGGTGTGCCGCAGGGGAGTGTCATAGGACCGTTGCTACTCACAATATACATAAATGACCGTGTGGATGACATCGGAAGTTCACTGAGGCTTTTTGCAGATGATGCTGTGGTGTATCGAGAGGTTGTAACAATGGAAAATTGTACTGAAATGCTGGAGGACCTGCAGCGAATTGACGCATGGTGCAGGGAATGGCAATTCAATCTCAATGTAGAAAAGTGTAATGTGCTGCGAATACATAAAAAGATAGATCCCTTATCATTTAGCTACAAAATAGCAGGTCGGCAACTGGAAGCAGTTAATTTCATAAATTATCTAAGAGTACGCATTAGGAGTGATTTAAAATGGAATGATCATACAACGTTGACTGTCGGTAAAGCAGATGCCAGACTGACTTTCATTGGAAGTATCCTAAGGAAATGCAATCCGAAAACAAAGGAAGTAGGTTACAGTACGCTCGTTCGCGCACTGCTTGAATACTGCTCAGCAGCGTGGGATCCGTACCAGATAGGGTTGATAGAAGAGATAGAGTAGATCCAACGGAGAGCAGCGCGCTTCGTTACGGGATCATTTAGTAATCGCGAAAGCGTTACGGAGATGATAGATAAACTCCAGTGGAAGACTCTGCAGGAGAGACGCTCAGTAGCTCGGTACGGGCTTTTGTTAAAGTTTCGAGAACATACCTTCACCGAAGAGTCTAGCGGTATATTGCTCCCTCCTACGTATATCTCGCGAAGAGACCATGAGGATAAAATCGGAGAGATAAGAGCCCACACAGAAACATACCGACAATCCTTCTTTCCACGAACAATACGAGACTGGAATAGAAGGGAGAACCGGTAGAGGTACTCAGGGTACCCTTCGCCACAGACCATCAGGTGGCTTGCGGAGTATGGATGTAGATGTAAATGTAGATGTAGACGTCTACAGAAACGAAAACAACAAATAAACGAGTGTGGACTATGTTACAACAAAGGAATTCAGGAGTCAAAACTACGAAAATGGAAATCAACTTCAAAAACGGTAAAACCATATCTGGATGATATACTCATACTCAGTAAGAGTAAACTGATTTAAAACATACCTGATGACAGAGCATAGAAAAGCTGTGTGAATCTGAAACTGTTGCTTTTATTTATTTCAGATTATGTAACAAACAATTATAATTTCATTATCTCATTGGGAGTGATCACGTTCACACTCATACGGACACTTAAATCGGGCAAAGAGGCATGTATCACTGACTTTACCAGGCGTACAAAATTAGTTGCGTCGTTAAGAGATTCGTATATATGACACACGTATTGTCACTATTACCATGTATGACACACCAGATGTAGTTTACGGTGGAGAATTCGGTTGACTTTCCGCTTTGTCATCAAACGTTTGCGGTTCCCATTCGAAAGCCACTTCCTTTCTGTTGCTAATACGGTAGTTGTACAGAAACGACTGTCATTGTAGGTACAGCGAACAGAAAAAAAGAAACCAACTGGCATGACTGAGATTAGAATGCTCGGGCGTTTGGCAGCTCAACACCGTCACAACTTGACCACGAAGCTGTTGCTGCTTCAACGTGCTCTCTATTTCACTCGTTCTCCTTGTTCCGTTCACTGTTTCTGTTCTGCTTTTTTTTACCGTTCAGTACACCTTCTTCTTGTTTTCATGCTTTATCTATGATCAGTTTTTGATGGACTGTCCACTGTGCCATCAAACCATTAAATCTGAGGGGGCTGCGCTGCGGAGTTTCCCTTGTGAGCAGCGCTGGAGCAGCCGAGTGTCGGAGGTAAGTGATGCCACCAAACGCCTGTTTTCAGAAAGTGGGGCATCATCGTATGTATTCGGCATTCCCTCCAGAAGTGGTCTATGTAAACTTTCATGAGCAGGAAAAGCTAATATGTACGTCAGGGATGGAGTTATGAGATAGCTGGATGCTAGTCAGTAGTACGACCTGTGATATGGCGTGAATGGCATTCCGTCCTCAAGCTACTGCCACTGGAACGACTGTCGTAAGTCAGACACAAGCCGCTAGATGTGTTGCCAGGCTAGAAATAACCTTCAAAACTGAGACCTTAAAACCAGAGCTTCGACATTCCACAGACGATTTCACAGGCTTGTAATAAAGAACTGATGTTACAACACATAATTACAACAGTAATGGGAGAAGTAACACGACTGTGTCCTGGATATAAGTGTTTACATCTTCTAGCACTGTGCTAGTTCTCGTCACGTTTTTTGCGCCCCACAAAATAATTTCCTAGTAGAACTAAGAATAGTTTACAAGGAATTAGGATGATGAATACCTGTCAAGTAAGAAAGCTACAAGAGAGTGTAATAGTAGATTGGTTGAAGGTAGTAGGGTAAAATCGATTGTATTACTTTACAAGTTATAATGTAGATCATATGTGCCCTATATAAGAATATGAGTCTCCTCGAAAGAGATTAACAAAATAATGGCTTAGAAACTGTTTCAGTACCACCCCAGAGAAATATGAGGCACATTTCATAAACCCTGTGAGACGCTGCACAGCAGAGTAGTACACTCCTGGAAATTGAAATAAGAACACCGTGAATTCATTGTCCCACGAAGGGGAAACTTTATTGACACATTCCTGGGTTCAGATACATCTACATCACATGATCACACTGACAGAACCACAGGCACATAGACACAGGCAACAGAGCATGCACAATGTCGGCACTAGTACAGTGTATATACACCTTTCGCAGATATGCAGGCTGCTATTCTCCCATGGAGACGATCGTATAGATGCTGGATGTAGTCCTGTGGAAGGGCTTGCCATGCCATTCCCACCTGGCGCCTCAGTTGGACCAGCGTTCGTGCTGGACGTGCAGACCGCGTGAGACGACGCTTCATCC
Organism: Schistocerca americana; assembly: GCF_021461395.2. Classification (NCBI taxonomy): domain Eukaryota; kingdom Metazoa; phylum Arthropoda; class Insecta; order Orthoptera; family Acrididae; genus Schistocerca; species Schistocerca americana. The sequence goes on from NC_060123.1 coordinate 105,327,271, forward strand.
AGTCCCAAACATGCTTAATGGGGGACAGATCCGGAGATCTTGCTGGCCAGGGTAGTTGACTTACACCTTCTAGAGCACGTTGGGTGGCACGGGATACATGCGGACGTGCATTGTCCTGTTGGAGCAGCAAGTTCCCTTGCCGGTCTAGGAATGGTAGAACGATGGGTTCGATGACGGTTTGGATGTACCGTGCACTATTCAGTGTCCCCTCGACGATCACCAGTGGTGTACGGCCAGTGTAGGAGATCGCTCCCCACACCATGATGCCGGGTGTTGGCCCTGTGTGCCTCGGTCGTATGCAGTCCTGATTGTGGCGCTCACCTGCACGGCGCCAAACACGCATACGACCATCATTGGCACCAAGGCAGAAGCGACTCTCATCGCTGAAGACGACACGTCTCCATTCGTCCCTCCATTCACGCCTGTCGCGACACCACTGGAGGCGGGCTGCACGATGTTGGGGCGTGAGCGGAAGACGGCCTAACGGTGTGCGGGACCGTAGCCCAGCTTCATGGAGAAGGTTGCGAATGGTCCTCGCCGATACCCCAGGAGCAACAGTGTCCCTAATTTGCTGGGAAGTGGCGGTGCGGTCCCCTACGGCACTGCGTAGGATCCTACGGTCTTGGCGTGCACCCGTGCGTCGCTGCGGTCCGGTCCCAGGTCGACGGGCACGTGCACCTTCCGCCGACCACTGGCGACAACATCGATGTACTGTGGAGACCTCACGCCCCACGTGTTGAGCAATTCGGTGGTACGTCCACCCGGCCTCCCGCATGCCCACTATACGGCCTCGCTCAAAGTCCGTCAACTGCACATACGGTTCACGTCCACGCTGTCGCGGCATGCTACCAGTGTTAAAGACTGCGATGGAGCTCCGTATGCCACGGCAAACTGGCTGACACTGACGGCGGCGGTGCACAAATGCTGCGCAGCTAGCGCCATTCGACGGCCAACACCGCGGTTCCTGGTGTGTCCGCTGTGCCGTGAGTGTGATCATTGCTTGTACAGCCCTCTCGCAGTGCCCGGAGCAAGTATGGTGGGTCTGACACACCGGTGTCAATGTGTTCTTTTTTCCATTTCCAGGAGTGTATAATCGATGCATAGCTGATGGTAAACCTTTCGGGATGTGAGGTCGTGGTCCCAGAAACTCTTCTGTTCCTGAAGTTTCCTCCAGGAGTGCGCTGGACATCCTCAGAGGCTCTCTTTCACTGAGTCTTGCCGACTGACCGATCGGACGTCCGAGAGCGACATGAATACTGTAGGAAAGGGGGCGTCAAAGCAACACGTGATGAGCAGAGATAATCCTCTTCACAGATAAAACATAACTATCGATTGTCGGCTTGTCGAAGATAAAACTGCCTAGCGAATCTGTAGAGCTACTGTCCAGACGTTGCTAATTTTCATTGCCTCCTCTTTCCGCTTTCCTATTAAAAGTATACTGATACTTGTAAATTTCAGTGTATATTGTAATGTTGGAACTACCAAGAGGAGCGTAAACACAGGGCTAAAAGAGCACAAAGGTCTTTGTCGACTAGGAAAAATAGATATATCACCTGTAAAAGAGTATGACATTCAATCAGGAAACCACGAATTGACGTTTTCTGGAACGGAAATTTTATCTACAACATCAGATTATTATCCACCCATTGAAATTTACAAGCATCAGGATAATTTTAATAGGAAAGAGGAGGCAATGAATGCGATCTTGTAGTCAGGGAGAGGCAGGATAAGGCAACAACTGTGGGTGCGGCCGTAATCAGCCACCGTTGGCTACAGGAAACACATACACTTTATTTGAGGAAATAACTTTCAACAACCACTTGAAACGATTTTACTACACTGATGTCCGAAGGCCCTACTAAGAAGGTATTCAAATATTTTTGTTGTCGGCCTACAGCCACAGAATATTCAACAGCTGAAGGCCTGAATTACAAGTGCGGAAGGCAATTGCACATAAAAAAATAAGTGTAAATTTTAAACAATTGTGACAACTTGACCAAGTAAAATGGAGTGATCCACAGACAGTGTTCCCTGGATCGACCTAAGCAGCCTACAGCTGTGTAAGCGGTGACACCGGCAGCCAAGAGTAATGCTCACCTAAGGAGGGCACCTCAAACTACAGACGGTTTAAACCCTTATCAACCTTCTTAGGAAATCCACCTAACGCCAGATAACCAGTATAATTATGGAATAATTCAGGCGAGAGCGAAGTGACAGGCAGCACTGCGTCTCCAGAGTGCAGTGTTTAAAACACCAAATGGCAGAAGGAACCAATACAGCCCAGGCAACCAAGGAAAACAATTATCCCTACCCTAATCAAGGAAGCTGTCAAAGTGCATGCCATGCTGGACAGCATCGGACAGACGAGGAAAAGGACACTGTGGCAAAATACGCTAACCTCCAGGGCAGGTAACTGGGGCGTTAGCGGCCACTAGGCAGTATGATACCGCTGGTTGCACTTCAGCAATAATAACATCAAGCAGTAGAAGGCGGCTAACTGCTTCCACCAACCTGACAGACTCCACTTGTTGTTGTTGGTCTCATGGATCCCGGGAGCAGCAACACGCAAACAACAGTAAGATCTTAAACAGTGGAGGTTTCACTCCTGGATAAGGTTCACTCAACTTCAAACGTCCTGGGTTCGGTCGTCGGCTAGAGCCCCTAGATCCGACAGTGCCTGCACGGCGCCAGCGGTCCCAGCCTGCCCTCACGCTGCGGACTTCCTCGCTGCTCCGTCCGAAGCCGTACTACCTAACACACACGATGACCCGGAAATACTCGCTGTGGCACCAACGATAGTACCACAGTATTGGCTATCGATAATCGCTGCTGCTGCAACTCGCAGACAAACAATACTAGCAAACTCAGTGGTGGCATTAACACAAAAAGGAGACAAGACGCCAATACCGCTATTGCAAGACGCCAAGTTATGGACGTCAAGAACGCCAGCCGCACATAGCTCAATGAAGCACTGCGAAGTATGGAAAGTAGCTCTGCAGAATCCCTATACAGCTTTGTCTTTGACAAGAGGACGATCGATAGTTAAGTCTTGTGACAGCCAGAGCGAGAGCACCAGCAGCAGCGAGTACTGTTTGTATAAAGCGTTTATTTTGCATTTTGTTTACGACCATCCACTAAGGAAGGGATTCTATTTGTGTTTATCTGCTCTGCATAGTAACTAACAGTTCTTGATAAAACTTTACGTAGTTTTCGTGTTAGATTTCTTAGTGTTTCCTTGATCGTTTAGAACAGAAAGCGCCCTAAAACCGTCTTTTGTTTGTTTCGCGGCCGTTAGCCACTAGTCACTTGAATCAGCAGTTGTCTTGTGACAGCCAGAGCGAGAGCACCAGCAGCAGCGAGTACTGTTTGTATAAAGCGTTTTTGTACTTATTTGCTGCGCTTAGCTTTTAAATAGTTTTTCTGGGAAAACCTACCGTAGTTTTCGCGTCTCGTATTTCAGTGAGTGTTTCTTGATTATCAGAGTAGCTCTTCAGAAGATTATCTTGGGAATTTGTCACCGTATAGAGTAGGGTAAACATAGTCATGTGTAGGGACTGTGGTTGTTGTGAGCGGACGCAAGGAGAATTGGCCACTCTTCGGGGGCAGGTGGAGGCTTTGTCTGTTAGGCTCATCGAGCTCGAGGCGCAGGCGTCGGCTCGTAGTGGCGTTGGGGCAACTGTGGTGAGACCTATGCATACTTCGGTGGCCTTGGAATCACATGGAACCCCTGATGTCGCTGCGTCTTCCGGCAGTGAGCATCTTACCGGTCAGCCATCACTCCAGGGTGAATGGCGGACAGTGGTGGGCTCGCGCGTGCCTGGCCGAAAGGCAAAGGTGGGATCTGGCCGAGTGGCAGCTGCCTTACCCCTTTCCAACCGGTACGGGGTGCTTCCTAGTGGTGATGACATCGTTTCCGAGCCACCACAGGATGCCTCGCCTGTTGGGCCAGTGGCCGATACTCCGGCAAGGTCCCGACAGTCACAGAGGGCGGGCCTATTAGTTATAGGGAGCTCCAACGTTAGGCGGGTTATGGAGCCCCTCAGGAAAATAGCGGGTAGGTCGGGGAAGAATGCCAGTGTGCACTCGGTGTGCTTGCCGGGGGTCTCGTCCGTAATGTCGAGGAGGCCCTTCCGGCAGCTATTGAACGCACTGGGTGTTACCGGCTGCAGATAGTAGCACATGTCGGAACGAATGACGCCTGCCGCTTGGGTTCTGAGGCCATCCTTGGTTCCTTCCGGCGGCTGGCTGATTTGGTGAAGACAACCAGCATCGCACGCGGAGTGCAAGCTGAGCTTAATATCTGCAGCATAGTGCCCAGAGTCGATCGCGGTCCTCTGGTTTGGAGCCGTGTGGAGGGTCTAAACCAGAGGCTCAGACGACTCTGCGACTATAATGGTTGCAAATTCATCGACCTCCGTTATTGGGTGGAGAACTGTAGGGCCCCCCTAGACAGGTCAGGCGTGCACTACACACCGGAAGCAGCTACTAGGGTAGCAGAGTACGTGTGGCGTGCACACGGGGGTTTTTTAGGTTAGAGGGACCCCCCCTTGGGCGAAACGATAAAATACCTGACGGCTTACCAGAGAGGACATTATCATCGTTGATAAAGAACGTCCGTCCTCAGAGACCAAAAACAGGAAAAGTTAACCTAATATTGGTAAACTGCAGGAGTATCCAGGGCAAGGTTCCTGAATTAGTATCTCTTATTGAAGGAAATAGTGCGCATATAGTATTAGGAACGGAAAGTTGGTTAAAACCGGAAGTGAACAGTAACGAAATCCTAGACACAGAATGGAATATATACCGCAAGGATAGGATAAACGCCAATGGTGGAGGAGTATTTATAGCAGTAAAGAATTCAATAATATCCAGTGAAGTTATTAGCGAATGCGAATGTGAAATAATCTGGGTTAAGTTAAGTATCAAAGGTGGGTCAGATATGATAGTCGGATGCTTCTATAGACCACCTGCATCAGCAACCGTAGTAGTTGAGCGCCTCAGAGAGAACCTGCAGAACGTCGTGAAGAAGTTTCGTGATCATACTATTGTAATAGGGGGAGACTTCAATCTACCAGGTATAGAATGGGATAGTCACACAATCAGAACTTGAGCCAGGGACAGAGACTCTCGTGACATTATCCTGACTGCCTTGTCCGAGAATTACTTCGAGCAGATAGTTAGAGAACCAACTCGTGAAGCTAACGTTTTAGACCTCATAGCAACAAATAGACCGGAACTTTTCGACTCCGTGAATGTAGAAGAGGGTATCAGTGATCATAAGTCAGTGGTTGCATCAATGACTACAAGTGTAATAAGAAATGCCAAGAAAGGAAGGAAAATATATTTGCTTAACAAGAGTGATAGGGCACAAATCGCAGAATATCTGAGTGACCACCATCAAACGTTCATTTCTCAGGAAGAGGATGTGGAACAAAAATGGAAAAAATTCAGAAACATCGTCCAGTACGCCTTAGATAAGTTCGTACCGACTAAGGTCCAAAGCGAGGGGAAAGATCCACCGTGGTATAACAATCATGTACGAAAGATACTACGGAAACAAAGAAAGCTTCATCATAGGTTTAAGAGTAGTCGAATCATAGCTGATAAGGAAAAGCTGAACGAAGCGAAAAAGAGCGTAAAGAGAGCAATGAGAGAAGCATTCAACGAATTCGAACATAAAACATTGGCAAACAATCTAAACAAGAACCCTAAAAAGTTTTGGTCATATGTAAAATCGGTAAGCGGATCTAAATCCCCTATTCAGTCACTCGTTGACCACGATGGCACCGAAACAGAGGACGACCGAAGAAAGGCAGAAATACTGAATTCAGTGTTCCGAAACTGTTTCACTGCGGAAAATCGTAACACGGTCCCTGACTTCAGCCGTCGCACGGACGCCAAAATGGAAAATATTGAAATAAACGATATCGGAATTGAAAAACAACTGCTATAACTTAGTAGCGGAAAAGCATCCGGACCAGACGAGATACCCTTAAGATTCTACAGTGATTATGCTAAAGAACTTGCCCCCTTTCTATCAGCAATTTATCGTAGATCGCTGGAAGAACGTAAAGTACCTAGCGACTGGAAGAAAGCGCAGGTCGTTCCCATTTTCAAGAAGGGTCATAAATCAGATGCGAATAATTATAGGCCTATTTCGCTTACGTCAATCTGTTGTAGAATAATGGAACATGTTTTGTGTTCTCGTATTATGACGTTCTTAGATAATACAAATCTCCTTCATCATAACCAACATGGATTCCGCAAACAGAGATCATGTGAAACTCAGCTCGCCCTATTTGCCCAAGAAATTCACAGTGCCGTAGACACTGGCGAGCAGATTGATGCCGTATTCCTGGACTTCAGGAAGGCATTTGATACGGTTCCGCACTTACGTTTAGTGAAAAAAATACGAGCTTACGGAATATCGGACCAGGTTTGTGATTGTATTCAGGATTTCCTAGAAGAAAGAACACAACATGTCATTCTTAACGGTTCAAAATCTGCAGATGTAGAGGTAATTTCGGGAGTACCGCAGGGAAGCGTGATAGGACCTTTATTGTTTACAATATACATAAATGACTTAGTTGACAACATCGGTAGCTCCGTGAGGCTATTTGCAGATGGCACGGTTGTCTACAAGAAAGTAGCAACATCAGAAGACTCGTACGTACTCCAGGAGGACCTGCAGAGGATTAATGCATGGTGCGACAGCTGGCAGCTTTCCCTAAACGTAGATAAATGTAATATAATGCGCATACATAGGGGCAGAAATCCATTCCAGTACGATTATGCCATAGGTGGTAAATCATTGGAAGCGGTAACGACCGTAAAATACTTAGGAGTTACTATCCGGAGCGATCTGAAGTGGAATGATCACATAAAACAAATAGTGGGAAAAGCAGGCGCCAGGTTGAGATTCATAGGAAGAATTCTAAGAAAATGTGACTCATCGACGAAAGAAGTAGCTTACAAAACGCTTGTTCGTCCGACTCTTGAGTATTGCTCATCAGTATGGGACCCTTACCAGGTTGGATTAATAGAAGAGATAGACATGATCCAGCGAAAAGCAGCGCGATTCGTCATGGGGACATTTAGTCAGCGCGAGAGCGTTACGGAGATGCTGAACAAGCTCCAGTGGCGGACACTTCAAGAAAGGCGTTACGCAATACGGAGAGGTTTATTATCGAAATTACGAGAGAGCACATTCCGGAAAGAGATGGGCAACATATTACTACCGCCCACATATGTCTCGCGTAATGATCACAACGAAAAGATCCGAGAAATTAGAGCAAATACGGAGACTTACAAGCAGTCGTTCTTCCCACGCACAATTCGTGAATGGAACAGGGAAGGGGGGATCAGATAGTGGTACAATAAGTACCCTCCGCCACACACCGTAAGGTGGCTCGCGGAGTATAGATGTAGATGTAGATGTAAGTTATATCTCTGAAAGGATCATCTCTGCTCATCATGTGTTACTTTCACCGCGCTTCATTTCCTACAGTATTTATGTCCCTCTCGGACGTCCGACCAATCAGTCGGCAAGAGTCAGCGGAAGAGAGCCTTTGAGGATATCCAGCGGAGTCCTGGACGAAAGTTCAGGAACAGAAGAGATTCTTGGACCCTGACCTCACTTCCCGAAAGGTTTACCAGTAGCTATGTCATCCGGTCATGAAGGCCTTCATTCTATGATACTCTATGCTGCCAAAAATTTCAAATGTCTTCCCAGGGTACACCAGGAGCAAAGCAGAAAGCATCGATAGCCATGCAAAACTCCACTGAGAAAGTACCACTGTTGATGCTTCAATGACAATGGAAGATGTGACATAATGAATGAGCTGAGCACGTTAGCCACCAACGTAACAGAATTCATCATACAGAGGAGGTGTATCACTTTAATAGTGACTACACAAATTGTTGCAAGGAATCTTAAGTCGGACACAAGTACACTGACTTGGCTGGAAGATCATCTGAAAAGTGAAGCTATGAAATCGTGAAGTGACTAAGAGGGCTGACTAAATGAACAAAGCTGTGTGACTGTTGTTGCCACCTCACCATAAAAGAGCGCGTGACCCAACCTGCATAAATACTACTTCTGTTTCGGTGGAGTGATATTCAGTCGAAAGGGGACGCCAACGTTGGTCGACCGTCTGCTTGTCTAGTCTCCATCGACTTATTGTGGAGCAGCAGGTCAATCTGGAAGGTCTGCTGCGAACTGCAACTCCGACTATCGACGCAAAATGGGTGAGAGTTGTGGTCTTCACTATCCAGTAGACCATCTGGAGACCCAACTAGCCAGGACTGGAAGAAGATCGTCGTCCATCATCGTGTGGGCGTGCTAGTGCTTCCACTCGCCTCTGTTCCTGCGGTAGAACTCGATCTGGTCAGTGTCTCTCGTATTGGAAGGTCTCGGCACATCTCTACACGACTACAGGTACTCAGAGAAGAGATGGTTTAATACTAAGTGCAGTCTACGACGGGGTAATGGGTATCCTGGCCATCTTCTTTGGGGATGCTGTTGGTCGCTTGCAGCAGCGCAGACGACAACGTGTGCTAACTTCCAAGGGCAACGCCCCCATGATGAAATTGATGCTGACGAGGCGTGGCAGCAGATCGCACCTTGATCAGCACATACTGGGCGGAATCTTACGGCTTCTGCTCCCGCGAGTGCTACCTTCCTGAAAATCGATGTATCAGATATTGTATTTTTTTGACGACAAATGTTTAATATAGTTTTAGTTACATAATAACGCTTTTGGACGTCAGGCACGTATCTCCTCTCATACTTTCAGGACATTACATGATTAATACGCAGTTTACCATACGCATTGCCAAACATGTGAAACTGTCTGTGAATTGCTGTACTCGGTTACTGAATTTCTGTATGTAGTACACAGACAAGCAATTATCCAATACTCGACAAATTATGTAGTCAAGAGTGTCGATTTAATTTCAGTTGTAAGTTAAACTCATTAGTTGTTTTACCACGAATATATCTTCTCTTCTTTTGACGGTATGTCTTTGCTCATGTTGACCTCCTCTTCTGATGTGCCATCCCGACACGGACACCGCGTCTTCTTACTTCTTTGCTTGTAGAATTATAACGTTTTCTGGTGTTTTCGCATTTATTTACTGTTACGCATGACATGTATCATTGAACACTTAATTGCTTCGAAGGTCGAAACCAGTCGTGGTTTTGAAATAGACAGAAATGTGCTACATCTCCTGTCATTTTATTCAAAACCAAGACGACAGTGGCGGAACCTCCATCAACACGATCCATATGCTGGAGAAGATATTTGCGTCTGTGTTAGTACTGTCATTGTCGTTCGCAAGTAGGGTGTTGTGTCATCAAATAATGAGGTGAAAACAGCTTCAATAAACAATTTAATGCAGCAGAATGTTCACACTGTGATACTTCTCTTTTAATCATAAGGATAAGAATATTAATGATAACAATAAGCCCAACTTAGTTTCATGAGTCGCTTCGAGAGCGTGAAATCTACACATAACTAACAGGTCGTGAGCCGTCTCACGTGGAGGACAAAATAAAATGTGTGCATGTTTCTAAAGGCTTAGATCTGTAATGCAAAGTGGTTGATAAGATTACGCTCCCAGAAAGGAGCTTTCTGCTTCTACATCTACATGTATACTCCGCAAGCTACCCAACGGTGTATGGCGGAGGGCACCTTACGTACCACTGTCATTACCTCCCTTTCTTGTTCCAGTCGCGTATGGTTTCGCGGGAAGAACGGCTAACGACTACCGGAAGGCCTCCGTGCGTGCTCGAATCTCTCTAATTTTGAATTCATGATATCCGCGGGAGTTATAAGTAGGGGGAAGGAATATATTCGATACCTCATCCAGAAACGCACCCTCTCGAAACCAGGACAGCAAGCTACACCGCGATGCAGAGCGCCTCTTTTGCAGAGTCTGCCACTTGAGTCTGCTGAACATCTCCGTAACGCTATCACGCTTACCAAATAACCCTGGGACGAAACGAGCCGCTCTTCATGGGATCTTCTCTATCTCCTCTGTCAACCCGACCTGGTTCGGATCCCACACTGATGAGCAATACTCAAGTATAGGTCGAACGAGTGTTTTGTAAGCCACCTCCTTTCTTGATGGACTACATTTTCTAAGGATTCTCCCAATGAATCTCAACCTGGCACCCGCCTTACCAACAATTAATTTTATATGGTCATTCCACTTCAAATCGTTCCACACGCATACTCCCAGATATTTTACAGAAGTAACTGCTACCAGTGTTTGTTCCGCTATCATTTAATCATACAATAAAGGATCCTTCTTTCTATGTATTCGCAATACATTACATTTGTCTATATTAAGGGTCAGTTGCCATTCCCTGCAGCAAATGCCTATCCGCTGCAGATCTTACTGCATTTCGCTGCAATTTTCTAATGCTGCAACTTCTCTGTATACTACAGCTTCATCCGCGAAAAGCCGCATGGAACTACCGACACTATGTGCTAGGTCATTTATATATATAGTGAGAAGCAATGGTCCCATAACACTCCCCTGTGGCACTCCATTGTGAACAACATGCTGTGTTCTGTTTGCTAAAAACTCTTGAATCAAGCCACACAGCTAGTCTGACATTCCGTAGGCTCTTACTTTGTTTATCAGGCGACAGTGCGGAAATGTATCGAACGCCTTCCGGAAGTCAAGGAAAATGGCATCTACCTGGGAGCCTGTATCTAATATTTTCTGGGTCTCATGAACAAATAAAGCGAGTTGGATCTCACACGATCGCTGTTTCCGGAATCCATGTTGATTCCTACAGAGTAGATTCTGGGTTTCGAGAAATGACACGATACGCGAGCAAAAACATGTTCTAAAATTCTACAACAGATCGATGTCAGAGGTCTACAGTTTTGCGCATGTGCTCGACAACCCTTCTTGAGGACTGGGACTACCTGTGCTCTATTCCAATCATTTGGAACTTTCTCTTCCTCTAGAGACTTGCGGTACACGTCTGTTAGAAGGGGTGCTAGTTCTTTCGCGTACTCTGTGTAGATTCGAATTCTTCTCCCCTTTCTCCTGGCCTTAAATTACGAAAATACTGTCAGCGATTTCGCCACGACAAGCAGAAACTTAAAATACAAAAGAAGTATCATAATCGTCCGACTGAAAAACTCCACAGCCAATCTTTCCGCTACTACAAACACTTAACAGTAACTCCAAAGTACACTAGTGGACATTACCAGAGTGTCAAATGACTCGTTATAACTGAAGATAACATAGTTTAACACGCGGGGGGGGGGGGGGGGGGGGTGACTTTGGTTTTTTGATAAGTCAAGCAATGATTCAGTCCCTCATTTGAATCCACCTTCGATTCAAAACATCCATTTACCTTAAAGCAGCTAAATAGATGAGAATGCCGATATGAACGCTCTCCTCCCAGGTTGCGCTCTAACTGGAGACTGCAGTATCGAAGCAAAGCTTACACCACTTTGAAGTGTAGTACTGAAAGTGTTGTTAATAAAACTTCTCTATTTAAACTAGACTGAACTGCATGTGACTGCTTTAGTCTTTAATAAAACTTGCATCTGACTGCGTATTTAACTGAAATGAACTTTATCTGACTGCATGAAAATATTGTTGGAAAATTAATACTCAAAATACACATCTGACTGCATGAAAGTTTAGTGGTAAAAATAAGTGAAAGTCACCAACCTGCATCTGACTGCGTCTGTGGACTTAACTCGTGCCCTCCTTCCCGTTTAGCCGATAATAAAACATCTATTCAACTCAACCATAGTGCAATGGCGTAAAATTGTCACTCTAGATAACTTAAATCATTTTGGCCCTGTTTGTTACTTAATAAAAATTCTGTCCTGATATGAATAATTTGCCAACTGTGCAATGGCGTATAGATTATTTTACTCTGATAAATGAAATTATTAGCTTTACTCCTGGGAACTTTACTGTAATGTACCTTTAGGTTCAATGCAAGCACAGGATGCGGAGAACGACATAAGGTGTGAGATGAAACTCTAATTTCATTTAAAAAATATTTATTGTTCAAACTTTTAAGGCACATGTGAAAAACTAAAAAAACTTCTATAGCATGGATTGACGAGAAAGTTTGACAAAACGCTTATTGCATAAACAATGGGATTTCTATCTAGCTTTCAGACATTATTTAACCAAAGAAAACCTATTTTATTAATTATTCTTTCTAGTTTCCCCAGGTATGTGCCGAGTTTCGCTCAATATATAGCTTACTTTGATGCTGTCATGACCTGGCTGCCTCCTGCAGGCATCTAGCTCCGACTCGAAACACGTCTGCTGTCTCTGCGCATCTCCTCACCACCACTCAAACCTTTACAGCGTGCACCTAGTTCTGTTAGCTGTCAAAGATCTTACTACTCGAAGATGTACTACTCATCCAACCTTGCGGTTGGGAACTATCGAAATTTTTCACTGGCTCTATCCTGATTGAATCTCAGCACATACCTTTCACAGCGCTCTGGTCCGATGGACCACAATTTCGTGGGGGAATCTGTGCAGTTGGCACAGATTTCCCCACGAAATTCTTAAAAATAATTGCAGAGGAAGATACAATATAAAATATTCTCATGAAAAGAGTATTACAGAGCAATGAAATTGATCAATGAACCTAGGATGTTAAGTAAAATATATAATACCATGAGATTTGCTATTCACAGTGAAACAAAGATTATCAAAATGTACAAAACCAAAACATCTCAATATAGTACAAAAACATCAGACATACAGCGTACTAAGTGAGGTGTATCAAATCAAAATTTACCTACTGTCCCGGTTTGCAAGTCACAGAGACTCATAGAACATCGAAATGTACAAAACTGAAATACCAAATGTTACCAAATACAAGCAGAGCAATATGAGGGAACATACCTCACATAACATGAAACACTACCTAACAGTTATGTAGAATGTGAGAAAAAATACGTAAAATAGCGAAATATAAGTGAATCATCAATGTCACACAATACTAAGTGTTACAAAATGGAAACATAGAAATATAAGGCAAAATACCTCAAAAAATATCAAAGTTTACCTAATAGTTACATCATTTAAACTTGAATGTTACCACATAGACGTATAGAAATATGAGGGAAAAATACCTCAAATCATATGCAAATTTACCTGATAGTTATATAGAATATGAGAAAAAATACATAAAATATGCAAAAAGATACTTTAATTAACAGTAGGCTTAACTATTACATTTTTGTCACGTTACGTGACAGCATAAACTGACCTTAAGTTAGCATTATTATCTTGGAGTAAACCTCAGATACATGTCGACTGTCTTTGATAATAGGGAATAAACAGCCTCGGGAGATTAGACACCCTGAGCCCTAAATTAGGTGAATTGTACAGGACAGGTCACATCAGGTGAGTGACCACACTGACTTATTATTGAGCTGCAGTGCAAGAAAATAGAAATATGTGGCCTCAGGCGATGGGACACACTGAGCAACCGATTAGGTCCATGTACACAGCATGTCACGTCAGGTGATGTAACACACTGATCCCAATAGTGAGCTGTAGTACAAGAAATGAGGATTCAGGTGATGGGACACACTGTACCGCCAATGATGTCTATGTACACATCACGTCACGTCAGGTGATGGAACACACTGACCCAAATAGTGAGCTGTAGTACAAGAAGTGCGAAGAATAAAAGGCATCAGGTGATGAGACACACTGAGCAACCGATTTCCTGCTAAATCAGGGGATAACTCGCCCTGTAACAGAGGTCTCAGGTGATTACAAACCCTGAGCCATGGTAGTATCGAGTGTGAATTATATGTCTAGTCAGATGACATTTGACATTCACTTACAATTATCAGTCATAGAAGGCATGTTTTGTCAGGTGGCAGTCCACACTGACGTACTCTTAACGTCGTTAATTTCAATTACTTATAGTAGACATTTGACATGAACAGGTAGCCCACACTGGCTTTTGTCACATTCTCTTAAACTTACATCTAGTACTCTTTCAGGTGACAATTCAGTCTCTGATATACTATTAAAAGCAATATACAATAGGCAGTCGACATTTACTGCAAACTGTGTTATTTATGTTTAAGTTAACAAGAAATTAATATTTAAAGTAATATATAGAAGAACTGTATGCAGTGGACATTTGCTGCATTAAGAATGTGTTATATATCTTTAAGGTAACAAGAAATTAATATTTAAAGTAACTTACAATAATTGACTGCAGTGCATTTACTGCATAAAAATGTGTTACATATCTATAAGATAACACTAATGTTACCAACTCTCTATCAAGAGTAGTCTTGAGTTGAATAAAATCTATGAACAAAAAAATTCCTTTAAAAGGTAGTAAAACATGCTTGCATACTATTTTTCGATAAAGTGCAGTAAAGTGATCCTGCACAAATATAGTGGGAATAAATTGTACGTAATCTTGTTACATACAGTGTCAATTGAAGTGCAAGAAAGTCACGCTGCTCAATTGCAGCAATGATTAACAAATCACAAACAATCTCCTTACATACTAGTTATGTCAAATTTAGAAAAGTCATGCTGCTCAACTGCAGCAGCAATCAATGTTCATGAAGAAATTCCTTACAAGATTCAACATTACAAGTTTAGGTAAAGTCCTACTCAGTAATTTGACTTCATAGTCACATCAGATAAATTAAACCTTCCATTTACATCATACAATATCAGCCTCTCGTTATGAAACAGTAAGATCAATTCTATCCCAAAAATTTGTATTCAAAAGCTTCCTTTGTTTTTACCATAAACGTACTTTATTAAATAGTCTTCACATAGATATTTCAATAAAATATTCACAGTGCAAACACTCCCAAACGTGTCACATTAGGAAACACCAATTTGATCCTACAAATTAGTATTGAAAAGCTTTCTTTCCTTTTTAACATAAACGTAATTCTCGAAGCCTTGCATATTAAATCCTTAGTACCATGAAATGGGGCATTACAAATAGTCCCCCTTTTTTTTGTTCATATAGTTGGTCCTCTAAGTCGTGCATTTTAAATCCTAAGTACAATGAAATGGGGCATTACAAACAGTGATTTTACTTAACAGGGAACTGGTACACAGATATCTGACAAAAACAACAGAAATAAATATTTAGAACAGAAAGAAGAGTAGACTGAGAACTCAGAAAGGAAGAATGAGTTCTACAGAGCTCAAGGATACGTGACACCAACGCCACATATTGTGTCAGTTAAAGAACAACCGACCCTCTACCCCATTTAGTCCTGTTGTGTAGAACAAATGCGTAATGCATTATCATGTGTTAATGTTAAAATCATGTCAATCATGGAAATCATGTATGAGAAATAAAGCAAAGTTAGTTATATAAATAAAACACAGAGACGATAAAGAGCTTACTAATTACTGTAGTTGAAAATAATGGTAGTTATTGTGCACCAAAAGACATTAGTATCATGAAAATCAAAACACAGTAATCTTATATTGATATAGCATGAAAATAACACACTTAGGGAACAGGCATTAGGAATGGACAACACACTAAGCTCAGTCAAGGAGAGGTACTGTCATGTGCAAGCAAGTAGCAGTGTGACAAAACAGAAGTGTGCATAAATAGAAGCATATATTCATAGTATGTGGCCACATAATCAACATCACAAAGTACAAAGGCAAAGGTATTGATTAAAAGATCCATAAGCAGTCTAGCACAAATACAAGTAATAATTATGTAAACAAAGTATGAAAATAGCTGTAATGAAATGCAAGAAGTTAATGTCAGATAATAAAGCAAATTAGCATGGAAACACAGAACAAAATTTCAGCAGAGAGCATATTGCAGATAATAAAGCAAAAATATCAGGCCAACACAGAACAAAATTGCAGCAGAAAGTATAAGGCAAAATTAGCAGGCCAACACATAACAAGATTTCAGCAGAAAGCATAAGACATAACATTACTCTAATCCTGAAATAGTTAATCTTTCAAAAAAATAAAAGTGTAGAAGCACAGAAAGTAACACATAACACATGTGATAAGCAATGAGATAGAAACAGCTGTTCATATCTTGGCATGCAAAACACATGATAAGAGAAGAAGCAACATATAAGGTAGTGCAGAGACTTCATAAAAGGCAATAAGTGTAATACTTTTGGTGCTGTAGGTATAAAAAACGGATTAATTAAAAAAATGCTGTAGCGCTGCATGACTTAAGTCCTCAGTAGATCCTCAATGACGAGTATAATAACAATTCCAATTGGCCTCTACTAATCCCAAGTTATCACATTATTGCATTAATGGCATCTGAAAAATAGTTGAGCATTAATAAGCAGTTTAAAATTGGAGACAGAAAATGTTAAGTTTTCAGAAACGCGAATGGTCTTATTCTCAAAGACAAGGGTTAAAATAAAAGTTACTGCCGTAAAGAGAAACTGGATAATATCATAAACCAAGTGTGAACATATTACTCATATTGTACTCATCATGAAAATACCTGAATATTCGATTGCCCATGGCAACGAGAATATTAATACACCAACAGTACTGGCAACGTAAAATGAAATTATTCTGACAGAGGTAAATCCTGGTAAACTTGGTACATCATAAAATCGTTGATACTTGTTCATAAAAGCTGTGAAAGAAATTAACTGTTAAATAGTATGAAAGTGAAACCTGAAACTCCACATATAACCATTTTTGACACTCCTAGTAAATGCAAAACCACATCGCTCACACTTCATATTTCTGTCGTCGTAACTTCAGCACACAGTATTTGCTAATCATCACTAGTAGCATCCAAGATCCGAAAGTCTCAAAAAAAAAATTGCAACTACAATCTAACAATACCTCATTCTCAACATAAATTTCCAATATCATCTTAAAAACTCTTATAAACCCTCATTTTCTTTAAATACATAAAATTCATCGAGAAAATTAGTCTCATCTTCATATCGTCATAGTCAATACTCATATTCAAGATACGTAATACAACCATAAGCACTAAGACCCTACGTAAACTTCATGAAGATTTTTACCACTAGCTCAACATCAACATACAAAGTAGCCTTCAAGACGACAAAATCTTCTTACAAACAGTATCATTATGTAATTATTCCATGTAATCATCGCAAAGTAACAGTGGTGAGCGACCAACAAAAAAAAAAAAAAATAATAATAAGAGCAAAATTATCACTTAGTAAGTTGTTGTTGTTGTTGTTGTGGTCTTCAGTCCTGAGACTGGTTTGATGCAGCTCTCCATGCTACTCTATCCTGTGTAATCTTCTTCATCTCCCAGTACCTACTGCAACCTACATCCTTCTGAATCTGCTTAGTGTATTTATCTCTTGGTCTCCCCCTATGATTTTTACCGTCCACGCTGCCCTCCAATACTAAATTGGTGATCCCTTGATGCCTCAGAACATGTCCTACCAACCGATCCCTTCTTCTGGTCAAGTTGTGCCACAAACTTCTCTTCTCCCCAATCCTATTCAATACTTCATCATTAGTTATGTGATCTACCCATCTAATCTTCAGCATTCTTCTGTAGCACCACATTTCAAAAGCTTCTATTCTCTTCTTGTCCAAACTATTTACCGTCAATGTTTCACTTCCATACATGGCTACACTCCATACAAATACTTTCAGAAATAACTTCCTGACACTTAAATCTATACTCGATGTTAAGAAATTTCTCTTCTTCAGAAACTCTTTCCTTGCCATTGCCAGTCTACATTTTATATCCTCTCTACTTCGTCCATCATCAGTTATTTTGCTCCCCAAATAGCAAAACTCCTTTACTACTTTAAGTGTCTCATTTCCTAATCTAATACCCTCAGCATCACCCGACTTAACTCGACTACATTCCATTATCCTCGTTTTGCTTTTGTTGATGTTCATCTTATATCCTCCCTTCAAGACACCATCCATTCCGTTCAACTGCTCTTCCAAGGCCTTTGCTGTCTCTGACAGAATTACAATGTCATCGGCGAACCTCAAAGTTTTTATTTCTTCTCCATGGATTTTAATACCTACTCCAAGTTTTTCTTTTGTTTCCTTTACTGCTTGCTCAATATAGAGATTGAATAACATCGGGGAGAGGCTACAACCCTGTCTTACTCCCTTCCCAACCACTGCTTCCCTTTCATGTCCCTCAACTCTTATAACTGCCATCTGGTTTCTGTACAAGTTGTAAATAGCCTTTCGCTCCCCGTATTTTACCCCTGCCACCTTTAGAATTTGAAAGAGAGTATTCCAGTCAACATTGTCAAAAGCTTTCTCTAAGTCTACAAATGCTAGAAACGTAGGTTTGCCTTTCCTTAATCTTTCTTCTAAGATAAGTCGTAAGGTCAGTATTGCCACACGTGTTCCAGTATTTCTGCGGAATCCAAACTGATCTACCCCGAGGTCAGCTTCTACTAGTTTTTCCATTCGTCTGTAAAGAATTCGTGTTAGTACTTTGCAGCTGTATCAACATCAAATTGATGATTGATGACCAAAATACTCCTCTGTAACATCAACTTCGAACGCCAGCATGAAATGAGTCCCACAGGAAACAATAATGTAGTTTATTAGTAATGTATAGAAAAAATCTCAGTTTATTACAATATGTAAGATATCTGTAAATCTCAGGGAAGAAAACAGGTAACATTAAAAAAGGTGTCTCCAGAAGAAGATGTCTCCGAACTCTTGTCTTCATCATATTGCCAGAACAAAACAGAGGTGGTGTTATTTGAAGTTTGTATACGGTCAGAATGTTCGCGTTCTGTAAAAGAAAAGCGCACAACGCAGGCCGATGGACGTGAGAAAGAAATAAGTTCTACACTCCTGAGGTAGTTGACTGAGGCTCCAGAAAAAAACCTAAGTGGCCGACCACCTGTCGCTAATGTGGTTCCCAGGCAACGGTTGCAGCGACGTGCTCGCTAACTGTTCTCGGGCCAGGGAGAAACAATGTGAACAAACTAGCTTGACATATATAGCTGGGACTACAGAAGTAAATGTAAGAAATAAGGTTTAAAAAGTTCCCAAAGGAAGCAGTACTGTGTATTCAATAAAATGTTTGCAGTTTGTGATATGATGTACACCACGTGATTTCTTTGTACGTAGGGTTTGTTTTTCAATTGCATTAGGATGTGCCAGTCCGCAGCTCGTGGTCGTGCGGTAGCGTTCTCGCTTCCCGCGCCCGGTTTCCCGGGTTCGATTCCCGGTGGGGTCAGGGATTTTCTCTGCCTAGTGATGACTGGGTGTTGTGTGATGTCTTTAGGTTAGTTAGGTTTAAGTAGTTCTAAGTTCTAGGGGACTGATGACCATAGATGTTAAGTCCCATAGTGCTCAGAGCCGTTTCAACCATATTTAGGATGTGCTATACGGACGACACGATATGGACCCTTATATAACAGAAACAATTTCTGACTGAGATTGCGGGCTTTATTGGATAGCATGTGGGAGCGGACCAGAACTTTATCTTCTTCTTGAAAAGAAACATTTCTCTTTGTTGACTTCAATTGGCACAGCCGTTGGTCAGCAGCTCGTTTAATATTCTGCAACGCTATTTGATTAACATCGTGATAACTTAGGCAGCAAGACTGTGGGAAATATATGAGTTCTGTAATCTTGTCAGGTGGATGTTGGTTCTTTAAAACCAGATGTGGGGACAATTTGGTAACGAATTTATTACATCTTGAAACAAGTGGTGGTATTTACCCCAGTCACTGTGTTTTGCATGACAAAAGATCTTAAATAATTTCACCATCTCCTTCATTAACCTTTCTGCTGGGTTGGAAGATGAGTGGTACCTGGATATGAAAATGGGGGAAATTTTGTGATTCTGAAGAGTATGTCGCCAAATGCGCGAATGGAACTGCGGCCCATTGTTGGATATTACGGATGTTACATGACCCACTTCTTTCAGGAAATGTTTCGTAAAAGCACGTGAAACAGTGCAGGCCGTAGCTTTACGTAATGGGGTGAAAGTGACGAATTTAGAAGTTAATTCCACACAGACAAAAACATAGGCGTAACCTCTATTTTTAGTAGGAATCGGGCCCAATAAATCAACGGCCGCCAGCTGACGAAGACGTAAAGTTATGATGGGGTATGTCTGAGCAGCAAAAGATACTGTAGGTGGTTTAGCTTTTTGACAAAGTCTGCACTTTGCAAGGACTTGGCGAGTACAATTTTCCATATTGAAAAAGTAAGGTGTAGGTTTAAGCAGCTGATAACATCTGCGCGGTCCATAATGCGCATAGCTAAGGTGGACCTACCAAATCAGTTTGTTAATTAAGTCTTCAGGGATACAAACTAGCCACTTTGTAGTATCTGGTTTGATACGGTGGAACATAATATTGTTGTGTATAAGGTAATACTGACGTAGAGCGGTATTATTAACATCGCGCCATTGGTGTTTCACGTCTTTCCAGATGGAATCTTTATCTTGTTCTGACGCAATATTGTGTAGGGCTTCGGAAACAAAATTCTCAAATGCGACCTGGCGCATATACAGTACACTGAAATTGTTATGGCAGAAGGTGTTGGCTGTACCGTTCTTGTCGGTTTCTAAAGTGCATGACAAAGCTTCAGCAACGACGTTATGAGGTCCTGGTACATACACAATTGAAAAGGAGGATTCTTGTAGCAAGAGAGCCCATCTCGCTAAACGACCATGGGATAGTTCAGCTGACATCAAAAGTTATAGTGTTCTATGATCTGTATATACTGTGGTGTGTCTACCGAAAAGAAAAGGTCTGAACTTGGAAAATGCCCATACAACAGCCAAAGCTTCTAATTCGGGTGATGGAATAGTTTCTTTCGGAAGAAGTTAATACTCGACTGGCAACGGCGATGTTTCTTTGTACTTCAGTATCACCTTCCATAAACTGTTGGAAGAGATGAACTCCAAGGGCTGTGTTTGAAGAATCTGTTGAAATGCAAAAGTCAGTTGTAAGATCAGGGAGAGATAACAAGGGTGCATCTACAAGCGACTGTTTTAATGTCTCAAATTCCTTCTGAGCAGAATTATCCCAAAGCCATATAGAATATTTTCCAGTTAATTTGCACAAGGTAGGCGTATCTAACGCTTTGCTGTCAATGAACCTGCGGAAAAAGTTTATCATTCCAAGAAAGCTGCGAAGTTGTTTCTTCGTATGGGGAACCTGTATGTCATGAATTGCTTTCAGCTTATCAGGGTCCGGTTGAATTCCGGATGATGAAATGAGATGGCCTAAAAATTTGATTTCAGCTTGTCCAAAGTGAGATTTTTCCAATTTTACTGTAACACCAAAGCTAGAGAACGAGTGAAGAAGTTGGGATAATATTTCATTATGCTCTTGCCAGGAAGAAATGGCAATAGTAATATCATCCACGTAGGTGGTAATCCTGTCTTTCAAAGGAGCTGGCAACACAGTATTTAATCCACGGATAAAGGCTGCAGATGACATTGTTTACCCGAAGGGCAGTTTGCGAAATTGGTAGCATGTACAGAAGCAAAGAAAAGCTGTGTATTTACGACAATTGGGGTGTAGTTCGATTTGCCAAAAACTATTTCGGAGGTCCAGCGAGGAAAAAATAGATACACCATGAAACTGTTGTAAGATATCATCCAATTTTAATGGCCTATTCGTTTCTGGTATGATGATCGTATTGATTTGCCTTGAATCCAAAACAATACGAATAGAACCATCCCGATTAGGCACAACATGTATTGGAGAACTGTATGGACTAGTAGCAGGTTCAATAATATTGTGAGCTAACATAGATGGATTTCCAGTTTGACTTGGTCACGGTGAACTAACGGTATCGAATAAGGTGGAACAGCAAAAGGGGTGTGTCGTTTTACTCCAAATTCATATAGCAAATGTTTGATTGTGCCTGGAGCTGTGACGAAAACATGGGAAAATTCAGTTAAGATGGCATGTAAACTTTCCTTTTCCTGAACTGAGGCTGAATTGACGACCTTGATTTTATCCTCGATAGTGTCGCTAATCTATGGAGTCGTTTCATTATTATTCAAATGTGGGTAAGGAACAAAGAAGGACGTCAGTCATACGTCCGACGGGGGCTGAGACTCAATGAAGTTGATTTTGTTAATATCTTGTTCTGCTTTCGACAACCCTTTGTGAAAGTCCATAAAGAAGCAAACTCCATCATCACAGAGACGAATGAAATTATCTTCATAATCTAAAATGGCTTTATATTTGTTCAAAAAATCTATCCCCAAAATGACGTCTGTAGTGAGGAGCGGAACTATTAAAAATGTTGCATAAAGAAGGTGTGTGTCAACTTGAAATTCCAGATAACATTGTTGTCTGATATCTATATTCTTGCCAGGAACTGCGCCTCTGATCTTGGTATGCGTAAGTGGAAGTGTTGGAATGGTAGAAATAGCAGCGCATATTTGAAAGGCGGCTTCACTGACAACAGATCGTGGAGAACCCGAATCAAGTACAGCAGAGAATTTTTGTGTGCTAATCGAAATATGAATGACCGGATAATGAACAATAGGTCGCAATTCAGTATTTTTCAGCAGAAGATCCTCTCGTATATCATCACAACGGATAACGTGTGACGTTAAATTTTCCGAAGAATCATGGCACCGCCCGCTCAGCGGAGAGCATTCAGTAGGCGGAGCAGTTAATCGCTATTGTTGGTATTCTGTCTCAGGCTGCGTATCTACATTATTACGTGGGTTTGGTGGACGAACCTCTACTAACTGTACCGTTCGACCAGATGAATTGTTGATATCTGGTATGGAGTGGAGCCGGGAATTTGGTTGATGGAATGGTACACGTCCGTCATTGCCGTAATTCTGTCTGCTGTCACTGGTTTGTCTCCGGTCCTGATTTGCATAATTATAATTACGATTTGGGAAATTCTGTTGACTGTGCTGATGAGTGGGTTGATGGTTAAGGGATTGTCGTCGTTGGTGGTCATTATTGTTTCCGTACGGTTGGTGGCTATTCTGGTGCCACATTTGGTTTCCTTGTATGAAAGCAGAGTTGGAATTATTCCGCTGATTATCCCAGGCTCTCTGACTATTACCGTACCGCCGATTATCTTGTGGGGTATCATTGCGGAATGACATTGAGGGAGAGGGGTGATAATTTTGATTCCTTGATGAATAGGCATTCACATCATTCTGCTGATACTGGGATTGTGGAAGAAACTGTCTTGTATTTCCATATTGGAGTCTGTTATTCGGAAACTGCCTACCGTTATTACGGAAATGATTGTCTCTATTCTGTAGCGTCTCCGCCAAAGAGCGTTGACTAGATCGTGAATTATGAGTTTCGTCTAGTTCAAGAAGCTGTAAGTCGTTACGGAAAGTGTTCATGTTTTCTATGCGACTCCCTGTCAGCAACGGAACTCGCAATGATCTTGATAATTTGGAAATACAGAGCTGAATGAGATCAGACGGACTCTAAGTTTCTGTGAGATGTTGGTTTTGTTGGATCATGTAATCAAAATATTGCGTCAAGAAGCGGAATTGTGAGTTATGGAAAGGTGGCATATTTAACAACTGATCTGTTACAGCACGCTGTGAAGTGGGATTCCAGTAAGCATCCAAAAATTGTTGTTGGAATGATTGGAAAGACAAGCATTGTCGTGCAACGTGTCGCATTCTCGTTGCAGGTTCACCCTCCAAGAAACTACAAACAAGTTCTAACTGATGCGCGACTGGCCAATTCGGAGGAAACGCAAAAGTAAATTGCTGAATCCAATCAAGCGAATGTAAATCGTTCGGGTTATTCCGGAAGGTTTTGAATTTCTTAATAGAAAGGAAGTGTTTATAATCGACATTGTCCTGGCGGGGAAAGGAAGAAACGTCATGGGGTAGGGAAAAACTGCCTGGGAAGGTACTACCTTGTTGAGGGTAATTCTGTGAAAATGGAGCCTGTAAAGATACGAAGGAGGGCTGTTGTTATAAGTAAGCACCATTATTTGCCTGGTGTTCTGGGACAAAATTACGAGGCGCACTGTCGTCCTGCAATTGTTGCTGAATATCAGAAAGTGTATTCCGAATTGTGTTGAGTTCTCTTTTTTGCTGTTCGCTAATATTGACTTGTTTGCTCTTAAGTTTGGCCAGGACTTGGTATTCAGTTGTTTCTGAAAAATGAACTGGGGTTGTATAGTCTGATTCATTGTCTGCGTGCGTTTCCAAAGCAGCTATTCTTTCTGTTATGTTTTCTAACTGTGATTGGAATTGTTCACCCTGTTCACTGACCTTAGTTTCAAGTTGAGTGACGTCAGATGTCAGGGATTCTGTACATGATTATAGGACCTGTATTTGCTCTGAATGAGTAGCAGAAGTTTTTTTGCAACTTGTCAATAACCTCTGTCGGGAGTACTGCATTGATACTGTTCGTAAGGTCGGTAATGTCACGGTTATGTGTTTCAATGATATCCTGTAATTTCCTGTCATTTGCTTCCTTGTATGTTTCAATAGTGTGTGTCAATTCCTGAGGATGCTTAGCATTGTCAGCACACAAGGCGTCTAATCGTCCCGTTAGTGTTTTGTTATGTTCCGCAATATCTGCACGGAATTGCGCAAATTGTTTGTCACACTTTGCGTTCTGTTCTTCACTCTTAGCGTCACGTTCCTGTAGTAGTCTAAAATAACGGTCAAATTTATCTTCATTTGTTACTGGGGGCGTCACCTCAGATTTGAGTGTGGCAACCGATACTGCTGGCTAGGGTTACTAAGGACTGTTTGAAAACTCTCAGATGAAACAATTTATCTATCTGTAGAAGGATTTTGCAAGAGAAATTGATTGTTGGAGCCAACTACATCGCTTTGTGCAGGTTGATTAAGCAAAAACGAATCATGGGAAACTGTTTCAACATGGCTTACTGTGTTTTGAGAATCCGAACTCAGAAGAGGAACCAATTCGGAAATTTGTGATTCTGTTGCATCATTACTAGCTGCAGTTTTATTCGCCACTTCCTGATCAGTTTGTGACGTAGGAAAATTAAGGGGCAAAACTGTGTCATTGTCCGGTTGTTGTAGCTTTCGCAATTATGAGGAACTGCGTAGTTTTAGTTTATCGCCCTGTCTATTTGTTTCAGACATCTTGAAATAGACAATATGGCTAACAACAATTTTAAAGTGGACGTAAGTCAAAAGACGGTATTTTACAGACAAAAAGAAGAATAATTGTGTAGGACGGACACACAAGATCTGTAAAAATGCAGAAAGCATACTGAAATGAATGTTGACAAGCGTATCAGCAAACACAATATTACGCAACTAGTAATTGTAGCACACAAGCATAGCCGCCAAAGCAATATTACGCAACTAGCAAGGCAGCGCACATCTGAAACAATGGTGGCAAAAAAGAATTCTCGAAAACAAAGTCCCCAGTCAAGGAAAAAATATGTCCAGGAACGTCACCACAGAGGATGTCGCCAACTGAAAGTGTTGTTAATAAAACTTCTCTATTTAAACTAGACTGAACTGCACGTGACTGCTTTAGTCTTTAATAAAACTTGCATCTGACTGCGTATTTAACTGAACTGAATTTTATCTGACTGCATGAAAATATTGTTGGAAAATTAATACTCAAAATACACATCTGACTGCATGAACGTTTAGTGGTAAAAGTAAATGAAAGTCACCAACCTGCATCTGACTGCGTCTGTGGACTTAGCTCGTGCACTCCTTCCCGTTCAGCCGATAATAAAACATATATTCAACTCAGCCGTAGTGCAATGGTATAAAATTGTCAGTCTAGATAACTTTACTCATTTTGGCCCTGTTTGTTAATTAATAAAAATTCTGTGCTGATCTGAATAATTTGCCAACTGTGCAATGGCATATAGATTATTTTACTCTAATAAATGAAATTATTAGCTTTACTCATGGGAACTTTAATGTACCTTTTGGTTCAATGCAATCACAGGATGCAGAGAACGACATAAGGTGTGTGATGAAACTCTAATTTTATTTAAAGTATATTTATTGTTCAAACTTTTAAGGCACATGTGAAAAACTAAAAAAAACTTCTATAGCATGGATTTACGGGAAGTTTGATAAAACACTTATTGCATAAACAATGGGATTTCTATCTAGCATTTTAGACATTATTTAACCAAAGAAAACCTATTTTATTAATTGTTCTTTCTAGTTTCTCCAGGTATGTTCCGAGTTTCGCTCAATATATAGCTTATTATGAGCGTAGCGCCAATTCTTACTTTGATGCTGTCACGACCCGGCTGCCTCCTGCAGGCATGTAGCTCCGACTCGAAACACGTCTGCTGTCCCTGCGCATCTCCTCACCACTACTCAAACTCTTACCGCGTGTACCTAGCTATGTTACCTGTCAAAGATCTTACTACTCGAAGATGTACTACTCGTCCAACTTTGCGGTTGGGAACTATCGACGTTTTTCACTGGCTCTATCCTGATTGAATCTCAGCACATACCTTTCAGTATACACGCCGCCAACGTGCACCGTTTTAAATTTCTTGTGTTCACCTCATACACTAAACTTACCCTAATTCTTCGTCGGGACCCAAGGGCAGAACCATGAAATCACTTCTCAGCCCTTGAATGACCACACGATGACCACCATCGGGACAACACCGGGCTTCCACATTACGACCTTCGAGACCACGGCATTCCGCCCCAAACTGACAGCTTCCACGGGTTCCATGGGCCAAGCGTTCTTGCCCTAGGACACCGACGTCACTTCTCACGCACAGTCTAGAGCTAACTCGTAGCAACCTTCTTCTTCCTCGTTCAGCCACATCTCGGTGCGAGGGAAGCCAACGCGCCAAAGATATGCGGCGACCAGACTTCAATCCGATCTCTATATTTACATCGCGGCGAGTACTGAGAGAGCGGTTGATTTCAAAACAAAAAAAAATATTTAAATAGCGAGCGAGCCGTACCGCCTCAGCATCCGATCACCATTTTTGAGCGTTCTTTGATACTCAATTTCACCCAGATTAATTCAAATTCGGGATCCGTGATAACCTCGCTACATATTAGCGAATAAACGCATCGCCACCATTGGCGACTTAACTATCCTTACGATAAACATTCCGATCTGAAGTTAGGATATCATTATCACATACGTCTGGTTTCAACCTGCTTTCTGTTCCCAATACTACCTGGGCATTGTATCCTTCAGTAAGCGATACTAATTCTGGGACCTTTCCTTAGATACTACTGCAGTTTATTAAAATCATATTAATTTTTTCGTTCTCTGATCTTGCAAGGACCAAGATCTTCTGAGGTCACTGTGGCTGATTTAACAGGCAAATCATCTTTGATCCCAAGGGAGGGATCCCTAACCTAAAAAAGCCCCATGTGCATGCCACAGGTACTCCGCTACCCTAGCAGCCGCTTCCAGCGTTTAGTGCACGCCTGACCTGTTAAGGGGAACCCTACAATTCCGCTCACCATGGTGGAGGTCGAGAAGTTCGCATCCGGTAACGTCGCAGAGTCGTCTGAACCTCTGCTTTAGATCTTTCACTCTGTCCCAAACCAGAGGACAGCGATCAAGCCCGGGTACGATGCCACAAATGGACAGCTTAGCCTGCAACCCGTGCGCGTTGCTAGTTGCATTCACCAAATCAGCCAGCCGCCGAAAGAAGCCGAGGATCGGTTCAGGACCCAAGCTGCAGGCGTCATTCGTACCGACATGTGCCACATGTGCACGCCACAGGTACTCCGCTACCATAGCCGCCGCTTCCTGCGTTTAGTGCACGCCTGTACTATTCAGGGGAACCCTAAAATTCCGCACACCATGTTCCTAATACTACCTGGGCATTGTATCCTTCAGTAAGCGATACTAGTTCTGGGACCTGCAGCTGGCTGCACCCATCACGGATGAGAACTCCCGGAAAACATACCGAATGTACATTGGAATTAATTTCCGTCTTGCTGGCTGTCGTCCTTGAGGGGCTCCATCACCCGCCTAACATTGGAGCTCCCAATGTTAACCATACGCATCCTCTGTACTTGCCGGCTGCAGTGGCCGAGCGGTTCTAGGCGCTACAGTCTGGAACTGCGCGACCGCCTCGGGCATGGATGTGTGTGACGTCCTTAGGTTAGTTAGGTTTAAGTAGTTCTAAGTTCTAGGGGACTGATGACCTCAGAGGTTAAGTCCCATAGTGCTCAGAGCCATTTGAACCATTTGAACCTCTGTACTTGTCCGGACTGGGCAGGAAAATCGACCGCTGGCCCAAGAGGAGAGCATCTTATGTAGTAAAATGTTGAGTTTCTACCTAAGTTATAAAACAAAGGTTGACATTTCATAAACATTCCGTAAGTTTAATGCAGTAAAATAAATCCTAATGTGCTATCTATCAATGCATGGTCTTCTCGAGGTTCAAGAGGTCAAATTCCCATGAGTTTTTGACTGAGCTCTACTCAGCCTTTGCAGGCGGTAAGTGACTGGCGTATTCCCTTTACCCCGCCTTTGAATAGCCGTGATGCTGGCTCTGTGACGTTACTGGTGTCCTCTTCATCGCCAACTGTGGTAATGATTTCGCCTCGTGTCCGTCGCGCCCAACCCGCAATCCTTGTTGATGATGTTTCCACATATTTTAATTTCTACTGCTTTAATTGTGAAGCTATCCCAAATTCCCCTAGTGCAGTTGAAGAGAGCACGAACGCCGGTGACGTCATAGAGCCAGCATCGCAGCCATATAACGGTGACACGACAGTCATTTACCCATTGACAATGGCAGATGAGAGATCGGGCGAATGCTCGTGGGAGTTTACCCACCTGAAGCAGCTGGAACCACGAGAGGATTTCTTAATATGTGGTTTGTACTGTATTGAGAAGTCACTTATTATAATAACCACGTAGGAGAGAAAAATATTTAGAGTGTAGCCTTTTTATTCATTGGATCCAACAACACATGTATCAAATCACAGCACCTAATTACAAACTATAAAGAACAAAAGCGTATGGAAAGGGAAAAGTGATCATCGTGACTTTCGTGACTACTGTGTGTGCACACCCTAAATACAAATATCATCATTGCGGAAAAGAAAAGTCTGTCATGAATCAGTCAACATGGTTTTAGCCCTATAGATAACTTAAACATAGTTTCACATTACGGTAAAGAGAAAAATTTTATGCCGCACACATATACTGATGAAAGAATTACTGACACAGTGTGGACTATGGCACATGAAATCTTACCTATTTCAAGACTTAACCCTAAATACTGTCCCAAATGGATATATGTTTCTACAATTTAAAATTGCGCTCAATTGTCTATGGCCATCTAGTTCTATAACTGATCTTTTCTGTAGCACAGAAATTCCAGGACGCCCTCTTCCATCTAACAGTCTGGGAAAGAAAGTGGTGTTCTCCTGGGTGCCAGGGCACATGGATACTGCGAGTAGCGAAAGGGCCGATGTAGCTGCCAGGGAGGGGTGTCGTGATCCTAAGTTCATTGTGCCATCCCCTTGGATGATATATGTCTCTGTTGAGGTAACTCGATGAGAAGAACAATGGCTAGGAGCGATAGTAAGTGCCCTCTAGTAAAGTCCACAACGCGGCCTCTGCGTACCTCCTTCCAGCCAAGCAGGCGGGGTATTACACTCCTTACTCGTCTTCTCATACAGCCCACTTCTAAACTGAAGTGCCAAAGAAACTTTTATAGGAATTCAAAATAAAATAGAGAGATATGTAAACAGGCAGAATACGGCGCTGCGGTTGGCTACGTCTATATAAGACGGCAAGTGCATATCGCAGTTGTTAGATCGGTTACTGCTGCTACAATGACAGGTTATGAAGATTTAGCTGAGTTTGAACTTGGTGTTATACTCGGCGCACGAGCGATGAGACACACTGTCTCCGACATAGAGATGAAGTGGGGATTTTCCCTTACGACCATTTCACGAGCGTACAAACGTATCAGGGATCCGGAAACACATCAAATAGCCGAAATCGCCGCCAGCCGGGTAAAGAGCCTGCAAGAACGGGACCAACCACGACTGAAGATAAACGTTCAACGCCATAGAGGTGCAACCCTTCCGCAATTTGCTACAGATTTCAGTGCTGGGCTATCAACAAGTGTCAGCGTGCGAACCATTAAACGAAACATTATCGATATGGGCTTTCGGAGCCGAAGGTCCACTCGTTTATTCTTGATGACTGCAGGACAAAGCTTTACCCACCGCCTGAGTCCATCAACACCGACAATGGTCTGTCGAAGACGAAAAATATTGCCTGCTCCGACGAGTCTCGTTCCAGACTGTACCGAGCGGATTGACGTGGACGGGTATGGAGACGATATCATGAACCCAGGGACCCTGCACGTCAGCAGGGGACTTTTGAAGCTGATTGGGGCTCTATAATGGTGTGAGGCGTGTGAAGTTCGTGCGATATTGGACCCCTGTTACGTACAGATACGATTTATGACAGATGACACGTACGTAAGCATCCTGTTTGGTCACCTGCATCCATTCATGTCCATTGTGCATTCCGACGATCTTGGGCAACTGCAACAGGACAATGCGACATCCCACACGTCCAGTATTTCTACAGAGTGGCTCCAGGAACACTCTTCTGGGTTTAAACACTTCCGCCGGCCACCAAATTCCCCAGACATGAACTTTATTGAGCATATCTAGGATGCCTTGCGACGTGTTGCTCAGAAGAGATCTCCACCCCCTCGCGCTCTTACGGAATTATTGACAGCCCTGCAGGATTCATGTTGTCAATTCCCTCAAGCATTAATTCAAACATTAGTCGAGTCCATGCTGCGTTATGTTGCGGCACTTCAGCGTGTTCGCGTGGGCTGTACAATGTATTAGGCAGGTGTACAAGTTTATATTCAGTGTATGGCGCAAGCCTTAATGGTCCAGCCAGAGGTCACTCCATTGAGTGGTGGAGTATAGACCACAATGCGCCACATTTTTGTAGATTGTGTGCTATTTTCGGACCAAAGAGGGCCGCTCGCACGGATTGCCCTTAAATGAAAATGCTCGCCATACTATTAAATTTATCAGTGTCTAAAGCATTTAAGTTTTCAGTCACCAATGTGTTCAACATGCCATGTGGAATTACTGTCTATTTTCATACACAAAATTACTTAAGAAATCCGTGCTTTCTAAAAAAAAAGAACGAATAAATATGCCTTCAGTTTAAAGTACTTTTGAGACATGTTGCACAACTAAGCTCGGCAAACTATATCTTCCTCCGGAGCTTATACTGCATACTACTGTATCAGTAAAAGTTTGGGCTCCGACTACTTAGACTGCCGTAAGCATTCTATATTTCCAAGAGAACAGACGCCAGAAGAATATTCCGTTCTGATTGGTCAGTTTTCACTTAGGCCTGTAGAAAAACATTAATCTCCCGCATTAACCGGCGCTTTTCATGACTTACCAATCAACAAATAACACACTTCCAAACTGTACTTTTTTCCGAAGTAAACATTCAACATTTTGATATTTTGTTTATACTTTACGTTATTAACTGCTTTAACCTGTACTCCAATTAGCTTTCCATTTACCATAAAATTACTTAACATATTATGATACAAAATTGCCCATCGTCTGCATTGACACTGTCTTAAAAATATCTCACGCTAATTAGTACATCGTTGATCCGTAGAACAATGTTCTACATACTTACTGTAGACCACATTCACACATCATTGACACTGCTAAAAGCATATACGAAACTGTACAAACAAAAATAAACGAAAAATCCTTCAAGAAATAAACAGAGCAATTCTGAAAAACATTCTCTTGATCTGTTTCTTAAATGTCTCTGAGCACTACTGTACTCTAGCAGAAGAAAATTAGAACTTCGTACTCGACTGAACCCACTTCAGGCCATCTGCCAGTGCGCATGCGTGAGTAGTTCTCCCGAAAAACGGTTCAAGTGGCTCTCAGCACTATGGGACTTAACAGCTGAGATCATCAGTCCCCTAGAACTTAGAACTACTTAAACCTTACTAACCTAAGGACATCACACACGTCCATGCCCGAGGCAGGATTCGAACCTGCGACCCTAGCAGTCGCGCGGTTCCGGACTCCGCACCTGGAACCGTTCGGCCACCGCGGCCGGCCGTTCTCCCGATACACAGGCTCTAGACAGGAACGATGTAAGGTGCCATGCCTCGCGTGTTTCTGGTATGTGACCAGGCCGCCACGTACTCATGTGAACTGGTTTACTTCCTAAGTTTTATTTAACAGTTTTAGAATATCTGAACAGTTTTAACGTTAACTTCCATGATGTGAGCTAGTGTGACTGCGCAGCT
This sequence comes from Schistocerca americana, assembly GCF_021461395.2. Classification (NCBI taxonomy): domain Eukaryota; kingdom Metazoa; phylum Arthropoda; class Insecta; order Orthoptera; family Acrididae; genus Schistocerca; species Schistocerca americana. The sequence continues at coordinate 105,359,500 of NC_060123.1, forward strand.
ATCATGTGTGGGATTGTGTGAGAGTGAGCGTCATTTTAGCAGAGACGGTCTTTTATTTCTTCTATCGCATTTGATGCGTTTAAACCACATTTGTTACTATTAATTTCGTAAGAGTGCTGATAACCTCGATTTTGAGCGCCCCTAACGACAACCACACGGCACAGTACCTCCTAGGCGTTTTAAAGGCTTCTTCATGGTAACGTATACTGTACGTTAAGGTGACACCTGTTTAATTACGCCGTGTAGGGTAAAGCTATTGAGACTGCAGAAGTATCTCTTGGAGCGACAGTGAAATTGGGCAATAAGCTGCCTGGATTTAATAAACGATACAATTCCGTCCACCATTTTGAGTGTGCATGTGATCTTTCCTAAGCAGCGATATATTAGGTTTACAGTGAGGACGCATTACAAGAATTTAACTGAAGTATTAAATACTCTCTTTTCATGATTAACGGGAATGTACTGTTATTTTTTATTGGCTGAAGCGCCGGCACACAATCTGGCGTAGTCAGTAAACATCTGTTTACATGTACAAGTCCCGCATAGTTACGATTCAACTTCCTTCCTCATTATAAAAGCTAAGGTTGCTGAAGAAAAGAACTAGTTTAACGCTCCCTCGTTATTGAGGTCACTGGAGATGAAGCACAGTTTCGCATAGGGCCAGGATAGGGAAAAATGTAGGTCGCATCTTTTCAGTTGGTACAATTTGGAACTTTACCGGGAAAATAAAGGGAAACCTGAACCAGGTTCACAGATCTGGGATCTGAACCTAAATCTCCCCGAATACTAGTCCGGTGTGCAACATAAAAGTCAAGAACTCTCTCTCTGGAAGAGGTGGTGGTTGTCTGCACCCGAACATAACGCCTGAACGATTTATGAAGTATGGGAAACTTCATTACGAACTGTACTAGCTCCTTCTAAAGGTGCACCAAAAAGCTGCACCCGCAGTCCAAAATACGCAGTCCCTTTCTGCCATTGACTTGACTACACTTCAACTGTCATGGTGCCGTTGAGTGTAGAGTGAAACTCGCCATCCTACGAATTTTCCTCCTGAAAATTTTTTAAGCTTGTGGGAGGTATCTCTTATTGGATTGGCCACCAATTTACCATTGTTTGACTACGTATTTACCTTTGGACATTGAAAACTGATGGGTCTCATTTGATTTAGGTATTGTACTGAAAATGAAAATCGTTATATTCTCTGAACAATTATTTTTCGGAAGACGAAATATTTCTTCCCAAGACTCAACGATGACGGTCTTCAGATTGCAATACGTCATTAAATCAAGTATCTGAGACATTTTTTCTGATGTTGGGATTTAAAGAAACAGAAGTAATGACCTTTGAAGAGAATTATGTGTTACACCCTGTATTTATAACACATTAATAATAAGTAGAATGCTATCACAACTTCTGCTGTACGGCTGGACTATTAGTTACTTATGTTATAGCGGTCTTCAGTCCAAAGACTCTATATTCAGTCTATCCTGGGCAAGTTGCTTCATATCTGATTAAGTACTACCACTTGAATCAAATTTAACAAGCTTCCTGTACTCTCCCCTCTTTCCCTTGCACTTTCCACACTTCCCTTCTGTTACTAAATTGACTAATTTATAGTGCTTTTGGATGTGCGTCATTTACTGCATTCTTCTTCTGCTCAAACTGTCCAATAAATTTAATTTTTCCTCATTTTCATTCAGGACACTTTCATCAGTTATCCTGTCTGAAGTAATCGTCAACATTATTTCATAGCACCAAATTCAAAACCCTCTACTTACATCTTGTCTGGCCGTCGTATACATTTCACTTTCGTACAAAACTGCAGTCCAGACAGAAGCCGTCATAAATTGCTTCCAAATAATGTCCTGCGAAACTTCAAGATACCGAATAGTTATATACCTTACAGGAATGTGGCGGGGAACGTCAACGACACTCAAATTTATATTCGAAGTCACAAATTTTTCACCTTCAGAAACGCTTTTTGAGCTGCAGCAAATGTAAGGTTTACATTCGCTCTGCCTCTGGAATCGTTATTTTTTTTGTGCCCCAACTGTAAAACATACATTCCAGTTTTGACGTCTCATACACTTATGTCATAACTTCCACCACATCACCTGATGTCATTTGAGTATATTTCTTTCCAATGTTTTATTTTGTAAAATCCTTTGAGCACACTTTTTATACCCTTCAACTGAATTTTGCTGTATTTCAGAATAATAATGTCATCAGCTAACCACAACAGTTTTAATCTTAAATGTGAATTTGAAATGCACATCTGATATATGCTAATATTGAATGAGGTAAGTTTCAAACGATATGTGGCAGAATACACATAATCTTATATAAAAAGACAGGAAAGAATGCAAACGTAAAACCATATGCAGTTGCGTCTACGCACGTGCCAACATATAAAAGCTAATAACGACGTTAATAGACAATGGTACTAAATACAGCCGACAAGAATGAAATTTTTAATTTACGTAACAGGATCTACCGTCATACGTTAAATACGGAACAAGAGAAGAATGTAACAGATACTGTACGAATAATTTGGTGTGGGGAGCATGTATAAAATTTAAACAGAATAACAAAAGAGTGAAGAAAGGGCAAATAGTTACACAAATAATCCATTATAAACCATCTGAACTGCTGAAGGGAATACACAGAATACGTGAATCAGATTTGGGTTAAAGTGCAGACCATACAAGTGTATGGTAAAGTATAAAACTCTTATGACTATACACCAAACTATCCGGTCAACAACTGGAAATATTAAAATATTCTTCGCGATATGAAATAAACCCTTCCAAAACGGCAACTATGAAAACACAGAATGGCGATTCAGAGAGTTCAACATCCTACAACCACTAAAAATTGTCGTTGTGAAGCTACAGCTTAGTACTGTGAAGGAAATTTCTGAATTGTGCATTCGCAGTACAAGGCAAAGAAATAATGTACAGAGGAGGTTGGAATATCCCCAGCTTTGTGCTGCAAAAGATTTTTGACACTGAAAGCTCCTTTAGATTCAGGCTATGGTAGCTACGTGGATTATTCGAAAGACAAATAAGCGAGTATTCGTACTATTACGACTTATAAAGTGATGTGGTGTATCTGTAGGTGGAGTCAACATTTGTTTTCCTCCTAACATAAAGGAGCAGAACAGAGAAAAAGGAACTTATATATGGAAATAACAGGTAAACAAACTCTTCCCCGACGTTTTGAAAATGATGCTATCAGAATTGTTGCAGAGTGCTGCTGTATACTAACTCATTATTACTGTTTACCAATACAGAACATCATTAAAATACTGCATTACAAACATAGCGTTAAAATTCATTACCAGCGGAATTCAAGCGAGAAATATTAAAAACATATTTAAATATTTTAATTAGATATCAGATTTATTTATTTTCGTTTCTTATGATAATGAGGCACAGAAAAGAGCAGCACTTTAAGCTGCTAACAGTCTCCTGCCTCAAACAGGATAACGTTTTTGGAAGGATGATGGCAATATTTCTGGAATAAGAAAACCGCCGTCTTAGAATTACTATTATTTTTACGAATACAAGTTATTGTAATGATCGTTGATAGAAAATCATTTATGGAAAATATTTTTACCAACATTTCGTATATATCACACAGGCCAATACAGGAAAAGAAATTGTCGACTTCGAAAGATTGACTACGAAATGCTACTGTTATAACCATGAAATGTGAATAATTTAAACAGGGGTTCGTGGAATTATGCAAAACAAAAAATATTTTTAAATATTATAGTGTTAGTTATGAAAAATGAATTTTTTTCCATCACTCTTCTGAGTGGCTTTATGCTGCCCACCAGAAATTCTTCTCTTGTGTCAACGTCTTCAAAGTCTCAGAGTAGGACGTGCACTGTACGTCCTCATACATCTGTAGGACATATTCCGAACTCTTGACTTCTTCTACAGTTTTCGCACTCAACATCTTCCTCTGGCATCATGGCAGTTGTTCCCTGATGTCCTTTCATTCTTTCTATCTTTCGTATCAGTGTCTTCCACATGTTACTTTCCTCATCTAGCTTTCAGCATTCTTCTACGGCGCAACATCTGAAACGCTTCCAAATTCTTCTCTCTCGGTTTTCCTACAGTCCACGACCCACTACCATACAATGCTATACTCCAAACGCACCTTCTCACAAACTTTCTTCCTCAAATTGAGCCCTATCTCAACTGGTAGTTGGCTGCTTTTGGCCAGGAAATCTCTTCTTTCCTGTGACAGTTTGTTTTCTAAGTCCACCTCGCTTTGTTCGTCATTGTTTATTTTGCTTCAAACGTAACAGAACTTAATTTCACCTATTTCGTAATCACAAATTATTGTTTTCAGTTCCCCGCTGTTCTTATTTCTGCTGCTTACCATTACTTTCCCCTTTCTTCGGTTTACTCTCAGTCTATTACACTGTCCACTGCATTCAGAGCACCTCGTAAGTCTTCTTCATCTGCACTTAGATTAGCAATGTTATCAGCGAATCTCATCATTGATATTCTTTCACCTTCAATTTTAATTCCACTCTGGACACTTCTTTTTATTTCCGTCACTCCATCTTCTAGGAACAGACCGAAAAGTAGGGGCGGCATACTGTAGCCCCGTCTCACATCAGCTTTAATCTGAACACTTTGTTCCTACTCTTATAGTGTTATCGTTCCCTCATGATTCTTGTACTTATTGTATATTACCCGTCTTTCCCTATAGCTTATCCCCATTTTCGAACATCTTGCAAAATCTAATACTGTCGAACGCATTTCCCGGGCGATCAATCCTATATATGTGTCTTGTCTTGACTTTTCTTTAGTCTTCCTTCCATAATCAATCACAACGTCAGAACTACCTCTTTACTTTTACTAAGCCCAAACAGATTGAGACTGAACAGTGCTTTAATTTTCATTTTCATTTCTTTATACATTGTTGTAACAAATTTTGATGCATGACATTTAAGCTGAATGTTCGGTAGTTATCGTACTTACGTGCTCTTCCTCTCTGCGGAATAGAATGGATGACATTTTTCTGGAAGTCTGATGGCGTGGCACCGATCTCTTAGATTCAACACAAAAACCTGAATATTTGTTTCAGTGCCCCTTCCCCTAATAATATGAGTTATTCCGATGGAATGTTATCTACCGCTTCTGACTTATTTAATCTCGAGTCTTCCAAAAAACTTTTAAATTCCGACTCTAATAATCGAATCACTGTGTCTTTTGTATGGACTGTAATTTGTTCTTCTATCTCGTCATCTGACAATTACTGCCCCTCGTAGATGCCTTCAGAGTACTCATTCCACCTATCGGGGGTCTCCTCCGCTGCAGACCTTACATTTCCCACTGGACTCTTCATTTTGCCGCTCTTGCTTTAATTTCATTGAAGTTTGTCGTTTCTCTCCTACAACCTGAGTCAGTCGTTCACAGGATCATTTCTTTTTCGATTTCCCGGCACTTTCTATTTATTTCATGCCTGATTTATACTGCCGTACTCCCATCTTTCCTAGAATATTTGTATAGTTCTTTATAGTCGATCGGCTGAAGTGTTTCATCTGTTACCCATTGTTTTCTTGCAGTTACTTTCCTTGTACCTAAATTTTTGAAACATCTATGATTGTCCATTTTAGTCTTGGATTTTTACCCGCTGCTGAGTAGGTCGCTAAAATATCTTTTCACTTTGCTTTCTAGAGACGTCCACTCGCCTTTAACTGAACTGCCATCTGTGGTTTTCTTTGTCGAATTATCCACATTTTAACGAGCTTCAGGTGCGACTCAATCCTGCTCATTACTTCTGCATCCCATTTCCTTCCACACTGATATTCCGTAAGATTACCTTAACATCAGCCTACTCTTCGTCATTACTAAACTGTGATGTAAGTCTGTGCTTACTCGTAGGTATGCCTTACAAACCCAATATCTGATTCCGTAGTTTCTGTCCAACGATGATCCAGTATCTAACTTCGGAACCTCAGTGTGACCACGATATAACCCAACTGGAATCATCATACATCTCCAGGCGTATTTCAAGTATACCGCCTCCTGTGGTGATTCTTGAGCAGAGTATTCTTTATTACTTGCTAAGATATGTTGCAGAGCCCAATTAGTCTTTCTCCTCTCTAATTTCTACTACGAAGTCTATATTCCCCCTAACTGTTTATTCTGTTAAACTCCAATTTTCTTTATGCTGGCTCTCCAGCTTTGTGTGCTTACGAGTCGCTTGTCGTTGACTGTTGCAGGATGCATCATTATGATATCAGAGTCCTTCGCGCTGTCGGGAAGTAATCATGGCCACGTCAGTCTGTGTTTGCACCATAGATGAACGAACATCTTCTCGTAATTAGTTTTTCGAAGTCTGGACGTGTACCAGGAGTGGAAATTCACAAAACTTTCACCACAGTAAGGGCCAAATGTTTTTTCACAACAAAGTGTTTACGACTGGACTAAACAATTCAAAAGTGGTCGAACGAGCAAGAAGGATGAAGAAAGAGAACGGCTTCCAGCTACAGTCAGAACTGATGCCAGTACTGAGCAGGTTCCTGCCTTGATTCTCAGTAAGAGACGACTGACGCTGCCGCTATGGCAAACCGTGTGCAGATTAGTCATGGTTCTGCTTATGAAACCATGCATAACAGACTAAATCTTCACAGAGGCTGTGTAGAATGGTTTCCAAACAGCTTCTTGAAGAAAAAAACGTAACCGGGTGAAATTCTGTTACCACCTACTGTACCATCATGCCAACGATGGTGAGTTAGTCAGAAAGTTACATGCTCTACAGATCATTTGAACGGTTTATAGAATGACTTATGACTTTTTCCTAATAATATGAATATGTATATATGTGTTTGGAGAGAGTGAGAGAGTGAGAGAGAGAGAGAGAGAGAGAGAGAGAGAGGGAGAAAGAGAGAGAGAGAGAGAGAGAGAGAGAGACTGATTTTTGATTGAGATTTTTACTTTAAGTCGTAACTGGTACCTGAATTTTGGTTGCTGCCTCCTTGAATGACCATCTTCTGCACCAGTTGGTGACGTACTACAATTTGGAGGAAGTTATTGTTCTTTAAGGTTTAAAATACGACGATGTTAGTTACTTGGCGGTACTGCGGACAGCTTTGAGCCCAAGTTTTCGTAGCTTTTCATACCCAAGGGACCACTGTTGTAAGTAAATAAGATCAAACAGCAATGTGCTTTTCGTGAGAAAAGGAGATTGCTTATCACACAAACTTCCTTCAAACTACACGTCCTGTTACATCAAAATTGATCAGTGGAGTTCAGCACCGTACTATTGTACAAGAACATAATCCAAGTGCTGTAATTAAGTTATTGTGAGAAGTTGTTACTTATTGAATTAATGCTATAGAGAATGCATTTCTTTTCCTGTATTTTAGTGAACTTTGTAAACTTATAATTCTGTCGATTGATAGACGGCAACGACAATGAAGTTCACCTCCTTTTCCATTCTTCACTTCCCGAAAATTTGTATACATAAATGTTTGGCAACTCTTAACACACTTTGCTCGGTTTTATCACTAAAATATCAATTTTCATTAAATGTGACAATACGTACTGAGCGACGGCCTAGCAACACGTCCTCTTTCTACAAGATACAGATTAACATTCTCTTTTTTTCAATAAATCAATTGTATTTTTTAATTTTTTTTTTTGAGTCCATACTAAAAGATTCACAACTACGGTCTTTGCAAGGATTGCGCGCTAAAGAGTTTGTTGCTGTCCAACTGCGCATTAGTTCATTTCAAGTACTATTTGAATCAAATTTACATTTACGATATTTATATACATTACTGAGTTTCTCAGAATAAAATCAGACACATATTAGTTTTAATAAAAGGGCCAATGAGGCTCACATAACTTTACAGGTTCTTTTATCAGAATAATGCGGAACGTGTCAGTTTACACGATATGTATACATGAATTGAACACAGTAACATTTTATTCCGTCCTACTCAAGCAATTACACTTCACAAAATTACTTTTGTAATGGTTACTGGCTGCTGAGATAGCATGACCATCTATTTGGTTCACTTAAGGATGGTTGAGGAGACCGTCGATTCCTCTCCAAACAATAACTGAAGGAAGCAGTGAAAAAGTCCTACTGCGAAACAAAAGGCTCGATTTCTGAGGAAAGCTTGTGCAAAGATGGATAAACTGCGTTCAAAAGCAGGATCACTATGATGAGAAATATCATTGAAAATTTGGAACTCTTGTAATGAATTTTAAAAATTCATTGCTGATCCTTGGTGACTTACCCTCATACTTTTTCATCTACCTCCACATATTAAATTACACGTTCGAGATCTCCTTTCCTTTGTGTATATTTTCATCTTCTGCTTACGAAGTCGGCATGTATTGATGAACTATTTTTATCGACGCTGGTCAGCTGTCGACTCTGATGAAAACCACCCCCATTAACTTAACCGTTCACAGTAACTCACTGCCAGTCATACTTTTCTATTTATAACGAATCCTATCCCCTACATAGGCTTGACATCACTCATGTATGGGGGCGACCTACAGCAAAATGAGATAAGTAAAATCTTCAACAGTTAACACCGCTCATTACAGTTTTATTTGTGATAACCGGTCTTGGCGGTATAAGCAGCTATCATCGGAGCTGTAACATACAGATCGAAAGTCAGGGCAGATATAATAAGGAGGGGTTCACGATTTCGCAAACGGGTATATGCTACCCACCCTACACTGACCACCACAATAAATATCCATTGTACATATTGCATATCTGCACATTTTGTCAGGATGCAACACATAATACCAGGAACATGAAGAGAGAGTTACATTGTCATGTCACTAAAAAAATAAGATTTGCATAAAATATCATGTATGTTACACTGACTGCTCAAGGTCATATTTTGGGAATGGATGAGAGAATACTGAGATTCACAAGTCAAAAGCAATGACGTTATGAGCAACCGGAAGGTCTTACTGTGATAGTAAACAAACAGAAATACAATCGTAAAATACAAAGTATAAGGAATATGTTACACTCAAAGAGTACATAAGCGTTTGTTGTGGTTAATTACATAGACTGGCAATACAAACCAGAATATACTGGACAACGAAAATACCTTCATTTAAAACTTTTTAGGAAGTTTTTGTATGAAATTTTATGTATTTTATTTAAAAAAGTTGTAGAATTAAAATTCTTACAATAATATACAATACAGTATTGTATAGTAATTGAGCTAACATACTGTTATAAAATCAAAATAGTTGTAGGACAAGTGCAACGTGGAATGTAACATGCCCACTAACTAAGGTCACTGAATAATACTTGAGGTCAATGTGATAGAAATACAGAAACAATGAACGAAGTACAAATCATAATGTACACAACTAACGTAGTGGAGAAACTAAAGTATAGCATTTATAAAATAATATATGCAGATCACAACATTACAGACCAACAACAGTACTACAGAACGTCTAGGTGCTTATGTATCATAGTGATTAGAGTGTAAGTTTGCTGTAGCAAGGATCTAGTGAAAGATCCGACATTAAGTAATGAATAAGTTTGTCACAATAATTCGGAATTTAGAGATGTAAGTACAAACAAAGTAACTACAATCACATAGTACAGAAATATTAAAAAACCGAAAACAATCATAAATAATAGTATGATTTTGTTATCTCAAGGTACACACACACACACACACACACACACACACACACACACACATATATATATATATATATATATATATATATGTATATATATATATATATATATATATACAGAGAAAGTCATTAGCACATGAAAGAATATCGGTAATGGGTTTACAGTGTTCTCCTGAGATAATATCAAGAAAGAGAACACATAATTTTAACAAAAAGAACATAGTACACAATGTCAATGCTATCATAACATCGTGCATGAGCTCTGAGTTCGCTGTAATAAACAGCTAGTATGTGACCAGAAATACACATCGACTAAGTGTATGAAATCAGTTTGCATTATAGTGCTGCACACACAATATCAAAGTATGTGTGATTGAACTTTGCACAGATATTTCAAACTACGCCTCAAATATTCTGGCTGCTCTAGGTCAAGTTATAGAATACATGTAGAGCCATTAACACGAAGGTGGTTATCAGTAATGTGAAATACAGAGATAACACGTACATCATTACAGTGTTCAATTGACCGAAAATTGACAAATCTAGACCTCATTACGCTTAAACGTTAGATATGAAGCAAACACCACGTATAGGTGCTAAAGTGACATGGTATTTGACATCAGTTTCCTGTTCTATTAACAGGTCCTTTGCGTCTCCATGCGAACCGTTGCTTCCTTGTTTATGGCACTGCATGTGCTGCCATCAGTCACACTCAGGATCTGAAAACCTTCTCTGCCTTCCCTCAACTTTCATATACGCTTCTAATACAGTTTTCTTAGCCCTTCCATCTTTCTTAATCTATATCCAGTCCGAATTCCCTCTCATTATTATATCCGGTTATGGTCTTAGTTCCTCCACTCTTCTCAGTATCTTTTCATTTTTCTCTTTATGCATCCCATTTAATTATTCCATCCTCCACCATGTCCACATTTCAAAACGCTCCAGCCTTGTTGTATCTTCCTTCTGCAGGGTCCACATTTCAGTGCCATACAGGTAAGCTTTTTATTAGCCTTTTCCTCGAATCTTTGTCTGTACCGCCGTAGATAATTTTCCTTTTCTTATAAAATCCCGCTTTCGCCATTGCTATTCTGATTTTAATTACTGCCCTTTCCGTCGGATTCTGCGCACCTTCCAAGGTATTCAGAGCTCTGCCACCTGATCTGCACTCCACTTAGTGTTGTGTTTACCTTTATATACCCCCCCCCCCCCCCCCCCCCTGCGGCACAACTGTTTTCTTTGTACTGATTTCCACTCCATAACTTTTTCCTTTTACCACAGTGGCATTCACTACATTCTCTAAATTTTTTTCACCTGTTGCTAGCAGAACCACCTCGTGTCAAACCTCGTACTCCACAATGTTCTGCCTCCAATTTTTATCTCCATAACATCTAGTGAGTAGTGGTATAGCATCTAATATGAAACCAGAAAGTAAGTAATGAATAAGTATATGCAGATATAATTGCAGTATTGGTGATACTTCAGTAGGGTATCATAAGAAACAAACATAATTAGATGTACCCCCATTTTGCAATGTGTAATCCGCTTTCTAAGTGAACGAAGTTATAACTAGACGTTTACGTGACTAGTAACCGTAATCCAAGGTCTAAGCAATTGCAATGTGCATCGGAAACGACACTTAAGTATAAGAGCAGTAAAATGCAGTAAATTGAAAACAAGGAATTTTTTTTATGACATCATTAGAAACCAGAAAACGTAAATGTGGTACCACACATCAGTAAAATCCCATGGGTGACATAGCAACAGAACTGCAGGTTTCATGAGACGCTAATAGCGGTCGTGTGGTATCCAATGGAACCAATGGATCATGCCCACTGAGGCATGCCTCTAGCAGCTCCGTAGCTCGAGTGCCATAAAACTTGTCGGTGTTTTTTTAGAACGCGCTGGATAGTCATTACCGCAGAGACTGATATCACTGAGGTTAAGTACATCACAATTAGTACGACACCCGTGATCTATGGACTGTGGATTCGACCAGTATTCAAAACGTGCAGGGTCCTGCGTTCACACTACGCCGTTTCTAACATTTTGAATAAAAATCATCAGTGATGGTGGCCGGAAACTTAGAGAACAAGAAGTCACCCTCGTTCTGCCAATGGCATTGTGAAAGAGAGCAGAGGAACGGACAGAGTTTCAGGGCACTATCTTTCCCTTGGGACGGGAAACTGCCCATAAAAGGTGGAAGAATCAGCAAGAATTCTGAAGACAATGGAAGCCAGTGCATTAAAGACACATAACGTGCATTCATAGGATATGTGGCCTGTAATTGTAGAGTGTCATGATGATCTCTTCATTGGCAAAGGATTCCAGATTAGTCCCACATTTGAATCTCCCGTAGGGGACTGCCAAGAGTGAGATGACTGTGCGAAAAATATTGCACAATGACATGGAAGGGCAACGTTCCAAGAATCTGGGCGTGAAATGTCAGAATTCCGAATGTGTAAGGGAAGTCAGAAACTCAGAAAAGGAAAATGCTAAGGCTTATTCTAGATTCAGGTAAGGCCAGTTAAGTGAAATGGAAAGAAAAGGAGGATTTCTGGACAGCCGAGAACAGGGTAATATCAATAGCCGCAGAAAACACTATAACAGGTGTAGGATTCGTTATGAATAGGAAGGTAGAACAGACAGTGAATTACTGTGGAACGTTCAGTGATAGGGTTGTTCTCATCAGTGTCGACAGAAAACCAAAACCGGCAACGACACATGAAGAATATACATGCCGACATCCTAAGCAGAAAGTGATGAGGTATGGAAAGTATACGAAATACTGAACGGGTATTTCAGTGTGAATATGAGAGAGGAGAGAGACTAATTAAGTTCTACAATAAATTTCAGCTAGTGGTAGCGAATACGACATTGAAACGTCCCAAGAAGGAGAAGTATACCCAGAAGAAAATGAGGGATAAAGGAAGATTCCTGATAGATTGCAAGAAGGTTAGGAAGACAGTCCGAAATCAGGTACTGGAGTGTAAGGCGTACCTAGGAGCAAATATAGATTGAATTAAAAATTAGTAATTATGAAGATTCGGCTAAAGTTTAAGAGACTAGCAAAGAAAAATCAGTGAACACAAAAGTAAGATACCGAAGTACAAAGTAATGCAGAGATACGCTTGTAGTTCTTGGGGGTTACAGGCATTTCGTTAATGAATAACTCAGTAGGAAGTTCAGTTGAAGAGGGATAGACATCTCTATAAAGACAGTTACAGAAGTTGTAAAGAAAAAGGTAGGTACAAGAAAGGTAATTGCAAGAAAAACATAGGTAATAGACGAAACACTTTAACTGATCGATTCTAGAAGGAAGTACAAAAATGTTCGTCATAATTATGGAATAGGAGTCAACGAAGAATAAAACGAATGGAAAGTGTAGGGAAGTTATGGCGAAATGTCTACTTGAAAAGTGTGAAGAAAACGAAAAAGAAATAATTGTCGGAAGGACTGAATCCGCATACTGAAAAGGTGGGAATAGCCTTCGTTTATATTAAAAGTAAAGGTAGTAAATTTAAGAGCACAATGAGAAGTCAATTGTTAGACGCTATGGAGAGTGCGGTTGGGTGGAAAAATTTCATGAAAGCCTCTATGAGGTAGAGGACTTGCCTGATAAACTGATAGAAGAGGAAACAGGAGTCGACAGGGAATAGAGAGTGGATAAAGTATAAGAATCGGAATTTGAAATACCTTTTGGGCACATAAGATAAGGTACAAGAGACAGGCAAGAATCCATCAGAATTGGGAGAAGTGGTAACAAAACGACTGTTGACATTAGTGTGTGAAATGTGTAAGACTGGAGTTATGCCACCAGACTTTCGCGAAAAGTCATCTACACAATTCCGAAGATAGCAAGAGCCGGCAACTGTGAGAATTATCGCACGATCAGCATAACAGCTGATGCATCCAAGTTGCTGACGAGAATAATATACAGAAGAATGGAAAAGAGGAATTGAGAATTTGTTAGATGGCGATTAAATTGGCTATAGAATAGATAAAGGAATGAGAGAGGAAGTTCTTACGTTGTAGTTGATAACTAGTGCAACACTGAAAAAATTCTTGTCATGTTCATAGAATTTGTATACTAGGAAAAAGTGTTGGACAGAGTCAAATGTTGGACGGTTTTAGAAATTCTAAGAGTAAAAGGGTTTAGTTACTCGAAAAGACGGAAAGATCACAAGACGTACAAGAAGCAAGAGTGAATACTAACACTGAAGGACCAAGAAGAAAATCCACGAATTAAAAAGGTTGTAACATAGGGGTGCAGTTTTTCGCCCTTACTTTTCAATCTATATTTCGAAGAAGAAATTAAGGAAATAGAAGAAAGTCATCTTTAATAATAACTGCTCAACTGCTCTTGTAAATAATTTTGGTAACGACCAATTTTGTAGTCAAGAAACCATCGGGCGTCAAATAAATTATTTGTCAGGTCTGCCAAGCGGTTATTATTCAAGATGTGTACTTACTGTTGCGGTTGTCCCTCAAGCAACAAAAGTTCAAGAGCGAGATTAAAATACAAGCAGAAACGATATCAGTGATGGGATTCACTGGTGACACTGCTATCCTCAGTGTAGATGAGGAAGGTATACGACACATGTTGAATGGAATGAACATTGTAATAAAAACAGAATATGAACTGAGAGCAATTCGAAGAAAGATGAAAGGATTGAGAAGTAGCACAAATGAGAACAGCAAGAAACTGAACGGCAGAATTGGGGTTTACTAAAAAGACGAAGCTAAGGGACACTGCTCCCTCGATAGCAAAATAACTCATGACTGGTGGAACAAGTAGGACGTAAAATGTAGACAAGGACTTGCAAACAGGATATTCCTGGCCAAGACAAGTCCACTAATATCAAATATCGGCCCTAATTTGAGGAAGAAATTTCTGAGAATGTACATGTGAGGGCCAGCATTTTATGGTACTGGAACATGGACCGCGGAATAATCGGAACTTGCCGGCCGGGCTGGCACAGCGGTTCTAGGCGATTCAGTCTGGAACCGCACGACCGCTACGGCCGCAGGTTCGAATCCTGCCTCGGGCATGGATGTGTGTCTGTGTCTCATGTCTTTAAGTTAGTTAGGTTTAAGTAGTTCTATGTTCTAGGGGACTGATGACCTCAGATGATAAGTCCCATAGTGCTCAGAGCCATTTGACCCAATAATCGGAACCGATGAGAATGGAAACATTTGAGATGTGGTCCAACAGACAAATTTGTAAATGGGTTAACAGAGAAGGGAAGATATGAGAAGTATGTAGAAAACAATTACAACAACAAACAACACGATAGAACATCTTTTTCACCAAGGAGTAAGTTTCATGGAAACAGAGGGAGCTGTAGAGGGTCAACGCGTAGAGTAAGACAGAGATTGGAAGACATGCAGCAAATGACTGTGGTCGTAGGTAGCTAGAGGTGATCTCTGGTGAAAAAGTCTGCAGAGGGCAAGAATATGTGGCGGGCCGTATCAAACGAGCTGCAAAACTGACGACGAAGTAAAAGAAACCACTAGTCATTGCCCGTTAGGTCCTGATTTTTCTACCCGAAGAGATCAATACGTTTGAAGCGCTGTGAAAGACTAATAGTGGAGTAATGAAGGAAAAGATAACTGTGTAATCTAGCAGAAGTGAAGTGAATTACGAGACGTTCCTTCTCTGATTTGCTTTTCTCAAATCACTTTATTTGTTGTGCTAGGAACTACACTGTAATTCTGTTATTGTATCAGATAAATCTTGTATCAAAACGAGTCAGTGGAAGTTACGTGTTCATAATTGCACTTAAAATCTTTACAAAGGCATTCGATCCACTCGTTTGGAATCCTGCGTCTGAGGTATTAAGGGACAGGAAACAACAATCAAATTTACTACCCCTCCCCCCTTTCTCCAGTTTTCTAAATAAGCGTGCGGTCCTTAAATCCTGACAAACGAAACTATTTTTGAAAGCAATCTTATAAGGACAAAATAAAAATGAAAATGGAACACCTTTTTACATATAAGTAGTGGTAGCTTTTAGAAGTAACATTACTCGATGTAAGCCCCCTTCTGGAGCAATGACAGCCTCCAATTTTGAGATGCGATATTAGTGTTCCTCGTGTTATTGGTAACTCTTTCGACTATGCTCCACAATAGTAGTCGAGAAGATAAAAATCCGGGAAATTCCTGGGCCAGTGCTCTTTCGACCAGAACATATCAACGTGATCCGAGAGCCAGTTTTGGACGAATGGTTTAGGAGTAAATGGCTCGTATGAGCTGGTGCACCGTCGTGTTGATATACATATTGTCTCCCCGAGGCCACAGTTACCATCCATGATTTAACGACATTCGTCAAAACTTGCAGATAAAATTCTTTTGTGACAGTTTGTCGCTTTCAAAAGAAATATGGAGGCATAATGTCATCCTCAATTGACGCGACACCTACGACGAGAACCCCAGAGTTCTCCGAAGCATTATACTTGTCCACAGTGTCTTAAACAGTTAATCTCGGGTACACGGCGACGCGAACTACGAGGGTCACTCCAAACGAAATGCACACTTCATTTTTTAAATCCATCTTTTATTCTACATGTTTGAAAGTCTTACAGTGCGTATATACATCCTGTAGGAATAATATTTTCATTTCTCCACATAATTTCCAACCCTCTCAACTGCCTTGCGCCATCTTGGAACCAGCGCCTTTATACCTGCACTGTAAAATTCTGGACCAACCTGTTAAAGCCACTGTTTGGCAGCGTGCACAAGGGAGTCATCATCTTCAAACCTTGTTCCACGAAGAGAGTCTTTTAGTGAGATGATAATCACATGGAGCCAGGTCAGGACTGTAAGGCGGGTATTTCAGTGTTGTCCATCCGAGTTTTGTGATCGCTTCCAAGGTTTTTTGACTGACATGTGGCCGTGCATTGTCGTGCAACAGCAAAACATCCTGCTTTTGCCGATGTGGTCGAGCACAACGCAGTCGAGCTTGAAGTTTCTTCAGTGTCGTCACACATGCATCACAATTTAAGGTGGTTGCATTTGGCATGATGTCCACAAGCAAGAATCCTTCGGAATCGAAAAACACCGTAGCCTTAACTTTTCGAGCAGAAGGTGTGGTTTTGAATTATTTTCTCTTGGGTGAATTTGCATGATGCCACTCCACTGATCGCCTCTTCGTCTCTAGTGAAAAATGATGGACCCATGTTTCATCACCTGTCACAATTCTTCCAAGATGTTCATCTCCACCGTTCTCGTACAGTTCCAAAGGTTCGCTGCATGCCGTTATTCTTGTTTCTTTGTGAGCCACTGTCCACATCCAGGGAATCCACCTGGTACAAACCTTTTTTAACGGCAACACTTTCACTATTCTGCGAACACTTCCTTCCCCTGTCCCAACGTAGCAAGACAATTCGTTCGCTGTGATGCGTCTGTCAGCAGTCACCAATTCGTTAACCCTCTGCACATTGTCTGGAGTGTGTGCAGTACGAGGCCTGCCCACTGCGAGGACAATCCTCAATATTGCTGTGCCCGCTTTCATCACGTAACCTGCTTGCCCACCGACTAACTGTACTGCGATCGACAGCAGCATCTCCATACACCATTTTCAACCTCTTTTGGATGTTTCCCACTGTCTCGTTTTCGCAGCACAGGAATTCTATGACAGCACGTTGCTTCTGACGAACGTCAAGTGTAGCAGCCATCTTGAAGTCATGCTGTGACGGCGCTACTCACGGAAACAGGTTGAACCAAGTTTGAAAACAAGCGGGAAGGATGTACCTACACACTGTAAACGTTTCACACATGCAGAATGTAAACTGTAATTTTTACAATATTAGTGTGCATTTCATTTGGAGTGGCCCTCGTATTTCGATAATTGCGACTCTTCGGTAGAGCTCCGCACTTGTCAGCAACATCTGGGCCTTTTTGAGGCTCCGTCTGTTCACGAGATGCCTATGGCCTTCAAGTACGCCAATCGTGATCTAGAGCACAACTACGATACCGTGGGAAGTTGAAATTGAAATTTGTCTGGATTTAAGCACCGCAGCCTGTAGATGCGTTCTTTTCACGCACAAGAACCAGAAAGCAGCCCTATCTCGCCATGCTGCGCTGCTACAGCTACTCCGTGTATTAGTTAACAGCGACATCTAATTCAGGCTCGCCGTAAAGCGAGCTTATAACCTACGGTGAGTATTGCAACGTTCTGCTAATGAGTAAAGGATGTAAACTCCTTTAGATATTCATAACAAGTGTCTAGAGTGTAGTTAAAGTGCGGGAAATTAGTAGTATAAGAATTTAAATTTCTTCTTGTTAATAGTGCGCAGCAACGACTGGAATGAAGCAGTGCCCGCTTCTCACGGGCCATCTGGGTCACGCTTTTTTCCTCCTCGGCGGCGGCCCCGTGTGTGACCAGATAGCGGTAATTAAGTTAACAAATGCTCGCCGGCCCTCATTACGGGCTGAAAGACGCGGCGCGCGCTATCTGGCGCCGTCGCGCCACTGCCCCTGCGGCCAGAAGCCGGCAGGCAGCCGGGCTGACCCGCCGCTGCCGTGGTGTTTCCAGCCGTGCCGTGTCGCTCCGTGTCGTGCTGGGATCCCGCGAGCCGTTATCTCGCCGCCGCGACAGAACGGAACGGCGCGCCGCTATCAGCCGCCAGCTGCGCGTCGCATCGCCCCTGGGAGCGCGTTACGTGCCGTGCTGCGCTGCTGCCAACGTGCAGCACGCCAGATACTCGCGCGGGTCGCAGCTGACACCTCTAACTGCCTGCGGTTGCATCCCTCCCTCCGTCCTCTGTGGTCACAACGATCGATGGCTGTATTACTACAGGCGTGCTCTTTTGGTACAATTTCGTAAACGATTACCGACTGCTCAAGACGATCGCAGCACCTGGCGACAAGCTCTCTTAACAAAAATTACACTCTGGCGACGTAGGTTCAGGTTCATTGCACCACCTATCGACAAACTCTCTGAACCTAAATTAAGCTCACATGGGGAGGTCCCCAGGAGTGCGATCGACTTTTTGAAACTATCTCTACGGTGATGTAGGTTTAGATCCCTGGTATCACACACTGCAGCCATTCACCCTATCAGGCACTCGTTTGCGAGTAATTGACGAGAAAAAAATTCGGAGTTTTGTATGATATGCAACAGCGCTATAACAGTTACTTCACACCGATAGAGTTTCTGGTGCAGTTTGTAAGGTCACAGCTTCGCATGTCGGAGAATGTGGATTCGAATCCTGTCATGTGTAATTTTTATTATTTTCAGGTCTTTAATTAAATGACTTTGACCATCATTGTAATCAGTTAATTGGCTTAAAAGTAATTTCTTATTTCTATTCCTTTGTCGCATCGATTTAATCACCGTATGAACTTTTTTATTTCTTTCGTTTTTTTTTTGTATCTTTCTTTCTCCCATAAATATTTTTGTGAATATGAATTTAATGGCCGCCCGCGGTGGCCGAGCTGTTCTAGGGGCTTCAGTCCGGAATCACGGGACTGCTACGGTCGCAGGTTCGAATCAAGCCTCGGGCATCGATGTGTGTGTTGTATCTAGGTTAGTTGTGTTTAGGTAGTTATAAGTTCTAGGGGAGTGATGACCTCAGATGTTAAGTCCCATAGTGCTCAGAGCCATAGGAACAATTTTTTTTTAAATTTTAGTTGTATTTATCAGTTATAATATTCAATTATTTGAAATTTCCAGTCTATCACTTCAAAAACAAAATACGAAATACTCAATTTATATTTGTGCAAAGGTGTGAAAAACGTATTTTTGTTACCAGAGGTGCCACTTTTTTTAATCGGTAATGATCATACAAACATTTCAAACATAACCTAAGTACCTACTGCACTACCAAAAAATAATACAGATGAAAATTGAAATGAAAGACCGATTTATAATTAACACTAAATTCAAGAAAATTGAGAGGTAGATACAATGAATGCAATAATGTGGACGGAAAAAACAGGGAGATAAAACAATAGAAATGAAATCGAAATTAATCCATAAAATTAATTAACAAGACATGAATAAAGATTTGAGGTAAGAGAAAGAATGTTGGGAAGAAAAATGAGAGCAAATGAGTAAGTTGATATCACGATTAAAATTCTGTGACAAAGGAATGGAATTAAAATATTATATATTTAAATCCAGTAAGTGAATGATGATGATTATCAAAGTCATTTAGATAAAGATTTAAAAATTTGAAAAGGACTTTACACTTGAGAAGTTTCGAATATACACCCTTTTATACGCGACGTTGTGATTGTATGCATTACACGATGCAAATAAACTGTTTAAATCAACTATTTTAACGCTGTTAAGTGTTCACACAAAATACCAATTTGTTTTTGTCTGTTACTCGTAAATGACAGCAGTGTGTCATAATCGTACATGGCTCTTAACCTACATGACCGTATAGATAGTTTCAAGAAGTCCATCGCACCGCTGGCGTCCTCTCCGTGTCAGGCGACAAGCGACGTGCACACATACAGATGACTGTAGCATCACGTACTCGACGTATAAGGGGGTTACGGGGGGGGGGGGGGTGTCATTTCCACTCAGGTGATTCAAGTGTAAAGACGTTTCTGACATTACGACTGCAGCACGACGGGATTAACGCTCTTTGAACGCAGAATGATACTTGGAGCTAGAATCACGGCACATTCCGTTTCGGAAATCGTTGGGCAATTTAATATTCGATATCCACAGTGTTAAGAATGTGCGGAGAATAACATACACTCCTGGAAATTGAAATAAGAACACCGTGAATTCATTGTCCCAGGAAGGGAAAACTTTATTGACACATTCCTGGGGTCGGATACATCACATGATCACACTGACAGAACCACAGGCACATAGACACAGGCAACAGAGCATGCACAATGTCGGCACTAGTACAGTGTATATCAACCTTTCGCAGCAATGCAGGCTGCTATTCTCCCATGGAGACGATCGTAGAGATGCTGGATGTAGTCCTGTGGAACTGCTTGCCATGCCATTTCCACCTGGCGCCTCAGTTGGACCAGCGTTCGTGCTGGACGTGCAGACCGCGTGAGACGACGCTTCATCCAGTCCCAAACATGCTCAATGGGGGACAGATCCGGAGATCTTGCTGGCCAGGGTAGTTGACTTACACCTTCTAGAGCACGTTGGGTGGCACGGGATACATGCGGACGTGCATTGTCCTGTTGGAACAGCAAGTTCCCTTGCCGGTCTAGGAATGGTAGAACGATGGGTTCGATGACGGTTTGGATGTACCGTGCACTATTCAGTGTCCCCTCGACGATCACCAGTGGTGTACGGCCAGTGTAGGAGATCGCTCCCCACACCATGATGCCGGGTGTTGGCCCTGTGTGCCTCGGTCGTATGCAGTCCTGATTGTGGCGCTCACCTGCACGGCGCCAAACACGCATACGACCATCATTGGCACCAAGGCAGAAGCGACTCTCATCGCTGAAGACGACACGTCTCCATTCGTCCCTCCATTCACGCCTGTCGCGACACCACTGGAGGCGGGCTGCACGATGTTGGGGCGTGAGCGGAAGACGGCCTAACGGTGTGCGGGACCGTAGCCCAGCTTCATGGAGACGGTTGCGAATGGTCCTCGCCGATACCCCAGGAGCAACAGTGTCCCTAATTTGCTGGGAAGTGGCGGTGCGGTCCCGTACGGCACTGCGTAGGATCCTACGGTCTTGGCGTGCATCCGTGCGTCGCTGCGGTCCGGTCCCAGGTCGACGGGCACGTGCACCTTCCGCCGACCACTGGCGACAACATCGATGTACTGTGGAGACCTCACGCCCCACGTGTTGAGCAATTCGGCGGTACGTCCACTCGACCTCCCGCATGCCCACTATACGCCCTCGCTCAAAGTCCGTCAACTGCACATACGGTTCACGTCCACGCTGTCGCGGCATGCTACCAGTGTTAAAGACGGCGATGGAGCTCCGTATGCCACGGCAAACTGGCTGACACTGACGGCGGCGGTGCACAAATGCTGCGCAGCTAGCGCCATTCGACGGCCAACACCGCGGTCCCTGGTGTGTCCGCTGTGCCGTGCGTGTGATCATTGCTTGTACAGCCCTCTCGCAGTGTCCGGAGCAAGTATGGTGGGTCTGACACACCGGTGTCAATGTGTTCTTTTTTCCATTTCCAGGAGTGTATTTCAGGCGTTACCACGAGCCACGCAATGGCCGACGGAGCCGTCATGTGACGACCGAAGGCAGTGGCGTTTGCATAGAGTAGGCAGAACTAAAACACAAGCAACAATTATTGAAATAAAAGCAGAAGTCCATGTGGGACGTACGACGAACGTATTCTTTAGGACAGTGGGGCAGAAATGGGCGTTAATGGGCTATCGCAACAGACGACTGACGAAAGTGCCTTTACCAACAGCACGAAATCGCCTGCAGCGCTTCTCCTGGGGTCATGAGACCACACCAGCTGGAGGGTGACTGGAAAACCGTGCGCTGATCAGATAAGTTCCGATCGCAGACGGTAAGAGCTGTTGCGAAGCCAGGGATCAAACTTGAAACGCCAGCTAACTCACGCAGGGCTAACAGGTAATTAGCATTGCGGAAACGGCCAAGGGAGTTGAGGTCGGATTCATTTCACAATTGTAATTTATTATCATTTAGTTCACAAATACACTTTTGAAAGAATTAAATTTGCTTCGCGGCTGAAGACCTCCAAACAGATGTTTTAGAATAAGTTCAAATTTGAAAAGACATGACACACAATTAAACTTACGAATAAGATAAATCGTATACATATATGAGATGAGCATGCGGAGCGGTTGAAGGCAGCCGGATAAAATCTTCATAATTCCAAATACACTATGATGATTACTGAAGGCAGAAGGCCACAATGTTTTAAGATTCTAAAAGAGCTGATGGCCCGCAAGGTGCACAGAAGGAGATAAACAAACGCGTTAAGATGACAGAAGGCCGCAAGGTTAAATTATGAAAATCCAGGAAATACATATATTGCAACTATCGGTAAAACATACATTACGTTTACAAATTTCCTTTTGCAACACCAACGGCGGAAGGCCCACAATAACTTGTAAAATCTTTGAGAGGAAATTACAAGAACCTTTCAAGAGCAAAAGGCGATAATGTTTGGACTTGAAGGAAACTCAGAGAACGTGTTTCCAGAGCTGAAGGCCCACAACTAGTCTTACCAAATTAAAAATATAAAATACAGTTAAATTAAAACAACATTAACACTGCAAAACGGATAATAAAGAGAACGGCACTCAGGGTCTCCAGTGGATCGGTCTGCCCTCTTTCACTTAGGCGAGACAGGTGGTGAGCCTAATTACACTTAATTCCACGGACCAGCCGACCAACCGCTTGCTTGCCACGACGCAGTGCATCAGAACTCAAACACAAGAGTTTAAGAAGGTGATAATCCACAATGATGTATGTATTAGCTGTCAAAATTACACACCAAGTTGGACAGCGACAACAGGTGAGGAAAGGACGCTGCCTGAAATTACGTTACTGGCCAGGACAGGTAAACGGAACACTAACGGCCACAAGGCAGAAAATTTCGCTCGAATGTCCTTATTATTGTATTGGGGTACTTTCTCCACCTCATATTAAGAAACATGGACACTGGTGCATGTTTTGTGCAAACACACCATTATTTTGAAGTGTACGTTGTGGTGCTGCCCTCATTATTGTAGATGATTCAGAAGATGAAGATGGTAAATTTGATGAAAATTTGCTTGCAGATTGGTAATGGAGAACGTTATCGAAGTGATGCAGTTGCTTACACTCTTCTGGAAGCTCAAGTTTCAATACCATCCCTGAAAGCACGAACGTACATGGTGACGAGGTCACACTCCAACACGGCCACATCAAATGGACTCTTAGGGCAATACACAACCTTAATTTTGAGTTATTTGATTCAATTAATTTCTTTGCAACCACCAACTGCCTTTGGTTTAACGACCTTATTAGAATTTCTTAAATCTCAGAGCGATGGTATTTCACTGACGTCATTGTCATCAGAGGACTGGATGATGTTAATGAATTGTGTAGACGAATTAATATTATCTCACAAAACTACCCTGGAGAAATTATCATGTACAAACAAGACCGGGACCACTTCCACGTTATCCATGACTGTATCTATTCCTCCAGACTATGCCGATGCCGTTTCCGCACTGACTCATTTATTGCCACCAGGATTGAAAAAACCAACCGACGTACCAGAGCAATTGCGGCCACGTCCTACATCGACTGGCTCAATATATTGTTATATATCTACTTGCAAAAACGGCCAAGTTGCGGACAAGTATGGCTTAAAGGATCAAGTAAGCGATTACCAATTGAGCATGAAATCATACAATGGCAAATTTTCATCGAAGGATCCCTCCACGTATTGGAAGGGGAAAACTTTGGAACTATTGATCAGCGCGGAACAGGGGTCGACAGACATGGAACACGTAAATGGCCTCATAGCAAGCGGCAGCCAATCATTACAAGCAAAGGGTGCAACGCTGAAACCACAACGAAAAAGGTACTTTCCCTTTTATTATCTTATAATTGCATTCCTCCAGAAAACATCGTCAATGTAATACCATCTGCTCATTCGTATTTTATTAATTTAATTGATCCAAAGGTCCAAAGGTAATTGGACATGGGAATGGAGTTGTACAAGAAAAGTGTTAAAGAATTGGATTTAAAAGGTTTGGAAAATTTACTTGGCTGCGGTTCAGAAGATAATTTTTTCTTTTCTCATGCTACAGTCGTCAGGGAATATTACTACACTTTACAGGATTCTTTATGTTGGTTAAATAAATTACTTTTATTTCAATGTAATGATAATACCGATGAAGGTACGAAATTTTTGACAAATTTGGTATAGTGGTTTAACCGTCAGGGTATGTTTCACTGGCAAGATGTGAATGGTACAGAATATTATGTTCCCAATAAAAAATTGTACACTTTATGTGTTGTTGGACCCCCTAATTCTGGTAAAAATTGGTTTTTCGATAGTTTTGTTTCTCTCGCATTAAATGTTGGCCACATTGGATGATGCAACAATAAGACTAATCAGTTTGCCCTTCAAGATGCTGTAAATAGGCGTGTTATTTTTGGTAATGAAATTTCTTTCGAAGAAGGTGCTATTGAAGATTTAAAAAAAAATTGTGAAGGAATAGCATGTAATATTCGTGTAAAATATAAAGAAGGGGCCATTTTAAGGCGTACTCCATTGTTATTAATATCAAATTCTCAACCTGCAATATGTTCTCATCCTGATATCAATAATGTACGTATGAGAACTGTTTGTTGGAAAAAATTTTATGAACTGAAAAGTGCATCTAAAAAACCTTATCCACTTGCTTTCTTTAATTTATTAAAAATGTATAATGTCAAATATTAAATAAAAGTAACACTTTTTTGTACTAGATATTTTTTTTTGAAATTCAATTATTACAAAATTAATGTAACATTGTACTATACAATTATGTTTACAATATATATACGAAAAGTATAACGATTGTTTCATTTCATATTGTTCCTTATAAATTGACGATTCCTCATTCCTTGTTACGTTAGACATATAAATCATATCAGAACTTTGAACATTTGCTACATTCGCACAAGGATAATGTGTTTCTAAACCATCTGAATATACAGACCATTCAGCAATAACTTTAAATAACATTTGGGTATCTGTGTATTTTGCAACATCAGAATTTAAGCTACTTGTACTTAAAGCATATGAAGGATTTATCCCAACATGAAGACTGGGTTGAACATTAGTGTCAAGAAGTCTAATATTGTATCCTGCAGAAGCAATGTCAGCCTTCCCTATTAAACTGTTGTATCCAGAGTTATCCCAATTCGTCACTAAACTAACAGCTCCTACTAGTTGCTCTTGAAATTGTGTTGGTTATAATGGCGTTTTAGAAAAAATTATCACAAGTCATGGAAGGATTACGAAGCTTGTCACCATTCGATCTGTATCGATGGGGTACACCGGACGAATTAGCAGTAATGGTAAAAATATCAACATTACATGGCTTTGGTATTTTAAAAAACCCTAATGTAGAGGTATATTCATAATTAACCACAACACATCCTGTACATGCAATGGCATCTACTACAAGATTGTACCCCAGTTATGTCAGCCTTCCTCTTTTGTGCTCGACACACATGCATAATTGTATTTCAAATTAATAGGTACCCCAAATTGATGTGCAGGAACTGTAGTTAAAAAAGCGTCTTCATTATTTTGATATTCACACCATGACTTTCAAATTAAGGATAAATCTCGTTTATGGTCAGTACTAGTTGTTTCCATAGGAGCCACAGAACCAAATGCAGTAGGCTTTACATCAACACCAGGAATTTTCATATTAATGCCAATACTAGTAGTCATATCTCTACTTTGATTTAAAGTTGCAAGTTCTGAATCCGATGAATTAGTTGGAAAAGCAATCCTAGCGTTACGGGCAATTACTTTTGCAGAGCAATGAATAATTCTACTACCATCGGGAAGTAAATGAACTTCAGATGGTGTCATGTACAAAAATGATCTATCGACAGGTATTTCAGCTTAAGGTGTTATCATAAAAACAATATTTTGATGAATTATTACTTTGTATGCTAAACCATAAGTAAAATATCTATGTACTTTCCTATATCGCGTTAAGTTTCCCTTGTCTAAAATGGATGCTGGAGGCAAAGTTCCATCACGTGTATTTGCAGAATCACCCATTCCACTTTATGTTGCTACAGTGTATGGTAATGATTTCGTTTTTTTTTCTTGGCGTCGTTTGCCTTTTGCGATTTTGCTGTACGTTTTCCTGAATCTACATCCATAGCACTCATATTTGTGTCAGAGTCAGAATATGGAACCAATGGTGTACCTGCGTTGTGGTCCCCTGATTCGTCTTCGGAATGCTCTACCTTGTCTTCAGAGAAATTTTGTTCGTGATGAGGGGCAGTTTCTCCAGTTGATGCTAATGATGTACGTCCAGAAGTTGATGGTCTCTCGTGATCTATAGGCAAACCACGACGTACACGAGACATTAGCCATTGTTCATATGCATAACGTTTCTGGCCTTCATGCATTCGTTTCCAATTTGGATGTTCCCAAGATGGCCAATCATAATTCTGAAGGCAAAAAACGTTAATGTTGTATTCGTTATATAATACAATAATTATAAGCAAAACCATAAGAAAAAGGAATTTACATACCTTGTAGTTCGGCATCGGGTTTTTTCGGATATAATACTTTCTCAAGTTTCTTTTCAACAAATGTTTTCAATTTCAATCCGTACTTTTCTGCAAAGGAATGCCAATTTCTTGTATGACTCCAATCAATGGCAAAGTCAATAACTGCTTTAGCGTCCAACTGCTGTACTCGTTGCCCAAATTCTTCTTCCGTTAAAACACGTTCTCGAGCTTCCTTTAGTAAGCGATCGTAGCCAACGTCGTGTTCTTTAACAATGGCATCAGCTCCACTTCGTGGTGTATCTATATTTATAGGGTTTCCAGGACCAACATAATCGCTACCTGGTAACGTTAATCCTTTATTTTTCACTCTTTAAATTAATTTAGTTGTTTCGTATGCTACTCCAGCACCTGATAAACCTGTTACACCAGCAGCGGCAGCTATTTGCCCTTTTGATAACGAGGTGCTTAAGGTCGCGCCGTCAACTGCTGCTCAGCCGCTCCAGATTACAGCGGAGTAGTTTCAGCTGTATCCATTTCTATTGCTGTGTGACCTTCCTCACCGTTTTGATAAGAATGGCGCTGGTGTAAACCACTATTAACTTCTTCAGCCGCGCCTTTGACTCCAATTTAAATTCAACAGCTTCTTCGTCTAAGTCATCATATGCTGGATTTTGACCAAATCTAATTTCCGCTCAAATTGTAGTCAACCAGTACAGCTAATTGCACAGCATGGCAGCTAAATTTCATTAATGGAAGCACTCGGTGTTGCTCACAGGAAAACCTCCCCATCAGCGAACTACCAAAACGAACCACCACTACATGAATAGACGTGGCTTGGGTAGTTGAAACCACAACTCAGCTTTAACGCCCTGGATCGGTGAACCACGAAGCTCGTAGCTATCGGACAGCTCCACACACGCTCCGACACTGCGCAGGGCCCCGTAGCGGACGCAGCCGACTGCACCGCTCGGAGATATTTCCCTAGCCCGCAGCAACCGACCGACCACATCAGAATGCTGACAACATCTAAAATAGTCGTCAGTGGACATAACGCCACACACACACACACACACACACACACACACACACACACACAACCTGACAAACACTGCACGAAGACCTGAACGATACTCAAAACCACGCACGAAGACACATCGGGAGTCGGTGCACACACACACAGCCGACTCATGAACGATCGGCGAGCTAAAACGCGTCGTCCGGTAGGACGACCGACCGACGATCCACCAAGACCGTGACCCGCTGAAGTGATGCTTGGTGGCAATGGTTGGGCGAGCCATGTCGATGCAGACCGCACTGCTCCTCCAACCCAACTGCACTAGTGCCGCATTGCAACTCCCCGACTAGCAGGCCCGGACTGCGGTCCAGACTCGTCCCCAGTGACTGGCAACCCGAAGTCGCGACCCGAACTCGCAACCCGAACTGTCTTACGACAGACAACGACCGGGAAGTAATAGCAGTCGAGCAAAGATACTACGAGAGGGGATATATCGATACGCGCTGCTAACGCCCCTTACGATCAGGCAAAGCAGCGACTAAGTGACAGTACTAATTTAAATTAACGTAGTGAGGTGGAAGTACGTTCAAAAGAGGGTGTAAATATTAGACGGCGGGAACACGACCCACGCAGGTTAAAAACTTGTCTACAGGGCATTGTGCAAGCTGGCGTTATCTCCATACGGGCGTGGACCAACAGAACCGGTCATCGACTGGAAATGGTTATATACGGCTACTTCGACATCATTTTCAACCATTCATGGACTTCACGTGGCAACCAAGGATGCAGTTGTTACGGGTGACATGTCACTGGGCCGCTAATGTTCGCGATTGGTTTGAAGAACATTCTGCACAATTCGAAGGAATTGTTTGGGAATCCAGAGCACCAGACATGAATCACATTTATGTGACGTAAGCGAGAAAAATCATGCCCCGGTGACAGTTTCAAAATCATAGACGGCTGAAGAAAAAGCGTGGATCAGTATTTCTAAAGGGGACTTCTAACAAGTTGTTGAGTCCATGCCACACAGAGCTGCTGCTCTTCACTGGGCAGAAGTATATCCGACACGATGTAAGGAGATCCCCCACGACTTTTGTAACCTCAGTGTGAGTTACTAAAAGGGGAATAACTCTTCAAAAATGGGTAGATGGATCGACTGGAGCTAAAACAGGATACAGCCATTACCTTGCCGCGTTTAGAGACTGTATTTAGATCTTATTTGTTACTGAAAGGGGACATCCCCAGAAGTAAAATTGTGACACACCTGGTATCATATGAGCCTCTTCGCTATTTTTGCTGTAAACTTTGATGAACCATTGCTCATAAAAAGTTAAATATGAGCAGCTCAGAATTGGAGGTGACAAATTATGATGGAAAAACAAGAAATGAAAGGTGAAGCAGAAAAAAAACAAAGTAGCTGATTTCATATCATCTTGAATTCTCATTTACATAATGGTTGTCGTATCAGATTTAACAAAAGGCACTAGAAAAGAAGACAAAGCATCAGTTTCTGTACTACAAGTATAGCTTAGTACATTAAAGATAAGTACTTGCTAAGCCCTGAATCGGAAGTCTCAAAGTCTATACATTTACGTTTGTGAAAGCCAGGACATACTTTCCCAGCAAGGACATTGGGCTTCCTCAGACAGAAGCATGTGACGAGAAGGTTCCCATAAACTACGGATCCGTAGAATCTAGTGCTTTTTTATAATCAATTTAAGACGTGGCCTACCATTAAAGTGGACGAAGCAGGCTGTTTATTGACTAGAACCAAGCACTCTTGTAATGTGTTTTGTATTTACTTCTTTAGAGACACAAGACAGTGTTGTGGACGGAGGCCATTTATCTTTTGTTATTTGTTTTGTATTAATATTCAGGCAGTGTTCTGAACAACTCAGAGCTATAACCTTAATACTGAACATATTCGATGGTTTATGTTCAAAACTATAGGAAAACAATACATTATTTGGTAATTATTTAAACGAACTTTATTACGTGATTATCTATGGTAGTAACGCCTTATTCTGTGTGATAGGACGCCAGAGACAGACATACTTTCTATTATGTTTGCTACACTAGAAATACTGTAATTATAATTACAAGTTCTTACTTTCATGCGATTTAAAAAAGTGTGGCAGAACAGACCTGCTCACTCTTTTAATGCTACAAGGGGTGAGGGATGCCAGGTGATAAATATCACCACTGCAGCTACAAATAATTTTTATACAAGGTAACATTAGTCTTACACAGACCAAAATTGAGTGTTTCACATAGAAGAAACAATTTTGTCACTAAATTATTAAACAAATAGTTATGAACTCTTCTTTCGTTTCTCCTGCGTAAAGTATCGAATGTGAGTTGTCTTATTTCAGAAATAAGCTTCCGACTGACATTACATAATTTTATTATGTTATACATAAGACGTAACACTAGCAAAACAGTTATAAATGAAACGGCTTCTGGTGCCAGGATGATTTTTTGAAGTCTGAAATATATGATCGATTTCGGGACTGCCATTCCCATCTTCAAATGCAGCTTAAGTACACATCTAGTCCATTCTAGATAATATTTTTCCCTAATACAGAAGGCTGTCGTCACCGAATGATGAACCTCACTGGTGAGATGTCATCTTGTTTGATATTGTGGACTTGGCACACGTCTATTTGTTAAATCCAATTAGCTGTAATCGGGAAAATGTTACCAGATATTCATTACATGTATGCATAAGGTGCATTGAGGCTGGGACTGACAGTCCCGAAATTGGTCATGTACTAAAGATTTTATACAACCATCCACGCAACCAGAGGCTACTTTATTTATAACTAACGATCATAAATATCTGCGTGCCCACCGTACACTAATATCGATTTTCAGGATAACAGCAAGACACTGTGGATTGCTAACTGATTCCACAGCTACCAAAACCCGATTTGAAAATGTTTATTTAGTGTTTCTGAAAGAAATCCATACTTCTAAGGTCGAAACCACCTACATTGATGACTACATATTTTGCTACAATGAATTGAGCATGATGAGATTCATGGAGGACCTATTCGTTTAGCTAATTCCTTAGTAGTGTTACGTATTAACGGAAGACTTCAGATGCAGTACTGAAATGCTATAGAACGACTGTTTTCAAATGTAACGTTCATTAAAATAATGCTAGAGACCAGAAATTTCGTTTCACACATGTGACTGTCATTTAAATGCTTCATGTGAGTTAGTAAAATATTCATCATAGTAATAAATTCTTCATAATTCCGGAAATATTACAAACTAGCTATATCTGAAATCAGCTTGGATATCAGCACAAAAGTTCCTGTAAAATGAGACGTTTTTAATTCT
The DNA here is from genome assembly GCF_021461395.2 of Schistocerca americana. NCBI lineage: Eukaryota > Metazoa > Arthropoda > Insecta > Orthoptera > Acrididae > Schistocerca > Schistocerca americana. Next base: position 105,390,686 of record NC_060123.1, read on the forward strand.
CAGTCGTTTAAACTTTTGTAAAAATTGCATTTATTTAATTATGATAAGATTATAGAAAGGATTGTGGAAGGAATTGTTAACCCATATATGGTTGCTGCCACCTTTGTATACATTACGATTAACTTAACACACAACGGAATATCCATTTTAAGTTAAAATTGATATAAATTTAAATACTGCTCGTCATCAGGCAGTTTCATTCTACCATGAAGTGCATCATTATACTCTTGTGACCTCAAATCCCTGAAACTTGTGTAGAGGCGCATGTCAATATGAAAACTTTTGAGAGGTGCTACAAAGATACTTCAGTATTTATGGACATTGAGCACTGTGGTAGGTGGGTGAGACCGACATTACCTGTATTTCTGTCAATACCTTCCGAAAGTAGATTGCCTAGAGTGCAAATACGGGGCCGATAGTCTTGTTGTTGTGAACTTCACATGTGAACCGTGTTTACGGAATAATCACTGTATTATCAATGGTTCTGACTTACTAAAATTTACCTAGCACAAATGAACTCTCGAAGTAAACTCCTGTAATGCACTGGAGCAAGTTTAAATCGTCAGGTTAATTATATAACCCAACAACTGCATTTGTAGCATCTGTTAATTAGCGGCTCAGAATTTAGTTTTTTATTGACACTTAGTTTGAGGAACGTCACACTCTGTAGACCACTGTGTGGTGTATGGTAGAGGGTACTTTTCGTTATACCACTCATTAACGATTCTTGCCGTATGCAAGGAAGTACAAACAAGAGAAAAGTTTTACCACTTGCTTATTTTTTATGAAAAGCTTGATTACTTTTAAGCAGCAATCGCTATAATTCTTTTGTACTAGGAAGTTACTGTAAGCAGTTTTAACTGTTACTATATATTGTTCTTTCATTAAGAATAACGACACATAAACTATAGAGTACTGCGACCAGACTACTATATCTCTCTCTCCGCTGCTACGCGGTTCGTATCTACAAAATATCTCAGTCCAAGCATGTTTTTTGGACGTTGCCTGTTCCCGAATTTGCGTAATAGATGTCTTTAAGTCTGTGAAAACGAAAGAATACATACTACTGCCAATTAGATCAGGAAAGAATTTAGAAGGCAATTGCTAACAGTATTTTAGTTACATGGCTCGTTACAAAATATCGTAATGTATGCAGTGTGTGGTGAGCAAGACTGTACATTCAGACTTTCGACGAGTATGTGTGCTTGTAACGACGTTAAGCAGTTAATCATTTTTGTTTTGTTTGTATTGTTATTAGAGGCTTTTGAAAATTTGTCTTCACTCTAATGTTTTACGTAATGTGATAAAGACATCTTGAACCAATAATTTCACAACCTATGGTAGGATGCTGACAATCGTTTTATCATTTATGAAATATTTGCAATAATGTGTAAAGTCTTTTGGAAGCTAGTTGCTCACAGACACAGTATGAATAAATTATAAATTAGGCTGCCACATATTCTGTAGATAAGGTAGCATTTTTTTTAGAATACAGAGATAGCACATGAAACAGCGAAAATCATCATTTTCTACCCGTGGAAGCCCTTACATAGGCAACCTTCAACGGAGAATCGGAAGACTGGGTGATCGTTTGAGCTTTCTTGTGACATAGATAATGAAATGAGTAAGTGCTAACTAAATGTTAGAATTAACAAAGAAAAGTTCTGCTTCTTCTAGTTTTACACTAGATCCTTGACTGACTTCTCAACAATCTGTTTCCAAAAGCATCTGTTCTCTGATTATCTCCTCCAAACTCAGATCTCCGTGTTGGCAAGGTAACCGATCACAGCATCTATCCGTTTTGTTCTAGGTCTACTCTTTTCTGTGATGGAATACCGTCTTCATCCCATTACGGTTCTGTGCATCACGTCACTTGCTTTCCTGTCCTAACGAAAATTTTCTGAGTCTAGCAATTCACAGCGAAAGAGGGTGTTTTTAACCATGGTACCCTTTTTTCTTTTAATCTTGATAACGTGAATGTGTAACTCAGAGTACAATACGATGTCTAGGGGTATCATTGATTACTATAAATTTACGTGATACATGTGGATAAGCATAATATTAGAACCTGGTTTACTTTGACCTGAAGGCTGATGTCACTAGCTTCGATTTTATGCAACGTAGTATTGGTTATTACCACACGAGCTCAGGAATAGGAAATAGTCAGGAAGGACGTTTTATTGACTGTCTCAGTAATTTATTTCATTTACGGTTCAAGCATTCATTACGTCAAAAAAACACGTTAGTTTACGCAGAGACATATAGTTAGGATTCACATCGTTTTTTTTCGGAAGATAGTAATTAAATAATGAAAAAATAGACATTTGTTGTATGTAAGCACAAACTATGGTTATTGATTTTCAGAAGAAACTACAAGAGGCTTCGGCCAATGAAACACGGACAACGAGAAAAACCTTATAATTATATGGTATCTTATAATCGTTTGCATTGTAAACCAAACAATATACGGATAAGTTTGCAGACGTGGCTTGTTTTGTTTGCATGGTGGGTAGGGGTAAGGGTATTAAAAGATAGTAATAGAAACCAATCATTGAAACATACGAAATCTACCATGCATGTATTCAGGGAAAGACACTACTAAGTATTTACAGATGCTAAATACTGCAATTTTAATAGACCATGAATGAAAGAGGGTGAGTGCTGGTATGTCACTGGTCACTTACTGAACTAACGAGAAACACGTTAAGCTCTAAAAATGTCAAACAAATAACAAGTAATTCCTCATATGATTACCCATTCTGTTCGTAATTTTATATACAACCATACGGAGCACGGTATCGTTTGTTTGATGCCAACTAAAGGTGGTAAGTTCGGTCTAAGACTGCTACGTGAAACGTCGAACGAAAATTCCTTAACTCGGGTTAAAATATTCCTAGGAAAAATGGACACCGAATGACTAAATGCAAGACGATGATCCACACACTTAAACACTTCAGAAGGAACATTAATAGAATAACATGCCACGTGGGTGATCCTCAACAAAGGATCGGTACTAAGATAAGGCCATACAAATTTAAATCACTGGAATTGTCATAGAACAGATTTTGACGTTTTTCCCGAACAGACACGTATTTGAATTTAGAAATAAGCTAGAACACGAAACACGAAGTTCGCGAAGTTCACCAATTTTCAAGTGCACGTTGGAACATTTCCGTACAGATTATGACGTGGACGCCTTCTACACCAAGAAAATCGATCAATTTAACGGAATATACAACAGCGAAAATAACTACTAAATTGAAACAGAAAAGTGAATATCGATGGAAGGAATTGCAAGATGAAATCGTTACTCGATTCCTTACTACGAACTTCTTGAGTAATGTCGACTCGAAAACCATTGCATATCATAAGACAAGTACCTAGAAAGTGGTGGATAGTGTTCCAGTTTTAGCGGACCTTTTTTCGGAGAGAAGAGGTGACAGTTAGTTCGTTACCTGCTATACCAGCTGCAGGACAGTGTGCTTCCAGGAAACGGTACATCACCGCCACTCACTGTCTTATCCATTGCCTCTACCGCTTCCAAACCAAATTATTGTAGTGGTGGTGTAGCTCGTTCTGGGTCGATTAATAGACACTGACCCCCTCGAAACTTTTAAAACACACCGATTCATATGTCAACTTATTGAGGATGGGATGTAGGATGGTAAATGTTAAGTGAATTAAGAGGTATCAGTGGGTGATAACTACTCTGATGTTCTCATCCATCTTCCAGAGAAACCTCATAGCAATAAGAGATTGAGGCTGAATGTTACTCATATATCTGCAAATCATGTAAGGTGAAACCGATAAACTATTCGTACATCTACGCTTATGTACTCATATAGATGACGTTAATACCGTCTACACAAGGTATAAAAGGGCCTGATGGTTCCTAATAAAAGGTTTCCGACATGATTATGGCCGCACGACAGGAGTTAACAGACTCTGAATCAGGAGTGGTAATTGGTGCCAGACGCATGGGACATCCCATTTCACAAATCGTTACTGAATTCAATATTCCGAGATCCATAGTGGCAAGAGCGTGCTGAGGATACTAAATTTCACGCATTAAGTGTCAGCACGGACAACGCAGTGGCAGTCGGCCTTCCTTTAACGACGCAAAGCAGTGAGTTTTGTGCACAGTTGTCAGTGGTAACAGACAAGAAACACTGCGGGAAATAACAGCAGACATCAATTTCGGTCGTACGACGAAGGTGTCCGTTAGAGCAGTGAAGCGGAAGTGGATATTATTGTGCTATGGCAGCAGACGACGAAGCGTGTGCCTTTGCTAACAGCACGACGCGACCTGCAGAGCTCTTAAGGGCTCCTCACCCCGTCGGGTGGATCCTAGATCTGTCGACTTCCGATATCACTTCTTAAGAGCTGACGGTAGGGTTCGAATCCAGCGAAGATCCCGCGGAGCCGTGGACCCAGGCTGTCTACAAGGCACTGTGCAAGCTGGTGGCGGCTCCGTAATGGTGGGGGTCAACAGAACCGACCAGCCGGCCGTTGTGGCCGAGCGGTTCTAGGCGCTTCAGTCTGGAACCGCGCGCCCGTTACGGTAGCAGGTTCGAATCCTGCCTCGGGCATGGATGTGTGTGATGCCCTTAGGTCAGTTAGGTTTAAGTAGTTCTAAGTTCTAGGGGACTGATGACGTCAGGTGTTAAGTCCGCTAGTGCTCAGAGCCATTTGAACCAAGAACCGATCATTAATTGGAAGTAGCTATGCGCCGCTACTTGGACATCACTTGCAACCTCTCTGCACATCATTTCCCCAAACAACGATGGCTATTCGCTCTGTCACCGGACCACAAATGTTAGCGCTTGGTTCGTAGAACATTCTGATCATTTCGAGGAAGTGGTTTATTCATACAGATCGCCCTACATGAATCGCATCTAATATTTATGGGACATAACCGAGGGTTCAAAAGACAAAAAGATGATTTTTGCAGATGAAATGGTAAAATGTTTCGAGTCCGATGTTTTCCTTTTCCACATGAAACAAATAACGAATCGTATAGCATCGTGATTACCAAATTCAGACGTATATGATGCGGTAGTATTCGAAAGACACAAATGTAGAAATGGAAAACAAATAAATGCTGGAGAGGGGAGTTCGAAAAGAATGACTTTTTCGAGAAATGTTAACGCTCCACTGCAAGGTTCATTAAAAGCAATAAAGCTTTTACTGAACATTTTCTTCATATGCTTCACCGTTTGAAAGGAATTAATTCAGGAACATTAAACACTATTTTTTTCTAAGTGGGTGTTTCACTCCCTTAATTACCGTAAGGTCGCGTATAAAAAAAATTGTATCTCTTAATTTGCTCTACACTACAACATTTTCAAAGTCAATCAAAATCGAAGTGTATTCCTCGGGGTAACTTTACATATTAGTTCAAAATTGGAATCATAAGTATTCTAGACAATCATTCCAACACGAAATCTAAAAGCTGTCTACAAGTACAGCCTTGAGTTTCGTCTTCAACTCATCGGTAAGCTCGTCTATTGAGGAGTCGCATCGTATCTTACAATTTACACTAAACCACAATGACGGCTACACCAGCACTTGGTGTCCGCTTTGTTACTGTAGGAGCCCTCTCATTTTGTGCTGTAACCTACTCTGCTTCTGCTGTGGCTTGGGTTATGGATTGGTCTACCATTTATCATGGCTATAGAAACGGCAGTATTTGGGAACGGGACGTCAAATTTCAGCGAATATATCACATGACTCCGCTTAATCATTTCTACTGTTTCTCCGATATACACCATGAAGCAATCTGCGACACTTAATTGTTGGACCTCTCACTTAGGCTACATATAATGTGCTCCGAGCAAACTGATCGTAAGTAAATCTGCCCTGCTCGTTCACGGAAACTTTCATCGATATAGCTACACTAACTACTCTAAAGTATTTCGGCACCAATTAGTGGACATTAATATGGGATGTGTCCAACCTTCGCCTTTAGGACAGAGGACCTTGCTTGTAGACAGGCCAACCAAAGCAGGGGCTGTTCATCTTGGGGATCAACTGCTTCAACTGTGTTTGATCTTTTTATTATCAGATCACAAAAGGGTTTCGTGCCACTGAAAACCACTTATTCAAGTGGCATCTGCATAACGATGAATTGTGATGAGTAACAGACTCTAATATTCGGACTAACACGAAAACCAAGTAAATAACTTTACGGGAAGTAGAGATCCTTTTACTCGCCTAGCTATACTCTGTTCATCATAAGAATAAAGCTAATATAAGCAATACGCCATATATTCTTCTGCGTTTGTTTGAGTCTCATTGGATTTCGTTTTACGTGCAACGGAAGCAAAGTTATGACAAGTAGAGTCAAATACGCTCATGAGAGTACGTTTTATGCTTTGTTACACACGCACACAGACTGAGAGATAACATGCGGGACAACAGCTGTACAGGCGCATCGAACTTGGACACCTCTGGCCAGCCAGCGGTCCAACTAGCCTGCAGTGATGTGAGCAGTTGCAATTCCGACGTAAAAACAGGCGGGCAAAAAAAAAAATATATCTTCGAATGTCACTTAATTTTTAAAGAGAATGAAACAATATGCGACAAAACTCTGGCACTACTGTTCGCTTCTTAGCTGACCAGACGGAAAGCGTAAAATTTTCTCGTTCTCACCTGACGTAGTATTCTAATTACAAACAAGAGAGACGAAAATTCCTGACCTAAACACAGGGCAACGGTCGTGTTGAATACTGGAGCTACTGAACATATTAAAACACATTAATTACAGTCACTCATCCGGTAATCTCTTAGCGCTTCCCTTACCCGAATCCGAGAAATACAGTTCAGTTCTGGAACTGTCACCTGCTACGTTGTTAACAAGTCGATGAACAACAGAATCCACGAAGCTACCCAGGCGCCGCATTTCTCCTCTTCTTTTATGAAGTGCCGTTCAATATCCCGTGGCAGTGACATGTGAAAAAGCTGTGCGCATTAGTTACAGTACGTCTGCCAGCTTAATAGTCTTGTTATTTCTCGGATCAAATCCCTTAACTTGGCTCCAGGTCGGTGCTGCTGGGTCTATATTTTAAAGTTACACAGGCAAATGTAAATGTGCAACATTTTTATGGCGTGCTTGGTGCAGTGAAAATGATGGTTTTTCATGGTTCTACGACAAATATCTACATCTGCGGTATAAAACTATGGACATAGTCTAAATAAAGAGTATTTAGCTTTTCATTTAAGCCTTAAAAAACAAATAATGTTTTCTTAATTTCAGCTACCTTTATTAACAATCTCTCATGAAATATTGATAATTGAGTATTTATATTTGAAATTGAAACAGGAATGTCGGGTGCAAGATATAATTAAAAACAAGAAGACTTGCATTATTCATAAAAAACCTTGATGAATTTTACAATTACAGGATGTAGGTAATTCAAATTGAAGAAGAAAGAAAATTACTTGGACATGACTTGAACCAGCGATCCATTCACTGCATTGAATTATCAACCTATTGCGCAACCCATTCCCCTATAAACAAATGTGCAGTTGTGTTGACTTTATCTAATAGAACCTCTCGGAAAACTTCAGAGCGGATTATCTCCGTAAATTTATGACAAACGTTAAGAACAATCTATTCCTCGGCACTTTCTAACAGTGTTCAACACGCGTGTTACACTACCGAACTGGAAGCAACCTCATCCATTTTATACAGCATATTAACAGCGCGACAATGAGAGAACAAAAGTGCAGAGGCTGTGACTATACATGATTTTTGAAATGAAAACTACGTAACTAAAACGTGATTAAGAAAAACGTTGATGGGTACTAATATATTTGAACATCTTAAATTTTTATTTAACGTAATTTTCATTTAGTGATAATATGTCTAATACATAAGTAGGATCTACTTCCAAGAGCGCAACGTCACCAGAGGCTTCTAACCAATCATCACGTTTGTGGTTGTTTACATCAGGTTCATTCTTATGATGGACGGAGTTATAGGTCGTAGGAGCTGTCACCTGGAGCACGGAACCCGACATTCGCGGTCGGACGAAAGTAATGATCTGCTAAATGCCCAAACGTCAATGAGTAAGAATCAGCCGGGCTTAGGGATCCTAGCTCAAAATTGATATTTAAGGAGCCCTTGAATAAAGAAATTCCTCATTAATCGAATGGTAACGCGATGATACATAGAAAACCATATTAAAGTGTGATGAGTGGCTAGTTTAAACAACAGAGGGGGATCTTGCAGAGAAGTGGCACAATAAAAACAAGTTGCCGATGTGTGTCAAGAAAGTGGCTTATTGACTAGAAAGGAGATATAAATAAGAAAAGCACATACCTCGACTCTTGTGTACGCACATTTCCAGAAGATCGAACGCGACCACTTACTGTTAAATATGGGCACCACGAAAGGGAACCTCCAGCTGCAACATGGCCTGATCTCATTTAATTATTCTCGCATTATCCAGAAATGTCACCGAAAAATGTCACCGATTCTTCGGTTGTAATCAAGCATAATATGCAGATGCGCGAGCCCGCTTGGGGCTATCTGTTTACTTTCGCGGGGTCAGTATTACACAACTCGCGGCCGCTTTCTGTGTTCCAGTTATATGCGTAGACTGGAGAGGAAGTACGTGTTTATTTTATTTATATTTCCATTCCAGTTAATAACACATTGCATAGTTTTCTTGGATTACTACGCCACTTCGCTGCTAGCTCCTCTAAAGTAGCCTTCCATCAGGTCTTTACGTGGTTATTTATGTATCTTCGTGTTACCAACGGATTATCGGGATTCATTTTGGAGTAGGATCCCTACGTTCGGTGCATTCATTGATATACCGCCATTCAGTAGTTTATTAGTTTAATGTGACAACGAACGTTGGTCTCCATGCTCCGGCTACTTAGTTCTTATGACTTAGTTACGTGAATACAGTTTCCTATAATTCACTTGTTTTTAGAAAGATCTCAAAATTTTTTTGGTGTTAATAGATATTTTGAGGTCAGTTTTTCATGGTCATCATTATGGAGATGTCGCCTGAGGATTGGTTTCCAGCGCCGCGGAAACTGCTTATGATCTGATTATAAAAAGATTGAATGTAGCTGAAGTGCCTTCTTAATCCGCAAGAGACTTCTCTTTTATGTCTACACTACGGACACTTTCAATGGGGTATCTGAATGTCTGTGGAGGAATGGCAGCCCTTTCTTCCTCAAGAGCCGAAACCGGAGAAGCTGGTGTTGTTGGACGCTGAGCTTTGGAACAAAGTTGATGTTCTAACCGTACCATGAAAGTTCCCCTTCCCGCCAGCACAGCTGGTTGCACTTGTGCAGGTGTGACACTCGGAAGTCTCGTGAGAGGGCAGCTGTGGTGGTGTGTGGCCAGCAGCAACTCCACTGCGAGCTTTGCTGCATCAGCGTGATTCATAGGTGGGCAGCATGCTGCTTAAACAAATAATACCGGCAAAATCTGGAAGTCAGTGCTGTGGCCACTGTGGAAGAGGCATACAATCCTATGACGCATTGCTTGGGGTCAGCAGCCCTATTCTCTATTGTCCATATCGTTCAGTTCCGTACAGTAGTGTCGGTAGTGACGTAATTTTCGGTTTGATAGCCGAAGTTGCTATTCTGTGCGGTACTGAGACCTGTTAGCGATGGATCCGTCTGCCGATTATTCGTCTACTGTACCAAGAGGTGGTGACATATCGGTATGGCTGTTCGTTGGGTTGTGTGCTTTGATTGCGGAGATAATATAACATTTAGAAATGTGCAGTGAGTTTTAGTTTTTCGTTAACTGATTAGGTTATATTGAAGAATAGCTGGTAGGCATCTGAGTGGAAAGTGAATTGGTAAATGTTATTATGTATGCATTCATCATGGAAGTGGACATGGTTTGCAATGGGGAAGGAAAGCTTGACGAAGGCGGACAAGGCGATTGAAGGAGAAACAGTGCTGTGTGATTTGGCAACGTAATCTGCGGCAAAAGGCGAACTACTCTGAAACGACCGAGAGCAACTTCATGGCGACGTACAGATTAATCAGGCTGGTGGCGCACAATTCGGTTGAGGATTTGCAGCCATGCCCAAGAGTTACATAACCTCAAGTACTGGTTACCACTGACTCTAGAAATGTGTGGCTAACCCGAAGTTACTCTACCATTGTAACCTATTATCAAGCAATTTTTTGTAGTATACCTCTGGAAAATCCGATTGTTCCTGTCAGGATGTCTATCTGGTCTTCGTTTATCTTTAGTCCTTCCTTCGTGTTTCCAGTTCTCAAACACATTATCAACAGTCGAATTTCTGAGCCTTCGAAGATTGATTTGTTACGCTGGTGATATGGAATGTTCCAATTTACTGAGCTCCGCTGACGCTGCCATATTGCTGTTACGACTTCTGTACCACAACGCAGCACTCCCCGCCTCTTTTTATACTAGATGGTCTGCCTCGTGACAGGAATAGGAGGGTGTCGAGGTCCATATACATGACACTGATTAGACATCTGATTACGTACGCAGCTCCCGTCTGGGGATATGCAGCTCCTACACGACTGAGCCGCCAGCAGATCATACAGAACAAAGTGCTACGAATCATTAGCAACGATCCACGCTACACACGCAACGTGGATCTTCACCAAGAATACTGCCTTTAAACCCTCAAGGAAGTATTAAAAAAACACGCCACACGACTATACAGCAACTCGAGACACTCGAACAATCATTCCATCCTTACTCTGGGAAACTATGATCACAACCATAGGTGGAAGCATAAGCAGCCAAAGACATTATTAGCTAGGGCTTAACCACTTATGGCAAGCTAACATACACCAAATGCCAAAAGTCACAAGCCCCTGCATATCAGCAACGTTGACTGGAAATTACCAGCTGCTATTAGAGCCGAGCAACAGGCCACAGCAGGGACACCGACGAGCTCGCTCACCGACGCACAAACAATTCGCCAACATTACCTTACACTGTGCTTCCGACATATGACCTATCGGAGACAAATAGGATAATAAACCTAACTGTTGCAGGTTGCTTACGCTGAACGAGAGCTCTACACCGGCACCCAGCTGCAGCCGCCGAGCAACACCACCGCACAACGTCAAAGGTATCGACATGCATGATACCCACTACTGTCAAAGCCTACCCTTGCATGACCTCTCTCAGGAAGCGAGACATCCGCTACTGCTCTTACCACCCGACCTAACTATCGTAGATGGGTTTTTTTTCCCTTGGCTCTGGCCTTGGTACTTTTCGTCCTCTGCCCTTCAAACCGCTACCCTTTATTCGATTTCGACCCAATCTATCTCCAGATGAGCGCGTATTAATAGTTAACCTTAACCAGACTTACGCAAACATCGTAGTACCCACATCCTGTGAACCTCACTTTAGTGAAAACTAACCCTTATGCAGAGATGTCAGTAGATCTTTTGAGTTGGACATCATACCGGTGTGGGCGTGGAGGCGCTCCACCTCTATTTAAATTGTGACACACAGCTTCAATTTCGGGTAACACATGAGGTCCGGATACTTTTGATATGACAATTTATGCGAAAATAACTGTACCTCGCCATTATTGACCTCTTCCTGCTAACAGTCATGTAGCACAGGACATATACTTCTGATCAGGACACACAGCTTAATACGGCTCAACGCATCGAATGTCTTTTATGAGCGACTGATAGCAGGGTGACACAGCATAGTAACGTCTGTCGTGAAAAGTAAATCTCCCAACCCAGATATTGCTCTTTAGCGGTGTATTTATTCCATAGTTATAAAGTGTGCATGTAAAAAACTGAATTTCGTCAGAAACAAGCACCTATCTTCCAACATCAGAAAGCATCCTTCCTGCACACTCAGTAAGCTATAACGGTATGTATAATGAATGGAGAAGATGATATTATGAGAAACCTTAGGATTTATTAATGACTTACGTTCTATCGGCATACCCATTCAGCTCTTCATTTACCTCCGATATATTCCAAGTACACAGTGAGCTGCTATAATCTGAGCTATTACTGCGGGTGAATCGCAGCCGCGGATCGGTGGCGCTTAACGATCGGTAAAGGTTCAGACGTTAATGGCCGGCGCACCCGGCCCGGCGCACGTTGGAGGCTGTAGGCGGCCGTGGTGACGCCCGTGATGAACGGCCAGATATAAATCCGAGGAGCGGCCGCCTTGATTAACTGGAGTTTCTGGGCGCACCGCGCAGAGGTCACGCTTTATCCAGCTACCCGCAACCCCACCCCTGCTCCGCTGCCCTCCCACCTTCCGCGCCCTTGTCCTTCACTGTGCACTGCGAGGCAACCACATGCCCTCGTCCAGCCTCCACAGTTCAGGCTCCACAGCCTAAAGCTCTTCAGTTACGTCTCACCAGTAAACGGAAGCTGCTAAATAAATGAACGAGCGGTGTAATGTGTTATTAATTGAAACAAAATATTCACAGTATTGATATTCCACAATAATGTTTGTTTTACCTTTGACTGTAAGCCAGATTTTGGCTTTTAGGCCTTCCTCAGGTAAATTAAGAGCAAACAGATAGTCCCCATAAAATCGACGACATTTTATAAGCTACTGGCCATTAAAATTGCTACACCAAGGTGAAATGCAAATGATAAACGGTTATTCATAGAACAAATATAATAGAACTGGTATCTGATTACATTTTCACCCAATTTGGGTGCATAGATCCTGAGAAATCAGTAAATAGAACAACCACATCTGGCCGTAATAACGGCCTTGATACACCTGGGCATTGAGTCAAACAGAGCTTAGATGGCGTGTACAGGTACTGCTGCCCATGCAGCTTCAATACGGTACCACAGTTCATGAAGAGGACCTGCAACATGCGGTTGTGCATTATCCTGCTGAAATGTAGGGTTTCGCAGGGATCGTCGACGGGACGTTAAACACTAATCTCCTCCTCCTCCTCGTAGGGATCGAATGAAGGGTAGAGCCACGGATCTTAACACATCTGAAATGTAACGTCCACTGTTCAAAGTGCCGTCAATGCGAACAAGAGGTGACCGAGACGTGTTACCAATGGCACCCCATACCATCACGCCGGGTGATACGCCAGTATGGCGATGACGAATACAAGCTTCCAAAGTGCGTTCACCACGATGTCGCCAAACAGGGATGCGACCATCATGATGCTGTAAACATAACCTGGATTTATCCGAAAAAATGACGTTTTGCCATTCGTGCACCCAGCTTCGTCGTTGAGTACACCGTCGCAGGCGCTCCTGTCTGTTGATGCAGCGTCAACGGTAACCTCCGCCATGGTCTCCGAGCTGATAGTCAATGCTGCTGCAAACATCGTCGAACTGTTCGTGCAGATGGTTGTTGACTTGGAAACGTCCCCATCAGTTGATTCAGGGATCGAGACGTAGCTGCACGATCCGTTACAGCCATGCGGGTAAGATGCCTGTAATCTCGACGGTTAGCGATACGAGGCCGTTAGGATACAGCACGGCGTTCCGTATTACCCTCCTGAACCCACCGATTCCATATTCTGCTAACAGTCCTTGGATCTCGACCAACGCGAACAGCAATGTCGCGATACGATAAACCGCAATCGCGATAGGCTGCAGTCCGACCTTTATCAAAGTCGGAAACGTGATGGTGCGCCATTCTCCTTCTTACACGAGGCAACACAACAACGTTTCACCAGGCAACGTCGGTCAACTGCTGTTTGTGTATGAGAAATCGGTTGGAAACTTTCCTCATGTCAGCACGTTGTAGGTGTCGGCACCGGCACCAACCTTGTGTGAATGCTCTGAAAAGCTAATCATTTGCGTATCAGAGCATCTTCTTCCTGTCGGTTAAATTTCGCGTCTGTAGCACTTCATCTTCATGGTGTAGGAATTTTAATGGCCAGTAGTGTAGCTGTAGAAAGATTTTCTTTGATAGCTAAATGTGTATTCGAAAATCACAAACGTAATTAAATAGATCAATAATCTAGAACAAATAAATGTTACATTACATTATGGAAATTTTAAACATTTTCATTGACTGAGCTCCATACATTATTTTGTTACATAATGTATATATAGCAACATCGGTTGCAAAATTTTTTTTCAAATTGACAATGGTTTCGACGGTACTAGTGCAATTTTCATCAGAATAAAAAAAGTACAGAATATCTTAGCAAAAATGCTGTCGTCGAATAAAATTTTAGTGTATTCCCGTGACAACCATGGTCAATATGACAAAAATTTTGTGCAACCAATGTGGCTATATATACATCGTTTAACAATATTACATTATTTTATTTTAAAAGTTTAAGAATTTTCAGACCAAACCAGTATAAAGATACTACCGGCACAGACTGCTATATTTTATTTTGACAAAGTAAGTGGTGACTGATGAACAAGCGAGAGAGGGTGGAGCAGAGAGTAAGTCAGTGAAGTGTGGGTGGAAACAGCTATACTACTTACAACAACCCCATTAGGGGGTATCTTGAAATGAGTCAATAGTCAGTGCCTGCTGCTACTTTAGCAATGGTGAATAATGACACTGTATTTCATTATTGACGTGTAACTGAAGCTTCTGTGATTGTTGTTTACTGATAGAATATCGAGTAATGTTTGTTTTCTGCTTGATTTTCTCTGCCGAGATCACCATATTTCAAATAATTACTGTGGTACGTTGTAAACAATGAAAATGAATAATACAGAAAATAAATAGAAATGTACCTTGAAAGTGTTCTATCTCGGAAACCATTTAGAATAGGGCATATGTCCACATCAAGTTTTTTTTCAGAACCAGTAATGCTATCATCCGTCAAAACATGTAACTTTCGTCCTGGCTCACCCTGTATAATTTGCCATACAAATTTTGCACTCTGATGCAAAGCTGGGCTCTTGTCTTTTCTATTCAACAGAATGTGCACAACAGTACTACTTGTAAAGAAATCATGTGTATATTACTCGGGTGTTAGTTTGCTGGTGGGTACCCTTGTTGTCTTAGCTAAATGTAACAGTGGACCCATTTGTTTACAGTGTGGTTTAGTGCTTCCTGAAGAGAAAGCGAAAGTGCTGTTCTCCTCTGTCGTTTCTGTCTGCTATGGTAGTTACATATTAGGGTGGGGCTATAACCATTACTACAACTGTTTCTTAAATTACTTTTAATCCATTTGGAAAATCTCATTTCATTTGTGTGGTAGGTAACAGGCGATGCACTCGGAAGGCTGCATGTTTGTGTTACAGATTGATGGGTGTTGGCAGGTATTACTGTGTCTGTAGAAGAAACTTCCTTTGAGATTTTAGTAAGTCTATGAGTCTCCAAGTATCGTCACCGTATTTTGTAAAGGATATATGTTTTTTATTGATTTATTTAAATATACTAACAAAGGTTATTTCATCATGAAGAACTAAACTGATACCCTGATTCTGAAATCAGGAATATAGTCTTTGACATCCAAGGGTGGTGTACCAATAATTTAGAGACCATTGCACACTACATTGAAACCTGGAAATACTCCTTTCCATTAAGTTATCAGTCTTCTGACTGGTTTGATACGGGGCATCACAAATATTTCTTCCTGTGCAAACCTCTTCAACTCAAAGTAGCACGCAGTCTATATCCTCAATTATTTTTTGGATAAATTCTAGTCTCTGTCTTTCCGTACCGCTTTCACCTTCTATAGGTCCCTTGTGTATTAGAACATGTCCTGTCATCCTTCCCCATCTTTATATCAACGTTTTCTTCAGCCTAGTTAACTTTCAGCACCTTTATATGTCACGATATCTCAAACGCTTCGAGTTTCGTCCTGTCCGGTTTCATTACAGTCCATGACTCATTTCTATCCAATGCTCTGTGCCCTACGCACGTTTTCAGACACATACCCTCAAACTAAGGCCAATGTTTGATGACAACAGACCTCGTTTGAGAAAGTATGCTATTTTTGCCTGTGCTAGTTCGCGTTTATGTCTACCTTGCTTCTCTGTCATGTGATATTTTGCTCCCTGGGTAGTAGTAATTCTTCATAGTAGAATTGCTTCACTTCATATTCTTCATGGTGACAAGTAATGTCATCACAGAATCTTATAACTGATGTTTTTTCATCAAAAATTTTAATTCCTTCGTTGAACTTTTATTTTATTTCGGTTACACTTCTTCGATATTAAACTGTGGGGCAACAGGCTACACTTTTGTCTTACATCGGTTTGTACTCTAGAAAGGAGCTAAGCCTTTTGTTTATACTGGCCTTCTTAGAGAGAATTAGTCCAACAAGATAGGCTCGAGAGTAGTTGTGGTATCTAGAGACTGGGAGAGAGAATTGACAGTATTCATGCACTGTGGGCGAGTAGTGTTTGGTCCCGTGACAGCTGTACAGACAAAATTATTGCATTCATAAGTCACAAAATTGTAATCTGTTATTTAAGTTCAATTAAAAGGAAATCAAAAAATGAAGTTCGCCTACCGATCGAAAAAATCGAAAATTTACCCTGTAACATTACGGCGAATGCTGACAGCAGCGGAAAGAGATGTTTCATTATAGCAAATGCGTATTTGTTGATACAGAGTGACAATTTTTGAACTATATGAAACAAAATCGTCGTAACTTCTTCACGGTTTGCCTTAGGAAGTTAAAACTGCATTAGCGGTAGGACGTTCGTACTTCACGGTTGGCCGTGGTGCATGTTGACACTTAGTATAGGCCTGCATGGTTTCGTTTAGTCCACTTTCATTTAGATAGGTCCGTCAGTAAGCAAAATTGGCGCATTTCGGGAACCACTGATACACTTTTCGGGATCTAGAAGTCTCTTCGGCTTCAACGGGTGACTGTGTGGTGTTCAGTGTCCAGTCACGGAGTATTCGGTGCGATATTTCTTGATGGAACGGTGGCTAATGAACGGTACGTGAAGGTTTTGGAAGATTATTTCGTCCCCATCATCCATAGCTGCCCTGATTTCGACAAGATGTAGTTCACACAATATGAAGTTCGACCCCATAGAAGCAGGAGAGCGTTTGATTTCGTGGAGGAGCACTCTGGGGATCGCATTCTAGCTCTAGGGTATCCAGAGGATACTGGCATGGGCCTCGAGTGGCCACCATATTCTCCGCATCTGAACACATGTGACCACTTTTTGTGGGGCTATATTAAAGACAAGGTGTACAGGAATAACCGTAAAAACCATTGCTTAGCTGAAAACAGTCATTCAGGATGTCATCGACAGCATCAGCGTTCCCACACTCTTCAGCGGGTCATGCAACATTACGTGATTCGTCTGCGCCACATGATCGCCAGAGATGCCAGGCACATCGAACATGTCATAGCCTAAATCTGAATACCAGTAGTGACGTTTACAAGCTTAACAAAGTGTGTGCACACCGTAGTTTGTAACTAATTTACGTTTCTTCCTTCAAATGGTTCACTCTTTATCTGGCAAGGACGGCAGCATTAGCCGGCCGTTGTGGCCGTGCGCTTCTAGGCGCTTCAGTCTGGAACCGCGTGACCGCTACGGTCGCAGGTTCGAATCCTTCCTCGGGCATGGATGTGTTTGATGTCCTTAGGTTAGTTAGGTTTAAGTAGTTCTAAGTTCTAAGGGACCGATGACCACAGATGTTAAGTCCCATAGTGCTCAGAGCCATTTGAACCATTTGAACGGCAGCATCAAATTCGTTAGTGTTAATGTACGATGGATATCAACACAAGGGCAGCACGTGCAAACTGGAAAGGTAGAAATTAAATTTCGTAGGTAGGTGAGTGGGTGATACACGCTACAGGTTAGGAGGAAAAATTAACTGAATATGTGCTGAACAAAGAAATAACGAATAACAGTCACCACTGAAATACAAACATTAATATTGAGGAAAGCGGACCAAATGGGTAACGCATTGCTATATTCAAAGGCCCCAGGACTATGTCTAGCCTCTTTTGTGCACAATTACATCATTCCTCTCGATGTTTGACATTTTAATCTAACGTGCATCTACTGTGTGTGGGAGACAGTAACGGAAGCGTGTCTGCTATGTAGGGCCATGTTTGTGTCCCATGTATCTAGATGAGTGAAAGACAAGGTGAAAACTGATACCACCACATTGCTACTCCTCCGTACTTGCACCACGGGAGCAACCGAATTCAGCGTCCCCAATCGACTGAAGTACCTCCATAGTCACGTGCTCTCACTCACTGAGACACTTTGGAAGGATTCTGGACAGTAGCACAAAGTCTATTGACTATGAGCCTTAGGCCACAACCCCCACCCCCCACCCCCAACTCCCCATCTCTTCTTGTCTTTCGAGAAAACGTTTCTTCCAAGTTGGATTCGAACAAGCACCTCGATGTCGTCTGCCAACGGACGTGTCTGCGTTCGCTCTCTCGGCAACGCATGCATTTGGCAGAAAAACTGTACGATACTCGTTCTAAATCCTTTCTCTACTAACGTTCTAAAGAAGGTGAGAAAGGTTTTACCACTATCTGTAATCTAAGAGGATACCACTTCGACTAATCTTTAGTTTTGCATATCATTATTACGGAGAATACTTCGGTTACACGATTAATCTAAAAGCCGTAAATTGAACTAAATACCTAGGTATTACAGTTACGAACAACTTAAACAGGAAAGAACACATGCAAAATGTTGTGGAGAAGGCTAACCAAAGGCTCCGTTTTATTGGCAGGAAACTTAGAAAACGTAGCTAACCTACTAAGGAGACTGCTTACGCTACGCTTGTCCGTCCTATTTTAGAATACTGCTGTGCGGTGTGGGATCCTTACCAGATAGGACTGACGGAGTACATCGAAAAAGTTCAAAGGCAGGAAACACGTTTTTTATTATCGAGAAATATGGGAGAGAGTGTCACAGAAATGATACAGGATTTGTGCTGGAAATCATTAAAAGAAAGGCGCTTTTCGTTGTGACGGAATCTTCTCAAGAAATTCCGATCACCAACTTTCTCCTCCGAATGTGAGAATATTTTGTTGACACGGACCTACATAGGGCGGAATGATCACCACGATAAAATAAGGGAAATTAGAGCTCGGACGGAAAGATAAGCGTACATTCTTTCCGCGCGCTATACGAGATTGGAGTTATAGAGAATTGTAAAGGTGGTTCAATGAATCCTCTGCCAGGCACTTAAATGTGATTTGCAGAGTATCCATGTAGATGTAGATGAAACTGCTTTAGAGCACTGTTACACTGAATTTTGAGGCGCTCTTATCTTCCCTCCGGCTCAACAGGTAGGGCCTGGATGGGTGAGGCGCTGAACTCACACCAGGCGAATTTGATGACATGCAGGCAACAGCACTAATTCAGAATTAACTAGAAAGAATGTCTACGGTGTGGGATGTCAATGGTGACATCGACTGAGAGCAAAGCCGGAGTACTCTGGGCGGTATCGGGCAAGCGGTGGAGTGGCTGGTGTCTGTGGCTGTTGGACGCGCTGGCTGCACATGTTCCCTCTGGCATTACTGGGCGAAGCAGTTTCGGCGGTCCATAGTCTGTTGACGTAGCTAGTCGGTAGCTCGGTATGGAGGGGGTCACATCTACCTTTGCCAGCGCCGAGATCCACTAGTGACGGCGGTGGACATGCGCGGTGGACATGCAATGACTAGGGCGCTGGGTCTGGATGAGGCGTCGGTCGTGCTTGTCTTCATATTCAGCGTGGCTGTGCATGACATGATCACAATGACAGCAAAGAGTTTTATGAGCGCCAGTAAGGAAGACACACTGGAGAGGAAAGCGCTTTGGAGCTGAGCCGCGTAATTTGCAGCAGTACCAACGCACGCTGGAGGTCATGGCCATCTATATATCGTTGAGCTGGTAACGGACAGTGTCTTTTTCTGTTGCGAAGAAGAAGATGTCAGCTCACAGCCAGAGATGAGAAACTGCAAAGATGTCAGTAAACGCAAAACAGTGCTTAGTTCTGTGCCAGTTAGATTCTCTACGGCACTTCTGAATTCATGCAATAGCTATCGATTGAAATAGTTCATCTGCCTGTTTTGCTGTCTGTCCATCGGTGGTGTTTCGTGGGTTGGTATTAGGTGGCGCTGTCGACATACTGATGAGGTGCCCCTAGGTGGGCCTGAGTGGCTTGTCGGTGGTGAATAGGATAACAGCGTTGTCTGTGTGTTCTGCAGTGACAATATTGAGTTTGGCTTTGCCGTAGATCTGCAGTCCGTCCGGCGCCACAAGACGGGTTTGTAGCTCTTAGAAGAGTTCTGTGTACCACTCAATCGCTGTCGCTTGAAGATCTGTTACAAGGTTTCAGTGATTCTAAGGACCAGAGCAATTTGTGGCTGATTGGTGCTGCTGCTGCTGTGAGCATCCAACGGCGTGTTTTGCAGCACGTCACACCGTAGTTTGTGGTTTTGTGAGTGGCGTGTGTAATTTGCTCGCGTCAGGGCCAATTACCTTTTACACCCAAATGCTACAAGACAATAGTGGGACGGGACACCGCCGTGAAGTATAATTAACGTTGCCTCGCTGCTATGTGTTGCACTAAGATCTCATTGGAATAATGAAGTTTGTGGCGTTCAACTGGTTCCCTTTGTGATCGAGTGTGGATCAACGCATTGTTCCCATTGGTGATATGGGACCGAGTGTTAAGGCGTTGTAAGCACGTACTAGCTAAAAGGCTTGGTTGTTTCCATATCCTCGATCCTATTGTTCAGTATTTGCTTGTTTGTGTGTAAAGTGCGGAATCACTTGACTCGGGTTGTATTAGGAACCAGTGGAACTTTTAATGTGGAAGGTTTGATATCAGTCTGAATTATCTTGTCGGATGAGCAGACGATTCCAGGGATGGACTCGTTTGTTGATGGGAGGTACGTTTGGTCGTTTGTTACGCGGCGTCCGCCTTATTTGTTTAACTTAAAAAACTACTGTTGTATCATTGTTCCGTCTTCTACTGAGGATAATCTTTGTGGCAGCTGCCTAATTAGTTGCAGTGTACCACTGTATTCAGATGTTTAACCTAAGTTACAGGTTGACCGTAATTTGTATTTATTTTGTACGGTCGCTTTCAAAGTGTTTGAATTACAGACCACCCTTCTTTCCATTGAACTACGGCACACAACAACTAACGAAAACTTCCGCAGACAATCTGACTACTCTGTGAAGTAGTACGTTAAGGCTCATTGCGTCCTGTTATTCTAATTTACAGCTTCGTGTGCGTAACTGTATTGCGCTGGCGTGGTGGTTGCAAATTTAATTTGTGAGACCCAGACTTCAAAGCATTACTTAATGCTAAGTATAGCTATTTCAGATAGCGAGGCCGAGGTGTTATTTTAAGGAAACTTGTTGCTTCGGGTGTGACTGTATTGCACCGGCGTTTTGGTGTGTATATGTTACAGTCCTGTGCGGCCCAGTCTTATGGTCGTTACTTGAAAAAAGTTACATTACTATTGCTGATATATTTGTTGTGATTCTTTCATGAGCCTACAGGTCGTATTCCGTGAATATAGCCTATCTGATCATCTGCTCGGAGGTTTTGTTAAAGAACTTAACAGCTGCCAAGGTTGCCATTGGCCTTTTAGAAGTTCTTTTAGTATTATTAGTTAAGCTACTCTTGTATAGTTTGTAATATTATTATTGCTGTAGCTTTAAATTGATCGGCTAGTTACATTAAATCTGATTATGATGGAATCGAATAATTGAATTTTTGGAGGCAAATCTTTCAACCTTCTTGAAAACTTTATATTTCTGTGAAGGGTGTTGCACAGTCGGATTTTATAAAGGTGCTAACTGTTTTGTGCAAAGTTTCCCTCTTGTTACGGTAGTTTTCAGGGTCTGGATTAACCCTCACAATACCAAGTATGGAGGGGGGTTACGTGCACACTTTTTGAAAAGAAATTTACTGTTTTTAATTGTTTCTTTATGATATTCCACAACTGTTTTAAATTTTTCGATAGAATTTAACCAAAAAATTTAATGTCAATAGTGAATGGTATTAGTAGTGAATGCGAATTTTCGCAACGAATGTCATATTCATTTTTTCAGGTTCAGGACCCTACTTACTCATCTACATAACTTTAAACGCTATTTTGGGTATGAAAATCAACGACTTTTAACGAAATTTGTACTTTTTATAATGTTTTGTCATGGTCATAATGCACCCCCCTATTAGGTGAAAATATTGCAGAAAACCGCATCACTTACTGGCAGACATTGATAATATTCTACTTAGTCATCAAAATTCAAGCGTTGTGGTGTGTACTTGTAACTGTTATTGTGGTTTGAAGCCTAGCACGCCAGTGAGAAGTTTTGTCAAGTGAATTACAGAATAGCTCAGCTGAGCCAAAGATATAAGACAGTTATATCGTGAAAATACCGAGCGCGGAAAGATGTGATTCTCTTATTATTTATTAGTGATGGGAAACTGTGTATTGTACTTATCTTTGTATTTTAAAGTTAGCTCTGTGAAGTTGTGTTGTTGTTTGGGTATAGAGACTGAAAGTTGATGGTAGTGGATCGTAGATCTCATACAGGCGAGTGATTTTCTTAGATGTACGGTGTGATTCGCTGTGTCATTAGTAAACTCTATTATGAGGTGATACTATTATCATTTTAGCTGTTGCCCATTTGCAAAGTCACTTGGGCAGAGCTAAGGTTTATATCAAAGCACTCAATACAAGTTGTCTTCTTAGATACTTCCGCCGCACATTAATAGCACGAAAATTTGTTTTTGTATCTGCGTGAAATATTGTTTAGGTCTGAGATAAACTGTTT
Source organism: Schistocerca americana (assembly GCF_021461395.2). Taxonomy (NCBI): domain Eukaryota; kingdom Metazoa; phylum Arthropoda; class Insecta; order Orthoptera; family Acrididae; genus Schistocerca; species Schistocerca americana. Next base: position 105,413,348 of record NC_060123.1, read on the forward strand.
CGTAATCAAGGACACAAGTTTTAATTGCGTTTCGTTTTCCATTTTATGAAACGTATACTGTTAATAAAGGGATTTAGCATACGCCCACACTAGCACCACTCACAGTCGTACCATAGTCCACCCAGATAATGTGCTACATTCGGCAGCAGAGCATGGTTGGCCACTGTGGTGGTGTGATGGTCCTAGCCTTAGCAATTTCTTGTTTGGAAGTAGTGTCTTGTAATACTTTCTCATTTTGCAGGTATGGTCTTCAGGGGTATGTCGAGTGCGACGTGATTATTGAAGAAGGAAGTGGTTTGAAGAGGTGTCCATTCGAGAGCGGGCCACTCTTAGCACTGTGCCCTAGTTGACAAATCGGCTACTGGAGTTGACACTTGGGGAGCGGATGAACGTGTGTAAGGCATCTGAAAACATTCACAAGTCCCTCACGGAGACTGAGTTCATATTGAAGTTTATTGTGAGTGAAATACCTCTCCTCGTCCAGTTACAAATATTACCGGCTAGTGACACACATACACAAATGGGTACATAATTTTTATTTATTTTTAGCTATCGTGGGAGAAAGTATAAAAACAGCACAATACTACATTAGGCACTTTGGGTATACATCGTTAATAGTCATTTACTTTCAGCGTCTTTTTTGCAGGGTAGCATGATGGATTAGAAAGTTCTGCAATGGGACGAGACAAATCGAGTGGGGAAGTAGAAGCACTAGAACTGGATAGTCGAAATACATAGCAGTTAGTTAGGTTTCCTCATACTTTATCAATCATTATGAATAGTCGTGAGTTTTCTGTAGATTCAGTTGTAGTATCTGTGACTTTCTTGGAGAAGGAACATGGATCTCAGTTCTATGATGTGGATAACTATTTTGTTCTTTATTTCTTGTTATGCCACTGTGTGTGGTGTTTCCACCTTGTAACTTCGGAATTGTGTGTGCTTCTCCTTGCGGGTGCGGTACAGGATGCTGGCTGATCGATGACCTAGTCGAGGGCAGGGGAGCATTAGGCACTAGTTCGTAACTTAGGTGACTATTTTCCGCGCTTTCTATTAATTGGTGCCTTCGTCGTAGGCGTAACTGTTTTTGAAGCAGTTCTCATCTTATTTACTAAGTATAGGTTTATTATGGCAGTGCCTGTCATACGACTGTCAACCCCTCTTCTAACATTGAGCAGGAACCAATTTTGCAGTGGAGAGTTTGTTCCATGTAACTGAATTTCCTGGCACTCTTGTTTTCGCGCCTGCCCAGCCTGTTGTGCTAGGCAAGTGAGGTACTAATATCACAAAGAGGATGAGCTTGATGGCATTACCTGGAAGAAGAGAGACAACGGAAGGAGATCTATGGTCTGGAACACTAGTGACAACATCGAATTGGGCAGAACTGTGGCACGCACGGGACAACGAGAACGTGTCGTGGAGCGATGGCTGTTCCTGATGGTCTCTCCGGCCGCACTTACACTGTTGTTGTTGTAGTCATCAGCACTGAGACTGGTCTGATGCAGCTCTCCGTGCCACGCTATCCTGTGCAAGCTGCTTCATCTCCCAGTACGTACTGCAGCCTACGTCCTTCTGAATCTGCTTAGTGTGTTCATCTCTAGGTCTCCATCTACGATTGTTACCCTCCACGCTGCCCTCCAATAATAAATTGGTGATCCCTAGATGCCTCAGAACATGTCCTACCAACCGATCCCTTCTTCTAGTCAAGTTGTGCCACAAACTCCTCTGCTCCCCAATTCCATTCAATACCTCCTCATTAGTTATGTGATCTACCCATTTAATCTTCAGCATTCTTCTGTAGCACCACATTTCGAAAGCTTCTGTTCTCTTCTCATCCAAACTATTTACCGTCCATGCTTCACTTCCATACATGGCTACACTTCATACAATTACTTTCAGCCGGCCGCGGTGGTCTAGCGGTTCTGGCGCTGCAGTCCGGAACCGCGGGACTGCTACGGTCGCAGGTTCGAATCCTGCCTCGGGCATGGATGTGTGTGATGTCCTTAGGTTAGTTGGGTTTAAGTAGTTCTAAGTTCTAGGGGACTTATGACCTCAGATGTTGAGTCCCATAGTGCTAAGAGCCATTTAAAATTACTTTCAGAAACCACTTCCTGACACTTAAATCTATACTCGATGTTAACAAATTTCTCGTCTTCAGAAACGCTTTCCTTGCCATTGCCAGTCTACATTTTATATCCTCTCTACTTCGACCATCATCAGTTATTTTGCTCCCCAAATAGCAAAACTCCTTTACTACTTTGTATCATTTCTTAATCTAATTCCCTCAGCATCACCCGATTTAATTCGACTACATTCCATTACCCTCGTTTTGCTTTTATTGATGTACATCTTATACCCTCCTTTCACGACACAGTGACAAAAGTATCCGGACACCCCTAAATACTTACGTATTTTATATTAGCTGCATTGTGCTGCCACCTACTACCAGGTAATCCATATCAGCGACCTCAGTAGTCATTAGGCGTCGTGAGAGAGCAGAATAGGGCGCTCCGCGACACTCACGACTTCCAACATGGTCAGGTGATTGGCTATCATTTGCGCTATAAGCCGGTACCCGAGATTTACACACTCCTAAACATCCCTAGGTCCTTGTGTCTGATGTGACACTCAAGGGGAAACGTGAAGGGACACGCTCAGCACTAAATCCCACAGGCCAACCTCGTCTGTTGACTGAAAAAATCTGCCGACAGTTGAAGAGGGTCGTAATGTGCTACAGGCGTACATCTATCCACACCATCACACAAGAATTTTAAATCGCATCTGAATCCTCTGCAAGTTCTATGACAGTTAGGCGGGAGGTGAGAAAACTGGGATTTCATGGTCGAGCGGCTGCTCATAAGCCACACATCACATCGGTAAAAGCCAAACGACACAATGTTTGGTGTAAGGAGCGTAAACATTGGACGATTGAACTGTGGAAAAACGTTGTGTGGATTGAAGAATAACGGTACACAATGTGGGGATCTGGAAGCGGGGTGTAAGTACGGCGAATGCCCGGTGAGCGTCATCTGCCAACGTGTGTAGTGCCAAGAGTAAAATTCAGAGGCGGTGGTGTTATGGTGTGATAGTGTTTTTCATGGAACGGGCTTGCTACACTTGTTGTTTTGCCTGGCTCTACCACAGCACAGACCTACATTGATGTTACAAGCACCTTCTTTCATCCCACTGTTGAGGAGCAATTCGGGGATGGCGATTGCGTCTTTCAACACGATCGAGCAGCTGTTCGTGATGCTCGGCCTGTGGTGGAGTGGTTGCACGACAGTAACATCAGTGTATTGGACTAGCCTGCACAGAGCCCTGACCTGAATCCTATTGAACACCTTTGGGAGGGTTAGGAAACCAGACATTGCGACAGGCCTCACCGACCGACCACGATACCTGACCTCAGTTTAATACTCCGTAGAGGATGGGCTGCCATTCCCCAAGAATCCTTATAGCACCTGACTGAACGTATGCCTGCGTGAATGGAAGCTGTCATCAACGCTGACGGTAGGCCAACACCTTATTGAATTCCAGAATTGTTGATGAAGGGGTCCACGAACTTGTAAGTCATATCCAGCCAGGTGTCCAGATACTTTTGATCACATGGTGTATTTTCGCTGTTCTTTCCACATACCAGAGTCTTTTGGAGGAGCTATTCAGCACAGCAGTGCGGAAGTGGCTCCTTGTGCCAGAGGCACAAGGCAAACGACAAGTGCGACGCCGGACAAGAAAGGCACCTAGGCTGTGTTCTTCTTCATATTCCTCGTCGCTGGCCAATGCGTGGTTGGTGAAGGTCCAAGCCATTCCAGAATCATCTTGCTCGACTGTTAAGGGGCGAGGTGGAGGTGGAGCAGTATAAGCAACTGTAACAGCATGCCTGCGGACAAGAAAGGCAACAATCTGTCGATTGGAACGCCGTGTGGAATAGCCAACCAATGCTACAGAGTCATCGAGGTGCAACCACTGAGTCACGTTGGCAGTGCCGAGACGCTGGCAAAGGTGCAGCCTTTTATCATTTGACGTTAAAATCTTCTGGCTTATTAGGACGTGTCATATTTCCTTTCATGTGATCGTCATTTAGACCCCTTTTCTGGGATCTTCCTCAGGATCTTCTTGTGTCCACTACTGCTAGAAGGGTCGAAACGTCAATGATTTTAGAGGCGATATGACGTGGCCTAATAACCCAGAGGATTTTAATTTCAGACTTTCTATTATTTGCTTGCCGCCTTATATGCAGTGCAGCGTCTGTAGGGCTTGTGCACATATACCGGCAATGAATGTCGGCTGTGTGCCTGCCTTTGTTGTTTACTGAGTTCGATACCTGGATGGAGGTTGAGGAACTGCAGGCGACAAATGCAGTCTCTCAGCCTACCATGTTCTCGCCACCGTTTTGAAAGTGCAGTGCCTCGGTACATACAACGCTCGCATGTTCAGATGAATACTGAAGTAACGGAAATATATTACCATGTCAGAGATCGCTGGTTTTTTGTTGTTTACCGGTCACATCTGTTGGTAGAGAGGATTTGTTTTCCTCTTTACTGATGAGTCCTAGTAAAGTAGCGTGGTGCTTACCAACAGTGTGGCTTATCAGTGTTTAAGCGACGTGGCAGGTCGTCTTTGTGTTGTTGAGTTTCGATTGGCGTTGCTTAGGAAGCAGTGTACTTCGTCTGTACGATCGACTTCGTCTTAAGTTGTCTTGTCGTCTATTATGGCGATAACCTTGACGGTAGTGTCTTTTTGATCATGTTTTTATCAAGTATTGCATATTGTCAGTGTTCTCATTTACTCTGAGTTTGTGTCTTTTTGAGTTATATTTATATGGGATTTGTTTATGATAAGAGTTTTCCTCGTCAATTCTCTATTTTTATCAATTTGGCTTCTCTTTTGGTCATTATGTATGACTTTAGGCAATGTAAGGAAATCTTATTTTTCTTTAGTTCTGGAAGGAACCCCTAACTGTTTTCTTCACTGTGTTTTGTGAGCTCGTAGTGTCGAGAGTGTGTCGAGATAGTACCATGTCTATAAGAGACCCATCAAGATTAAAAGTATGATTCAATGTTTTTGTAACAGTTCGACTCTGTTAAGGTTTATAGTGCTTGTTGAAATGTGTGTGAAATGTTATGGGGCTTAACAGCTAAGGTCATCAGTCCCTAAGCTTACACACTACTTAACCTAAATTATCCTAAGGATAAACACACACACCCATGCCCGAGGGAGGACTCGAATCTCCACCGGGACTAGCTGTACAGTCCATGACTGCAATGCTTGTTGCACTAATATTTCTTTTTAATGTGTACTTTAATGTGTGAGTCAAAGAGATATTTAACGCCTGCAGAATTTAATTGTAAATGTTTCTTTGGATTGCCAACGTCAAAGATGGGTTTCACTTATTGAACAATGTGACCTAATTAAAATGGCAAATAAACTGGGTCGTGATTGTTTGTAAAATCGGTCTTGTCAGTACGCTGATACTTTATTAATAGATGGTAGCTTGGAACTATATATATATATATATATATATATATATATATATATATATATATATATATCCAGTAAGCTCCCAGCACGTCCCACTCCCGACTAGCCATGCTCTTACCACAACAACAAACCAATATTCGGCCGCACAGGAAGTAGACGTGTTGGCAGATGTTCTCTGATCACCAAGCTTTGCACCAGTGTCTTAAAACAAATTTGAGACCTCCCTGTAGTGAAGTGACGAGATGTGACACTGTTGACGGCGAACTACCATCAGATGAAGGCGCTAAGACAAGCGCTCTGCTTGCTGCTGCTAGAGAGGAGTCGGCTGTGTGTCAGCATAAATTTCATCCTTACCCATTCATCACACAGCACAAACATTAAACTACATTGACACACCCACGACACTCTATACATTGAAGGAACCTTATACACCAAGTGGAAAATGTCCATTGAACTTGGAGAGAGAAAACCATGAAAATGTTGTATGTTGTCGGTTCTGGAGCCGGATTCTGAAACGAGACTGTGTTAATAATTTAGCACTCTAGCTATTCACCATCATCTTTTGACACTAAGCTAAAGTAGTAAGAGGCTGGAGCCGTCGATCCCCAACCAGGCCCCTGAAAGCCTCCAGTGCGTACGTCAGAGTACTTCAGTAATGTGCAAGTGCTATGCCACCGTTACAGAATAAACTTATACTGAGCAACACGTTTCAAACTGTGCAAAATAAAGATAAAAAAAAACCAAAAACAGCTTGGTATAATCCTATATCAGCATCTAATTTGGACACCACAGACCACCACAACATCCTACCATTCGTCCTCTTGCTATTTTACGATTTTCACACTAAAAGACAATTCTTCCAAATCGCTGTTAGTGAGACGTATTGTTTGAAAATATGGTCCTTTGTGTGATCTGCAGAATGCGTCATGGCGCATGTGTCCAAATGGAAGATGTGGCTTCGTAATGTCCATTATTAGGTGTCTCAGTCACGAATATTTCGATATCTTTCCTTAGACATCGAGTATTGATCGTCGTTTCACAATTGCATTGATGCCCTGTAGTACCTCCTTGTCCATTTAAGGCCCATGCCTGAGCAACGAACTGCGCGATAATTTGCGTGTGACTGAAATACATGTTGTTTTCAACACTAAACTAAAGCTGTTGTTAATTTAGCTTCCCTCATGGTAGGTTCCTTCAGCCTTCGTATTAACAGTGGACTAGTATCCTGGAGATTGCCTATTTTCATCATTATCACTTTTACGTGCATTACTTCAAGATGTAATAAAATCTGCAATTTTTTGTATAGAAGGCTGTGGACCGCTGTGTTATAAAAGTTAAATTACGTGTTTATATTGGTCATGTCCAGAAGAGGATCGGTACCATGTTGAAGAAGTTGAAACAAAGTTTCTGATGGTAAAACCGTAAGAGGCAGGCTGACAGACAAAATGATTTAGGAACTACAGCAGTATTATGAGATGGCCATTATGAATAACACTGAGGATTTGTTGAAAATGAAGAAGGTAGTATGGGCTACTTTCTTCCACAGACTGTCAGCTGACGAAAAACCGGTACACCATCTTTACCTTCCTGGACCTGATTCATTGTACAATTAACGCAATGCCCAGTACTCAAACAGTTCACACAGCCAGTGTCTGCGTGGTCAGATTCAAAATCCCAATGAGCCGTTCAGTAATCTTATATGGACCCGCTTACCAAAAAAATGTTTTTGTTGGAATGAATACACTAAAGTGTGTGTGTATGTGTGGGGGGGGGGGGGGGGGGTCAGTGATGCTGTTATTGGCTTTAATGATGGCAACATTGATAGGGTGAATGTGCTACAGCGTATGGCAGTTAATCCTGGAGCAAATTGTATGAGAGAACTTGAACGGATGGACAAGGTTCGCATTGATAAAGCAGAGTATGCAGCACAGTTGGCCACTAAGGAGTCTAGGAGGAACAAAAGAAGAAAAAACTTGGAAAAAGATCAACAGGATTATATGCAGTCCGGTGCAGGGTGCTTCTGAGTGACTAAAAATTTAAACAAATTAGCATTTATTAAGCGAGTTACAGTCTTATGAAACTGTAGAAGAACTTCCTGAAAATTTACATTTTCTATTGCATTTTTCCCTAAATTTGAGAAACCACTTCGAGTAGGGTATTCAAATTTTCAGGGAGTCATAACATACCTATGCTGAGTCCACTGAACAAAATGAAGAATATAATGTTATGTATAATTAAAATTATTTAGGATGACGTACAAAAAAACACACTAAAATTTTAACCATGTAATTAAAAACTGTATTTCCGAAAGCAGTGGCTGAAATGAAATTATTGTAGTTCAGTTGACTCAGAACATACCGTCTAATATCCTGCAAAAGTTTCATGTCAATGGCTCCCGTGGTTCCTGAAATATAGGCAAGCCAAGGCACTAAATTTGACATTGTCGGGATAGGGCGTTCTAACTCCCCTTAATTTATATGAAATATATAATAGGGAAAGAGAAGGAAGGGATGGGTGGGAGCTTGTGATTTCCATCTGCATAGAGCATTGTGGAACAGATTGTCGTAAGATTGAAAAATGTTCCGATCGTTGCACAGAAAATAGCAAATACGTCCTGGGCAGAGTTAGGGATCCAACAGTGAAGAACTAGCGTTTCGACGTACCTCGTAGCTTCAAAGAATTTAATTTTAGTTCACATTATCTTGATATATTCGCGCTTATTTACGAGGTAGCCCTATTTCCCCAGTAGAATTAGTTAGACTAATTCATTTTTACAAGTGTGCTGAGGGTGTATGAACAAATGGATGCATATTTATATGTTTCTGGAGAGTGGGATGCATATACAATAGGAAGTATCAGAGAGTGGGGGTGCATCTATACTAGGACTCGTTTGAGAGGTGGAATGTATGCATCCTAAACTTTAACGACACTTGGTGTGCTGTTGCACGACAATACAAATGCTCTTTTGAATATAGTAGGACACATTTGAGAGGTGGAATGTATGCATCCTAAATTTTAACGACACTTGGTGTGCTGTTACACGACAATACAAATGCTCTTTCGAATATACTAGAACACATTTGAGAGGTGGAATGTATGCATCCTAAACTTTAATGACATGTGGTGTGCTGTTACACGACAGTACAAATGCTGGCGTATGATGGCGTTTGTCATGTTATACGGCATAACATCATGTACCGGGTCACCTTGCTTGGCACGATATTACATGACATGGGTACTAATACTATCAAGAAAAGAAAGCTCTAGTACATCAAGACGTTTTTCTTTAAACATCCTTGAAGATGCCAGGTAAGTCGAAATGCTAGTTCCCTTCTTTTACATCCCTAACTCTGCCCAGTACATATTGGTCTTATTTGTTCTGCGGTAGGAGCATTTTGGATTCTGGTTGTTATTATGACCCCATAAGTCGTATTATATGTACCGGGTGATCAAAAAGTCAGCATAAATTTGAAAACTGAATAAATCACGGAATAATGTAGATAGAGAGGTACAAATTGACAAACATGCTAGAAATGTCGTGGGGTTTTATTAGAACCGAAAAAATACAAAAGTTCAAAAAATGTCCGACAGATGGCGCTTCATCTGATCAGAATAGCAATAATTAGCATAACAAAGTAAGACAAAGCAAAGATGATGTTCTTTACAGGATATGCTCAATATGTCCACCATGATTCCTCAACAATAGCTGTAGTCGAGGAATAATGTTGTGAACAGCACTGTAAAGCAGGTCTGGAGTTATGGTGAGGCACTGGCGTCGGATGTTGTCTTTCAGCATCCATAGATATGTATGTCGATCACGATACACTTGCGACTTCAGGTAACCGCAAAGCCAATAATCGCACGGACTGAGGTCTGGGGACCTGGGCGGCCAAGCATGACAAAAGTGGCGGCTGAGCACACGATCATCACCAAATGACGCCCGCTAGAGATCTTTCATGCGTCTAGCAATATGGGGTGGAGCGCCATCCTGGATAAGCGTCGTATTCCAGCAGGTGTTTATCAGCCAGGCTGGGGATGATGGGATTCTGTAACATATCGGCGTACCTCTCACCCGTCACGGTAGCAGTTACAAAACCATAACAACTCATTTCCGCGAAGAAAAAAGGCCCGATAACGGTAGATGTGTTAAATCCTACCGTTACCGTGACTTTCTCACCGTGCAGTGGAGTTTCCACGACAGTTCTAGGATTTTCGGTAGCCCAAATTCTGCAGTTGTGGGCGTTGACAGACCCTCGGAGCGTGAACTGAGCTTCGTTGGTCCGCAACTCCTTAATCAACCAGTCGTCATCTTCCGCCATCTTTTGAAACGCCCACTGCGCAAATGCCCTCCGGTTCACTAAATCGCTAGGTAAGAGTTCATGATGCCAATGGATTTTCTACGGATAGCATAGGAGGATACGCCTCAGTGCCAACCAAACAGTAGTGTATGGAATGCCAGTGCGGCGTGCGGCTGCACGAGCGCTGACTTCCACGGTCATAGACGAACCCGCTACAGTCTCCATTTCTTCCTGAACTAGCTCAGCAGCTTTGCGCCTTGTGCTCGGTCGGCCACTACGGGGCCTATCGTGTAAACAACCCGTGGCTTCGAACTTCGAAAGCCTTCTCGCCACAGCTGCATTTGTCAACCGACCTTTACCCGGACTGGCCGAGTGGTTCTAGGCGCTTCAGTCTGGAACCGCGCGACCGCTACGGTCGCAGGTTCGGATTCTGCCTCGGGCATGGATGTGTGTCATGTCCTTAGGTTAGTTAGGTTTAAGTAGTTCTAAGTTCTAGGGGACTGATGACCTCAGATGTTAAGTCCCATAGTGCTCAGAGCCATTTGAACCATTTTTGAACCCGTTAGAATCCCCTTCCTATGGCGATAGAATCGTAGCGCTGATTTAGCACATCCCCATTCTGATAATACAGCTTCACTAAAAGCACCTTTTCAGGTAACATCAACATGCTGCGACTGCTGGCGCATCTGATTCTCTCTCTCATTACAGCTCGTTTTATACACGATTGTCATGTGCAGCCACTGACGTTTTGCTGTCCAGCGCCATATGTCGGACATTTTATGAACTTTGTTTTTTTTTCATTCTAATAAAACCCCTTGTCATTCCAAGCACGTGTGTCAACTTTTACCTCTTTGTCTACATTATTCCGTGGTTTATTAAGTTTTCAAATTTATACTGACTTTTTGATGACCCAGCACATTGTAATCTTAATGGTAGAGGATAACACTATCGATGCCTGCCAAAATCTAAGTTTTGATTGGTAAAATAAATTAAAAAATAGTGACACAAAATAATAAATGTTTATTATTCAACACTTAATTTCTGAAGATAGAAGGAATATGGTGTCATTCAAAGGAATAGCCAAAGCAGCCGGGAACAAAAACGAGCAAAATGTCAGGTAGTGCTACCTTCCTGCTAAAAATGTTTTGACAAACACTGCGCAATTTCTGTGGAAAGATGTTGCTCAGTTTAAGGGGAAAAAATTGGCCTCTTCTGGGAAGTCGATTTCAGAAGCAGCCAAACCCTCAAGAGTCCCAGAGGCGCTGCGCGATCTTTGCCCCGGGCACGCAGGAAACAAGAGGTCGGCCAGATAGAAATACACGCTCCACTTCCGTGGCAAATGACATCTCCACCCCCCCAACGGCGCCGTGTTTACTCGGATGTATCGAGCAAACACGCGGCCCCAGCGGCCCTTGCTAGATGCCGGCATGCCGGGCCCCGCTGCGCTGCGAAACGACCGCACTTGCACGGCGGAGGAGCCTCTGCCGCTGGGGCGGCGGTTGGGAGCGACTGCCTCGTTTATAAAAGTGGGCGAGGCAGCCAAATTTGTGGAGACCCCTCAAGCTCTCCGACGCGGTTTCCACGTCACTGCCCAGCACAGATTTTAAAAGGGACCGGCAGGACTCAGAGAGCCTGGTCGTTGTTGGTCGCACAGCTGGAATATTCATGTCACTGTGGGTAAATTTGGAGGATGTGGAGGAGTCTACGGGATGAGCATGAAGTAATACTGAAAGATGCAATGATGGTCGGTTGCATTATATTCTATAGCCGGCCGGTGTGGCCGTGCGGTTCTAGGCGCTTCAGTCTGGAACCGCGTGACCGCTACGGTCGCAGGTTCGTATCCTGCCTTGGGCATGGATGTGTGTGATGTCCTTAGGTTAGTTAGGTTTAAGTAGTTCTAAGTTCTAGGGGACTAATGACCACTGATATTAAGTCCCATAGTTCTCAGAGCCATTATATTGTATAGGGCAGAATAAAATATTTATTGCATAAATCTATCAATCCGTGACACACTTCGAGTTCCCAACAAATATAAGCTATGTCTGAAAATTTCGATGAATGGTCACAAAAGGTAATGGAAACAAGAGCTACCTAAAAATACCTTTACTGACCTTCAAAGTAATAACCATTAGCTACTACACGCTGTTTGAAAGTTTCAACAAACGCCTCTTACAGAATCGCTTGAAGCACAGTGGTTGCAGGTTGTTGGACGGCTGCATCAGTACAGATGATGCGACGTTTTGCTACGAGTGTGATTCGGAGAACCAAGCGATATTCAGTGGCATGGTGTACATCGTTTTCCCCACTCAGTGAGATAAAAATTCTTGACAGACCGAGCCCTTGCTGTCCAAAATGGTGGGTCAACATGGTCTTCATCTCAGATTTGGAAGCTGGCTTTTCGTGGGAGGCTGGGGAGGCTATAAGCACCACGACATTGACTGTCGCCTGGTCTTCGGATCATACACTTCGGATCACGTCTCATACATTCAGCAAAGCGAGACCACGGTTCTGGACCACTTTTTTCACCTAATAGTGATTGCCCTGAAGTTCAATGTATGTATTTTATTTCTAGCTGTTGTTTCCTTTTGTTTCTTAGCCCGTTCACCGAACTTTTCAGATATATCTTGTATTACTACGAAAAAGTATAAATTTCAACTATAGCTTCTTAGTAGCTGTCCATTAAAATGAATTAAAATAATTCTGTTTTTGTTAAAAGTCTAGAATATTAATCAGCTTAGATGAAGGCTATTGTTATTAATGTACTGTTTGTCGATACTTGTTAACAATGTCCGGAAACAAAAGTTTGTAAAACTAGAAAAAATAGATTTCATTTTTACATATCAAGTAAATGTAAACACCATAGGCTGCTGAGTCGAATCAACATGAGCTTTTCCTAGCATATAATGCTTTTTATGCCAACAATACTACCACCAAACACCAGCGATATGTATTCCACACTTATGTAAATATGATTGATTACATTCAGTATTATTGGAAGAAAAAAGTTGATGTATCTAAACAAGGAGATTAGAAACACCATACATAGAAGGTGACAAGATTTTCTTTTTGTTGGTTGGTTTTTGTTTTGATCTTAGTCACGTCTCCTGATTGGTACTATGTTATCTCCACAATCCCCCTTCTGCGCCAGCGTCTTCATCTTAGAGAAGCACTTTTACTCTCAATCCTCCATTATTTATTGAATGTATTCCAGTTTCTTTGTTCTCCAATAATTTTTACCCCCTAAAAATATCTACCATGTAAATAGTTCCTAGTTCCCTGGTGACTTAACACATGTCCTGTCACCGTGTCTTGATGTAGGACGCTGGAGACATTTCATAAGCCTATGTGGCACGCACATTTTTTAATGACTAATGTCTTTTTTTTTGTCTGGATCAGCTTACTGTGTTAATGTAAGTAGCAGACGTTCAAGAGTGGATTCAATTCGTGGCATCGGCTGCAAAGAGGCAAAGCCTTCATTAGACCAGATGTGTACGGTGACAAAGATTATTTTGGTAACGCACAAGAAACAAGTTTACCTCAGACTGTACAAAATGCTGTGTAGAGTAAATTTGTTGTGTCTCAGTAAAGTCTCACATTGACTAATGCAATGCTCGTGGAACCCAAAGAAATGCCTCTTAACATACATTGATATTACTGGTAGCCAAAATTTTGTACGACTGTCTGAAGGTACTAGTCATCCTGTCGTGTGTGATAGGTACAAAAGTAGCTAAGACAATAGATCATAAAATCAAATCAGTGATCCGACCCATATTACTCAGAAGTAATGTTCGTTCAGGTAACATGATGCTACTTATTTCCCAGCATTACGGTCTCCAGTTTTTCATTATGACCATGAAGTCAGGAGAAAACTGAAATACATTGTGAAGAAGTTGTATTCAACAGTATATTGGATGGATGGTTATAAGCCTACGATATGCATTCTACAGCCCATACAGTGGAACACAGGAATTGTATGGACTTCCAGAGGAAACATCGAAATAGTCAACTGAGTTCACGGCAGTTAAGGAAGTTATTAAGGAGTGTAATAGTTTTCAAAAAATTTTGTGGTCTCTGATTTCAGAAGTGCACTTCAAGAATCGGAATATTGCAACTATATTCAAGTAGAAAAATGAGTAATGTGAACTTAAATTACATCTAGAACACCTAAGATAAGCGTCAGAATGTGAACCATCATAACGAAACAGAGGATGTTTATCGAAGCACCGTGCTACAACAGGTCATTCATATGGAATATTCTTGTCTTATACTATCACCATTCCTTTAAACATGGAATGTGCTCAGGAGAAATTGTCTCGAAAAATCTTTCCAAATAGTGGAAGTCAGTCACATCATTGTGGCATACAAACCATATAGGAGTGTGAACAGAGAGTTCCGTAAGGAACTTCGGAAACGGGGAGAGCATTCTCCACTTTATAATATTTGGCATTGCCTGGTACAATCATGTATGAAACATAACCTTCTCATTTGCAAAGGAAAACTAAGTTCTATAAAAGCGTAAAGTACATAATACTGCTTAAATTCGAACTAATTCGACTAATACTCTAAACTCTTTGCTGATGTATACCATACCGAAGAACGTATCCACGCTAATGAACTAAAGTTAGCTTTTAGTGTACCAATAATTGTTACAGACGTTGGCTGCATAGTTTTCATCGGTGAGGCCTATCAACAAATGAGAATATTAATAATAAGTAATAATCAACAAGTAAACTTCCCGTTGCGGCGTATAAGTTTAAAAGTTGGCTGAAAGGTGCCTACAACCTCCCTCTTTTAACGGTGCAAAAGGGTGGGGCAGACGTCATGCCCTGGTTCGGCGACACTTCAACAGTAAGATGTCTGCGAAAAAGGCCATGGCTCAGAAGTTCATGTGAGAAGTGAGTTAACGATGTCACATTGGCACCAAATTTGATCACAATTCTGCCCAACGCCACAGTGGACACATAGAACGAAAGGAAGATAGTCGACTTTCTGTTACATTTCACCCGCACTTTTGACGCCTCTGCGATGACGGTTGTAAATGTGACACCAAGCGTTGAAGGACGTCACTGAACCTAGCACTTTGCTTGAGGCGTCGATTCCCACACATTTTGCGATCAAAAGCAACTACGTGATAAAAAGTATCCTGACACGTGGCTGAAAATGACTTACAAGTTCGTGGACCCGTCCATCGGTAATGCTGGAATTCAGTAAGGTGTTGGCCCACCATCTGCCTTGATGACAGCTTCCACTCTCGCAGGTATACGTTCAGTCAGGTGTTATAAAGTTTCTTGGGGAATGGTGGCCCATCCTCTGTGAAGTGTTGTCCTGAGGAGAGATATTGTGGTTGATAGGTGAGCCCTGACACAAAGTTCGGTTTCCCAAGCTTTCCACAGGTGTTCTATGGGATTCAGGTCAGGGCCCTGTGCAGGCCAGGCCATAACACCACCGCCCCCGAACTTTAATGTTGGCACTATACACGTTGACAGCTGACGTTCACCGGGCATTCGCCAAACCTACACGCTGCCATCGGATCGCCACATTGTATACCGTGATTTTTCACTCCTCACCACGTTTTTCTATTGGTCAATCGTCCAATGTTTAATCTCCTTACAGCAAGCATCGCGTCGTTTGGTTTTTACCGACGTGATTTGTGGCTTAGGAGCAGCCGTTCGACTATGAAATCCAAGATTCTCACCTCAAGCCTAACTGCCATAGTACTTGCTGTGGATCGTGAAGCAGTCTGAAATTCCTGTGTGATGGTCTGGATAGATGTCTGCCTATAACACATTACGACTCTCTTCAACTGTCGGGAGTCTCTGCCAGTCAGCAGATGAGGTTGGCGTGTAGGATTTTGTGCTGTGCGTGTCCGTTCACGTCTCCAGTGTCACATCGGAAATATGGGCCTAGGAATGTTTAGGAGCGTGGAAATCTCGGGTACAAACAGCCAACCATCTGACCACGTTCGAAGTCCGTGACTGCCGCGGAGTGCCCTATTCTGCTCTCTCAGGATGTCCAATGATTACTGAGGTCGCTGATATGGAGTGACTGGCGGTAGGTGGCAGCACAGTGGTTTTGGGGTGTCCGGATCACATAGTGTATCACAACAGGACGGTGTTCTTGAAAATATTTGAAACTGCTGACACACCATCGACGCTTCAACCCCTCTCAGGACTAGCAACCCCACTGACAAGTGCCCTTGAGCAGGGGCTTGGAAGTCTACGTCGAGAGTAGCGGGTACGTTCGTGTGAGCCAAGTGCATCGCACCATACAGACGTATGATATAAGAAAACTCAATGGGACTCCGTACTTTCATGGCCCGTTGCGAATGTTACGTATTGGTGTCATTTTATGGGTGTATATAGGGCATTTGGAGTTGTGGATTCTTCATAAATAGATGAGGCCTTATTCAAATTAATTTTCAGGTTGATGGTGTCACGACTTCCTGTTTTTGCTGTCGCAGTTTCGAGCAACGAGTTTGGCATTTCCTGCGAATAAATCAGTTATTTAAAGTGGTTCTAAAGTATTTAAATAAGATAATAATCTGGTTCGTAGTTATAAAGGGCATGTCTATGGACCCGATTTCCTGTTGGCGTGCATAACCGAAAGTATTAGCTCACAAACCGATCTCTTCCGAAGAGAATGCAGAGTAATTTCAGTAAGAGGCAGATACTTCATGTACACATAGCATTACTGCTCTATGTTCATTTAGTATTCGTAAGTTTGCTTCTAAAAGTCCTGTGTCATATATTGATGTTCATGACATACCCTACACATTATTTAGGTAATGACAAATGTATTGTGATGGGTTAAACCGTTTTAGCCCTTATCCATGAAGATGGTACAAGATTGAAATCGGTTGATATTTGGGTTTGGAATAAAATCAGCTGGTGGTCAAACATGTATTTTATATATTACTTGACTGCTGTTGATAGCCATCTTACAAAGATATCCTTTTTTGCCCCGTTCGCAGACAGATAGAGAGCAAACGATAGCTTATAAGCCTCCTTATGAACCCTAATCTCCTTTATCTAATCTTCTTGCTCCTTTCGTTCAATGTATGTTGCTGAATTGTTCTGCAGTCAGTTTCTAATATAGTTTCTCTTCTCAATAGTGTTGTCAGCAGTGCGCAAGTAGCAGCAAGTGGCTTATTTAGCATTCATGTAAGTGTAGTAGTCAGTTTGAAAATTAGTTTGAGTGTTCTTAGCACACTTGTTTAGTTAAATCCGTCATATCACTGTGTAGTTTCGTAATTAGCAGGGGCAGATTTGCATTTTAATATCTTTGACGTGTAAAGTCGCGTAGTCGTCTGTCATTTATTTATTTCAAATAGCCTTTGTACGTTACTGACAGTACAGTTAGCCTTCTGCCACCGAGCAATGTGTCAGCTGTGCGCAAGTAGCAGCATTACTGCATTTACTAGGCGGTCTTGTATTTTGAATAACTGTTTAAATTTTGTGTCGAATTGTTTGTGCTCTCTGTAGATTAGTTCAGACGTTCTTTCCACAACAGTATTTAGCATGGATAGGGACTGTGACTGCTGTGTTCGGATGCAGGCTGAGTTGGCATCCTTTCGCGCCCTGCTTCAGGCACTGTTGGCTTCGGTCACACAGCTTGAGGCTGTGGCCAATGGGCATCACTGTGGGGGTCCGATCGCGGGTTTGTCGGGGACGGCCAGCTCGCTCCACGCATCCTCCTATCGGACGTCGGCTGTGGCTGCCCAGGGTACTGCCGACCCCTCTTCCATGGTAGAGTGGGAGGTCGTCTCGAGGTGTGGCAGGTGGCGAAAGACATTCCGGAGGGCTGAATGGAAGACGTCTCCAGTTTGTCTCACGAACCGGTTTCAGGCTCTGTCTCCAGCTGATACTGATCTTCGGCCGGACATGGCTGCTTGTCCTGTTCCAGAGGTTGCCCCTCAGTCCACAAGATCCGGACGGCCGCAGAGGTTGGGCTCACTGGTAATTGGGAGCTCCAACGTCAGGCGCGTAATGGGGCCCCTTAGGGATATGGCTGCAAGCAAGGCGAAGAAAACCAATGTGCATTCCGTGTGCATACCGGGGGGAGTCATTCCAGATGTGGAAAGGGTCCTTCCGAATGCCATGAAGGGTACAGGGTGCACCCATCTACAGGTAGTCGCTCATGTCGGCACCAATGATGTGTGTCGCTATGGATCGATCCTCTCTGGCCTCCGGCGGCTATCTGATTTTGTAAAGACTGCCAGTCTCGCTAGCGTGATGAAAGCAGAGCTCACCATCTGCAGCATCGTCGACAGGACTGACTGCAGACCTTCGTAACAGAGACAAGTGAAGGGTCTGAATCAGAGGCTGAGACGGTTCTGCGACCGTGTGGGCTACAGATTCCTCGACTTGCGCCATAGGGTGGTGGGGTTTCGGGTTCCGCTGGATAGGTCACGAGCCCACCATACGCAGGAGGCGGCTACACGGGTAACAGGGGTTGTGTGGCGTGGATTGGCGGTTTTTTAGGTTAGATGGCCTCAGACAAGTACAGAAAGGGCAACAGCCACAAAGGGTGCGGGGCAAAATCAGGACATGCAGGGACCAAGCAGCAATCGGAACTGTAATTGTAAACTGTCAAAGCTGCATTGATAAAGTACCGGCACTTCAAGCGCTGATAGAAAGCACCAAAGCTGAAATCGTTATAGGTACGGAAAGCTGGCTGAAACCAGAGATAAATTCTGTCGAAATTTTTACAGAGGCACAGACGGTGTTTAGAAAGAATAGATAGCATGCAATCGGTGGTGGCGTGTTTGTCACTGTTAGTAGTAGTTTATCCTGTAGTGAAATAGAAGTTCATGTGAATTAATATGGGTGGAGGTTATACTCAACAACCAAGCTAGATTATTAACTGGCTCCTTTTACCGACCTCCCGACTCACCAGCATTAGTGGCAGAACATCTGAGAGAAAATCTGGAATACATACCGCATAAATTTCCTCAGCATATTACAGTCTTAGGTGGAGATTTCAATTTACCAGATACAGACCGGGATACTCAGATTTTTAGGACGGGTGGTAGGGACAGAGCATCGAGTGACATTATACTGAGTGCACTATCCGAAAATTATCTCGAGCAATTAAATAGAGAACCGACCCGTGGAGATAACATCTTGGACCTACTGATAACAAACAGACCCGAACTTTTCCACACTGTAAGAGCAGAAGAGGGAACAGGGATCAAAAGGCCATTGCAGTAACCCTGAATATGGAAGTAATTAGGAATATAAAAAAAGGGAGGAAGGTATATCTGTTTAGCAAGAGTAATAGAAGGCAGATTTCTGACTACCTAACTGATCAAAACGTTAATTTCTGTTCCGACACTGACAATGTTGAGTGTTTATGGAAAAAGTTCAAGGCAATCGTAAAATGCGTTTTAGACAGGTACGTGCCGAGTAAAACTGTGAGAGACGGGAAAAACCCACCATGGTTCAACAGCAAAGTTAGGAAACTACTGCAAAAGCAAAGAGAGCTTCACTGTAAATTTAAACGCAGCCAAAACCTGTCGGACAAACAGAAGCTAAACGATGGCAAAGTTAGCATAAGGAGGGCTATTCGTTAAGCGTAAAGTTCTATGTACCGACTCGACAGAAAATCCTAGGAAGTTTTGGTCTTACGTTAAAACAGTAATTGGATGGAAACAGCATATCCAGACACTATGGGATGATAATGGCATTGAAACAGAGGATGACACGCATAAAACTGAAGTACTGAACACCTTTTTCCAAAGCTGTTTCACAGAGGAAGACCGCACTGAAGTTCCTTCTCTAAATCCTCGCACGAACGAAAAAATGGCTGACATCGAAATAAGTGTCCAAGGAATAGAAAAGCAACTGGAATCACTCAATAGAGGAAAGTCCACTGGACCTGACGGGATACCAATTCGATTCTACACAGAGTACGCGAAAGAACTTGCCCCCCTTCTAACAGCCGTGTACCGCAAGTCTCTAGAGGAACGGAGGGTTCCAAATGATTGGAAAAGAGCACAGATAGTCCCAGTCTTCAAGAAGGGTCGTCGAGCAGATGCGCAAAACTATAGACCTATATCTCTTACGTCGATCTCTTTTAGAATTTTAGAACATGTTTGTTGCTCGCGTATCATGTCATTTCTGGAAACCCAGAATCAACTCTGTAGGAATCAACATGGATTCCGGAAACAGCTATCGTGTGAGACCCAACTCGCTTTATTTGTTCATGAGAACCAGAAAATATTAGATACAGGCTCCCAGGTAGATGCCGTTTACCTTGACTTCCGGAAGGCGTTCGATACAGTTGCGCACTGTCGCCTGATAAACAAAGTAAGAGCCTACGGAATATCAGACCAGCTGTGTGGCTGGATTGAAGAGTTTTTAGCAAACAGAACACAGCATGTTGTTCACAATGGAGTGCCACAGGGGAGTATTATGGGACCACTGTTTCTCACAATATATGTAAATGACCTAGTAGATAGTGTTGGAAGTTCCATGCGGCTTTTCGCTGATGATGCTGTAGTATAAAGAGAAGTTGCAGCACTAGAAAATTGCAGCGAAATGCAGGAAGATCTGCAGCGGATAGGCACTTGGTGCAGGAAGTGCCAACTGACCCTTAACATAGACAAATGTAATGTATTGCGAATACATAGAAAGAAGGATTCATTATTGTATGATTATATGATAGCGGAACAAACACTGGAGCAGTTGCTTCTGTAAAGTATCAGGGAGTATGCGTACGGAACGATGTGAAGTGGAATGATCATATAAAATTAATTGTTGGTAAGGTGGGTGCCAGGTTGAGATTCATTGGGAGAGTCCTTAGAAAATATAGTCCATCAACAAATGAGGTGGCTTAAGAAAACACTCGTTCGACCTATGCGTGAGTGTAGCTCATCAGTGTGGGATCCGTACCAGATCGGGTTGACAGAGGAGAGAGAAGGTGCAAAGAAGAGCGGTGCATTTCGTCACAGGGTTATTTGGTAAGCTTGATAGCGTTACGGAGATGTTTAGCAAACACAAGTGGCAGACTCTGCAAGAGAGGCGCACTGCATCGCGGTGTAGCTTGGTCTCCAGGTTTCGAGAGGGTGCATTTTTGGATGAGGTATAAAAAATATTACTTCCCCCTACTTGTACCTCCCGAGGAGATCTCCAATGTAAAATTAGAGAGATTCGAGGGCCCACGGAGGCTTTCCGGCCAACCATACACGGCTGGAACAAAAAGGGGAGGTAATGACAGTCGTACGTTCAAATGGTTCAAATGGCTCTGAGAACTATGGGACTTAACAGCTATGGTCATCAGTCCCCAAGAACTCAGAACTACTTAAAACTAACTAACCTAAGGACATCACACAACACCCAGTCATCACGGGGCAGAGACGTCGCACGTAAAGTGCCCCCCGTCACACACTGTTGGGTGACTTACAGAGTATAAATGTAGACGCAGTAGATGTGGATGTAGAAAGAGGACGTCGCCTTCCCTCCAGGGACCTCTGTTTGAGGTTCCGAAATATCTCAGAAACACCTACGTTTTGTTCGAACACACCAATAATAAATCTAGCAATCCCCTATCTGAATTCGATGTCTTCCTCTAATCCGACCTGCTATGGATCACAAACAGTCGAGCAGCACCCAAGAATGGGTGGTACTGGCGTCGTAGATGCGGTTTCCTTTACAGATGAACCACACTTTCCTAGAATTCGCCCAATAGACCGAAGTCGACCATTCGTTTTCCTACCACAATTCTCAAACGCTCGTTCCATTTCATATCGCTTAGTATCCTTACGTCCACGTAAATTAGTACTGTCCTACTTGACACAGCCACGTCATTTACGTGGACGTAAGGATGCTAAGCGATATGAAATGGAACGAGCGTTTGAGAATTGTGGTAGGAAAACGAATGGTCGACTTCACTCTATTGGGTGAATTCTAGGAAAGTGTGGTTCATCTGTAAAGGAAGCCGCATGTACGACGATAGTACCACCTATTCCTTTCCTATTAATCCATATTAATTTACATTTTCACACATTTAAAGCCAGCTGCCATTCATCACACCACCTAGAAAATTTGTCTGAGTCATCTTGTATCCTCCTACAGTGATTCAAATTCGATAGCTTACCGTACATCGCAGCGTCGTCAGCAGACAACGGCAGACTGCTGTCCAGGTTGTCCGCCAAATCATTTACCGATGTTGTTGTTGTTGTGGTCTTCAGTCCTGAGACTGGTTTGATGCAGCTCTCCATGCTACTCTATCCTGTGCAAGCTTCTTCATCTCCCAGTACCTACTGCAACCTACATCCTTCTGAATCTGATTAGTGTAATCATCTCTTGGTCTCCCTCTACGATTTTTACCCTCCACGCTGCCCTCCAATGCTAAATTTGTGATCCCTTAATGCCTCAAAACATGTCCTACCAACCGATCCCTTTTTCTAGTCCAGTTGTGCCACAAACTTCTCTTCTCTCCAATCCTATTTAATACCTCCTCATTAGCTACGTGATCTATCCACCTTATCTTCAGCATTCTTCTGTAGCACCACACTTCGGAAGCTTCTATTCTGTTCTTGTCCAAACTAGTTATCGTCCATGTTTCACTTCAATGCGTGTCTACACTCCATACAAATACTTTCAGAAACGACTTCCTGACACTTAAATCTATACTCGATGTTAACAAATTTCTCTTCTTCAGAAACGATTTCCTTGCCATTCCCAGTCTACATTTTATATCCTCTCTACTTCGACCATCATCAGTTAATTTACTCCCTAAATAGCAAAATTCCTTTACTACTTTAAGTGTCTCATTTCCTAATCTAATTCCCTCAGCATCACCCGATTTACTTTGACTACAATCCATTATCCTCGTTTTGCTTTTGTTGATGTTCATCTTATATCCTCCTTTCAAGACACTGTCCATTCCGTTCAACTGCTCTTCCAAGTCCTTTGCTGTCTCTGACAGAATTACAATGTCATCGGCAAACCTCAAAGTTTTTACTTCTTCTCCATGAATTTTAATACCTACTCCGAATTTTTCTTTTGTTTCCTTTACTGCTTGCTCACTATACAGATTGAATAACATCGCGGAGAGGCTACAACCCTGTCTCACTCCTTTCCCGACCACTGCTTCCCTTTCATGCCCCTCGACTCTTATAACTGCCATCTGGTTTCTGTACAAATTGTAAATAGCCTTTCGCTCCCTGTATTTTACCCCTGCCACCTTCCGAATTTGAAAGAGAGTATTCCAGTTAACATTGTCAAAAGCTTTCTCCAAGTCTACAAATGCTAGAAACGTAGGTTTGCCTTTTCTTAATCTTTCTTCTGAGATAAGTCGTAATGTTAGTATTGCCTCACGTGTTCCAACATTTCTACGGAATCCAAACTGATCTTTCCCGGGGTCGGCTTCTACCAGTTTTTCCATTCGTCTGTAAAGAATTCGCGTTAGTATGTTGCAGCTGTGGCTTATTAAACTGACAGTTCGGTAATTTTCACATCTGTCAACACCTGCTTTCTTTGGGATTGGAATTATTATATTCTTCTTGAAGTCTGAGGGTATTTCGCCTGTCTCATACATCTTGCTCACCAGATGGTAGAGTTATGTCATGACTGGCTCTCCCAAGGCCATCAGTAGTTCTAATGGAATGTTGTCTACTCCCGGGGCCTTGTTTCGACTCAGGTCCTTGAATGCTCTGTCAAACTCTTCACGCAGTATCTTATCGCCCATTTCATCTTCGTCTACATCCTCTTCCATTTCCATAATATTGTCCTCAAGTACATCGCCCTTGTATAAACCCTTTATATACTCCTTCCACCTTTATGCCTTCCCTTCTTTGCTTAGAACTGGGTAATATAAATATCGTATGCCCTATCACACTTCGCTAGCGTACTCCTAACGCTGAACACTCGCCGTCGAGGACACCATACTCGGTTCTGTACCTTAAGAAGTCTTCGAGCCATTTACGTACATGTGAACCTATTCCACGTGGTCGTACCTTCTTTAACACCCCGCAGTGGGGCACAGTGTCAAAAGATTTGCGGAAATCTGGAAGTATGGAATCTGCCTGTTGCCTTTCATTCATAGTTCTCACTTAATCACGTAAGAAAAGAGCAAGTTCGGATTCGCCCTAGCGAAGCTTTCTAGAACCTTGCTGATGCACGAAAATAAGATTCTCGGTCTCAGGAATATCTTCAAGGATTCCGCAGAAAAGTGATGTCTGGTCTGTAATA
The DNA here is from genome assembly GCF_021461395.2 of Schistocerca americana. Taxonomy (NCBI): domain Eukaryota; kingdom Metazoa; phylum Arthropoda; class Insecta; order Orthoptera; family Acrididae; genus Schistocerca; species Schistocerca americana. Next base: position 105,437,319 of record NC_060123.1, read on the forward strand.
TTGCGGATCCGTTCTTTTGCCCTTATTATAGGAAGGAGTCACCTGTGCTCCTATCAATGCGCTTGGAATTTTTTGCTAGGTTGGAGATTAACGACAAATGCTAGCATATTAAGGCGCCGATACCGCAGAGTAATCATTAAAAAACCGAATCGGGTTCCCATCTGGACCAGGTGACTTGTTTCTCTTTTTCAACTCCTTCATTTGTATCTTTACACCAAGAACTCTTATTGCTACATAGTCCTTACTGGCGTCTGTTCGAGGGTCAAACGACAAAATTTTCGTCGATTCTCCTCCTTCAACGACTTCCAGAACGTGAAATTTAAATTTCGGCTTTGTCTTGCTATCTTCTGCTGCTACATCAGACTCGTCAACAAATGACTGGATGGAAGCCTTTACCCACTTATCGCTTTCAAGTAGGACTAGAATTTTCTCGAGTTCTCTGTCAGATCCTTCGATAAGGTTCGGCAGTGGTAATAGTTGTAAGCTTCACAGACATTTTCATAGAACCTTCACTAACCTCTTCTGGTCGCCATTGCACAAGGTCTTTTGAACTGATGGTGGAACAACCTCTACTTCCTCAGCGTTTTCCGAATAACAGTATTAAACCATAGTGAGTCTTTTCCTTTCTGTGGCATGTACTGGGCACATAATACTCCAGACCACGATTTATAATCTTTATAAATTTTGGTCGTAATTCCTCTACGTCACTCTTACGGGAACTAAATGATGTCTATTCACTGTGTACACGAGATGCCAACAACTGCTTCTCTGCTCTTTCTAGCAGAAACACTCTCCTAGCCTTCGTCAGTAATTCATTAACTTTCGTAACAATAGTAACTATAAAGAGATCATTCTATAGTGACGTCGATAAGATCCAGCCTATTTGTAGCTACAAGTTCTAAGATATTTCCATTGCGTGGGGGCTGCCGAATTTGCTGCTGAAGACAGTTTTCAGAAAACGTTTTCAAAAGTATTTCCTATGATTGTCTGTCTGTACCTCCTGCAGTGAATCCACAGACATCCCAGTCTATACTCGGCAGGCTAAAGTCGCCTCCAATCTGTATTGCATAATCTGCGTGTTCATGCACCGCTGACCATAGATATTCCTTGAATGACTCTGAAACTGTCACAGCAGAATCATGTGGTTGACAAAAATGTCCTAGAATTTACGTGGTTTCACTTAGGTGAATCATACGCGACCAGACAACTTCACTCTCATACCCGACGTCGGCTTCATAGAGCCAATACTTTTGTAGACTGCAATGAACACTCCCCTTTTATTGCCTCTAATCTGACTTTCCGATATACGTTCCCTGACTCCTAAATATCTCACATCAGAGCCTTCCACTTGGGGTTTCAGTCAGCTGTCGGTCCCGAGAATAAACTGAGGGCGAGAACTTCACTAGAGGGCAGTAAATTCGTTAACTCCGTTACAAATACTTCGACGATTTACTTATAAACACTTGACAGTCGAAGTGTCTTTACTCTGAACGCGGTCTGGCTTCCCTTGTTGTGTATCGGGCTGCACGTATTCATCAGAGGGCCTCAGACTACTATCTAGCCTAAATACCGTCCATGTGCACCTTATAACTACTCTGTTACACTAGTAGCTGCTATACTTTTGCAGTGCACTTCTCACATAACCGATATTGCAGGTCTAAAAATCTGCAGCCAAGAACGTCACAGATTCGACGAACCCTTTGGTTGAGACCCTCCACTCGGCACCAAACCAAAGTTCACAGATCAACTCTCGGAACAATGCTACAAATTGCAAGGACTGCCTGCACCCACGCGTGAGGCCACCTGAGACAGCCGGCCGCGGTGGTCTAGCGGTTCTAGGCGCTCAGTCAGGAACCGCGCGACTGCTGCGGTCGCAGGTTCGAATCCTGCTTCGGGCATGGATGTGTGTGATGTCCTTAGGTTAGTTAGGTTTAAGTAGTTCTAAGTTCTAGGGGACTTACGACCACAGATGTTGAGTCCCATAGTGCTCAGAGCCATTTGAACCAACCACCTGAGACACCTGAGGTTTCCCATGCGACGCAGTGGATTCTCCGCCACTGCTATACCCCGAGGAGGCAGCCTTAAACTGACTGGCCACGGCCAAAAGAGCTTGCAGCTTTTCGTGAACGGCGGCCAGCACCCTCTTTGTCGGTACACAGCAGTTACACATCCTACTTTTAATAGCAAGACTAACTGAAAAAGAAAACCATAAAAGCAGACAGTATCCTAGATATGCCACTTGGTACCCTTTAGATGTGTCACCAATGGTCGCTGATGCTGAATCAGCTGTGTAGCTCGCTGTTTAGAAGAAATGAAAACTGCGCTATGAACTGACTGTATTTACGCTACAAAAATGGAAGCTTAGATCTCCTAAACGGAAACATGCAAAATTTAATATATATACTACAGATAAAAGACCGGAAAGTATTAGATCTGTGTTAGACTACGTTGGCAGCCCCACTATTTCTTCAAAACTGTTTTTAGGAGAACTTGTCCTGTAAACTGGATTTTCTTATAGGAACATCCAAGCTTTCATAACTACCTACGAATTGTAGAATTCCAAAAAATGCCCTGATGTCCTCATATCTAACCATACGCCAAGTTAGACGTTTTACAGCTGCTGAGCGTCCTCCCTTCGCATTTGTGCAACGAACTATTTCATGCACAATATTATTTGTGACGAAGTAACTCCCAGAATATTTAATCGTTTGTGTATTTCTTCCATAACAGGACGTGGAGAAACTTTCATTGTATTTTGATTAAGCTTCTTGCTAGAAGGAGGTGGTGTTTTGCTCTGTTGCGTTCCATCGCATCCGATAAAAAATTTGCGGGGTGGTCTAGACTTGCTAGATTATTAGCATTCTCCGGCTGGCTTGTGCTTTGTATATAAAATGTCTTTCCAGGCTTGGGTATAAATGATACATTATTTGAATTTGCAGTTTGAGATGTATTACCGGGCCAGGCTGCCCTTGGTAAGCTTACTTGATGTACACCCCAAGGTTCGTCACTACTTTCTTGATTCTCAGCTGCCCTACATAACTCTTCTATATGCTGAATCAATTTCGCCCTAAGAAGCAGTACTAGATTTAGATTCGTCTAATCATTCAGGAATAATCGCTGGAATGTTTGGGTCTTCTACATTTGTAGTATAAGTTGGTTGTCTTTTTCGAGAAGTACTAGATGAGTCCTTCGAGTGCAATGCGAAACATGTTCAGATGATCAGTCTTGGAGTGTCTAAATAGTTCAGGAAGAAATGTGTGAGGAGAAATTGTTAGTCAAACCGCAAAGTGTGATAAATGAATTACTCATTCTCTGCACAGTCATTTAATCTGATTTCAGTAGCAAGTGACTTAGTATATTCGATACGTACTATGACTACAAAAAATTCCAAATTGGCTTCTTATTTCAGCTGTGTGTTTCGGACCTCCACAATCACGTCACCTTTATTCACGTCCAGATGTCAGAACAGTTTTTCACGAAACTGCTAAGTCATCAGCGATCGCTCATCTGGCGCAGAATAGCGTAGTAGGAATATGAAGCGTTGATCAGCTGAAACAAACACGTTACAAACTATTACTCACAGCTGCACTGACTGAAACAGGAATTAAATAACTAAGTGATTTTGATGTACCTCATATTTTAACCTGACTACTAGCACACCTGTCAGTGGATCACTCAGGATTGATGCTGGATAGATTTTCTTGAATTTTTTCATCGTTCTCCTGATAACGTAACGTGATCATCCACTACGTTCTGCGAGATTTTTGATCTGTTACGATTACAGTGAGTACATATTAAGTTGGGCATGACTATGATATTCTGAATTTGGGGATCACGAAGCAGACAAAGCGGAGGAATTCTCCTACGTGGAAAGTAAAATAGCGCATGATGGAAGAAGTAAGTTGGACATAAATAGTACACTAGCAGTGGGAAACAGGGAATTCCACTCAAAAACAAGTCAGCCATGTCAAACGCAAGCTTTAATTCGAGGAAGGAATTTCGGAAAACGTACATTTAAGGACAGCATTGTATGGATGTGAATCAAGGCCTGTAAGAAAACCAGAAAGTAATAGACTCGAAGTGTCTTAGATATGGAATGACGATGAAAATTAGTGGTATTGATAAGATAGGAAATGAGGAGTTTCTCCACAGAATAGGTTGCCAGAGAAATATGTAGAAAGTATTGAAGAAGGGACAGGAAGTAGGGCATCAAGTGACAACTTCATTTCCATTGGAGAGTATTGTAAACTTTTTTATTTATTAAGGTACTTATGTGGTATCTTTGAACAGATACGGGAGCTCAACCTCGGTCCACAACTACTCACCATATTCTTTTTAAAATTAACAGAGCCGATTTTCAGCTGTCACACCCAAATTACAAGACAGGATTTGGAAGAGAGAGAAAGAGAGAGAGAGAGAGAGAGAGAGAGAGAATCGGACGTTATATGCACACAATAATCATGAAGCCATACGTCTCCAAAACACGAAAATGGAATGAACAATTTTTTTAAATTTGCAAACAAATTTACTATTAATACAGTAAGTGACACAGGTGAGCTTATCGTTCACAAGGAATCTTTGTAGTTCAGTAATCAAAACGGCTATCTTTTCTGTGCCACGTTAACTCATGCACGTTATTTACTGTTTTCTGCAACACCTGCAGAAAACTCAGCAACTTCGGCAGGATTTAATGCTAGCAGAACTTTAGCACTGAGCAGTAGTTACTCTTCTTTACTGATAAACAGAGCTAATGAGTTTTCATAGCTTCAATTTTCTCAACATACTATCAAAAGAAAAAAGAAAACTTGATCTTCTTCCCCAAAAATTCATTTTTCGGGCAGGAATTTTGGCTCTTAATGTGTGAGCATTCCACTCAAATTTCATAAATAACCTGCTTGAAAGTATGTTTCGAAATACTGCTTATTACATTTCAGTAACAGGTTTTTTCATTTCAAGGCAAATCAGCTTCATTCGATGAGAACCAAGGAATATTATCTTAAATATCATACTAATTATTTTTTTCTTTTGGAATACTGTAATTTGGGTCTGAAAGCTGAAATCGGCTCTGTTAATCTCAAGATGAGCATGGTGCGTAGTTGTGGACAGAGGTTGAGCTTCAGTATCTATTCAAAGATACCACATAGGTACGGTAATAAATCAAAATGTTTCTTCCACGGGGTGAAATACTCGTGTATTTCTTGTTCAAGAAGTGTATATTTTGAATGTTTAAGGATACAGGTTCCCGTACAGAGCTATAGCGTGAGACACTAAAAGTTAGATTCATACATATAACTCTGTCAACTACTTGAATCTGTTAATTCTAAAATAAAAACATATTGAGCATTTACAGAATGCCGACTAATACATAAAATACATCCTCTCACGCGATCCACCTCTCTACAAAAAGTTTTCTTTTACTCTTGTACTCTTTGATATGGCGGTTACTATGACTTTCCTTGCCGCTGAACAAAATAAGAGGCTCAAAAGTGTCATCAGGAAGCTGCTTCTAATAGCTGTATCTGCACGAAAGTCGCAAACACGTGTAGTGAGATGAAGAGACAAAGGTAAGAGAAATCCGTGAATGAAAATATGCCACGCCATAATCACAGTAAAAAAAGTATGTAAGTTTCCACCATTGCCGATGGCAAAATTTCACAGGAAATAGAAAACTAGTTTATGAAGCTGAGCACAAAAACTGTTTTTCAAAGTATTACCACTATGAAACGTCAAACAATGCGTCAGAAATATGACGTACTGCTACAGTGATGTGCTAAAGAATCAATAGCAACAACTGTGGTAGCTACTCTAACATCAAGGCAGTCCTTCCATCGAAATAAATACAAAGGAGAATCATATTCTCCGAGAAAACGTCTAGAAAGAATTCGACGATACAATAACATACATTGATGTAGTTGGAACAAAATATGTTTGTTTGCTCATTGCACCGAAGGTAGATGTGTCAACGTGCTCCAAGAACTAAAGATTTTCAATATCTATAGATGTCTGGACCGAATGTCAAATGGACAATGTGAAGTTAACCGAAACCCTTCATTTAAAATCTTGAAGAGTTGATTTACTGGTGATAATATTGAGGTCTGCGCCATATGTTAGATGAAAAAAAAATGATTTTAACCAAAAGTATTAAATTAAATTATTTTAAGAGTTGATTTCCTAATGATATCTTGTGGTAATTGTGTTCCCCAGATCGTCTGTGTAAAGAATTTTCCAAAATTAATAACGTGCTCTCACTTGACAGTGTCGAAATACAGTCAAAATTGTCGACTGCCCTCTACTGAGAGGGCAAACATGGCAGTACCGTGATTCAAGTCGCTCCAAAACTTCAAATAATCGTTATTTACAAATGGTTCCAATGGCTCTGAGCATTATGGGACTTAATATCTGAGGTCATCAGACCCCTAGACATACAACTACTTAAATCTAACTAACTTACGGACATCACACATCATCCATGCCCGAGGTTGGATTCGAACCTGCGACCGTAAGAGCTGCATGGTTCCGTACTGAAGCGCCGAGAACCGCTGGGCCACAGCGACCGCCTAGGTATTTACCTATTTTCTTAATACATTGATTTTAAACTATTCAATACTTGAATATAGCTACTAAATTTTATCCTGTCTGTAAGAGTTACTCAATGATAATCTGTTTCAGGAACACCTCCGTTGTTCCTGATCTACATAAACGATTTTGGAACAATCCGAGCAGCCCTCATAGACTGTTTGCAGATGACGCTGCCATTTACCGTCACGTAAAGTCATCACTTGATCAAACAATGTTTCAAAAAGATTCAGACAAGAGACGTGTGTGGCGCTATATGCGAAAATTGACTTAAAATCATGAAATGTGCCAAGTCACCCCATGAGCACTAAAAAGAATCCGCTAAGTTTGCGTTACACAGTAAATTACACAAATCTTAAGGCTGTAAATTCACCTAAATAGTTAGCGATTACAATTACGACTAGCTTAAACTGGAACAATCACATAGATAATGTGGGGAAAGCAAATCAAAGACTGCGATTTATTGACAGAACACTTAGAAAATGCAACAGGTCTCCTAAAGAGCTTACACTACGCTAAACGTTTGTCCATTCTCTATTCTCTCTGTGCGCTGTTGGACCCGCATCATACATGAAATAGAGGAAAGAGGGCCACGTATATATATATATATATATATATGGTCACCTGGTCACCATAGTAAAATAAGAGAAATCAGATCTCACATGGAAAGATTTAAGTGTGCGTTTTCTCCGCGCTCTGATCTAGAGTGGAACGATAGAGAAGTAGCTTAAAGATGGTTCGATGAACTCTCAGCTAGGCAATTGTGAATTGCTGATGTAGATGTCGATGTAGTAATAGAACAAATAAGTATAAAAGAAAATAATGCACATCGGCTTCCTCTGTTACTGGAGTGTACGAAGCAGAGATCATCTGCAGGATTGCCAGCCTCAGAAGTTTCAATGAATGCAGTTTCTCTTCACCGGAGTATGGACACTCTTTTATAGTGCCAGTCTGTTGTACGAAGGAGAATATTTTTTTAGTGTTGTCAGTCACAAGAGCAGAAGAAGAGGCGCGTTGTCATGAAAAAAGGAGGGGATAATAACAACAGTTTTATTCTTGTATCAGCATTTTAGGGAGACTCGACAGTTTAGGAACGGTTTCGTATATTCACTTCAAGAAAGGAGACTCTAGCGTGTTGTGTTCCCCAGATCTGTCATGTTTGTTGACAACGGTTAAATAGACTACGTTATAGTGATTGGATCAGGCTCACTGTTATCAAAACTATTTTTGAATATGGAAAACAATAGATGTTTGAGAATTAAGGTATAGTTTTACACACAAATATGATTTGCAGATAGTTGTTAGGAGTATGCAATCAATCGCTCCGTGATACATGATGGAAGGATTTCGAATCTCGGACAACGGGGCAAAAATGCTGATTAGGTATTTTACCGTATTTCCTGTGTTTCCTTTTCACAGACGGGCCACCACAATTTCTTCAATCAATGGCATTTTTGTTAAATTACTTCACCGCAGTACAGGCTAATTTGTAAATATTCTGAATGCGTCTCTCTGGTCAAATCAAAGCAGACGATTCACAGTTTACACACTACTGGAGAAAATAATACGTACTGAACTGTATTAGTACGACAGCTTACTCTGCAGCTTACCGAGACGAATGTTGATCTATTGATGGTGTATATACGGCCTGCGGAGACGGTAAGCGGCTTCTGAGCACGGGCCATGAGGATGTGCAGTGCTGTGGTGAAACGCCGTGGTGCGCCCGTCCATTCGCTGTAGTACGCTGATGTGCACAAGCGCTCGCTCTGAAATGTAGTGTAGACTTCAATGATTTTCCAAAAAGAAGCCTCGTTATTGAAGATCAGAAATGAGAAAAACATTCAAATGGGGTCAAATTTCAGGCTACGGTAATACTAATAAATGTTGATTATAAACGACATCAGTTACTGAAATGGTAATTCCTGCCTGGGATATATAGAACTCAGAAAAACCTTTTGTAGTACTGATTTACTCAGAGGGATTTTAAGATGTGAGATTCATTTACTTGTTGCAAGATATCTAAATTTTTGGTAATGGCTTTAGAGATAAATGCACCACGTTAGAAGACAGAACTCATTTCATTTAGTAATGTACTCTAATGAATGGGTTTCGCTAATACATCGCAGATTGCTAGAACATGGCAGGAGGTCTGCTTTATTTCCCTATATATGCTTTAAACAGGCCAGTGGTAGCTCTTTATGGATGGTTAATTTACGTACTCAGACTAGTGAAGCAATTCTACGTAAAAATATCTTTTAGTTCTGACTACCGATGATGGCTTTGACTGAAATGCGTTGGAATATACTGATAACGTAACATATAACTCTCATTCGGACGGTAGATTATAATAAAAAATCGTCAAAAAAGGAGACTCAAAATTCAAATTAAATAGGGCAGTATCGTGCAGCAACTGTTGATAATATTGGGATGATAAGGGGAAATCTCTTAGGAATGAAGTAAGTCAAAAAGTACAAGGGAGTCAAGGTGGGATTGCTGCAGGAAAAATGTGAAGGAATAGAGAAAGGAATGAATAACAGATGAACTGACTCAGCGTACAGTACAGTCAAAACCACCTTCACCGAAATCAAAAGCAGTGGTTGCTACATTAAGTCTTTAATGGGATTCCACTACCAAGCGCAGAGGAGAGAGCGGATAATAGGAAAGAATGCTTCGAAGGCCTGTATAAGGGGACGAACTGTCTGATGATGTGATAGAAGGAGAAACTGTAGTCGATGTGAGGGAGACCGGGGATCTAGTACTAGCGCCGAATTTAAAACAGCTTAGGGAGACTTGGGATGAAAAACGACACAAAGGGTAGAAAATTTTCCATCACGATTCCTAAAATCTTTGGGGGGCAGCGGCAATCAAACGACTGTTAAAGCATGAGAGTAGAATCTTTGAGACTGGTGACGGTCCATCAGACTTTCGGAAAAATGTTATCGGCAAAACTCCGAAGTAGCAAAGTTAAATAACGGCGAAAATTACAGAGAAATCGACTTAACAGCTCGTGTATCGAAGTGTATGACAAGAATTCTATCAAGACGAATGGGAAAGAAAATTGAGGACATGTCAGATACCGATGAGTTTGCATTTAGGAAAAGTAAAGATGCCAGAGAGGCAGTAGTGACATTGATCTGGATGATGGGATCAGGACTGAAGAAAAATAAAGATGTGTTCATAGGATTTCTCAGTCTGGGAAGAGCGTTCGAGAGGTTGAAATGGAGCAATATGTTCGAAATTGTAAGAAAAATGGAAGCGGCTATAGAGAGAGAGACGGTCAATAAACAATATGTACAAGAAGCAAGAGGGAGCAATAAAACTAGAGGACCTAGAACGAAGGGATCGGAATAAAAGAATGAAAAAGAGAAATGTAGTCTTTCGCGCCAGCTGTTCAATCTATACGTAGGAGATGCAGTGACGATATAAATGAAAGGTTCAAGAGTGGGACAAAGAATCAGGATGAAAGGAAATCAATGATAAGAGACATTGACGACATTGCTACTCTTGGTGAGGGTGAAGAACAATTACAGAATCTGTTGAATGGAATGAACAGTGTAATGAGTACAGAGTACGGATGGAGAAAAACGGAAGATAGAGAAAAGAAAAGTAGCAGATATGAGACTGGCGAGTATATCAACATCAAAATCTGTAATTACGAAGTAGACGAAGTTACGGAATTCTCCTACCTTGCAAGCAAAATAACCCATGTTGGACGAAACAAGGAGGCCATGAAACACAGATTAGCGCAGGCAATAGAGAAGTCTGTTGCTATCTAGCGTAGACATCAATACGCCGAACAAATTTGTGAAATTCTGCATTTCGAGAACGGCATTGTATGGCAGTGAATCAATAGACTGCGGGCAAACCGGAACAGAAGAGAATCCAATTGTCTGAGAAGTGGTGTTAAAGAAAAATATGGAAGATCTGACTGAATGATAAGATAAGGAATGAGAAGGGTTTCCACATAATCGGCGGTGAATGGGATACATGAAAAACAGTGAAAAGGGAAAAGAAGCAGGTATAGCACTGTAGGAGATGTGTTAAGATATCAGGGAATAACTTACAATGTGCTACACGAGGCTGTAGAAGGTAACGACCTTACAAGAAGACAGAGACTGGCATACATCGGCAAGTGACTCAGGACGTAGGGTGAAGCGGTTGGCACAGGACATAGTTTCATGCCCATATCATTAACTCGATAGGAAGCAGGTTTTTGGAACATAAATTGTGTTCGAACATTATGAATTACCTCGACGAGAACGGACTATTGGCACACATTCAACACGTATTTAGAAAACATCTTTCTTGCGAAACGTAACTAGCTCTTTACAAGCACGAAGTATTGAGTGGTTTTGACAACTGATTTCAAATTGATTGCGTGCTTCTAGATTTCCATAAGGCTTTCGAGACTGTAATACACGAGCGCGTTGTAGTGAAAAAGTATATTTATGGAATGCGTGCTTGTGGAATATCGTCTCAGTTATGTATCTGACTTCGTAATTTCCTGTCAGAGAGGTCCATTCGCAGTCCATATCATCTTACGGAAAATCTTCGAGTAAACCATAAGTGATCTTTGGCTTTGCCAAAGGTAGTGTTACAGGCCTTCTGCTGTCTCTTATTTATAAAACGATTTAGGAAACAATCTGAGCAGCCGTCTTCGGTTGTTTGCAGATGATGCTGTCTTTTATCGTCTGGTAAAGTCATCAGAATATCAAAATTAATTGCGAAACGACTTAGAAAAGATATCTGAATAGTGAAAAAATTGGCTTGTGACACTAAATAACGAAAATTGTGAGGTTATCCACATAAGTGCTGAAAGAAAACCGTTAAACTTCGGTTGCACTATAAATCAGTCCAATCTAAAGACCGCAAATTAACTAAATTTGCGAGAATTATAATTCTGAACAATCTAAATTTGAAAGAACACACAGAAAATGTTGTGTGGGAGGCTAAACAAGTCTGCGTTTTATTGGCAGAACACCTAGGAAGTGTAACAGATCTACCATAGTAAATGTAACAGGGATACTAAAGAGACGGCCTACACTACGCTTGTCTGTCCTCTTTTGGGGTACTGCTTTGCAGTTTGGAACCCTTACCAGTTAGGATTAACGGAGTATATCGAGAAAATTTAACGAAAAGCAGCACGTTTCTATTATCGCGAAATAGGGCTGAGAGTGCCACGGGCATGAGACAGAATCTGGGGTCGACACCATTAAAACAAAGGCGTTTTTCATTGTGGTGGAAACTTCTAACGAAATTCCGATTACCATCTTTCTCCTGCGAATGCGAAAATATTTTGTTGACGCCGACCTACATAGGGAGAAACGATCATCATAATAAAATAAGGGAAATTAGAGCTCGCACGGTAAGACATAGGTGTTCGGTTTTTTCCGCGCCCTGTTCGAGAAAGGAATAGTAGAGAATTATAGGTGGTTCGATGAGACCGCTGCCAGACACTTAAAGTGTGATTTATAGAGTATTCATGTAGATGTAGATAAAGATTTCATGTTGGGCCGCATCAGACCAGTCCGTGGACTGATGACTCAAATAAATAAGGCAATATTTCGGTTAATGCATTGGGCTGCCTGTTGTAATACATAGAAACAGAGCTTTTGATATTCAATACTATTATTGATATATTTTCCCCATATGACAGAACTTGAACATTTATTTTGTACCAGTGACATCATTTACATTTTTGTATTTTCCTAGTAACACACATTGTATACACTATGTTTAAATTAAGAAAGAATGGGATGCAACATAAAAGGAATGATGATTGTGTATGTTTAAATATTAGTTTTTAACAGCAATGAGGCGCATGAAACGAGGACTACATTACCAATAAATAACAAAACATCCTCCGTTGCTTACAAATAGACGTACTATTGCTGCTTCGTACGAAGGTTCCCATGTTTCATCGACATTAAAATGAGATACTAATTGCGGAAGTACAGCGGAAAGATGTCATCATTCGGGCAACCAAGACAGGTAATAATGTTATATCCGAATGATTTATAATTTTACGTTTAGTAAGATGTAATCAGTTATCTCAAAATATTGCGTAAGTGTCATTTTGGATGAAACGTAAGTTCCGGATCCGATCGGGAAGAAAAATTCACCTGTCCAGCCGCGCACCTTTTAGATTTTCGCGATTTTGTTGCACAACTAGGCGTAACTATTAACCAGGGATAAATTGCAGGCACTGGTATTCAGAATGGATATCCAGTGTACCATCCTTTGTTGCCATGTTGTTCTCTGTTACGTGTAATATTACGCTGATAATTTTCAGTTTAGGTCCGCCTATGTGCATCTCATTATATCAAATTTAGCACGTCACACGCGTTTTGTCCTTATTTTTTGATAGGCGCCACCAGTGGCCTGAAGTACAAAAACAGTTACTACAAAGACTGGAAGCAGAAGAACAGATTTCAAAACAGGATTGCAAGCACACATGTAGAGCAGCACCTACACACATATCAGTTTAAAATATAGATGAGTGTAATTTTATAAAAAGTTTAGTAACTCCCTGTAACCTGAAAGTACAGAAACTATGTGTCAAACAAAATTACACATCCCTAAAGGTGTATGTATTTTAGGCCACTTCTTAAAAAAACCAAAGGAGAAATGGGTACGGCATGGTGAATTTGGTGTCTTCATGTGCACATAGACGGACCTGAAATGAATGTTTTCCCCATCCTGCATTAATTTATGTCCATTTTGATTACTGATATCTCAACATTGTTAGAATGTACACTAACTAGTGGTAAAGATAAAGGGACAGTTTTACGCACTAAATATTTCATATGCATTTTGAAAAGTGTTATCTTGACATATCGTTACGTACTACATTTAGGAAGAGTTTCATCGCAGTTGCCAATTAGTGAATGCGATTTTAGGGTAGTAAACGAATTAAACCCATGCAATTAAAGAAGCAACATCAACAAAGATAGAAAATTCCGAAAATTAACTTGTGTCTTTTCATTATACAGTAGAAAGAATACATGAGAAAATTTACAGGAGATATAGGTGTACTGGGCTCGGAAATTATTACTTAGAATCTACAGGGGTATGCTCCGAGAACGAATTACAGTAAGTAGTGGTAAAGATAAAGGGACAGTTTTACGTACTAAATATTTCACATGCATTTTGAGAAGTGTTATCTTGACATATCGTTACGTACTACATTTAGGAAGCGTTTCATCGCAGTTGCCAATTACTGAATGCGATTTTAGGGTAGTAAACGAATTAAACCCATGTAATTAAAGAAGCAACATCAACAAAGATAGAAAATTCCGAAAATTAACTTGTGTCTTTTCATTATATAATAGAAACAATACATGAGAAAATTTACAGGAAATATAGGTGTACTGGGCTTGGAAATTATTACTTCTGTGGTGAAAGCAACATTTCTATGCAGGTTACCCATTGTGTCGAAGTGAACGTTTAGTTATTCTATGCTGCTTCGATTATATGCCACAGTTCATGAATGGTAGTGACTGTCAGGATGTGTGTTAGTCTCTCGTCAGCCATTAACCACATATTTTCAACTGCTGCGAGAGATGCAGAACACGCTGGCTAGGGCTGGTCAGGACAGCTTGTGTTACTTGCGGTCTTGAGTATTCTTGTTGAAATGAAATATCACGTAGTTCTTCAACACGTCACAAATATAACGGTTCTTGCCTAAACTATCGGCTCTGCGAGTCAGAGGTGACCGGCTCTGCACCAAATGGCACCCTAAACCATCACACCTTGCACTGGGGCCGTGGGGAGACGACTTTCGTTCTCGGAGCATACCCCTGTAGATACGTCATATACATCTACATCTACGTGATTACTCTGCTACTCACAATAAAGTGCCTGGCAGAAGGTTCAATGAACCACCTTTAAGCTGTCTCTCTACCGTTCCACTCTCGAAAGGCGTGCGGGAAAAATGAGCACTTACATTATTCAGCGCGAGCCCTGATTTCCCCTATTTTATCGTGTTGATGATATCTTCCGATGTAGGTGGGTGTCAACAGAATATTTTCGCAATCGGAGGAGAAAACTGTTGATTGAAATGTCATGACAAGATACCGTCGCAACGAAAAACCACTTTGTACTAATGATTGCCACCCCCATTCGCGTGTCATGTCTGTAGCACTGTCTCCCGTATTCCACGATAAAACGTCCGTCGTGATATTGTAGGCAGAAACGGGACTCGTACGGAAAGACGACGCGAGCCACTCTTCAGTCTAGCGATGCCATTATGTGCGCCACCGTTGGCGCACTTCTCATCGAATGCGAAACTTGTTACCTAATGTTTCTCTATACACAGAGTGTAGCTGGTCTCACTCTTACCTACATTATGCAGTTGCGTTGAAAAGCTTCGCGTAGTACAATGCGTGCCATTTTGTTGTTTGTTGCGCGCCAACGAATCTAAGTTGCTGTTTTAATGGCTGTTAGTCTGTGCTTTCACCGGTAAGAATCGAAGGCACATGTGCACTATGTCATCAAAAATATCCGGACACCCCCAAAAACCAACCGCTTTCATATTAGGAGCATTGTGCTGCCACCTACTGCCAGGCACACCAACCGGCGACCTCACAAGGGAACCTTCCCATCGCACCTCCCTCAGATTTAGTTATATGCTGGCACAGTGGATAGGCCTTGAAAACCTGAACACAGATCAATCGAGAAAACAGGAAGAAGTTGTGTGGAACTATGAAAAAAATAAGCAAAATATACAAACTGAGTAGTCCATGTGCAAGATATGCAACTTAAAGGATACGACGAAGTCAGGAGCGCCATGGTACCGTGGTTAGCGTGAGCAGCTGCGGAGTGAGAGGTTCTTTGTTCAAGTCTTCCCTCGGGTGAAACAATTTTATTCTTTATTTTCGCAAAGTTGTGATCTGTCCGTTCGTTCATTGACGTCTCTGTTCACTGTAATAAGTTTAGTGTCTGTGTTTTGCGGCCGCACCGCAAAACCGTGCGATGTAAAAAGATTCTTCTACCTTACCCGATTTAGGTTTTCTTGTGGATGTTATAATCACTCCCAAAAAAGTGATGAAAACTTAAGAGTTTGTCACATAAACTGCAACAAATGAATGCAACAGTTCCGCAGTCGCACAGTTTTCCTTCTGCTCTGTCAAAACATATGTTTTTAACGTTTTCAATTTTTTCCGCGTGTAGACCGTCAAATCCTGCATATGTCCAAGCAAATCTGAACATGTCCTGGAATTTTGGAGAGCGAAGTTGATTTTGTGTAAGTGCTTGAACTTTGATAATTGTCTGAAAATAAAAAAATTAAAATTTTCACTGCTGGGAAGACTTGAACAAAGAACCTCTCGTTCCACAGCTGCTCACGCTAACCACGGGACCACGGCGTTTCTGAGTCAATATTCACATTTATATTGCATATGTTGCACATGGACTACTCAGTTTGTATATTTTTTTATTGTTTTCATAGTTCCACGCAATTTCCTCCTGTTTTCTCGATTAATCTGTGTACAGGTTTTCAAGGCATATCCACTGTGCCACCTTGTAACTAAATCTGAGGGGGGTGCGATGTGGAGGTTCCCTTGTCAGTAGTCATTAGACACCGTGAGAGAGCAGAATGAGGCGCTCCGCGGAACTCACGGACTTCGAACATGGTCACGTGATTGGATGTCTATTGTGTCATACGTCAGTACGCGAGATTTCCACAGTCGTAAACATCCCTAGGTCCACTATTTTCGATGTGATAGTGAAGTGGAAACGTGAAGGGACATACACAGCCTGTTGACTGACAGAGACCGCCGACAGTTGAAGAGGATCGTAATGTGTAATAAGCAGCCACTTATCCAGATAATCACACAGGAATTCCAAACTGCATCAGGATCCACTTCAAGTACTATGGCAGCTAGACGGGAGGTGAGAATACTAGGATTTCATGGTAGAGCGGCTGCTCTTAAGCCACTCATCACACCGATAAATGCCAAACAACGCCTTGCTTGGTGTAAGGAGCGTAAACATTGGACGATTGAACTTTGGATGAATGCTGTTTGGAGTGACGAATCACGGTACACAATGCGGCGATCCGATGGGAGGCTGTGGGTATGGCGAATGCCCGGTGGACGTCACCTACCAGCGTGAGTAGTGCTAACGGTAAAATTCGAAGGCGGTGGTGTTATGGTGTGGTCATGGTTTTCATGGAGGCTGCTTGCACCCCTTGTTGTTTTGCGTGGCACTATCACAGCAGAGATTGAAGTTTTAAGCACCTTCTTCCTTCCCACTGTTGAAGAGCAATTTGGGGAAGGTGGAAATGGAAATGAGCGTTTGGCGTCATTGGCCGGGAGGCCCCTCGCGGGGCAGGTCCGGCCGCCATATCGCAGGTCTTATTACAGTCGGCGCCACATTGGGCGACCTGCACGCCGGATGGGGATGAAATGATGATGAACACAACACCCAGTCCCTGAGCGGAGAAAATCTCCGACCCAGCCGGGAATCGAACCCGGGCCCAGAGGACGGCAATCCGTCACGCTGACCACTCAGCGACTGGGGCGGACTTGGGGAAGGTGATTGCGTCTTTCAACACGATCGAGCAGCTGTTCACAATGCGCGGTCTGTGGAGAAGTAGTTACGCGACAATAACATCCCTGTAATGAACTGCCTTGCACAGAGTCCGACCTGATCCTATACAACACCTTTGGGTTGTTTTAGAATGCTGACTTCGTACCGGGCTGCGCCGACCGAAATCGATACCTTTCCACAGTGCAGCACTTCGTGAAGAATGGGCTTCCGTTCAACAAGAAATCTTCCAGCACCTGATTCAACGTATGCCTGTGAGACTGTAAGCTGTAATCAAGGCTAATGGTGGCCCAACAGCATACTGAATTCCAGCATTACCGATGGATTGCACCACGAACTTGTAAGGCATTTTCAGGTAGGTGTCCGGATACTTTTGATCATATAGTGTACATGGTAGTCAATTATGGTATTGCATCACCACAGAAAACCTGCTGATGTTTACAATAGAATACGGCATATCCTTAGACGGCACTATCTTCCATTCACTGAGGCGTTTCGATGCCCAGTTTGTTGTAATAATTGGAGATATTCAATGCCTTTCACTTCCATATTACATGAAACGTAGTTAACCTGTGTCATGTCATTATATAAAATGTGTTTATCTGTGATATGTCTAGTTTTATGTTAGAAGTGGTTGGAACAGCAGCTTTAGTTATGATTAAAAAAGAATGTAGTCTTCACAGCACTGGCTCTCACTCATACGTGTGAACAACCAGAGTTCGCCGGCCGGGGTGGCCGAGCGGTTCTAGGCACTACAGTCTGGAACCGCGCGACCTAGGGTCGCAGGTTCGAATCCTGCCTCGGGCATGGTTGTGTGTGACGTCCTTAGGTTAGTTAGGTTTAAGTAGTTCTAAGTTCTAGGGGACTGATGACCTCAGAAGTTAAGCCCCATTGTACTGAGAGCCATTTGAACCATTTGAATTTGAACCAGAGTTCCTGGTACTGCATTGACGACACGAATGCATTTTGGCGAACGAATAAAAACTGAACAGAAGATGTTATTAATGGAGATTTATAACATGTGTTGATGAATTTTTTGTTGCAATGTTGCAAGCGCGTTTGTGCTAATGATACAAAATACATTTCAACCGTCAGCTGTTTATTGTCCCATTAGTCATTACCGATTTTGGTAATTAACCATCATCCAGGATGTAGAGTACAACAGATCAGTAAAAAAACATAAATACTCATCATTTTAAACCTTATGCAGATCAAGTTACTGAACAGAAGTCCAATCATTAATTGAGATATCGGCATATGGTGTTTGAAATTTTGATGAACTATAGTTAATAGTATAAGAAGACATTATTTGTAAGTAACCTTACCACAACTTTTTACGTCTTCGAGACTGGCCGTTTTCGTTGACATCACTTGGGGTTTTGGAGATGTTATTAACCTTCACCTTCAATTCTGAAAGGCAGCTACATGCTCTTGAAGTGGTCTAGAGTTTTCAAAAGTGAAAAGTTGTCGTAATTTTTGACACTGACGTAATGTTAACTTAGAGATGTGAATTACGTAGCGGTGATCATGACATTAATTGCCTGTGGTAATATCGCTGGCTGTGATATTGACGGATGGGAGCAACTGTCACTGCCTGAGATTGTGAGCAGATGTATTAATCACAGTCACACAGTTAGTGGCCGCTGGTTCTATTAAACAAGAACCTGCTAAGAGGAAGTATATCTTTGTAAGACGCGACGGTCATGTCGCCCCAGTCAGCGTTGGTAGAAGAGCTTGGAAAATCTCGTAAGGTTCAGACCTTAGCAGGACAAAGTTATTACCCTGAGTGAAAACTAGCTAAGTGAACGGAAAGACCAAACCGATCAACATATAGCATTAGAGCTGCTAAAAAGGTTGGAAACGTATTGCTACTGACGAATTACACGGTGAGGTCGATTGACGGCCACGATGAAAAAATAGTATGTCCACGTCGATCCTATGCACAAGTAACATGCAAAACAGTCATTTGGATAGAGACATACGAAAACTTATGGTACTGAATCTTATACTATTTTAAGAACCTAAGGCATAGATTAACGGGTTTACAAAATGCCACAGGGTTTTCGGTAAGTTACAGTAAATTTCTCTGCCGGGGGAAGATGGATAACAGAGTTTTGACAAATATTATTTCTGTCGAGACATATGGTTTCACACTTAGCAATGAAGGCAGTCTCTCAACATACTCATAGTGCACAAACGTCGGCTCCTTGCATAAAACTCATTGAATAATATTAGCATTTCCTATTGTAAACACATATTTTAAACTATAATATTATCTGCAATTAAGATGCAGGAAGAACATTAAATATTAGTGAAAGACTATTATATATACAATGTTAGTTGCCGTACAAAATGTACTGAGGTACGACGCAAATTTTTAATTTATGTGAAACATTTTTTGGCACCTGATGACTGTGAACCAAACAGACAATGAAATAAATATAAAATTGTAATCATTCTTAGAATCATCATGCTGTTGTTTATCAAACTCAATATTTAGACTATTGTGTAGAATACACTGGAAATCACAACTCTAAAACCGGTTCTTGTCCAGTAAAAACCCAATGGTATGCACGGACTGCGTTGTAAGAAACTTTAAATTTTGATA
Source organism: Schistocerca americana (assembly GCF_021461395.2). Classification (NCBI taxonomy): domain Eukaryota; kingdom Metazoa; phylum Arthropoda; class Insecta; order Orthoptera; family Acrididae; genus Schistocerca; species Schistocerca americana. Next base: position 105,457,051 of record NC_060123.1, read on the forward strand.
TTGACATCATTGCTTGTTTTCTTAGTATGCATCAGATGTCAGAAGAAGATCCACATTGGCATAAATTACAAGAAAGATTCGATAAAGTCAATACAACGCTTTGTGCTGTACATCAACATGTCTCTCATTAAACATATTACGTTTGTTGAGAGACATCTTATCAGATGAAAAACAAAAGTCTTGAAATTTTTCAATACAATGTGTTGTATGGTAAGTAGCATCTGTGATGTTTTACGTACCTCCACCATAACGTCGTGAGCGCACCAACAGTATATGAAAAGCTGTAGTATGAGCTCAAACATGTACATGCAAACTTTGAGCACCGAAGAAAAGTCCTGGACATTCTGAAATAAGTTGCGTAAGTGTTAGATTTGTGCAACACCTAATAATAATAGTACAAGTGCTTAGAATACTCAGTCACCAAATGATTCTGTAATATAATAATCGGCTGAGTTACTTACCAATGCAGCCTGGAACAGATTCACACAAATTACCAATGTTCCCGCCGAGAACTGAACGAGGACTACGAAGTTGACTGTCTGCTCCAGGTCGTTCATGAAACTGGAAGCCGAATGAAAAAATTCCAGTACTGAGAAAAAGAACACCAAAGCACACCTTTTCATTAAAATTAGCTGTCTCTAACTATGGCTGTAATTGGTGTGCCACTTCAGCTAGCAATCTATCGCAAAACAGATCGCCGATCGACTACTTCTGGCACGGAATATTAGCCTCAACGCATCGTAAACAGTTCGTCACACACGAAAACAAAGACTGTTACAGTAAATGGCATCTGAAAGTCATCAAAGATCTTTAAAATATTTCACGAAGGACCTTACATTTTTGTTGGGAATCTATAAGTTACTCTGTTATATTCCTGGAGCACTGACTCAGTAAGCGATCCCAAGAACTGTTGAATCACTAGCAGCAGATCTCGTAAAAGTATTCAGACTAATTAGCAAGAGTGATGATTACGTTGTCAGTTACGCCAAGATTTTAAGCTTTATCAGTCTTTGGAAATGTATTCGTGGTATGAAGTCTTCAATTCTGTACTTTTCGGTACCCTTGAATGTGATCACACCGCTCCATGAAAGTATGAAAGCGACGTACTCGCGTTAGGCTCTTTGGCTTCCTCGATACGTGGTCTCTCTGGATCTCCAAGAACTTTCCGGTCTATAGTGCACTCCACGTCTCCTCTAGTCTTTCCGAATTTTAGAGCAGTGAGCCTTTTGTAAGAACAGATGATGCAGTTACTTTCAACTCGGATACCAAAAGGAATTTGCTGCTAACAACTACAGATTCAGATCGTTAGACAACATTCGAGAGATTTTGTGAAGCGGAAGTTTTCAGATGAGTTACCCTAAGCCTCTAAATTTGTGGTAGTTTTTGTTGCACTTCATAAGGACCATTTAATTCGAAAACAAATTCTGTAGAGTCCTTGGGAAAGCAACTATTTCTACCGGTTTTGTGTAAGAAAATGGTATACATTTGAAAATACACTCACCTTATCATCTCTTGGTGATCGATGATGCATTTACGGAGTTCGCTGTACAATGTGACCTCTTGCTGTTGAACAGGAGTTTTTGTAGGGACTACATCTCTGTTGAAATCCATTATTTTCCTTTCAGTTTCTCCAGAGGGTGAGCTATTAAAGGCAGCGTCGTCTTTTCGCCCCACATTGGCAACGCGGTTATTGAGAATCTTAAACTGGCCGGCCAGGTGAATCATGAGTGCACCGAAGAAGAGGTCCAGACCCCAGCTTGCGAAGAACCAGTACATTATGGTGAGGCACTGGAGGACGTAGCCAATCTCGAAAAGGGGTGACTTGTCTTGCCGTATGCCGTACCACTCCACCACTGGAAGGGTCCTTTCTGTCTCTCCACTGTCCATCACGAAAGGCAGCACAATCCAAGGCACCCCAACCAGATTTCCGTATGTCACAATGATGTAGGTCGAGTATTTATTCAGTTTGCTTGTTTGTACTAAAATAGACTTTGAATTTACATTTGGATCGGTAATCCGCTGTTGGGAAGCGACCAGTGCGTCCAGTTTGTTAACGAGCATGTAATACTTCGGCTTGTACATGAAGAAATGAGTCATTTTAATAATTCCAGCTGTTATAGACGTAAGGTTGCAGAAGACAGCCGTTATCATATTAAGGTTACCCCAGTAGTAATATAGCGACATAGAGTCCAATGCTAATACAGCCCACTGCGTTAAGTATATCCACGCAGTGTAGAAGGTGAACAGACCGTATGGACGCGTCGGCCATAGACCAGCCACTTTAAGTACACCAATATTCACGTCGAGCACAGAATGTGGGCCAGGCAAAGACGTCAACCTCTGGTCTGGTTCTGCAGACATGTTCTTGACATAAACAAGGATGTCCTGCGCAAGAGAAACGTCATTAATGAAGGAACTGTTGTTCAAATGTACTAGGTGGGAAATCTGCAAATGTTACATGTCGTACTCCTTTCGAAATGAATTATGGAATTATGCTACCAGCAAGTAATAGTGTACCCATTGAGGGACAGACTAACATCAACAATGTCTAACACACTCACTTGGAATGACAGTGCAGGTAATATATGACTTTATTTAAACTGTAAACTGAGGAAAAACTTAGAAATCAGAATTTAAGTTACCTTCAAATGTTTTTTAAACGTGTTTTTATTCCAGTTATTGACCACAACATGAATTCTTTAGACGATGACCGGTTTCAGTCCCTAATGACCATCCTCGGATCTATAATATACATATATATACACCTAGTGAGCAGTGTGTCTTTCAACATAATATGTTGCAATAATGACTGAATGGACGATGCGGCCTATTCTACACCTTACTTTAGATCTATATGACGATGCTATGCTGATTAAATTTATGTGTTTTCACGATCCCACTATGGCCTTATCACTTTACGACATGGTGTAAAAAAGGTACGTTTTACCGTATTTTCTGTACATCTTCCTGGTTGTATGGTAGCATATTGTGATACGTATTGCTGTATTATGTTGAAAGACACACTGCTCACTAGGTGTATATATTTGTATTCTATGGATCTGAGGATAGTCATTACGGACTGAAACCGGTAATCGTATAAAGAATTCATATTGTGATCGAAGACTGGAATAAAAAAAACATTTGACGTTATTGGATCGGTGTTCGTATACGCGACCATGTCGCAGATGGCGAAACTAAGTTACCTTGATGTCTGTCATTATTGGGACTGAAAACTTGACAGTAAATTATAGCACAAAATGGCGATCTCCAGAGCGTGCGCCTACAACCTCTTGAGTTATGACTCAGTGAACTAAACACATCCCCTGAGAAGAAGCCACTGAACATTTTGAAGCACATCATGTTGCGTAGAACTGGGACCAAGCTGTCATGTGACACTCCGCCATTGACTTGTGACGTTGAGGATTATGTGCCATTGGGTTGTATGGGATTAGCACAGTAAGATGAACTGACGTGCAGACAAGACACATTGGTGGAATGAGTTATTATTTCCAGACTACATCCATAATCATGGGATTTTCTACGCAGGGTGTGCACCGTATCTACAACATTGTGTGTACCATTTGTAGCCGTATAAAAATGCTAACCGACAGGGACCAAAGGGCAATGTCACGTCTTGTCGAAGGTAATTGGTTTGAAAGCTTACAGAAATTACTGCTATTAATGAATTAATCTCCGTCTCAAGTAGTTTGCCGGCGATCTTTGTGAATATAGCTGTTGAAATGGACGTTTAGAGTCAGGTACTTAGAATAGAACTACAGGTTTTCACCGGGCCAAATGACATAAAAGCCACAAACATAAAGTGAGATCTGACGAATCATGGTATTTAATCAGTAGACGAAGCAAAGCTTCGAATGAATCGAGAGCCCAACGAGGAGTATAAAAGTTAGCGAGTGGATAATGTAGTTCAGACGAGAGATTGAATTCACTTATCAGGTTTTCGTGAATGTGAACCACAATATTTACTTCTGTATTCTCGGTGACCTATTCTGCCCTTTCTTCTACGTCTTCATGGTGAATATAATGCGGATTTTCGAAAGGTGGTGACAGCTGTTATCATCGTGCTCCACACCCACGTTTATTATTTGACGATTGCTCAGGCACCGTATCATACCTGGACTGCCCGGAAAAATCACCCTATCACCTTCTCGCAGAAAGAGAGTGGGAATTCTTGGAACAATAAGTGAAAAGTAGCAGTCAATACTCCTGGTGATAGTCTCTCTCGGGATGTAATCAGCAATGAGGTGATTCCGATGGATACTGCACATCTGAAGAAACCTGTGAAATCGCTGGAACACGGCCAGTTTTTAGGATAATGTTCCTGTTAGATTCTTATCAAATTTTCCTTAGAAGGAAAAACTTCCTGCTGTCTTTTTTCCTATACTTGTGTGGCGTCAGCGTCGGCGATGGCGCAGTAATTAGGCTAACATAGTAGCCCATTGTGCCCCATACCGACGGGGCTGTGCAGTCGTAGGCAAAGAAACGTACTGTAGAACGGCGCCCTAGTAGCCAGGGATGGCTAGATCAAAGTGCAGCCACCTGGGGCGTACCTGAGATTGCAACTGCTTTTAAGTCATCCAGGACTCCTACGACGCTGATGACTCCACAACCGCCGTCGCCAACTTGTCGTGGGATCGGTACATGACTCCAACACGTCAAGGAACTTTATATTTTCAATGTACCGACCGTCTCTTACTTCCACACCCGGTGTTAGGCTGCTTGTGGATAGAATTCGCCCATGTCTACAACCCCTGCAGCGCCGTTTCTCTACTGTGGTGCTGCCTTCAGAAAACAACCTGCAGGGTAGCTTAGTTGCCGTCGTAACACCAGACATGCATCGTCTATCCTTATGCCTGTGTTTGCACAGCCCCGCAACTACTTGCCCTATATTGGCGATTCAAGGACGAGCTTGGCCGAAATCTAGATGTAATTACAATACGTTACATTCAGCTAGTACTAAGCCATTTCTCGATGTTAAGCATAGTATTTACTCATTACGAGCACAACCATGGTAAATCTCTGTTCTATACACGTCACTTATGTCATCATAGCCGAGCGGTTCTAGGCGCTTCAGTCTAGAACCGCGCGACCGCTACGGTCCCAGGTTCCAATCCTGCCTCGTGCAGGTTAGATAGGTTTAAGTAGTGCTAAGTTCTAGGGGACTGATGACCTCAGATATTAAGCCTTATAATGCTCAGAGCCATTTGAACCAGTTTGTCTTCATATTTTAGAGGCGTACGAAGGGAAGAGCTTCTTACTTGGCTCAGTGGTAGTGAGTATACCGTTATGACACAGGTAGCTTACCTACACTTCTATTTTTCTGAGGTGAAATCATGGCTGTTCTTGTCAAGACACAGGTTGCTGGTGCATAGGAATGAAGGATTCATTTAAACTGAAGTCAGACAAACTCAATGGAGGGAACGTCAATCCCTTAAAAGGGTACCCTTGTCGATTTTGAGTGCTGACATTAAACGTGGCAGTGAAGTATCTTGCACGTGATAGTGTGTTTAGCGGAATCGGCGTATCAACATGCGCCGTGACATAATGGCTGAACTAACCTATCGTTTTTCGTCGTGCGCACATCTACATAGTAAGTATTTCTGATTTGTTGGTGTGTCAACTTAAAGTCCTCAACGTGTCTACAAGAAACGCTGCAGCTCCCACACCCATATAAAACACGGCAAAAACAGTGGTCGTACAGATATCTGATGTCAACTTTGCCTCTCACAGCGTTTTTCATAATCGACAAGAAGTGCTGGTGTCAGTTCTGGTCCAAGAGACGGCATGGACGTTTTGAATAGGCCAACAAGACAGAAACTTGAAAACAGCTGGGACATGAGTTTCCCCTTTCGTGTACATCTTTCAAATAACTTCCGGGAATTCAACCAGGTAACACTTTCAGCGACCGCCGATATTTCGGCAGGAGAACACCCCGCCATTTTCAAGGCAAACTACAACGGACAGGCGACGTACATGCAAATATATAACCTCGGTTCTCGGACTGATGCAAGAAAGATAACACGCACACTGAACGCTAGTGCCACCAAAGATGACCACAGTCAGAGCTATCGATAGTGAGACTACGAACTCGCTGGTGAGGTAGCATTGACTCTGTCCCTATGTTTTTTGACGAGGGGGACATCCAGATTCCAAACAGAGTTTAAACAAAAACCTCCATCCCTGTTAACGAGGTTTCTCGCTAATTTAATCTCGACTGCCTCCTTAATAGCACTGTCCCAATGGCTGGACGTCCATGCCAACATTTCAGTGTTATTATATAACATGGGGTGACCAGTACCCAAGCAATGTTCGGCAATAGGAGATCTAATTGGCTGCTGTAATCGTGTGTGCCGTTTATGCTCAGTACATCGGTCCTCCACGATCCTGATAATTTGACCAATATATGCCATGCCGCAGCTACAAGGAATGCGATATACACCCGCCTTACGCAGACCAAGATCATCCTTAACAGAGGGACAGAGTTAATGCAACCTCACCTGCGAGTTCGTAATCACACTATCGATAGCTCTGACTTTGGTCATCTTTGGTGGCACTGGTGTTCCGTGTGTGTGTTATCTTTCCTGCATCAGTCCGAGAACCGAGGTTTTAAATTTGCATGTACGTCGCCTGTCCGGTGCAGTACGCCTTGAAAATGTCGGGGTGTTCTCCCTCCGAAATATCGGCAGTTATGCAAACTGGTCAAAAATTCCCATTCTGACTGAAAATGCAAAATTGCAAACTTGGGCTGAAAATACAAAGTTGTAAACTTGGACGGCCGATGGATGAACGTGTGACGAAGCACCGCAGTTTCACAATGCAGATGGCAAGAGGAGTAACCGGGGGACAGGTTGATGCCAGGACCTAAAGTCTTTGCGAATTCCATTTCGTATATGCAGTTAGATAAACACTTAACCTCGCAGACAGGCGAAGAACACTGTACTCAGATGTCAGCATTTGATGGAGGACGTGTAACTGCGACCAAAGAAGCCTCTAGGAGTTACGGGCGAATCGGTCGACATTTGAGTAGGAGTCGTGTCACTATTCAACGGTTTAGGCAGGAAATGGTGAACCATGGCCAAACACAGCGTCAAGAAGCAAGCAGTGGACTTAGAGAGACAGAAAGTGAGGACCGAGCAATAATGAGAGAGGAACACTGAGCCGTGGATTGACCAGTATCATCGATCGAGCTGGTGCTTCAGCGTTCACAAGAATCGTTAATAGGTGGTTCACAGAAAGGGGGCGCACCTCACTGTGTCCCTCACGCCAACTGCCATTGACGTATGCAAAACAACCAGCCTGTTTACAGAAGCTCACTTGGGGTGGTGACGGACACATTCAGATTTGAATCTCATTGGCTGGCGTAGTCTTCAGGAGTGGTGCTTTGAACTGAGCCAAGATGAACAGCGAAGACGCAGCTTTAGTCGCCCCGGACAGCAGTAGCATAGGAGCCCGACAGCCAGGAGCGATGCTCTGAGGTGCCACTTCATTTCAGAGCAGGGCCCTTTCTGTTGTCAACCGCCTCACCCTTACAGCAATACAGAAAAGCGGTACGCCCACGACATTCTACGCCTTGCTTTGTTACCTTCATGGGAAGCCACCTAGGACCTGCATTACAGCAAGATGATGCCCTTCCGTACACGGCGAGATTTTCTACTGCTTCTCTTCGTGCCTGATAAACCAACCCTTGAGCAGCAAGTTCGCCGAACATTGAGAAATTTTGGAGCAAATCCCAGCTCGGGATTTTGACTATGTAACGCTCCAGTTTCACAGAATTTGGCATGATTACCCTCTCAAAAATTACAAGTCGAGTAACTGCCTGCATAAGTGTGAGAGATGTAATAATAGTTCTGTTGAATAAATCATCCAATTTTTCTTAAATTGTAGCCATCTGTTTGTCTGTACATGTTCTCCACATCTACTGATTCCACCTCTCTCCTCCCCCACACTAGTAACACATTGTCATAATTCCTTCGTGGTGCTTCGCCGAATTGACGCTTTCGTCAGCTAAAGACGCGGCATCAGACGATATTTGCTTGTTTCCAGTTGAGAAGGACAAACTTTCTGTGGGTGCGCTGACGGGTTTTTCCGAAATTGTCGTGCATTGTTTCTATCCTTGAGTTCATACTGTTTCTGTTGTAGTTCAGTCCAAAGTCTGGTCTGATGTACTAATCCACGTTAGTATATCCTGTACTAACCTCTTCAAATCGGAATAACTCCTGCGACCCGTACGTACTGTATTTATCTCTTGGTCTTCCTCTACAATTTTTAACCGCAACATCTGTCACATTATAGAACTGATTATTCCTTGATGCTTAAGAATGTTTCTGTCAAGTTGCACCAAGAATTTCTTTTCTCCCTAGTTCAGTAATGTATCTCCTCTGTAGCCCATTACCCAACAAATTTTCTTTCTTCTGTTTACACACATTTTGCAAGCTCCTGCTATCTTCTGTGTTGGCCTGTTTATCGTACACGTGTTATATCTGTGCAAGGCTACACACCAGATACATACTTCCAGAAAATACTTCCTAACACTTAGATTTGTGTACTAAGCCAAACATGTGAGTAGATCTCTGTAAAATTGCATGCATGTCTTAGAATTATCTCACAGGAAAACACAACAGCATCATGGGAAACCAAGTACAATATCACAGAATCATGGAAGGTGGGGTATTACGAGATAAATGTGGGAGAAGTAAACTGGTAATGTATGATATTAGAGAAGAGATAGTTACAAGCTTACCAGATACAAGATATAATAGTAATTTCAAAAATGAGCAAATGCCTGACAGAAGTGAAAGTAATGCCAACGATTACTCTCAACAGAGAGTGCTGATTGTTGGAAGCGACATCGAAAAAATTCATAAAAGGTACATACGAAAAAAACAGCCAAAAATCAAGTGCTGGGAATTGGAGAATAGAGAAATCCAAGAGATAAACATCTGGAGATTACGACGAAGATGAGACGAAGAACACAGAGGAAGAATGATTGAGCTTCAAACTGGCTCTAGTCCGTGTAACGGAAGAAACATATGGAAGGATATATAAAAAGTCATGAACCAAAAACTTCACGATTTAATGAAATAACTGCAAAAGCAGTCAAGAAGAAGAAGAATGCACGGCCAGAATGTTTCGAAAACAGAACGGAACATAACACAGACAAATAGAAACGACTAAGTAAAGCAGCAAGAAATAAGAAAGCGTTGACTAACATCATGTCTTGAGAAAATCCGCAAAATAGAAGGGAATATTAAGGACGTCAGGAAGATATTTTACTGAGTATTCGGTAAGAGAAGGAAGAAAAAAGAAAATACTTCAAAACTCATCAACAAACGTGGAAAACCCATAATGGGAGGAAGAAATTTTGAAAGTAAGTGAAGAATACTTCACAATATCAAGGACAGAATTAAACAAATGCACGTAATGAGATAAAGAAAAGAAATGCCACCGTCACAGGCGAAATAGAATGACAAAATGTGAAGATTTTGTAGGGAGAGAAAGCTTTATTAGAAATGGAAAATGGCAAAGCTCCAGAAGTACATGAAATCACAGTGGAAATTATTAAATTCGCAGGACCTATTGTAATTCGGTGGCTGTATAGAACAATGAGGATAGTATGGATATAGGGAAAAATTTCTGATGTTTCGACAGACGTAATTACTGAACCTGTCTTCAAGTATGTTACAAGTATGTTAACAAGGCACTCTGTGGAAATTACAGAGGAATAGTACTACTGTGACACTGCATGAAGATTTACAAAAGATAATTTTTGCAGATAATCAGGGATATCACAGAACTACATGGGACATGAATTTTACATGTCATTTATCCAAACAGATGGGTTGTGTAAAAGAAACTGGAATTTCAGAAAGACCTTCGCAATAGCATTCATAACAATAAAAACGACTTGTGACGCTATTGCGAGGAAAAACAAATGGCAGAGTGTGAATGTACTAGGAACTTTGAAACGGAATGCTACTGAGAATATGAAACGTTTCCAAAAATCTCAGAGTTGTGACATTATACATGGCAAAATATCTGAATGACTTAACAACGAACAGAGACGATTGGCAAGGAAGTATAGGAAGATTTGGCAAGGGATAGCAGCAGATAATACGAAAGTCATACCAGATGCAGATGAGTTGATGATTTGGGAAGAACATGGGCAGAAATTGGACGAACAATTCAATACCTCCAAGAGAGAAATGGAAGAAGTAGGCATGGAAGTAAGTTCAACAAAAAGTGGAGTAATTAAGGTGAGCAGGAAAAATTAAAAAAGTGAGGGATGTAAGTTGTAATGGATAAATTATTAAAGTCTTCGGTGGTTACAAGTATCTGGAATATTAACCGGGACAGGAAGCATCAAGGATGAAATTTCGGAGAGACTAGAAAATTATTCGAAATTTTATTATTGTTGGTGCTCCAGAAATTACCTTTAAAACCGTCGATTTTGGTCCCGTAAGAGCGGCGTACTGAGTTTTATCATCAAGGAACTCTTAAATGCAATCGCAAATCTGGTCCACTACTCGATAAGGCCTCCTTGTTTCACTAAACGACAGAGACGATGCCGAATGCCTTCCGAAGTGAAGGAGCGCGACATCAACCACAGAGCGGCTCGCCAACCGTTGTGCGCTTGTGGCATCACTGTACAATGGGACCCTCGACTTGGTCGTTTCACAGGTCCAGGCTGTGTGTACAGCACCACGAAAAACGTATCTGCATGTGAAGACTACGAGAAGGACGGACGATACCAGATTACATTCGACGTCATCATAGGGGCCAGGCACCTAGCACGTTGTGGAATGCCACTGGGCACTAAAGATGACCACGTCTGGTTGACGTAGCTACAAATTTCAAGATCACTCGCTCCGTTTCATACTCGTTATGTCCTGTGGCTCTACGCTATCTTTTAAGAAGATGATGCAAGGCATACATTTTGTCCTAATTCTCTCAATACAAAAGGTGTTCGACAGTAACACTAGGCAATAAGTCCACCAGAACCCTCACACACTAAGGTCTGATCATAGATGCCGAGAGACTGCCTCCCTGTCACTACGTTTGATGACTGTAGTACAGAAATGAAGCAGCGTGGGGTGACGCGCCCGGGTCTGTTATCCACTCTCAGTTCGTTTCGACGCCCAGTTGGGTGAGAGTCAATCTTGCTGCCAGAGGTGGCAGTCCCGTAGACTAATTTTGGCACCCTTTCTGCAGCACAGTATAAGCACAAAAAAGTAAAACACCGTTATTCGCAGGTAACCCATTGGCACCTTTGCCACAATGCGAACTAATATCAGCTACTGTCAGTTGTTTGCTGGCGTCGTGTACCGTAGCGATCGCTTCCCACAGAGTGACGTCAGTTGGTGAGGTGTAGCGTCGACAGAGATGGACCTGTGGAGAAACTCCGCGGCGGCTGATGCACTGCGGTGCCCGGGGACCACGGACGCTCTCCAGCCCCGGGCCGTGGCCACTTTGCCATTCCGAACCACTCAGACGCCTGCCTCGGCGTTGCTGCTCTCCTGAGAGCGCTGTCGCTGCAGGAGGAGAAAGTGCACGTATACACATCAACGAGCACACCACGCAAGGTGGCCTTACTTACGTTGTCGTTCTTCCTATCCTCACAGAAGTGATCGAATTTTCTATAACACCAAATAAAGCTCTAAACAGTGGGTCTGTGAAGTAACTTGCTTTTCTTCTGCGATCAGTCACAGGCAGAACCATACGTTAGAAGGAATGGGAAAAATGCATCGGTCAGCTCTGTCTGACGTCACAGTACTGCAGAATTTTGGAAAAAAATTTTAAGCGCACGTATTGAGACGTTAATTGAGATAGAAAATCTCTGTAGGAATCAACGTGGGATTCCGCAAATAAAGATCTTATGATACGCATTTCGCCATTTCCGTCCACAGACTCAGGAAACATCCTATGCGCGGTTCCTTGTCGTCCAGTAGATGTTCGATAAAGTTCTGCACTGTCTCCTAAAGTGTGAAATATTCGATCAAATTTTTAACAGGAGAGAGGAGTAACTAGGAAACCGAACAGAGCGTAGGCAAATACACAGATGTAACAGTAACGCCGGCAGTACCGCAAGAAAGTGTCATATGACCATTGTGGCACACAATGTTTAAAAGTGACGGTTGCGGCTCTGTGAATCTGCTGCATAAAGAAAAGTCGCAACGGCACGAAATTGTATAATACTGGAGAGAAACCTGCAGATGATCGACGTGTTTTGTATATATATTTGACCCTCAACATACACAAATAAACTCTAAAGACGAAAAGAAACGACATTCCTCGACGTACTTATACTACTCTGGTGGTGGTGGTGGTGTGTGTGTGTAGGGGGGGGGGGGGGGCGTGAGAATATGTAGACGTGATGTACATGTACAGACGGACGTATGATTGAGAGAAATTGGATGATTCGTTCAAGAGAAAGAGCTTCACAAGTTGAGTAAGTCAATAACGCATTGGTCCAAGCAAGCACGCAGTTACTCGATTGCCCTTCATTGAAAGTTTTTGAGTGTCCTCCTCAGGGACATTGTGCTAAATTCAGTCCATCTGGGGCGTTTGATCATCAAAATACGGAGTTGGTTAGAGGACGCTGCCCTTAACGCTCAATTGGAGAGAGATCCGGAGACCTTGTTGGCACAATTGGAGTTGGGCAAGCGCTAATATAAGAGTAGAAAATCTCGTAGCGTGATGGCGGACATTATTTTGCTGATGTCGATGTCCTAGATGCCTTGTCGTGATAGGTAACAAAATGGGGGTAGATTATCGTCGACGTACTGCTGTGCTTTCAGGGTGCCGCAGATGACCAACAAAGTGGTCCTGCTATGACAAGAAATGGCAACATAGGCCATCACTCTCGGCTGCCAGGCGTATGGTGGCCGATAATCAGGTTAGCATCCCACCGTTTTTTCGGGGCGTCTCCAGACACTTCGTCGGCTCGCAATCTCAGTGACGTCAGTAGACCTGTGTTCAGTGGTGAGACCCACTTCGAAACTAGCCCCGATGTATAGCGAAGACGTGTCTAGAGACGCCCTGGACAGCGACGGGATGCCAACTTGAGTATGGCTGCTGTACTGCCTGACATCCAGGAGTGATGATCTGGGATGCTACTTCTCCTTGCAGCAGGCCCCTTTGGTTTTCATCCGCGGACCCTTACAGCACAGCGGTGCCTCGACATATCTCAGTTTCCATTTCTCTCGTGGCAAAGCATCGTGGTCTTTTATTTCAGCAATAATGCACACCCGCACATGGTGAGAGGTTCTATTGTTTTCCTTTTAGCTTGCCTTACCCTTTCTTGGCCATCAAGGTCGGTGGAATTGTCCCCCCCCCCCTGTGCCCCCCCCCCTCCCTCCACAAGGGAGTACTTTTACAGCATTATGGGCTGTTCCCTCCAACCGTATCTGTACTTTTATGATGTAATGCCGATACAAAAGAGTCACATGTTGGCACCTGTTACTGTCCTCCAAAGTAGTCACCAGCGTTGTGTAGAACCTGTTGCCAGTGATGTGGAAGGCATAGTATACCGTTAGCAGAGCCTGTTATGTTGATGGTGCGAATGGAGCGGTCTACAGTTATGGTGACTCTCGTGTACGACTATGATGGTGTTATCCTAACGCATTACCTTCCTCCACGGCAAACCTTCAATGCTGAATACTACTGTTCGTTTTTGGAGCATCACCTGCGACCAGCTTTGCGAAAGAAGCGGTGATACTTTCTGCGCAACCCACCCATCATTTTGCACGACAATCCGCAGGTGGATACAGCGCAAGTTGTTGCTGCTCTGTTTGGTCGATGGGACTGGAAAATACCGTACCATCCACTATACTTCCCGGACTTAAGTCCCTGTGAGGTAATTTGGCGGGAATCGCTCAGAAGATCAGACAAGAACTCTGTCAATCAACACCAAACCGAATAACTGGTTACATAAGGGCCAGCAGTTAACCGATGTGTTACTGACGTGCCCAATTTGTGATGTTCTTTCTCTTCAATAAATCATCAATTTTTTTCTAAAATTGCAGTCTATGTGTGTCAGTACATGTACATCACATCTACCAACTTCCATCCCGTTCCAATTTTTCCTTCGTGGTGCGTGGATTTTGCTTGTCTGAGAGCATATAAAGCATAAAAATAAAAAATAACAAGAAATACAATCAAAGACTGACTATGAACACCTACAACATGAAATGCCTGTTACGCAACCTGAGACTTAAGCACTACACATCACTCATGCGACCAGAAGCCCTGTATGCCATGAAATGTCTTTGTATGAATCGGACACATCTGATGGAGAAATCGGAAGTCAGAGAGAGGAGAATCCTCAGGAAGATCCTAGGCCCAGTAGAAGAAGCTGGGGAATTCAGAAGGCTGCATAACTCGGTGCTCTACGAACATATCGAGAGTCTCTCTGACTGTGCAAGAAAAAGAAGGGTAGCTTTCTATAGCCATGTTGCAACACTGCCGCGAAACAGATTGACCAACCGTCTGTTCACCTTGTGGCAAAACAAGAAGGTTCGCACCACTGGGCTGACAGAAACCGACATGGACATTAAAGAACTGGGAGTAATTGATCTTCAGAACAGACAGTCTGTGAGACACACCCTGAAGGAAGTCCGAGGATTTCAGGAAATGCCCTGAAGAAAAGGTACCCCCTGGACAGAAGAAAGAAAGGAGCTACACTGACAGAGGATGCGACAGTACTGGGCAAAGATCAAAGCCCAACAGTTGAACAAGCGTGGTCCAAAGTAGGCCTATTCGAAACAAGAAGAAGAAAAGAAGTTATCAGTGGCAAGAGTGCTCTGATGGCAGTGAAACAAATTTCAATACATACACAACACGTTTATGACAGTACGAGAAATATTCTAAAGTATCGTAAACATGGCCACTTTGCAAGTATCTTCGCATGTAAGACTGAACTTTTAAATATGAAACTAAAATTATCCAATACGTTTCCTATGGGGAATGTTTGAGGAAATGGGAGAGAGGGATAACTTTGTTGAAAGTGGGTTTAGTGAAGTGACGTGAGAGGATAGAGGACATTTTATGTCGATACATGTACACTAACTGCAGCACAATCGGCAAATGTTACTGAGAAAGTAGGTTATTGAGAAAGTAGGTAGCAGATTGTGTTGCTAAGTGAAATATTTGGTTTCCTTTTAACGAATCCAACGTCAACCACCGCTCTGTATGTTATTTGTCCACATTGCAATCTGACAATGATGCAACAAAGGATATATCTGAAGACTGATGATAGTACGGTCTCCTATGGGACAGCAAGCCTACAATGAAAATTAGATGGAGATGGGAGTGAATGCAAATGCTTTAAGACACAGATAGTGTAGTTACAATGACTGAAAATATCGCATCAGATATAGGGACAGGTTACTGCGATACGTGCTGCAGCATACAGAAAACTTCACTGGGAGCTGTAGGTGATGAAGGAGGAAAACAGTGCAACAAACAAAGATAACGAATTGGGTGGATTTTGGAGATCTGCAGGAGGTGCACAGAGTTTACTGCCGGGGAAGGTGGTGGTACTTATTGACAGGGATAACCTACATTTGCTAATCCCATTTCGGCATTTCGCCTTTCTTTTTCCCCTTCACCACGAAAACAAACACACGCACATACACACACACAGACACACACGTCTAGCGACAGGCTGCAAATGGCGAAATCCAGTGACTTGAACGGCTTTGAGCAAGGTGGTTGCGGGCGGAGCCCGAAAACGGGCGTCTCGGAATGGACGAATATGGTCGTTTGTTTGCTTACTGTTGTGAGCATGTATGGAAAATGGTTGAAGGACAGCGATCACGATGATTTAACCGATCAAAGTCGTAATTTCGCGAAATTTCTGTGCAGACATCGTTTCTCGCATATATCAAGGAGAATGTGCTAAATACACAAGGTGTGCAACGTTAAGTGATTGTCAGCATTGCATACTTTGGTACTGATGGAACACTTTTACGTGCCCCTTAGAGGAAGACGCTGGGAGCGTAAACTTGCGATCGGATCGTAGCACATTGGCTGCTGACGACAAGCCTCGTCTTTCTCCCAGAGCAGCCAACTTATACATTATAAAAGAAATGAATATGTAATGCATTAATGCGTAGCAGATGTGACAAAATACTTTATGGTCAATTTCTAGAACGTCCAGGTACAACCTCGTCACTCATTTGTGTAAGTAATATTAACAATCGCTACACATAACACTGCACACGGACCAACACTATATTCACAATGGTTATGGCGAATAATACTGTTTCGAAGTTAAGGGCGAATAATACTGTTTCGAAGTTAAGGTTGGCGTTGACTAGTTAAGCATAATCTAATTAATAATAATGCTGTTAATACAAATGTAATGGAAAACTTGAAAGTATAATATGGGTGAAATGGAATTTTTTCAATATCCCTATTTAATCCTAAACGATTATTAGATCCTGTTTATTCAAGAAAAAATAAATGAGAACCTAAACATACGGGAGCGGCACGAAGTTAGGGATCAAGTGAAAACGAGCGATCAGTACAATAGGCCACTGAGAAAACTTTTAGTTTCAGTACCGTCAACTGTGAATGTCAAGCCACGGTACGTCATTCTCTGCGGAACTGATGACACTTTATTTATGGGCAAAATAGCTTCGGAGAGATAGCTTCTATCTTTTCTTCCCGTCTCAGCTGATATGACTGGGTCTTAAATTAACGATAACTGTACCGCCATGTAACATTTTTTACCGCTCGAATGAAACGCGGTAAGTAGCCTATAGGCTACTCATGGTGAGCATGTGACATCTGCGTCAGCTGCTTCTCCCAAAAATCGAGCGTCTATAAACACGAGGTTTGCGCTAGTCAGTTTATCTTCTCAGTCCGTAGTAGGAAATATATTGGACGTAATTGTAATATGTGGTATTTAAATCACCACATCTTCCGGCCACGAGTGGCAACCGGGACCACCCGACCGCCGTGTCATCCTCGATGGAGGATGCGGATAGGAGGGGCGTGGGGTCACCACACCGCTCTCTCGGTCGTAAGATGGTAATGTTAACAGAAGCCGCTACTATTCGGTCAAGTTGGTCCTCAATTTGCATCACGAGGCGGAGTGTACCCCGAAAAATGGCAACAGCGCATGGCAGCTTGGATGGTCACCCATCCAAGTGCCGACCACGCCCGACAACGCTTAATTTCTCACGGGAACCGGTGTTAATGTAGTATGCAGAACATTCAATTTTGATAGCTCTATGTTGATAGCTCTATAAATTTGATCACTGACATATTTTGTTTTCGGGGAAGTAGAGGTCAGCGTTAGTCACAAAAGTTAGCTATCATGTCTGGTGTAATACACATTCTAACAAAAAAAATAATTAGAACAGAAGGTGGACCCCTAATTTCCGTTCTCTTTAGTGACATCACAGGTGAAAATGGGAAAATACTCCCATAGAAGATAAGCAATGATGACGAAAGTGGGGGTGTGCACTCTACCATTTCCAGTACCAAAAAGGGAGACTGTGGAAATTATTGGTGACAGTAACAAAGCTGATTAAAACTGTGTTCTTTACAAGTCTTCGAACAAAAATAAAAAGGCTCGTTTCTCATTTGTAGCACTGGACACATTCTGTAAAGATTGCAGTGCAGTAGAGAGATAACGGGGAGGGTATTGTTGTGAGGGTAGCCAGTGGATCGTGCCTTAGCTAATTCGGTTATTATCATCCGCAAAGGATGTATTCGAATTTAACTGCTGGCCCTGCAGGCAGATTTAATCTGTCAGGATGTTTCAGTGCATCCCATATTACGCTACAAAGTGTGAAGTAACGAAACAATTGATTTGGAAAAAATCATGTACACCGGTGCAGCGGGTACTTTCACGAGCGTATTCGACTGCTGGAGTGAAACAACGAACAAGGCCCGATACTTACGTCTAAAAGCCACTGTACCGTCACACCATGTTCTAAACACTGTAAGCTGCTTATATAGTACGGCACTACTAATTACCGTTTAATAAATGTCGATCGACTTCCCTTTCGTAAACCGTCGCCGTGCTGAAATGTCGCAACATTTGGCACCTGCGGGCACCACACAGGACGTGCGGAGAACAGCGCAAACGCTCAGAAATGAATAATTGGTTGTGCGGCACACGACATGTGCCAATCAGCGCGCAGTATTAACGTGCCGCGAACAACGATCTGTTTGATACCGCACGCTGCATAAGTCATCTGAGAGCGGAACGGAAAGCCCCGTATGTAATGTTTGATGTCGCTGGCGGACGCAGCCCGGCCGGTGTAGCGGTGTAAGCTGCGGGTGACGACGCTGCTACGAAATTACGGGACACGCAACATGTCTGCTACGGCCGGCTTGCGTCACTCGCCGCAGGCTCTGTGAGCCACACTAATTCTCCCACGCGCATGGAATATTGCCCGCAGGAAACTGTGCTAGCACGGTGTTCGCTTTGGAGGGTACGAGATCATCCGCCACGGGAATTCCTGAACGTTGCCTCGCGCTTTGTTAAGTAATTAGTTCCCGCTGATGAAACATTTAGGAATACGAGGTCCCTACTTGGACCTGGCTATTAGAGACATATGTATACCATATCTAATTTCTAATGTTTAAAAAGTGAATTAGCAGACATTTTAGCGTTTTTAATAACTTCGTATACATCTCCTATCTAAGAAAATGTCCTTAACTTCAAAATGCCGTGGTCCACAACTTATGACGTGTAAGGAAACATGTTGTGATTTTCCGAAAATAATATTGTCTTCTTATTAGTGCGTTTTACGGTTAATTAGTGGAAACGCGAAGCATTCTTTTTACTTCCGTGTACGTTCCACAACTATTCATTAAATAAAAACCAATAATTGTATTATTACAGGATGACAGAATACGAATTTCTTTCAGTTACTCCAGTTAATTTGATTATATTCTGTTCTATTCCTTAGTGCATACTGGTTTATCATTATGCTGATTAAAACATTAAGTGCCGGCCGCGGTGGTCTAGCGGTTCTAGGCGCTCAGTCCGGACCACATTTGTTAAGTCCCATAGTGTTCAGAGCCATTTGAACCAAAACGTTAAGTATAATTATGATTGGCTAAATGCCCTTCATTTCCTCATAATGTGCAGGAAAGGGTATTATTTCATGCATTATGCGACCCTCCTAAGAGGCTGTAGAGCATCTTTTCGTAAATGTCGCTGAAAATATCTCCTAGCAACCTACCTGGCCGGTAACAGGAAATACGACCGTAATATACCACCAAAGATGCTTTTAAACTGAAATGGCTAGAAAGTAAATTCTGCCCGATTGCTCATTTACATAATATATGTTCTGTTGCTGTGTGACGTATTCTGTTCTCTTTTGTTCAAATAATGGTGTTTTCCAAATTATACCGTATTTCATAAAATTTAGCTGATGTTACCAGCTAGTAACGAATATTTTATACATAGATTCAAATGGCTCTGAGCACTATAGGACTTAACTTCTGAGGTCATCGGTCCCCTAGAACTTAGAACTACTTAATCCTAACTAACGTAAGGACATCATTCACACCCATGTCCGAGCCAGGATTCGAACCTGCGACCGTAGCGGTCGCGCGGTTCCAGACTGTAGCGCCTAGAACCGCTCGGCCACCCCGGCCGGCTTATGCATAGAACAGGTACCTCATTAACACAGAAATTTAAAATAAAATATCTATTAATTCTAGCTATTCGAGCTAATTCTTGCCTCATTGCTCATCATATTTTCGTTTACCAGTAATCGGCAAAATCGTCAAAAACATTTGGTTCACTATCCTGGACGTAGACCAATATATATTCCATTATGCGATTTTTGCCACATTGTGGAGCGTGTATTCTGTCACACTTGTAGATTCAACATCACATTTGCTGATGTCGTTAGGAACGCCTACAATAACCAGCAGACTCTTAGACTTAGTTTAGTTTTCTCACCTCATACACTGTTTTCCCTCATCTGACCAGCATACCAGATTGTAAACTGTCACTTTCGTTGATTGTTCACTATATTTATCCACCAAGAGGGTTATAGTAATATAATAATGTTGTAATAGCATAAACTGATGAGCAAAAGATTATGGCTAATCGTTGAGACCTTCGTGTCCACTTGTTGACGTATTGCCCGTTACCTTTAGTCTCCTTGACTGCAACCAGTGCTTAAATAATAATGTCTGATATCGCACAGAAATAGTGTAGCTGTGGAAATATGGGCACAGGACAGAGATATACAGGAAACCCTCACTACAGCATAAGGATCCACTGTAGCACAGATGCTACTACACACTTTCCAGATGATAGGCTAAGTTTCCTTGGTATACTATGCTATAAAATTCCAAAAGTAATGGAACCCTCTCTTCTTGTCCAGCCTATGTGATTGTAAGACCTACCTCTTTCCCTGCCTCTCCCTCCTCATGCTCTCTTCCGTTCTGGGCCAAATGAGTTAAGTATAAATGATGGGAAATAAAAAATGTGGGGGATGGGGCGTTGTCCTTTTGGCTGGGATACTGGGCATTCAGCACTAAGCAGATTCAGAAGGATGTAGGTTGCAGTAAGTACTGGGAGATGAAGAAGCTTGCACAGGATAGAGTAGCATGGAGAGCTGCACCAAGCCGGACCCAGGACTGAAGACAACAACAACAACAACAACAACAACAACAACAACGTGGATGGGGCGTTGTCATTTTGGCTGGGATACTGGGCATCCAGCACGGTGGACAGAATTTTACAAGATGGCGGATACAATATGACTGACATAACGAAATCATAATCAAATCTCGTTGATCGAAGACAGCTGAAGAGCATCAAGTTGTTAGATATGAAAAGTGTTGTATGAGTCTGCCTAAAGACACCCTTGTTCTGTTGGGGGATTAAGGAAATCCGTACGTTAGGAGCGTTTTTTATGTTTATATACCAGCATCACATTAAAAACCATACTACAGGTCACATACACCCATCACTATAATTTAAGATATACTATATCTGCCACAGTCAAAAATAGCTACCTCCATGTGTATGACACCCTTATTTTTATAGCTCTTATTTATGATACAGTATGGCAGGACTTTTTCTGATGTCCCTTTTTATTAATTAGTGTAATTTATGACTCCCAACAGTGTCAGTATCAGAAATAGCTCACCAACATACGTCAACCCTATCACACACCCTAGCGTGGAAACAGAGGGAAATTTCTAAAATCCACTTATCATAACTAAAGTTGAACTGTTATATCTCATTGGTGCTACCTATATTGGTCTCAAAGGACTATTTGCATGTAGTTTGAAGCAGGAAGTAAGAAAGGTATTCATTTGTGTTCTTTTGTTTGAACATAGCTTCCATATCCCATTTTGAAGAGTTTAACTTGGCGAATTTATGCAATAGATAGTTGATAATTAAGCCAAAATCCCCTATCCCAGATGATGGTGATACATGCATAACAGCCATGTGAAACCTTATGACGTTTGGTGGAGTGAACTCCCATCGTTCAACCACCATTCCTGTAGTTGATGTAGATGACTCTAATACCGTTTCTTCTCGGATAGGGATACCATACACATCCAGCCACTTAGATATTGCACTTATGCGAAAGTGCTACCCATTCACACATGTTTCACTTAAACCTCATTCCTGTCCAACTTCCAAATTGCATGTAGATAAAATGACTGTCGGTTAATATATATATATATATATATATATATATATATATATATATATATATATATATATATATATATAGTGTCCCAGCTATCTTGTCCACCCAAAATATCTCTGGAACAATAACAGCTATCGGAAAACGACTTTCACCGGTATTAATGTAGAGCTGGGGCCCATGAATGTACATATTTGGAAACATTCTAAAACGAAAGCATATGTGTCTTTTAGCACAAAGCTACGTTTTTTTTAATCTACCTCCTATATTTTCTCTTCAGCAATCCATAGCATGACAAAACATATACAGAATGGCATTGATTGCATCGCAATATTCCCATTACATCCCGAGATGTTGAGACGCGAAGTTGACGCTTGAAACACCCGACATGCGCTGCTAGCGCACGTCCTGAGGCTCAGGCGCGAACCCCATGCTGCCCGTAATCTCGATGTGATTGACATGCGTAATCACACTTCCATACTTATCAAGAGGTCCGAAACGAATAATACAGTCTGCTGCCATCCTGCATTAACGTCGTACTTTCCAGCAGGTGTTTATCCCATAGACTAGGGGTGATGCGGTTCTGTAACATATCTGTGTACCGCAACGTTAGTCTCAAAGTTAACTTCGCTTATCGTTAATCCGTTACTAAAAAGGTAATGCCTTACAACGTTAAAACTTTATTTTACTGTAGATCTAGCGAAAATTACAGTTAATCATTCACTCGTAATAGTAAAATTCATTTTGATGGTTTTAGTGAAACGAGCAAGTGGACTAAATGTTTTACCGCTGTTTAGGTAAAAACTTTTTGATTTGGGAAGTTCAGGTAGGACATAGAAGATGAATGTAAACATGTTTAACCAATTACTTTTATTATCACATAATTATCAATGTTATCTTTATCTAATGCGTTAAATGACATATTGTTGCAAAAAAATGTTTCTTAACATCACTGGGTAAATTGGCCCTTTGTAGAAACTTCCACAGTTCTACCATCACTACATACTAAACATAGCGTTCACATCTCATGCTCAAAGTGATGCCTATTGGCTTGCATACATAGGGTCACTCTGCGGATGAAGGATGCCCTACTTCGTGCTACTGTTTCCTCTTTGATGGCTGTACAAGCATCAATAATGCGTTGATTCATGTCCTCTGGTGTTGTTGGTAAACAGCATCCTTTACTGCTCCCCAAAGAAAATAATCCAGCGGTGTAAGGTCCGGAGATCGGGCAGGCCACCTAACTGTGCCACCTCGTCCAATGCACCTGCCAGGGAACTTACGGTTCAGAAGTCGTCGTGCTCGTAAGGCGTTATGTGCAGGGCATCCTTCACGCTGATACCACATGACCACTCTCCGGTTCAGAGGTACGGTGTGCAAGAGAACAGGAAGATTGTGTCGTATAAATCTGGAGTATTGTCTGTCATTTTAAATGCCATTTATAAAGAAAGGTCCGATAATGGTATCTCCAATAATCCCACACCAAACATTAACCTTCCACGGACGTTGATGCTCTACCTGACGGAGCCATTTTGGATTGTCTGCGGACCAATAATGCATATTCTTCATATTGACAATTCCTTTGTTGGAGAATGATCCCTCGTCGGTAAAGAGATCATCTGCAAAAAAATTTTGATTCGTCAGAAGTTTTTGCTTAGCCCACCGACAAAATGTTACCCTATTGCGGAAGTCATTTCCATGAAGATCCTGGTGTAAATGAACATGGTAAGGATGAAATTTATGGCGTTAAAAGAATACGCTGTGCACTTGACTTCGACACACCAACTTCACGTTCAATTTGACGTGTGCTGATTTGAGGATTCACAGCTATGGTAGCGAGCACAGCAACTTCAGCACGTTCATCTGTGCTTGTTCTAGGTCGATGTCGAGGTCTTGGATTTAAGCTTCCCGTTTCACGTAGACGAGATGTGAGACGACCAAACATACGGCGCGAAGGCGATGGCTTGTCAGGGAATCGTCTTCTGTACAGTCGTTCGGCCTGAACAGCATTTCATCCACCTACGACAGGATACAGTACAGGTATGCAGAGTAGGGTAGAAAACAGACATATTAACTTAATAATCATAATGCTCGCTAACAGTACTATCAACAAACAAGCAATCTCATAACGTATTTCCCGTCAACGTACATTCTCCATAGATCAGCAGCATTTATACCATATCTTCGTCTGTGTACACTATACTGTACTGTATAAGTTCCACAACACAACGTTTATTCACAATGTGTACTACCTCCGTGCCGTCACAAGATTACTCTGAGGCATGACTACACTGGCAAGCGGTGTACTGCACGCTAAAGCAACAACAAATGGGATGCTCGGAGGGTGGTGGAGTACAGGAGTTTGCATGGGTCGCAAATCATAAACAAGGCGAAGTGGTAACTGTGGCTGCAGAGGGAACTACGTTGGACACTTGATTAGGTAGAGCCAGGCCCTGCGCGACAGGCACAATGGGTCATATAACGCATTAGATGAACCTTATTTTGGGTGTGCAGGATAAATAAGACCACCTGGCGGGTGTACACCGATCGGTACTGGTTCAAATTGTGCACGTAGATACGTAAAACGTGCAAGAGGAAAACCATTATGTGCTTATGAGAGTTGATGGCAGCAGACCGTATTATTTGTTTCTGACATCTTGATAAGTATGGAGGTGTGATTACACATGTCAATCACATCGCGATTACGGGCAGCATGGGGTTCACGCCTGAGCCTCAGGACGTTCGCTAGTAGCGCGTGTCGGGTGTTTCAAGCGTCAACTTCGCGTCTCAGTATCTCTGGATGTAATGGGAATATTGCGATGGAATCAATGCCATTGTGTATGTGCTTTGTCATGCTATGGATTGCTGAAGAAAAAGTACAGGAGGTCCATTTAAAAAAAACATAATTTTGTGTTAAAAAACATATATGCTTTCGTTTTAGAATGTTTCCAACGCCATTGTGTATATGCTTTGTCATGCTATGGATTGCTGAAGAAAAAAATATAGGAGGTCCATTTAAAAAAACATAATTTTGTGTTATAAAACATATATGCTTTTGTTTTAGAATGTTTCCAAATATGTACATTCATGGGCCGCAGCCCTACATTAATACCGGTGAAAGTCGTTTTCCAATAGCTGTTATTGTTCCAGAGATATTTTGGGTGGACAAGATAGCTGGGACACCCAATATATATATATATATACACTCCTGGAAATTGAAATAAGAACACCGTGAATTCATTGTCCCAGGAAGGGGAAACTTTATTGACACATTCCTGGGGTCAGATACATCACATGATCACACTGACAGAACCACAGGCACGTAGACACAGGCAACAGAGCATGCACAATGTCGGCACTAGTACAGTGTATATCCACCTTTCGCAGCAATGCAGGCTGCTATTCTCCCATGGAGACGATCGTAGAGATGCTGGATGTAGTCCTGTGGAACGGCTTGCCATGCCATTTCCACCTGGCGCCTCAGTTGGACCAGCGTTCGTGCTGGACGTGCAGACCGCGTGAGACGACGCTTCATCCAGTCCCAAACATGCTCAATGGGGGACAGATCCGGAGATCTTGCTGGCCAGGGTAGTTGACTTACACCTTCTAGAGCACGTTGGGTGGCACGGGATACATGCGGACGTGCATTGTCCTGTTGGAACAGCAAGTTCCCTTGCCGGTCTAGGAATGGTAGAACGATGGGTTCGATGACGGTTTGGATGTACCGTGCACTATTCAGTGTCCCCTCGACGATCACCAGTGGTGTACGGCCAGTGTAGGAGATCGCTCCCCACACCATGATGCCGGGTGTTGGCCCTGTGTGCCTCGGTCGTATGCAGTCCTGATTGTGGCGCTCACCTGCACGGCGCCAAACACGCATACGGCCATCATTGGCACCAAGGAAGAAGCGACTCTCATCGCTGAAGACGACACGTTGTAATATTGCTACATTAATTTGGTATGATGAAAGCGGTACTGACTGACAATAAAACCGGGTTAAAAGCTGTGATCTGTCTGGGGACGTTAACCGTGGATTACTGGGCAACTGTTTCATCAGATATTTAGTCTAGGTTCACCAAGCAGACTAACATTAATGATAATCTTGTAATAGTCATACAAAACCGGTAATATATATATATATATATATATATATATATATATATATATATATATATATATATATATAAAGAGAATTTAAATAAAAAGAAAGAAATCAGTTTATATTTGGAAATTTATTTTATGATTGTTCACTGAAATTTCAGCATATTATACGTGAGTTATAACTCAGCTGGTGCCCTTATTTACGATTGAAAAATGTGAGATTGTAATCTTACGGAACACATAAAATATGGAGCCAAGATTGGGAGACTGCATACGACACTGCATTCATAAAATAACTCACGAAGAACATTGAAACATAAGCAAGAAGAAATTAACCACAACCAACAGATTCAGTTTTTACCCAAAGAAATTACGTTCATACCACAATCCTGTCCGTCATGTAATTACCACACACTGGTATACTAAATTCATATTAACTCTTTGTGAAGTCTTCGCAAAAAGAATAGCTGAGGGCTACTTTGATGATTACACCACATGCTCCACGTGGTCAGCTTGGTTTACACAAAGCGTACAACTCCACAATAATTTTGATAGTTAAAATACATTAGATCGAAAAGCAATTGACAAAAGCAAAACCTTGAACTGGTTACTAACGTCTTACTATTAACCTGATGGGTCAAACAGTTATATAAGCACGTGGTAGTGGTCTCGCAAAGTACACCCCACGTGGACTGAACATAAAGAAAAGTTGCTATATTGAAAATATAGTCAAGACGAGACGTTATAATCACACAAGCATTCGCATTTAAGATTGATGAACTTAGTTAGAGTTACTGATCAACACGTGGTTCCACTTTACTCACAAAGTAGTAAAAAAGCAACAACCGGAAAATAATATGAACTTCACACGAGAATTACACTACGCTGCAGTTTAAGATAACCTTAGATATTTTAGAGTTAAAACCGAAATAAAGATGATTAAATTTTCAGTTAGGCTGAACTTAACAAATCCATTGTCCTATGGACTTAGCAGACACGCGCTTAGCCGGAGATCTTACCACTTCAGACGCTCGCCGCGGCCACCCTGCAACTGCCCACTGCCGAGCGTGTTTCCTGAGGGTGGCTCACAAAGACAAACGGAAGTGGCCAGAGGGGCAGCTTCCTATACCAACATGACAACGGACGGACAGGACCATACTAAGGATAGAAACCTCTTTGCTTTTAGGAAGCGTAGCTAGCTGTTCCGACGTTGGTCCTACTGTTCTCTAGCAGACAGGCTTGTCTGCTACCCTCAAGCATGCAACTACAAATACATTTGCTCATTCATACTCTCACACAGAAGGGAAGGGGGATGACAGTATCATATCATATACAGTATATAACAGAAAGCGGATGTAGGTTCCGTATGAGACTGTGTGACATGAATTACATATAAACTGTGTTTTAAAGTGTAGTAGTGTGACAGATCGTTCTTGTTTACGTGTAAAGGTAACACGTTCCACTACTCAGTCTCCTCCCAGATAGTCAGAAACGCCACAGTAAATTTAGAAGATGAATTTATTCCATAAATGACAACAGATTTAAGAAATCAAACATGAAAGGAATCCAACAGAGACCTTTCATAACCCCAACGCTCCGGGAAAAGACTGTGCAGGGAATTTTCTGGCCATGCTAGGACATTCCCAAGCAGGCTTCTCACACCCTACTTAAACCAAAAGTGTAAAAGAAAAAGGCAAAAGGACACCAGCTACTTGCTAAAACACAATAATTTCAACACATCTTTAGAATCTACCAATTTCAAACAAAAAAAAAAGAACACAATCTGTGACACCTATTTAAAAGGTAGTGTAGATCTAATTCGGTCAGCAAGTAAAAACAATGGTTCCTGTGTCATTAATATGAAAACAATTTCTGGTTGTTACCCTTATGGAGTTCACCAGTATTTGCTCATTGCAAGAGCCAACTGATCACAGGAAAATTTATGACTGTTTATTAACAAGCAAAATTTATGAAAATAGCAAAGGTGCCACAGCAATTAAAAAAGAACATGAAATAACATCAGTATTATAAAGCAGAACATTACAATGCACAATCCGCAAAAGCAAAAATTGATAAGAAAAAAAAACATGTTTTACAAAGTGGTTATCGCAAAAAAAATTCTATATCTTATAAAACTAATAATTTGTAGAATTAACATAACTATGTGGCATTAATTTAATCACTCTACTATATTTCAGTTAGTTAGCAAACAATGAGTACTGTGTCATTATACTGAAAATACAATTAATTATGTGATTGTTACCCTTAAGGGGTTCCTCACTATAAATATGCCCCATGCAAAGGCTAATCGATCACAGTCCAATGAGAATGAATAGCAATCTGACTGATAAACGAAGTAATGCCACATGAATGAATTTACGAAACAAAATAACACAAATCTAATACATCACACAAGAACAAACATTGATCAATAAAACAGTACAATAGTCAATATCTAATAAAAAACACCAATAAATAAAACACCTGCCAAATACAAGAGTCAAAGTCTAAAATAAACAATAAATAGAACACCTGCAAAATACGAGAGTCAAAGTCTAAAAAAAATTAATAAATAGAACACCTGCAAAATACGAGAGTCAAAGTCTAAAAAAAATTAATAAATAGAACACCTGCAAAATACAAGAGTCAGTCTAGTAAACACCAATAAATCGAATCCCTGCAAAACACACGAGTCAAAGTTTCTGTGACAGAAACACACGTATATGCATTGAACTAAGAACCGTATAATCACTGTTCACTGATACACTCACTAGTTCCACTGTTCCGAGGCACAATATAAGGGGAGGGGAATGGGGGTGCGTCGCCGCAGCTGTCAGTAGGGATTTTTGTCCATCTGTTGCGTGCAATCCCGCCGTCTCTGCCCTCTCATGAAGTTTCTCTTGGTGGTCTGTGTCACGTACATCTCGATTTGGTTCCATGTTTGTGTTGTCAAATTCGTGCGGTATCCTCGATTGACACGCCAGGTTGATATTCCTGGGCAAGGATGGCACTTAGTGGCTCTTCTTTTGTGCCACCCTTAGCGACCAGAGAACATCGAACCATGATTTACTGTCGCTTGACAGTAGGCATCCATCAGGAAATGTTGATAGGCGTCGTTGAAGTCTGCCAGTTTCTCTGGACAGTACCTGTCAAAAGGCTCCACGCCCCTTGTGTTGTTTCTCCGCGGCCGTCTCATCACGGTCGCGTGCGTGTGGTGCGTTGCCAGCAGATGGATTTCCGCGCGGTGGACCGCTCGCCCATCTCAGGTCGTCGCCTTCAGGAAGGGTCGCACGGGGCGGCCGCCCATTAGCTCCAGGTACAAGGGAAAGTGTTTGCCGCGTACCCTTCTTTTGTTGTCGGCCGCGCTCCCGAAGTGGCCCGGTTGACAGTGTGTCCTGCTGGGAAACCCGCCAGTTTACAACTAGTCCGGCTGCTCCCGCTGTCTCGTAAGAGTTTAGCCGGTTCGCTTTCACGTTCTCAACTGCATTCACAGAAATTTTTCATCATCCTTATGTGATTACAAAATGTCATACATAATACCACTTCGTATTGTCTTTCACCATTTTTAAGAACAAAAGTGAGACTTAATTTTTTTTTAATAAAAAAAATTTAGATGAATCGACAATATAAAATAAAATTTAAATGACTTGACAATGTAAAAAAATAAAAGTGAAATGACTTTACAATGTAAAAAAAATAAAAAATTAAATGAACTGACAATATAATATTTAAATCCACATCACTAATGTGGTTCACTTACATCTACATCTACATCTATACTCCGCGAGCCACCTTACGGTGTGTGGCGGAGGGTACTTATTGTACCACTATCTGATCCCCCCTTCCCTGTTCCATTCACGAATTGTGCGTGGAAAGAACGACTGCTTGTAAGTCTCCGTATTTGCTCTAATTTCTCGGATCTTTTCGTTGTGATCATTACGCGAGATATATGTGGGCGGTAGTAATATGTTGCCCATCTCTTCCCGGAATGTGCTCTCTCGTAATTTCGATAATAAACCTCTCCGTATTGCGTAACGCCTTTCTTGAAGTGTCTGCCACTGGAGCTTGTTCAGCATCTCCGTAACGCTCTCGCGCTGACTAAATGTCCCCATGACGAATCGCGCTGCTTTTCGCTGGATCATGTCTATCTCTTCTATTAATCCAACCTGGTAAGGGTCCCATACTGATGAGCAATACTCAAGAATCGGACGAACAAGCGTTTTGTAAGCTACTTCTTTCGTCGATGAGTCACATTTTCTTAGAATTCTTCCTATGAATCTCAACCTGGCGCCTGCTTTTCCCACTATTTGTTTTATGTGATCATTCCACTTCAGATCGCTCCGGATAGTAACTCCTAAGTATTTTACGGTCGTTACCGCTTCCAATGATTTACCACCTATGGCATAATCGTACTGGAATGGATTTCTGCCCCTATGTATGCGCATTATATTACATTTATCTACGTTTAGGGAAAGCTGCCAGCTTTCGCACCATGCATTAATCCTCTGCAGGTCCTCCTGGAGTACGTACGAGTCTTCTGATGTTGCTACTTTCTTGTAGACAACCGTGTCATCTGCAAATAGCCTCACGGAGCTACCGATGTTGTCAACTAAGTCATTTATGTATATTGTAAACAATAAAGGTCCTATCACGCTTCCCTGCGGTACTCCCGAAATTACCTCTACATCTGCAGATTTTGAACCGTTAAGAATGACATGTTGTGTTCTTTCTTCTAGGAAATCCTGAATCCAATCACAAACCTGGTCCGATATTCCGTAAGCTCGTATTTTTTTCACTAAACGTAAGTGCGGAACCGTATCAAATGCCTTCCTGAAGTCCAGGAATACGGCATCAATCTGCTCGCCAGTGTCTACGGCACTGTGAATTTCTTGGGCAAATAGGGCGAGCTGAGTTTCACATGATCTCTGTTTGCGGAATCCATGTTGGTTATGATGAAGGAGATTTGTATTATCTAAGAACGTCATAATACGAGAACACAAAACATGTTCCATTATTCTACAACAGATTGACGTAAGCGAAATAGGCCTATAATTATTCGCATCTGATTTATGACCCTTCTTGAAAATGGGAACGACCTGCGCTTTCTTCCAGTCGCTAGGTACTTTACGTTCTTCCAGCGATCTACGATAAATTGCTGATAGAAAGGGGGCAAGTTCTTTAGCATAATCACTGTAGAATCTTAAGGGTATCTCGTCTGGTCCGGATGCTTTTCCGCTACTAAGTGATAGCAGTTGTTTTTCAATTCCGATATCGTTTATTTCAATATTTTCCATTTTGGCGTCCGTGCGACGGCTGAAGTCAGGGACCGTGTTACGTTTTAATAAATCCAATGCTACTTATTAATTCACTAAAATGAATAGGATTATGCCTTGTGCAAGTATAGGTCAGGACAGCATAGGGTTCACATGTTATTTACACACACATACATGCACACCTGTTGTCTATTCTACAAACTAACTACCCATAAACATGCATTACTCAATATTCTACTTCTATCCACTACTAGTTAAGCCAATAAGCTACTTCAATGCTATTTCAACACCATGTATATACCACTACAACATTGTTCTAATTCGTCCTCTTCTTGACGCTCGTGGCATACGTCTTGTCACATGATAAATATCGAGAAACTTTCCTTAAACATACACAGTAAAAAGAACAATGGTTATTTACACACCAAAACATTTATACCAGTTCGCACACCTGAAAAGAGACTCGCAATTATACATTTATCATACTCATATATTCACACATAAAACAGTAAGAAAATTTCATCTCAAATTACGTTATCACAAGAATTAATCACACAGATGGCTCTGAGAACGGTAAAAATGTCTGCACTATACCGGTTATACTACATTTTCTTACCCATTTTGCTGCGATTTCGTTCCTTCTTTAAGTTACCTCTCGCTTCCAAATCAGTCATTTCGCCTGTGGTGGTTATTCTGGATTCATTTCTCATGAATGGCAAAATTGTGGTCACCTCTATTCTGTAAAACAGTATCATCTTAACATATTGAACTTACAACAGACACAAAAGATCCGAATCCTCCTGCAGTTTAAATGACAAATGTTTTGCTTCATCCTTATTACCTTAAACCAAGCTTTCCTTCGGTCCCATAATCAAAATTATTTACTCTTCCTCTACATTCTAGTGGGAAATTTCCTCAGTACAAATCATATAGGCTGCAGTGCATCCCGCACCAGCAAAAACAGTAAGCTGTAATGCTCACAGCATCAGCAAAACACATAAACGTCGCTTTTCTGGGACAAGTATTAACGCAGAATAAGTTTTCGAGGCTTTGGCTCAACATCAATCATGACTACAGAAAGGATCCATATTTCTGTTCCATTCTCCATTTGCTGAAAAACTGCTCGTATTTGACTGCCATTATAATATTTCAGAGCCACGTAAATTACACAAACCACAATTCTTCTTTCACCTTGAAGGGAATCAATATACTTACGAAATCCACAGACAGCACTTTCCGTACTCAGCTATAAAGAACAAAAAATACATATATCATCAATATTAACATATCATCGCATATTGGGAAGCCAATGGTTAAACAATCGTATTATCGCATCCTGTTTTCAAGAATTCAAACTTACTCATTCCTTTCTCAGAGTTCTCCTATCTTAAAATATTCATACAGCACGCATACTATAGTAAGAGATCCTCATTTATACTGACAGATATAGAATAGTAATAGATAGATAGTAGCACTGAAAGCAGAAAATCGGAAACAAGGCTACTAACAGCTGGGGACCTGGGTTTGCCAGACCCATAATACCCACAGATCGGATATTCCCCTGAGTTTATGCACTAATTCAGCAACGATCTTGCTTTCCTCAGGAGCGACTCTTTTCAATTTACACACAAAAAAACATAAACAGCATTTCACTCGTTCACAAGGAAACCTTTTATCTTTACGTTTGAATCAAACTAAATCCTAATTGCACAAGGAAAGAAAACAAATTAACAACATCACTTCAATCAATCACATAAAAACATTTTTATCATTAATTTTTACCAACATATTATTCAAAATGCATGTCACAAATTTAAACTAATCAATTCATTCTCTTCACCGTCCTCTCTACTCCCCACTACCCTTTCTACTCAATGTATGGTTTTACGTTTGACACATGGTGTAGCCCTTTTGATTTCTTCGATCGAAGAGTTTCCACTTCTATGGCGTTTTCATGGGGAATCTTCCTTATCCGATACGGGCCGTTAAAGAGATTAAAAAATTTCTTGCAGACACCTGACCGTTTGTTAGACAGCTTGTGTGATCTGATAAGAACTTTTTGTCCTACATGAAACACTGTTTTTCTCACGTGTTTCTTATACGCCTTGACTCTGGCTTCTGCTGCACGCTTGATGTTGCGTAAAGCTAAGTCAACAATTGCGTTCCGGCGTAGTCTCGGCTCTAGTGGCCAAGGCACCACCTCTTTGATTTTGCTCGGGGGCTCCTTGTTTTTTAGCACAGTGATTGGCGGAAGCTTTGTTGACGTATTAGGCAACTCATTAATTATGTTCTGAAATCCTTTTAGGTGTATGTCCCACGATCGGTGATCACGACTGCAGTATAACCTACATAATTTTCCTAATTCACGCATAATACGCTCACTGGGGTTCGAGCTGGGGTGAAAGAGAGATATATATATAGGTTTAATTCTTCTTCTTCGAAGCATCCGCTGCCAGTATTGTGATCTAAATTGTGGTCCATTATCCGAGATAACCCTTTTCACGCTCCCAACTTCATGCAGAAACTGCTTTGCAAATGCAGTTGCCACTGCCCTTCCTGTGGCTCTCTTCAACGGAGTCAGACACACAAACTTGGAGGTTAGCTCCACCGCTACGAAAACATATGCAAAACCTGCTTTAGATCTTATTAGTGGCCCAAATAGATCCACGGCCGCGAGGTCACAAAGTTTTCTTGGTATTATCGGGTGCAATGATGCAGCATAAGTCACTGTGGCCGCCTTTGCTCGCTGACAAGCTCCGCACACTCTAAGTACACCACGAATACGCCGTAGCATGTTATTAAAATAGCATGTCTCTTTCAGTTTTTCACAACATTTCTGTGCTCCGAAGTGACCATAACTCAAATGTATGTACCATATAATTTTGTTTACGAGTTCCTCCGGAATCACCAACACCCATCTGGAGTCGTCCGGGGCTCGTTTCTTGAATAATATTCTATTGCGCACTAAGTAGTACTGGCGTATTCCTACATTCTCCTTGTCCTCCCACTTCTTCTTTATATCTTTCAATACTGCGTCCTTATCCTGTTCGTCCGCTATACTCCCTAAAGAGGTGGTAACAAAATTCTCGAACGCTACATTCTGTAAGTATAGGATGCTAAAATTATTTTCACCGAGTTCCCTTTCTTCTGTGTGAACCAAACCTATAGGAATGCGCGATAAAGCGTCAGCAATTACATTTTTCTGTCCAGGAATGTATTCTACAGTGAAGTTATATTCCTGTAGGTATAGTGCCCAGCGTCCTAGTCTCCCATGCGTGATTTTTGTGCTCATAAGAAATTGGAGTGCACGATGGTCAGTGTACACCTTGGTGGTCCTCCCAAATAAAAAATACCCAAATTTTGAGAATGCCCAAACTATCGCGAGTGCTTCGAGTTCCGTGACAGAATAATTTTTTTCACATCGAGAGAGCACCCTGCTCCCAAACGAGATTGTTTTCCAAGTTGTAATATCATCATTTCCTCCCGTTTGAAACAGTACCGCACCTAATCCTGACAAGGAACTGTCCGTCATTAAACAGAATTCTTGTGTCAGGTCGGGATGCACGAGGATGGGAGCCTCTACCAATGCCTTTTTTAATTTATAAAATTCATCCTGTGCCTCTTGATCCCAGACCCACAAAGCGTTCTTCCCTGTTAGTCCACATAGACGGGGTGTACCAAGTACACTAAAATTTATAAATCGCTTATAAAAATTGCACAGGCCTAAGAATTTTATGTTCTCTCGTCCGAACTGTGACTTATCTAAGTTGACTGTTACACCTGCCTTCTCAAAAACATCCAGTAGTCTGTTCAGAACGTCATTATGGTCCTCCCACGACTTTTCCGCAATTAATATGTCATCCACGTAAATTGTCACTCGCTGTTTCAAATCATCAGGTAAAATGCTATTTAATCCCCTTATAAAAGCAGCTGATGAGACGTTTAGTCCGAACGGGAGACGCCGGAATTGGAAACAATTTCCGTAACACAGGAACGCTGTATATAATCTGCAAGATGGGTGTAGCACGATTTGCCAAAAACTCGAACGGAGGTCGACAGATGATAGTACCTTTACTCCGTGGAAACGTTGTAAGAGTTCCCCAAGGCTCTCAGGCCTGTCCGTTTCCGACATAATAATTGTGTTTATCTGTCTCGAGTCTAGCACCAAACGAACTGAGTTGTCGCGTTTTGGCACGACAAGCAAGGGTGAATTGTACGAGCTTACTGCCCGCTCAATTATTTCTTGTTCTAACATCTTGTTTATTTCCTTCTCCACCTGGGCTTTATACGCCACGGGAATAGGGTATGGTCTAACAGAAAACTTCTGATGTTCACGTACCCTGAATTGGTAAGTAAAACCCTTAATCGCCCCGGGAGTCTCAGAAAATACCCGTTCATGATTCCTAAGTAGGCAATACAATTTCTCCTTTTCCCTGTCCGTGGTTCTGACACCCGCGATGCTCTTTCTCAGTGCCTCAGCAAACGCAACATCTTTCCCCTGCTCACCAGACGGAGAGCACGACTCACTTATATAGTTCACGAGTAGCTCCAGTCTGGGTTGCGACTCGGTTTGAGCTTGAAATTTTAGGCAACTAATTTCTGACTCGGCACGTAATATGCATTCATCAAATTCTAAACAAATTGGCTGATCCCCAACTTGAACTGTCATTACTCCTCCACCCATGTCAATTACTGCATGGTGGGCATTCATGAAGTCATTTCCTAAAATCATTGCCACATTCAGCATTGGGAGCACAAAGAAGTTGTACTCAAACTCTCTTCCCTGGCAGGTGAAATTAAGCCGAGTTTGCCTTCGGATTTCTATGCTCTTACCGTAGATTGCGCCCTTCACCTTAATTCCTCGCACTTGAAAAACGGGCCAAGTCCCAGTCCCTTCGCATTTTTGAAATGCTGCCTCGCTCACTATCGAGAAAGGGCTTCCAGTGTCAATGACACACTTTAAACATATTTCGTTTACTGCAACTGTCACGACTGGATTTACTCCCGAAATTTTAGCACTCGTAGTTTCTTGCAACAAATCCTCTCTAATATCTTCCCTCTCTATATACCGTATGCACTCCTTTGCCATGTCGTTCATTGTTTCCGATTGGGCGCCTTCTGCGCTGATCGTTTGTCATTGCCGGTTTTGTTCATTTCCATTTGCTGGATTATGTCTAGGGTTAGCTGGCCGAATTTCAACATCATGAGGTGCTCTGCCTATAGTCCTATTCCCACCGTGTTCACCGTAGTATCGATTCTGGTTGCCGTAACTGTTCCGTTCACGATTCTGTCTACATCCTCGATCATTTCTGTTGTTCCACCTGTGTTCGCGACTGTCACCCCAGTTTCTATACGGCCTGTCCCGATTATTGTTCCGTTCGCGTCGCGACGACCAGTCACGCCGTTGATTAGTAATACGGCCACGACTGCGGTCGCGCTGCTGTGCCCCGTAATAACTTTGTGCCTGATTAGGCGGGCATTCTCCTGTATTGTATTCCAACTCTTGGAGAAGCGTCTTAAACGTTTCCACGTCCTCTTTGCATCGTCCCGCAAGAATGACGTGCCGCAAGTGCATCGGCAATTTGGTGATGCATATCCTAATTAGTTCCGCAGGCCCGTATGGGTCGTATAAAAATTGATTTGCCTGCAGCATGTGGTCGAATAGGCGTGCCGGGCTGCCGAAACCAGACTGGTTCAAATTTGGCAGCATAATTATGCCATGTTTGACCCTGTCTTGTGCCGCTTCCGACCAATAGGCGGAGAGAAAGGCTTGTCGAAACTCCCGAGTGGAGTTGCAGTGACGCGCTGCCGACCTCATGCGACTCGCCGGTTCGCCTTCCAAATAGCCACACATATATTCTATCTTATGTGAACTTGACCAGTCGGGGGGAAGACAAAACTCAAATTGCTCGAGCCATGCACGTGGATGTATTCCTTTTTGCGAATTTCGGAATATCTCAAACTTTCTTACCGTAAGGAAATGTTTGAAATCAAATCCCCGCATTTCCTCCTGTCGAGGCCCTTGAATGTTTCTATTTTTTTCATGTCTGCCCCTCAAATTACATTCTTCCCTGTCGTCAAAATCTCCCTCGTGGCCGGAGTCCCTCTCTGCACTGTTCGTACGGCTATTTTTAGTGCTATTGGCGAGTTCGGAATCACACGCCATGCGGTTTTCCAGATGCGCCACGCGTTCTTGTAATTCGCCTGTTACAGCCTTGTGTTGCCTGTTCACTTCGAATTGTCCCTTCTGAAATCTCAGAAGCGAACGCACTTCTTTGGTCTCTGCAGCCGCTACCGGTGTAGTATTGTTCTCGCTTTCCGTCAGCTTCATCATGCCTACAATGTCCGCTAATGCCGCAATCTTATCATCTATTTGTCTCTTGTCCTCCGCCCCAGTCTGCTTCAATTGTTCTACTTGCTGTTCCAACGCGTGAATCGCTAAACTGTTGTCCGCTATTGTGTTGCTAACGGACGTGGGACAATGCGTTTCTGCCTCTTGGACCCTCGAGAGTACCTGCTGATGTTCCCTTTGGCATTCTTCCCTCAGCTCTTGGAAATTCCTAAGTAGCCGTTTTTCGCTTTCTTTAGATTCGGCATCGCGACTCCTCTTGCTCTGTTCTAAGGCTTGCAGACGATCATCGATTTGTTCAAATGTACGGCCTAATTCTTTCATAATATCACTTTTTATTTCACTTGCCAGATTGTTTATTCTTTGTGAGATATCATCGGACACTCTCTGCATCGACTTGTCGACTTTATTTGTCTGCTGGATTAGTTTTTCGTCTATTTGTTCGCCTAGCTCGCGGATCGATTTTTCGGATGATTCTTTTTGTTCTCGGAACGATTTTTCTGATTTCTGCGTCATTTGTTCGCCTAGCTCGCGGATCGATTTTTCGGATGATTCTTTTTGTTCTCGGAACGATTTTTCCGATTTCTGCGTCATTTGTTCGCCTAGCTCGCGGATCGATTTTTCGGATGATTCTTTATTTTGTTGCAATAAGGCTTTCATGAGTTCTGCCAAATCAATTTGGTTAGTAGGAGGCAAATTTATTTCTGGCTCTGCTGTGAGCCCGTTCGTGCTGTTTTGCATTTCGTCTGAAGTATTCCCCATTGCATTTTCGGAACCGCCCGACGCGTTAATATTGGAAATCAAATTATCCCCTTGGTCCATGTTGCTTAAGTTGTTGGACCGCTTACTTTTAGCTTGGTTACGTGTTTGCATTAGTGCAATTTATACTCAGTACGCAACACACTAATCACAATAAATGTGTCCCCCAAAAATTACGACAGTCACACGAAAGATACCCAACCTAGTACACACTTTTTCACATACAAAACAAATTTTTATCTTTGATCGAAACAGTGGAATATACAAGCGAGAATAAAAAACACACAGACATATAAAACACACAAATATAAAAAACAAAACAAGACAAACAACGCAACGCCGATCAACAACGCCGTGAATCTTTTGAAAGTCTGCTCAGAAACAACACAGAAGTTGTTTGAGCGCTGTAGGAAAAAAATTAAGATTATAACACGCTCGCAATCTAACGTTTCAGAGATTCCAGAGTCTAGCGGAATCACAGAACAGGGTCGCCATGTGTAATATTGCTACATTAATTTGGTATGATGAAAGCGGTACTGACTGACAATAAAACCGGGTTAAAAGCTGTGATCTGTCTGGGGACGTTAACCGTGGATTACTGGGCAACTGTTTCATCAGATATTTAGTCTAGGTTCACCAAGCAGACTAACATTAATGATAATCTTGTAATAGTCATACAAAACCGGTAATATATATATATATATATATATATATATATATATATATATATATATATATATAAAGAGAATTTAAATAAAAAGAAAGAAATCAGTTTATATTTGGAAATTTATTTTATGATTGTTCACTGAAATTTCAGCATATTATACGTGAGTTATAACTCAGCTGGTGCCCTTATTTACGATTGAAAAATGTGAGATTGTAATCTTACGGAACACATAAAA
Source organism: Schistocerca americana (assembly GCF_021461395.2). Taxonomy (NCBI): domain Eukaryota; kingdom Metazoa; phylum Arthropoda; class Insecta; order Orthoptera; family Acrididae; genus Schistocerca; species Schistocerca americana. The sequence goes on from NC_060123.1 coordinate 105,496,094, forward strand.
TATGGAGCCAAGATTGGGAGACTGCATACGACACTGCATTCATAAAATAACTCACGAAGAACATTGAAACATAAGCAAGAAGAAATTAACCACAACCAACAGATTCAGTTTTTACCCAAAGAAATTACGTTCATACCACAATCCTGTCCGTCATGTAATTACCACACACTGGTATACTAAATTCATATTAACTCTTTGTGAAGTCTTCGCAAAAAGAATAGCTGAGGGCTACTTTGATGATTACACCACATGCTCCACGTGGTCAGCTTGGTTTACACAAAGCGTACAACTCCACAATAATTTTGATAGTTAAAATACATTAGATCGAAAAGCAATTGACAAAAGCAAAACCTTGAACTGGTTACTAACGTCTTACTATTAACCTGATGGGTCAAACAGTTATATAAGCACGTGGTAGTGGTCTCGCAAAGTACACCCCACGTGGACTGAACATAAAGAAAAGTTGCTATATTGAAAATATAGTCAAGACGAGACGTTATAATCACACAAGCATTCGCATTTAAGATTGATGAACTTAGTTAGAGTTACTGATCAACACGTGGTTCCACTTTACTCACAAAGTAGTAAAAAAGCAACAACCGGAAAATAATATGAACTTCACACGAGAATTACACTACGCTGCAGTTTAAGATAACCTTAGATATTTTAGAGTTAAAACCGAAATAAAGATGATTAAATTTTCAGTTAGGCTGAACTTAACAAATCCATTGTCCTATGGACTTAGCAGACACGCGCTTAGCCGGAGATCTTACCACTTCAGACGCTCGCCGCGGCCACCCTGCAACTGCCCACTGCCGAGCGTGTTTCCTGAGGGTGGCTCACAAAGACAAACGGAAGTGGCCAGAGGGGCAGCTTCCTATACCAACATGACAACGGACGGACAGGACCATACTAAGGATAGAAACCTCTTTGCTTTTAGGAAGCGTAGCTAGCTGTTCCGACGTTGGTCCTACTGTTCTCTAGCAGACAGGCTTGTCTGCTACCCTCAAGCATGCAACTACAAATACATTTGCTCATTCATACTCTCACACAGAAGGGAAGGGGGATGACAGTATCATATCATATACAGTATATAACAGAAAGCGGATGTAGGTTCCGTATGAGACTGTGTGACATGAATTACATATAAACTGTGTTTTAAAGTGTAGTAGTGTGACAGATCGTTCTTGTTTACGTGTAAAGGTAACACGTTCCACTACTCAGTCTCCTCCCAGATAGTCAGAAACGCCACAGTAAATTTAGAAGATGAATTTATTCCATAAATGACAACAGATTTAAGAAATCAAACATGAAAGGAATCCAACAGAGACCTTTCAACGTCTCCATTCGTCCCTCCGTTCACGCCTGTCGCGACACCACTGGAGGCGGGCTGCACGATGTTGGGGCGTGAGCGGAAGACGGCCTAACGGTGTGCGGAACCGTAGCCCAGCTTCATGGAGACGGTTGCGAATGGTCCTCGCCGATACCCCAGGAGCAACAGTGTCCCTAATTTGCTGGGAAGTGGCGGTGCGGTCCCCTACGGCACTGCGTAGGATCCTACGGTCTTGGCGTGCATCCGTGCGTCGCTGCGGTCCGGTCCCAGGTCGACGGGCACGTGCACCTTCCGCCGACCACTGGCGACAACATCGATGTACTGTGGAGACCTCACGCCCCACGTGTTGAGCAATTCGGCGGTACGTCCACCCGGCCTCCCGCATGCCCACTATACGCCCTCGCTCAAAGTCCGTCAACTGCACATACGGTTCACGTCCACGCTGTCGCGGCATGCTACCAGTGTTAAAGACTGCGATGGAGCTCCGTATGCCACGGCAAATTGGCTGACACTGACGGCGGCGGTGCACAAATGCTGCGCAGCTAGCGCCATTCGACGGCCAACACCGCGGTTCCTGGTGTGTCCGCTGTGCCGTGCGTGTGATCATTGCTTGTACAGCCCTCTCGCAGTGTCCGGAGCAAGTATGGTGGGTCTGACACACCGGTGTCAATGTGTTCTTTTTTCCATTTCCAGGAGTGTATATATATATATATATATATATATATATATATATATATGCTCCACGTAATATGCAATTCCTCTCTTGTAGCACCTACCACAGGAGTTTGTTCGGCATTTCTGTATCAATCGTGTCCATCCCCCTATGTGTTGCATCTGATATCCATTTTCTAAGAATGTTTAGAGACCGAGTCAGGTGACAACACTCAAAAATGAGTCATTCAACTGTTTTACAAGTAACTTCTTTTAAGAATAGATTACTTCTTCTAAGTTCCATCTTTGCGAGGCGTATGTTCTTCTACAAATTATGTTTCTACGAAGTCATTCCATTTTTGGTGACTCTATGGGAGTTAAATCTGGGTATTTTATGGTTATTACTGTTTCCAGTTAGTTGCTCCCACACAGTACATTGAAGGCCTCTATTACAATTTGGAAGTATCTGATGGCGTGATGGGAGAATAAATAGGAGTTGAATATGCAATAAAAAGGGGATCTTGTAGGTTAACCAGCATTTGAAAGGGCTCTGGAGACCTGAGATCTAATACGGAAGGAAGGGTTAATAACACTCCATCAGAATTTCTGGATTCTTTGGTGAAAGAGGCAACAAAACAACTATTTAAGTTGGTGTGTATGATCTATTGGATTGGTGACATACTATTAGAAACTCAGAAAAATATCAACCAGAGACTTCCGAATGCAGCAAGGGCAGGTAACTGCGAGAACTATCACAGCATCAGCTTAACACCTAACGCATCGAAGCTGTTGACAGCAGTGGTATACAGAATAGTGGAAGAGGAAATTGAGGATGTGTTAGATGACGGTCAGTTAGATTTTAAGAAACGCAAAGGCACCAAACACGGGCAGTTCTCTTGTTGTACTAGATAAAGGAAACAAGACTGAAGGAAACCGAAAGCCTGGCCACCGGATTTGCTGAGTTACGATACGCGTTTGATAATGCAAAATGGTGCAAGATGCTCTAAATTCTGACGTAAATGTGAGTAGCGAAATGTAGTTACTTAGGTATTGTAAAAGAACTCATAAGACGGGAAGATTAAGGACGAAGTACTGAGATCAAAAAGGGTGAAACATAAAGATTTAGTCTTCCACACCTGCTGTTCAGTCTACACAGCGAAGAAGCACTAACCGAAATAAAAGAAAGTTTCAAGACTGGAGTAAAATTTAGGGTGAAAGGATATCCATTGATTGTTGAGACCACAATTTCAAAAAGAAAGACATTTGTAAAGCAACTTGGGTCTCTCCTGATGGACACACCCGCACCAAAATTGATCATGTTCCTGTAGATCGGAGATGGATCACTAGTATAGAAAGTGTTAAGACTTTCAGGGGAGCAGACTGCGATGTACTAACGGCTATCTACAGCAACATTAAGGTGTCACAATGCAGAACTTGGTAGGTTCGACACTGACAATGTTGAAAACTTAAGAAGAAGGTACATGATAGAAATCTCAAATAGGTTTGATGCTCTCAGGACACACGAAGATCAAGACGAGAATGTAAATAAACAGTGGATCACTGTGAGGAATAATATCAAAGAGGGAGTGAAGGTCACAATATGTACAATTAAGAAGAACAGCAGGAAACCGTGGTTTGATGAGGAATGCAAGAAACTGGTAGAGGAAAGGAGTAAAGCACGATTAGATTGGGATAGAATGGGAGACAGGAAACGAGAGGAGTTACTGAACATGAGAAGGAAAGTTGATCGTAGGCTACGGGGAAAGAAGAGGGAGTATTTGAACAATGAAACTAAAAAAAAAAATGGAAACAAAGAGCAAAGCAAAAAACATTAGGAACTTTACCTAGACATAAATGGGTATAGGACGGGGTTCAAGGCTAGGACAAATGCACTTCAAGGGGATGCCGGGGGAATACTGACAGACCCCAGTGCTATATTAAGTAAATGGAGTGCGTATTTTGAGTATCTATTAAATGTACACCAGGAGGCAGGAAATGAGCAGGCGTACGAAATACATACAGCAGAACCCCAGATACCTGAGCCAACGTTAAAGGAACTAAGAGATGCAATCAACAAATTTAAAAATCATAAAGCACCAGGATCAGATGGCGTAACTGCAGATTTACTTAAAAATGGGAGACAGAAATTAGTGGAAGTAGTTCACAAAGTGATAACTAAAGCATGGAACTCGGAGATGATACCTGAAGAGTGGCAGGAGTCGATTCTGTTCCCAATTTTTATGAAGGGCGACAAAATGGATTATAGTAATTATAGAGGGATATCGCTATTACCAGTATGTTTCAAAATTTTCTCGAATATTCTGCTAAGCAGGCTTACACCTAATGCAGATGAAATTGTGGGGGATTACCAAGCTGGCTTTCGGAGGAACAGATCAACTACAGACCAAATATTCACAATGGGTCAGATTTTGGAAAAGAAATGGGAATACAATAAACCAGTTCAAAATCGTTTCATAGATTTTACAAAAGCATATGATTCAGTATTGCAGTCAAAATTGTACAGAATTATTTTGGAACTTGAAATACCAAAGAAGTATGTTAGACTTATAGAAGCGAGTTTGAAAAACAGAAAAGGTAGGGTACGCGTGGGGAAATTGGAGTCAGAAGAATTTGTAATAAAGAACGGACCTAAGCAGGGAGATGCCCTGTCACCGCTACATTTTAATTTAGTCCTAGAATATATTGTACGAATGGCAGCAGATAATTCAGAGGGTGCGGAGTTAAATGGGAATATTAAGATATTAGGGTATGCAGATGTTCTAAACATCATTAGCGATAGGAAAGAATCTGTAAGAGCGAATGCGAATGCGTTAATCAAGGCTAGTGAAGATGTAGGTCTAAGGATAAGTGAAGACAAAACTAAATACTTGGTTACTACTAGAATGGCAACAGCCATAAATCAGGAAATGTCAAGAGTTGGAGACATGCAGTTTGAAAAAGTGAATACATTTCAGTATCTAGGCGTGGACATGACTTCAAGAAATAAGATTGAATCCGATCTGAAGAAGAGATTATGGGCGGGAAATGCGTGCTTCGTCTCACTGAATAGATTACTTTCATCACGGTTATTGTCTAGGAATTTAAAGAGTGGAATTTAAAAAACTATTATTCTACCAGTTATGCTGTATGGGTGTGAGACTTGGTCTCTCACTGTGTAAAATGGAAAGCCGTTCTGAGGAAAATTTTCGGAGCAAAGAGGAATGACATTAGTTGAGAGTGGCGAAAATTGCATAACGAAGAGGTTCACGAACTCTATCCAAGCCCTGACACAATCAGTATCACGTAGGGTTCGATGGGCGGGTCGCGTAGCTGGAATGGATGAGGGCAGGGCAGCGCGCAGAGTACTGGAAGGGCACTTAGAGGGAAAACGTCCTGTGGGGATACCGAGGCGTAGATGGGAGGACTATGTGAAAGCTGATTTGAGGGGCCTAGGTATTGAAGGTGAATGGAAGGAAATAGCCCAAGAGAGGGACAGTTGGCGAAAACACGCTGCTGCGGTAAAAGACTCTCGAGTCCGGTGTGACCAGTGAGTGTGTGTGTATGGTGTTAACATTAGGAGTGCGACGGGAATTCCACTGTTAAATGCAGAGGAGAGAGCGGGTAGGTCGACAGTGTATGTTGAAGGCACCTGTAAGAGGGAGAATGAAAATTTGTCTGGAGTGACACAAGAAGAAACAGGAGTCTGTTTAGAAGAGACAGGGAATCTAGTACTAGAATCAAGTTGTAGGAGAGCTTTGGAGAACTCAAGATCAAATAAGACAGAAGATACAGATAACATTCCATCAGAGTTTCTCAAGTCACTGGCGGATGTAGTAACAAACGTTGGTGTGTGTAATTTATGTGTCTCGCGACATACCATTTGACCTTCGGAAAAGTGTCATCCACACAATTACGTAGGCAGGAAGACCTGACAGAAGCGAGATTCACGGCATAATCATGTTAACAGCTCACGCATCCAAGTTCCTTACAAGAATAATATACTGAAGAAAGAAAAAACTGAGGATATGTTAGGGATATGTTAGACGACGATCAGTCAGTAAAGATAAAGGAACCAGAGAGGCAATTCTGATTTTACAATTGATAAGACTAGAGACAAATCAAAGCACTTTCATAGGATTTTTCCACCTGGAAGAAGCGTTCGACAGCGTTAAGTGGTGTAAGATATTCGAAATCCTGAGAATAATAGGAGTATGCTCTAGGAAGAGAGGGGTAGTATTCAATATATACAAGAGGCAAGAGGGAATAATAGGAGTGGGTGACCAGGAACAATGTGCTCCGATTAAAAAGGCGGAAAGGCAGGGATGTAGTCATTCGCAGTGTGGCGCGTGTGGTTTGACTGCGTGTTGTACAATTTCAGCAAGATTACAATAAAACTAGCCACTTATTGTTAATGTAACATGAAGTTTTATTTAATCACTGGTTTTCCTGGGAGCGGTTAGCAATGTTGTTTGTCAAACTGTGCAAATGGCACTACGTCCATGCACAAAAGTAATCACATATAAACAGCAATCAAGCCAAATGTATGATAAGTAATCTGCCGTAAACAATAGTAATGGCTTTGTAATCTTCAATGATGTTGTGTAATAGTCTCTTTACTACTTGCAGATCGTTTATCGAATTTAACGCTACTGTTATTCGAGGTGGCAACACTTTTGTTTAAACAAAATGAAAAGTATTGTGACACAACACAACACGTACACAGCGCTAATGTACTTTTCCAGTAAAAATATTTCATAAAACTTGTTACCAGATAACAAGGCTTCACAGTTACATCAGCAGATAAGAATTTATATCAGGTAAGATGCTGTTAGTATTCATAGACGTTCTCTGTACTCACAGTCTAACTGGAATTTATTACCTCGGAGTGGGTTTTGGGCCACCAATACACAACTATTATCGCGATTATGACCAACAACATTTATGTCTGTATAGAAAATCAATCAGCAATGATCAACGACATGAGGATGCAGAAGGCAATGGAAACTACTGCATTAAAGACACGTAACGTGTATCCACAGGACATGTTGCCTGTAACTGAAGAAGTGTCATGATGATCTCTCCATTGGCAAAAGATTCCGGAATAGTCCCCCATTCGGATCACCGGGAGGGGACTGCCAAGGGGGAGGTCACCATGAGAAAAAGATTGAATAATCAACGAAAGGATAACGTTCGACAAGTCGGGGCGTGGAGTGTCAGAAGCTTGAAAGTTGTAGGGAAACTAGAAAATCTGAAAAGGGAAATGCAGAGGCTCAATCTAGATATAGTACGGGTCAGTGAAGTGAAGTGGAAAGAAGACAAGTATTTCTGGTCAGATGAGTATCGGGTAATATCAACACCAGCAGAAAATGGTACAACAGGCGTAGGATTCGTTATGAATAGGAAGGTAGGGCAGAGAGTGTGTTACTGTGAACAGTACAGTGGCCGGGTTGTTCTAAACAGAATCGACAGCAGACCAACACCGACAACGATTGTTCAGGTATACATGCCGACGTCACAAGCTGAAGATGAACAGATAGAGAAAGTGTATGAGGATATTGAAAGGGTAATGCAGTATGTAAAGGGGGACGAAAATCTAATAGTCATGGGCGACCATAATGCAGTTGTAGGGAAAGGAGTAGAAGAAAAGGTTACAGGAGAATATGGGCTTGGGACAAGGAATGAAAGAGGAGAAAGACTAATTGAGTTCTGTAGCAAGTTGCAGTTAGTAATAGCTTATACCCGGTTCAAGAATAACAAGATCAAGAGGTATACTTGGAAAAGGCCGGGAGATACGGGAAGATTTCATTTAGATTACGTCATGGTCAGACAGAGATTCCGAAATCAGATACTGGATTGTAAGGCGTACCCAGGAGCAGATATAGACTCAGATCACAGTATAGTAGTGATGAAGAGTAGGCTGAAGTTCAAGACATTAGTCAGGAAGAATCAATACGCAAAGAAGTGGGATACGGAAGTACTAAGGAATGACGAGATACGCTTGAAGTTCTCTAACGCTATAGATACAGAAATAAGTAATAGCGCAGTAGGCAGTACAGCTGAAGAGGAATGGACATCTCTAAAAAGGGCCATCACAGAAGTTGGGAAGGAAAACATAGGTACAAAGAAGGTAGCTGCGAAGGAACCATGGGTAACAGAAGTAGTACTTCAGTTGATTGATGAAAGGAGGAAGTAAGAACATGTTCCGGGAAAATCAGGAATACAGATATACAAGTCGCCTAGGAATGAAATAAATAGGAAGTACAGGGAAGCTAAGACGAAATGGCTGCAGGAAAAATGTGAAGAAATCGAAAAAGATATGATTGTCAGAAGGACAGACTCAGCATAAAGGAAAGTCAAAACAACCTTTGGTGACATTAAAAGCAACGGTGGTAACATTAAGAGTGCAACGGGAATTCCACTGTTAAATGCAGAGGAGAGAGCAGATAGGTCGAAAGAATACATTGATAGCCTCTATGAGGGTGAGGATTTGTCTGATAAGATAGAAGAAGAAACAGGAGTCGATTTAGAAGAGATAGGGGATCCAGTATTAGAATCGGAATTTAAAAGAGCTTTTGAGGACTTACGGTCAAATAAGGCAGAAGGGATAGGTGACATTCCATCAGAATTTCTAAAATCATTGGGAGAAGTGGCAACAAAACGACTATTCACGTTGGTGTGCAGAATATATGAGTCTGGCGATATACCATCTGACTTTCGGAAAAGCATCATCCACACAATTCCGAAGACGGCGAGAGCTTAAAAGTGCGAGAGTTATTGCACAATCAGCTTAACAGTTCATGCATTGAAGCTGCTTACAAGAATAATATACAGAAGAATGGAAAAGAAAATTGAGAATGCGCTACGTGACGATCAGTTTGGCTTTAGGAAAAGTAAAGGGACGAGAGAGGCAATTCTGACGTTACGGCTAATAAAGGAAGCAAGGCTAAAGAAAAATCAAGACACTTTCATAGGGTTTGTCGACCTGGAAAAAGCGTTCGACAATATAAAATGGTGCAAGCTGTTCCAGATTCTGAAAAAAGTAGGGGTAAGCTATAGGGAGAGACGGGTCATATACATATGTACTAAAACCAAGAGGGAATAATAAGAGTGGACGATCAAGAACGAAGTGCTCGTATTAAGAAGGGTGTAAGACAAGGCTGTAGCCTTTCGCCCCTACTCTTCAATCTGTACATCGAGGAAGCAATGATGGAAATAAAAGAAACGTTCAGGAGTGGAATTAAAATACAAGGTGAAAGGATATCAATGGTAGGATTCGCTGATGACATTGCTATCCTGAGTGAAAGTGAAGAAGAATTAAATGATCTGCTGAACGGAATGAACAGTCTAATAAGTACACAGTATGGTTTGAGAGCAAATCGGAGAAAGACGAAGGTAATGAGAAGTAGTAGAAATGAGAACAGCGAGAAACTTAACATCAGGATTGATGGTCACGAAGTCAATGAAGGAATTCTGCTACCTAGGCAGTAAAATAACCAATGACGGACGGAGCAAAGAGGACATCAAAAGCAGACTCGCTATGGCAAAAGAGGAATTTATGGCCAAGAGAAGTCTATTTATATCAAATACCGGCCTTAATTTGAGGAAGAAATTTCTGAGGATGTACGTCTGGAGTACAGCATTGTATGGTAGTGAAACATGGACTGTGGGAAAACCGAAACAGAAGAGAATCGGAGCATTTGAGATGTGTTGCTATAGACGAATGTTGAAAATTAGGTGAACTGATAAGGTAAGGAATGAGGAGGTTCTACGCAGAATCGGGGAGGACAGGATTATGTGGAAAACTCTGATAAGGAGAAGGGACAGGATAATAGGACATCTGCTAAGACATGAGGGAATGTCTTCCATGGTACTAGAGGGAGCTGTAGAGGGCAAAAACTGTAGAGGAAGACAGAGATTGGAATACGTCAAGCATATAATTGAGGACGTAGGTTGCAAGTGCTGCTCTGAGATGAAGAGGTTGGCACAGGAGAGGAGTTCGTGGCAGGCCGCATCAAATCAGTCAGTAGACTGATGACCAAAAAAAAAAAAAAAACAGAATATCAATTTTACTACTAACAAATAATACACATTAAATCTATTTGTGCCTTCACCAAATGCATTAACATTTTAAAGTATTTCTCATTGTTAATAGCCTACTATTCAGCATTTACCAAGATACCGCGCTGTAGATCAATAGCGCTAATGGCTTCGCTCTTCTGTAGCTGAGCAGAAAACTTAACATTCATATTGGACTGAAACCTTAAGATCTATATTGGACGAGAATTACAATGAAATAAAACTCCAAAAAATTAAGATTCATTTTAGTGTCACAGAAACTCTATGTTTCAAATATTAAATTAGCAACATAATGCAGTTTTTACAGATATCTGTGTTGTGGGACATCAAGCACATCCTATCAGTGCAACAGTTCGAACAAGAAGAATGATTTTTCTAGAAGAATCATAGATAACAACAGATTGAAATTTTCATTGTGTTCTCCCGTGGGTATTGCCTGAGATATAATTTTTTACAAAACATTAAATTATGTCATTGACAATAATTATTTGTTATTGTACTAACGATGAAGTCCTTTTTATTAATATAACGATAATACGATGCAAGTTCATTTACATTGCACACACAATGCTGTCGTGAATATTGTTCTGAATAAAATATAGGCGTGGATATTACATAGCCCCCTGGACTGGGAAAAAGGACTGGTTTGTGCACTGTATTTTTCTTTATCAGACCACCATATCCACGTTGCCTGTTGTCCACTTTCTCTTGATTAACACCGTTTTCTTCATGCAAATGTTCAGATCTAACATTGAGTGAATCGTCCCACAGTTAGTGTTGCTGTGATTGTGTAAATGACTTCAGTAATTGTAGAGTCTTGGACAATGCGGGGGAAACTTCCCGGATTAACTTATCCACCCCCCTTTCTCACCACTCGAGGTTCACTGGGTCCGTAAAACTGGGAACAAAACCGTCCAAGGGGCTTCAAGAAACTACAGTTACCTACTCTTATGCTTCACATGTTTGTAACAGATAATATTTTGACCACCAGTATTTATGTTTGTATTTAGTTGTATCGGAGGTCAAGAGATTCTTTCACTGAAGTTCAACATGAAATATAAAAGTTCATGTAGTTCAAAATAACAAAAGTTCATATAAAAATTTCTAGACGACGTCTCGTAGCAGTCCCCGCGTCGAGCTGCTGGATCAAAGGCAGGTGGAGACAGCTGCTGGAACGCCCCCGACCACGTGGATGGAGCGTCGGCCGACGTCGACCGCACCCCGGTCTGGATCTGTTGCTGTCTGGAGTTATTACTGCTGCAGGTCCTGCTTCGCTCTTTCCACGTCCCTCTCGTACAAGGTTGGGACATGAAATGTCGAAAAGAGGTATTGGTAACAAGGTAATTATTATATTCATCCTGTGGGAGAAGTTTTTGTTGCAAGTTCACTTTCATTCAGACGGATTCACACAGTTTGTTTTCGGACGATTCTTAATACTGTTCATTTGAATGTAGTGATTCATTGTCAACTGTAATTAGCTATGCACATGTGCGACACTGTACCGTTTTTCATTATGGTGTCCATCGTGTGCTCTGTTTATATTCTGCGGTAAGCAAACATTTCCACGAGGCGCTTGATATCCAGCGTTGCATTATATTGTTGCCGCGCGGCTGGCTGTCTCATAACATTTGATACGCGAAGATGAGGTCTGCAATTTTTTACCAGTTTTATACTGTTAACAGTTTTTCAGGACCCTGTCGCTGCTGCTAACATTAACACTAAACGAGCGTTCATACGTCCAATGATCACACCACTGTTCATCACTTTCGTTAAAATAAAACACAGTTTTTCACTGGTCCGCTAGACTATCATTGAGCTTTTGACATGCGCTTCACTATCCTGATTGCTGCTAGTGTTTCATAAGCCACACAACAGACAATCTTCTATACAATGGACACTCTACGAAATAACGATTTTTGTTCTCGTTCACATTGTTCCATATTGTAATAACATGATAACAAAATTCACATTCAGTCAAAACAAAGGGCAAAATGACTTTTAGAATCCTCTACATAGTTCTGACCGTAAGATCATCATTGAATTGTGTAGATACCAGTGTATTTCCATATTTGATGACATACATTTTATTTATGTTCATTTATACTCATTCATTCATATTCTTGTTAGAATTATTACCAGATTATGAGACATGTCCATATTCGGTTCACCCAACAAGAGAGAAGCTCATGAGAGCAATCAGCAAAGATAGCCTCGTAAGGGAAAACGTAACCAAATGGGTACACAACAGGAAAATGCTCCATAAAGAGCGAATGCGGACACAGAGAAACACGCAAACTCACACACAGTTAACATCCGTCACGTATGTGTGTTTACATAGATGAGGTTCTTAGAAACGTTTATGAGTCATTCACCCTCGGACATGAATAGACAGAGTTTCAATATATATATACTTTGATGTGGTCTTCAGTCCTGAGACTGGTTCGATGCTGCTTTCCATGCTACTCTATCCTGTGCAAGCTTCTTCATCTCCCAGTACTTACTGCAGCCCACATCCTTCTGAATCTGCTTAGTGTATTCATCTCTTGGTCTCCCTCTAGGATTTTTGCCATCCACGATGCCTCCCAAGGCTAAATTTGTGATCCCTTGATCCCTCAGAACATGTCCAATCAACCGATTCCCACTTCTTGTCAAGTTGTGCCACAAACTCCTCTTCTCCCCAATTCTATTCAACACCTCCTCATTAGTTATGTGATCTATCCATCTCATCTTCAGCATTCTTCTGTAGCACCACATTTCGAAAGGTTCTATTCTCTTTTTGTTCAAACTGTTCATCGTCCATGTTTCACTTCCATACATGGCTACACTCTGAAACGTCCCCTTTGAAAAATTATACAAGACTGTGCTTAAACTGACACACAATATATTTAGCGCAACGCAATCTGACTTTCAATAATCCCTACAAAAGAATGGCCCTGACTAACATTAACCTATACCTTTCACAAATCACTTACCTCACAAAAATCTTCGTTACTCTAACTGCTGCAATTCAGCGATCGCCACTACTGCCAGCTAAATAAAAGATTCAAACTACTGAAGGCACTAACTACTAATAGGCATAGTTAGCAAATGAAAGATTCTGATAGAGAACAAACAATGTGTTTACCTCAATAGTGTTCAAAAGTCATAATGTATATAGCAGTTCATGACATCCAGTCTTACAAATTTAAAAACTCCGCCATCTCTCTCCCCACATCCTGCACTGCTGGCGGCTAACCTCCAACTGCGCAACGCTACACGCTGCTCACATTCAGCTGCCCAACACTACAACGGCAGACAACAATGCAAACAAACCACAGACTGCACATAGCACAGCAAGTGATTTTCATACAGAGCGCTACGAGGCGTTACCAATATGAAAACCTAAACAGCCTACTTACATAGCCCCCATGCTCCCCACAAAAAATTTTACAAATTGTTTTGTGCAGTGGCCAATAATGATTTGATAAAATTTTTCATAATTACAATAACAAAGATATCAAATGCACACACTTATTGATAGAATGTTGGTCAAAAGCCAGAATTTTCTCACAGTCCATAAAGACAGTCCAGATTGTTCATCACAGTAAAATTGCAGTGTTTTTCTCAAAGTCTGAGCAGTGAAAGAAAATGCACACGGAAGTAGTGGATTTCCATGCAGTCTTGAAGAAGTAGTGTTGTCCTTCCAACAGAAAGACAATGCTGACTCTTGACATGCTGACAGGTAATGGATCACAACAGAGCAAACCAACAGCAGAGCCAGTCGAAGTTTTGAAGAATATTGGTAGGTAGGTCATCACAGAGTAGACCCACTGTAGTCCTGGTAGAGAGTATGGTATTGGTGGGCCACCAGAGGTGCAGACCCACTGCAGTCCTCGTAGAGATTATGGTACTGGTGGGCGACCAGAGGTGCAGACCCACTGCAGTCCTTGTATAAATAATGGTATTGATGGATCATCAAAGGTATAGACCCACTGTAGTCCTTGTAGAGATGGCCAGCAGCTATCTGCTGCGACTGTGCAGATGCACAATCACCATCGAAGTGCCTTGCAGACAATATAGCAAGTCCATAACCACCACTTGTGCTCTCACAAAGTTTTTGGAATTGTCCTTAGAACCAGCAATGCTGTTATCCAGTCCCTTGCTGAATTATTAACACGCGTGCAAACACTAACGGTCCCTACTTCTCACATATTGTCCATATACTATGACCAACAGAAACGTGTACAGTGAAATGGAACTTACAAGTTAATAATATGATGAACTGGTGTCAATTACAATTTTATAACATAAGAATACAATTACAAAGGAACAAAATACATCATTAAAGAACATAACAATACAGATAACATTTGTAATACAGGCCTTAGCAATGAATCGAAATAACATATACATCAGTGTTACAGGAATTATGACATGAGTACATACATAAAAGATCAGAATAACTTTCGAAACATCAACTTCACACATGAGCATTAAAACAAAACAGAATTAATAATGTCTAAACATCTTTACAAAGTAAATAACATATTATTAGAAAAATTCCACAACATAACTCTCATCAGCTAAACACATAAAGACAGGAAAAACACAAATTCACATAGTGTAATAACACAAAAATATAGGGCAGGGACTGTTTTCAGTGTGACATTTGGTACTGCAGTCGACCCCAAAACTTCATTCCATATATCTTTCCTCTTATTTCAACATTTATTTCCACCAAAAAAATCCTATCCAAGCATGTTTTCTGTATTTATATGTTCATATATTTCTTACCTCTTTATTTATTTTCCATTATCTTACCACATCATTTATTTCCAAGAAAGTCCTACGTAAGCCTGTTGTCCCTAAACCCTACATTTTTGCTCATATCCTCTTTCAAAATACTTTTTTGGCCAAACCATTTTCTTATAGCTTCTCAATGCATTTCTTCCAATTCTTCACAACTTGTTCTCTTATATGACCTACCCCATCTTAAGCTAACTTAAATCTAATGAGCTCAGTTGCATAAACTAAGGAACGAGGCAATGCAGCAGCACTAAACAATTAACACACACAGCAATGACAAAAAAATGTAAATTGTCAAAGTAAGCTACAGTAAATCTAAATTACCAAGTAGTGCAACATTACAACTAATATGAGTCAATGTGCAGCTACAAGAAAAATAAATCAGTAGTAAAACTAGCTTAACAGAGTAATACAAGGTGAAATTTAGTAGCACTATGCCTGGCAAACAGCAGCAGCAAATACAATAACTTATATCTAAACATGACAAAGCTCAAGCAGAAAAAACATTACAGTAAAAATGGTCATGTTTAATACCTATGTCACATCTTAACACTAGAGTGATGCATAACGAGAACTTACACTAGCAGATAAGTTACCAAATCGTAAAAAAAATATCTATGCAATTCCTGTGAAGGGAAATGTATATTTATGTGCCCTCGTTTTCTTGGACATAGATCATAAATTTCTTTTTCACTGGATCTGTAGGCACAAAATAACTATATTAGTACATCTATAATATTTTATTTTAACCAATGCTGCAGAAGCTAGATATTAAACAAAATGAGTAAATAAATACATAAAGCAAGCCATATGGCCTTTCTCTCAATTAGCAAGACAATAGCCGTGAAATGTTTCTCATCATTTCATTAGGCATTTTAGTAAATATCATAAATTAAGAGCTCCACAGTATAATCATATGTTTTCAAGTTTGAGCGTGTCGTATTTGTGATGCTTTCTATAAAGGAATGTCAATAGCGAGGTTAATGGCCTCCGTTTTTTCCACCTGTGCCTCTGAAAGGCACACGCTAATGGCTTTTTTCCAGGCGACTGTCGCGCAGCTGTCCACGACGCATTACGTGCAGGTGGTCACTTAACTTTCTTACGGAAATATTTATGACACCAGTTTGCACTGCAGTGACAGTCTCATATAAATATTTCACAGGTCAAGAATTTGCGTTTCAAATCTGTAGAAACAAAATCCTGTAAATATAACAGTGTTCAAAAAATTTTCGCCAGAATAGTGATAAATTCTCGCATATACACACATTTCATAACTCTTAAAAAACGATTCTCGGTTTCCAACATCCTTTTCCACAAATCAGAGTCCTTAACCACTACTCATTATTCCTTACCTTATTACACACATACATATTTGTCGACACTTCTTCAATATTTCACCACAATAAATACGTAGCATAATCAAATTCCTCATACAGCATCAGCTTATTGATCATAAACATACCTCAACAGCATAATATGCACTGTCATCATAATAATATCATAAAAACTCAGCCAAATCTCAAAAACGTCATAACTTTCTGCAATAATTTCAAAACCAAAAGAAAATTCTCTGCTCATTTTAATAGTGTCATCTACCTCAAACGTTCTTTAAAATCATGATCCCATACCAAATACATGATTCAAAGCTCTCATAGTATCACAATGGTTCCGAAAAAATATGAACAGTTTACAAATTACAGACAAAATACAATTTCATCAGTGTGAAGTTACCCAACTGTGTAACTGCGTAAACATGTGTCACTAATGTAGTAAAAAATGTTTGTTTCTCTGTTAAATAATCAGGTAGCTGTGTAATTCTGTGTTGGAGAAATATGGTACCGATGTGTAAAGTTGTATAAGCAAATACCATATTAGCTAGGGCTCCTTGTGCTTGCCACACACATGGTACACAAAGTAAGCGTGTACCCCCCTGAAAATTAATGTAATTATACCCTCAGGTGTTACAGATTACAGCAATCGAATGAAATGTATCACGGAAAACCTTTGTATCATTGTACCTCAAATATCTTTAAAACTAAATGATTTAAATGCAAAATTAATCACTCAAATACGTGTCCTGTAGTGCTAAATGTGCGTCTTGTTGTAAGATAATCTCTGTGGAAGTGTCGTTGTTATTGTCCTCCGAAAGCTAAGTTCTGCAGAAGCCAATATACTTACTTCATCATAAACGAAAGTGAAATGCTTTGCGTATGGATACCGTACTTATTACGTACCTTACCGTGATCAAGAAAGTACTATAATGTAACGTACTGTTGTGCTACGAAAAAGGCTGTCTCATTGTAGCTATACCACAAAAGTTACTACGAAAACATGATTTACTTTCTAGAATAATTCAGAAAAACTGTGCAGATATAAAACAGATGCACCGCAAAAGCAACAATGTAAATTATGTCACATATTAGTAGCGTCGTGATATAATCGTGTAGCTGTCAAAGAAACCAAATACTAAGTCATCTTTAATCTCAGAGAAAGTACTTCAAATCCAGAATGTATTTTAAAGTAAACCAAAATGTTTCATTAAAATCTCATTAGCAGTATATGTTCTAAGTATGTAAGCCTTACAGTCGTTACGTAATTGTGTAACTAACAAGCAAGAATGTACACACACAATAACATTGTGACGTGTGTTCACTATAACAATGCATTCGTAATTATTGTCTAAATATTTTCCCTAGGTTCTAGACTGGATAGTTAATTTTAAAACATAGTTGCATGTGAAGTTTCTAAGTGTGACAATGAGTACTAGTAACATCAAGTGAAAAAATTTTATACCAAAGACTAAGTTAAAAAGCAGATTAACTCTCAATAAACGGTTTTACGTGTGAAATGTGTTGTACACCTTTACTCTTCCTAGTGCGCAGAGTTCCAACTTGAACGCAATTATCATGCAGTATATGTCGGTAAGGAATACTGGAACTTTTCTCAAGGTTAGCGTCTGTGTTATTTTTCGCTGAGCCAGCCGGCGCACGTGGCTGCCTGCAGTGCGAGTCATTGTCTGTCTCTTGGTTGGCGCGCATCGTTAGGATTAGGAGATGTGACTTCTACAAGTTCACCTTGTCGAGAGTGCCCTGCTCTGTCTGAATCCCGCCAGTTCTGATGCAATTCAGGTCTGTCGTTACGATCATATCGTCTGTCGGCATGTCAGTAGATTCCATAGTTTCTTTCTTGTCGGTCACGTGGTGGAGAATTTCTCCCTGAATCGTAACTGCGCGCTGGACTGTTGCGTCTAAAGTTATTCTGTCTCCCCTGATAATATTTATTTTGGTTCCCATACTGTCTGTTTCTCTGATTGTCTCTGTGATAGTCATTACCACGGAGAGGTGATCTTTCCCTGTAATTATTACTACTCTGCCAACGGTTGTCACACAGGTAGTGTCTGTTTTGGTCACGATTTGTGTTGTGAGAATAGCCTTGTCATGTCCAGTTATTATTTCTTTCATCGCGGAATTGCGACGGATGTGACCTGTAATTGTTGTGTTCCTGTTTTCGCCTTCCGCGCTTGTCAGTGTCAATTTCTAATTCTTGTAAGAGTCCCTGAAAAGCTTCAATGTCGTCACTGCAACATCCTGCCAAAATAATATGTCGTAAATGTTCAGGCAATATGATTAAGCAAATGCGGATGAGTTCTGAGGGGCTGTATGGGTTTGACAGGTACTGATTCTTGTGCAACATGTCTTCAAAATATTACACAAGACTGGAAAATTCAGACAGTTAGAAATGTTTCATCATTATGAAGCTATGTTTTACTCGGTCTTGTGTAGTTTGAGACCAATATGCTGAGAGGAATGCATGATAAAATTCTCCTTCACTGTGGCAATCGTGAATGACCAATTGCACTCACACAGCTGGTTCATACTCTAAGTAGCCACACATAAATTCTAATCTATACTCTCATGACCAGTTGGGAGGAAAACAATGAGAGAATTGATGGAGCCACGCTTGTGGATGAATGTTAAATGTTTTAAATTTACGTTTAGTAATAAACAGCTTATAGTCAAAATCATCATGCCAGCGAGTTGCACGTCGGTCATTGTTACGTCGTTTAGGCGGTTCCATCTCAAAATTCGGTGCACCTCCCCAATTTCTTTCATAATTCCCGAAATGCGCTGTGTTATTATTTTGTGGCTGTTCCGTATTTCTATGTCCCTCATCCCGTATTGGGGCTCGAGTGTCCTCTGAAATACGTAACTCTTGTATTACCTGCGTCAGCTGATCTTGTACTTCCCGGATTTCTCTTTGGTGTTGCGTATTAATTTGATTCTGATTTTGTTTGAATTTCCTAATTTGTTCGCACTCTTCTGTGTCATTAAAGACTACCGGTTTTGTGTCGTTCAGATTATCATCTACCTTCATAGATAAATTATTTAGCTGATCCGAAAGTTCAACTACTTTCTCTGATAATGAACTAATTTCCTCCATGTGTCTTTCTGAACCTATTTTCAGAGTATCTACTGTGTCCTTTAAGTTTTCCTGAGTTTTTGCAAGTTGCGTAACCAAATCGGTAGATGCAACTGGGTCAATTTTAGCTTGCAAGGTCTCATGATTTTCATGAACATTAGTTTGCAGTTCTTTTATGGCTGCTTCGTGATTCTGTAATGCATTTTCAGGCCGCGAAAAAATAGGTTGAAAATGCTCACAAATTTGTGTTTTTACGTCATTACAGACTTCTTGACATTTCGATTCAATCTTATGTAACTCAGTAGTTAAATCTTCAGGTGTTTGTTCAAGTGTGGTGTCTAACTTCCGAGGATTTTGTTCCATTGTGTCTAACTTTTGAAGCTTTTGCTGTGTTTGTCTCTGATTTTGTTCCATTGTGTCTAACTTTTGAAGATTTTGTTCCATTGTGTCTAACTGTTGCTGTGTTTGTCTTTGTTGTTGTTCCATTGTGTCTAACTTCTGAAGCATTTGTCCCATTTGCTGCATTATTTGTAATAACAACGCACTGGCGTCTGAAACATGTTCCTCAGTGCTTTTCGGCAGTGAATTTGCACCGGCAACATTCACATTTTGACAAGCGGAAAATGTGTCTTGACTCATTTGAGAAAACGGTGAGAACCCAAAACCTGGGTCTACAGTATTTGCAATATTGTGTTCTGTTATTCCCGATTCCTGAGGCGAGCCGTTGCCGACCGATCGATCGATAATGCTTCCCTGTTCACTACCTGTTTCACTGTCTACAGCATTATTTGACGCCCACTCCATTTCCCTATGCACAGTTACCAAATTACTACTTTGATTATTAGTTAATTCATTACATGTTGGCGCTAACACACTGCTTTCGTCTTCACTGTCATTACTCAGTTTACTTTGGAGCCTAGTATTACGTTTTTCACACGCATTATTGTCACAATATTTTCCGCGACAACACAGAAAAACACAATTTGAAGAGCAAAAATAAGAGAACACATTAACATAGCACTGAAAATAATATCTCGTTAACTGCAAGCGCAGCTGTGAAATACTTGGTGCAGATCTACATGCATGCCAAAACTGTTTTACTGTACAAGAATGAAAAACCACAACTACAAAGGTAATTCTCTCTACAATTACGCGCCAGCAATAAAGAAAGGCTGCACTAGTTGCCCAAACTACAAGAAAAAAAATCAGAAGATTCCAGTGAAGTATCCTGGCAGGGTCACCATATGAAAGGTCCCCTTTGAACAATTATACAAGACTGTGCTTAAACTGACACAATATTTTTAGCGCAACGCAATCTAACTTTCAATAATCCCTACAAAAGAATCGCCCTGACTAACATTAACCTATACCTTTCACAAATCACTTACCTCACGAAAATCTTCGTTACTCGAACTACTGCAATGCAGCAAGCGCCACTACTGCCAGCTAAATAAAAGATTCAAACTACTGAAGGCACTAACTACTAATAGGCATAATTAGCAAATGAAAGATTTTGATAGAGAACTAACAATGTATTTACCTCAATAATGTTCAAAAGTCATAATGTATATAGCAGTTCATGACATCCAGACTTACAAATTTGAAAACTCCACCATCTCTCTCCCTACATCCAGCACTGGTGGCGGCTCACCTCCAACTGCACAACGCTATGCGCTGCTCACATCCAGCTGCCCCACACTACAATGGCAGACAACAATGCAAACCAACCACAGACTGCACACAGCACAGCCAGTGATTTTCATACAGAGCGCTACGAGGCGTTACCAATGTAAAAACCTAAACAGCCTACTTACAACTCCATACAAATACTTTCAGAAACGACTTCCTGACACTTAAATCTATACTCGATGTTAACAAATTTCTCTTCTTCAGAAACGCATTTCTTGACATTGTCAGGCTACATTTTATATCCTCTCTACTTCGACCATACTCAGTTATTTTGCTCCCCAAATAGCAAGACTCATTTACTACTTTAAGCGTCTCACTTCCTAATCTAATTCCCTCAGCATCACCCGACTTAATTCGACTACCTTCCATTACCCTTGTTTTCCTTTTTTGATATTGATTATATATACTCCTTTCAGGACATTGTCCATTCGGTTCAACTGCTCTTCCAAGTCCCTAACTGTCTCTGACAGAATTATAATGTCATCGGCGAACCTCAAAGTTCTTATTTTTTCTACATAGATTTTAATACATACTCCGAATTTTTCTTTTGTTTTTTTTTACTGCCAGCTCAATATACAGACTGAATATAATCGGGGAGAGGCTACAACCTTGTCTCACTCCCTTCCCAACCACTGCTTCCCTTTCATGCCCCTCGACTCTTGTAACTGACATCTGGTTTCTGAACAAATTGTAAATAGCTTTTCGCTCCCTGTATTTTACTCCTGCCACCATTCGAGTTTGAAAGAGAGTATTCCAGTCAACATTGTCAAAAGCTTTCACTAAGTCTACAAATGCTGGAAAGTAGGTTTGCCTTCCTTTAATCTTTCTCCTAAGAAAAGTCGCAGAGTCAGTATTGCCTCACGTGTTCCAGTATTTCTACAGAATCCAAACTGATCTTCCCCTGAGGTTGGCTTCTACCAGTTCTTCCATTCGTTTGTAAGGAATTCGCGTTAGTATTTTGCAGCTGTGACTTATTAAACTGATAGATCGGTAATTTTTAGATCTGTCAACACCTACTTTCCTTGACATTGGGATTGGAATTATTATATTCTTCTTGAAGTCGGAGGGTATTTCGCCTGTCTCATACATCTTGCTCACCTGATGCTAGAGTTGTGTCAGGACTGGCTCTCCCAAGGCCGTCAGTAGTTCTAATGGAATGTTGTCTACTCGTGGGGTCTTGTTTCGACTCAGGTCTTTCAGTGTCTGTCAAACTCTTCACGCAGTATCGTATCTCCCATTTCATCTTCAACTACATCCTCATCCATTTTTATAACATTGTCCTCAAGTACATCGCCCTTGTATAGATCTTCTATATACTCCTTCCACCTCTCTGCTTTCCCTTCTTTTCTTAGAACTGGGTTCCCATCTGAGCTCTTGATATTCATACAAGTGGTTCTCTTTTTTCCAAAGGTCTCTTTAATTTTCCTGTAGGCAGTATATATTTTACCCCCAGTGAGATAAGCATCTACAGCCTTACATTTGTCCTCTAGTCATCCCTGCTTAGCCATTTTTAACTTCCTGTCGATCTCATTTATGAGACGTTTGTATTCCTTTTTGCCTGCTTCATGTACTGCATTTTTATATTTTCTCCTGTTATCAATTAAATTCAATATTTCATCTGTTACCCACGGCTTTATACTAGCCCTCATTTTTTTACCTACTTGAACCTCTGCTGCCTTCACTACTTCATCCCTCAAAGCTACCCATTCTACTTCTACTGTGTTTCTTTCACCAACTCGTGACAATAGTTCCCTTATGCTCTCCCTGAAAGTCTGTACAACCTCTGGTGTAGTCAGTTTATCCAGGTCCCAACTCCTTAAATTCCCACTTTTTTGCAGTTTCTTCAGTTTTTATCTACAGTTCATAAACAATAGATTGTGGTCGTAATCCACATCTGCCCCTCGAAATGTCTTACAATTTAAAACCTGGTACCTAAATCTCTGTCTTACTATTGTGTAATCTATCCGATAGCTTCTAGTATTTCCAGGCTTCTTCCATGTGAACAAACTTCCTTTATGACTCTTGAACCATGTGTTAACTATGATTATGTTATGCTCTGTGCAAAATTCTACCAGACGGCTTCCTCTTTCATTTCTTACCCCCAATCCATATACATCTACTATGTTTCCTTCTCTCCCTTTTCCTACTCTCGAATTCCATTCTACCAGACGGCTTCCTCTTTCATTTCTTACCCCCAATCCATATTCACCTACTATGTTTCCTTCCCTCCCTTTTCCTACTCTCGAATTCCAGTCACCCATGACTATTACATTTTCTTCTCCCTTCAATACCTGAATAATTTCTTTTACCTCATCCTACATTTCTTCAATTTCTTCATCATCTGCCGAGCTAGTTGGCATTTAAACTTGTACTACTGTAGTAGGCATGGGCTTCGTGTCTATCGTGGCCAAAATAATGCGTTCACTAAGCTTTTTGTAATAGCTTACCTGCACTCCTATTTTTTTATGCATTATTAAACCTACTCCTGCATTTGCCGTATTTGATTTTGTATTAATAACCCTGTATTCACCTGACCTAAAGTCTTGTTCCTCCTGCCACCGAACGTCACTAATTCCCACTATACCTAAGTATAACCAATCCATTTCCCTTTTTAAATTTTTTAACCTACCTAGCCGATTAAGGGATGTGACATTCCACTCTCCGATCCGTAGAACGCCAGATTTCTTTCTCCTGATAACAATGTCCTCTTGAGTAGTCCCCACCCGGAGATCCGAATGGGGGACTATTTTGTCTCCGGAATATTTTACCCAAGTGACGCCATCATCATCTAACCATACAGTAAAGCCGCATGCCTCAGGAAAAATTACGGCTGTAGTTTCCCCTTGCCGTTTGCAGTGCCAGCACAGAAAGGCCGTTTTGGTTGGTGTTACAAGACCAAATGAGTCAATCATCGAGACTGTTGCCCCTGCAACTAATGAAAAAGCTGCTGCCCCTTTTCAGGAACCACACGTTTGTCTGGCCTCTCAACAGATACCCCTCTTTTGTGGTTGCACCTACGATACGGCAATCTGTATCGCTGAGGCACGCAAGCCTACCTACCAACGGCAAGGTCCATGGTTCACGGGCGAAGTATATATATACTGACAATTTCTATAATCTACATAGAAAAGATAAGAAAATAATGTTTACTGTTATAGCATTTACGCTAACTTCTATCTAGTAGATGACCTTTTCAGAATAACTGAAATTTTTATCATAAAAAAACGTTATTCTCCCCATTTCTGATTTATACATCATGAATACTACGTGTAACTATGAATACTACGTGTAACTACTGCCTAGTGAACTTACACACTAGTACATATAAATTCATGAAATTAGTTATGATATCATTTTCACTATGACTACTATTTACGTATTTAAATTTGCGCCATTGTGCCTTTGCGCAAAAGTGGTGTCCTACTGCAAATATTTCTTAATGTCTCTATGACAATACAGTTCTGTTATGTTCCCTGTACTGACATCCTCTAGTATATAACATCTGTCATGTGGGATTGAGATTATTGTAAATGGTCCTTCGTACCATAATTGCCATTTTCTATTCTTCCTCTGGATTATCGATGCCTTGGGATGAGTTCTTAGCAATTGCAAGACGTCGACACAGTGTACCTGTTTGTTAGTAAGTTTTTTTATCAAATTTCGCCTTGCACAGTTCTGCTTTGCGACTTATATTCTGTAATACCTGAGCCGTGGAGGGACTGGCGCCATGAATATCTTTGGCTTAGGCAATATCGATTCCCTCTATCAGAAGTTTGTCTTTGGAGCCTGGCCCGGTTCAGGATATAGCGGGCAACTTCCTGAGGGGGGAAACAACGTTGGTCACGGCGCGCGAAAGTGCGCGTATTAGCGAGACGTTGGAGGGACGACAGCGAGCGCGGTGTGCCTGAGTACGGGCGGCAGTTAGCGCTTGATCGTACTGGGGTCAGTAACAGCGGGCCGACACTGTGGCTTCTTGGTAACCTAGTGAAGCTATGCATGTGCTCTCTTCCGTGAAGGAACACGCTATTAATATCGGACCAAGCAACGTCTGGCGTCTTCGCCACATCGCTCCAGCAGCTCGCATCAAGTTCACAAATTCAAGTCCTACCAACGATTAGTGAAATATAATTGTAGTTGCTCTTGAGGCAGCAAAGTGTTGCAAGGACTGTAATGTAATATTTCATGCCTCTTATTAAGTGTGTGCTTCGCTCCTTAATAGTGTTATTCTTACATAACCTGGCACGTGTCTAAAACATTGATAGCGTGCGTAGCCTTACCAAACGATCTATATTCCGTGTCTAAAGATTGCCGTGTGATACTTTACAGGCCCACATAAGGTGCTCCATGTGATGCTTGGGTTTTAATGAGCCAGTTCCGTTTGTATCATTCGTTTACGTGGTTCTACTTAAATAAATTAATTCAGTTTTATTATTTTATCGAAGTAGTTTTCTGTATAAGTCTGAGTATAAAGGTGAAGGAAGGGTTGTTTGGTTCCCTGTTGTCGCTTCTAATTTATGTTTTAGAGATCGGAAGCAGTGGGCCACAGCAGTGCAGAGCCTTTCCTTTTAAACTACTAGCTGGCGTACTGGCGGTGAACTTCGCCTGAGCTCGCGTGTGCTGTTTGGTTCCGATTTCGGTGTTGTGAAAGGGAAGAAAGTACAAACGGAGTCCACATCTTAATACGAAGATAAGTACTCAGTCGCCTCCAACGTTCATGGCCAAGTCGAGGCCTCACAATCTCGGGCCTCAGTTATTGTACATGCTGCAGTTTTCTAAAACTTGTGGTGGCTCTGCTAGGTTGCCCGGGTTAATTGTTCTAAATATTTGTCTTAAGGATTTTGAGGCATTTGTAGAACAATGAGTCTTAACTGAAACCGTTTTCTAAAATTGCTGTGCAATTCAGCCTTAGTGGCGTATGTCAATTTTGATGGGGAAATAAATAAGTTATTATTGATCAAACTGTCTACAACCTTGTAAAGTTGTTTGGTAGTATCTCGCCCGGGAGGGGAGGTTTTCAATCAATGTGGAAATTATAACTGATTACCTGGTTATAAGATTTAAGGTTAATTTTAAATGATTTGCTTGGCCCGAGTGGCGTTTTTTTATGTTTTCAAAGAGATTAAATCGCTTGTGGTTTCATATAACAGGCAGTTTGTAATGTTTGCCTGAATGGCGTTTCTTACAGAAACCATTATCTGATTATGATTGTAATTCTCTTAATGATTTATCTGTGATGCAAATAAATATGTTGAAATGAAATGGTCATTGTATGGGTCACGTCCTTCACTCCCTTTATATTAAAGGTCAAGGAATTTACAGTTCAAATAGAATTAACGTCCCAATGCCATATCCCGTTCCTCTTGATGTGTTATTTTTTCGTCTTGTGTCTTTGGTATAGCACTAGGGTATATTTTTCCACCGTTCTTTTACTTCTTTCTTCTTTTCGTTCATTAGTTCACACAGTGTAAATCCAACTGATATGTGCGGTAAATTACTGTAGATTTCCATGAAACTATCTAGGTATTCTACCCATTAAGTATCCTTATTGTGGGCGTAACATTCGTATGAACCGGTTTAGCTCTCTAAAAGTTCTCTCCGATTACTGCTGGGAGAAAACCGTGAAATCAAGACATATCTGATGTGATGTCCTTCCATAAGAACCTTCCACCTCTCTCCAGTGAAATATGTAGCATTATCAGTTATCACAGTAGGTGGCCATCTAACAAACTTCATAGAATCATTTGTTAACCTTTTCCCAGCACTGCTGGCAGTTGACGTTTGGAATGGATACATTTTTAAATATTTAGTAAACAAATCATACACTGCTAGGATATATTTCAGCTCCCCTCTGGGAATTGGTGGGGGTTCTGCAATGTCGAAAGCTGCGAAGCGTCGCGGGCGTCGTGCAGTACTGGGATATAATTCAATGTCCCTGCATACATTGCTCGGTTTCACTTTCTGGCTTACCTTACAGGTTCTTATAAGTTTTTGTATTTCTTTTTTTTTTCAAATTCGGCTAGTAACAATACTCATTAATCTTCATTGTGCATTTGATATTGCCGGAATCCCCCATGCTCGATGTGTTAACCAAATTAGGTCTTCATTCTGGTCTGATGGAGTACATACTCGCCAATTACTGTTATGATTGTCTGATTTATAAAACAGAATATCGTTACTTAACTGATAATACTGGTGGAAATCACTGTCACTTTGCCGACGCAGTATGTCTTTAATGTTCATCCAGATCAGATCACTTTCTTGGCATTGCTTCAGTTGTTTTCCACAACGCTAGATACTTTTTTTTCTATAAGCCTCGTCCTTTACCAGCAAGATCTTATATTTTGTAGAGTTCTCAACGAAGGCTGCAAACTCTGGTAAACCTTGCGGTAGCCTGGATAATGCGTCGGCATCGGCATTATCAGGTCCACGAACGTGCGTGATTTCAGAGTCATGTTCTTATAGAGCTATAGTCCATTAAGCTAAACGTCCATGCAGTAAATTGCAAGTTAACATGAAGCTCAAAGCCTAATGATCACACAGGACGTTAAAATGCTTCCGATATACACAGTAACGGAATTTTTTAAAAGCAAATACCACAGCGAGTGCCTCAAGCTCGGTCACTGCGTAGAAGCGTTCACATTTGCTTTGTATTCCACTGGCATATCCTATCATTTTGACTTCCAGTTTATCATCTATCTGTTCAATTTGAAACAGGCATGCCCGATTCCATAATTTGAGGCGTCTGATGCAATGAATAAATCCTTTGACATATCCGACTGATGGAGAATCGGTACATTAATGTGTGTCTCCTTGATATTGTCAAAGTCTTCCCTGGACTGCGATGTCCAGCATGACTGTGCATTTCCCTTTAACTGGCTCATTAACGCCTTGCTGTCAAGCTGATGAGTCGTCAGAAATCTTAGAAAAAAGGATGCTAACCCAACGAAACTTTTGAGTTTTTTTTTTTTTGTCCGTGGTTATGAAAAATTCGCAATTGCCTCCATTTTGTTTGGATCTGGTCTTTGAGGCGATATTATGTGACGTAAGAATTTTATTTCTTATCGAGTAAACTTGAATTTTTTTTTTTATTTTACGGTTACTCCCCTTGCCTGAAACTTGTCCAGCACATTCTGTATCAAATTAAGGTGTTCTTCCCAAGTGTCTGTCGCTAGCAAAAGGTCATCCACATATGCTATGATCTGATCTAATAGCTGGGATCGTAGTACATTATCTAAGGCTGCTAAGAACACAGAATTGTTACCTTTGGCCCCCAAACACAAAAGCAGTGTCTTGTTTAGATTCCTTAAGTAACAGGATCTGCAAAAACGAAGAACGCAAATCAAGTGAAGTCAGATGTTTCTTACCAAAGAACTTCTGAATTTGCTCGTCGAGGTTTTCTGGCCTCGTTTGCACTGGCACAATAATCTTGATGATGTCTCGTGCATCGACAACTAAACGTATACTTTTATCTGCTTTAGTTACGGCCAGCTAGGGGCTACTATATGGTGAATTTGATGTTTCAATAATTCCCCAGTCCAGCATTTTTTGGATTTCCTTCATTACCTCATTTTTCTTTGTCCAGGGGACCGAGTATGAAGCTCTACATTGGGTCTTATGGGAATAGACTTTCATATCATGAACATAACCTTCTATGATACCTGATCGATCTATAAGTACTTCATGGCATCTGGAGAGCAATGTTATTAATTGTACAGCCTTTGAAGCGTCAATGCAATATGCCTCTTTCACCTTCTCGTCTATTGTTGCGCCGGGGTTACTCACGGTATTGGGTGATCATATTCTAACACCAACTATTTCTGTTTGCCGACAGATACATCTGATCCTCTTGTGAGCGGAAGGCTCGCATAGAACTCCAGATTCAGCTTCAACGTTATCGGTCGCTGCCGGTACTTAAGTACGCATGTTCCCCGGGAGAGATCTATTATAGCGTCTCTGTCCCGTAAAAGCTCAAAGCCCCGTAACACAGGAATTGATAAGTTTTCCATTAATAGGAACGTGCATATAACGCTATCATTTCCAAAGGAAACCTCAACCTGTGTCTGGTAATTTATAATTTTTGCCTTCTTTTCCAGCGCTCCTATAACTATGCAGTTCGTAATAGGCAAAATCGGACGTCTTTTTTATTAGCGTTACCTTCTTGAAAAATTGTGCGTTCATCACCGACACACTCGCACATGTGTCGAGGAAGATAATGGTTGCTATACCATTCATGGTTCCGTTGACAGTTGCCTGAATACTTTCCTTTTCTTCCTTATCAGTTTCAGTAGATTCTTGATAGAGATCAACTTCGATTTTCTTGCTGTCCTGATAGCGAATAATATTGACTTTCTCTTGGATTGACCTACTGCCTTCATTCATAGTCTCGGTCTCGTATCGAAGGCCTACAGGGACCGAGGTTGGTTTATCGACTTTGGTACATTCTGTTTCGGCTCCGAGGATATCTCCAATATTTCCACATTCTGAGAATCTGCAGTCGGAGGTGGTCTAGTTGCATCTCACCATTGTGGATACTGGTAATTCGGCATGGGTATAGCATGCACATAATTTGCCGACTGACCCGGATTCATAAAATTTTGTTGCGGCTGACAATGACTTGGCTATGGTTGTTGTCAATATTCATTGTCACCACGCATGTATTTTGGTTTATCCTCGTACGGACTGCTCGATTTATTTTCATTTCGTCATTTACGTTTATTAATACTATTATTGTAGGCATTTTTATTACTATATTGCCTTTGACTACCATTCGGACGCTGGTAG
Organism: Schistocerca americana; assembly: GCF_021461395.2. Taxonomy (NCBI): domain Eukaryota; kingdom Metazoa; phylum Arthropoda; class Insecta; order Orthoptera; family Acrididae; genus Schistocerca; species Schistocerca americana. The sequence goes on from NC_060123.1 coordinate 105,525,828, forward strand.
TCATTGGTTTCCTGGTAATTCTTATTATTACAGAGCTAATCTGAGTGTTGGTTCTAAAGATTTCTACTGTTATTGTACCTTCCATTGCCATGGGTTTTGTTTTTGTTTTTCTTGGGACTGTCATTGCCCGTGTTTCCATTGCTTCCGTTCCACGAAACCTTTTCGTTTAAACAATTGACACTATTTATTGCGTCAGATTTCTTTCTGGTGTCTTCTTGGACTAACTGTAACGAGTCTATCACAGATAAAAATTCCTTGAGATTAGTATCTGACGTCGAAGTGTTCGTACGCTTCTCAACAATAGATTCGGCGACCGATGGATTGGTAGAGGCGGACCAATTCCATGGCCTCCACGGTCTCCTGACCTCAACCCTCTTGACTTTCAATTATGGGGGCATTTGAAAGCTCTTGTCGACGCAACACCGGAACCAAGTGTAGAGAATCCTTCGAGCTAGTATTGTGGACGGCTGTGATACAATACGCCATTCTCCAGGGCTGCATCAGCGCATCAGGGATTTCATGCGATGGAGGGTGGCTGCATGTATCCTCGCTAACAGAGGACATTTTGAACATTTCCTGTAACAAAGTGTTTGTAGTCACGCTGGTACGTTCTGTTGCTGTGTGTTTCCATTCCATTATTAATGTGATTTGAAGAGAAGTAATAAAATTAGCTCTAACATGGAAAGTAAGCGTTTCTGGACACATGTCCACATAACGTATTTTCTTTCTTTGTGTATGAGGAATGTTTCCTGAAAGTTTGGCGGTACCTTTTTGTAACACCCTGTATATTTCTGCGTTATACGAGGTTGGGAATTTTAATAGTGGAAACTATTTATTTATAGCTCGCACAAAATAGGTACGTGTTTCAAAGATTTTGTGACCTTCAGAGCAGCCTCCAGCATTGTGTATAACCCGTTGCCAGCGATGTGGAAGAAGTCGTAGGGTACCCTTAGTAGTGCGAGTTGTGATGACAGTTCGAGAGGCGTGGCCTACCGCCCGACGAATTTGTAGCAGTGCTGAAGCGATTGCCGTGAAGTGTTTCCTTCAGTTTAGAAATCGATTTGAACTTACGAGGGCTTAAGTCAAGGGCGTGCAGTAGGTAGTATAGCACCCATCAGTCAAACAAAACAGTAGCAGGTTTCCCTGTACGTGCTTGAGCATTGTCCTGCGAAATGATGGTCAGCTAGTACAGAAAGTGTCATCACTTCTGTCTCTATGCTGTTCATTTTGGGAATACAACCTATGACCAGCTAAAAGACAGAAATGATTACACTTTCCGCGGGACCTGACCATCATTTAGAAAGACAATGTTCAAGGGCGTACAGTGCAAGCTGTTACTAATTTATTTGACTGACGGGGCTGCTAAGTGCTATACCACCTCCTGAAATCCCCTGACTTAAGCCCACGTAAGTACAACTCGATTTCTAAACTGAAGGAAACACTTCACGGTATTCGCTTCACAACTGCTACAGATTCGTCGGGTAATAGACTGCGCCGCTCGAACTGTCAACAAAACTGGCACTGGTAAGAGTATCCTACGATTTCCACATCTCTTGCAACTAGTTATACACATTGTTGGTGACTACTCTGAGGGTCATTAAAACTTTGAAACTCTTGTAACAACAACAACGCTGTACTATTGTACATATAATAATTTTTTCTTCTGATTTTCGATAAATTAGTGTAATCGATGTTCTGATTTCATTTCTTTTTTGTTTCATGCCATTATGTTAAAGAAACTGTAAACGATTTTCGATGTGAATATTAATGTTTATGTCAAATTTCAAGCAATATTATAACAGAATTGAAATGTAAGAAACGTTGAAACTATTGCAAGATGTTAAAATTGTAATTGTGCGTCTGGTCCATACATAGGCAATGTATTAGGATATGTAGAATGCAAAACCCCAGGTGAATACCCTGTCTGTAGGGGAGCGGTAAAAGGTGGATGGCAGGCGAGCGCGGGAAAATGCACACGGGCACTGCACGGCATAACGGGCTCAGCAGTAGTAGTCGGAGTTGGGCATTGGTCTGAGCAACACGTTCTGGATCGAGGAGGCTCTCCTGGAAGACGTGGTTTCATGGAGCCTCGGATATGCCGTTCCGACGCCTATACAGCATGGCAAAATTCCATAGGCACTAAATGGAAAAGTATTGCGACGCTATGAAGAAATAAAGTGCCGATACATCAATAACTATTGCTGTGGTTGTATGTGTGCTCCGTGCCTCGCCATCTCGCCGCCCGCCAACCGCCGCACCGATACGAACAGATTGAAACTTTTAGTACTGTATTCGTGTGGACTAGTGTTACTTTTGTTCCATACTGTTCAATAACAACTTAAATTTTACCAGAACTGTCCTATCATTTAATTATCCTCACAACTAACCTAGACAGGGTCCTTTCCAAATGTTGTGCAATCCGAGTGTCCCGAAATGAAGAATTAAAGTTTATGTTAATAATAATTACCTGCAGACTTAGCTATGTTAGAATGATGTTTGAAGAACTTTTTTTGTTAATGAACTAATAGACGAATAACAAAGTTCTGACAAAGTTGGAAAATAATTTTGATATTGATTTAGTAATGAAGCTTAATTATTTCGAGACAGATATAATGGTATTTAAATGAGCAGGAAATAAGATAAAAAGAGTAGTAACTCATATAGTGGAAATTTTGAGCACACAATGATTTCAGTAATTAAATTTTTTTTATACAGTGATCATAACAGTTTCAGGGTTCCGCCCCCCCCCCTCTTTTTTATTCATTTGAATTCTGAAGTGTCTTAAACTGATTTGACCAGCAAAGTTAAAGCCAATATAAAAACCAAATTTTATCAGTGTTTTATCTTTATCAAAATTGACATTGTATGTGTGTTTCGAAAGTGCTATTTCTAATGTAACCTATGCCCGATTTTAAATAGATAAATAGACAATGCGAAGTTTTATAGTAAACATTATAGCGCAATGTTATGTATTTATGATTTATCCATATTAGTACAGAAAGTGAAATTGTCAGTTCAGTAGATTTTCTGGTTCTAACATTTACCGTATTATGTAGTGTTACTACGTGTTGTTTTGCACGAACGTACATTAACATGTACAGGGAAGAAACTCAGTTAATGCCTAATTAGGTTGGCGACCGTATTATTAACAAATTGGTAGCATCTTCTGTGTTGTTTCTGGTCCGTCCTGACGTATGGTTGCTTTTCGGACTTGCTTGACGTATGATTGTTATTACAGAGTGGGTGTAAGTCTGATTTGACACCATTCAGGTACACGCGGTCAATATCTATACAAAAATCCTTTCTTATAAGGTGAAGCCCGTCAACTTACCATAGTACAGACTGTAAGGAATATCGTGTGCCACAAGCGCAGCGTTACAAGTGGCTCCCGGAGACAGGACATCCAGTTGTTGTCGGTCACAAATTAATGTGAATACCGAACAGTGGATGTTCAGTGGCACGAATTACAACATTATTCAGTAAAGTAAATAGCAGTGAACGTCAAGTACGGTGGTGGGGTGTAATTTGCATTCAGTATGGACAGGAACGTAGATACAGTAGATGTGCCGAGCGTATTGTAAAATGCGGCTGGCAATGACAGGAGTGTACGCGGCCAGATAACAGATGGCGTTAGTGGTAGACAATTGGCGTACTTACAATACCACGAACATGTTAACGAACAGATTGAAATGTCGAGATTACCTAGAACACAACAAGGAATAAAACAGGAAGTAGAGGATGATTTTGTAGATGATAGTGGGGATGTGAACGAATCCACTGAGATGTTTGATTCACCACAGATAAAGAAAGAACCGAAAGAAAATTTTGATGTAGGATCGGAACACACCGATTTAGTAGAACAAAACAGCGTAAAAATTTTAAGCATGAACGATTTATTTGAACAATTAACCAAACAAATTGCAGGACAGAATGATCAGCTTAAAAAACACGTTGATGAGCAGCTCAAAACACAGAATGATCAGCTCAAAACACAGAATGAGCAGCTTAAAACACAAGTTGGTCAGCTTAAAGCACAGGTCGAAGAACAAGGAATTAATATTAGTAAACAAACAGAACAGGTAGAACAGAAAGTGGGTAATTTAAGTTATTTGGTAAATACTATGAAGTTTGAAATTGACACAATTTATAAAAATACGGATACTACGCAATTGTCAACATTAACAGTAGGTTTTATGTTGAAATTCTCAGCATCCAAGAGAAAGTAGAGCCTCTGGTTGAAACTAAAGTGGACGAAAAGGTTTTCAGTCTTAAAACTGAGATCGTAAACGAATGTCAACACGGAATCTCACAGTTGAAAAAGGCAGTTTCAGACACTGAAAGAGACTTAGACGAGAAAGTTACCGGATGTGTACAAAAGTGTGAACAAAATACATCGAAAATTCAAGGCAAAATTTTCGATCTCGAGAGTAAAATCAAAGATAGGCCTGGTGTTGTCTGTAATGGCACACCACTTACGAAGCTGTTGGAAGGTGAGGAACGCTTCGATCCTGCCAAGAAACATAACGGATGGCATCCGTTGGATTTCATCAAAAATTGCGAGAGAATGTTTCCTGAACACTTGTCTGGTCAGGAAAAGATAAACGTAGTAATTAGCGCCTTAGCAGGTGACGCTAAGCGCTGGGTAATTAATTTGAATATCGAACAAATAAGGTTCGAAGAATTTAAGCAAAAGTTTACGGAAGAATATTGGTGCGAACAAAAACAGGATCATTTGTGGCGCGACTTTATTATGGCCAAACGTCATGATAACAGGGGCAGGAATTCTTTGAAAGATTTCTGCGAATATTGGTACCGAAAGTTGACCCATTTAAGAGGGAGAAGATCCGATTCAGAAATCATATATGAGCTAAATGAATAGCTTCCAGAAGATTCGAAGAGATATGTGGGAAGCAATCATCGCAGCTTCCAAGCGTTTCTCGAAAGGGTCGAAGACGAAGACCACTGGCGCGAAAGTCGTACCAATTATCAGTATTTTGGTAACAGAAATATTCCCAATAATGACGAGAGAAATGATGGCGAAGGGTTTTGCGTCAACGTGACACAGAGAGGAAGAGGAGAGGCAGAGGAAGAGGGAGTTATCTAGGTCGCGGTAGAGGGTACACCGCGCAAAATAATAACTATGCGGGAAACTGATTTCCGCGAACGTTGCGGGCCAAACGGAAGCGGACAGTACATACTGGCCCCGATTTAAGAAATGTTACCGGACTGACAGTAAAGTTATGAGACAGGTTAGAGACAGGCGTGGAACGACGCAACGTGTAGTTGCGGAACAAGCGCCAGGTGCGAGCGCTGGGCCGGCCGAAGTGGCCGTGCGGTTAAAGACGCTGCAATCTGGAACCGCAAGACCGCTACGGTCGCAGGTTCGAATCCTGCCTCGGGCATGGATGTTTGTGATGTCCTTAGGTTAGTTAGGTTTAACTAGTTCTAAGTTCTAGGGGACTAATGACCTCAGCAGTTGAGTCCCATAGTGCTCAGAGCCATTTGAACCATTTTTGCGAGAGCTGGTGAGTCATCTTCGCCGCGCAGAGCAATACTTGTTAACAGGAGAGTGGAGCATCAGCGGGCAACGGCCCAGCCTACCAGAACAGCTGTTCAGAGAGAAGCCACTAGCAATGCGGCAGCATTAGGTACGAACATTGCCGTAAGAGCTGGTGAATACATTACGAATGGTAATTCCGTGGCGAACGAAATAATAGATGAAACTGTGGATACACAGACAGGTGCGGTTAGCAGTGTTAGCAATGAAGTAAATGGCGAGAATGAATTAGCGGAAGTAACTGATTGGCGTGAGCAGATCGACGATCTGTACAAGGGCCTCAAGCAATGTGAGTGGGAGGGTTTTAAGAAGGAGTATGAGGCAAGGAGGTTAATTAGTGGAGAAGGAAATAGTAGGGACGTCGATAAGGTGACGTGGCCCAAATTTGAAGGGGAGAGAGTAAATAGCGCCGCGCAAAGTACGCGTGCTGCCGATAGGACGAAGGTTAAAGATAGGAAGGAATTGGAGGATGAAATCCTAAGCATTGACGAGGAGGTAACTTCTGTTAACGATCCGCCAACAGGACACGCTGCTACCGAAAGGCACCGTGGGGAAGGGGCAGGTAATTACCTAAAAGTAATTGAAGTCCACGAGGATTACACTAAATATGAAGTAACAGTCGATGTGAGTAAAACTGATAATGAGGCCGTTTTGCCAAAAGAGGATATTGAGTTAAAATCAAAATCTGACGAAGATGCAGAGGAAGAACTTAGTGCCTGTCTCAGAAAAGCTTTTATGTCAGAACCTGAAAGCGATCCAGAATGGTCAGATTCTGACGATAGTTCAGGTGAGTATTTCGGTACTAGTGAAAATAATGAGAATACAGCTAATTGCGATATTGTACCTACTGATGACGAAGTTTCAAAACAAAATTCGGATGTTGAGACTGAACACAGAAAAAAGGAGCCACCAGATGACTCAGTGTTTATTTTCCAAAGAGTTCAAGTAAGTAAAGACTTTGAACTCCAGAAACCTAGAAAGCCACCAGATATAAATGGTTCACAGTTCAGGAACATATCTTGGGACGATGTCACGGCCGACCAAGGTGCGTTGCGGAAAAACCAGGAAGGGGCATGATTTAGAGTCTGGGGCAGATTTATATCGGATTTTGAGAATGTCATGAACACATTACATCATGAAACTACTGGGTTCCCACCGGAAGAAATTTTGTTAGGCAGCAGAAGTAAAAGTTTAATTGAGGAAAAACTAGAGTTTCCACCTTGTACAAGCTTGGGGTTGAGTCAAAAGAAAGAATTAGTTAGAAAAAGGGTAAAGCAAAATGGTGAATCAAGATCTAAAAGACATGACAAAAATCTGAAAGTTTCAAAATTTAAAATTGGAGATTATGTTCTTTTAAAAACCCACGAAAAATCTAGCGAACTGAACCATGAAATTTCCAAATTTAAATATATTTATAATGGACCGTATGTAATACAGAACATTCCACACAATAATGCTTACTACCTGATCTACCCAAAATCCAAAAGACCTTTAGGTATAAGAAATGTTGTGGACCTCAAACTGTATGTTCCTAGGAGTGAGTGACCTAAGTACACTCAGAGAGCAATTTGCAGTAAATGTTCTGTATCTTATGCTGAAACCATTTTATTCTACATGTAACAAATCTTTGTAAATGTATGTATACCAATGCCAGTGTGCTAATGTAGTTATGTGAGTTTCAGATTACCAAATGACCTATAAATGTAAAGCTGTATGGAGAAAAGGGTTGAAAAGAAAAAGCAAGTGCTGTAAGCCAGATGAAAGATGGGACTGCCGAAAACCAAAGTGGGCTGTATATGAGTCATAATATAAAGGACTGCCAAAAATCAAAGAGGGCAGATAAATAGTCAAAGGAGAATTGTAAGTGTGGTACAGGAGATGTGATAAAATTGTGCGAAATGGACCGCCTAAATCTGAATAATAGGTAGCAAATATGTGTAGTAAATTTTCTGAATATTATTATTGTGTTTTTTTTCTTTAGTAAGTAAGGAAATGGACTGCCATTCAATGCAAGCAGCAACAAATTGTTTTATAGTATATATAGGTAATTGTATCTGCTTTTGTAGATAAGTGTTTGTGTTCCAAATTTTGGTTTTATTTGTCTGAGAAATTTAATAATGATGAGTAATTTGCTACTTAAATAATGTTGTAATAAGAGGATGGACTGTGCTAAAGGCAATTAAGTAAACGATAAGTAAATGTTCTCGATATATTAAAAACTATAGACCTCTATAATGTGCGAGAAAGGAAGTTTAGTGATACAAAAAGTTTATGATGGCACATTCATGCAAAAATTCAGAACCCCTGTATAAATATAAAGCTCAGTATTCCCATCAGATTTGCACTTAGCGAAATTTACTGGAAACAGGGGCATGTGTGACAACAACAACGCTGTACTATTGTACATATAATAATTTTTTCTTCTGATTTTCGATAAATTTGTGTAATCGATGTTCTGATTACATTTCTTTTTTGTTTCATGCCATTATGTTAAAGAAACTGTAAACAATTTTCAATGAGAATATTAATGTTTATGTCAAATTTCAAGCATTATTATAACAGAATTGAAACATAAGAAACGTTGAAACTATTGCAAGATGTTAAAATTGTGATTGTGCGTCTGGTCCATACATAGGCAATGTATTAGGATATGTAGAATGCAAAACCTCGTGTGAATACCCTGTCTGTAGGGGAGCGGTAAAAGGTGGATGACAGGCGAGCGCGGGAAAATGCACACGGGCACTGCACGGCATTACGGGCTCAGCAGTAGTAGTCGGAGATGGGCATTGGTCTGAGCAACACGTTCTGGATCGAGGAGGCTCTCCTGGAAGACGTGGTTTCATTGAGCCTCGGATATGCCGTTCCGACGCCTATACAGCATGACGAAATTCCATAGGCACTAAATGGAAAAGTACTGCGACGTAATGAAGAAATAAAGTGCCGATACATCAATAGCTATTGCTGTGGTTGTATGTGTGCTCCGTGCCTCGCCATCTCGCCGCCCGCCAACCGCCGCACCGATACGAACAGGTTGAAACTTTTAATACTGTATTCGTGTGGACTAGTGTTACTTTTGTTCCATACTGTTCAATAACAACTTAAATTTTACCAGAACTGTCCTATCATTTAATTATCCACACAACTAACCTAGACAGGGTCCTTTCCCAATGTTGTGCAATCCGAGTGTTCCGAAATGAAGAATTAAAGTTTATGTTAATAATAATTACCTGCAGACCTAGCTATGTTAGAATGATGTTTAAAGAACTTTTTTTGTTAATGAACTAATAGACGAATAACAAAGGTCTGACAAAGTTGGAAGATAATTTTGATATTGATTTAGTAATGAAGCTTAATTATTTCGAGACAGACATAATGGTATTTAAATGAGCAGGAAATAAGATAAAAAGAGTAGTAACTTATACAGTGGAAATTTTGAGCACACAGTGATTTCAGTAATACAGTGAGCATAACAGTTTCAGGGTCCCACCCCCTTTTTTATATTCATTTGAATTCTGAAGTGTCTTAAACTGATTTGACCAGCAAAGTTAAAGCCAATATAAAAACCAAAATTTATCAGTGTTTTACCTTTATCGAAATTTACATTGTGTGTGCGTTTCGAAAGTCCTATTTCTAGGGTAACTTATGCCAGATTTTAATTAGATAAATAGACAGTACGAAGTTTTATAGTAAACATTATAGTGTAATGTTATGTATTTATGGATTATCCATATTAGTACAGAAAGTGAAATTATCAGTTCAGCAGATTTTCTGGTTCTAAAATTTACCCTATTATGCAGTGTTACTACGTGTTGTTTTGCACGAACGTACATCAACATGTACAGGGAAGAAACTCAGTTAATGCCTAATTAGGTTGGCGACCGTATTATTAACAAATTGGTAGCATCTTCTGTGTTGTTTCTTGTCCGTCCTGATGTATAGTTGCATTTCGGACTTGCTTGTCGTATGATTGTTATTACAGAGCGGGTGTAAGTCTGATCTGCCACCATTCAGGTACACGCGGTCAAAATCTATACAAAAATCCTTTCTTATAAGGTGAAGCCCGTCAACTTACCATAGTACAGGCTGTAAGGAGTATGGTGTGCCACAAGCGCAGCGTTACACACTTATCTATTTTGTACGAGCTTTAAATAAATAGTTTCCACTATTAAACTTGCAACCCTCGTATATGTTACCGGCAAACCTTAATTTTGGAATTATACAATCTTTCTTAGTCGTTCTTTAGTCGACGCTGACCAGAACTGGTCGTGAAACGCCTCCACAAATTCGTAAAATGTTTTTCATGTTTCTGCTACGTTTAACACCCAGAGCGATGCTTCACCGGATACGTGTTAAACTGCGTGTGACATGTTTACCAAACAGCAATAGTTACAATTCTTAAATACCTATATCGTAGTCAAGGTATCAAGTTCCCTGTAGTGAATAGCCAAGTTCATATTCTGATGTAGTCTAGCACAACTGAGTAGCCTAAACTTATTTTTATTTTCCTGATCAGAATGTTAGAAAAGTATACTCCAGTGCCTAATATGCGGTGTCAACTGCTATACTAAAGTCTTTTGTCTTTGAATGATGTAACGTCCCAGAATGTATAAAACTATATTTTGTGGCTTCAAAATCTGTCTGACACTCTGTCATACAATACCACTGTTCGTCTTTCATCAATAATCTCAACAAGGCATTGTTGTGTAACAGTTGATGTTTTACGAAACACCTAATAAACTACCGTAAACCTATGAAAGCTCTTTATTGTCTCTTAGTTTTGTAGCTGGAAAATTTTACATATCACTCATTATATTGGGAACCAGGGTTGTGCTTTTTCTAGTTCTTACAAGTCCAAAAAATTTAATTTCATCCCTAACAAATTTTGATTTCGACACACTGTCCACAACACTTCGAGATATAACCTTCTGCAATGTTCATTCCAATAACTTTTAATGCTCTTGCCATGTGCAGGTTGATATGAAAATTTTTCCAGCATGAAGTGTTATTTTCTCTAAGAAACTGGTTCTGAGTGCTGTGTCAAGTGCTGTGATGTAAACTGTAGAACTGACATTTAGACCAAAAGGTGTCACAATACTGAGAAGATCATCCATGAAGTATAAAGAGTTTCTAGTTTCTGGATTCCTTGGAAAGAAGTAACTACCAGAACGATGCTTGGAGGCTGATACTAGGCAGAAACTTGACCCCATGTGATTTATGCCGTGGTTCTTTGAGGTTTTCTGGACGTGTTTGCATGGATGTCATATTCTGACTCATTGCTGTAGCATTCAACAGTAGGAATACCTTCCCATCCTGTTTAGCTACAATCTCTAGGTAGTGAAGGTTCAGTGACCCGCAACTCTAACGTACGTATAACTTCCTGGTGAACTACCTCCTGCTTCCACCATGGAACGCAGTACGTTTGCATGTGGTATGTTTCATGCTGTTCGACTTCGATATGTTATTGATAGATATTAATCACACCTGCCTTGCTATCATTTGATGATGTTACTTCCTTGTTGTTGACAGATTAATAGAAATTTAATTAAGTATGGTTGGTGTGTTCACATTAGGCTCAGCTCAGTGTCAAACAAAATAACAGTTCGAGCAGTTCCTACAAAACAAGCTCATTCAACTTCTATTCCCTCTGAACATTTATGATATCTGCCTAACTAATCATCATGGATATAAGTATTATCGTTACATCTCAACAGGTTTACGTCCGAATTGTACTCACCCCATTTCATGTTCATGATTCGGTGGCTTAATGAGGCTGAATACAGTGACATAGACCGATGGATGCAGGTTGTGCCTCATCCCTGGCCTCAACAATGTTGACTGAGGGGTTCGGATTTCTCCTCTTCGGTTCTACAAAATGATTTGACTGAGTTTTTAGGTGCTACTAAGTATTGTTCACACTAAAACGATTCTAAATTCTTCGAGTTGGATGCCACTAATTACTAGAATCAACATGGTTCTCATTAAACTGTTGTTGATTACATGGACTGGAATATGACTGATTATTACTTAACTGGTTATTCATGGATATGTTCCATTGGTTTCATAGCCAGGATGATACCTCTCTTACGCTCCCTTCCTTCTGTTATAGTTCTTAGAATTACCATTGGGCTGTCAACCTTTCAACATTTGAGGAGTCTGTGACGAAGCAACAAATCCATCATGAGCACTGTTGCTTGTGATCGTTATTGTGATGCTGATTTTCAGGCTTTGCCTATCTCGCACCGTTCCCAGTTCGACACTTGTTATTGTTACATCGGTAGCTCTTTCCTCCTCATTTATTAAGTCAGTCGAATCTAGAATGGGCAAAAATTTTCCAAAGTAGATTCAGGAGATAGTACTTGTTTCTCTCTGATATCGATTGGTAGTTTCCCTTTAAGGATGTGTAATACATCACTATGTGATACTTGTTTGTCCCTGAAACGAGTTTTATTTAAACATCTCTCGATAACCTTGCTCGAAATTATAGGATACTCAATTGAAAAGTTCTTTGCACAATTTCTCCTATATAGATTTGGTCAGGTATTTCGTCATAAAAGCGCTCTGAGACTTTTCATTTCCCTGATTAGAATCTGTGGTTCTGTTTCCCAAAGTGTTGTCTCCCCTCGTGCAAACCCAGTGACAAATCATATTTTTTATTAGTTAGACCATGTTTAGATAACATATTTCTGACAGATTTAATAAAGTTGATCGGGTGTACAGTTTTCTTTTCTGGAATGGAAGTCTATAATGGTCTATGCTTTAAAAGGCCTCACTTCTAGCAAAATATCAGAAAGAGTTGTTTCTGCCCCATATTCCTGTTTTTAATGTTTTCTGGTAACCTATATCTACCGTATACTTGTCAGTAAACATATTTTGAAGAGTCACTGGTCTTTGACAGACATCACTAGTCGTTATAACAAGGAATGTCCCATCTCTTATTGGTCTTATTCCATTTTTTCTGTGTTATGTATTTGCATACTGAACAGAGTTTGCAAACTGTTTCTCCACTGATGCCACTCTTTTGTCTGTGTCTTATGTATTTGTCCTATATCGCTCTTTATTAACTGCAATGAAGTGCTTATCTGTTCGTATAGTCCAATAATGGTTTTCTTGTCTCGCCCCTTTTAGCTCTGACTCTAATCAAATCATCTTTCTGTCTCAGAGACTCATTACCTTCATTTCATTCCAGAACGATCCATTACATCTGTGGATACATGCTGAAGTGTTGATTTATATTTTGTTCCAGTTGTATAGTATTTTACCGATTCAGGGACACCCTTAAATGTTTTCAGCATTCGTAATGTTTCAGTTATTATGCTCTTTAGGTCGGTCTGTAACGCTATAGTTACGTGACTGGCAAAATCAGTTTTTAATAGCTCTGTCTGATTTTTCACTTGTTCGCTAGTGTAGTCAGACTACCTTATTGTGTTTCGTAGTGGTAAAATCATGTCAACCTGACATAAAAGTTTTCAGGGTATGTTACCGCGTCATATTTAATAAAACTACTGATGCTGGGGAAAAACCAACGTTTCGGCCGCTGCAACCGTGCCCGAAATGTTGCTTTTTCTCCAGCAGCAGTAGTTTTATACATTATGACGCGGTAACATACCCTGAAAACTTTTATGTCGACTGTCTGTGGCCGGGGAAGCCTAGCAATCACGTCATCTTACTGATATCAGTACTGACACTCTCTTGCTTTTGATTCATATCAGATATGTCGTTACCCACGGTATTTTTTGCGGTTTTTAATTCTTCCAACATATTAATTACAGGATCGGGTATCATAACAAAAATCTTGGCAACAGCTCCATTCACAGATGGTAACATTATCTCACCTGTTAAAGAGGTAAATACACCTACACTGTCCATGGCCAATCGAACTCGGGTGCTTCATCTGACACTTTTTCTGCATTTAACAAGTCCATCATCGTAGGCTGAGTTCTCGTCCTGACTATATTAGTGTGAAGAACTATTTGTAGGAGACGTTGCTGATCATATAATTACGAACAGATAAACAAGTGCCATCTATTATTTACGTGCAGTGCAACTTGATGAAAGATATTTATTTGAAAACAACTGCAGGTCATTATTCTAAATGGCATATGAATGACTATGAAGACGACATATTCTGACTGCCTAACGAAATGCACAGTAGTTGTATAGTAATTAAATTTTTTTGTAAATAACGAAACCTCTACATAAGAAAACGCCCCTCACACATGGTGTGATTTGTACAAATTGAATTATTTATGTAGAAAGTTCGTCCATTCCGTAATTAAAATTTTTCTAAACAACAAAACCACTACAAAAAAGGCAGTTTCGCACTTAGTGGTCCGTACAAATTGCATTATACAGAGAGACAGTTCATCCATTCCAGGAACAATGGATTTTAACGATTTTTGTTTTTTTATAGACCTCTATATTAGCAAGGTATCGGTCTCACGACTTCAGAGAGTTTTGAGAATGTTTTAATTCCCAGTTAGCAGTCGGATAGTAAATAAAACAGAAAAAAAGTTTTTCGTATGATATGACTACAAATTAACAATTTTCAGTTTTTATTTCTTTTGCTTAAAGTGTCAAATCTTTATTATTGACAAATTTCTTGAGACTGTATCAAGGAGAACTACCCTGTTGCTTTAATGAGTGTGTTTACGAGTGTCAAAATCCGTTACAAAATGGCTGCGTCACCTGACTGCATTGATTTGGGAGTTTACGATAGTTATACCTCCCATTAACTATATTCCTTAGTTTGTGACACACGTTCCAGACTGATACGTCTATCTGTTCTACAGAATAAAGAGAGGCAAACAGTCAGTTTCTTTTCTTTTTTTTTTGAGTCGTCAGTGTTCTGGGTGGTTTGTTGCGACCACCAAGATTTCCCCTCCTGTGCCAACCTCTACATCTCAGACTAGCACTTGTGACCTACGTCCTCAATTATTTGTTGGATTTATAACAATCTCAGCCTTCCTCCACAGTTTTTACCCTCTGCATCTCTCTAGTACGACAGAAAACGTTCTCTCTACTCTTAGTCCATGTCCAATCATCCTGTACCTTCCCCTCGTCAGTGTTTTCCACATATTCCTTACCTGTCCGATTCTGCGCGGAACCTCCTCATTCCATAACTTATCAGGCAACCTAATTTACAGCATTAATCTGTAGCACCACATCTCACATGTCTCAATGCTCTTCTGTTCTGGTTTTCCCACGGTCCATCTTTCACAACGATACAATATGGTACTCCCAACATACATTACCAGAAACTCCTTCCTCAAAATACTGCCTATGTTTGGTACTAGTAGACTTCTCCTGACCAAGAAAGCCCTCCTTGCCATTGCTAGTCTCCTTCTGATGTTCTCCTTGCTCGGGTCTGTCACTGGTTGTTTTTCTGCCTAGGTAGCAGAATTCCTTAAATTCATCTACTTCGTGACCATTAACCTGTTCCCATTTCTGATCATCCCCATTACTTTCGCCTTCCTTCTCCCTTCAATTTACTCTGAGTCTATATTCTGCACTGATTAGACTGTTCATTCCACTCAGGAGATCATGTAATTCTTCTTCAATTTCACTCAGGATAACAATGTCATCAGCGAAACGTATGGTTGATATCCCTTCACGTTGAATTTTAATTCCACTCCTTAACTTTTCTTTTAATTCTAACATTGCTTTTTCGAAGTACAGATTGATCACTAGGGGCTGTAATACATACGCCCGTATTTTATTCAGAATAATATTCACGACAGCAATGAGTGTGGAATGTGAATGAACATTAATCGTATTTTCGTCATATTAATAAAAAGGTCTTCACCGTTAATAATATAATAAATAATTACTGTCAATGACATAATTTTGTATTTTGTAATAAATTATGTCTCAGACAATACGAATGGAAAAAGATAATGAAGGTCTCCATCATTTGTTATCTGTGATTCTTCTAAACAGGAATGGTTCTCTTTGTTCTAATTGTGCTGATAGAATGTGACTAATTCCTCGTAGCTCAGAAATCTGTAGCAAATTGTATTATAACTATATGTGACGGTAGTACCTGTTCCCGAAAGAACAGTTACCGTAGATGATCATGCAGCTTGGCTAGAAATGCAATGATAATTAAATGGACACCCTAGCTGCAAACAGGCGTTGATGTACTTCATTGGGGACATGTTGAAGTTGTGTGCCCCGACCGGAACTCGAACCCGGGATCTCCTGCTTACTTGGCAAAGCTCTATCATCTGAGCCACCGAGTGCACAGAGGATTTTGCGCCAGCAGGGACTTATTCCTTGAACGCTCCCCGTGAGACCCACATTCCCAACATGTCCACACCACTATATTCGTAGTGCACCTAATAGATGTTTGCCCATCACACTCATTACTCGTGGCGGATTAATCTACCAAGTCTCGTACGAGTTCGGTCATAGCGTTTGCTTTCGCACAAGAAGGTCAATGGCCGGGAATCCTTATTTTAACTATGTGTGCCCGAACTCGTACAGGACTTGATAGATTAATCTACAGTGAGTACTGAGGATGATGGGCAAACATCGATTAGGCGCACAATGAATGTAGTGGTGTGGACATGTTGGGAATGTGGCTCTCACAGGGAGCGTGGAAGGGATAAGTCCCTGCAGGAGCTCTATCCTCTGTGCCTTCGGTTGCTCAGATGGATAGAGCGTCTGGCATGTAAGCAGGAGGTCCGGGTTAGAGTCCAAGTCGGGCACACATTTTCAACATGTCCCCAATGAAGTACATCAACGCCTGTTTGCAGCTAGGGTATCCATTTAATTATCATTTCATAAACTGTATTATGTTGCAAATTTAATGTTTGGAAAATAGAGTTTATGTGGCATTGAAACGAATTTTCCTTGTTTGGAGCTTTAATTTATTCTAATTTTCGTCCTATTTAAATGTTAAATTTTTTGCTTAGCTACAAGAAAGCGCAACCATGAGCGCTATCGATCTACAGCGTGGTTTTTTGGTAAATGCAGAATGATAAGCGATTAACAATGAGAAATATTTTTAAATATTAATACATATAGTGAAGGTACATTAAGATGTAATATATATTATTTGTTAGTAGTAAAACAGGGACTGAAGCAAAAACGATATGTGAATGTCTTATGCTAAGTGCTATCTTAGTGAAATATTGCAGTGGCAGTTTTAAATTATTTTTTTATACAGACACACATGTTGTTAGTCTTAATTGCGATAATAATTGTATATTGGTGGCCCAGAACCCACTGTGAGGTAATATTGTCCATTTACAGTTCCAATACAGTGAACTTATATGAATAAAACCAACTTCTTATGTGATATAAGTTCTTATCTGCTGGTCTATGAAGCGTGGATATTTGGTAACAACTTTTATGGAATATTTTGACAGGAAAAATACATTACTTTTGTGTGCGTTTGGTATTGCGCGACAAAACTGTTCATTCTGCTTAAAGAAAGTGATGCCATCTCGAATAACAGTAGCGTTAAATTCGATAAACCATCTGTAAGTAGTAAAGAGACTATTATACAAAAACACTGAGAATTACTAAAAATCATTACTCTTGTTTAGGGCAGATTACTTATCACAAATTTAGCTTGTTTGTTGTTTATATGTGTTACGTTTGTGGATGAACTAAGTGCCATTTGCACTGCTTGACAGACAGCATTGCTAAACGTTCCCAGGTGGAGATTTCTTTAGCAAAATAACGATCATTAACCGTGATAAGCATTAATTAAGAAAACCTAATGTTACATTAATAATAAGTAACTGGTTTTATTGTAATCTTGCTGAAAGTCTTCAACATGCAATCAAATCATACACGCCACACTGGCGCCCAGCGTGGGGCAACAGTACACAACACTTATTGTAATATTGTACACTCATCAAAAAATATTTTGCATGATATTGGTCCCAAGAGTTCAGGAACCTGTACAGAAACTTGGAATAGATATCAACCTAAACATCATTTCCACTCTTTTTATTGTTCATAAAGGGCACATATTGCATGTTGTACCACCGTACAGCAAGGCCTTCAGAGGTGGTGGTCCAGACTTTATATATATATATATATATATATATATATATATATATATATAAACAAATTGCTTGTATGTTATTGGCATATTTGATTTGTTATGATTTTTGAAGGGAATAAATTGTCTTTTCTTTTAATTCACAAATTGCGGCAATTGTGGGCCAGTGGTGTCATGAACTGACACGGTGTCCTTGATTATATTCATCTTCTTCCCCCATAATTATTTATCTGTTGACCGTGTGTATAACAGTTCTTAACCGGACTTCTTCTTCCGATGCAGGCCTCTTGTGGACCTGACATTGAGATAGTGCGCTGAAGAAGAGAAAACTTTCGTGGTTTTGCACAAAAAACGGATTTTGAGGCTTAGTATTTTCATAGGATTATTATTCATGGAATACATTGATTCATAAGAAAAATGCCTTCTCGGCCCGAGAACTAAAGACAGTCCCTCTATCAATTGACAAAAAATTTGAATGAGATTTCCCTCATTTGCTACCGCCTTCTGTCATAGTAAAATACATCTTTTGCTGATGCTTACAGTGGTCATGCAAATTTTTTTTGTCAGTGCTATTCTTACGTACCAATACAATTGCCCCCACACTGTGCGATGACATTCAATGCGAGCGCACATATAATTTAAATTTTAGTTTGCGCTGAAAGGGGGTACAATGACCTTTTGTTGTCGGCGTATTTCTCTTTGTATTTTTCGTTTGGATATATCAGCTTGTCTTGCTTAAGCATTATCTTACAGGAAATACCTAACTTACATACAGAATGATAGTTCAGTAAGTATTTACATGAGAGCGCTACTAGAGCGACTATATGTCCTTTTGGCAACAGTGCCAGTCTGTGTGTGCATGCGCACGAAATATGTTTGTTGGTCGTGCAACAGCCATTAATGCTGCATGCATTACTGCGTATGGTCATTCACGCATCCACTCGGCCACTTCTGCCGGTGTTGGGAAGGGAATAAAAAATACTATTCTACTGGTTTATGGATTAATAAGGGAATGCTATTCGCACTATCTTAAATCACTTATCAGGGAACTCCCTTTTCATGGAACCGAAACATATTAACGACACATGTACTGTATGCCATTGTGTTGCTTATAATTGTTTACGTGTAGCTTTGTGTCCATACCGCAAAGTTTTTATATTATGTCATGATTACCTCTTTACGATTATCTGGAAACATCGTCGTTTATATTCACATGTGACGCAATATGAATTGATTAGTTTTATTGATGTCACATGCCTCGGTGTTTATGTGCACTTTAAAGTCAGTGGATATGGGTAAATGTTTTGTAGTGGCACTGTGATGATGTACACTCTTATTCATTTGCTTCATGACCAAAATGTACACATAGACATACTAATAAGTAAATTATTTCTTTGAGGTGCGGCCAGTTTTTTCATTTGGTACCTATAATACCCGTCGTAAATCTCTTTTTCTGCGCCGTGTCGATGCACTGGTCACTGTGTAAGATGGCCAAAACTATGCCCCTTACATGAAGTCATTGAAGATCACCTAACTCACATTGAGTGAACAGTTGGGCTGAACAAAAATGACTGACAAGGCACAATGCATCTTTTAGAGGGTATAGTATGGACATATTGGAAAATTAATGTCAGGTGACGGTTTTAAAGTAAATCACACAACATGAAAACTTTTTGGAAATGTGTCGATTTACTGGAGGCTAGTTTATCCCAGGGAAGTATTCAAGTCGCCCACGGTGGCCGGCGGGGGAGGGGCGAAGGGAGGCGACAATAAGCCGCTTAGGGAGGCACAAGGTCTGAGAAAGCGCTAACGGGGCGCGGCCTACAACTGCCTTAAGATGAGTGACAGAGATTGGGTGGTTGACCCCATGCTGGTGTACCAGGAAGCAGATGGAGAACTTGTATGCCTGTTGATAAATGGCCGTCTTCCAGTTTTCAGTGAAACATGCGAGTAAGCCGTGCAAAGCTATGGTGGAGCGGTCAACAGAGGCGAAAATAACCATGTTCGTGGCTATAGCAACTTCACGCTGAATTCACGGTCCACAGAGTCTGAAATAAATAAGGTGAAGAGCGACAGAATGAAATACGCCGGCCTCCGATGGGAACATAGGACCAAGAAATTTGAAGTACTCGCCTGGGAGTCAGAATTCCGGAAAAATTGGTGTTTTGTGCAGACGCTAACCTAGATGGGTAGCCTGGGGGGAGCTAAATAGCAGAAGTTGAGAGGAAGGGAAATTTTGTGGGAATTTGTTCACTTCCAAGAGTAGGCATTGGTCGGCACTGGGAAGCGACACATAATTAATGCGACTTGAGCTGCAATTGGCGTAAGTGATTTTGCTGGAGGGGAAACTGAGGCGAAGAGCAGACTGGGAGAACTCCCCATAGAGGTCTTCCACTCCCAGCTTGCCTAGAGTGCGGATGTGATGTTCTTTACTCAGCTTGCCTGACAGAGGGTGAGCATCTCTGCAGTTTAAGACTTAGCAAAGGGAACACTTGAGGTTGGAGATAGAAAGTTTTCGTTCAGCTATGTACCGAGCAGGATAGCTAGAAGTGAATAGACGAGCGCAGCCCTCCAGCACCACGAGGTGAGCTGACGTCCACATAATGACGTCGCCCTGCTACTCTGGAATCTTTGATATTGCGCCTGCTCTGGCTACTGATTAATTTGTTGGACCACGTCAGTAAAGTTTCGATGAGGGTTTCATGGGCCGTGTATTGTAGAATTCTTTTTGCACTTCGCATTATGCGTGGGTCAGTCGATAGGCATTACTTTTGGTTTATCGCACTTTACTCCATGCAAACGCAATTTATTACCAGGCTCGTTAGGAGAGTCATGTAATGTGTTGATTGAAGGTCGTGAGTTAAAATAAATCTGTGCTAATCGACTGCATCTGTTTTCAATCAAGTAGTTGAAATCCCAAGTCACTTTCTTAATTAATAGCCGGCCAAAGTGGCCGTGCGGCTAAAGGCGCTGCAGTCTGGAACCGCAAGACCGCTACGGTCGCAGGTTCGAATCCTGCCTCGGGCATGGATGTTTGTGATGTCCTTAGGTTAGTTAGGTTTAACTAGTTCTAAGTTCTAGGGGACTAATGACCCCAGCAGTTGAGTCCCATAGTGCTCAGAGCCATTTGAACCATTCACTTTCTTATTTAATTTTTTGTTCAACATTTGCATCTGGTGTTCAATAGCTGAATATAACATCAATGTGCACCCCTTTCTAATTAAAAGGGATCAAATCTGAATCAATTACTGTCAACACAGCCACCGCAGTTCAATCACGAGTCACAGGGCCTTACTATTTTCTTTGCGTTGTCTGAAATTGCGGCAGTTTTGTACTCTCTGTCGATCTGTTAGTCAATTACCTGAGGTGAACCCACACCAAAACCAGGTAAGTGATGGGTGGGTTGTTACAACTGCAATATAAAATACTTATAACTAACTTAAAAACTAATTGTTTCGTAGGTCACGGGCCACCCTTACACTCGGTCGACACATTCGTTTCCAGACTTTTTCATATTTCATTCTTATTTAATTATATATTTACTTAATTGCATTTGTATTCCTTTCATTCATTTATCCTGTTAAGATGGTTACTTCGACAATTCCTACCGTATCTTTTCCTTTTGTTAGCTAGCCCATCCTGTATGTTTCATCGTTAATTTCTTTTACTGTTGCTTAAAATGTATATATTTTAGTGTTGACATGACTTTTCATATTGATATAACATAATATTCTTTCGTTCCCTGATAGTAAAATATAGTTGTCAGAGTGTTAATATTTATTTTTAAACTGAGTTTGACGCTTCTGTAGCTTTGTGTTTCTAGCTGGTTAGCCTGTTGAGCTTGTGCAAGGTCAATGTCTCTTCCCTAGTACTGACGTAAACTTGCATTGTTGAGTGTGCACAACTGAGTCATGCGCTGCTCAGTTTTCATTTCGCTTTGCGTGAAGCTGTGTTTTTTTTTTACATCCTCCCAAACCAATGTTTGTCTTTGCTTACAAACAAGAAAATTAATGGAATTTATACACATCTCATTTAAAATACACATAATAAAATTTCTTACTTATAAGACTATGAGATTACTTATAAATATATTTTACGACAAGAAAACTGCTGTGACATTGTGTCACTAGTTGTGAAAAGCTTTTAACTTTTTGTGAGGGTGGAGACATTTGTATCTCCCTGTTCTTTCATATACAAACCTATAAGTATTTTTGCAATAATATAGGGCCCTGAGTATAGTAATTGCCATTTTAGGTTCAACTTACCGATCTTTTTCGACTTGGGATGTGTTCTCAAGAGGACTCATTGCCCTTCGAAAAAATGTGTAACTCATTTTAACTTTTTGTTGTATATTCCCTTTCTGTATTCTGCTCTATTCTCTAGTGTAATTACTGCATGTTTGATTTAATCCTGTAAAGTTAACCCTCTAGTAGGTAATTTTAGTATGGGTAAATCCCATGCGTCAGTTTGCTTTGTGTTAAACTAAGTTCATTACGAGTGACACCTGTGGAAGGGTGTGTCCGATTGTTTACTATTTGCATAAATGGAGTCATGTTTTCAATCCATCGCGAATGTTTATTATGAGCATAAGTCCTAATAAATCTACTGAATTCTTTAAACACCCTCTCCATGGGACTTGCTTCTGGGTGGAAAAACTGACCAAGATGTGTTTAATGCCCTGTGTACTCATAAATTCTTTCAATTTTCTTCCTACGAAATAGGCTCCATAATCTGTTAGTATGACCCTAGGTTTCCCCACTCTTCGTAAATAGTCCTCTGCAATTCTCCTTACAATGCTACTGGCTGCAGTGGTTTTGATAGCATAAAGTTTTATGTATTTTGTGAAAATATTATAAACAGCTATTATGTATTTGAAACCACCTTTTGCTCTAGGATTTGGCCCTGCGATATCCAGAGCAACCATTTCCAGTGCAGCTCTGGTTAGTATGGGGTGTAGTTCTGTAAACTTTGACACATTGGATGGTTTTTCTTTGGCAAATAGCACACTTTTTTAATATTTGTGAAACACGTCGCCGTAAATTAGGATAGTGACAAAGTTTGGAATTCTTGTCTACACATTTTGTTACTCCGTAGTGTCCCCATATTTCGTGTGTGTGGTTGATAAATTAGTCGATATATTCCTCTGGGAGGCCTACACATCAATGGTTAGAACTTTTGTGCTTCTGGTGGATCAAAAAGCCTTTGTGTAACTGACACCATTTACTTACCTTGTGGTTTGCATTCCAGTTAAAATTTAGTATTACCTTCTTCCACCTGTTGTCTTGCTGTTGTATTATTCCCATTTGTTTAAAAAAAATTTTGTAGTTTGATTCCTGTGTACTACTTTGTGTCAATAATGTACGGATTTCTGAATCGTGTTGAACAGTTCACTGAACTCGTCTACTCCCTGTGGTAATTTGGATAATGCATCTGCAATAACATTATGACTGCCCTTTATGTATATTATTTCAAAATTGAATTTTGCAGGTACAAGCAGCATCTCGCTAATCTTCTGTGTAACAGTGTGCATGTTAAGAGAAAAGATAATGATTGGCCATCACAAAAGACTTTAGTGTTTTCACCCCACACAAAATACTCAAATTTCATAAAAGCACAAATTACTGCTAAACTTTCCAGTTCTGATACGTAATATTACCCTTCCGCCTCTGATAAAGTTTTGCTGGCGAAGGTGAAAACTGTTGGTACGTTTTTTCCTTCATCTTCTTGTATCTGGAGCAAACATGCTCCCAGCCCCTGAGACGAGGTGTCTGTGCTTAAACAGAAGTCCTTAGAAATGTCAGCATGAATCAAAATGTTTCCTGATATTAATGCATTTTTAATTTCAGTAAAGTCCTCCTGGCATATCTCATCCCATAACCAAGGCTTATTCTTTCTCAACAGGTTAAGTAGGGCATCGCTATTCATAAGCTGCTGTGGTATAAATTTTCGGAAAAAGTAAGTTAGTTCTAGATATGGTTTCAATTCTTTTCAGTTCCTTGGGGGGTGGGCAATTACGTATGGCACCTAGTTTCTTTGTGTCTGGTAATAAACCCTCTTCTGATACGATATGTTCTAAAAATTTTACTTGTTCTTTGCCAAAGTTAGATTTTTTAAGATTTGCTGTTACTTTGTACTCTGGAAATCTCCGAAATACTTTTTCCATTATACTGATGTGTTCTGTCCTAATTAATATGGCTATCAACATATCGTCAACGTAAGTGGTTACTTTACTGAGCAATTCAGGTCCTAATACCTAGTTCAAGGCTGATATAAATGCGCCTGCCCTAATGTTTAAGCCAAAGTGTAGAACTTGAAATTCATAACTCCTGCCATTACAGACAAATGCTGTGTATATTCTGCTCTCCTCATGCAACTTTATTTTCGAGTAAGATTTTTTAAGGTCAAGGGTGCTGAAATATTTGGTGTTACGAAATTTTAACAATTGTTCATCTAAATTATCTGTTTTTGCTCTTACTGGTACTAGGATTATTGATTTCCTGCTTTATGGTAAGACGTAACACAAAATGTTTCGTGAGGATATACATTAAGATTATGTTCATAATCTCTGATTACTCCTGTCTTCTTACTAAAAATATTTGCGTATTTAAAGAGTAAGTCAGAAAGATCTTGTTGTTGTGTAGCATCTAGAATATTTGATTCGTTCAGTTTTTGTTCTACTGATGCCTTGTTAACTTCAGTGTCGGTCTGGTGTTCGTTATCGCATTTGTTCACGAAATACACGGTGGGATATGAATACTGTACAGTGACATGGGGTTCTGGGTCTACTTTGTCATTCCTCTCTGGTGTGGTAATTAGGCTAATAGAAAATCTTTGGTACATCACGAAGATATGGCACGTATCATTACCTCTGTATCTATTTGATTTTTGTAGGTTCTAAATGTGACCCTACCTATCAAGCAGTTGACTATAAGCTTATCGACTATAAAAAATTACACTGCACAGAAAATTAATTAGTGTTCACGGTGATAAGAGCTTGGTGTTTTATTAAATTGGTTGTGTCGCCCATAGCGGTTTGTACTTTGCAATTTTGTACTGGCAGAACAGGAAATTCATTCCGTCTTTTTAATTCAGTGAAAACTGCTTCGGACATTAAATTAGTCATGGACCCTTTATTAAGTATTAACTGTGTGTCTATACCAAACATTTTCATTCCGATTGCTGCTTGCACTTTTCGTTCTAGTGTATTTTTTGTCTGTCCTAGTTCATGTTGGTGTCTCTTTGTTCATCGAATCGTATGAAACATGTTTGCAAATCTGGCTAGCCCCCATCGCTTATAAGATATATAGTATGGGGCTCAACTAAGACCTATTCGGGTTTTCCTGCTGTGTAGTCGGATCTACTTCGGTACACGGGACAACTTCTGTCAGTTGTTCTGTGTGATTGTTTCTGCAATGCGTATCATTTCCAGTTCACGACATGCTCTCTCGTGTGTTCATATGGCTGTTGTGAAATGTTCCCTTATTGTGATTTTACTGGGCAAAGTTTGGCTGCGGTACTTCGTGTTGTATGTTATCGTTGTTGCTGCGCACCGGCCACCGATGCGGCTGACTGGTTTCACTTATACGCGGTGCATAATTTTGAGAGGAGGGATTGAAATTAGCTTGTGGATGATAATCGTCCATGTTATACGGAAAGTTTTGTTTAAATCTCTTGTTCCTATCACTTCCATTCCCGTATCCATTACCATACTTAATGTAACCTTAAGGTTGCATGTACCAGCTTTGCTGTGTCTTTGTGTCTGGCTTTTTGTATTGACCATTCAATTTATGTTGTTGTGGTGTTTGGCTGTCTGACGCTCTATTTGTTACTACTTTCTCTCCATATGTTCGTTCGATTGAATCTAAAATGGATAGAATATATATTGTGTCCTGCTCAGGAGTAGTAATTAATTTTTCACGAATGTGTGATTGCCAACGACTTCTTAAAATTTTTAAAACATCCACATGAGAAATAGGATTCGTCCAATAACGTGTTTTGTTGAGATACTTCTCAAAATAACCCCGCAAGCTATTACAAGGGGTGGGGTTAAAAACCTCTCGCCTAAAACACTCCTGTACGGCGTCTGACCAGCATTTTTCAGGAAATCCCCGTTAAAATTGTAAATATGTGGCACAACGCTCAGCTACCTCGGTCGCCCACAAAAGTACACCACCTTACGTGTACCCAACGACATACCTGATATTTTGTGCTTCCTACCAGTTTCTAGGAAACACGTGTCGAAAAGCACTAATAAACACAACTGGAGTCATCTTCTTAACTTCACTCGTAAACGTTGGAAATTGATGGTGTCTTAATAGACCTTCATCAGCAAATTTAGTGGACAAGCTGTTTGCAATTTGTGCTATGTTTACATAGTTGTCATAATTATTTACATTTCTCGTAGGTACTGGTTCTGCTGTTATGCCCTGTAAACGTAAACTCTGCTTTCTTTCATTACTACTGGCATTATTTGTAGGGTTTACAATGATCTGTGTGCATACATTACTTTAGTTTGCTGTGGCTGGCACTTTGTTTATGTGTACAACTGGTGTCTCTGTATCAGTTTCACCTTAGTAGTTGCGTATCCTGGGCTCTGTAGGTTGCTTATTCGTGTTCACTTTGTCGATGATGTCATTTTCCTTTTGCTGAATAACCTTTTCAACCAAATCATTAATTTACATTCCTTCACTACCTTCTCCGCTGCGGTACTGGTTTTGTCTAAAGTAACACCATAAGCTTATGAAATTACGTCAGATAAATTTTCATTAATTTTATCTGTTTCCTTTTTGGCACAGACTGATTCGATTTCAAGTGATGCTACTTTTAAAGTGAGTTGATCAATATCTACTGGAATATTTTCGTAATCTTTGTGCAGTTTGTTTAATATGGTAGAGATGTTCTTTACTGTCGAAGTCAATTGTGTCTGTGTAGCTTCCAGGTTCGTGTGTGTGTCTTTCATCGCTTTTATTTGCTGCTCCACTGTATCATTCTGCTCGTTAAGAGTGTCTAATCTCTGTTTTATACCAGTAATGTCATTGTTTTCTTCGGAAAGTATATCTGGTCTGTTTTTCCATGTCTTTAAATTTTACATTCATCTCCTCTCGCAAATTCTTTGTCAAATCACTGATCTGCTGTGTGACTGTATCCTGAGAATCTCTTAAAACTTGATTTGGTTCTTGTTCTATGTGGGATGTGTCTTGTGTGACTATGGTAAGGTTTTGCGACAAACTGTCACACTTTGTATTTATGTTCGTTCGCAAATTGGTGTTTATATTTCTTATGTCTGCACGCAAACTGGTGTAATTGGTATTCATGCTATCCAGTTTTTGAAGTATCGCGGCAAGTGCGTCACACTGGCTGCTATTTAATGTACTTTGTTTGTTGACAACTGTACTCGGCAAATCAACATTTAAAATTCGTGTTATGGGTGACGGTAAAGTGTCATCAAAAATCATGTTATCTGCGCTTTCTATGTTTTCCTGTGCGAACAAAATGTTGTTCGCGGAGATACGTGATGTAGTTTCATCTATTGTCATCAACGTAACATCAAAGTTAGAGCTCTGTGAAAGCTCACTTGTACTTGTCATTTCGATCATGTTCATCTCTGAACTATTTAATACATCTAATTGTGGAAGACATGACGCTGGTACTTCAGATATTCTATCCTGCATTTGTACGCCTTCTTGGCTCATTGTGTTTTCGCCATTGTCAACAATAATGGAAACTGATTTTTCTGCCATTTTGTTAGAATACTACATTTAAAATTTTTGGAAAACAGAAAATTGAAATATATTATTTCTGTTAATTTAAGCTTACGATTTATGCGTCGTCAAGCGTTATTTAGCTACTTTTATGACTCACAAAATGTTATGACACAGAAACTTTACTTTTCTCTCGCTGCTCATTACGTAAAATTTCTGAAAAATTCGCTGTAATACATTTAAGAAAGGAAATTGAGGAAAGGGATGTCTAATTACTTCGCATGAGACGCTACCTAGCATATCTAAGCAAGCGGTTGCGTAGCGGTCATACCTTTGCTACGATGAAACAAAACAACGTACTTCCTAAATTTTCGGTAAATTCCAGTTTCTTTTTGCTTCATTTTTGAATTGGTTTTCTCCACAAGAATTTTTGGTTCTGGTTATTTCGCTCCCAATCGTGATGATACACATGAAAAATTGAAAAGTATTAGTACATCCAAAAACATCTCACACAATGTCATAAATAATTTTGAATAATTTACGTAACAGGTTCCAAAGCTTTCTCAATGTCCTGTCACCAGGTCTCCAGTTGTGCATATATATAATCAAACAAATTTCTTGTATACTATTGGCATATTTGATTTTTTATGATTTTTACAGGGAATAAATTGTCTTCTCTTTTAATTCACAAATTTCGTAACTTATGGGCAAGTGGTGTCGTGAACTGACGTGGTGTCCTTGGTTATATTCATCTCCTTCCTCCATAAGTATTTATCTGTTGACCGTGTGTATTGCAGTTCTTAATCAGGCTTCTTCTTCCGATGCAGGTCGCTTGTGGACATTGAGATGGTGCGCGGAAGAAAAGAAAACTTTCGTGGTTTTGCACAAAAAACGAATTTTGAGGCATAGTATTTTCATAGGTTTATTATTCAGACAACACATTTTTTTCATAAGAAAAAGTCTTTTCGCCACGAGAAGTAAAGAGAGAGTCCCTCTATTAACTGACAAAAAGATTAAATGGGGTTTCCCTCATTTGTTACGGCCTTCGGTCATAGTAAAATACATCTTTTGCTGACGCTTAAAGCGGTCGCTCTAATGTTTTTTGTCAGTGCTTTTCTAACGTAGCAATACACACTGTTGGTCCAGATTGTCCCACTCCTCAACGGCGCTTCAGCGTAGATCGCTCAGAGAGGTTGGTGGGTCGCGTCGTCCGTAAACAACCCTTTTCAATCTATCCAAGGCGTGTTCGATAGGGTTCATATCTGGAGGACATGCTGGAGACTCTAGTCGAACGATTTGTTTATCCTGAAGAAAGTCATTCACATGATGTGCACGATGGGGCCACGAATTGTCGTCCATGAAGACGAATGCCGCACCAGTATGCTGCCGGTATGATAGCACTATCGGTCGGAGGATGGCATACATGTGTCGTAGAGCCGTTACGGTGCCTTCCAGACCACAAGCGGCACACTTCGGCCCCACATAATGCCAACCCAAAACAGCAGGAAATCTCCACCTTGCTGCGCTCCTTGGACAGTGTGTCTAAGGTGTTTAGGCTAACCTGGTTGCCTCCAAACACGTCTCCAACGATTGTGTGGTTGAAGGCATATGCGGCACTCATCGGTGAAGAGAACGTGATGCCAATTCTGAGTTGCCCATTCGTCATGTTGTTGGGACCCTTGGCCCCTTTTGTACCGCGCTGCATGGTGTCGCGGTTGCAAAGACCTCGTCATGGAGTCTGGAGTGAAATTGCGCATCATGCAGCCGATGGCTCACAGTTGGAGTCGTAACACAAACACGACGCCCTGTGGCTGCACGAAAAGAATTATTCAACACGTTGATGTTGCTCTAAGTTTTCCTCACAGACATAATCCGCAGGTAGCGGTCATCCACTATAGTAGTAACCCTTGGGAAGCCTGAGCAAGGCACGTCATCGACAGTTCCTGTTCCTCTGTATCTGCTCCATGTCCGAACAACATCGTTTTGTTTCACCCCAATAGGCCTGGACACGTCCCTTGTTGAGAGCCCCTCCTGGCACAAAGTAACAATGCGGCCGCGATCGATCCGGCATTGTTGAACTAGAGGCAACATGAGCCGTGTACTTCCTTACTGGTGGAATGACTTGAACTGATCGGCTGTCGGAACCAAGCGAGATGGCGCAGTGGTTAGCACACTGGACTCGCATTAGGGAGGGCGACGGTTCAATCCAGCGCCCGGCCATCCTGATTTAGGTTTTCCATGATTTCCCTAAATCGCTCCAGGCAAATACCGGGATGGCTCCTTTGAAAGGTCACGGCCGACTTCCTTCCCCATAAATCCCTAATCCGATGAGACCGATGACCTCGCTGTTTGGTCTCTTCCCCAAAACAACGCAACCCAACGGCTGTCGGACCACATCCGTCTAATAGGCGCTGGTGATACTTGGTTCTTTACATCTTTGGGCGGGTTTAGTGACATATCTGAACAGTCAAAGGAACTGTGTCTGCTACATAATATTCAAGGTCAACGCACGCACAGTATCTAAATGTACCAAATGATACTGTGTTGAGTGGTACTTAAGTATATAAATTAGTGAAATCAAAGTGAAGTAGAAATTAGAATATAAATGAAAAACTTGGTTTAGTTTAGAGAGTTACATACTGGCAAACAGCGGGCAGAACAGCAGAACAGAAGAGACAATGACCGTGTACTCAGCAAGATCCACATAAGCGGGCGCTGTCGATTCAGCCGTCAGGGTATCGCCCGACCGGCTCACGATTTTCTCAGTTGTCACGTGTGAGCAAAGGCCCTCGCTTACATTCCAAGAGCCAATGACCGACGTTAAGAAATTTCTTCGAGAAGATTTTCAACGTGACAGAAGAGGCAATGACTGGCTCACGTGCTTCTCAGTCGTCACATGTGATCAAAGACCCTCGCCTACATTCCAAGAGCCAATGACCGACGTTAAGAGGGTTTTTCTAGAAGCTTCTCAACGTGACAGAAGAGGCAATGACCGAGAAGTCGTTCACCTCCAGTAAACCGAAGTGAATAAATACGCCAGATGCAGTGGGCCTGACAGACGACAGACGACAGACGAGAGACGACGGAGACCAAGAAGAGAAGAAGCGTAGCAGTAGTTTTCAGTCAGTTTCGGTGCTGAAGACCGTCATACAGGAAGAGACTGCATCATGCACAGACGCACCAAGTCCGCCGCTGTAATGGAATAGTAAGCAGCAGCCTCGGCGCCAGAAGACAGAAGTTAAAAGGTATTTGAAGTCTGATTTTTTTATACCCGGGTGACTCGTGAGGACGGGAAGGAGACGGCCTCACATCAGCAGTCACCTGTGAACTGGGATGAAGATCTCACAGCCGAATACTGGCAAGCGGGAGTCCGTTGTTCGAGTCCGGGACGCTGGCCTTCCCCCGACCCGCCGCTCCGCTGACCGACGCACAACACACGCTGCCGCTTAGAGAAGAGAAACACTGGGACGCCACATCCAGGGTATCACCATCCGATGCACGACTTCGCTCGCAATAATTAAACGGGCCACCTCGCGCTGCGCGTCTCCAGTCAGCTGGGCGAGACGGCGACACGAGATACACACTGCCACGCGTAATCAATCGCCGCCGCTTCCGCAGCAGAAGGCTACGCAAACGACACAGCTGCCGCTCTCCGAACCAGAACATCCAGTAAGATACAGTTGTACGAAACTTGAAATAAAAGTTATCTTATGTAAAAATGCTGTTTCATTCTACCTCATACCCGAGCCAAGGAAAAACCCACCCTGCCCACGTGTTGTTAAGAGAGAAAAATTAATTTGTCTAGTATTTTCACCCTGACATAATGCTTTAGAATGCTCATCCTGACAATTGACAGCATCAAAATAGAAAACTCAGTTACATTTAGTATCAGAACTGTTACATTTGGTGTCAGAGAAAAAACCATTGGCTCAATATGGAGTGTGAATGACAGTCACTAAAGGTCCACAGTTAGTATTGTTTAATGTGTGAAAGGATATAGGTTTGCATAGCAGTCGTAATATTTTCTTTATTTAGAAGTGTATTTTCTGTCATGATTTTAAGAGTTTGTCGAAAATATTTAAACATCTTTTTCATTCATTGAGATAATATTGTGTAACTAATAGTTTGTAAAATGATGAGACGAAATCGTACAAAGTCAGAGTCAGCACCACAAGCGGTTTCTACTGAGGAAGCTATTCTGAGCTTAGTTAATCAGATAGCACAGCTTAAAAGTGATATAATGTATTATTTAAACAGTTGTGTGAGGTTAGGCAAACCAGTGCAATCCCTCCCACCCTAGATTCCTCAGCAGCAGCCTTGGTAACTCCTTTTTCAGGTAAAGCTGTCGAAGACATAACAGCCTTTTTTGATGATTTAGTAGCAACTGCAAAGTTAGGGTTATGGTCAGATGAACAGCTCTTACAAATGACAAAGTTAAGATTGCTAGGAGAGGCTAAAGCACGCGTACTATACCATGAATAATTACGGAATGCTCCAACATTTGAGGGATTGAAGAAAGGATTGCTTAAACCTTTTCAAAAACGGAACAGCTGTAGATTTTATAGAGAAAAATTAAACACTATCACTCAGAGGCAAAACGAGTCGTTAGAAAGCTTTGTAGATAGGATTAGAAAAATTAGTATTAACACGTATCAGTTGACAACTAGTGATGAAGCAAATAAAGTTATTTTACAAGAGGCAGAAAATAGAGCTCTGGATCCATTTTAACGTGGGTTACCTCCTGAAACGTCCAGTAGTGTCAGGGCAGAGTTTCCTAAAAATTTTGCGGAAGCTGCATCTGTGGCGACGGCTTTCGAAGAAATAGACATTGCCACCTGATACAAGGAGAAGCGAAATGTATTTTCAGCAGGAGTACAATGTTTTAGGTGCGATCGACAGGGACATATAGCAAAAAATTGCAGACAACCTAAATGCACTAATTATTAAAGAATAGGTCACACATTCAAGGAATGCAGGTCTAAGAAAGTTTTTGGAAACAGATATCAGTTAAACTCAGAGGGGAATGTCGGAGCCACCGCCAGGCGTTCCCAATAAAATTTCATGCCTTTAAGGCGAATGTGAAGGTAGAATGCTGGCTATCTGCTACCATACAGGATAAAGAGGCAAGGATACTGGTGGATACAGGCGCAAACGTATCAATAGTGAGTAATGGATGCGTTGGAGAAAAGAAATGCGACCCTCCAAGGTATGGATTGAGTGGAGTAGGAGGAGGCACAGTGAAGTCATTAGGACGTACATCACTGATTTTCTATATTCACGGTGTACAATTTCAAGAAGATGTAGAAGTGGTAACAAAGGTAACTGACAGGTACGACGCGATCCTAGGGTTGAATTTCCTGAATAAACATCACGCTTAAATCGACCTCAGACAGCAAATTGTAGAACTTAGCGGAATAGTGTTTCAGCCAGGTGACACCGCTGCATAGGGCCCACTGCCGCAAGATTTCCCCAACCGGAAGGCGAAATCTACGACAATGAGTGCAACGTCCTTGAAGGTTGGTTCGCGGGATCAGATACCATCTGGCTCAGGAAAACTTTTCTGGATGATCGTTGACCCCGAGGTACCTAGAGATACAGTGTGTCTAATAGAGCCATTAGAGGAAAATGAGGAATTAGATGTATCACGTTGTTTTGTACATAGAAGTATTGTACGGGTTCAAGACGTTGAGGGAGAAAGAAATGTACCGGTACATATTGACAACTTCGGAGCGGATGACAAAGAGTTGCATAAGGGAATATTAGTACCTACAGTCAGTAATTTTGAAGAAGAAGATTTCATTTGGTCAAAAATCGATGATGGTCAGAAACCAGACGCCTATAAAACCGCATTACGCTAGAAGATTGAGCATTTGAAAGGAAATGATAGAGACACGATAGAAACAGTTTTAGTTGAGTTCCAAGATTTATTTAATGCAGAAGGTCCACTGCCAGCAACAGAAATCACACAGCATAGGATCCCAACAGGAAATAGCCCCCCAGTTTATAGGAAGCCTTATAGAGTTCAGCATCACTTACAGCCAGTACTGGATGAATTTTTAGAACAGCATCTAAAAGATGGAATTATAGAATATTCTGATTCGCCTTATAATTCAAATATCGTAATTATTGCAAAGAAGTCTCCCGATGGTACGAAACTATATAGATTTTGTTGTGACTACAGATATCTTAACAAACAAACTATCTCAGGTGTTTATCCTCTTCCAAACTTTACAGATATCATTGACAGTTTGGGTAACAGTAAATACTTTTCAACATTCGATCTACGTAGCAGATATCATCAATTGGAAATTGCACCTGAAGATAGGCATAAAACAGCATTTTCTACCCCAGGACGCCACTGGCAATTTAAAAGAATGCCTTTTGGTTTGAAAAATGCACCAGCAACTTTCCAAAGACTACTCGATGGAGTATTGCGAGGACTCAAAACTCAGCAATGTTGTGTATATCTTGACGATATTATTGTATTCTCCAAAGACATTAATGAACATGCTGTGCGTCTGCGTAACGTTTTTCAGAGACTTAGAAAAGCTAAATTAACATCAAATATGGAAAAATGTAGTATTGCATTGACAGAGGTTACATACCTAAGGTATGTCATTAGTGAAAAAGGAACTAAAACAGATCATCGATTAATTTCGGCAGTTAAGGACTTCCCAACACCACAACGCATTAAGAAAGTAAAAAGTTTCATTGGTCTCGCATCGTATTACCGAAAATATGTTCAAAATTTTGCTGAAGTTGCCCGATCCTTAACCCAATTATTGAAAAAGGGTGCAAAATTTCATTGGTCTGAAGATTGTGAATCAGCATTTCTAACCCTTAAAGATAAGTTAACACACAGTCCAGTATTAGCCTACCCAGATTATAATAAAGAATTTATTTTATCCTGTTGAAACGTCCCCTTTGAACAATTATACATGACTGTGCTTAAACTGACACACAATATTTTGTTAGCGCAACGCAATCTGACTTTCAAAATTCCCTACAAAAGAATGGCCCTGACTAACATTACACTATACCTTTCACAAATCACTTACCTCACAAAAATCTTCGCTGCTCAAGCTACTGCAATACAGCGAGCGCCACTACTGCCAGCTAAATAAAAGATTCAAACTATGGAAGGCACTAACTACTGATAGGGATAGTTAGCAAATGAAAGATATTAATAGAGAACAAACAATGTATTTACCTTGATATCATCATATATAAATATAGCAGTTCATGACAAATTTCAAAACTCCGCCATCTCTCTCCCCACATCCACCACTGCTGGCGGCTCACCTCCAACCGCGCAACGCTACGCGCTGTTCACATCCAGCTGCCCCTGCCCAACACTACAATGGCGGACAACAATGTAAACTAGTCACAGACTGCACACAGCACCGCCAGTGATTTTCATATTGAGCGCTACGTAACGTTGCCAATAAGAAAACATAAACAGTCTACTTACATAGAGAAAACATAAACAGCCTACTTACATCACATGTTACACTGAAAACGAACCCTGTCCTTTCCTATTGGTGTTATCCCACTATGTGTTTGTGTACCCTTGTGTATTTGTTTTCTTCCTGTCTTTGTGAAATTTCATAGAATTTTTTTCTTCTTTTAATATTAAGCTACATTCACTATGATGAGGAATACTGTTATCCTCGAATATAATTGGCATTAATAATATGTTATTTACTTTGTAAAGATGTTAGATATTATTAATTCTGTTCTGTTTAATGCTCATGTGTGAAGTTGATGTTTCGAAAGTTACTCTGATCCGTTATGTATGTACTCATGTCATAATTCCTGTAACACTGATGTATATGTTATTTCGATTCTTTTGTGAAGCCCATATTACTACCAATGTTATCTGTACTATTATGTTCTTTAATGATGTATTTTGTACCTATGTAATTGTATTTTCATGTTGTAAATTTATAATTGTATAGACACCAGTTCTTCAAATTAAGTTACATTTCACTGCACACGTTTCTGTTGGTCATTGTATATGGACAATATGTCAGAAGTAGGGACTGATAGTGTTTGCACGTGTGTTAATAATTCAGCAAGGGACTGGATAACAGCATTGCTGGTTCTAAGGACAATTTCAAAAACTTTGTGAGTGCACAAGTGGTGGTTTATGGACTTGCTATATCATCCGCAAGACTCTTCAATGGTGATTGTGCACCTGCACAGTCACAACAGATGGCTGCTGGCTATCTCTTCAAGGACTACAGTGGGTCTGCACCTCCGGTGGCCCACCAATACCACAATCTCTACCAGGACTCCAGTGGGTCTGCTCTGTGATGACCTACCTACCAATATTCTTCAAAACTTCGAATGACTCTGCTGTGGGTTTGCTCCATTGTGGCCCATTACCTGTCAGCATGTCAAGAGTCAGCACTGTCTTTCCGTTGGAAGGACAACACTACTTCTTTAAGACTGCATGGAAATCCACTGTGTGCAATTTCTTTTGCTAATGAGACTTTGTGAAAAAAAACCTGTAATTACTATTATGATGAATGATCAGGACTATCTTTATGTACTGTGAGAAAATTTTAGCTTTTGACCAACATTGTATCAATAACTGTGTGCATTTGATTTCTTTGTTATTGTAATTATGAAAATTTTTATCAAATTATTATTGGCCACTGCCCAAAAAAAAATTTGTAAAAGTTTTTGTGGGGAGCATAGGGGCTATCTAAGTAGGCTGTTTATGTTTTCTCTATGTAAGTAGGCTGTTTATGTTTTCTTATTGGCAACGTTACGTAGCGCTCAATATGAAAATCACTGGCTGTGCTGTGTGCAGTCTGTGGCTAGTTTACATTGTTGTCTGCCATTGTAGTGTTGGGCAGCGGCAGCTGGATGTGAACAGCGCGTAGCGTTGCGCAGTTGGAGGTGAGCCGCCAGCAGTGGTGGATGTGGGGAGAGAGATGGCGGAGTTTTGAAATTTGTCATGAACTGCTATATTTATATATGATGATATCAAGGTAAATACATTGTTTGTTCTCTATTAATATCTTTCATTTGCTAACTATCCCTATCAGTAGTTAGTGCCTTCCATAGTTTGAATCTTTTATTTAGCTGGCAGTAGTGGCGCTCGCTGTATTGCAGTAGCTTGAGCAGCGAAGATTTTTGTGAGGTAAGTGATTTGTGAAAGGTATAGTTTCATGTTAGTCAGGGCCATTCTTTTATAGGGAATTTTGAAAGTCAGATTGCGTTGCGCTAACAAAATATTGCGTGTCAGTTTAAGCACAGTCATGTATAATTGTTCAAAGGGGACGTTTCACTGTGACGTAAGTGGTCATTCAGTAGGAGTTGTTTTGAGTCAGAATATTAATGGCGCGGAACACCCCATAGCCTATGCTTCGAGACAACTAACAACGGCAGAAAGAAATTATTCCACAACGGAGAAAGAATTGTTAAGTGTCATTTATGGCATCAAATACTTTAAATGCTACTTGTATGGTAGGAAATTCATGGTTATTACAGACCACGCAGCTTTAAAATGGTTGCTTGGCTTAAAGGATCCATCTAGCCGTCTCACACGTTGGGCCCTATGTCTTTCCGAAATGGATTTCGAAGTTATCCATAAACCAGGCAAAAAACACACGAATGCAGATTGCTTAAGTCGGAAAACAGCATTTTTGGAAGCAACAGGCCGAGATACTGAGGACTGGATAAATGCACAAGATGGGGATACGGGATGCAAAAAATACGCAACTCAGAAACAATTTTGCTTTGAAGACGGTGTATTATGCCGCAAAACAAAACTTGGACCGCAAATTGTTGTTCCCCAACACCTTAGACAAGATATAATGCCAGAGGCCCACGATCATATACTTTCAGGACACGGTGGACGGCGGACAACCGAAAGACGTGTAGCAGAGCGATTTTGGTGGCAAACTAGAAAGCAGGATGTTGCGCACTACATTCGTAATTTCATTGCGTGCGCACAACGAGCTGAACTTTCTCGTTAAAACATACACTTAAAGAGGCTCCCCGAGGCTTCATGTCCATTTCAAATCTGTGGACTGGATCTCTATGGGCCATTTCATAAAACACCTGCTAGTAATTAGTGTGTTCTGACAATTATAGATCACTTTTCACGCTATCTAGCTATGGTGAGTCTCCCAGATCAGCAAGCAAATACAGTTGCCCAAGCTTTACTTAACAATTGGATACTTAAATTTGGCGTACCTGAAGCTATTATCAGAGATCAGGGATCTAACTTTATGTCTGAATTAATGAAACAGCTATGCCACTTGCTAAAAATACGTAAATTACGCAGCACTCCATTACACGCTTAGTGCAACGGACGAACAGAAAGAGTTCATCGGACAATTGGCAAGATGCTTAGTTAATATATTAATTAACAACATTCTAATTGGGATATGTATTTACCAATAATTGTGTCGGTATACAAAGCCAAAACGCATGAAGCAACTGGAGTGTCACCTTATGAAGTGGTCTATGGGAGAAAAATACCATCCCCTTTTGATGTAATCAGGCAGTAAAACGGTAAAGTCGGAGAAACGGCAAAAGATTTCAGTCGAATGATGAAGGATGTATGGAAAAAGGTTCAAAAATGTAATACAAAGGCTTTGGAACGACAGGAAAGATTAGTTAAAGCCCAAACTAAATATCCAAATTACAAAATCGGTCAGTGGGTGATGCTGTCATCCCCATACATTGCGAAAGGAAAAACGAAGAAATTTGTAACAAACTTCAGAGGTCGTTATCAAATTATTGAGATCACAACACCGTTAAATTGCAACTGGCCACCCGAACTACCATTGTGCATGCAAGTCGTTTAAAACCTTTTAAGGGCGCTCCAGATGTAATTCCTTTAACAGTAGTGTCTGCTTTTACAAAGGGTGGAGGAAGTTCCCGAATAGGAAAAAGAGTGGCCACGGCAGCACAACATACAGACATGGCACCATACAATCTTCGACCAAGAATGCGAATGTCCTAGTTGAATCTTAGTAGACTGTAGGTAGTATACAAATGTAAATAATTAATAAATGATAATGGTTTATTTTTTAAGAAAAACAAAGTTGAACATAAAAACATGGAGATCTTGTAGTTAACAATATATTCCTTCTTTTCTTTGTTTTTGTTTTTACTAGGTTGGTAGGCCCATAACCATGTTGTTTACTTTTTTCAGAAAACGCCACGCAAGGCATTTCCTACACAAAACCTATCCTACCTCAATGACTCCCTTGACAGTTCCCTTCTGAAGTCATTAGATATTTTCACAATCTCACAGAAAGACAAAATTGATGCCAATGTTATGATGCAACATGTCTTAAAATTAAAAAGTGTACACAAAACTAAAATTATAATTCTAGGAACGGGTATATCTGGAACCTTTGTGTTGGTGTTTCTGCTTTGTACAGTTTTCTTTTATTTAAGACGAAAATATAAGCCAAATAATAATATACCACTTCATCAAATCCCTGTTAACTGGATACCACACTCCTAACTGGTGTACTTCAGTGGTTACTTTTGAGCATTAGGGTATTAATTTGGTTATTGTACTTCACTCTTTACTAAACAGTCTTATGTTAAAGTAAACATTACTGTAGAGTAGATATTCTTATATCAATATAGGGTAGATTAAACAGGTGTTGCTATGTAACATTCAAAGTGAATAATCTATTTTTGTTTATTCATTGTCATCCAGATTTCTTACACTTATTACAACGAATTATGTGTGAACTACGTGATTCATAAGCGTACAGTGCTTTTGTAAAGCGATAAAGTATTTTCAACATACTTAATGTGAAGTGTGTGTAATCTTCTAAGTTGCGAGTTTTCATTGCTTGTGTTAGTGCTTTTGCTGTGTGAATAGTGGTGGAATGTTGAGTGGTAAATTCGATAGCGAATTTCTCCGAAAGGTGGAGGAATGTTGAGTGGTACTTAAGTAAAGAAATCAAAGCGAAGTAGAAATTAGAATATAAATGAAATACTTGGTTTAGTTTAGAGAGTTACATACTGGCAAACAGCGGGCAGAACAGCGGAGCAGAAGAGCCAATGACCGTGAAGTCAGCAAGTTCCACATAAGTGGGCGCTGTCGACTCAGCCATCAGGGCATCGCCCGACCGGCTCACGTTTTTCTCAGTTGTCACGTGTGGGCAAAGGCCCTCGCCTACAGTCCAAGAGTCAATGACTGACGTTAAGAAGATTCTTCGAGAAGCTTTACAATGTGACAGAAGAGGCAATGACCGGCTCACGTGTTTCTCAGACATCACATGTGATCAAAGGCCTTTGCCTACATTCCAAGAGCCCATGACCGACGTTAAGAAGATTCTTCGAGAAAATTTTCAACCTGACAGTCGTCACATCATCAACGTTTGCATTTACTGACCCTCAGTCACAGAGGTCCAGTTTCTCTCGCATCAGCCGTAGTTCGTGAGAAACCAGAGCGGTTGCCGTTGCTGCCTTGGACTTATCACTCAGAAGATGTGAATACTGAATGCTCAAAAACCGCTAACAGAAACTTTTTTTATAATTCCACAAATGGAGGCGTGACCATCATGGACCAGGTGGCAAATCATTACACCACGAAGAGCGAAACAAGAAGATTGTCTATGTCCCTGCTCTATGTAGTAAATGATATTGCAGCAATAGATGCGTATTCAGTCCTCCGTCTCCACTGACCTGATTTGAAAAAAAAAAAGATCTGAATCGCCGAAGAGCTTTTTCTGCTGCTTCCGCCGTTGAATTAATTAAGCCTCTCATAGATAAATGGACTCCGAAATTTGGACAGGCTTAAGAAGCCAGTAATAACGGCAATGCACAGAAATGCTGTCAAGAAGCCGCAGCTAAAATGATCAACTGCAACAAGTTAGGAAAATCAGCTGTT
Source organism: Schistocerca americana (assembly GCF_021461395.2). Lineage (NCBI taxonomy): Eukaryota > Metazoa > Arthropoda > Insecta > Orthoptera > Acrididae > Schistocerca > Schistocerca americana. The sequence goes on from NC_060123.1 coordinate 105,565,976, forward strand.
ACCTGCTCTCAGTGCTGCGAATATGTCGCTGGAAAGCACAGCAAGAACAATGTTTGTTTGTGAAAAATGTGTTTAGAATTAGACAGTAAATTCTGTGGACAGAAACTCTGAAGCGCCAACGAAACTGGTGTAGGCGTATTCAAAAATAGATATATGCAAACAAGTAGAATACGGCGCTGCGGTCGGCAACGCCTAAATAAGACAACAAGGGTCTGGCGCAGTTGTTAGATCGGCTACTGCTACTACAATGGCAGGTTATCAAGATCTGAGTGAGTTTGAACATTGTGTTATAGTCGGTGCACGAGCGATGGGACACAGATTTTCTGATGTAGCGATGAAGTGGTTTTTTTCGTAGGACCATTTACGAGTATACCGTGAATATCAGAAATCCGGGAAAACATCAAATCTTCGACATCGCTGCGAACGGAAAATGATCGTGCAGGAACAGGACCAACGACTGCGGAAGGGAATCGTTCAGCGTGACAGAATTGCAACCCTTCCGCAAATTGCAGCAGATTTCAATTGTTGGCCATCAAAAACTGTCAGAGTGCGAACCGTTCAGCGAAACATCATCGATATCGGCTTTCGGAACAGAAGGCCCACTCATGTATCCTTGATGACTGCACGACCCAAAATTTTACGCCTTGCCTGGGCCCGTCAACATCGAAATTGGGCTGTTGATGACTGAAATAATATTTCCTGATCAGACGAGTCTCGTTTCAAATTGTATCAAGGGAATATACGTATACAGGTATGGAGACAACCTCATGAATCCATGGACCCTGCTTGTCAGCAGGGGACTGTTGAAGCTGGTGGAGGCTGTGTAATGCTTGGGCAGTTGGAATTATGTGGGACCCCAGATACGTCTAGATACGACTTTGACAAATGACAACTGCGTAAGCGTCCTGTGTGATCAACTGCTACCATTCATGTCCCTTGTGAATTCCGAGGGACTTGAGCAATTCAAGCAGGTCAATGCCACACCACTCACATCCAGAATTGCTACAGAGTGGCTCCAGAAACACTCCCATGAGTTTAAACACTCCCACTGGCCACCAAACTCCCCAGACATGAGCATTATTGAGCATATCTGGGATGCCTTGCAACGTGCTATTCAGAAGGGATCTGCACCCTCTCGTACTCTTACGGTTTTATGGACAGCCCTGCCGGATTCGTGGTGACAGTTCCCTCCAGCACTACTTAATAAATTAGTCGAGCCCACGCCACTTCGTGCTGCGGCACTTCTGCGTGCTCGAAGGGGCCCTCCACGATAGTAGGCAAGAGTACCAGTTTATTTGATTCTTCAGTGTATTACCTGCATTACATGTAATACCTGGGTAATGCTACCGTTAACTTTCAACGATATTAGCTAAAAGTTTAGGTCTCAAAGTATAAATTTCATATCTACCTCACAAATATCTGTGAAAATTTTGGTTTTCTTTTCTTAACAAATAAGACAACGGATAATCATTATTTGCATTCGAGCCTTATTGCTGGAGTGTTGTATCGTCTATTGAACGATGTATTTTATAGTGAAACAATAATACCTTTAAGGCATATATGACTTTGCCTTATTAGCTGAATGCATAGTCTCGTACCTCTAAATACTGAAATATTTTGTGTATTTTTTCAGCCTTTGAAAGTAGTAGAAGGTTGTGGATTTGGCGACGCAACTATCACACGCCATAGGCGCGCTGTCTTATTCAGATTTCAACATTCATAACTTGAAAGTGCAGCCTCTGTTATTAACCATGTCAGATTTTAATAATTACCACTATGCAATGTCTTTCTTTTTCAATGAACAATCAACAAAAACGTGCACTTGTATCACCAACTTTACTCCTTTCCAAAGACGACATTTGTGCCTGCAGTAAATCTCGTGTGAGGAATGCGATTCTCCCTTGCTTAATTATTTTATCCCGCAACTGCAGTGTAGGATACAATGCCTTCCTCTAATTTTCACAACCATTCTCTTCCTCTTCTCGCTGGAACTGATTTTTTTTTGCCGACATTTTACCTTCTTGAATGCGATTTTCACTCTGCAGCGGAGTGTGCGCTGATATGAAACTTCCTGGCACATTAAAACTGTGTGCAGGACCGTGACTCCAACTCGGGACCTTTGCCTTTCGCGGGCAAGTGCTCTGCCAACTGAGCTACGAAGCACGACTCACGCCCCGTCCTCACAGCTTTACTTCTACCAGTATCTCGTCTCCCACCTTCCAAACTTTACAGAAGCTCCCCTGCGAACCATGCAGAACTAGCACTCCTGAAAGAAAGGTAAAGCTGTGAGGACGGGGCGTGAGTCGTGCTTGGGTAGCTCAGTTATTACCTTCTTACATCAAATCAAATTCTCAATGTTGGCGCCCTAGGAGTGTGGTTTCATCGCACTGCCGACAGTCTTATAGGACAATTTGACAGATATTCTGAGATATTTATTTCTTTTGAATTGTTACACATTGCTTTTCCTGTTTCATGTATTCAGTTGACTAAGCTGATTTACTTACAAAAAACTGTTTCCAGCTGAAGACAAGTAATGTACGTCAAAGGAAACGATCTTAGCCGAAGGAATTACAATCAATTAATGAACAAAGAAGTGAAATAACATTTTGAAAGTTAAATGTTATTGATATTCATTTTGACACAATGAATAAGATGAAGACAATATTTCTCATTATGCTTTGCCTGTGCAAATTATAACTGACGATGGTCAAAATAATCATTCATGGCCCATTTTATTTAGAATTTGGTGGTCTTATATTTTTGGTAATTATCAGCAACAATCAGCAAGATAAGTTGCAGAGGATAGGTAACTTTGTCACTCATGTGCACGAAGACGATGTACTGTTACATTGTTCCAACAAATTGACGTAATCCATCTGAGAAGACTGTGTTCATCATTATTATAATTTACATGGTGTTATTAACCTGCATGGTAATTAGATTAGGGAATGAGACACTTATTATAGTAAAGGAGTTTTTCTATTTGGGGAGCAAAGTAACTGATGATGGTCGAAGTAGAGAGGATATCAAATGTAGACTGGCAAAGGCAAGGAAAACTTTTCTGAAGAAGAGACATTTGTTAACATCGAGTATAGTTTTAAGTGTCAGGAAGTCGTTTCTGAAAGTATTTGTATGGAGCATAGCCATGTATGGAAGTGAAACATGGACAGTAAATAGTTTGGTCAAGAAGAGAATAAAAGCTTTCGAAATGTGGTGGTACAGAAGAATGCTGAAGATTAGATGGGTAGATCATATAACTAATGAGGAGGTATTGAATAGGATTGGGGAGAAGTTTGTGGCACAACTTGACTAGAAGAAGGGATCGGTTTGTAGGACATGTTCTGAGGCATCAAGGGTTCACAAATTCAGTATTTGAGGGCTGTGTGGAGGGTAAAACTCGTAGAGGGAGACCAAGAGAGGAATACACTAAACAGATTCAGAAGGATGTAGGTTGCAGTAGGTACTGGTAGATGAAGAAGCTGGCACAGGATAGAGTAGCATGGAGAGCTGCATCAAACCAGTCTCAGGACTGAAGATCACAACAACAACAACAACAACATTAACCTGAAATAGGTCACATACGTAATTTCAGCCCTCTGTGTGTTATGGTAAAAATATAAAAATCTGTTACAATGAAATCTGGATCAAATAATGTTGTAGAATAATAGCTAATGAATTTTCTGACATGGCTCTCGAAACTGTTAATGCTTCAGAAGTTGAAATTGAGTCGCAAGCTCACACTGAAGGAATTACTACACCAAATAATCCCACTATAGACCCATTTACAGCACTAGGCCGAAGTCCAGAGATTATGACAAAAACGAACATTGAGCTCTTATCATTACGGCAATATGCAATGTTCACTACTCTTAAAAATTTGTCTTTGCCACAGCAGCCTTAGGAACCGAAATTTCGGAAATTAAATTTGAATATCAGAGAATTCCTGATGCGATAAGAAAATTTACCTAAGAAGAAATTATGATATTAGTATCTGTTCATGATGTAAGTGCAAAAGTAGGTAGTGTTACTGCTGAACAACGGGTTACCATAAGAAACCAGTTTGATGAGCAGAGGGGAACCTCTCTACAGCAATCTGATATGTTGATATCGTATGACACCCAGATCCATGAAAAATGAATTCAGAAATACCACTTGTAGTAGAACATTCGGTTAATGAAGTTATCTCAAAGAGGCACTTCAGAAAAATCCCTTGAAACAGAATTAAATGAAATCAAAATTTCTACTAGTAAACACTTGCCTGAATGGCGTGATAGAGCCACCTGTCACATACGTAGTGTGCAGCACACCACCTTCTGTTAGTATGATTAGATATGTCTATAATTGTCCTGTACCATATGACATAATGCATAGAAATGAAACGGGTTATGTTGGTCTGTTTCCTAACTGCGTGATATGTGGGATGGAGGCAGCGTTTTCTGTATCATCCATTTTGATAAGAAAAATCAATTGAAACTCTAACAGCTCCAGGTGTTCATACATGATAAGAAAAATATTCATCCTGTAGTTTTTGTAAAATCTTTAAGGGATGTGTTACCTAGATCTTGGTCAAATAAACAGAAAATACACTTCACTATCGATTTTATCCAGGGGGAAGCTGCTCTTTAAGCAACTAAAATGGCTCGAATTTGCCAAACTGGCGAAAAATAACAGAAAACGTTCTTGTTGAAGTATTGGTCAAACGGCATACAGGAAATGCTTAACACAGAGCTATTCCAAGTAAGCAAGCCAGTCTTAAGAAATATTTCGAATAGTATTTAAATAAAACAAGATTTTCATGTGCACTTATTTTGCACTGAGGTGAGTTACTAATTCTAAAAGTGAAGTTCCCTCTGGATGTAAGAGAATAGTTAATCTGTGTTCCAGAGACATACTTGGAACATCTGATGTCCTAGATTGCATTGATGTGATACTTGAAGATTCTAAGGTGAGTAATAACAGTAATAACACTAGTTAATAAATTTAAACTTTTTTTTCGGAACCTGGTTTCTAATGGATAGATTTACCTAATTTTGGAGTGCTGAATAAACTGGTAAAAGCAGTTTTCTCTATGACGTCACATTTCCTAGATACACGGGAGTATAAAATATGGTAATAGCGAAAATTGACACAATTAATTCAAACAGAACTACACATTAAAAACGTTTGAAATCAATACTATTTTGTATGTGTACATGGTCATGATGCCAATAAAAAGTCCACATTAGTATGGAAGATATTTTCACCTTTAATTGTCTTTCGTTTTTGAAAAATCCGATTGTAGAACTCTATTTTTTTTTTTTGTATGTTTGACATTTCATCACTGTCCTGAACAAGACCCCAACAGTAGTCACCCATAATCAAAGGTCCCAGTGGCCTTGGTGACGGTGTTGCATGGTAAGAATATCTTGAAGAAAGCGTTCACTATGCCCATCGCTTACGGCTCCCAAATATTCCGGGAAGAAATCAAGGGGAGAGTTAAGAAAGTGAATTTTAAGCGACATTCTACACCCCATGTTATTATATTTGTCCCACAGATCATTAAAAATGTGAACATAGTCTTTGTCTTCTGTTACCCAAAGAGCCTTTCAAAATTGCTTTAAAAGAAGACCAAGCAGCTAATTGGATATATGTGAGTCTGTTTATCAAACGTTGGATCTTTCAGCAATTTTCTTATTTGTGGTACAGCAAATATACACTCTGTCAGCTTTGGCTCACTTAATTTGGGAAACTTTTCTTTTAAGTGATTGAAGGCCTCACCTTCTTTATCCAGAGCTTTTACGAATTTTTTTATAAGGCCGAACTTGTTATGTAGGGGAGGCGAAATGATTTTATTCGGCTCAACCAATGGGGCATTGTTCACATTTACGTTTCTAGGAACATATGACTTGCTTATAGGCCATTCCTTGACTGTGTCGTGTTTCTTGGTGTCATGGCTGTCCCAAAGGCACAAAAGGCAGCTGTATTTCATGAATCCAGCCTATGAAACTGTAAGGAGTGCAACGCCTTTTAAATTACAGCAATGCTGCCATTCATGATCCTTATACTTGGGTGCATCTAGCAGAATATCCATGGTTTCACAATTTCCTTTCATGTCTACTGCGTAAGCTAAAGGTACCGATGGAAATTCATTGCCATTACGCAGTAGTACTCGTTTCAAGCTGGTTTTACTGTAGTCAATAAATAGTCGCCACTCCTGTGGATGATGTTGTACATCTAGCTGCATCATCAGATCATTAACATCTTTATATACACACATTGAATTCTGCATGTCGAAATAATGAGCGAAGGAGACACCTCTTAATCTGAACCAGGAAACTTTTGTCCCTGGAGCTAGAAGGTTTCGTTCTAGCAGTCTCGACCCCAAGAGTTGAGCTTGCTGTTTCGAAAGTATTAGATCATCAACCAAATGGTTCAACTCCTTTTTATTAAAGAGATGAGGTGAAGTGTCATGATGTTGAAGGCGGTACTCTTCTACATGTTCAATACGTTCTGATCCACTTGGTGTTGGGTTCCGTGGCTTTTAAGTTACAAACAGGAACAGACAATCCCTTATCATGGGGCACAGGTAAATGCAATGATGATATATTTGGATACCTTATTTTAAGTCTAATTTTGCTTGAATGTTCCGAAACATTTGTAAGACAAAAGTAACAGTCTGAATAATGGTCATTAGGCTCACACCACACAATCAGAGCAGCGAATGGCAGGGCTCGGCGTTTGCCTTTCAACCACTAGGTTAGGGTTGTAGTACAGATTATGCAGGTAATATGAGGTGCAAAATTTTAATCTTGATCACCAACAGGTCAATCAAAATACAATTTATAGGCCTTCTTAACCTAATCAGTTATTGGTTTTCTTTGGGCTTTTGGAGTGAATTATCCACAATCATAACAAAAGTTGTCAGAGTGGTTTAGACAGCATCGAGATTTGATAGCTACCGTTCTTCTTATTGTAAGTTTAAGCACAAAAAGTTTGCACTATCTTTCACAGGACACACTCATTGAGGATCTCTTTCACATCTCTGGATTACCACACCAACGATTTACTGACGATTTTTGGATCATATAGCTCTCCTCTGCAAATCAAAAACAAACAGTTAACATCGAAACAGAAGAACAGCAAAAAGCGTAATACAGGATACGAAAAATTAGGAACCCTTAAAAATTAAAAAAATGGTATGTTCTAGAACATTTTGAAATGTATATTCGGATCCTACACACCAAAATACAGTTATTGTATCACATTCCAGAAGCAAAATGGCTGTTGACTAATGTAATAATAATGATGGCACAAGTCTGTCCACTCCAACCACAAATGGAATTTTACAATCAACGAAGATCAAAACACTGCTGCATGCACTTTGCGAAGCAGCTGGCAGCATACCCACTGCATAACCCACAGCCTGTTAAATGGATCCATCAAATTCTAACACAGGAGGAAAATAGTTACCCCCACAATACCATATAGCGGATTGGGTCAGTGTCAGTACAAAAACAACAATACTCACAGTAACTAAAGTCACGTGAATGTATATGGAATTCATCATCGTCGAAGTGGTAGAGTGCAAAACTGTGCTGGAGGTGAACACGGAATACGATTATAAACGTTATAGTGGTAACCGGAATCCCACTCAACTATGACCAATTCAACAAAATCGTACTCGACAATGTAGGATCTTCAAATACGGTTGTGAACTGGAGCGGGGTCAGAGGAAACAAATCACTGAATTTTTTAAGGTATAATGAAGATACAGACATTATAGATGAGCTAAGCTCTGATCAATGTAAAGGTATTAATCAATATAAAGCTATAGTTAATGATATTATTACTGCTATTGTGGGAAAATTTCCAACTACAGCTGTTACTGACACAGGTGCTGCTGTGACTGTGATGTCAGCAAGTTCACTTAGCAATATTAGTGTGGCTATGATGGTACATTCCTACTCAGTGCCAAACACCAATGTTATAGGAGTAGTCAGTGTCAGATTATGACATATCAGAGGGCAGATGCAGGTTCTTACGGATATATGAAACTGAGACACTGTCGGCCTAATTTTACATGTAAACTAGAAGTCAAATAAACTTTTGCCTTGGGATTTCTCAGAAAGAGGAACATGAGAGTAGGTTTCTTTTGCGTAAGTGCTATCTTAGTGTTGATGATGATTATATAGTTATTGATCTGATAAGAAAGCTGAGTATCTTTCTCAAGATGAAAGCTACAGAAATCAGTAACCAGCCTCCTCATTCCAGTTTGATGAAGAATGATGGCAAAGAGTAGAATCTTCCCAAAGATCTCCCAAAAGCTGACTAAACAAAAACATTTGTTATTGATGTACATACATATCCTTAACTAGAAGCGAGGTATCACACTTACCAATATACCATATACTGCCACACATAAATCACTGCTAAATCCTTTACTCCATTCCACTACAAAAACGAGAGATGGTCACCAAAGATATATGTCAGATGGAATATTATACAACCATCAGAATTGCCTCATTGCAGCCCATTGTTATCAATAGCTAAACCTTGTGGTAATGTTCAACTTGTAATAGATGCACAGGCTATGAATCAAGTCGTAATTTCAGTGGAATACTAGAATACCAGTCAAAAAAACACAAAAAATTCATGGAGTTACGTACCTTCATCCTGAATCTGAGAGCTATTTTTTGGCGTGTGAGTCTCTCAGAAGAATCTAGAAAATGTATAGGGTACACATTTGCAGGAAAAAATTATCACTTTTCTATATCCCAAAATGTTAAGCTCCTTTCAGCAGTTCAGTAAATAATAGCTAAATTAACATAAACGTCAAGATCGCTGAGTCTTTAACTACAGACTCCTAGCAGCAGGCCAACGTAATACATCTCTTATTGAGATAAATAGATACCTGATGAAGAAGATGAGTATCATACATACTTATCAATATCATACATATGTACCTCCACATGTAATTTACTGATAAACCCTTACTGCATCCCATAGATGAAAAGATTGTTGGTTATTGAATAAATATCGCAGATGTTAAAGTGAAAAGTAATAGAACCATCACACTTATCATCTTGCAGCTCATTATTAGAAGTAGCTAAATCAGGTGGTAATGTTCACTTTTTACTAGATCCACAGGCTACTAATCAAATCATTATTCCAGTTTGTACCAGATGGTAAATACTAGATGAACAGCTACAAAAATATCTTGGTATGTCTTGGTCCTTGATGTAATAGCTTGTAGTAGCAGGTGAGTCTCTGAGAAGTATCTAGAAATTTTGCAGTATTCATGTTACCACGATTAAGGTAGGAATTGTGTGTTACAAAAGTTACACAAATCAACACCCAAACTCCTCACTACAGTTCAGTGAACAGTGATGAAGATATCATGAATGACAAGGAGGCAGAATCTTCAACTGTTAACTCCCAGCAGCAGGCCAATTTAATGCACTTGTTATCGGGGTACATACAGATCCTTAATACAAAGCCAAGAGTCATATGTACTTGTCAATATCACATGGACGCACCTTCAGATTTCATTTGCTGTTAAAATTCTCACTCCATCCCATATACAAGACAAGAGGTACTGTTGATAATTATAGAACTATCCCAGTCACCTTACTGCAGCTGATTACTATAAGTAGGTAATCCTGGTGGATATGAATGCTTCTTACAGACACATATGATACTAATCAAATAATAGTTCCAGACTCTACTAGACCAGAAAATCTAGATGATCTGCTAAAATAATTTTGTGGTTTTTATGTTCCTTCTTCCTCAATATGGCATCTTGTGTACTAGAAAGTATACAGCATTCATATTTTTATGAGTAAATTATCAGCTTTATGTGTTGCCTACTGGATTGTGTGTAAGTTGAAGCTTTTTTAACACAACATTAGAGGTTGTATTAGGGCATGGCATATTGGACAAACTAATCTTACATGTGAATGACTTATTAATAGATACCCCTATTTGGGAAGAATACATTGATTTATTAGAGAGGATACTTCTGAATACTTAAATTGCAAGATTCACTGTAAACCATCTGAAATCAATTTTTGGGAGAGACAAAATCAGATTCCAGGGCCATGTGATTTTCATAAGTATAATACAGGATTCAGATAAGACAAGTATGATCCAATATTTTTTAAATCCTAGAACTAGAAAACCACGTAATGTATTCCTCGAATTGCGTTAATTTATTGGTGTTTAATGCCTGATCATCTTTTAAATAGTAATGCATAATTAAGCTTCTTAAAGAAAGATGCCCCTAGGAGTAGGTCAACGGACTGTCATAAGCGCTTTGGTACAAACAAGAATGCTCTGGAAAATTTTGAAATCTTACTTCTCCCTAATATATCAAAACATTCCTTTATGGTAACTGAGCCTCTTTCTCAGGAATGGGGACATGTTTGTTTTAGTTTCATGAGGATAAAAGTAAATGCGATGCTTGTGTGACAGGTTTTTCTAGCTTTATACATTCAGGAGGTGAACAGTCCTAATCTACCACAGAATGGTAAGCCCTAGCTGTAGTCTGGACTCTTAAAACGTTTTAATGCTTTCTGTGATCTTCAAACAATAAATTTTCTCATGAAGTGTGAAATGATCCTCAAATATCTGGTCTGTTGGTCAGCATTCTTACAGGAAGGTGATTTTGAAATACCACATATTTGTGGAAAGGGCTATGTAGTGGCAAATGCTTTTTTGAGGTTTCTACAAGGATTGCGAAAAGTCTAAGATCTTGTAAAACAAACCTCAGCTTACAGAGTGTTATTAAAGATGTATAGCAATTACAGACAACATTTTATTAGCTACGTATATGAATAGGGAAGTTTTAGAGAATGATGACCATTGATGCAAGAAACGTGAATAACTAATTTCAAAAAATCCACTCTAAAACTAACCTATCACTTCAATATCCTTAACCATAAACTGCTCTGTAGGTGGAATGAGTAGTCTGACACATAGTATGCTTGTACATGAAGATCCTTTGATTTGGTATACACATAATGAATGAGGAATTAGGTTGCAGTAAAGGGTTGACGAAGAAAAAAGTCTTTACTTTTACTTCCACAACATGTGAAAGCATGTGCAACAGCAGCCGTTAAAAACCTGTATGGTATGTCTGGGAACAAACCTGTCAAACAGATGTTGTCACACGGAACTGCACTCTACCCAACAAACCATACCACTGCCTTCAGCCAGGGACGGAGTCAAACATCTACTAGCACTTTATCATATTTTTTCAAAAGATGACAGTTTATAAACCCCAATATTTTCCAATAGAATTGCTATTAACAAAATAATTCTGGTTGAGTACATACTAACTTTTGACAAGCCTGCTACCTTAGTCGCTGACAATGAATCGAATTCCACCAATAAAAAGAACATAGTGTAGCACATTTTGATATCGAAATGTAGTATGGAAATTTGGCAAGTTGAGAGAATGTTTCGTGACTTTAACAGATTCATATGCACTTATGCAGCTAACCAACAAACGCAATGTGGCAGAATATCTGGAACTATTCGAGCTAGTAGTAAAAAATCTGCCACCATGTGCAACACAGTACACTACAGCGGAGCTGGTAAGGGAAAGGAAACAAACGAGTGTGTAGATAATCTTTCATGGATACCGCGAGAAGAAAGCTGCTGGGAGGAAAAACTATGATATAATTTAGTCATGCTTACAGAACAAGCACACTTAAGGAAACCTTATTATGGCTGGAGGTTCCGTCATGTACAAAGATATCAAATAGAGGACAGTTTACTTTTGAAATCTAACCGAGAATATTCTTTCTTCAACTCTACCAAGCAATACTTATGACAACAGCAGTATCAAAATGACTCAGTATGTATACTGTATTTAGTAGAGAATTTAGAACGAAAATAAATTCACTTGAAATGACCTACAATATCTTAAATTCTATAAATTATGAAGGCCTGTAACAGTTTTCTAAGTTTTCCTGCTGACTGCAACCGGATGGGGAGGGGGAGGGGATTCAAGGAAATTCAGTCTTGAGCATAGATGTAAATCGAAACTCAGTTATGACACCTAGTACTTTCCTGCAAAACTTATTCAAATCTTTTGTTCTCATATCACTTGTGTGAATATCATGACAGAGATATCAATACTTATTGCACTCATTTACCTATGCATTTCAGGAAACAGTTAATACTATTACTTTAGCAAAGCCAGTCTTCAAGTTCCTTCAGCAAATGACTATGTGATTACTAATATTGCACAACAATTGCTTTCACCTCCTGAATGTAGTGAGTAAAGTAAATTTGAATAACATATAGATGTACAACAATTGACTTTGTGTCTGCTAATCACCACGCCGGGGTAACAAGTCATAGTGTTTCAACAATGTTAGGGATTAGAATATGTATACAGTAGGAACCTTATTTTGATACCTTCTTCTTCGAACCTCGCTTCTATAAAGTTGCATTATCTATTCAATGGTTAATTTTATTGTGAAATAATAGATATCTATGTCATCTATGATTTTATTTTAGTAGCTGAATGCATGAATCTGTAGTAATGAAATCGCTTTCATATTTCTTGAACAATTTAATTTAGAAGGAAGGAGCCAATTTCGTGGATCGACGTAAGCGCGTTATCGTTTTCGCATTTCAACATTCATGAATCGACTTTCAGTCTATATTCTAACACGTCCGACTGTAATAATTATTACTGTGCGAACTGTTTCCTTGCTCTGACAATCACCAGTATTGTGGACATCTCTCACAAATCATTCCATGTAGGCTTTCACAGCCGGCGTCTTTATCAGTAAACTCTTCCGGGCTAAGTTGCCGTGGTCGATCTGTAGAACTTCTTCTCCCTGACGTTTCGTTCTCAACTGCGGAGAACATCTTCCGAGGTGAGTCGTCGACTCACCTCGGAAGATGTTCTCCGCAGTTGAGAACGAAACGTCAGGGAGAAGAAGTTCTACAGATCGACCACGGCAACTTAGCCCGGAAGAGTTTACTGATAAAATCTCTCACAAAGTTTAGTGCCTTCCAACAACGACTTCTGGGCCCATAGCAAAACTTGTGTGTTCAAAGTAATACTTTCCTGCAGTATTGTTTTATGTCACAACAACAGAGTAAGTTTCTATGCCCTCCCTTGATTTTCACTGTTATATGTCGACTCTTCATGCTGACAGTGTGATGTTTCTTTCCTTCGCCATTTTACCTTCTCATTTAAATTTTAAATTACAGAAATTAACTGCTCTAGGAAGGAGTAGCATTAAACTCTCCGCACCATAATACCTTAATAACCACAATGATCATGTTCGAGAATGCACCTGAATGCATTGCACGTTCCAACCTGTCTTCTTGTGCGGTTACATCCAGAATCACTACTTACACTGAATAGACTCTCATCTGAGAAAGACCTGGGACGTCACTCCCCGTTTGTTAACTCCCTGCGTTCTTGGAGCCTCACAAACGGTGTCACGGATGTACAGGTGTCATGTAGCAAAAGAGGGCCTCACTATGCAGTTGCCATGTCACTGTGGAGAGTGTGCAGTCTTGTTAATGTGCTTTTAATGGTACCTGCAGTTTGACATGAGTGCCTTTTTGTCTGCTGGCCGATGTAGCGGTTATCTGTAGCTATAACTAACTATGGGCAACCACCTTCTCTCCTTCAGGCATTAGTGCATGTGGTTTGAAACTTCCCCATGAATGTGGAGCAGTGCTATGAGCAATACCTGCCTCCTGGGCTGTTCTTGTCACATTTCATACTTCCTGCTGTGCCCTGAAGATTGCTACCAGAGTCAAGTGACCCTCATGTTTTTATCCAGGAATTAGTATAAAGAAAAACCTCACAACACTTTACGGTAACTGCTCGCTGACTCATACACATTGTGTATTCACATTGCAGCAAATGTTAACTGCCCTTTGTTGCTGTGCACGCCCCATTTGTCGTTATAGTCACCATGTCGGGACGCCATGAGAAGTCTACCTTTGTGTGCATGACTGGGAGACGTCTAATATTCAGTTCAACCGAGATGTTATTTTCTTATGTTACTTTGTATATTTTGTCTTGAAGTTTTTCAGAGCAAAGTGGTTGAGACTGTGTCACTGCCTGACCGACCCTAACTATTTCACTGCAACCATCGGCGATTTTTTCTGCGTTTATCCTCCTTTGCCGGTAGGCACAAGTTGCATTCTTCATATGTCTTCTAAGTCTCCACATAGTTACATGGTTTGTATTTAATCATAAGCAATGGGTGTACCTTTGAAAATTGATGTTTAATCAAGTTCACGTCCACCGTTAATACATCTGAAAATACTAACTGTAACAGACATGTTATTAAACCAGTCGGCCGATATTACCCTGTCGGTTAACGAAGAAATGTGAACAGAGCAATTAACTCGACTCCTTCCACTGACGTTCTCATATACCTACGCCATCAGCAGTCACGTCTAAATGTAAATAGCGTGGTATATTCGAAAAGTTCTGTTATGGTTACACAGAGGTAACTTTGGTAATTATTCATCGAACAGCTGTTAGAATCCGTCAGCTACTCAATCTACTTTCGCATTTTCGATCATACTATGCCCTCTAGTTATGTACATACAATTTACAATCGGAAACGAGATTCTCGTAACTGAAATGACATTTTTCAGACAGTGTACAGAATGAAACTAGTTGTCACCACAGAACAATACTCAAGTTTGCAGTATCGCAATACATGTGTACTACAGGCACATATGGAGTGATGAGTGTGGGTGGTTACACAGATGCAACTGGAAATACAGCAATAAGCATGAAAAGAATTATGAACCAGAAAGTAGACAACAGTCTGCTAATGTGTAATCATAATAATTACTTTTATAGAGCTAAGAAAACCGTTTAGGTTATCATCTATATATGTTTACAATATCTACAACAACATTTACCACAGTTTATTATCTCAAGTGCTGCTATAATAACAATTTTACAACTTTAAAACAATATTTTTCAAGACAATGTAAAGGACATGTAATATCAATGTACAGGAATTTCACCTTCTTAGATCAAAAGAGAAGCAACAGCTCTACATAATTTCATACACATATTGAGTTAGTTTATATATATATATATATATATATATATATATATATATATATATATACTGCAACTGGCATTTGTCTATTGGCTTAAACGCATCTTCACAGACACTGATGAACGAAGATTATTTTCATAAACGATTATATATATATATATATATATATATATATATATATACATATATATAAAATTCGTGTTTAAGCCAATAGACATATGCCAGTTGCAGTGCATGATGGAAATATATAAATAAGCAGGAAGACTCTTGTACTCCCCAGTGTGTGTTACATTTTTAGAAGAATGAAAATAAGTACTACTTCCGATAAATATTGATGTAATTACGTTGCACAGTTCAAACGAAATACCAAAATTTCACCTAAATAATTTATACATATCATTAGAAAACAAACAATGCAGGATTTTCAATAGTATCTTTCAAAACGATGAATTTTCTCAACTTACATTGGGACCTCAGGAAGGGGTCAGTTAAGAGGGCGGTAACCAGGAGTAAAAAAATTGGGTAACCAACAAAAGCACAACGGTCTACGAGTCGGGAAGTCAATGTCACAAGTCTGAACGTGGTAGGAAAGCCAGAAAATCGGAAAATGTAAATTATAATGCTCTATCTAGATATAGGTGGAGTCAGTGAAGTGAAATGGGAAGTCGACAAGTGCTTCAGGTCAGATGAAAATAGGAAAATATAATCAGCAACTGAAAACGGTATAATGAAAACAGGATTCGTTATGAATTGGAAGTTATGGCAGAGACTGAATTTCTGTGAAAAGGTCAGTGACATGTTTGTTCTCATCAGAATCGACAGAAAACCAGCACCGATAACGGCAGTTCAGATACGCTTGAAGATGTCGAATGTGTGTGAATTCCTAAGAGACAAAACTGCTGAGGTTTTCCGTCCCTTGTTTCACGCACTATTTAAACTAAGTTATGTTAAGAACAACAAACACACCCATGTCCGAGGGAGGACTCGAACTTGCTGCGGGTGTGGCCGCGCAATTCGTAACATGGCGCCTCAAGCCGAGCGGCCACTCATCACGTCCATGTCTACGTCGAACTGGTAGATAAAGAGATGTAGGAAGTGTGGTGTCACCGCCAGACACCACACTTGCTAGGTGGTTGCCTTTAAATCGGCCGCGGTCCGTTAGTATACGTCGGACCCTCGTGTTGCCACTGTCAGTGATTGCAGACCGAGCGCCGCCACACGGCAGGTCTAGAGAGACGTCCTAGCACTCGCCCCAGTTGTAAAGACGACTTTGCTAGCAATGCTACACTGACAAATACGCTCTCATTTGCCGAGACGATAGTTAGCATAGCCTTCAGCTACGTCATTTTCTACGACCTAGCAAGGCGCCATTACCAGTTTATATTGAGATTGTAATTATGTATCATCAAGAGCGATGTTCTCCAATTATGGATTAAAGTTAAGTATTCCAGAAGCTATGTACTATTTTTGGCTACTGTAATTACTTTACATTGTCCCAGACCTCACGCCAGTCTGCGTGAGCTTAAACGCGTGCATTTAGGCCTCCTCTAGCAGCACGGTGTTGGCTTTTCTGCCAACACGTCAGGAAGTATATAAGGACATTGAATGGGTGATTCAGCATCTAAATGTAGATGATAATCGAACAGTCATGGTGATTAAGAAAGAGTAGCAGGAGAGTATGGCCTTGGTACTGGGAAATGGAGAGGAGAAAGACTAATTTGGTTCTGCAATAAATTTCAGCTAGTAACTGGGGAAAGTACCTTCAAAAATTAAACGAGGAGGATGTATGCTTAGGAAAGGCAGGGAGATTTCAGTTGAAATGCATCATGGTCAGGCGGAGATTCCAAAATCAGATACTGTAATGTAAGGCTACCCAGTAGCAGATACAGACCCAGAGTAGAGTTCCTTAAAGATGAAGAATAGGCAGACATATGAGACTAGTCTGGAAGAATCAAAGTGCAAAGAAGTGAGATATGCAACCACTAAAGAATGATGAGATGTGCTTGAACTTCTCTGAGCCTTTAGATACAGTGAGAAGAAATAGCTCTGAAGGCAGTCCAGTTAAGATGAGTGCACATTTCTAATAATGGCAGTCACATAATTTGGAAAGAGAAACATAGGTACGAAGAAGGTAAGTGCGAGCAAACCACGGGTAACAGAAGGAAAACTTCCGTTGATCGATAAGAAGGGAAGTATAGAAATGTTCTGGGGATTCAGGAATATGGAAATAAAAGTAACTTAGGAGTGAAATGAATAGGAAGTATAAGGAAGCTAAGGCGAAAACGTTGTGTTAATGTGAAGAAATCAATAAAGAGATGTTTACCAAAACGACTGACTCATATAAGAGCCCATACAGTTTTCCGTAAAATTAAAAGTAAGGCTAATAACATTAAGAGTGCAGTGGAAATTCCGCTCTTAAATGTAGAGGATGCATCGAGTAGGTGGAAAGAGCACATTGAAAGTCTCTTTGAGCGTGAAGACTTTCCTGATGGTGTGATAGAGGAAGAAAGAGGAGTCGATACAAATGAGAGGCTGGATCCACTAATAGAATCAGTAGTAGTAGTAGTAGTAGTAGGTAAAAGAAAATCGTTCAAATGGCTCTGAGCATTATGGGACTTAACATCTGAGGTCACCTATCCCCAAGAACTTAGAACTACTTTCACCTAACTAACCTAAGGACATCACACACATCCATGCCCGAGGTAGGATTTGAACCTGCGACCGTAGCGGTAGTAGTAGTAGCTCTATTCATCTGTAGATCTCTTTTTACAAGTATATAGGACACGTCAAAGCATTTACAAAATTATATCAATTTAAAATCAGCTAACTCGTATACACATATACAGACTTCTAGTTAGAGACAATCATTAGATTTACTCCTGGTATAAAATACTTTTTTTACAAATAATTTATTAAAAAACATAATGCCACACAGTTCACTCATATCTCACTATTAGTCACTGCACACACTATACATACATTGTTTCACAACACTTCACTCACTACACACACACACATACAAACTAGTGATCTCTGTGGCATTTTCTGTACTACAACTTCCCATTTGCTATACAGAAAAACGGAGTCAGCATTCCTCCATAATAAGTGAGATGTTGAGCTCAGAGAGAGGAAGAGGTGTTACTGTTGTGCTATGCATAGCTTGTGGGTAAGTATTTCTAGAAAGGAATAGGAGAAGGAAAGAAACATAAAGTGAATGTGTTACGTGGAATGTTGGACATTTTGTAACCATTATTATTATTATTATTTATTTGCAAAACTTTTTTTTATCAAACCCCCACTCTGTTTTGGCTAAGTAATCCTTCACTGTATAAAATGTATTGCATAACACATACCTTTTAGATGGCATTTTAAATAAGTGTATTTAGCAATTTCTTCAACCTCTTTTGGTAATTTATTGTGCAGTTTTATTCCTTGGTAGAAAATGCTGTTTCCAGTATTATGTTTATTTCTTTTTTGGTAAATGTTAGGTGAGTCTATCTCTTGTTGCATGCTCATGGACAGAGCTGTTAGTGCAGTAATTACCGATGTTATTTTTGATGTGCGCAACTGACTCCTAAATCTATTCCCATGGAGCAGTTAAAATTCCCAGGATTCTGAACACATCTTTACAGTGAGCTCGACTAGTGCTTTTGGTTATTATTGTTATGGCTCTTTTCTGGAGTTTGAAAATTATGTTCAAATTTTGTGCATTTGTTCCCCAAAAAAGAATGTCATAGCTAAGAATTGAGTGTACATATGAATAAGATGTAACTAAGACACACAGTTTGTTATACACTGATGATAGGATTCTAAGGGCATACGATGGCTTTCTTTTTTCAAGTAACTTTGTGTCTTCACACCACTTCAACTGAGAATCAATATTCATTCATAGAAATTTTGCATTTGTTACACATTCTATAGATGTACGATCTACTTTTAATTTGACATTGTCATTTTTCCTCTTCAAATTGAAGTTGACAGCATTAGTTTTCTTTACGTTCAATGTCACTTCATTGCTTATTGATCAATCATAAACTTCCTTGAGAGTTTCATTTGCTTTCTCGGCAAGGAATTCTCTGGTTTTCTCAGTGACTAGATTATTGCTGTCATCAGTGAAGAGAATTTTTTCACCATGAGTAACACTACTGAGAAAGTCACTCATGTATATCAAGAACAGTATTTGTTCTAATACACTACCTTGCTAAATTTCTATAGTAATGTATTTTAGATCTAATAAGTGTTTTATTAAATGGCTGGATCTATTTGAAGTATGTGTTATCTCTACTCTTTGTACCCTATCTGTTAGGTATGATCGAAACCAGTCATTAGCTACCCCTCTTATTCGTAATGCTTCTAATTTATTTAATAGAATGTTGTGGTCGACAGTATCAAACGCCTTAGAAAGATCTAAAATATGCCTGTCACACACTCATCTTTATCAAGAGCATCAAGTAAAATATTTTTGAATTCTACTATGGCTGACACTGTACTTTTCCCACTTCAGAAACCAAACTGTGATTCACTTAAGAGATTGTATTTATTCACATAATTCATTGATCTGTCTTTCATAATTGCTTCTATTATTTCAGAGAATGGTGACAGCAGGGAAATGAGCCAGTAATTTTCTATGTCTTCTGCATTACCTTTCTTAAGCAATGCTACAACTATTGCCTGTTTTAACTGCTCTAGAAATGTCCCTCATGTGAAGGATTCAGTTATTATATTTGTTAAGGGGCCTTGTAAAATCCTTATGCATTGTTCCAGTACATATTGGTACTTCATCTAAGCCTAATGACTTTTTATTTTTTAGTCTTTCAACAGTTTTATTGACTTCATTCTCTGTGGTAGGAAGCAACTTCATTTTATTTAGTGCAACAGTATTTACAGATGTTTGATTTGTTTTGGGGAATTTTTGCTGCAACTTCTCTGCAATACCTGAAAAATTAACATAGTTTGCTAAGTGTTGTGGATCATTAATTACCTTATCCCCCTCCCATCGCAGTATGTTATTATGCATTTGTTCGCCTCTCCCCATTTTCTTTTTTACAACATCCCAGACTGCTTTGCTTTTATTCTTTGCATTATACATTATTTTGTCATTAAATGACTTTCTTGCAACAATTGGCACATTCCTATAGATCTTTTTGTATCTATGATAGAAATTTAAGAACTCTGGATCATTGCGAGTCTTTTTAATGGTACTGAGGTGTTCAAGTGTTTGGGAGGACTTTTTAATACCTGCTCTTAACCATCGGTTTTTGTGAGATGTCGATACAGACATACCTACTTTTGAAAATATCTTTTCACAGTCCAGTTTAAACAATGCAGAGAATTTCATGTTCCCATTGATTTTCTTATACGCTTCATCCCAGCTTTGTTTGTCTACTTATTTTGAAAAGTCTTTTATTTTGATTTCTGATAGATGTCGTTTATAGGCTTGTAGTTTAGGGAATGATTCGATGCCTGATTTTACTGTTGTTATTTGACAGAGATTGTCTGATAGTCCTAGATCTTTAACAGCTACATCGCATATTTCCCTATCCATATTTGTGGTCACATGATCAATTACTGATGAAGTTGTTCTAGTAACCCTTGTTGCACTATTGACCAATAGGGACATGCCAAAACTTTGAAGAATGTTTGTGAAGGTGCTGCTGGATTCATTTATGACATAAGTGTTGATGTTAATGTCCCAACACATACTGATGTTGACCTTTGTACTTAAGACTTTATGTAGAACTTCTATTAACTTATCGAAAAAAGTGTCCACAATACCACTGGGAGATGTATACACACACAAAATGAATAAATTCTTAGTAGTATCAAGCCCTATAAATTCAATAGCAGATATTTCAAAGTGTTTGTCTTCACTTACTGTCCTGAGGTCCTTTTCTTATATAAATGCAGGATCCTTCACCCCTTTAAGTCGTTCTGCAGTAAGAGTTTGCCTTTTCATACAATGATAATACCACGTTGGATTTCTGTCTTTACACCAGTGCTCAGCAATACAAACTACTGTGCAGTTCAAAGATTGGAGATCAAATTCTAATAGTTGTATTTTATTTTTATAGATTGCACATATTGATGGATGATTGTTAAGTCTGCGAAATTTCCCATGTTACTCTTTCCAATGGTTTGTTTTTCTTTGTGACATCTGGTATATGTGATATTTGAGTTGTTAAAATCTGTATTGTGAGTGATTATTTTTTTCAGTATTTTTTGAAGTGCTGGAAATACTCTTTAGGCAGGGGAGCCTGTTGTCTGGATTTATCATAATTTTTAAAATATGATGTGAGGCAGAAGGAATAGACAACATTCCACCAGATTTTCTTATCACTGGGGAAATTGATACAAAACGACTATTCATGCTATGTACATTGAATGAGCCTGGCGTTATACCATCTAACTTTCGGAAAAATATCATTCACACAATTCTAAAGATTGCTAGATCTGACAGGTAGGAGAATTATCATACAATTAAATTAACAGCTAATGCATGGAAGTTGTTGACAAGAATAATATATAGAAAAATGAGAAAGAAAACTGAGGGCATGTTAGACGACGATAAGGTTAACTTTATGAAAGGTAAAGGCAAAAGAGAGGCAGTTCTAGCGTAGCGGTTGATATCGGAAATAAGACTAAATCAAAATCGAATCATGTGTGCTAGATTTTTCGACCTACAAAAGCACTGGACAATTTATACTTAGATGGTTATACTGTAAAACATGTGTGCTTTGAATATTTGGCTCGGACAGGTTAATAGACCAGTCCTACAACGTTTATGTGAATTACATGAATGGGACAGCAATTTACTTGTCGGTAAGACTTTGTGAATTTCACCTTGTCCTTGAACTAGACTTTACCCATCGACACGTAAGCTGACCTCTCATCTTAACCTTCGATGCTGGCCTTTGATTCGTCACCTTGGCTCGGGATATCTGACATTGAGTGTTGACCCTGCTCATGAGTGATCTTCAGCTGCGGCCTAAAGTAGAATTCATGTAATATCTCCACTCTCTTAATCATTGTGATTGATTCAGTAATGACTGATAAGGAGGTTTCTAGCATAGCATGAGACCGATATTTGAGGTTTCGTTGCTACCATATAAAACTGTTTGTCCCAGCAATTAAATAACAAAATCATGGTATCAGATGGCTAACGGCCTCGTGTGTTTGGGAAAAAGTGTTTAATTCATGAACTAAGTGGTCACAACAAAATGCATGCAATGGTTAATTTATATTAAATCTGGCCACATGCGTAAATGAGATGAAACATTCCATTTGTCTCTCTTTGTAAATATGAACTGATAACCCTCCACAAATTGTCATACATGTGAAACAAGCAATAGTTTTAGATTTTATATGTGTGATGTTCCAACTCCCTTTCCACTCTCCTACCCCTCGCCTGTCTCTCTCTCTCTCTCTCTCTCTCTCTCTTTCTCTCGCTCCCTTCAATCCCCCCCCCCCTCTCTCTCTTCCTCTCGCTCCCATCAATCCCCCCCCTCTCTCTCTCTCTTCCTCTCTTTCTCCCTCTCCTAGCAGACACAGATTGCCCTTGAAAATCGTAAGGATTTGCAGTAACATTTCTGTTGGTTATCAGTCTGTTTCAATATGGGGTAGTAACTTACGCAAATTCCACTCTAACGAGAATTTGTCTGCACGGTTGCTTGTACATGAAGTCAACAGTGTAATAGGTAGGAAAAGTGTACATAAATTGACAAGTTTACCATCAAATTAAAGTACCTATGTGTCATATATCCAATGTCTACTGCATAGAGTTCCTACAGACTACTGGTATAATAAAAATTAATGTTCAACAAAGATTACTATTAACACTCCAGCTGTATAATCAATACTCAAAATCTAAGCTTTTTCGCGCCACTAACAGTACAGAGTTGTTTAACAAATAGCTCTATCAGTGTGCTTCCTCCAAAAAAGGATATCTGTTGCAATCAGATTTTATTAGCCTGAAAGTTTAAGTAGTGTTGAGAGCAGCTGCCGTTAACCACATCTGCAAAGACCTTCTCAACCACGCTGTATGAAACATTAGCACCATTACCTTTCTACCTGTTTATGTTAAGCTAATGCAAATGACTGCTCTAATTAAAACGGCAGACCTCATTTCTCAGTGCCATTTTAATGTTTATAAACGTGAACCTTTGCGTACTGAACACAGTAAAAAGTGAAAATCGTTCCAAGCCAATTTCTTTATGATGGGCATGGAAAAACATAAATATAAATCATTTACTAAGAGAACCACACTTCCACATACACAGAAACTTCTGACATTACGTTACAGTTCATGAAACTCTTCGACTTCCTACATGTTCGCTACAGAACCTGTAACGAGTGTCACATTTAAAGCCTGATGAGATTGATTTAAATGGTTGTAGCTCCACAGTAAGAAGCATTACGAACTTTTTTTTGTGGATCGATGGGGATTTATGAGTTGCCTTACTAGCTACATAACGTATCGTAAACGTGGTAATACGACCGAAAGCCAATGTATTAAAACTGCCCCTCGAGTGGTGATTGAAGTGTCACTGTGGCCGACTCAGCAACAGTTCGGTTAGTAAAAGAAGTAACTGTCCAGCAGTCAGCAGTTAAATGTATTTAATAAGAGTGGTGTATTACCACACGGGTATGCTACTGATCAATGACCTGGAGCATTCAAAAACCTATTGGCAGGTGAATACAAGATATGTCTTCCTCAAAATACATGCTCTGAATCCAGCCCATTGTCTCATTTTACCTCATTTGGTGTAGGATGACCCATTGAAAACTACCAATCAAAAATACTATACCACCCTGAGTCATCAGACGTTGCGTTAAGGGGTGCAATGGGCTGTCAAGGTCAGCATCTAGGTGACGCACCGCTTCTGGACTGGGGTAACAACTGACTCACTCTTTGATGGCTTGTTAGAGCCTGGGGCGCCAGTAAAACATATATTGCCCCTTGATCTGCAGTAAAGTTTTAACGTTGACCGGCATTACCCTTTTAGTAACGGATTAACGATAAGCGAAGTTAACTTTGTGACTAACGTAGCGGTACAGAGATATGTTACAGAACCGCATCACCCCTAGCCTATGGGATAATTACCTGCTGGAATGTACGACGTTAATGCAGGATGGCAGCAGACCGTATTATTCGTTTTGGACCTCTTGATAAGTATGGAAGCGTGATTACGCATGTGAATCACATCGCGATTACGGGCAGCATGGGGTTCACGCCTGAGCCTCAGGACGTGCGCTAGCAGCGCATGTCAGGTGTTTCAAGCGTCAACTTCGCTCTTAATATCTTGCGATGTAATGGGAATATTGCGATGCAATCAACGCCATTGTGTATGTGCTTCGACATGCCATGGACTGCTGAAGAAAAAATATAGGAGGTCCATTTAAAAAAACGTAAGTTTGTGTTAAAAAACATATGCTTTCGTTTTAGAATGTTTCCAAATATGTACATTCATGGGCCCCAGCCCATCGTTAATACCTGTGGAAGTCGTTTTGCAATAGCTGTTATTGTTCCAGAGATATTTTGGGTGGACAAAATAGCTGGGACAACCTGTATATTACAGAAACGTAACTACAGTTTTTTGCATCGAGAATGAAGAGGTATAATGGTTAAGCACGACTGTAGGAAAGACGAATATTGTTCAACAAATTATGGTTATATAACAGAATGGTGCGATGAATCACGGCTAATTTTCCAGGTTACCAACAGCCCTCTTCCGACATAGATATATCATCGTACAAAGAAACCACATTTTTCGGATATTTGGCAGGATTGAAAAAATTAAAATTAATATTATGATATAAAATTTTTATTCATTACCAGATGTGCTTTATCATACAGAAAACGAAATTTTGCTTGGTATAGTTTTTGAAATACAGAGCTGAATTTGCAACTTGTGCTTGCAGTATTATGTGGAAGCAGCAATGCCAAATCACTACCTGATATTAGACTAGGCAAGCTGCCACACCACTAGCACAGAAACGAACACATATCGTGGCGCTCCTAGCCGCAATTAATTGCCACTAGAACTTTAGTTATTGCTCTTGTGATTTGGGAGAGAATAAGATAACATCTGGAACCCAGTGAAAGAGTGTCTTAAACATCATGCTACACTAGTAAACAACTCGAGGTAAGTGGGCACAGCGAATGTCAACGAGCTATTTTTATCTGCACATATTGCTGTGTACAGAAGTAGCGGTTTAGTAAGTGAATGGTGTACTACCAGTTTATGCCACAGTAGAATCATATAGCTGGGATCAAAACGGATTATGCATATCAGAAACCTAAAATATTGTTTACGGTATGCTGAACTATACTCTGTTCCTATCATTTCCCGGTATTATCAATTAACGATCAGCATTCGGAACAGGTAATGTATAATGGTAACTCACCAAAGTGCCAATATAATGGTTTTTTAGAGTGTAAAAGGGGGCTTAACCGCTACAACTGCCCTTTCATCTGTGCTAGTGGAAAGTGTCAATATGAATTCCTCCAAAGCATTACGCATCCATTAGATATTACTGAGGAAGAGGATACCAACATATAAAGGCTTTGGTTTGTGGTTATTACTGGAGAACCTGGAATTTCTTGTTATTAATACTGGAAACATAAATTACACAGCAAACGGTAAGCGGCTACTAAGAGGAATGTAAATGAGCTTACACCGATTACAGATTTACTTTCCAAAAACATTATAGTACATAAAATACGCGATCAAGTCGAGTGTCTGGAGTGATGAGAAATGGAACGGTCAGTAATGTTTTTTTAGTATTTTCTACATAGGAAGTTCTCGAAGACAGTCTGTGTGAGACGCAGTGTCAAGGCAATGCTTCCGTTCCTCCTGCATGGGAATGGCAATACGATGGCAAGAGGAACGGTAGAAAAAATCTACAACGAATCACTGAAAATCATTTTGGAGAAATATGGAAATACTATTGCTATGCAACTTAAAATAGAACTAGCCAAAATTAAAATGCATGTCCCAATGGAAGAGCCGGCTGCAGTATTGGAGCAGATTCGTTTAGGACACTGCTACCCTCTGGATTTGGACATACAGCAAGATTTAGCTGGAATAATGAATAATACATGATATGACTACTTAATATCACACCACGCCTTCTACATGAAAGGAGACTGTCAGGGAACTAGCAGTGTAATTGTGGATGATGACAAGCGAGAGGGGATTGATCAATGTGCTTGAGCCCCTAGTATAGAATAAACACATGTATCAAATTAATATGCCAAATCACACGCCCAGGAGTGAAAAATGTTTTGGTAACCGCATTATAGATTTTATAAAGTGTCAAGACACGTGACTTCGTGTATCTTATTTCTTCCTTGCCTTAGGAACAAGGTATTAACTAGGTAGAGGTTACTATATACAGCTACAGAATGAATCGAGCATCTTGCCCTGTACGAGACTGTGTATGAAACATCAGCTAACGGTATTTACTATATCCGCCATGCGTATTACTTATGTGTGGCACCAATTAACGAATAACTTACAGAACAGCTGTTGTTTAGTGTTTAACAAGGATCTATAGCTTGTCTGCTAGGTTTATAGCAATATACGAAAACTGACTGGCATACAAGTAAATCTTCTTCACACTCAGGACCAAGGAAAGTTCATGAACTATTTTTATCTACAAAAGGATTTAATTACCTATATGTAAACTGTGTGGGATTCTGAACACCAACTCTATCAAAGACGAAATAAATGTTCCCCATTAAAGACCTTATCCCCTTAAACGCAGTTAATGTGTTGTTCACACGAGAAAGAAGATCAGAAATAGAAGAAATCCAAATCGAAAAACGAAAACACGGGAATACGACTAGAAAAACTGCCGTAAAGGAAGAATGTAAACCGCAGTTGGAGAAGAAGACGCTAGTGCAGGTGTACAAGCTTGGGTTACATGCGTATTTAAACAAAGCATAAGCAGAAATCTGACTGCGATTAAAGCATGCAGGATATTACCTTTTTCTATAGACAGCAAACGCAACTAACAATTTGTTGGAGTCCTGTTCGAAAATGACGGATTGGAGTACGTTACAACCAAAAAAGACACACGAAAATTCTTTATAAACCTTCACACAACTGGATCTGCTAAAAGCGTATGCATAGATTATAAGTAAATACAGTAGACCGGACGTTGTACATCTAGCAACAGAATAAGCGTTTGCAAAGCTGAAAACGAATGGAAAGAAATCTTTTAATGATAAATCGTTTGAACCAAAGATGTAAACTTGAAGTACTATAGGGAAATTTCGCAACAATGTGCTGCAGAAGAGCTTGTAGTGTACACTCAGGAAGATATGCAGTATATAGCGCTTGTGTTATGCTGGAAAGTAGAGCTGACGTTGTGCTCCTCAAAAGATATGGTTAGACGATTTGCAGCAAGGACAAGAATTTCAAGACTTGTTAAAGCCAGAAAAGTCTTATTTTACAGGATAAAAATTAGGTATGAATTGGAATTCGAGAACATACCGTCATTGTACTTGTCAAATTAGTGCCTGGAGAAAGATTTAGAAGATTTTAATGTAGGTTTAAATTATAAGGTAATAATGGAACTGAATATTATTATGACTACATAGAGCAAAGTTCCACTCCTAGCTAGACCTGCTTGGATGTTGTATGCCTGTCAACATAACAACTATTTGCAGAGTTTAAAACCGATGGAATAACAGCTTTTAACCGTGGTCAGTTTGCAGAAATTAAATCTTAACTCGAAGTTCTACATGGAAGTACGACAATGGAAGCAGAGGTGCTCCATGGCAGCCTTCTGTCATATTCATCTCTGTGTGTACTAAAAGTGGCTAAGTGTGTATGGTGTTTAATGCGTATTCTATAGCCCGTCTAATGGTAGTAAGCTCACACTAGCAACGAATGTGCAAGGAAAGTGGGTCTAATGCCAGCCATGGTAACCACAAGGAACCGTCGGCTGGGGGTGACTACATATATGTCTCTTTTCCAGGAAGGAAGAGACGTCCCTAGAGACATACATCTGCTATTTGCATTCCTCATACTAGATTTTGATCTTATTCTTGACAGAAGCAAAGAAAACCGCTGGGAATAATGTGCTTTTGCCGTACGTTTTAGTACTGGCCGAAAATGTCGGAATCCAGATTGTGTACTGCATTAAGGGATATACGAAAAAGAAATTATTTTATAACGCGCCATTCATATGTGGATCTGCTTAAAAATCACGGTTGCATCGCATGTAAATGTTGCAGACTCGATGTTGTTGTACACCTAGCTCTATGCGTGCCCCCAAACAAGATTAATGTGTTACTTACACGAAAACAAAGAACTGTAACTGGAGGACAAAGAAGTCAAGAAACGAAAAGCTGGAGTATATGAAATACGGAGACATTGCCCGATTTTGCCTTTATTCTTAACACAGGCGAAGTAATCTGCTGGGGAGGTGTGTAGATATTAATGTAAGAAAGATACTTCGACATTGCGGTATGTGCGGATTCAAATGGCTCTGAGCACTATGGGACTTAACATCTGAGGTCATCAGTCCCCTAGAACTTAGAACCACTTAAACCTAACTAACCTAAGGACATCACACACATCCATGCCCGAGGCAGGATTCGAACCTGTGACCGTAGCGGTCGCGCGGTTCCGGACTGAAGCGCCTAGAACCGCTCGACCACACCGGCCGGCTGTGCGGATTCACAAGATATGTTTGTCCTCTAGCTGGATTGTGTCTGTGAAGTATTCAAGTATGGTATTCAATATAACGTTGCACAATTAATGCATTTTCCATTTGCAAAAAACTAGTGGAGATTCTCTGTGAACAATAAATATTGAGATTGTGTAACGCCTTTATATTAAATGTTCGGGTACTGTAGATATGTCTTAGCGGTCACCTTTGTTACTGTACTTGTTCGACAGAGTATCCCTCTTAGGCAGCCTTCTTCTTTGCTGTCCCTATAGTGAGTTGTTGATTGTTAATAGTATTGAACAGATACGTTAGACAGCCACGGTTTGTCAGGACGAACATTCTCTCCACTAGAATTGGATGTCATGTGTAGACCAGCGCCAATGCCAGTATGCAAGTGTTATATTAAAGCAGCAGGAGAAACGTATTAATTTTTCAGTACAGTACCGTCAAGCAATGTCGTTTTGTAGGTGCTAAGAAAAACGAACTTAGTGAGATACCTGTCTATAGATTTAGAAACATTGGAAAGACCAGTTTGGAATATACACAGTATAAGGAAATGGTAGATTACTACTCACGTTGAATTACAGAGAGGCACAATGAAAAGACAAATATTAGCTTCCGACTAAAACCTTCTTCACGAAAGCCAACACACACACACACACACACACACACACACACACACACACACACACACTCATCCACACAAGCAAGCACAGCTCACACGCACATGACCGCAGTCTCTCTCGCATCTCTGATCTGACATGCCAGTCCGAGCTGGTGCAGATGATGGTCATGCATGCGTGTGGTGTGATAGCTTGTGTGAATCAATGCGTGTGTTTCCTTTCCTTTGGCTGAAAGCTAACATACGAGGGTCTTTACATTGTGCCTGTCTCTAACTCGACGTGTCGTATTTACGGTGAATAGCAGTCTACCTTTTAATTATTCTGTTATACATAGGTTTCATTATTTAACAAGCTAATCGAGACCCTATTGCACCACGTCTTCATCTACTTCGTCTATTAAGCTTCGATACACAACTACAGTATTTACCCTGCGCATATAATGATAATAAAACAACCATCTTTTCAGATTTTAAATTTGATAGAATAACGCCTTTTTATACGGTAATTCGAAAGTATAAATTGTTAGGTTAATTTTCTGAGCCGAGATTCTGCAATAACTGTCTTCATTTTTCTAACCTACCAAAAGTCCTAACAAATTTTTTATTTACTGTTATCTCCATGTGTGGGAAAGAGATAAAAACAGGTAGCTGAAAGTACATCGTTTGAAACCTTTATGTAGACGAATTCCCTGAGAGATAATGTCAGGGCCTTAGAGACCGTGGGCGGACGCGATGAAGTCAGAATTCAGGAATGTAATGGCCTTGATGAACGTGGCGAGATGTGACGTCTGAGAATTCCAGGAACGCCGATGCTTCTGTCAGCGTCTTCCTGATTCGTTCTGTACTGTCTTAGTAATATTCTGTCATTATGTACAGAAAAATATTGCATCCTAGTAACAGCAATCAGATTTCCGCTTCAGAGAAACATTGCATTATCCGTTATAGGAATTTAAAACATGACGTAGAATGCCATTATACTTCATGTACGAATCTTTGTGTCAGTGTTATAGCACAGAAACTTACGAACTAATTGCATGTTTACTAATATATTACTGAAATACGTGTATAGTGCTTGAGGTGAGAGTGTGCGCAAGAAAGCTGAGACAGGGAGATATTAACGATCTGGCAGGGTGCTACTCTAAATGCAAGATCCAATAACAAAAGCAGCCTCATATTTAAAAAATTTAATGTTTTAAATAAGCAGACAGTTTATTTATTCAACTTAGGACCAACTGGAGCAATGGCTACCTTAGCTATTTGTAAGATCATTATGTTAAGTTTCTACTTGGATATATTCTCGAAAACTTTACAGCATAAAAGTAAAAAAAAAGTGTCACATAAATAGAGAAAGCTCCTAACGTATTGGAACTAATAAAACTCCACCCTTTCTACACTCTTTGTCATTCCTGCCCGACAGAGAAACATGGGCAGCATTTTTTTGTCGTCTTTCCTGCATGAATAGTTCCATTTCACAATAGTGGGCGATTTGAACTGGGCACGCTGGGTGACGACAATTTAACTCATTATAAGAGATGGACTTCCTTCATTTGAATGTACACATTAACAATATATTTTAGAACATAGAAACAAATTCAGGTTTGATCTGAAGATAGAAATCTATACTATTACAAGAGCAGTGACGTTCCATGATGCTTACGTGGGAGAGTACCAAGATTTAATTGGTTCCACATATTTTATCTACTAAGTGTCTTGTCCAGTGACCGTAAATACAGAGATAAATTTATTTTAGTTATTTCCTTTGGTAAGGTATGTTATTAACACGGTGTTAAACCCCTATCAATTATTGCAACATGCCTAGTAGCTGGAAATAATGTGCACTGTCACAGCTCGACTGGCTCAAGTGATGCTGTTGTATATGAAGTCATCCTCTGGATGATCTGGTTCAAGCGGTTGTAGTACATAATAATAATGTATTACCGGTTACATACGTATATCAGATGTTGTCTCTACTGGATACTATGGAAGTTTGTTTTCCTCTCTTTCTTTTTTAGTTCTCTTAATACCTCATGTAAGGCATTGCCATTACTGACTGACTGCCATCAGTCTGATCTTAGTCAAAATCTTTCAGTAGCTCTGTTTCTACAAACATCTGTTGCTATATTATACATCTTAAAGACTAAAGGAACTGTTTTGAAGACAATAGTCAGAGCATTAACTGGATTCAACAGATGATGAGAAATAAGATGAATCTGCAGTTTGAATTTAGTATCTGTAAGGAAAAAGTATTTGACAAAGAGAAAATGGAGAATGAGTGAGTTCATTTAATACTACTTTGGCTTTGTGTATCATACGTTTCTTGATATACAGTATTTTCAGTACGGTCCTCATTCCGCTTTTCTTGATAGAATGAAAAACTTTACGTTCTACATAATACAAATGGTTTTCTGCTAAAAATTATCAGCAAATCTGTCTCCCTCTATCACCATCTTATCCTGTGTTCACATATCATAATCGCCACAGCTCTGCCTGACTGACTAAAACACATTTTTTCACACTGCTTGCAGTGATTTTATGTACACCACTCAGTACCGAGGGTTGCAACATGTCTTCATTGTTGAATATAAATTTTTATATGTTATTCGTATTATGAAATGCAGATTCGTCGTTGCGAGAGTTTAACGTTTTTGCAAGAGTGTCTGAAATGTTGCCATTATATGGACTTTTGCGCCAAGCTTCGAAACTGGTGAGTGGCGCAGTTTTATTCAATTTTTTTTCATAGAGTAGTGTCAATCAGGGCAGGGCTATACCCATTGCTGGATGCCATTTGTTTGATGGTTTATAGTTCTGTTTGGAAAGCCAACTTGTATAATGGAACTTACACGAGGCGAAGCACTGTTGAAAGGGAAGATTAACGTTCATGGCTATGTAAGTGCTGAGTGCTTGCAGGAATTACTGTATTATTAGCTATGTTTTTTCCGTAATGTTTAATAAGTGTTTTCTTACTAAAATCCTTATTACAATCTAGTATATGAATAGAGGAGCCTCTCTAATTCATTGTAAACTGAATTTTCCAATGTTGTAAGTGTAAATTCTGCAGCAATATATTAACTTTCTAGTGGTACTGTTCCACAAATACTGTACATCATCGACGAATCTGAAACGATACTTAATTTTACAAGTAAATAACTCTATCTGTATGAAACTTTGTTCTAAACTGTCCACGAATCTGTGTCAAACAGAATTACTTCCAGTTTCAAAACAAGCATTGTAGTCAGTCTGATGGCCTATCTATGAATTCACCTCTTAGTCCTATAATATCATAAATTTTCATGGACACTTTGTATAATGAGCACATTTTCGGAACTATCTTGCTGGATTTCTACTTCGAGTTCATCTAGAAGCTATGTTAATTTCCTTGCTACGCGCACACCTCTATCGTCCTTTCCTTGCTACGTGCATCCCCTCTATTCACTTTTCAATGGCTGTTGGTGGCTAACGTGTCTCACAGATATGCTTTAGAATAATCGATTTACTATAATTTTCCAGTCGACTAGCATCTACGTGATCTTTTCATCTTGTCGAATATTTTATCCCCATCTGTTCTACGTAATTCGCGTCACATCATGCATACTTTATATACCCACAGCAATTTCAAGGGTAACGAAACAGTGTGTGTGTGTTGAAATTAAATTAAATTTTGAGATGGAGGATATGATTAGAAGACAATTAAATGTTGTACTACTTGACATTATATTTAAGTTACTGGAATGCATTGGGGAGAAACTGGAAGGTGCGTTTGATTATGTATTGCAGAGGAAGTTCTTTAAGTAGGAAATGAAGCTAGATAAGAGATTGTAAAAAGTGGGCAAAATACCTCTGTAAAGCAAGGAGGATATGACAAACACCTAGCTTTCGTTTTTACCTGACTGCAGTAAATCGACCAGGCACTGTGTTTAAGGAAAAATAAAATATACTGTCAAATAAAAGTCACAAACTATATTTTGAACCAGTGTTTCATAAGAAATTTGCAAAGGAGACGTACGTGGTAACACAGCAACTGAATTAGTGTAACATCATAGCAATGAAGTACAACATTTAGAGCCCAAGTTGTGCAGTGTCATGGAAAAAGAATAAAGTAAATCTTAAAATATTAGGAAACATCAAGAATGTACTTACGATAAAATCACAATGCAGTCGATTGATAGGCAATTAATAGATGGTAAAGTCATTACCACTAAGGTAAGTAAATAATAGTTATGGAAGAAGAAGACATCAAGTGACCACCAGAATTTTTTAATGAAAATAGCATTACTGAAATACTTATTTACCTAACTGATGAAAATAACTTAACAAGGCCATAAAGCACACGTTCTTCCTTTTTTTGTCCCTGAGATCGGAAAAGGCAATATGTGATCACAGGTACTTGAATTAACAGTTACAGATGTCGATATCCCTAACCAATATTGACATCCTAAAATCTATAAAGAAGCAGCGTATAGAAGTTTAGTGTAAACCGTAAGTGTATTAATGTGCTGAACTTCAGATTAAATGAATGAAAAGTTAATAAACAGGAGTTAGCAATCGATATGAAGTAAGGATTGTGAATCGCCTTATCCATAGGGAGAAAAGGGAAATAACTAATGATATAAAAGATGTTAAGTTTAAGACAGTTTGAGAAAATAAGAGAAAGTGGTGCATATTTTGAGGCCATACAATGTCTGTACTGTACTCAAAACGAAAAACTTAAAGACAGTTTAAGATATGGTGCTGGACGCAGGATGAGTAACGTGGTACAAGTGGATATAAAGTGCAATGTGCACCATGCAATGCGAAAATCTTAAACAGACGGGTAGAAAATTTTCGGCGATATTTAAACAGAAAATAAACGCTTTTAAAATGTGCAGTCACATGTATCGGTGGCAGCCAAACATATCCGTGTCATATGTCACCCGCTAAGAGGCATTCGAGAGGACTTAGAGGTGATGCACGTAGCGGAGAAATTAAGAAAGTTTGGAGTTCTTGAAAAACTCGAAGATCAATTCACTGAGATAAATTCCATAATGTGCTTAATGTAGAAAGGGAGAGAGCGGTAACGGTTTCTTCCACGGGTATAAGGATTTTATGAGATTACCGATGATACGTTATATATGAACAGTTTGCGTAGATAGTATTAGTATTTGTCTCTTTAGGTACGCTGGAAAATGTCTGGAATGCGGCTAACGACCCAGTGCAGTCAAATGGAGCCGTACACTTGTTTGAAGAACTAGCCAGTGCAAGGAGAAGTAGTAACTGTGGCTATAAGCCGTTGTTACCACTACAGGAAAGAAACATTTCCGTGGATTGGTCGTGATATAAGAAGCGAAACATAGAACTAAGGGGGATCTTAAAGTATGATGTTGGCCTTATATCCAAATAATTTTATCTTGTGTTTGTTTTATGACTCCTTTGGGCTTTTAAAGAGTCTGTGAATGTAGGGTGTAACGCCGACTGTTAGATGGTTGGAGCTTGATTCCTGAAATGTGTAGCTACGAATTACGTTCCTCACGTTTCTGTGTTGCATTCTAAACAACAATAACGAAAAAATTGCGTTGCTAAACATAGAGGATACTCATGCCTCTTATCACTGCTTAAATGATTTTAGTTGATTAGAGAGCGTTCTAGGCGATTATACAGTACTGACAACAACGAAAATATTTATTTAAGTTCAGTGGTATAATACGCAAGAAGGTCGGGAAATGTGCTAAAATTAAATATCACCACTTCACACAGTACATAATACACCTAGTCTGATGTTTAGATGGCAAAGCAGGTGAAGATGAACTCTATGGTCTGTCGGAGACTTTAAATTTATATTTCTTCTAACTTTTTTAAGTATACGTTCCATTGCTTAGTGAAAGAAGTGCTAATTAAGAATAACGTTCACTACAAAAAGAGTTTTAGTTTCGTAAAATGCAGAAAAATCTTACTCGGTAAGCAATTTACGAGCGTTTCGTTTACATAACTACAGCATTTGAATTTTAATGCTTATTATATCGTTTTGAAAACCTTGTTGGACGACTTAAGAAAGATTGTGTGTGCCAAGTTGACGTGGCATGTTTCGCTTATTATCGTTCACAAGATAGTGACACAATATTGTTCAGTACAAATTTCATTAATAATGATTGTAGATACCATTATTATTACCTATCCTGGATTGCTAGACGGTCCCGTTCAGATGATGGGAATACAGAAGTAAACCTAAGTTGGATGATACTTCCCATATATACTAGGTGCGACAGTAAAGTAATGAGACTGATTTTCTTTACAATATGTAGCAACCCAGCAGGCTTGCGTAGGTACAATACCTTTGACCTTGGTCTATAAGCTGCTTCTAGTCCAAGCCGCACATCGATGCAACCGCTCAGTCGTGAGTTGTGCTGTAATAAGTTAACAGGTGTTTGTGTCTCTCGTCACGGAAATGGAACCGCATAATATTGCGCAACGGTTTGCCACTTCTTTTTGCCTTAAATTTGGTGACAACGTGACGACAACTTACGGTAAGCTTCAGAATGCTTTTGGAGAGGACGTTATGTTAAGAGCCCAAGTTTTTCGTTGGCTTAAAATGTTTAGTGAAAGCAGAACGAATGTTGCAAGATGAAGACCGCAGTGGACGACCATCAACCTCACGGTCGGATGTCAACTTGGCCAGGGTGCTTGAACTCCTGGACAAACAGTTCACCAATATTACTACAAACAACTTTTAGAAAGACTTTGTAAAAGAGTCCCTCGTGTCCGTGCCAACATTGCTGATAATTGGATTCTGCATCACGATATTGCGCCATCCCATACTGCTGTTAGTACAGCAATTCGTAACCTCAAAACAAATTTCAGTACTATCACAGCCACCTTATTCGCCCGATATCGCTCAGTTAGACTTTTTTCTATTTCCAAGAGTCAAAACGACGGTCAAGGGACACCATTTTCAAGCAACACAAGATGTCCCAAAAGGTATGACGAGGGTCTTGGAGGATATTACAGAAGATGAGTTCCAGAAATGTTACCATCAATGGCAGAAGGGTTGTAAAAAGTGTGTGCAATCAGAAGGGAACTACTTTGAAGGAGACAACACTAAACTTGACTAATACGGAAAGCAAAATTTTTTTGACAACAGTCTCATTACTTTATTGTCGCACCTCGTATGACTGTGTGTGTGTGTGTGTGTGTGTGTGTGTGTGTGTGTGTGTGTGTGTGTGTGCGTGTGTGTGTGTGTGTGTGTATGTGCGTGTGTGTCTGTGTGTGGATCAACTAAGAAAAACTTGGAAGGCAAAAAGTAATATTTTTGGGCGATGCCTGAATATTCTACCGTGAAATATTCCAAGAAATCCTTCATAAATAAAATGCTATGCAGTATCTGAATTGCATTTTATTTTGGAGGAGGTAACATTACTCTATGATACATCACTCTATGCTACAGATATATTTTTTCACAGTACACAGGAACTACAACAAAGACAATCATATGTGAAATTGAAATACATTGGTGAATCAGTAAGTAAAACGGTGACATTTATGAATCGCCTCGTCAGTCGAGAAGGAACTCGGAATTTGACGGGGAGCTGATGGTACCTTCTCAGCACTTTAGTTGTTACTTTGTCGCAGTACTGCATAATATGAATAAGAAGCATTCACGATCTGAAAAAAGAAAGATGAAATTTCAGTGGTGAAGTTTAATTTAAAGTACATGTGGAGAGATATATAGCGATAAGCGGCGAGTGGAAACGGCCACTAAAAAGCTATTCACCCAAAAAATCCGAATTTGTTTTATTTGATTCGAGGTCTATCCTGCTTCCTAACAGAAACCAGCAACATTAACAGGAATTTATTGTCGCCAGATTTAGCACAATTGCTTAAGAAATGGTGTCAAGTGCTCCACAGGCACTACGGCAATTTTTAAACGTATGCGATAAGCCACTATCCTTTGTCACCGACAGTCGTCACGATCACACTTCGTGGTAAGATGATCCAATTCTAGAATTTTTGCAGGGCATTAAACTGTCCTCTCACAGCAACTAAATCATCTCAAAAAATTTCATACGCAATAAAAAACATGCGAAAACATACACTTCCCGACTAAAGTATTGTGTACTCTTACTAGAGTATAGCTATAGGAAAAAGAAAACATTTAAGAACCTATACATCCACAAAAGCTGGTACCAAATCAAATAAAAGAACTACTAACATCATATACATCCATTGTGAAAAACTATCTTCACAAGAGGACCTTTTAGAGATTGATTACCATGTTGTTGTCGTTGTTGTGGTCTTCAGTCCTGAGACTGGCTTGATGCAGCTCTCCGTGCTACTCTATCCTGAGCAAGCTTCTTCATCTCCCAGTACCTATTACAACCTACATCCTTCTGAATCTGCTTGGTGTATTCATCTCTTGGTCTCCCTCTACGATTTTTACCCTCCACGCTGCCCTCCAATGCTAAACTGGTGATCCCTTGATGCCTCAGATTATGTCCGACCAACCGATCCCTTCTTCTAGTCAAGTTGTGCCACAAACTTCTCTTCTCCCCAATCCTATTCAATACCTCCTCATTAGTAATTTGATCTACCCATCTAATCTTCACCATTCTTCTGTAGCACCACATTTCGAAAGCATCTATTCTCTTCTTGTACAAACTATTTATCGTCCACGTTTCACTTCCATACGTGGCTACACTACATACAAATACTTTCAGATATGACTTCATGAAACTTAAATCTATACTCGATGTTAACAAATTTCTCTTCTTCAGAAACGCTTTCGTTGCCATTGACCGTTGACATGTTAATCCTCTCTACTTTGACCATCATCAGTTATTTTGCTCCCCAAATAGCAAAACTCATATACTACTTTAAGCGTCTCATTTCCTAATACCCTCAGCATCTCCCGACTTAATTCGACTACATTCCATTATCCTCGTTTTGCTTTTGTTGATATTCATCTTATATCCTCCTTTCAAGACGCTATCCATTCCGTTCAACTGCTCTTCCAAGTCCTTTGCTGTCTCTGACAGAATTACAATGTCATCGGCGAACCTCGACGTTTTTATTTCTTCTCCATGGATTTTAATACTTACTCCGAATTTTTCTATTGTTTCCTTCACTGCTTGC
Source organism: Schistocerca americana (assembly GCF_021461395.2). Classification (NCBI taxonomy): domain Eukaryota; kingdom Metazoa; phylum Arthropoda; class Insecta; order Orthoptera; family Acrididae; genus Schistocerca; species Schistocerca americana. The sequence goes on from NC_060123.1 coordinate 105,604,418, forward strand.
TCAATAAAAAGATTGAATAACATCTGGGAGAGGCTACAACCCTGTCTCACTCCTTTCCTAACCACTGCTTCCCTTTCATGTCCCACAACTCTTATAACTGCCATCTGGTTTCTGTACAAAATGCAAATAGCCTTTCGTTCCCTGTATTTTACTCCTGCCACCTTCAGAATCTGAAAGAGAGTATTCCAGTCAACATTGTCAAAAGCTTTCTCTAAGTCTACAAATGCTAGAAACGTAGGTTTTCCTGATAATGACTGCCATTTATAGTCGTTAATGCCGATGGCAAAATCACAGCCAGAATAACGTGTAACATAATGTTGCACCATGTACGTAAACTGACGCAAGGAATATTGCAACACCAAAAAATAATTAATCTAGAGTAATGCAATTTCGGAAATGCAATTGTCTAGGTAACAAAGTTAAGTGATTAACAATGCAGCAGATTAATGTAAGCGCCATTACAAATGTGAAATGCAGGTACATTAATAGCCGGTGTAACCGCCAGAATCTTGAGTGGAAGAGTACAACAAACGTACATGACGGTGTTTTACAGGTGACAGATGTCAGTTTTTCGGATAAAATTACACGCCTGTTGCGTTCGTCGGTCAATACAGGAATGATTAAAGCTGGATGACGCTGGAGTTGTCGTACGATGAGTCCCACATATGTCTGATCGGAGACAGATATGGAGACCGAGCAGGACAAGGCAATATGTCGACACTCTCTTGAGCGTGTTGGGTTACAACAGCAGTATGTGGGTGAGCGTTATCCTAATAGAAAACACCCCCTGGAATGCTGTTCATGAATGGGAGCACAGCAGCTCGAATAACCAGACTGGCGTACAGTTTTGCAGACATGGTGAGTGGGATAGCCCATAGAGCGCTCCTGCGGTCAGACGAAATCGAACCCCACACCACAGATCCTGATGTAGGATCAGCATTTCAAGCATGAAGACAGCTTGGCTGCAAGTCGTCAGCTGGCCTCCTTCTAACCAACACACTGTCATCACTGGCACAGAGACAGAACCAGTTTTGATCGTAAAACACAACAGCCCTCCATTCTGCCCTCCAATTGAGCTCTCGCTTGACACCATTGAAGTTGAAGATGGTGGTCGTTTCCACGCTAGAGGGCATAAGTCTTGGAGCTGTCCTTGAAGTAAGCGATTTTCAACACTGTTTAAAAGAGTAAACCACCTTTTGAGTGTGTATTACTATATTTATCTTTTGTAGTATCTGAATTTTGACTGCCTTAACAATTATGACACAATAATCTCTAACAGCCTTTGCACTGTACTTAAGAACTTATAAAAGTATAAAAGACAAATGGCGGTTTACCCTTTTAAACAGTATGGCATGATTGTGGCTCAGCGGAATCGAAATCGATCTGTAACCATTTGTTGGCTCACTGTGGTTACATGTGATGCTCAAAATGCTTTATCAGATACAGTACATTGCGACAGAACCATACGCCGAAAACGGAAGTCTTTCCTCCGCAACGTAGCCACCCAGAGAGCGATCTCAGTGCGATCGTACACTCTCGTGACACCCCTGCCAGCAGTTGTGTTCAATGGTTACATTTCCCCTAGTCTTCATGGAATGTCGCATAAGGAACATTCAGCTTCTCAAAGCCCTATTGCAGGATCTTGTTCAAACTCAGTGATGCGTTGAGAACGGAAATTCTTCACTAAAGACAACTCACCATGTCCAGTCTCAAAGAAAACTAATGCCCACGACCATTACAGAGCGAATTTATAGCATACCTGATTTATAACTTCATAGTGGCGCTACCACCACCACTCTTATGCACCTAGTGCGAAATTTTAATCGAGCTAGTCTTTCAGATGTAGAAATTTTCGCTTATGCCGCCCAACTCCTAAGGGTTGCGATACATACCAAAAAGAGTTTTGCATCATCCCGGTTCCCAGAACTCCTGAAGATAGACTTTGGCTGTGGATATTGTATCACAGGTACAGTCCTTTTGACTCTTCAGAGATGCCGCTAAATCCGTCCTAAGAAGCAGACAACCATGTATGACTTGCGGGTATTAGACCAAGGGGGTCCGACAGCCGATCAGTTCCAGTCATTCCACCAGGAAGGACGTTCACGGCTCGTGTTGTCTGTAGTTCAACCATGCCTAGAAGATCAGTACCGTGGTTCGATCGCTCTCAACAAGGGAGAGTCCAGGAGTCTCGGAGTGAACCAAAGCGCTGATACAGAGAGACAGGAACTGTCGATGACATGCCCAAGGGCTACTACTGCAGTGGACTATGGGCAGTAGGCAGCTTCACTCCCGACGTCCATGGTGAGGTTCATCTTTGCCACCACGACACCATGCACCGCGGTACACATGGGCCCTACAACTGCTCAGGATTGGCATCACCATCTCTTCACCGACGTGGGCCGCATATGTCTTCAACCAGACAATCGTCGGAGACCTGTTTGCAGGCAACCCGGTCAGGCTGAACGCCATAGACACACTGTCCAGCGAGTGCACAAGGTGGAGTTTCCCTGCTGTTTCGGGTGAGCCGACGTAAGCCGCTGATGGTCAGGGAAGGAGCCGTAATGGCTATATGATACATGAATGCCATCCTCTGACCGTTAGTGCAGTCATATCGGCCGAATATTGGTGAGGCATTCGTCTTCATGGGTGACAATTCGCGCCCTCATTGTGCACATCTTGTGAGTGACTTCCTTCAGGATAACGACATTGCTCGACTAGAGTGGCCAGCATGTTCTCCAGACATGCCTGGGACACATTGAAAAGGGCTGTTTATGGGTGACGTGACCCACCAACCACTGTGATGGATCTAAGCCGAATCGCTTTTGAGGACCAACAGTGCCTTGATGAAATTGTGGATACTATGCCTCGACGAATACAATCATCTATCAATGCAAGAGGACGTGCTACTGGGTATTAGAGGTACCGGTGTGTACAGCAGTCTGGACTACTACCTCTGAACGTCTCGCTATATGACGGTACAACATGCAATGGATGGTTTCCATGAACAATAAAAATATCGGGATTGATGTTTATGTTGATCTCTATTCCAAATTCGGAATAGAGGTGTTGCAATACTTCTTTTGATATATAGTTAGGTAGGGGCAGTGCAAAAACAATGACACAACCCTGGGTTATAAGAACTTGTGCATATAATCCTTCTGAAACCAGTCTCATTTTAACACATAGAATAAAGAACTATTTGACAAAAAGAACTGCAGTATAGAGACGGAACCTTAATTTAATTTTACAAACTTGGAGGGGATTTACGTTATTTTAATCAATACAATACCGAGTCAAATTTACCAAGAATTTGATAGTTTGAGCCCACTTATCAACGGTACTTCGCAAGCCCTTTGACCTGAATGTATGCACTGATTCCGTTGGTAAATTTTTTGGTAAGGTGTTATAGTCTCCCATGATCCAAGCTCTCCCAGAACTGTTTTTACAGGCCATTGACACCCTTGATATTGGAACAGATGTCCTATCAAACTGAGGGATCCTGCTGGGCACGATAATACATAAACATCACGCAGACAGTGCACAGTGAGTGGACGAGCGCTGTCCTGTTGGTAAATGACACTACTATACTGTCACACGAAAAGTAACAAATGAGGATGCAGAATCACCTGATTGCATAGTTATATGTCTCCAAAATAGTGAAAGTATACCAACTCTCCCAAGAATCGAGAGGGGTAGCCCAGTGGTTAGCACTCTGGACTTGCATTCGGGAGGACGATGGCACAAACCCGCGTTCTCACATCCAGATTTAGGATTTACGTGATGTCCCTAAACCGCTTAATGCCAACGGAGGGATGGTTCCTTCGAAAGGGCAGGGCCGACTCCCTTACTCGACCGCCTTCCCCATCCTTGACCCTATCCGAACTTGTATTCCGTCTCTAATGACCTCGTTGCCGATGGGAAGTTAAACACTAACATTCTCTCCCGAGGTCACCAACATACTGACTGATGAAGGGCATTTAGGGTAATGAAGAAGCGCGAATCTTCGCTGAACACCGTGCGACAGCCATTCATGAGAAGTCCATGTTTCCCTGTGACGACACCACTCCAAACGCAGGCACTTCCGTTGTGTCGTTCGCAGTCTGTGCATATAAGGGCAATTCCCTAGTCTGGCTGCCGCTAGTCGCTGGCGAAGGTGTTGTATGGAACAGAATGTTGCAGGGAATCCATTACTTACTCTCTCAATTCAGGTGAAGATGTGAAGGGGCTACAATGTCTTTCGTACACAATACGGCTGTCCTTACTTGTGGTGGTCAAATGAGGGGGACTGGAGCCTTTGCAGTTAATACGCCGGCTGTCACGTTACCATGAAGTACTAGATAAGGACACTTTCACATTCTAATACCCCATAAACCAGGAAACTGCCCGTTTCGACCAGGCTGCCAAACACATATCCACAATGAAGAAATTTCAAGATGTCAGCTGCTGACAACATTGTCTCGCAAGTGTAATGGGAATCTCCGCGTCGTTGGCGGTGACAACAAAAAAATGGTTCAAATGGCTCTGAGCACTAAGGGACTTAACTTCTGAGGTCATCAGTCCCCTAGAACTTGGAACTACGTAAACCTAACTAACCTAAGGACATCACACACATCCATGCCCGAGGCAGGATTCGAACGTGCGACCCTAGCGGTCACGCGGTTTCAGGCCCGGTGACAACATCTAACGCTGTTCACGCCATTTGTATTCCCTAACAAGCCTCGTCACAACACAACGGACAAACGGTAGTAATATAACCTATTGGCTATCCTACTTGTTGCCGAGATCTGCAGCTCCTGTCATCCACATGCCCGCCTATGGTAAATACCTGTGCAAATTCTCGATAACACCATGTCGTCGCCGGCTGGCGGTTCTAGGCGCTACAGTCTGGAATCGCGTGACCGCTATGGTCGCAGGTTCTAATCCTGCCTCGGGCATGTATGTGTGTGATGTCCTTAGGTTAGTTAGGTTTAAGCAATTCTAAGTTCTAGGGGACTGATGACCTCAGCTGTTAAGTACCATAGTGTTCAGAGCCATTTGAACCAATTGAACCACGTCATCTGGGAGCTTCAACTCCTATTTTGTCAGATACTTTGAATTGTGCAAGTATTAAGAACAGCCATGAGCAGTCTGTTGTTAACTACTGTTACAATATTAGTACAAAACTTTGCAAATACCTAGAGAGAGAGAGAGAGAGAGAGAGAGAGAAGGTATGATTTAAGTAGTGAGAGAGGAAAAAGCTGTTATCGAATTTTTATGTACGGATATTTACTGCAGTAGATCTATACTTTTAATATTGAAATCACTGTTTAGCGATGTTTTAATGTCATTATTGTAAACTATGTTTGATGTTTCATAGTAAGTGTACTCTAATGAATTTAAGGAAGAGGAAGGAGCACTTACCGATACGAATGTGCTCCTGTTGATTGCATAGATCTTCCCAGCCGTGATGGTGATTGGTCGCTGAGACCGCCGCATCATCAGTCGCAGGGCGCTCTTGTAGCGGGCGGTGCCGTCCGGCCAGTCGCTGCAGTAGGCGGCCTCACCCACGCGCTCACTCTGCACGCGTGCCGGGCAGAGGAAGTCGTGGTGGAGAAGACACAGCAAAAGCACATTCATACACACAGGTAAACAGCAAAAGCGGCATCACCTCTGTCATGCACTAAGTGGTATGTCCCCTCTCTCACTCTAGGTCATTTGGTAAATACCTGTGCAAATTCTCGATAACACCATGTCATCGCCGGCTGGCGGTTCTAGGCGCTACAGTCTGGAATCGCGTGACCGCTATGGTCGCAGGTTCTAATCCTACCTCGGGCATGGATGTGTGTGATGTCCTTAGGACTGCTGAAGTCATCGATCCCTAGGCTTACACACAACATAATCTAACTTAAATTAACTTACGCTAAGGATAACACCCACACGGATGCCCGACGGAGGACTCGAACGTCCGACGGGGGGAGTTGCGCGCAGTGCGGTAAGGCACCTCCGACCGCACTCTAGGTCACTATCAAGCTACATGGCAGTAAAATATTGTTATACATATAGCATGATACATTACAGTCTATAAAGGAAGCTGTATTGCTTACCTTGATGTACGGGCCCTGCTGGAAGATGCCACTTTGGCTTTCCTGCATTAGGGTACGTTTACAGCTGATATGTAGATAATAACTGAACGGTCTTTGCCTACCTGTTGATTGTCAACGCCCCTGAGAGACTTTGGACCGGCTAACTGTGGTCAGAGGGCGCGCGCGCGCGAAATGAAGACGCATTCTTAAGCCTTGCGTGTGTTACGCAGAAGCCTGCAGAGATATGAGGCGTGACTGAAACGTGCCGAACGGCTTGCATGCCGGACACGTGAGCTTCTTAGGGCAGGGCAGCGAGAGTTGGAGCCATCGGCAGACAAGAAAGCGGGCTGCTAAATTTGTAACTGGTAGGTTCGAAAAACACCCTACAGTTACGGAGATGCTTCGGAAACTGAAATGGGAATCCAAGGAGGGAAGGAGACTTTTTATCGAGGAACACTACTGAGAAAATTTAGAGGACCAGTATTTGTAGCTGACTGCCGAACAATTCTGTTGCCTGAAACATAGGTTGCGCGTAAGGACCACGAATGTAAGATACGACAATTATGACTCATACAGAGGCATACAGTAGTGGTACGGTGTACCCTCAACCGCTCGAAGTAGATGTCGATCTACGACGTAGCGTTGCTGCCGTAGCATAGGAGGTCCACCGTAATACACAGCAACCGGCGCCCTGATGAAGGCGGGGCCTGAAAGTGGTGGGCGCGTCAGCATGAGCACCGTGAGCATAACGCCTTTCTTCTGATCCATAACGAGTAAGCAACAGCTGGGTTTTCCGGTTCCTACATAGACAGTGTTGTTACGGTCTCTTTAGTTGCACTGCCAAGATAGACTGCCTCCAGGGCCGTCATGAGGATAGTGTTTCTTAAAATTTCAGCGGAAGCTGCACCGTCGACATAACCTTTACTGACGTTTAAATCTGCCTAAGCATAGTACGAGTAGGAACACAGCTCTCATTTAAAGTGAAACGATGTAATGAGTGATTTTACAGTTTCACGATTGTTCGGCTAGTCATTGTGGCCGTCATTTATCTCAGTATTAAACTGCTCCTTACTCTCTTCCAAACTGACACCACTGAATCAATGTACAGATAATACGCCTAACACAAAGAACGGTTTCATTCTGGCACGCCACTGCCACGATGAGGGCCTCCTTCCGTTTTCATTAGCGTTTGTTAATATAAAGTGATAACTGTAAATCCTGTGTTTGAGCGAAGGTGTTTAGGCCAGACCAGTTCATGGATGTTACGACTCTGCAATGTGGGTAGAGACCTGGGTAAACTAGCAGTAGCTTTTAAATTGAGCCACTTCGTCAGTTATTGAAATTAAACGTTTGTAAAATATTTCTAGCCAAGTTAGTTGTTCAAATTTTTTCTCTGTAATTGTCAATGGTGTGGTTACGTTTTAATTAATTCATTCAAAAGTCTAAAATCATTAGTGTTAAGTTTTTTTTAAGTCATTAGTTCTTTGGCCTTTAAATATTTATTGCTGATATAGATTTCAAAGGTATTTTGTTTTGTCTGAATTGAAAATTTTGTTGATATCACCTGCTCAAATAGTCCTGAAGAACTTTACTAGTTTATTAAAGCCAGATTTATAACTATAGCTGCTACATTTGTTTTAAAGATTTGGTCAAATTAACTCTTGGGTTCTGTTGTTCAAGTACCAACGTGCGCAAGTATTCTCTGTGACATGTAATGAATGATAATATCTCAAAATCATAAAGAAAGGGCCAATGGCTTATCACCCAAGGATCCGTGTGTTCAAGGCATCCTGCTTAACCACTCTTAGTGTATTACAATAATGGACTGGTGATGGGCCCCCCTATTTGCTAATACACAGTTATTACTTTGCTTTAATGCCCAAATACGTTTCAGCGCAATTGTGGCATCCTCAGTGGATATTTTTCTTTTATTTTTCCTGAAGTAAATACTGATTTTCTTTAGGGTGGGAAATACGTTACATCGGATTTTCTTGTTATGTAAATAACGTGCGCAATTTATCATGTAAATTGATTAAGTGTGTACTGTGGACACAAATCGAAATCAGGCACTTGTCTAAATCAGTACAAATTGTCATCTGCAATCATAACATACATTACGGTGTCGGCAGGAGTGAATTTTCGTTTGGAGGCCCATTTTGAATAATACACTCCTGTAAAATCATGGCCTATCCTCCGTTTCAGCCTTCCGATCCCATATTTGTCCTTCCTGACCCCTTTTTTGTCCTTATTTTCGTGGCAATCTGTTATAGTTGATGATTGTGCATTCACTATCATCTGTGGACATGTGTAAAGTTTTTTGTGAAGTTTTGGTATGGAGAACAATTTGGTGGGGTTTGTTATTTATTTTTTACGTTTTTTCCTTTAGCAGCGATTATCACGTTCTGTCCCATTCATTAGTGAATTGTCCGTCTCCTTATATCATTATGCCTTTGACACAGGTTTTACTGAACTATTTACGTTATCTTATGAACTTTACAGAATTATTTGTATCGCTGTGCCCATTAGCCCAGTCAATGAAGAGCAGGTAAAATCTATTAGGGGAAAACTTCATGTAGTATCAAATTTTTTCCCAGTGGTAGGAAAGACAGCCATAAAAATGATATTAAAATTTCTGACCGGTAAAGTGTCAGCGTTGGGGTCGAGGGGCGTTTAAAGGTTATTTCTTTATGTTTGTCTCGAATAACTCGTATACCGTGGCAAAAAGAGAACGTGTCTCAAAGTACCAACGTTAATAACGTTATATTTAGAAGAAAAAACATTTCACATTTCTGTGGAACTAGTAATTTTCGAGTTGCAGGAGACAGAAAAATCTTAGATTATTAAAGATATTTCCTTAACTGTTGAGAGAGTGTTACTGAAATGCTTTTACTTCATCTGGGACTGTATTTTAACTAAACAAAGACTAATCACTACCATGATTTCACATGCGAGTAAACTCAGCTTAATTCTAACCCCACACGCAAGTAATCTCAACTGAAGACTAGGACACGCAGCAAGCATTAGAAAGCCTCGTTGCAAAGCATGGCCTTTGTATACGACGGGAGCGCCTGGTTGATTAAGTCGTTCCCATTTTACTATGTAAGTAATTATATCAAAATCACATCCCTCCCCCCCCCCCCCCCCCATTAACAGGAAATATTTCCTATGGGGTAATAGATTAGAATGTAATCAACCTACGTATTCCGTGTACAATATCCCTGTCGTAAGTAATCCCTGTCGTCAGTAAAAGTCAGCGGAGCACAGGCAAAAGTCAATTGCACATTGCCAGCTCCATGGTCCAAGTGTGTAATAGTGTGTCACCAGTGACCAGTCCCGCTCGCAGTAAGTGGTGATCTACCACACCAGCATAAAGTAAACATCTTTGAAACCTCATTTCCGCTTTCATATCTTTGAAATGGCTCTGAGCACTATGGGACTTAACAGCTGAGATCATCAGCCCCCCAAAACTTTGAACTACTTAAACCTAACTAACCTAAGGACATCACGAACATCCATGCGCGAGGCAGGATTCTAATCTGCGACCGTAGTGGTCGCGCGGTTCCTGACTGTAGCGCCTAGAACCGCTCGGCCACACCGGCCGGCCCTATCTTTGGAAGAAAAGTCAACTTGGCAACAGATTACGACTGCACATGAAGCGCTTATTAGTCTTTCCTGTGTCACCTGAGCAAATGGCACACTCCCAGCCATTTAACAGTCAATTCAAGCACCAGAAGCGCATAAAAATGAAAAACATAATCACTGAGACACTGAGGACACTTGAGGATTAGTAAGGGATGAGCAGTGAAAACTATAATAATACAATTTGTCGACCCTTTCTCCATAGCACACTGGTACCATTGTACCGAATTACGGTGAAGTTATTTACACAATTCACGACCTACTGGTCTATCTAAAGTGGGCGATGATGAAAGGGGAAAAGTAGTACCCTTTCACAGTATAAAATCAATGTTTACCGATGAATGAAGTGTATTAAAATAAATATCAAATGTGTTAGCATGTCTAAGTGTAACAGAATTATTTTAAGGGATAAATTATGTTCAGTGGGTGTATCGGGGAGAGTTTGAGGTGGAAGGGAGGGAGGTTGGAGGTTAGAAGCGCGAATGAATGTAGATCGCAGAATGTTGCCATGCACTTCCGTTCTTCATAGTTCTGCAAGGCGAAGACCGTGCAAGTAATACACCATTCTCGTAACCCCCTACGTCACAAGAAAAACCTACAGGGTGCTTAACAAACTTATACCCACCCTCCAGAGCAAGCCTTATGAATTCCTGGCGACACAGTGCACAGACATGCCCAGGTGATATTTGTTTTCTACAAAGTGCATCAAAACAACATTGAATGCAGGTTTACCAATAATACTATCGCAGCAGATGCATATGGACCAAATATATGTAAATCTCGACACAGTGTTCTAAATTGCTATAGGTGAAATTGTTCCTTAGTCATCTTCTATGGCACCTGTACAGTTCTTCCATGGTAGACAACTTCTCTCAAAACAATGTGATTCTTGAGTTTCTCCCGGCGTATTTGATAGTCAAAATATCCACGGGTGTGCTGCCGGTCTACAGTGTCCAACGGGCACAATATTTCGGCGATCATACATGTCGCCATCATCAGGTGAACTGACGGACTGAGCACCAGAAGCGCATAAAAATGAAAAACATAATCACTGAGACACTGAGGACACTTGAGGATTAGTAAGGGATGAGCAGTGAAAACTATAATAATACAATTTGTCGACCCTTTCTCCATAGCACACTGGTACCATTGTACCGAATTACGGTGAAGTTATTTACACAATTCACGACCTACTGGTCTATCTAAAGTGGGCGATGATGAAAGGGGAAAAGTAGTACCCTTTCACAGTATAAAATCAATGTTTACCGATGAATGAAGTGTATTAAAATAAATATCAGTTCACCTGATGATGGCGACATGTATGATCGCCGAAATATTGTGCCCGTTGGACACTGTAGACCGGCAGCACACCCGTGGATATTTTGTCTCTCAAAACAAGTTCTGCTCACTTTTCAATTTGCAGAGACACTATACCACACCAGAATTTTTTGTTTAGTTCTCTTATGCGAGCAACAAAATAACTTCACTGAGCGCATGTTTATATAGTGGAGGTATTTTCAGTTGAGACACACTTGTAGTATGCCCGGCACGATGTTAATTCCGTCACAGCTCCCCGCCTTTCCTGTTTGAACACTCTGCCCAACCTACAACGTCCGACATCTGTAATAGGTAGGTCAGGCGGGGAGGGGTTGGGGGGAGGGAACTCCACAACGTCTGGACACAATTTCGCTAGATGTTGAATTCACTCACCACAGCACTCGTCGAACACCCGACAAGTCGTACAGTTTCCGAAATTCTCGTACCGAGCCTTCCGGCCATCGCAATCTGCCCTCGGTAAAACTCAGATAGATTGCGCACCTTCCCCTTCCTACACACGGGCGGCACACTCACCGATACTACATGCATCTTGCATGTGTCTGACTACAATGATTCCTAATCAGAAGATGCTGTACACAGGTTTATGTCGATATTAGTTCGATGGTCATACTGTTCTGCCTGATCAGGGTATGCCTTTGTTGGTGGTTGCGCTGTAATGCACAAACCTGATCACTTGGTGCACACTTCCTGAAATCTGGTTTTGCAGGACAGAGCGGATAAGGTTATGGTTGTGTGTGTGGGAGGGGGGGGGGGCACATCTGTTAGTTATAATAAACACACTAACTTTGGTTTTCCTAAGAATCACTTATTACATGTTACCTAAAAAGGATCAAATTAAAACAACACTGCTGAAGGCCTAGTTAAGATAACTCGCGATACCTCCTGGACTGAAGGCCCAAACCCCCACCAAAAACCAGAGCAGCTGAAGGCCTGAACACAAGTTGTAAAAATTATTTTAAAGAATACACGTGGCTGAAGGGCTTGCTTCAAAAAAAAATTCGTGTAAATACTCAGCTGAAGGACACACACAAGGCATTAAACAACTCAGGGGTTAGGACCTGAATAACAAGAATTTCAGATAGAGCAAATTTTTATAAAAAATAGCTTTAAACAAACCAATTTTCTGACTTTAATTTAAGATGGCTGAACGCCTTATTTTAAAATTAAAAGAAACTAAATTAATAGATGGCTGAAGGCCTCACACAGTACATCAGACTAAAATGAAAATCACAATCTAAAACCAACAAAAGAGTGATGTTCAGATGTGTTCCAAGTGTCAGCCTGAGGAGGTAGCTCTAACGTAAGATAAGGTGAGACAGGCAGCCAAGAGTAAGGTTAAATAATCAGATGGCAACCTGAATCAGGGACGGCTGAAGGACCGACCAACTACCTAATCAGTTCCCTTCCTCCCAACCAACAGTACGACAATGGGAAATATCAGCCAAAGAGGAAGATCGCAGCAGCAATACGTCTTCAAAATTGGCGTGTAAAAACAGCCTAGGCACAACAACCACTCTTAAGGAAAAAATAAGAGCAAACAACTAAAAGGCTGCCAGACAGCATCAACATGGCGCAGAAAAACACACTGCTTGGAAACTATGCTAACGACCGGGACAGGTAAGTGGGGCATTAACGGCCCCAAGGCAGAAAATACCGCTAGTGCACTTCAGTGATAAGTAACAACCAATTTAAGTTAAACGTCATACAGGAATTTCTCTGCAAACTTTCACCGACTTCCACACACCATACATTGATGCTAGCCGAAACAGCCCAGGGAGCAACAAATGGCAATGAACGATGTCACAGCACCTCAGGTTTCATAACAGGTTAACTGATCACTCAACTTCAGTGTCTAGGTTCGGTGAGCAACGAACTTTGTAGCTCTCGCAGCTAGCGCCTCACAATCTGACCGCACGTGTACGCCGCCAGTGGTCGCAGCCTGACCTCACCCTGTGAAGACTTCCTCGCTGCTCTGTCCCAACTGACTGACTCAATCCGCATGCAGGCAGCATTGAAATAACTGCTCAGTCAAAACCACACAAGCTACTCATGGTTCTGTGAAACACTTCCACAAACAACTCGAGCAATACTAATACCAGTCGCTGTAGAACAACTAGGAGGAATTACAAGTCGACACATACAAAGAACCCGGAAGCGGTCGACGACCAAATACATATCATCCGATGAGACAATCGACCGACCGACGAATCAAGGTCGGGGCTAGATTTCCCCCAGTGAAGTGATGTGTGCCGGCAACGGTTGGGCGAGTCATGGCTGTCCGGACCACACTGCTGCTCCGTCCCCCACTGAACTCCCACACTCGACGACCACAAATACTATCAGTCACTCCAAAGATAGTATGACAGTGCTCTTGTTGGTAAGCGGTGCGGCTTCCACTCACAGGCAGGCAAGCCAGCAACTTGGTGACGCCAGTAAATCGAATAACAAACGCGACGGCAATACCGCAAAGACAAGCCGTCAAGCAATAAATGACATGAACACGAGCCTCGCACGGCTCATATACTACTGATTAGAAGAAGTTCGATGTATTAACTACTATTTGGGTTACCAAGTGTATCCTAGTGTCTAGACCAGTTAAGAGGACCAAATTGTGATCACCATGCCATTTACTTTTTTGCCATCAGTCTTCTGACCAGTTGGGTGATGGCCGCCCCAAATTTCTCTCCTGTGCCAACATCTTAATCTCAGAGTAGCCCTCTCCTGGATGTATTCCTATCTCTGTTCAAATGGTTCAAATGGCTCTGAGCACTATGGGACTTAACTTCTGAGATCATCAGTCCCCTAGACCTTAGAACTACTTAAACCTAACTAACCTAAGGGCATCACACACATCCATGCCTGAAGCCGGATTCGAACCAGCCATCGTAGCGATCGCGCGGTTCCAAACTGTAGCACCTAGATCCGTTCGGCCACTCCGGCCAGCCCTATCTCTGTCTTCCTCTACAGTTTTTGCCCTCTATATCTCCCTCTATTACAACCCAAGTCATTCCCTGATGTCCTAACAGGTGTCCTATACTCTTGTCCCCTCATTTTGTCCGTGTCATTTACCTAAATGATGCTGCACAGAACCTCCTCATTCCATTCCTCATCTGTCCACTTAACTTTGAATATTCGTCAGTAGCACCACTTCTCAAAAGCTTCGATTCTCTTCTGTTCCAGTTTTCCCACAGCCCATTCTCACTACCATACAATGCTGTTCTCCAAACGTACATTGTTAGAAATTTCTTCCTGAAATTAGGAGTGTTTGATACTACTAAAATTCTCTTGGGCAGCAATGCCCATTTGTCCAGCGCTAGCCTGCTTTTAATGTCCTCTTTGCTCCGTCTGTCATTGGTTATTTTGCTGCCTAGGTAGCAGGCTTCTTAACTTCATGTACAAGGGTTGACTGAAAAGTAATGCCACCTTCGTAACTCTTGCACAGTTGGCTGCATTGGTATGTATCAGGTACTGGCTTGTTCCGTAGCTTGTTCTCTACAGCTCCAGTAGGCGGGAACCCTTAGCATTAAACAGTTGTGCTGTTACAGTGCAAAGTACGGACCCCTGCACAGACGGTCGGTCAATGCGATTTATGCAATGTAAAGTCACTGCAGAAGGTGTCACCCAAAAGGAGATTCATCAGAGAATGAAAGTAGATTCTGTCGATTGTGTTGACGTGAGTACCGTGCTTAGTTGGTCGAGTAAGTTTAAAGATGTTGAGGCGGAAACATCTGACCTGCGTGACAAAGAGTTGGATGCCCTGTGACAGGAATCACCGAATTTCACAAGCAATATGTTGACAGATTATATTAGGACGGTCGTCGTATCACTCAGAGAGAAACTGCAAGCACAATCGGCATTTCACAAGAACGTGTGGGTCACATTATTGCTTTGCTTTGCTACTGAAAGATCTGTGCACGATGGGTACCCCAGATGCTGACTCCTGAAATGAAAGCGCACAGACTTGAAATTTTCCAGGAACTCCTGTCGCGTTACGAGGAAGAAGTTGTCGCCTTTCTCCATTCAGTTGTGACAGGCAACTATACGTGGGTACACCATTACGACCCGGAAACGAAACGTCAGTCTATGGAATATCGACACAAAGACTCACCCCAGAAAAAGAAATTCAAGAGGCAGCCCTCAGCTGGAGAAATCATGGCCACAGTGTTCTGGGACTCAGATGGTGTTATCCGTGTTGATTTCCTTTATCGCGAGACAACAATAAATTCAGAGCGTTACATCACAACTCTGCGAAATCTGAAACGACGGCTAACAAGGGTCTGAAAGGTAAACGGAAATGTTTGCCTGCAGCATGACAATGCCAAACCACACACTTCCCTTGCCACCACAGCAGAACTTCAGAGACTGAATATCACCACCGTATGGCGTCCTCCGTACAGTCCAGATTTAGCACCGTCTGACTTCCATCTGCTCCAGAAAGAGAAAGACGATCTGCGGGGAAATCATTATGCTCCTGCTGAAGACGTTGAGAGAACTGTGAAACTATAGATGCGGAAACAGAGTGTCAGCGTCTTCCGTGACAGCTTCAGAAAACTTTTTCATCGTTGACAGAAATGTATCTAATTGGCTGGTTATTATGCAAGAAAATGAATGTTGGTAATTAAGGATCACATTCTAACTATTATTTCTGCGTTTGATTTATTAAAATATTCCTATCCTAACCCAATTAACAAAGGTGGAGGCAGTACCTTTCATACAACTCTCGTACTTCGTGTCCATCAATACCGATGTCAAGATTTATGCTGCTCTCATTTTTGCTACTTCTCACTTTTTTCGTCGTACTTCGATTTAGCCTTTGTCCATATTCTGTACTCATTACACTGTTCATGCCATTCAATAGATCAAGTAATTCTTCTTCGTTTTCACTCAGGATAGCATTGTCATCAGAAAATCGTATCACTGATATCCTTTCACCTCGAATTTTAATCCCACTTCTGAACCTTTCTTTTACTTCCATCATTGCTTCTTCGATAGGAAGATTGAACAGTATTGAACAGTAGAGGTGAAAGACTATATCCCGATCTTACACAATTTTTAATCCGGGCACTTCTATTCTTCCCTGCTGCCTCTTGTACGTATTGTATATTATACGTCTTTCGCGAACACCATGCACCATTTTCCAGGTCGACAAATCCTATGACATGTCTTGATTTTTCTTTAGTCTTGCTTTCCTTATGAACTGCAGTGTCAGAACTGCGTCTCTGGTGCCTTTAGCGTTCCTAAAGCCAAATTGATCATTATCTTCCACATCGTCAATTTCCTTTTCCATTGTTCTATATAACATTTTTTTCACCAACTTCGTGCATGAGCGGTTAAGCTGATTGTGCGATAGTACTCGCACTTGTCACCTCACGCAGTTTTCGGAATTTTGTGAAAGACATTTTTTCGAAAGCCAGATGGTATGTGGCCATACTCAACATTCTACACACGACCATAAATAGTCGTTTTGTTGCCGCTTCCCTAAATGATTTCAGAAATTCTGATGGAATGTTATCTACCCCATCTGCCTTATTTGATCTTAAGTCGTTCAAAGCTCTTCTAAATTCTGATTCTAATAGTGGAGTCCCCATCTCTTCTGAATCGACTCCCATTTCTTTTTCTATCAAATCAGACAAATCTTCCGCCTCATAGAGCTTTTAGTGTCCTGTTTCAACCTATCCACTCTCTCGTCTGTATGTAAGAGTGTAGTTCTCGTTGCACTCTTAATATTGCCATTCTTGCTTTTAACTCCACGGAAGGTTGTTTTGACTTCCCTATATGCTTTCGATAATCATTCCTTTCTCGATTTCTTCACATATTTCATGCAGCCATTTCGTTTTAGCTTTCCTACTCTTCCTTTTTGTTTCATTCCTCAGTAACTAGTATTTCTGTGTTCCTGAATTTCCCCGAACAATTTTTTACTTCCATCTTTCATCGATCAACTGAAGTATTTCTTTCGTTACCCGTTGTTTCTTCGCAGTCACCTATGTTTTTCTTTCCAACTTCTGAGATCGCAGTTTTTAGAGAGGTCCATTCTTCTTCAACTGCACTCCCTACTGAGCTATTTCTTACTGCTGTAACTACAGCCTTTGAGAACTTCAAGCGTATCTCGTCATTCCTTAGTATTTCTGTATCCAATGTCTTTGCACATTGATCCTTCCTAACTACTATCTTAATCTTCAGCCTGCTCTTCATCACTACTATATTGTTATCTGAGTCTATATCTGCACATGGGTAAGTTTTATATTACAGTATATGATTTTGGAATCTCTGTCTGACCATGATGTACTCCTACTAAAATCTTTCCGAATCACCCGGCCTCGTCCAAGTATACATCTTCGTCTTGTGATTCTTGAACAGAATATTCGCTATTAATTTCAATTATCGTTTCTCCTCTCTCATACGTTGTCTCAAGCCCATATCCTTCTGCAACCACTTCTGCTACTCCTTCCCCTACAGCTGTTTGCAGTCCCCCATGACTATTAGATTTTTTCTCCCTTTACATGATGTATTACCTTTTTCAGTATGTTCATATACGTTCTTCGTATTCAGTTAGCGCGTCGGCATGTATACCTGAACTATCGTTGCCGGTGTTGGTTTGCTGGCGATTCTGACAAAAACAACCCTATCACTGAACTATTCACAGTAACACACTCTCCACCCTACCTTCCTATTCATAACGAATCCTACTCTCATTATACCATTTTCTGCTGCTGTTGATATTATCCCTTAGCATCTGACCAGAAATCCTTTTTTTCTTTCGATTTCACTTTACTTTCACGTACTACATCATGACTGAGTCTTTGCATTTTCCTTTTCAGATTTTCTAGCTTCTCTACCACGTTCAACGTTCTGTCATTCCACCCTTCTGCTCGTAGAACGTTATCATTTCGTTGATTATTTAGTCTCTTTCCTATAGTCACCTTCTCACCTTCCCTTGGCAGTCCCCTCCCGGACACCGGAATAGGGGAGTAATCCTGAATCCTTTGCCAATGAAGAGATTATCATGACACTTTTTCAGCTACAGGCCACACGTCCTGTAGATACACGTTAAGTGTCTTTAATGCAGTGGTTTCCATTGCTTTCCCCATCCTCATTACGTTGATCATTGCTGACCCTCTCGCCGCTCCGCCGAACTCTTTCACAAGGCCGTTTGCAGAATGAGGATGACATCTTAATCCGGAAGCCTTGGCCGCCAATGATGATTATTAAAAAAGTTCATCAGTGGTAGGTGCGAACCCGGGAACGAGGGCGTTTTGGTTATGAATTGAAGACACTACCCCTAGACCAGGGGTATACTTTTTTTTTCGTTGACATTGTGTGGAGATTTCCTTCAATGTAATAGTTGAGAAAATAGTTTCTGGATATCAGAATCTTCTTCTGAAGCAAGTTAAGTCGCGTAAGACCGGTACTGTAAAGTTGTTGGACGTTACAATGAGCTGTTGTATTATAAATGTCTCTATGGACCTTGGGTGGATTTATATTTTCAAGAAGCCGAATATTCTTTCTTATTACAATGAAAATATTTTATGTTTTTAGAATTCAAGTCAAGTGATAATTTGCTCTAATTGGAAACTGTATACACATTTGTTCAAAGTCTCCGTTTTATAATTCATGCCATATCTTGACTAGTTGTTGTTTATTTGCTATGTGTGTATATTGTTTGAAGTGCCTTGGCAAGTGAAAAAAATTGTATGTATTTAGCATGTATCCCCTATTTGGTTTCAGTCCTACCATTCCAGCAGACTGCTTACCTATCATACCATCATCCGACTCCAAAATAGGAAGAGGAGGATATTAATGTTTAACGTCCCGTCAACAACGAGGTCATTAGAGACGGAGAATATGCTCGGATTAGGGAAGAATGTGGAAGAAAATCAGCTGTGCCCTTTAAAAGGAACCATCCCGGTAGCTGACTGAAGCGATGTAGGGAAATCACGGAAAACCTAAAACAGGACGGCCGGATGAGTGTTTGAATCATCGTCTCCCTCATGTACGACTCCATTTCAAGTACTCTGTATAATTGTGAATATTTCCACTTTAAAGAGATTAAGTCTTTCTGATAAAATACATTTGATTTGTGGTCCCAGTACGTTACCGCTCCCCAACCACTTCCCTACCGCTTCAAAACCACTGACAGAAACCACAGTCAAAAGGGCATGAAGCAACGTAAGTTGTGTAGTGAAACGGTTGTCCAAACAATAACAACAAAACTAGATACAATTCATCAACGAACAGGAGAAAAAGTGAGTATATTCTGTTAAGGGAAAAGAATCCATAAATAACAAATAACAGTTATCCATACCGAAACCTCACAAAAGTTTATACCGAATTTAAAAGATCATTCTAAACACACTAACTACAAAAAAATACGTGTGGCAGGGAAACAGAAACCAGTAACAACTTAGGAAAGCGGAATAGAGCATTGGTGAGCCTGAAAAGGGGCACTGGACACCGTTTTACTGGAATGTAAATCATAAAAATGTGTTTCTAATTGAAAATGTAAGGGTGCCAATACCCTAACATCCCTTTGTTTCTCCTGATGTGACCACAGGTCGTGGAAAACTGCAAACGAATGGTAAACTTGTAACACTCCCTGTTGTAATCTTACTGACTTATCCCGCTCGATCGGGATCTGATAGCAGCCCAAATAGATATTAATTAATGTGACCGTGTACCTAATGGGGCTGGCAATCGGATTGGACTGCTACGGAGTTGTTACATTCCATTTTGTCCTCCTCGAATGCTGTAATAATGAAATGTCTGGTGCCAAGAAGAACGACAACACAGCTTCATTAATCAACAACCTATATTCATCACAAAAACACAGGTCAAAGGAGACAGCCACTGCCTTCGTCGTATAGAATTAATAACGGCTAAAATCAGCACAGGCCCTTTCGTTATTCATTATCGTCACACGCAATTTCAATCACTGTAATCCAACACTTCAATCCAACACTGCAATCCTACACTGCAATCCAAATGATGCGGTAGACGCGTAATTACAAATATCGGCACAAAAATATCACTGAATCACACTAGTAATAATACTTTTTCACTTTCCCGTACATTTCTAACACAAAGGGGTTAAACCACGGCGATGGCCACTCCCTTTGTCGGTACGGTCTTGCATTCCAGCAACAGACCTCCACCCGGCTTGGCCCGCAGCGCTACCACACTACTACTATCTCAACACTCGCTCTCGCTCTCGCCACCCGACGCACACTATCGATTGTTGGTCCTGTCGACCTGTGCTGTCGCAAAACTTATAGTAAGGGCCTACGGACCCCTTACATCCCCGCCCTCGAAAACTTCTTTGAAGCCACAGGCGTAAAAGAATCGGCTAGGGAATTAGACATCACTACATATGAACAAAACACACAGTGCAAATAAGTAGTGAAATTACAATCACCAAGAAAATCCTTGACTCCGGTAGTGGGCTGCCTCTACAATAATATTGTACAAAACGTTATTACATCTCAAAAATATGGCATTGTCCAAATAACACACAACATCAATCCTACTTACTTAACATAGCATGGTAAATATTTTTTTATAAACTTATCTTATCAAAAATTTCCAAAAACTTTTCACTTTCAACGGTTTGTACGAGTCATTCACTACATATCTGTTATAACTTGCTATAGCAAACACAAGAAAAGAAACTAGTTGCATGCCAGCTACCCCTTTGGTATGCCGTCCTTTCAGCGGGGTTCATGCCGTCCATACCACTATCACTCTAATTTATAACTCACTTGGCCAACACTTATAAAAGTTAAGGAAGAAATTCACAACTTGTTCATTACAGATTCCATAAATTTGAAAGCTACATTGTACCACTAAGCATGTCTTACATAATTAGTTGCAACACTACAACTAATTTGGTCACCCAATGAAAAATTTTAAACTACTGATCATTTCATTTTGCCAAACATCACTTCCATATGTGAATTGTTATCAAGAAAGCTTAGATGAGAGGTACAATATCTCCTGTTATATTCACACTAATTTAAATCCACTATATGGATATTTGTCATTCATTACTCAGTGCCAGAATTCTGCTTCTAAAGCTTGACCTATGTATAACCATAATTGACTCTGATAGCTAATTGGATACATGAATTACTAATTACTCATTAGTTACACTTTGTTTTATCAGCATACTTCAGATAAACATGTATACCTACAAATAACTTGCAAACAGATGTTGCTCATGTGCTAATGACATACTTCAATA
The DNA here is from genome assembly GCF_021461395.2 of Schistocerca americana. Lineage (NCBI taxonomy): Eukaryota > Metazoa > Arthropoda > Insecta > Orthoptera > Acrididae > Schistocerca > Schistocerca americana. The sequence goes on from NC_060123.1 coordinate 105,625,691, forward strand.
TTTCAAACATCTCATACTCCATACTCTTCATTACACATAACTTAACACCAACTTCAACTGCAAATACATATATATCTTCAACCTATATCAATCCTCCATATACTTCAGTACTTCAAACCTCTCATACTCAATATACATCATTACACATAACTCCCTCAACTTAACAGCAACTTCAACTGCATATATATCTTCAACCTACATCAACTCTCCATATTCGCTGCAATGACCACATAAAAATGCTACTTCAGGCCCCTTAGCCTCTCCATTCATCATATTTCACATCATTTATCCGAACAACTATCTCCTTGTGTATTTGTTTCTTTATATGTTCATCTACTTACAAGCTGATACATTACTTCAATTTTCTTACAACAGTTTGACCTTTTCATGCCTCATAAAACAACTCTATAAGATTACCCAAATTCTTGTTTAACCAATTAGCTTACCACGACATTATGTAAACATTCGCTCTCTGATATGGTTCTCATTTTATTCCTTCTGCCATTATTAATTTTGGTTATTTACTCACAGTAAACTGAGCTTTTTTTAAGTTATTGATTCTCTGACATCTCACACTCTACATCAACAGCAACTACTACAAATTTACTACATGGTTCCTGACTGAATTACTTGGATGACCACTACCAATCCTAACTACTACACTAATTTTCTTAACCTAAGGATAGAGAAAGATGGTAGAGGAGTGAAACTTGAAATTAGAAATAAAGTCTCACCCAGCTGGGAGTGTACCAGTCGCCACTTGGTATACCAGCAAAAGAGTTGCTAGCTCCCTACACCTAACTTTCTTTAATTTGTACCTCTTCCTCATCTGGGTTATCCCTGTCCTCGTGTGAGTAGTACCTTTTTATGTTTTCCACATGTTCCTTACCATGCACTCTCTTTGTCCGTGCATACTCCAACTCCACAGTGTTAGGATGACCAATTTTTATAATCCTGTATGGTCCCATATAAATGTGGTTGAATTTATTTATTTCAGGGTTTATTTTCTATGATTTTGCATGAACCTTAGTCCCTTCCTTCTTCTTGATTCCCCAAGTGAAGGCCTCGCCTTCCGTTGCAACCCTCTGATTATCCTCTTCTCATCACATGGCTATAGCATTTCTCAGATTGACAGCCAGTTGGTTTTGCCTATCTCCTATCCACTTAACCGCATCATTATATTGTTTCTGCATCTGCGTTATCTCGGCGATTCCATGATCACAATTCGTTTCCACTTCGTTGATTCATTCTCCCAATTCGGCTTTCGTTTCTTCAATTTCGTCTTCCATCTTTTTTGTTAACGTTCCTTCCATCTTCTCCACGTCCCCCTGGACTTGGTCTATGCTCTTCTGTAGCTTCCTCTCTCTCTTGTCGATGTTCATCTTCAGTTGTTCTTGTAACTCCTGCATTTCCTTCTTCAGATTACATTCCATTTTCATTTGCGATGTTTTGATCTCTTGTAAACCTTTCTCTAATGATGTGTTAGTTCTTTGTAAACCTTTCTCTAATGATGCGTTAGTTTCTTGCAAACCCTTTACTGATGCGCTATTCTCCTTTATCAAGTCTACCAACATCGACCACTTATCTGCATCCTCTGAAACTGACTTATTTCTCATCGTTTGTTCCGGTGTTTTGGGATAACTAGTTGAGTGTGCTAATGGGCTATCTAATGATACTCCATAATCACTGATTCCCGAATCTTCCCTGTCTTCCTGTCCTATCCCTTTCCTTTCAACTATTGCCTCACAAACCTGCTTATCCTCAGTAGACATGTTTGGTTATTTTTAACACACAGGAAAGTAATATAGAATAACCTCTAGTAACCCAAAACACTCCTAATTACCATGAAACTAATCAAACAGTACCTGAAGTATTTTTCAATTAATCCCTAAATTGATGCAATATGCAGGAGCATCGAACATAACAACTCTCAAAACCTAATCACTTCAAATATCAATTTTCACATACACAGCTTATGTAAAATGTTTTAAATAAGATAAATCATATCATTCGTAAAATCTATACATATAAAATCCCCCAAAACCATAAGCATATCTGTATTACTATCATTTAGACAGCGCAGTATGCATAAATAAGTATGCTCAATTTCAGAGTATTTTTCGCAAACTTTTCGGAAATTACTGCAATTGGGCACGTTTCCTAACACGCAATTCAGTTTACAAACGTTTATTTACCGCAAAAACCGCACATTGCAATTTAATGTTACGTCAACCAGTCGTCTCCACTCACCAACCGACGTTACCACGAGTCGCGATGTTTTGACGTTTGAAGTGGGCGTGGCGCTGTACTGCCGCTGGAACCGCGTGAAGTCGCGCTGCTCGCTGTGGCTGGGCGTCGTAGTTCTCCGTCGGCCACTACATGGCGCTGCAGGCGGGCGTAGTGTGTAGTTCGGCTGCTAGATGTCGGGACGGCGCTCGGTGTAGTGCGTCTGTGCTTGAACTACTCTTAGCACAGGTAGTTGGGATGATGTGTGAAATCACCTCGCAGATTGGAGCTCTTTGGCACAACTGCTACATGGGTCTGTGTGACGTCACTCAACAATTTGTCGCCACACGAATTGTCGTCCACATAACAGTTTATGGGTCCGCATGAAGCTGTCTGAATTTCACTATTCAAAAAGCAATTTCAGCCACGATATTACTATTAAACACTTCTGTAAAGCTTTCGTGATGAATTCTTAGTTCGTTTTGTTATAGTAATGTTCACACGTGCCTATCTTTGGTGTTCACTTTTCACAGTTTTTCGTTCGGATTTACGCATTTGCACATTATAACACAGTATATTGACACTATTATTCTCATCTAAAATGGCAAGAAAAAGTTTAGTCACAATCGTAAGATATTATTACTTCGTATTGTTCAAAAATGCACTGATTCTTGTCGCGATTTGAAAGTTTATGCTCTGTCCCGATTCAACATTGAAAAATATTTTCTTCGCGTTAAATAAGATAAAATTACCTATTGTTCTTTGCGATTCGTCCGAAAATTGCACTTGTCCTGTCACGGTCGCCAAGGGTGTAACACTCCCTGTTGTAATCTTACTGACTTATCCCGCTCGATCGGGATCTGATAGCAGCCCAAATAGATATTAATTAATGTGACCGTGTACCTAATGGGGCTGGCAATCGGATTGGACTGCTACGGAGTTGTTACATTCCATTTTGTCCTCCTCGAATGCTGTAATAATGAAATGTCTGGTGCCAAGAAGAACGACAACACAGCTTCATTAATCAACAACCTATATTCATCACAAAAACACAGGTCAAAGGAGACAGCCACTGCCTTCGTCGTATAGAATTAATAACGGCTAAAATCAGCACAGGCCCTTTCGTTATTCATTATCGTCACACGCAATTTCAATCACTGTAATCCAACACTTCAATCCAACACTGCAATCCTACACTGCAATCCAAATGATGCGGTAGGCGCGTAATTACAAATATCGGCACAAAAATATCACTGAATCACACTAGTAATAATACTTTTTCACTTTCCCGTATATTTCTAACACAAAGGGGTTAAACCACGGCGATGGCCACTCCCTTTGTCGGTACGGTCTTGCATTCCAGCAACAGACCTCCACCCGGCTCGGCCCGCAGCGCTACCACACTACTACTATCTCAACACTCGCTCTCGCTCTCGCCACCCGACGCACACTATCGATTGTTGGTCCTGTCGACCTGTGCTGTCGCAAAACTTATAGTAAGGGCCTACGGACCCCTTACAAACTGCGTAAATTATTTAACTATCCACAAAATCTGCTTAACATATTTCTTCATCTAAATAAGGTCTGTATTTACCTGACGAAAAATAAAGGAAAAACCCACTGAGAATGCCACAACGATGGCGAAACATATTTGGGTGTAAAAGCAAAACGATAATCGTGCACTTGGACAAAGTTACAATTGTCTTTAAATTGTTATTAATATTCTGCAAGCATAGGTACATAGCTTATAAATCCAATACGATAAATCGCTAGAGCGTCTCTATGAGGTGAAGTTGATAGTCTGATGGTGATTTTTGTTATCAGAGGCTGCAGTTAAAGAGGGAAAGTACTAGAAAACCCGATAATTCATCATCGAAAGAAGTGCTTTGGTGAACGCTTTTCGACCGATTCTTCAGTGTTGTTCGTCAGTCTGTAACCAATACGAGGTAGTATTAATTGAAGATGTGGAGAAGATCCAACGACAAGCTACAAGTTTAGTCAAGATTAAGCACGAGCCCTTAGCATAGATGTTTAATAAACAACAGTGGCAGAAACAACAGAAGAAGCGTTGTGGAACACTGAAATGGAAGACCTTGAATGCGAGGTCGGAAGTTCAATCTTCAGTGTGGCTCATTTGAATGTGTTGTGCTAACAATAATGACGGGAAAAAAATGAGTCTCTTCAGAGAGTTGTTTTGTCATCTTTGGTTTTGGTGCTCCGGTGTTTGGAGGATTGGCCGACTAGGTCGTTTCCAGGGGACGCCCGATTGCTTGTTGTTCGAGTGGTGAACGCAATCTTCGTGGAGGCTCCTGCAGTGTTTTCATTGAAACTACTGAAGAGCCCGCCACCAAGCCCGCCGCAAGGCGGCTATCTCTTTGGGAAGAAATGGTCCCACACTCCACAATGGAACTACTTGAGGAGGGATCTGCAGGATTTCAACTACCTTTTGCAACTTGGAGGTCATTAAACCGGCTGCGCACTGGAGTAACTGGGTGCAAATCAAACCTATTTTAATGGGGTTATAGTGATGGCGACAGGTGCGAATGCGGATCAATACAGGACTTGGACCACCCACTAATCTGCCCAGATATGTCTATAACATGCACTAAAGATGATATTTTGAAAGTCAAAGACAAAGCGATCTACGTTGCTAATTACTGGGAAGGGAAGATATAATTGGTGCATGCGGACACGGAAGAAGAAGAAGAACGGGAAAAAAATTAGCTGCTAAAGATTCACCACCCACATCAAGAGGCTGGCAGAAAACGAGTGTCCAGGAGATCATCCCTCTATAGAATTTATTTATTGCACTTCACAAAACTGACTTAGTTGACGTTCAGGAAATTAAAAAAAACATTAACTTGTACCTAGAACACCAAATGAAAAATGCTGCACCATCAATATCAAAGGCTACCTCCTTCGGAGGTCCGTGCAGGACGTTTAATTTAGGTATCCACTCTCCAATAATGCTCGTAGAATCACATTAGCGTAACGGGGTCATGAAATAATGGAATATGATGCAATGCAACCGAATGCGGACTGTGTGTCGTGGAGCTTATCATGAACTGGTGGTCCTTTAAGGCGTAGCTGCAGAGACTGCGATGATAGGTTTTAAAGGCAGCGAAAAAACAAACACCCAGAGGCGGAATGTGTCCAGTGGTTCCAGGAATTATGAATAGGAATGTCACACACTTTTCAGAAGGGATAGTTTGCTATAAATGAGTATGATATTTATACACAGACCAGGAAAGAATCTCAGGTGACAGAGCACCTCCAACTTCTCGCAGGACAATAAATAACTTTCCAGACATTAACCATCCAGGTGAACAGTCGACATAATTGTATACGAAAGCGTTAAGACATTGATGGTAGTTGACCTTGATGCAACTACCTTGGTACCTCTAATTTCCAGGCTTCGTTTCACATGCATTTCCTCCTAAAATCCCGATGGATCACAGTTGAAAACTAATTGCTAACTCAAATGGTTCAAATGGCTCTGAGCACTATGGGACGTAACATCTATGGTCATCAGAATTGCTAACTGATCGACGGGATAAGTAGATTTATCCCTCTACAAATTTCCTGGCCGATTCTGCGGTTTCCATTTCAACGCCAAGTTAATATTTTGCTTGAAATTTCGTTACCTTGCGTCTACCAATTCTGAAACACTGGTTGAAGTTATGCAACCACCCACTGTTCCCCTTGAAATCGCTGTAATATATGTCACACGCAATGTGATGTGCATAACGTAGTAAGCCACTATCATGCATATCCTGTGAATTGTATCGACCATTCCTGAAACGAGCAAACACCAGTTCTTGTAAAAAATGCCCCTCCTCGTACCTTGAATATCCTTAATCTTTCTTATGTACTACACGATCATATTTGCTGGGACTTACATGAAACCAGCTCATAACTGTTTTTTTACTATGCTGCAGATGACCGTCTTTCCACCTAATTATTTTTAATTCTAGTTCCTTGGACAACGATTTATTACATTTCGTTGGAAATTGGATTTTTGGCTCCCTATCCGACAAGGACAAAGAACTACATGGCTCGACAACTGTTTAGTGCGTACGTATCGTCATGTCTTACTCCCCACGTACACTGTCCGCACAGTCCACGGTATACTTCTCCACACATTCCACTGACTCATCATCTGTCACTTGTTCCTCACTCCGCGAAATTTCTTGCTTTCCATTCTAACGAAATGTCTATTTCGGCAACTCCTATTGCATTTGTGACGCAGTGTTTGCTTTGTATATGTATGCGATTGCTCCGTTTTGCATGAACATCATTAACACAGTAACACCTTTGTGAGTTAATCGCTGACTAAGCTGTTCAATTAAGCTCCATAGCCTCATGGTGTGCTCACTATTGGATATCTTCATTTCCATCCTGTGTTGCCATTAGCAGCCGACATTGTGGTTGCATAGTTGACAATATTGGAGCGTCCAATGCCGTAAACATCCCTTTCCTCTCGCACCCCACATTCAAGGGGTTCCAAGTTGGAACGTGATAATGTATTATATTCTTCATTTATATCAATGAGAAAGCTATTAATCGGAGCAGTATCAAAGCCTTCTCATGTTTCTCTTATGAACTGCTACCCTGAAATTGATGGCGAAATCCAGTGGACCAGAAACCCCTTTGAAGAAGGTTACTGAAAACAGTTGAAAATGTCATCAAGTGAAGGAGACTCGTTAAAGAATCTATCATGACACCAGACTCGAAAATCGTTATTTAAAACAACACCATTGGTCTCGTGTTGGATAATTATTCCGCAAGACTATCCAGCAACTGCCGAAAATTGCACTGATACATTTCATGGGCTTTCCGACAACCAGTCTATGTGAACAAGCATTCTCAACTGTACCTTTTTTTTTAAATATAAGCACACAAATAGATTGAACGTAGATACTGATCTAATGTTAAAATTAACAACTTTTAATCGATGTATTAGTGTGTGGGTGTGTTTCTAATCTTTAATTGTATATTTAGTTACTGAGCCTCTAAGCTTTTCCAGTTACTAAATAGATGGTCGGAACGCTAAAGATGGTGATTAGCGTGATGCAAAGGAAGGAACTTACACAGTTTACACAAGATGTACGGTATAACTTATAAGCGTAATTCTTAAGTGTTACGTTTAGTCTAACCCCTAAGATTTCGTATTGCATAATCAAACTAGGAAAAACATGCAAATCGAATTGTAAAGCAGCCTCACATCTGGACACCAGCTACAGAGAAAATAAAAACTTCACTTATGTTGCACCTCGACGACCTAAAAAGGACTCAATGAGTGCCATTGTCACAATGTAGGAATTCCAACTATTTTTGTGACTACCGGAGGCCTGTGGAAAGCTTAAGGTCAGGCTAATACATTACTCTCTTATCACTAATTGTGCCTTGTGTGTATGTGTTGTAAGTAGGCTGTTTAGTTTTTTTTTATTGGTAATGCCACGTAGCGCTCTGTATGAAAATCAATGGTTGTGCTGTGTGCAGTCTGTGGCTGGGTGGCATTGCTGGAATTTGCTATTGTAGTGTTGGGCAGTTGGCTGTCAACAGCGCGTAGCGTTGCGAGTTGGAGGTGTGCCGCCAGCAGTAGTGGATGTAGGGAGAGATATGGCGGAATTTTGAGAGCGGATGATCTGGACGTGTGTCCATCAGAGACAGTACATTTGTAAGACTGGATGTCATGAACTGATATATATGCCTATCAGTAGTTGGTGCCTTCAGTAGTTTGAATCTCTTATTTAGCTGGCAGTAGTGGTACTAGCTATATTGCAGTAGTTCGAGTAACGAAGATTTTTGTGAGGTAGGTGATTTGTGAAAGGTATAGGTTAATGTTAGTCAGGGCAAGTCAGACTGCGTTGCGCTAAAAATATTGTGTGTCAGTTAAGGCACAGTCACGTATAATTGTTCAAAAGGGGACGTTTCAGTGTATGTATTGAACTGGGGACCTAGATACGGCGGAGAGGCGTCGTCCTCGCCGTAGCCCTTAGTGGTACACAAAAACACAATAGGCTACGGCAGTCCACTCTCCCCATCACCGCCCCACACCGAAATCAGGATTACTGTGTGGTTCGGCCCCCAGTGAACCCCCAACCCCCCCCCCCCCCCCCCACCACCCAACCCCCCTTCCCTCGGGACCGTCTCATTCCAGACGAGTGTAACCCAAATGTTTGCGTGTAGAGGTGGTAGAGTAATTATGGAGTACGCGTACGTCAACAGAGTGCTTTCTGCCTATGCCATAAAGGATTCACCAGTAATTTAGGAAAATTATTCAGAACTCATATACACACATCAAAAAAAAAGTTTTGCATCACCCCAGTTCCCGGAACTCTAGAAGATAGACGTTGTTTGTGGATGTTGTATCACAGATACAGTCCCTTTGACTATTCAGAGGTGTCACTAAACGCGCTCAAAGATGTAACAAACCATGCATGAGCAGCGCCAATTAGACGGAGGGGGTCCGACAACCGATCAGTTAAAGCTATTCCACGAGGAAGGAGGTACACGGCTCGTGTTGCCTGTAGTTCAACCATGCCTAGACGGTCAAGACTGCTGTTCGATCGCGTCTGTATTGTTACTTTGTACCAGGAAGGACTATATACGAGGGAAATGTCCAGGCGTCTAAAGCGATTTTGTTGGGATATGGAGGAGATACAGAGAGACAGAAGCTATAGATGACATACCTCGCTCAGGCCGCCCAAGGGCTACTATTACAATGGTTAACCACTACCTATTAATTATGGCTCGGAGGAATCCTGACAGTAACCCCACCATGTTGAATAATGCTTTTCGTGCCGCGAAAGGACGTCGTGTTACGACTCAAACTGTGCGCAGTATGCTGCATGATGCGCAACTTCAGTCCCGACGTCCATAGCGAGGTCCGTCTTTGCAAACACGACACCACACAGCGCGGTACAATTGGGCCCAAACATCCCTAATGGACCGCTCAGGCCTGACATCACGTTCTCTTCGCCGGTGAATGTCGCATATGCCTTCAACCAGACAATCGTCGGAGACGTGTTTGGAGGCAACTCGCCCGGGCACAACGCCTTGGACACACTTTCCAGCGAGTTTAGCAAGGTGGAGGTTCTTTGCTGGTTTGGAGTGGCATTATGTGGGGCAGACGTCCTACGCTGGTGGTCATGTAAGGCGCTGTAACGGCTGTACGATTCGTGAATACCATCCTCCGAACGATAGTGCTAGCACATCGACAGCATATTGGCTAGGCATTCGTAATCATGAACGTTAATTCGTGCCCCCATCGTGCACATCTTGTGAATGAAACCTGCAGGATAACGACACTGCTCGACTAGAGTGGCCAGCATGTTCTCCAGACATGGCCCTTATCGAACATGCCTGGGATATATTGAAAAGGGATGATTGTGGACAATGTGACCCACCAACCTCTCTGAGGGACCTACGCCGAATCGCCGTTGAGGGACAATCTGGACCAATAGCTCCTTGAGGAGCTTGTGGATAGAATGCAACGATGAATATAGGCATGTCCCAATGCAAGAGGATGCCCTACTTGTTATTGGAGGTAGGCGGTGTGTACATCATTCAGGACCACCACCACTGAAGGTCTCGCTGTATGGAGGTACAACATGCAATGTGTGGTTTTCAGAGCAATAAAAAGAGTGAAATGATATTTATGTTGATCCCTGTTCCAATTTTCTTTATAGGTTAGGTGACTCCCGGAACAGAGGTGATTCAAAACATTTTTTGGTGTGAGTGTAATATCGATTGTGCAGTCGTTGGCAAGATTTTACCAAATATAGAAAGCGACCTCACAGACAACATCAAAAGTGTGGAGAAACGTCCCCACACAGTGTAGAGGAGCAGAGCCCTGGTCAAGAATATGTAGGAAGAAAAGCCGTCAGTCCTCAGGAACATCCTATTTGCCTCAGTTGCTTAGGCACGAGAAGTTCATCGTAGCATTGTTTGTCCGTAAAATTGCTTCCTTTTTCTTTTCCAGTGTGTCGAACGTGGCACAGTTTCCGTGCATAATGAAAGACATAGGCTATTATTTTTCTGTTGAGGTACATAAATATCTCACAGGAAAGCTGAATCATTAACCAGTACTGAGAATGTTCTACAATAGGAATGAGTATTACATTGCCCACAACACAGACTTCCCTAAGGGATAGGGGAAGCCTTCTTTGTTGCTTCCTAAAAAGGTTGTTAGGACAGGTCAAAGCATCAATTAGAAGAAGGATAAAGATATCACAAATTTTCTTTTCATTTACGCTGTTAAATGTTTGGGGTTAAGTGGTTCTAGGAAGCGACGGGAAACCTAATTACATTTGCCCCACCAGGGAGTCTCCCGAATGCGAGTCTAGGCCTCTAACCAGCGCGTCACTTAGCTTGGTAAGTAGAGCAGTGGAACAGGTGTACCTACACAGCAGAGGCGCCCCATTTTCAACTCTACTAGTTCACAAATTAAATCTACGAGAAATACTGTAATTGGAACTACTATATCCACAGACCCAGCAGCTGCAGAGGTCTCTCCTGTACGGCTGATATTAATGATTTCATCATCTCAACAATTTATCCATTTATTTATGTGACTACATTGCCGAATCAAGGTTTTATTCGCAATAAAGAAGGTTGAAGGTTAGAGAGAGGCAAAGAGATGGACATAAAGGGGGAGGAGGAGAAACTGTACAAAGAGTGGGTGAGGGACATAATCCGAATAGTTATAGCGTAGTTCATGACTGCTTTGGTACCACTAAAAGTTTATCACTTTGTATAGTATCTGATACGCAATATGTAATGGACAAAAGTTAGGAAGTATCAGCAAATTATGGTTCACCTTAAATTATAATTAACTGAAAGTTAAAGTTACTTACAAAACTTGATATTGTGAATTAACATAGTGTAGTGAATTTCAACAAAATTTATAATTTCATTCTCATAATTGCATTTTTACTTTCGAGTGGGAGTATTAGGATAAATATCTTTGTTGTACATAAATCAGTAATTAGTCACCAGTAATCGTAAATTTCAGCTTACCTAAGAAATAGACTTTTTGAACATTTATCAGCCCTCTGATGTATTTAATATTACTTCTACACTTAATGTATCATGTCAATAAAGAAAAACCAATTAGATCAGGTATAATTTATTTTTTCATTAACTACTCTCGAACAGTCTGATGCAAACACTACTGATTTTCGGTCATACTGATGCTACAAAGTTATTCCAGAACTTTAACCTGAAATTCTGTTTTGGACAGTACCTCATTTAATGTTAGGAATAAAATTCAACTGAAACCAAGATGTAGTAATGATTTTACAATAGGTATTGTTACTGTAGCTTCATAATCAAATTTCCACACAAAAGTCAAAAGAATAATCTTTAGAAATATATCGAGAATGAATAATCGTCTACTGTCTTTAAAACTATAGTAACAGTTTTTTGTAAATATTAACGTTTTTGATAAATCGCTAAATGTAATTGTTTCTGACAATAGGCCGAAGAACATATATTGTTGAGACAGGGTATATATTGAGTGGTGCAAAGCACGTGAGGACAGTCGCAGTTTGGCCAATGTAATGAAGCAAAGGCCGCAACAGTTTATTAGTGAACATCTTTGTACAACGCTTACACACGTTACATTTTGTGTTAAAAGGATTCGTAACTGTGTTGGAATGTTTTATTTTAACGCACAAGTTCTCATCACGACCAAAAACAGGGCAAAACTGCAACATGCGTCTCCTAATTGACTTTGTTGGTGGAGTAGATTCGACTGTTCGAAGCCCAGCATTCTACAGCAAAAACTACACCACTCTCATACTACGATGAATCTCTCATACACGATTAGCCAAAACTGCAGTTGGAGTAACATTAGAAGGAGGATACGGACAGAGATAACGGTGATGTGGTGGGGGGGAGGGGGGAGTAAGAGATGGACAGTGACAGAGGTGTCGAGGGGCAGGAGGTGGACAAAAGTGGGGGGGGGGGGAGGGGGGGGAGAGGAGGAAGTGACGGGCAAAGAGAACGGTTGGAGGAGAGCAGGGCGCATATACAACGCAGATACATATTGCGAACTTGCAAAGTATTATCGGGTTCGCTACTTGTGTTATAAATGCGAGAAGTCTACGGCTAGAGTATGAAGGATGTAACTGACAGACCGTGGTCTAATAGGCTCTCTCAGCATCGCTGAAGATTCGTAAAAAAGTATTTCGCATATATGGTTTTATAGCGACCACTGGAAAAACAAGCAGGCATCGGAAATCGGAAACTGTCAGGCGCAGGTTCCGCTGAGACGCCAGTAAGGAGGTGCACACACACACACACACACATATATATATATATATATATATATATATATATATATATATATATATCGTGCTTGCTACAGCCCTGAGTTTGCTATTTAGTGCAGTAGGAGGTTCAAGAAAAAAGTTTTTGCCTTTTTTCTCATAGAATGCTCAGTGTCTACACGCAGTTTTACTGTGAATTCATAATCTAAGGATAAGTTAATTTTATTTTTCGAGAATAAGTTAAATAATATTTCGATACCTTTATAGACATTTTCATTAAGAATTTACCATTGCAAGTAATACAATCATTCTACATAGTCTGTCTCAACATCTGTGCACTTGGACCATCTCTTGAGGAGACCCCTAATTCCATATAACAAGAATGTTTGTAGCATCTTGTACAGCTACTCCGGTATCACCTTACAACCAAGTCGTCTGAGAGGTAAAAATCATTCCGAAGTGAGTCATGATTGTGCGATGAGGGTTCCAAGTGCTCAAAGCCAAGTATTTCAACACACTGTATTCTGCCGGCAGGTGTATGAGGACGGGCACTATTACGAAACAAAATCGCCTCTCCGCTTCATTTTGATTGTGGTCTTTAGATATCACAGTATCTCACAGTAGTTATCACTAATCATTGTCTTGCTTTCAGGAGTGTAATAACTCAGTAGTTGACAAATACACCCTCATCATATTTTCATCAGAAAGTGAAGATGGATGTTGCTACATATTGCTTTGCCGTCTATTCATTGGTTCCAAATTAAGGGACCACATCTCACCAGCATTTATTCTGTGTCGGAGGTAGTCTTTAATTTTCTTTTCAAAACACGTTAAACTTGACTTCGATACTTCCATACGTCCTCGTTTCTTTACGTTAATTTAAATATTTATGGATGATTTAAAATTATGAATTGTGGTTAAGTTCCATCTCAAGCACAATATCAGTTATGTTACGACAATCATGACTAATCATTCTCTCAACTGTCTCCGTGTTCCTGTTCGTTTTCAAGGTGAAAGGTCTACCCTAATCCTCTTTGTAGCACACTGATGTATGTCTACTGTAAACCTATGCCGACTTTAAATTTTTCGTTCAGTAAAGCACATATCAACGTAGTGTATCTACGTCCTGCAAATGATCTTCGCCACCTAGACTTTCCAGAGTAGGGGACAGTATTGTTCCGTGGGACATATTTCGGAATTTCGGTTCTAGCCTACCCAGAAATAGAAATTAAATATATTTTCTTGGTCCTTTAATTTTTAAATAATGACATTCAATTTTTATGTGTTGCGGTCAGTTCCTGAAATTACGAAAAGTTCTCCGGAAAATTAAGATTTATTCAAATGAGAAAACATGTTCCTAGGTACATCAGTGTTGCACTGAAAATTAAAAGAATAGCAATCATGAAAATCTTATCAGTAATGTATTTAGTCATCGGTCTCTTATATTATTGTTCTTCTACACACCAATAATCAGTAGGTGAAATCAAATTAAGCTGACATATTACCAAAAAACGGCTAAATTTTGAAACTAAGGCCGCTGGGAAATAACACGATGTTTCATTTTCAAGGAAGGTGAGAGTGTTAAGACGTTAATTAAGATCAGTTAATTTATAAATTTTGAAATTCCATGATAGAAGAGCCTCTCCAGGTTGAGGGTGCAAGGTAGTGCACAGCCAAGACTCCTTTCTTAACCATCCACTTGTTATATAACTAACTTTAAGAAATCTGTAACTAGAAAATTAACAGTGATTCCCAGCAGCTTTCGCGCACTACACGGCATATACATATGAGCTCGAAATATTTACAAATGCTGCACAAGAAATAGTTTTAGGCCTAACAACAACAAAAACTGTAGAAAAAGGTGGAAACTATTTATGATTGCTTGTTGTATGTATTCCTTCATGTGCTTTTAAAATCAATCACCAGACTGAAGTACCGACTGAAATATATTATCTGTTCCTAGGCCCACTGTCCTTTAGGTGAAGCACTTCCTCCTATAGTAAACAAATGGCTCCATTCCTTTAGTTTTGCGTATGGACAATTGGAAAATGATAATAAAATTATCTACAATCAGGACGGATCGAGCTATTAACTGATCTAATGCCACTAACGCAAACGAACTGCTTCAAGGTTGAGGCGTGTCATTTTTCAGTCTCAACCGACGGCTTATAGACTACAAAGAAAGCACTACCCTGACCTGTCCTAGGAGAATATGCAATCATGTCTCAACAGTTATTGTCATTTGTGTAAAGATCCGTTCCAAAGAATGTCAGTCATTTCGTCTCAAGAAGACGATTATTAGCCGGTAAAGAAAATTTTATTGGATAATTTTTTATATCTATTTTTATATCTACTTACTTCCTCAAAAATTTCGTGTGCAACCCAACAGTAAATGAAAATTTGCAGAAGTAATTCCAGTAGGTAAACTAGAAATCTTACAAAAGCCGTCAGAGTTTCCATCTCCTGAAATATGAAGAAAAAATTCAGTAGCATTTCTTTATCTTCTTAAAAATATACATGATTTATTTGAAAAACGTATTTCTTCAGATTGAAGGAAACTGATACTTACTGATGAGATCTGAAATAATACGACACACAGAACTAGTACCCCGACTACAAACTGTACTAGTATTACAGGATTTGCCACATTCTCCACGCGTTCTGCATAACTGAAAAATAGGTCATGAGTGGTAAACTTACTTCTCCACAAAAATGAGTAAATTTATATGATACTCTAAACTCACCGAATTATCCTCTGATGATGTTTTATACATTCCAAAAGTCTGTCATACATTGCGTTCTCAGCGGGTCTCTTATTTTCTCCCTCCATCTCTTCCTGTTTTTCACGTTTAATCATTTCTCGCTCCACGTATGTTGGCGATACAGATGTGTTCTCTGGAAAACCTTCTTGTAGATCGCGGACTGCTTTCGGTCTATAGCGAATGTTCGCCAAATGATAATTCAACAAACGTAGTTGAAGCGAAAGGTGATACATAAGGCAGCCAAAGAACAGATCCAGTCCCCAGCTTGTGAAGCAACAGTATCCAATGGTCAAGAAGTGCAACGTTATTATGATTTCGTAGCGCGGCCGTACATTTGCAGTAAACGGGTACCATGCCATCAACGGAAACACTCCGTAGGGAACTTCTATCAAGAAGAGCGCAGGAATAACCATGAAAGTCCAACAGATGAGGTACACTACAACTACTTTAGTGATGAAGGCTGTACGTTGCTTTGAGGTGTCTAACAGTTGTATGACCGTTTCGTCCTCAGAATATTTTGAACGTTGTTGGCTGACAAATGCATCTAGTTCGTTGACAAGGTGGAAGTAGTCACTTTTACGAAACTGGAAATGGAACATCTTGCAAACGTTGGCGAAGAAGGTAGCCATAGCGCAGATATTGAGAACAGCCCTGCTGAAATCTCCAGTGTAGGAACACAGGTCTATAGATTCCAGCACAACGATGTGGCACTGGGTGAACAAAAGCCACGCTGTGTACAGGCCAAACAGTCTCGAGTTCTCTACTGGCCAAAGGCCCGCCATCTGCAGATGAATTACGTTCCAACGCACGACGGAAGTAGACGACAGACTGAACTGAACACTATTTTTGGCGCCCATCACGACGTTCCAAACAGTTTTTTTGTTCTGAAAAAGGAATGTTATTCGTATTCCACAAACAATTTGATGGTTGTAATCTTCGAAATGGCAGCAGTTTTAACTTTCAAATCTCAGATTCAGAAGAAACAATTAAGAATGCTCCTTTTGATTAACCCTATTCCCATCGTTTCTAACTTTAACACGCAATTTATTTGGCCATTTTGCTGTGCGTCTACACACACAACTACTCCCAGAATGTGTTCATGTACAGGAAAGAAAATTATCAAAAGTTAGAAAGTCTGCTCCAGTCTTTCTTGATGATATCCAAGACTGTAGCCAAGTGGATGTTATCACCTACCCCACTACGTCAACCAAGCTTTCTCACAAGTCTTTCTTTGTTATGTTGGCCATTTCTATACGTTAGAATCTATTTGGTGTCCAGTGAGATCAGTTTTGTGGCCCTTCTTTCCTGACGTTTAATTGTCACCGTGTTATAAGAGTATCCTCCATATATATATATATATATATATATATATATATATATATATATATATATATATATATATATATATTATCAACAATTGCTGCTGGGTCATGCTGGTGTAACGAAACACTTTCCTTCTGTAAACGCCCTCATCATAAATGGCAAAGGAGCATGTAGAGTTTCAGGCTATCGTCTAGCGATTTAGATGGAAAGCTGACCCTAAATTCGGAACATGTAGCTATGATCAACGCCGCGAAGGTGGAAACTGTAATTGGAGCTATTGCATTTCAGACAGGGGATCTACACACTTAGGAAATATGTCAGGCAAAAAAAAAAGTGCAGTGATGATCTCTCCAGTGGCAAAAGATTCAGGAACAGACCTCATATTCCTCTCTGCCACCGAGGCACTGACCTGTTTCCGTCCAGCGCCGTCTGTTGGCAAATCTGCACTCGTTTTCGGTTTCAGTGAAATACCTTGTCACTTCAGGTTACTTAACAATAAAGTCAACATGAAGTGTGCGGATCCAAAATCGAAGCGGCTGCAGGGGAAATGTGCAGAAATAGAAAGCAAATGGTCGTTGGATCCGCAGACTCGGAGGTGATAGCCGCTTGTACATGTAGATATGGCGATACTGTCGCTTACACTACGTACAAAACGGCACTGCATTGGCGGAGGTGTAATTTATACTCAAGTGATTCCTGTGAATGTGGTTTCCGACGTGATTATGGCCGCACGACAGAAATTCACAACTTTGAACGCGGAATTGTAGTTGGAGCTAGACTCATGGGACATTCCAATCTGGAAATCGTCAGACAATTCAGTATTCCAATATCCACTGTGTTAAGAATTTGCCGAGAATACCAGATATCAGGCATTACCTCTTATCACGGGCAAAGCAGTGGCCGACGGCCTTCTCTTAACGACCAAGAGCAGCGGCGTTTTCGTTGTTAGTACTAACAGACAAGTAACACAGAGCAAAATAAGCTCAGGAATTAACGTAGGATGTACGACGAACGTATCTGCTAGGACAGTGTGCCGAATTTGTAATTAATCGACTATGACGACCGATGCTAATGCCTTGCTCTTCTGTGCACACGACCACATCGGTTTGACTGTACACGACTGGTGGCCTGGTGAAATGAGTCCCTATTACAGCCGGTAAAAACCGATTGTAGGGTTCGTGTATGGTGCAGATAACAAGAAGCGATGGACGGAAGTTGTCAACAAGGCACTGAAGAAGCTGATATTGGTTCCATGATGATGTTGTCCGTGTTTACATGGAATGGACTCGGACCTCTGGTACAAACGAACCAATCGTTCACTGGATATAGCTGTGATGTTCGGCTACTTGGACACCAATTGCTGCCATTCATGGACTTCATTTTCATGATTGATCATGCGCCATATCACTTGCCCGCAACCGTTCGCGGTTGATTCGAAGAACATTTTAGACAATTCGAGCGAATTGCTCCAAATGAAGATTACCATCTACCATTTATGAGGCACAACCGTGAGGTCAGGTCGTGCACAAAATCCTGAGCCAGCAACACCTTCGGAAATGTTGACGACTGTAGAGACAGTATAGTTCAGTATTTTTGCAGGGGACTTCCGACAAATTGTTGAGTCAATACCACTTCGAGTTGCGGCAGTACGCCGGATCAAAAGCGATTTGACACGGTGGAGGGGGAGATGGGGGAGGGGGGTATCCCATGACATTTGTCACGAATACGTATAGCATTGGAGGCGCGTACGAGGTTCACGAGCCGTATGCGGCTCTTGCACCAGTGTAGTGCGGCTCTTGAAATGCAGTATATAAACAAATCAAGTATAAAACTAATAAAATTTTAAAAAGCAAAACGTAGATACACGCTTATATAAAGCTGCGTCCACGCCGACGCCGACGCGCCGTGCCGCACACATACGCGCGGTGCTGAGTAGCAGTAGACGGCGCAGGGCCGCCCAAGTTGGAGCTCAGTGTTCGTAGTACGCAACAATGTTGCTGTGTGTGTGCACGTGCGCAAGCAGTTCCGAATGGAATCGAAGAGGAACGCCATTCAAACCACACGAACGAACAATTTCCTCTGATGCACCGACAAAGCGCGGAAATTATTCGTTGTTGCACTGGTGGCGCTATTTGCCATCGACGCCTGCTGCGCCATTATGCGCCGAACCTCTTTGGCGGCGTGCGCAGACGCGACTAAAGACAAAAATAACACTTTGTTCTGACTGACAAATTTGACAGCTCTACGCCGCGCAGCACCGGCCTTGCAACAGCACGGATCGAAAAGCGACATTTAGTTGCCGGCCGCATTTGTAGCTAATAAAATGGTTATTTTGCTACCTGCAGTGATATTTTTAAGTAAATTTGTGAGTAATTTTGGTGTCCTAACATTTTCAGTGCTGTCTTCGAAGCTTAAATACGAAGAAGAGAACACAAGTTTTGATAAAGTTCGGGAAGAGCAATTCATTTTTGTAAAGAGGGGCGCTAAAGCAATGTGTCACAGTGCCGTGCCACTAATTTCAAAAGCCATTATGACACTAACTGCAGAGGTTTCAGGAAATACTTCCCTTTTGGTTCTCAGTCAGGGGAAGCTAACTTGTCGTCATTAAAGGAAAAATGTCAAGGACTCAGGAGGATTATATCAATGTTTACCAGGAAAGCAGATTTAATAACCGAACCTGGCTTCGTCTTGACTTCTAGTATTGTAAAATCAAAGAAACCTTACACAGAGGAGCAATTGTAAAGTTCAATGTTGCACAAATTGTTTATGTTTTAGACACATAAAGTAAGGAACACCAAAATTTGGTTGAACACTTGCCTCCTTCTAGACATACAATTGTGCGTGACTTATAAGGAAGTGACGGCTCAGCAATGGAACAGCACTCAGATATATAAGATCCTGCCATATTTGTAAGATACGTAACACGTGACTTGGAGGTAGTGCAAGAGCTATTAGATGTCGTTACATCGAAGGATAATACTCGTGGTTGTGACATTAAAAGCCGGCCGCGGTGGTCTCGCGGTTCTAGGCGCGCAGTCCGGAATCGCGCGACTGCTACGGTCGCAGGTTCGAATTCTGCCTCGGGCATGGATGTGTGTGATGTCCTTAGGTTAGTTAGGTTTAAGTAGTTCTAAGTTCTAGGGGACTGATGACCACAGATGTTAAGTCCCATAGTGCTCAGAGCCATTTTTGACATTAAAGAAGCCATGGATGGTGTTTTAGTGAAGAACTCAGTGCCCGATGATGCACAGTCTAAGACAGATAAAACCAAGGTTTGTGCGGCTTTCAAATCCTTAATTTCAAATTGTCCACTGTATTTTTTTTTAATACAGAACGTTTAGCCTCTCAATGTCTACCATATCTCCGTGTTATGAAGGTGTTGCTAAACGCCGTGAGCAACATCCGCTCAAATGCCAAATTACGCCAACTGTTCAAATCCTTCATAGACAAAATCAACAACGATGGGTCATGGTATTGTTGAGTGAGATGGCTGTCAGCAGGTAATGTCCTAGACAGATTTTTTCCGATTACTGGATCCATATTAGAAATTTCTGCAAGGAAAATGAAAATCTGGTCCTCTATTCGAAGAGTCACAGTGTCTGCTATATACAGAGTGGTCCATTGATAGTGACCGGGCCAAATATCTCACGAAATAAGTAGCAAACGAAACAACTACAAAGAACGAAACTCGTCTGACTTGAAGAGGGAAACCAGATGGTGCTATGGTAGGCCTGCTAAATGGGGCTGCTATAGGTCAAACGGATATGAACTTCGTTTCTTTAAATAGGAACCACAATTTTTTTATTACATATTAGTGTAGTACGTAAGTAAATATGAATGTTTTAGTTGGACCACTTTTTTCGTTTTGTGACAGATGGCGCTGTAGTACTCACAAACGTGTAAGTACGTGGTATCACGTAATATTCTGCCAGTGCGGACAGTATTTGCTTCGTGATACATTACCCGTTTTAAAATGGACCGCTTACCAATTGCGAAATAGGTCCATATCGTGTAGATGTATGGCTATTGTGATCCAAATGCCAAACGGGCGTGTGCTATGTATGCTGCTCGGCATCCTGAACGACATCATCCAAGTGTCCGGACCGTTCCCCGGATTGTTGCGTTATTTAAGGAAACAGGTAGTGTTCAGCCACATGTGAAACGTCAGTCACGACCTGCAACAAATGATGATCCCCAAGTAAGTGTTATAGCTGCTGCCGCGGTTAATCCGCCCATCAGTAGCAGACAAACTGCGCGAGAATCGGGAATCTCAAAAACGTCGGTGTTGAGAATGCTACATCAACATCGAATGCACCCGTACTATATTTCTATTCACAAGGAATTGCATGGCGTCGACTTTGAACGTCGTGTAGAGTTCTGCCACTGGGCACAAGAGAAGTTACGAGACGATAAACCTTATGCACGCATTCTATTTAGCGACGAAGCCTCATTCACCAACAGCGGTAACGTAAACTGGCGTAATATGCACTACTGGGCTACGGAAAATCCACGATGGCTGCGACAAATGGAACGTCGGTGACCTTGGCGAGTTAATGGATGGTGCGGCATTATGGGAGGAAGGATAATTGGCCCCCATTTTATCGATGGAAATCTAAATGGTGCAATGTATGCTGGTTTTCTATGTAATGTTCTACCGATGTTACTACAAGATGTTTCAGTGCATGACAGAATGACGATGTACTTACAACACGATGGATGTCCGGCACATAGCTCGCGTGCGGTTGAAGCTGTATTGAATAGCATATTTCATGACAGGTGGATAGGTCGTCGAAGCACCATACAATGGCCCGCTCATCACCAGATCTGACGTCCCCGGATTTCTTTCCGTGGGGAAAGGTGAAGGATATTTGGTATCGTGATCCACCGACAACGCCTGACAACAAGCGTCAGCGCAGTGTCAATGCATGTGCGAACATTACGTAAGGCGAACTACTCGCTGTTGAATGTCGTCATTTTGAGCATTTATTGCATTAATGTGGTATTTACAGATGTTCACGCTGTATCACCATGCGTTATCAGAAATGATAAGTTCACTAAGGTACATGCATCACAAACTGTCACAAAGTGAAGTAAGTGGTCCAACTAAAACATTCATATTTCTTTACGTACTACACGAATATTTCATAAAAAATGCGGGCTCCTATTTAAAACAAAACGCTGTTGATATCCGTTTGACCTATGGGAGCGCCATCCAGCGGCCCAACCATAGCGCCATCTGGTCTCTCCCTTCAAGCTATACAAGTTTCGTTCCTTGTAGTTTTTTCGTTTGACGCTTATTTCGTGAGTTATTTGGCCCGGTCACGATCAATGGACTACCCTGTATAACGGTTTTTCCTGCTTTCTTTTAGCATTTATACTCACGACACACATCATAACAGTGAAGAGTTACTCTTGCTTCTGATTTAGTGCAGTCTGCGTTGACTTTTGTTGACAAATGTGGACCCTGTCGGAATCACCTTGAGCCTAAAACATTTCCGCATTTCATATGCTTTAAGAAAATTACTGAATGCCCTCTGTTAGTTTTCTGAAGAAATAATTGTCAAGTTTAGTGATTTGAAGGTACTTATACTTCCATTTCCATACTTGAAAAACCACTGCCTTGTTGATGTTGAGGATGATGGCTGTCCCATTACACCGTCAATTAATATGAATTCAGCAGCTGTACATTTGGACCTAATGGTACTTCAAGAGGACGAAGGAGTACAGGGTCTGAAACGTAGTGGTTGATCAACTGTTGAAATTTGGAAGAATGTAAATACTGTAATTGTTGGCTGGATCGTTAACAAATGTTTTAACAAATTTGAAAGCTTCCAGAAGAAAAATACCCATTAAAAGGAGAGTGTGCAAACAATTTATGTCTACTTTTGGGACCACTTATATGCGTGAATCAATGTACACCACACTCAAGTTTATCAAATTTAAATATCGATCTGCTCTGTCTGATGAACATTGAAGTGAAGTTATACCAATGCACTCACCAGTTATGTAAGATCTAACAGCTCACAGCAAGCTAAACACTACACGAAACACATCACAACCGTTACTCCCAATTCCTTGTAGTGTACTACAATGCACTGAGGTGACGAAAGTCATGATATACCTCCTAGTGTCGTGTCGGACCTTCTTTGTCGCCGGCGTAGTGGAGCAGTTCGACCTGGCATGGACTCAACAGATCGCAAGAAGTCCCCTGAAGAAATATAGAGTCATACTACCTCTATAGCCGTTCATAATTGCGAAAGCGCTGCCTATTCGGTATTTTGTGCACAAACTGACCTCCCGATTACGTCCTGCATGTATTAGGTCGAGCGATATGGGCGACCAGCTCATCACCTCGAATTGTCCTGAATGTTCTCCCACCCTGTCGCGAACACTTATAGCCCAAACTTGTAGCATTGTTGCCCCTAAAAATTCCATCGCTGTTTGGGTGCCTGAAATCCATGAATGGCAGCAAACTGTCTCCAAGTAGCCGCACATAATCATTTCCAGTAAATGATTTGTTCGGTTGGACCACAGGATCTCTGTCCACTCCGTATGAACACAGCCTACACCATTATGGAGCAGCCAGCAACTTACACAGTGCCTTCTCGACAACTTGTGTCCACAACTTCGTGGGGTCTGCACCACACTCTGACCCTGCCATGGAGCTCTTACCAACTAACGTCGAACTCACCTGACCAGGCCACGGTATTCAGTGCGTCTAGCTTCCAATCGATATTTTCACGAGAACAGGAGAGGCGCTGCAGGTGACTCGCACTGTTAGCAAGGGCACTGGCTTCGGTCATCTGTTGCTATAGCCCATTAACCATAAATTTAAATGGTTTTCGGCGGTTATTTCATGCGGTTTTGCTTCTCAGTTAGCGCTGACAACCTTACACAAACGCTCTTGTTCTCGCTCGTTAAGTGAAGGCTGTCGGGTACTTTAGTGTCCGTAATGAGAGGTAAGGCTGGACATATCGTATTTACGAGGGCTATTTGGAAAGTGAGGAACGATAGGTTGCGAAATGGAAACCACTGTGAAGATCAAAACTGTTTAGCTGTAACTTCCAGCTACTTAGCTCCATAGTTGCTGATCCGAGTTAGACGTTTGTCGTAGCGTCGTACCAACTTTCCAATACCCTCGTTGTGGAAGGCAGCCGCCAGTGCTTTCCGCCAATTCTCTACGTGCCAGAATGTTGTCTCCATAGCCGGCGGTTCATGTGAGCAGAGAAGAAACTTAGAGGGAGACAATTACGGGCTGTATTGTCGGTAATAAACATTTCCAATGGAAAAGATGCAGGAGCATCGTCATTGTCCCTGCAGAATGCGGCTGAGAGTTGTCTTGAAGAAGAAAATGCCAGACAGTTATGTAATGTTTACTGCATAGTTTAACGCGACATTTCTCACCTGGCCCTCGTACTTGGAGGGAGACATTATTGTTTTAGGTATCTTCACGTGCTCCCTGTGTGCCCACAACTGAAAAGAACGACGTAACTCGATCGATGGGCTTACTAGAGATACTGCCCAATACACCTGTGCAAAAGGTCGTCGGATTTTGACTGTGGTTTCCACTTGGCAACCGATCGTTCCTTACTTTCCGAATAACCCTCGTATCTTCGTCACGCACTTGACACTGTGGATCTCAGAACACTGAATTCCCAAAATATTTCCTTAATGCAATGTCCCATGTTTGTAGTTCCAAAAATCAACAGGCGTTCGAAGTCTGTTATTTCGCGTCTTGCAGGCCTAGTAAAGTCGGAAAGCCTCTCACGTTGATCACCTGCTTACAAGTGACAGTCCGTCAGTGTACTGCCCTTTTATACCTTATGTACAATACAATATCACCATTTGCGTATACACATAACGCTATCCCATGTCATCTCATCATTGTAGATCAATAACGTTATTCTAAAAACAGTGTTTCTTCCACATCTTCCATGCCAAAGTGCCTCACATTGTTTCAGCAAGTTTAATAATTCTTCCTTGTCATCATTTCCTAGTAAATAACACCACTTCGTAGCCACACAACACAAAGAATTACATTTTAGCACTTGCTCCACTTGAAAACCCTTAGATGTAGGACCACTTAAAATTAGCGGTTATCCTGTCCACTGTTAACTAGGAATGCAAAATGCATCCAAGAACTGTGACTGACACACCTGAGCAAGACCAAAATGGGAGGCATTTAGGATGATAAAACTCACTTGGATGCATACCAGAGATTGTGGAGCCTATGAATGACGGTATTAAGGCATCGCTGTCTATAACTGCTATTGTAGAGCGATGGCACCGTGGAACACGTTTATCAACTAATAATCAAAAACTGAAATGAAACTCGGTTAGTAAGAAACATATTACAATTTTCAAATGGATAGTTATTAATGACATTGCTTCGTTATACTGTTTTGGAGCACAGGTTGTGACGTGAAAAGAGTCGATGCTACATAATACAGTAAACAATGGGCTTTGAAAATGCTTCTCTTTGAAGGCAGTCTGGGAGTAACCTGTAAAAGCATCGTTTTAAAAAAGTTGATTTCCATTACCCGGTCGCTGAAATGTATGATACGAAAAATGGCTTTGCTATTCACTCAGTATTCGTAGCCTTTCTGAGCAGTACTAGCAGAAACCTCGGACGTGTCTGTTGTTATGGTTCCTAGGACTGCGTGTTTCAAGTAACAATTTTCTACGGGAACATTTCACGTGAGGCACACATCGTTGTGATTACAGTGAAACAGTGTTCCTAAGTGCCCTTGTAATGAATATATATTTTTTCTTTTCTCGTCTTCAGACATATACTGGAATCGGTGTGCGTGCTGTTACAGGTGATTTTAAGTATAGTCCCACTCGTCAACGTCAGTTTTATTAAATGAGACTGACATTAACGGGACTCCAAGAGATTATATTTAACTGAGGGTATCAGCCGTATAACTCCATGTAGCTTGGCATAAAGAATGACCACTTGAATTATTCACTTGTTCCGTCGTGCACACTCAACTTGTTGCCGAGAGTTTCAAGTCAGTTACGTCACTCAGAGACGTCGACGTTTTGTGTCAACAGACGGACGTTAATATTTAAATGATCACCATGAGGCAGCTGTTACTGTTTTGAGCACTCCTCAGTCACTGTAATTGTACCTTCAGACAAAAAACGGTGAAATAAAAATGATAATATCAAGACGTTTGTACTGATTTATTCGAAATGAACCCTCATTTTTTGTAATAGTTCGGACGCTGGAACATTAAAGAGGAGAAAGCAGTTCACCGCCAATGTCTACCTTTCGTAAAAAATAGAAAGCGTTTTTAAGGAGAGATCTTTGTCTCTTGGAGGATTTTATATGATTACTTCAAATTTTTTTGTAGCCATAGTGATCAAAATGTAAACAGAGAATGCACTGGTGCCATCCCCACGCTGCTATCGCCCACAATATTTTCCTCTCTGTTGCAGCCCCCAAAGTCATGGAAAACGCGAGTAGGGAACGTTTACGTTTTTTATGATTTGTGTCCATCAAAGTCAAAGATGTAACATTAGCTCGCAATTTGTTTACCGAAACACACGATTAACATCAAAATTTTCGAAGCGTCCCCGGCGAACTACTGAGTGATATATTTACGGAGCCTGGTTATCAGTTAACAGCGTAGTCTCGATTACCATCTTACAACTAGTTCACCAGGTCGTAACTTTATCACACATAATCAAAACATACGCCCCATATTATTCCTTGATCTGTAAATCCACACTGCAAGCCATAAATTGCAGCACTGTGAAGACGGTATACAACGAAGGTAAAATTGGTAACAAGTTAACTATTTCCTTGAATATGCAAATGCTCATTATTTCTGTGCCTCCGCACAAAATAGGCAGAAGTAATGATATCTATATCTTGTATTAGGAAGAGATTACGTCGTTGCTTTTCATTCAGAAATCTGATTTGAATGTTGATCGTTCGTGAAATCATATTGTGCCTCGTGTAATATTCAGAAATGTCTACCGACATGTACTGGAAGTCGTCAAAGGACTGCTATTTAACTGTCCGTAATATTGCTGCTCGCGCTGGCAGAGATCCCACGACTGTCCAGCGAATATGGCATCGATAGGTCTCCGTGTTTCTATGCGCCTAGTGCGAGAACGTAGACAATTTGCTCGGACAGAGTAATAAAAATGTGTCAGGTACCTTGAGTCGGCCAAAATGCTCGTTTCCAGAAGAAAAATCCCAAAAATATTAAATTACTTCTGGAAAACACACCTGTTTTCCTTTTGTCAATCGCTGTTTTATATTGTCTCAAACTTTCCCTTTGCTGGCAGTGTCGCTCATCTTCAGGACATCTGTCGCAGGTAGAAACTAATCGATCTTACCGGAACACCATGAGTTTCACCAGTATACGGCAGTGAATCTGTCAGTTTTCTGTTAAGACAGGTTATTCTGTAACTGAGGGTCACGACCATAATAAGGGTGACACTGGCTGAATCGAGATGACAAAATATTCAATTCATAAAAGGCAAATGAATGCTGGTTCTGCAAACTACGACTGCTGATAATTTCTCTATCGGCAAGTATATTCCCTCTTGGTTTATTTATTTAAATGTAAATATATGTCTTTGGGGATAAGTGTTTGTTAAAGACAAGCAAATCTCTTACGTCAAGGTACTTGGCGTGAATGTGTGTGCACTTGTGGCAAGTAGCCCGTTAGCAAAATATGCTTGTTTGTTGCCGATGTGATTGTCAGTACAACAACCACTGTCGCTTAACGGGACAGCAGTGGGAAATTCTCTGGTACCAGATCACCCACAGACAGCACTTGACACTACAGTGGCACCAGGTCATCATTTCAGGCGAATTGTAGTTCCGCGCCCAGCATCATGACAAACGTATATGCATGGGCGGGCTCAGAAGAGGCAGACAGTTATCCGAGTGCATTCGCCACTTATCGTGAAGGTTTAAGTGGCCATTAGATAAAGAAAACTATCGTTTTCCTTTAACTTATCCGGTAATGTGGACACTTACGACGAGCTGAAGCTGGTGGTTATCAGGTCTCTGTCACGGGATACTTTAACACGATAACACACGACCGTATTCCCTATTTACCTACCATGATACTGATCGAGTTGAACTGTTCCCATGGCCAGTACAACGTCTAGACCTCTGATCATGTAGTTAGACCAACAATTCGACGGTAACTCTGGTACATAGTTTAATCTGCGTGTAATGACGTATTCGTGGTAACCAAAGCAGGTTTCTTAATTTTGGTAACTATATATTTAATATTGTTCATTAAATCGACGTCGTGCTGCAACATCATAGCTTCAAACGTTAAACATCAAGAAACGTGGCAGTGTGCCTCTTGAACATAATACACGAAGAG
This sequence comes from Schistocerca americana, assembly GCF_021461395.2. NCBI lineage: Eukaryota > Metazoa > Arthropoda > Insecta > Orthoptera > Acrididae > Schistocerca > Schistocerca americana. The sequence goes on from NC_060123.1 coordinate 105,653,636, forward strand.
CAATGTCACCCAAATGACAACCTCATGCAGATTTTGCTTGTTTAGTACATAGTTCACTTTAAATTCGAATGAATAAAGAAGAAAGGTATGTGGAATAAACGGTCTGAGAGCCCGAAAAATACTAACAACATACGGATATGAGTGAAGAAACGTAATGAAAGGAAAACGACAAAACGGTTCACAGCCCTTACCATGGCGGCAGTTTGCAAAAGATAATTATCATCAGTAAGTCATAAATCATTTAAATAGTTGTATTTCAAAAGAGAAATGCATTTTGCATTCTGCACATTACGTTCTTTCAGTAGCATTATGCATCCAGATACGTTTTGCCTTAGTTACAAAACTTCTTCCGTGAGTCCTGAAATACTAAACCATCTTCTTCGTTTGCGCATATAGATTACAGATTTAAACAATTCATTGAAAGATTTACAGTAAAATGAACAATTACTTACAGATCAGTATGTAATTCATTATTTGGAGGCCAAAGAGCTTCCTCTCATGTGGCAAACTTGTGAAAGATTCCAGTTTTCCTAATGGTCACCATTTTCGAAATACAGCACAGTAATTGTCATATCCTGAGTGTAGAGTTTCTTTTTTTTTACAAGTGGTAACGAAACAAGCGCTATATCGTTTGTGAGATACAGAGGCGAGCGAGTATGCCGGGACTTTCCCCAGTTCACTGGTAGTAGCACCACGTGACCATAACGCGCCTGCGCCTAGCGCACAAGTATTGCACCACAATTAAGAATAAAATTAAAGGTTAAAATTGCTTTTTCAAACTTTGTCAACGTATACTTTAATGTAATAATGTTTTAAATGTGAACTCTTAGAGTGGTTAGATCAGTAGTTGTCCTAAATACATCGTTTCAAGAAAAAATAAGTGGCGCCAAATAATAAAGCTGGAAAGCCGAAAATTGGTCATAAAGTGCAGAGTTATGTTGAAATTAACTGAAGCAAGGCTCAAAGCTGTGAATTAAAAATTGTTATCAGAATCCCAGATTTTAAGAAAAATTGAAGGCTCTAAATAGTAGACTTAGAAATATAAAAATTTGTATGGTGCTTCAGTTAAACCTAAGAATAATGAGCACATTAAGCTACCTCCAACAGTTTTCGAGTAATTTAATGAAAACTAAAATTTGAACTAACATCCTCATTTGTAGTTATTAAGTATTTGTAATTTTCATGCTAGAAAATTTTGGTTACAGCAAATGGTAAAACCTATTTAATAATAGAGCTGTAACAAGTTTTAGGACCATAATGGTAATAAAAACCAATACAAGATCTCTTAAAGTTATTGTTCAGAAGTAATGATCTACTGTCAGTTCCGTTCTAAAAATTCTAGGAGGCAAAGTTTTCATGCACGCGTGCAGAAACTTTTTCTGTGGTTTCAACCAACTTACCTACAAGCATGAAAAAATTAATAAGATTCTAAATTGATTCAGAACTTTGTTATTAAATATTGTGTGTGTGCGAAAGCTGCCGTTTAGAGGCTGCTGCCGTGTTCATAAGGCGGATGACAGAAGGTGTTCCCTTGGCCGTCCGCTGCGTCACATATATAAATACATCCCAAGAGGCAAGATTAGGCTTCACTTCGCACCCAGCCACTGTAAGATCCGCGTCTGTCAAACGGCGGAGTGCACTGTCTCGGATGACGTCAGATACAGACAGTGACAGAAACGTTTGTTTTCTTTAATAATGGACAGTGAATCCACGAAGACTGTACAACGTCCTGTATCGCTTAGATTTCACAAAAGTAACAGTCAGTGTGCGGTCTGTGTTATTTACAAATCCGCGTGGCAGTTGGTGGCAGTTATTTTCCACTTTTGTGGCGAGCAATTATTTTGATTATCAGAAGTCAGGGCGAAAGAGAATTTAATAGGAACTTATCGTAGAGGTCGCCTCTGAACTGTTCATAGTGCTGTTTAGGATAAAAAGGTTTACTGCCAATATGAACATTAAGAATTTCACAAAGTTGTTTGTCTCAAACTCTACCAAATATATGCACCAATTAGAAATCTAAATCTTCATTAAGCAAATACAGAAGAGAAACATAACTTTCGGTGCGCTAGACAAGAATGTGGACTTGCAGTAGCTTCTCCATCGCTTTCTGGCTGACCACAAAAATAGTTGCTAGGCTCACGTAAAAAACGGCGAACTATTACTCAAATTTTACCCACAGCCCCACATATGGTGCCTGTCGTCCGGGAAATTGGACAGTGAAAGTGATCAGAACTCGGTAGGCACGAACAGGATACCAGAGTGAAGTAGGTAGAAACCAGTGCGAGGACAGTGCTACGATTTATTCGCGAGTGTGGTGAATAAACTGTGAATGTTAGCCACAGTACCCTTGATGGTGACGGAAGGAGGGAAAAAGACGGATACTAGGTCGCTGCTGCACCTGCGATGACGTTAGAAGAAGACGGTGCGTCATCACGGAGCGGCGTGGACCTGCGAGACACCTGCAAGCTGCTGCGAAAGCTCACCGGTACCCAGCCCCACTCCAGGAGTAAACCGAAGTAGGCGATACCCGCAGCCATCCTCACCGCCACAGCTGCTGCTGCTTCCTGCATTACGTCGCGACGCGTTGCATCGCCGTTGCTGTTGAACCGCGCTGCCACTATTCGTCGAGGTCAAGAAATCACATTAAGTCAAGAACGGAGCGGTCTAAAGTTATGGTGACTCTTGTGTACGACTGTGGCGGCGCGCCAGCGGACGCACACACCCTAGAACACCCGGTGTGCGTGTACGGGATAACGTTCCGCTGGCACTGTGAAAATTTACTAAGTCCAAGCTACTGCATATACTATAAAAGCGAGCGAGAGCCGCGCAGAGGCTCATTCGCGCTGCTGCTGCTGCTGCACAGGCAACTGCATTGAACGCCGCCACGATGCCTTACAGGAGATTTCGTCGCCTTTCTAAACAGACAGTGTATAAAACCATCGAGAACATCGAGTTCGCCACAACAGCTGGAGACAAGAAGAACCGCATACCAGTTAAGAGTGTTGCTGCTACCGCACTTGTCGACGGACCTTGTATTTCCTGTGGTTGCAGACTTAATTTTAGTATTGACATTAACGATACTTTCGATCATGGTAATGGTTGGCTCACTGTAGCCATTGTACGTGGAGGTACAGGAGTACCTATTGTTCCTGGACTTGAAAGTTTTGTTGATAGAGACATTATTGCCTATCGTACCTACCATATGGCAGAACTTTATCTTAAGGCATTACGTTCCTCCACGGCAGACCGTGAATGCACGGTATTACTGTTCGTTTTTGGAGCATTACCTGCGACCAGTTTTGCGAAAGATGTCCCGACACTTACTGTGCAACCCACCCATCATTTTTCACGGCAATGCGCGGCCGCATAGAGCGCAAACTATGGCTGCTCTGTTCGGTCGATGGGACTGGGAAGTACTGCACCATCCACCATTGTCCCCATAATTAAGTCCTTGTGACTTTGATTTGATTCCGAAGATGAAGGAACCACTTCGTGCCATTCGCTTCAGAACTGTTTCAGAGATTCGACAGGCAGTAGACTGCTCCATTTTTTTGCACCATCTACAGAACAGGCTCTGCTAACGGTATATTACGCCTTCCACATCGCTGGCAACAGGTTCTACACAACGCTGGTGTCTACTCTGAACAACAGTAACAGGTGCACACATTAACTCTTTTGTATCGGCTGTGAATACATAGTTTCCACTGTTTAAGTTCCAACACTCGTAATTGCTAGTTGCAGTTAACGAATAACTAAAAGTGCCTACCCATTTGAAAGTTAAGAAGGAACCAGTCTCTGACCACGAATCCTCACATTCAGAATCTGAATGTAATGAGGATGCTTCCATCAAACCTATAAACAAAAAATCGGAGTGTGACGTGTCAAAAGAAGAATTTCAATGATACTACAAAGTGAGAACCATTTTGAGATGACGAATTAGTTGAAATAAAGATAAAAAAGGAGAAAATATGATTAATAACATTATCAGTTCATGAAACGGAGCTGTCTCAAATTCAGCCGCGTCAGGAAATGCGAGCAACTCCTTTAAAATCAGTGGAAATGCCAATTCGGAATGTCGATTCTCTCAATTGGTTGCATTTACTCTTTGCTGTACTTGAATTGCATCATAAAAAACTAAACAGTAAGAGTGCATTCAGCAGGAAAGAGTAAAAGGATAGTAATAAATAACTAAACAATAAGATTGTGTCTAATAGTAAAGAACTGAGGGAAAATTGTAAAAAAGTAAGATTGAGTCAAGTAATAAAGGACTGGAAAGTAAGATTGAGTCTAGTAGTAATGAATCAAAGGATGAAATAACCTGAAAACTGAGTAGTTAAAAAATTGAGGCTATCCACCACGATCTGCAAGTCAAAGTAGGGCAACAGTTAAATAAAATGCATAGTACTTTCAAGTGCGAAATTGACAAACTTCACAAAGATTTCAAAGATGCAAATGAACTTATCGAAGGGAGGTTGTGAGAAAGAACATGCAACGAATTAAGACTTCGCGCTAGAAAATTAGAGGAACTAAATATTAACGTAAATGCCTGTCAGAAAAATAATAAGAAAATAAAAAAGAATTTGAAACTTCCTGGCAGATTAAAACTGTGTGCCCGACCGAGACTCGAACTCGGAACCTTGGCCTTTCGGGGGCAAGTGCTCTACCATCTGAGCTACCGAAGCACGACTCGGGCCCAGTACTCACAGCCTTACTTCTGCCAGTATTGTTTAAAAGTTGGTGAACATGTGGACAAAAGATGTTCTGAAAGGGTGGAAGCAGCAGAATTACAAGTTGAAGAACTAAAAATTGAGATTACTAACTTAGAAAATAGAGTAATCACTGGTAGCTCTTGTAATACTACTGTACAGCATGTGGCTTCAGTTGATGCGGCTTTCATCGGATGCCGTCAATTTTTACATTTGATCCAGACAAAAACATTCACCCATTAGAGTACCGGAATGATTTTGGGGATTTTTGCCTAGTGCATGATCAGAGCGGAAGAAAATTTCTTTCATAAGAAGTCATTTTTCAGGAATGCTTTGAGGTGGTCAGCAAAACTCTTTCAGAATATAAAATTGCGTTTCTTAACGAGTACTGTTTACCCAACAAACAAGTCGATGTCTTAAGAGAGTTTTGCAGTGGTAAAATGTTTGCTCCTGGACACGAGTCAGTAAAAGAGATCTCCAGAAAGTGGTTTTCAAGATTGTAACATCTCTCACGAAAGATGCAACCGCAAATGGTTATTATGGGTCTAGAAGTTAAGCTGCCTTGGTACTGGCAGAAAATAATCATTTCTACACCTAGGGATATTGTGGATACGATCATTAAATATTTAGAGCGAGTACAACGAGTAATTGCTGCTGAGGAGCAGATACAAATTAATAACAGGTCTCCCAGCAATCGCGTAAACAACAGAAATAATTAGAGTCGAAACGAGAATGTTAGAAGTGTCTAGGGTCGGAGTACTAGGTCTAATTATCATAATTAAGGCCGTAGTAGAGGAAGTGGGGTAGAGAATCACCACGCTTTCGGAACAGTTTTTACGACGAAAGCAGATATGTAAACAATGTAGAGTTGAGAAATGACGGACGGCAAAATGCTGTCCTATCTAAAGCTGTACAAAATGAACAAAACAGGCCGGGTGTGGGAAACTAAATCCAGTCTATGAGGAAACTGGTGCTCACAAGGCGTAACAGTAAAACAGCCAGTAATAACAACACAGACCACAGTCAGTCAATACACGCAAACCGATATCACGGATGATTTACTAGGAACAGACAGTACCAGTGATGCATTAAACCACTGCCATAATATAGCTGACATCACTTTGGATACTTTGGGAAAATGGATCAAAGAACAAGAACACGCTATAGATAATTTCGAGTTAGGTACCTTACTGCTATGAACATAACTTGTGGATACTGGAATTTGCCCCTGGTGTGCTTCCAGTAAAAAGTAGTCCCATTCAGAATAAATCTGTGTGCTTTTTAAAGAGTAACGGCTCATGTACTGTGGCAGGAATTCCAAGGTCAGTAAGTTACTTATGTAGATGATATACTGTTGGCAACTCCCACAGGGGAAGAACACAAAGTGTTGTCAACTCTCTCAGGCTTTAAATTATTTTTTCTTTGACTGTGCGTGTGGTGACGTAAATTCTGTGTGTGTGTGTGTGTGTGTGAGAGAGAGAGAGAGATAGAGAGAGAGAGAGAGAGAGAGAGAGAGAGAGAGAGTGAGAGAGAGAGAGATAAAGACGCTCTTCTTGTGAAATGCTGCACTTTATACAGGGTGTAAATTTTAAGTTGACAGACCATAAAAACTCGAGAAATATGCTTCACACGAAAAAACGTGTAGAATCCAAAGTTGATGGTTTTCGAGAGGGACATCTGCTGGTGCTAAAACTCTGGATTCTTTGGATTCTAAACATTTTTCTGTGTGAAGCTTATTTTTCGAGTTATTCTGGTTTGTCAACTTAAAGTTAACACCCTGTATGCAGCTGCTGCGAAATAGGCCTTCTGAAGAGGTTTTGCCAGGTATTTCCAATGGTCCCCTTCCAGAGATTCAGAAATTTCAACGTCCATAATGCCACAGTAAACTTAAAGTTCATCAAATATTTGTCATTGCAGTAATTTTATACCTATCTACATCAATGAGAAGATTAAAAACAGTTCGCCTAATGCATAAAACGCAAAAAAGGGGCACACAAAGTATGGTGAAAACAGGAAATCAAATCTCTGCAATAAAAAAAAACTTTATCCCGAAAGTTATATAACACTCATGCTGTGGTGTTATGGTCTTAGGTCCTGAGAGTTGTCTGATACAGCCGTCCGTGCTGCTCTATCCTGTGAGAACCTCTTCATCCTTTTGAATCAGCTTCCTGTTGTTATCTCCTGGTCTCCCTCTACGATTTTTGTCTCCCTCGTATCCTTCCAGTACTAAATTGGTGATCCTTGATGTCTCTGAATGAGTCCTGCCAACCAAACCCTTCTTCTAGACAGGTTGTGGCACAAATTTCTCTTCTCACTAATTCTATTCAATACCTTCTGATTAGCTACGTGGGCTACCCAGCAAATCTTCAGCATTCTTCAGTAGCTCTTCATTTCAAAACCATCTATCCTCTTATTGTCTAAACTATTTATCGTCCATGTTTCGCTTCCAGTCATGGCTTCACTCCATACAAATACTTTCATAAATAACTTTCTAACACTTAAATCTATACTAGATGTTAACAAATTTCTATTCTCCGGAAACGCTTTTCTTACATTTCCAGTCTGCATCTTATGTCCCCTCTACCTCGACCGTCATCAGTTATTTAGCTGCCCAAATAGCAAAACTCATCTACTCCTTTAAGTGACTCATTTCCTGATCTAATTCCCTGATGTAATGTGACTGTATTCCACTTTCCTCGTTTTGCTTTTGTTGATGTTCATCTTATATCCTTCTTTCAAGACTTTGCTCATTCCATTCAGTTGCTCTTCCAATTCCTTTGCTCTCTGAGGGAACTACAGCGTCATCTGTAAACGTCAAAGCTTTAATTTTTTGCCCGTGGACTTTCATTTCCACTCCAAATCCTTGTTTTGTTTCCTTTACTGCTATCGCAATATGCAGATTGAATAACGTCAGGAATACGATACTACAGTGTCTCACGCCCTTCTCAATCACTGCTTCCTTTTTGTGCCCCTCGACTCCCGTAACTGTCATCTGGTTTCTGTAGAAATTATAAACAGTTTTCGCTCCATGTATTTTATTTTTACTACCTTTTGAACCTGAAACGCAGTATTCCAGTCTATATTGTCAAAAGCTCTCCCTAAGTCTCCAAGTGTTTTTTCTTTCCAAAACCTATGTTCAATTAGACGTCGTAGGGTCACTATTGCTTTGCGTCTTCCCGCAATTTTCTGGACTCCAGACTGTTCCTCCCCTAGGTTGACTACTACGAAATTTTCCACTTTTCTATAATAAATTCATGTTAGCATTTTTCATTAGTGACTTACAAAACGTATAGTTTGGTGGTTTACACGACTGTCAGCACCTACTTTCTTTGGACAAGGTATTATTATATTGTTCTTGATGTCCGAGGGTATTTCGCATGTCTCATACATCTTGCTCACTAGATGTAAAAGCTCTACGACTACATCTACAAGGATACTCAGCAATTCACACTTAAGTGCCACGCGGAGGTTGTTGGTTGTTTTTGGGGAAGGAGACCAGACAGCGAGGTCATCGGTCTCATCGGAATAGGGAAGGACGGGGAAGGAAGTCGGCCGTGCCCTTTGAAAGGAACCATCCCGGCATTTGCCTGGAGCGATTTAGGGAAATCACGGAAAACCTAAATCAGGATGGCCGGACGCGGGATTGAACCGTCGTCCTCCCGAATGCGAGTCCAGTGTCTAACCACCCACGCGGAGGTTTCATCTACCCACCTTCACAATAAATCGCTATTATTCCAATCTCGAACAGTGCGGTCTCTGATTTCCCTTATTTTATTATGACGTCAACAAAATATTTTCGCATTCGGAGGAGAAACTTTGTGATTGAAATTTCGTTAGGAGATTCTGCCTCTACTAAAAACGCCTTGGTTTTAGTGGTATCATGTCAGTGACACTCCCTCCACAATTTTGCGACACCATTTTCTGTGTGTTCTTTCAAAGTTAAATAGTTCTTAAATGTAATTCCTAGGTACTTAGCTGAATTTATGGTCTTTAGATTACACTGATCTATCGTGTAAACGAAGTTTAACAAATTTCTTTAAGCGCTCATGTGGATTACCTCACACATTTCATTATTTAGGTTCAGTTACCAATTTACGCAATTATATATATTTTCTAAATCGTTTTGTAAGTTGTTTTGATCTTCTGATGAATGTAATACACGATAAATGACAGAATCATCTGCAAACAACCTAAGGCGGTTGCTCAGACTGTCTCCTAAATCGTTTATGTAGAGAAGGAACAGCAGAGGTCTTATAACACTACCTTGGGAAAAAGACAGAAATCACTTCACTTCTGCTCAATGACTTTCCGTCAGTTGCTACGAGCTGTGACCTCTCTGCAGGATATCACGAATCCAATCACAGAACTGAAACAATGTTCCATGAACACGCAACTTCACTACAAGCCGCTTGTGTAGCACTGAGTCAAGAGCCTTTTGGAAGTCTAGAAGAACGGAATCAGTTTGAATTCCTTTGGCACTAGCACTAAACACTTCGTGTGTATAAAGCCCTTGTTGTGTTTCGCAAGAGCGATGTTTTCCAAATCCGTGTTGACTGTGTATCAATAGACCGTTCTCCCTGAGGCAATTCATTATGTTCTAACAGGATGTATGTTCCGAAATCCTACGTCTGTTTAGGTGTGGAGACGAAGACGGATAGTTAGCTAATGAAAATATTTCTAGGCATTGATATGTATTACTTAGTAATTTATATTAATGTAATGAAATTAATGAGGTGTCATACGGTTGTGATTCAGGGTCGCGTTTTGTTTTTTGTTCAGTATTATTTGGCTCCAGACGTCCATGTGCTCAGTCTAAGAAGCAGGCTGTAACATTTTTGACCCATTTCTGTCGGCATGCTAAGTAGTAATTACGGCCTTGATACAGGCAATCACATCGCCTAATGTTTCCGTGGTCTAAGCATGATGGGTTGCACTATAACAGTACAATTTTAAGATTAATTGTGTTATCTCCAGACTCTGGGTTGAACGACACTGTATTTTAATAGTTCCCTGAGAGTTTTTTTTTTTTGGCATTCAGTGTAATTTCTTTTCATAATGTTAAAATAAATAATTTTTTTACTATTTATGTTGCCGTTTACTTAGCTGCGCTGTCATAAAGGTACTTGCAGTTTTGTGATGATATAATGCATTGATCGTAAATGTGATGTACAGGATATGTTAACTATATTCTGTCAGGAAAAAAATCATCAAGAAGATTTTTTTTTTGCATTTTAGAACTTTTAAATTTTGAATCATGGGTGGTTTTAAATAACATATTTGACTTTTAATGGTAGAAATAATGCAGCGCAGTGACCCTGTCGTACTTGTAGTCAGTTCATCTCATGCATCGGCCGTTCACAGTCAGTATTGTGGCGCCATGGTAGGCATGACCTGTGATCATATGCAATGTTGTGGCGATTTGTGTACATATTTTAGTGTTAGATTTTGACGTGCCAAAACACGATTTATGTCGTATGTTGTGTATCTGGAAATTTAATGGACAGATTTTGTGTGCTTGTGGCACAAGATTTTTATAACACCCTGCACTAAGGTATGTTGTTATTGATTGCTTTATGGGTGAATCTGGCGTTATTTGTTAAACAGTTTGTAGCACCTTTGGTAATGTTGTTACATATCTGATGATGGTAATATAGTTTACCGAAACCGGTTATCCACAATACAGTGTTTCATTGCGACCTTGGCATGATTTTTTTTCTCCTAAGAATATCCTGCTGCATACTGACATTACTGATATGGGCATGTAATTTAGTGGATTACTTCTACTACCTTTCTTGAATACAGGTGTGACCTGTGCAACTTCCGTGCCTTTGGGTAAGGATCTTTCGTCCAGCGAGCGGTTATAAATGATTGTTAAGTGTGGAGCTATTGAATCAGCAACTATGAAAGGAACCAAGCTTATATATCGTCTGGTTCAGAAGACTTTCTTTTATAAAGTGATTAAGTTGCTTCACTACTCCGAGGATATCTGCTCATGTTGGTAATTATTCTTGATTCGAATTCTTGAATATTTACCTCGTCCTTTTTGATGAAGGAATTTCGAAAGGCTGTCTTTAGTGTTTCGCAATACTGTCGTAGATAGTGTTCCCTTGCTATTGTGCAGAGAAGGCACGGACTGCGTCTTGCCGCTATCTACTTAACATACGACCAGAATTTCTTTGGATTTTCTTCCTCGTTTCGAGACAAAGTTTCGTTACAATAACTATTACAACATCTCGCATTGATGTCCGCGCTAAATTTCGAGCTTTTGAGAAAGATCAACAATCTTGGAGATTTTTCTTTCGTTTGAATTTGGTATGTTTTTTTCGTTGTTTCTGCAAAATATGACCTGTTTTGTGTACCAGGGGGTATCAGCAATGTCGTTTGTTAGTTTATTTGGCAAAAATCTCTCAAATGCTGTCGGTACAATTTTTTTGAATTCAAGCCAGATATGGTCTACACCTACATTGTTAATTTGGAAGGAGTGGCGATTATCACTCAGGAAGGCTTCATGTGAATGTTTATTTGCTTCTTTCAATACGTATATTTCTCGTTTATTTTTTGAGGATTTGGGGGCTACAACTGTCAGTCTCTCTACGACAACAATTTGTTCACTAATACCGGTATCCATATTGATGCTCGTTATTAGCTCAGGTTTATTTAGTGATAAGAGGTCAAGTGTGTATCCACAAACTTTTAATATTCGTGTTGGCTCGTCAACTAAATGTTCGAAATAATTTTCAGAGAATGCGTTTAGCACGATTTCGGATGATGCGTTTTGAATATATCCGCATTTAAACACGTATTTACGCCTACATATCGAGATTAAATTAAAGTCACCACCAACTACAATTGCACGAGCTGCGTACGTGTCTGAAATTAAACTAAAGGTTTTTTTTTTAAGCTTTCAACGTCTGTATCATCCGAGTTGGGAGGTCGGTAAAAAGAACCAATTTTATTTTATTTAGGTTGCCAAGAATGACTTCTCCCCATACTATTTGCCAGGAACTATCTGGTTTAAGTTCACTGCAAGATAAACTGCTTCTAACAGCAAAGCATGCAATTCACCAACTACGTTTTGTCTATCCTTTCGGAACACCTTTATGTTCTTTGCAAAAATTTCGGCTGAACGTATATCTCTGGCCTTAGCAAGCTTTCAGTGCCTCTCTCGATTTGGGGATCAGTGCTTTCCATTAGCGCTTGGAGTTCTGGTATTTTCCCAACACAATTTACCACTGTTGTACCGATGGTTCACGTATCTACGTTCTTCCTGTATCCGACCTGCACCCTTTAAGACTGCATCACTTTTTGTAATCTACACGGTGAGTCACTAACGGTTGTCACCTAGAATAACTCCAAAAGTATTTCAGTAGTTGAAACGTTTGTGGGAAAAACGTTGCGTGGGACAACGGGGACCATAATATGATGTTGGTATTTTGTTGCTAGGTGGGGTCGTGTCAGAGATATGAAGATCAATTTTTTTTTTTTTTAATGGGATGCTACAGTGAGGTACTTATTCTCCGATAGTGGCTATCGATACGAATCCAATGATGTGTAACAATATTGTCTTTGATGGTCAACGAAGGTCAAAAAGGTGGCATGAACGTCCATTTACACAAGATGTTCGAAGTGACGACCCATGGTATCAATGGATTGTTTCAATCTTCTTATCATAAACTGAGTGGCATTCCTTATCACTTAGGCACTTATCGAAGCACATGTTCTGACAATTTTCTCTCGTATATCGTGCAAATAGTAAATATTCGCCGAATATGGCGCATCCATCTAACGTGTCATTGACATGTAAACACCATTCGACGGTTTAGCAATACAACACTAATAGTAGTGGTAAGACTAGTATCGGCGAATCAAATCAATGTGAATGATATATTCCTTCTAATAACAAGTCGATATGCTTCTCTTTCACGTAGAATACCAACGAAATTCAGTGAGAGGTGGGGACTTATACGGTGAAAGATATCCTCAACGTACGCACCCTAAACGTCGTACAATTAAATATGTGTATGATAAATTGAGAACAACGGGATCTTCAACGCTTCGGAAACATATCCGGCAAAGGAAAGTTACTAACGAGGAAACCGAAACTGGTACTCTTGCCACGGTGGTTCGAGATCCTTGTGCTAGTTCGCGTCAAATCGCAAGAGATTCTGTCAGGTGCCAGTGTAGTGTGGTTCGTGTTCTGCATCGCCATAAATATCATCCTTACCATGTCAGTCTCCACCAAGAGTACACTGGTACGGAATGTAAGCGTCGTATTGAATTCTGCCGATGGGCTCAACTTCAGATTCAGTGGAATGACACATATATTAGTTTGATTTACTGACGAGGCCACATTCGCAAACCATGGAAATGTTAATTTGCGTAACATGCATTACTGGGCGAGTGAAAATCGATGTTGGCTGCGGGAAGTTGCACACCAAAAACCGTGGTCGGTGAATGCATGGTGTGGGATTCTGGAGAACAAAATTATAGGCCCCTATTTCATCGATGAAAATCTTAATGATGGAAGTACACCACATTCCTGCAAGAAACATTAGGTCTGTTATTGGAAGAAATACCTTTAGGAACAAGGAACAGAGTGTGGTAACAATATGAAGGGTGTCCAGCACAATTTTCGCTGATGGCTAGAAACGAGTTGCAGAGGCAATTCCCAAATGGTTGGATTGGGCGCGGAGATGTGTCGTAGCCGGCTCCTTAGCCAGACATGACGGCTCTGGATTTTTACTTGTGTGAATTCGTAAAAGACATCGTTTATAAAGACTTTCAACTACACCTGAAGATATGCGGGAGAGACTTGTCCGAGCATGTGTTTCGATAAGTGCCGATGTCATAACGAATAGCACTCAATCCATGACAAGAAGATTGCAGCACAGCATTGATACCAATGATCATCACTTCGAACACCTTCTGTAAATGGACGTTCGTGCCGCCTTTGTGACCTTCCTTGACCTTCAAGGACCTTACTGTTACACGTCATTGGATTCGTCTCTGTAAAAAATAAGTACCCAACTATAGCATCCCATTAAAAAAAATTGACCTTCATATCTCTAAAGCGACCCCACCTAGCAATAAGAAACCATCATATGTATTATGACCCCCGTTGTCCCATACAAGTTTTGTCCCACAAAGTTTTCAGTTCACATCATACTTTCGGGGTTATTCTTGGTGGTAATAGTTAGTGACTGACTCTGTATACTTAATCAGATGGATAACGCCTAATTTATTAGTTAGCACATGGGAATATTGTCACAAAGCATCTGAATCATCACACGACGTTAGTTCATAAAAGATGCTAATTTTGCCTTATATCTGAATCACTCTGTCGATGTTGTAGTACTAGAACTTTATTTTCTTTCCCTGTCAAACATGCGTCTAGCTAATGTTTATAAACTGAAGATGGATGCTGCGGCTGAACTTGAAATCAAACAGTAATCAGACAAGATCAGGAACAATCGTACGTAGTATCGTAGTTGTAATATCGGACCCGATGATAACCTCTTTCGTAACTTTCTGGAATACTTTAAACCGACTCCTGTGTGTAAAATCCACAACTCTCAATACAATGACCGCTGCGCCTAATACGTCACCTAATGAGCTATTTGCCACATGGTACTCGCCCTGATCAGTCTGCTAACATACAGTGTTGCTGATGCTAAAGTAACCAATTACAGGCATATACCAAATGGCACTGTCCATATATTAATATTAGACGAAGGGTACTTTAGCTATAAGCTAGTATGTGACCACCGCTATTGGTTGAACGTGAGCTACCCAGTATATTTCCCGGTTGTTTCATTGACATCTATTACTAGTTGTTCTGGACTGATTACAAAAGCGGATAGTGTGTCCTCCCTTCCAACATTGAAAACATTTCACAACACATCATATGACGTATCTGACCGCGGTCCTTCCTTTTTCCTAGTAGCTGCTCTACGCTTAACGTCTCTCCTTTGGTCGATATATTTAACACCTTGTGTGTGAACAATCTGTCTAATTGTTCAAAAGTGAGTGTCTCTGAACACATAACTGCCCTCTGATTATCGTTTGTAAATAAAGCATTAATAACACATCAACCACTTGTTAATATCTGTATCCAAAATTCAGCGCTCTACCCAGTGAACATGATCCCCAACCAGTTCATACAGACGTGGTTCGTTAACGTAATGACAACGTACTATTACTCGTGTGGCCTATATCATGTTCGCTATCACTTCACAAGGTACCTGCTCCATATGATAGCCTCGTGCTGTAGCTCTGAAACGCACCTTAACCTTCATAGCACGTAAATAAAACAGTTCTTGATCGTGAACTCTCATAACCTAGCCTTTATTCTAGAGATCTACCAATACACATAAGAATATACCAATATTCACGACTAAATTATCCGAAAAAGTTTCCGCATTTTTAAGAAAATCATGAAAGGCGCTGGCGATCTTAGAAACATTTTAACTCTATCATTCATTGGTGGCAGTTGATCATCCCACTTTTGTGTCACAACTTGCAATTCACTTGTCACTCTCCACATATACCCATTGATCCAGCAACTCATCTCGTCTACTTGGCATTCCAGTGGTAAGCTGTGGGGTTTTGTTCCTGCCTTCCACTAGTCTTGAGTAAATCCTGCGATTTGCTTTGATAATGTGTCATTCTAGCTTTGAGGCTATGCTGTTGTTCCAGTGATGGGTGTACTCTGTCAAATAACTCTTTACAACTCTTTATCTCTGTAATACGTACTTGGAAGGCCGAACCACTTCACTCACCCCATTCACTAACTACTGTGATCGGTACCCTCATTAATTTCAATAAGTGGAGTTGTTCAGTCATGGTGTCGTCACTGCTAACACCTCTAAGACATAGCAGCCGAGAGTCGCAACGATCGAGCAGCCGTGTTAAAATTTGAACACGGACCTTAGAAATAGTTCCTAGACAAACTCTTGGCCCATTCTGCCCCAGCCTCCCAATACCGCCAACCATACGTTACTATAAGATGTGCCACACAGTAAGATTGGGGAGTAGGGTGTTTGGCTTATCTGAGAGTTGGTTGTTCTGAAACAACCTTTTTTAGTCCTTTATATTTACTTCATCAGTTTCCAATCGACTCGCGGCTCAACTTTCGGTCTTCTGAAACCGACGAGAAATTAGATCAACCATCTTCAGAGTGCACCCTGCACCCGGCTTCAGAGCTCGACCCAACTCGACCAGTACGACGTTGGTAGAGAGTAACAGCTCGAACGTCGGAATTCCTGAAGGTGTAAGAAAAGTGTAAGGCATAAGCAAAGATCTTAATTAATAACGTCCCCTACGACACAGTTTCCCTACCTTCTCATTCGACCAACAACACAAGTAACTGGTTCTATTCGTACTTAAAACACATTAAGTAAACCATATAAATGAGGAACAATTTAATTGTTATTAACTACTTCATCAGAAATGCGTTCAGTGATCGCAGTTAATTAAACACCCCAAGAAAATAAAATTCTGAACTTAATCAGCTTTCAATATCGCAACAGAAATAGAATTTGAAGTCCTTGATGTATAGCTGATTATAATTAACATCCACATTATCGGTGTGTACCTCCTCACACAACCAATCATCAAGGGTATGGTTTGACGCAGAGGTTAAATATTCGCCACGGGGTACAATTAACAAACAATATCCCAAGCAGAGTTACTTACGAAACATTACATAAACATTAACATGTACCTGTTATTAGTAATTATTGATATGATTTAGTAGACACTAGTGGCCGATAACTAAGCAGCACTCAAGGTGACTCTTAACCTAAAGAACTCATTCGGAGATTATCAACTTTAATGGTGAAGGCGTCACAATTAAGGCCATAGTCTTATTTTGCGCTGTAATACTTCCAACTATTGGTCAATAACCTTTTTATCCTAAGAGGACACGATCTATAACTTACCTACGTTTTAGCATACACTGGGGAAATCATCCCATACAGAAATTAGCCTGATCAGTACTGACAATAGAATACAAGCTACGGCGATGGCCGTGCTAGATATCAGTGCACTGATTGTTTATTGATGATGTAATCAGAACAGGTCCCGGTACTAAAGATCAAGATACCTAATGAGCAATGCAGATAAACCCCGATAACGGGGCTGGCCGCTGTGGCCGAGCGGTTCTAGGCACTTCAGTCCGGAACCGCGCTACTGCTACGGTCGCAGGTTCGAATCCTGCCTCGGGTGTGGATGTGTGTGATGTGCTTAGGTTAGTTACGTTTAAGTAGTTCTAAGTCTAGGGGACTGATGACCTCAGATGTTAAGTCCCATAGAGCTTAGGACCATTTGAACCCGACAACGGCCATAAGTTGCTCATAACAAACATTATTGAAAGTATTCAACAAGTAACGTCAAAACACAAGATGGCAGTACTCAAGCTCGACACTGATCAAGATCAACACATATCAGCTACTTAAATTAGACAAGTACACGAAAGTGCCACCAAAACATATTTAAGAAACACCTTCGACAAGATTAAAAATATGGCACCGTAGGGCCAAACAAAACTTAGTGTTCGCTCAGACGCGGCTTTCGTGAACCACACAGCCTAAAGAAATCCAAGCATGGACACAGCCAAGGGACTATTTAAACAACAGTGATACAGACGGTATTAATTACCAGAGCCACTTTCTACTACAGTTGCCTAACATTCTCGACCATACAACAAGCGATAAGAGGTTATCATTTCCTTTCAAATGGCGTGCAGAATTCAGTACACTCACGGAGCGAAGAATGTAGCTACCGACATAGGGAATCAGAGCATTATTTCGAACAGGTTTTGCTAAGATCTCAGTAGATAACTCATGGGACAAAAGTCACACTGATAAACTACTGATAACTGATCGTTCACGCATTTAGCAAAAATATATATATATATATATATATATATATGTCCCGGAAATGTAAAGTGACTGTGTCCGACGCTATCACAATTCGCACCACACCATCTCGTTTCCAGGAGAAAACTGACTGTTTCGTAGCTTCACTCTTCTACATACCGCGGGAAGATGGGAACCTGCCACATCAGCATCTATATGAGTCACTTCGGGCTTCAGTGATTCAGGGAGGAAAACAGCAATTACCGTTGCCACTAGAGGAGACAGAAACTGCAGGCGAGTTCTGCTCTATTCCACGTGACGAGAGGGAATAACTTGGTCTGGCTTCTTGCAATTCTAAGGCGTCACTTCCATAGAGTGCAGCGCGCAGTAAGCGGCGCGATTTTAAAATCCTCGAAAGCCAGCACCACTTGACTCGACTCTTTATAATTCGAGAGTTTCATTCTCCCTATTCCACTCTTAATTTTTCTGGCTGGTTCTATAGCAATCGTTGTGGTACCCGTCTTTCCGCACAGATTAATATATTTCCTAAATATTTTAAACGTCTTGCACCGTTTTACGCTATCGAACGCTTTCTCTACGTCGACGTATCCTCAGAACGCGTCTTTTTTTTTTTTTTTTTTTTTTTTTTTTTTTTTTTAAGTCAAACGCAACTTCAAAACTGCCTGTCTAGTGCTTCAGCCATTCCTCATGTCGAACTTATAGTCATCTTTCAAATCTACAATTTTCTTTGGCGTAATTAAGAATATTATTCACGTCAGCAATTTCAATGCAGAAATCTTGAGATGATTGTACGATAGCTATCAAATTTCTCTGCCTTAATGCCTTCGGTATTGTTGAATGATATTTTACGGAATGTCAAATGGTGTCTCTCTAGTCTCACACTAACATAAATACTCATATGGTTTCCACCAATGATTTGAATGAATAATACGAGAGCTCCTATGTCTTCCATATCGTCGGACATTTCTTCTACGGTCACATCATCGGAAAAGTCCAACCCTTCAGAGAGGTTTCCAATGTACTCATTCCACCTATCTGCTCTCTCTCCCTTCCGTTAAATCACACTACACACAGAAAATGGCAAAAATATTCTGTATGTATAATTTATGGGCGACTCAAGTAAAATTTCAATTTTTGTTCGATGCTTTCATTTCACGATCATTTTCTCCGTCTCGTTCGTCACAATTCATTTGTTTCGCCGCAATCTTTGTGACGTTTTCGTCCATTTCATGATTGTCTTCTGTGCTACTGCCTGGCATGTGACTACTGCGTCTTGAAGCTGCTTAATTTTGATTATATGGCTTCAGTTTTCTCACAGAATTTCTACCCAAGATCACTGCTCTCATGTTACAGGTGGCCTGATTTTCCTGCGCATTTTTTACTTACCCAACATGCCGCATTTTAATGGATTATGTCTCCTTATGTTTTTACCCATTTGGGTAATCCTTTCTAACAGCTTATTTTGACTCTCCACTTTGCCGCAATTTAATCCAATTCACTGTGATGTACAGAATGAGATTTTCACTCTGCAGAGGAGTGTGCGCCAATATAAAACTTCCTGACGGATTAAAACTGTGTACCGGACCGAGACTCGAACTCGGAACCTTACCCTTTCGCGGCAAGTGCTCTACCAACTGAGCTACCCAAGCACGACTCACACCCAGTCCCCACAGCTCGAACCGGCACACAGTTTTAACCTGTCAGGAAGTTTCATATCGGCGCACCCTCCGCTGCAAAGTGAAAATCTCATTCTGGAAACATCCCCAAGGTTGTCGCTAAACCATGTCTCCGCAATATCCTTTCTTTCAGGAGTGCTAGTTCTACAAGGTTCGTAGGAGAGCTTCTGTAAAGTTTGGAAGGCAGGAGACGATGTACTGGCAGAAAGAAAGCTGTGAGGACGGGGCGTGAGTCATGCTGGGGTAGCTCAGATGGTAGAGCACTTGCCCGCGAAAGGCAAAGGTCCCGACTTCGAGTCTCGGTCCGGCACACAGTTTTAATCTGTCAGGAAGTTTCCCTGTGGTGTAGATTCATCCAGTTCCCTTTCAATTTTTCTTTTGGTTTATTTGATAACAGCTTGAAGACTACCACCACTTCATCTATGTTCCCCAGTTTATTACTCATCCTTTGATTTATTGAGTGTTACGGCACCATCGATGCAGTACATTACACATGCTTGATAATGGAAAAGCATACAGAGAAGTAAAAGGGCGTGCACATGATATTTCTGGACCTACAAAAAAGTCGATCGCGTCCGACACAACCTCGTCTGGATAGCTCCTCGCCGTCATGATCTCCATCAGTTTCACAGCGCCACCAGTGTAATTCTGTGGCCAGTTGGAATTTCTCCACTTTTCAGTATACGCTACGATATTGCAGTGCTTGTGATATTCCGAATAGTGATGCAGTGTTCCTTCCCACATTCATTCACGTCCCAAGGATCAATGAATCCTAATTCTGAACAATACAGGAAGTGCTACACCGTATTTATCAGCGGGCATCGGGCAAGCGACTTTCTAGTAAAATGTCTCGCCTGTATGGATGTACGAGTATTGTTTGTAGACAGATTGTTGACGGCAGTTGTTGGTTTTGGTCTGGCTTTGAATAGTGCTCGGACAGCCTAATGGTAAGGTGACCGCTAACGATAAGCGTGAATCCAGGTTCGAGTCCCGGCACGCCTAGAACTTTCATTGTCTTCATTTAGTTATACAGCAGATGGCTGTCCATATGCGCAATTGCGGATACATTTCGTGTATTTCAGTACCACTGTCGATGATCACCAGGGCTCTGTTCTGTTATTGCTGCTATTCGTCTCCTGGGTGGAAACAGCAATAGCTAATATGCAGGCACCGCACCCATGGACACTTATTTACGTGGATAGTGTTATTATAGCCCAAGACATATGGTACACCGCGCTTAACAGATACAATTTATGTGAGGACCGTAGTGGTCGTTACAAAAACCGGTTTTCATTCTTAACAAGACAAAAAATATAAAATTATACTGACAATGGAAAAGTCAGGCAATTTTCTTTACCTTCTAAAATGTTTACTGATCTATCTATTGTTCTATACGCCTATGTATCTAATTGCGTCTGTTTTAGTATGTAACTATGTACGGAAATACTGAGTTACATTGTGTGCATCTGTGATCACTGGAATCCACAACATATTTCTACTCGATACCTTCCTCTTATAGTAAACAACATTTCACAAACCACGAAATACAGCTGCAGGAGTGTGATAGTACTGTAAAGCTTGTAGCGTATAAAATGCCGCAGTTCTTGGAGAGTAGCTTTAGGGTGATGCAGTGCCACACAGTTTCAAACTAATACAGGAAGTTAAATTGGCATTACTTTTGATCATACGCGTCTCTCAGTGCACTTTTGGTTTCCTCTGCTGCTTAATGGATTCAATGTTGTTTGTATTAATTTCCAAAGTATAATTATTAATATATTTCTGTTAGTGGATCACTGAGGTCCACAAATTTTCTGCAGAAAGTAATACATTATCAAGGCAGTTATCAACACTACTCAGTTCCAAATAACGTAATGCCGCGCGCGATTAGCCGTGCGGTCTGAGGCGCTGCAGTCGTGGACTGTGCGGCTGGTCCCGGCGGAGGTTCGAGTCCTCCCTCGGGCATGGGTGTGTGTGTTTGTCCTTAGGATAATTTAGGTTAAGTAGTGTGTAAGCTTAGGTACAGATGACCTTAGCAGTTAAGTCCCATAAGATTTTACACAAATTTGAATTTTTTGAAATAAGGTAATTTAATAACAGTTTTAGGGGTTATTTCGGCTATGCATACATACTTTCTCTTTCTCCAGTCACTAATGACAAATTTTTGCATGGCATCCATTCTTTGCAGCCAATAGAAAATATTATCAGGCTGTTGTGGCACACATGTGACTGCACTTTTTGTATGGTCTTCAGTCAAAACTCTCATTTGATGCAAGTCTGAACGCCAGTCTACGCTTCGGAAGACTCTTCACCATAGCATAACACTGTTGTAGCCTATATCCACTTGAACGTGATTACTGTAACGAAGCATTGGGCTTACACTACAATTTGTATCTTCCAAAACTCCCCGCGTTATAAAACTTACGACCTCTTGATGTCTCGGAATGCCTTATACCAATATATCCCTTCTTTTATTCAAAATCTGCGATAAACTTCATTTCACTTCAGTTCGACTTTGTATATATTCAAAAGTTATCCCACCGACCCATCGAATCGTCACCGTTCTTTGTTGACACCATACACTCTTTAAGACTGCGCCGTTTATTGTCCAAGTTCTACTCCCATACAACGTTGCACGTCGGACAACTGCCTTAACGATAATGATACTATGAAATTTATATTCGAAATTCACAAACACCTCTTTTTCAGAATCTCTTCTTCTTATTACTTCGAGTCTGCCTTTTCTATCCTCTCCACTTCAGACATCGTCAGTTACTTCGCTAACCAAATAACAGAACTAACCTACTACTTTCAGTTCGTCATTCAGCATCAGCTACATTCGATTAATTTGTTTTTTCTGATAATATCCAAATATTTTGAGAAAGCCATCCATTTTGTTCAGCTGATAGTCGACAGCATTTGCCGTCTCCCATTGAGCTAAGACCTCGCCGCCAAATATAAAAGTTTTATCTTCTCAGAACATTAATTCCCTCTCCACATTTCTCCATAATTTGCTTCAATAGCTGGTAAATGCACAAAAATAATAACATCTTATATAGGCTGCATCCACATATATCACTCTCTTCTCAACTAATGCTTCCCTCTCATGTCCTTCGACTATTATAAAAGCAGATTTCTGTACAGGTTGTGGATGCGGCATTTCTCATTATATTTTATATCTGTTACCTCCTGTATTTCGAAGACTATAGACCTGTTAACGCTGACAATAGCTATCTTGAAACCTAGAAATGATAAAAGATTCTAAGGTAAATCACAGGATCAGTGACGCTTCACGTGCACTTACATTGTATCGTCTTCCACTCTTCTTAACATTCTGATGTAAATAATTACTGTGATTATTTTGCTAAAATGACTTATTAAACTAATACTTCCCTAATAATCACAACTGCCAACCGCTGACTTCTTTAGAACTGTTATTGCTGCATACTCCCTGAAGTGTGGGTGTTTCGCCTTTCTCGTACCAAGTGCAATAGTTTTGCCTTTCTAAGTCTCACCAACGATGTCAACAATTCTGATAGAATTTCATCTTCTCAAGGTGGCGACTTGAATATTTGACTACTGGGTTAGATTTTCTTGCAGTATTACATTTCCTATCTTATCTTCATCTACTTACACTTCCATATTAATGTCTCGAAGTTTGTTTCTTCTGCATAACGCTTCTGAATATTTCTTCTCCTTTTCAGCTTCCTTACTTTAATAACTGGGTTATTATCTCAGCTCTAGATATTTATAGGGCTACTTCTCTTTTCTCTATAGATTTCTTTAATTGTCCTACAGGCAATACTTTTCCCGAAGTTATACTTGCTAAAACTGCTTTGTGTCTCTCATACTTTTCCGTTAAGCACTCCCTGTATGTGTAATGTGGCCCGCAGTTTTCTTGTAATACCTCTGTCTGCCAAGGTTTTTATCTGAGTAATCTTTCTACGCCTTGCCTTTTTGTTTAATTGTTGCCCTATTACTCTCTCTGTACCATTCCTCACAGCAAGCGAATCATCTTGTACCGTATTCCTTTTATCCTTTTTCAGTCAGTCGTTGCTGAACACATCATTTCAGACTTTCCTCTATCTCTAGTTTTCTCGGCTTATGTAGAGCCATGTCCTAATTTCTTTACCTTTCTGTGTTTCCCTTTTACTTGCAGATCATACGCTATAAACTATGGTTAGAGTCAGATCAACCTGGGGAAATGTGTTGCAGATTAACGTCGAGTTCCGAAACCGCTGTGTTACCGTTACATACTCTATGTCACACTTCTAGATGTCTCCAGGTGCCTTCCTCGTACACAACCTACTATAATAATTCTTAAACCAAGGGTTTGCAAATGTTATGTTATGATCTGTGTAAAACTCTACCAGCTGGCGTTTCTTCTCTGCAAATCATATTCCCTTACAGTTTTCCTTTGTTCTCTTTTTCCTGCTATCAAGTTCAATACCTACAAATAATCTAAATTTTTGCCTTCCGTAAAAATCTGAACAATTCGGTCATCTCATCATACGTTTATTTCAGTCGTTTCATTTGAGGAGCTACTAGGTAAATAAATTTTCACTTAGTGGGGAAGGGGGTGCTGAATTTTGTGTTATCTAGCCTTCGACAATGCTTTTACTGTGTTGTTCACAGTAACTTAGCTGCGTTTCTGGTTTCTTGCTCATTATAAGACATAATCCCAAGAGAATTAAGGGCATGTACAGCAAATGACCTCCACTCAGACTGCGTTGTTTTAAGGTCCCAAGTAATGAGTCAGTAAAAAAGTGGTATGTTAACTTGGAGTCGATTATTTTGCTGTAAAATATCTGAGAAAACGCCTGAGCAGCAACTACCCTCATCGAATTTTTTCATATTATCCCACAATTACCTAACCAGACATCCTTTTCTTCCCGCCACCCGCTTCTCTCATTCAAACTACATCCAACTTCAGTCCATTCACTCCTCTTTTACGTTGTCTTTTGCGCTTATCTAATGGGATCCATCATTATCCGCTGTCCGCCCCAATAGCTGAACGGTCAGCTCGTTGGAATGCCACGCAAGGGGGCCCGGGTTCGATTCCCGGCTGGGTTTGGAGATTTTCTCCCCATAGGGACTGGGTGTTGTGCTGTCCTCATCATCATTCCATTCCCTTTGTAAACGAGCATGTTCCCCAATGTGGCGTCCCACTCAATAAGTCTTGCACTCAGCGGCCTAAATTCCCGCCTGGGAACTCCCGGCCACCGACGCCAAACGATCATTTCCATTCTCCGTTACCCGCTCCGATGCGTGGAACGCCGTATTTCTCTTTGCGGTGACAACATCCTTCTGGTCGCTCTATCGATCTATAAAGGTTTATCTCCCACACAACATGTTCCACAAAAAAGTCAAGTTTAGTAGTACGCTGTGTGATAAAATAAGTGGGAATGGGATACTACATTAGTTCTATGGTATCTCGAAACACGTGCATTGAACAGTTGGGTAGTATGGATTGTCTTGACTCGTCATTTCTCCATAGGTGTAGTATAATAAGGAACTTCTCGTCATGCTGCGTGACTGTCGAAGATCGTATTCGTGATACGAGGTTGCCCTTTTTTTTTTTACCATTCGTCTTCGAATAAGACTCTTGACAAGGTACTTTGTTCCCAAACACGTTCAGTGTTACAAATAAATCTTTCTCAGGCACAGGTGTCTGAATTGTATGTCACTTGAACGATAATCTATATTTTCCGGCATCTACAATATGTTGTGCTCCGTTCGTGATTACTCTGTGATGTTTGAGTAGAAACATCGGGTACCATCAGTACTGAAGTACACATTCACTTGTAGATGGATTAAATTATAAAGTGGACAATAATGATGACTTCAATACCATTTTACCGACATTTACAGCAACAGGGATAAAAGGAGATGCCTTAATAAACAGTATTGCAACTTTCGGCTAAATCTAAACCAAATCGTCAACCGTACCGGGAGGTGACATCGATGTCACGAGTAAACGGAGAATCGTAAAATCAGTCAAATCTTCGTTATTCAACTGAAAACCCAAAAACTAACTTCACGAGTTGCGATATAGTCACAGCAAAATTCACGGACGACAATAGTTTACATCACACTTTTCATTTTGGTCTATGACGGCAATGTTCAACCATTGAGTAAATGAAAAGTTGTATTCACTGAGCTGTTGAGGATTGTCATCATAGACCGAAATTTATTACGTGATGTAAAATATTGTTGTCAAACACTAATATATCTTTAAATATAGATAATCTAGAGGTACAATACCAGTCCCAGCACACCTCATAAAAGCGATATAAGAATGGATCAAGAGTGATTTTGTTGGTGTTCAGAAAATAGTGAAGGACTTACGAGTAGTTCTGCAACTGTATCTCCAACTGGTCCTCTGCATTGGGGAATTCATCATGCTATTTTCCAGGATAAATCTACAAAGCCTGTGCCATCAGTAGTGCCTTAATCCCAACTGAGAAGGATGAGAGCCACAAGATGCCTCTGCTGTTGGTGTTGTTGTTGTGATCTTCAGTTCGAAGAGATTAGTTTAGTACTTGTTCCATCGATCATGAAGACTGGTTTGATGCGGCTCTCCTAGGACCCTCTACATTACTGCGTTACTACGGGCAACTACATCCATTTTACGGCTTGAATTGCCGTTACTTGAACCTTAGGCGATTGATTGATCTCTGAGCAACTCTGTTTAGAAAGCATGCCTCAATGAAGTCGTAGGGTCGTGTAATACATGTCTGCCCTCACACGGAGCGACTACCTCACTCCAAAAAATAACCTGCAGCTGTGATCCTGCGTTCAAACAGTGTAGACATTGGCTGGAATTGCGAATTAATAAATAAAAAAACTTAAAATAAAATATGGTGAATAATGAATGAAGAGCAATCTATTACAATAACTGAAATTGATGCAGAAAACACTAGAATTATGTTTCTTCAGGTAATCCATCGCAGAAAAATGGAAAGTGATGTTATGATTACTAGTTATATTACAGGCAGAGAGTTAATCTTCCTAAAAGTCCAGTGAACTTGCGTTAAATGAGCAACAAAAGTAGTAGCAAAATCCCCAGGCTAAATCTAATTCCCAGATACACGAAAAAAGGAAATCCATTCTGCCGGCCGGAGTGGCCGAGTGGTCCTAGGTGCTACAGATGGAACCGCGTGACCTCTACGGTCGCAGGTTCGAATCCTGCCTAGGGGATGGATGAATGATACGTCCTTAGGTTAGTTAGGTTTAAGTAGTTCAAAATTGTAGGGGACTGATGACCTCAGAAGTTAAGTCCCATAGTGATCAGTGCCATTTGAACCATTAGTATTTGGAAATCTATTTTGTGTTCACAATAAATGAAATAATCCCTACCTCCAAATAATTCAGGGTTCAGGATGATAATTTATACATTAACTTACGTGTGACGGCGAGTAGGGAACCATACTATACCAAGTCTCAATTCTGTAACGCTAGAGGACAAATTAAAGATCCGTACCAGATTACATTCAGACTTGGCTTTGGCTAAAATCTCTTTAAAGGTAAAATTATTGTTGCAGCCGTTCACCGCTTAGAATCAATCAACCCCAAGACCGACTATAGCCTCAGGAAGATCTGCGTTCTTTCAGCACCCAACATCAAGTGTCTTGAATTGTTCACTTGAATGAACGACACAAAAATTCTGTCTCCACTTGACTCCATCACTAACTACTTCTCCAAAGGCTAAAGGCCATCCCCACCAAAAATACATCGTTCTTGCGTACTAAAGACAATATCTGACTCATCTTTACATATTTGCACTGCAAAGTAATCTATTATAACAATAATTTGCTAAATAAATGTAATTAACATTCTGTCATTCTTAGGCCATTTAAAATAATTATAAATAGTGGCTTGTTCAAAAACCAATAAGCCAGCATTCTTGTACGAGTATATGTGTGCTCATGTTAAATAACAATATCATATTTTAAATATAGTTCAAACATTGACTGATGTCTGCTTGATAAAAGTGTCTTTTGGCATTCCTTCCAATAGTGGTGTCAGTTAAAATACGTGACTGACCACTTTTGAAACACATTGGATTACTACTATCGAATATAATCATATTTACATAAAGTTACTGTCCATCTCGTGTAATATTAATGAAACAGCTAAACCAGTACGGCAAGATCTGTGATATTCATGCTGCATACGGTTGCTGTGTTATAGTGGATCATTCAGTGTTTGGACAAACATTCGCATAATGAAAATGATGAGAAATTTAATAAATCAGTTCATAAGACAGATACAGATATGTATCTTCCAAGAATTGTAGCTATCATCAAATCTTTTTTTAAACGTCGTTAATGCTAAAGTTCACTGTGAAAATATTCAGTAACTGCCAATTTTTAACTTTCATAGTTTTTAAGATATAGGAAATATTACTCCTTTCTAAGGTACAGAAATATTATTGTCTCATTTGATGTACCTAATTTTACTTAGACCTTAGATGTATTCAGATTTGCATGTGGCGTTATTCAGAGTTACTAACGAATGTCCCTTTTGTTTCACAGCTACTATATAAACCCAATGCACGTATTGTTAACGTATTTAGTGTCTGCGAGTCTCTAATATCTCGGAGTCTTTGTTTTCGTGATTTTAGTTTCCCAGCTGTTAGTGTTTGAGTCCTGAGTATTCGCGTATCTTAAGTTCATGAGCAATTGCCTGAGATAGGTAACTTCATTGGAAGCGGTGCTAATTAAAAATAAATTTCAGTCTGTTAAATTTACTGTGAAAAAGAAGAAAACTGACAGAAGTCGGATAATACAAGCAGCCAGCGAACATCTCAGTCGATAAAAGATTGAGATCATTAATTCCAGGTCCATAATTTTAGTTTTGCTGAAGTTACTATTAAAACATCGCGTCGCAACTTGACTTTAGTCTATAGATCGCATTTGTATATGGATTATTCGGCTTAAGTATGACCAATCGTATTAGTGAATCGTATCAAAGAAACTGTGTTAATAAAAACGGAGTTGAGAAAAGAATATGGTGTCCTACGATTTCGAACAGAGTATCACGAGAAGTAAACCGGGTTTTGAAATCTCTCTGGAGAATAATAGTTTATTCCATACTAATATTAATGAAATAAATTTTCAACGGGAGTAACTTCGCGCTATGTTAAATGAACCTTAGACTTCTGAAGAATTAATTCGGTATACATGTACTACTTAAAATCAAAGAAATCAATTCACTTTTAATCAGCCCCCTAGTAACTGTTAAGGAGCATCTTTGGCGGCAACCACTAAACAACGCAGCTATAAGATAGTAATAATTGGAATCTAAACTTTTTGATTAACAAGTCTTGACTTCAGTGACTGACAGTGTTGTGTAGAATCGCTTTCACGTATCTCGACGAGGTGAAAAATACTGGCTGGGCACAGAAATAGGACATTACACTTTCGCTGATGGTGGAAGCGCCAGTGGGCAGCATAGGATGCGTCAGACGTCCATATGCTTCCAGCCCTAGGATTACCAAATTGTGGCAACACGCTGCTCACCTTTTCACCTGGGCTGATCCTCACTGGTAGCTTTGGTAATGTCGGCCACGCCACGCCCTGAGCCTGCTGGCTAGTGCTCAGCTGCACAAACAAATTAATTTTACGTCACACCAAGTATATGGGCCGAATAACTCGCCTACATACGTGTAACGTTGTAGCTTGGGGCAGCTTGCTGTTTGAGGCCCTGACGTCAATACACAGTTTTTACACGACGCCCACCCGCAACCGCACACTTCCTTCTGTAAACAAATCCCTGATTCCCTCAGAAGGTGTCCTCTCGACCAGTATCTTCTCTTTGTCAAGCTGTGCCACAAATTACTTTCTTCCTCAACTAGATTCTGTGTCTGCTCGAAAGTTATTCGATTTACTCATTCAGTTTTCAAAATTATTCTGTACCACCACTTTTCAAAACCTTCGGTCCTCTTCTTGGCTGAGCTGTTTATCGCCGATGTTTCACTTCCACACAAGACTACACATCAGACAAACACCTTTTCTAATATTTCACTACTCGAGTTACGTGGACAGAAGAAACCCCACAAACTGAGTGTGTGTAGACAGAAGTATCGTCAGATTTCTGTAATTCAGTCTTCCTAGGTAAAGGTATCAAGGTATAATGTATGTTGACTGCTGTTAATTTTCACTATCTTCGATCTGTTAATCTACATTTTACAAACCTACCTCCTCTGAGTGTTACAGGCGAACATGCTGGATGACCTCACCTCAACCCTGTTTTCTTTTTTAAGCTCCCATGTAATGAGTAAATAAGAAATGAGGTAAGTTTATTTAGCAATGCTACCTGATGTTATCGTGAAAAACCTTAAAATATCTAAAATTTTTTGGTTATGTAACAAGTTGTTTACTACTTACGTTAAGCTACAGGGCAATAGCCTTTTACGTTTAATGCCAGTAAACAATAATAATGAACTGACGTCTTGGTTATTACTTGAATACATTTGCCAACAGAGACCAGCAGATCATTTATCTCCATATTTCACTGTAAACTCATGCCCAGCTCTGACTCAAATGAAGTATACCTCATTTTAGTTTTAGATCTTTTCATGATACTACACAAGATATCGTGAGTGTGAAGTAATTTTTATTTATCAGTTGGTGCAATCTCCAGCTGCCATATCACCAATACAGCATTTTACTAATGTAAGGACTTAAATAAAAGAATAAAATTCATGTAATTTGTACATGAATATAAATATTTAAGAAAGGAATGCTACGTGATGAAGGAACGAAATACTGCTGGACTCGAGAAAGGCGGAAGAATGCTACTACAATGAAAATTAGAGTTGAGAGCCGTAATCTTTCCTGATGTGCATGTATTTAAGAATCACTGAGAACAGCGCAGAATTCACAAGAATATAAAAAACGGCACGACAGTGAACGTCTGTCAATACTAGATTATCGCATTTGAAGTACTACTATGACAACAGATAAAGATGAAGGCACATACACATTTCTTCCCCAAACGAGTCAAGCAGAGGACACTAAATACTAATGATGGGCTATAAATTCGGGAAGGAAATATGATCAAAACTTTCACTGAGTACCTTTCTTTTCTGGCGCCCCATTTCCTTCTCTATCCCTCTTCATAATGCCTACACGTACTCTTGAAACAAGGTATACACAGGATGCGTGCAAGCAAAACAGTAGTCTATACAGGTGGCTATAGTTCACTTAGTGGTGAACTTCAGGATTTGCAGAAAACATGAGCCTGCAAAGTTTGGGAGGTGTTTGTGGGAATACACACACTTAAGTGTGTGGATATTAAGGTGCTACATATAAAAATTTCTGCACTTATACCCATTACACTCTATACAAATTGCAGCAAGCCCATCTATTATTATCACTTGTAATAATGGTTACATTTATAATCCGTGGTTACACAGCTGGCAAAGTGGCTATGGCAAGCTGCCAACTTGACTCGATGTTGATTGTGGCTGCTCCGTCTCACCGATGGCAGAGAAGTGTCTTTCCTCCAACAGAACCGGTGGCACATGAAATATTATTTTTTCACTTGGTACGAGGTGTCTCGTCTGTTGTAGAACTCAGATGTGTTTCAGCTTTCGAAGAGTTTCTCTGTTCCAACGAAGGATGCCCGAATAATTACGCTAGGACAACAGTGAATTTTTTGATCATGGTGTGTACATCTTTGACATCTATAGCTTTTTTTTCTTTTTGCCTCATGAGAGTTTTCTGCTATTGAAGGCTATTGTTGTAATAGTTGATACTTTATTTCCCAGACACATAAATGTATGCAAGCAGATTTAATTCATTTATATTTCTGATTAGTGAATTTTCTTAAGCAAGTGTACGTGGCAGGTTGCTATTACAAATCCATTTCCATACATTAGTTATTCAGTACTGCTGTTGTTTCCATTTCATGTTAATAGTGGTGTGTATGAAGCAGTGGTCTGTTAATTTTATTAGTTATAAATGATAATAAGTGGTTTAAATGCCACTGATATGAAGTTTAAAGTTGTTTCTCGTCCACGCTGACAGCATTTCTTCTTATGTTAGAACTGTTACAATCAATTGTGGGTTATCTTACAGATAAATACTTGTTATCTAATTTACACAAAGCATGGCACCACTGGTCAGGAAACACAACGTCCTATGTTGCTACTAACTACGCACAAATATTTATCGCTTACTGTATTTTGTCTAAATATACTTGAAGTCCAGTGTGTAAGCACTAAATATCACACATCAGTAGCTTAACAACATTATTATAATTTCATAGAGCATAGTAAAGTTATTGATGTCATATCGAGAACATTTCCAGATTTGACAGATAAATACTAAACAGATATTAAGAAGCATAAAAATTGTTCACTTAACTCTTGACGTACTGCACTACTTTCATATAGAAAGTGTAACACATAGTCTCACATTTGGTTTACATGTGAACTTTTTACTTATATTTCAGGAGCTGTTAGTACTAGTTTCCTGGTTTTATATTTCAACGTATGTGAACACACAACACGGTGACATCTGGAGAGGTTCCAACAGAGCAGTAAAACCCCACAGTAGAAGGAGACGTTGCACGACTTCTCCCAAGAAATTGAGTCACATCAGCGAGAGTTGAGCTGTCGCAGCACTGCATAAAACGAGTATGAGGTATTTATGAGCTGAAACATAAGATATTATTTCATTCTACTTCGTTTTATAAGTGGTTAAGTTACAATCAAGTTGAAAAACGTATATTAATTAGAACGTACTGCAACACAGTTCTTATTAAAGGAATAAAGCCGGCCGGAGTGGCCGAGCGGTTAAAGGCGCTACAGTCTGGAACCGCACGATCGCTACGGTCGCAGGTTCGAATCCTGCCTCGGGCATGGATGTGTGTGATGTCCTTAGGTTAGTTAGGTTTAAGTAGTTCTAAGTTCTAGGGGACTTGTGACCACAGCAGTTGAGTCCCATAGTGCTCAGAACCATTTGAACCATTTTTTGAAAGGAATAAATTGGAAACGACTACAATTAGGGTACATAGTGCTGCAGAACATCAAGAGTATTTCTGAGACATATTAGTAGAAGCTTTGACATCGTGAGTCCATCATAATGGTACACGACTCATATAGTAACTGTGCAAATGTCATCTGACATGGAGTAATGTATGTGCACAAATATTTCACTATGGAAGGAAGGAGGCAAGGAAGATTAAAGTTTAAAGACCCCGTCGATAGCTCTGTCGTAGATGATGGAGCAAAAGCTCGGATTACTGAAGAATGAGGAAGGAGACAGGCCGTGACATCTGACATGGGAAAATTGCGTCGTCTTCCTAGAGCGAATTAGAGAAATTACAGCATACCTAAATCTGGATGGCCAGATGCATATTTGAACTGTCGTCCTCTCAAATGCGAATATAATGTGCTAAGCACTATGACACCTGGCTCAGTATTAACGAAGGGACTCCTGAGAAGGAAAACATTAACTTGAACTATAATGATAGAGGTGTAATTCACATAACGTGATTTGTAGATCCCTGCTTCTGGCATGTATGAATAATTTCATAAATAGTTGTTGCATGGTAACTCTAAGGCGACACATGATGTACAATGGCACTGCTATTTAAAGGATCAACATAGGTCTGTACTTCCTAAAGTAGTTCGTATAATTGGAATTTGAACTTTGGGTGTATAATCTAGTGAAAGACATCACACATATACAGTAATACAAGGTTGAACAAAAATGTGGACACACAGTTTGGTTTCAGAAGTGGCAAAAATACGGAGTCAGCCATGGTAGAATTCACAAAAATTGTACTTGATGCTCCTGATAAAGATGAGTGTTTCACAGGCATACTTTTGGATCTTTCTAAGGCGTTTGATACAATCGACCACATGATTGTATCAAATAAATTAGAAGCATTAGAAATAAGACCAGTAGCTAATGACTGGTTCCGATCATACCCAGCAGATAGGGTACAAAGAGTAGAAATAACACATACTTCAAATTGATCAAAACATTTAGTAAAACACTTATCAGAACCAAAATACATGAATATATGGGTTCTGTAAGGTAGCAAATTAGGACCAATACTATTCCCGATATATATCAATGACTTTCCCACTAGTGTTATTCATGGTGAAAAAATACTCTACGCTGATGACAGCAATATAATAGTCACTGAGAAAACAAGAGAACTCCTTGCCAAGAAAGGGAATGAAACTCTCAAGAAAGTTTATGATTGGTCAATAAGCAATAAAGTGATATTGAACATAAAGTAAACTAATGGCATGAAATTCCATCTGAAGAGGAAGAATGACGATGTTACATTAAATGTAGAAGGCATCTGTATAGACTGTGTTAAAAACGCAAAATTTCTGGAAATGAATATTAATTCTCAGTTGAAGTGGTGTGAACACACAAAGGTATTTGCAAACAGAATGTCATCAGCATGTTATGCCTTTAGAATCCTATCATCACTGTGTAACATGCAGTGGCTTTTAGTTACATATTATTCATTTGTACACTCAGTTCCTAGCAATGGCATTCATTTTTGGGGAACAAATGCACAAAATAAGAACATAGTTTTCAAACTCCAGAAAAGAGCCATAAGAATAATAATCAAAAATACTAGTCGAGCTCATTGTAGAGATCTGTTCTTGCTCCATGTGAATACATTTAACAGTCAGTTGTACACATAAAAAATAACATTGGTAATTAATGCACAAACAGGTCTGTCCATGACCACGGAACAAGAGACAGACTTAACTTACATTTACCAAGAAAAAATAAATAGTAATCTCAAAACAGCATTTTCTAGCAAGGAATAAAACTGTACAATAAATTACCGAAAGAGATTAAAGAAATTGCATAAATACACTTATTTAAAAAGGCAGCTAAAAAGTATCTGTTATGAATGCATTTTATACGTTGAAGGTTACTTAGCTAAAAAAGAGTAGTGGTTTGATAAGAAAATGTTCTTCCGACAAATAATTATAGTCATGATTATAAAATATCCAACATTCCACAAAACACCGACACTTTATGTTTTTTCCTTCTTTTCTCCATTCTAGAAATACTTACCCCCGAGCTATGCATAGCACAAACCTAAAAACCTAACACCTCCTCCTCTTTCTGAGCTCTGCATCTCACTCATTATCGTGGGATGCAGAGGGGGGGGGGGGGGGTTTGGGTTGTTTGGGAAGGAGACCAGACTGCGAGGTCATCGGTCTCATCGGATTAGGGAAGGACTGGGAAGGAAGTCGGCCGTGCCCTTTCAAAGGAACCATCCCGGCATTTGCCTGGAGCGAATTTAGGGAAATCACGGAAAACCTAATTCAGGATCGCCGGACGCGGAATTGAACCGTCGTTCTCCCGAATGCGAGTCCAGTGTTTAACCACTACGCCACCTCGCTCGGTAGGGATGCTGACTCAGCTTTTCAGGACAGCAAATGGGAAGTTGAGGTACAGAAAATAATCCACAGATCACCAGTTTGTGTGTGTGTATGTGTGTGTGTGTGTGTGTGTGTGTGTGTGCGTTTGTGCAGTGTGTGGAGTGACTGATATTGAGATATGAGTGAACAGTGTGGAATTACATTAATTAATAAGTGTTTTGAAAAAAAACTATTTTATACCAGGAGTAAATCTAATGATTGTCTCTAACTAGAAGTCTGTAAATGTTTGTGTATACGAATTAGCTTATTTTAAATTGATCTAAATTTGTAGATACTTGGACACGTCACCCTGTAAAAAGAGATCTACTGATGGATAAAGCAACTACTACTACTACTACTACTACTACTCCGAGAAACGCGTGCTTCAACATAAATGCAGATGCTAACCAAGACTGCAAGGTAAACTCTTGACTTTGACAGCGACGCTACCTGTCCACTGCACCCTACATGTTGCAAGTACCAGTCGTGGTCAGAACAGTGTGTTTTGTTGTTGTCAACGCATTCTGTCGGAGCTAAGTGAATGCGAATGTGGGCGTATTGTCGATGCAAGTATGGTGGGTGCTATCGTAGGAAAGGTAGACGAACTGTTTCGTGTTCCAAGACGTGCCGCATCCAAGATTTATGCCGCACACACGGAACGCAGAGGAACATCACCTGCTTAGTCATAAGGCAGACGAAATTGTGTACAAAGTATTCGTGGTGGGCCATGACTGAAGAGGACTGTAACGGAAAAAAAATGCCAACTGCTGCAAAATCGCTGCAAGTATCAATGTCAAATTCAATACCAAACACCAAAAGAACACGGAGAGCTCCAATAGCAGGGAATTACAGCGCGAGCTCGAAATCGAAAAATACTCGTCAGTGATGGAAATGCCCATAACAGGAAAGCATGACGCCGAAGCCATAAAACCAGGACTATGAAGCAGTGGGAGAAAGTAATTTCTCCACTGCAACTTCTGGTCGAGTTTACGAAGCAAGAGTTAAAAACAACGGCGTTTCGACGACGATTTGGGCACCCATGACGTGGTGTGCTATGGGCCACTTTGTTACTGTGAAGATCGCGTTACTGCCAAGGATTAGGGGCTTATTAGATCCATCCTATGGTACAGTGACTGTTCACCAATGGTAGTGCTGCGTTTTAGGAAGACAGGGCTACTGTCCACACAGCTCGCATTGTCCAGGACTGGTTTTTTGGCAAAGGGTCTGAACTGTCAGTACTGTTGTTTCTTTATGGTCATCTTCTATTGCTATCGTCCTCCATTCTCTTTACTGAGTTTCCCACTAGTTTGCATGAAGAATGGCACGAAGTTCTTGTATGGTTTTCACTGGTATACGATTCCAATGAAATCCATCCAGAAACTTTGTTTCTCCAATCCGAGACGACTGGAAGCTGTTTTGATGCCAACGGTTTCCTACGCAATAGTGGGCATGGTAACGTAATGTGTTTTTGTTGTTTCCATACTTCCGTCCAAGCCTTCTACGTTCACGTATTGTGTTATTATATCTCGACAGGCAGTTAATAAATCAATAAGACGTCTCTAAAATTCATTTCTCTGACGAAAGAAGCTTCTGTTACCATTGTATACATTTAATTTTGAAACAGTGTAGCTGGTCGGTGTGGCCAAGCGGTTAAAGGCGTTACAGTCTGAAATCCGCGTGGCCGCTACGGTCGCAGGTTCGAATCCTGCCTCGGGCATGGATGTGTGTGATGTCCTTAGGTTAGTTAGGTTTAAGTAGTTCTAAGTTCTAGGGGACTGATGACCTCAGAAGTTAAGTCTCATAGTGCTCAGAGCCATTTTTTTGAAACAGTGTATAACAACCTACAGAAGGTGGTCACAAACAGTCTGACGAAGTTGTACGGTTGCTGCATTGGAAATTGTGGCGAGAAACAACGATTACGAAAAACATTCGATACGTTGCACCGTTTCCAAGTTATTTAACACTGAAGTGTCACGCACGCAAATAACGAGAGCCACTGGCACCAAATCTGTTCCAAGTTTGGTTTCTTCAAAATGGACAAACGTAGTTGTCGCTCAAATAGCTTAAATTTATTACTTGCTAAGAAGACACATTTAACTGATAATGAGCACTTCAAAACACTGAGACACACACACGTTTGAGCAGAAACCCGTTTTGCCTTCGTGAAAATGGCATGATTGGATAACGTCGACGCTAAATAAGTCGGAAACAGCGCATCTTATCGATTTTTTTTCTTAATAACTGTATCTCAGCACCATCTCAACTGCTACACATTCTCAAGTTTTGAGGCTTTTTCTAGCCACATTGTATTTGTTAATGTCATTAGTGCATGCAAACTCTGAGCCACTAAGGAGAGACTGCAAGTCAGCTGGATAACTTAGGCATGTAATATTCCACCGACGCGGTGCACATTAATGGAAAACCATTACTGCAGTTTGTTAGTATTAGTGCTCCAATGAAGGAGCTGAAGATGTTGGTAGTAGGTCCTTTGGTTAAACGTGTAGTTGCATATGTTATATGCTGTTCTCTTGAGCAACGTGAACATAGAATTACATTCATATCCAGTTAATAAATACAAATACGGAAATATATGGTCCCATGTTTGAACGCTTGTGGCGTGTTCTATAAGCTGTTATCTTGAGCCACGTGAATTTTGATTCTTATATAATCAATAAATACAAATGAGGATCCTTATGAGAGTGTTAATCACTACTTAGGGCAATTGTTAGGCTCAAATTCGCATTAAGATAGCTAACATCCTTTTCTCACAAAAACAGCCTTTGCTGCTCCAAAATATTTCACAATATCAACATGACGTCCTTCTTATAGCATCAGTATATACTTCCTTCAAAAGTATACAAAACTGGAATCTTCAGCCATCAAGAATGAACGATTTCGATAAGCAGAACTTTACCAACGATGATGATGATTTTATGACTGCCATAACCAGCGCTAAATACTGGGGCAATGCTTGTACTGCAACAGTTTCTTTGTTTCCTCGACGTCATCTCAGAATGAAGTGAGTTTGTTGAATACGACTGTGCTAGTTGTTGCCTTTGACAGCTGTTTACCACATTCATTTTCCTTATTTACAGATAATGATACTGAAAACGAACATGGGACTGTGAAAGCAGTAATATGATACTAAGAATTTTGAATAGGTTTCCAGCAGAAGATAAAAACTGAGTCATATGCCCCCAAGTATTTAAGTCCCATTTGAAATGTTTCCTTGTGGCACACTGTTTCTACTCTGTACAAGAATTCTGAGCTATTATATAGAAAGAAGATGACGTTGTGGTTTTAGTGCAAAGACTCGTTTGATGCAGCTCTGCATGCTACTCCATTCTGTGAATGCCTCTTATCCCAAAGTAACTACCGCAACATATATGCTTCCGATATGCTTAGTGTATTCCTCTGTTGGTCTCCCTCAACAATTTTTTCCCTCCATGCTGCCCTCCAGTACCAACTGGTGATCCCTTGATGCCTCAGAACATGTCCTGCAAACTGATCCCTTCCTCAAGTCAAGTTGAGGTACAAAATCCTCTCCTCCCCAATTCTATTTACTATTTCCTCATATGTTATGTGATCTACCCACGTAACCTTCAGCTTTCTTCTGTAGCACCACTTTGCAAAAGCTTTTATTCTCTTCTTGTCTACACTGGTTATCGTCCACGTTTCATTAGATACGTCGTTACATTCCATACAAATACCATCAGAAAATGCTTCCTGACCCTTAAATGTATACTCGATGTTAACAAATTTCTCTGCTTCACAAACGCTTTCCTTGCCATTGCCAGTCTCTCTTTAATATCCAACTACGACGATCATGAGCTATTTTTCTTCCCAAATAGCAAAACTCATGTACTACTTTAAATGTCTCATTTCCTAATCTAATTCCCTCAGCATCACCTGATTTAATTCGACTACATTCCATTATCGACGTTTCGCCTTTGTTGATGTTCATATTATAACATCCTATTAAGACACTGTACATTCCGTTCAACTGTTTTTCCAAGTCCTTTGCTACCTCTGGCAGAATTACAATGCCATCGGTAAACCTCAAGGTTTTTATTTCTTCTTCTTGGATTTTATTTCGTATTCCAAATTTCTCTTATGTTTCCTTTACTGCTTGCTCACCATAGGGATTGAATAACGTCGGGAATAGGCTAAAACCCCGTCTCACTTCCTTCGCAATCGCTGCTTCCTTTGCGTGACCCTCGATTCTTATAACCGCCATCTGTTTTTTGTACAAACTGTAAATAGTCTTTCGTTCCATGTATTTTACCCCTGTCAACTTCAGAATTTGAAAGAGAGTGTTCCAATCAACATTGTCGAAACCTTCCCCTACGTCTACAAATTCTAGAAACGTAGATCTGCCTTTCCTTAACCAGTCTTCTAAGATAAGTCATAGGGTAAGTACTGCCTAGCAGGTTTTACAGAATCTAAACTCAACTTCCCCGAGGTCAGCTTCTACCTGTTTTCCCATGGTCTGTAGAGAATTGTTGTTAGTAGTTTGCAGCTGTGACTTATTAAGCTGATAGTTCGGTAATTTTCACACCTCCTCAACACCTACCTTCTTTAGAACTGGAATTACTACATTCTTCTTCAAGTCTGAGGGTATTTCACCTACATCAAATATCTTTCTTACCAGATGACATAGCTTTTCCACGGCAGGCTCTCCGAAGGCTATGAGTAGTTCTAAAGGAATGTTGTCTACTCCTGGGGCCTTGTTGTGACTTGGGTCTTTCAGCGCTTTGTCAAATTCCTCACGCAGTATCATATCTTCCATCTCATCGTGATCTACGTCCTTTTCCATGTCCATAATATTGCCCTCAAGTACGTAGCCCTTGCATAGACCCTCTATATACTCCTCGCAGCTTTCTGCTTTTCCTTATTTACTTAGGGCTGGTTTTCCATCTGAGCTTTTGATATTCACACAGGTGGCTCTCATTTCTCCAAAGGTCTGTTTCATTTTCCTGTAGACGGAATCTATTTTGTGCCTAGTGATATATCCTCATACATCCCTACATTTGTCCTCTAGCCATTTCCGCTTAACCGCTTTGTACTTCTTATCGATCTCATTTCTCCTTTCATCAATTAAATAGCATATCTCTTGTGTTACCCAAAGATTTCTACTGGGCGTTGTATTTTTACCTATTTTATTGTTTGCTGCCTTCGCTATTTTATCTTTCGAAGCCACTCATTCTTCATCTACTGTATTCCTTTCCGCTATTCCTGTCGATCGTTCCCTAATGCTTCCCCTGAAACTTTCTACAACCTCTGGTTCTTTCGGTTTTCCAGGTCCCATCTCCTTAATTTCCTACCTTTCAGCAGGTTCTGCAGTTTTAATCTACCTTTCACAACCAATTAATTGTTTTTAGAGTCCACATCTGCCCCGGGAAACGTCTGACATTTTGAAACCTGGTTGCGAAATATCTTTGTTACCAATATATAATCAATCTGGAACGTTTCGATGTCTCCAGGTCTCTTCAAGGTATAGCGCTTTCTTTCTTGATTCTTGAACTAAGTGTTAGTGATGATTAAGGTATACTCTGTGCAAAATTCTATCAGGCGGCTTCCTCTTTCACTCCTTTCTCCCAGTCCTTATTCAACTACTTCTTTTACTCCTCTTACTTTCGCTATTAACGAATTTCAGTTCCCAATGACTATTAAATTTTCGTCGTATTTAACTATCAGAATAATATCTTTTGTTTTATCAAACATTCCTCCAATGTTTTAATCATGTGTTGAGTTAGATGGGATATAAACTTCTACTACTGTGGTAGGCGTAGGCTTCGTCTCTATCTTGCCTAAAATAATCCGTTGGTTGTACCTTATCCGCTTTCCAATTTTTTTATTCATTGTTAAACATACTCCAGCATTACACCTACTTCATTTCGTTTTTATAACCTAGCATTCATCTGACCAGATGACCTGGTCCTCCTGCCACCGAACTTCACTGATTCCCACAATAACTAACTTTAACCTATCGATTTTCCTTTTTAAATTTTCTAACTTGCCCGTACGACTAGGGGATCTGATATTCTACGCTCCGATCTGTAGAACGCCAGTTTTATTCTCCTGTTAAGACGTCCTTCTGAGTAGTCACCCCCCACCCCCGCCACTCCCCCACGCGCGGATATCTAAATGGGGGACTATTTTAATTCCGGAATATTTTACCCAAGGGGACGCCGTCATCATATCACCATATAGTAAAGGTGCACACCCCCGGGAAAAATGACGGCAGCAACTTCCCCTTGCTTTCAGCTGTTCGCAGTGCCAGCGCAGCGATTCTGGTTCGCTTGATGTTACAGGGCCAGTTCAATTAATCATCCTGACTGTGGTCCCTGCAACTGTGGAAAAGGCTGCTGGCCCCCTTCAGAAACCACATGTTTGTCTGACTTCTCAACGGATTCTGCTCAATTGTGGTTACACCTACGGTACGGCTATCTGTATTGCTGAGGCATACAAGACTCCACACCAAAGGCAAAGTCCATGGTTCATGGGGGGAAGATGATAATTACTCATAATCAACTGGGTGGGACTCTGAAGCAATCTCGATTCATCAATGATTCATAATTCTCAGCTATAAAATACTTTATTCCATATTTATACACCTCGAACCATATTCTATCAGTATCGGCCTTGTACTTCCAAACCGCATTTTATAACATGCTTTATTTGTCAAAACGTTAACTGTTTGACTTGTGATGACGTTCTGTTATTGGGCGTCTCATCTCCTGCCAACGGTACCAGCTGCTTATATCCATCAGTGGGTACTCATTTCGTAGCTCTTGGAATACGTGCCCATGTGTGACGTCCTTACAGGTGCAGTGATTTACGATATCTCTGGCTAGTTCCTGATAACCTCGTACTGCTTACTACTATCCTACTACGAGGTACGAATGTTTCCTAGCTCCGTTGCTTGTAGGTGGATTGTAATGCACCCACTACAATTACATCTACATATATACTGGGTAAGCCACCACATGGTGCATGGCGGAGGCTACCTTGTGCCATTACCAGTTATTTACTTAATGCTCCATTGTCAAATAGGTCGACGGGAATACAACTGTCAATGTGCCTTCGTACGAACCTTAATTTCTCTTACCTTACATTCGTGTTCCTTAGGCGGAATATACGATGGTGGCAGTAGAATAGTTCTGCTTTCAGCTTCAAATGCCGCTTATCTGCATTTAATCAACAATATTTCATGTAAAGAATATTATTTTCCCGGCTATTGTTGTTGTGGTCTTCAGTCCTGAGACTGGTTTGATGCAGCTCTCCATGCTACTCTGTCCTGTGCAAGCATCTTCGTCTCCCAGTACCTACTACAACAAACATTCTTCTGAATCTGATTAGTGAATTCATCTATTGGTCTCCATCTACAATTTTTACCTTCCACGCTGCCCTCCAATACTAAATTGCTGATCCCTTGATGCCTCAGAACATGTCCTACCAACCAATCCATTCTTTTAGTCAAGTTGTGCCGCGAACTTCTCCCCAATCTTATTCAATACCTCCTCATTAGTTATGTGATCTACCCATCTAATCTGCAGCATTCTTCCGTAGCACCACATTTCGAAAGCTTCTATTCTCTTCTTGTCCAAACTATTTATCGTCCATGTTTCACTTCCATACATGGCTTCACTCCATACAAAAACTTTCAGAAACGACATCCTGACACTTAAATCTATACTCGATGTTAGCAAATTTCTCTTCTTCAGAAACGCTTTCCTCGCCTCTCTACTTCGGCCATCATCAGTTATTTTGCTCCCCAAATAGCAGAACTCCTTTACTGCTTTGGGTGTCTCATTTCCTAATCTAATTCCCTCAGCATCACCCGACTTAATTCGACTATATTCCATTATCCTTGTTTTGCTTTCGTTGATGTTCATCTTATATCCTCCTTTCAAGACACTATCC
Source organism: Schistocerca americana (assembly GCF_021461395.2). Lineage (NCBI taxonomy): Eukaryota > Metazoa > Arthropoda > Insecta > Orthoptera > Acrididae > Schistocerca > Schistocerca americana. The sequence continues at coordinate 105,696,234 of NC_060123.1, forward strand.
ATTCCGTTCAACTACTCTTCTAAGTCCTTTGCTGCCTCTGACAGAATTACAATGTCATCGGCGTACATCAAAGTTTTTATATCTTCTCCATGCATTTTAATACCTACTCCACATTTTTCTTTTGTTTCCTTCACTGCTTGCTCAATATACAGATTGAATAACATCAGGGATTGGCTACAGCCCTGTCTCATTCCCTTCCAAACCACTGCTTCCCTTTTATGCCCCTCGACTCATATGACTGCCATCTGGTTTCTTCCCGGCAGCGATTCCTATTTGGGTTTACGAAGCATCTTCGTAATACTCGAGTATTGATCTGCCCTATCGTTAACACATCTATCAGCCGGCCTCTGAACTGTTTCGAAGTCCTCGTTTAATTCGACCTGTTTAGCATCCCAAATACTCGAGTGGTTCTCAAGAATGGGTCACACGCGTATTCTGCAAACAGTTTCCTTTGTGTATGAGCTACACTTTCCCAAAATTTTCGCAGTAAAAAGATGTAGATAGTTCGCCTGCCATACACCCGTCCTTACATGCTCGTTCTGTGTCAGACATGTGTCTGGTAATCCTCAATGTAATCGTAATTTTTTTTTGCAGAATACAAGATACGCCACGAAGACACTATTGCATATCAGATTCAGTAGCTATTGCTTTGACGAATTCTGCATAGTGGTCGATGGTCCACATTTCACTTCTAAAATTATATATTTTCAAGGTCGTTCTTGCAGGTCACGAACGTGATTTACCTTTAAACCAATATTGGGCGTTATTGAAGGTTTCTCATAGTAGCATGTCATGTTTGACAAATACTGGAAAACAGCTGTGGATTCTCGAGACAAGTCGTGGATCGGATAAATAACCATTTATGGTACGGTGACAATGTGTCTCCAAAGTACATAACGGAAGTAAAGATCAGAACAATGAAGGTGAATGATTAATACACAACGGCATACTTGAGACACGAGACCGATACACTAGCCAACCAAAGTTTGATCACTCGATGGATCGCTTCACAACATTGTTGGGATTCGGCAGTTGTAGTCTTCATTCGGTACTCTTAAGTGAACTCCTACATTACCATAATAGAATTATAAACCTGGTAAAGCACTGACATAATGCATGATTTATTAATTTATATTCTCTGATATTCGAAGTTCGTCTTCTTTCTCTGGTGTTACTGGTTCATCCCATACCAGGTAATGTTATCTAATTGTTTTCGTTTTCTTCCTTTTGTCCACTTTACTTGAATCATCACATACAAATTCCTATTTTCATTATTTCTAATTTTTCGTCGTCTTTTGTTTATAGTTTATCAAATCTTTCTAGTTTGGAAATCATGGTAATATATTCACTTATAGATCAGCGTTACTTTGTAACCACTGCGCTGTGATGACAAAGTGTCATACTCCCAGGTAAGTACTGTTTATTGTAAATGGTCTAAGTTAAGTGAAATGCTCCCTCAATTCGTCTGATTCGTTCACCTGGTCCGTGGATTATTTATCCATTTTCGGATGTTATTTCGACAACGTAGATTGTCATTTTGAACATATCTACTTTACTAATTTACATGTCTATATAACTAAGAATTATTTTTACAGATGTATCCAGACTTTATGTCTCATGAGAGCGAAGAACCTGCGCTGTTATAAATCCCTCTTAAAAGGTCAGTCTCCATGATAACATCTGATGAATTCGCTGAAAGTATTGCAATGACATCTTCAAAAGCCGGAAAGTTTACTTAAGTTCTAAGAGATTACTTCATGCTTGAGTTTTTGGTTTACTTTAGTAACATTACAGTCAAGAATTGTATTTTCTTTCTTTGTAAAAGATTCGTAATTAAGGTGATAAAGTACCGCCTTGCCATGGGCCCCTATTTAATAGAAATGCTATAGTCGTTACACCTGTGTATTTTACTTCAGGCATTGCGTACACTTGCCGTTCATGGATAACGTACCCTACGCTTTAAATAAAAAAGTATGTAGTATTTGCGTCTAAGATGCCTTCCTCTTAAGCCAGCATGTCTTTACAGAATTAGTAATCTTCTCCGGTTACAATTTAACTCAAAATTTCTGTTTATGTTGTACGTTAAAAGTATTCTCACGGAATAGTGATGCTAGCAGAACCTCCCCACCCTCCTCCCTTGACCACTTCAACGACCACGAACATTCGTTTTCGCATCACCTGGAGGACTGCATCATATATTAGGATCCACAGAGCCTCATATGACTTAGTTACGTCATGATTTTCAAAATAGCAGAAATTAGGTAAAAATACCGTTGTTTACAAATTCGCAAAATTCTACGCACATTCTTTAAAAAGCTTCTAATAATCTGCTTAACTTTCCTTCACAAAATAATAACAGAAATTAGCATTTATATTGATTGTGAGCTGTGCTAGTGTTAATTCAAACAAATATCTTTGGCATGTCAAAAATATACCCTGAGGATCAGAGCAATTAAGAAGCTCGTACAACTCTATAAAACGCCTCATAAATATTAAGCTCGTAGTCTGTATGTGTCCCTGGAAGTAAATCCCTTTGGTTAAGTGGGACAGAAAGAGCGAGAAAGAATATTAGAGGCAGTAAGCTGAAAAGGCAAGTTAACAGGATAATTAATGGACACACTTATTTTATAATTGTAGTTAGGAACTACGCTGAAGAGAGAAACATAACTACTCTGCTCGTGAATGTAATTAAAAATTTAATCTTTGCTTGAAGTGCGGACGAATAAAGTGGTGCTAAAACTAGGTAGAGGCACAGGTCGTGGTTTAAACTGCCAGCTCTCGTGACGGCAATATGTCTTATATTTCTCGTCGACAATAAACGAACAGGGATTGATAAATTTCTCTGATCCTTTTCTCTGAAGAATCCAGTCAGTCATTAATCGTTCCCAAGGCGCTATTGACGTCTTTACAACAAGAAGGTAGTAGAATACAGTCCGAAAAGAGTCACGTAAAACGGACGACAACCATATGGAGATAATATCGTAGCAAAGGAATATCTTCCTTCACTCTAGTACATTCGAAAGAACCAAGATAATACAGTATAGCTGAAGCTGTAGTTATTATATAGCTTAGCAGGGTAATGATTCCAGATGAAGAATTATCTCAACACTTTTTTTCAATTACTAGACGTTTCTTGAATGGCTAGACCAGTTTTATGCAACTTTCCACGCATTACTTGCATGTGGAAACTTTTTCATCCTCATTTGTTGGATGTGTTCTAATCTGTGCCCTCCCCTATAACTTGTATCCTTTACGGCTACCCATAGAACCACGATATATATTCCCTGATGTACTAGTAAATTTCCTATCAACTGTCCCTCCTTCTTGTCCGGGTATTCCAAATATTTCTTTCCTCGCCGATTCTGCAAGAAACTTACTCATTACTTATTTTAACAGTCCACTAAACTTCCAAAATCCGTCTCAGGAACACACGTCACACGCTTCCGTTCTCCTTTTTACTGTTTGCCCATAGTAGTTGATCCATCTCCACATAATGCTGTGCTACAGATGTTTCTTCTCAGAAATATCTCCCTCATCCTAACAACTATGTTTGAAACCCATAAATTTCTTTGGCGAAAAATTATTTATTTGTCTGTGATAATCTGCTTCTTATTTCTTCCTTGCTTCGTCCGTCAGGCGTAAACTTGCTTCCGCGCATGAGAATACTTTTACTTCATATAGTTTGTGGTTTTTAACTTCGATCTGGAGTGTGTCGCTAACATCATTTATGTTAATACCAAGGCTTCCTTCTTTCTTTTCAATTCATTAGAATTTGCATGAAGTTGAATAGATATAGTAGTTCCTCCTCAGTTTCTACGGTGCATTTTACAGTTGGAATACTTTCACCACGAATTTGAATCCTTCGCCTGAACCAGCGATCATTCCTTTGATTTCCTTTCGTACAGACTGCATCGCTGCCTTCCTCCTTTTTAATACGAGCACTTCATTCTAGGTCTTTAATTGTTATTGCTCATTCTTGTTTTATGTACTTATTGTATAATACCCGCTTCTCTACACTTTTTCTGAGAATTTCCAATATCTTCGTTGGTGGACGTTTTATCTAAATCGAGAAATCTTATGAACGTTTCTAGAATAATTTAAAGCCTTGCTTTCACTACTGCCGCAGCTAAACAAATCCCCAGTTATGTCTTCCACCCTTCTGTGTATTGCTCTTTTCAGTAACTTCGATGCATAATCTCGCGCTTATCTGCATTAGATACTTTACGGAATATGTGGATCATATTTTCTCGAAAGTGTGACGCTCTTTCTCCGGTCTCACAAATGCCACACTCCAACTAGAATAGTCGGTTGGTTGACACTTCACCCAAAGATATGGGGTGTTGAAAAAGTCTCTCCGCAGTGCCGTATGATTGTTAGCCACGCGTGCCGTATGATTGTTCACCTGCCTGGGTTACTTCCCTTCAAGTGGACTCTCCCAACATTCCACAGTTTCGTTTACCTCAGCCAGCGTCAGTAGTGTCGTTAAGTGTTGACGGGAACGTTTAAGTTTAGTTCCTTTGTCCGTTTGTTTCGTTTTTGTCACTCTTAAAATGCTAACCATCGAAAAACGTGTGTTTTTGGAAGAACAAGTGTTCAAAGCTGGCGGTAAATACACAGTTTCAGTTCGTCGAACATTTAATTAAGTTTCCCGGAGACAACACTCCCACGTCGCGATACTGTACGAGATTTGAGAAACAAAATTCGAATTACGCTTTCAGTGACAGACGCACCGAGAAGTGGTAGTCCTAGCATTTTTTGGAGGATAAAATACTCGATATTTCCGATCAAATGTCCAAGAGTCCTAACAAGTCAGTAATAAAACTCGCCCAGGAAATACATGTTAGTATCGGAACGGCCCACACAGCTGTAAGGAAAAATTAGTTTTCCCATACGAAGTGAAAGTCGTGCAAGAACTGAAAAATACTGATCATGGCAAGAGACTGCATTATTGTCAATGGTTCAAAAATTTCGTTCAGCAAAGTGGAAGGGTTATTCTTCATGAAACTTTTCTCTCTGATGAGTCGTGGTTTCATTTGTCTGGGTACATGAACTCTCAAGATTCTCGTATGTGGAGTACGGCAAATCCACTGTGTTTTCATGAGGAACCACTTCATTTTGTGAAAATAGGAGTTGGGATTGCCAGTCCCAGATATCGGATTATGGGTCCCACACTTTTCAACGAAAGAATAAACGGGCAACGTTACTGCTGTGATATTCTGTACACATTCACAGGAGAACTTGTGTTAAGTGAAATACTGAACGGGTATTTTCAACAAGATGGTGCAATCGCGCATACAGCTCACGTTTCAGTGTCACTGCTTGCTGATGTTTTTCGTGATCGCATAGTTTCACAGGGACTTATGCCCCCACGATTGCCTAACCTAACACCACCTGACTTTTTCTTCTGGGTTGCAGTGAAAGCAACTGTCTATAAAAGCCGTCCATAATCCATCGATGAACTGAAAACTTTCACTGCTTCTGTTACAGAAGAAGTATTTCAGCTTGTGTTTGGAAACATGATTAGACGAATCGAATTGTGTCTTTAACGACAGGGGTGACACATTCATCATTTAATGTGAAAATTAGCAAGTAAAAATTAATATTCAGTCCTCTCTTTTCCTTCGATCAGTGGAATCCCGTTTTGAAATTTTAGTATCAATGTCGCTCCTTATAATTTCAACATAGTTACAACTCTTTAAAACATGCCGAATCTGTCCTGAAGACCATTTGCCTTTCCATTTCTCCAATTTTTTTGCTGTTGTCGTTTCTTTTTAGCTTTTCTTCACGTCTTGTTGGTTTCTTTTCTGAGTTGTAGTTGTTGCTATAGTTCCGTCTTTTGCTGAACATGTTTATTCTTCTTCGTTACACCGATCAGCTGGAGTATTCACAAAGATTATTCGCAGCTACCTTCCTTGTTTCTATACATGGTTGTCCGCCTTGTTGTTCACTCTGTGAAAATAGTTACCAAAGGTCCTACAGTACGTAGGTGAACGTTCGAGCGTATTTTATGCTTCCAGTACACGCAACAAACATCAAGTGCGGACTGTGGGGTCGCAGAAAGGATAGGCGATCGCCTGATCTCGAAGCCACCTGGTAGCGTCATGCTTAGCAAGGGTAAAATTAGATATTTGAGAAACTAGTGGGAATTAGTGGTAGGCTGTTGCTGTGGGGCGCGAAGGTAGCTGGCGAATGTACATTATATTAGGAACCAGACCTCGCGTTTGGTAGTGCATGTAAGACGGTGCTGGTCGGTTTCCTCGCAGAGCCAAATTGTGCAAAAAGGTGACACAGCCTATAGGGTGTAGTCGTTGCTTGCTGACAAATTTGTTGTTGAAAATGCTGTAACGTAGTGACCTGATTTCAGACGTAAGTAAAACGTGCATGGGCACTTTTCCGCGCAGTAAACCGCTGGACGTCTGGGCCTTGTGCCTCGAACACGTTCGGGGGTGGTTTGCATCAAGGGCATCATATAAAAATCTTTCAGCTCGCGGTGGGCACGTCATCGGAAGAGCGTCGTGTGTGTGTTTATGATCCACAAAACAGATGGAATGCACCGGAGCTATGTCCGCCACTTCGATCTTTGTGGAAGGTGAGTGTGGAATGAGAATTTATAAGATGGAATGCATAAGAGACCATTTAGGCGTCATGTATGTGTTCACGTAACTCACTCCAAGTTTCAGCAACTGGCGGTATGGCTCTGAGCACTGTGGGACTTAGCTTCTGAAGTCATCAGTCCCCTAGAACTTATAACGATTTAAACCTACCTAACCCAAGGACATCACGCTCATCCATGCCCGAGGCAGGATTCGAACCTGCGACCGTAGTGGTCGCATGGTTCCAGACTGTAGCGCGTAGAACCGCTCGGCTACTCCGGCCGGCCTGGCGGTATGTGTTCGTCATAGTAAGCTGGTTGGAAACCATTAGGTAGGTATCCAGGTAACAGAGCGTTGCATAGGGCAATGGTAATGCTCTCTCGTCTTGGAATCCATGGTAAGTGTTCATGACCATCGATTTGGCAACACTGAAATGAGTACCTGACGACTTTCCGTAATGCTGGATCCATGCTTTGGCTTCATTAGCTTCAGTGGGCAACTATGCGAGAAGTGTGAGGCCGTCAGTATAGGCCTGGCGGCGGGGCGTGTGGCCGCACAGTGTAAGAACTGTAAAATGGGTGGCTCGTGGGCGATTGCGTACAAAATTGTGGGCAAAGGACATCCCTGACTCATCGAACGCTGGACGAGGGTTGATAAAGCCAATCGTCCTTTCACTTCGAGCAGAGATACGATATTGCGAAGTGTAGCGTTCCTTAAGAAATGTATCTTTGTATTATTCAAATTTACTGTTTGTTGTTTTGTTGAGAAAATGGGGTGCTTAATCAGTTTTACTGTAATCCAATGAAAATTAAACAACTTAATTTGGAAAACCATTATGTAATGCCTATATTGAAATAAATTCCTCTGAAATTTACTCACTCTTGTGATCACTGAGTTCTATGGCCCTGTGCAAGGAACTGATAATATTCCGGGTGCAAATAAACAGTGAAATACAATTTTTCTTAGCTCTTGAGGCGCAACGGATGTAACCTTGATATTCTGTTCTCTCCACAGTAGGCATACCAAATATTAAATCTTGGCTCAGCGAAGTGCAATGCCGGCAGTGCAATAGCTTCATACAAATAATGTCAGTAGATTAGTTTATATGTGAATAACCCTGCAAATGTTCAGTGATAATTTTGGATATTGGCTCAGCGCTGTGCAATGCTGCCCTCATTAAAGCTTTTACAAACATTAATACTTTTCTGATTCTGACACATTAATATTTTTCTCACTCTGATTGAAAAATTATTTCTTTCAAAACTACTCATTGGATTTACACAAACACGACATGGAAGTGGACGAGGTACTGTTAAGGCAATATGCTAAGACCGAAAGCTTCAGTTCGAAAATTGTATTCAGAATAAAGTTTTTCCTTCACAAAATCTGATATGAAACATTTTACGATAGATATAAGAGTATTAATGGAATAGTTAATGAGTGTTCATGCCCTAAGCTGCACCAATTTTATGGAATAATGATGGAATAGTGATGTTTAATAAATGTTCATGCCATGAGCTGCCCTCAAATAACGAGGATTAAATTGGCATACTGTTGCTTTTTCTTAATGGTATTCTATGATGTTAATATATATTTTGTGTAAGTTGTGTCCTTCCTAGGAAAATTTGTCTCACCTTTTGCCACATAATTGGAGGCGTTTGCGGGAGACTGTCACACAGCTTTACAACTAAATACATTTTCTTTTTTACCATTACTTATGAGATTGTTTATGATAATGCCTTGTTACATTAGCATGCATGACTGCTTTTTTTTTTTTGTTTCCAGATTCATAATGACATTTGCAGGTTCCACTAATGCTACAATTCATCCTCATCCTTGTATTTTTTTATCTCTTTATGTACTGTAATGTGTTACATTTATCTAGTCACTAAGCTATATTGCACTCAGTACTCTTTTCTTTATGCTAGCATGTACTTTAATCACAATTTTTCTTTGCTTTGTCCATACCAGTTCTTGACATCAGACAAATGACGATTTATTGTTAATCCTTTCCTTTACAGAGAAAGTGCACTGCTCTTATCAATCATTCCCATATCCTTCCGTGTAGATATGTCCATTGTTAGAGATATAGGTTGTAAGTGTACTGTCATATCGCTGGTTAAGTTGTGGAGTATCTTTGCGGGCAGCTGCGTCTAGAGAGTCGAGCGCGGGACACGGAACTGTTACGTTGTGTAGTGTGTAGCTCTGTATGTGAGAAGCATTGTTAGTATGGAAATTAAAGTGTTGCTACAAGTGTTATTACAGTAAAATGATAAAATAAGTAAATGATTCAGAGGAAAGTGCGTCAAGAAGTAATTTAAAAATGAGCAGTGCTGCTGTTAACGTATTTGTGTATCCTCTCGTTGTGTGTCCTACCGTACTGTATCAATCATCCGCGCCGTGTTCGGTCTCCCAGAATGAACTGAAGTGAATCAGTAGAAATTAATTACCATAAAAGAGTGCAGACAAGTGCCAGTGTCTTGTGGCGAGCGTGAGAACGTGCGTTCGATCATCACGTTTCCGCATTATCAACAAGCCGCCGCGCCGCGACGGTTAGGCGCACGCTCGTACAAGCGAGAAATGAGAACTGAAAAATTAACTTTACGAACAGTGCTATATCATTACAAGTGTCAAGGAGGACTGGTACCAAATATCTGTGTATGGGTGACGAGCGTAAGAACTTTCGTGCGCTCATTCGGCTTTCGCATCATCAACAATCATCCGCGCCGTGTTCGGTTACGCGTACGCTCGTCCTAATGATTTTTTTGGGACAGATAATCATCCATTAATTGGGATAAACACTTATGAATCGAAATGTAAACAGTGCAACCTGCGATTTTCTTTCATCGTCTCAGAATATAGTTGTTCATACCAGACGTAGAACAGTGTTGTATTTTAACGTTGAGTGGCTCCCATAAAACCTCCTGTATATTTCGATAGATAATTTCAGGCAAGCCAGCAGCTGTGTGGAGCGCAGTAGTACGAGCGCCGAGGGATTATCAGGTACGTGGTGTGGACAGGGCGCACGGTCGAAGCGACCACCAGTTTAAAGGCACCCCACCCATTTGTACTCCCGGGCGTGTTACAAGGTCATTCAATTGTTTTATGAAGCCCAGAGGGTGCTACACAACCTACAACAATTGGGTCTTTACGCTATGATTCTATGTGTCTACTATCTACTCGTACAGGCCATAAGCAGCCATACTTTTATATAATACTGCTACTTATGAACTTTGTTGTTGTAGAAATCTATACCAAGTTACACATTTTTATTATGAATCATGTATAGGCCTCAGAGTGCCATATAAAGTTGTAGGTCACAGATATTTGATGTTTTTGCTACGTAAAATTAGGACGCCTTCAGCCAGAAAGATGTTTTCTGTCACATTGGCAATTAAGATTAGCATTTATTTCATGTAAAACCTGGCCACTTTGAGCCTCAGAGAACATTTTTCTCACTCTTTAGTTATTGAGGTCAGCAAGTATTTATATCCCACGTTTAGCCACAAATATGATGTCTGTAACATTTTATAGCTACTAAGATCAGCATTTATGTAAGTACGAAATTAACCTGGCGCCACTTGGTGATATTTTCTATTTGACTGTCTTATATATTAAGATATGCATGTCTTTCATGTACTAGGCCACTTGGAGCCCCGATCATTTTATAGCTATTAAGACCAGCACTTATGTGTGTAGGAAGGCTACTTGGAGCCTCTGTTTGATATTTTCTCTACAGTTGTTGCAGTTATTAAGACATGCATGTATTGCAAGTAGAAGGCTTCATTCTTGATTTTACTGTTAGGTTTACTTAAGTAATTATGTCACGGTATTGCACAAACAAGGCCACTGAGAGCCAGCATTCTAATTTTCATGACATTTTATGAGGAGTTTGTGGAAGCATGTATGTCAAATGGACATCGAGAGCCAGGAACTTTAAATTTACTCTACAATTTTAGGCATGTGTGTACTCATGCATACTCTATACCGGCCACTTTTAGCCAGCCTACGACCTTCGATTAATATGTGTCCTCTCTATAATAGTCACATGCAGCCGTAACCTGAGTATTTTTTATTACAGAATGAGATTTTCACTCTGCAGCGGAGTCTCGGTCGGGCACACAGTTTTAATCTGCCAGGAAGTTTCATACTTTTTATTACCTTCTTAAATATTTTGTCGGGATGTTTACTACATTAAATGAGCTTGTAGCCATCTCACTATTTTTTAATACGTCTAACCACTGCTATATGTATTATGATAGGTATATATGCCACTGTAGGTCGTTATGAAGGATTATCTATTGCCAGTAACATTGTTGATTATTCCCTTCTTGCTTGTGGTGAAAATTTATTTGCTGTTTATCGTTTCGATGTGACTGTGACCATTGGTTTTTGTGGGAGAAATTGTTCCCTGGCGGTTGCGTAAAATTACTGTACTTGGCCGTGCTGGCAAAGCTGGGTAGTGGCAGATTGATCTTCGTTTGGGCTTGTCGACCGTATAGTTGTTAGGATTTTTCGGGCTGCTGCGGCAGGAATTGAGACTGGAAAGTGTGATTGTGGGCGTCGAAATTGTGATATAGTTGTTGCTGCTTAATACACTGGTTATCAAAATGTTGACTCTTGTTAGCAAGTCCATTAAACTGCTATCGGAACCAAATCTTTTATTTCATTTGCTATGGAACGGGCGGGATTTCTCGTTGTAACCGAATAAGGTGTTACCTTGATTGTTCTCATTGACAAATGAGTAGTCCGATTGCGGAATCTCTAATAATTGTAATAAGTCCCTGAAAGGTGAAATGCTTTCCTTTTGCTGTCCGGTGTGAAGGGAAACTCGTAATGAACGTGGAAGTTTTGAGATGGATAATGGTATGAGCACAAATTGGCTATAAGGTTCGGTCAGTGTAACGTCTGTTAGCAAAAGACATATTATGTAATAAATAGAAAGTACTACGTGTCATGTTTTGTTCATGTATAGAATTATGCACTGTTTTTTATTTTATTTTAGATAATATCTGTGTCGGCGAGTACTGAAACCGCCACAGACGATACTTATTAAATATCAAACAAAGATGAGAATATGTGACTACTATAAATAGTACAGACCGAACATCAATTTCTCTGTCGTCTTCTTGGAGTTACGTGAGTACGAAGAGCCTGAGACGTTATATTGTACGCTTGCGTAGCATTCTTTTGTCAAGACTGTGAGAGGGACGCCATAAGACATAGCTTGGGAAAGGTGTGTAATAACTTGATCCGTTGAAATGTTTTGAACAGAGTTACTTAGTGAAACCTTGCATTATGATTTGTAATAAACTTGCCTGGTATTTTATCCCATCCCTTTAAGACATTTTCAGTTATTTAAATATTATTCGTGGTGCAGAGCTGCGCTACGAACGAACGAGCCGCTGCCGCGGTGCATTCAAACTGCATTAAATGAAATCAATCATACCGCAAAGAAGCAGCCAGGTAATAGTGAACTAAAATTATTTCATTCAGCTGTCGGAATTGCAGAGCAGAGCAGCAGATTTTATGATGTGTTTTACAGGTTGACGCGGGCTGCTGATAATATATTACTAACAGTGCAAAAAGATAATTTACCTTCATAACATAAAAGAAATCTTGCTGTGCGTAGTTCTGGTCTGGCAAACCTTATAGTAAAAACATCTTTTTCTCAGATAATAGTCTCATGTTCTCGTGTTAGTCGTGGTACTTATTGGTGTTTTACTGTTAACAAAAATCCACTGCAAAATTTTGATGTTGAACAATCATTGCGTACTATAACATCAGTATTGATAACGAAGTAATTTTCATAAACCTTTTCAATAACTATAATGTAAGGAAGATATGTTGAACTGTATGGCGAGTTACAGTAACGAAAAAATGTTCCTTTAATAGAAAGCCGGATCCAGTATAATAAGAACAAAATATATTTTGTTTTGTTGAAAATTAATGATCCAAAGAAAGTCATAGCACAGCATCACTAAAAGATATTTCGGGGCTCTTTTCGTAGCAACATATTTTATCGCATATATTAGTTGTTACGCGAGTAATAGTCAAACAAAGCAAATAGTAAAGAGCCAGCGAAATCAGGTACTGGTTTTGTTGACTTATATATTCGAAAAACTGAGTGTTAATTGGAAAATTGGAGTGTCCAAAATTGGGTATATTAATTAGTTGGTTTTTATTGCCTTTCTGAGTGGTTTCCGACCGATACGGAGATAGAAAGGCTTTTTGAAACTCTTCGACTCAGTGAGTCTCACACGCATCCGAGGTTCTCCCTCTGAAAAGCTATAGATAAATTATAGCTTGTGTGTCACTGGCCAGTTTGGTGGCAGCGAAAATGAAAATTGCAGCACCCAATCTAGCGGGTGCAGATCTGTACGGTTATTTCTAAATACCTTAAATTTCTTTAGAGACAGGAGATGTTCGTAGTCGAATCCTTCGCGTTGTAGATTTTGAGAGGGTTCGGCGGTGTAAAATAACTGATTGTGAGATGACTGACTTGTATCAAAGTCAGGTACTCTTTGTAGTCTGCTGTGAGGCTGAAAAGTAGGTGACTGGGGCTGTTGTACATTAATTTGAAACTGATTACGCGGGGAAAATTTTCTGATAGTCCACTTCCTGATGTAAACTGTTAATTTTCCTACGTAGCGAACTGTTATGTGCACCAAGCTGGATTAATGTTTGCTGTATGTACCGACATTCTTGAGATTCAGTGAACGGAATGGGAGCTGTGTCGTCTGATTTATTTTCGGTTCGATTTTTAAGTGTTTCTAATCTTTCCATGAGTGCAAGAATGTTTGTGGAATTGTTTGGATATAAAGCATCGACTTGACTTGCTTTTGTAGTTTACGTGTTGTTTTTTCTCATCTTTTTTAATTGTGCTCTAATTCTGCCAGGGGCCTGCACAAGCTCTAATTGTTCAAGACAGAAGTTTAACGACTCTATGTTATCTGTGCACTTTTCTTCAACTTTCTACATTCGTGTGTCAACAGTGGTTTGGAAATCAGATACGTCTGCCTGTATTTGATTCTGTGATTGTTTTACTCTATTAACCTCGTCTTTAACGGAATGTATACTAGCGTCAACATGGGTTGTAAGACTTGTGAGCAACTGCTGTTCTACTTCCTGTCTTTGTACTGCTAATGACTGTAAAAACTAATTGTTTTCGTCAGTGTGTTTACGGAGAGACGTTCGTATCGCTTTTCTGAGGTCTCAGTGTGAACTTTAAAACGTGTATGTAATCGAGTGTCTTGTTGATCTATTCTTTCGTTAGCTGATTGGATTTCATCAGTAAGCTTGTTATGGGTTTCACTACTCTGCCATCTTAAAGCATTAACGTCAACTCTCAAAGGTTTGGTACTATCTGCGCACTGCCTGGCTATCGCTTCAAATTTATGGCAAAGACGTTTTTCACTGGCCTTAATGTCTGTGTCTACCTGCTTGAAAGTGTTACTGTCGTTTCTGTGTACTATTTAAGCTCGTCACGTATGGTGTAAAATTGTTCATCGTTTTTATTAAATCGTTCATTGAACTGAGTGGTGGTGTCAACTTGTATTTCTCGTATGATGGAAAATTGTTCATCGTTTCTATTAAACCGTTCATTGAACCGAGTATACAGGTGAACCATCATTTGCATGAGAGTTTGAAGCGTTGCTTCCGCATTCTTTTCAACTGATGCGTCGGGTGTCATTTGTGTTGTATTTTGTTGTGTAGAGACATCGTCTACAACCATGGACGTCTCGTTTGTTGCATTATCCTCACCATTACCGTTAATAAAATCTGATGGACTTTTAAGCACTGTGTACTGTGCACTATTGCTTCCTCTGACATACTATTGGCAACGTGATTTATTTTGTGAAAAGTAGGTAAATCAGTGACCTCATTCGTTAACAATTAAGTTTTCAATTGTGCGCATCAGCCATGTGCAGATCAGCGGCGTCCGCAGAATACTGGAATTTACCGTCTGATTACTAGTCAACTTAGTGGGTGAAATTTTAGTGTCAGGAATTTGTTCATTATTTGGAGACGCGGAACTCAGGTTTTCTGCGATGCTTTGCTACTGCTGCGCCGCAGAGTGGTCACTGTCATTCCAAACATAGTAGTCAATAATAGGAAAATCGTCTATTTAGGTATCTTTATTTGCGAGATTACCCTTCGAAACCTTAATAGCTTTACGCAGCATCGTAAATTACGTACAGAGTGCAAATCCAAAGAAAAGATTTCAATACTCAATGAAGAAAAACAAGGCGGAGCATAAGAATGCCAATGAACTGTGGAAAAACTTAAAACAAGTTAGTAAACTGCGTTGCGCCAAAGAATCTAACTACTGTTATGGATACAGAGTGATGGAGACCACAGAAAATATTTATCTGACTACTTCAATATCAAAGAATTCACAAAGCGAACGAATCTCTGAGCTGTCGCTAAGTGTAACTTTCTTTAAAAAATATGTCTTTGTGTTATTCAAATCTACTGTGTGTTGTGCTCCTGAAGAACTGGTATGCTTAATTCGTTGTACTGTAATCCAATGAAAAATTAAACAACATAATCTGGAAAACCAGTATGTAATACCTATAATGAAATCAGTCCCTCTGAAATTTACTCAGTCTCTTGAGCACCGAGTTCTATGGCCTTGTGCAATAAATTGGTAAAATTCCCTGTGCAAATAAACAATGATATACAATTTTCTTAGCTCTTGAGTAGCAATGGGTGCAACCTTTATTTCCTGTTCTTTCCACAGTAGGCATACAAAATATTCAATCTTGGTTCAGCGAAGTGAAATGCTGGCAGTAAAATAGCTTCATACAAATAATGTCAGTAGATTAGTTGATTAATCATGATGAGTGTCGCTGCTTACGTCACGGGCAGGATAGTCGTAGCGGTGAAGGGTGGCACGTTGGTAAGAGGAAGTTGCGCCACACGTCGTCGATTGCATTCTGACCATAGATGACTTCCTTTGTTGCAACTAGTGTAAGTTCCTTTCTGAAAATTGTGCAAAATGATGGTCCAACAACTCCGATCTGTTAGTAGGAGGGTATGTGGCTTCGAAGCTCGATGCGTACTTGCCCAGCACCGTGGATATTTCAAGAACTGTGCCCACTTTACGGCAAAGAGTTCGATGACTGTGTAAAGGGGTCACAGGACCTCGAAAGCAGCGTCCGCAAGGAGTACCAACATTAGTTCGAAAACTCTGCTAGTTCCGACACCAAGACCAGAATGGTCCACTGTAACGGGTCCTACGTTGCCGCCGGCCGGGATGGCTGAGCGGTTCTAGGCGCTACAGTGTGGAACCGCACGATCGCTACGGTCGCAGGTTCGAATCCTGCCTCGGGCATACAAATGGATGTGTGTGATGTCCTTAGGTTAGTTAGGTTTAAGCAGTTCTAAGTTCTAGGGGACTGATGACTTCAGAAGTTAAGCCCCATAGTGCTCAGAGCCATTTGAACCTACGTTGCCATGAGAGTTACAGAATCGTAGTCCACGGTGGACATATCGTATAAGTTTGTCACATTCCTCGTCGTCAACCAGTTTTAAATAGCTGTACTCATTATGGAAAGATGGATTCCTATGTTGTCGGTCGGTGGTATCTTCGCTTCGTTGTGCAGGAATCTTTCGACACCGACCGCCTTGGGAGAGGCGAAATTTGGACAACAAGTGAATCTCACTCTTACTTTACGGTAGCTGTACTCCCTGACGTGCCATTAAGAAAGACGCAACGTTGTTAAAGGAACAGTAAACACAAACAGTAGTAACTGCGCCTCATTGCTGTTCGCAGTCACGTATCTACATCGCAGCACTACCGAAGATAGACTACCGTGATGTTTGGTTTTTCGTCATTCACCTCTGTTAAGGTTTCCTTTGGTTTATGAAGTAGTTTTCTCGCCTGTATTTTGAGGTCATCTAGAGTTCCAGTGATGTAAAGGTCAGTACATTCGTTTTCACTCCCCTGTAAATTTCCTCTTCTGCGTCGGTTGTTGCGTCCAGTGCTTCGTCCATTGTCTTGTGCAACAAGAGTGGTAATATTTTATCTTTTAGCCAAACTCCTTTTTTGATTTCAAAAGCCCCATATATTTTCCACCCATTTTCACAATTCCAGAACGCGATTTTCACTCTCTAGCGAAGTGTGCACTGATATGAAACTTCCTAACAGATTTAAACAGCGTACTGTACTCGCTTTCCCTATCACCAGTCGATTCTTGTTTCGGCAAATATGTCCATTAAATGTGAAGTAATTGAAGTACAATACCACTTCCAACATTTCAGCAAGTTCAGTTACCTCATCCATCGCTAATATTCGTTAATGTTAGGAAATTTCTGATGATTTATATGGTTCCTCCAGCATTCTCGCAAGTGATCGACTTCTGTTGTAGCTGTACCAACCATTAGGCGCCAGACAGAGTTTCTGTAAGAGCTTATTGGTAATCGAGGAAGACGACTGAATCGTCTGTTTTGCATAGTACTGAATCCACACTAGTGCATGACTGAGAAAATCCGTTGGTATGCACTGTTTTCCATCATCGGTATAAGACAATGTTACACCAGTTCTTTCATGTCTGCGACTGCACTTGCTTTAAAGACAAAACACTTCTACCGAGACACGGCGACAATAGTCTCTATGCAAAGACCAATATGTGAACCACATTGCGCAATGGAACACAAGTAAAATTTGTGACATTGGCCAGTTTCTGTTAAAAATGTGAACTCCGTTGAAGTAATTTATAAAGAGTTAATTGTTATTTTCTAGAAATTGAACAGTTCCAGGAACTAATTACGGCAGAATGAATGACTTCGGTATTAAAATTAAGTGAAGTAAAGCTAGACAGCCATGGGCGATCAGAACTTCTACAGCAGTTTTATAGGTAAGGAACTCCAAATAAATTTATTATGTCTTTCTTTATAACAAATTCTGCACAATACCGTGTTTCGCCTTAGCGCCATCTGTAATTAATTTTCACTCCACAAGGAAAGGGAAGCTAAATTATTACTACTGCTTTATGATTGAGGAATAAACAGGCAGGATTGGAAGCTGCTGATTTTGTGACTTCGATCCTGATGGTACTGACGTAGGAACCTCGCGAACGGCAGCAAAACAGGACTAAACTGAGCCAGCACAGAGCAGTTGAAAAACGATGATCAGCTTGACTGACGTGTGGCTGGAAACATGCATGTTGGCTAAAACCTCTCGGTAGACGTGTTGCGTGTGGAGTCTGACAGCTGTCTGATTCACGCACTGCTGCTATCCATCTACGAGCATGTGCTCGGCTATTCGTAGACATTAACTTCATTGTAAAACAGAATAAATAAATATTTAGAAATTCAACGTTGCTCACGTCACCGCTGATCAGTCCTGCTGAAATGATGCAAACTCGTAAAAAAATCGGCAGTTATCAATTTGGGGCGATTGAAAGTGGAAAACGAAAATATAAATGCTTCTTCCGTCGGTACCCATGTGGGCGAATGACTCTGGAGTAGCAGGGGCTGGTGTTACTAGTCTGAAAATCGTTGGAAGAATCAGAAGGAACTGTTGTTCCGCTCCAGCGGGGTAATCGTACAAGAACTGTTGATCCATTATTCGCTGATGTTCGTCGGTTTCTTACCCTGATTACTTGGGAGTGAAATTACAGACAGTGCTGGAAGGATGCGTAATCAATAAATTTCAGTGAAACGTAATGGCTTCAGGCTTCGAGAAAGTGTTTTCCAGGAGCAGTGAAGACGCGTTGACTTCTTGTCAGCCTTTGCTAAGCAAAGACTGTGGCATTATCACTTATGATTGGTATTTTCGTAATCTACTTCCAAAATTTAACAAGTACATCAAATTTGTTCACCCACCACGCGGTCTCCAAAGCTCTACGTGGCGTACACATATAGACGGAAGCTTTTTTTATGGACTGTCATTAATACTGTAATGAAATCACCCCACTGAATACAGAAACAATAATTTCTTCAGTGCAACACTCAATGTCTTTCAAATCACTAAATGAGCTACGTAGACCATCCACGATGGAAAAATTAGTCAGTATACAGCGAAGAAGAAAACGTTTCGTCACGGGCTCCTTTACTCGGGAGAAAAGCATTGAAGAGATGCTCAACAAACTCCATTAGCAGAGACTATAAGAGAGGAGTTGTTCATTACGGAGAGAGGTTTACTGTTCAAATTTTGAGAGACTACGTTCAAATAAAGAAAACTGCAACACACTACTTCCTGTCATGTAATTCCCACGAAATGAACTCGACATGACAATCGGAGAAGTTCGATGTCATACTGAGCTTCACCGGTAGTCGTTACTCTTATGCGGCTGCCGGCCAGAGTGGCCGAGCGGTTCTGGGCGCTACAGTCTGGAACCGCGCGACCGCTACGGTCGCAGGTTCGAATCCTGCCTCGGGCATGGATGTGTGTGATGTCCTTACGTTAGTTAGGTTTAAGTAGTACTAAGTTCTAGGGGACTGATGACCTCAGATGGTAAGTCCCATAGCGCTCAGAGCCATTTGAATCTTATGCGGTATTTTGAATGGAACATGGAAGCGGGTGGGGATCAGGGAATGGTACCAAAAATACCTTCCGCCACCCCTCTAGGTGGCTTGCGGAGTCTAGACGTAGATGTAGAAATGCGGCAGGAATCTAGCTACATTTTATCTTTGTTTAAGGTGGTGTATAGGCCACAGAAGACTAGAACGCAAATGGCAGCTTTCAAGAAGTAGGGGAGACTTTGGACAAATTTATGCGTTCAACTGTTCGTACGCTGTCATCCTCCTCTTCACTACATATATACGGAGGTGGTGTAAGAACGACGTGGTTCAGAGTTTCATGATTCAGCTGGGGTGGTTCGGAAGTTTGCTGAAAGTAAAGAACGAATAATAACAGGAACTTCTTGTAGACTTGTATGAAAACTACAGAGTGAAATGATAATGAAATGGACACCCTAGCTGCAAACAGTCGTTGATGTACTTTATTGGGTACATGTTGAAAATGTGTGCCCCGACCGGGACTCGAACCCGGGATCTCCTGCTTACATGGCAGACGCTCTATCCATCTGAGCCACCGTGGGCACAGAGGATAGCGCGTCTGCAGGGACTTATCCCTTGCACGCTCTTCCGTCATATTTAGTTAAAATATGGCTTCCCGGCCATTGACCTTCTTGTGCGAACGCACACGCTATGCCCGAACTCGTACGGGACTTGGTATATTAATCTGCCACGAGTAATCAGTATGATGAGCAAACATCTATTAGGCGCACTACGAATGTAGTGGTGTGGACATGTTGGGAATGTGGATCTCACGGGGAGCGTGCAAGGGATAAGTCCCTGCAGACGCGCAATCCTCTGTGCCCACGGTGGCTCAGATGGATAGAGCGTCTGCCATGTAAGCAGGATACCCATACGATGTACTCACAATGCAATTCGCCAAGTTATAGAGGCCAATACTTGGATCGAGAGAGGGCCCAGAATTCATTTGCCTGGCACAGAATGCACACAGGAGACGTAAAAGCCAGGACAGCTAACAAACGGCGTAGTAAGGATGTTCCCTTACGTCTTACCTGGAAAGACATTAACAATCGACTGGGAAAATCGAAATGAGTGTCATGACGCCATTACTAATTGTCTGAGATTTCTCATGAATAGCTGTGCGCAGATAAATCTAGTTAGTAGAAGTAGCTGGAGAAATAGCGGAAAGTGTAAACGAATCGAACATATTAGGATCTGGGAAAATGCTAATACGGTTGGAAGGAGAGAGGGAACTGTAACCCTCGAATTACGAACAAGAAACTGAATGCAAGTGAGGCACCGTTTCAACGTGATAGGGGACGATGTGGAGCGCGGATCTTCCATTTGGCGGGGAGGTAGGCCGAGACCTTGTAAAAGCACATGGGGTCATAATCGGTATGCACCGGAAGTATGAGGAGCCGAGAGGAATGGATGAGCCTGAAGATGAAGCAGGGGTGTGAGCTCCGCAGATTGGTATTAGACCTTGGAAACTAGCTAATACGTTTGTGCAGGCACAAGAAAGAGAAGGCTCTTTCGGAGGAACCTCAGACGCAGAGTGAAGTGCACGTCAGGAAATGAAGTTAGAGTCACAGGGTGCTTTCCACACAGCACATGCAAAGAAAATATTAGGCTTTTGAGAGACGCTAAAGCGTAAAGCAAGAAACATGTGGAAAGGCCACAACAAATAGCGACAGAATCTCAATAACTGTCAGGATGCGACAGAGGCACGCAACAGATAATGTCTGAGAGAAGCAAAAAGAGCGCAAGAAAATTGTTTCAGCATTATCAATTGGACCCCGGGAGGAACAGTTGTGTAGAATTAAAATTGAAGCGAATGGAATGAGAGAGGCTGTCATTCTGATACAGTAAATCTCCAAGGGCATGTATTTACCTCAGGCACTGGTAAAAGTGGAATCAGGAGAATATCTAACGGGTGTGCTGAACACTACAGGTGAGAGTGCTTCAGCGGATTGTCCACTGGTCGTAGATAAAGTAGTTCAGGACCAAAGATTATTCCAGCAATCGTTCAGGATGACGTGTGTCAGTACACATAAGCTCAGTAAACATAAGTCACAGCCGAAAACCAGAATAAGTGTAATAAAGGAGGACATCTGCAGGGGTCATCTGAATGCAGAATAGAAAACAGCAGCCATAGAGTTATGCACAATTTACAGCGACATTTTCCATTTGCCTGGAGAGATATTATCTTACACAGATAGTATCATGCACGTCAGTAACACCCCAAGCAAAAAAGGAGATTCTCAATCAGGAAACTGTAAAGGTATTAGAGGATAACATCGTAGTACCAAATAAAAGTGTTTAGAATTCTCCCTTGATTTGAATGCCGAAAAATATGGATGCTAGTGGAAAGCATATGTGTCGAATAGCTACAGCCTTTAAGCGACTTAATGAGATCTACCTAAATTCCGTGTATCCGTCGCCAATAATAGACAAAATTCTAGACGTTCTACGAAATATGAAGTACTTCTGGACCCTCGACTTAGCGAAGGCTTGTTATTAAGTCTTAATAGAGGAACAGGATAGTGAAAAGACGGCTTTCAGTACGCCGTACAGGCAATACAAGTATAAACAGGTGGCCATTGATCTTAAAACAGCTCCTACTAGTACATTTCAGAATTTAATTAACTCTGTCTTGACAGAGCTACAAAGTGGCAAACACATCATCTGGTTGGATGACGATGTAACATTTGGCTCCTCCTTAGAGGAACATAATGTGTGGCTTACTGACGTATTCTAAAGGCTTTGTATCCACAATTTACAGCTTTTTTTTTTTTGGTCATCAGTCTACTGACTGGTTTGATGCAGCCCGCCACGAATTCCTTTCCTGTGCTAACCTCTTCATCTCAGAGTAGCAGCTGCAACCTACGTCCTCAATTATTTGCTTGAAGTATTCCAATCTCTGTCTTCCTCTACGGTTTATGCCCTCTACAGCTCCCTCTAGTACCATGGAGGTCATTCCCTCATGTCTTAGCAGATGTCCTATCATCCTGTCCCTTCTCCTTATCAGTGTTTTCCACATATTCCTTTCCTCTCCAAATCTGCGTAGAACCTCCTCATTCCTTACCTTATCAGTCCACCTAATTCTCAACATTCATCTAAAGCACCACATCGCAAATGCTTCGATTCTCTTCTGTTCCGATTTTCCCACAGTCCATGTTTCACTACCATACAATGCTGTACTCCAGACGTACATCCTCACAAATTTCTTCCTCACATTAAGGCCGGTATTTGATATTAGTAGACTTCTCTTGGCCAGAAATGCCTTTTTTGTCATAGCGAGTCTGCTTTTGATGCCCTCCTTGCTCCGTCCGTCATTGGTTATTTTACTGCCTAATTAGCGGAATTCCTTAACATCATTGACTTCGTGACCATGAATCGTGATGTTAAGTTACTCGCTGTTCTCATTTCTACTACATCTCATTACCTTCGTCCTTCTCCGATTTACTCTCAAACCATACTGTGTACTCATTAGACTGTTCATTCCGTTCAGCAGATCATTTAATTCTTCTTCACTTTCACTCAGGATAGCAATGTCATCAGCGAATCGTATCATTGATATCCTTTCACCTTGTATTTTAATTCCACCCCTGCACATTTCTTTTATTTCCATCATTGCTTCGCCGATGTACAGATTGAAGAGTAGGGTCGAAAGGCTACAGCCTTGTCTTACACCCTTCTTAATACGAACACTTCGTTCTTGATCGTCCACTCTTATTATTCCCTCTTGGTTGTTGTACATATTGTACATGACCTGTCTCTCCCTATAGCTTACCCCTACTTTTTTCAGACTCTCGAACAGCTTGCACCATTTTATATTGTCGAACGCTTTTTCCAGGTCGACAAATCCTATGAAAGTGTCTTGATTTTTCTTTAGCCTTGCTTCCATTATTAGTCGTAACGTCAGAATTGCCTCTCTCGTCCCTTTACTTTTCCTAAAGCCAAACTGATCGTCACCTAGCGCATTCTCAATTTTCTTTTCCATTCTTCTGTATATTATTCTTCTAAGCAGCTTCGATGCATGAGCTGTTAAGCTGATTGTACGATAATTCTCGAACTTGTCAGCTCTTGCCGTCTTCGGAATTGTGTGGATGATGCTTTTCCGAAAGTCAGATGGTATATCGCCAGACTCATATATTGTACACACCAACGTGAATAGTCGTTTTGTTGCCATTTCCCCCAATGATTTTAGAAATTCTGATGGAATGTTATCTATCCCTTCTGCCTTATTTGACCGTAAGTCCTCCAAAGCTCTTTTAAATTCCGATTCTAATACTGGATCCCCTCTCTCTTCTAAATCGACTCCTGTTTCTTCTTCTATCACATCAGACAAATCTTCACCCTCATAGAGGCTTTCAATGTATTCTTTCCACCTATCTGCTCTCTCCTCTGCATTTGACAGTGGAATTCCCGTTGCACTCTTAATGTTACCACCGTTGCTTTAAATGTCACCAATGGTTGTTTTGACTTACCTGTATGCTGAGTCTGTCCTTCCCACAATCATATCTTTTTCGATGTCTTCACATGTTTCCTGCAGCCATTTCGTCTTAGCTTCCCTGCACTTCCTATTTATTTCATTCCTCAGCGACTTGTATTTCTATATTCCTGATTTTCCCGGAGTTTGTACTTCCACCTTTCATCAATCAACTGAAATATTTCTTCTGTTACGCATGCTTCCTTCGCAGCTACCTTCTTTGTACCTATGTTTTCCTTCCCAACTTCTGTGATGGCCCTTTTTAGAGATGTCCATTCCTCTTCCACTGTACTGCCTACTGCGCTATTCCTTAATGCTGTATCTATAGCGTTAGAGAACTTCAAACGTATCTCGCCATTCCTTAGTACTTCCGTATCCCACTTCTTTGCGTATTGATTCTTCCTGACTAATGTCTTGAACTTCAGCCTACTCTTCATCACTACTATATTGTGATCTGAGTCTATATCTGCTCCTGGGTACGCCTTACAATCCAGTATCTGATTTCGTAATCTCTGTCTGACCATGATGTAATCTATTTGAGATATTCCCGTATCTCCCGGCCTTTTCCAAGTATACCTCCTGCTCTTGTGATTCTTGAACAGGGTATTCGCTATTACTAGCTGAAACTTGTTAGAGAACTCAATTAGTCTTTCTCCTCTTTCATTCCTTGTCCCAAGCCCATATTCTCCTGTATCCTTTTCTCCTACTCCTTCCCCTACAACTGCATTCCAGTCGCCCATGACTATTAGATTTTCGTCCCCCTTTACATACTGCATTACCCTTTCAATATTCTCATACACTTTCCCTATCTGTTCATCTTCAGCTTGCGACGTCGGCATGTATACCTGAACTATTGTTGTCGGTGTTGGTCTGCTGTCGATTCTGATTAGAACAACCCGGTCACTGAACTGTTCACAGTAACATACCCTCTGCCCTACCTTCCTATTAATAACGAATCCTACACCTGTTATACCATTTTCTGCTGCTGTTGATATTTCCCGCTACTCATCTGACCTGAAATCCTTGTCTTCCTTCCACTTCATTTCACTGACCCCTACTATATCTAGATTGAGCCTTTGCATTTCCCTTTTCAGATTTTCTAGTTTCCCTACTACGTTCAAGCTTCTGACATTCCACGCCCCGACTCGTAGAACGTTATTCTTTCGTTGATTATTCAATCTGTTTCTCATGGTAACCTCCCCCTTGGCAGTCCCCTCCCGGAGATCCGAATGAGGGACTCTTCCGGAATCTTTTGCCAATGGAGAGATCATCATGACACTTACAGCTATAAGTGGGCAAATGTGAGTTTTTCCGAAAGGAAGCATGCTATTTGGGATGTATTATATCGGCCCAGGGCTTGAGGCCACATCCACTGAAGGTCATGGTCAGAAAGGGGTATTCGCAGGCCAAAACAAAGAAGCAATTAAAAGCATATTTACTCCTCGTGGGGTACTACCAGTGTTTTGTAAACAACTTCAGCAAAATAACGAAGCTGCTTCGTGAACTAATAAAGAAAGAAGTGCCTTACACCTGGGGTGTCGAGCAAGGAGAAGCTCATCAGTCCCTCTATACATCAGTACCTCGACTGTAAAAAGAAATTGGCATCACGGATGCAAGCTAGCCAGTCAAGTATTGGAGTGGTTTTAACTGTGGAAAAATTATAAGCAACGTATCCTTCGTGTATGCCTCGTGGACGCTGAACAAGGCAGAAAGAGTGTACAGTACGACTCAGAATTAAATATTGGCCATTTGTTGGGCAGTGACATATTTTAGACCATCTGTATTTGCAAGAAAGTTCCCTGATATGCACTGATTATAAACGACTAATAAGGATTGGTAGTGTATCAGATCTGTCATCTAGACTAATGAAATTCGGGTTAGAGTTGGAGGTATGTGATTATCAGATCCTGTACAAGAGTGGCACAGAAAATTAAGCCACTAACGCACTCTCGCAAGTGAGAGAGATCAGGGGACTGGAACACGACCAGAAGGTGACAATATCCGAGGTTAAGACACGGTGCTAACAAAAGTGGTGAATCGGGTCAGGGACCCACTGGAAGACGACAGTGGGACTGTTGGAGCACACGAGTAAGCAAGGACACAAGGCAGCTAACCGAGAACAGTGAACGATGTTATTCAGTAATGAGAAAACTGCGTCAAAGATACGGAAAAGGATATCCGGAAATCAGAGACAGCTGAGTCGTGAAACATGGCAGAAATCAGTGCCACTGAAATAGCCGCAATATTAAACACGTTTCACGATTCTACCACAAGATGACACCAGGATATAGGAATAACCTATGAGCAAATAAAGAAGTACTCAATATGGAATGGCGTGAAGAAAGGTATGAAGAATATATCCGAAATTGCGGAAGTTGTCAAAGCTATAAGCTCACTGGGAAACTCATGAAGATGCCTCAAGAGATCACGGAAATGTCTGAGCACATTTTCTTGTGACATTGTCGTAGTACGTCCACTAAACCAGACAGTCAGAGAGAACATGGGTATCCTTACGTTTCACGATGCAGTGACGAAGTTTATTGTACCCGAAATCGTTGAAATCCAAGATGCCGCTACAGTAGCGAGGGTGCTAGTTGAGAACACTATACTGAGGTGTGGAATACTGACAGTATAGTAAGTGACATGGGAAGTATTTCTATGAGTGAGACTATGAAACGTGTAGGTAAGCCACGGCATATATACCGTCAACAAATTACTACCCTCAAACAAAAAAACCGTTACAGTCACTATCGGAAATGTTGCGGAACTATGTAAATAGAACACAGGCAAACTGTGGTAGCTGGGTTCCACACCCGTTTAGCGTTTGTGTAGTACAACACTACATAGTGCGACATGTTATTCGCCACATCAATTGTTCTGAGAAAAATAACGAACTATGACAGGAAACAGAATCCAAAGGAATTCCTATGTGTTGATAAGGTTCCGTTGTTTGAAGAAAGCATACGACGAGGTAGATCACATTAAGTTAGATACATGATAGCGAGGTCCATACACAGTGGTACGAACAAAGTGACCTTATGCTGTAATCTGTCTGAAACTAAGTAAAGATGTCACAGTTCATGCAAACAGATTGAAGGAATTTTTCCAATTCATGATGTCGGAGTCATACTGCTTTGTCGATGTCACCGTCCTATTCTCTCGAAGACCATGTAACATTGGAGGAATACTACAGAAAGATCCGGCTCGCTACTGGTTGAGAACACCAGACAGGAAACATACACGCAAGTAAAAGTCCCAGTTGTCTCCTGGACTGTATTATAGCAATATGGGTAGAATGAAAATTTACGGTGTAACGTGGAAAATTGAGAGTGATTAATTTAATGGAACTGAGAGAGAAATTTGATCTCACTGAGGTTCTCGTGAGGCAAGCAATCGGATGTTATAAACACAGGTTGCAAATATCGAATATGAGTACAATACAGTGTAACAGTGCGTGACCAGCGTTAAATTGTTACGTAGAAAAATCAGAGAAGGCACTGGGTCTCACTCGGCTTGAATCCCCTACAAAGATACGGGGAATCTCAAACTTCGTGGGCGAGGTCAGTAAAATTTTGTTCGGAACCCAAGATGACGCCACGTACAATGCGGAGATAAATGTCTTACAAGAGGATCAGAAACAGCTACTCCGACGTTTGAAGGAGCAAGTGACAATATCCAACCATGATTAGTTCTCATCAAACGATAAACTGCGCAGCGAAAAATGAAGAAATAATCACGCAGTGAAAGAATTAAGTCGGTACATAGTAGAATTTGATAGCAGTGCTGACAAACGGTTATAGAGCCGTAATTCTGATTACCGTTAACGGATAGCTGATACAGTTGATCAGTATTTTCTGTTACCTAGAACGGGAATAGGATATGTCATTATCAGCGACTGTCAACACTCAGAAAGGTATTCTGAAGCCGTATGTGATCGATCCAATTCGGATGGTAAAGCATCTATAGAATTAATAAAGGAGGATATCAACAACAAGCGATTGCCTGTTGACCTCACGGTAGACAGTGAACAACAATCAATAACAATAGTTGATATCGATGTTTTCAATGCTGGAAACACCTTTAATTTTGTGTTAAAGGTCCCACTAGTAGAGAACGACATGTATAAACCACAGAGAAAGAACTACTGCTAGCTGATGTGCGCCAAGATAAATAACGAACGGTTACACCATTAGATCAGAGCCTTAGAACATGCAAGCAAGTACTTATAATTTTGTTGACGTATGATCATGAGATGTGTGTCCAACATGCAGAAATCGTTGCGAGAAATTCCGAAGGATTGCTTTCAGACGCTAATAGTGTTAAATGAAAGTATGTGGACACCATTAAGTAATAATACAAGGCTATTTGTTTCCCCGGTAGACGAAAGCATTACAGTTATCGATCATGACAGGAGTCGCATTGATATCATGCTCCGAGGCAGAGAGAAGATAAAATTTTTAGGTAAATGTCGCCGTTATACGGCTCAGATGATGAAACAGTCTGAACATATAATACGAATAGATGTCCCCAGTAGTGACACTTGCCAAACTTGAGCATGGAAATGTATGCTTCATAGTTAATGATGAGAGGAAGAATATAAGTGAACTTAAGCTAGAACTACCAATACAACATGCAGTTAGGCAGATAAATGACCGTGAGCTCCAGATCATAAGTTGGAAGACCTACAAACTGAAACTCAGTACCAAGAGGGAAGTGCCTTCAATAGGTTTTCGGTAAATAATTCCTCTTTTCGGAGTTTTATGAACTGTGGTATACTAATTACAGTAATGTTTTGTTGTCCATGGAGATATTGTAAATATAGTCAAGACTGTTTTAAATTTGTGTGCATAATAATGAGTAATGATTGACGTAGAAAAATATGAGCTAAAATCTCTATGGTAAATCTGTACACAGAGAGTTATATAGTCAAGTGCTGTTCTACGAGAAGCACATCTGGAGACAATGATGACATGATTTGTGAATGATCTCTAGTCACTGCTAGACTTGTTAGAAGTGAAATTAGAAGAGGTGTTTATCAAAGTATTGAGGCAAAAACTTACAATCACTGAAGAATGATAACACTGGCAGAATGTGTGAAAAACTAGTGTTAAGTGTTTTCTCTTTCAAGTAAAAAAACTGGAATTATGAAGTGTATATCAGCGTATCGTGTGTAATTCATTGCAAAGCTGATCTTACAGTAAACGTATCTTTACCCACGTTTTAGAATATGGAACAATGATATTTGTGAAATGTAAAAATGATAAAGTTTCTCTTACAGGAAAACATTGATTTGTCTGTATTTCTGTCGTGGACAGCTGTAAGGCAATTATGGGTGTCTTTTGAATATTATTGTAAAGCAGATGTTGGTTTCCCCACTAAGGGAATAAAATTTGGGAAAAGCCTTGTATAAAAGTTTTTGTCTCTGAGGACAGCGCCCACAAATTTTTTCCATAGAGGGTGGGAGTTGCCGCATATTTACAAAACGGAATGGACAGAAACCACAAAGAATAAATGCTTGTAGAAAATACGCAGAGTACAAAGGCGACGTCACGGAAAAGACCGTGGCTTGGCATTTCGCAGGCAATGTTACGTGGGCTCACGAGTTACCACGTGAGCTCACGCGCAGATACCACGAGGCGCGACAAGGTGTTGGAGGGGACCATATATGATCACACATGAGGCCCCAAAGTTTGGTTACCGAAAGCGCCAACGTGGAGTCGGCGACGCAGTCGGCTGCACAGATAAGAGGCAGGAGCGGCAAATAGTGCAAGGGAGGTCAGTAAAGACAGCGGGCACGGTACGTCTGTGTAGGACAGGCCGGGGCGTTGACTTGGAGTAATTGCTCTGACTTTACTCGCACTCATACTTGGCCGCGTATCTCCCTTCATAGCGCTTTGCAATCAGGAATAGTGTAGAGTCATTTAGTTCATTATCGAATTCTTGCTCAGACGTTCAATTAAAGGCTTGTCATTGTTCGATTATTTTCGCGAGCGAGTTCCATAAATCTTTCAGACTTACCGTTAACGACCTCCACGTTACTGGGAGGACCTTCTCCAGTCTCCAACGTACCTGAACGTCTGGACAGCTTGCTGAAAGCTACATCCTGTTGAAAAGGATAGTCCTGTCTGCCCTATATAAAAACTGTCAATGTCCACTTTTTAGTTTGTATGCACCTAAACCGGAACAGAGATTTGTCTTTATATCGCCTATATGGTGGTGTACTGTTAAATGTAAGGTTTCTGGTATTCTAAATGCTACTTTTGCATTTGATTTGCGAAACCGTGCTTAGTTTTAACGGATACACTACAATATACAGGGTGAACCGAAACTTCAGCGACACAATTTCGGAAGTTGCTAACGGATGCTTTCTGAGTATTTTTGTATAAGGGGCGCGTTACAGAGTGATTGGGTTTCATATGATTACTTAGCCCATTTATATCTGAATCTGTATTGCTTTGAAAGTATCTGCACAGCAAGGAAAATGCTGACGGGGTGTGCTGTGTGTTTTTCTTGGTAAGAAACTTTTTTCCGAACACTCATGGTGCTTCCTATTGACACAGTATCCCCTTCAAGCTTGCATGCAGTACTGCTCGGATCTATCCTTGGTATGTTTTCTGGTAGTGTTAGCTACATATCCCCCCTTTACAGGGAAAAAAATTTGCAGGCGCTGTTCTCAGCGACTACGACCTTTTATGCTAGCTCTTTTACAAATTTTGTTCCCTTAACTGGGAAACATACGTATATCCTTTAAAATAATTTTCCAAACACACACATAATTGCTTTATAGCTGTCCAAGGCGGAAATACATGTAAATCAATCTTTTCCTGTAAGAAAAACTTTAACATTTTTACGTTCCGCGGTTAAAATCTTTTCTAGACAGTAAAGCTAAAAAACTAAGCTCCTCCCGAACAGGCTATGAGTGCCCAACGGTATCGACCGGCAGCCTTGTCACCTTCGCCCATAGGAGTCACTGGGTGTGGGTACAGAGGGGCACGTGGTCAGCACACAAATCTCCCTGCCGTATGTCAGTTTACGAGACTCGAGCCGCTACTTCTCAATTATGTAGCTCCTCAGTTTACCTCACAAGGGCTGAGTGCATCCCGCTTGCCAATAGCGCTCGGCAGACATGTTGGTCACGCATCCAAGTGCTAGCCGAGCCCGACAGTGCTTTACTTCGGTGATCTGACGGGAACCGGTGTTACCACTGCGGCAAGGCCGTTGGCTCTGTAGACCCTCGTCGCCAGTTTTGTGAAGACCCCGTCGCTACTGCTGTGGAAGCTTAGATGCCACGGTTCTTAAGGTAGGTCGAATTTGCGAGTTCGTGAAACGGCTTGTGGTGCAGCACACCGAAAAGACGATTTGTCCCCCGCCAAAATCTAACAGATATGCCCCAGGGTCATACAAAAGGATAGGAGAACGAAGGTTCTACAATACGCCCAAAAACTAGTAACAAAGTCACGCAAATGAAATAAAAAGTTTACTTATATCTGTGGCTACTCGAATAACGACGTCTGCAGGACTGCATTTAAAATAACACAAAAAAGGCCGTCGATGGCTAATTGCAAAAAACCGTAGGTAAACTTCAGAGTACATAGCAAATGGAATTTGCAACAACTGTCTGTTCAATTCTAAGAGTTCACTAAACTACATTCCCTATCTAAGTCATCCCTGGACGATGTTCTATAACCTAGTACGGGAGCTGTTCTTCTGAGTTGGCTTCTGCCCGTAGTCGTCCGATTATTGGCGATTGTACTCGACAGGCAATTGGCCGAGGCGAAGTCGATACCTTAATCCTCAGCGCCACCCGTGGGGCTAGTGGAACTGGAGCAAGTGGCGAGTCTTTGTGGCACTGGTACCAGTTCTCATCTTAACGCCTGTCATGCTTTTGCCCTGGCTGTGTCTTGTTCGGACGACACAGCAGTATCATCGTTACTTATTAAAATATCTGGGAAAAAGATAAATTGTTTTACAGTCAGCTTTACATTGAATTAACACTTGATACTGAGCGGAAGATTTGGATGGGATTCAGTTAATGAAAAGGGGACATGTAATTCAAGGTTTATTTCCGCAAAACAATTAATTAAGTGTAATAAATTACACTGTGGCTCACAAATTAGAGTGACAAAAATAAATCAAGCTGCTTACAATATGAGGTAATAAAAATGTTATATGCCACGGGTGAACAGAGAAACTTCAAAACTGTTTACAATTTGATACATTAACAAGTAATCATTGTGTATTAAACTACACACTTTCACCTAATACTGTTAAATTTTATAATGTGAAGCACAAATGTGTAATTTAAAATTAAATTTTCAGTCGACGTTACTCCTTCCTATACCGTCTTTAAAAGAGTGATAAAATTTCCAAAAAGTATCTCAATTAAAAATGCCCTAAAACTCTTAACACAACAACACGTACATGACTAGCTCAAATAATAAATATATGTACGGCTAAGCCCAACATCAACAGCGCAGACCACATTGAAACTCTAGCCAACATGGGCCGCTTGCCGGTCAAAACATGTTACGACTGCGGCAGCGGGCAAACTTGCATAGGTAATAAAAGAACACAGGCCACCTAACAATCTTTCCAAAATCAGTTTACACGAAGGCGGAAGAAGGGGGGGGGGGGACTTATTAAATACCATACGCAAGTGCACTTGCCAAACCTACTACTAAAAATACAGTATAAAAGGATCTCAATTAATGACCAAATCTGGGATAGGCCCGGCAATATTGCACCTGAGCGCTAGTAGCCAAAATAAGGTTGACAGATCCAAATTCTGACATCATCTTAGGGCTAACTGGCACAACCAATAAATAAGAGTAACAGAATAAGCAAATGGCAACGCCCAAGAATTTAAATAGGATTAAGTTCACACGAGGCTAAAATCAATTGCTAGCACCTTGGACATCGTCTTAGGCTTAATTGACACTACAAATAAATAAAGGTAAAAGAACCAACAAATGACAATGCCGAGCAATTTAAAAAAAAAATAAGTAAGCACAAGGCTAAAAGCAATTGCTAGCAACTTAACAAGCACACATAAAAATATCAGACTGCTGCCACATCACAAAAAGGAACAGGCGCGCGCGCAGTCCCCAGCAAGCCAGAAAACCAATAACACACATTAAAACTGTGTGCCCGACCGAGACTCGAACACGGGCACGGTCGGGCACACAGTTTTAATCTGCCAGGAAGTTTCATATCAGCGCACGCTCCGCTGCAGAGTGAAAATGTCATTCTGGAAAAATCCCCCAGGCTGTGGCTAAACCATGTCTCCGCAGTATCCTTTCTTTTAGGAGTGCTAGTTGTGCAAGGTTCACAGGAGAGCTTCTATAAAGTTTGGAAGGTAGACGAGATACTGGCAGAAGTAAGGCTGTGGGACCGGGCGTGAGTTGTGCTTGGGTGGCTCAGTTGGTAGAGCACTTGCCCGCGAAAGGCAAAGGTCCAGAGTTCGAGTGTCAGTCGGGCACACAGTTTTAATCTGCCACGAAGTTTCATATCAGCGCACACTCCGCTGCAGAGTGAAACTCTCATTCTGCAATAACACACACGCCAGCAACCGATCCAACCCGACGACAGTAATTTCAACTCAGAATCAGGGCGCGTGAGCACACCGGGTCCACGCAAAACACACACTGCCAAATAATTCCCACCAACAGATATGGCTGCCCCCGGTCGGGAAAACAGGGGCGACGACCGAGCACACCGCAGCAGAAAACTCGACACCCAGACTCCTGCCAAAACGAAATCACGCAGAAAATATTAACAAAAGCTGAAGTAATGTGAAACGTACCCCGCCACGCAGACAGGACAGAGCAAACACACAGAAAGCCTGCCCTGCAGTCCTTACAACTCCTGGGTGCAGAAACCCAAGCGATTTCGTGGCACCCTTTTCAGAGGCGGAGAACCTCGAGCGATCGCGCGCGGGGATCCATCAGTTGTCCACTACAGCACATCACCAACACGCCGCACCGCCCAACGGCCAAATCAACGAGGCCCACCAACAACTAGACCACACCTCCGTGCCGGGGCGGAAGGCAAAATACCACCAGCTCGGTGCGAATCCAATTGCCGAGCCGAGCGCGCGCGGCCCCCCACGATAAACGCTCCAGAGGGCAGCGGCCGCCTCAGCGCCTGCGCAGGCCGAACCAGACGGAAACAGAAATACAAGTCGCTATCGATAGTGCCGGAACAGCAACGCGCCAGAGATATGGCACAGATACATTTATTTGAACAAAATTACAAATTTTTTGCTTGAAAGAGAAAACGCCTTGTCCTCGAAAGTGTTTTACTCCCTGCATTACATGTCTGAGGGACAATCTAATGTTTTACATGGCCAGAAACCGAAAGTAAAACCAACTGCCGCAGTGGTATTGACAGGTTTACTGACGAAGTGTTAGCCTATTAGAATCTCGTGTTGCGGATCACTGCTTCATTGGAGCAGCGGACCACCGACGCAATATAGTGCTGTTATCGTAGCGATGACAGTCACATCACATTCTGTTTGCAAGTGTACGTTAAAACCTACAGGTAAACAGATATTTCAGTGTGAGAACCGAAGATACGTGCGTGAAATGCCATCACCCAGTCCGACACAGATCTCATGTTACACACGATTAGCGACAATAGTGCGGGTAGCAATCGACGTGTAGCATGACCTCTGATCACATGCCTGTTTTGAGAATACTATGTGGACAATAGCATTTAAATTACCAGCAGCAGCTGCAGTCTTTGCAGCCGACAGACGTACCACGCTGAAATGGGTATTCCAAATTCGTACCCACAGCAAAATAAAGAAAGCCATGATTTTCTCACTGTTGGTTACACACGAGCCAACTACCCGTGTTAAAATGGAACGTTACCAATTGCGGAAAAGGTCGATATCGTGTTGATGTATGGCTATTGTGATCAAAATGACCAACGGGCCTGCGCTATGTATGCTGCTCGGTATCCTGGACGATATCATTGAAGTGTCCGGGCCGTTCGCCGGATAGTTACGTTATTTAAGGAAACGTCAACCACGACCTGCAACAAGTGATGATGCCCAAGTAGGTGTTTTAGCTACTGTCGTGGTTACTCCGCACATCAGTAGCAGACAAACTGCGCGAGAATCGGGAATCTTAAAAACGTCGATGTTGAGAATGCTACATCAACATCGATTGCATCCGTACCATATTTCTATGCACCAGGAATTGCATGGCGACGACTTTGAACGTCGTGTACAGTTCTGCCACTGGGCACAAGAGAAATTACGGGACGATTACAGATTTTTTGCACGCGTTCTATTTAGCGACGAAGCGTCATTTACCAACAGCGGTAACGTAAACCGGCATAACATGCACAAATGGGCAACGGAAAATCCACGATGGCTGCGACAAGTGGAACATCAGCGACCATGTCGGGTTAATGTATGGTGCGTCATTATGGGAGGAAGGATAATTGGCCCCCATTTTATCGATGGCAATCTAAATGGTGCAATGTATGCTAATTTTCTACGTAATGTCCTACCGATGCTACTATAAGATGTTTCACTGCATGGCTGAATGGCGATGTACTTCCAACATGATGGATGTCCGGCACATAGCTCGCGTGCTGTTGAAGCAGTATTGAATAGCATATTTCATGACAGGTGGATTGGTCGTCGAAGCACCATACCATGGCCCGAACGTTCGCCGGTTCTGACGTTCCCGGATTTCTTTCCGTGGGGAAAGTTGAAGGATATTTGCAATCGTGATCCACCGACAACGCCTGACAACATGCGTCAGCGCATTGTCAATGCATGTGCGAACATTACGGTAGGCGAACTACTCTCTGTTGAGAGGAATGTCTTTACACGTATTGCCAAGTGCATTGAGGTTGACGGACGTCATTTTGAGCATTTATTGCATTAATGTGGTATTTACAGGTAATTACGCTATAACAGCAAGCGTTCTCAGAAATGATAAGTTTACAAAGTTACATGTATCACATTGGAACAACCGAAATAAAATGTTCAAACGTACTTACGTTCTGTATTTTAATTTAAAAAACCTACCTGTTACAAACTGTTTGTCTAAAATTGTGAGCCAAAAGTTTGTGACTATTACAGCGCCATCTATCACAAAGCCAAAAAAGTGGTCCATCTAAGACATTCATATTTCTTTACGTACTATACGAATATGTAATAAAAAATGGGGGTTCCTATTTTTTTAAAAAAAGCTGTTGATATCCGTTTGACCTATG
Organism: Schistocerca americana; assembly: GCF_021461395.2. NCBI lineage: Eukaryota > Metazoa > Arthropoda > Insecta > Orthoptera > Acrididae > Schistocerca > Schistocerca americana. The sequence goes on from NC_060123.1 coordinate 105,732,036, forward strand.
GCAGCGCCACCCAGCGAGCCAACCGTAGCGCCATCTGGTTTCCCCCTTCAAGATAGACAAGTTTCGTACTTGGTAGTTTTTTCGTTTGACGCTCATTTCGTGAGATATTTGGCCCGGTCACGATCAGTGGCCCACCCAGTATATTTCCTGTGCGCCTTGTACTTTTACTTACCGTAGAAGATTATTATTGTAGATCAGTTGTCAGCGTGTTGTTCACCCATAAGAAACGAAGATGTCACCTTCAATAGGCCTCATGAAAATCTAATAATGCAGTTTACCGCATTAGGAAGTCTGTTAGCGCTCGGGCTTCCCCTAGCACATATTATATGTCTCCTATGATAGTACTTTTATCTTGTGTGTTGCTAGGTCTGGCGGTACTTCAGATAGAAAGTAGGAACTCTGGAGTTGCACCTCACTACGAGTCATATTTTAATCATCTGTTTAACTCGTGTGCTGATTAGAGCAGGTGACGGAATGTTGTGGACAATTTTTCGAGCAGAATGAAAGTCTCCATGTCTCTCTGAAGTATGTAACAGATAACGTCAACCGGCCGGAGTGGCCGTGCGGTTCTAGGCGCTACAGTCTGGAACCGAGCGACCGCTACGGTCGCAGGTTCGAATCCTGCCTCGGGCATGGATGTGTGTGATGTCCTTAGGTTAGGTAGGTTTAATCAGTTCTAAGTTCTAGGCGACTGATGACCTCAGAAGTTAAGTCGAATAGTGCTCAGGGCCATCAGGTAATGCCATAACTTTTTTTTATTATTCAAAACGACTGCAGCATAAGACACCTCTCAAACAATCACATGGAAAAGAATATTATTTTATCCAATAAGCGCCATAAGGGCAAGGGATAAAGCGTAACAAACTGGACGGTATGTATCTCACCGCGACCATCTACGAATACTTCTATGTCTATCCCTGTGATTGGAGGTCTGAGTGACTTCGGTCGTTCATTTATGTAATAAAATGGAACACCTACAGCCGTCCTTACGATGTTATTTATTATATGGCTACCACTTTCGGTACCTTATCTGACGGGTGAGGGAGTTATCACCCTCCGTATAACACGATTTATCAGTGGCGAACGTCTATAACTGGTTTTTGCAGAATACCGGCAACAGGGATATTATCTCTTCAACGATCAAGTATGATAGTTGGAGAGAAATCATCGCTGTTATTGGTAGTCTGCGAAAACCAGTTTTACATGTTCTGCAAGGTGGTCATGTCATTTTGGTTCTTGTACGTTATAGATGTACAAGTCAGAGAGGGCATTGCGCCCTAAAACCATAACATCAGAGAGAGGGCAAACAACCTTTGGCTTCGTCATGGCGCAGTCTTTGCCTCTGCGCAGTCTAATACATTCTCAGTGGAAGTGCTATAGGTGATGGACACATTTAGTAGTGCTGTGTTGACTTATTGTATCTGTCAGAAGAAGAAAGATGTATCTTAAAGAACAGAAAGGCTGAATATTTTGTATATTCTGAAAAGCGAAAGGACTATAATTTTCTTTTTTTGCTATAGAGAAAAAGTTCGAGGTAAGACTTGCAGCACTGCGCACATAATTTGTAGAAATGATTGTTGGCTACTAGTTCACTTCGTTCATTTGCTCAGAGCTGAGGGAAAGACGGCCCCACTTCCCTGAATCATGCATTAAGATATCAATTGATTAATACAAGTTCTCTGTTAATATTGGACTTTTTTTAAACCATTGTTCACTTTGTTAAGCATAGTATTGTTCAAGAGAATGTTATGTGTAAACATCACGTAAAATGTTACTTTACCTGTTTGAAGATATATTTCATTCTAAAATCAATATCCTCGAATATCATTCCATAGGAATTCCCATCCCGCGGTCTATCGTTACGCGTTATCCCAATGCACCATGCGATATGCAGTATTTTGGAAATATTGCTTAGAAATAGAGGTTTACTTAAGCCGCTGCCTGCTTGCTGTATGCTGTTTGCTGTCGTGCTTTCGAGAAATCTGCAACACTGTTGTCAAGATGCAAGGGAAGTGTAAATTTTGACTGGGGCCTGATAATTGCTTTACTTCAGTTGCGCGTTTTGTATAAAGGGAAGGTGTGTTGAGACAGTTAAAGTTCAGTTCAAAATAGGTTCTGCTTAATCTGCGGTCAGCATAAAAGCTTAAGTTGGGTAACACTTGCCAGGGACATAGATTTGGTAACATGCAAGTCTTTTATACAGTGGGAGGTAAAGTCGGGCTAAATTTCATACAGAAACTGTGGTGTCACCGCCAGACACCACACTTGCTAGACGGTAGCGTTTAAATCGGCCGCGGTCCGTTAGTATACGTCGGACCCGCGTGTCGCCACTATCAGTGATTGCAGACCGGGCGCCGCCACACGGCAGGTTTAGTCTAGAGAGACTCCCTAGCACTCGCCCCAGTTGTACAGCCGACTTTTCTAGCGCTGGTTCACTGTCTACATACGCTCTCATTTGCCTTCAGCTACGTCATTTGCTATGTCCTAGCAAGGTGCCATATTCAGTTACTATTCTGAACAGATAATATTGTGAATCATGCACCGTCGAGAGCGACGATAATCATAAATGGATTAAAGTTAAGTATCAACTAGCTACGTCCGCTTTCTGAATTCTAATCCCTTGTCATGTTCCGGACTTCACGTCACTATAGTCCTTCCCTCCTCACGCCAGTCTGCGTGAGCTTAACGCGTGCATTTCGGCCTCCTCTAGTAACACGGTGTTGCCTCTTTAGCCAACACTACAGAAACGATTATTGTGTGGAGGTTATAGTTGACGCCTGCTGAATCGTGTATACGGATGCTGTTAACCCCCTTAGCGTCAGCTAAGGCCTGAAGATGGTGCACTAAAGCACCGAAACAGGTAGCCATATAATAAATAACATGATAAGGACCCATATAGGTGTTCCATTTTCCAGCATTAGCTAGAAACTTTTTACGAGAGTGCAATTTATCCACAAAGCAGACTGAAGCGCCTAGAACCGCTCGGCCACAAAGGCCGGCTACAGCAGTTTTATGAGTAACTACGGTGGTCATTGACCTTGGTTTCTCTCCGCTTCTATGCAACAGGCTTGCACCACAAACGTCTCCAAAGGTGAAAATGCTAAAAGTTGTGCAGTAACTGCTTTTTCCTAACACACGCATTTTACATAATATCAGCCAAAACGAAAACGAGTTTTTGTCGCATTCTCTGCATTAGCCTGGCGGTGAATTGAAATAACTTCGGAAGAGGGCTGATGAACCCGATGCGGCCTGTATTAAATATAGCAGTGGTACTCCTTCTGCCCCTGTCACAGCAAAGAAATCGCTACTCCACACAACAGTGTCTAGAAGATTCTGAAGTTGGTATGTGGATACTTAGACGGAGAAGTTGAGTGTCTTAGCGCGGAAACTGTGCACGAGAATTTTATAACACGCATATGGCAATAGCATGCAGCGAGGGCAATGTTATGATAAAAAAAAGTGCCGGATTGAGTCTTTTGCGGTTGTACGAAGCATTTTGATTATTGTTTAAGTGTTAAAATAATCCTATTTCATTCGTAAGTAGACTCGATCAATCGATATTCTCTTTCATATGCATGAATATTAACTTTTGCTGTTTACTTGAATTTTAGTGGACGTTTGACTTTACATTTCCTGTTAGTAAAACTCAAAAAGATTGCTGGGTCAACCTCATGAATAGGAGAGATATGAAGTCGACCAAACATAGCAAAATATGTTCTCAGCATTTTCGGGAAGAGGACGGAGAGCGAACATCAGTATGAAAAAAATACTAGATTACTAAGGCAGCATTTTCATGTCACATACTTCTCTTTATGGTTATTCTAAACGTGTAACAAAAAGGAATTTAGGTTAACGAGGCGGAATTCGTCGTATTAATTTATCAAAAATGCATTTACGTCAAGGAAAATCTTCTGAAAATACCTTCATGCCACTGTTTTGCACACGATAGCGCTGTGACATTTTCTGTTTGAAACTACTGTGCACGAAACAGAAGTAGCAATCGTAAACAGCATCTAACATAGTGACGCGGGCGTCTAAGCAACGTAGAACACAAGTCTGTGGAGCCATATCCTCTTATTGTAGGTACGTATCGCTGACCATTCTGCTGGTCATAACACCTCTGAACAGCGAGTTAGTAGATCTTTGTTACCTTAATTCGTGTGGTGACAGTGGAAAGGATACATATCAAAAGTTCAATTTTTATTGGAAAAATTTTAGCCTTGCATTACAGTACGGTATAGTACTCGATAATGGAAGGATAAGGGTATTATAAATCAAACTAAGTAAGGAACACTAGTTGTCCAGATTTCATTTGAAAACGATACGACACCTCTAGGCTTACGCAAATTATTTTCTCTCGATCTTTCTACTACTCTGTGGCTTTGAGCACTATGGGGCTTAACATCTGTGGTCATCAGTCCCCTAGAACTTAGAACTACTTAAACCTAACTAACCTAAGGACATCACACACATCCATGCCCGAGGCAGGATTCGAGCCTGCGACCGTAGCAGTCGCGCGGTTCCGGACTGCGCGCCTAGAACCGCTAGACCACCGCGGCCGGCTCTCGATCTTTACACAAGCCTGTAAAGATTACTAAGCACATCGGAAATAGGGAAACTTTAACTCGTATCACTAAAGGCATTCTAGTAGAGCAACATGGTACCAACAGAGAGTGTGAAAGATCAGTTGCTGCTTTGAATAGATTCTTTGAATCCTATATTCGAAAATTTTGTACTACTATGTGGGAAAATCTTACCAAATTGTGGCATGGCTTACCATGGATCAGTACGATTTCTATCGGGCTGATTAAACAAGTACCTTACTAGATACACAAACATCCCATTATTGATTTATTACTCATTAAACTAACATACCGGGTGAAAGGATATTCTTTGATTTAATTGGTGGTAAGAAGCATTTAGTTTTTATTTTATTCTGACCTGGGTACGGCAGTAAAGCCAGTTGAAACATGCAGATTGGTGAGTGATTTCAATGTCCGTTTTGAACGTCGTACGCTTCCGATCACTTTACATATATATCTTGCTGGAAATATTGATAGAGAGTCGCTCCGACGAAAAGTATTGCAGGATTTATAAAACGTTCCGTTGTTTCGAGATTTGTCAACAGGTCGCTATCACGCTGATGTTAGCTAGACAGGAAGCTCTTAAATGAACCTAATGGCCAGAATATCCAGTTACGGTTTCGCAGTTAAATTGCCATGACAGTTAACGACCAAGCCATCGGTTTCCCTTCAGCCACCACGTCGGCTCTCGCTACTGACGCAGCCAGTAATCGACTATGACATCGTGTCTCCACCATCACGCCATGTGTATCTCCCTAAACTGGCTACAATCTTCTTCCTCAGTTCCTCACCAGTACTGTTAAACTTCAAGAATTGCAGCTCATATACAATGACAGCAAGACTGTGGAATTGTATCAACAAAACAAATAACAATAACACGTTACGCAAGGTTTAATCTACCGATAGATGGAAATTATGAAATAAAAAAACAAAAGTGAAAAAGTTAATTCAGTCTTGTGGGACTTAACTGCTAAGGTCATCAGTTCCTAAGCTTACACACTACTGGAACTAAATTATCCTAAGGACAAACACACACACACACACACACACACCCATTCCCGAGGGAGGACTCGAACCTCCGCCGGAATCAGGCACCCAGCCCATGACTGCAGCGCCTTGACCGCTCGGCTAATCCCGCGCGGCAAAGATTTTATGACAGTGTCAGTGACAACAGTCGTCCATTCTGAACATTGCACGCTGTTGATCACTTTAATATGTTAAAAACAACAGTAGTTTACATATATATATATATATATATATATATATATATATATATATATATGCAACGGTTTTTTTTATTTAAAGGATGAAATACATAAGCTTATGGTGGCAGTTGGTCCATCATTTATGGTCTATCAGAACTTAATATTCGCTTTTCTAAGAATTATTATAATTATTACTGTCATCCTAATATGTGACATTGTATTGATGTATCTAAAAAGCACTGAAGATGTTTTAAGAAATTCTGTCAGCTACAAAAGACTGATATTTACAGACTCAGATAACTAAACCTCGTTCACATATGCGAGTTTATTTATCTTGCCGCAGTTGCTGAAGTTGGGATTCATTCAGAGAAATTTCTCAATTTGTAGATACTTGTTAGGAATTTTAAGAATTCCAAGATCGGATGAGCAATCTAATCGCCTACTTGCCGCGAGTTAATGCAGAAGCTCATAATTTGTCGTCTCCTTTACTTTTTTTTATTATTGAACAATGTAGTTTTAAGTTTAACATGTTCCTGTCCTTCTTTATAACAACCAAAAGAGACTATTTTGTTGAATGTCGATAGAAATAAAGAGATAGTCTTCAGTTACTTGTTATTTCAAACATACATTTTATTATTACATTAATCGTGATTGGTATAGCAAACTTATTGTGAGTGTTCATTTCTTGAACACTTGGTAACCCCATCTGTGCGTTAATCTAACCATTAATTTTGAAAGTTTAGAGTTCTTGCTTAAGTGAGAACAGAGACCAGTACGCGTCTATACCAATTATGTAAAATTATGCCATTATTAAAGGACACGTCAGTAACGCCTATACATTTTATCTCTGGATTTTACTTGTCCAACATAACATGGAAGTAATTAATGACTAAGAACCCACTTTCTAACTCAATGATGGAAGTATTCACGAAATGGGCCAGGAATAAGATCTAACAATCACTATTAATCACGCCGGTTTAGACATCGCCATTTAATGTGAATACATTTACATCTACAATTATGAGTGGTAGTATGTGCGTCGTATATACGACATGTTGTATCACTATGATTACAACCACTGACTAATCGTCAAGGAAATACATAAGTATCCAGCGAAATCATATTTTTTTATTCACCTGGAACTTCCATAAGTTGAAACACAAGTTTCATTGACATTAACGTCCACACATATCTAAATACAGCAGAAAAAATGTCTCAGCATCTTAGGTTAAGAAATTAGTTCCTAGGTAGCAAAATACACACACAACTCTCCCCTTCCCCCAGCCATCGTTGTGCGCGGTACGTATGTAAAGGGGTAGTCATAAAATCCAGATTATGAAATGAAAGAAATAATATTCCTTCATTAAATTCTTGTTTAACTTCTTCCGTCACGTACATTCAGGGAATCCGACAAACTGTGATAGCTGCTGAGTAACGCAGATGTGTGTACGGCAATGCAGGTAACATCTTTAGCACTATAACTGCCATGGATGACTTTGATCACGAAAACAATTATATTCAAGAAGTTTGAGATATCTGTACAAATATATAAGAAACATTCTCGAATAGATCGTGACCCATTTACCTCAATTTTTCACACAACATTCTAGTTAATAATCGAACGGATGTAAGCTATATATGAAATTGCATGAAATACACAGGTAAAGTGTATGAATATAAATCTTCTTATTCTACAACGTGATCAGGCCCATTGGACCATACGCTGCTATAAGTTTTCTCCAGTATTTTATTCTGTCAATTGCTGCTGTCCGCCATCCGTCCACATCTGTTGACCCTTGGTTTAAATCATCATGGAGACTATCCCTCCAAACCTTTTAGGGCCTCCCTGGGGGCCTCTTTCCTGTAGATGTGAAATCCAGGAGCTTCCGAGGCCATCTGTGATTCATTCGGGCCACATGGCCGACCCCTTGTATTCGTTTGTCTTTGACATTTTCTGCTATGTGGGGCTGCTGGTATAGTTCCCCAAGCTCTTGGTTGTTTCGGATCCTCCTTTCCCCTGTGTCTGCATCGAGGACAGGACTGAAGATCTTCCGAAGCATTTTTCTCTCAAGAACGAAGAGCTTATGGAAGTCCTGTTTTCGGATACTCCCATGTCTTACAACCATACGGAACAACTGGCTGGATTAGGGTTTTGTATAGTCGAATCTTGAATGTGTGGAGAGATATCTGAACCGAAGCAGTTGTGGTAGGCTGTGGTAAGATCTTTTTTATTTTTTTTTTGCTTCTATTCGTGCATTGATCTCAGTGAAAAGTGCCGCTAGGTATTTAAATTCATGCACTCTGTTGTAGGACTGGAACACCCCCCCCCCCCCCCCCCCCCCGCAGCGATTGTAGATAACCAGCAGTCTGACTTTGACCACGCGTCATAACAAGGTACTCTGTCTTGGCTTCGTTTATGCTTAGCCCAAATTTGCTGGCAGCCTCCTTTAGTGCTCTGGTCATTTGCTTCAACTCCTCTTCAAACCTAGAGAATAAACAGATGTCGTCTGCATAGGCTAAGTATGCCAGTCTCTCTCTTCTTCGACGTCAATCCCTTCGTTCTCTTGGAAGGCCTCACATACGATCTTCTTGAGGGCAAAGTTGTACAGGAGTTCTGTCGCTATTTCAAATTCATTAGTTACGCGATTTCCCATCTTCACATTGGCAGGTGTTTCACTGAGACAAGTCTTTATCAGATTCATGAGTTTCTCTGCCATGCGAGACTCTCTTAAACAACTGAGCAGGCTCTTGTGATGTATAGAATATATGTTGTTGTTGTGGTCTTCAGTCCTGAGACTGGTTTGATGCAGCTCTCCATGCTACTCTATCCTGTGCAAGCTTCTTCATCTCCCAGTACCTACTGCAACCTACATTCTTCTGACTCTGCTTAGTGTATTCATCTCTTGGTCTCCCCCTATGATTTTTACCCTCCACGCTGCCCTCCAATACTAAATTGGTGATCCCTTGATGCCTCAGAACATGTCCTACCAACCGATCCCTTCTTCTGGTCAAGTTGTGCCACAAACTTCTCTTCTCCCCAATCCTATTCAATACTTCCTCATTAGTTATGTGATCTACCCATCTAATCTTCAGCATTCTTCTGGAGCACCACATTTCAAAAGCTTCTATTCTTTTCTTGTCCAAACTATTTACTGTCCATGTTTCACTCCATACAAATACTTTCAGAAATAACTTCCTTACACTTAAATCTATACTCGATATTAACAAATTTCTCTTCTTCAGAAACGCTTTCCTTGCCATTGCCAGTCTACATTTTATATCCTCTCTACTTCGACCATCATCAGTTATTTTGCTCCCCAAATAGCAAAACTCCTTTACTACTTTAAGTGTTTCATTTCCTAATCTAATACCCTCAGCATCACCCGACTTAACTCGACTACATTCCATTATCCTCGTTTTGCTTTTGTTGATGTTCATCTTATATCCTCCCTTCAAGACACCATCCATTCCGCTCAACTGCTCTTCCTAGTCCTTTGCTGTCTCTGACAGAATTACAATGTCATCGGCGAACCTCAAAGTTTTTATTTCTTCTCCATGGATTTTAATACCTACTCCAAATTTTTCTTTTGTTTCCTTTACTGCTTGCTCAATATAGAGATTGAATAACATCGGGGAGAGGCTACAACCCTGTCTTACTCCCTTCCCAACCACTGCTTCCCTTTCATGTCCCTCAACTCTTATAACTGCCATCTGGTTTCTGTACAAGTTGTAAATAGTCTTTCGCTCCCTGTATTTTACCCCTGCCACCTTTAGAATTTGAAAGAGAGTATTCCAGTCAACATTGTCAAAAGCTTTCTCTAAGTCTACAAACGCTAGAAACGTAGGTTTGCCTTTCCTTAATCTTTCTTCTAAGATAAGTCGTAAGGTCAGTATTGCCTCACGTGTTCCAGTATTTCTACGGAATCCAAACTGATCTTCCCCGAGGTCAGCTTCTACTAGTTTTTCCATTCGTTTGTAAAGAATTCGTGTTAGTATTTTGCCGCTGTGACTTATTAAACTGATTGTTCGGTAATTTTCACATCTGTCAACACCTGCTTTCTTTGGTATTGGAATTATTATATTCTTCTTGAAATCTGAGGGTATTTCGCCTGTTTCATAGAATATAGGCCTTCTTAAAATCAACGAATAAAATATGCAAATGTTTACCATTTTCACCCAGTTTCTAAGTGAGCTGCGCGAGATTGAAGATGTTATTTACTGTTGACCGCTATGGGCGGAAATCTCACTGGTGCTCCCCAATCACTGATTCTGCAACTGGCTGAATTATTTGTATGAGGCAATTGGATTCTGTTTGCCGCCTTCTAATGTATTATACAAATCAGAGCTGTTTTCCATGCTGCCGATAGTTCTTCTTTGGTCCATATTTAACGTGTGAGTTGATGTATTCTTTCTGCAAGTTTCTCAACTCCTGCCAGAATCATTTCTGCCTGTATTCCATCTTCGCCGGGACTCCGATTCTGGTTTCTTTGTCTCATTCAGGGTAGGTGGGGGATAATCTGCATCGGCTGTAATTGGGTACTGGATATCATATTGCAGTTCGGATTTAGCAGCTGTCGAAAGTACTCTTTACATCTCTCATGTATATCGCTATGGTTTGTCAGGATCTTATCATGGAAGTCTGACTAATTTCTACTTGGCCAGGTGACTTTTGCAGATGTACTTCACCTTCAGAAACATCTTCCTGGTCTTTTCTCCTCTGAAGTCTGTTTCTGCTCCATTGATGAGATCCCTTATATATTTCCTCTTTGTTCTTCTCAAAGTTGCCTGTATAGTCTTTGGGAGCTTCTCAAATGGTGCTTTCCCCTGTGCCAGATTTTACCCCTTCAGCCACTTACTCCTGGCTTCCTTCCTCCTTTCCGGGCATCTGCACATTCCTTTCAAAACCAGATCTTCTTGCCCACTGTGTTTCCTTTACCGTATCCCTAACTGAGATCTGTATATCTCCCTACGTTAGTTCAAGGTCATGATTCGCCTCCATTTCACTGAGTGCTTCAAAGTGGCTACTAAGTTGCACATGGTATTCGGTCTTCTCTGCTTCATATTTTAGATTCTCCACATGGTACCTTCCAATTGTTTTTAACTAAGGCCCCGTTCTTCATTTACATTGTACGTTTAAAAGGCTTCTGACCAGCCTCGCGGCATTAGCCGAGCGGTCTAGGGCACTGCAGTCATGGACTGTGCGGCTAGTTCCGGTGGATGTTCGAGTCCTCCCTCGTGCATGGATGTGTGTGTTTGTCCTTAGGATAGTTTAGGGTAAGTAGTGTGTAAGCTTAGGGACTGATGACTTTAGCAGTTTAGCCCTATAAGGTTTCACACACATTTTTTTTTTTTTTTTTTTTTTTTTTTTTTGTTTCTGACCAGGAAATGATCACTCTCGCCCTCGACACCCCGTGCTTTCTTAACATGTGATCTCTTGGCTCTTAGACCAATGACAACATGGTCAATTTGATCTATAGTTCTCGCATTTGGTGACACCCAGGTTAACTTACGTATGTTTTTCAGCTGGAAGTTTGTGCTGGAGATGGACAACCCTGATGATTTAGCGAAGCTGATGAACCTCGGTCCATTATCATTGCTTACGTCGTGTAGACTGAGCCTTCCTGTTGTGTCTTCGATTATTTGTTCTTTCCCAACCTTGGCATGCATATCGCCAAGGAGGATCCTCAGATGTCCATTTGGTATAGCGTCCATCACTGCCTCTAGCTGTGCATAGTACTCGTCTTTCACTTCACTTTGGCTTTCTTCTGTGGGAGCATGACAGTTCAAAAAGCCAGGTTAATATGCTTTACGTCCACTGTTAGAACAGATATTCTTGAATTGACTGACGCGGACTCTGAAACATTAGTGGCCAAAGTGTTACTGACGCAAAAACCACTGCCTTGCAGATGACCTCTTTCACAGGCTCCATACAAAATAGTACATTTTTTCAACATCTACGCTGCCAGCATCCTCCCACCGGATTTCTTGCACTGCAACTAGGTCTAGTTCGTACCTCTGATTTTCTTTGACAACACTGATTGCAGGTCCTGCCTTGTAGTGACTCCTTACATTCCACATTCCAAATCGTATACCATTTCTTTGCCACTGACGTCGTCTAGTTTTATCAGTAATGTTCGGAGGCTTACTTTTAGTCTTGAAAGCATGTTTAACTTTATTACGAACAGAGGGTGCTGGACTCTCGTCCAATCTGCGGTGCTACCCTCACAGCATACAGGATTGCTGCTTTTCTTAAGCAGTGGACTCCCCTCAAGAGTTGGGTTAGAGATAGGAATGAGTAAATTGGAAAGATACTCTCGGGCCTCGAAACCTTATAACGTTGGAATAGAAAGCAAGAGTTGGCCAGGGGAGGCCGACAGGGGAGCAGAAAGAAGGAGCCTGAAGCAACGTCAGACTCAGCCCGCTGACTCCACCCTCGTACTTCTAGCTACTTCTACCTGAAGTCCCCTGGGCGAATGAATAAAAATAAATGTAACATAATATAAAACAGAAACCTTGTTGCCGATATCCCAAATAGTCGTCAGATTTTTGCAAGATACTCGTAAACAACACTGTACAGGTCTTCTTTTAATATAGACTGGGAGAAAAGAAATGCTGTGCTACGTAGTGCTGTGAAAATATGGAATTTCAGCGTCTTTCTCGGAGATGATTTTAACTACGGCAGCTTCCATTCATTTGGTAAATTAATTGGTAACGTATGCAAGAGACCACCACAGCAGCTAGATATATGAAGATATCAGCTTCAGTCACATTACTTTGTAGTTGTAATTTGTGAAAGGGCAAAGTTACGGAAGATTGAGATTACGTAGCTGTATCATACTCATAAAACAATGTAGTATAATACAAATTTCCTAATATAAACATTTTCTGTTTAAACCGGTTTCGAAGACGATAACATAACATCAAATTATCGTGTATATAATTTTTATTTAAAATTAACAGTACCAGAAAAAGTTGCAAACCCATAAAGAACTGTTTTCAGTGACACCAGGATGTAATACGAGGGTTATCCAGAAAGTAAGTTCCGATCGGTCGCGAAATGGAAACCACTGAGAAAATCCGGTAAAGCTTTGCACAGGTGTGTTTTGCAGTGTCTCTAATATTGATCATGTCGAGTCGCTCTTTTCAGTTTTGAGTGAACAGTGAACACGTAAAGATGCGTAGGGAATAGCGTCTCCCGCCAAATATGGGGGCCTGGTTAGAAATTTCGCCTGTGTCATGCAGCCCACATAACACCCCTGTCGAGGATTTCCTTCTTCACGCTAATTCTCGGCCGCACACTGCAGGGGCAATGAAGACGCTCCTGCAGCGTTTCCGACGACAAGTGTTTGAACACCCACAATACAGTCTGTAATTGGCTCCCCTGATTCTCATCTCTGCTCACAAGAACCGCTGGCTATGAAAACAAAATTTTTCCACAGACAACGAGCTGCAGACCAGTGCAGATAACTGGCCGAAAGCACAGGCGGCTGCTTTCTATGACGAGGATATTGGAAGGTTGATACAACACTACGACAACACTCGACGTTGGAGCGGCGTGTATGTAGAGAAGTAGGTGGAAGGTGTACCTAACTGTTGCAAATAAAACGTTTCTGGTTTTCACTGTGGTTTCCATTTCGCAACCGATCGGAACTTACTTTCTGGACAACCCTCGTATGTGCATTCCGGGGGATTTTAGTGTTGGTGATTCATTCGTCACGGTCATCGTGAACGGATGGTGTTCAGCAGGCCAGTCTGTACACGTTTTGAGTCTGCAGATAGTTACTGTCGAACATACTCAGCTACATGAATAAGATCGTTGCATTGTGGGATAGCAGGAAGATGAATAGATGTAACTATGGATCTATGCTCATGTCGTGCACAATATATCTAAGATGTGTCGCTGCTTTCAGTTGTGGTCTGTGGAATATTTCCAAGATTCTGGATGTCCGTGTGTTACTGACGCACGCCAAAACCGCTGCGTTATGCGGGCAGCGATGGCCGACCAAACATCATCCACGGACGAAATCTGCGCACATAACAGCTGGTATGTCACTAAGGACAATCGGGAACAGTCTGCTTGTAGTAGGATTGAGATCACACGTACCTCTGGCCAGGATACCACTAACACTTGGATTTCGCCATGCATCGCTACTGTGGTGTCGCGAAAGAATTGCTAGAGAGCGGATAGGCCCCCTGTTGACTTCAGTGATGAGAGTAGGTTTCGTCTGCATAAGACTGATGGATGTACACATGTATGGGATGGAACTGGTGAGCTGCGTATTCCGGAGTAAATTGACCCAGAATGCTTAAGTCATAACCAAAATTCCATTGTATGGGTGGCCATTATAAATAGCGGTCAAATTCGACATTTTTGCAGGATAGAGTAACCGGAGCTCACTACATTTCGCTGGTCGCTACCAGCCTGCTTCTGCCAATTCTTCGATGAGATCCTGATGTATTTTTTCAGCAGGACAACGCAGGGCCACGCAGGGCTGCTGCGCCGCTACGTGCTCTTCGTGGTGTACTACAAATACCCTGGGCGGCAAGTTTGCTAGTTCTGTCGCTAACTGAACACGTATAGACGTGATGAAGCTGGAGCCTGCTCATTATCTAGGGCTCATTATCTAGGGTCTGCAAGAACCATGACCGAAATGCAGCGAAGTGCGCAAGATGGTTGGGGCAGTCTGTCGCAGACTGGCATTCGCGATCTCTATGATCGTTTCAGACTATTGATATAAGTGTTTCGTCTGAAACTACATGTCAGTTCACTTATAAAAAAAAAATAACCTTGTCCTTGTGGGTGTTGCATTTTATTGACTCCGTTACATGTCGGAGGGACAATCTGTCTACTGTTTTACACGCCCAGAAACCTAAGGTAAAACCAACTTCGAGAAAGAAAATAAAGCACACATTTTCACAGTACAGCAAGCCAAAGCTATTTCTTTCTAGCAATCTGTTTTAACAGGAAATTTGTACGGTGTTGCTTTTTCTGAAAAAAAAGCGTTTGAATATTCATAAGAGTAGCCTATCTTATAAAATCGGCCGAGAACTTTTCGCACCATTTTCATTCACGTTATATCCGCTTCTTGTCATTTCAAGATCTGTACCTTCTAGGTGGACGATGTTCGCAAAGTGGATCTGCATTTCTCGTCCAGGCATAATTCTGAGGCATACCCTATGTCAGAACGCATATACAGTTCCCACAAGTATTCAGGAACGAAGCATTGCCTGATTTATTAGTATGATACAGGTAGGGCTTACTGCGGGCTGATACCCATTTAAAATTCATAGTTTTCATTTCGAATCAGACTGAGATTTTCTTAAGACAATCCGTTTTTATTGCTAGAGTTTGCTGGGTTGTTTCCACGCAGCAAGCCAGACATTAGGCACAAAACAGAAAAACGTTTGTCACACAAGCTTACCCTCCTGATGTGGCAGGCAGTGTCCGTTTCCCCTTCAAGAAACTGTAGTGTGGATTGCTCTTCTGAATGACCACAAGGGGATTCTTGCCCTAGTATCCATGCTGGACTCGGGCATAGGGATCGAACACACTCGCTTTGATTGCGCGTCCGTACCATTGGCGGCGTAGATTTCGCGTTACTTGCAAAGACCCTACGGTGGCGTAAACCAGGAGGAAAGTGTGTGTGCTTTGATCGTTCACTTCTGTTGATACTCTCGAAACTTCCCGAGAGCCGACGTCATCTTTTGAACCTTTCTAGCAACGACTATGGCTCTGGACTCCACATACTGTCGCTGCAAAGTGGCATGATGATTCTGTTTGGCCAAGGAGGATATGGATGCAGATTCCAGGGTGTGCACTGCGCGAGCGGTCAGTCAGAGCATGACAGTGACGAAGGTACGACCTGTGAACACTGCGGGCGAAGACCCGTAGGCAGTCAACATATGACTGCATGCTGTTACAAACTATGCTTCTGATATTGCGATCGGGCTCGATGTGGAAGTGGCTGTAACGTGCTAGCGTTATTGTCACCTTGTGGATGATAGCCTGCAGGTATCGACGAAGGCGAGTTTGTCAGTCCATAGTGCACAACAGTTATTGCTACTAAGCGTGGTTCTCCCGTTACTGCTGTGAGTCAGCAGTGTAGTGTGGCTTGTAGGTTAAACTGTGACTGATCGAATTTCGGACTACGTTATTAGACAGACATGTAGTTTTTTCAATGCGTTGCCCTTTCTTTCGTTGTGGCTCCCACGGTTCAGTCATTGGGTTGTCTGGTATACGGTTTCCTTCTAGAATAAAACAATGTGTTATTAGAACAGTATCGTTTATTGCATTTGTTTTAGTAAAAGCCAAGGGATTTTCTTCCAGCTGTAAATGTGAATGTGCATTATTTTCATTAAGGTTGCCACCACTTATGATATTTAAATATTTTGTATGCCGTTAATGCCAAATTACATAAATGGCCGTCGAATATATGTACTGTAAAAGGTATTCATGTATATTTTGTAATGCGGGTTCTTCCAGACTCATGTTTTAAGTATTGGATTTAATTTGTATGTCCCTTTAGTGTTACTTCCTGTTTTTTTTTACTGGTTTGATGAGGCATATTACAAATTACTGTAATGCTCCAATCACTTTTTGTTAGATTTTGATGGGTTCCTTTCCTCATTCCGTATCAGTCCACCTGATTTTCATCATTCTTGTGTAGCACCACAACTCAAACGCTTCGATTCTCTTATGTTCCATGATACTGTTCGACACATTGCCATGCTCTAAACGAACATTCTCAGAAATTTCTTCTCTTGGCAGAATTGCCACCTTGACTGTTGTTGTCTGCTTTTTATGTAATCCTTGCTTCGTCCATCAGTTTGCTTACAAGGTAATAGAACTTCCCAACTCCGTCTACATCGTGACCATGAACTTTGATGTTAACTTTCTGATAATTTTCGTTTCTGCTTCTTCTCACTACCTTTGCCTTCTTCGAGTTTACTCTCAGTCTATATTGTACTCTCATTAGAAGCTTCATTCCGTTTAATAGAGACTGTAAATTTTCTTCACATTTACTAAGAATAGATATGTAATTAGCGTTCTTACCATTTAAATCCTTCCACATCTAATTTTGGTCCACCTCTTGAACCTGTCACTTTTCCCCTGGGTGCTTCTTCGATGTAAATACTGAAATGTGCAAGAGTGCTAAGATATATATATATATATATATATATATATATATAGTTACGTTGCTCTTTCCCTGAACATTTTTTCACTTCCTTCATCCATCGATCACTTGAAACGTGTCTTCTTATACGCAAGGTTTCTTCGGAGTCACTCTCCTTTTACCTATATTACACTGTCCAACGTCTGTGGGTGTCATTTTTAGACTGGCCCTCATCTTTTCGACTGTACGGCCTACTCAGGTATTCTTTCAGTAACCACATCCTTAGCGAACTTCAATTACATTTTATTATTCCTCAGCACTTTAATTATCCACATCCTTCCGCACTCATACTTCCGGAAGATTCACTTAAACCTGACTGTAGTCTTCATTATTGCTGAATTGTGACTGGAGTCTATATGTACACCTCGCTACGCCTCACAGTTCAACATCTGATTTCGGAATCTCATTCAGACCAAGATTTAATCCAGCTGGATTCTTCCCGTATTTCTGCGTCCTCTGAAAGTATGGCTCCTCGTCTTGTGATTATTGAACAGAGTGGATTCTTGATCAGAGAGTTTGCTGTTACCATATGATATTAATTTCAGATCTCAATTCAGCCAGTCCTCTTTCATTCCTATTGTCAGGATCATATTCTTCCATGAACTTTCTTTGTATTCCTTCCCCTAAAATCTCAAAATCCAGTATGGTTATTAGGTTTTGGTCTCCCAAGCTTACAGAAAAGGATCGTTCTTACAACCCTAAACGGCTTAAATACACACATTAAAAAAAGTTTTCCATCTCCCCGGTTCCCAGAACTCCTGAAGACAGATGGATATTTTATCACAGACGCAGTCCCTATGACTGTTCAGAGATGTAACTAAACCCGCCCATACATGTAAACAACCATATATGAGCAGCGCCTATTAGACGGAGGGAGTCCGGCAGCTGCTCAGTTCCAGTCATTCCACCATGAAGGAGGTAAACGGCTCGTGTTGTCTGTAGTTCAACCATGCCTAGGCGGCCAATATCGCCATTAGATCGCGTCTGCGTAGTTACTATGTGCCAGGAAGGGCTCTCAACAAGAGAAGTGTCCAGGCGTCTCGGAATTAACCAAAGCGACGTTGTTCGGACATGGAGGAGATACAAAGAGACAGGAACTGTCGATTATGTGACTCGCTCCGGCCACCCAGTGGCTACTACTGCAGTGGATGACCGCTACCTATGTATTATGGCTCAGAGGAGCCCTGACAGCAACGCCCTGATGAATAATGCTTTTCGTGAAGCCACAGGACGTCACGTTACGATTCCAACTGTGTGCAATACGCTACATGACGAGCAACTTCACTCCCGACGTCCATGGTAAGATAAATCAATTCACTACGGGACAGTTGATATACGCTCAGAATTGGTATCACGTTCTCTTTACCGATAAGTGTCGCATATGCCATAAACCAGACAATCGTCGAAGACGTGTTTTGAGGCAACCCGGTCAGGCTGAACGCTTTAGACCCACTGTCCAGTTAGTGCAGCAAGGTGGAGTTTCTCTGCTGTCCTGGGGTGGCTTTATGTGGGGCCGACGTACACCGCTGGTGCTCATGGAAGGGGCAGTAACGGCTTTACGATACGTGAATGCCATTCTCCCACCGATACTGCAATCATATCGGCAGGATATTGCCGAGAGATTCGTCTTCATGGACGACAATTCGAACCCCCATCGTGCACATCTTGTGAATGACTTCCTTCAGGACAGCGACACCGCTCGACTAGAGTGGCCAGCATGTTCTCCAGACATGAACCCTATCGATCATGCTTTGGATAGATTGAAAAGGGCTGTTTATGGACGACGTAACCCACGAACCACTCTGAGGGATCTACGTCGAATCGCCGTTGAGGAGTGGGACAATCTGGACCAACAGTGCCTTTATGAACTTTTGGATAGTATGCCACCACAAATACAGGTATGCATCAATGCAAGAGGACGTGCAACTGGGTATTAGAGGTACCGGTGTGCACAGCAATCTGGACTACTACCTCTGAAGGTTTCGCTGTATGGTGGTAAAACACGCAGTGTGTGGTTTCCATGAGCTATAAAAGGGCGCAAATGATGTTTATGTTGATCTCTTTTCCAATTTTCTTTGTAGATTCCGTAACTCTAGGAACTGAGGTGATGCTAAACTATTTTTTGATGTGTATATGAAACTGTCATATTTTTGGCAGTTGAAGATTGTCGTGTGTACCGAAGTTTTATACTCTGATGATTCTTATTAATAAATTTTTAGCATTGATACAAGTACATCATAAAACCTTCACGTTCCCATATCTGTGCTCCATACCGTCTCACTTTTGCATGGAGGCACTCGCTTCGTCTTGGGTTTTGTGTTTGTTTGTTATTGTCACCTTGTCTGTACATGGTTCAGGATACTTGACTTTCACGTAATGGTTTACTCTTGGTCTGCCTTCTCGGCTTTTTATATAGCTTTTTTGCAGACGACCACTCTAGTCTTTCGGCTACTCACCATTTACCCAGAAACCGACTCATCGCAGTGTTGCGCGTTTGTAAACTCCCATTTTAGGGAAGATCTTTTTCCACTAACACATTACCAACTTCAACAGTCACAGTTTAATTTAACGCTGACTTGATGCACTTCTGTGGAGTGACATGCTTGACATAGGGAGTGGACCACATCTCAGTGACACGAGTAGTTATAACAAATAATATAATGAATACTTCTACTTGAAATATTTTTTGTAACTCTCAAAGCTTTCTTTTCAAGTGATATACGTCACACAATCAAAAAATAAAATTAGTAAATTCAAACAACGTAAAAATTGAGAAACGTTGATGTTTGTAGAAATATCATAATTTTTTATGTTGTTATAGGAAGGGCAAATGCTGTACGGAGTTAGCTCAAGATATAGCATTACATGAACGAAAGACTAATATTACTTAACTACATAAACTGATATTTACTATGGAAAATTAAAGGTAGGAATATAGTGTAAGACTAGAAAATCTATAATGAATTGATAAGCAATCAGTTGCATACAATAAATTTAACTTCTTGGTTGATTTCGACACTTAGTGCCCTTCTGCAAAAGGTTATGCCTGTCGCATTATTTTCGAGTATCAGTAATAAGTATTGCTTATTGCTCCTGCATATATGTTTAGGACCATGGAATTGTGCTTTATGTACTTTACTATTGATACTCGCAAATAATGCGATAGGCCTAACTATCTGAAACACGCCAAGAAACTAAATTTCGTACATTCAAGTGACTGCTAGTTATTTCATTATGTAATACTACAGTTGGTGAATATGGAGAAAGTGCTAAACTAAAAGATCCGTTACAATCAAAATCAAGAAGGTTTTTATTAATTAAACATAACAGATGTCCCCGAACACGAAAAGTTTCGAGGCGTTCATTGCAACTAGTACCCTTTGTTACAATATCGTCATCTGTGCAATCTTCCTCTCGTGTAGTGTTCGTACGATCGCCTTTCTACTAGGAATATTCTCCTCGTCATTTGTTTAACAAACGCGTCATGAATATCGTTGTCTTCAAGCAACTCCTGACATATACGTTGAGTTCTCACATTACATGCCAACCAATTATTTGAATAAAGTAATATATATCGTACAAAAAACATTAGACGTGATAAGTATCATAAACTCACTTTATTTTTGACTCTGACGCCAAAATGTACTTGATATAAACTGTACTTCAATTTCACATACTCGACTTTACTTGACGACCCTGGATGGCTACCGCAGACGTATCGACGCTTTTAGTGTGATACCACTGGCTTTATTGGTAGTAATACTGAAGAATTCATAACAGATGTCTCTAAAGACCCGATTTTCTTATGTCCACATACATAAAATTAACGAAAACTTGGCCAGGGGTGTGCTGAATCCCAGTGTACCATAGATGGGTTATTCAGGGTGGTAATTACAATATTTTATTATCTCTTTCGTAATTGTTGCTGCAGTTTTAACGATGGCGTGCAGCCGTATGATAAATGCAAATTTCCTTTACCTCACGTCTGTTGTCACAAATTTTTTTGTCATCAGACTACCCGTTTCTGTTTATAACGACCATCTTCAGATCTTTTTTATAAAAAGTGCCACTATGGCTCCAGTATATTAGGGCATGTTATTATAAAAGAGATCCGTAGATGGTCTTTATAGACCGAAACCGGCAGTCTGATGACAAACAAGTTTTTGACCATATATGCAAAGTAAAGGAAATTTATTCTATATTCGGTGTGGCGACCATGTGGCAGATGGTGAATAGTAGCGTGTAGTAAGCAGTGGGAGACGGCGCTCACCGCCAGGAAGGAGTCCCTGGTGACGGGCTGCAGCCGGCCGGCGGTGATGGCCAGCCGCCTCTGGGCGCGCACCGCCACGAACAGCAGCGCCCTCTGCACGGTGGGCGGAGCGTCCGGCCAGCCCGCAGACAGCGCCGCGTCCGCCACCAGCTGGCCCTGCAATGCGTGCGCGCACTCACACACACTCGTCACTCACAACGCACCGCACCGTCCGTGCCACAGCACAGTAGCAGCAGCGTGGCGCGGGCCGGCAACCCGCCACGCGCGAAATTGGCTGTTGGCGCTGCGAGGACTGGCCAGTGGATCGGCAAATTGAAGGACAAACAAACTGTTCAAACACTGCGGCTTCTGTGCCACTAGGTAGACGCCGCTCATCGCAAACCCAAAATCGCGTGACTATCAGTTTTGTTTTCAACCTATTTAAACGGCATGGAAACTGTCAATAAGGACAATTAATGACAGGGACCAGTTAGTTTCAAAATATACCCAGAATTCACCTACGCAGAGATCCTGGAGAAATGGTATGGACAAAAATGAAGCAGTCAGTTCTCACATTCCAAAGACAAAAGCATAGTACAGACATATTTTATTCCACTTGAGAACCAACTACAGCCACGCAACAAGAAACCTGACATTTACAGAGAAGGTGAAATTAATAAACATATATATTTACAATAAAAATCTTTGTTTATGGTCCGAATTATAAATCTGTCCAAAGAAGTGGGCCGATATACACTGAAGAGATAAGGAAAGCCGGCCGAAGTGGCCGTGCGGTTAAAGGCGCTGCAGTCTGGAACCGCAAGACCGCTACGGTCGTAGGTTCGAATCCTGCCTCGGGCATGGATGTTTGTGATGTCCTTAGGTTAGTTAGGTTTAACTAGTTCTAAGTTATAGGGGACTAATGACCTCAGAAGTTGAGTCCCATAGTGCTCAGAGCCATTTGAACCAGATAAGGAAACTGATACACCTGCCTAATAACGTGTAGGGCCACCGCGATCACGTGGAAGTGCCACAACACAACGTGGCCTGGACTCAACTAATGTCTGAAGTAGTGCTGGAGGGAACTGACACTATAAATTCTGCAGGGCTGGCCGTAAATCCCTAAGAGTTCGACGTGGTGGACCTCTTCTGAACACCACGTTGCAAGGCATCCCATATATGCGCAATAGTGTTCGTGTCTAGGGAGTTTGGTGGTTAGCGAAAGTGTTTAAACTTATAAGAGTGTTCCTGGAGCCACCCTGTAGCAATTTTGGACGTGTGGGTGTCGCTTTGTCTTGCTGGAATTGCCAAAGTCCGTCGGAATGCACAATGGACATGAATGGATGTAGGTGATCAGACAGGTTGCTTACGTACGTGTCACCCATCAGAATCGTTCCTAGACGGATCAGGGGTACCGTATCACTCCACCTCAACACACCCCACGCCATTATAGAGCCTCCGCCAGCTTGAATAGTCCCCTGCTGACATGCAGGGTCCATTGGTTCATGAGGTTGTCTCCACAGGCGTACACATCAATCCGCTCCACATAATCTGAATCGAAGCTCTTCCGACCACGCAACATGTTTCCAGTCATTAACAGCCCAATGTCGGTGTTGACGGGCCCAGGTGAGGCGTGAAGTTTTATATCATGTAGTAATCAAGGATACACGAGTGGGCCTTCTGCTCCGAAAGCCCATATCGATGATGTTTCGTTGAATGGTTCGTACGATGAAACTTGTTCATGACTTAGTATTGAAATCTGCAGCAATTTGTGGAAGGGTAGCACTTCTGTCACGGCGAACGATTCTTTTCATTCGTAGTTGGTTTCGTTCTTGTAGGATCTTCCTCCGGCCGCAGCGAGGTCGTAGATTTGTTATTTTACCCGATTCCTGATGTTCACCGTACACTCAGGGAATGGTCGTACGGGAGAATCCCGACTTCATCGCTACCTCGGAGTGCAGACTACAACACTACGTTCAGACTCACTTAAATCTTGATAACCTGTCATTGTAGCAGCAATAACTGATCCAAATGGTTCAAATGGCTCTGAGCACTATGCGACTTAACTTCTAAGGTCATCAGTCGCCTAGAACTTAAACCTAACTAACCTAAGGACATCACACGCATCCATGTCCGAGGCAGGATTCGAACCTGCGACCGTAGCGGTCGCTCGGCTCCAGACTGTAGCGCCTAGAACCGCACGGCCACTTCGGCCGGCAACTGATCCAAGAACTTGTTGTCTTATATAGGCGTTGTCAACCGCAGCAGCGAATTCTGCCTGTATTTGAATATGGATGCCTATAGCAGTCTCTTTGGTGTTTCAGTGTACATACTACGCAAGCCGCTGTACAGTGAGTGGTAGAGGGTGCTCCACTTGCAAATAGAGCGAGGGAAAACCGATTGTCTGTATACTTTCGTACTTTCACTAATTGCTCTTAACTTATGTTCGTGGTCCTTACGTGAAATGTATGTTGGCAGCAGTGGAATCATTCTGCAGTCAGTTTCAAATTCCGAGTCTCTAAATTTTCAGAATAAAATGAACGCGTCATGTCTGTTCTTTCGGAAATGAATGCAAGTGATTTCATTAGTTCTTTCCAACCTTTTTCCTTTTCCCCCCCTCCCCCACCCACATTCAGTTTACGTAATATGTGCCACAGCTGCGGATTGTGCATGATGTCGGCCCTTGTGGACATGTCCAGAAGAAAAGACACCACACATTCATGTAATCGATTAACGTCGATGATCAGTGACCCAAGAGCCTCCGGTGTTGATGCGCATATACTTTCTACCCCCAGTGGAATTTCAAATTAGCGAGCATGGAGGACACAGACAGGGACTGCCGATATGTGGACAGCGGATAGGTGACGCTGGGTGGGAGGGTGTCAGCCTGGGAGCGTGTAGAGGCAGTACGCGCATTTGTGGTAAACACTGTGTGTTGGTGGTGCAGTGGTTAACTAAAATGCTTAGTAAACAGCAGGCACGTTCTGGCACAAATTTTCGCTTGTCGCCACTGATTCCGCAATAATTCTCAATGCAGCTCATGTCATTATTTCCTTTCCTTTCCTTTCTCCCCCCATCCAACTTCAGTTTACATAATACACTCCTGGAAATGGAAAAAAGAACACATTGACACCGCCGTGTCAGACCCACCATACTTGCTCCGGACACTGCGAGAGGGCTGTACAAGCAATGATCACACGCACGGCACAGCGGACACACCAGGAACCGCGGTGTTGGCCGTCGAATGGCGCTAGCTGCGCAGCATTTGTGCACCGCCGCCGTCAGTGTCAGCCAGTTTGCCGTGGCATACGGAGCTCCATCGCAGTCTTTAACACTGGTAGCATGCCGCGACAGCGTGGACGTGAACCGTATGTGCAGTTGACGGACTTTGAGCGAGGGCGTATAGTGGGCATGCGGGAGGCCGGGTGGACGTACCGCCGAATTGCTCAACACGTGGGGCGTGAGGTCTCCACAGTACATCGATGTTGTCGCCAGTGGTCGGCGGAAGGTGCACGTGCCCGTCGACCTGGGACCGGACCGCAGCGACGCACGGATGCACGCCCAGACCGTAGGATCCTACGCAGTGCCGTAGGGGACCGCACCGCCACTTCCCAGCAAATTAGGGACACTGTTGCTCCTGGGGTATCGGCGAGGACCATTCGCAACCGTCTCTATGAAGCTGGGCTACGGTCCCGCACACCGTTAGGCCGTCTTCCGCTCACGCCCCAACATCGTGCAGCCCGCCTCCAGTGGTGTCGCGACAGGCGTGAATGGAGGGACGAATGGAGACGTGTCGTCTTCAGCGATGAGAGTCGCTTCTGCCTTGGTGCCAATGATGGTCGTATGCGTGTTTGGCGCCATGCAGGTGAGCACCACAATCAGGACTGCATACGACCGATGCACACAGGGCCAACACCCGGCATCATGGTGTGGGGAGCGATCTCCTACACTGGCCGTACACCACTGGTGATCGTCGAGGGGACACTGAATAGTGCACGGTACATCCAAACCGTCATCGAACCCATCGTTCTACCATTCCTAGACCGGCAAGGGAACTTGCTGTTCCAACAGGACAGTGCACGTCCGCATGTATCCCGTGCCACCCAACGTGCTCTAGAAGGTGTAAGACAACTACCCTGGCCAGCAAGGTCTCCGGATCTGTCCCCCATTGAGCATGTTTGGGACTGGATGAAGCGTCGCCTCACGCGGTCTGCACGTCCAGCACGAACGCTGGTCCAACTGAGGCGCCAGGTGGAAATGGCATGGCAAGCCGTTCCACAGGACTACATCCAGCATCTCTACAATCGTCTCCATGGGAGAATAGCAGCCAGCATTGCTGCGAAAGGTGGATATACACTGTACTAGTGCCGACATTGTGCATGCTCTGTTGCCTGTGTCTATGTGCCTGTGGTTCGGTCAGTGTGATCATGTGATGTATCTGACCCCAGGAATGTGTCAATAACGTTTCCCCTTCCTGGGACAATGAATTCACGGTGTTCTTATTTCAATTTCCAGGAGTGTATTTCTCACTAGTATTCCTCGAACAGAACGTCGCCCTTCCTCCAGGGATTCCACTGTGACATTCCAAAGCATCTCTGCAATACTTGCAAGTTTTATGAAACTACCGGTAACAAATGTAGCAGCCCGCCTCCGAACTGCTTCGATATGTACCTTTAATCTGACCTGGAGCAGATGCCAAACACTCTAGCAGTTCTCGTGGATATGTCACATCATATACGCTGTCTACTTTACAGATCAATTGCACTTTCCGTAAATTTTCCCAATAAATTAAAGTCGGGCATTAGCCTTCCGTACCACAATCTTTACATATTCTTTTCATTTGACATCGTTTTGCAACGCGACGCCCAAGTATTTAAAAGACATATCTGTGTCAAGCAGGACACCACTAACTCTGTAATGGAACATTGCGTCATATTCAGCCGCAATAAGTTACATTTTCTATGTTTGGAGCCAGCTGCCATTAATCATACCAACCAGAAATCTGTCTAGATTTTGTGTCCTCTTTCACTCAACTTCGACAACTTCCCTTACACCACAGCATCATCTGCAAACAACTCCAGATTGATGCCTACCCTGTCTACCAAATCATTTACTTATTTAGAAATTAATAGGGATCCTGTCACTTTTCCCTCCGGCACTTCAGATGGTAGCCTTGTCTCTGACGAACACTCGCCGTTAAGTATAACGTACTTGATTCTATTAATTAAGAAGTCTTCGAGCCACTCACATATCTGGGAACCTATTCCATATGATAACACATTCGTTAACATTCTGCTGTGGGGCAGCGAGTCAAATGCTTTCCGGAAATCTAGAAATACGGGGATTACGGAAGTGTCCGATTCCACCCCTCCACTTTGATCCAGGACTTATCAATATGGCGGAAATGGCTATTCTAAGAGTCTCCAATATGTCGCCTATGATGTCACTACATACACGCGGGATCAAACACGAAAATACGTATCAACAAGACAATAACGTCACCCTTCAACAATACAATCAGACTATCGGGTCAGTCGCGGAAAATTGGGGATTTTATGAAGGGGAAAAATAAATATAACAGTAAAAAAAGACACACCACGATCCCAAAACACTCAAAATGTCGAAGAAAAAAAAATTACAAAATCAACAGGAATCACACACTTCTTTATACCCAAGGCGTAATCAAACACAACATCTACCAACACAACCAACTCATAATCTACGTTCCGTAATTACGTTACACACCACAACATCCTTACGTCATGGGTCAAAGCGGACTGGTAGAAACGGACGCTTCCGTTGACCCGAGATTATGGAACCTGTCTGTTGCTCTTCATCCATGTTTCGCAGTGTATTATGTGAGAAGAGGCAAGCTGAGTTCTATACAAGCGATGTTTTCTCTATCAGTGCTAACTCGGAGACAAAAGGTTTTCGATTTCAATGAAATTTATTATATTGAAACCCAGAATATGTTCAATACTACTTTCGCTGCAAACCGATGTTAAGGATATTGGTCTGTAATTCAGCGAATTCGTTCTTTTACCCTTCTAATATCCGAGAGTCACATGCACTTTTTTCCGGTCACTAGGCACTTTTCGCACTGTGAGAGATCCGCGATAAATACGAGCTGCGTAAGTGGTCGATGTCATAGACTGCCCTTTGTGAAACCAAATTGGGATTCCATCCGGACCTGGAGACTTATTTGTTCTCAACCTCTCAGTTGCTTTCCTACGCTGGAATACATGCTACTACTCACCCATATGGATTTCTGTTCGTTGTTAAAACGACGGAATGTTGATCGATTTTCCTGCATGAACGATTTCTTAAACGTTACAATTAAATTTTGGCTTTCGTTTTGCTCTTTTCAACTACCACGCCATACTGGTAGATGAGTGACTGGATGGAAGCTTGAGACCAACCTAGCAATTTAATATTTTTCAAGTTAGTACACACAACACACACGCTAAAGCCAGAAGAAGGATGCCTCAGCCTAATCGATTTTCTATCGAAATGTTCGCTCTGCTGATGTAAAGGAGATTCAAAATAGAAGACAATCAGGCTTCTCCGACTGCTGTCTTTTTCGACGAATGTAGACTAGCAGGCCGAAACCGCATCAATGAAACCCCCATAGATTCCAATTACACAAAGCTACCTGTGACAGTACTTTATGCAGAAGAACTATATGACAGGAGGTGCCCTCTGTCAAAAAGAGAATGCTGCATATAAAATGTATGACGAAGTCACTGACAGTTCACTCAGGAGTACAACTGAGTCAACATTTACGCAATACTGGTGGAGCATCGTACAGCAAAATGTCCCTGCGTCTCATTTTTTTTCCTTTTTCATCATGGGAAATCCGCAGCTAATGGTACGAGGTTGTTAATAGGACGATACCGGCCAATGAATAACTGGCAGGCACGGACCTGGTCAGACAGACGCAAACACTCTGTAGCAAAGGCTTCTGTGTCGAACGGTCGCAGACGTTTGCTGATAGTAAAAGTTTTACCAAAAAGGATAACGTAAAGCATTAACACGCGATTCCAGTATTTGGGGAGTCTTGTAGGCCCCATATAGATTCCTGCTTACCTACAAACTTGGATGTAGATATTACACTGTATCACACAGTCAGCTAGGTAAATACCGGACTGATACCAACGAACCGCCTGCTTCACAAAGGTACTCTCATACTCATATATGTTTCACTCAATACACAGAAACATGGAGCACATGAATTTCGTCCAGTGGTATGTATGGAGTCATAAAGGGCAGCCAGCCACACATTGTCATTAACATTACTTGAAGCCATAAACAACATTTAAGTTCAACATACATGTTAACATTCAACATTAAAAATTCTTAATTTTTTCTCTATATTTACCTTCATTAATTTTTCTTAGCACATCGATCATTCCAAAACCAAATTAATGTTTATTCCAACATTTATTACATAATACTTTAAATCATCAAATTTTAAATCTCATGCAGTTAACTCATGATAAATATGATTAAAATTTGTGTCATCTTGCCTGAAATATTTAGAAAATTTAGATTATCTCTAACTAATTGTTTTGGTAATTTTGAATATGTTTTACTTACATAAATCATTCGATTCCTTAATGTCTCCCCTTGTGAAATATTCTCTAATGATTTCTTCATTTTTGAGAGAGAAGTCAAAAAAAATTACTGAATTACCTTCACACTCATCCAATAGAACAATTTCATTCTTATTTTCAATAAAATTAGCAATTTTTTTCATAATTGTATCCACAATTTGTAGCATCTTTTGATAAGTTATTGATATTTTGGTTGACCCAAACTTTTAGAAAAACGTACAAATGATTAATTGTATTCCAGTTCAACCATCCAAGAGTTAGAATATAATTATCAAACATTAATGTAGTTTTTCCACATCCACTCTGTCCGATTATTGTATGTTGAACTGAATTTAGATGAAGTTTACCATGTTTGATTTTTATTTCTTTTCAGGAATTCTTGCCATTGACCCCAGTCTGTCATTTATTTACAGAATTTTTACGATTATAGATGAGTAGATTTTTCAATTGAGAGATGAATCTTATGTTCTGAAGAAACGATTAACTGTTCCAGTAAGATATTTTAAAACTGTTTCATGGGTTGGCTTTTATTCAACTGTTTTAAAACCAAAAATAATATAGAAAATAATAAATTATATTGCAATGGAGAAATTATAAAAATTTATACTGGCCATTACAGTTTGAAATGAATATTAAAATCTGACAATCAAAAATCCAAGTATTCTTACTGAAGCAGATGAAATATTAAATAGAATTGTTATCAAAAGTGATAAAAAATATACACAGATAATGAAGATTGCATTATCAAGTTTTGGGTTTTAGTAATAAGGTTATTGAGCCAAATCAAAACACTTTTGCTAATAGTATTCCTAAAACCATGAATTAGAATTAATAAGCAAAAATTTTAATTAGGCTAATGGAATGCTTCTTAAACGTAATGCTTATTTGCATTGAGAAACTAACATTATAGCTTCATTGAAACCAAATTCTGAATATGAAGATCCTATAATTCAATAAAAAATCCAATTTTAGATACTATCCAAAATTTTGAGATAACTATAACTGATGAAAATGATAATTTGATTTACTTCAATAGTGATTTTCTAACAATAATTATAAAATGAATTAATGAATTTTTGTCTTAATATATCATGGATCAAAACAAGAGTTACCAATTTTACTTGATTCCTGTTAATGAGAAAACAATAAATATTTCAAATCTTCCAATATAGAATTTACAATTGATATTGGCGATGGCTGGGTTCATCCTAATCATGCTCAGTTATATTTGAACTTCAGTATTATTTGATATGATGGAACAGATTATCCAACTTGTAATGGAAAATCCAATAAAAGTTAATCAATAAATGTGTAGCAAAACTGTTCAATGTTATTAAAACTAAGAAAGGAAATAATATTCAATTCCAATTAAATATCCTTTTATTTTTCTTCAGCACTGATTTCACTTCACTTCTTGTCTTTCAAATGAATTGGTTATTGAAGGTCATATTCTTATCAATGGATAGGTAAAAAGTTAGAAAATAGATGTTCTTTACCCTACAGAATGATTTGGTGGATTTTTAAAAGTTTATAAAGGAAAAATGTTTGAAGGTCATTTAACTGTAATTTTTAGTTGGAGTTCAAGTTCTGAAGATTCACTTTTTCCATAGGATGCTGGAGTTGAAGATGTGACAACACATCCAAAAGAAGGATAAATTCATGTAGAATCGATAGAAATTCGAGTTCTTTTGTTAGTTATGAAGCACAATATTCACTGGAATTAGAACAAGAAGG
The DNA here is from genome assembly GCF_021461395.2 of Schistocerca americana. Taxonomy (NCBI): domain Eukaryota; kingdom Metazoa; phylum Arthropoda; class Insecta; order Orthoptera; family Acrididae; genus Schistocerca; species Schistocerca americana. The sequence goes on from NC_060123.1 coordinate 105,762,594, forward strand.
ACTAAAAATCCAGAAATTCATATTCTTTAATTGAACTCGAAACAGTCGAATTTGCTGGCTTACGGGGAAAACGAAATTCCACTGAACTTGACATGCCTTATTTTATTTTTGTTGTTTTCCAAACTAATCGAAAAGATAATACATTGTTTGATCCTTCTTTGTTCGATCATGTAAAAATATCTATATCAAAATTGAAGAAATGGAGGTTTTCCACAAGAACTGTGGAATCTTCATCCACCAAATAACTTCTTTAAGCTTGTGATTCTTTTAGATATTTTAAAAGAATGTCTCAATTAAATAATTATATTAATCTGAGTCCATTAAATTTATTCAGAATTATCCTATTTAAGTGATTAATATGACTATGAGATTGAATTTTGTAACTACTTTAAAGATAACAGTGAAATTATGTACATTCTTGTATGAAAATATTCCAAATTATGAAATAGGTTATGTTAAAATTTGTGGTAAAAGGAATTTGACTTATGAGTCACTTCATGGAATGCTTACTGAAAATTTGTAAACTGAAAACTTGATTTCTCAAAAAATGAAAACGCACTTCAAACACAAGGATTAGGGGATCAATTCAATTTATTTTCGTTCTTGGTTTTTTAAGGGTCTTCCTTCTTCATTTTACCATTTCCTAAATTTTTGAATTCTTTTCTACATAAATAAAAAAATCGATGAATGGTAGCATTGAAAACCTGTTATATGAACTTAACAATTTAGTCATGGTCGCTTGGAAGTTCTTAAAAAATTTTAGGACCTTAAAAAATATAAACCTTATGTTATTTAGAAAGCCATAATTTTGATAAAAAAATTTGAGGAAAAATATTTATTACTCTTTGATGAAAAACTAGAGTAGACTGATATACTGAAATTTACCTATCGATCTAAAAACAAAACATAAATTAGACAGTTCATGTTGTCAATTTTGAATGAAGTTTTTTATTTTTTCTCTTCTAATTAAAAATTAAAATTTTCTTTACTATGAATTTCTAAGCTGTTAAACAGCTAAACTTTGTCCACAATATTCTTTTCTATTTGGTATTTATGTGGAATTCGATTTTTATTTATTCAAGAGGGCAAAAAGAATTTTTTTTTAAATTTGGGGGTTGGGGAACGATATTTTTTGTTTGGATAAACAAGAAAATGAATTCTTGGATTGCAAACTTGAAATCTGTGCCTGAAAGACACTTCGAGCCTAATGTCTCATCTCACTAATGTCGGTGTTGTATTTGCTGATGGCAGCACCAGCACTTTTATATCAAACTGGGATCCCTATCTTGCTCATAAAATAGTAGATGTAATATTTTGCTGAAATCAGCATCAGCACATCCTTATCTCGAAGGTCATTGTGGAATCCTGATGTCAGCATCAGCACTTCATTAGTGCCAAGGTCATTTCGCGAATCGCATCAAGCTACATACACCAGCTAGATATGATAACACCACGGGAATAGTTTAATATATAGGGCGAAAATAGTCATCAAATACGATAAAGTACCTGAACTGACTAAAATCGACTAAATTTCCTGAGTTATGTTTCCATTACTGACTTCCAGAAATTGGCTTAAGGAGTGCCTCACCAGTCACATTGGTAAATACACCTGAATCTATATATTATTTGGTACGGAATTATTAAACAAGTAGATAGCATATTTCTCTATAAATAATTGAAAACCTTTGTTTGTTTGTAAAATATAAATAAGGCATTGAGAATAAGTACTTGCTGCTGAGGAGCTTTATTTTAGTACCATCCCACAAACACTAATAATGACCGCTACGGTCGCTGGTTCGAATCCTCCTTATGGCATGGATGTAGGTGATGTCTTTAGCTTAGTTAGGTTTAAGTAGTTCTTAATTCTAGGGGACTGATGACCTCCGCCGTTAAGTCCCACAGTGCTCAGAGCCATTTTGAACTAATAATGCAGAATAAAGTTTGTTTCACTGTCAGTTGCTTACTGATCTATCATAACAGGGAAACATTAATCTCCACAACACTGCCAGCAGCACAGTGTGTCCATTTTGATTGGCCCCAGTCTCACATAAAAACCAGAAACATCACCAACAAATCATTCCCTTACGTTATTATGTGCTGCAATTTTTTTTTTTTTTTCAAAATAAGCTACGAAATCAATAACATATGAACACTGCACATGATATTCAGATACTTTTTTGCCTCACTAAACTACAATAGAAATCTACATTAATGGATATCGGATGATCTCTATACTTCTGCGTTGTCATACAGTTCTATAACGTTTCCTAGGTGGGGAAATACGTTCGCCTAGGGATGAAACCTCACATGTAGAACGACACCTAGGGACGTACTATACGATAAAAGAGTGTGGGTTTATTGTGCACGGTGAATGAACTCCAAATGTGGAGGAAACCTATTAAATATATTTTTACTTCAAATCACTAGCCCAGAAGTGAGGTATGTTATTGGTAATCACCTTACACATTTCGAAAAAAGGCCAGGCATGCTACTATGGGAAATTTTTACGTCTTCCTTGGCTAAAGAATATGGCATTATCAGGCTGTAGACCACAATATACGGCTAGAGAATGGGTCTTTTGTTTGAACTCAATGGAAGACTTTTTGGGTATGTACACGATGACTTGCAATTTTGTTTTCAGTTAATCTGGTAAGGAATATTAATACATTACTTCGACACATTTTGTTAACCACACACCACTATCACTACTGTCATAACGTTAATTCGATTGTGTTTTATGTTTTACAACGTCGATACCATCGTCTCTGCAAATCGGCAACATCATTTCGTTGCACTCTCGCAAAGACACACACAAACACACACACACACACACACACACACAAACACAAACACACACACACACAACACACACACACACACACACACACACACACACGCACACACACACGCAAACTCTCACACAGCAGAGTTGAAGTACCATAACTTGTAAAACATATAGCCAGTTTGCTAAAGCTTTGGCTGCTGGGCATCCAAACATGAAAGATGTGGTTCAAGAAGTGATTTTTATCCGTGTAGTTAAGGTATACTAGGATCAATGGTTGGTGGAATCTGTGGCGTCTTTTCCGGCTGAGAAACACTAAATTTTAGAACACAACTACTTCTTCATCGACGTGTACGTATGTGGACATTGCAGAGAATATCATCACTTCAATATGTGTTGTGGCTTTGGGTTAGCATTTATAGCAACGGATTTTGGTCATACAATGATATACTAGCAGAAAATGCCTTGCTTTAGTCGTTAGGTGTTCTCCATTATGTGTACTTAATGCATCATTGTGCTTAGAATGTGTGCGAAGTCTCACATACAATGGATCCTCATTTTTTCCCTTATTATCGTGGACGTCTTTTATATTACAATAACCACGCATTTTAATAAGTAATACACGCAGTATAGATGCGCCAATGCTTTATTTTTGGGCCTTCTTTGTGCTTGTACGGTGTGAGATGTTTCACAATAAATGGAATGTAATTTCCTTAATTTTCGCTATATCAACTCTGCCATTTCCTTTGGATAGGTCACATCGCTCACTGTTATCGCGTTTGGTCATCTGTCTCGTGGGTGTATGTCCTGAAACTGGTCATGTACTTTTGCAGTTACAAGTGATATAAAATCCTAATAAAACATCTTTTTCTCCCCTCAAACACAATGCCCTATTCCTTCCTCACCTAATAGGACATTCGTATGTGTGTGTGTGATTATACGTGTGAGTGAGTGTCTCTGTATGGTGGTTGATGTAACTGATAATGTGATAATGGGTATTATTTTGACGAGACATCGTTTCCAAAAATTCAGCAGCATGGATTGAATAAACTTTCAAACATGTAATGCTTACGATGCAGTAGTATTGTAGAATATTGTGAAGTTATAATCCGCCCCAATAACAGAGTGGTCAGCGTTGTGGTTTATCATGCCAAGGGGCCCGGGTTCGATTCCCGGCGGGGTAGAAGATTTTCTCTGCACAGTGACTGCTTCTTGTGTTGTCCTCATTATTATTTCATTACCATCAGTGGAAGGCAACGGGACACCAGCACTGGAATCACTTCCCAAGACGCTTATGCGGTGGACCTCTCTGACGAGGCTCCCAGATGACAAGACCTGCCGTGCGTCAGATCACAAAGTTTAAAAAGTGACGTTGTAGGGGTCATATAATAATTGATCTGACTTTTACAGCGTTTTTATCTTGTACTTAAACTCAACTAGGCCCTACATAATCCAAGTAATCCTAGCTTTGTTTACATTGTTTGTTTACTTTTTACACAATTTAAAATATTGAGACACCATAAACGCGGAAAAAATATGGGAAATACAGTCAACAAAGCTTTAAAGAGCCTTGGCATCATCCGCACATAAAAAAAAGAGTTTCCTGAAGTCCTGAACATCGACATTGACTGTGGAAGTTGTATCACAGACACAGTTCCTTTGACTGTTCAGAGATGCCACTAAACCCGCACAAAGATGTAAACAGCCTTGCTTGAGTTGCTTCTATTTGACGGAGGGAGATCCGACAGCTGGTCAGTTCCAGTCATTCCACCAGGAAGGAGATACACGGCTCATGATGCCTGCAGTTCAACCACGCCTAGACGGTCAATATCGCGGTTCGATTGCGTCCTAGTTGTTACTTTATGCCAGAAGGGTCTCTCAACAATATAGGAACTGTCGACGACATGCCTCGGTCAGGCCGCCTAAGAGCTACTACCGCAGTGGATGACCACTACCTACGGATTATGGCTCTGAAGGTCCCTGACAGCAATGCCACCGTGTTGAATAATGCTTTTCGTGCAGCCCCAGAACGTCGTGTTACGGTTCAAACTTTGCGCAAGAGGCTGCCCAACTTCACTTCCGACGTCCATGACGAGGTCCGTCTTGGCACGACACCAAGCAGCGCGGTACGGATGGGCCCGACAACCGCTCAGGATTGGTATCACGTACTCTTCACCAATGAGTGTCGCATATGCCATCAACCAGACCATCCTCGGAGACGCGGTTGGAGGCAACTCATCAGGCTGAATGCCATAGGCACACTATCCGCGAGTGCAGCAACGTGGAGGTTCCCCGCTGTTTTGGGGTGGCATTATGTGGGGCCGACGAACGCCACTGGTGGTCAAGGAACGCCCGGTAAAGGCTGTACGATACGTGTATCTGATCCTCCGACCAATAGTGCCACAATATCGGCAGCAGACTGGCGAAGCATTCGTCTTCATGGAGGAGAATTCGCGCCGCCATCGTGCACATGTTGTGATTGATTTCCTTCAGGATAACGACATCACTCGAATACAGTGACAAGCATGTTCTCCAGACTGAACCCTACCGAACATGTATGGGATAGACTGAAAAGGGGGGTTTATGGACTACGTCACCCACCAAACACTCTCAGCGATCAATGCCGATTCGTTGTTGAGCAGTGGGATAATCTGTACCAACAGTGTCTTGATGAACGTGTGAATAGTGTGCCACGATGAATACAGGCATACATCAATGCAAAAGGACGTGCTACTGGGTATTAGAGGTACCGTTGTGTGTAGCATTCTGGACCACCACCTCTGAAGGTCTCACTGTATGGTGGTACAACATGCAGTGTGTGGTTTTCATGAGCAATATAAATGGTGGGACTGTTGTTTATGTTGATCTCTACTCCAGATTTGTATACAGGTTCCGGAATTCTCGGAACCGTGGTGATGTAAAAAATTTTTGTATGTTTGGTTCTGGGAGCAAACATTTGCAACTTTCGATTGCAAGTAGCGTAATAATCTTCTAAATTAATTAGGCTGATCAGGTTAGCCTCACGCCATTCATTTCTCATCTTCTAAAATGACACTTATTAGGCCTATTTTATAACTTTGTACACTAGTATGGTGACTATGTGTATATGTGGAAATTAACATTACAGCATTTGATCTTTCTTTACTTTGCAGACGTACTTTTGCTGACATTTTAAAGTATTATGATACATGACAATCATCATTTACGACTCTATTGCGGCTTAAACCACGCGTTCTAAATAGAGTGAATAGTTATCGTTTTTAACAGTGGCTACACCGTTCTCTACACTATAGCAATCTGTTAACGACAGTAGGAATCTCATGGTACAAGAAACGAACAAGGGATATTTTCTACAATGTTGGCATCCTTGTCAGTAAGAAACTATGTACCAAGTTTGAACCAATCTCGTATCTGAGCAGTGTTGCCATCTTCGTGTGACAATAAGCAACTACGATGTGAAACAGAACTCGATTTTATTTCCCGTTTTCGGGATTTATTGGACAGTATGTAGCTTAAACCTTATACAGGATGTTACAAAAAGGTACGGCCAAACTTTCAGGAAACATTCCTCACACACAAATAAAGAAAAGATGTTATGTGGACATATGTCAGGAAAGGATTAACTTCCATGTTAGAGCTCATTTTAGTTTCGTCAGTATGTACTGTACTTCCTCGATTCACCGCCAGTTGGCCCTCTTGAAGGAAGGTAATGTTGACTTCGGTGCTTGTGTTGACATGTGACTCATTGCTCTACAGTACTAGCATCAAGCACATCAGTACGTAGTATCAACAGGTTAGTGTTCATCACGAACGTGGTTTTGCAGTCAGTGCAACGTTTACAAATGCGGAGTTGACAGATGCCCATTTAATGTATGGATTAGCACGGGGCAATAGCCGTGGCGCGGCACGTTTGTATCGAGACAGCTTTCCAGAACGAAAGTGTCCCGATAGGAAGACGTTCGAAGCAATTGATCGGCGTCTTAAGAAGCACGGGACATTCCAGCCTATGACTCGCGACTGGGGAAGACCTAGAACGAAGAGGACACCTGCAATGGACGAGGCAATTCTTCGTGCAGTTGACGATAACCCTAATGTCAGCGCCAGAGAAGTTGCTGCTGTACAGGGTAACGTTGACCACGTCACTGTATGGAGAGTGCAACGGGAGAACCAGTTGTTTCCGTACCATGTACAGCGTGTGCAGGCACTATCAGCAGCTGATTGGCCACCACGGGTACACTTCTGCGAATGGTTCATCCAGCAATGTGTCAATCCTCATTTCAGTGCAAATGTTCTCTATACGGATGAGGCTTCATTCCAACGTGATCAAATTGTAAATTTTCACAATCAACATGTGTGGGCAGACGAGAATCCGCACACAATTGTGCAATCACGTCATCAACACAGATTTTCAGTGAACGTTTGGGCAGGCATTGTTGGTGATGTCTTGATTGGGCCACATGTTCTTCCACCTACGCTCAATGGAGCACGTTATCATGATTTCATAAAGGACACTCTACCTGTGCTGCTAGAACATGTGCCTTTACAAGTACGACACAACATGTGGTTCATGCACGATGGAGCTCCTGCACATTTCAGTCGAAGTGTTCGTACGCTTCTCAACAACAGATTCGGTGACCGATGGATTGGTAGAGGCGGACCAATTCCATGGCCTCCACGTTCTGCTGACCCCAACCTTTTGACTTTCATTTATGGGGGCATTTGAAAGCTCTTGTCTACGCAACCCCGGTACCAAATGTAGACAGTCTTCGTGCTCGTATTGTGGACGGCTGTGATACAATACGCCATTCTCCAGAGCTGCATCAGCGCATCACGGTTCCATGCGACGGAGGGTGGATGCATGTATCCTCGCTAACGGAGGGCATTTTGAACATTTCCTGTAACAAAGTGTTTGAAGTCACGCTGGTACATTCTGTTGCTGTATGTTTCCATTCCATGATTAATGTGATTTGAAGAGAAGCAATAAAATGAGCTCTAACATGGACAGTAAGCGTTTCCGGACACATGTCCACATAACATATTTTCTTTCTTTGTGTGTGAGGAATGTTTCCTGAAAGTTTGACCGTACCTTTTCGTAACACCCTGTATTTAATATGTTCGTATTCCATATCCGTAATTTATATCTTACAAGAAAACGTCAGTTTGTAGTTAGATATAGTGAAATATGCCAACTACTTGTTCTAATATTCCGTGGTGAATGACATGTAGCTTCGAATGGAATTTACCAACCTTGCTGGTGATCTAGTACGTAAACGAATTTAAGGAAGTCGGTAGTTCATATATAGTTGGCAAAATCTTCGTACTTACCCATAATTTATTTTTGTTGATGTTCATCGTATAATCCATATTGAATAAAGTATCAATTTCATTCCTTTACTGACCCTAGTCCTTTGCTGTCTATGTCGGCAGTACAATGTATCCTGCAACATTTAAGCTGTTTAGTTCTTCTTCATGAACTTCTATTCCCTTTCCTAATTTCTTGTTTGTTTCACTCACAGCTTGCTCAGTGTACAGACACGCTACAACCGTGTCTTAGCCGGTCGGTGTGGCCGAGCGGTTCTAGGCGCTTCAGGCTGGAACTACGCGACCGCTACGTTCGCAGTTTCGAATCCTGCCTCGGGTATGGATGTGTGTGTCGTCCTTAGGTTAGTTAGGTGTAAGTAGTTCTAAGTTCTAGGGGACTGATGACCTCAGATGTTAGGTCCCATAGTGCTCAGAGCCATTTTTTGAAGCATGTCTTACTCCCTTCTCAACAGCAGTTTGGATGTGTTGTCCTTCGAGAGTTATAACTGAATTCTATCTTTGTCCAATGTATTTTATCCCCACTTCTTTCAAAGTATTTAGTAATGTACTCAACTCAATATTTTCAAAAGCTTTTTCTCAATTTCATATTTATGCAGACGTAGGTCTACTTTTGTTCTGCCATTCATCTATTACCTGTGGGGTAAGTATTGCATCGCATGTTCCTATATTTCACCAGAAGCATAACATATCTTACCTGACGCCGGCTCCTGCCATAGTTTCCATTCTTCAGTAAATAATACATGTCAGTATTTTGCCAACATGATTAATTATACAAATGTTTCACTAGTATTTGAACCTGACAGTAATGCTTTATTTGGAATTGGTATTAGTATATTCTTCCCATAGTCTAAGAGTATTTAGATTGCGTCATATATCTTGCACACCAAGTGGAATTATCTAATCATGACTTGCTCTCCCAAGGACATCAGTAAGTCTGGGGGAATGACGTATATTCCAGGAATTTTATTTTCATTTCGGTCTCGTAGCTCTCTCAAATTCTTCTCCCACTTTATCATCTACTACTTACTCTTCTCATTGTACAATAGTGTCCTCGAGTTAGTATCCGTCATACTGACACCATATATATCCCCTTACTCTCAGCTTTCCGCTCTTCGCTATTTGAACTTTTTATATGAACATAGCCTCTTTTCTTTTCACCAAACGTGTCTTTAATTTTCCGATAGGCCTCATCAATCTTCACTCCAATATTACGTGCTATTACAGCCTTGCAATTGTCCTTTTGCCATTAGAACTCTGCCATTTTGCGAGTTCTGTTCATCTGTATTCCGTAGCCATCCCTCCTCTCCAAAATTTTTACATTTTCTTCGTTCGTCATCTACATCAAAATACAGGCATTCCTATTAGTCCTTATGTTTTTACCTATCTCATCAGATGTTTGTCTTCAAAATGTCTTCTCTCAAAGCGATCCACTTGCATTCTATTGAATATCCCCAGCCGCACTACGCCCCAACAGTTTCACTCAATCGTTCCGTAATGTTTCCTCTGCACCTCTCAACAAGCTCACATTCCTTCAGTTTATCCAATTCCCTTACCTTTTATTTCCTACTATCTTGCAATTTCTTCAGTTTTCATCTGTATTTCATAATCGTCAATTTCTGCCAGAAGTCAAACCTGCCTCAGCAAATATTTTACGAGGGTAATCCAAAAATTAAGGTCTCCTACTTTTTTTTACAAGCACGTAGACCTGTTTATTTCTACAATGGTTTACATTAGTTTACAGCTTGAACATTTAGCTATTTTTCGACATAATCACCGTTTCAGTCTATGCATTTTTGTAGACGCTGTGGCAGTTTTTGTATGCCCATGTCAAACCAGCTCACCGCCATGCTGTTCAGAAAGTTGTGAACCTCTTCTTTAACCTGGTCGTCAGAGTTGAGTCGCTTTCCGGCGAAATGTTCTTTTAACTAGTCCAGAAAGTTGTCCTCTTATGCTGCAAGGTGGTGAAGAAATGCGCAGGAAGCATCAACTCGTGGCCGCATGTGGTCTTCAGTCAGGATGCGTGGCACACATTTTGCGCACATCTTCCGGTAGTTCAACGTTTCCGTTAATATTCTATGAGCGGTGCTTCGGGAAACCTCAGGAACCAACGTGCAGAGATCATCCAGGGTTATCCGCCGATCTCCATGCATGCTTTGCTCAACCTTCAACACTGTCTCCTCAGAAATTGACGGCCCCCTGCTACTTTTTTCGTCGTGAATTTCGGTCCGACCAGCTGCAAACTCTCTACATCACAAACGAACATTTTTGACATCTATGCGCGACTCACCATACACTTCCGTCAATTGGTGATGGATTTCAATCGGCGCAGTGCCCTTTGGGTTGAAAAACCGAATAACTTCGCACAATGCGCACTTGGCAGTAACATCCAACGGGAGCTCCATTCTCAACGGCTGCTAAGCCAAGACTGAGCGCCTGAACGCGGGGTGCGCATGTTTACGCACAGCGCATGAAGCACTCTTCATTAGTGTGACCAAATGCCCCACAGACAGAGTTATGTACTTACAAAAAATGGGGGACCTTACTTTTGAGATTACTCTCGTACATTTTAAAATATAATTTTAGAAATCTCTCTCTTCCCAATAAATAATTAATCTGAAACCCTCACTGTCCCCAAGTCTCTCTGTCTTACACTAATTTCTTTCAAAATCCTTAAACTTTTTAGCACTGATTAAATTATGTTATGTGGAAAATTCTATCAAGCAGCTATTTGGTTCAAATGGCTCTGAGCACTATGCGACTTAACTTCTGAGGTCATCAGTCGCCTAGAACTTAGAACTAATTAAACCTAACTAACCTAAGGACATCACACACATCCATGCCCGAGGCAGGATTCGAACCTGCGACCGTAGCGGTCACGCGGTTCCAGACTGAAGCGCCTTTAACCGCACGGCCACACCGGCCGGCCAAGCAGCTATTTCTCCGTCTCATCCGCTTCCTACTAACGAATTCCGATACCCCATCACAATGACATTTTCATCTCCCTTAACAATCTAAATTTTTTTGTCTCATCATTGATTCTTTCAGTTTCTTCATCATCAGCGTAACGAGCTGCCAGACAATCTTGCTAACGTGCAGGGTGTCTCTAGGTATCTGTCATGGCTACGATAGTGTGTTGGCTCTTTCGTCCGTAGAAGCTTTTCTACATTGCTATTTTCTTATCCTTAGTTTGGCTTACGCTTACATTCACTCATTCATTCATATCCGTGTCCGGTCAGCATTTTCGGAAGGTAGCAACTCCGATGGCCTTGTTATTTCCGTCTGTCAGGTCCTGTGTTGTGCAGGGTTGTTCAAGTTGAGGAAAAATTAGCACGTGGGCCCGGTCGTGTGCCGTTCTGCACTCGCAGGATGTATCTCCATCAGCTGGAAGAATTCCCCACTTTCGCATGTTGGTCTTGCAAAGAGGAAAGCCCACCCTAAGACGATTGAGCGATCTCCAAATACGGTAGGGCAAGTCATCTCCTGGAGCTAGCTCTTCCTTCATAGGGATATCAGGTGGTAGTTTGCTCGTCCACCGGGTGATGCGGTTAGACTCTGGTGATTAGTGGCTGAGTCCTGTCGATGAAGCTCTTTCTCGACTTCAGTCAACGGACTACAGCCTGATGATCATGCGGTGGATGTCGGGGATCAAAAGTTTGCTTAGCCCTCTCTAGATCTGCAGCAGCAGCCCTCCTAATAGTGGGAGGGGGGGTGGTGGGGGAAGCTATTCCAACAATCAGGTAGATTGTGTCGACTGGAGTTGGCTTGATACATCCCGACAAGATTCGGACTGTCTCATTGATTGCAATATCAAGTTTGGTGTGAGAGCATGCACTCCACACAGGTGAAGCATACTCTGCAGCGGCCACACACAAAGCAAATTGTCAGGACGGGAGGACTTGCTCCCCAGCCGGTGGTTGTGAGCTTCCTCAAGATATTATTCCGTGAACTAACTTTCAGCCTGGTGTTATGGCTATGTTTCTTGAAGGACAGAGTTCCGTCGAGGGTAACACCCTGATACACTGGTGTTGAACAATTCTCCTGTGGTTTGCCTTGCCACGTAACGTCTAGTTCCCGCCGAGCTTCTCTATTTTTCATGTGAAATGCACACAGCTGAGTCTTGTTGGGATTTGGCTTTAGATGATCAGCTTTGTAGTAGGAGCCAAGTGTATCTAGCTCAGATGTGAACTCTTCCTCTACTTCTTCAAACGCCTTTCCGTGAGCAGCCACTGCAGTATCGTCAGCAGAGATGAACAGCCTGGAATTTTCAGTCATGGTCTGGTCATTAGTGTAAACACTGAAGAGCACAGGGGCGAGCTCTCTGCCTTGAGGTAAGCCATTGTTTTGCATGTGCCATCTGCTCTTCTTACCATGGAGAGAGACTTGGAATATTCTGTTCTGCAGGAGAGTACCAATAAGGGATGTTAGTTGGTAATTCTTGGTGAGTTGGTAAATTTTCCTCAGAAACTTCATATGCAGCTGTTAGGTCGACAAAGGTCACTCCTGTTAGCTTACCCTGTTGTAAACAATCTTCGATGTGTTGAGTGAGGGTCAGTATCTGACTGCAGCACAACTTTACAGGTCGAAAGCCAGCTTCTTGAGGGAAAAGCTTTTCTTCGAGGATGTCTTTCATGCGGTTAAGGATAGGACGCTCGAAGACCTTGACACAGCGGCATAACAGTGATACTAGGCGAAAGTTTTTAGGGTCGTTTGGCCCCTTACCGAGCTTAAGTAGTGCAACCACACGAGCTACCCTCCAGTGCCTGGGAGTACGGAAACTTCATACACATTCATTAAACATTCTAAGCAGCAATTGCAGAGTGGTACGGCCAAACTTCTTGATCTGTTGTACTTTGATGTTATCGATGCCAGCAGCTTTGCTATCTGATTTTGTATCTATAGCCCAGTCCTCGCCTCATCAAAAGTCTTCTTGCCACAATATTTCACTGTCTTTCATTGTGTCTAAATTACAAATTTCGCTTTTTTAACTTCTCTCGTCTCCCTACCAGTTAATTGATAAATTTTTCACACTCTGACACGTAGAACGCCATTTCTCTTTTTCATGATACAGCATCCACGTGGAGATCCGAATAGGTGACATTTCGTCCAAGAGAGTGCCAGCAACACTGAATCATACAGTGGAGCCACGCACCGTTTCTTTCAACATTTAGAGGCCATGTTGACTATCGTTACAAGGCCAGTTTAACTTTTCATCCAGACTGGTTGTAACACTATAGCTCTAATGCTGGACGGATTTATTTTGCTTTTTTGCTTTGGTTTAAGGTTACATCGTTGACCTTCTGTAAATGTTGTTAGATTGAATCGATAACACAAAACTGTTTACTCCTTTCTTTGTAAAAACTTTGATGTCATGGTTTGATTCTATGCAATGTAGTATATCTGTCATTTAAATTCTTTGTCTCAATTGGAGGGAGACAAAACTTACTGCACGCATTTCGAATTTGTTTAAATAATTTTGTTTAGAACTACCTATATGTGCAAATGTTCAGTTTTATTTAATGTATTTGGTTACTGTTATGTAAACTGCTGATCCTCGCTTAGGGTTCTTAGTTATTCTGTGTATAAGAGGTAGTGTGGTTCCCCTCGGGAAAGGAACTGTGTAGCGCGCGCAAATTGTGGTTGGCTAGGTAGAAAAGGTGGAAACAAGAGTCAGTCGGGGACGAGCTACCAAACGGTGCACTGCCATGTAAAAGTTGTATATTGTGCTGGTTCCGAGATAGGCTTATCCTGCCTCTTACCAATGCCTCGGATGAATGGATAAATAGCTGAAACGATTCTAGAATTGGTATCCATCATCGCCACCAAGAAGGGACAGAGTTCAGCAATTCTGCCTGCAAATCCACCTACCAACATGCAGTTGCCACCACATTGCGCAATCACTGTAACGGAGTTCTATAATGATGTGTAGTGAAGGATCAGCTTATTGGATGTGTTAGTGTGCTCAAATATGAGGTAACTTATAACGGAATTTATGTACCTACCTTGATTAATTCCCTATGACAACAGCTTTCAGGTTCCTCTCCATTTACACTATGATTACCGAGTGTCCTAGTTTGTGGAAAAAATGAAAGCCTCAGAACATTAAATAATGTTGTTTGATCTTTGGTAAGAAGGGAGTGTTCAGATTTACTGTGGATTTAGTGAAATTGTGGGACGTAGTAAATGTAGTCTTTTGAAAGCCTGCCTGGGATGGAACCAATCTAATTTAAAGTTTTGTGGAGTTTCAAAGTCTCCTATTTAATCATTTACTTGAAAGTAGAAGATTGTGGTAATAAAGAAAATTTGCAGTTTCTTTTAAAGATTAAAAGCTTTTAAAATTGAGGCTTATAAAGTGTTGCGTAGTTAATGATCATAGTGCTACCTGTAGTAAATTTTAAAAGGTGAGTCAGTTTCTTGTAAATTTGTCAACATTGTGTCTCACTGTAGTAAAAATCGTGAACTGCATTTATGGAAAGTTATACACTTATGCTTGATAAGCACTTGTTTCTTTTTGGTATTGAAAGTGCATATTAATAGTGTAATAAAATCCACAGGTTATCCTTTACCACTATTTATGAAAACAGTAATTTCTTTATTCAAAAGACATTGAGAAGTAACTTGTTAGAGAATTCCATTTAACTTTCATTCTAAACAGAATAGTATTTAGTTGAGGGATACTTAACCTGTGACCAGTTGATAATTTTGCAGTGAACCACATTTATAATTTCATGCCAGCTAGGAAAATGTTTGAACAATAATACTGAACCTATGTCCAATTAATGATTCTACAGTGAATGTTAATAGTAATGTTATAAAGACCATTCAATTTGAACAAACCCTGAAAGTAGTAGTGTGTTTCGGTATCTGTAATATTTTTGCAAATAGTTTGTGCTGCTCTAGGTGTTAGCTTCAATCGTACTATAAACATATGTATGTGTCGGAGTTCATTGCACCCGCGTGTGGCCAAGTATAGGTTGTGTTTGTCCGTTAAAGTTACTCATACCTACTTTCTTAAACGAGAACGTTAATCTTTCTCTTGCCTAATTAGGCTGGCGACCGTTTTCCTTATTCTTTAAACAGTATAGCTAGGCAAAAATATGGTTTGTTACTGTTCGAATGTTTACGTAATTCTGACTTTCATTCCCGATAAGCCATTTCCGTTAGGTACAACACGGTCAACCTAGCAAAATTCCTCTCAGAGGGTAACACTGTTCTGTTACGCTATACCATAATTGCTTTAATAAGATAGTTTTATTTCACAACCTGCCTCCAGCTTCGAGGTTATGGTATAACTGTAGCTGACAGAAGTGTTATATGGTGACCCTGCTGCTACTGAAAAGGGTGCTACCCCTTTTCAGGAACCACAGTTTAATCTAGTCTATTCAAAGACACTCCTCCATTGTGGTTGCACCTACGGCACGTCTATTTGCATCGTTGAGGCGTGAAAGCCACAGCACAACGGCCAGTTCCATGGTCCATGGATGAGGTCGTATAGTCATAAAGATCATCATATACTGAAATTAACACTAGCCCTAAATATCAGAGGTAGGAAGAATAAAGTTGATGTGTTGATATTTCATTCAGAAACTGCCATCACGTTTCAAGAAATGGATGGAATAACACTAAAAACGAGCTCATGAGGATGTAATTGGAAGAGAATGTAGACAAAGCAAAGTGACTGTATAAATAACAGCAATTTAGCGAAAAAAATTCTGTTCAGAGTTTTATTTGGCATATATTTTGAGAAGCACCATATTTTAATACACAAATGAATATGGTTGGTCCTGCTAATTATCGTGTTTCCTGAAATCAGACAGGAGAACATATCAAAGAACGGACAGATTACCGAAGGGCTATTGATCTGCACGGATCTCTATAAATGTTGCGAACACTAACGCGCCCTTCATTAATATTTCGCTAACTCAGCTGATTTCTAATAACCCGCTGATAATCGTATTTGAATAACATAGCCCCTCAAAATATCTAATGACACACGGGGCTTATCAGAAAATTAAGCACTACTCTAATAACTATGCAACAACAACTTCATAATTAAAGGTGTCTAATTACGAAACATAATCTGAAAATCATTACTGTAGTATTTACCTGTTCCATGATATCGTGCGCGCACCAGCAGTAAATAAATATTTGGAAAACAAGCATCAGCAGGTAAGTGGCAAATTTTGAGGCCCATAGCAGACCGTTGGTGTCCTACAGAAAAAAAGTAAACCATTATAACACTGTAACTCGTTACATGTACTCTGGCCAATTCAAAATGTTCGTTACTTCAGATGAACCTGAGAAGAAAACACTTACTGTGGTTGTATGGTATAGGTTCACGCATATGACAACGATACCTGCTAGGAACTGTGTGAGTATTAGAGGACTCACTATATCCTCCAGATCTCTCACAAATCTGGAAAGACATCCAGTGTTAATAATCTACAGTAAAAATGTAATCATATATATGACAGTTACCTGAGTTACATGCGTACGCTATGACACGCTGGTGGTCCTGAATACAATTTACACAGTGCTGATGCATGTATTCAGTCGTAGCTACATCCATCATAATCATCTCGTGGTTATTTTCTGGAGCTGCAGGTGTTTTGTTTCGCTGGTACACCTGAGTGCTAGGGTTGCTGTAATTTGTTGTAGCAGTCACGAGAGAGAAACGAATACAAACGATCTTCAGCAGAGCTGAAATGTGTATCATAACAGAGGCAAGAAACAGATCTAGTCCCCAGCTGGCGAGGAAGCAGTAGAAGATAACGAGGCATTGCGACACGTACAGCATCTCGTAAATAGGACTGTCGCTCGTTTCCAACCCGTACCACGCCACCAGTGGCAGTTGCTTGTTTGTGGCGTCTCCTCCAAGAAGCAACGGATTTAAGACCCAGCCTGTAGAAGAAGCGACGCCGAATACCAGCATGACGAGTGTTATCGATCTGGCGAGCCTGTGAACGAGGTGTAAAAGTTTAGGAAGTTCCACAAAAGCTAGGCACGTGCGGAGGAAACATTTCCACATGAATGTCACTGCGCACTATCCTTCACACTCTACTCTGATAACGATCTCTCAACAGTCAACTTATAGCAAGAAAAGATTATATTTTCTTTTTCGCCTGGGAGAAGGAGAGTTGGAACTCCTGTATTCCAAGATCGTTTTGAACTTTTGAGAGAAGGTCTCGTACTGTAACGCTAGGGCAGCTTAGCATATCTGCGAACGTATGACAATAAACAGACTTCCGGGCCACACAGGCCTTGAGTGAAAGATTCTGCATCTCATTTCAGTTATCCCAACACAAACACACGAAGACAAGGCCGTGTGCAATTTCTTGTTCCACCAAATAATAAATTTAGAAGAAGAGTTGAGGAAATATGAAAATACGGTAAATGAATGAGAAAGAAAACTGAATGCAGACGTACATAACATATGAATGCATGAATGCCTAAAGGAAGGAGGCTGCCAATGGGAAAATTGAAGATATCATTAAATCAGAATTTACAGAGTTCTTGGAAGAGCCATCCGTGACAAAACAATTCCACCTCATATTGAAGACATGTGAGACAGATTAAATAACCTTAGACATCGAATAGAAAGCTTTTGTTTCAGTTCCAAAGAGGATAGGTGCGAACATTACGGATCCATTAGCAGAAGGAGTTACGGTGGGAACATACTAACGAGAAATATGTACGGATGGAACAAGCGAGGTGAAACCGACTCTACGGAGTTTGGGTTAAGAAAGCCAATCAGCAAAAAGGGGTGAAACTTCGACAAAGCCAGCCATTTGTAATGACGAAATGCCAGGAAAATCGAAAAACAAACATCAGCTGAAGAACCCGAGACTGAAACCAACAGGCAATATGTCATCCAGAGGAGACGCTATATTTTATTTAGCAAACCAGATGTCTTTCTAGATATCTTGCACTATCATAGAGGTCCGAGTTTTGGCATATGAACCTTTTTAAGGTAATAATTAACAAGAAATATTTTGCAGTCAAGAAGAAAATGTCAGTACAACTTCTGACTACACTGATTTCTTAAGAACCACCTTGAGAGCCATCTTCTAACAACAACAACCGCTGCGAGATCTACTTATATTCTGGTGCAATGTGAAGGGCCTACATTTCATCAGCAGTACCAAAGGGGCGACAAACTAATTTGAAATGTCAGAAAACTGGAAAGCCCTTCACAGTAGCATCTGCTTTTCGACAGTAGGCAGCCTAAGGGGTACCCACATGAAACAAAGCTTTCTCGCAGTTTACGCTTCATTTAACATATGTAAGCCAGTCTAATCAAAACATCTGTTGTCACCACAACCTCCACACCCGAACAATTAACCTCTTATGGAGAAAATATTCCTAACAAAACTGCTCCAACCGGAATGCAGGGTTAATGAGACATGTGAAATACCTCAAGCTTCAAGATGAATTTCATAAACCGAGTGCCAAAGAACTAGATGCCGACAAGTGCGATTATTACCGAAACGTTAGTTCATTAGGTCATGGTTGCCATATATTAACAGTAATCGTATAAAGAGAGGAGACACTGACTGGTAAAGACCGTCCTCGGGGAAGATCAATTTGGATTCTGGAGAAATATATAACGCATGAGCCCCACTGACTCTGTGACTTATCTTCGAAGGCACAGTGAAATAATAACAGTCCACATTTATAGCGTTTGTACGTCTGGACAAAACTTTTGTCAGTGTTGAGTGGAATAGAACCTATGAAATTCTGAAGGAATCTGGGATAAAATGTAGGAAGCAAAATGTTTTCTACAACTAGTACAGAAGCCAGACTGGAGTACAAGAGCCGAACAACATACAAGAGAGCAATAATGGAGAAGCATATGATACATGAATGAGGTCAATATGGGTGTCTTGCTTTCCGCACATTGAACATGCACTCAGGTGGCGAAAGTGATGGCAAGCTTTCTAATAGCGTGTCGGAACTCTTTCCACCCGGCGTACCTCAGCATCTTGAGGTATCATGGACTCAGCATGTCGTTTAAAGTCCCCTGCAGAAATATTGAGCCATACTGCCTCCAAAGCCGTCCATAAATGCGAAAGTATTGCCGGTGCAGGATTTTGTGCTCGAACTGACTTATAAATTGTATACCATAAATTTCCGGTGGAATTAATGTCGGGCGATGTTGGTTGCCAAATCATTCGCTCCAATGAGAAAGTTCTTCAAACCAATCGCGAGCAATTCTGGCGCGGTGACCTATTTTGTAACATGAACTCCATGAATGGCTGCAAATGGTGTCCAAGTTGCCGGATGTATCCACTTGCAGTTAATGGTAGGTTAAGTTGGACCACGAGACCTAGTCCAAAACATGTAAACACAGCCCACACCATTACTGGGCCACCACCAGCTTGCACAGTGCCTTTTTGACCACTTCGGTCCACGGCCTCGTCAACCACACTTCAACCCTACCATCAGCTCTCACCATCTGAAATGTGGGGTCTTCTGACCAGGTCACCGATTTCCAGTCACCTCGATGCAACCAATATGGTCACGAGGCCTGGAGGGGAGCTGTAGGCGATATCGTTTTGTTGGCAAAGGCGCTCTTTGCCGTGGTCTGTTGTCATAGCTCAGTAATGCTACATTTCGGCGCATTGTCTTAACGGATACGTTCTTCATACCTTTCACACTGATTTCTGCGGGTATTTCAAGCAGTGTTGCTTGTCTGTCAACACTGATAAGCCTTCGCAAACACTGCAACTCTCGGTCTTTAAGCGAAGACTGTCGACCTCTGTGCTGTCCGTGGTGAG
This sequence comes from Schistocerca americana, assembly GCF_021461395.2. Classification (NCBI taxonomy): domain Eukaryota; kingdom Metazoa; phylum Arthropoda; class Insecta; order Orthoptera; family Acrididae; genus Schistocerca; species Schistocerca americana. The sequence goes on from NC_060123.1 coordinate 105,782,472, forward strand.
AGGTAATACCAGAAACGTGCTACTCTCTGCAAAATGTTGACACTCTGGATCTTGGGATACTGAATTCCCTAATAACTTTCTAAATGGAATGTCCCACGCGTCTAGCTCCAACTACCATTCTGCGTTCGGAGTCAGTTAAATCGTGTCCTGCAGCGATAATCACGTCGAAAGTCATCTCACATGAATGCACTATCCTTTTATGCGTTGCGCACGGGTGCTGCCGCCATCTTTATATATGCATATCGCTATCCGATGATTTTTGTCATCTCAGTGTAGCAAAGGAAACTAAGTAGAAATTTGAAAAGAGAATTAACGTTCAGGAGAAGTAAACAAAACGTTTACGGTTTTCTATTGACGCTGACTGAAAAGGACTTGGAAGGTAAGTCGAAAGGAACTGACGAAACGTAACCGCATTTTTTTTATGGGCTCACAGTTTTGTAGAATTTTGGTGTGATCTCATATTCGCCATCGACTGTACTATTTATTAAAACTTCCACGAATACAATTTCGAACTTCGGTTATTTTCAAGTGCTAATAAGGTAAGAAACGAGGAGCTCCTCCGCATAACCGGCGAGGAAAGGAATATATGCAAAACACGGTTTTAAAACAACCGTTAAGAAATCGCGGAATAACTTCTGTGGTGCTAGAGAGACGTGTAGAGGTTAAAGACTGTAGAGGAAACTGGAGATCGGAATGTATCCAGCGAATGACGACGTAAGTTGCTTTGAGATGAAGAGGTTGGCATTGGAGAGGAATTCATGGCCTGCGTCATCAAACCAGTCAAGACAATGAAAACGCAGTACTTGCAAAAATTAATAAAATAAATATAAGTGATACGAGCCTCCAAGGCTTGTGTCAGCATTCGTTAGATATAACATCGATACGTAACGAATGGAATTGAAGAGTTTTAAAAGCTTAAAATGACGCTAGTTCTTAATTGCGATTGTGGAAAATGTAATAATTATTATAGCCGATGGCAAATTTTTTGTCGCTTAAAATTGTGGACATTTTTTTGAAAGAGTTTATGACATGAGTATCTACAAAAGCGAAACACGGATAACAGGACAAATTGGACCCAAGTTACGAGGGTTGACTGAAAAGTAATTTCTCCACCTTCGTAGCTCTTCAACAGTTGGCAGCATTGGTATGCGGCAGGTACTTGCTTCTTCCGGAGCCTCCTTTCTACAGCTGCAGTTGGCGAGAAGCCTTAGCATTGAACGTTTGCCAAAATTTTTAACATGGCTGAAGCAGTAACTGTTGCAAATCTTCACGGTAAATGATAACGGCCAAACAGTTGCCAAAGTTGCAACTGTTTGGCTGTTATCATTTACCGTGTTGGACGTTTGTGTTTTTGTTGTAAAGTAGGGAGCCCGGCGCTGATGGTCGGTCAGTGCAAGTTAAGCAGCATGCTGTCATTGAATGCTTGACGGCGGAAGATGTCACCCTAGAGGAGATTCATCAGAAAATGAAAGCTGTTAATGGTGATTGCGTTGATGTGAGTACTGTGCGTCATTGCGCGAGTAAGTTTAAAGATGTTGAAGCTGGAACATCTAACCTGTGTGACAAAGAGTTGGACTTTCTATGTCAGTGACCACCGAGTTTCACAAGCAAAATGTTGACAGACTGATACAGGACGATCGTCGTAATACTCAGTGAGAAACTGCAAGCACGATCGGCATTTCACAAGACCGTGCGGGTCACATTATTGCTTTGGTTGGCTAACGAAAGATCTCTGCACGATGGGTACCCCGGATGCTGACTCCTGAAATGATAGCTCTCTGAACTGAAATTTGCCAAGAACTTCTCTCGCGTTACGAGATCGAAGGTGATGCCTTACTCCATTCAACTGTGACAGAAGACACAACGTTGGTACACCATTACGAACCAGAGACGAAGCATCGGTCTGTGGAATATCGACACAAAGACTCGCCCCATAAAAAGAAAATCAAGATGCAGGCGTCAGCTCGAAAAATCATGGCCACAGTGTTCCAAGACGCAGATGGTGTTATCCAAGTCGATTTTCTTGATCGTGGAACAACAATAAATTAAGAGCGTTACATCACGGCATTGCGATCTCTGAAACGACAGCTAACAAGATTCCAAAAGGAAAAGGGAAATGTTTTCCTGCAGCATGACAATGCCAAACCACACATTTCAAGTGCCACCATGTCAGAGATTGAATCTCACCACAGTATGGCATCCTCCATACAGTCCAGATTTAGCACCGTCTGACTTCCATCTGTTCCCGAAAGTGGAAGACGATCTGCGGGGACATAATTATGCTTATGACGAAGACGTTGAGAGAACTGTGAGACTGTGGTTGCGGAAACAGAGTGTCGAATTCTTCCGTGACGGCTTCAGAATACTTGTTCATCGTTGGCAGAAAAGTATCCAGTTGGCTTGTGTTAATGTGTGAAAAGTTAATATTAGTAATTAAAGATCATATTCTAAGGATTATCTCTGTTTTTGATTTATTAAAATATTTCCATCCAAACTCAATTAACGGAGTTGGAGGCATTACTTTTCATTCAACCCTCGTATGTTGTAAAAGTCATCCACAAAGCAGGATAAATCCACGTTCAGCCTGATCTATATCCTGCACACACTACACACAGTGCGGGCTATACGTCTAATTTTGCCTTGTTACAACTGGATGCCTTGCATCATTTGAAAACAGGCCAAACCACAACACACCGGGACGCAATATGCGTCTCCTGTAAGTAACTGTCAAATTTCTGTGCAGTTGTAAGCAGCGATGTGTTGTAAGGCAGTTGATTTCGAATGTCCACCGCATGCAGTGGTGCTAGAAATCTGAGATGTATTTGCATTCGCTGACAGCAGGACCTCCTCTCAGGTTAGGAATCTATTGCCGCTGACAATCGAGGCGTGACACTAGACGATCGCTTTGGTACCACTGTACTTAACCCTTGTTACAATACTGCGAATGCCATACCCTCCGTTACAGATGCTTTGGATTATCCGCACTGATCGATCAGCCTCATTCACATGTGATCACGGATTCGTCGAAACACTGTGCCCTTTCTGTCGTTGTATTGCATTTCTAATTTGACTCAGGTAACAGCGTGACCCTCCGACGAAGACTTCAGTCATGTCAGTGAAATGGTGTATACGTGACAGTCGGATGCATTTCACGTATACACCATTTCACTGCCAAGACTGAAGTCTTCGTCGGAGGCTCACGTGACCGATCGTGCCATTCCAATGTCGTGTACAGGATGCCTGTTCAGGAGACGACTAGGCGATCACGAGTGCTCAAGCTCGCTCGCCACATGACTAGTAAGCGTTTGCGGTACGATGTGGCTGTCGGACGTGACTGTGTAGCGCGGGGTAAATGTTAACTGTTATCTGTCTTCCGAGTGATGACAATGTGTTGAGTTTTAAACGCAAGGGTGGACAGAGGTGACGAAATTTGTGGGATAGCGAAATAGGCACACATCCAGATGGCGGCAATATCGCGAACACAAAGTACGAAAGGTCAGTGCATTGGCGGAACTATCATTTGAACTCAGGTGATTCGTATGAAAAGGTTTCCGATGTGGTTATTGCAGCCCGACGGGACTTAATAGACTCTGGACGCTGAACACTAGTTCGAGAAAGACGTGTGGGACATCGCTAGAGATTCCAGTGTTCCGAGACCCACATTGTCAAGAATGTGCCTGCCCTCTTAACATGGGCAACTCAGTGGCCGGCGGCCTTTACTTAACAGCGCAGAGCCGTGACATTTGCGCAGAGGTGTCCGTGTTAACTAACATACAAGTAGCGCTGCGTGAAATAACCGCAGAAATCAATATGACATGTACGATGGACGTATCCGTTACGGCAGTGTGGCGGAAACTGTTGTTAACAGGCTACGGCAGCAGGCGACCGACGCAAGTGCCTTGCTAACAGCACGACGTTGCATCCAGCGCCTCTCCTGTGCTTTTGACCATATCGGTTACACCCCAGAGGACTGGAAAATGGTGTCCTGATCAGATGAGTATCGATTTCAGTTGGCAAGAGATGGTGGTAGGGTTCGAATGCGGCGCAGACCCCACGAAGTTATGGACCGAAGTTGTCAACAAGGCACTGTGCAGGATGGTGTTGGCTCCATAATGGTGTGGGGTTTTACATGGAATGGACTTGATTCTCTGGTCCAACTGATCCGTTCATTGACTGGAAATGGGTGTGTTCACCTACTTGGAGACCATTTGCAGTCGTTCATCGACTTCGTGGTCCAAAACGTGTCACTGTGCCACAAGTATTCGTCATTGAATGGAGCAAATGATTTGGCCACCCGCATTGCCTGATATCAATGACATCGAATATTTAGGTTACGCAACCGAGAGGTCAATTTGTGCACAAAAGCTCACACCGGCAAAACGTTTACAGTTATGGATGGCTGTAGAGGCAGGGTGGCTCATTGTTTCTGCAGGGGATTTCCAATGACTTCTCTTGGTCCATGCCACATCGAGTTGTTCCACTACTCCGGACGAAAGGAAGTCCGACACGATATTAGGTAATATACATGACTTTTATCACCTCAGTATATATACTTAATGTCGCAATGCTTGACGTAGCTTTTATTTGCCGTGTTAGGAGCTTCAAACCGAAGATCAGACACACAGTATCAATTTGCAGTATGACAGAGCAGGGTGCCTTGGAACAATTAGGCAGTTGACTGACAAGTTTCTTAATAAAATAACTCCTGCATAAAAGTTTTATTCAACATGAGTTCTGAAGACCTCATAGGTTTGTGTCTACAATTATGTCGATATTTCAACCCACATATGTGTGCTACCCATTTTTTCCGCAATGATCAGAACGAAACCTACACACAGAAGCTCACTGACACACTTCAGTTTAAAAGCTTACGTTCAAATTAACAGTGGTCAGAAAGTGGTAACAGACATTGATGCTGTAGTGAAACACAAAGTAAGAAGTACTTATTGACACGCAGGTTTCCTATGTTTAGCGTATGAATAAAACAGTAGGGAGATGAAGTAAATGTGAATTCAACCATCGTCCGAAAACGACAGTCATCATTAAGCTTCGTCTTTCGAAAAATATCGTGTTCCATACTTATATGCCCCATGTTCTTTGCTGCTTCGACTCAAAGAAGTGTTAGGTTTCATTTCGATTCTCATCAGTGCAACAGTTATAGGAAACAAGATTTCCAGGGAAGGCATTCGTTACCCAACCTGAAGCGATACAACTCTGTACAAGAATTAACGGCCGTACTATAGACTAGTTGACGACTGTTTCTCGTGCCTACCTGCTTTGTCCTGATTTCCCCTCCCGTTCCCTCTTTCCCTTCATATACTCGCCATGCGCTACCCGTTTGCTCGCTGGCGAGACGCGAGCGCCAGCCAGCTCGCACTAGCCTATCGGTGAACAGGTGTCGTCTACAACGCTGTGTAGCGACCGCTAAAAATGACAACAACAGGACTGTTTACGTTGTTGTGTAGACTCAATGAGTCTCGCAGTATAACGTCTGACTTTCGGGAAAACATGACCAATACAATTCCGAAGACCGCAAGAGCAGACAAGTGCGAGAGTTTTCGCGCAATCAACTTAACAGCTCATGCAGCCAAGTTGCTAGCAAGATTAATACCCAGAAGAGTGCAAAAAATTTATAATCTGTAATTTAACTATCAATTTTGATTTAGGAAAAGCAAAAGCACCAGAGAAGCAGTTCTGACCTCCTGTTGACAATGGAAGCAAAACCAAAGAAAACCAAGACCCCTTGTTTTGATCTTTTGACCTGGAAAGAAACGTTCAACAATGTCAAATAGTGCCATATATTCGAAATTTTGAGAAAAATATGAATCACATATAGGGAAAGACGGGTAATACACAATACGTGCTTATAGCCAAAAGGGAACAACAAGAGTCGAAAACCCTACTGCTCAATCTGCATGCCGGAAAAGCAATGGCGGAAATAAAAGAAAGGTTCAAGACTGGAATTACAATTCAACGTGATAGGATGTTCACGACAAGATTCACTGCTGAGATTGATATCTTCAACAGATTTAAAGAAGAACTACAGAATCTACTGAAAGGGAGGAACTGTCTAATGAATACAGAATATGGACTGAGAGTTAACTGAAAAAAGGCGAAAGTCATGAGAAGTAGCAGAGATGAGAACAGCGAGAAACGGAAAATTAGGATTGGTGATCACGAAGTAAATGAACATAAAGGATTTTGCTACATAAGCAGAAAATAAGCCCATGACTGGACGAAGCGAGGTAGATACAAATTAAAAGCAGACTAGCATTGGAAAAAAGTCATTCCTGGGCAAGAAAACTGTACCAGCATCCAACATGGACCTTAATGTGAGGAAGAAATTTCTGCTATGAACGTTTGGACTACAGTATTGAGTGGCAGTGAGGCGCGTATAAACCGGAAAATAAGAGAATCTAAGCATTTGTGATGCGGTGCTAAAGCAGAACGTTGAAGATTAGGTGGAATAATGAGGTAAGAAACGATGAGATCTTCCGCATAACCAGCGAGGAAAGGAATATATGAAAAACACTGACAAGAGGAGGGGACACGGTTTTAAAATAACTGTTAAGAAATGACAGAATAGCTTCTAAGGTACAAGAGAGACATGTAGAGATTAAAGACTATAGAGGAAAATGGAGATCGGAATACATCCAGCAAATGATGACGTAGGTTGATATGAGAGGAAGAGGTTGGCAATGGTAAGGAATACGTGGCGGGCAGCATCCGACCAGTCAGAAAAGAAGGCGAGAACAGTTTTATGGAAAGTGTATAACTAATTTTTTCTGTGGGATTACGCTTAGTGAATTACCAAACATTGGTTATTTTATTATGGCATCTCTTATAGCGCTTGAAACTTGTGTACTAAAAGACTGCCATATACACTAACAGAGCTTTAGGATGTTGGTGTTACTTGCTATTGCCGCATTCGATGCTTTTGCTAGCTAAGCTACATATATTTCGTCTGTAGAATATGTACTCAGACAAGGATTGTATAACTGGGGTGTTAATACACGAAAACTGTAGGACATCAAAGCACTGAATTTGATATTAACCTGTGTGACTCGTGAAGCAAGGATGTGATGTCGGGCTCGTGTCGGCTTCTCTGGTACTGTTCAAGTACGAAGGTGTCGATCTGTGTGACAAGCCGTCGAAGACCTTCCCTGTTCGATACCGCCGCAGCAATTTTGATGAGGCACGGTAGTATGGAAGCCATGGTACACACGATAAGTGTCGCCGTGTTCATGTCTCCCTGCGACCTGCCGAGCGCCAAAACCTCTGCTACAAAAAAGCTGCACTCGATCAGGAACACCAACGCTGTATATAGGTAGGACATTGGACCCTGTGCGCCAGTCCAAACACCCCCGAACGTGAGGACTCTGATGTTGAGAGAAAACACCGACGGGTGCAAATGCTCGTTCTCCATTCTGGAGTAGAATGTACCAGTGCGAAGGTTTCCCTGTGACTAAATTTTTGCTGCTGTTTCCCAGTCTCCAAGCAAGAAGAGGGTACACAAAGAAGAAAGTGTCCACAGTTGTTTAACTTCCGCACTCGTATCCGACATCTGACGTAAATAATAATGCGTGCTACAAATGAGGCAACTTGAAGTCGTTTTTTTTCCCTAGTCTGTTGTGCAAGGAACTCTTTCAGGCTAATCTGAAAGTCCGTTTGTGACAATGTTTGCGCTCCGCAATTAACATCGCTTCCTTTTCTAGAAACTTTTCGGCATCTCGCTTCTTCTTTTAATGGGGCGAACACAAAATCAAAAGTTCATACTTTTGTCCCATTAGTGAAGCTAAGTAAAATGAGAGTTCGCTCAAAGTTATCCGATAACTTAAGAAAACAGTAAAGTGTATCGTAATGAATACCGTTTTGCCACTCGGGAAGGAACATAGTTGGCAGCTTGTACAATTCAGCTTCGATTTCCTTAAGTTTATTGCGTTAATTTTAATGTACGAAGCATCCTAACAGCTCCTGCTCTCCGATGAATTAGCAGTTTACATGATACGCTAAACGCTACCATAGTTTTGGAAAGTGCTACATTTCCACCATAATCAAAAATGTTGCTTATTGCCTAACACAGAAAAATATTACTAGATTTTGGTAGACGGGCTGCATTTATATTGTTTTGATCACTGATTATAAAGCTGATGTAAGTTTTTCCAGATATCCTCTCCATTTCACAATAACTGCTGTATCCCACATTTACCTTAAGTACTCAAATCTAGGCTCATTCCAATGGTTCTTCAGATTATCCTCACTTAAGAGAGGAGTTCATCAATGGCTTATAAAATTTGTCCCCAACCATTTTCTCTCTTTTCTTCATTACGTTCTTTATTAGACATTTTTTGTTGACTCGTGGCAGTTCGTCTTCTTTCCACACTAGAAAAATTTGATCTGTAACACTACTTAGCAGAAATTAGTAATCGTTTCATTTCTGCCTTCCCCACTGTCTAAGATTCACACCCACACACAAATGACCAAACATAGCATTTCATTTCCATTTTTAGGACTTCTGATTTATATTTCAGGTGTTAGTTATGGTTTCTTTTGATGGAAAATTTTTGCCGTTTGCAATATATGCCATGATGTCATTTTTGCATCTACTTTTTTAGAGACTCTGCATCCGAAACGTTCGTCCATCTCGTGGAGAATCTCTTGTCCAGGTTCCACATTGAGACACACAGCATGTCCACATGCAGTGCACACCATTGTTTTTAGTGTTTTTTTTCACTTAAGCGCACATAGTAATCCCGTAGCACACGACTTATTAAAAAGCTACTCGGTTGCGGATTTTCAGCCCGTAAAAACAACTCTCACATCGATATAGCCTATAATTCTGTCCATGGCTCTTCAGTACATGTTCATAAAATGTTTGAACAACGCGACAAGGTGCTAGTGTCATATTTGTCACTATATATGCTATATATGGTAAAACAACACGCTGCAGAATTGGTTGAGCAAAACAAAGACATTCCGCAAAAGGTAACACAATTAGACGAACGCGTAGATCAATTAGACAAGGCGCATAGCGTCTTAGAAAATCAAGTGACAAATGTAGTTAAAGCTGTAGACGAAATTTCAAAAAATTTAGATAAAAAATGATGACTGTGTAACGCTGGCTGTGACTCGATTGGAACTATAGGCTCAATCACTGACGTGTGCGACACCTCGTAGAAAAATGCAATACAGAAATGCACCACCTGATATATGCGGGGTAGAATTAACGATGAGTCATACAGGTATTGTCGCTGCAAACGAGGCCGGAATGCTACCAACCGTAGCACAAGTAAAACATGAAGAATCGTTAATCAAACACTGGCAATTTCAAACATTTAACGATGAAAATAAAAGCGCACATCCCGTGATTTTCGTAAAAAGATTTCGAAACGTGTTATCGGTGTCATGGACTGAACATCAAAAAATTCAGTTCGTGATTTCATTTATTATGGGAGACGCGGAACTGTGGGCGATGGAAATCGCGGAACAGTGTCCGACGTTCTCGGAATTTGAAAGCAAATTCCCAGCCAGGCACTGGTCTAGATCTTTACAGGAGAGGCTACGTAAACAGGTGTACAATCCTGAACCCTTTAACCCTCTCTGTGGCAACCTAAAGAAATACTTCGGGCGATATCTGAACAAGACGAGATATTGGGATGAATCCATGCCCGCGAGAAATGTTTTACGAATACCAAAAGGCAAATTACCAATTGCGATTAGGGAAAAATTAATGCACGTACCTGATACCGACCTGGAACTATTCATGGCAACAATAGATTCTTTGGACTTAATACATGAGGATACCCGGTGGAATGAGCAAGGGAACTCAAATGGCGGTCAAGGTAATAATAAAGCAAGAAATCAGGGTGATATAGCCCTCGGAAAAGTGGTTATGACAAAAATAACGAATATTTGCATGGAGAGAACCTCAATAAGGAGGCGAACTCAATCAATAATGGGCCGCCTGAGAATAACAACTGGAGCAGCAATGGTTAAAATGCGAAAGGGGGAGGGGGAGACAATTATAACCGAAAGAGGCGGAGCGAAGGGAGAGGAAACTCCAACTTCGTACACAAAAATATGAGAACAAACAATGGGCAGTGGCAACGGACAGGGCCAGCGAATTCACAGGCACATCAAGCCATGCCAACAGGTCATGTACCTGTCAATCATATTAACGCTATTCCGGTGCCACCCCCGCCCCTCCCTCATCCACCAAATAGTCAGCCACATGTGTATGTAACGCATGGTGCATCGCAAACTGTGAGTGACGGGGTGAAAATCACAGATGTGACAGACCAAGTATCGGCAGGGTGCGACAGACCGTCAAACTCTGGCCAACCTCTGTAAGTCCTTGGCAGACGGCCAGCAAGTTTAAAGAGGGGGGGGGGGGGCAGACAGAATGTGCGTGTGTACTTACTCCGTTATAATGACGGATGAGATATGAAAGAAGAATTAACAGCTGATCTGGCATCGGCGGAACAACAGGAGGTAGAATATGTATTCAGAGCAAAAATAAGTAGCATAGAAGTGACAGTAATACTTGCTACCTAGGCGACTACCTCCTGCATAAATGAGCAGTTATTTAAATGTATAGATCGTGTAAAGAAGTTCCACAGTTTGCCAGTGGATAATTGTAAGGTCGTAAGTGCTCCACGGGGCAGAGTGCAAGTGATAAGGAATCAGGTGCAGGCTGAGATTGCCACGGAAAAAGAAGCCTCATTATGATCATTCCTTGTAAGAATCTTACAGGGCCTTGCATTCTGGGACTTGATGCGCTGCGGGAAATGAAGGCTAGAATTGACCTCTCCCGGGCCAACTGCACTTCATCCTATCGCAACCGGGAAATTGACTTGGCACTGATAAGGACTCCGGACGCGTATATAAATTACTGCCGGAATGTCCGAGTAACTGTAAATGATCCAGATACATTGAATATCAATGACTGTATCACTAATCAAAATAGTAATGAACAGGAACCCGATTGTTAGTCGGAAGCTGTCACTATCAAACAACAAATTGAAGAAATGTAGCCGGATCATCTTACTTAAGCCTGTCACAACAAGCTGACTGCAGTCAAGTATTAAATCAATTTGTAAAAGTGTTCTCAGAGAAACCATAAATCATTAAGGAATATGATTTTGACATGGAGGTTAAGGCCCATCAAGCATTCTGTCGTGCTACCAAGTCGATACCGTGGACCAAACGGGCCGACCGTAAGAAAGGTGCAAATACATTGTTAGTTAAGATTTATTTCATGTATGTTTAACTTTTTATATATACTTATTACATACGTGGTAGTTTTTAAGTATGTGTATGAGTGAGTTGCTTGTGAATGAAGATCATGCATTGAAATGTGTGCAGTCAAACAAAGTATTAGTAAATGAATCCGCGTAATGGTACTTTGCACAAAGGTGGAAGTGAGAGAGAGGCATTGTGCATAATTATCGGAAACGTATTCTGGCAGCGGATCATTGACCGAATACGAAAAAATAGGATGATTTAAACTCTAGACAGGATAATACCTGAAGGTATGACCGATAATTAACATCTGCACAGATTCCAGCTAGGAAGCGCTTGCAGTTACACCCGTACAACCAAGGCAACTGCAAACTCAGCAACAATAAAAGCAATGAATCAGTATTGAATGAATATAACGAACATACGTAAAAAACCTACTGAACTCACGAGTCCAGAAAGACCAATTGGTCGACACTTTAAATAAGAGGTGCCAACTAGATCAATCACTTAGTACACAGCGATAACACTTGTATAGAAGGAACTCCGATTTGTGTACGGTATAAAATACGATTATGTAAAGTGAGAGCCATATTTCTTATATAGCTCAAGTAATAGGTGTTAAAATACGTTCCAATTAACAAGTGAGACTATCCGGACTCTTAGTTGGTGCAGTACGAATAAATTGAATCAATAATTGGAATGTGAGGCAAAAAGTGAACGGTAAACTGTGTGGTAATACACTGAGTGTTGATTGTATTTAGCAGTGAAAAACTGTTGTTTAAGTACAGTGAACTAAAATAAATGGAATTAACAGCATACATGGTGCCTTCCGCAAGAAACAATTCAATATGCGAAATAATACTGACATTCATATTGTGGAAAAATGTTTCTGTGGACAAGAGAAGCTTCCTATGAACGAAATATTTCCACTGGACTGTGAATGGTCGCTACGGGTAGCGCACAACGAACTGCGGATTCCGGGGCCGACAAACGCACGCCCGAAGCGACGCAGGCCAAACATAGTGAAGTGAAAGGTGTCACAGCAAGGTACTCGCATGAACGCTCACCACAGTGACAGTGTGTAGTGCTGAGTAGTGATCACCCCAAAAAAAAAAAAAAAAAAAAAAAAACTATGATTAAGTCCGAGTATTGAAATGTGTGAGTTCAAGTCAGAAACTTATTTTACAAAGACGAATGACTGTGGAATGCTTGAAAACTAATTACATTTCTCTCAGCACTTGCAATATGTGTATTTGTCTTGTTTTGCTGATGAACTGATAGCCGTTCGTATATATTTTTTTAAACAAAAATTCTTTATTTCATAACATAATAATTATACAAACTGACCCCCCACCTTAATGATTAGTGGGTCCTATGTTTCTAGTTTTACAAAAGCAGCTTCTACATTCTACTTGACTACAGTCAGTACTATAATTATTACTAGGCAAACTACTTCTAATTTTACTTTTGTTAGCATAATTTCTGGTTAGTACGAAAGGTTAGTGTTAACTGCCTGCAGCGGTACAGTTGTGCCAGTGTTAATAATATCAACCTACTTGGATGCCTCGGTCATACAGCTAATCCCTATGAGCATACCCCTGGCACAAGGCAGGCAAGAAGTTATTTATCGCTGCAGCTTCCTAACTTACTATCCTATTCTAATTAACTAAATCTACTTCCTATTCTACGTCGTAACTGGTGCGTTGTCTCAGTTCAGGATCACCTCAGTCCCCCTGGTCCTGCACGTGGCGGATTCCGACTGTAAAGTCGGCCTATTCACGAACAGGCGGTACGGGATTGGGGCAGTGGTCGCAATCGGTGATTTCTATTTATCTAGGCATGAAGGTCTCTCAAGAAAATATTTAATACTTTTTGTGATACCTCGTTGGCTAACGTATTCAGTCTCTGAAAGGTCTCCTCTTGTCTTAGACGGTCATAAGTGTATGTACTTGTTAGATGTCGTCTCAGTGTTTCAGCTGCATCATCGAAAAGGTTGCACTCGTAAACCACATGGTCAGGAGTACCCTCCGGTGCGCCATAGTCACGCACAGGCGTCGCCCTTTTCCCAAACCAACATAGATAAGTCGGATAGGGGCCATGACCAGTGAGAAAGTGGAACAATCCCAGAGTTGGCTCGAATTATTTCATTTCCAATCTTTCCTTAACATCTGGTAGGTGCTGAAAGGTTCTTCTACCAGTCTCATCTGACTCCCATATCTCCTGCCATAGATCTTCACCCCTTCCCCGTATCTCTCCTTTTTCCCTGACTGGTGCCCCCATAATTTCCTCTACTTTGGTGATATTATCTTTTTTGGCCCAGTACCATGCAGCCTGTTCCCATATCTTTATATCCAGGGGACAGAGCCCCATTATAATTAACAGGGCTCCTCCCGGAGATGTTCTGTATGCTCCCACGGACCTTAGTATCATGTTCCTTTGTACTCTCCTCACCGTCACGGCAGGCACCACCCCCGTGAGCCTGTAAGCCCAGACTCCCGAGCCGTAACCTACTATTGACGTCAGTATACTATTATGATAGAGCTTAATCAGATGAGGCGGAAGGTGGAATCTCTTATGTCCGATGGAAATCAGGTTATTTAGTAGTTGTAGTGCTTTCTGGGTTACGGTTTCAATGTGCCTTGCAAAGTTCCACCTTTCATCGATGATGATTCCCAAGTAGCGCGTTTCTCGTCTCCGAAGAACCGGCATACCGTCAATTCTCACGGTCGGGTTTCTTATTAGCTGTCCTTTGAGTAATAGGTAAGTCGACTTGGTTGGTGAGATAGTCATCTTGGTGTTGCGGCACCATGGTTGTAGTTTGTCTATTGCTCTCTCTATTTTCGGTTCTACGTCCTCGCGACTTCGGCCGCCGACCAGCAGGAGGAGGTCGTCAGCGTAGTCTATCATCTCTAGCACCTCGTCGCTCTGTTGCAGGCTGTCCAGAAGAGGCTCCATGTGGATGTCCCAGAAAAGGGGACCCAACACGGAGCCCTGGGGGCATCCCTTGGTGATATTTTTCCGGACTTTCCCGCTAGGGGATGATAGCCATACCTCCTGATCTTCACAATAGCTCCTCAGAGAGCCATATAGTAGCCCTGGGAACTTCCTCTCCCGAAGGCAGGAGAAGAGCGATGGCCACCACAGGTTGTCAAAGGCGCCACTGATATCCACCATGATGCCAACAACATACTTACGCGGGGCTGAGCCGCAGACCTCGGCCGCCAGGGCGATTACATCAGATGCCGATCGTCACGGCCTGTAACCGAATTGCCTGCCGCTCATCCCCTGCAGCATGCGATGAGCATCAGTCTGTCAGCTAATAACTTTTCGAGGAGTTTGCCAAATCCGTCCTGCAGGCAGATGGGCCTGTAGGATTTGGCCTGAGCAGGGTCCTTCTCAGGGCCTTTCTTAAAGATTACCACATTTGCGGTTTTCCATATTTTTGGAAATCTGCCCTGCCTGAGGTATTCGTTAAAGAGATGTGTGAGTGGCGCAACTAGCTGTGGGGCTAAGAACTGCACCACCTCCGCCGCAATGCCGTCTGACGCGGGGGCTTTTCCTTTCTTTAGGGACTTGATGAGAGCAGCAACCTCCTCCTCAGCAAGGTCTTCATTCCTTAATTGACGCTGCTCTTCGGTGTCGCCATTCCTATCATCGTCAGGCAACAGGGACCGGAGGAGGACCACAGCAGTTTCCTGCCAGGATTCCGTCAACCCGTCCCCGTGCCTGAACGTTGATATCATCGTTGGGGAGCGGATCTTCTCCCTCACCAACCTATATGGCACACCCCAAGGGTCGAGGGCCAGCTGGTTGATTACAAAATTTTCCCAACTTTTTATTCTGGTCTTCTATGGCTCTTTTTGAAAGTTATCTTTTGCCTCCCGGTATAACTGCAGCCATCTTCCCTTTTCCCACCAGATGACACTGCGCTGGTAGTGCTTTCTCACTCTCCTGACAGACTGACGCAGTTCTTGTAGCTCGGCTGACCATGGTGACGGTGTGGCCGCCACGGGCCTCCTCCTGGTTGGTACGGCCGCCTTAATCGCCCTTGTTATTGCGCGTACCAGCCCCTCGGCTCTGTCGTCCACGTTAAAGTCCTGTCGTGCGTCCCCTTCTGGTAATGGAGGAATGTCGCACTCTCTGGCTAAGCGTTCCCAGTCTGTTTTCCTAAAATTTCTTTGCACCTCCCGCCCCATGGCCCAGCGGCACTCTCTATCTCCTACAATAAAGGTAATTAGATTGTGATCACTAGTGGTGGCATTGTCTACCACTCTCCACTCTTGGAGCATATTTACTGCGTGTGGCGTGACCAACGTCACGTCAATGTTGGTACCCTGTCCCCCTCCGGCCACGTAGGTGGGGGGATCGCCTGGTCTGTTTGCCACCACTAGTTGAAGAGCCATAATCATTTCCTCTGCTTTAGCACCATTTTCATCCCTTGTGCCACTGTACCATAGGGGGGATTTGGCGTCCCCGCAACGCGGTGGCCGCACTCACTAGATGGTCTATCTGCTGTAAAATTCTGTCTGCGTACTGTAAGCACATGTTAATGATGATTACAATTCCAGCAGGATATTGTATCTCCACGACGCTGCAGTGACTATTGGAGTACTGTGACAGAGGTGTTGCACGCAGTGCAGTGTTTGTTACCAGGATGGCCGCTCTGGGGGCGTCCCCACTGCTAACGGTTTGCCATGTTGCGGCAGTGAACGCAACTTTTCCAGCCAGACAGTACGGCTTCTGTAAACAGAGTGTGTCCAGTCTCTTTTCCACCACTTCCTTACGGAGCTCCTGCATTACTAGTCGACTGTTATTAGTATTGAGTTGTCCTATTTTTATTTTGGTCGTCATGGAAAGTAAGTGTGTATTGGGTCATGTGGCCACGTTTTGTTCCAGTCATATGCCAGTCTTCCGTTTGCCATCGCAGATTGATGGTAGATTTCATCTAGGTCAAATTTGTCTCCTCGTCTTTCAAACACTTTTTTGAGTAGGTCGCGCTGTGCTCCGAAGTCAGTGGGGAGGTTCACTGACTTTAATTGTATTCTGTTCACAGCCTCCATCACCGAGAAGGTTACCCTCCGTCCGTTCTCATGTCCTACTCGGACCACATGTCGTAAGGCAGTGGTCTGGGTAGTCGGCTGCTCCAGCGTAGCTAGTTGCATGGTGTACTCGAAATTCGGGTACACCCACACCGGGTCTACGGGTGGCAACCTGACCACCGGGCTGTCTTTTGTGACGGAGTTGGCGGTGGAGCTTGTTATCGTGTTTCCTTGAACAGGTTTTGCAGCTTTATCTGTCGCTACCACAGGATGCTCTTGCCGTTGTGGATTTTTATTCGGCAGCGTGTCCCGGCGTTGGGTGGAGGGGGCTCTGACCACTGAGCGGAGCTCAGTTTGAATGCCAATGTCCCTGGAGGGGGACTCCGTTTGTATTGATTTGTCGACTGTTGGTACGTCGGCGCTGGTGAGCGACTTCAGGAAATTCCTGAATCTACTTGCTCTCATAGCGTCTCTCCTCCTTTTGCTCGGGGATTTATGCTTTGGCATCCTGCTTGGTATGCCATTTTCAGCCATAATCAATTCGCGACATTAATCTTTGTTCATGTATCCTGTAGGTAGGGCAGTTCCGTCCTGTGGCTCCACAAGACTTTTTGCCACGAGTCTTGCAGGGGATGCAGACACCTGTGGCCTTGCAATCTTTTCGGGTGTGACCGCTATCACCGCATTTGGAGCAGGCCGACCCCCTGGTGCAGAGCCTCAGAATGTGGTCCAAGTCGCCGCAATTGTGACAACGAGGTACCACAATGTAGTGTCTAGTGTTTATTGCTTGGATTCCCACTTATAGTCTGCCCACTGTTGTTATTTGTCTCCACATTGTTGCGCAGACCTCGGCAACAAGATGTACGACATCACGGTCCTGAGGACCCGTCCTAAATCTCAATTTGAAGCTGTTTTGGAAATCATTTTCGTTCATGCCCTCAAAGTTTTGCTTCCTGATTGCCTCACATAGTTCCTCGTTTGTCATTACTGTAGGAACATCGTATAGTATGACCAAGGGGTTCCTCTTTTTTGGCGGTTCGCACTTTACAACTGCGTTCAATTTCGGGTTTTCAAGCAGCTGGTTTTTATCCTCCATAGACGCCACTTCTACAATCACCGAGTTGTGGCTTGATTTAAACTCGCTTAATCTTCATTTTATCTTTCACTGGGTCGACTGTGGTGGTCAAAATTCCTGGATCCTTTTGACGCTCGTGTCTTGTCCAGGCAACGTCCTAAGAAAGACCGACGTCTCTTTTTTCTTAGTCATCCTGCCTATTGCCTCTTTCGTGTTGTTTTGTCTGGTGGGGGCTCGTGCAGCCACCGCCGCCCAGGTCTTTCTCGGTTGTTGTTGCTGTTGTCTCAAACGGGTATTCTCTTTCTCCAGCTCCTCTACACGTCCTTCCAATTTTGCGTGAACGATTACCCATGCAGCCAATTCATTTTTTATTTGCGAGATTGCTGCCTGGCTTATTTTTCCATTTTTTATGCTTTGCTCCAGGAGCAGCGTAATTCTTGCGTGTCTCTTCATCACTGAGTAATCCTCCTCAGCCAGTCCCACCTCGTCCTGTGGAGAGGGATCAGGCGCAAGAGAAGTTCTCGAAAGCGCACTCGTATCACTCGTCTCTGGTGTCGCCATTTTGTACGAGTGATGAAAAAGAGGTGGGAGCCCGTCTCTAATCCCGGACCGGCACCTCTGGCAGGGGAGGGGGGGGGGCTTCTGCAGTTCGCCCACCGACCTCGCCCCTAGTTCAAGGGCACTTCCGAACTGCTGGGTTCAGCGCACCGTCGCCAGTGCACTGTTCCCCCCTCGGTGACTCCGTCATCGACGATTTCACGCCCTTCGCCGCCTACTTGCCCGAGTTTCCACCTCTCGGCCAGGGACCCATTCCTACTCAGGTGGCGGGCCGGTCCCCCAGACGTTTGGCGGTCTGGACCCATGTAACCTGGCCCAGGCGATGTCACCACCTCCTGGGTTTGGCAGAACACGCCCCGGTTACCCAGGGGCGTGGCGAAGAAACCCTTGCCGACTCGCGCCGCGATCCCACGCCGACAAACGAGGTCGCCGGCATGCAGAGCACCTGCTGGTCTGTACCCTGCGAACAGTACCCAGTTCGGTCCCTCGACACAGCTCCCCCTGTGCCACGCACCCTTCGCTTTCGCATCGGGTTGGGTCGCAGCCCTCCATTTTGTCGCAAGGCGGAATGCCAAACTTAACATCTGGCACCACGGGAAGGCGGAAAGAGCCACTTGGGAAGGAGACGCTATGAGAGACGCGTCACTTCCCCTGTGAGGACTGCCACGGCACGCCCGACTGGAAGCGATACGCCCCAGGGCGAACCTCCGTGCCTTGTGGCGCGCCGGCAACGGGCGGCCCGCGCCGAACGCGCCGTCAAGCGACCGACCACACGACAAACGTACTGTGTACGTAATTTCAAATAATCCGTTTCTTGTTGATTAGTTGAATGAAAAGAAATTGAATGTCAACAATCCGAAGGCTCCGGGCGAGGTTTTTGACCCGTTTTTCCTTACGCTTGTAACCTAAAGTGGGGAGCGTAAGCAAATTCGTGGCGGGTCTATAAGGACTACGAATTGTTCCTATTCCTGATGAAAATGACGGTTGGAACTAGTAGATGAACTCACCTGTAATAGTCAGATCGAAACATATCCAAAACATACGAACGATATAGGACGAATGTAACCGTACGTGTAACTGTGAGTTAAACACGAATGTACCTACCTGCCTAAATCATGCAAACATGAACACTTAAATAATGATGTAAGACGGTAGTGAGTCTGTACGTAAAGTATTAAACCACATTAAATACACCCTCAGTAGGGGGCTAGGGGGCCCATGTGACAGTACGTCACATAAATGGACACTTGGGGAAAGGGAAAGGAAGTTTTCACAGAACCTGGTTTCCGTCAGTAGACACCAAGTGTAGGCGAGCATGTCATGAGACAAGTACTCAAGGACACCCATACGATAGTTTGTTCGGTAGGGGGAGGGTATACCTCGAGGGGTATAGAGCATTTTTAATATGCAACTTCCTGGCAGATTAAAACTGTGTGCCGGACCGAGACTCGAACTCGGGACCTTTGCCTTTCGCGGGAAAGTGCTCTACCAACTGAGTTACCCAAGCACGACTCTTCGCAGAAGAGCTTCTGTAAAGTTTGGAAGGTAGGAGACGAGGTACTGGGAGAAGTAAAGCTGTGAGGACGGTACGTGAGTCGTGCTTGGGTAGCTCAGTTGGCAGAGCACTTGCCCGCGAAAGGCAAGGGTCCCGAGTTCGAGTCTCGGTCCGGCACACAGTTTCAATCTGCCAGGAAGTTTCATATCAGCGCACACTCCGCTGCAGAGTGAAAATCTCATTCTGGCATTTTTAATAGTTTGGGAGACGAATGGAAAATTTTCAGTAGTCACAAAAAAGTTCCATCCAGTTTGAACTCTGTTAAAACATGCGTAATACCTACTATTAAAACATCTTCTGGAAAGGGAAACGCCCGATTACACTCTATTTTTTCCGTTCCCTTAGGTATGGGTGCCCTTGCGTGTAGTGGTGGCTGTTTATTCGCAAAGGAGACATGATAAATATGTTCGCTTAATTTTAAGTGCGACTAGCAAACTGTGAAATTCCATGAGGTGTATAAGATATTCCAATGATGCAACTGCTCTTCCCCACACCCTCCCCATCGTATGACGTTGTATAATTAGATGAAAGGCACAAGTAAATTGTATACATGATTATTTCAGTCACTTAAAGAAGAAAACGGCCTTGCCGCAGTAGTTACACCGGTTCCCGTGAGGACACCGAAGATAAGCGCTGTCGGGCGTGGTCGACACTTGGATGGGCGACCATCCAGGCCGCCATGCGCTGTTGCCATTTTTCGGGGTGCACTCAGCCTCGTGATGCCAGTTGAGGAGCTACTCGACCGAACAGTAGCGGCTTCGGTCAAGAATACAATCTTACGACCAGGAAAGCGGTGTGCTGACCCCACGCCGCTCCTATCCGCATCCTCGAGCGAGGAAGACACGGCGGTCCGATGGTGCCGGTAAGCCACTCGTGGCCTGAAGACGCAGTGAGTACTTAAAGAAAAAAGAGCACAATAATGAGAAGTTTAAAACCAAGATAGAAACACAGATAGGAACTTTCGTTAAGCTTTCGATCTATCAGTTGAAACATCGTAATAGGTTCCTACTTCCACATCTCTATGTCAGAGTATACCAAGCTCCAATTTACTATATGCTTTTCTAAATAAATTTTGATACCATCTCCACTGCACTTTTTATTTCTAGGTTCTTGTCCTCCCCGCTTGTTGCAAAATGGTATAGAAGCAGTGATAATAACGTATCGTTTGATTTTTGTGTCACTTTTATACACATTCAGTCTGTAGATTCAGACACTGATTCCATCTGTTTACAAGTTCTTGATAGCTGGCAGCTACGAAGTCGTTTGATAGCCGTCACGGCCAACAAGTAATGCATCGCCTATGGCATCATCAGTTTTTAAAATGTAGGCCACTGAAATGAAATTTTAGGAGTCCCAACAAGTGAAAGTTATAGGGGGCTAGGTAGGACTGAAGTGTGTGTGTTCAAAGCTTTCCCAATGAAATGTTTGTAACAGTTCCTGCATTTGTGAAGCCGTTCGAGGGCGGGCATCTACATTCAGAAGCATCACCCTTCGTCAGAAGGGCAGGTTGTTTGCGGAGAATGGCCCACACGCTTTCCCGCAGAGTTGTTCAGTACGGTCCTCGGTGTAATTTTATCATTATGGCCTGCTACTTGTCTCAAAACACTCCGGGATTTGGAGCCTTTGAAATGGTCTTGAACTTACTTGTTGTTGAGAAGAACAAAGTTTTGGTTCCATGGATGATAGCCTGCTTCCTAGTTGATAATATTGGACCTACGACCAGTCTCTAGTATAAATTCGTGCTATGAATTCCTCTACTTCCTCATAGTAACTGATTAGCTCCTGATAAAACAGGCCCTTTGTGTCAACATGAGGAGCACCCACCTTGTACAAACTTTATGAAACTTTAACTGCTCTTGCGTGATGTTTTAAGCAACGCGCGCTCCGTCATTGACCGTCACACGATGGTCATATCGACTGATGTGTTGCACATCCTGCTCTGCGGTTTTAGTTGACACTACCGCAGGACGACCTGAACGCTTCCAATAAATGAATCTTTGTCTCCCCTTTATAAAAGCTTGCATACAACCGGACACAGCTATCCACCATAAACAGTACTCCCCATACGTTATTCTGCTCGTGCACACTCATATAGCAGTCCATACTTCAGACCCTTTACGACAGGCACACATAAGTTGCTATTAGTTGGCAAAATATACGCTAGTAATGTAAACATGATATCTGCCGAACTGACTTTTGTGACCTTTTTATTCACTTACCCATGCAATTTAATGCATCTAGCCGTAACTGTAGTAGTAAATGGAATAGGGTCCTTTGTCTCGCAGAACACTACACTACTGGACATTAAAATTGCTGCACCATGAAGATGACGTGCTACAGACGCGAAATTTAACCGACTGGAAGAAGATGCTTTGATATGCAAATGATTAGCTTTTCAGAGCATTCACACTAGGTTGGCCCCGGTGGCGACACCTACAGCGTGCTGACATGAGGAAAGTTTAGAAACCGATTTCTCATACACAAATAGCAGTTGACCTGCGTTTCCTGCTGAAACGTTGTTGTGATGCCTCGTGTAAGGAGGAGAATGCGTACCACCACGTTTCCGACTTTGATAAAGGTCGGATTGTAGCGTATAGTGATTGTGGTTTATCGTATCGCGCCACTGCTGCTCGCGTTGGTCGAGATCCAATGACTGTTAGCAGATCGGTGGGTTAAGGAGAGTAATACGAAACGCCGTGCTGGATCCCAACAGCTTCGTATCACTAGCAGTCGAGATGACAGGCATCTTATCCGCATGGCTGTAGCGGATCGTGCAGGCACGTCTCGATCCCTGAGTCAACAGTTGGGGACGTTTGCAAGACAACAAACATCTGCACGAACAGTTCGACTACGTTTGCAACAGCATGGATTATCAGCTCGGAGACCATGACTGCTGTTACCCTTGACGCTGCATCACAGACAGGAGTGCCTGAGATGGTGTACTCAACGACGAACCTACGTGCACGAATGGCAAAACGAAATTTTTTCGGATGAATCTAAGTTCTGTTTACAGCATCATGATGGTCGCATCCGTGTTTGGTGACATCGCGGTGAACGCACATTGGATGCGTGTATTCGTCATCACCATACTGGCGTATCACCCGGCGTGATGGTATGCGGTGCCATTGTTTACACGTTGTTCTCTTGTTCGCATTGGCGGCACCTTGAACAGTAGATGTTACATTTCAGACGTGTTACGATCCTTGGCTCTACCCTTCAAAAAAATGGTTCAAATGGCCCTGAGCACTATGGGACTTAACATCTGTGGTCATCAGTCCCCTAGAACTTAGAACTACTTAAACCTAACTAACCTAAGGACATCACACGCATCCATGCCCGAGACACGATTCGAACCTGCGACCGTAGCAGTCCCGCGGTTCTGGACTGAGCGCCTAGAACCGCTAGACCACCGCGGCCGGCCTCTACCCTTCATTCGATCCCAGCGAAACCCAACATTTCAGCAGGATAATGCACCACCGCATGTTACAGGTCCTGTACGGGCCTTTCTGGATACAGAAAATGTTCGACTGCTGCCCTGGCCAGCACATTCTCCAAATCTCTCACCAACTGAAAACGTCTGCTCAATGTTGGCCGAGTAACTGGCTCGTCACAATACGTCAGTAACCACTCGTGATGAACTGTGGTATCGTGTTGAAGCTGCAAGGGCAGCTGTACCTGTACACGTCATCCAAGCTATATTTGACTCGATGACCAGACGTAACAAGACCGTTATTACGGCCAGAGGTGGTTGTTCTGGGTACTGATTACTCAGGATCTACGCACCCAAATTGCGTGAAAATGTAATCACATGTCAGTTCTAGTATAATATATTTGTCCAATGAATACCCGTTTATGATCTGCATTTCTTCTTGGTGTAACAATTTTAATGGCCAGTAGTGTAGTTTAGCCGGCCGGAGTGACGGAGCGGTTCTAGGCGCTACAATCCGGACCCGCGCGACCGCTACGGTCGCAGGTTCCAATCCTGATTCGGGAATGGATGTGTGTGAAGTCCTTAGGTTAGTTAGGTTTAAGTAGTTCTAAGTTCTAGGGGACTGATGGCCACAGCAGTTAAGTCCCACAGTACTCAGAGCCATTTCAACCATTTGAACCAGTGGTGTAGTTTATTTACATTCTATCGTAGACATGTTTGACAAAGTAAATTTGGTAAATTATTGCATCAAGAGGTTTGACAAAGTAATCCACCACCTACTAAATGTCTTTCATTAGTGCTATAAGACGTACATTGTATGATTTCCAGAACAGATTTGAGAGCGAAACGTATCAAGAGAGAGAGAGAGAGAGAGAGAGAGAGAGAGAGAGAGAGAGAGAGAGAGAGGGAGACAAGTAGAGAGAGAGAGAGAGAGAGAGACAAGTAGAGAGAGAGAGAGAGAGAGAGAGAGAGAGAGAGAGAGAGAGAGAGCGAGAGAGAGAGAGAGAGAGAAAGTACGCATGACGAACCCTGAAAGCTCTTCTTCATTTAGCATTACCACTTGTTAATTTTTAATCCGTTAATACGTTATTCATCGTTTGCACAGACGATATTACATTTTATCAATTCAGATTGTAATGGACATACTAAATTATGAAAAACATATTTTTCTTTCTGTTCGGATTAATAGTTGTAAATTAATTCATATACCTGCAGTGGTGTTACGGAGCATTCTGTGATCCCACAAACTAACAGGGCACCTCAGTTCACCTCATGCTGTCCGTTCACAGCTTCATTTGTTTTAACGCGTCTATAATGTGATGCCACCTTACTAATTACTGATGGGTAATGCCACATTTAAAATCCGAGGGTTGAAACTTAAATAGTGCCAACTACTTATTCACAACCGAGACAAAGGGGTTACATGTTGGCCCCTTTACTGTCCTTTAAATACGTCACCAGCGTTGTGTAGAACCCGTTGCCAGCGATGTGGAGGGTGTAGTATACCTTTAGCAGAACCTGTTCTGTGGATGGTGCGAATGGAGCGGTCTAAGGTTGTGGTGATTCTCGTATACGACTGTGATGGTGTTATCCCAACGCATTCATTGCTCTACGGCAGACCGTCAGTGCACTGTATTACTGTTCGTTTTTGGAGCATCACCAGCAACCAGCTTTGCGAAAGAAGTGGAAACACTTTTTGTGCAACCCACCCATGATTTGGCACGACAATGCGCGGGCGCGTACAGCGCAAGCTGTGGCTGCTCTGTTCGGTCGATGGGTCTGGGAAGTACTGTACCATCCACCATACTCCCCGGACTTAAGTCCTTGTGACTTTCATTTCATTCCGACGATGAAGGAACCACTTCGTGGCACGCCTTCCACATCGCTGTCAACGAGCTCTACGCAACGCTGGTGTCTACTTCGAAGGACAGTAACACGGACAAACATTGAACTCTTGTGTATCGGTTGTGAATAACTAGTTGCCACCATTTAAGTTCCAAACCTCGTAAATACGCGGTGACCGAATTCGTTGATATGGTGGGAGAGTTTTCAGTCAGAATCTGTGCTGTGAAGTGGGGCAATTGATTTATTTCAGAATACCTGGTATTTCTTTACACAAGCTCATTTAAAAAGTGCAGCTTATTGCGTATGACAATGTAACTGTCAGGCAAGAGGCAGATCCTACAGCCAGTCACGCAACTGCCAGAAATTAGCAAACGTATTCGTTCAGTCACCTCAGTCTGCCGTGAGTTTCAGACTACACACAAAATGAGGCATTCTTCATGTTGAGTGGGAAATAACAATATCCGTGGAAGCTGGGCAATCCGGCGAACATAGAACAGCAACCTAATGAAGAAAGCAGCAGCCTATGACTGCCTCATTGATATACTGAACGCTGTTGAGCTGTTACGTATTAAAAATCCACTAACCACCCAATAACATTTCACATTTTGCTGTAACAATGGAGTAACTCTCATCTCGAACAGTAAACTCGATGCCAAAGTCTGTTAACACAGGAGAAACGGGTGTGCTATTGCGATGTTCAAAAACGCTAATTGATTACTGTGCCCCATTTATTGCAACTCACCATATAGAACATTCATAAGAGTTCGAAAGAATAGTGGTTCCATCTGTACAGTCATTGCCACTTAACGACCTCCTCGTTGTTTATGTATGTAGAATGGACATTTTTTTACACAAATAAAGATAATATGGTTGAGATCTTCTATTTAGATGGCTGTATCATTTGGTTAAATCTCTAACCTCAAAGAGGTAGCATATGTGAATGTGTCTCCTGCAGAAGTAACTTGGGCTTGGTTGTGCCCTCTAGAATAGCTTCCCATGGCGATTTGTCTTGACTGCCTCTAATACCTCTACACAGTGGCAGTTAAGATTGTTCAAATGGTTCAAGTGGCTCAGAGCACTTTGGGACTTAACTTCTGAGGTCATCAGTCCCCTAGAACTTAGAACTACTTAAATCTAATCAACCTAATGACATCACACACATCCATGCCCAAGGCAGGATTCGAACCTGCGACCGTAGCGGTCGCGCGGTTTCGGACTGTAGCGCCTAGCTCCGCTTGGCCACAGGGGCCGGCAAAGAATATTTCTTTTATTTCGCATCTATAAGATGACTTATTGTGAGGCGTTGTTTACTTTCATTGGGAACTAAAAATTTCCGTCGAAGCTGGGCAGTCAGAGGAACCCATAGAACAGCAATGTGATTTATCGTTTCCTGAGCATTTTTAAGAAGCGTACATTAATCTAAAACTCCAGGTGTCTAACGTTAACGTGAGCAGTGGAGTAACAGCGGTTTCACCCCACATAAAGGGTTACCTGTATCAGGGGCAAGGCTGCATTCAAGGACAAACCTATATTCTCTTTTGGTTGACAGGTATTTAAACTATTGTTTTCTTATGAGGGTTAGGATCCCCTCGTGATAATCCCCAGTGTTTGGAATTTAGTTTATCCATTTATTTCACTAGTTTGTCAGGAAACTATGTGCAGTGTATGGAGTACTTTTTATTTAAGCAATCTACAGGATACAGGGAAGGTGGTTTATTTAAAGAAATTGTCAGGAAATCGATTGCAGTGTGCGGCCCTTTATCATACCAAATGTGTCATGAAACACGTAATTATACTGTCACAGATTGGTTAGACAAATCAGAAAATCTTTCTCATATATCTCCACCTACCCAGAGTTGTAGTGCACCAGAGGGACTTCGAAGCATCAGCGGGCTCACTGCCCTGCTGTAATCAGAAATTAGAGATGAGGCGGTTTGCAAAATGTCAACGCTATATTTCCTGAAAGTATAATAGTAAATACTTGAGCGTGTCTCCAATTCAACGCATTAAATTGTTTTGCAGTCTTGCAAGTCACTGCTGATTCGCGAAAATGTGCTAGTTGAAGAACTTCTTAGATCCAAACATAACACATGAAGACGTAAAAGGTTTTCTACAACTTCTAATTGTCTCGGGCTACAATCCTGTACCTAGCAGAAGATGTTACTGGGTATCAGTACGGCGACGCGGGATGGGTCTGAAACAATTACTGAGAAATTAATTCACTCTTGGGAGAACACAACAATGAATGTAAACGGTAAAATTTGGAAACCCCCACCGTTTCCAGATACGATAAGAAATGAGCTTCCTCTCCCGTATCATTGTGAGTAATATTTAGATTTTCATAGAGTGTGCTAATGTATTTTGGCAGGAACGCACTCAAACAGTTTCCTAAAGATAAACAAATTAGATCTGGATACAAAGCATAGTCCCTAAACACCACCATCGGGAATTTAATGGGTTTTTAAGTACAGCAATGACCTGATCCACAAGGAGACGAAGTACATTCGAAAGTGTCTGGAAAATGTGGTGCATTTCTGTTTCAAATGATCGATCCACTTCGTGAAAAATGTAGAAATCTATCCTACAGGTTTGATCTAAAATAGCCTATCTAGCTCAATTACACCAGTAATGCCTTCATTTTATATCCCTCCCATAAAGCCCACAGTTCCTGCAAAAAATACATCATGTGTCAATACCTTACTCAACACGTCTATAATAGAAATGCAACTAAATCAGTAATCCCCGGTTCCTCCTTGTAGTTAATAATTGGCCCAAGCCATCAAATTTATGTCAGTAGCTTCCGTCTGAATCCCAAAATTTAGATAGTCCGTTTTGTCCAATCAGCTAGAGCGTAATAATGAATATAATGTATCCATTACGAAACAAGAAAGGAAAAAAGATTGGTGTGTAACGTTCCGTCGACAACGAGGTCATTATACACTCCTGGAAATTGAAATAAGAACACCGTGAATTCATTGTCCCAGGAAGGGGAAACTTTATTGACACATTCCTGGGGTCAGATACATCACATGATCACACTGACAGAACCACAGGCACATAGACACAGGCAACAGAGCATGCACGATGTCGGCACTAGTACAGTGTATATCCACCTTTCGCAGCAATGCAGGCTGCTATTCTCCCATGGAGACGATCGTAGAGATGCTGTATGTAGTCCTGTGGAACGGCTTGCCATGCCATTTCCACCTGGCGCCTCAGTTGGACCAGCGTTCGTGCTGGACGTGTAGACCGCGTGAGACGACGCTTCATCCAGTCCCAAACATGCTCAATGGGGGACAGATCCGGAGATCTCGCTGGCCAGGGTAGTTGACTTACACCTTCTAGAGCACGTTGGGTGGCACGGGATACATGCGGACGTGCATTGTCCTGTTGGAACAGCAAGGTCCCTTGCCGGTCTAGGAATGGTAGAACGATGGGTTCGATGACGGTTTGGATGTACCGTGCACTATTCAGTGTCCCCTCGACGATCACCAGTGGTGTACGGCCAGTGTAGGAGATCGCTCACCACACCATGATGCCGGGTGTTGGCCCTGTGTGCCTCGGTCGTATGCAGTCCTGATTGTGGCGCTCACCTGCACGGCGCCAAACACGCATACGACCATCATTGGCACCAAGGCAGAAGCGACTCTCATCGCTGAAGACGACACGTCTCCATTCGTCCCTCCATTCACGCCTGTCGCGACACCACTGGAGGCGGGCTGCACGATGTTGGGGCGTGAGCGGAAGACGGCCTAACGGTGCGCGGGACCGTAGCCCAGCTTCATGGAGACGGTTGCGAATGGTCCTCGCCGATACCCCAGGAGCAACAGTGTCCCTAATTTGCTGGGAAGTGGCGGTGCGGTCCCCTACGGCACTGCGTAGGATCCCACGGTCTTGGCGTGCATCCGTGCGTCGCTGCGGTCCGGTCCCAGGTCGACGGGCACGTGCACCTTCCGCCGACCACTGGCGACAACATCGATGTACTGTGGAGACCTCACGCCCCACGTGTTGAGCAATTCGGCGGTACGTCCACCCGGCCTCCCGCATGCCCCCTATATGCCCTCGCTCAAAGTCCGTCAACTGCACATACGGTTCACGTCCACGCTGTCGCGGCATGCTACCAGTGTTAAAGACTGCGATGGAGCTCCGTATGCCACGGCAAACTGGCTGACACTGACGGCGGCGGTGCACAAATGCTGCGCAGCTAACGCCATTCGACGGCCAACACCGCGGTTCCTGGTGTGTCCGCTGTGCCGTGCGTGTGATCATTGCTTGTACAGCCCTCTCGCAGTGTCCGGAGCAAGTATGGTGGGTCTGACACACCAGTGTCAATGTGTTCTTTTTTCCATTTCCAGGAGTGTAGATGGAGCACATGATCGGAATTGCGAACGATAGAGAGGCTACTTTTAAAAGAGCCATCAAGCACTTGCCTGAAGGGAATTGCTACGCTCGCAGGTTCGAATCCTGCCTTGGACATGGAAGTGTGTGATGTCCTTAAGTTAGTTAGGTTTAAGTAGTTCTTAGTTCTAGGGGACTGATGACCACAGATGTTAAGTCCCATTGTGCTCAGAGCCGTTTGAACCTGAAGGGAATTAAGGAAACACTCGAAAACAAAAATCTGGATGGTCGGGCGGGAATGTGAACCATTGAGCTCCCGAATACGAGTACCGTGTGCTAACGACTGCACCACGTAGCTCAGTTATGTTAAAAATATTTTTTTACATCCCACAGGAAGAGCACTATTATCTTACTAATTGTGTCGTTGCGCGTCAGTGCATATAGTAGTGTTTATTTAATTAGTCTCCTTCTACTCAGATTGTATATATTATATGCGGTATATTTCATAACCTTGATAAAACCTTTCATTGTCATATATTTGACTGGAGAACCTACGTTTCTAACTCAGACGTTCCCAAAGCACCCGGTCGTTTCCATGTTTACCTCCTCCACTTGTGAATATTGAACCGACTATTAGCGATTGATTCCTGAAATTTATTACAGAACTGAATTAATCTTTCTCCTCTCTCATTCTTTGTCCCAATCCCTTACTGTCCTGTTACCTTTTCATCTACTCCTTCGCCTACAGCTGCATTCCAGTCCTCCAAGACTATCAGATTTTGACCTCCCTTTATGTACTGTATTAGCCATGCAACATACTGTCTCTAACTCTTCATCTTCAGCTTGCGACATCGGCATGAACTGTCGTTGCCGGTGTTGCTTTGCTGTCGGTTCTGACATGAACAATCCTATCACTCAACTGTTCACTATAACACGCTCTTTGCCCTGCATTTCTATTCATAACTAATTCTACTCCCCTTATACCATTTTCTGCTGCTTCATTATTAACCTATACTCGTCTGACAGGAAATCCTTGTCTTCTTTCCATTTCTTCCATTTCACTTCACTCACCCATGCTATATCTAGACTGAGTCTCCTCCTTTCCTTATTCAGATTTTCTATCTTCCCTAACAAATTCAAGCTTCTGACATTCCACTTCCCGCCTCTTGAAACGTCGTGCTTTCGTTGATTATTCAATCATCCTCTCCTGGTAATCTGCCCCGTTGGCAGTTCCCTCACGGAGATCCAAATGTGGGACTATTCCGGATTTTTTTCCCAATGGAGAGATCATCATAACACTTTTTTCAATTACAGACCACATGTCCTGTGGATACACGTTATGCCCCTTTAATTCAGTGATTTCCATGGCCTTTTGCATTCTCATGCCGTTGATAACTGCTAATTCTTCCGCATTTAGGGGCAATTTCCCAACCGAAGGACAAGAGGGTGCCCTGAACCTCTGTCCGCTCTTTCAACCTCATTGACAAGGCCGTTGGCAGTGTGAGTCTGACCTGTTATGCCGGAAGTGTTCGGCCACGAATGTTGACTATTAGTCAAAATTCAAGCTCGGTGTGTTTCGATCCCGTGACGGCGGACCTTTTGAATACTGATCAAATCTTACGTTATTATAATTAACTGAATTCTAGAGCCTTGTGTCTTACAATGGATCAGTAAGTACAATTACCGTGTGCATCGTTCAGTAAACATTAATCCTTGGTTTGACCACTAATATTACGACAACACGTGATCCCCTGATTTCAGTACTAAATAAAAACATGTTTACTGTAGACAGTTTCCTTCTTGTCCACTTATCTCTTACCCAGCAGCAAAATTAAAAGCACTCCGAGAGGTAATAATTTAAGCACTTTTTTAAATTGTACGTCCTTGGGTTACGCTCCGTCCAAGACCCAGAGGACGAGGATATTGCTGACTGGATTAAGGAAAACAAGTCACAAATATACAATCACAGCTGTCTGACACGTAATATATACGTCAGCCCAATAAATTACTATCTTACTCGTTTTCCGTAAAAATTTGTCAACGTGAAATACTGTTACTCAGCGGTTGTTGATATTGCGTGAAGTTAGTTAGCAATTCAGTCTAAAAAGGTATTATCGAGTAAAAGTGTAAGTATTAATAAGCTTTATTTGAAAGCAACGGTCTGAATTCGACTGTCAACTGTTTAAGTAAGAAAATAGTGGAATAAATGGTTCATCAGACAAGAATAGAATAAATGAATTTTCAGTATGTTACTAGAGAAGAATTCTGGTAACTGGGTGGATAGATGAATTAACAAAAGAGGCGGTAATAA
The DNA here is from genome assembly GCF_021461395.2 of Schistocerca americana. Taxonomy (NCBI): domain Eukaryota; kingdom Metazoa; phylum Arthropoda; class Insecta; order Orthoptera; family Acrididae; genus Schistocerca; species Schistocerca americana. Next base: position 105,813,864 of record NC_060123.1, read on the forward strand.
ACAGAAGTTTGGAGAAATATAATTTATGGGCTAATTTGACTTAAAGAAAGGCTTGGTTAATATGATATATCACAAGGCATCAAGGAGAGTTACTTTAGCAGCAATGTGTGTGTGTGTGTGTGTGTGTGTGTGTGTGTGTGTGTGTGTGTGTGTGTGTGTCTGTGCGGTTGGGTCGATGGGTGAGTGGGTGGGTCGGGGACTGCGATAAAATTTGTAGATGGAGTTCAAGGCCTGACTGCAGTCATCAGGTTCCAGGGGATTTGGGGTTGAGTAATTTTCCAGAGAGAAACAGATTTCGCTCAGGATAGACCAGCTTGGAGAGCTGCTTCAGACCAGTCTTTGGACTGACGACCGCAAAAACAACAGAAATATTTTTAGAGATGTGCTTCCTCATATTGAACGTTTAAATGTTTCAAAACGAGATGTATGCGCTACACTGTCAGAAGAACATTTATGCACGCTTTATGTTTCCTACCTAACACTTACACAAATAGTACTGTTTCTGTCATGTATCAGTGACCTAGTAATACATTAGTCGACGACGTTTGCGCTTTTCTGCAAGGGATGTCAGTAAACCTACAGTTCTGTAGTGCTCTGGAGAGAATAAAAACGTCATGTTTTGTCACTGACAAACGTTAGATTCCCTTTTCTTTGTTTAATTTCGCCAATTACTGCAATAAGTAAATAACATGTTTTTCTCTGTGTCAGTTTTTGTTCCAAAAATGTGGAATCTGGTGTGGGATATTGAGGAATATTCCCGCTTAAGCCCAACTCGTTCCGATGCTTTACCCAAATAGCGTCTGTACCGGAGGTTTATTCCAGGCAGAGAGCGGTCATTGAGTTTCTTTTGACGGAAAACCTGAGCATCGCAGATATTCATAGGTCCTTGAAGAATGTTTACAGAGACCTGGCAGTGAACAAAGGCACAGTGAGTCGTGGGGTGAGGCATCTTCAGCATCACAACAAGGTCGTGCATGCCTGTCTGACGTTCGCGTGCCCGCCTGCTGCACACAGCTGCGACTCCTGCAAAGGTGGAACTTGTGGACACTCTCATTCGAATTCTCCGTGACAACGCAATGCGTCACGCAAGTCTGCCGGCCTGAGATCGCACCTCCCGACTTCCGCATCTTGGATATCGCATCTTCCGACTTTCTTCGGCCTCACTCATTGAAAGATTCACCCTGAAGAACCTTTATGCGGATGATGGGGAGGTTATGATGCAGCAATAAGTTGACTCCAACGTCGACAAGTGGTACCATTCGGGCATAAAGGCCCCTCCAGTAGTGTGACGTAACGCCGTAGTGCTGAAAGGACATTATGTCGAAAAGTAGGGTTTTGTAGCCAAAGGAGTGGGATATAATATCATGTATTGGAATCGTGAATAAAACCATCCTGTTCATAGAAAAAAATGTGTCCCATTACTTATTGAATGCCCCGTGTACATTTTCACTGAAAATTTATCACTAATAAAGCAAAAGTTTTACACTACTCCTCCCTCATACAGAGAAAAGGTAAAACAAGAAATCCAGTCGATGCTAGCTCTATGAATTACTGAAACTTCTGTAAGTTCATACAAAATTCCACTTAATATTCCAATCAAAATGGGGATCTATTAGACTAGTGCTGAGTTCGAGGTAAGACAATACTATCATTTTATCAGAAAAAATACGGCCACTAACTTTGGATAAGTTATTAGAAAACTTATTGCTGTGAAGGTGTTATCTTCTTTTGTCCTACGACACACATTTTACCAAACTGAATTGCAACTTGCTTGTAGGAAACAAAAATATTTTCTTGTTTTTGAAGCATTTTACCAATTTCAAAAGTTACTATTTGGTTTTAATACGTCGGCTGCTGCTTTAATTAGAGGATTAAACACTATGCAGCATAGCAGATTAAATGAAAAGGTTAATTACTTAGTTGGTGAGGAACTAAATGATGAGGAGTGTTGATCAGAAAACGATTATGAAATAATGGTACTGTGAATAACTCTGTAGAATAGTTGCTTATAATCAATCATTGAGATGGTCTTCATGATGATGAATATCGTGTCTACGAACAGGTATATGATGTACCACATAATAAGTAGTAACATCCGTCTGTGGGGACATACGACGTGTTCAGTACATAAAGGTTTATTGTTGGTGATAATCTTTGTTATTTAGGGCCCTGTGTGTTATATTAGTTGAAACGCGTATGTTTCATATGTATTCATTACCAGCGATGGCGAGGCATGACAGAATCTCTGACCAGAGACTTATTTATCGTTGCTAGTCTGCGCTTGACCGCGCGAGTCGTCGGTTGTACTCTGTCTGGGGTAGTAGTCAGTCGGCAGTAGGAGTAGCGAGTGGACGGTTGTACTGAGCGGGTGTCGGCATGCGTCGACGGCGTGCTCTTCTTCCGAGTCTGGTCTGGATTGTGGTGGACGATGTGTATTATTGTAGAAGGTAATGAAGCAGCATTGCGCTCAGCTAATAATGTATGTTAATTGTAATTAATTTGTTCAAAAATAATGCCCCAATAATAATTTTTTATAAACTGACTCTTTAAAAGAAAAAACATTCATTTCTATTTAAAGAATATTACCTATGCATATCCTTCAAGAATCAAAATTTTAAAATTTATCAGGTTTAATTATTTCACAGGGCCGAAGGTCAGCGCTGCTGCCCTTAAAAAATTTATGAGGTTTAATTATTTCTGTTGAGATGTTACATTCAGTTCGTGGTTCATTATTTAATTAAAATTATTGTGGGATTACGATCAATCTTCATTTCTTAGTTTTGTGGGGATTTAACATTGGCACATTTTTATTAACATAAACATTTAATATTTTTGCATTTACTAATTTTGTCACTTTCTTTCGCAGATCATCGGCAATTCGTTGCTCTCTGTTGTATAGTGTTTGTTGGATTTTGCATTGACTTTGTTTTATTTGTGAATAATTGTGATTTGTGTAAAAATGCCGCGAAAGACTGTTAACAGTACATCGCGAAGTATAATGAGTGAAATAGTCGACTTAAACAACTTGACCGATAGTACTTGTGACACACAGTGTAGTGATGACAATCCTCCATTTACGGACAATCAGTGTGTACCGACCAATAATGTTGATTTTGATCTTATTGATTAACAGATAAATTCAATTGTGCCGTCTGTTAATTTAACGACAACTGATGACGCGGGGCGTTCTGTTGCAATGAGCGCTGCCCAGCTCAACACAACCAAATTGCAAATTTTACGTAATGAACAGACAAATTTCTCTAATGGAAACGAACAGTGTAATCAGAATCCGTCGGATTTATTTAATTCCGATTTAGTGACCAACAGTGTACATCCGAATAGCAAACATTTTCAAGAATCGCAGAATGTCCAAACGGCTATACAAAACGTGACAATTGCAGACACGCCATCAAACAGCATAGTGAATAGAGTAGGTAATATTGGTTTGGATCAAATTATGGCAGTATTGCTACAATATAGTGAAAATTTCGAACAACTAGATTACAATTCCAAACAACTTAAAGAAGATTTCAAACAACAACTAAATGAAAATTCCAAACAACAGAATGAAAGACAAGAAGAAAATCACAAACAACTTAGTGAACAGATCAAACAACTTAATGAAAAATAAGACAACAATTCAAGACAGCTCAGTGAACTGATTACAGCCATTGCCGCGCAGTGTCATGATACTAAAGAACAGTTACGTGAGGAAATTGAGGCTTGTGCTAGGAAAAGTAGTGAAGAAATTAGACCTGTTGCTCAAGAATTATGGGATATGCAAACAGCTATAACAGAAACACTTGGAAACGAAATTAGTGAAGTCGCTAAACAATGCTCTGAAAACACAACACAGTTACGTGAGGAGTTTAAATTAATGACAGCAGAACTTTCGCGCACAATGGATACAAAGATAGACGCGAAATTCGACCAACAGAACACTCAAATTGACGAACGTTTTAATCATCACCTACAAAACAGTGATACGCATTTCCGTAAATTTATACAGGAACAGAATAAATTAAAACGACAAGTATTGGAAACAGTCACTGCACAGAGACAGGAAGATAAACGTAAATTGTTTGCGAAAGCTAAAACATACGTAGACAACAATATTGCTACAGTGACCGACGAAATTAATACCATCAAGCAGTTGAACACAGAATTACGTGACGATATTTCCGAACTTAAATCGAAAACAGACACACACACTACAGACTTTCAGACAGTGACAGACAGACTCGAACAATTAGAACTAACACAGGATTCCGATATCATTAAAGCAGATGTTAAAAAATTGAGCGAAACCACATGTAAAATACAAAAACAAATTAATACTTCTGACACTAATAACGATGATCAGGTAAGAATACTGACTGAAAATATGATGAATTGGCCAGTCGTATTGATGTTATCGAAAGTAATAATGACAACAAATCAGACTTCACCGATTTCGTTTAACCAAACATCTGAATTCCAAAATCTACAGCAGACAATCAGTGAGATAGATTCTTCTAATAATACATTACGTAGAAAATTGTCATGTTTACAGCAAGAAGTAACAGAGATGAAAAATGTTTCAACGCTTAACACATCACAGCAGACGCCACTTTGCGAACATTTGTCAGATTCACGCAGCGTGTATAACTTAAGCAATTTACAGAGAGTGCGCGACTTAGATTCCGAACAGTCACAGTCATACAGTTTGCCATACAATCCTGAACCTGTTCCGACATACAGAGAAGAAAATTTTGATTACAAACATTTTCTATCAGTGAGAAAATTTAAAGTACTTAAAAATGACAGAACACAGATTCACCCCCTGGATTGGATACAACAATATAGCTTTGCTTTTCCACCGACTTGGCCCGTAACACATAAACTTGAATTTATTTGCAGTTTTTTGGAAGGCAAACCGGCAACTCTTATGAGACCGATCGCGAGACAATGTTACTCGGTAGAAGAATTTCAGAATGCTTTTCTGTCAGCGTACTGGTCGAAGACGACACAGCGAGGAATTAAGGACCAATTAATTAGTTTACCAAATTATGAGATCTCAAATTTTTCCACTGTCACGTAATTTTTTGAACACATGGTCCAACAAAACCAGTACCTAAGTGAACCATACATTTAATCTGCACTTATTCAATTATGCATCTCTAAATTACCACGATCATTAAGAGTGTCATTTTTAATAGGTCAGCAGAAGGAAAATATTTCGGCATTCAGAGATCTGTTACAGCTTTTGGAAGTACAGCAATCGGATTAATCCTTTACAAACAAAAATTTATTTTATAATAACCAAGGTCAACAAACGCACAGCAATTACGATCAGCCACGTAATTTCAATAGCAAAGGTAACAGACGCTTTAGGAACGACAACCAACAGAATTTTAATAACAGGCAAAATTTTAATTGTCAGTATCGTCAAAATTATCAGCAAGAAGAACCACATTTTAGTAACAATAGACGTTTTTCTCCGCAACAGCATCAAAGCCAGCCGGTTTGCATACCTAACCAACAATGCAGTGTGCAAGGTCAGCCAAGCTTTAATGTTTCGCCAAGTGCACGTATAGTCTCAGCTCCAACAAATAGTAAGGCACGGCACCAAGGGAATCAATGCGTACAGAAAACACAGTATTTCAATTCCTATCGCAATACACCATATAGGAATGAGTATCACGGCAGACGTAAAAACAATGAGCACAATTTTCAACGTACATTTAATAACAGTCGGTCTTACGAACATCAAAATCATCCACAAGAACATATTCTCATGAATGAACTAGACAGTAGGTATCATCCAGAGCGTAATACGTCTGGAAGAAGTAACAGAACAGTTGAAATGGTGGAAATTTCACAGCATCCTCCCGAAAATAATAACACGTCAGATAGAATTTGACTAGATACAGTACAGGTCGCATCTTCCAGTAACACAAACACTACTTCTGACACGCAGAATGTTGTTCACGAAAATGTTATTACTTTTGACGACATCCGAGACACTCTTTTGCAGGAAAGACCAGTTGTTCAAAAAAACATTTCACACCCTGTCATCGAAATTAAAATTGGATCATCGAAACTTTCAGCAGTAATCGATTCTGGATCACCTATGTCTGTTATAAATGAAGAAACTTTCAACGTGTGTAACAAAGAGAATACTTATCCTACGTTACCATTGGGCAAAACGAAACTAAAAGGAGCAGTATCGAGTAAAGGAGTAGATGTTAAATTACAGACGCATTAATAATTTTGTATTGCAGGTCATACATTTCACTCAAATTTTTGGATTGTTCCCTTATTGACAACAGACGTTATCCTAGGAACGAATTTTCTGGTACAACAAGTCGCAATTATTGATTTTCAAAATTCCTATTTAATGTTGAAGGATGAAAATGTACAATTGGCTTTAGAATTTCAGCGCTCATTATCTGCAGAAGAACAAACAATTAATCACACAGAGGTCATTTCCGTATCACGTAGCATAGACTGTAATTCCACATTGTTCACAGACACGAACGTGCGTAACTATAATACTCCAGACGAAGCTGACTATGATGTAAAGCAGATGATTTCTGATAAAGTTAAACTGAACTGTGCAAAAACAGACGACGAATGCACGCAACTACACAAAATTCTTTTACAGCAAGCTCCAGTTTTCGACAACATTCCTGGTACTATGTCCGGTTTTATGTATGAATTTCAAGTTAAACAGCACGACACATTTAAAGCCAAGCATTATCCTATTCCATATTTTCATAGAGATCAAGTTAAGAAAGAAGTGCAAGCTATGCTTGACCAAGGAATTATTGAACCGGCAGTTAGTCCGTACATAAACCCGTTCCATATTGTTAAGAAAAAAGATGGCTCACTTGGCCTTGTACTTGATTCGCGTCACATCAATGACATTATTATTAATGAAACAGATCGCCCACAGACACTAGAAGAACCTTTACAGAAATTTCATGGTACTGCTATTAATTCTACATTAGATCTGAAATCGGGATTTTGGCAAATTCAGCTCCATCCGAATTGCAGAAAGTACACAGCATTTCTCTGTTTTGGTGACTGTTATCTATTTGGTAAATTACCATTCGGTTTAAGTATTTCTTCTGCGGCTTTTATTCGCAGTTTGAACGCAATACTTCCGACAGAACTTAAAGACAGCATCACAACGTACGTAGACGACATTCTTATTGCAGAAGCTAACTGGTCTGAACACAATCTGATTCTTGAACAACTGTTGCAAACGTTTCGTGCACAAGGACTCACAGTTAATCTCAGTAAATCGCACTTTGGCAAAACTTCTATAAAATTTCTTGGACATGTAATTTCAGCAGAAGGCATTGCGCCTGACCCGGAAAAACTTCAAGCTTTACGTGACATTACTGTTCCTACGACGAGGAAACAACTATGAAGCTTTTTGGGTTTAATTAACTTCTTTCGTAAATTTATTCATTATTCTGCTTTAGACACACCTAGATTATGCCAATTCACGGGAAAAAACACTATTTGGTCCTGGGATAAGCAAGCACATTCTGAATTTATGAAACTAAAACATGCTTTGTTGAATGCACCACTTTTATCGCACCCAGATCTTACTTGAAATTTTTCCATTGCCACCGACAGTTCTAACACCGCTTTAGGCGTACATATTTTTCAGGAAATTGAAGAAAATGGTTGTACAGTAATTAAAAACATCGCCTTTGCAAGTCGCATTCCGTCACCTGCTGAACGAAATTATAGCGTTACAGAACTTGAAACATTATGTGTTGTTTGGGCTTTTACGAGATTTAGGCATTTGCTTATTGGAAGACATACCACCGTTTATACAGACCATAGAGCTATACAATTTTTACTTTCGGCTAAATTCACACACGACAGATTAAGCAGATGGAAACTATCTGCAAGAATTTAATTTCACAATTGTTCACATTCGCAGCACACAAAATGTTGTAGCAGACGCACTATCTCGTTCTCTCAGCAACAGTCAGCAAGACATCGCAACCAACTTCTGCAAAGCAAATGTCAGCGTCATGTACATTCAACAAGTTGCATTTGAAAATTTTATTTCGTCGTCATTACAGGACATAGCGCAAGAGCAAAGTAAAGACAACGTGAGGAAAGAAATTAAACACCTTTGGCAAGATAGGAATAATGTTACGATTAAAAACTATTACACTATACGCAATGACATTCTGTTTCGCCGCTCTCATCCTGACAGCAACAATTCGTTATTATGCATTCCTGACAAACTGGTTAACAAATTAATCTGGTATACTCATTTAAGTTACGCACATTATGGAGCTAGGAAATGTTTTCTTATACTGAGACAGAACTGTTATTTTACCAACATGGAGAAACGTATACGACGAGTTTTAGCGTCATGTAAAATCTGCCAGAAAACTAAGTCAGACACAACATCACATATTCCTCCATTATATCCCATTGTACATGTTAAATTAAGACATATGGCCGCTGTGGACATTTTTGGTCCGATTCCCAGAACTAATAGAGGTTTTTGCTACATCTTTGTCGCTGTTGAACTCACTTCAAAATTTGTTACCTTCACTCCGTCACGCAAAGCTACTGCTAAAACTGTTTCGAAAGCATTTGTAAAACATTTTTTATTTCATGTAGGGCATGTGTTGAAAGTAATTTCCGACAGTGGATCACAGTTTCGATCTGCAATATGGACACGTATGTTACGAGCTAGAAACAATTCTCCGATCTATATATCCAGGTACCATGCTTCTTCGAACCCTTGTGAACGATTAATGAAAGAAATTGGTAAACTGTGGAGAATATACTACCATAAAACGCATATTGATTGGGACATACACATACACTCATTCCAGGATGTAATTAATTCCATACCAAATGAATCCACTATGCTATCTCCGTCTGTTATACTGAAAAATGTTGAACCACCTAACAAAATTAAAGAATTTGTAACCTTTCCTACATCTCGTCGACTACGACACCATGAAATAGTTGACATTGCGCTGAACAACATCAAACGTGCCGCAGAGCGCCGGAGAAGACAACAAAAACAGGTTTGTACACGCCGTGACTTTCACGTTGGACAGAAGTTATTAGTGCGTACACACCATTTATCCAACAAAATAAAAGGTAGGTGTAGTAAATTTGAACTTCTATACGCAGGTCCATATCGGATTCGCAGCATTCCTCACCCCAATGTTGTACACGTCGAAACTTTGAGAACCAGAAAAACCAAAGCAAACCACCACATATCGAATGTCAAACCTGTTATTGAATGAATATACGTTATGATTTATCACATTGTAATGGAATTTCCTGATTTGTATGACCACTTATGCAATTATATTCACATGAATAATTACTGATGCTTGTCGTATTTTTTCTTGGCAAGTGCTCGGCAAGGTAAGGTTAGCTGGTCGCTCTTCTTGTCGTTACACATCAGACCGTGCACATTTTTCCAGATACACTTACGTATCTTAAGAATAATTATGTAATTTTATCTAGTGACATATTAATTTTATCAAATTCTTTCTCCGTTAAAGTCTTTAATTCTCGCCTCTAGTAACTACACAACATACAAGCTGAACACAAAGAAAGTCACATTTGTTGTCATCATTTTTTTATGTATGTACGATTGTTTTCCTGTTTTGTTTGTATGCACTATGAAACAGTTAAGATATAACACACACCATTTTTGCCTTATGATGTCTCAACATCGTGAGTATTTTACTTTTTTTTTTTGCTGCTACAAAATGGTTCAAATGGCTCTGAGCACTATGGGACTCAACTGCTGAGGTCATTAGTCCCCTAGAACTTAGAACTAGTTAAACCTAACTAACCTAAGGACATCACAAACATCCATGCCCGAGGCAGGATTCGAACCTGCGACCGTAGCGGTCTTGCGGTTCCAGACTGCAGCGCCTTTAACCGCACGGCCACTTCGGCCGGCTTTTTGCTGCTACATTGTGATACACTGGGTACATTTTGCCTCTGAACACTGTCTATGTTTTACACATAATACGTTTTCTGTCATGCTTTGCTGTATGCTCAATTATGTTACTATAAACCAGTTTTTATTTTGTGAGTATATGATTCAAATGCAAGACACTAATCTTTCTTCATCATTTTCAGAAAGAAATAACGTCTAAAAGAAATGAATTAAACAGAAATGGGAATTTCACCTTCAGAATGAACGAAAGAAGATGCAGAAACCTCGTGAGGAAGAGTAAATGGATCAGGATTAACAAGCATTATCATGAATATACTATACACATCATAGAATAGCAGTCTTAACTAATTTTTTCTTTCAGAATACAAGGCGATTGATGCAGGCAGTAAGACAGAACTACACATCTTAGTTTTAGTGACGAAATATGCTAGATAAAAGGAATAGTTGTATAATGAATAATGAAGTGATTTTTTGCAGATGATAATGAATGGTGATGAATAATGATGAAGAATATGCTAATGAAGTTTTTCTTTACAGGTGATGATAATAATGGAGTTATGATAATATAGATAATGAAGTGATGGATAATGAAGTTTTTTCTTTACAGATGAAGATGATGTTGAAGTTTATGTATGTATTTATGCTCTAGAGTTATTTAAGTATTTGTTGCAGTTCGTTTTGACAGTATGTGTTATATCGCATAGTATGATGACTGAAGGTTTTGGAAAGGACAGCTAAGGAACACATTTTTTATATACATTTCACTACCTGTTAATCCGAAGTTCACTACATTTCAGCATAAAATGCATTTCTTCTTTCAGTTTAATAATCCATTTTTTGTGTATTTTGCAGGAGAAATTATTTATGAAATTAATCTGCTACAAGCAGTTGTTCATTCATCCCATGTCATTTATGAATGTGATGACATATACTTTACTTGTTTCATAATCTTGCTACAGCTGACTCATGACGTTACACATCTTCATTTGCAGCAATAACTCATAGACAAATATTTTCATTCCCCAGTAATTACCCAACGCAATGCATTACTAGCAAAAAAAAAAAAATAAGAAAAAAATAAAAAAAAATTAATAATGCTTTGTAACTAGCCAATGTTCTCTGTAAATGACTTCTGAAGGTTTGCAATTAGGCAATGAATGCCAATGTTCTCTGTAAATGACTTCTGATGGTTTGTAATTAGGCAATGAATGCCAATGTTCTCTGTAAGAGACTTCTGAGGGTTTGTAATTAGGCAATGAATGCCAATGTTCTCTGTAAATGACTTCTGATGATTTGTAATTAGGCAATGAGTGCCAATGTTCTATGTAAATGACTTCTGATGGTTTGTAATTAGGCAATGAGGGCCAATGTTCTCTGTAAATGACTTCTGATGGTTTGTAATTAGATAATGAGTGCCAATGTTCTCTGTAAATGAGTTCTGATGGTTTGTAATTAGGCAATGAGTGCCAATGTTCTCTGTAAATGACTTCTGATGGTTTATAATTAGCCAATGAGTGCCAATGTTCTCTGTAAATGACTTCTGATTGTTTGCAATTAGGCAATTAAAGCCAATGTTCTCTGTAAATGACTTCTGATGGTCTGCAATTAGGCAATGAGTGCCAATGTTCTCTGTAAATGACTTCTGATGGTTTGTAATTGGGCAATGAGTGCCAACGTTCTCTGTAAATGACTTCTGATGGTTTGCAATTAGGCAATGAATGCGAATGTTCTCTGTAAAATTACTCATGAACATTATTCTGTAATACTACATACATGGTACAGAAATGTTCAATAACTGGGCAATGAGTGCCACCAACTACTAATGTAATTCTCAATGAAGACTAGTATGTGACTTAATGTCCTTCACCTTCTGACCTAACTACCTGGAATTACTGCAATATCCGGTTGTCCTGTATATCCTCTTGATCATGGAGCACTATATTTGGTTTTTACACTAATTCTACGTTGGTGTACCTTACAAGAACGTGGTCTTGACACGACATGCTGTCCACCACTGTGAACGATGGAGATGTTATTATGGTCCCACTGTTTGGTGTACCTGATGTACTACCAAAATGATAACATGGAATGTTAATACGACATTTCAGTGTCTTGGCTACGCTGATTAATACTTCTGGGAAAAGAACTTCAGATTGTCTCACTTGGTGTTGTGCTTCTGTAGAAAGAGATGGACTTTCAGTGCAGCTGCGTGCAACCTAAAGTGCTACAACCATTATGCAATCCTTCCCTTTCCTATCCTAATTCTTGTAACATAGTGAAAGACATTTTTGGTAACATGATTTGAATTCATGGCCTATACATTTTTGTGATTTGCTGATATGTTCTGAACTACAGTGTGTGTGCACTTTTGTCATTTTTTAAAATGATTTCTACTCATTGCTTATACATTTTTGTGATTTGCTGATATGTTCTGAACTACAGTGCGTGTGTACTTTTGTAATTTTTTTTTACATGATTTCTACTCATTGCATATACATTTTTTGTGATTTGCTAATATGTTCTGAACTACAGTGCATGTACACTTATGTCATTTGTCAATATGATTTGTACTCATTATGTTTATTTGTTGTGAAAATGCTAAAGAGTTTTTCAGTGCGTGTGCACTTAGGTCATTTGTTAATATGTTTTGTACTCATTGTATATATATTTTGTCATTACCTGATATTCTGTACTCGGTGCATGTGCACTATATTTACTTCATGTTCTACGCCTGTACATATCTGTATATTCTGTTATTGTAAAGTTAGTTAGTTAAGAAAAATTTGTTGCTCATGGCAAGTCCAAAAGACTCACCATCGCTGCCAAATTCTTGCCCCCCCCCCCCTTCCCAGTGGAGGGTTACGAAACGCGTATGTTTCATATATATTCATTACCAGCGATGGCGAGGCATGACAGAATCTCTGACCAGAGACTTATTTATCGTTGCTAGTCTGCGCTTGACCGCGCGAGTCGTCAGTTGTACTCTGTCTGGGGTAGTAGTCAGTCGGCAGTAGGAGTAGCGAGTGGACGGTTGTACTGAGCGGGCGTCGGCATGCGTCGACGGCGTGCTCTTCTTCCGAGTCTGGTCAGGATTGTGGTGGACGATGCGTATTATTGTAGAAGGTAATGAAGCAGCATTGCGCTCAGCTAATAATGTATGTTAATTGTAATTAATTTGTTAAAAAAAAAGGCCCCAATAATAATTTTTTATAAACTGACTCTTTTAGAGAAAAAAACCTTCATTTCAATTTAAGGAATATTTCCTACGAATTTCCTCCAACAATCAAAATTTAAAACTTTATCAGGTTTAATTATTTCACAGGGCCGAAGGTCAGCGCTGCTGCCCTTAAAAAATTTATCAGGTTTAATTATTTCTGTTGAGATGTTACATTCAGTTCGTGGTTCATTATTTAATAAATATTATTGTGGGTTTACGATCAATCTTCATTTCTTAGTTTTGTGGGGATTTAACATTGGCACATTTTTATTAACATAAACATTTAATATTATTGTGGGGAGGTTACATAGTATATTTATAGAGTGCTTACCTTGCAATATTTCTCTTGCGAGATCATCTGTTAATTTTGCATAACAGGATATGACACACATGTTTTGAATTTTTATGGATGATATTTGTTTTTGTAATTTGTGCTAAACTTTTGCTACTGCTTCAGAGAGCACTCAGTGTATTGCATACACTGTACCAACTGAAGCTACATATGTATACAGTCTGCTAGTTTATTTTCACAATGGTAAAGGTTTTTTTCTGTGCTCTGATGGTGCTGCAATCAAAAACCAAAGTAAGAGAGATGTTTACTACATAAGACGTACACAAGTAGTACCGTACATGCTATAGCGTCTGTGATCTACAAATATATTGTACGATGACAGTAGTGCCTTCCTGCAGGACAACTTTACTTCTATTATAGTCTGAACAGCAACCATGAGTCGCCACTTTCTTTAGTTACAATCGCTAGACAACCATTTTCTTTGTAATTTCATAATTACAAAGGGCGTTCAAGAAGAAATGCCACACATTTATTTCTAGGCCAGCTTCGGTTAAAAACAAAAACCGGATTTTGTTGCGTGATACCGCGGAATATTGCCGCTTAATCCCCTGTAGTTTCATGAAGTTCCGAGTGGGGGCAGTGCTGTACGTAGGATTCAAAATGGCGTCTGTAACTGAGGTGCATTCCAACCAGAGAGCTGTCATTGAATTTCTTTTGTTGGTAAACCATAGCATCGCAGGTCATAGCAGGAGTTTGCAGAATGTATACGGAGACTGGCAGTGAACAAAAGCACGGCGAGTCATTGGGCGAGGCGTCTGTCATCCGTGCAACGAGGTCGTGCAAACTTGTCCGACCTCCACGTGCCGGTTGATCGCACACACCCTCAGGAAACTAAAGAAACAACCTTATCATGTTGGTCGCCACAAAAATGGAAATGAACTTCTCCTTCACCATAATAATGCAAGGCCTCACACAAATCAGCGCAGCCGATAGCAGCTCACAGAACTTCATTGGATTGTTCCTCCTCATCCACTCTACAGTACGTATTTCGCACCTTCCGACTTGCATCTTTTTGGCCCAAATACGGATGCTGTTTGCGAATGATGGGGAGGCTACTGATGCAGCAAGACGTTACCACCTAGTAAGGCGGCATAAGGCCGTCGCATTGCACCGCGAATAGAGTTTTGTAACCAGGAGAATGGGGAATCACTTGGTGTACTGCAATCCTGAGTAAAACCTGCTTTCAGAAATACCTGTTGAACGCCCGTCGCAATCAAACGCGGCCAGCCAATGTGCACGGCTTGAGCCATATCTGAAAGGGGAATGACATACATGACTGAATACTTCGGTCGACTGATCTTTCCCCTATCTTTCTCGAGGTTTCAAGTAGGAAGGGGGCCGACGGGTGTTTTTTCTCGTAGAAGCTCAGCGACTACTCCGCAAAATCCCAATATTCCCCACAAGTTCTGCAATTTTGTGGTTCTATGCACAGTTTACAAAGGAAATTCCCTCCTAAAACGATACTTTTCTCGAAGATGAAGCCTGTCACAATTTGATTTGAATATTGTTGGGAATACTGTTGGCTGCCGTTATCAACAACAACCGCCGGAGAGAGTCATGTACCATATCTACATCTGCATCTACATATATATTCCGCTAGCCAGCAAGCGGTGTGTGGAGGAGGGCACAATTCGAGCCAAAATCATAATTCCCCCACCCCCTCCCCCCTCCCTGTGTTCCACTCGCAGATCGCGCAAGGAGAAAAACGACTATCTGAACGCCTCAATACGAGCTCTTATTTCCCTTATCTTTGAATGGTGATCATTGCGCGATTGGAAAGTTGGTGGTAATAATATATGCTCTGCATCCTCGGTGAAGTTCGGATTTCGGAATTTAGTGAGCAGCCCCTTCTGTTTAGCGCACCGTCTATGTGCAAGTGTGTCCCACTTCAAACTTTCTATGAGATTTGTAACGCTCTCGCGATGGCTAAACGTACCATTTACGAATCTTGCCGGTCTTCTTTGGACCTTCTCAATCTCTTGAATCGCCGGCCGAAGTGGCCGTGCGGTTAAAGGCGCTGCAGTCTGGAACCGCAAGACCGCTACGGTCGCAGGTTCGAATCCTGCCTCGGGCATGGATGTTTGTGATGTCCTTAGGTTAGTTAGGTTTAACTAGTTCTAAGTTCTAGGGGACTAATGACCTCAGCAGTTGAGTCCCATAGTGCTCAGAGCCATTTGGCCAATCTCTTGAATCAGACAAAACTGGTAAGGGTCCCATACAGACGAACAAAACTCCAAGACTGGACGAAGTAATGTATTGTAAGCTATTTCCTTTGTTGAAGGACTGCATTGCTTCTGGATTCAACCACTAAACCGCATTCTAGAGTGCGCCTTACCCCTTACTTGTGTACTCTGATCTTTCCATTTGAGATCATTTCGAATAATCACACCCAGATACTAGAAGGACGTTACCGCTTCCAAAGACTGGGTGTTTATTTTGTACTAGTACATTAATCCCCATTAATGTACGAGTACGCAGTAGGTTGCTCTTACTAATATTGAGAGGTAACTGCCAGTCATTACACCACGCATTTATTTTCTGAAAATTCTCATTGATTTGTTCACAACTTTCGTGTGATACTACTTTCCTGTAAACTACGTCATCATCGGCAAACAGTCTCAGGCCGCTGTCAATACCATCAACCAGATCGTTTATGTAAACCGTAAAAAGCGGAGGACCTACTACGCTGCCCTGGGGCACATCTGGAGTTACGCTTATTTCTTTTGAAGTCACCCCATTCAGGACGACATACTGCTCCATGTCTGCTACAAAACTATCCAACCGGATATGTCATCGGATATACCGTAAGCGTGCACTTTTTGTAGCAAGCGACAGTGCGGAAATGAGTCGAACGCCTTTCGAAAGTCGAGAAATATGGCATCAACCTGGGAGCCAGTATCTAGAGCCTGTTGTATATCATGCACAAAGTGGGCCAGCTATGTCTCGCATGACCGCTGTTTCCTAAAACAGTGCTGATTTCTGCAGATGAGCTTCCCAGTTGAACACAAAATATGTTCCATGAATCTTCAACAAATCGATGTCAGTGAAATTGGCCGGTAATTACGTGTATCCGATTTTCTACCCTTTTTATAGATTTCTATGAACTAAGCCTTCTTCCAGTCCCATGGAACTTTCCGCTATTGCAATTATCTATGATAGATGATGGATAAGAATGGTGCCTTATTTGTAGCGTAGTCAACTCAAAATCTTACGGAGATACCGTCTGGGATAGATGCCTTGCTGGCGCCTAAGGATCTTAACTATTTTACAATCCCAGATACACTAAACACTATGTCAGCCATCCTTTCATTTCTTCGATAATTGAAAGGGGGAATGGTGCAGCAATCATCTACCGTAAACGAGTTTTTGAAAGCTAGTTTTAGAACTTGTGCCTCCTGTTTATCATCATCTGATACATTACCCTTACTGTCAGCAAGAGAAAGTACTGAATTATTTCTAGTGTTCATAGATTTTACGTACGACCAACATTTTTTGGGGTTATGTTTAGAATCAGCAAAGAAAATATTGCTTTCAAATTCTTTAAAAGAATCTCTAATAGTCTTCTCACAGCAGCTTTCATTTCGCATAATTTCTGTTTGTCAGCGAGGCAGTGAATACGTTTAAAACGACTGTGCAAAATTCTCTGCTTTCTCAGCAACTTCCTAATATGTTTTGTACCAAGGTGGATCCTTTCTCTCCCCTACACTTTTTCTAGGCACATACTTCTCTAGCACATGGTGGACAATGCCTTTAAATTCCGACCAAAGATGCTCAATAGCTTTGTGTCCCGCGGTGAATGCTTGGAGCTGACTATGGAGATATTCATTAATGACTTATTTGCTTTCCCAAACAAGAAAAGTCTACGCTGTTTTTTTTTTTTTTTTTTTTTTTTTTTTTTTTTTTTTTTTTTTTTTGCAACTTCCACTGACATAGAAGCCACAACGACATTGTGGTCGCTATTACGAGTAACTTTTGAAGAACAGGGGTACGAATAACTACAGGAGAACACAAGTTTGTTAAGATCACACGGGCACTGGAACAGCTCAAGCGCAGATCGAACATTTGGAGTGCACAGTGAGCGCGCGGGATTTCGGATGACCGCCGTGTTCGCCGCACGTCTCCCTCTATCTCTACGCGCGACGCAGGTGCGCCCGTGGCAGGACTCAGCGCGTGGTTCCCAATATCATCCGGCGACAGCGGCCGACCTCGTTAGCGACGGACGGCAAAGGCTAAACGCCCGGACAATGCGGACGCCGCCGGCAGCAATTTGTGCCGCGGCACAGTCGCCTCTCTTTCTGAACGGAGCGCGCTTTCACCACCTACGAATTTCCGACACAGTTTAATCAGGAACCTTTACTCGCACGTCAGGGAAGTATTTGCTTAGAAGACTCACGACAGCACCGCCATTATCAACAGCAAATTGCGTTTTGTATACTGCTCCATTCACCAAGGTGAGCTACGAGTAATGTACACATTTTCGAAACTTCGCGCAGTTCCTACTTTACTCAGTTGTACTGGTACTATCAACGATAATTTGGTGCTTCGAGTTTCTGCAATACTGTTTACCTTGAGTGGTACAAACGTTAGTATTCTTGAATGAGATTTTCACTCTGCAGCGGAGTGTGCGCTGATATGAAACTTTCGTTCGCTTTGTGCAATTTTTTATATTAAAATAGTCAGATATATGTATTCTGTGCTCTCAACCACTCTGTACTATAATAGCAGCTAAATTTATTTTTGCGCAACTCTACTTACTAGCTTGTACAAAAATTTTTCTACAGTTATTCGGCATTCTCAGGCCCCTTCTTGTTTTTCATTGATTTGATTTCTGAATACTTTTTTGTCTTTGTCTTTATGCTCTCTATTTGTTATACGATGTCTCCGAAAAGTGTTAAGGTTCCAGCGCGTAATTTGATAATTAAAGATACCGAAATAGATGATTCTCCGATTATTGAAAACAATGTTGAGAACGGTAGTAACCACTCTACGGTGCACCAGTTGCAAAGCACCAAAGAAAACGCGAGTTCCGTAATCCAAAATAATGTTTCGTTTACTGACTGTATGATTTCACCTAGTTTATTTACCATCTGCTCAGAGTGTCGATTCCGGCATAGCAAGTGTCAGAGCTGAATTTGTTTACCAAATCAGGTCAATGAACATCCCAAGTCTTGTACAGTCAATGTGAGTGCTAATAGTGTGTCAGAGGACACAGTAGTGCAAAGTACTCAGTGTGTTAAAAAAATTCACCAGATTCCATTAGCGGTTGTTACGCAGATCATGCAACATACGAGCCGTCCATGCCTGTAGATGATGTCTCCACTTCACAAATCAAAGCACAGATGACACCCGACGCAGCAGTTCAAAGGAATATGGAAGCAATGCTCAAAATCCCATGCAAATGATGGTTAAACAGAATTACGAAAGTGATGAACAGTTCTCCAGCAAGCGAGCAATACGAGAGAAACAAGATAACACCACCGCTCAATTCAATTAACAATTTTCCAATACAAGTAACGAGCTTAAATCGTACATAGAAACGACTGATAACCGTTTTGAATAGGCAGATACAGATATTAATGCCACTGAAAAACGTCTTTGCGATAAAATTGAAGCCATAACCAGGCAGGGCGCAGACAGCACCACCTCTTTCAGAGATGACAATAATGCTTTAATGCATCAGTGTAGTGAAACTTATAAAAAGCTTACAGATCAAATAATAGATCAACAAAACAATCGCTTAGATGCAGGTCTTAAAGTTCACATTGATACATAACTGATACACAGACTTTGTCCGTTAACACGCGGAGGAAAACAAACAGCTTTTACGGTCAATAGCAGTAAAAAGATAGGAAGTCCAACGGCAGTTGCGCAATAGTATTTGAACCCATGTTTGCGCTGATAAAAATTCCGTCACAGACGAGGTTAACAGACCAAGTGCGATATATGCCACAGGTAATTGACATTTCGTCCTTGAAACCGGCGGCGGTGCTATCACCAATATCGTCGGGCCGCACAACGGCACGCCACAGCTTACTTCAAAGTAATATAGAGCCATGCCGAAAGAAATAAAACTGTGCAACACATATATCAAGCTCACTGACGTCAACGTTACTTCCTTTAAGTAGCAATGCCAATCTGATTTAACAGCAGTGCACAGACCTTATGAAACTAAGGCCAAGGCATCAGCAGCAAATCAGTCAACAATACTATGCTACTCCGGTTTGTCATTATTGCAGTCCCTATGCCAGATACTATTACTGCAGACATTTATACTATTGTCTGATGAATTATTATTATAATTTTTGTTATTTTAGTCACTCATCGTAATTTACGATGTTGCCATGTTTCATTTATGCCCAGTCTTGTGTTCTATATTGGTATTATCTCTCGTAATTCATGATGTCACTAGTTCACTTGCATTCACCTATGTAGGTTTAAGAAATCAATGTACCCTGTAACTCATGTCTCTCCATATACTCAACCATTCTGTATATTTTGCAGAAACAATGTACCGAATTCTCGTTGTATAGAAACGGGCAATTAAGCTCCTAAATATGAGCACATGAAAGTGTGAAATATGACACATTGATAATACTTCTACAATGATATTGTGTGATGTAAATATGTATTTTGTGTATGTTGCGCCCTTTCCAGGAAAATCTGTAGAAGATTGCACAGAAGATATGCACATAAATTTTTTTTCGCCATATCTTATCAGATTGCGTATGATACTGCCATCTCACGTTAGCATGCATGACTGCTCTTTTTTCAGGTTGTTGTTGTTGTTGTTGTGGTCTTCAGTCCTGAGACTGGTTTGATGCAGCTCTCCATGCTACTCTACCCTGTGCAAGCTTCTTCATCTCCCAGTACTTAATGTAACCTACATCCTTCTGAATCTGCTTAGTGTGTTCATCTCTTGGTCTCCCTCTGCGATTTTTACCCTACACGCTGCCCTCCAGTGCTCAAATTGTGATCCCCTGATGCCTCAAATCAAGTCCTACCAACCGGTCTCTTTTTTTTGTCAAGTTGTGCCACAAACTCCTCTTCTACCCAATTCCATTCAGTACCCCCTCATTAGTTATGTGATCTACCCATCTAATCTTCAGCATTCTTCTGTAGCACCACATCTCGAAAGCTTATATTCTCTTCTTGTCCAAACTATTTATCGTCCATGTTTCACTTCCATACATGGCTACACTCCATACAAATACTCTCAGAAACGACTTCCTGACACTCAAATCTATACTCGATGTTAACAAATTGCTCTTCTTCAGAAACGCTTTCCTTGTCATTGCCAGTCTACATTTTATATCCTCTCTACTTCGACCATCATCACTTATATTGCTCCCCAGATAACAAAACTCCTTTACAACTTTAAGTGTCTCATTTCCAAATCTAATTCCCTCAGCATCACCCGACTTAATTCGAATACATTCCATTATCCTCGTTTTCAAAACTGGCTCTGAGCACTATGGGACTTCATCAGTCCCCTAGAACTTAGAACTACTTAAACCTAACTAACCTAAGGACATCACACACATCCATGCCCGAGGCAGGATTCGAACCTGCGACCGTAGCAGCAACGTGGTTCCTGAGTGAAGCGCCTAGAACCGCATGGCCACACCGGCCGGCTATCCTCGTTTAGCTTTTGTTGATGTTCATCTTATATCCTCCTTTAACGACACAGTCCATTCTGTTCAACTGCTCTTCCAAGTCCTTTGCTGTCTTTGACAGAATTACAATGTCATCGGCGAACCTCATAGTTTTTAATTTTCCTCCACGGATTTTAATACCTACTCCAAAATTTTTTTGGTTTCCTTTACTGCTTGCTCAATATACAGATTGAATAACATTGGGGAGAGGCTACAACCCTGTTTCACTCCCTTCCCAACAACTGCTTCCCTTTCGTGCCCCTCTACTCTTATAACTGCCATCTGGTTTCTGTACAAATTGTAAATAGCCTTTCGCTCCCTGCATTTTACCGCTCCCACCTTTAGAATTTGAAAGAGAGTATTCCAGTCAACATTGTCAAAAGCTTTCTCTAAGTCTACAAATGCTAGAAACTTAGGTTTGCCTTTCCTTAATATTTCTTCTAAGATAAATCGTAAGGTCAGTATTGCCTCACGTTTTCAACATTTCTGCGCAATCCAAACTGTTCTTCCCCGAGATCGGCTTCTACCAGTTTTCCCATTCGTCTGCAAAGAATTCACATTAGTATTTTGCAGCTGTGACTTATTAAAGTGATAGTTCGGTAATTTTCACATCTGTCAGCACCTGCTTTCTTCGGGATTGGAATTATTATATTCATCTTGAAGTCTGAGGGTATTTCGCCTGTCTCATACGTCTTGCTCACCAGATGGTAGGATTTTGTCAGGACAGGCTCTCCCAAGGTCGCAGTCGTTCTAATGGAATGTTGTATACTCCCGGGGCCCTGTTTCGCCTCAGGTCTTTCAGTGCCTTGTCAAACTCTTCACGCAGTATCGTATCTCCCACTTCATCTTCATATACATCATTTCCATAATATTGTCCTCAAGTACACCGCCCTTGTGTAGATCGTCTATATTCTCCTTCCACCTTTCAGCTTTCCCTTCTTTGCTTAGATCTGGGTTTCCATCTGAGCCCTTGATATTCATACAAGAGGCTCTCTTTTCTCCAAAGGTCTCTTTAATTTTCCTGTAGACATTATCTATCGTGCCCCTAGTGATATAAGTCTCTACATCCTTACATTTGTTCTCTAGCTATCAATGCTTAGCCATTTTGCACTTCCTGTCGATCTCGTTTTTGAGACGTTTGTATTCCATTTTGGATGCTTCATTTACTGCAATTTTATATTTTCACCTTTCATCAAGTAAATTCATTATCTCTTCTGTTACCCAAGGATTTCTAATAGCCCTCGTCTTCTTACCTACTTGATCCTCTGATGCCTTCACTACTTCATCCGTCAGAGCCACCCATTCTTCTTCTACTGTACTTCTTTCCCCCGTTCGTGTCAATTGTTCACTTATGCTCTCCCTGAAACTCTGTACAACCTCTGGTTTAGTCGGTTTATCCATGTCCCATCTCCTTAAATTCCCACTTTTTTGCAGTTTCTTCCGGTTTAACATACAGTTCATAACCAATAGATTGTGGTCAGAGTCCACATCTGCCCTTGGAAATGTTTTACAATTTAATATCTGGTTTCCAAAACTCTGTCTTACCATAATATAATCTATCTGATACCATCTGGTGTCTCCAGGATTCTTCCATGTGTACAACCTTCTTTTATGATTCTTGAACCAAGTGTTAGCTACGTTTATGTTATACTCTGTGCAAAATTCTACCAGACGGCTTGCTCTTTCATTTCTTGCCCCCAATCCATACTCACCTACTACGTTCCCTTCTCTCCCTTTTTCTACTCTCGAATTCCAGTCACCGATGACTATTAAATTTTCGTCTACCTTCACTACCTGAATAATTTCTTTTATCTCATCATACATATCTTCAATTTCTTCGCCATCTGCAGTGCTAGTTGGCATATAGACTTGTACTACTGTCGTAGGCGTGGGCTTCGTGTCTATCTTGGCCACAATAATGCGTTCACTATGCTGTTTGTAGTAGCTTACCCGCACTCCAGTTTTTTTATCCATTATTAAACCTCCTCCTGCATTACCCCTATTTGATATTTCATTTATAACCCGGTATTCACCTGACCAAAAGTCTTGTTCATCCTGCCACCGAACTTCACTAATTCTCACGATATCTAACTTTAACCTATCTATTTCCCTTTTTAAATTTTCTAACCTACCTGCCCGATTAAGGGATCTGACATTCCACGCTCCCATCCGTAGAACGCCAGTTTTCTTTCTCCTGATAATGACGTCCTCCTGAGTAGTCCCCTCCCCGAGATCCGAATGGGGGACTATTTTACCTCCGGAATATTTTACCCAAGAGGACGCCATCATCATGTAATCATACAGTAAAGCTGCATGCCCTCGGGAAAAATTACGGCTGTAGTTTCCCCTTGCTTTCAGCCGTTCGCAGTACCAGCACAGCAAGGCTGTTTAGGTTAGTGTTACAAGGCCAGATCAGTCAATCATCCAGACTGTTGCCCCTGCAACTACTGAAAAGGCTGCTGCCCCTCTTCAGGAACCACACGTTTGTCTGGCCTCTCAACAGATACCCCTCCGTTATGGTTGCACCTACGGTACGGCCACATGTATCGCTGAGGCACGCAAGCCTCCCCACCAACGGCAAGGTCCATGGTTCATGGATTTTTTTTCAGGTTAATAATCTAATTTCCAGGTTCAGCTACTTCTGCAATTCACCTTCATCTTTCCATAATTATATCGTGATTTACTGTGACGTGTTGCATTTACCTAGTCAGTAAGCCGTATTGCTCTTATTACTCCTGCCTTTATGCTTGCATATACCAAAATCGCGTTTTTCCTTTGCTTTGGCAATTACAGTTCTTGACTCAAGACGAATGACGATTGACTGTTAATCATTTTCTTTACAGATAAAGTGCACTGCTCTTATCAATCATTTGCATATACTTCACTGTAGATATGCACGTTGTTAGAGACGTAGGTCATGTAATAAAATGAAATTTATGAGGCCCCGAGGTTGCTATACAGCCTATGAATATTGTGTCTTAACTCATACAACGCTATACTTTGATTTTATGATGCTATTTGTCTAGTATGTATTCATACAGGCCACACAGAGCAATATTTCTATATTATACCGTTGTTTGTGTACTTTGTTCTTTCAAAACCCATATCAAGTTACATTTTCTCGTTATGAATTACGCATAGGACTCTGAAGTAAAAGATATATTATGACACTTTTCAAGCTTTGATGTTTATGCTATGTACATCTGGGTCATTTTGAGTCACAAAGACGATTTCTGCCACATTTTTAGCTGTTAAGGTCAGCTTTTTTGTGTTTTAGTTCACTTTGAAACACAAATATGATTTCTGTCACATTATTAGCTATTAATGTTAGCATTTATTTCATGTACTAGACCACTTGCGGCCTCAATCATTTTATAGCTGTTAAGATCATTATTTATGTATGTAGGAAGGCCACTTTGAGCTTTTGATTCATATTTTTTATTCAATTGTTTCAGATATTAAGATTTGCATGTATTGCAAGTACAAGACCACCTAGAGCCATACAATTCTTGATTTTTACTGTTAGGTTTTCTTAAGGGGAGGTTTACTATGTTTTGGTTCAAAAAATAGATTTTTTAAAATTGCATTTTTGGATTGATGCAAGTGTTTAGAATCCACCCCCAAAACGATTTTTCGAATACGGAACAGAAATGCTTGTTTTTCGCCGTTGAACAAATCAATGCACCTGCTTGAAATTTGCCTTTTTCACGCACCACTTTTTTTTTGGGAATTTCGACTTTGTAGCAGATAAAAATTATTCAACGTGCTTGCCCATGACTAAAACTGACTCCAGCGATCACTAGATGGCGCTACGTGTCTACTTCATTTACCGACCGTCGGTAAATGTTGCGATATAGATACCTACGTTACGATTCGCTTCTTGGATCAGTTTAGTCTGCGTTCCCGGCGTGTAAACAAGCACATGTGAGACAAGTGCGACGAAAATTCCCCGAAAACCCGGGAGAGACCGTCGCTCGATTGAGAGGTCGAGAAAATTCAAAGGGAACCAGCACACGGCTGAGCCCGAGACTACGTTCACAAGCACACCCGCGAAATAGCTGAAATCCACTGACCACGATGACATCGAGATTGATCCTTGATTTTCTAACGTGACGCTGGACTTTTTGGTAGTCTTCAACGTTTTATAACAATGTTAAAGCGCAAGACCTGTTACTTTGACTCACCCGGACCAGTGAACGAGGCCTTGATTTCAAGCTGACGATGCAAGTGTCCCGTACGTCATGTCAAATCATCTACGACGGTGAACCAGTCGTATAAAATTAATCGTCGCCTTACGTTCTTTATGCGTCTATTAGGACAAGGTATGCGAGGCGTGAACTTATTTTGTGGGCTCATAGATGTGTCAGCTGGCTTCATTACTACTCTGTACTGCAACTGCCTGGAAAATGTGTACGTTGCTGCGAAGATTGTATTTGAGGTCTTTCGGACTAGAGTAGTATCTGAGGAAGGTGGACTAAATGGACAGACGGCTCAAGAACGAACGCATTTATCAGGCAATGGATCATGGAAGAAGCGCAACTTTTCCTCATTGTTCGGAATAACTTCGCTAATTGGCAAATATTCCAAGAAAGTGTTAGATTGTCAAGTAAAGTCATCGATCTGTCAGAGTTCCTGTGATAGGCGAGCGTCACTGGATCCCGCGGAGTGTGAAAAATGGTACTAGTCTCATGAAGAACAATGCAGCGCGAATCATTGCGGAAGCGCGAGTATAATGGAGGTCGCGCCGTGAAGGAGATGTTGTGTCGTTCGGAAGAGTTATTGAGAGTGAAGTACATGTACTATATTAGGGACGGCGATACAAAAACTTTGAAAGGCCTCGTTGATTTGAACCCGTACCCATACGTGATCATCCAGAATAAAGAGAGCATAGGCCACATAGAGAAAAGAAGGGGCACGCGCCTTAGAAATGCGAAGAAACAAAACAAAGGCATAGGAGGAAAAGGACAAGAGAAGCTTACTGATTAAGTGATGAAAGAGCTTACGACGTGCTATGGCTTGGCAATACGACGGCATTCCAATTCGGTGGAACAGATGAAGAAGGCAATTTGGGCAACGTATGTCAACAAGTGTTCAACGGATGACCACCCACAACACCAAAATATTCCGGTTGGAGAAACTAGCTGGCGCAAGTGGAGTATTGCAGAGGCATCTGGATGAATATCAACACGACCAACCGCTCTCCAAAGAAGTTTAAAAAGTGGCTCATCCAATCTACAAGGCTCTTTCAAAGGACAAGATACTGTAGCGGTGCTTTGGAGGAACCATACAAAATTCAAATGAACGTTTGAACGCTTATGTTTGGAGGTTAGCCCCCAAGCACTTGCACTCTGGTGCGAAGACTGCGACTTTCTTGGCAGTGAGCAGCTTCGACGAAGGGTATTCCGCAATTCTGAAGACCATGACAAGGATGGACGTCACCCTGAGATTCTATTCGACGTAGTACGCCAAGCATTCGGACGACCACCGGAATCTAGCGGCCGAAAACTGCTTGTCACCGGCCATATGAGCGGCTTTGGAGCAGCGCAGGATGGTCCAGATCAAGCAGAACGCCCTCTATGAGGAGGAGGAATGACTAGTTTATGGACCCGCAGTAGCAAATTGAATGTAAGTTGCATAATATTGCATTTATATGTGCTCAAAACGTCAAACACGTTGCACTCGAAATGATTTTTCTTTATCGTGCGGCGTGGTAACTTCTAATCTACTGAGCCGATTGGCATGATTCTTTGTTTCCGACGAAGCTAACTAAGTTGTCTAGGAGATGTACCACTTGTATTCCAATCTATCAACTATAAATATTTTTACTTGGCCGACGAATTCGAAAAATCGATAACAAAAACCCTATTGTTATTGAAATGCCCTCCATTTTGATTCATATGGTCCAAATAACTTCAGCGACGTACAACTCCTAAAGAATTTTATATACTTCGCTAACGTCAACTCAATTTAGATTTCATACAAGCCGGCTGACCTCTGACATACCACGCGCGGAGGTCTACATCGAAATTTTTTTTCGTTTCAACGGCATTTCCGCGTTTGCTCTTCGACATTTCCGGTCAAAAAAGTTCCAGTTTGTAGAGGAAATATCAATAAACATTTTGACCAAATTAGACATTGATATCTATAACACATTACGACAAAAAAATTCTCAAAGAACATGATTTTCTCGGGCCAAAGATAGTAAACCTCCCCTTAAGTAATTATGTCACAATATTGCATATAAAAACCCATTGAGAGCTGCAGTATAATATTACGAGCCAGTTAGGTTTTTCTAATTGGCAGCCTGAGGCCACATTGACTGATTTTGTCTTATTCAGAGTTCATTTTCCATGTTAAGCATTGTTGCGTTACCCAGTCTGTAATTTCATTATAACAATGAAGATTCCTGGTCAGACAGATTACTCGATGCTGACATAGGGAGCTGTGGTTATGTTCTACTAGTTTACGATTGTCAGCTTTTCATGCCTTTCATTATCCAGCCTCTTACCTTTGTTCATGAACTGGAGCATTTTATTACTGGTACTCATACTTCAACATAAGTGACTAGTTGTGTCTTGTGGATCTCAGAAGAATCTCCACTATGAAGAGCAGTGATGATGCTGGTCATCACAGTACTGGTAGTATGATAATCACCAACTGTAGATGTTGGTAATTTGTTACCGAGTACCGGTTGTATCTCTGCGCATGACTGGTGAAAGTAATGAGATCAGATGTCTTTGTGCAATGAAGGCAATTCACATAGATCGCTACTCAGTTGTTGAACCTGCAAGGAAAAAAAAAAGGATATAGTCTCTATGATGCAGTCGCTGCAACACGCTCATAGGCTTCAGCCATGACTCTTCCTTCGTCTTGCCCAGTCCCATACCATTACCTTCATGATTATGATTGTACACTGATTATGCTTTACATGATTTACTAGTCAGCAATCTTGTTTACGAGACATTTTACTCATGTGATAACCAGATTATGATTAATACTAGTGCACCTCAGCACTCTCAATTCTTGAAGTTAGATTTATTTTTGTACAATCATTACATGTTCCTTGATAATGGTCTTTCGGACTACACTGTAATGGTTCTATACTATTCAATATTTCTACTTATTCGTAATGGGATAAATTTACCACACTAAATACTTCCAAATGTGTGACAAGTTTGTTAAACCCCGCTGAAGGTTTCTGAAAGGAGTCTACTGGGGTACAGTTAATTGTAGCACCCCAAGATTGCAATAATATTAATGTAAACTAAAATGAAACTTTTATAACATAAACGATGAATGTCGCTGACTATGCACGACCGCAGAGCCAAAGACACTGCTTCTGGTGTGAGATGATAGTGCCGGGGTAAGAGAGCGCTTGGCGCAGGGCTGTGGGTATCTATCTGTGAGCGAACAAGGATGCAGTAGGCACTGATTTTGGTGTGCTCTGTATAGCCACCGAGAGTTAGAATATAATGTAGGAATTACGATTACATGTATTATTGGAAATATGAATGTGGAAGCAGAAGTCCTCTCGCAAGCAAGGTAAAGAAGTTAAATTTTTATGACATTCGTTTTGCCAGCGCATTAGTGTAAATCAGTTCGCAGATAATTGGTAACAGGGAGACCCATGTTGAGTAATCCCAGAATGTACGAAAACAGATTTGATGTATAGGCCAGTTAGATATTTCCCTATTGAAATTTTCTAATTTTTATGAACACAGATATATGAAAATTGATGGTTTGTTTTTATACATTTTTAGTTCAAAAAATGGTTCAAATGGCTCTGAGCACTATGGGACTCAACTGCTGAGGTCATTAGTCCCCTAGAACTTAGAACTAGTTAAACCTAACTAACCTAAGGACATCACAAACATCCATGCCCGAGGCAGGATTCGAACCTGCGACCGTAGCGATCTTGCGGTTCCAGACTGCAGCGCCTTTAACCGCACGGCCACTTCGGCCGGCGCATTTTTAGTAATGTTAGATAATACTTGCTGTGTAAATATCATTGATTGTGACTCAGTTAGTAAAATGGATGTAAATTTTCGGAGTAATGTAATTTCAACTGTCGGATATTCTGAAAAGCCAAAGATAACTTCGAATACAATTTCACTGTTGAATATATTAGTTTTAGTAATTCACCCAAATCGCTACCGCCTCCTTGTTCAAGCCCTATGATTTGGAAGACATCGAATTTTTCTGAAATCTTTTCATTTATCAGACAAAAGAAGAATTACGGCCAGGACTGCACACTGTTGAGCCTGCAGATAGTAAATTTTATTCATCTTCATGAGAGGCCAGTATATATCGTGACACACCATTGCTGCTTTAGAGGCAAGGCAATTTTATTTGTTTGTAGTGTACACAGGGACCAAAGTTATCAGTTTTGAACAGGGCCAAAGGATTTAGTACCTAAGGGGCTGAATGTATTTTTCAGTGACGGCATTTCTTTACTGGTATTGGGAATTGCATTGCCCAATCAGTTTGTATTAAGTTTTTGCTAACAATAACACAGACTAAGGGCACCAATTGCATTTACAACACGCTACACGATATCTCCGGTTTTGTATGCATTCCAAGTTCGGGCATTCATTCAATGTACCACAAAGAAATTTTTACAGAATGTCACAATTTAGTATTTTTGGATGTGGTAGACAGGATCTCCAGCGAAACAATGTATTCTACAAAGAAAAAATCGCCGCAGCTGGACAAATATACTGACGGAAAAACACTGTAACACTAAGAAGGAGTTGTGCGACATGAACGAAAATTGTTAGGCGTCTTTCTACTCTGAATAAAGATGTCTTTTCTTAATTCGCTCCAGTCGCGTAACTGTGCTGTTAGTAGCGCTACCATGAGGATGCAGATCAGGCTTACTTTAAACACACACTGTAGGGGTCGTGAGTGATACTTACCTTTGAGATTGGACAAGGTTCGTTGACGTGGGTGAATAATGTCTTTAATGTCACAAAGACGCCATTATCAGCACCTCACTGAGTTTGAAGTTAAGTCGAGTAATTTCTCTATGGGAAGCTGAATTTTACTTCTGCGATATTACAGAAAGATATGGCAGGAATGTAGCTACCGTACGTGTCTCCTAGCAGTGACGGTCACTAGAATGACCGGTCGCATGAAGATCAGATTCCGGACAGCCACATGCCACTACCGAAAGGGAAGGTCATCGTGTACGGTGCATGGCTCTGGCACATCCTATTGCATCTGCATTAGCAATTAGAGCAGCAGTTGGTACCACAGCGACGCAAAGAACTGTTACAAATCCGTCAGAATCTTAAGCATGGCTGCAGCAGCAGCTGTGCATGTAATATGCGGAATAAAAACAGTCACCAGTGGTAGAAGACCGCTCTTCACCTAGGATTCAACCCTCGTAAATGGGCCTTTTTTCAAAATTCTTATTACGTTTTACATGCTTATCATGATGGGCGGCCAATAGGCTTACTTTAGACATTTTTAATTTTACTTATGTCTAAGCCTATTGGAAGCACATCATGGTCAGCATGTAAAATGTAATAAGGCTTGTCAAAAAGACTTACTGATATGGTTTGAAACCTAGCTCGAGAGCTTTTGCCAGTTACCTTCTCGCCAGCTGGTGTGGCCGTGCGGTTCTAGGCGCTTCAGTCTGAAACCGTGCGACCGCTACGGTCGCAGGTTCGAATCCTGCCTCGGGCATGGATGTGTGTGATGTCCTTAGGTTAGTTAGGTTCAAATAGTTCTAAGTTCTAGGGGACTGATGACCACAGATGTTAAGTCGAATAGTGCTCAGAGCCATTTGAACCATCTTTTAGTTACCTTCCTGGCTGTATTTATTCCGTATATTACAAATCGGTTGCTTCAAGGACAGGTCCGAGCAAGACTAGTTCCAGTGACCCCACATCACCGCCATTTCCGACTTCAGCGGTGTCAAGCGACAGTTCATTGGAGGGCAGGTGGAAGTCATATTTCCTGACGAAATCTGGTCCTCCGTCGGCACCAATGATGGTCGGAAGGAGGCCAGGAACCCGTCGGTGTGCTAGATACACTGGACTCACACCTGAAGCTATGGTCTGGGAGCCAATTTCGAATGACTGCAGGAGTTTTCTCGTGGATCTCTTACAGACTCTGACTGCAAATTTTGCACGCTAGTCTTGTGACTGGACTTGTTGTGCTGCCATTCATGAAGAGCATTTCATGAGGTGTGTTACAAAATTATAAAGCTCGCCCACATACCGCTGTAGGAACTCAACAACCTCGACAGAGTATCGCCTGGCCTGGTGAGTTAACAGATCTGTCTGCAGCCCAGAACATGTAGACCATCATCGGACGCCAACTCCAGTGTCATTTGCAGACAGAATTAACGTCCCTGTATTATTCACCGACCATGGCATGGAACTCTATCCCACAAACTGACATCCAGCACCTGTACAACGCAATACATCCAAGTTTGCATTCAACATCCTGGGGGTTACACCGGTTATTGATGTACCAGCATTTCACACTTGCAATGCAATGTCTCTCTCTTACATGTTACAGCGACGTTACTCAGTTAAACATTTTACGTAGAGAAATTTCATTACTCTTCATTAATTATTTTTTGGTGTTGGGGTGTTTTTCCGTCAGAGTACATGGAGGCACTGGAAGAAATCCATGTTTGAACATAAATGCAGATGTTAGCCAAGTCTGCAAGTGGCGCAGTTGTATTTTGCCAAGTACGGCACCTTGGCAATGTCGTCAATACGTTTCAAGCGCCAGTCGTGGTCAGAAGAGCGTTCAGTGTAGTTGTGACAGCGTTATGTTGGAGCTGAGTGAATTCGAAGGTGGGCAAAATGTCGGTGCCTTAGGGTAGGTGCTTCCTTAACCACGGTAGTCGAAATATTTACCATATCAAGAGGAACCCTATTGAAGATTTATCCTGCATTCAATAAAAGCAAAGAAACATCTTTAGCTAAGACACAACGCGGACTGAAGTGTGGGTTGCATGATCGTGACAGTTAGTCATTGAAGACGATTGTGACGAAAAAAAAGAGGAATTCCACTGAAAAGTTCACTGTAGAACAAAATTTGACACTTGCGAACGTTGTCAGCATCAGAACAACAAGAAGCTAATGATCTGGAGTTCCAAAGTTACACATCAGTGACGAGTAACGGAAAAACGTGGTGCTTAAACCGTTATACGTGAACTATATAACAATGGAAGAAGGTAATCTAGTAGAATGAGTCTTCTTTCACACCATTTCCAACTTCTGCCCGAATTTACGTCTGTCGCACGCCGTCCCAAACCTATGATGCAGACAGCATATTGCCAAGAATAATACACGGCGGGGATTCGGTGATGATTCCGGCAGGCACGTTGTGATGTTCCACATTACCCATGGTTACCTAGCAAGGTTGGAGAATTATTGATGTGACATTCCCATGCTACAATAGTTGTGCCTCGATGGCGATGTTTCCCAACTTTACTGATGCTCAGGGTTATCAGCGGCTGTGTTCCAAGACAAAAGCTCTTTTCAAACAGGCATCGTCCAGGACAGGTTTTGTGACCACAATGGCGAATTGTCGCATCTCCCCTGGCCACTGCAGTCACTAGATCTCAATCTCATTGAGCCTTTGTGGTGTTGTAGAGAGAATGGTCAACCATACAGCGCCTGTATTTGTCCATTTCAAGATGATTGAAAGCTGTTTTGAATACCAACGGTTTCCATGCACCGTAATAGGCAGGGTAACATTTTCAGTTTTCGATGTTTCCTTATGTTTGTGCAGCCACTGTGTAAAATTTATCATGTAAGAAAGATTTACCATGTTAAAGTGAGCTGTCCAAGTTTGTACAATCTCGTGTTATTTTTATTCGATCATCGAGACATTAATAATACCACCATATGGGTAATTGTGAACCAGTATTTTGACATACGTTTAATAGCCGTTCATAAGTTCACTGTCATGACAAACCTCCATGTTCATATTCGTTCTGAGAGTAGATTATGTTCATCATCTTCGAACGTTAGGCCTACTTTAGTTTTCCCTATTACGGTACCCATCACTTCCTCCACATCAGTTGACTTATTTTAAGTGGCTTTACAAAAGGTGGTACAGTTAAAAGTGGCCCGCCTCATCATTCTGTGCGAATGTAATATTTCGACTTCTGAATTAAACAGCTACAACAATGGACAGTAATATGCAATAATCGATTGTTAGTATTCGTCTGTCAACATTTCAGTTTAATTCATCTGTGAATCTCTTTCTTGACAGAAGAAAGTATTGAAATTGAGGAAGCTTATGTGAAATAAGGTTCGATTTGGAAAACTCACGAATTTTTTGGGGTCAGCTATCTGGATAGAGCACTGTCAGCCAAGAGAGCAATAGAAAGTGTGTATAAAAGTGGCGCACCTACGGATCTGTGCGAAATATATAACGACAAAGAATTAATTCAGTTCGCTCACTAGAAGTTATTGCAGACATTCGTCGAAGAATTATCCAGAGCCCAAAGATGTAGCCACGTAAAATGGTCCAAAAGGCATATGTAAGTAGAAGGAATTGCCAGCAGATACTGTAAAGTCTTAACTAAAGCACGTCATGGGACTGTTGTTTATCAGTTGTGGGAGGATGACAATCAGAAACATGTAGATTACTGCACGTGGCTTTTGAATAACGTAAATGAGGGTTTGTTAGATCCTTCAGATTACACCATGAGTGATGGAGCATGGAATTATCTTTCTGGCCCAGTGAATTCAAAAAATACGAGGTACCGGACAACGGAGAACCCTAACATTGTGTGTTAGCAAGCGCTTCATGATGAAAAGTCGGTGTTTGGTGCGGTGTAATAGAAACGCGCATCATTGAACCGATATTTTTCGACACAACACTGAAAAAACAGTTGCATATAGAAACCTTTGATACATTTTGTGCTCAAGTTACTGGATTTGAAAGATAATACTGATGTGGCAAAGTGGCACAAGTCTGAGGTATCCCCGAAACGAGTCCATGATGTGTTCACTAAGGGACGAGCTGTCAGCAACATTTATGGCCACCACGTTCGCCAGATATAACAATATGTGCTTTTTTTCCTTTGGCGACACTTAAAGAGCAAGGTCTATGAAGAAATTCACACACAACACAGGAACTGAATGGCAACATCATTTGTAAGGTTGCAGCCGTCGATATTTGAAAAATATGGTTCACGTGGCTCTAAGCACTATGGGACTTAGCATCTGAGGTCATCAGTCCCCTAGACTTAGAACTACATAAAACTAACTAAGGACATCACACACATCCATGCCTGAGGCAGAATTCGAACCTGCGTCCGTAGCAGCAGCTCGGGTCCGGACTGCAGCACCAACAATAGCTCAGCCACAGTGAATGGCTTGAAAATTAGGAGTTGCAGACGTGCACATCTGCGTATTGATGTTGCAAGGAGTCTAAATTGTTGTGGATGGGCAAGACAGCCAACCCACTATGAGGAAGCCGAAAGGCACGCGTTTAAGCTCACGCAGGCTGGCGTGAGGTCTGGGACAGGACAAGGAATTGAGACTAGCAAAAAACGTACGTATCTTCTGGAATACTTAACTTTAATCCATAATTGGTGAACATCGCTCTTGACGGAACATGTTTTACAGCATCAATAATAACTGTAATGGCGCCTTGCTAGGTCGTAGCAAATGACGTAGCTGAAGGCTATGCTAACTATCGCCTCGGCAAATGAGAGCGTAATTTGTCAGTGAACCATCGCTAGTAAAGTCGGCTGTACAACTGGGGCGACTGCTAGGAAGACTCTCTAGACCTGCCGTGTGGCGGCGCTCGGTCTGCAATCACTGATAGGGGCGACACGCGGGTCCGACGTATACTAACGGACCGCGACCGATTTAAAGGCTACCACGTAGCAAGTGTGGTGTCTGGCGGTGAAACCAAATTCCTCCCCCGCAAATCGGCGGACGGTTGTGGCATAGAGCTCCCGCCCGCCGTGGAGAGGACCCCATGTTGGCGTATGCGACGAGGTGGGGAGCCTAACAACAGGCGAGGCTGTGCCACACGCACCCTGCCATTCGGACCGAGGGGAGCTAGGAAACGCCTGAAAACCTACTTCAGGGTGCACACCTATATGCGGTTTATGCGCCCGTAGAGAGACAAGACGGGCCGAAGGGTCGAGCTCCATCGGGCCCGGGCACCCGACGGGCGAAGACAACACATGGTCCGGAGCCGGCAAGAGGTCCATGGCGGAGGACAACTGGTCACGGGAAGCGATCGGCGGCGCGTGACCCTGGGAGGCGCCCGGCGGTTGCAGCGACGCGTCCACTGCGGGCGGCGCCGGCGGGAGAACAGCCGGCGGCGGCGGCGCGTCGCCATGGGGCAAAATGGAAGGCATCGTCGGTAACACCTGGGGATGAGGCGAGCCAGTAGATAGGTCCCCAGGGCGCTGATCGTGCGGCACCGTCGCTGAAACCAGACGGGGAGCGGCAGATCCCGTGCGACGACAGAGGCGCAACTGATTGAGATGCCGACGCACCTCACCAGAGGCCCCCAAAATCAGATACATAGCGCGGCCGAGGCAGTGAAGAATGCGCCCTGCGTGCCAACGCCGTGAACCTCGATAGTTGCGGTAGTAGACAACGTCGCCTGGGGCAAAAGCAGGTGGCTGCCGCTGCACAGGAACCTGGTGCGGCGGATGTAGCAAAGACATCAGTGTTCGTACTATACCCCAATGTCCTTGGTGGAGAAGCCGTAAGACAGAGGACTGTAACGAACGTGGGACCAAGACCCTGGACTGATCATTATCAGAACGCAACACAAAACACCACGTCGTACAAAAAGTCTCTCCTTGTGAGCCAAAAATCGGCGAACCAACGGATCCTCGATCCGTGACTTTGACAAGGGCCACTGCGTAGCAACAAAACGCAGAACGGGAGCAAGGACAGGGTCTGCAGCTGTGGCTGTAGCTACACGACGAAAATTAATCGGAAACGATTCGACCACGTCATCGCTTTCCGAATCAATGAACATGCATGCAAGTTCGGAGGAATCGAATGCTCTATCCTCAGCAACAGGCAAACGGGACAATGCATCGGCGTTTCCGTGCTTAGCAGTGGACCGATACAAGATATCGTAGCGGTACTGCGAGAGGAAAATAGACCAGCGAATGAATTTCTGCGCTGTACGTGGAGGTACAGGCTGGGTCAGATGAAAATGCGACGTCAAAGGTTTGTGGTCTGTGATGATGGTAAAGTGACGACCATACAAGAAATCATGAAACTTTGTAACACAAAATACGAGAGCCAATGCTTCTTTCTCGATCTGTGAATAATTTCTTTGCGCAGACGAGAGCAATTTGGATGCAAAGGCAATAGGGCGATCGTGCGAACCATCTTTGTGCGCAAGCACAGCACCGATCCCGAAATCCGATGCATCCACCATCAACAAAAGGGGCTTCCGGGGATCGAATGGCGTAAGGCAAGTATTGGAAAGCAACGCCGATTTCAACTGGCGAAAGCTGCGTTCGCATTCCGTCGTCCAGATGAACGGAACACCTTTACGGCGTAAGCGATGAAGCGGAGCTGAAATGGAAGAGGCTTGGCGCACATAGCGATGATAATAATTAATGTTTCCCAGCACACCCTGTAGCTGCTTCAAATTCTGCGGCGAAGGCAAGTCTTGTACGGCACGGAGGTGCTCTGGCTGGGATGTATGCCTTGGGCATTGAGTACAAGTCCCAGATAGGGTAAGTAACGAGCAAAAAACACACATTTGTCCTTCCGTAAGCGAAGACCATTTCGTCGCAAGACCTGAAATAATGTTCTGAGATTGGCTAAATGTTCTTCTTCCGTCTTTCCGGAGATCACAATATCGTCCAGATAGTTTGCTGCTGTAGGAACCGACGCACAAACGGTTTGTAGATATTGCTGAAACAATGCAGGGGTGGATGCACACCCGAATGGCAGTCGTTTGAATCGGTACAAACCAAGATGCGTGTTAACCACCAAGACGCACTGGGATTCTTCGTCCACCGGTATTTGCAAGTACGCATCTGCTAGATACAACTTCGAAAAATATTTACCCGGGCACAGTTTGTCAAAAAGATCATCCGGGCGGGGTAAAGGAAAAGGTGCAGTCACTAGGTGGGGATTCACTGTGGCCTTGAAGTCCACACAAAGTCTCTATTTTCCGGAAGGTTTTGGCAAAATTACGAAGTCTGATGATCGGAGAGAAGCCTGCACACGTTCAATTACACCTTGTGATTCCAAATCGTGTAATGTTTTTGCGACCTTATCACGCAATGCATGAGGAACATGGCGCGCTCTGAAAAATTTCCGCTGCGCGTTTACTTTCAGTTCCAAATGTGCTTTATAGTTCTTATCGCAACCTAGGCCCAGTGCAAAAATGTCTGCAAATTCTTCACATAGACGAGAAACACTGGCTGAAGGCACAGTCTGATTCAGTGATAGGACCTGATTTACTATAGACAAGTTAAACAACTGAAATAAATCGAAACCAAACAAGTTCACTACAGCAGAAGAACGAAGGACGTAAAATGACACAAGTTTGGTTTGTCCCTTGTATGTTGCAAGAAGGCTGCACTGTCCTAACACAGGGATCGCTTGTCCTGAATAACTACGTAACTTAACATTCGCGGCATGCAACGGAGGTGTGCCCAGCTGTTTGTACGTGTCATGATTGATCAATGAAACAGCAGCTCCGGTATAGAGCTGGAATGGTATCACTTTGCCGTTAATGTCCAAGTCCACAAAACGTTTATTGTCCTGCTGACGAAAAGAGCGACTGTCTCATGCAACGTGAACTGACACTGGTACAGAATCACTTTCGACTTGACGGGATTTCCAGTTATGTCGACGCACACTATTTGTGGGACAAACACAGTCACTGTGAGAGAGAGTAGCACTGGGTGGAGTGGAATGAACTACATGAATTTCCATAGGCGAAGTTTCACGAGCCTGAGTATCCTTGGTTCGATTTCGGCGCGAAGCAAAGGGCCTGGAATGGTTGTGAATGTCTGATCTGAGCTTTTTCTGGCTAACACTTTGAACATCCTTTTTTATTACAGAAAAAGCAAATAGCTTGGCGTGATGGGGAATTCTCAGGCGAGTGTCTAGTAGCACACCACGGGCATGATTTCGCTGCATTTGCTTGTTGGCGCGGTACACGTGGCTGAGAGCCAGGCGGCTTTGGCGCGGCCGGGCGCGAGGACTGTTTACTGTTCCGTGCAGTTCGCCCAGTCGGCCGGTTAACGTGACCCCTAGTAAGGCCTTGCAAGGTTGCAAACGACTCCCTACTAGTCTGACTTGCCGTACGTTTTGTCGAAGGAACATATACCGTTTGGCAACTACATTGACTGATTCTTTGAAAAATTCGTCTAATGCAGACAAAATTTCGTCGTAGGACAGAGTTGCTACATCGCGTCGGGGAAATAATTTGATTGTCACACGGTACGTTTGGACGCCGATGGACGAAAGGAGATAAGGCTGCCGCTCATTACCTTGAATTCTGTAGGCGGCGAGATGGAATCCAAATTGGCGTGACCACTCCGTCCAGCTTTCCAGTGCAGCATCAAAAGGACGAAAAGTTGGTGCAACCACGTCTTGTGGCTGCGGTAGCGGTGAAGCGGCGGCTGCCGCATCGTTTTGTTTTGCATGTTAACCCTGGATGAGCTGTCCTAGGCCATCCAGTAAGGCCTGCGTCTGCTGGTTCTGTAAGCGATAAAATTCGGACAGTACATCTGGAGATGGTGGCGAAGCCATTTCACAAATGAATCAGGGCAGTATAGTTACGAACGTGATTTGGCCTCGTCGCCAAACTGTTGCGGATTGGCAAGACAGCCAACCCACTATGAGGCTGGCGTGAGGTCTGGAACAGGACAAGGAATAGAGACTAGCAAAAAGCATATGTATCTTCTGGAATACTTAACTTTAATCCTTAATTGGTGAACATCGCTCTTGATGGTACTTGTTTTACAGCATCAATAGTAACTGGTAATGGCGCCTTGCTAGGTCGTAGCAAATGACGTAGCTGAAGGCTATGCTAACTATCGTCTCGGCAAATGAGAGCGTAATTTGTGAGTGAACCATCGCTAGCAAAGTCGGCTGTACAACTGGGGCGAGTGCTAGGAAGACTCTCTAGACCTGCCGTGTGGCGGCGCTCGGTCTGTAATCACTGATAGTGGCAACACGCGAGTCCGACGTATACTAACGGACCACGGCCGATTTAAAGGCTACCACCTAGCAAGTGTGGTGTCTGGCGGTGACACCACATAAATAACTATAATTTTCATTTTAAATGAATGGTAAGTCACATTATCTATTCGTTTCAGTAATTTCACTACATTACCTTTACGCTTACAAGAGCTTCTTTTATCTGCGCTAGCATTTACAAAAATTAAGTTTTTCTCAGATATGTGAGTGGAATACTTACAGAGAAATGCACAGACTTCTACTAAGGAAAGACTACAGCCTCTCTCCTCTATCTTTCAACTTACATCGAAAAAGTCATGAAGTTAATTAAATTTTACACAGGTTCAATAGTAAGCAAATTTTCGTGGTGAAAGAATATCCGTGATATGATCCGTTAACGACATGGACATGCTCAAGTGAAGTGAAGTAGAACTACATGTCCCTTTCGATGAAGCGAGCCATGTGTCGCGTATAGACTGTGGAATCAGAATAAGCCAAAGAAAGGAATGTTTCAAGTACTGATGGAATGAGATTACCAGCAGCCTTAACATTAAAACTGGGAAGCTCGTAGAAGAGAAACTGAAGGCAATATACGATGAACAGTGCAAGAACGAAGCATCAGAGAAGGTAACATAGTCAGTTAAAATATTCTTTCCCGAATGAAGTAAACTAAAATCTAACATTGGTCTTAATCAAATGAAGAACTAACTAAAATCTAACATTGGTCTTAATCAAATGAAGAACTTCTAAACAGCGCGTCTGGGCTACAGACGTGTATGCAGGTGAATATTGGGCCATGGCAAAACAGGAAAAGATGACAACGGGTTCTTTGGAGGTTCGATGTTACTGCAGAAATACGAAAATGAAAGAGAAGGGTAAGATGTGCAGAGGTTTTACATACAATTGCCGAAGAAGGGGATGTTTGGAAAACACTATTTCGTTTCTTTCATGGATGGAATTGTGTGACATTGTAATGCGATCTTCTTGATTTTCGCCAGTGTGAGTGTAAATCATCTGAAGATGCATTTAATCGTACAGAAGTATGGAATAGGATATGACCTTATTATCAGGGTACTAAAGCCAAATCAGTGAAGAATGTGGGATAATATCTTAATCCGATTAACGGCACGATAACCGTGTGAGGGAGACAAGTATGGAGAAATGATATTGTCAGATACTAAAATGATACGCAAACCAAAGCCACAAACACGGTTGAAATGCGACCCGAAACAAAGAACGTCGAACTCCACAATGAGGGCCCCACAATCAAGCGGCTGCAGCTCGAGTCTCTGGCCCAGTGACAACCCGAGTTCGCGGCGGAAGATAAAGGCGACAACAGGTGACCATCGACGACGGTGGATTTCATACAACTAATCGTCGGAACACTTTCTTAATTAAAGGGTCACTTTTCCAATGAAAACGGCGAAATTTTCCACTGAAATAAATTATTTGGCAGATGGTCTGAGTGCCTGGAGACTACATTTTCCCTTCCGCGCGGGCGAGTGGAATAGTTCGGACCACTTCACACTGTGAGTGGCTAAAAGTCTAATAATCAGACCGAAAGAAAGTAAATGAAAAAAAACTCCCATATTGAATTTCGTCTCAAGGCACTTTCTAGTTCCTTGCGTCTACCACTGATAATCAACTACATTATTTCATTGAAAATGTTGGCAAGGGTAATGTGTTCCGGAGTAACCACAAGCGCCGAAGACGAAGAACGGAATATCAGATATGGCTGTAAGACAACGGCAGCCAATAGCCCACTGACAAGGATCGCGCCACGACAGGAACGGCTTCTGCAAGAAGAGAATGTAAGCTCAGCTCCAACCGCCCTCGGTCGCACAGTACCATAGTGCGTTTAAAATTAGTTCCGAGTTTTGACAATTGACTCAGCGGCAGTGATGTGGCGCTGTTGCCCGGGTAACACCAATGGCGAGTCAGCTTTCCCTACCACGCCGCCAGCAGTTCTGTTGGTAAAGCGCCCCTGTTCCCATGCCATGGGTAAACATTACGACGTGGTGTCGCGCATCAGAGGCACCTGCATATATTTCGTCTCGTTGGAAAGTGATATCTTCTGGCGTTGAAGTGCTCTGCAGTCATCAGGTATTGTGAACGAGTGTTTCGCGTTGGCGCTGCATAAATAACAACAGTGCAGTACGTCTGAAAACACAAGATTCACAATGAAATTGGACGTTCAGGAACACATCACTGGCTGTGCAAATAATGGCCGGCCGGCGTGGCCAAGCGGTTCTAGGCGCTTCAGTCTGGAACCGCGCGACCACTACTGTCGCAGGTTTGAATCCTGCATTGGGCATGGATGTGTGTGATGTCCTTAGGTTAGTTAGGTTTCAGTAGTTCTATGTTCTAGGGGACTGATGACCTCAAATGTTAAGCCCCCTAGCGCTCAGAACCATTTGAACCAATTTTTTTTTTTTTTTTTTTTTGCAAATAATGTTCTCCAGCAAAATATTCCTCGGAATTCGACAGTAATTACGGACATTGTGCAGTACCACTCTGCTGGTACATATAAAGCTACAACTGCGCGGTGAATGAAAGAGGATATTTGGTTCTGGGTACAAAGATAGGTTCCACTAGATAAAATTGATCGTAGCATGCATAAGGCGAAGTTAATAGAACGTGAAGTGCTGTACAAGCCAAAATCTCCACGGTATCAGGTCGACAAACTGGCTGATGCTAAAGGACTTACTTTAATCAGCCTTCGTCCGTATCACGCTAATTTAGTTCCGACTGAAAACACTCTCAGTGAAGCTAAAATGTTGAAAGAAGAAGCCACCGTAAATGTTACACCACAGAACAGGTTCAAAAATGGTTCAAATGGCTTTGAGTACTACGGGATTTAACACCTGAGGTCATCAGTCCCCTGGAACTTAGAACTACTTAAACCTAAGTAACCTAAGGACATCAGTCACATCCATGCCCGAGGTAGGATTCGAACCTGTGACCTTAGCAGTCGCGCGGTTCCGGACTGAAGTGACTAGAACCGCTCGGTCAGAACGGCCGGCACAGGGCAGGTCTCGAGTGGGCAGCCATACCGAGAAGGTAGTTGAGGAGAGAGGGATTCAAAAAGGACTGTGAGGAATTTTGAGTAATACTTAACTTCTCTTGTTGCCACGTTAAAACCTGCCTCTATTTCCAAAACACAGCATAGTTTACAAATATTCCTCTTGCTAACATTCAAGTGCAGTTGAAATTGTGATGGAATCATGAAGCAGTGTATTATTAATCTAGTAATGAGGGCTAGACAGGGCAACAACTTATGAAACAGCCCATTCTCAATACAAGACAAACGCGGAACTTCTTCACTTATATTGTCACAAAACCCACAGAAATTCTCGTTTCACCAGCTACCGATGGTTCTTAAAAATTAAATTATTGCACTGAAAAAAGTCTGTAGTTGTTTTACTGTCGCTGCTGATATGAAAGCTTCGTACATTAGTCATTCGGCAAAATATTCTTCTCTTGTTTGTTATCATTTGCCGAAATCTTGTTTCGATACTTCGAACGGTTCATGAGATACGTGGGATTTATGACTCTTTCTTACTGGCTTTCTGGCTGGCGTGTGCTTTCCTGACGGAGTGGCTTACATGCACTCCATTATATCAAGACTGCAGACAGATCCCTTCAGGTTTAAAGAATAACTAAATACGGTTTTTGCATTTCATATGCAACAACATATGACCTAACATGCACGATACGCAGATTCATAGCGGCCCTTATATGTTTCACTGCGAACTTTAAGAATATCTTGTAGTGGTTTACCTACGATGCAAATATCGTAATAGCTACGAGCATTAACGATATGTTACGCAGTTCTTCATGTAGCTGACGAATTAACCTGTAAGATGTGCGAGGGTCAGATGTTTTTATCTGATAGTTTCTTTACAATCGTTTGAGAGAGATTGCACATCGGCCAGCTTGCTGCTCATGCAGTCACCTGCTGACCAGTTCAGCTCACGCTCGCTACTGCGCTTCCCTCCACTCATTCTTCAGTGAACTGTCAAAAGTCGCAACTAATTTTAAACTCACTGTAGACCTACACAGTACTAAACTAGCGTTACGATAGCACTTAAATAGTGATCTACATCCATGGCTTGTATGGA
Source organism: Schistocerca americana (assembly GCF_021461395.2). NCBI lineage: Eukaryota > Metazoa > Arthropoda > Insecta > Orthoptera > Acrididae > Schistocerca > Schistocerca americana. The sequence goes on from NC_060123.1 coordinate 105,857,322, forward strand.
TGTAGTATATAGCGAATGACATCCGCTATTTGCATGTCGCCCATCGCTTGCGACACCGTTGTAAATTTAATGTTAAGTATTGTCAATCTTCATTATTGTGATAAAAACAATTAATGTGATTTGGTTCAATTGTTGCGTAGCTGCCCGAGAAAGCAGCATGCTTTAGGCGTCCTACAAGCGACGAGTGGGCAGGAGCCCACATAATATTCTTGCGAAAGTGGGATTTTCTGTTCTCGGGGCCGAACAGCAAAGGGATAAAAGCCTGTTGTTAAGTGGAGGTGGCGTAGTCATTTGAATGAGTGGCAATCATCCGACTGTCACGCCAGTTTTGTGTGGAACGTGTGTGACCATAGTCAGAGAAAGTCGGGTAAGGAGGCATTCTCACAACGAATATCAGCAGGAATCAGCTGATACGACGCGTCAGACAGCTAATAGCTCGAATGAAAGGGGACTGGGAATGTAATCGGGCTCCTGGACCAAAAATGACCTTCATCTTCGTTTCGCCTGCATGCAGCAAGAAGAAAATTACCTTTGCCGTTTGTTATTGACCCTGACCCTTAACTCATTAAGTAATTATGGCCCTCCTCTCAAATCTCACGCTCTCTGCCCCTTTCCCCCTCTCCAGCCAATAACAACCGGATAATGGGATCAGTCTGTTGCGAATATCGTAATGCATTCCTGGAATACACCCATCACGCTAATAAACTGCACAACAGGACATCACGTGCAACTGCACGCTCGGCGAAAGATCCGTACTTTATAGACTGGAAAGGTGCAAACTTATTGTCAATACAGAAGAAAGAAAATTGAAGTAGTCTAAAGACTTATAGGTCCATATCACCGACATCGTTTAGGAGTAGAATGATGGAACACGTGCAGCGTTCGAACATTAACGAATACCGCGAAGAAAACCATATATTAACATATTCACTGATTTAGAAAATCTGGTTCTCTTGAAAAATTACCGGCTTTACATTTATACGGAGTAATAGGTATTGGCAACAGGTCTCAGGTAGCTTCAGTAGCAGATTTCTATATGAATGTTTTTGACACCGTTCTTGGCAAGTGCCGTGTAATAAAATTCCGTGGGCGGTGGAGCACCAGTTGTGGGAATGGATTTTACGATTTCCTGTCAGAGGGATCAGAGCTTGTAGTAACTGACTCGAAGTAGTGCGAACAGAAGCACGAGCCTCCCCAAGGAACTGCGATAGGTTCTCTGTTGTTATTAAGCCATATAAACGATTTAGGCAACCATCTGAGCAGCTCTCTTCGGTTGTTTACTGTACATTAGCTCGTTTTCCGCATAGAAATATCATCATAAGATCAATAGGAATTTCGACATGATTTACACAAAAAAATCTGCATGGAGAGGGATGTTGTAATATTCGCTGAACAATAAAATCTCCACATGAGGTCTAAACTTTTCGTTAGATATAGCTTCATGGCAACTGATACAAATTTAAAGCTTGTAGATGCATCTACAATGAAGAACCAAAGAAACCAGTACAATATCCTAATATCGTGTAGGGGACCCGTGAGAACGCAGAAATGCCACAATACGACGTGGCATGGACTCGACTAATGTGTGAAGTAGTGCTGGAGGGAATTGACAGCATGAATTCTGCAGAGCTGTCCATAAATTCGTTAGAGTACGAGAGGATAGAGATTTGTCAACAGCACGTTGCATGGCATGACCGATATGATAAATAATGTTCATTTCCGAAGAATTTGGTGGCCCGAGGAAGTGTTTAAACTCAGAAGAGTTTTCCTGGAGCCACTCTGTAATAAATTCTGGATGTGTGGGATGTCGCATTGTCCTGCTGGAATTCCCAAGTCCGTCGGAATGCACAATGGACTTGAACGGATGCTTGTGATCATACAGGATGCTTACCTACGTGTTACCAGTCAGAGTCGTATCTAGATGCATAATGTGTGCCATATCACTCCAGCTGCACATGTCCCGCACCATTACAGAGGCTGCAAGCTTGACCAGTCCCTTTCTGACATGCAGGGTCCATGTATTTGTTAGGTTGTCACCATGCCCATACACGTCCATCCGCTCGATACAATTTGATACGAGACTCGTCCGACCATGAAACATGTTTCCTGTCGTCAAGAGTCCAATGTTGGTTGACGGGCCCAGGGGAGGCGTAAAGCCTTGTGTTGTGCAGTCATCAAGGGCACACGAGTGGACCTTCGGCTCCAAAAGCCCAAATCGATGATGTTTCGTTGAATGGTTCACACGCTGACACTTGCTGATGGCCCAGCATTCAAGTTTTCAGCAATTTGCGGAATGGCTGCACTTCCGTCACGATGAATCATTCTCTTCAGTCGTCGTTGGCCCCGTTCTCGCAGGATCTTTTTCCAGCCTCAGGGATGTCAGAGATTTGATGTTTTACCAGGATTCCCAGTATTTACGGTTCAGTCGGGAAATGGTAATACGGGAAGTCCCCACTTCATCGCTACTTCGGAGATGCTGTGTCCAATCGCTCGTGCTCCGACTGTACCACTACGTTCAAACTCACTTAAATCTTGCAAACCTGCGATTGTAGCAGTACGAACCGATATAACGACAGCGCCAGACACTTGTTGTCTTATATAGGGGTTGTCGACCGCAGCGCCGTATTCTGCCACTTAATTGCCTCTCTATTTGAATACGCGTGAGTATACCAGTTTCGTTGGTGCTTCAGCGTAAATAAATTGGGATTACAATTAAGAACGGCTTTAATTTAAACCATCACATAGACAATGTGGAGCTGACTGCGAACCAAAGTCTGCGTTTTATTATCATAACACTTGGAACGTGAAACAAATCTACTAAATATACTGCCACCACTACGCTTGTCTATTCGCTTCTTTAGTATTGCTGCTCGATGTGGGATTCGTACCAGCGAGGATTGACGAAGGACATTGAAAGTGTTCGGAAAAGTTCTTCTCGTTTGTATTATCGCAAGGTAGGAGAGAGTATGTCACGGTTGTAGTAAGTGAGTTGAAGTGGCTGTAAATGAAACAAGGGTGTATCTCGTTTGGGCGAAACTTTTAACGAAACTTGAGTCACCAACATTCTCTTTCGCATGCGAAAATGTTTTTACAACTCCCATCGACATGGGCAGAAACTAAAATCGTTATAAAATGGAAGAATTCTCAGCTCGTACGATCTCACCGTGGTAAATTACAACTTGGGATCATTATTTTCCCGCTAGAAGTCACAGAATTTATGGATAGGCCCTATACGACCAACGAACGCCCAACGAAGAACCAGTTACCCCGAATTAAACTCAAAAGTAATAATGGAGGAGGGAGGCACGGACGAGAATGTGTACCCGTGCATGCAGATGAAGTAGAAGATGAGGATATTAACTGCTACGGCAGTAGTTGCATAAACTGAGAGTGAACGTTAGATGTAAATAACGGAAGTAGCTGTCTTTTCACTCAAGGCAGTATGAGATCGAAGTTTCATCGTAATGAAACCGGTCGTAGGAGTGAGGTACTTCGGGTCTTGTATTAAATATTAGAGTTGTCAGTCTGCACTTTCATTATTTTAATGTTTCCTGTGGAACACGCATTACCATGAACGCAGTAGCCAAAATAAAATATATTTGACGCCCATCATTATAAGATGTTAGCCACCAATTGTCAGTAGCATGAAGTTTTCACTTTCTCCTCAAGACAACATATACAATATGTAAAATTAAGGAACAAGATAGACACAACGTTTTCTTGCGCTCCCGCACGCTTGTTCAAACCTCAATTTCCTTTTTTAATAAGAAGAGGCAAATATGTATATCAAAAGATGGTTCAAATGCCTCTGAGCACTATGGGACTTAACATCTATGGTCATCAGTCCCCTAGAACTTAGAACTACTTAAACCTAACTAACCTAAGGACATCACACAACACCCAGCCATCACGAGGCAGAGAAAATCCCTGACCCCGCGGGGAATCGAACCCGGGAACCAGGGCGTGGGAAGCGAGTACGCTACCGGACGACCACGAGCTGCGGGCAATATACCAAAAGAGTGTGTGGAAAGCACGTTTTTGTCTCCGCAGTTGGTACCCACCTGCAGACTGGTCTTGAGCACCGAGGGGAGCAGAACATGCAGAAACTTAATTTTGGTGCACAGCAATTGCACAGCTACATCTTATTAAAATTAATGTAACTGATTTATGACGAAAAATGTAGATTCTTTCGTTCCATTTTATGATAAGGAGTAGAACATGAATCTGACGACAGTCCATTCACTAGATTCCGAGAAACTCGAACGTTTGGTTGTTTTGACTTCTATTGAAAACGGAAGTTACAAACTTGAAGTTTTAGTATCGTGCACAGTTAAGTATAAAATCATAATCTTGATATTACTATTTATCTTCACTATTTTCTACGTTATTGGTATAATGCTAAATTTGATGGAAAAACAGCAAACTCTAAACAGTAAGACCAGTATATTTCTATTGTATATTGTCAAACCACAATTGATGAATGATTTTTATATTTTATTAATAGGATTAAGTAGGAATAATTAATATTTGTCATTTTGGAAATAACTGGGGTAGCAGGGAATGTCTGCACCAAAGTATTATTGGCGGGAGAGACCGCACATTGATATAATTTTAAAAAAGGCGCGAGAGACCGCGTATGGATTCATTTTAAGAAAAGAGCGGGGAAGACCGCGGATTGATACATTTTGTATTGGTACCAGCGATTGTCGGCACTAGAAAGCATTGTTGGCGGGAGAGACCGCACTTTAGCGTTCGTAGGAAGTCAGTAGTAAGCGAGATGCGAAGCGGGTCGGTAGCAGGTCTGAAGCGTGAGGTTGTGAGAAGCGGTGTGCCAGCCAGCCACCAGCTATGTTTACAAGAGATTATAAACGGATGTACAGTGACATCAGCTAAATATTATCATAAGAGAAACTAACATTATTGAATAATATTTTTTAGAAACTCAAGACTACTGAAGGCTACGATGCCAGTTGTAAGATTATTGTAAAAAGTGAATCCCATTTGAACGTTTTTAAAATCATTTCAGTAACAACAAAATATTTGAAGAATCGTTTTCAGAATATAATTAATTTTTGCCAGCAATATTGCATTAATGATTATATTCCATTCCAAAAACCATCAACGTAAAACTTGGCAAAATTTTATTGTTGGCAAGAAAACGTTCAACTATGAATTACTTAACTTCAGTCAAATTAATTAAAGAATAATGTCAGCTTTGCTATTAAAAAATAACGTCAGCTTCGGTAATAAATACAGCCACTTATTACGATAACCCGCCAGCAGCTTATAGAGTATAGAGTGATTTCCCTAAATCGCTCCAGGCAAATGCCGGGATGGTTCCTTTCAAAGGGCACGGCCGACTTCCTTCCCTGTCCTTCCCTAATCCAATGTGACCGATGACCTCGCTGTCTGGTCTCCTTCCCCCAAACAACCAACCAACCTTACAGAGTATAGCAAAACAGAGTAAGTATATTCATGTCGCAGTTCGATGTAGCAGTCAGATGGCGATCCAGTAACAGTAAAGAAGATCAGGAACAGTTTTGGGTTATTGCAGGTAACGACTGAGGGCCACGACGACGACACACTCTATGTTTCGTCGAAATAATCAGCAAATCACTTTTAATAAGCAGCATTTAAATTTGTATGCGAAGATTGCACTTATTATTATTGAGAAAGATAATTAATTTCTAAGGGAAGATTTCATTTGTTATTACTAAGCAAGAGGTAGAAATCCTAAGAGAAGGTTTCATAGGTTATTGTAGAAGGGAAGGTTGCTTAGCAAACGAGATATAGAGGAGGCGGGAAGGTTTCAACAGCATAATCAACAGTTGGTTCGACACTATAAATACAGTGCCTCAAGACAATTTTCGGACTTACCATCAGTCGCCGGTCGGAAGAGAACAAGATTAACCAATACTAAAGGATGCGAAAACTATAGAGTTTTTAGCAGAGAAGCGGTGACAGCACAATGGGTCGGTCAGGAATTGGAGGAGCTTACGGGCTGTTAATGGCGAGGTTATCATGGGTTAGGAGTGCTCAGTGATTTCCAACGTGAAACCATTATTGGGTGTGACTAGAGCAACAAAGCCACCAGGGCCATTTCATTCTCATAAAGATGTCCAAGTCGACTGTTGGTGGTGTGACTGTGAAATGGGAACCCGAATGAACAACCACAGCAAAACTAATACCAAGACCAGACAAATCTGGTATTAACGGACAGGGACCGTCGAGAATAGCGGAATGTAGTTGTAAAATACCGCATGAAATCAACAAATGGAATACCCCGAGTTCCGAGCTATTACCGGTACTACAGGTGTGACAATGACTGTGTTGAGTTATGAACAGTGTGGTACATCGCTCGAACTGCTCCTCAAAAGCCACAGAGCTCTGCAGTCAGTGTCAAGCGACACTTCAGGCTGTGTAAAAAGCTACTCCACGCGACAACGGATCACTGGATACGAGTTGATTTGGAGTTACTATTCACGCTATCCCTTCATCGATTCGATCGAAGGCTTTTCGGTAGGGCACATACCTGTTGGATATTACGTGTTATCGTCTGTAGCGCTCTCTGAGACGCTGGGTTTCTGGCACTAGGCGATATCGATTCTTACTTCCGTCATTGATCGTTGTCGCTGTGCCTTGTTCTCTTTGCGCATTGGGGGCTGGATTTTATAGTGGCGCGCGTGCACGAGTCGAGGAGAGTGGGTCTGTGCATGAGCCGAGTCAGTCTGTGACTTGACGTGCTTTCGTTGTTGGGTGTTGTGGGGAGTTGGCGACACCATGTCACTTGGCACGGCCGTATGCCGTGACGACCCGTTGAGTTGGACCAAAGAAGAAGCATGGGCCGCTGCCGGAAAGTATTACAGTTGTATTGACACGGCTGGCCAGTGGCGACCTGGATTTGCTAATACCTCGAGAGCTATGTGGATGGATGGCGTTTGAATTTCACATGAAGAAGAAAAGAATTGAAACTTCAAGAAAAGAATTATTTGCCAAGCTTTCGTGGTGGGTTTCTCCTTCTATATATTGTGATTATTATTGTGAACTCAAAGACTGTTGACTGTTGTAGTTGCTCGTGCTAGTGCGCAGCAAAAGATTCACTGCAGTGATGGCGAGGTGAGTTATCTTCTGGAACGGACATGAAATTATGTTACTAAAGAGGCTAGAAATAGCGCCTCGCATTTGTAAGTTTGGATTTGGTGCTTAGCGGCACGCTGAAGGTGGCTGCTTCACTTGAACGTCATTTCTTAATTTAGTTATAGATTTAGAATTTTCTGGTTTTACGAATTAGTGGTAGCTACTGTTTCTAGCCGGCCGGAGTGGCCGTGCGGTTCTAGGCGCTACAGTCCGGAGCCGAGCGACAGCTACGGTCGCAGGTTCGAATCCTGCCTCGGGCATGGATGTGTGTGATGTCCTTAGGTTAGTTAGGTTTAATTAGTTCTAAGTTCTAGGCGACTGATGACCTCAGAAGTTAAGTCGCATAGTGCTCACAGCCATTTAAACCATTTTACTGTTTCTAAATAATCTCTTGTGTATATGGATTGTCACGTAAGGTACTTGGTATCTAGATATTTTGTTGGATCAAAGGAAACTAAGTTCCTTAATTCTGCTCGTGGGTTAACTTGTATTATGGTTATATCAAGGTATTGATTTTCTATGTATATATTTGTGTAGCTTGTATATACTACAGCGTGTCTGCCGCTCATGTTTTCCAGTTTTCAGAAACTGTATAGTGGTCGACGCGAGCAGACCTTGCCCTGCGACCTTGCAGTGTCACGGAAATATCAGGATTTGAACTCAGGGCAGTCTGGACACAGTTAATGCGCCATTTCTGTATTCCATTCAACGAGAGGTTTGTTTTAGGCAGAAGATTTTCTACTGCCCGAAGTTGAATATAAATTTACCCTTTGGACTGTGTTTGTGAAATCGTAACAGATTAACTTTAGCTCGCATCCATCTCATGTTCATCAAATTGACTTTTTGTCTTAAGCTTTCATAAGTGTAAAACTGAGTGATAATAAAAGAAATCAGTAAATTTATGAACATAAACGCACACAAAGGGCAAATTGTACCCTGGTTGTGCCTATCCCTAAGTTGCATATTTAGAGAAATTTAAGATTTGGTCATACTGAAATATGGCTGTGGCAAGACTGAAATACCTCCTGTTTGCAAGTTAATTTAAGATACTGCTTCCATTAGGTCGAAAAGTTGCATTCCTGTATAACATTTTTAAATAACTATATATTTGAAGCTGTTTCTGTGTTCTACAGTTCTTTACACTCATTTTGTGCATTTTTAGATACTAATTGTGGATAGGGCCTTGATATGCAAACGATTTTAATTCATTATTACTGCTGATGAATTCTTGTGTATGTGTAATCAATAAAGAAGTGTTGCAACTACAAACTGAGTGTGTTACTGGTTTACAAAAAAAAAATGGCTCTGAGCACTATGGGACTCAACTGCTGAGGTCATTAGTCCCCTAGAACTTAGAACTAGTTAAACCTAACTAACCTAAGGACATCACAAACATCCATGCCCGAGGCAGGATTCGAACCTGCGACCGTAGCGGTCTTGCGGTTCCAGACTGCAGCGCCTTTAACCGCACGGCCACTTCGGCCGGCCTTACTGGTTTACAAGTTTGGAGTTTGTAACCGCCATACCACTCACTTCCGAGATCAGAGTGAATGGAGTTACCGTATGGGTGTGGGTTTCTTGTTAAGGTATAATCCTTTCACTGCGCTTGAGAAAACGGTAAATTGGAAGAGATGTAAACACATTTTACAGTAATCTATACTGCGTGCGCCAGAGGAACTTTTCGTAGATGATGACTGTGTCAGCATGTCAGGATAAGCAGCGTGTGTGAAGCAGTGGTTTGCGGACACACGTGTTTATGAAATGTCCCGATCTTAACGCAGCAGAACACCTTTGCGATGGGTTAGAACGTCGACGTTGCTCCAGACTGAAGCGTCCAGCGTCAGTACCTTCTTTTGTTTCAGCTCTTTAGCAATTCTCCACAATACGGTACCTCTTCGAAAGTGTCCCCACTAATGTTCATGCTACATAAATGTCAAAAACCACTGAGACGTGCGGCTATTCTCTCTCGCACCTACACCCTGTCTCTATCAAACGCATTTCGCATAATTAGTTTACAGTGATTACGTAATAGTGGAAGTGAACATACACAATGAAAAAATATGAAAGATCATGTTAGTTAAAGTGCTTACAGTGTCACGTACAGTGCAGCAGTGCCGCAAGTACTACCCATAAAAACCGAAAACCCTGAAAATCTTCCAGTATGATCTATTTGGCCACCCTGCTGACGGTGACACAGTTTTCAGCACTCTTGCACTAACTATGAAACGCAAGGTACCAGAGGCAAAACAAAGAGTTTAAATCGTTGAACCGAACGCAGTGGTCTCATATTCAATTGCAAAGCCGACACATACGGCCGGTGGCCGCTAACAAATGGCGGTGCAGGCGATCGGAAGTAGGAGCGTTATCGGCGGGCCAAGCGGGCGCGCGTGCGTGACGCAGCGCGGCCGGCGCTTGTCCGCGAGCCCGCGCTGTGTAATCCCGACACATTAGCCCCGCCGCTTATCGCATCTGCGGCAGCGGCGCGCCGTTGCGCGAGGACGGCCGGCGAGCCGCGCCCGCACCCGCCCTGATTTACACACCTGCGGTGGCGCCGACCCGCGGCCCGCTGTACTCTACCTGCTACCCCCACCACTCCTCTGGAAAGCTTTTGTTGCCGTCGCACCTGCGCCACTCTGCGCGCACGATTTAAGAGGTCAGTTTAGCGTGACACGAACAGTTCCCCACTTTTTTTTTGTCAGCCGAAAAAATAAACACAGAAATGACGACTGCTTGTTACCATTATCGAATTTCTGCGGTCGGATTTACTGCACGTGCGTACAGCCAGACCAATTTTTACAGCGTGCTATGAAAATTAACTTTATCGTCACTCAATCTCCGTATTTGTTTTTATGTCTGGTTGTAGCCATCGAGAAAAATAGGGCCCCATCGGTTATGTACTCTTCCGTAAATTGATCCTCTACTTCGATATGAGGATATCGCATGAAAATAAAAAATGAACGTGGAATACATTTATTGTCATTACCATTTAGCACTTATGTAATCAATAATATCTGTGTGGTGGACAACTGGAGTCCATCAATATGATTCTGAATGAAAAAAAATATGTTTTACTTACAAGAAATTGAACTGAGGTATAAGGATATTACGATTAATATACTGGTTTCACCAAATGTCTCCGCTGTGTCTTAGGATGTCGTATGCTACTTGTAGCACCGAAAATGCAGATAAAATATCTTATGTACTATCCAAAAATTTTCGCCGTTTAGTATTTCTTGATAACTTGTATTGTACTTCTGATTCTGAGGCTGTAAGCTGTATTAAAGGAATTATATTTAATAAGTAATCGATGTAATAGTGTATTTATTTCTGACTGTATTCAGAGGGGTCCTAAAATAGTATCCACTGTTTAAAAGTCAATAAATTGCAAACTAATTGACGAAGTTGTCTCATTTTTCGTGAAAGTGTAGTTTAAAGTCCAACTTAAAGATATCACTGTAGGCGTTGGAAATGATCACCATTAACATCCACACACAAACGATGCCTCCGAACTGCAGCACGAACCACAGACTGCAACGTGTTCAGTTGGATATTTGCACAAGAATGTACTATGGATTCTCGAAGTTCATCCAATGTGCGTGGCTTTCGTCGATAAACGACGTACTTTATTGTTCCCCACATGTAAAAGTCCATAGGACTAGGTCTGGGGAACGTGGTGGATACTCCACAGCACCTCTACGGCCTATCCATTTCCTGGTAGATTTTCGTAAAGATACGCCCTAACGCGAATTTGGTAGGGGGCTGGGGCACCATCTTGTTGAAAGGAAACTCTTCCGTCTCCATACAAGTCTCTGATGCCAGGTAAAATGGATGTCTCAAGCTTCTGAAGGTACGCCTCACCGGTAACTGTGCCTCAAAGAATAATGGCCCAATGAAGCCCCAGTAAGACAACCCACATCACACATTTACTTCTGGCAAATTTACCGGTTTGTCTACATGGACGTTCGGATTTTCGGCGGCTCAGTAGATGCAATTGAGGCGATTTACTGTACCATTGACTTTGAACTCTGCCTCATCTGACCACACAATCATCCCTGCAAACTCTTCATCGTTGCGCACCATGTTAGTAAACCACTCGCAGTATTCCATTCTACGATCTGGGTCGTCCCGTTCATTGCGTGTAGCAATTGTATGATGTAGCACTTCCACTTTGCTGTCTTCAAAATTCGCCGAACACTTGAGACTGACTCAGGCTTCACGGGCACCCTGTATCACAGACCTCTGTGGTGAGCGAGTGATGCGTTGTAACACACGACGGGAGTTACCTGGACTTGTTACTGTTACAGGCCGTCCTGATCGTTGTTTGTGTACATCTTTAACACACCTTCGGCTTTACATTTGTCTCGAACGCGGCGAATCGTTAAACGTGTCGGTGGTTCTGTTTGATATTCATTTCGCCATTGCCGTTGAACATCATTAATGTTTTCACACTTAAAATACGACTTCAAAAGTGACTTCCTTTCATCGAATGTAAGCCTTGCGCCAGCCATGTTTACTCGAGTAACTGGGTGCGACGAAGAACAAAACACTATCTGGCGACTGTCATCTGACAAAACAAAACAGCGCAACAGAACGCTTGTGTGGCAATTCCCGGAACTACAAACTATTACCCTACCAAAGATGAGACAACTCCGTCAATTAGTTTCCCAGTTATGGACTTTATAACAGTGGATACATTTTTTAGGACAGCTCTATATAATTGATTGTAATTATAATGAAAATGTTGTAAATCGCAGGATAATAGCTAAGGGAACCTTATTTAAGTGTATCAATAGCAACGACAAAATGACAGTATGTGTGCCGTTGTTTATCCTTGTGTATGGAGACACGCTGTTGCGTTGCGAGCAGAGAGGAAGCAGAGGAGCTTGAGTGATGAAAGAGTGCGGAAGTGTTTGTTGGGCGCTCCCGCTGACCCGGTGTGCAGCAATGCTCGCGCCAGTGTAGACGCTCCTGATTTTTAAACCCGCGAGCATTGGGAGCACGGTAGGAGTGGACAGGCGGAGGAGGCTGCGATTCTAACTACCGCCTATCCCGTAGGTATCCGTGGCTCAGGAGACGAGTCTCAAACAGCAACAGAAACAGCAACGGCTGCTCAGCATTGTCGTCGGCTACATTCACGGTCGTCCGAACAGCTACCACATCGTATGACCGTTAACTGACAGATATAGGAATATAGAGACTTTACCCAGTTACATTTATTTCACAAAGTGTGTCTAACTTCAATAATAACTTGCAATAGTTAAAACTTATAGGGCCCTGTTTTGTCATTGTCCTTAGACATTGTTACCAGGCAGGGTCTCTTTTCGTCTCCATAAAATCACCGAGTGTCGTAAGAATATGAAAACTGATTAACTATTCACAGCCAGTTTTGTGTGTTCAGTCTAAATATTTTGCCTCAGTAACTGTTCATTCTTGTATTGCGTAGCAGAGGCTAAATTAATTCGTAAATTTTAGTGTTAACTCCATTTACTTAAAGTAGCGTAAAATTTCAACGGCAAAATTAATAACTAAAAGTACACCACAAATTAAGAGTGCGCAATTTCACTTATTCTCTATTTAGCCTTGCGAGTGAATTCTGCTGGCTTGGTATGTATTTATTGTTGTTATTTTAAAAGTAAAATCAATTGGTCGTATGCTTAAAGCGAATTCAATACAATCTTTCAATAATCAAAAGTAAATTGCTTGTATTTATCTAAACTTTACATTACGCTACACTGAGGTTACTGAATGTCATTTTCTGACATCCCGAAGTTTACGCTAGTTATTTATTTAAACAGTAAATCCATTTAACTTTGCTTTCAAAATTCAGTACTTCAGAATAAGTAACTGCAGACTCAGTGCTTTCTGATTCATTTATTTTTTGGTGAACTGTTGTGTTGTGGAAGGGCGTGTCAGACTTCTGTTGCATTGCCAGTGATTATGTGCTTGAATTTCTTTGCAACTGCCTTTCTTAACATTTTGGAGATTCATGCCCTAGCTGTTTGGCGACTGTTTAATTATACAATTTTTTTAGGAAGTCAGTCATCTGTACTGAACATGCACATTGGAAAGAACTACAGGCGCCAAAAGAAATATTGAGGAGTTCTTTAATACGGGCTTTCTGTCGTGCTGTGCTTCTGAAGCACGTCTTGGAGGGAGAATAATGTATACAAAGTCCCTTCGACGAAGAGATAGGAGACCGAGCGTGAGGTGAGCCTGTACATGGGCAGCAACTGAAGTTCTAGTCGCTACTGTTCATGAAAGACTCCACCCTCCAGTATAGTATTCATTTATTCTTCTCTGCTGTCAGATATCCACCTAAATATCTCTACTGCCTTAGAAAGACTCTTCTATGTTTAATACCCATCGTTTCTTAAGCCTTCTGCTTGTTGATCTTCCTCTTGTCGTTCTCTCGAGTTTCTTCTTCACAATAGTTGGGCGTGGTAAACTTTGTACAAGCCAAGCCCACCAAATTGGCGCATTCTTAACTTCTACTTTTATTTCTAGCTTCCTGACCACATGCCCCACTTTTTTTTCTTTCTGTCTGCGCCTCCACTTCCCGTTTTCATATACTGATCCATTAATTTTTCACAACCTTTTTTTCTCCCATCTACAGCTGGCTATTGACCCATTCTGTAGTACAAAACACTGTTTTTAAAGCAATAGAGTGTCATCTACTAGCAGCAATTCATAGTTCTGTTTATTTGGGCAGTAGATTGTATTCTGTTATCGAAGTTCCTCAACTTTAAGTTTTCTCCACTTTTTAAATATTCTATATGTATGTTTTTGTCTCAGACATTCCTCCTTCTGCATTTGACAGCATCATGTATTTCTTTGTCGCTTCATAACTTTTTGTATCATGTTCCCAGTAGTTTTATAATTCATGGATTTGTCAGTGTAGTCTGTCTTCTGTTTTTCGTCTTTATTTCTGTACCAACTACACAAATTGTTGCATGCTAATATGTTGCATTAATATGGAACCTTCTGGATGGTTAGTCTTTACTTCTATGATTACTTCGGTTCACAGAAAATTCAAAGTATTAATGAGAACACATGTTCTGGTTACCACACTATGGTTGATTACAAAATTTTCTGATTATAAAATTTCCTTCACCTCACTAAAAGTTACTGTCAACGTCATCCTTGCGAGTTAGTCAATTTTTCTCTTTAGTAGGGTCTTTTTCACCAGAAGATCCAAATTACCTTATTTGCAGAACAGCCGTCTCTCTTTAATGGAGTTCTTAAATGATTACGTTCACCCTCCTATTCGTTATAACTGTCACAGAACTGGGACAGAAGATTCGGCTATCGCATGGTGTTTGAACTGAAATCGGATAACATTTTTACGCTGCAAAGGACCTACACCTGGGGCTTGCCACAGCAGAAGTATATAAAGTCTTTTGGACGTGGAGCCAGATACACACAAGGAGTACGAAAACGAGGCATTACCAATCTACTTAAGGAACACGACAGGAATCGTCGTCAGCGGAACACGGACAAATTGGCACTGGGATCGCGGAACCATCAAATTCGTATCTCCGATATTACCGTTTAAACAAGATCCTGTCATGACTATGCCAGAATCTACAGCGGGGCGACATAAATTGAAAAACACAAAAACTACTCTAACTAATAAGAAGAATTGTTGAAATTCGACAAGTTGTTTGCCTTAGTGCTAAAGAAAGTATATAAAGCCAGCTCTGCCCCAGTACGTGCTTCATAACATGTGACGGCGTGACTACTCATCATACACAACGGTATGATGATATTATGAAACAACCGTATTATGGTTACGTATCAAAAGTTCAACTTGTTGAGTTTCTTAAAGTATGAAAGAGCTATCCGAGTCTTCATGGCCTCTGATGAAGCCTCCGACCTTGAAAGACGAAAAATTAGCCACAGAAGTATTCTTTGGACCACTGCCTAAGGCTCAAATAAAAAGTTCCTGTCGGCTTCAAAATAGTCGTAATTTTTCTATGCGCCAAGCCACAATCGAGACGACCGTTGAACAGAAGTATTCCCTGGCAGTTTCCATCAAAGATGTGGCGTGAGAGCCCTAAATACAGCTGTCTGCTGCAGCTTGCTACATTTTTTTCAATATTTGCCGACCTTCGAAAGCTGACTCACTCCAGGTGCCCTAAAAAAAAAAGAAAAAAAGTTGGTTTTGTAAATCGACATCTGTGTTTCCATCGCCACAGTGGAGGTGACGACTTCTTGCCTCAGTCCTGCAAGACAGAAGTGTAAAAGGGGCGAATCCGGTTTGAGTCTCCCTCTTCCCACTCATATTCTCGTTAGTTCTCGCAGCACGTTCTGTGGAGGTGATTTCACAACTTTCAGATGGAGGGAGACACTTCCGTTAAATGTGAAGTAAGCGCAGTATTGAACGCCAACACTTGGTGTTCAAGTGGGAGATTTAAATTGGAATGGTTCCCGATTTATCACGCACGTGCTCTGCTTACAGCTGCACCATGGTGTGAGCGCCAGTGTTTGGCAATCCATTCCTAGGCCTTACCGACGGCATCATCATTTCTCTGTGGAAAACTGTAACGGGATCCGTGAATGGCTGATAGAGGAGTGCAAAAGTAAATCTGATAAAGACATGTTGAAGATACTAAACAACTAAGTTTAATTGCTTTACTTTGCTATTGGTTGTAAACGGTACGCACCACACACAAAAACCATCTTCCATCAGCCTCATGAAAAAAATGACCGTTCAAACCTAGTTGACGAAATCTGAATGTATTCAGTGGCAGGAGAGAGTGCTTAAGCATTTTCATGAATCCTATTTCGTGCCCTCCTATGGCGTCATTACGGAAGAGGGTGCCGACAATATTAAAATGTTTGTAAATAAACGGCGTAGGATCCTTCTATTCCTGCTACAATATTCTCGGTGTCACGCATGCATCGTAGAACACTCTTCTGAAAATGTTCTGTTTGAAGCGTCGCTGCGTCCGAGGGCGACGTCGCAGGGCTCCACGCCCTTGCTCCATTACAGAGGATGGTAGTTCAATATTTAATCTCTCAAAGGTATCCACTCTTCTTCTACAGTATTTTCCACCGTCCTTGTCAATCGTTGCATAATGCTCTCTATGAAAATCTCTACAACCTCTGGTTCTTTCAGTTTATCCAGGTCCTATCTCCTTAAGTTCCCGCCCTTTTCCAGTTTCTTCAGTTTTAATCTACAGTTCATAACCAATAGATTGTGGTCAGAGTCCAAATCTGCTCCTGGAAATGTCCTACAATTTAAAACCTGGTTCCTAAATCTCTTTCTTACCATTATATATTATGCGAGTATCTGAAACCTTCCAGTGTCTCTATGCCTCTTCCACGCACACATCCTTCTTTCATGATTCTTAAACAAAGTGTTAGCTCTGATTAAGTTATGTTGTGTGCAAATTTCTACCAGGCGTCTTCCTCTTTCATTCATTACCCCCATCCATATTCACCTACTACTTTTCCTTCTCTTCCTTTTCCTACTATCGAATTCCACTCCCCCCATGACTATTAAATTTTCACCTCCTTCACTATTTGAAGAATTTCTATTATCTCATCACACATTTCTTAAAGCTCTTTGTCATCTACGGAGCTAGTTGGCATGTAAACTTGTACTACTATTGCGGCGTGGGCTTCGTCTCTATCTTGGCTACAATAATGCGTTCGCCATGCTGTTCGTAGTGGCTTACCAGAAGTCCTATTTTGTATTCATTATTAAACCTTCTGCAGCATTACCCTCATTTGCTTTTTTATTTATAACCCTGTATTCACATGACTAGTAGTCTTGTTCCTCCTGCCATCGAACGTCTCTAATTCCCACTATATCTAACATCATACATTTCCCATTTCAAATTTTCTAACCTACCTGCCCGATTAGAGGATTTGACATTACACGATCCAATCCGTGGAATGTTAGTTTTGTTTCTCCTGATAACGATATCCTCTTGGGTAGTTCCTGCACGGAGATCTGGATGCTGGACTATTTTACCTCCGGAATATACAGTAAAGCTGTATGCCCTCAGTAAAAATTACGGCTGTAGTTCCCAGTTGTTTTCAGCCGTTCGCAGTTCAAGCACAGCAAGGCCGTTTGGATTCAAATGTTTCAAATGGCTCTGAGCACTATGGGACTTAACATCTGAGGTCATCAGCACGGTAGAAATTAGAACTACTTAAACCTAACTAACCTAAGGACATCACACACATCCATGCCCAAGGCAGAATTGGAACCTGCGACCGTAGCAGTCGAGGGGTTCCATATTGAGGCCCGTAGAACCGCTCGGCCACTCCGGCCGGCAAGACCGTTTTGTTTAATGCTACAAGGCCAGTCAATCATCAACACAGTTACCCCAGCCACTACCGAAAAAGCTGCTACCGCTCTTGAGGAACCACACGTTTTTTCTGGCCCCTCAACACATATACCTCCGTTGTGGTGGCACCTAGGGTACGGCTATCTGTATCACTGAGGCACGGAAGCCTCCCCACTCAACGCAAGGTCCATGGTTCCTTTGTATCAAATAGACTCCAGTTGAGCATTGGTGTGAGGCTTGGTCGGGTGTTAATGGGGTCATCATTCATAAAGTATGGCTATCACATTTTCTCTCTGCCAGCGGTATTACAGGCGCTTCTGTTGTATAGCCTGGCGGTGATTCTGGTTGCTTCAGCACAGGACGGGCATAGTTTCTCGACAAATAAGACCTTACCGGCGCCTGCCTGCCTCACTTCTCAAATGTTTCCTGTGTCTATTTGCAGTAAGCTCTCCTGTTTACTCGGCCTTTGATTTTAACGGCCAGGAAAAGACGGTCACTTGTGCAACATGCCTCCCCTTTCTGGAAGATCCAGTCGACTGGGCAGTAGACTGGAAATACTTTTGAAATTTATTTGATAACTCATTTTAATGATACAGTTTACACGAGTGGAAGAGCTAGGTCTTTCCAATTCCTAGTTCAATTTCACTTCACCAAAGACTCCCAAAAAATCCGCAGTAACATTGATAAACACAAAACTATCACCTAATCACAATGTAAAGCGAAATACAGTTTTAAACCATTACAAGGCTACACCTTCTCAATTTTTTCGGCAGGTACAAGACGGCTGACTAAAGTAATTTTAGGGAAACCTTCACAACAACAATCACGACCTCCTTAATTAATACAGACGGCATAAAACTCATAACCTATAAATATCCTAGTACACATGTTCGGAAAATACTACAACAGAAATGAGTGGCACTAATCTGTAAAAAATTTTTACATGCACTTATCGATTAACGAGAACTCAATGTAAATGATCTATCATTTAACTGAACGCCGAATAAATACAGCACACCATCATAAGTGGAGCCACTGTGCCCATAAGCATTTCAGACCATCAATATATATTTAGATAACAGGACCAAATGCTTTCTGAATAACAACCAAAGCATTTTTGAACAACAGGCAGCGCCAATGAGCACCTCCACGCACCTGACGAGGCACACCTTAGTCTGTAACCCCCGACAAATAGCAAGCGGCGACCTTGAGGGAGCCAGGTGACACAAGTGGAACAGTCAACCTTAACACTTCGTTTACTCGAGGCTAACTGCGGCTGTTGATGATACGTTACGTACCAAGGAGACAAGAACACCATGGCGTGGAGGAAATGGTGCGCTACGGCAAAGAGGCGCTATCGATGGTCCTTCTGTTGCCATGCCCCCAGGCAGTTTCGTTTAGGCGACGGATTCTAATAAGTCGCAACAGTAACTACTTTTTGAGCCAACACTATTAAAAATGTATGCATATATAGCAGATTAAACCCCAACGTTTATTGCTTGTATCTTAACAACTAACAACTTGTTGAAGTGCACCTCAGTCTGCAGTTTTCGTACAGGAAGTTTTGCCCTTTAAACGGACCTAGGCTGAGCAAAGAAGAGTCAGAATCAACAGTCTTCCGGAGTTTGAAACGCTTAATTCAATGACCTTGTGGTGTCGACCATAAAGATATTGCTGCACATGTTGGAGGATTTGTTGTGCACTAATAAGTCCGTTTTGCTTTGGTTTAGCTCGTCAAGGTAGGTAAGGAGTAGAAGTTCTCGAATATTATTTAGGTAAGTCAGATACAGGGCAGGTACTACATCCAGAGGTTTGTCCAGCCAGTACAGAAAATGATACATTATACACATAAAAAAAAAAAAAAATTGCGTCACCTCGGATCCGAGAGTTCCGGAACCTGTACAGAAAATTGGAATGGAGATCAACATAAACGTCATTTCCGCTCTTTTTATTGCTCATGGAAACTACACATTGCATGTTGTACCACCATACAGCGAGACCTTCAGAGGTGGTGGTCCAGATTGCTGTACACACCGGTTCCTCTAATACCCAGTAGCACGTCCTCTAGCGTTGATGCATGCCTGTATTTGTCGTGGCATACTATCCACAAGTTCATCAAGGCATTGTTGTTCCAGATTGTCCCACTCCTCAATGGCGATTCGGCGTACATCCTCAGCGCGTTTAGTGGGTCACGTTAATCATAAGCAGCCCTTTTCAATATATCCCAGGCATGTACGATCGGGTTCATGTCTGGAGAACATACAGGCCACTCTAGTTGAGCGATGACGTCATCCTGAAGGAAGTCACTCACAAGATATGCAAGATGGAGCCCGAATTGTCGTCCATGAAGACGACTGCCTCGCTAATATGCTGCTGATATTGTTGCACTATCTGTCGGAGGATGGATTCACGTATCGTACAACCGTTACCGCTCCATCCATGACCACCAGCGGCGTACGTCGGCCCCAAATAATGCCACCCCACAACAACAGGAAAACTCCACCTAGCAGCACTCGCTGGACAGTGCGTCTAAGGTGTTCAGCCTGATCGGGATAACTCCAAACACGTTTCCGACGATCGTCTGGTTGAAGGCATACGCGACACTCATCGGTGAAGACAACGTGATGACAATCACGAATGGTCCATATAGCATGTTGCTGGGTCCATCTGTACCTCGCTTCTTGGTGTCGTGGTTGAAAAGATGGACCTCGCCATGGACATCGGGCGTGAAGTTGAGCTTCATGCAGCCTATTGCGCACAGTTTGAGACGTAATTCGACGTCCTGTGGCTGCACTTAAAGCACTATTCAACACGGTGGCGTTGCTGTCAGTGTTATTCCGAGCCATAGTCCGTAGTTAGCGGTCATCCACTGTATTAGTAGTCCTTTGGCGGCCTGATCGAGGCATGTCGTCGACAGTTCCTGTCTCTCTGTATATCCTCCAGGTCCGAACAACAAGGCTTTGGTTCACTCAGTGATGCCTGGATATTTCTTTTGTCGAGAGCCCTTCCTGGCATAAAGTAACAATGCGGACTCGATCGAACCACGGTATTGACCGTCTAGGCACGGCTGAGCTACAGACAACACTAGCAGTGTACTTCATTCCTAGTGGAGTGACTGGAACTAATGGACTGTCGGACCCCATTCGTCTAATAGGCGCTGCTCATGCATGGTTGTTTACGTCTTTGGGCGGATTTAGTGGCATCTCTGAACACTCGTGGCTGCAAAGGTGCACCTCGCCATGGACTTCGGGATTGACGTTGCGCATCACGCAGCCTATTGCGCACAGTTTGAGACGTAATTTGACGTCCTGTGGCTGCACTAAAACCATTACTCAACATGGTGGCGTTGCTATAGTGGTTCTTGGGAACCGGCGTGATGCAAAACTTTTTTGATGTGTGTATTTACAATTGTAGCTCCTGTTGTGGTACATGGGCGATGCAAAGTTGGTCCTTAATATCACGCCGGTAAAAAATACACCGCTACTTCTAGGCTCCAGTTCCTTCTTACCAATAAGTCACCCCGTTCTTGGCAGTTCATGATAACCACTTCTGGCTTGTACACAGGGTAAATGCATTGTATACTTGCTCTTCGAAAATACTGTTTCGGCGCCAGCACGTCCCGTAGGCATCAATCCGCTCTTTCCTTCCTGTAAGTAACTGCCCCTTGGAAGTTTCTGCGGCAGTCTGGAACACTTGGAATGTGCATACACAGACTTGCTTCTGCTGTCAGCGGCGTATATTTTCCACTCAGTCATATGATCGAGTTTTCCCTCCAAGTGATATTAGTAGTACCTTGTTCCGACTGATCACTAATTTCCCAGAACTTCCCACCTCTCCAAATATGGATTGATTGCAAAGCATTCGCACTGGGCATCAGTGCTAGCTACTGGGACTTCTACTTGATCGTAGAATCAAACATAGAAGGTGTCAAGCATTACTGTCAAGAGTTGGTAATATAGGGACAGAGCTTTCTCGTGTGATGAAACAATGTGTTCTGAAATAGCCGGTAGTCCTTTCGGTGGCTTGCATAGGTCAGCAAGAGATTCTTTCAGTGGCCGCCGATAGGGGCAGCTTTCTGCAATTCCGCCGACTCATTCCAAGCATCACCTAAGCTTTCGGTGGTTAGCTACTAAAGCCTTGCTCGGGAGCCCTGTGTTTAGCAGATTTTAATGGCTCTGTATCATGTCTGCATCCCAGTTCACAATTCTTCTCCACTTTCACTACTATTCATCCAAATGGCGAAGCGATTTCTATACTACACATCGCTCCGTACGGTAACAGGCCCGTGGTATCACGGATTTTAGAATTATAACCTTCTACCATACATAGAACGAAAGTATTCCACTAGCGTTGTATCCTTCCATTACCCTGTGGATGTATAACTGGTAGGTAGCTACGAGATGGGAGAAATAAAGTCCTGAAAGAAAATAAATGGTGTTACTATCCCAGACGCGAAGTTTTAAAATCACATAGGTAAGCGATATCAGTCCGCCGCAGAGGCTAATTCTGAAAACAAATCGTTAAGTTATATATATATATGTTTCCCAGAATTTAACGATTTGTTTTCAAAATTAGCCTGATGGTCGAATATCACTTACCTATGTGATTTTAAATTGTGGCATCTGGGTTAGTAAAATTATTTATTGTCTCGGAACACCTTAATTCTCCCATGTATAAGTTATTGTAGTTACTATCTTTAGTGTGATGTAAGAGTTCCAAGTAGCTTATCCACTGGGTTGTCCACCCACCTGGAATGTAGGTCGCCCTCCGGGTATTGGATTTATGATTATCCATTTTACGTTCTTGGCATTACTTAGTATCATGTTGTATCAATATTTTATCTTGTTTCTCTTGAGCTAGTAAAATTACTGAGACATTAATGACAAAAGGAGGAGTCTCGTTTATAAAACATAAATCCACAGTGTTTTAAAATCTGGAGGAATGGCTCTAAGTTACGAAATCTAAGTCATGTGATGTCTTTTTTCCTCTGTTACTTCCTGCGTTAGCCACCTTTCCTCCCCCTAGCCTTGGTTGATTTTACGGTGGGTTTATTTTGAGGAAGTGATCAAACAGCGGCGTCATCGGTCCCATCGAATTAGGGAAGGCTGGGGAAGGAAGTCGGCCGTGCCATGTCAAAGGAACAAGTCAATTGTTCCCATCCTTCACACCTTAAACAGTCTATTTTCTTAATGAAACCCTTATAATCTGCCAAATGCTGAATGCCTTCGGTGCTGTCTCTTTCACACAACAGACATGTTTTCTGCTACCACTGCAAGCGTATAATGGATGCAAAAAAAAATCGAAACAAAAACGGCAACCAGTCAGGTTCTAAAAAACGTCGACCCTTAGTTGCGCGTATTGTCACTGCCGCTGCAGCCTCTTCGTTTCCGCCCGCTGTTGGACCGCTATTACAACTTCCAACAGTTGATCTGACCCCAAGTGTCATCACTGCAGCTCTTCTGCCAGCAGTTCTAGGTTCATCATCCGCGTAGTCCCGCTTGTCTAGCCTTTCTAGCCCTAGCATTCACCAGATCTATTGCTGCCCTCTGCCCCTATGTCTTCCTCCTGCAGAAATACTGTTCTACGTACATGGATTACTATCAATAAAGAGTTTTCGCTATAGATTGACTGCCTACATCGTCAACACCTCCCATCTTAGGCAGAGAACGAGTTGCCAACACAGTCCTGAAGAACATTCCGTTACATTTATTCTTACAGGTTTTGTGAATTGCGTCGATGTCATATACACTCAACTGCAGCATCCATCACGTATGGCAGCTTGATACATTCTTCTATCTTAACACCACTTTAATGACGGTTGACCTGTGATCATCTTAAATTTCTTCTCGTAGAAACATCAGCAGAAATACGTCTTGCCATACATCAAGCTTGGCATCGCTTTCTCAGTGCTAGAGTAATTCCTTTGAGATGTTTCCAACTGTTTTGTTGCATAGGTTGAAACCTTCCCGTCTCCTCTACACTTCTTTTGTTAATGATATTCTTCCCTTTTACAACAAACTATGAAACCATTCCTTATGATTTCTACCTCTTGCTTAATAATAACAAATGAAATCTTCCCTTTGAAATTTATTCTCTTTCTCTATCTTCGCATACAAATTTAATTGCTGCTTATTAAAAGTGATTTTGTGATTATTTCGATGAAACATAGAATGTGTCGTCGCCGTGGCCCTCAGTCGTTATCTGGAAAAACCCAAAACTGTTCCTTACCTTTTTTACTGTTACTGGATCGCCATCTGACTGCTACATTGAACTGCGACATGATTTTACTTACTCTGTTTTACTATACTCTATTAGCTGCTGGTGGGCTTTCATAAATAGTGGCTGTATTTACTACCATAGCTGACGTTATTCTTTAATAGCAAAGCTGACGTTATTCTTTAATTAATTTGACTGAAGTTTCGTAATTCATAGTTAAACTTTTTGTTGACAACAATAAAATTTTGCAAAGTTTTACGTTGATGGTTTTTGGCTTGGATTATAATTTGAAATGCAATATTTGCTAGCAGAAGTTAATTATATTCTGAATGAAATGATTTTACAAACGTTCAAATGGGACTTACTTTTTACAATAATCTTGCAACTAGCAATTCGCAAACACACCTTCAGTAGTGCTGAGTTTCTCAAAAATTTAATTCAATAATATAAGTTCCGCATTCGCCGACGCAGTTAGAAAACCGCCTTAAAACCATCCGTAGGCTGTCTCTCACACTAACCCGCCAGGTGGATTCGTGCTGTGGACCGACACGCCTTCCCGCTCGGGAAGCAGCGCGGTAGACCGCATTGATAGCCAGGCTGGCTAATTCTGTTCATACTGTCATCCAAAACTATTTAAACATACCTTTTTTAACTATACCACCAGAATGACTTTGCGCACAATTTAATTGGTTTGTCTTTCATGACAGACGACCTGTGTGATAGTACGTCAGTGACAACAGTTTTCCCCAGTTGGAGCAATGTTCCCTGAACGCCACTGTGTGTTGTGGAAGATCCGTTTAAACAACGTGAGTGAATAGGAAATCTAAACCAAGGATCACGCAGTACGCTTCACCTATGTGGGACATAAGTTCACGTTTCCTGGAATTTGTTTACTCCAACCTGAAAACATAACATCACTGGACCGAATGACCATGTGTCACTTTCACCCCCCCCCCCCCTCCCCTCATCACATATAACATATCTATTCGGATTTAACTGCCTCTTTCGCAAGATGTCCTGACTCAACAAGGGCAAGTGATTCCCTATTTCTGACATAAATGTATTTTCTGTAATACCTGCCCTGCTTCGTAAATAAAGGAACACTCCACCGCTGCATGTATTGTTTAAGGATCAAAACTTACTGAAAGCATCATTTCCGCGTGAGATAGCCACGCGGTCATGGGGGCCTTGTCGCGGTCCGCGCGGCTCCCCCCGTCGGAGGTCGAGTCCTCCCTCGCGCATGGGTTTCGTGTTCACCTTAGCGTAAGTTAGATTAAGTAGTGCGTAAGCTTAGGGACCGATAACCTCAGCAGTTTGGTCCCATCAGACCTTACCACAAATTTCTAATTTCCAAAGCACCGTTTGGCAGGTTCAGACATCCTGATGTTGTTTAACGATGGTGTATTTGCACTTTGCCCTTCACTATTACGTCCCTTACTTCTGCAATATTGCTCCATGTGTCCGAGTTTTCTTACATCGATAGAGTTCAGACGTC
Source organism: Schistocerca americana (assembly GCF_021461395.2). Lineage (NCBI taxonomy): Eukaryota > Metazoa > Arthropoda > Insecta > Orthoptera > Acrididae > Schistocerca > Schistocerca americana. Next base: position 105,882,468 of record NC_060123.1, read on the forward strand.
AGTAGAGAGGATTTTCCTTGCGCCTCGTACTTTAGTTACCACGTCTGTTTCTTCCAACGTTGTGGCCACCTTGACGGCGACAGCCACGTCTTTCGGAAATTATGCATGCACCTTTCTTGAAACACCAGGTAGCAGTGCTCTTAGGGAATCACCTCATACCCTATGTTCCGCTTCCTTCAGAATGGCTCTACTCGTTTCGTCATTATATGAAAGTTGCTCAGTATTGACATTAATCTTCCGTATTCTGTGTACAACATTCTCAACACACTTATTTTGTCTTTTCACAACCCTATTCACTTGTTTGTGATAGAATCTTGCAGCTCTTCAGCCTCATACAACATATCATTTCTCTAATGTCAGAGCATTACATAAATCCTCATGATACATAACTTATGTTTCTGCTTACCCTCTTAAGTGGATATTGGTCATCTGAAACCATTGGTCGTGTGTCCAGAAACCTAGACTTACAGCTGCCAACATGTTATCTACAGATGTTAGTACGTATATTCGTATGCTGTCTGAGAAGTGATTAGCGGAACTAGCAACAGCTAAATGCTATGAAGGAGCAGTCACACTAGTGGAAACACTGCCATTACATGATACGTTCAGCTGTTTACGCAGAAACTTAGTACATGATTTGAACAGAGCTAGCTCTTCTAAGAAGGACTGAACCGTTCCTTGACTGAGAAGGTCGGATTTTTTTTTTTTTTATCAGACATGACGTATCACATTGAATACCCACAAAAAGCGAGGAGGATACCAAATGGGGACAGTAAAAACTTTGCCAAACATGACATTGAATGCTCTTTTTTAGTCCTTGTGTCTAATCATCAGTCATGTGTATTCACAATGCCCACGACTACGACTGGTATAACACGTGACTTGTGCTGATTCTGTACAGCGTGCATTGTGTTCTAAAGACTTACATTCGGCATACCAAACTGCACGCATACCGGCATATTCTCAAAACTAACTCAAGACTAAGTCTGCATCCCGCCTGAGACACCTAACCCTCAAATTACTACACAAAACCAGGTGACCTGCCGCAATTCTTGCCGATTCACTACGAGAAACAGAAAGAAAGTTACTTCACTCGCCTTTGTTGTAGATTGTGGTTGGCTATATCGTCTTTAATCCAGTAAGCCATTTCTGACTCTAGTTGTCAGACGTCACTTGTGTCGCCATTTGTAGTAGGGCCAGGTTGGCTATTGTAATTAGGTAACGCACTGCGGTTATCGGCAGTTATGCGAATTGATTGCAGGGCCGCAGGTTCATGAAGCCACGATAATTTCTGTTCGTAAATGGTTGATGTAGGTGCACATTCGTTTATTTATTTCATCATGTACAGCAGATGTTGCATGATCAGAAGCTGGCTTATAACACTACAACAGCGTTTACGTAGCTTGTGCAATCAAATACCAAATTTGGTTTATTACGTACTATGCCCCCACAGAATAGTCCTGTCACGGAAAAGCCACGTATAACACTTCTTTCCGCTACTGTTATACCATAACCTTAAACTTGGAGTCAGGTCGTGAAATAAAACTATCATATTAAAGCAGTTATGGTGTAAAGCAACAGAGCAGTGTTACCCTCTGAGAGGAATTTTACTATGTTGACCGTGTTGTACCAAACGGAGGTGGCCTATCGGAAGTGAAAGTAAGACTTAGGTAAACACTGAAACAGTAACAAACAATTTTTTTACCTATCTACACAGTTCAAAGAATAAAGAAAACGGTCGCCAGCCTAATTAGGAATGAGATGGTTGACATTCTTGTTCAAGAAAATAGGTATGAGTGACTTTAACGGACAAACACAACCTATACTTTGCCACTCTCGAGTGCAACGAACTCTGACACCTGCGTATGTTCACGATAAGATTGGAAGCTGACAGAGCAGAACAAACTATTTGCATTAATATAACAGATAACAATAAACACTATTACTTTCAGGGCTTATTGAAACTGCATGGTCTTTATAACATTACTATTAGTATTCACTGTATAATCATAAATTGGAAATAGGTTCAGTATTACTTTTCAAACAGTTTCCTAGCTGACATAGAATTGCGAATGTAGTTCACACCAAAATTATGAACTGGTCACAGGTTAAGTCTCTCTCAGCTAAATACTTTTTTATTTGGAATGAAAGTTAAATGGAATTCACTAACACGTTACTTCTCACTGTCTTTTCAATAAAGAAATTATTGTTTTCATAAATAGCGGTCTTTCTATTAATCGTTATCTAGCATGAGCACAATAGACAAACTGTTGGTCCTGTTACGCCATTAATATGCACTTTTAATACACAAGTGGAGCCCAATATTTTACAGAATTTGACTTGAATAGCAAGAGTAATAAAAACTTTCTGTAATTAAGTAACTTTGTGCATTTGAACTACTTTCAATGGAGGGGGGCCCTTAATCTTGACCAATGTAGCAGAGCAAACTAAACACACTTTCGATACACTAGAGAAACAAGTACTTAGCAAGTATGGTTCTGAGCACTATGCGACTTAAATTCTGAGGTCATCAGTCCCCTAGAACTTAGAACTACTTAAACCTAACTAACCCAAGGACTTCACACACATCCATGCCCGAGGCAGGATTCGAACCTGCGACCGTAGCGGTCGCGCGGTTCCTAACTGTAGCACCTAGAACCTCTCGGCCAAACCGGCCGGCTAGCAAGCTAGAACATATAACTCTCAACAGTTGCCATTCAGAACTTTTACTCCAGTGAAACACCAATTTGATATATTTGTAAGATCCTTTCAACAAACAATATTAATTTTAGCACACTCGAATGTCATATTAATTTTAATATGCCTTCAATAAAGGACACTCGGTAAACAGTTTAGCGTGTGATGGACCCTAAGTGGATTTGTGACTGAGGATAAATCACGGTAGGTTCAAAAGCTCGCTCAAATTTTACCTTCACTGTACATCACTATAGTGTTCCATTTCAGTGACTGCGCAATGTGGAGGCGATTGCATGATGGTAGGTGGATTTGCAGGTGGATTTGTTGGACTCTGTCATTTCTTGGTGGCGATGATAAATATCAAATCTAGAATAGTTCCAGCTCTTTATCCATCCATCCGAGGCATTGGACAGTGGCACGGAAAGCCTCTCTCAGCACCAGCACAATATATAACTTTTACATGAGCAGTTGACAGTTTGGTAGCTGGTCCCCGACTGACTCTTGGTTCCACCTTTTCTACCTAGGCCAACCACAATTTGTGCGCGCTACACAGTTCTGTTCCCAAGGGGAACCACACCTTTTACATACAAAATAACTAAGAACCCTAAGTGAAGGTCAGCAGTTTACATAACAGCAAACAAACATTTTAAATAAAACAGAACATTTGCATATATTGGTAGTTCTACACAAAATTATTTAAATAAAATTATTTAATTTTAAAGATAACCAAAGAGAATATATGAGGAAGACAAAACATACAATTTGCTCACAGATTACAATTCCTACACTCCAAGGGACATCAAAGTTTTTACAAAGAAAGGAGTATACAATTTTGTGTTAACGATTCAGTCAAACACATTTACAGAAGCTTCACGATGTAACATTAAATAAAACAAAGGGCAAAATAAATCAGTAGAGCATTAGAGCCATGATGTTACAGGCTCCAGAGTGTGGGGAGGTGTCTAGCTCAGTCGCAGTAGGATACAGTCAGGTCCTCAGCATGCAAGTGGGCGAAGTAGCACAGCGTTATGGCCCAGGTAGCTGTGCTGGGCTCTGCTTAGGACAGACCCGCTGGCTGGTGTCCACGTTTGGCTCGTTCCAGGAAACACTTGAGTGTGCAGTGAGAATTTAAAGACACCAGGGGAGACAGAAGCGACCGTGTCCTGCAGTGGCAGTGCGTACTCACACAAGCAAATTTCGGATTGGCGGCTAGTCTGGCCCAGATAGGCGTAATTCGGTCGGCAGAAAGGCACCAGATAATTCACCAGCTGGACGTCACCGATTCAACTCCTGGCGGCATCTGGACTTGAATGTAATTCAAGCCTTCATTGCTAGTGAATGGGGAATCTAGTGTAGGAGACTGGCTGACCCATTTGGGTCGATGGCTGGCTTGCAGTATATCTCAGAGTTGGCTGCAGGCCGACACGGAAACGGGCGATGTCGTGTTCATCCCACCCCTACATTGCCAAGACATCATTCTGTACCACGTTGGCCACAGTAGAATTGCCGTCAGAGGGTTAGTCATAGGCTAAGCAGGTACAGTCTGGCTACCGTGTTTTCGGTATGTCAGCGGTGTTACAGCACTGCCTACGGTTTTGGGATTTGAGTGAGCGGTAACTTAGTATGCTGTATGACCCAGTGGTGACCCTTGCGGGGACATCACTGCCAGTATGTAGTTTCTTCTGCCTCATTTCTATAATGCTTCTTGCGTTTATGATACGTCCCCTTCGGAAAATTATAAATGGCGGTGCTGGTAAACCTCTACGTTAATTGATGTTCAAACAGCTGGGCAAAACTGACCGGACTCAGACATTTCTCTCTTTACTTATTCGGATCAACACTTAACTGGCACACAATATTTTTAGCGTAACGCAATGTGACCTTCAATAATCCCCACGAAAGAATGGCCATAACAATAATCTATACTATTCGTGAATCACTTACCTCATAAAAATCTTCACTACTCGAACTACTGCAATACAGCGAGCACCGATACTGCCAGCTTAATAAAAGATTCTAAATACTGAAGGCACTAACTACTGATAGGCAGTTATCAAATGAAAGATTTTGATACAGAACAAACAATGTGTTTACCTTAATAGTGTTCAAAAATGGTTCAAATGTCTCTGCGCACTATGGGACTTAACTTCTGAGGTCATCAGTCCCTTAGAACTCAGAACTACTTAAAACTAACTAACCTAACGACATCACACACATCCATGCCCGAGGCAGGATTTGAACCTGCGACCGTAGCGGTCGCGCGGTTCCAGACTGTTGCGCCTAGAACTGCTCAGCCACTCTGGCCGGCCGGTCGCAATAGTGTTCAAAAGGCATTACATATATATATACACTCCTGGAAATGGAAAAAAGAACACATTGACACCGGTGTGTCAGACCCACCATACTTGCTCCGGACACTGCGAGAGGGCTGTACAAGCAATGATCACATGCACGGCACAGCGGACACACCAGGAACCGCGGTGTTGGCCGTCGAATGGCGCTAGCTGCGCAGCATTTGTGCACCGCCGCCGTCAGTGTCAGCCAGTTTGCCGTGGCATACGGAGCTCCATCGCAGTCTTTAACACTGGTAGCATGCCGCGACAGCGTGGACGTGAACCGTATGTGCAGTTGACGGACTTTGAGCGAGGGCGTATAGTGGGCATGCGGGAGGCCGGGTGGACGTACCGCCGAATTGCTCAACACGTGGGGCGTGAGGTCTCCACAGTACATCGATGTTGTCGCCAGTGGTCGGCGGAAGGTGCACGTGCCCGTCGACCTGGGACCGGACCGCAGCGACGCACGGATGCACGCCAAGACCGTAGGATCCTACGCAGTGCCGCAGGGGACCGCACCGCCACTTCCCAGCAAATTAGGGACACTGTTGCTCCTGGGGTATCGGCGAGGACCATTCGCAACCGTCTCCATGAAGCTGGGCTACGGTCCCGCACACCGTTAGGCCGTCTTCCGCTCACGCCCCAACATCGTGCAGCCCGCCTCCAGTGGTGTCGCGACAGGCGTGAATGGAGGGACGAATGGAGACGTGTCGTCTTCAGCGATGAGAGTCGCATCTGTCTTGGTGCCAATGATGGTCGTATGCGTGTTTGGCGCCGTGCAGGTGAGCGCCACAATCAGGACTGCATACGACCGAGGCACACAGGGCCAACACCCGGCATCATGGTGTGGGGAGCGATCTCCTACACTGGCCGCACACCACTGGTGATCGTCGAGGGGACACTGAATAGTGCACGGTACATACAAACCATCATCGAACCCATCGTTCTACCATTCCTAGACCGGCAAGGGAACCTGCTGTTCCAAGAGGACAATGAACGTCCGCATGTATCCCGTGCGACCCAACGTGCTCTAGAAGGTGTACATCAACTACCCTGGCCAGCAAGATCTCCGGATCTGTCCCCCATTGAGCATGTTTGGGACTGGATGAAGCGTCGTCTCACGCGGTCTGCACGTCCAGCACGAACGCTGGTCCAACTGAGGCGCCAGGTGGAAATGGCATGGCAAGCCGTTCCACAGGACTACATCCAGCATCTCTACGATCGTCTCCATGGGAGAATAGCAGCCTGCATTGCTGCGACAGGTGGATATACACTGTACTAGTGCCGACATTGTGCATGCTCTGTTGCCTGTGACTATGTGCCTGTGGTTCTGTCAGTGTGATCATGTGATGTATCTGACCCCAGGATTGTGTCAATAAAGTTTCCCCTTCCTGGGACAATGAATTCACGGTGTTCTTATTTCAATTTCCAGGAGTATATATATATATATATATATATATATATATATATATATATATATATATTAGTTCATGATATCCACTCTTACAAATTCCGTTTTCCTGATGGACACACGTCCAGATCGTCCGCTCTCAAATCTTTGCCATCTCTCTCCCCACATCCACCCATGCTGGCGGCTGACCTCCAACTGCACAACGCTACGCGCTGTTCACATCCAATTGCCCAACACTACTACAATAGCAAATATTTCAACAATGCAAACCAGCCATAGACTGCACACAGCACATTCAATGATTTTCATACTGAGCGTTACATGGCGTTACCAACATAAAAACCTAAACAGCCTACTTACACGTTAAGTCTTGGGCATGGGCTCTAACCACCAAGAACAGAGTGGCGCAATAATACAGAAAAAACTTCCCTGAATCAAGTGGAAATTTGACTCAATTGTCTTTGTTACCCAAGCTGCATTTTTTTCCACTAAGCACTTTTGTTTCATGAATGGATATGAATGACTTGAGCATTTTACGTATGTCTAATTATGTTTTCATTGATCAGGCATACACCGTTTCGATAAGGATGTGTACCAGGTATGTTTTTGGACAGGTTGACCCAAGGATGAAACAACGTTTAACAGCTTCTGTAATGACTGGCGTTGCTACAGCTATTGGGATGTGTTCTGCAGAAACGCGTAGTGACATAACGTATGGACCAGTAAAGGGTGTCTCTGGGAACGTCCTTAATTGAGGTCTGTATGGGACACCCATTTTTTTAATGATTCGATCACCATTTGATGTGATCATTAACATTCTTACTTTTACCGGCAATAATTGTCTAATATCTTTAGGGAAAAAAATGGTTCAAATGACTATGAGCACTATGGGACTTAACATCAGAGGTCATCAGTCCCAAAGAACTTAGAACTACTTAAACCCAACTAACCTAAGGACATCATATACAACCATGCCCGAGGCAGGATTCGAACCTGCGACAGTAGTGGTCGTGCGGTTCCAGACTGATATCCTTAGGGAACACTACAGCTATGTTTCCACTGACACCCATATCCGCCCCGGTAGCTGGGTGGTCAGCGTGACAGACTGCAAATCCTAAGGGCCCGGGTTCGATTCCCGGCTGGGTCGGAGATTTTCTCCGCTCAGGGACTGGGTGTTGTGTTGTCCTAATCATCATCATTTCATCCCCATCGACACGCAGGTCGCCGATGTGGCGTCAAATCGAAAGACCTGCACCAGGCGAATGGTCTACCCGACGGGAGGCCCTAGCCACACGGTATTTCCATTAACACCCATCATCGAGTATGGCCTACACACATGCTTCAGTCTTGTTTTCACTACTGCGAAGAATATACTTGATAGCAGAAAGGAGTGAACTCTGATAGGGAAAAGAAGCGTGACGTTCAAAATCCGCCTCTGATCACTTCTACCTATTAAGAACCTGACGATGTTGTTAGTCTGCCGTAGGCGGCAATTACAACTAGAGTCCTTTAATACAAGATGAAACACATATACTGAAATAATGACGGAGAAAACTCTGTACCTCATATAGAGTTTGCGGCAGCCCTTATTTCTTTTCAAGGTTTATTTGGTCTTTATGAGACTTGCTAAGAAGCAGCAAAATTCATACTCTCTTCATCCTGGATTCGATAAATCAGCAAAACCGAGGAAGGTTTTCTTACATACTACTAAACCTATAACATAATAAGCGAATGTAGCGTACCTGTATCGGGCTCGTCTCACGTCAGCACTTACAATCTGTCCATGTAAAAACACATCTTGCTCATTTCTGAAGTGAACTACTTCTCGTAAATAATTTTTGGTAATCAAGTTGAAAAAATGTTTCCTGCATGTGAAAGACTAATAAAATACCTTGATAGCAAGAATCTTAAGCATTAGCGTCATTAAAAGAGTCAGTAATTTATAATAATTTGTATGCTATAGCAATTATTCATAAACAAAATTAAATTAAAATTGATTACTCTCAAAAAGTTTGTCTAACTCAGACTAATTTCCCCTCAGTAACATCTGTGCCCCAAAACTTAAACCATTTCACGTCTTCTCGTAAGTCTCTTACATGGCTGATTTATAATTAGCTTCGTCCTTTTGCCATTAACGTCCTTCTCATTTTAAAGAAAACCAATAAATAAATCATTACTTAAAAACATTTCTTTGTGTAAAACAACCAGTTTAGACACACTTCTCTGTAACCTTCAGGTCTTAAAAATGTTCTTCTTATGTAACGTTTTCAATTTTAATTGGATCTCACGCCAAGTTGTCAACACGTTTGATAACAAGATTTTTTAAGACCTGGAAGATAAGAGCAAAATCTGTAGAAATTGGTTGTTTTAAATAAAGAAACATTTATGCGACCTTAGCTTTAGATTTTTTCTTTTAGCAAGTAAGACAGATCTCTTCTTTTGTCTTTTCAAAATGAGAAAATTCAATAACTCACTGGTGCGGAACGCCTTTGTCATGTTCTACTTACCTTTAGCAGGCATACAACACTAACTAAAGTAATATAGTCGTCGAAAAAATCAGTAGCCAGTTACAGCAAATCAATTGTAATTCTTGACCAGTTTCAGGCACCCATTGTCTATCTTTATAAGATTAAAATCATCCCATTATTAGTGATCATAAATATAAACAGAGGTTTGCAGCAAGTAACTGTAATCGCAACTGTATTTGCCATCAAAAATATAGTATAAGGAAACCAAACAAATGCAAACATAATGCAAGGACTAACATTTCTGAATTTGTTGTTTAGCTTCCATATATCGTATTTGTTTTGCATCAGCTACAGTTGCGACTACAGTAATATGCTGCATACACCCGGTTATTTTTGAGGCTCGCTATCAATGTAATAATTGTAATCTTCTGAAGAAGAGAACTAGTTGGCTGCAACCACTCAAGAATTAAAATTTATTTTGTACAACTCACTGTTGATTTTTTGAACTGCTGTTACAGTTTTTGAGGGTGAATAAGGCCCTAAAAAGTAATACAGACATTTTTATCAACTCAAATATATCAATTAATCTTTTAATAATTATAATTACATCTCAATCAAAACACTTTATGCTATGGACTAAGGTTGTTTTGCTGGTAATCATGAATATCCTTTTACTGAAAATTCTGTAAAGTAGATGAGGATTAGATTCACTTCGATATTAAGGTTTGCAAATTGGGCATCGGTACAAGGACGTTCTCGTAGCTGACGACTCCAATTGTTTTGCTGATTTACCTTTCATTTACATTTTGAAGCTGAGTCATGCTCTGAGGTTGCAGAAACCGACACGACCACTGCATACGTTAGTGACAGGTAACTCTTGAACAAATCCTTATCTGACGTGGTTACAATTGCTGTGGATAATAAGGACAAAGCTACATGAATTTCTCTAAGTTGATCTGGTTATAATAGCACTGAATAATTTCCTACGGCCCTAGGTACATATAATTCGAAGTCTTGACTGTTAGGTTATCGATTGAGTTTAGAGAGGGAAACACTGATTGTCAAACAGTATTCTTTGGACTATAACTAACTGTTTACGTAAAATCATATTTCTGTCACATTAAACAACCGACGAAGAGCAAACAAAACATTAGTACAATTCGTGAACGCAATATAAGAGGAAAGAGTATTGAATATTATGCTATTCCAATTCCAGTTAGTACTCCGAAGAAAAGTAACTAGGGTGCGTATAAGTTTCACGACGTACGGAGTGGAAAACAGAAGATAAACAATTAAAAATTTCGGAAAATATTCGTGCAGAATAATACATCCTTGTTTATGAATAAGCTTTGCTCGTTGTTTACATTAACTGGAGAAAAACGTATGTCATCTGGATCGGTATATGCCGGCCACTACACGCCTCATGTTTGTTTTACCTTTATTTTCATTTCATTGCGTCTCCGTTGTTTGAATAACGGCACATTTCGCGAGCAAGTACGCTATGCACAGGGCAGTGAGCGGAAGCAGGGTTGTTGACTGAAAATTCTGCGTAACAGTATACATCACTGCTACTGGGCAATTAACAGACTACTGTCACATATAACTATACTGTAATGCCATGTCCCTATAAAATTTAATTAATTATATTCATAATTCACATAGTTACGACTACGGTAAATTAAAACACATAGTAAGCACTTGCCACTAGTGATGAGAGAGCATTTTTTGCAGCTTTGAGTAGACTGTGCTTTCTTAATAGATGATCCAGTACGAGTAACAAATGAATTAATACTACCGTTTTCTTTCGTTGAGAATCCCCCGTCCTTCGTTAACACTCTAAAGTTGTAACATAAGTTGATCTGTGACTGATCCATTGAATTTGACAATTGGTGCCTCCACTGTTATGAATTTTTGCTGTATTATTTTGTGTCTTTGACATCTTATTTGAAGCGCTGTTTCTTTAAAACGTTATGTTGTTTACGGACTTTCTCTTATAGGTGACATCAGTTCGTTATCTGAGTGGACTCCTCTTCTGCTATATCCCACGTGTTTCCGTTGTTGTTACGTTGAATCTTTCAGTGTTATTGTGGAGGGTCTTGTGTGCGTAAGTCCTATTCATTCTTTATACGTTTAGCTGCTTTACACTTGCGTTTCACTATCACTTGGATATTAAAAATATTGTCAACTGCTATTTGTGATATTGTGTTAGGTTCGTATGTGCTTCTGTGCCAACTTCTGCCAGAGATAAATATTTAGATGACAACAATACTAACGAAAATAGGCAAGTAGTCATAAATTACTGTCGACAAATGTTTTCGCACTACAGACTTACACTTAAAGTGACTTTTAAATGACCAAAGAAATTAAAAAGAATGTTATGTTGTTTGATATTTGATAGCAAACTACTTCATCTTGTAAACTAGGTCGTGCATAATCTAGCCTTCTGGAGAATCACAATAGATAAATAATATCACACGACTAATTTTAGTTTTAGTAACTGTTGCGTACATCTAGCTGCATTTTCCAGACTTGAATAAAACGTTACCTGCTGACGACTACAAAAGTTTGGTGAAATGTCTTTAGGCACTAGAAAGTTTAGACGGTTGCGTAAACAGAAGTAGTCGACTTCCGATTGATCGGCAGACAATATGGTTGTTGTTAGGAAAAAAATGATAAACTTATCACATCCTGTGCTGAGAATTCCAGCTCCACAATTTATCCTTACATTGAAACAAAAATTAACCAGTTCATGACATCTGAAAACACGGCGCAGAGAGCAAACAAGTTGATTTCATCCATCGGAACGGCAACAATTTCTGCTTTATGGCATGCAAAAGGATTTCACTGATTGACTACCTACAACTAGGATGAAATATACCTTATGAATGGTGGACATGATTTGTTCGTGAACTAAAGGAAAAAGGCTGTGGGAAAATGGGTATCTAGCATGGCTACTGAAACGTCACCCATTCACCAGATGATAAACCTTACTTTTTAAGATGAATCTCTAGTCAAAATAAAAGCTTTGACAACTTTTTACTTCAGTAAAGCCTGATGGCAACTACAGATTGATATTATCCGGACCTTGCAGTAGACCAATTCAAGCCTAGAAAAAAACCCAATAGGCAAAGTGCGTTATCGTAATTGCGAATCTGTATGAAAGTTAACGCATTTTCCACTGAAACTCTCAATATAGCTTTGCCAAATGGATTACTTTTACTTTACACTTGCGGTCTACCGCAATAGAAAATTGAGCTTATTGAGAGGGGTAGGACGTCAAATGGGCTGACTTGGAGCAGGAGAGGCACCAGAGGACATTTTTATTTCCACTGTCTATACTTTTACAAGTAAATTCATAATACTTTGTCAGCATGTCCACGAAGAATTCAGGATTCTCACTCGTAGCAGTGGAAGTTCAAAAACACAGCAAAATAATTTTTTTTACATGCGAAATTTCATCATTTTTTTCAGTTACTATTAGGTTGCATTTGTTGCTATAGTTACACTTTTCTTCATAAGTAAGAGAGACTGTTCAATGAATTTTGCACAGCTGCACAAACCATACTTACAGGTGTCTGAAACACTAGAATCTATGTAATATATGAAAAAATGAATGAGCTGTTACGTTGTAAACTTTATGTTTAGAAAAAAATCTAATTTTGTAGTGAACTATCTCAATCTTTACCACAGTTTTTAATAGATTTGGAAAATTCTTGAGATTCATACACCTGTAAGTATGGTTTGTATGCTGTGCAAAATTCATCAAAGAATTTCTCTTACTTGTGAAGAAAAATGTGCCTATATCAACAAATGCAGCCAACAGTAAGTGAAAAAATGATGAAACTTCATATCTAAAAAAAATTTATTTTGTTATATTTTTGCATTTCCACTGCTATGAGTGTGAATCCGTAATTCTTCCTGGTCATGCTGACAAAATTTTATGAATTTATTTGTAAAAGCGTAGACAGCAGAAAATTAAATGTCCTGTGGTGCCTCTCCTGCTCCAAGTCGGTTCGTTTGACGTCCTCCCCCCTTAAGTTCGGAATGAATGTCCTTGTGGTACAGATGAATTCACAGAATGAAATACTGATTATCACTCGATATGGCAATAGAAGTTCATAGCACAGTTCCTAACTTCCACTATGGTTTGAGGCATAATCATAAGGTAGCACAATATTTTGATGTAATGTTACGTATCTTCCAATATCATTTTCCAAAGAGGACCATGATGAACCTCTAGACTTAATGAGTGGAGCAAGATGCATCTAAAAGGTAGACGGCAAATCTAAATTTCCTATGAGTGTTGCAGGCAACGTTTCAGTACTAAAATTAAACTTTAAGGGGCGGAAATGTCACAATTAATAAAGTTCCGGGGTAATACATGGTGGTCGACTGCATTTCACCTTAAACCCTACGTTGCGTCCGCATTTGCGAAGGACATTTTCAAGGGGGATCGTACCTTCGTTGAATGTCCGCTACTGACTGTACCAAAATTCCACTTCCACAACTTTCCGCGTAGTGGCGTGATGTCATATGTTTTTAACACTCCGGCGTAGTTGGCTTCCGTCGTACGCTGTTGCTATCATGCAGTCGTGGAAGACTGGCACACATCTTCTTCAGCATCGGAATCCAAATGTCATTCAGTTTCACGCCCTTCTCCTTCCTACTGAGTTCCCTTGGGTATTTTGCCATTACCATGGCCTGTCTGTATAGCCTTTCATCGTATTCTCTTGTGCTGCCAGTACTTGAGCCCTAACAAAATGAATGTGGTGGTCTTCTTGCTGTAAGGCATGTTCCGCAACAGCTGGTCTGTCTACCTCCCCTCTTCAGCAGTTCTTCTTGTGCTCTTCGAGTCGTTTTTTGACAGTTACCCACGTACAACTACCCACTATTGTATGGAATCCTATAAATTCCAGCATTATCCAGCAGATGGTGAGCATCCTTGGCAGCTTTTAGGCGATATTGTGTCATCCGGGTGTAGGTGTGTAGATTACCGCGATGATCCGCTTTATCAGGATTTCACATATGCGGTCAGTCACGTCCTTCATGAAATGCAGTAAAACTTTAGATCTCGCCGGCTCCTGAGCATCGCTATAATTTCTACGCCGTGGTCTTAATGCTCTTTTCACCTCAGTGAACGAATAACAGTTATTGAGTAATGCATTGGTGAGAGGAGAACTAATCCTGCGTCACGAATCTCTGGTTCGCAGATTTTCATTGTTCTATCCGACAACGTTTTTATGACACCTCGCTTTCGTTGTGTGTGGTGGTTCGAATTCCGGTGTAGGTAACCGTCTGCGTACTTGGGTTTTCGGTAAACTGTGTGGCCAAAGCTATCATCTTCTATCTTAAAAACTAGTACATCAAGAAAATATAACCGTCCGACCGCCTCCTCCTCGTTGGTAAACTGAATCTTAAGATTTGTCCCGTTCAGATGTTTGTGAACGATCCAGTTTCTCCATACCATGCAGCCACAGAACAAACATTTCGTCCACGTAACGGAACCAGATATTCAGTTTCTTGTTCGGAGTTACCAATGCATGCTCCTCGAATTTTTCCATAAAGAAATTCGCTATCGGTGCGTTCAAGGGCTCCTCATAGCGACACCGTCCACTCCTTGTACCTGAGTGGTCAGCGCGACGGAATGTCATACCTAACAGCCTTGGTTCGATTCCCGGCTCGTTCGGAGATTTTCTCCGCTTAGGGACTGAGTGTTGTGCTTCATCCCCCATCGGCACGCAAGTCACCGAGTTTGTGTTAACTCGAAAGACCTGCACCAGGCGAACCGTCTACCCGTCGGGAGGCCCTAGCCACACGGCACTTTCATTTAATAGCGACACCATCCATCTTTTCACAGAACTCTTCGTTACATTTGAAATACATGGTTGTGACGCAATGTTTAAACAGCTCTGCAACATTGGGCGGAAAAATCCGATTCTGCTGTTGCAACACTTCACTGACTGGAACTGTAGTGAATAGCGACACCACATCTAAACGTCCTCCTGCTGTACCACTATTCCGTTTAATTTACTGATAAAAAGTGCCGACTTATTATGAGAGCGGATTCAACAGACCCTCCAGATACAGAACGTCCGTATGAATTGGTAACCGTGCGGGAAGTATCTATATGGTGGATCGACTTACAAATTACTAAATTTATTCCTCTGCCTAATAGATGATATCAACATACACTTGCTAATAGTATCGTGCAACAGTCTGTCAGTTCTATTCTAGTCACCACCACAAAATTTATTGCAGATAGTTATATGGAGAGACCCTGACTTACAGTCTATAATTCCCACATCCCGACGGGTCTATTGAATCCGCTCTCGTAACAATTCGGCTCACTTTATCAGTAAATTAAACGGCATATTGGTACAGGCAGAGGACATATTACATAGTTCAGATGTGGTGTGGCTATTCACTACGGTTCCAGTCAATGAAGTATTGCAACAGCTGAATCGGATTTTTACTCCCGTTGTTGCAGAACTGTTTAAATATTGACCACGTGATAATAGGCCGGAAAATTTTATTAAATGTAACGTTTCAATTGTCAAATTACCTCCAAAGGTACCGGGATGATCAACATATCAGAGGAGAAAATAGTAACAAAGATGTAACATGCAACAAATCGAAATGCGAGGTGGATACATATTCATATTTCAAATGTATTACAATGCGTCACTCTATAACAGTTTTCACATGTTTTCACACACTCAAAAGCTTCATTAGGTACAGTAATATTCACTTAGACGTAAGTAGAAGTTATATTCACATTCAGGTATTCATTACTAATTTTGATGTTGCACAGTTTCATTGTGGTTTAAAACATTTGATGGTCTAGGAGAAGCAGATATGGAGAGGACTGTATATAGGGTATAGATGCCAGCTAGTATAAGCTCTACACCGAAATCATGTACACCGAACTTTGGAAGACTTAGTCACATAACATATACATTGCTTGGCCTAAGCAATATTTAATACGTAGAATGATATTACCTTATACACACAAAAATGTGATGACACACTTGTTGAAAAAAAACTAAGCTTAAAATTATTTCCGTAGTGAAATTTCCGTAAATAGTGTCAAGCTGCAGCCACGCAAAGCACGATATGAATGTTCAAACGGTGCGGAATTTGTTTTCTTGACAAGCCCTACCCAGATAGGGAGAAGATTAGACATTCCTGAAGAATCTCTGTTCGTCCATCATGGCCAGGGGACATTGACTAGTAAGTATTTTTCAGTACGTGTGGTTCAAATGGCTCTGAGCACTATGGGACTTAACTACTGAGGTCATCAGTCCATTATAACGTAGAACTACTTAAACCTAACTTACCTAAGGATATCACACACACCCATGCCCGAGGCAGGATGCGAACCTGCGACCGTAGCGGTCTCATGGTTCCAGACTGTAGCGCCTAGAACCGCTTACCCACTCCGGCCTGCTTCAGTTATGTACAACAGCTGTGTACATTAAAATATTTTATTTTATCCTGAAAGCAACCAGTTTCGGAATTTCATTTTGCCATCTTCAGGCCCCATACGCCTCTATCCAAATAAACGAACTTGTCTTATAGCACCATAAATCACTGTATGTCGTGAATTCCAGTAGTTATGCAAGTGCCTCAAACGAAGACGTGTCGGCTACTAGATTCCTGAACAAGGCTGACTCTTTGAATTTGTTCAAACAAGTATGAAGACTTGAGTAAGATTGCAACCAAAGTCTGTTTAGTGAATAATTTCAGCTTAAATTAAAATCTTACAAGTTGCAGGGTGATAATGTTCCTTCATTCTTTATCTGTAGAGCGTAGACTGCAGTCTCTGCAACTTGACTACATGTACGAATAGAATGCAAAAGGTTCCTTCAGCACGTAACATAAATGAAGTGGAGAAAGAACTGACTGTGACGTTCCTGTGGAAAGAATAGGAAGCTTTAAGTGCTAAGGAATTCCCACAACTCTTATTCTGCTCTGAATGTGACACGCATTAAGGAGAACGTGTAGAAGAATGTGACTTACATTCGATATCATTGTATAGATATGACTTTTGCAAAAACCGTGTGGTAGCGGCATGCGGGAAAACAACAAGCGTTGTTGTCAGTCACGTGATCCGCTCTAAACTCGTCCTCTGTGTGCCCTGCAAGAGTGGTTCGGTATCTGGCGGCGGATGGATGACGTGCACTGCGGTGGTTGTCGTTAACATTATAATACAACAATTATACAGGTATAACCACTTCGAAAGAAGTTTATAAAAGAAACTCATTAATAACAATCACTACAGAGCAGTAGCAGATGTATGCCTAAAAGAAGGGCAAAGTGTATATAGGAACTGATGCTACCAAAACAATAATATTTTTACAATTAAGAGAATTTTAGGAGAACGACGCAAAGTCAGTGAACAAACACATGTTACTTTAAATGTCTTCGTGAAAGCTTCTGACTCAGTCATTAGAAACAATAGACAATAATGCAAGAAAGTGGATATCCCATACTTCTTATACAAGCAATTAAACATTTACGTGACGGTTCAAAAGGAATTGTAAACAAAGGCAGCTCAGAAACACAAGGAATAATAACAGATCACGACTGGAGACAACATTAGAATCCCTCAATGTCACTCTTTAACGTCTATTTATGTTGAGGTAATCACAAGAAAATGGAAATACGAAGTATAGGAACGCATACAACTGTAAAGAACGCTATGATACATGCAGATGATGTGGTCTCTGCCGCGCGCGATTAGCCGAGCTGTTTAAGGCGCTGCAGTCATGGACTGCGCGGCTGATCCCGACGGAGGTTCGAGTCCTCCCTCGGGCATGAGTGTGTGTTTCCCTTATGGTAATTTAGGTTAAGTAGTGTGGGAGTTTAGGGACTGGTGACCTCGGCAGTTAAGTCCCATATGATTTCACACACATTTGAACAATTTGTAGTCTTAATACAGAATATTAAATCAAACTTACAACATTCGGTGCAAAAGTATGTGAATTATGAAGACAATGATAGTACAATCTGCAGATATCCGCCAGCAGAAGTAAGGTATGGCTCATTGTGCAAAACACGCAAGCTAATGAAAATATGTTAATTGAAGGCAAGGTACTGGAACGTCTCCAGTTTAAATTTGGAGAACACCGCTTCAGTTGCACCAATTATTTATTGAAACCACGAATGGTTTCGGGATTTTAAAATTCCATCTTCAGGTCCATGAAAATATTGTATTTGGTAACACATGATGTGCGATCGGGCCATTCAGTGCAAGGGCTGCAAATACAATAGTTTCACTACATAGATTTCACACATCTGAAGATGGGTTTTAAAATTTCGAAACCGGTTGTGATTTGAATAAACGATTCAGTACAACTAAATTAACTATCATGAATTACAGATGCTTATGTCCTATATGTCAGATCTTGTGTCCACAGTTTTATATATGGAGTGACGAAAAAGCATCCGTTTGATGGCATTACTGTAGAACATACGCAACGTAGCGCAACACCGTTGCTGGTATACAGGGTGAGTCACCTAACGTTACCGCTGGATATACAGGGTGATTCAAAAAGAATACCACAACTTTAAAAATGTGTATTTAATGAAAGAAACATAATATAACCTTCTGTTATGCATCATTACAAAGAGTATTTAAAAAGGTTTTTTTTCACTCAAAAACAATTTCAGAGATGTTCAATATGGTCCCCTCCAGACACTCGAGCAATATCAACCCGATACTCCAACTCGTTCCACACTCTCTATAGCATATCAGGCGTAACAGTTTGGATAGCTGCTGTTATTTCTCGTTTCAAATCATCAATGGTGGCTGGGAGAGGTGGCCGAAACACCATATCCCTAACATACCCCCATAAGAAAAAATCGCAGGGGGTAAGATCAGGGCTTCTTGGAGGCCAGTGATGAAGTGCTCTGTCACGGGCTGCCTGGCGGCCGATCCATCGCCTCGGGTAATTGACGTTCAGGTAGTTACGGACAGATAAGTGCCAATGTGGTGGCGCTCCATCCTGCTGAAATATGAATTGTTGTGCTTCTTGTTCGAGCTGAGGGAACAGTCAATTCTCTAACATCTCCAGAGAGTGTGGAACGAGTTGGAGTATCGGGTTGATATTGCTCGAGTGTCTGGAGGGGGCCATATTGAACATCTCTGAACTTGTTTTTGAGTGAATAAAAACCTTTTTAAATACTCTTTGTAATGATGTATAACAGAAGGTTATATTATGTTTCTTTCATTAAATACACATTTTTTAAGTTGTGGTATTCTTTTTGAATCACCCTGTATTTCGTAAACCACATCAAATACTGACGAACCGATTCTACAGACCGAACGTGAGGAGAGGGGCTAGTGTAATTGTTTAATACAAACCATACAAAAATGCAGGGAAGTATGTTTTTTAACACAAACCTACGTTTTTTTAAATGGAACCACGTTAGTTTTGTTAGCACATCTGAACATATAAACAAATACGTAATCAGTGCCATTTGTTGCATTGTTAAAAAACATATTTCCGTGCATTTTTTTATGGTTTGTATTACCCAATTACACTAGCCCCTCTCCTCACGTTCGGTCTGTGGAATCGATTAGTCAGTATTTGATGTTGTTTACGAAATATATCCAGCGGTAATGTTAGGTGACTCACCCTGTAAAAATACCTTCATGTTGAATTAGTGTAGCTGTCGTGTCTTCCCGACGTTTGTGTAGTAAATGCGGGAAAGTGATCTATGGCGACGCTATTACCAAATGTGGCAGCAAATGGGACAGCATATGATGGGGTCAGTCGTTTGTGGGTGCTGTTATTGTATCGATCTCAGTTCCTGTCACAGCGGTTCTTCAAGAGTTCGGAGACCCAGGAGAAGTGCGTTCAACAGGTATTCAGGGAACCACCGTGCGACATGGGTGCTACAGGTTCATGATAACGTAGGTCCCCATGTTGCATATGTTGTAACACAGAATTTACGCCAACCTAGGCAGGAGAGACACAAGCACACGCCATATGGTCCTGATATCTCCTCATGCGATTATCAAGCCTTAGATTATTTTAAAAAAGACGTTGAATTGTTGAGGATTTCTGTCGGACGTGGGTGTGCAGAGGCCAGTTAGAAGACTTCTTCACTCAGCAAGATACATTATTCTGCCAAACGGGTATATTCAAGCTGGTGTGTTGATGGGATGGTTGCGTTAAGGCTAACGGGCAATTTAGTCTCTTTGGAATCACGATTCTGGACTTTACAGCCTCGAACGGAAACTTTTTCATCCACCATTATATAAGTGGTGTGTGATATGGACTGAAATAAGGATAATGATATACATAATAAAATCAATAAATTTCAGTATACATCCGGAAATGCAAATAATTCCTCGAACGAGGAACGACACAAAAATGAAGATTGTCAGAAAAGTAACTGTGCATATTTTGCTACATGACCGTGAGCCCTGGATCGAGAAAATGAAAGATAAAAGCAGAATACCATCGACTCAAACGAGATATTAAGATCTGTCAAAGGTTTCTCAATGAAAGATGTTACAAGAAACGAGAATATACGAGAAGAACAGAACATCTAGGATGTAATCAGCTGTAAGGCTTAATCGAGGAGAAACAGAGCTCTTACTAAAATGTAGACTTTCACGACCGGAAATATCATGTCCATTATAATTATCCGGGCTGTTATGCCATGGTCGGTTGACGAGTTCTTTGTCGATTCCCACCGTTTCGTCTCCGACAGCGGGAGACATCTTCAAGGGGGTCCGTAGCTCAATGGAAGGACCAACACACCCACTGGCTCGCTACTGACTGCCGCTAAATTCCGTGTCCGCGCGCTCCCACGCCGCGGCCTGATGTCACGTGTTTTGAAAACGTCAGTGCAAACGTTGGGAATCAACACGGAATTCGTCAACCGACCACGGCATAACAGCCCCGATAATTATAACGGACATGATATTTCCGGCCGTGAAAGTCTACACTTTAGCATCAGGCGCCTCTACGGGGAGGAGATGTCAAGAGAAGTGCGACGCCTGGAAGGACTCCAGAAGAAGAGAGTGCAGCTTTTGTGTTCCCTCACAATCCTGTCTCGTTGCAGAGCCGACGGCGTTATACCGAAGTTTCTGAAGATAAAGCGACTGTTCTATTCGGGGAAGGCACAACGCATTTTCAAACGACTGAGGAGGCCTTACTACGAGAGCGCATTCAGCAGACCCGACGGGACTTGGCAAGCACAAACTGTAAGTTAATGTCTCTCCATATTACGATCAGTAATAAACTGTGCAGCAGTGACTGGGATAAAATTGATAGACAACGGCATGATACCATGGGGAAGCGTATGTTGACAACGTCTAGTAGACAGAAGAAGAAGTTTGATAATTTGCTACCTAATCAGACTGTTCGGCATTTAGACGTTTCCCGGACCGTTATCAATTTGTCCAAACGTTCGTTATCTGACGATGAGACATCTGTGCTTGCCAAGGGAGGTAATTTTGCTGTTAGTCCGCGTTTTGTGCCCACGGAAGAAATTATAGCCAGTGTAGAAGCAGGAAATCGCCGTGTGGATTCTGTAACAGCTGAAGAAATCCGTATAGAAACAGTAAGAATATCAGCCAATGCGAAACCGCCGAAAACTAATATAACTGTGGGTGAGAGAAGAGCTTTAAAACTCCTGAATAACGACGATAGTATTTTGGTTTTCCCACCTGACAAAGGAAGCGCCACGGTGGTTATGGATGTGGCCGACTATCGGAGTAAAATTACTGATCTGCTGGATCCGCAAGCATATAGGAAGCTGAATAAGGACCCCACTAACAGCGTTCTCAGAACTGTGTCGCGGTTAATAAAAAAGTCCTCCATTGAAGAGAGTGTACAGAAAGGTCTCTGCAATTCGGTTGCGCTACCACTGAGGCTTTATGGATTGCCCAAAATTCATAAAGAAAATGTGCCGTTAAGACCGATACTAAGTGCCATTGGTTCGCCCACCTACTCGTTAGCCAAGTTTTTGACTACGCTGCTAAAACCACATGTGGGCCGTTCGGACTCTTATATAAAGAGTTCGACACATTTCATCAGCAGATTGAATGGCATAGTGGTCCAGCTGGAGGACATATTGGTCAGCTTCGATGTGGTATCGCTGTTTACCATGGTTCCACTTAATGGTGTATTGGAACAGCTGGATCGAATTGTTCCTGCCGATATTTCAGAACTGTTTAAGTGATGTTTGACGACCACATACTTCAAGTGGAATGAACAGTTTTATGAGCAAACGGATGGCGTGGCTATGGGAAGCCCCCTAAGTCCCGTAATTGCAAACTTCTTTATGGAGAAATTCGAAGAACAGGCTTTAGGTACTGCCAGCAAAAAACCAAATGTATGGTTCCGATACGTGGATGACACGTTTGTGCTGTGGAGACATGATAGGGAGGAACTAAGCCGGTTCCACGACCATCTGAACAGTATAAACTCGAGAATTCAGTTTACAATGGAGGAGGAGGTAGACGGCAAGTTACATTTCCTCGATGTGCTTGTTTTTAGAAACGAAAATGGTAGTTTGGGCCACTCAGTATACCGCAAACCCACGCACACGGACCGTTATTTGCACCGGGATTCGAACCACCACCCACAACAGAAGCGGGGTGTTATCAAGACGTTAGCGGACAGAGCTAGAAATATTTGTGAACCTGAGTTGCTCGACGCTGAGATGGAACATCTCCACAATGCACTAATGAAGAACGGATATTCGTCCGCCGAAATAAAACGTGCGTTGAGGCACCCACGCAGAAATCATACTGACGTACAGGCTACTGCAAAATCTAAGGTTTTTCTGCCGTTTGTTAAAAATGTAACGGAAAGAACAGGGAGGATCTTGACGAAGCGGAATAATACCGTAATTTACAAGCCGACGAAGAAGATACAGGAATACCTTAAGCCTGCCAAGGACGCTCGTAAACCACTGGAAAAAGCTGGAGTGTATAGGATCCCATGCAGCTGTGGTGATGTTTATGTCGGTACCACCAAAAGAACTGTTTCTAAACGTTTGGAAGAGCATAAGGGAAATTGCAGAAGAGGAGAGACGGAACGATCAGCTGTTGTGGAGCATGCTTTCCAGCCGGGGAACCACAATATTCGTTTCGAGGAGACGCAAGTACTAGCGGCCACCAGCGGATATTACGAAAGGCTCTACAAGGAGGCATTCGAAATCGCTAAACACCCTAATAATTTCAACCGTAAGGAGGTGGGTGTGAAATTAAACGGCATATGGATGCTGGTGTTAAAGAAGATGGGTACCACCCGCCCACTACTGGGTGATGGCAACGGCGATCGACGGTGACGGACAGCGGCCAATTGCACTGAAGTTTTCAAAACACGTGACGTCACGCCGCGGCGTGGGAGCGCGCGGACACGGAATTTAGCGGCAGTCAGTAGCGAGCCAGTGGGTGTGTTGGACTTTCCATTGAGCTACGGACCCCCTTGAAGATGTCTCCCGCATTCGGCGACGAGCCGTGGGGAATCGACACAGAATTCGTCAACCGACCACGGCATAACAGCCCGGATAATTATAATGGACAAACAGAGCTCTTGCATGTAAAACGTGGTATGTGATCTGCTTTGTATTGCCTGTATTTGGCAGCTCCACGGTAAACCCATAGATGGTAGATCCATCTCTAATTCCAGATTTTCACCAATGGCAGCTTAGGACATGTGCATGCCTTCAGTGGTAAATGCAAAACGTGGCTGCTGGTAGTGGTAATGTGTGTGGCATTCGCGCCAATAGAATGTGTTTTAGGGCCGATTTGTACAACTCTGAGGATGATGTAGATAACTAGCTGTCATATGAAGATCCTGAATATGTATATGAATGCAAACGCTCTTTAAAAATGGTTGCTAATCAAGTAAATGTGAATCATTACTTAAGGAAGTAAACAACGTTATGCTGCGTCCTTGCCAAAGTTTACGTTAGTTTACATGATAATGTGAAGGAATAAATGTTAACGTCCATCCCTAACAATGTTTATGGGATATAACACGGCAATAATACAATTAATTTTGTATTGAGCTCAATCGTAGGTTTATTTTTGATATATTTACACATCGTTGTCGCAAAAATTTGTAACGCAGATCTTAGTATCCTAAACTGAAGCGATTTAGCCACTTTAATTTGTATTTTTGAGAGGTTAGGCTATAAATTCTTATTAACCCGCTCAGCAAATTATCAGTGGTAAGTCACCGCTAAGTCACATTCATTGTACTCAGCAAGTAAACTTTGTTAATAATTTATAGCACTAAAAGTAAGTGGTGACTGTAGAATTTTTTAAAAACATCCACTTACATGAATAATAATATCACAATGATTTACAACCAATATCTTATTTATGAGATTTTATTTAATATTGACTGTTAAGATTCTCGAAGTAATCAACTTGTCCATTAGCATTGTTTACAGCCGTGGCCTTCAATTAGTAATATTTAACTTAAATGTAGAAGTGGAAGAATAGTGGGAGTAATGGAGGCTACATGTAGAGCGTACCGAAGAAACAGAATACCTGCCTCAAGAAATACAAGCCCTTAGGAAATTTAAACATTGTAGAAAAAGATGGCCCTAAAGATGTGAAGTCCGAAAAGGCATATTGCCTAAGCTTTCAAATGAAGAATAACAAGAAGAAGACGGGCTTTTTATAATTAAAACCCTAGTAACCTCCCCACAAAGTTGAATAAATAATAATGAATATTATTCTAATTTTAGTGTAACCTCAGAACAAAATTGGTTCCCATTTATAACCTCCCTACAGAAATTCATTCACATTTAACCTCCACACAAAATTTGTTTTCCATTTAATGTACCCACAAAATTCTTTTCTCATCTAATGTAAGCTCGAAACAGAAATATTCCTAAACCTCGTAATAAAAAAAATAAATTCAGTAACCTGGTAAATCTTCGACGACAGCATTGCTGCGTCATGGCCCTGTAAGATCATTCTGAATAAAAAAGGAAAAATTCTTACCTCAATAAAATTATCGCATATGTCTGCTCTTACAATAAATTTTTCTGGCACAGCTCTGTGCAATGCTGGCCGACCTATCTGTTATTTACGAAAGGGAGCAATTAATT
The DNA here is from genome assembly GCF_021461395.2 of Schistocerca americana. NCBI lineage: Eukaryota > Metazoa > Arthropoda > Insecta > Orthoptera > Acrididae > Schistocerca > Schistocerca americana. Next base: position 105,907,469 of record NC_060123.1, read on the forward strand.
TTTCTATTTCAATAATCGGGATGATCATGGATGGGAGAACTTAGTATATTCTTTGAATTGAAATGAATGCTTGTTAAAAAAATGACTTTATATGACAAAAATTATTATTAGGACATTTTTAAAACATTTACATGGGAGTTCAGATAACATTACTAGATATGCGCGAGGCTGCTTTTTACCTTCTACAATAATACTCAGGCTCCGGCATCGCTGCACCGCGACCGGCCCAGCCAACACGATACACTATACCAGACCAGAGCAGACTCCAGACTAGCGCAGACAAGCCACAACTTACTACTACAGCTACACAGTACCTACTCAGTCAACACTGCTCTCTGGTGAGCGATTCTCTTATACCTTGCATATCGCAGGCAGCACATGAGCAATACATCGAAATTACATCTGCTCGGACCTCTTACATAAAATTACATCTGCATTACATCTCCTCGGACCTCTTACATAACCCTCCACTGGGGGGGGTGGGGGGGGGGGGGCAAAAATTTTGCAGCGATGGTGAGTCAATTGGACTTGCCATGAGCAACAAATTTTTCTTAATTAACTAAGTTTACAGTCACAGAGTATATACTCGTACATATATACGAAAGTGCAGAACATGAAATGAAATAGAGTGCACATGCACTGAGTACAGAACATATCAAGAAATTACAAAATGTATACGAAATGAGTACAAAACATATTAACAAATGACATAACGTGCACACGCACTATATATATTTCTACCATTTTACAAGAACTAGTATACGCAATGAGTACAAAACATATTAACAAACGACATAAAGTGCACACGCACTGTATATATTTGTACCATTTTACAAGAACTAGGATAGGAAAGGGAAGGATTTCATCATGGTTGTAGCACAGTAGGTTGTACGTAGCTGCACTGAAAGTTCATATCTCTCTACAGAAGCACAACACCAACTGAGACAATCTGAAGTTCCCTTCCCTGGAGTATTAATCAGTGTAGCCAAGGTACTGAAATGTCGTATTAATATTCAATGTTATCATTTGAAAGTACATTAGATACACCAAACAGTGGGACCATAATAACATCTCCGATGTTCAAGGTGGTGGAAAGCATAACGTGTCAACACCACACTCTTGCAGAATCCATACTCTTTCACCAACGTAGAATTAGTGCAAAAACCAAGTATAGTGCTCCATGATCATGAGGATGGGCAGGACAAACGGATGTAGCAGTAATTTCTGGTAGTTAGGTCAGAAGATGAAGGACATTAAGCCTTATGCTAGTCATCATTGAGATTTACACTAGCCTATCAACCGATTTGAGTAATTGGTGGCACTCACTGCCTAGTTACTAAACATTTCTGTACTATGTATGAAGTATTACAGAATGTTATTCATAAGTCATCTGATAACAGTGAACATTGGCACTCATTGGCCAGTTACAAACCATTTCTTATGCATTATTCAGAAGCCATCATTCAAAACAGGAGCTAATGAGTGTAGAATCACGCTACTATTATTCATATATCATAGCATGTAAGTGACATAAGACAAATTAAAAATATAAGAAACAGTGGCATTAATTTGCCAGTTACAAAGTATTCATACAGTTTTATAAAACATTATTCAGTATTATTCAAAAGTCATCATTCAAAATGTGAGTTAATTATTGGCATAGCATCTATAGGACATGCGGGGACCAAGCAGCAATCGGTATTGTAATTGTCAACTGTCGAAGCTGCGTTGGTAAAGTACCAGAACTTCAAGCGCTGATAGAAAGCACCGAAGCTGAAATCGTTATAGGTACAGAAAGCTGGCTTAAGCCAGAGATAAATTCTGCCGAAATTTTTACAAAGGTACAGACGGTGTTTAGAAAGGATAGATTGCATGCAACCGGTGGTGGAGTGTTCGTCGCTGTTAGTAGTAGTTTCTCCTGTAGTGAAGTAGAAGTGGATAGTTCCTGTGAATTATTATGGGTGGAGGTTACACTCAACAACCGAGCTAGGTTAATAATTGGCTCCTTTTACCGACCTCCCGACTCAGCAGCATTAGTGGCAGAACAACTGAGAGAAAATTTGGAATACATTTCACATAAATTTTCTCAGCATGTTATAATCTTAGGTGGAGATTTCAATTTACCTGATATAGACTGGGACACTCAGATGTTTAGGACGAGTGGTAGGGACAGAGCATCGAGTGACATTATACTGAGTGCACTATCCGAAAATTACCTCGAGCAACTAAACAGAGAACCGACTCGTGGAGATAACATCTTGGACCTACTGATAACAAACAGACCCGAACTTTTCGACTCTGTATGTACAGAACAGGGAATCAGTGATCATAAGGCCGTTGCAGCATCCCTGAATATGGAAGTTAATAGGAATATAAAAAAAGGGAGGAAGGTTTATCTATTTAGCAAGAGTAATAGAAGGCAGATTTCAGACTACCTAGCACATCAAAACGAAAATTTCTGTTCCGACACTGACAGTGTTGAGTGTTTATGGAAAAAGTTCAAGGCAATCGTAAAATGCGTTTAAGACAGGTACGTGCCGAGTAAAACTGTGAGGGACGGGAAAAACCCACCGTGGTACAACAACAAAGTTAGGAAACTACTGCGAAAGCAAAGAGAGCTCCACTCCAAGTTTAAACGCAGCCAAAACCTCTCAGACAAACAGAAGCTAAACGGTGCCAAAGTTGGCGTAAGGAGGGCTATGCGTGAAGCGTTCAGTGAATTCGAAAGTAAAATTCTATGTACCGACTTGACAGAAAATCCTAGGAAGTTCTGGTCTTACGTTAAATCAGTAAGTGGCTCGAAACAGCATATCCAGACACTATGGGATGATGATGGCATAGAAACAGAGGATGACACGCGTAAAGCTGAAATACTAAACACCTTTTTCCAAAGCTGTTTCACAGAGGAAGACCGCACTGCAATTCCTTCTATAAATCCTCGCACAAACGAAAAAATGGCTGACATCGAAATAAGTGTCCAAGGAATAGAAAAGCAACTGGAATCACTCAATAGAGGAAAGTCCACTGGACCTGACGGGATACCAATTCGATTCTACACAGAGTACGCGAAAGAACTTGGCCCCCTTCTAACAGCCGTGTACCGCAAGTCTCTAGAGGAACGGAGGGTTCCAAATGATTGGAAAAGAGCACAGATAGTCCCAGTCATCAAGAAGGGTCGTCGAGCAGATGCGCAAAACTATAGACCCATATCTCTGACGTCGATCTGTTGTAGAATTTTAGAACATGTTTTTTGCTCGAGTATCATGTCGTTTTTGGAAACCCAGAATCTACTATGTAGGAATCAACATGGATTCCGGAAACAGCGATCGTGTGAGACCCAACTCGCTTTATTTGTTCATGAGACCCAGAAAATATTAGATACAGGCTCCCAGGTAGATGCTATTATTCTTGACTTCCGGAAGGCGTTCGATACAGTTCCGCACTGTCACCTGATAAACAAAGTAAGAGCCTACGGAATATCAGACCAGCTGTGTCGCTGGATTGAAGAGTTTTTAGCAAACAGGACACAGCATGTTGTTATCAATGGAGAGACGTCTACAGACGTTAAAGTAACCTCTGGCGTGCCACAGGGGAGTGTTATGGGACCATTGCTTTTCACAATATATATAAATGACCTAGTAGATAGTGTCGGAAGTTCCATGCGACTTTTCGCGGATGATGCTGTAATATACAGAGAAGTTGCAGCATTGGAAAATTGTAGCAAAATGCAGGAAGATCTGCAGCGGATAGGCACTTGGTGCTGGGAATGGCAACTGACCCTTAACATAGACAAATGTAATGTATTGCGAATACATAGAAAGAAGGATCCTTTATTGTATGATTATATGATAGCGGAACAAACACTGGTAGCAGTAACTTCTGTAAAATATCTGGGAGTATGCGTGCCCAACGATTTGAAGTGGAATGATCATATAAAATTAATTGTTGGCAAGGCGGGTACCAGGTTGAGATTCATTGGGAGAGTGCTTAGAAAATGTAGTCCATCAACAAAGGAGGTGCCTTACAAAACACTCGTTCGACCTATACTTGAGTATTGCTCATCAGTGTGGGATCCGTACCAGATCGGTCTGACGGAAGAGATAGAGAAGATCCAAAGAAGAGCGGCGCGTTTCGTCACAGGGTTATTTGGTAACCGTGATAGTGTTACGGAGATGTTTAATAAACTCAAGTGGCAGACTCTGCAAGAGAAGCGCTCTGCATCGTGGTGTAGCTTGCTCGCCAGGTTTCGAGAGGGTGCGTTTCTGGATGAGGTATCGAATATATTGCTTCCCCCTACTTATACCTCCCGAGGAGATCACGAATGTAAAATTAGAGAGATTAGAGCGCGCACGGAGGCTTTCAGACAGTCGTTCTTCCCGCGAACCATACGCGACTGGAACAGGAAAGGGAGGTAATGACAGTGGCACGTAAAGTGCCCTCCGCCACACACCGTTGGGTGGCTTGCGGAGTATAAATGTAGATGTAGATGTAGAGTATAACAAAAATATTATTTACAGAAATTACTGGCATAGTATTTATGCATTATAACAAAACATCATTCAGTATTACTCAGAACTCTCTTAAACTGGTAGCATTATTTGGGAATGGTAATACATTTTCTTTTGCTGGCAATTCATTGCGTTGGGATCGATAATTAATTGCTGGGGCATGAAAATATTTGCTTTTGACTTATTGCTGCAAATAAGGATTAGTAACGTCTTTTGTCATGAGTCAGCTGTAGCAAGGTTATGAAACAATTAGAGTATATGTGATCACATTTAGGAATGACACACACAAATGGGTAAAAAAAATGCAAGTACTAGAACAGGTTTAATGACTAACCGCTTGTAGTACATTAATCTCATGAATAGCTTCTCCTAGAAAAAATACAAAATGGATTATTAAGCTGAATGAAAAAACGCATATTATGCTGAAAAGTAGTGAACTTCGAATTAACAGGTAATGAAAGATGTACTCAATATGTATGTAATCTAGCTGTCCTTTACAAAACATTCAGTCATTATACCATGCGATATAGGACATACTGTAAAAACGAACTGCAACAAATACTTAAATAACTACATAGCATTTCTTAACTAACAATAAATATATAAACTTCATCATTATTCTCATCTGCAAAGAAAAACTTAAAAGTGGTGCGTTAAGTGGCCATATAAAATTCATCACTACCATCACCTGCAAAGAAAAACTTCATTACTCATGTTACCATACTCTTCATATAACTAATCATCATCATTTATTATCATTTGCAAAAAATAGACACTTCATTATTCATAATACCATTTACTTCAAACAACTATTCATAGTACAGAGTTTCTTATTTCTAGCATATTTCATCACTAAATCTAAGACGTGTAGTTCTGTCTGACAGCCTGCATCAATCGCCTCATATTCTGAAAGAAAAATAATTAGTTAAGACTGCTATCATACGATGTGTATGGTATATTCTTGTTAATGCTTGTTAATTCTGATCCATTTACTCTTCATGACAGGTATTGCATCTTCTTTCGTTCATTCCGAAGGTGAAATTCCCATTTCATAGTAATCCACTGTGGGTTGTTTAATTTATTTCTTTTACACATTATTGCTTTCTGAAAATGATGAATAAGGATTAATATCTTGCATTTAAATCATATACCTATTAAATAAAAACTGGTTTCTAGTGAAATAATTAAGCATACAGCATAGCATGACAGAAAACGTATTATGTCAAAAACATAGACAGTGTTCAGACGCAAAAATGTACACAGAGTATCATAATGTAGTAGCAAAAAAAAAAAAAAATGTAAAATAGTCACGATGTTGAGATATCATAAGGCAAAAAGTCAAAGTCAACTGATGTTTGTTATATCTTTAAGATTCAGTAGTGCATACAAAAAAACAGGAAAACAATCATACATACACGAAAAATGGAAAATGCGTACGGTCTGTTATATAGCGACAGGAAATAGCTTTCTTTGTGTTCAGCTTGTATGTTGTGTAGCTGAGAGAGGCGAGAGTTGAAGACTTAAATGGAGAAAGAATTTGATAAAATTAATATGTCAATAGATAGAATTGCATAATTGGTCATAAAATATGTAAGTTTATCTGAAAAAATGTGCACGGTCAGATGTGTAACGACAAGAAAAGCGACCTGCTAACCTTACCTTGCCGGGCACTTGCCAAGAAAAAATATGATAATCATCAGTAAGTAGTCACATAAATATAATTGCATCATTGGTCATAAAATATGTAAGTTTATCTGGAAAAATGTGCACGGTCTGGTGTATAACGACAAGAAAAGCGACCTGCTAACCTTACCTTGCCGGGCACTTGCCAAGAAAAAATATGATAATCATCAGTAAGTAGTCAAATGGCTCTGAGCACTATGGGACTTAACATCTATGGCCATTAGTCCCCCAGAACTTAGAAGTACTTAAACCTAACTAACCTAAGGACTTCACACAACACCCAGTCATCACGAGGCAGAGAAAATCCCTGACCCCACCGGGAATCGAACCCGGGAACCCGGGCGGGGAAGCGAGAACGCTACCGCACGACCACGAGCTGCGGACAGTAAGTAGTCACATGAATATAATTGCAGCATTGGTCATACAAAAATCAGAAAATGGCATTACAGTGTAATAAATCACGAAGTATGTTCATTCAATAAAGGGTTTAATATTGGAGAGATAGTGATTGCCTTTCCTTTTTCTGGTTCTCTGAGTGTCGACGTGTACTACATTGGGGTGAGGAGTGCTGCGAATTCGATATGGACCTGCGTATAGGAGCTCAAATTTACTGCATCCATTCTTTCCTCTGTTGGATAAATAGTGTGTACGTACTAATATCTTCTATCCAATGTGAAAGTCACGGCGTGTACAAACCTGTTTTTCCTGTCTTCTCCGGCGCTCTGCTGCACGTTTGATGTTGTTCAGCGCAATGTCAATTATTTCATGGTGTCGTAGTCGACGAGATGTAGGAAAAGTTACTAATTCTTTAATTTTGTTGGGTGGTTCAACATTTTTTAATATAACAGTCGGAGTTAGCATAGTAGATTCATTTGGTATGGAATTAATTATATCCTGGAATGAGAGTATGTGTGTGTCCCAATCAATATGTCTTTTATGGCAGTATATTCTACACAGTTTACCAATTTCTTTCGTTAGTCGTTCACAAGGGTTCGAAGAAGCGTGTTACTTGGATATATAGATCGGAGAAATGTTTCTTGTTCGTAACATATGTGTCCATAACGCAGATCGAAACTGTGATCCATTGTCGGAAATTACTTTCAACACAGGCCCTACATGGAATAAAAAATGTTTTACAAATGCATTCGAAACAGATTTAGCAGTAGCTTTGCGTAACGGAGTGAAGGTAACAAATTTCGAAGTGAGTTCAACAGCGACAAAGATGAAACAAAAACCTCTATTAGATCTGGGAATCGGACCAAAAATGTCAACAGCGGCGATGTGTCTCAATTTAACAGGTACAATGGGATGTAACGGAGGAATATGTGAAATCGTGTCTGACTTAGCTTCCTGGCAAATTTTACATGACGCTAAAACTCGTCGAATACGTTTCTCCATATTGGCAAAATAACAGTTCTGTCTCAGTATAATAAAACATATTCTGGCTCCGTAATGAGCGTAACTTAAATGAGTATACCAAACTAATTTGTTAACAAGTTCGTCAGGAATGCATAGTAACCAGTTGTTGCTGTCAGGGTGAGAGCGGCGAAACAGAATGTTATTGCGTACACTGCAATGGTTTCTAATGGTAAAATTATTCCTATCTTGCCAAAATTTCTTTCCGTACGTTGCCTTTACTATGCTCTTGTGCTATGTCTCGTAATGACGACGAAATGAAATTTTCAAATGCAACTTGTTGAATATACATGACGCTGAAATTTGCTTTGCAGAAGTTGGTTGCGATGTCTTGCTGATTGTTGCTGAGAGAACGGGATGGCGCGTCTGCTACAGTATTTTGTGTACCGGGAATGTTAACAATTGTAAAATTAAATTCCTGTAAATAAAGTTTCCATCTGCTTAATCTGTCGTGTGTAAATTTAGCCGAAAGTAAAAACTGGACAGCTCTATGATCTGTGTAAACGGTCGTGTCTTCCATAAAGAAAATGCCGAACTCTCGTAAATACCCATACAACACATAATGTTTCAATTTCTGTGACAGAATAATTGCGTTCAGCAGGTGACATAATGCGACTCGCAAAGGCGATGTTATAATTACTGTAGAACCATCTTCTTCAATTTCCTGAAAAATGTGTACGCCTACAGCGGTGTTAGAACTGTCGGTGGCAATGGAAAAATTTCCTGATAAACTAGGAGCAACTTCAATTACTTGATCAAGTGGTGCACATGCATGCGGGAAATGTTATTTAGAGGGAGTAAAGGCGAATCGCAGCAAGCTTTCGCCATAGCCGGGGCGGAATTGGGGCCTGCGACCATAGCAGTCGTGCGGTTTCAGACGGCGTGATAAAAGAGGTGCATTCAACAAAGCTTGTTTCTGATTAGAAAATTCAGACTATTGGTTTTTCATGTAAGAGTGTGTCTCAGCTGTCGTCAAAAGTAATAACATTTTCGTGAACAAGATTCTCTGTGTCAAAAGTGTTGCTTGCGTTGCTGGAAGATTCATTCTGCAATGTATCTAGTCAAATTCTTTCTGACGTGCTATTATTTGCGGGAGGATGCTGTGGCATTTCCACTATTTGTACTGTTCTGTTATTTCTTCCTGACTTATTACGTTCGGGATGGTATCTACTGTCTGGTTCATTCATGATAATTTGTTGTTGCGGATGATTCTGCTGCTGGTAAGACCGACTGTTATTAAACGTACGCTAAAAATTGTGCTCGTTACATTTACGTCTGTCATGATAGTTATTCCTTTACGGTGCATTGCATTGTGAGTTGAAACGGTGTGTTTTCTGTACGTACTGATTTCCCTGTTGCTGTGCGTTACTATTTGGTGTGGCCGACGTTATACGTGTAGGCGGCGAAACATTAAAGCTTGGTTGACGTTGCAGACTACATTGTTGGTTAGGTACGCTAACCGGCTGGCTTTGATGCTGTTGTTGGTAAAAAACCTCAATTGTTACCAAAATGTGTCTGCGATTGCTGAAATCTTTCCACACACTGATGATTAAAATTTTGTCTGTTATTAAAATGATGCTGGTATTTCTTTTTGTTTCGAGAGTGTCTAATGAAAACTGTCACTTTCGGTAAAACTTGTCATATCAGGTTTTCTTTACACATCCTTAATCCTAGATAGATCGATAGCTGAAGAGCTGTTTTGATAGATATAAAGGACAGTAGAAGAGAAGGCAGCAGTGCAGAAAACTAAAGATGAAATGGCACTACTACGGCTCGGGTCCCTGTGCACGCTACGGCACATATTCATCAAAGTGTAATGAATCCCCTGAGGTCTATTACGTGCTGCAAATAAATTTTGGTTTCTGTGTTACAGGCAATGCCAGTGAAAATTCAAAAACAAACTGTCGTATCCAGTCCAACTCTAGTTTCTACATTAGAGGCCTAGCTGGTGAAAATACAAAAGCAAATTGTCGTATCCAGTCCAAATAATGTATTTGCGTTCTGTCATTTTTAAATACCTTAAATTTTCTCACGGATAGAAAGTGTTTATAATAAAATTATCGTCTCTGTATGTCCTAGCAGGTTCAGGATTGCATGAGAATCTGTTTTTCTGTGTCTCTTCGGATTCTAAGTCGCGTGGTCTCTGTAAATTACGTAAGTTATAATGTCTGTGTGAGTGTGACAAATGTTCGGAATGTGGCGTATGCTATGTCGTGTTAGAGACTGAAACATTTTTCATTTCTGTCACTTGAAAACGTTCGTCTATTTGACTGATCTGTTGTTCAAATTTCTTATCGACTTTCACATCCAGAGTGTGTGGAAGTTCTGCTGACATTAATTTAAAATCATCGCGTAACTGTGTTGCGTTTTCAGAACATTGTTCAGTCACTGCACTACTTTCATCTCTAAGTAATTTCGTTGTGGCTACACGTGTATTACTTAATTCTTGTGCAACAGAACTAATTTCTTCACTACTGTTCCTAGCACAAACCTTAATTTCCTCACATAATTGTCCTTTAGTATCATCACGTTGCACGGTAATGGCCGTAATCTGTTCACTAACTTGTCTGTTCTGTTCCTTAAGGTTGTCGTGTTTTTCATTCGACAGTTTGAATCTTTCATTAAATTGTTTGCACGATTCAGTAAGTTGTTTGAAATGGTTGTCGAAATTTTCATTAAGTTGTTTGAAATGTTTGCCTAGATTTTCTTTAAGTTGTTGATTGAGGTTTTCATTAGTTTCATTAATTTGTAGCAATAATGCCATAACTTGATCCGAGCCAATATTACCTACTCTATTCTCTGTGCTATTTGATGACGTATCTGTATTTGTCACGTATTGTGTAACCATTTGGTCATTCTGTAATTCTTGAAAAGGTTTCCCAATTGAATGTGCACTGTTGGTCACTACACTGGAATCAAATAAATCTGACGTATTTCGACTAAATTTTTCATCTTCGTGAGAAAAATTTATCTGTTTACTATGCAAATTTTGCAAACCGGGTGTGTCAGACTGCGCGGCGTTCATTGTATCGGAATGTGACTCGTCATCAATTATTACATTTACTGTGGACATAATTGAATTCGTTTGTTCATCATTAGGTTCAAAATCATTACTAGTGATCGGTAGGCACTGATTATCTGTAATTAGGGGATTATCACTATTACACTGAGTGTCGCTAGTATTATCGGTCAAATTATTCGGGTTGTCTATTTCACTCATTGCACATCGCGATGTACTGTTAACAGATTTTCGCGGCATTTTTCACCAATCAAAATTAATCACAAAATGAAACAAAATAAAAGCGAAAATGGAACAAATACAATTACAACAAAGAGCAATAAATTGCCGATGATCTGTGAAAGAAAGAGTGACAAATTAGTAAATGCGTTGCGCCAGATGCAAATTACATTTAAGTAAATAAGAGCAGATATATGACTACTTCTCAGAGATTCACAAAGAAATACGATCCTGGCCGGTTGTCGCCAAGTGTTAACCTCCCCACAAAATTGTTTAAATAATAATAATGAATATTATTCTAATTTTAGTGTAACCTCAGAACAAAATTGGTTTCCATTTATAATCTCCCTACTGAAATTCATTCACATTTAACCTCCACGCAAAATTTGTTTCCCATTTAATGTACCCACAAAATTCTTTTCTCATCTAATGTAAGCTCGAAACAGAAAAATTCCTAAACCTCGTAATAAAAAAAATAAATTCAGTAACCTGGTAAATTTTGGACGACAGCAGTGCTGCGTCATGGCCCTGTAACATCATTTTGAATAAAAAAGGAAAAATTCTTACCTCAATAAAATTATCGAATATATCTGCTCTTACAAAAAAAATTTCCGGCACAGCTCTGTGCAATGCTAGCCGATCTATCTGTCATTTATGAAAGGGAGCAACTGTCTTTTCTATTGCAATAACCGGGATGATCATGGATGGGAGAAATTAGTAAATTCATTAAATGGAAATGAATGCTTGTTAAAAAAATGACTTTATATGAGAAAAATTATTATTAGGACATTTTTAAAACATTTACATGGGGGTTCAGACAACATTACTAGATATGCGCGAGGCTGCTTTTTACCTTACACAATAATACTCAGGCTCCGGCATCGCTGCACCGCGACCGGCCCAGCCAAAACGATACACTATACCAGACCAGAGCAGACTCCAGACTAGCGCAGACAAGCCACAACTTACTGCTACAGTCAACACTGCTCTCTGGTGAGCGACTCTCTTATACCTTGCATATCGCAGGTAGCGCATGAGTAATACATCGAAATTTCATCTGCTCGGACCTCTTACATAAAATTACATCTGCATTACATCTGCTCGGACCTCTTACACCCTACACAAGTCAAACAAAACTAAAAAAGATGTAAAATATATTATTGAACGTAGAATACATTTTCCCATGCCGGTGAAGTGCTCCGAAACATGCTGTTTGTGTGAGATGGCCAGAGGGTGAGGATATTTCGCAAATAATACCGGTCTTTGCTGAAAAATCATTACCAAATGGAGAACGGTAGTTCGTGGGTACGTGAAACAACCGTTTTATATCCTATGAATGAAGTAATAATATGGTTTTGGCTATAATTAATACATACGGATGTAACCAAAATTGGAATTTCACAAATGTTTGGTAGCATGATTGTAAGCCACCTTAATTGGCCACTCTTTCAGGAAAACGCTATAAGGTTTTTCACAGAGATTTACATGCAGCACTCTGAGCGTCACGAAATAATGGGTGGTAATAATTAACCTTTCGCTCCTTCAGTTAGTGTAGATGGCAGACTGTTTGTCGTACGGGTACCCGCATTTATAAAGATGGTGTTCAGACAGTGCGCTGCAAGATTTAAGTTGATAATAGTGTCAGTGTCACGACTTCCCTTTAGGTGTTGGCACTCGTATGACGACGTAGAGTTGAAACGCAGTGTGTACCATACAACTGGAGGCAGTCGACAGGTGTCTGAAAAGATTGAGCAGAGTTTTACTTGTAAAGTTGTTTTATGAAAAGAACGGTAACAGTGCTGCTTTTCTTCTCGAGTACCGACGCATTACAGGAATACGAGAAAGAACATGATTCGGAAATAAAAATTAACTGGCGATTTGGAAATAGATCCTTGGAGTGGCTGACAGACAGTTACGCCACAAATTGTTGCCACGTAACGTACTATCGGCGTCACGGCATCTGAAAATTTCCGAAATGGTATTTCTAGTACGGTTCCAGGCGGTCCTAGGCGCAGTTGGTCGTCATACTGAACAACGTTTGTAACTTTGAAAATAAATATGGTAAGCAGATAATAAATGTTTTTTTATTAATACGGTTGGTTCCAAGGCAGTTATCGGTTATCTCGAGTTCCTTCTCAGGACTGAAGTGATAGGCTCTTCCAGAATATAAATGAGACACGTAAGAAACTACCTGCCAGAGGCGAAAATGACTTTCACAAATCGAAAAATGTTGTGCTTTTTAATTTATGCGTGTATATAGTGACTGTGTTGACTTACGTCTTCATGATTACTCTGCTATTCACTCTCAAGTGCCTGGCAGCGAGTTCTCTGAAACAACTCCGCTCTACTTGTCTACAGTTACGCTCTCTAAAATGGCATGGGAAAAAGGACACCTTAATCTCTCTGTAGAAGCTTTACGTTCCGTAATTTTATTACGATGATCATTTCTCTCTAGATAGTTAGGCGACGATAAAATATTTTCCCGTTCAAAGAGGAAAGTAGGTGACTGAAATTCGGGGGAAAGATCGTATCGCAACAGAAAAAGCCTTCGTTTTAATAATTGTCACCCCGAATCGCATATGATGTTCGTGAGGCTCTCTTCCCTATTTTACTATAATAAAAAACAAGCTGCCTTTCTTTGGACTTTTACAGTGTCTTCCGTCATAACCGTCTGGAGAGCATTCCATACCGCACAGTAGTACTCTAGCAGAAGACGGACCAGCCTAATGTAGCTAGTTTTATTAGTACGACTGTGACATCTTATGAGTGTTCAAAAAAATGGTTCAAATGGCTCTGAGCACTATGGGACTCAACTGCTGAGGTCATTAGTCCCCTAGAACTTAGAACTAGTTAAACCTAACTAACCTAAGGACATACAAACATCCATGCCCGAGGCAGGATTCGAACCTGCGACCGTAGCGGCCTTGCGGTTCCAGACTGCAGCGCCTTTAACCGCACGGCCACTTCGGCCGGCTCTTATGAGTGTGTTGCCAATAAACCTTAGTCGTTGGTTTGCCTACTGCACTGTATTCTTTATCTGTTCTTTCCAGTTTAATCCGGTCGTAATTGTAATTCCTAGAAATTTGCTTGAATCGACAGCATTTAAATTTGTGTGATTTTGTCGTGTACCCGAAATTTAAAGGATTTCATTTCGTGCTCATGAGGATGACCTCACATTTCTCCGTATTCAGACACAATTGCCACTATTCACAAGAATCAGATATTTTTCTAATCATTTAGCCGTTAGATGTGGTCTTCTGATGGCTTTACAAGACGGTAAATAACATCTAACAACAATCTAAGAGGGCCACCCACACTGTCTCTTTAATCCTTTATGTAAATTACGAAAAGCTGAGAACTATAAGACTTTCTTGAGGATACGTGGATACCATTTCTCCTTTATTCGGCGATTTTCCATCTGTCACTATGTATTGTGACCTTTCTGAGAGGAAATCGCGCATCCAGTTCCAAAACTGAGGCGATACTCCTTAGGTAAACAGTTTTATTAGACGTCTCTTTGATGAAGGGTGTCAAAAGCCCTCTGGAAATCTAGAAATATTGAATAAATTTGAGAAGCCTTATCAATAGCATTCACTACTCTGTGCAAATGAAGAATTGCTGTTTTCGTTTGCTTTATTTTGTATTTATTATTTATTTGTTTTGAGTCATCAGTCTTCTGACTAGTCTAATGCTTTGATGCGATCCGCCACGAATTCCTCTCCTGTGCCAGTGTCCTCGTCTCAGTGTAGCAGTGACAATCTACATCCTCAGTTATTTTCTGGGTGTACTTCAGCATCTGTTTCCCTCTACAGTTCCTACGTTCTACAACTCCCTCCAGTACCATCGGGGTTGTTCCCTAATCCCTTTACAGATGTCCTGCCATTCTATCTCTTTAGCGTTTCTCTCCAATTCTCTTCGAAACCTCCTCATTCCTTACCTGAAAAATCCACCAGATTTTCAACATTCCTCTGTAACACCACATCTCAGATCGCTAGATTATCTTCTTTTCCGGTTTGCCCAGAGTCCATTATAAGTTACGCGTGTCCTTTGGAAGTCAGATCTGGAAGTTGGAGAGATCTGGAGAGATTGAATAAGTTCTGCCTAACCGTACCTTCCATCAACCTGTCGTCTTCTAAAGCTGTGTCCCCAGCGCCGAAGACAGATAGTCGGTCGTGGTATCTCCTTCGGCGGCACCTCCTATGCCGTCGCCAGGAACCTATGATTGTGTTTTTCATGGGATGCCACTTGGCCAATTTAATCTTGAGAGGGCAGGATCTCTAGTACTGACAATAATGGCAGGCGACACTTCTCATTACTTTATCCTTTTTTGTCATATTTGAATAAACACAGTTCCTATATTGTCTTTTAAAACACTCTACGTAGCTGTCTTAGTTGTACGGCAACTTTTCTGACAACTTTCGATACAGAGTACGACATATTTACTCCGAGACAGAGATACGTGTCCAGTTCTGAAGAACGCCCGAAACACACTTACACGTCCGGCCCTCCGAACGACCGAACGAGAGTTGCGTGACCGGACCTTGAGATCGACCGAAACAGTCTTACGCGTCCGTCCATCTATGGCGCCCGAAACGTTCTAACTAGCGCAGCCGAAGTACTTCGCCTTCCAGGCGCGCCAAAGCGACCCGAAGGTGTCAGAAGCACTTCGGTTCCAATATCATTTCTCTCATGGTTCTCATAACTAGTGAAATTTAATAAACAAAAACGATTGTAGGGTAACCATGAGAGATTGTCATATTGAAATCTGGGTAACATAAAACGGAAATTGTATAAATAATAGAAGTTGGGCGTTTTGGCGCCTAAACCCGAATGTGTCAACCAATCAGAAGCAAGTTCAGTGCAACTAGCGGACTCTCCCATGGGAATGGTACATATCAACTGTCGCTTGTGCCTCACTCCACTTTTGTACCATATACTACTTCACGCGTATCATGCTATATCAAGGCGAACTTTTAGCAAAATAAAATACTGGCGGCCACAGCCGGGAATATCACACCATGTTTTACTACTATACAATGTTGTGCTACAAAATACAATCTGAGCAACTTCTTCCTCAGAATAAGGCCTATGTTTGATGCTTGTAGACGTCCCTTGGCCAAGAATGCCCTATATGCCCGTGGTAGTCTTCTTTCTGTATCTTCCCTGCTCCGACCGTGCTGAAATATTTTCCTGTATAGTTAGCAAAATTCCTAATTTCATGTACTTAGTGATCACCAACACTGATTTTATGTTTCTCGATGTTCTCATATCTGCCCCTTCTCATGAATTTGGTCAGTCGTAGGTTTACTCTCATTACATATTCTGTACTCACTAGACTGCTCATCCCCTTCAGAAGACCCAGTATTTCTTATTCACTTCCACTCAGGACAGCGTTGCTATCATCTGTCTTATCATTGATATCCCTTCACTGTGAATTTGAGTTCCCCTCTTTAACTTTTCACTTATTTCCGTAACTACTTCTTCGATGTATAAATTCAACAGCAGAGACGAGAGAATATATGACTTTATTACACCCTTTGTAATTCGAGCACTTCGTTCTTCGTCTCCCACTTTTACTATTCGCTCTTGTTTCTTGTACACATTATATATTACGCATCTTTCCGTATAGTTTAATCTAATTTTTGTGTTTCAGTAAACCGATATCTCCTGAATCCCTGGTGAGTACATGCCAAGAGGCAGTTTTCTTCAAGGCAATTCAAAATCTTCAAGCCACGGATGCGGACACCTTCTAGCTGTTCTGCCCTGATGCGAAGAAGACGAGCTTTGAAGCATTGTACGGACATCTGGCTTTCGGGAGACGGCTTTTGAGTCGCCATCTCACGTAACGCTGTATAGTAAAATTCCGATGTTGTCCTTTGCCAGTTCGATCTGTCACGCTCGTAGACCATCAGGGTCTTTCGGAGTGCAGGTTGGACACATCCCTGCCACCACAGCAACATGGAAGCATACATGGGCAGGCGCATGGAACAACGACGCCGCATGCCAGTAACTGCTTGCCGACACGCTTCCTCGCTAAGGAGGGAGACGTTCAGCGTCCACGGACCTCTGCTGAGTCTTGTGAGTTGTCGGGGTAAGGTGATAGTGTAGATATACGCGAGATGATCCGTGAAGGCCGTCGGCCAGAGTTCTGCATCACGGGTTGCTCTGTGGAGGGCACGCGAGACCTATACCCGGTCCAGACGACTGGCAGAGTGGCTGGTAAAGTGCGTATATCCGCGCTGGTTCCCATGATGTGAGAGCCACGTGTCAGTTCAAAATGGCTCTGAGCACTATGCGACTTAACTTCTGAGGTCATCAGTCGCCTAGAACTTAGAACTAATTAAACCTAACTAACCGAAGGACATCACACACATCCATGCCCGAGGCAGGATTCGAACCTGCGACCGTAGCGGTCACGCGGTTCCAGACTGAAGCGCCTTTAACCGCACGGCCACACCGGCCGGCTGCCACGTGTTAGTGCCTGTAGAACCGGGCATGGGACGTAATGAGGTATCTGGTTCGCGGGCCACGGAGCACTGTTAGAATTGCCACCCACTATGTAATGGTCCATATTTCCTTGTAAAAGTGGGGCTACCTAGGTGCGAATTACCGGAGGGAGCGTACACGTTATTGTGGCCGACTGCGCCAAGTGTGAGAGCGATGCCTCGCCCGCTCGGCATGTATGTTACGTCCGTCGTGTCTCTGCCATCTCGGAGAACGATGGCCATTCCTCCCGCGCCATCACCAGAGGGTAGGCTGTAGGTGGTGTAGCCACATAGGTCTAAACGCAGGTCGCGACAGACCTCTTGGAGAAGGGCAATATACAAGTCTGCCGCTCTGATCATGTCGTGTAACATGCGGGTCTTGACGGTGGAGTGGGCATCACTGACATTGATTGTTCCCACACAGTATGACTGAGACATAACAAGTGGTGGAGGCAATGTGCTGGTGCAAGCCCACGTTGATCTCGCACACACCACAGCCATCCACCTGCATGCCGTACATTACCGTGCGTATGATCCCCTGACTGGCAGAGCCCTCCGGGCTCAATGTCAGCCATGGGCTCTGGTGGAGGTATCGATGTGTGCTGTTCATCATCCGCCTCCATATCGTCTACCCAATCACCAAGAGAGGATTGGGAGGTCAGTGGTGGCTGGTCGCTTTCACAGGAGCCCACATTTTGGGAGTCGATGCGATGCGCCTCGTTTTCAGGGCCACCAGATGTAGGAGAGTGTTCCTTATCTTCAGGCGCCTTCTGGTGAATAAGGCCACTGGAATCCGCTGTAACCGTAGACGCTTCAACGAAGTCGATGTCTTGCGCCAGCTTCACATCCCGGTCCCGTTCTTCAACTGACAATCACCTCTTCATGTGTCGGTTGGGTGAGGTTTGCTTGCGGGTCCGAGATTCGACATCCTCTGGAGGGCGGGGCTCGGCACAGTCTCGGTCATCGGGAAACCCTGTGTACGATCCCGACAGTGACGACGGCTGGGTGCCCGCGCGCCGCGGTGGGCAAAGGCGGCAGGAACCTGTACACCGTTTGGCTGCGATGGTGTCGTCGTCGTCGTCGTCGTCGGCGGTGCTGACTCTCCAACGGAACTCGCAGCGGCTTGAGGTGGTAGCAGGTTTTGATCATCCATCACATCATGTAGTGCCGCCTCTACATACGTTAGCGGGAGAGAGGTCATCGTGGATTGTTGAGGAAGTTCATTGTGGGGCACCTGAACTAGGCGGCGCTGCCGACACTCAGTTGTAACATGGCCATCCAGACCGCAGCCCGAGCAGGTCCTCGGTTGGCCATCATATATAACAATAGCGAGGCAGCCGCCAACGGAAACATATGATGGAACATACTTCTTAAGTTCTATGCACACTTGTCATACCCCGTTAAGGACAGAGTACATTTCGAATGTATTCCATATCTCTTCTGTGTGGCTCAGAACTGTGTGTCAGCGCATCAACGACAAGGTTAGCAGGAATTTCTAAAGGTAGTTCAAAGATGCGCACGGCATGCATCCCCAGACCAGCATGGTCAGCTCCTACAATGCACAAGTGAAAGCCGTTTCCCGATCGTTGGAAGAGTGTGTCGCTGGCCGCTTCGTCAATCAGTTTGAGGTACACTGTGCTGGATACAATAGCCTATCAGTTCTTGGGGTTCGATGTACGTGATGTCTCGAAGAAACCGTTTAATTTCATGAGCCTTCGGTCTCGTGTACGATGTACTGAACGTCAGTTTGATTGTAGCTTGCCAATATGAGAACGCCATAGCGGGACGGTACCGGTACTATAAGGCAATACAACGACGCAGCTGCGCGCTAGCTGGTAAACAACAGCATCTGCGGAGCGCTGTCCGGCGCGCCGAACCCGTCCTCACCGTATCACGGCTGATAGCCGACTGTCTGAGCCACCGAGGACACAGAGGATAGTGCGACTGGCACGCTCCCCGTGAGACACAAATTCTCTACTTACTGCCCACACGCTACATTTGTAGGGCCCTTGCCCACTAAACTCATTACTGGGGGCAAACAATCTACAATTCCCGTAAGAGATAGGGCAATGTGAGTGCATCATTGGCTGGTAAGCCTTATCTATATGAAAATGGTATATGTTCATTCGGACATGTCCGAAAGAACAGATGCCATCTTCATACATTTCTGAAAATCGCGCTACGGCATCCCATCATCATTTATGGAAGCTCGTTCTTAACGTAATCCGCACTTAGGACGTTGACCAGTATTATGTTCACAGTGTATAAAATTGGGACAAGTTAGATGAATATTTATGTTCTTCTAAAAAGGCTTCACGGGTTATAGAGGGGAGCTACAATTAACAGAAGCGTTATGGTAAGAAACTTATGTCTGGATGAATATCACTGTCAAACTCCTCGCTTCACTGTTACATACATAATGATATAGCTCTACAACCCGTATATCTCTAATGCACTCATTAATTCCTCAGTCAGTCAAGTACCATTTTAGTTCGACTACAACAGCATCACCAAGAAAATGGACCATTTACAGTTAGGAGCAATTTGGAGCCGTGTTGACTATTAATGTTTCAGAACACAATACTAAAAACAAAAGCAAAGTAACATGGCTAGCCCACATAGGGTACAAAAACCTAAGTATTTAACGACACCATATTTAGGAGTCATCTCAGACAAAATAAAGAAGCTGTTTCAAACCAGAGATATCAGAATTCTTTCTGTCACTGGCAATAATCTAAAGAAGAAACTAGTCGATGAAATCATACAACCTACAGATAAATTGAGAAAATCAAGAATTTATTAATCTAGATGTAGTGATCGCACCAAATACTACATTAACCAAATGGCAGCAAATTTTAAAATCCGTTGTAAGGAACATACTGCCTGGTCCATTTTCATGTGAGCAGCAGAAAAATATACAAAATTACATCGCCTCTTACTAGGTTATCCGTGCCTCTCTGCAAAGGCTGATCACAGCAGTCGTGTAAAGGAAATCTAAAATTTGTCTGTAGTTATGTAAACGCCTTAATGTGAGTGTCACGAATTTGCATAATACCAATCCTATGTTAACAGAATGAAATTTCCACCCTACAGCGGAGTGTGGGCTGATATGAAACTTCCTTGCAGATTAAAACTGTGTGCGGGACCGAGACTCGAACTCGGGACCTTTGCCTATCGCGGGCAAGTGCTCTACCGACTGAGCTACCCAAGCGCGACTCACACCCGCTCCTCACAGCTTTAATTCCGCCAATACCTCGTCTCCTACCTTCCAAACTTCACAAAAGCTCTCCTGCGAAAGGAAAAGTTCCCGAGTTCGAGTCTCGGCCCGGCACACAGTTTTAAGCCGTGATAATAATTGGAAGGTTGACTGTTTATGAGCACAAGTGCCGGCTGCTGCTGATTCTGCCTGAAGCTAGCAACGTTTCTCACAAGTGCTGCATTCTCCTGAATATTTCGGCTACCTCTTCAGCGCCACAGTTTTAGATTTTTCTCTTTCATCTAGAAATTTATTCAGTCATTAAGGGGTTAAATGTTTTTGTAATGACACTACAGCCTGATGATGTGTTATCAACTTGAAATGTGTCGCTAAGTAAATAATTTAGTTGTCGACAAACTTTGAGACCGGTGGCGGTATTTGTAAACCTTTTCACACAAATACGAGTATCGAATGTCGCGCTCTGTGGATGCGTGCCAGCGTATGAGGACAGTGCGGGTGAAAGTATGCATTGCTGTATGCAACTAAAAGGAGCGTCACCACGTGTGAAAGCCTCCTGTAGACGATACAGGCCATAGCGCGTTGTCTTCGTTGTGTGCGTACCGTGCAGCTCGAGATTTGAAAGTGAGATTCAAACTTATTTTACGCCCAGATAGTACACTTATGGCCTCGAGTTGCTTATCAGAACTTTACCTGTTAAGACCCCTCAACAATTTTTTGTAGCTTATAATAGCGATCTGTATATTGGGCAAGCAGTAAAGGAAACAAAAGAAAAATTCGGAGTAGGTATTAAAGTTCATGGAGAAGAAATAAAAACGTTGAGGTTCGCCAATGACATTGTAATTCTGTTAGACACAGCAAAGTACTTGGAAGAGCAGTTCAACGGAATGGACTGTGTCTTGAAAGGAGGATATAAGATGAACATCAACAAAAGCAAAACGAGGATAATGGAATGTAGTCGAATTAAGTCGGGTGATGCTGAGGGAATTAGTTTAGGAAATGAGACACCTAAAGTAGTGAGGGAGTTTTGCTATTTGGGGAGCAAAATAACTGATTATGGTCGAAGCAGAGAGGATATAAAATGTAGACTGGCAATGGCAAGGAAAGCGTTTCTCAAGAAGAGACATTTGTTAACATCGAGTATAGATTTAAGTGTCAGGAAGTCGTTTCTGAAAGTATTTGTATGGAGTGTAGCCATGTATGGAAGTGAAACATGGACGATAAATAGTTTGGACAGGAAGAGAATAGAAGCTTTCGTAATGTGTTGCTACAGAAGAATGCTGAAGATTGGGTGGGTAGATCACATAACTAATGAGGAGGTATTGAATAGAATTGGGGAGAATAGGAGTTTTTGGCACAACTTGACAAGAAGGAGGGACCGGTTGGTAGGACATGTTCCGAGGCATCAAGGGATCACAAATTTAGCATTGGAGGGCAGCGTGGAGGGTAAAAATCGTAGAGGGAGACCAAGAGATAAATACACTAAGCATATTCAGAAGGATGTAGGTTGGAGTAAGTACTGGAAGATGAAGAAGCTTGCACAGGATAGAGTAGCATGGAGAGCTGCATCAAACCAGTCTCAGGACTTAAGACAACAACAACAACAACAACACAATAGTGATTATGAAACGACTTTAGTGACTAGTAGCTACTGCAATATAGCTTGACCAAGAGCGAGCAAAAAAAAAAAAAAAAAAAAAAAAAAAAAAAAAAAAAAAAAAAAAAAATAAATAGAGTTAGCGCAGTGAGACAGTGTCGCTCAAATCAGCATACTGCTCTTTACCAGATATTGAAACAGTCATTTTTTTCCGTAGAATAATATCCTCCAAAGCGGAGAGGTAGCAAAGAAGTCTGTTGAACACTAGTGACCCGCACGAGATGGGTAACTCAGCGCAATACTTCAGCCCGTCGCTGACTGTCAGCGCAGCCAGCGCCGCCTGGAAGGGAGGAGGGAGCGTTGGGCGCTCGCCAGAGTGGTCGAGCGTCACGGTAAATCTCCGGGGGCGAGTTGGGAGCGCAGAGGGCGGGTTGGGGGCGGCGCCGGCAGTGGCCGGGGGTGGCGGGATCAGCCGCGATCGCATCGGACCGCGGGACCAGACGAGGCTGCGTCGGGTCCGGGCGGGGCTGCGAGGCCGGGCCGCCGATCGATGCGTCCGGCAACGACGGACGGTAATTGCGTGTCGTTGGGCTTCCCCCGAGGGCGCGCGTTAGTCTAACAAGTCTCCGCGGTGCCACGGGAAACCGCGCCACCTGCCAACCCGCATCCATCACTGTCGCTGCTCTTCCGCAACGCTATCGGTACTCGACAGCTGTTCCCGAAGATGCCGCGCCCGAGGGCCAAATCCGCAGCAAGTCGGAAAGAGTCCGCCGCTGTAGGAGATTACGGGCCGAAAAACATGTGTATCCAGGAATGTAACGAAACGGACTGTAACAACAGTCTAGACAGGAGACAATATTTCATTAATGACCGGTTTCGACTTGATGTAGAAGACATGTTCGGAAAATGAGCATCAGATGAACACTACAAGAACTCGAAACCTGTCATTAGTAAATTGTTATTCCGATCTAGACTGTTGGTTAACTCAGTTGTGTCACTAAACCGCAGTTACTTCTCTGGGCCATGTTGTCCAAAAAGAAGGATCCTGTATTGTATGATTATATGATAGCGGAACAAACACTGGTAGCAGTTACTTCTGTAAAATATCTGGGAGTATGTGTGCGGAACGATTTGAAGTGGAATGATCATATAAAATTAATTGTTGGTAAGGCGAGTGCCAGGTTGAGATTCAGTGGGAGAGTCCTTAGAAAATGTAGTCCATCAACAAATGAGGTGGCTTACAAAACACTCGTTCGACCTATACTTGCGTATTGCTCATCAGTGTGGGATCCGTACAAGATCGGGTTGACGGAGGAGATAGAGAAGATCCAATGAAGAGCGGCGCGTTTCGTCACAGGGTTAACTGGTAACCGTGATAGCGTTATGGAGATGTTTAGCAAACTCAAGTGGCAGACTCTGCAAGAGAGGCGCTCTGCATCGCGGTGTAGCTTGCTCGCCATGTTTCGAGAGGGTGAGTTTCTGGATGAGGTATCGAATATATAGCTTCCCCCTATTTATACCTGCCGAGGAGATCACGAATGTAGAATTAGAGAGATTAGAGCACGTACGGAGGCTTTCAGACAGTCGTTCTTCCCGCGAACCATACGCGACTGGAACAGAAAAGGGAGGTTTTGACCGTGCCACGTAAAGTGCCCTCCACCACACAACGTTGGGTGGTTTGCGGATTATAAATGTAGATGTAGATGTAGATGTATTTAATGAAATTGCGGACATAGCACAAATGGCTCATAAAGTTTTAATGAAATTATTTATTAACAGTTTTCTATACATGTAAACAGTCGAATACTGACGCATTCACGATTCCATTTCAGAGTATTATCCCTTTACACAATTGTTCATACTGTTATAATTAACGGATCAGAAATAAAGGATTAATGTGTTCACACAAAAACATCGGTATTTGTAGAATGAGATTTTCACTCTGCAGAGGAGTGTGAGCTGATATGAAACTTCCTGGTAGATTAAAACTGTGTGCCGGACTGAGACTCAAACTCGGGTCCTTTGCCTTTCGCGGGCAAGTGCTCTACCATTTTTTTTTTTTGATCGTTGTGTTTGGTCGTTGCTGACGTCGCAAAACATCCTCTTCAAGTTGGGTGGTTGATCCTTCCACTCAGTTTTTTATTACAGAGGCCAACCGGCTCTCTGACCGAACACGCTGAGCTACCGTGCCGGCACAATCTGAGCTACCAAAGCACGACTCACGTCCCATCCTCACAGCTTTACTTTTGCCTGTACGTCGTCTCCTACTTTCCAAACTTTACAGAAGCCCTCCTGCTTCTGCTTCTGTAAAGTTTGGAAAGTAGGAGACGAGATACTGGCAGAAGTAAAGCTGTGAGGACGGGGCGTGAGTCGTGCTTGGGTAGCTAAGACAGTAGAACACTTGCCCGCGAAAGGCAAAGTTCCAGTCTCGGTCCGACACACAGTTTTAATCTGCCAGGAAGTTTCATCGGTATTTTTGATACATTAGGTTCTGCCAAACCCACCCTATGTCTGATCTACGTTAAATATATAAGCAGTGCCAAATTGTAAATAAAATGATTGGTTACATCCGTTTGAATACGGTATTTTAATTCAAATAAACCTCATAAAATTTGTAATATTGCAGTTAAGGGGTACGTCCTCCATTGGAAGTTATTACTCAATGACAGTTATCTCTATCAGCTCGTCGTATTTTGATTCCTTAGCCCTGGAGAAAGGTTCCACACTTCTAAAGCAGTTTTAGTAACCCATAACTTCTCCTTATTCCTCTCCTACTTGCATTAGACAAATACACTCCTGGAAATGGAAAAAAGAACACATTGACACCGGTGTGTCAGACCCACCATACTTGCTCCGGACACTGCGAGAGGGCTGTACAAGCAATGATCACACGCACGGCACAGCGGACACACCAGGAACCGTGGTGTTGGCCGTCGAATGGCGCTAGCTGCGCAGCATTTGTGCACCGCCGCCGTAAGTGTCAGCCAGTTTGCCGTGGCATACGGAGCTCCATCGCAGTCTTCAACACTGGTAGCATGCCGCGACAGCGTGGACGTGAACCGTATGTGCAGTTGACGGACTTTGAGCGAGGGCGTATAGTGGGCATGCGGGAGGCCGGGTGGATGTACCGCCGAATTGCTCAACACGTGGGGCGTGAGGTCTCCACAGTACATCGATGTTGTCGCCAGTGGTCGGTGGAAGGTGCACGTGCCCGTCGACCTGGGACCGGACCGCAGCGACGCACGGATGCACGCCAAGACCGTAGGATCCTCAGCAGTGCCGTAGGGGACCGCACCGCCACTTCCCAGCAAATTAGGGACACTGTTGCTCCTGGGGTATCGGCGAGGACCATTCGCAACCGTCTCCATGAAGCTGGGCTACGGTCCCGCACACCGTTAGGCCGTCTTCCGCTCACGCCCCAACATCGTGCAGCCCGCCTCCAGTGGTGTCGCGACAGGAGTGAAAGGAGGGACGAATGGAGACGTGTCGTCTTCAGCGATGAGAGTCGCTTCTGCCTTGGTGCCAATGACGGTCGTATGCGTGTTTGGCGCCGTGCAGGTGAGCGCCACAATCAGGACTGCATACGACCGAGGCACACCGGGCCAACATCCGGCATCATGGTGTGAGGAGCGATCTCCTACACTGGCCGTACACCACTGGTGATCGTCGAGGGGACACTGAGTAGTGCACGGTACATCCAAACCGTCATCGAACCCATCGTTCTACCATTCCTAGACCGGCAAGGGAACTTGCTGTTCCAACAGGACAATGCACGTCCGCATGTATCCCGTGCCACCCAACGTGCTCTAGAACGTGTAAGTCAACTACCCTGGCCAGCAAGATCTCCGGATCTGTCCCCCATTGAGCATGTTTGGGACTGGATGAAGCGTCGTCTCACGCGGTCTGCACGTCCAGCACGAACGCTGGTCCTACTGAGGCGCCAGGTGGAAATGGCATGGCAAGCCGTTCCACAGGACTACATCCAGCATCTCTACGATCGTCTCCATGCTGCGAAAGGTGGATATACACTGTACTAGTGCCGACATTGTGCATGCTCTGTTGCCTGTGTCTATGTGCCTGTGGTTCTGTCAGTGTGATCATGTGATGTATCCGACCCCAGGAATGTGTCAATAAAGTTTCCCCTTCCTGGGACAATGAATTCACGGTGTTCTTATTTCAATTTCCAGGAGTGTAGGTCCATTGAAACTTCTTGATCCATTCATCTTTCCTTGTGTTTTCATATTACTTTTGACATGTACTGTATGAGTTGTTTTGGAATCTGTTGGTCGCGCGTCCTTCGTTTTTGTTCTTTCCGTTAGTTTCTGTATCAACTACGCTGAAGTATCAGACATGATTAACGGCTCTTGTAAAGTAGTTTTATTAATGCTTAACTCTCCTTTCATCTTCTCCTACTAGCATTAGACCAGTAAGTCCCTTGAGATTTCTTGATCTATACATCTTCTCTTGCTTCTACCAGTGTTTCTTATTAGTTTTAGCATGTACTGTAGCAGTGTTTTGGAATACGTTCCTCACCCATGCATTGTATTAACCTGAAGAATCAGGCGTCATCAACGGCATGAAGATGCACAAGACAAGGGAAACCATCGCACTGAAGACACACAGGGCAAAGGGCCTGGCATTTAAAAAGTGTTACGATGATCTCTTCATCCGCAAACGAATCCGTATTATACCTCCATTCAGGTCTCAGGGAAGGGACTGCCAAGAGAAGGGTGACCAAGAGAAAGACATAGAATAACCAACGACGGGGATACTTGCTGCAAGTAGGAGGATGGAATGTAAGGCGTTTGGAAGTAACTGGAAAACTACATAATCTGAAAAAGAAAATGCAAAAGCTAAGTCTAGATATAATGGTGATTACTGAAGTAAAATGAAAGGAAGATAAGGTTATATAGTAGTATGAATATACAGTAGGTAATAGCAGAATCTGGTGTGCTGGGAATAGGCTTCGTTGTGAATGGGAATGTGGGAGGAGAGTGAGATTTAAAACATTGTTGCCTCGGGGTTATGTTCCTAGCACTCCTGTATTTGACCACAACATGTCCTTGATCTTTCTTTTATGATTGCCTTTATTATGCGTTTTAGGTGTTCGCAGTTTAGCATCAAATTTCAATGCTGATTGAAATTTAATGCTATATTTTATTTTTATTTTTATTTACACGTCAAGTTCCATAGGACAGAATTGAGGAGCCAATCTCCAAGGCCATGGAACGTGTCAGTACATGAAATTACAACACAAAAGTAATAAGGGATAAAAATAAATGTTTATGAACCCGAAAAAGGTCGGTCCATGAGTTTAAATAAGCGCAATCAACAATACAACAAGAATCAGCGTAATTTTTCAAGGAACTTCTGGATAGAATAGAAGGGGTGACCAATGAGGAAACACTGCAATTGCAATTTGAAAGCGCATGGATTACTGCTAAGATTTTTGAATTCGAGTGGTAGCTTATTGAAAATGGATGCAGCAGTATATTGCACTCATTTCTGCAGATGAGTTAAGGAAGCCCGATCCAAATGCAGGTTGTATTTCTGCCGAGTATTAACTGAGTGAAAGCTGCTTATTCTTGGGAATATGCTAATATTGTTAACAAGTAATAACAGTAACGAATATATATATATATATATATATATATATATATATATATATATATATATATATATATATATATATAATGAGAGGCCAATGTCAAAATACAAAGACTCGTGAACAGGGATCGACAAGAGGTTCGTGAATTTACACCACTTATTGCCTAAACCGCCCGTTTCTGAGACAAAAATATCCTTTTAGAGTGGGAAGAGTTACCCCAAAAAATAACACCATACGAAATAAGCAAATGAAATTAAGCAAAGTAGACTAATTTTCGTGTCAAACGATCCCTCGCTACAGATAGCGTTCTAGTAGTAAATATGGCAGCATTAAGTCTTTGAAGAAGATCCTGAACATGGCATTTCTACAACAGATTTCTATCTATCTGAAAGCCTAGAAATTTTAACTGTTCAGTGTCACTAATCATATGCTCATTCCGTGAAATTAAAACGCCAGCTTTTGTTGAATTGCGTATTAGAAACTGTAAAAACTGAGTCTTACTATGATTTAGCCTTAGTTTATTTTCTACAAGCCATGAACTGCACTGTTTGAAACTTAGCCAATGTTGCACACAAGATCCTTTGCTACCAAACAGCATCAGCAAACAGAAATATTTTAGAGTTATCCATAATACTAGAGGGCATATCATTTCTATAAATAAGGAACAGGAGTGGCCCCAACACTGATCACTGGGGCAAGCGCCCCCCCTTCCCCCCCCCCCCCCCCCCCCGCCCCCACTTCACTATACTCCACTCAGACCCCACATCACAGCCATTCTCAACATTGTGAATAATGACCTTTTGTTGTCTGCTGCTAAAGTAATAGGTGAATCAATTGTGAGCTACTCTTTGTATTCCGTAATGGTCCAACTTCTGGAATAATATTTTGTGATCAACACAATCAAATACCTTAGTTAAATGAAAAAAATATGCCTAGCGTTCGAAACCTTTTGTTTAATCCATCCAGTACCTCACGGAGGAAAGAGAATATAACATTTTCAGTTATTAAACGACTCCTGAAGCTGAATTGTGCATTTGATAGCAAATCGTGTGATATAAAATGATCAATTATCCTTGCATACACGGCCTTTTCAGTAACTTTGGCAAAAATGATGGCTTGGAAATAAGTCCAAAACTATGTACATTATCCCTTTTTCCCTTTTTATAAAGTAGCCTTACTGTTGAGTGCTTTAATCGCTCAGCATACTGACCACTAAATTACAAATATGGCTAAATACAGGGCTAACATGTGCAGCACAGTACTTTAATATTCTGCTAGTCACTCCATCATAACAATGAGAATCCTTAGTCTTCAGTGACTTAATTATTGACTCAATGTCCCTCTTGTCTGTATCATAGAGGAGTATTTCAGACAGCGATCTCGGAAAGGCATTTGACAAGAAAGTTATATGATTATCTGTGGAACCAAAATTTTTGTTTAATACACCAGCAGTTCTCAGAAATTTGTTGTTAAATACTGTACATATACTTGATTTATCAGTAACAGAAATATTTTTACTGCTAACTTACTTTGTATCGCCGACCTCGTGCTGGTGACCAGACACTTCCATCACAACTGACCATATGGTTTTCATTTTATCCTGTGAATTAGCTATTCTTTTTGCATACCACATACTCTTTGCCTTTCTAATAACATTTTAAGTACCTTAAAGTACTGATTGTGATAGGCTAATATAGCTTGATTGTGACTATTTCAAACATTTTGATATAATTCCCATTTTGCTCTACATGATACCATTATCCCACTAGTCAGCCACCCAGGCTGCCTATTACCGCTAGTACCACGTTTAGAACGTTCTAATCGAAAGCAACTCTCAAGGAGCATTAGAAAAGTGTTAAGGAAAGCAATATATTTATCATCTATGTCATTGGCACTATAAATATCCTGCCATTCGTGTTCCTTGACAAGATTTAAGAAAACTCTCTATTGCTGTTGGATTAACTTTCCTACATAGTTTGTAATTAAGTGTGTCATTTGATAGGGTACTAAAGACTTTCGGTGTTAAAATTTGTGAATAATGGTCAGAAAGGTCATTCACCCTTTTACTAACAGAATGCCCGTCTAGTAATGAAGAATGAATGAAATTTTGTCTATGGCTGTACTACTGTTCCCCTGCACCCTAGATGGAAAAAACAGTCTGCATCTGATCATACAAAATTGATGAGATCTACTGACATCCTTTTTTTTTTTTTTTTGCACTATCACATACAAAATTTATATTGAAGTCACCACATAGAAGTAATTTCTGGTGCCTCCCACAAAAATGAATCAAGAACTCTCTCTACCTTGAACATAAATGCTCTGAGGTCAGAGGTAGGGGACCTACAAACAACAACAATCGTAAGTTTGGTTTCACTGAATTCAACTGCCCCTACACAACATTGAAAGGTGCAGTGTCGTGACATGCCGATGGACTCAAATGGTATACTGTTTTTTATGTACAAAGCCACTCCCCCACCCCGCAACGAATTCCTTGAGAAACAGCCAGCTAATCTGTTTCCTGGTAAAGGACGCCTCTTAGTTGTCAAATTATTTAAGTGGTGCTCTGATGTACCAATTATTTCAGAGTCATCACCTGTAAGCGGTTCACTAAGCTTATCTCTAATACCTCTTATATTTTGATGAAATATGCTAATTCCTTCGCTACTTGGAACCATTACATCCTCTGAAGGTGAGCCCTTAGAGGGGCTTCCTTTAAGCAGGTATACCTGTGTAAAAAAGGTGCAACTCTTAACACCAACTACTAAAGGAAGTTTTCTGTGAGTGACCACATCACCACCATCCACTGTGACCTCTAACCTTTGCCAGCCACCTACCTATTGAGATGCAGGCCATACCTAGTTAAGATCGATCTACTGATAGACCCAACTGGCGCCACTGTGATGTGACCCATGCCCTCTGCCATTAGCGCCCTCCACCGCCCTATGTTAACACGCCTAATAGCCGCGTTAAGATGAGGCCGATCATGACGCTGAAACAGTTGCACGAAATTCACGTTAGCGCCACCAGTTTGAGTAGCTGTCTTTACCAGGTCACCACCTACATCATCTTTGTGACCTGGTGGTCAAGGAAGGAACGATACTGTGTCGATTGTGGATGGGACCTAAATCAGTTAATATTGGTTGTTTCATTTAATCAGACAAAATTTATTTAAAATCAACAACAAATGAAAATAATGGAAATAATTTAATAATTGTTTCACGGCTGAAGGCCTTAATGGCTATAAATTAAGAATTGATTACACTTGCTACAACTTACAATTACAGCTATTAAAATATAAAGACAAATGACCAATGTCTTAAAGCTCACTGAAAAATACAATTCCCAAACTAAAATTTTAAGACAAGTAGCGATAGTCATGGCTGAAGACTTCTAACGCCAAGAATGGCAGTTATTAAAAAAATTTAACGGACATACTGTCAAATAGCAAGGAAATAAGAAAAGTTTATTTAAAAGACAGGCAACTAATCACCAAACAGGTGAGACAAAATGATAGTAAACTTGGTAGCACAAACGTTTAAACTTGATGTAACGCCAGGAATGGCAATTATATTAAAAAAATTTAGAAACATATTATAAAACAGCAAATATAATAACAAGGTTAATTCTAAAGGACAAGGAACTGATCACCATTGAGGTCACAGGGCAGACAAATGGTGGTAACTTGGTAAGACAGTAATAAAATAACTCAGTAATAAAACACAAGGTCTAGTCAAAGACGGTGCTCCAAGAATGGACCTCTGAGCAGTTCAGGCCAAAAACACTTTCGAGAGCGAGGACAAAGGCAGCCAAGAGTTGCATTCATTTCACAAGGTGGTAACTCAGACTAGTGGCAGTCTAACGAATGACTAATGATAATCTGCTGAAGCTACATAACGTCCGATAACTGATGCAACGATGGAACACGACGTCAAAGCCAGAACCATGGGTTAGTACTACGTCCTCAAAATACTGTGTTAAGATAGTCCAAAAGGAGAAAGGAACCAGTACTACTAGAGTAGAAGAAACACCAACCGACCTACAGATCAAGGAAACTGTCAAAACTACACGCTTTACCAACAGCAGAGGCAAGGCGAGGAAACGTACACTGCCATTACATACACTAACCGCCAGGGCAGGTCACTGGGGCGTTAGCGGCCACCAGGCTGCAAATATACCGATGGTTGAACTTAACAAATATTAACACATAGAATGCAGCAATTAGTAACAAGAAGTCGAAGAAAGCTAATTAGATCCGCCTTCCCCCAAGCAATCCACTTGCTGCTCTTCGTCTCGGCAACACTACGAGCAGCAACACGAAACCAAGTCACTGGAGAATCGGGAGATCTCGCAGTGGTTGAGGTTTCACCGCTAGGATTAAAATCCACTCCACATAAAGCTTGTTGGATCTGGTTGACGGCTAGCTCGTGCACCCTTATATCCACAGCCCTTCCATCCGGCAGTGCATGCGTGGCGCCAGCGGTCCTGGTGTGTTCGGGCATGGCCCTCTTGGCTCCTCTGGAGTCCTCAACCGAACTGCCGACTCACACGATCCAGAAGAACCACGACGTTGCCCCAAAGATAGGGCAACAATTACTACATATCGGTAACCGTCGCTGCTGCCATTAGCGGACAGGCAACGATTGCGAAATGGAGTGGCACCAGTAACACGAGAAGAAGCGAAACAACGCAACCATAAAAACTAAACCATACGGTCTGACCTCCAGCAGAGGGCGGAAAGCTACAAGGCACCAACGCCAGCTGCTGCATGGCTCAACCTCCCCCTCTCAAGGAGGAAGTTCACGAATCCAGAACATGAGGCGTAAACTTACCAAGGTTGTCAACACGTAGCTCCCTGCCGCGAAAATTACTGACATACACCCGATCTCTCGGCTTACCCCTGAAGGCTCGCCGATTACGGTTATAACGACCACCATGCTTGTTGTGGGCCCTGAGAATATTACGCCTGGCACGATTCCAGTTTTCCTTAACGACGGGGGGGGGGGGGGGGGGGGGGGGGGATGATTTCCACAGGAATTATGTCTTATGTCTTTCATCCCCCATAAGTCGAAAGGAAGTAATTAAGAGGATATGCAAACACCAAGGAAAGCGGACTAGCTTTCAAAGCTTCATGGCTGGTGGTTTTGAAGGCAAAACTAAGCCAAGGGAGACTAGAATCCCACTTACTGGAAGACTTCTGATGAAAGATAATCAGTGCGAAATTAAGTTTACGAGTGACCCTTTCCGCAAAGGACCCCTGCGGATAATAGGGAGTGGCAGTTACATGCTTAATACCACTTTGAAAACAGAAGGCATTGAAGGGAGCCGAAAGGAAACCGGTGCATTATCACTAACGATTTGCTTAGGAGGTCCAAACACATGAAATACGTTAGTTAAATGCGCAATGGTGGTGGGAGCAGTCACATTACGGCTCGGAAGAAGCAATGTAAACCTATAAAATGGGTCAATAATGTCTAATACATACCGATGGTCTCTTTTGTTGTGAGGTAAGGGCCCCACATAATTAGTATAGAGTTTGCCCATGGGGCAGGATTTACGCTCAGAACTAAGGACCCTCTGTTGAAGAGCGTTATTCGGTTTGGCCACACGACGCAGCTGACACTGAGAAACCATTCACAAACAGAGAATTAGCTTTTAAGTTTGCATGGCCGGGGGGGAGACCACACCTTGGGCCGATCAGGGTGTGACTCTGGCAAATTGTAAGCCAACCAAATATTGGTGCGGACATGCTAGGTTATCGAATCGATAATTGTCCCATTGAGTGAATATAAGTCTTTCTCTGTAGATAGCTCTCAT
Organism: Schistocerca americana; assembly: GCF_021461395.2. NCBI lineage: Eukaryota > Metazoa > Arthropoda > Insecta > Orthoptera > Acrididae > Schistocerca > Schistocerca americana. The sequence continues at coordinate 105,941,035 of NC_060123.1, forward strand.
ACTATAGTGCCTTCTTTGCGGTTAAGGTTATAATGCATGAACAAGCCGCAGGGCTATGCTTTTCACAGTTATGTTGCAAGTTATTTCCCTGCTCACGAAATGTCCTTCGCACAAATTAATAGCAGAAGTTATTCAGGATCAAATTTCACTGTGTAAATTTCGCATGTTAGTTGTCTTTTGTTCTTTATGGTTTTTTTTTGTGATCAGTCATCTGACTGGCTTGATGCGGCCCTCCACGAATTCCACTCCAGTGCTAACGTCTTCATCTCAGAGTAGCACTTGCGAGCTATGTCCTCAGTTATATGCTGCATGTATTCTAGTCCCTGTCTTCCTCTATAGTTTTCGCCCTCTACTGCTCCCTCTTGTACAACGGAAGTGACTCCCTAATGTCTTAACTGATGATCTATCATCCTGTTCCTTCGCCGTATGCCAGCCGAAGTGGCCGTGCGGTTCTAGGCGCTGCAGTCTGGAACCGCGAGACCGCTACGGTCGCAGGTTCGAATCCTGCCTCGGGCATGAATGTGTGTGATGTCCTTAGGTTAGTTAGGTTTAACTAGTTCTAAGTTCTAGGGGACTAATGACCGCAGAAGCTGAGTCCCATTGTGCTCAGAGCTATTTTGAACCTTCGCCGTATCAGTGTTTTCCACTTCTTCCTTTCCTCTCCGATTCTGTGCAGAACCTCCTCATTCCTTACCTTATTAGTCCACCTAATTTTCAACATACGCCTGTAGCACCACATCTCACACGCTTCGATTCTGTTCTGTTCAGATATTCCTATTGTCCATGTTTCACTACCATACAATTCTGTACTCCAGACGTACACTCTCAGAAATTTCATCCTCAAATTAAGGATGATATTTGATATTAGTAGACTTCTCTTAGCCAGAAATGCCTTTTTGCCATTGCTACTCTGCTTCTGATGTCCACCTTGCTCCGTGCGTCTTTGGTTATTTTACTGCTTAGGTAGGAGAACTTCTTATCTTCAACTACTACGTGACTATCAATCTTGATGTTAAGTTTCCCGCTGTTCACATTTCTTCTACTTTCCATTACCTTCTTCTTTCTTCGATTTACTCTCAGCCCATACTCTGCACTCATTTGACTGTTCATTACGTTCTGCAGATCATGTAATTCTTCTTCACTTTCACTCAAGGTAGCAATGTCATCAGCGAACAGTATCATTGATATCCTTTCACCTTGGATTTTAATTCCACACCTGAAACATTCTTTTATTTCCATCGTTGCTTCCTCGTTGCACTGATTGAACAGTAAGACGGAAAGGCTACAACTTTGTCTTACACCCTATGTGATAAGGGTACTTCGTTCTTAGTCGTCAACTCTTATTATTCCCTCTTGGCTGTTGCACATATTGTATATGACCCGTCTCTCCCTATGGCTTACCCATACTTTTTTAGAATTTCGAACATCGTGTACCATTTTACATTGCTGCATGCTTTTTCCGGGTCGACAGATACTATGAACGTATCTTGATTTTTCTTTAGTCTTGCTTTCATTATTAACGGAAATGTAAGAATTGCCTCTCTCGTGCCTTTACCTTCTCTAAAGGCAAACTGATCATCATCTGGCGCATCCTCAATTTTCTTTTCCATTCTTCTGTATATTATTCTTGTAAGCAACTTGGATGCATGAGCTGTTAAGCTGATTGCGCGATAGTTCTTGGATTGGTCAGCTCTTGCCATCTTCGAAATTGTGTAGATCGTGTTTCTCCGAAAGTCAGATGGTGTGTTGCAAGACTCATACATGTTACACACCAACGTGAATAGTCGTTTTGTTTCCACATTCTCCAGTGATTTTAGAATTTCTGACGTAATTTTATCTATTTCTTCTGCCTCATTTGATCTCAAGTCCTCAAAAGCTCTATTAAATCCTGATTCTAATACTGGATCCCCTATCTCTTTTAAATCGGCTCCTGTTTCTTCTTCTATCACATCAGACAAATCTTACCCCTCATAGAGGCTTTCAATGTATCCTTTTGACCTATCCGCTCTCTCCTCTGCATTTAATAGTGGAATTTCCGCTGCACTCTTAATTATATCACTCTTGCTTTTAATGTCACGAAAGGTTGTTTTGACTTTCCTGTATGCTGTGTCTGTCCTTCCGACAATCATTTCTTTTCCGATGACTTCACATTTTTCCTGCAGCCATTTCGTCTTAGCTTCTCTGCACTTCCCATTTCTTTTATTCCTCGGTGACGTGTATTTCTGTATTCTTGAGTTTCCCAGATCATTTTTGTACTTCCCTTTCATCGATCAATCGAAACATTTCTTCAGTTACCCATAGTTTCTTCGCAGTTACCTTCTTTGCTTTCCTTTCCAACGTCCGTGATGGCCCTTTTTAGAGATGTACATTCCTCTTCAACTGTACTACCTACTGTGCTATTCCTTATTGTTGTATCTATTGCCTTAGAGAACTTAAAGCATGTCTCGTCATTCCTTAGTACTTCTGTATCCTACTTCTTTGAATATTGATTCTTCCTGATAAGTGTCTTAAACTTCAGCCGTCTCTTCACCAGTATTATATTGCGATTTTTAGTCTATATCTGCTCCTGGGTACACCTTACAATCCAGTATCTGATTTCGGAATCTCAATCTGACCATGATATAATCCAACTGAAATCATCCCTTATCACCGTGAATTTTCCAAGTGTACCTCCTCCTCTTGTGATTCTTGAACAGAGTATTCCCTATTACTAGCTGAAACTTGCTATAAAACTCAATAAGTCTTTCTCCTCCTTCATTCATTGTCCCCGCCCGCATCTCGTGGTCGTGCGGTAGCGTTCTCGCTTCCCACGCCCGGGTTCCCGGGTTCGATTCCCGGCGGGGTCAGGGATTTTCTCTGCCTCGTGATGGCTGGGTGTTGTGTGCTGTCCTTAGGTTAGTTAGGTTTAAGTAGTTCTAAGTTCTAGGGGACTTCTGACCACAGCAGTTGAGTCCCATAGTGCTCAGAGCCATTTCATTGTCCCAAGCTCATATTCTCCTGTAACCTTTTCATCTACCCCTTCCCCTACAACTGCAATCCAGTCCCCCATGAATATTAGATTTTCATCCCCCTTTCAATATTCTCATACACTTTCTCCTCATTTGAGCTTGCGATGTCGGCAAGTATACCTGAACTATCGTTGTTGGTGTTGGTTTGTTGTCTATTCTGATAAGAACAACCCTGTCACTGAACTGTTCACAGTAACACACTCTCTGCCCTACGTTCCTATTCATATGGAATACTACTCCCCTTATATCATTTTGTGCTGCTGTTGACGTTATCCTATACTCGTCTGACCATAAATCCTTCACTTCACTTCACTGACCCCTACTGCATCTAGTTGAGCCTTTGCATTTCCCTATTATGATGTTTTAGTTTCCCTACCACGTTCAGGCTTCTAATATTTCACGCGCCAACCCGTAGAGCATTATCCTTTCGTTTATCATTCAATATTTTTCTCATTGAAACCTCCCTTTTGGCAACCCCTCTCGGGGATCGGAATGGGAGACAATTCCGGAATCTTTTGCCAATGGAAAGATCATCATGACACTTCTTCAAATACAGGCCACATGTTCTGTAAATATACAGTATGTGTCTTTAATGCAGTGGCTTCCTTTGCCTTCTGCATTCTCATGTCGTTGATCATTGCTGATTCTTCTGCCTTTAGGAGCAGTTTCCCACCCCTAGGACAAGAGAGTGCCCTGAACCTCAATCCACTTCTCCACACTCTTTGACAATGCATTCGCAGAATGAGGGTAACTTTTTATGCCGGAAGTCTTCGGCACCCAGTGCTGATTATTACTTAAAATTTAAGCAGCGGCGGGATTGGAACCCGGGACCCAAGGCGTTTTGGTTATGAAAGACCCTATACCTAGACCATGGTTTTTACAAGTAATTTTTTTGTTGGGTACCTAACAAAAGGAAATAAAACAAAATCATGGCCATCTGTACGGGGCACCGCCACTTGTGTCCCTGCCAAACAACCTTTTCACTTGCTGCCTTCCTAACTATACGTAACCACCCCCCATCTAAAATGTGAAGAAACCATACTTTACGGGACTAACGTTGTGTGCACCAACCCACAAAAAGACGATGAAACGAAGGGGGAAGGGTATTTCTAGTAGGATGCGGAAGGTTTCTTTTTTTCGTTATATAGATATCAATGTGCTAACAGTCATAGGTAGTGCAGACTGGAAAACTAAAACAGAATGAAGACACCATCGAAGATAGTAAACATAAATAACATGAAAATGAAGCTACCACTTCGTAGTCTGGCTTCCCAGCGACTGCGCCCACTGATAAAGATAGTTCAATGTATGATCGTTGCCACTTAGTTCTGACTTCATCTACCACTGCCTAGAACACTCCAACTACACCGCGGTCTGTGAAAGGCACTCCAAAGGTAGTTTGCGAAGCATAGTCGATAACTGGTATGCCCGGCAATATCATGATGTCTTTCTCGCAAATAGAGCCAGACGTCAGGTAAATCCTGGTGACTGTCACGATAGAAGTATTGGACCTCATGTCCACGTGTATCCAGGTAATGTCGCTGGTCCGAGTCTTGGGGTAACATATCTCATCCTGAAACAATAACGTGCGTGCAGATATATGCTCCAGCGTAACTCGCAAGAGATAAGCCAAAATCTGGCGCACTAGGTACCAAACCGGCTCCGCCTCTCCACAGCTGAGGCGGTGCTCGTCTGAATGTACTGTATTGCAACCCACACAATTGGGAGATTGTGCCATGTGGATAATGTACAGACGTTCTTGCGTCACCAGCTTCCCATTATCGACTACGTACCACAGGGAAAAAACATCGGAATCAAGGTTGGCATCGTGTACAGTCTTCCTCACCACGCGCCACCGTACATCAGGATATTTTAGTTCGACCACATTTAGGGTGCGGCGTTGCATCATGTCGTGTTGTAGGCGTCGAGTTGTGGCCATTCGTGGTGTCGTGAGCGCTGCACTGGAATAATTTTGTCATAAATAGAGACGTCCTATATAAAAGAGGGGCGCTGGTATGGCCTGTAGTGGCAACGGCGCTCTTAGTGAAGCAGGTCGTAGCGCCATCAGAAGCAAACTCTTGAGGCTTGTAGGACAACGGCGCAGCAGACATATAATGAGCTAACATGGAGGGCAATGCCCCTGTCATGGACGTTGACTAAACCGAGACCCCCTTTTTCATTTTTCCTTGGGGAGAGTAAGAAATACGTATCTCACCTTCAGTAACATACCAGCGCTGACGAAGTATCCCAGCGCTGCCATAATGCTACGCGACAAGGGATTCGGAATGGGTAGCGTTTGGGCGACATGAAGTATACGGGAGGCAAGGTATATATTGGCATAATGCGCCCGCTGTACGATGTTGAGGGACAGCAAAGCGCTGATTTGCCATTCCGGCCCGAATTTGGTTAAGAAGGCGTCGATAACTGAGCGTCGTCACGCGTCCCATGTCGTTCATGAAATCTGAGCCCAGGCAGGTGACAGTATCACTGAAGCGTAATAGGGCAATGTGTTCCTGCGGTAGCCTAATCCCTATGCTCAAGGCGACGGACTTGTCAACGTTGATTTGGCTACACGAAGCTGTACCGTAGGTTGCGATACCGTCCAAAGCTGCCGCAATATCGGCAACTCCACGTATGACGATCATCAAATCATCCGCATATGCGGTGCAGCGATAGATGGAGCCGCCAAACTGTATTCCAGTGAGCCTGTATCGGAGACTACACAACAAAGGATCTAAGGTCAATGAAAATAACAATATAGATGAGAACTTTTAACATTGCAGCGCGTCAGCAATCGTGTATTATTTAATGATTATGAAGAATCCACCTCGACTGCAAATAGAAACCGAATGTTGACCTAGGTTTCGGCGCGGATAACCACGCCTTCTTTGAACACATTAAAACTACAAACTGCCTATAGAGGCATGGTCCAACATTAATACAGAACACCTAAAAAGGCAAAAGACTCGCATAAAATGTAAAATAAACGGCACGCGTTTACCATATCAATAGCTGCACTTAGCTCAAACGGCAGAAGCGTGCTTACTCACTCCAGCCAACATTCGGTGGGCCGCGGGCTCTCAACCTGAGAAAGATAGGTCCACATCCGGTTTCTATTTGCTATCGAGGTGGGTTCTGTATAATCATTTACAATATAGATAATGGACATCCCTGTCGTACTGATCGGCGGATAGTCATGGGTGCAGTCATTCTTCCATTAACAAGAACTCGAGATGTAGCACCATGCAGAAGCCGTGTCAACACTGTGATAAAGGGGTCGGGATATTCCATGTGCCGTAGAACGGCCGTGAGGAAAGTGTGGCTCACACGGTCCTGGCTAAAGTCAATAGCAGCCAGGGCTGCTGGAAAACGTCTCACCCGTGCAAGGCAGATTAGATCTCTGTAACGACATAACGCAGTTCTGATGTTGTCCCCCCCTAAAGACATCTGATCGCTGGACAGGACGTGCAATAATGTACAGCGAATACGTTCTGATAGCAGTCTCGAAAAGATCTAGAAGTCCCTGTTCAATAACGTTAAGGGGACATAATTCCGTCCTTTGGCTTATGGATGGGTAGAATCAGTCCTTCCAAGAACGCTGCAGGCAACGGTAAACCTGGGGGACATCAATTCCTGACAAATTTCAACCCAACACGATACCAACAGTTTCTTAAGTCTTAATAGAACGCTAATGATAGTCCGTTGATTCCTGGTGACTTATGAGGAGCACCTTTACCATTGGCGTAGAGCACTTCTTCCTCTGTCACTTCTCCCAGTAAAGTCGGGACCATGTCTGGTGGAACTGTACCGTGGACATGTGCAGAAACGGTGTCCACCGTTGCCATATCAGGGAGCACTGCTGAATAGGGGTGAGCGAAATGTTCATAGAAGGCTTCTGCTATATCTACTTGTTCTACCACGTGTCGACCGTCGTCCGTTATCACGTCGGTTACCAGCGCCGTACGGCGCCTCCTGCACTCTAAGAGCACATGGTGCATATATGGCCTTTCCGATTGTAGCATGTCTGGAGCACGCGACCGTATAACAGCGCACTGTAAATGATGCCGTGCTAAGGAGACGAAGTGCGCTTTCGAGCGATTAACAACGATCTGCCTGTCAGGTGAGGGCTCGATAGCAAAGACATTCCCGTAGGACGCTGTAAAAAAAGTTTTCCGTGCTCCTCCTCCATGCCACCGCTTCCCGGCCGCAAGCCATGAAGGTGCGCCTAAGAGCAGGCTTCACACATTGAATCCACCAATTGAGGGTCGATCGGTAACGACCACGAAGCTGCAATGACGCGTTCCACGACTCTTCGATTGCACATTTACATGCCGGCTCGTCCAGATGGGCGACGTTCAGCTTCCAGGGGCCTACTGCAAAAAATGGTACAAATATAGGCTGTGTGGTCGGTGAATGCAGTGGGCCAGAGCTCTGCTCCTCACGTCGCCATCGAAAGGGTGTTTGTGAGGTAAATCCTGTCTAACCAACTTGACGAATGGTTTGTATAATGGGTGTAACCAGGAGCTGGGCCATGGATGTAGCGCCACGTCTCAAGAAGGTGGAGATCGCGCACTAGCATTTCAAATTCCGCACACGGGACGTGATGTGGCTGCTGATCAGACGGAGATAAAGTACAGTTAAAATCTCTTCCGATCACCATATTGTCTACGCAGCCCATACCGAGACGACTGATATCTTCCGAAAAAAAGCTGGCCCGATCTCTCCGTCTCCCTGATCCTGAAGGGGCATATACATTGATGAGTCGTACACCGTTGACAGTTACTACCGTGGCTCTTGCCCTCGGCAGGTACAGTACGTACGAAGCCGCCAAGCCATCCGGTAGCCGGACAGCCACACCACACTCGGTAGAAGAGCCGTGGGTGATGTAGGTGGTATATCCGTAGGAGTCAGGGAAACTAGCGACACACGCTTCCTGTAATAGGGCCACGTCGATGTCCGCTGCATCGAACATGCGTTGTAGCATTGTCAGTTTGTGTGGTGCCTCATCGCATTGATATTGATTGTGTCAAGGCGAAAGGTGTGCTGCCTAGCCTCTTCAACTAGGGTAGACGCCATGGCAATTGAAGATAACTGCAAGAGATGCCAGACCCAACGAACCCGTTACAGATTATGAGTCTTTCACGCTACGAGTGGCATCGTGAATGCCACCCCCTTTCCTGTAACACGTGCTCTCTCCAGGAAGTTCGTCAACATCGTCCGACCACTGTGGGTGCAAAACGATGCTGTGTAGCTGATCGGCACCGAAATCTGTTTCAGTCACGTTGTCTTTGGAAGAGGTGGACGGAGCGCCATCCACCGACGCGGCCTGCTGCATCTGTGGTGCAAGAAGTAACTGGGCACTCGTGATATGGGCATGCGAACCGTCTACAACAATTGGATCGTCAGCAGGCGCAGTATCCATGCCGTCTGACGAGATGTCCCCTTCTTGACCGGCCGTTTGTTGGAGGCATTCGTCAGAAGGGGTCCGCCGACGTCGCATCCGTCGTCGAGGCGAACGGTCCTTTCGAACGTGGACATCCGTATCCGAATGTGGAGGCAATCCAGCGTCGTATCACCTTCCGCTAGGAAAGACGCGGTCGGGACGATGTTCACGTCCACGTCCATCGCGTCATGAATGTTATGTTGCGTCTGGATTCCGTTGGACTGTTGCTGCTGTTGTTACATTTGGGTTGGCACCAGAGGTCCTTTCTCTTCCTCTCTTATTCCTTATGACGTCGATGGGTGTGCCCGACCGCCCGTTTCGTCCTCATTTATGGTGCGCATCGTCGTCTGAGCGTACGTGAGTGGCCGGATTGTTGTCCCCGTCGCCGAAACGGAGTATCCCACAGGTGTCTGCGTAATTTTGCATTGTAAGCAGCCCGATCTAGTATGGCCTTCCTGCCCACATACGGAACAGGTACGCTGTTGGCCGTCGTAGGTTAGCCCGCATCTCGTGGTCGTGCGGTAGCGTTCTCGCTTCCCACGCCCGGGTTCCCGGGTTCGATTCCCGGCGGGGTCAGGGATTTTCTCTGCCTCGTGATGGCTGGGTGTTGTGTGCTGTCCTTAGGTTAGTTAGGTTTAAGTAGTTCTAAGTTCTAGGGGACTTATGACCACAGCAGTTGAGTCCCATAGTGCTCAGAGCCATTTGAACCATTTGAACCGTCGTAGGTTATGATTGCACGACAACAACCGATGTTCAAATAGGACGGCACATGTATCTTGATCTCAAGACCTTATACGTCGAGAAAGTTTGCCACTTTTCTGCAACGTGGCTGATGACATAGCCATATGGTCGGAAGGCGTCCTTGACAATTTCCTCTGGGACCTCGAAAGGGAGCTCAAAAACACTGACAGTCCTCAGGCCCATGTCTGCATGATCCACCGTCACTGCACCGATATGCCCGTCAGAGTGTCTAAATCTAAGTGAGTTCACGTATTTAGACACCATTGTCGCGCAGACCTTGCACTGATCATTTTAACATAAGCCACTTACGCCGTTGTAGAAAAATGTAATCCGACGACAGTCGCCGCATGTGAACGTAGATCGTTGCGTGTGAACAGTTCTATTTCATAGGCTCGAGGACACGCTTGATCTGGTTGGAAGGTAATTCTGATCCATTTGTGTGGCATAGTCGCACTGAACCTGGAACAAATACAACTCGCGCTTAGAGAAGGCAAACACAAGCAATCGCTCAAGGTTGCGCACGGCGGAACTCAGGTTACGTCCTCGCCCCACCGCAGCCGGAAGCAGACTGTACGGGTTGGTTATTAAACTCAATATGGGGATTTTACAAACGGAAAATAGGGATTCGAATCAAAGAAAAGTTAGTCAGTGCGGGTTATTTTAGAGTGCAAGTAAGGTGTGATGATTTGAGTTTGTTTGTTGAAACCACTCGCCTTTCTTGTATTGCTCTCGAGGTGTATTTTCTGGAGAGAGATGAGGTGCACGCTATCTTAAAAGGGATATGGCCAAAGGCTGCAGTGGTTTGCTACTTTTTGATAGGCCTGACACTTTTGCAGAGCTGTGTGCAGTTATTTCCACCATTGAAAATATTGATTTTGCGGATTATGAACGTGAGGTTTCTACGGCAGCGGTACCGGCAAGGGATGATGTGTTTCCAGTGTCCTCAGCCAAATCATGTGGTCAGAGGTTCCAGTCAGGAGAAACAATGACGCCACTGGCAGTGAAAAGTAATAGGCGTAGTCGCGTTCCCCGTATCGTGTTCGTACTATACCAAGTATTCAGGGTAATCCGTTGCCTTTTATTTGTGTTTGTATAAATTCTCAATCTTTGTGCTCCCCACTTGATTCAGGCTGCTGGGTGTCTTGCTAGACAGCAACTACTATCGTTGTTATTGTTGCGTGGAAGCAATTAGCCGGGCATCTCGTACCAGTAACAAATGTACGGGCGCTAATGGCAAAGCTTCGTTTGATCTTGGTCAGAGCCGCTAGCGACTTAAAGCTGACATTTTCTCTTCACCGTTAGTTTTTTTTTTATTGTTAAAGTGCTTACTACCCCTGTGATTTTTGGATGCCACTTTTTGTTTGAGATCCCCTGCACTAGTAATTTTACGGAAAAGCAATGTTTCTTTAAACTCATGGGAATATTATATTTCCGTTTTGCCGTCACAAATCACAGCAGTGTGCTTATTCGATTTAGTAGTGGGGATGGTCCATTTTATCTGAACGATTTAAATCCATCTCAGAGGGAATGTGTACTTGAAGATTTTCAGCAGTTTCCTAAAGGGTTTGCTGATAGATTGGGGCCTACTGGCCGCATTCTGTATTAGATCCTCTGATAGGTTATCTACCCTAAGGTAGAGGAGCTTCATCCTACTGTAGACAAGTTGCAGGACGAGATTATAACACACTAAGCATGGCCTTATGAGTCGCTTATGTTTCTTGTACCTAGGACTGGGGTAGCACGATTTTCGTCATTCCTTCCTTGGTTCTTTGGAACTAAGGGATACATCATCGAGTATGAAAGTAAGCATCTAGCCGTCGGCCGGCGTAAACCCAGTGGGTGGTAGCATTGCTTGTCTAGCAAAATGTGATGTCCTAAGGATGCCACATCCCTTGTGTTGGATTCACGCTGGAAGGCGTTGTGCCTGATGGAGTCATTCTGTCATGCTGGATAGATGCAAACTTCACTACGCGGTTGTAAGTGTGACAGTTTGCAAGTCTATGAAATAAACTCTATTCCTTGTCCGTGTTTTCATTGTTTCAGCGGATTCTCGTCCTGTGCCCGACGGCATTGACCTACATTAGTTTTACGTTAATATCTTTACTTGTACATTCCGTTTATTAGTCCATATACTGACTGCACTGAGAAAACGGGGTTTTGTTATTGGTTGTTGTTTTTGTAGTTTGTTTAAATTGCCTTTTAATTATTTCATTAGAAACGACTATCAATTAATTACTGTTAGGGTGGAATCACCGGCTCATTAATTCTCGGCGTAAGTCGTTCATAGACTGGACGTTAGTGTTATTGCCTGGTTTCTTAAAGAATCAATAACAGTTAAGTAGTTAATGGGTTACTATTTGGTAGATGCCATTATCTTATTTTGAAGCTTTGGTTTAAAGAAATTAAAACTTCTTGTTGTGCACAGTATGTTCTCTAAGTAACAACTGCTAGAACTGGGTACATTTACAGCTACATCTATATCTATATCGATAAGCCACAATTGAACTTAGAGTGCGTGGCGAAGTGTACCCCGTAGCACTATTACTCATTACCGTTCCTGTTCCATTTGCAAATTGAAAGAAAACTGTCTAAATGCGTCCATATGAGGTAACATTTCTCGTATAATCGTGGTCCTTAGACATATTGTATGTCGGAGGCAACAGGATCATTCTGCAGTCAGCTTCAAACGCCAGTTTTCTAAATTTTCTCAGTAACGTTACTGGAAAAGAATGTCGCATTCCCTCCGGGAACTCCTATTTGAGTTTCCGAAGCTTCCCCGTAACACTTGTGTGTAGTTCGAACCTTTCAGTAACTACTCTATCCGCCAGCTTCTGAAACGCTTTGATGTAGTCCTTTAACCCAAACCGATACAGATCCCAAACACTCTTGTGGTTCTCAAGAACAGATCACACTAGCATCCCATGTACACTATCCTTTACAGATGAACCACACTTTTCTAGAATAAATCAAAGTCGACTATTTGCCTTCCCTACCAGTCCCCACAGGTTAGTTCCAATTCATGTCACTTTTCAGAGTGATGTCCTAACATTGAAACGACATGCTGTGTCGGGCGGGACACTACTAGTGCTGTATCCGAATATTACGGGTTTGTTTTTCCTATTCGTCCGCATTAACTTGTATTTTCTACAGTTACAGCATATGCAGCCCACCCTGTCCTCTAAATCATTTATTTATATAGAGATTAACAGCGTTCCTATCACGCTTCCCTTGGACACACCTGACGACACCTTTGTCTCTGAACTTTCGCGGTCGCGAAGAAAAACCTACTGGGTTCTATAACGTAAGAAGTCTTCGAGCCACTCGCGTATCTGTGAACCTACCGCATATGTTCGTACCTTCTGCAATGGGGCACAGTGTCAAACGCTTTCCGGGAATCTTGAAACATGGAATCAGCCTGTTGCCCTTCATTGCCGGTCGGAGTGGCCGTGCGGTTGTAGGCCCTATAGTCTGGAACCGAGCGACCGCTACGGTCCTGCCTCAGGCATGGATATGTGTGATGTCCTTTGGTTAGTTAGGTTTAATTAGTTCTAAGTTCTAGGCAACTGATGACCTCAGAAGTTAAGTCGCATAGTGCTCAGAGCTATTTGTTGCCCTTCATTCATAGTTCGCAGTATCTCATGTGAGAAAAGGGCAAGCTGAGTTTTGCAAGAACGATGCTATCCAAAAACAAGCTGAATCGTGTAATAAGCTTCCCGGGCTGAAGAAAATTTATTATATTCGAACTGGAAATACGTTCCAGTATTCTGCACAAAACTGAAATTACAGATATAATTTTGGGTGTCCATTCTTTTGCCCTTCTTAAACAGAGGATGGCCTGTGCCTTTCTCGCAGTCGGTTGGGACTTTTGGCTGGGAGAGAGATTCGCGATAACTGCAAGCTAAGTACGGGGACAATGCCGTCGAGTCCTCTTTGAGAAACCGAGCTGGGGTTCCATCCGGACCTGGTGAATTTTTTTGTTTTCAACTCTTTCAGTTGTTTCTCTAAGCCAGGGATGATTATGTCGCCCATACAGGAGTCTGTTCGATGGTCAAAAGACAATTTTCTTTCATGAATGATTATTTGAACACATAATAAGAAATTTCGGCTTCCGTTCTGCTATTTTCTACACCAGGGTTGTCAACAAGTGACTGGATGGAAGCCTTAGACCCACTTAGCGATTTTAAATAGGACTAGAATTTCCTCGGATTCTCTGTCAGATGTTCCATTAAGTTTCGGGTGTGCAGCCGCAAGAAATCTCCTTTATCTTCCTCTAATATTTCGGCCGTATAACGTTCAGCCATCTTCAGAGTGAGCCGCAAGACTGCCGCTCCAGTGCTCGCTTCGTCCCTTTATACTCGTGTACCTCGCGACTGCGCATGCGGCCACAGATGCAAATACGCCAGAGACGTTGGTCGGCGGCAGAGACGTGCATAATGCGCGAGTTGTATCTATGACTCCGCAGTCGAGCTGTGTTGGCATATCGATGTATCATTGTTATCTGCACTGTGACGACGTCTTTGTGAGTTTATTACGGCAAGTGCCGGATTCCATGATTTATCAAGATTGAAACCACTATCTCTATTTATTAAATTCGTCGGCGAATTTCAATTGCCTCCTTCACTATCGAGTCCCAAAAGGATGATGTAGTGGCCAAAATTTCGACATTTTCATACAACATACTGTGACCATTATCAATACAGCGCTCTGCCACTGACGACTTGTTAGGTTGTAAAAGCCGTGTGTACCTCCGGTGTTCTGTACATCTTTCTTGGACAGTACGAGTTGTTTGTCAGATGTAAGAAAAGCCACATTCACATGGAATTTTGTAAACTCCAGATTTGCGGAGCTGAAAATCATCTTTGACGGAGCCCACGAGTGCAGCTGTCTTGTGTGGAGGACGAAAAATCACTTTTACTTTGTGTCTGCCGAGAATCCGTTCTATTTTTGATGAGAGGCTACCCACTTATGGCAGGAAGGCCATCGATTTAAAGGTTTCTTAATTTTCTTCTACTTTCTTTGTGGCCTCTTTCGGTTTCATTTTCAGTGCCTTCTGTATTTGTTGTGGAGAGTACCCATTGTCTTCACTCTTTGTAAGTGGGAAAGTTCATTTTGCAGACTGCTTTCGTCAGAGATAATACGCGCTCTGTGGGTCAAAGTTCGGAGAACATTCATTGTCCGGGCAGGATGGTGGCAGCTATTTGCACGTAAATACAGATCGGTGTGCGTCGGCTTCCTATGCACTTCATGTCCCAAAGTGCCATCCTCTCTGGGCCGAACCAAAACATCCAACAATGGAAGGCATCCCTCCTTTTCAATTTCCATTGTGAACTTTATTTGATCGTGGAGGGAGTTCAGATGTCTTAAGAAGTCTTCCAAGCTGTCTTCACCATGGGGCCAAACTACAAAGGTGTCATCAACGTACCTCCAGAATACCGTGGGTTTCAAGTCAGCAGATCCAAGCGCCTTCTCTTCAAAGTCATCCATGAATAAATAGGCCACCAGAGGGGATAAGCGACTACCCATGGCTACACCGTCCGTCTGTTCAAAAAATTCCTCGTTAAATACGAAATATGAGGAGGTCAGAACATGTTTAAATAAAGCTGAAATCTCTTTGTCAAAACTTCTTTCAATAAGTTGTAGAGATTCTGGAAGGGGAACCTTTGTAAATAAAGCCACCACATCAAAACTAACCAATATATCAGACGGGCTCGTTTTCAGTGATTTCAGTTTACTAATGAAGTCAGCTGAGTTTCTTATGTGGTAAGTACATTTTTCCACAAGAGGCCTCAACAATGATGCCAGATGTTTGGCAACGGCATAGGTTGGAGAGCCTATGTTACTCACTATGGGGCGTAGAGGAATATCTTTCTTGTGGACCTTTGGTACTCCATAAAGTCTAGGAGGCACCGGACCACTTGGTTTCAATCTTCAAACAACTTCTGGTGGAAAGGGAGAATCATTCAGAAGCGAAACAGTTTTCTTCGCCACTCGATTAGTGGGATCCCTGCTGATCTTCCAGTACATGCTGTCACGCAATAAATTGTACATTTTATCGTGGTACTCGTCCTGAGACAATAAAACAGTAGCATTACCTTTATCTGCTGGGAGTACCACCGTCTGAGTATCCAGGCGAAACTTGCGTAGAGCAGCTCTCTCTGCCACAGATATATTGCTCCTTTGTGGGCGAGTCTTCATAATTGCACGGCATATTTCACGTCTTATTTCCTCTGCTGAACCGAGGGAAATGTTCGAACAGCTTCTTCAATGGCGCTGATAAACGAAGGCAATGGCAGAGCCTGTGGCGTGAGTGCAAAATTCAGTCCCTTACTCAAAACCATCATCGTAGCATCGTCCAAATCTCTACCTGTCATATTAATAACAGGGCGTCGAATAACAGTTTCTCGCTGCAATGTCGTCTTCAGTCGACTAAATTTTGCAGTGTGTCGGGATGTGGCCACCTCACGAATCCAGTCTGATTTCGCCCAAGTTGTACCATCAATTCAATTCCAAGAATCATAGGGTATCTCCACAGACATCTTCAGGTGCAGGCGATAAAGTTCTTCAGAAACCAGATCTAATTTTCGGCGAGTAAAGTGGATCCTCTCCTTAACAATAGCAGAACCAGCTTTTGTTAAAATTTTATTCATAGACGTCGAGATTCACATCTCTGTGAGATCTTTGGCTAAGGTATGATGGAGATAGTAGTTCAATGCTTCGCACATAGATCTTTTCACAGACACACGAATCATTAATAACCTTTGCTTGGCGTCATTTGTGCGTTCTCTTTTGAATCGAGAGTGGAACAGCTGCTGCTAACTCAGCAGTTTCCGAAACTCTTTATAAACCATGGTGGTCCTTTCCGTCCTTAATCCACTTACCAGGCAACGATTTACAATCTCCTTTAACTTTTACCTTAATGTCTCTGCGTCTATCTTACTGGAACTAAGTAATCTCAATGCACCGTCTAATTTAGATGCTAAAAACTACTTATCTGCTCATCAGCTCTTTTTAGCAGAAATATTCTCCTAGCCTTCTTGACTCATTTATTAACTTTGGTAACCGTTGTTGCTATAATGACATTGTGCTCGCTAACCTCCATTTCTATACTGACGTTGTCGATAAGGACTGGCTTATTTGTAGGTACAAGATCTACGATATTTCTATTGCGTTTGAGCTTTCGAACTAGCTGCTCATAACAGTTTTCAGAAAACGTGTTCAATAGGACTTCGCACCGCGGTCTCTCTGCACCCCTGCAATGAATCCATGGACATCCCAGTCCATACCCGGTAAGTTCAAGTCGCCTCCAACTAGCAGTACATGATCTGGGTATTCATGCATTACACAACATAGACATTGTTTGAATGACTATAGAACATTCAAGAAGAATCGGGCGGCCGGAAAATGATGAAACACTTAAGCTGATTTCACCTACACCTGTCATACGCGACCAGGTATATTCAGTGTCACACTCAGCTTCGACCTCAATAGAGACAATATTTTTGTCAACTGCAACGAACACCTTACCTCCTATGTCCCCTAATCTCTCTTTCCAACATACGTTCTATTACTCGCCAAATATGAGCTTTCCGCTTCGGATTTCAGCCACCTCTCGATCTCAAGAATAATTTGATCGTGAGAACTTTCCTGCCGACCGCTGTGGCCCAACGGTTCTAGGCGCTTCAGTGCGGAACCGCACTGCGGATTAGGTCCCAGGTTCGAATCCTCCCTTGGGCATGGATGTGTCAGATGTCCTTAGGTTAGTTACGTTTAAGAAGTTCTAAATCCAGGGGACTGATGACCTGACATGTTAAGTCCCATAGTGCTCAGAGACATTTGAACCATTTTTTCCTGAAGGGAAGTAATTTCGTGAACCTTACTACGAAAACTACGATAGGTTACTGATAAAATTACGATGGTCGAAGTGTCTTCATTCTGAACGCCGTCTCATTTCCCTTGTTGCATATCGACGGGCGACTGTTCATCAGAGAACCTCAAACTACTGCCTAGCCTAAGAAACCCTCATTTGCAGCCCACAAATAATCTGGTATCCGAGTAGCTCCTTCCTTTGTGTAGTGCATTCCCGACCTATCAAGGGTAGTCCACAAGCCCCCACACGTTAACGCAGGTCTGTAAATCTGGAGCCAAGACCGTCGAAGAGTCGACCCCGAGCAACCCTGGGAACAGTGGAGCTAACTGAGAGTTCTGCTGGCAGCCCATGCTTGAGCACAGCAGTCTTCATCTTCCTCCAGCCACGTGTATGAAGTGAAACTAGCCTCAGACCTCACGCGACAGGTGTCGTTGTTGCCGACAAGAGGCACAACTTACAGATGGTTGCCCCCGGCACATGCGATAGCCGCAGTGAAGACCGCCTCAACATTTTGGAAGACTTAAGATATACATAGTGCACATTCTTTCCAGACCTGAAAGCTGTCTGACTAAGGGGCTCTGTAACACGTCTACAGTTGGAGCTCCCGATAACCCGTTAACTCCAACCCCCGTGTGCCTGTTCGGACCCTGCTGAAGAAGAGATGAACGGTGGAGGCCAGACGCATAGCCTCCACATTGGCCCTCCGCGTCGAGCGACTCAAACGCACTACCGCCTACACCTGTGTCCCATTCTCCATCACCACTACACCCTCAGAAGCGTATTCAGCTGTCCGCGAAATGCGGCCAGCTCTTCCTGCATGCCCAGAAAGCATGCACACGTCCTACTCGTCCTTTTTTCTTTTCTTTCTTCAGTCAACAGTCCTCTGTTCTGACAGGCTTGATGTGGCCCCCCTACGAATTCATCTCCTGTGCCAACCTCCTCATCTCGCAGTAGCATTTCCAACTTACATCCTCAATTATTTGGTGCATATATTCTAGTCTCCGTCTTCCTCTACAGCTTTACCTTTTCCAGAGCCCTCTAGTACGATCGAAATAATTCCCTGATCTCTTAACGATGTCCCATCATCTTATCCCTTTTTCTTTTCTGTGTTTTCTACATATTCTTTTCCTCTCCGAATCTGTGCTGGACCTACTCATTCCTTACCTTATCAGTCCACCAAGTTATCGACGTTTATGTAACACCACATAGTAAACGCTTCGATTCTCTTATCTTCCGGTTTCCCGACTGGCCATGTTTCACAACCATGCTCTGTTGTTTTCCAAACGTACATTCTCTGAAATTTCTTCCTCAAATTAATGCCTGTGTTTGAATTTAGTAGACTTCTCTTGGCTAGGAATGCCCTTTTTGTTGGTGACAGTCTGCTTTTTATGCGTTCTTGCTAAGATCGTCAAGGGTTATTTTGCTGCATAGGTAGCAGAATTTCTTAACATAATCTAGTTCGTCATCACGAAGTTTCTCGCTACTCTCATTACTGCTACTTCTCATTACTATCGTCTTTCTTCGATTAACTCTCCATCCATATTCTGTACTCATTACAGTGTTCATTCCACTCAGCAAATCCGGTACTTCTTCTTCTCTTCCACTCACTATAGCAAAGTCATCAAAGAATCTGATCGTTGATATCATTTCTCCTTGAATTTTAATTCCGGTCTTGAACCTTATCTTTATTTCCGTCACTACTTATTCTACCCGTCAAAGCAACACTGAAAAAGTAAACTAAGACTAACTGAAGAAGTAAATTTTTAAAGCAGACAAATCCTAGTTATGGGAGTTGCTACCATGGTGATGTTTCATCAATGGACGCATCAGTGAGTTACGTTGCGGCTGTTCAGAGGAAACGAAATCTGTTCTACAGACTGCCTGCATTTACATTGCGAGTTGATAATCCTGCAATGGAAACAATCACGAAATTTAGTAAAAATACTACGAGGAAAAGAGAAACACTCAACTTAGCGCTCTGAAGATATGTTTCAACCGAGAGCTGGAGGCTCACGAACTTGCTTACCAAATCAACGTGTAATCTCACCCTCAATTATCGACCTTAATTACAGTAAAAATTAAACCGCGTGTACCTAATGGAAATTTGGAAAAAGCAATCGTCACCGAAGTTAATCTGTCGGTATAGACGGAGGAAAGGGTTACATCTAAATGAAAGGAAAAATGCAAATGAAACTGGTGGAAATTAAGTTTGAAAAGGGGTAATGTTAATAAAGAAAGTAAATGTGCGGTCGTTACGTTAACAATTAACTGGAGTTAATTAGATATTTGAGATTTGGTGAAAATTACGATCGCCAGTCCTATGGGCAACTACTATAATAACTGAAAATGAAAGGTTATTGCACATATAATTAGCACTATAAGCGTGGCAACTGAGGGTTGACACGTGTTGTGTGAAAACTGAATGTTTGTCAGAAGTAATAAATTTCGCCAAACTCTGACTTAATTTAGCAAAAGAATTAATAAAACCGGAAAATTGAAAGTTAATATAGTGACTGAAATTAATAGTGAACTTTGTTTCTGAAGCACTGCGAAATTCAATAAAATAAGTTTTGTCTTGGGCTAACTCAACAATCATTTGAAAAGCTACTTGAATCTACGCAATTTAGAAATATGAGATTTAACTTTGAACTTGAATTAAATGAGTCTGAACAATTAACAAAAGTAAAATTTAGTACGTATCAAGCTGAGCTGCAGTCACAGGAAAGCTAAACTATGGTAACAAAACTCGCACTCTTAAATTGTGCTTTTGTAATCTAAATATTGTAGCCAGCTACGAATACCTTAACTGAACTTTGAAATTAAAGCAGTGAAATCGAGTGATGTTACTTTAATGCTGGCGTTTGAATTTCAACGACGAGTTAATTTCGGAAATGGATGGTACCCTGCATGGTAATGCAATTGGGACAATGAGCAACAAAGGTTCATGCTAGGTTGCTGTAATTTAGTGAGAAAAATTTAACAGTTTGAAAAGCTGAGGTCTGCCATACAGTTCTAAAGCTTTACGTGCTTTCAGTCTTCCTTGTTGGTTGATTGAAAGTTTGAAGTCGTCGGTCGAGGAGGTGGCGCGCCTTCTTCTCGACACGGTCACCAGGCGAAACGGGCTCTTGATGTGCGCCAGCTAATGCTTCCCGTCCGTGACAGCGTGTCAGAAACTATCATAGCAAGTCGAGCGCGATTGCATGCTGCCAAACCCCGAAAGCGCGGCAACTCGTGGGAGCGTTACACAACACACCTGCTCCACCGCCCTACTCCCGCCATACTTCACCTCGGCCCGCGCTCCACGCGGTCGAGTTTACACTACCAAAGATCCTAAACACTTCGGTTCTCCACACGACGTATCGATGTAATCGTTCCATAGCACAGTTTTCCCTAGGGCAGACCCAGCGTAAAAATACAAATAAAATTTACAAAACAAACCAATAATACATGGACATAAATGCATATATATACAAATAGCAAAACAATTACAATATACAAAGACACAGAAATGTCATATCTTCAGGTAACAAAATAAGGAAAAATATTTAGTACAATAGATGGAGATAGAAGGTTTGTGTGTGTGTGTGTTTGAGATTTACAGGCACTAATTAGCGTGGTCATCAGCACCCAGGAAATAGAAGGATATGCACTTCCGGCGTTACAAACGGACATGGGTCTTCAGAAGAAAAAGAGTGAGCAACTACTGCCCTATACACTAAGTGATTTTATGCTTACAAAAACGCAAGAGGAACCACTTAAAAATAAAAGCACCCACACGAAATTTAATAAACATGTTGTTGTTGTTGTGGTCTTCAGTCCTGAGACTGGTTTGATGCAGCTCTCCATGCTGCTTTATCCTGTGCAAGCTTCTTCATCACCCAGTACCTACTGCAACCTACATCCTTCTGAATCTGCTTAGTGTATTCGTCTCTTGGTCTCCCTCTACGATTTTTACCCTCCACGCTGCCCTCCGATACTAAACTGGTGATCCCTTGATGCCTCAGAACATGTCCTACCAACCGATCCCTTCTTCTGGTCAAGCTGTGCCACAAAGTTCTCTTCTTCCCAATCCTATAATGCTTTCTCATTAGTTATGTGATCTACCCATCTAATCTTCAGCATTCTTCAGTAGCACCACATTTCGAAAGCTTCTATTCTCCTCTCGTCCAAACTATTTATCGTCCATGTTTCACTTCCATACAAATACTTTCAGAAATGACTTCCTGACACTTAAATCTATACTCGATGTTAACAAATTTCTCTTCTTCAGAAACGCTTTCCTTGCCATTGCCAGTCTACTTTTTATATCCTCTCTACTTCCACCATCATCAGTTATTTTGCTCCCCAAATAGCGAAACTCCTTTACTGCTTTAAGTGTCTCATTTCCTAATCTTATCCCCTCAGCATCACCCGACTTAATTAGACTACATTCCATTATCCTCGTTTTGCTTTTGTTGATATTCATCTTATATCCTCCTTTCAAGACGCTATCCATTCCATTCAACTGCTCTTCCAAGTCCTTAGGTATCTCAGACAGAATTACAATGTCATCGGCGAACCTTAAAGTTTTAATTTCTTCTCCATGGATTTTAATACCTACCCAGAACCTTTTTTTTTTTTTTTTTTTTCTTCACTGTTACAGATTGAATAACATCGGGGAGAGGCTACAACCCTGTCTTACTCCCTTCCCAACATCTGCTTCCCTTTCATGTCGCTCGACTCTTATAACTGCCATCTGGTTTCTGTACAAGTTGTAAATAGCCTTTCGCTCCCTGTATTTTACCCCTGCCACCTTTAGAATTTGAAAGAGAGTATTCCAGTCAACATTGTCAAAAGCTTTCTCTAAGTCTACAAATGCTAGAAACGTAGGTTTGCCTTTCCTTAATCTTTCTTCTAAGATAAGTCGTAAGGTCAGTATTGCATCACGTGTTCCAGTATTTCTACGGAATCCAAACCGATCTTCCCCGAGGTCAGCTTCTACCAGTTTTTCCATTCGTCTGTAAAGAATTCGTGTCAGTATTTTTCAGCTGTGGCTTATTAAACTGATTATTCGGTAATTTTCACGTCTATCAACACCTGCTTTCTTTCGGATTGGGATTATTATATTCTTCTTGAAGTCTGAGGGTATTTCGCCTGTCTCATACATCTTGCTCACCAGATGGTAGAGTTTTGTCTGGAGTGGCTCTCCCAAGGCCGTCAGTAGTTCCAATGGATTGTTGTCTACTCTGGGGGCCTTGTTTCGAGTCAGGTCTTTCAGAGCTCTGTCAAACTCTTCACGCAGTATCGTATCTCCCATTTCATCTTCATCTACATCCTCTTCGATTTCCATAATATTGTCCTCAAGTACATCACCGTTGTATAGACCCTCTATATACTCCTTCCACCTTTCAGCTTTCCCTTCTTTGCTTTGAACTGGGTTTCCATCTGAGCTCTTGATGTTCATGCAAGTGGTTCTCTTATCTCCAAAGGTCTCTTTAATTTTCCTGTAGGCAGTATCTATCTTAACCCTAATGTGATAAGCCTCTACATCTTTACATTTGCCCTGTAGCCATCCCTGCTTAGCCATTTTGCACTTCCTGTCGATCTCATTTTTGAGACGTTTGTATTCCTTTTGCCTGCTTCATTTACTGCAGTTTTATATTTTCTCCTTTCATCAGTTAAATTCAATATTTCTTCTGTTACCCAAGGATTTCTACTAGCCCTCGTCTTTTTACCTACTTGATCCTCTGCTGCCTTCACTACTTCATCCCTCAAAGCTACCCATTCTTCTTCTACTGTATTTCTTTCCCCCATTCCTGTCAATTGTTCCCTTATGCTCTCCCTGAAACTCCTTACAACCTCCGGTTCTTTCAGTTTATCCAGGTCTCATCTCCTTAAGTTCCCACCTTTTTGTAGTTTCTTCAGCTTTTATCTTCAGTTTATAACCAATAGATTGTGGTCAGAGTCCACATCTGCCCCTGGAAATGTCTTACAATTTAAAACCTTGTTCCCAAATCTCTGTCTTACCATTATATAATCCATCTGATACCTTTTAGTATCTCCAGGGTTCTTCCATGTATACAACCTTCTTTCATGAATCTTAAACCAAGTGTTAGCTATGATTAAGTTGTGCTCTGTGCAAAATTCTACCAGGCGGCTTCCTCTTTCGTTTCTTAGCCCCAATCCATATTCACCTACTACGTTTCCTTCTCTCCCTTTTCCTACTACCGAATTCCAGTCACCCATGACTATTCAATTTTCGTCGCCCTTCACTATCTGAATAATTTCTTTTATTTCATCATACATTTCTTCAATTTCATCATCATCTGCAGAGCTAGTTGGCATATAAACTTGTACTACTGTAGTAGGTGTGGGCTTCGTATCTATCTTGGCCACAATAACGCGTTCACTATGCTGTTTGTAGTAGCTAACCCGCACTCCTATTTTTTTATTCATTATTAAACCTACTCCTGCATTACTCCTATTTGATTTTGTATTTATAACCCTGGATCACCTGACCAAAAGTCTTGTTCCTCCTGCCACCGATCCTCACTAATTCCCACTATTTCTAACTTTAACCTATCCATTTCCCTTTGTAAATTTTCTAACCTACCTGCCCGATTAAGTGATCTGACATTCCACGCTCCGATCCGTAGAACGTCAGTTTTCTTTCTCCTGATATCGACATCCTCTTGAGTAGTCCCCGCCCGGAGATCCGCATGGGGGACTATTTTACCTCCGGAATATTTTACCCAAGAGGACGCCATCATCATTTATCCATACAGTAAAGCTGCATGCCCTCGGGAAAAATTACGGCCGTAGTTTCCCCTTGCTTTCAGCCGTTCGCAGTACCAGACAAGCAAGGCCATTTTGGTTATTGTTACAAGGCCAGATCAGTCAATCATCCAGACTGTTACCCTTGCAACTACTGAAAAGGCTGCTGCCCCTTTTCAGGAACCACACGTTTGTCTGGCCTCGCCACAGATATCCCTCCATGGTTCATGGGGGGAGGTTAATAAACATACTACGGGAAAAAAAACAGGAAAAGATGAACACATAACCTGCCGCTCTGTAGATACATATCAAACGAGAGCTGGAGCCTTCTGCAGTAAATTGTGAATTTAAAACTTCCTTGCATCTGGCTTATGATTCTAGGGCCCCCGAGTTTGAACGCAGCTCGTACTTATCTTGTGTTTGTGATTCTCTGTATGCCGTGTTTTAGTAGTACAAATTTGAGTGCCAAATTATAATATGCAAGTTAGACTCAAGTAAGAATTAAAGTCTTATGATTGAGCCTTGGGAGAGGGGCAGTGGATATTCAGTGATGAACCACTTTGGATCAGAGACATGTAATACTCAGTCTAATATATCCGAAACCTTTCTCAGTTTATTAATTTGGATATTCAGTGATGAACCACTTTGGATCAGAGACATGTAATACTCAGTCTAATATATCTGGAACCTTTCTCAGTTTATTAATTTGACCATGTGTTCGATATATTCAGGGAATTCCAGAATCAAAACGTAATTAGAATTTTCGGAATAACTTCTGTTCTGAAAGTAATTTAGGGAAGTAACAGAACGCGTATGCGCGACACTGCTGACATTCTCGGATTGTGTTTAAACTCCTCTGTTACGAGAATGTAGGCATTCAACTCACGAGTGGGCACGAGGCGCAACAGGGGATTGATGTGAATTAACGTCCGCAGTAAAGGCACTGCGCAGTCAGTAAAACAGAGGTCGTTAAGGGAGAGCAGGCGTACCGGCTTCACTCTACAACGTCGCGCCGTCTCTCAGTCGACTCTACTACCAGAACACGTATAAGCTGGTTTTGCCGCCAATAGCTGACACTGCCGTGAACCCATCATCATCGGCACGAACGTCTCGTGTCTCAAAGTACGTGCAAAGTAGTATCAGTAATAATACTACATCTTTCCTTGAGTAATAATATTGCTTGTAAGCTTGCTCTTCAACAGAATCACACTGTCATCACCCGACCTTATTTAAGGATAATCGTGTAAAACCTAAACGACGATAGCAGGTCGGTTATTCATTATGTGCCTTCTGTATAGCGGTACAGCCTCTTACCGTGTGTTTCCTGTTTCTGGATAGGACGATATAGGATGGTCACCGAATTATGTATTTGGATTTACTAACATCTACCACATAAACGACAAAAAGGGAAAATATAGGCGAAAATAATGGAAGCACAACCATCTTTGTTTAGAATTGTATAATATATCAAGCAGAAATACTTTTATTTTTAAATTATTTATTCTTCTGGCACATTCTTGCAGGTAGGAAAGGTACACTTGTTCACTAATTTCACCGCCGGAATTCTGAGTAGTGTGGTATGATTGCTGGTGTCACTGTTTTTTTTTTTGGTCATCAGTCATCTGACTGGTTTGATACAGCCTGCCACGAACTCCTCTCGTGTGCCAACCTCTTCATATCAGAGTAGCACTTGCACCCTCTAGTACCATGGAAGACAACCCTCATGTCTTAACAGATGTCCTATCATCCTGTCCCTCAGCCTTATCAGTGTTTTCCACATATTCCTTTCCTCTCCGATTCTGCGTAGAACTTCCTAATTCCTTACCTTATCAGTCCAACTAATGTTCAACATTCGTCTGTAGCACCACATCTCAGATGCTTCAATTCTCTTCTGTTCCGGTTTTCCAACAGTCCATGTTTCACAACCACACAGTGCTTTACTCCAGACATACATTCTCAGAAATGTCTTCCCAAAATTAAGGCCGATATTTGAAATTAGTAGACTTGCCTTGGCCAGGAATGCCTTTTGATGTCCTCCTTGGTCTGTTCGTCATTGGCTATTTTACTGAATAGGTGTAATTAGTAACTTTGTATGTCATCTCCACTTACATGTTAAAGAGAAATATGGAAACAACAATTTCTTTCTCGTGTCGTACGATTAATGCTGTAACCTCCCCACAACATAAAATAATATAAATGAAATTCATATTTAGTGTAACCCCCCACAAAAATAAAATATTATTTGGAATAATATCCTCATTTAGTGCATTCTCTCAAAAAATAAATTCAGTAACCTGGTTATAATACAATGTGAGTAACCTCTCAATTAAATTATTGTCGATCACATATAACCTTTCAATAACTGACTGTGAATTTAAACTGGTATATTTTGGACGTCAGCAGTGCTGCGTCATGGACCTGATAGATCATTCTGAAAAAATTGAAGATTCTTACCTCAATTAGGTCGCCGGATAACGCATATATATCTGCTCTGGCAATAAATTTTTCTGGCACAGCCCTGTGCAATGCTGGCCGATACATTTGTCATTTATAAAAGGAAACAACTGATTTTTCCTTTCAATAATCGTGATGACCAAGGATTGGAGATATTATTAAATTTTTTAAATTGAAATGACTGATCGTCAAAAGTTACTTTTTGTGAGAAAGATTATTATTAAGTGCTTTATTTTTAACATTTACTTGGGATTTGATATAACAATACTACATATGCGCGAGGCTGCTTTTACCTTATACAATAATGCTCAGGCTCTGCCATCGCTCCCCACGACCGGCCCAGCCAACTCGATAAATCAGACTGCTCGCTAGCAACAACTTACTGCTATTACTACACAGTTCCTACTGCAGTCAACAGTGCTCTTTGGTCTGAGATTCTCTTACAGGTTACATATCGCAGGCAGCGCGTGAGCAATCCATCGAAATTACATCTGCTCAAGTGCGCTAACAACAAATTCCTTAATCATGGACCTCTTACATAACCCTCCATTGGGGGGGGGGGGGGAGGGGGGGCAAAAATTTGGCAGCGATGGTGAGTCAATTGGACTTGCCATGAACAACAAATTTTTCTATAATCTAATTAGTTACTAAGGCTACAGCACAGAGTATATACATTATTGATAAGTGCAGAACATACTAAGAAAGACAAAATGTATACGCAATGAGTATAAAATACATTAACAAATGACATGAAGTGCACACACACTGTAAAAGTCTTTAGCATTTCTACAGCAATTAAACAAATCAAGCAGTGAAATAAAGTGCACACGCACTGAGTAGAAAATATACTAACAAATGACATAAAGTGCACACGCACTGTAAAACTCTTTAGCATTTTTCATGAATTAAACACATCAAGGAGGGAAATAAAGTGCACACGCACTGAGTACAAAATATATTAACAAATGACATAAAGTGCACACGCACTGTAAAACTCTTTAGCATTTTTACATGAATTAGACATATCAAGGAGTGAAATGAAGTGCACACACATTGTAAAAGTCTTTGCCATTTTACAAGTACTGGGAAAGGAATGGGAAGGATTGCATCATGGTGGTAGCACAGTAGGTTGCACGTAACTGCACTGAAAGTCCATATCATTCTACAGAAGCACAACACCAAGTGAGACAATCTGAATCTCTCTTCCCTGAAGTATTTATCAGTGTAGACAAGACACTGAAATGTTGTATTAATATTGTATGTTATCATTTTGGTAGTACATTAGGTACACCAAATAGTCGGACCATAATAACATCTCCATCGTTCAAGGTGGTGGACAACTTGATATGTCAACACCACATTCTTGTAGAATGTATACTCTCACATCAACAGAGAATTAGTGCAAAAACCAAATATAGTGCTCCGTGGTCATGAGGATGGAAAGGACAAACGGATATAGCAGTAATTTCTGGTAATTAGGCCAGAAGGTGAAGGACATTATGTCTTATGCTAGTCATCATAGAATTACACTAGTGTATCAACCGATTTGAATAATTATTGGCATTCATTGGCTATTTACACAGCATTTAAGTAGTATGTATGGAGTATTACAGAACATTATTCATAAGTCATCTCAATATAGTAATTATTGGCACTCATTGGCCAGTTACAAAGCATTGTTTTATGCATTATTCAGAAGTCATCATTTACAACAAGAGTTAATTATTGGCATACCATTTACACATAATTCATCTAATTATAGTAATCATTGGCATTCATTGGCCAGTTACTAAACATGTAGCAAGTATTGAGTATTACAAAACACTATTCATATCTCATCCTATTGCAGTAATCATTGGCACTCGTTGCCCATTTACAAAGTATTCATATAGTTTTACAAAACATTATTCAGTATTATTCACAAGTTATCATTCAAAACAGGAGCTATTGAGAGTCGCATCAAGCTACTTGTGTTTATATATGATAACATGTAAGTGACATAAGACATATTTAAAATGTAAGACATTGGAACAATTACTCAAGGTCGGTAGTCCAATAATACATAGATATAATGGATTCAATACATCTGAGAAATTTGCATTATATTTAGGACTAGAAATATATCTTCAACTGGTAGCATTATTTAGTTGTATACCGGTAATAGTTGGGACTGGTAATAATTTTTTTTTTGTTAGCAATGCATTGCATTGGAATCGATAATTAATTGCTGGGGCATGAAAATATTTGCTTTTGACTTATTGCTGGAAATAAGGATTGATAACATCATTCATCATGAGTCAGCTGTAGCAAGGTTATGAAACAAGTAGAGTACATGTGATCACATTCATGAATGATACACACAAATGGGTAAAAAAAAGCAAGTACTAGAACAGGTTCAATGACTAACTGCTTATATCACATTAATTTCATGAATAGCTTCTCCTGGAAAAAACACAAAATGGATTATTGAGCTGAAAGAAGAAACGCATATTATGCTGAAAAGTAGTGAACTTCGAATTAACTGATAATGAAACGTGTACTCAATACATATGTACTCTATCTGTCTTTTCCAAAACATTCAGTCAATATACTATGCGACATAAGACATACTTTCAAAAGGAACTGCAACAAATACTTAAACAACTACATAGTATTTCTTAACTACTAGTAGATACATAAACTTCACCATTATTCTCATCTGCAAGGAAAAACTTCGTTATTCATATTATAATAACTTCATCATTACCATCATCTGCAAAGAAAACTTCATTATTCATATTAGCATATTCTTCATATAACTATTCATCATCATTTATTATCATCTGGAAAAAAATAAGACCCTTCATTATTCATTATTCATATTACCATTTACTTCATACAACTTATCATAGTATAGAGTTTCTTATTTCTAGCATATTTCATCAGCAAACCTAAGATGTGTATTTCTGTCTGGCAGCTTGCTCAATCACCTCATATTCTGAAAGAAAAATAATTAGTCAAGACTGCTTTCATACGATGTGTATAGTATTTTCTGGTTAATGCTTGTTAATTGTGATCCATTTAATCTTCATGACAAGATATTACATTTTCTTTCGTTCATTACAATGGTAAAATTTCCATTTCAGAGTAAACCACTGTGGTTTGTTTAATTTATTTCTTGTACACGTTATTGCTTTCTGAAAATGATGAATAACGATTAATATCTTGCATTTAAATCATATACTCATTAGATAAAAACTTGTTTCTAGTGATACAACTAAGCATACAGCATAGCATGACAGGAAACGTATTATGTCAAAACGTACAGAGTGTTCAGGTGCAAAAATGTACACACAGTCTCATAATGCAGTAGCCAAAAAAAAAAAAAAAAAAAAAAAAAAAAAAGTGTAATAGTCAAGATATTGAGATATAAGGAAAATGTCAAAGTCATCTGGTGTTTGTTACATCTTAAACATTTTATAGTGCATACAGATAAAAATTCTGCTTTCGATAGGAAAACAATCATATATACATAAAAAATCGAAAATGTGCATGGTCTGATATATAACTACAAGAAAAGCGACCTGCTAACTTACCTTGCCGGACACTTGAAAGGAAAAAATATGATAATCATCAGTAAGTGTTCATATAAAGATCTGGAAATGACATTACAGTGTGATAAATCATAAAGTATGTTCATTCAATACAGGGTTTAATATTGGAGAAATGCTGATTGCCCTTGCTTTTTCTGGTTCTCAAATTTTCGACGTGTACTACATTGGGGTGAGGATTGCTGTGAATTCTGTATGGACCTGCGTATAGATGCTCAAATTTACTGCATTTACTCATTCCTCTGTTGGATAAATAGTGTGTATGTGCTAATATCTTCTGTCCTATGTGAAAGTCATTTCGTGTAGAAACCTGTTTTTGCTGTCTCCTCCGGCGCTCTGCGGCACGTTTGATGTTGTTCAGCGCAATGTCAATTATTCCATGGTGGCGTAGTCGACGAGATGTAGGAAAAGACACCAGTTGTTTAATTTTGTTGGGTGGTTCAACATTTTTCAGTATAACAGTCGATAGCATAGTAGATTCATTTGGTATGGAGTTAATTACATCCTGGAATGAGAGTATGTGTGTGTCCCAATCAATATGTTTTATATGGCAGTATATTCTACATAGTTTACCAATTTCTTTCATTAGTCGTCACAAGGGTTCGAAGAATCGTGATACCTGGATATATAGATCGAAGAAATGTTTCTTGCTCGTAACATACGTGTCCATATAGCAGATCGAAACTGTGGTCCATTGTCGGAAATTACTTTCAATACATGACCTACATGCAGCAGAAAATGTTTTACAAATGCATTCGAAACAGATTTAGCAGTAGCTTTGCGTAAGGGAGTGAAGGTAACAAATTTCGAAGTGTGTTCAACAGCGACAAAGGTGTAAAAAAAACCTCTATTAGAACTAGGAATAGGACCAAAAATGTCTACAGCGGCCATGTGTCTCAGTTTAATCAGTACAATAGGATGTAAAAGAGGAATATGTGAAGTCGTGTCTGATTTAGCTTTCTGGCAGAATTTACATGACGCTAAAACTCGTCGAATACGATTTTCCATGTTGGCAAAATAACAGTTCTGTCTCAGTATAAGAAAACATTTTCTGGCTCCATAATGTGCGTAACTTAAATGAGTATACCAAATTAATTTGTTAACAAGCTCGTCAGGAATACATAATAACCAACTGTTGCTGTCAGGTTGAGAGCGGCGAAACAGAATATTATTGCGTACAGTATAATGGTTTCTAATGGTTACATTATTCAAATCTTGCCAAAGGCGTTTAATTTATTTCCACACGTTGTCTTTGTTCTGCTCTTGTGCTATGTCTCGTAATGACGATGAAATGAAGTTTTCAAATGCGACTTGTTGAATATACATGACGCTAGAATTTGCTTGGCAGAAGTTGGTTGCGATGTCTTGCTGATTGTTGCTGAGAGAACGGGATAATGCGTCTGCTAAAATATTTTGTGTAGCGGGAATGTGAACAATTGTAAAATCAAATTCATGTAAATAAAGTTTCCATCTGCTTAACCTGCCGTGTGTAAATTTTGCGGAAAGTAAAAACTGTATCGCTCTATGATCTCTGTAAACGGTTGTATGTCTTCCATAAAGAAAATTCCGAAATCTGGTAAATGCCCATACAACACATAATGTTTCAAGTTCTGTGACAGAATAATTGCGTTCAGCAGGTGACAGAATGCGACTTGCAAAGGCGATGTTTTTAATTTCTGTATTACCGTCTTCTTCAATTTCCTGAAAAATGTGTTCGCCTCAAGCTGTGTTAGAACTGTCGGTGGCAATGGAAAAATTTCTAGTTAGATCTGGGTGTGATAAAAGTGGTGCATTCAACAAAGCATGTTTCAGATTCACGAATTCAGAATGTGCTTGCTTATCCCAAGACCAAATTCTGTTTTTACCTGTTAATCGGCATAATCTAGGCGTGTCTAAAGCGGAGTGATGAATAAATTTACGAAAAAAGTTAATTAAGCCCCAAAAACTGCGTAATTGCTTCTTCGTTGTAGGAATAGTAATGTCACGTAGAGCTTGAAGTTTTTCCGGGTCAGGCGCAAAGCCTTATGCTGAAATTACATGTCCAATAAAATTTATAGAAGTTTTGCCTAAGTGCGATTTGCCAAGATTAGCTGTGAGAGCTTGTGCACGAAAAGTTTGCAACAGTTGTTCAAGAATCAGATTGTGCTCAGACCAGTTAGCTTCTGCAATAAGAATGTCGTCTACATACGTTGTGATTCTGTCTTTAAGTTCTGTCGGAAGTATAGTATTCAAACCGCGAATAAATGCTGCTATAGAAATTGCTAAACCGAAAGGTAATTTGCAAAATTGATAATAGTCACCAAAACAGAGAAATACTGTGTACTTTCTGCAGTTCGGATGGAACTGAATTTGCCAAAATCTCGATTTCAAATCTAATGTGGAATAAATAACAGTACCGTGAAATTTATGTAGAAGTTCTTCTAGTGTTTGAGGGCGATCTGTTTCATTAATAATAATGTCATTGATGTGACGTGAAACAAGTACGAGGCGAAGTGAGCCATCCTTTTTCTTAACAATAAGGAGCAGGTTTATGTACGGAATAACTGCCGGTTCAATAATTCCTTGGTCAAGCATTGCTTTCAATACTTTCTTAACTAGTTCTCTGTGAATATATGGAATGGGATAATGTTTAGCTTTAAATGTGTCATGCTGTTTAACTTGAAATTCATACATAAAACCGGACATAGTACCAGGGACGTTGTCAAAAACTGGAGCTTGCTGTAATTAGAATATTGCGTAGTTGAGTACGTTCGTCGTCTGTATTTGCACTGCTTTGTTTAACTTTATCAGAAATCATTTGCATAACGTCATAGTCGGCTTCGTATGGTGTATTGTAGTTGTGAACATACGTATCTGTGAACAATGTGGAATGACAGTTTATGTTACGTGATGCAGAAATGACCTCTGTCCGATTAATTATTTGTTCTTCTGCAGATAAAGAGTGCTGATATTCTAATTCCAGTTGTATATTTTCATCCTTTAACATTAATTAGGAATTTTGAAAGTCAATAACTGCGTCATGTTGTACCAAAAAACTCGTACCTAAAATAACTTCTGTTGTCAATAAGGGAACAATCCAAAATTTGAGTGAAACGTATGACATGCAATACAAAATGATAAGTGTGTCTGTAATTTTACATCTACTCCTTTACCAGATACTGCTCCATTTACGTTAGTTTTGCCTAATGGTAACGTAGGATAAATATTCTCTTCCTTACATTCGTTGATGGTTTCTTCATTTATAACTGACATAGGTGATCCAGAATCGATTACTGCTGAAAATTTGGATGATCCAATCTTTACTTCAATGACAGGGTGGGAAATGGTTTTTTGAATAACTGGTTTTTCTTGCAAAAGAGTGTCTCGGATGTCGTCAAAAGTAATAACATTTTCGTGAACAAGATTATATGTGTCAAAAGTATTGCTTGTGTTGCTGGAAGATGCAACCTGTACTGTATCTAGTCAAATTCTTTCTGACGTGCTGTTATTTGCGGGAGGAGTCTGTGGCATTTCAACTATTTGTACTGTTCTGTTATTTCTTCCTGACGTATTAGGTTCTGGATAATATCTACTGTCTGGTTCATTCATGATGATCTGTTGTTGCGGATGATTCTGCAGCTGCCAAGACCGACTGTTACGCTGAAGACTGTGCTCATTACTTTTACGTCTGTCATGATAATCATTGCTATATGGCGTGTTGCGATAGGAATTGAAATGATGTGTCTTCTGTACGTAGTGATTTCCTTCTTGCTGTGCGTTACTATTTGGTGGAGCCGTCGCTGTACGTGTAGGCGGCGAAACATTAATGCTTGGTTGACCTTGCAGACTACATTGTTGGTTAGGTATGCTAACCGGCTGGCTTTGATACCGTTGCGGGGAAAACCCTCTATTGTTGTCAAAATGCGTCTGCAATTGCTGAAAATTTTGTACATATTGATGATTGCACACCTGTCTTTCATTAAAATTACGCTGGTAGTTCTGGAGTGTCTACTGAAAATTGTCACTTTCGGTAAAACTTGTCATATCGGGTTTTCTTTACACGTTTCTAATCCTAGATAGATCGATAGTTGAAGAGTTGTTTTTATAGATATAGAGGATAGTAGAAGAGAAGGCAGCAGTGCAGAAAACTAAAGATGAAATAGCACTACTACGGCTCGGGGCCCTGTGCACGTTACGGCACATATTCATCGAAGCGTAATGAATCCCCTGAGGTATCTTATGCACTGCAAATAAAATTTTGTTTCTGCATTACAGGAAACGCCGGTGAAAATTCGAAAACAAATTGTTGTATCCAGTCCAATGCTAGTTACTGCATTACAGGAAATGCCAGTGAAAATTCAAAAGCAAATTGTCGTATCCAATCGAAAGAGTGAATCGGTGTTCTGTCATTCTTAAATACCTTAAATTTTCTCACGGATAGAAAGTTCTTATTATCAAAATTATCGTCTCTGTATGTCTGAGCAGGTTCAGGATTGAATGATAATCTGTTTGTCTGTGACTGTTCGGAATCTAACTCACGTACTCTCTGTAAATTACCTAAATTATTCTGGTTGTGTGAGTGTGAGAAATGTTCGGAATGTGGCGTATGCTGTGCCGTGTTAGAGGCTGAAACGTTTTTCATCTCTGTCACTTCTTGCTGTAGAGATGACAATTTTCTACGTAATGTATTATTGAACGAACCTATCTCACTGATTGTCTGCTGTAAATTTTGGAATTCGGGTGTTTGATTGAAAGAAATTGGTGACGTATGGTCTGATTTGGTATCATTGTTATTTTCGATAACGTCAATACGACTGGCCAGTTCATCAAATTTTTCAGTCAGTGCTTTTACCTAATCGTCATTTTTAGTGTCACAAGCATTAATTTGTTTTTTGATTTTACGGGTGGTTTTGTTCAATTTCTTAACATCTGCTTTAATAGCATCAGGATCCTGTATTAATTCCCACTGAGTATCTGCTTTTGTTTTAAGAGTGGAGATTTCATCATGCAATTCAGTGTTCAACTGTTTGATAGTGTTAATGTCGTCTGATACTATAGCAATGTTGTTGTCTACGTATGTTTTTGCTTTTGTAAACAATTTACGCTTATCTTCCTGTCTCTGTGCAGTAATTGTTTCCATGACTTGTTTCTTTACTTTGTTCTGTTCCTGTACAAAATTACGGTAACGCGTTTCACTGTTCTGTAGGTGGTGATTAAAACGTTGGTCAATTTGGCTGTGTTGTTGTTCAAATTTCGTATCTACTTTCGCATCCAGTGCGCGTGAAAGTTCTGATGACATTAATTTAAACTCGTCGCGTAACTGTGGTGCGTTTTCAGAACATTGTTTAGCGACTGCACTAATTTCATCTCTAAGTAATTTGGTTGTGGCTGCATGTGTATTACGTAATTCTTGTGCAACAGATCTAATTTCTTCACTACTGTTCCTAGCACAAGCCTTAATTTCCTCACGTAATTGTTCTTTAGTATCCTGACATTGCACAGCAATGGCTGTAATCAGTTCACTACGTTGTTTGAAATTGTTGTCTTGTTTTTCATTCGATTGTTTGAGATTTTCATTAAGTTGTTAGTTCGATTCATTAAGGTTGTCGTGCTTTTCATTCAACTGTTTGAGATTTTCATTGAGTTGTTTATAATTGTTGCCTTGTTTTTCATTAAGTTGTTTGTTCTGGTTGTTGTATTTTTCATTGAGTTGTAGTAATAATGCCATAACTTGATCCAACCCAAAATTAGCTGCTGTATTCTTTGTGCTGTGTGATGGTGTATGTGCATTTGTCACGTTTTGTGTACCGGTAACCATTTGATCATTGTCTGATGCACATAAAGGTTTGCCAATCGGTTGTGCACTGTTCGTTTGTACATCGTAATCAAATAAAGCTGACGTGTTTTGTATATATTGTTAACCTTCGTTAGCAACATTTGTCTGTTCACTGTGTAAATTTGGCAAATCAGGTGTTTCAAAATGGGCAGCGTTCATTGTAACGGAACATGCCGCGTCATCAATTGTCGTTAAATTTACAGTGGACACAACTGAATCTGTTTGCTCATCATTTGGATTAAAATCATTACTAGTGGTCGGTACGCACTGATTATCTGTAATTAAAGGATTATCATTATGACACTGAGTGTGGCTAGTATTATCGGTCGAATTATTCGAGTCGGCTTTCTCACTCATTACACATCGCGATGTGCTGTTAGCAGTTTTGTGCGGCATTTTCACAAATCAAATTTAAGCACAAAATGAAACAAAGACAAAGCAAAAATGGAACAAATACAATTACAACAAAGAGCAATAAATTGCCGATGATCTGTGAAAGAAAGAGTGATAAATTAGTAAATGCGTTGCGCCAGATGCAAACTACATTTAAGAAAATAAGAGCAGATATATGACTGACTACCTCTCAGAAATTCACAAAGAAAATACGATCCTTGCCGATTGTCGACAAGTGTAACCTCCCCACAAAATAAAATAATATAAATAAAATTCACATCTAGTATAACCTCGCCACAAAAATAAAATAATATTATGAATAATATCCTCATTTAGTGTATTATCCCAAAAAATAAATTCAGTAACCTGGTAATAATACAACTTGAGTAACCACTCAATTAAATTATTGTCGCTCACATAAAAGCTTTCAATAACTGACTGTGAATCTAAACTGGTATATTTTGGACGTCCGCAGTGCTGCGTCATTGACCTGAAAGATCATTCTGAAAAAATTGAAAATTCTTACCTCAATTAGGTCGCCGGATAACGCATATATATCTGCTCTTACAATAAGTTTTTCTAGCACAGCCCTGTGCAATGCTGGCCGATACATTTGTCATTTATAAAAGGAAACAACTGATTTTTCCTTTCAATAATCGGGATGACCAAGGATTGGAGAAATTATTAAATTCTTTAAATTGAAATGAATGATCGTCAAAAGTTACTTTTTATGAGATTAGATTAGATTAATACTAGTTCCATGGATCATGAATACGATATTTCGTAATGATGTGGAACGAGTCAAATATTCCAATACATGACATAATTAGGTTAATTTAACAACATACTTAAGTTAATATAACTACTTTATTTTTTTGTGTTTTTTTTATTTTTTTAATATTTTTTTTTCTTAATTTATATCTAAAAATTCCTCTATGGAGTAGAAGGAGTTGTCATTCAGAAATTCTTTTAATTTCTTCTTAAATACTTGTTGGTTATCTGTCAGACTTTTGATACTATTTGGTAAGTGACCAAAGACTTTAGTGCCAGTATAATTCACCCCTTTCTGTGCCAAAGTTAGATTTAATCTTGGATAGTGAAGATCATCCTTTCTCCTAGTATTATAGTTATGCACACTGCTATTACTTTTGAATTGGGTTTGGATGTTAATAACAAATTTCATAAGAGAGTATATATACTGAGAAGCTACTGTGAATATCCCTAGATCCTTAAATAAATGTCTGCAGGATGATCTTGGGTGGGCTCCAGCTATTATTCTGATTACACGCTTCTGTGCAATAAATACTTTATTCCTCAGTGATGAATTACCCCAAAATATGATGCCATATGAAAGCAATAAGTGAAAATAGGCGTAGTAAGCTAATTTACTAAGATGTTTATCACCAAATTTTGCAATGACCCTTACTGCATAAGTAGCTCAACTCAAACGTTTCAGCAGATCATCAATGTGTTTCTTCCAATTTAATCTCTCATCAATGGACATACCTAAAAATTTGGAATATTCTACCTTAGCTATATGCTTCTGATTAAGGTCTATATTTATTAATGGCGTCATACCATTCACTGTACGGAACTGTATGTACTGTGTCTTATCAAAATTCAGTGAGAGTCCGTTTACAAGGAACCACTTAGTAATTTTCTGAAAGACAGTATTGGCAATTTCATCAGTTAATTCTTGTTTCTCAGGTGTGATTACTATACTTGTATCATCAGCAAAGACAACTAACTTTGCCTCTTCATGAATATAGAATGGCAAGTCATTAATATATAATAAGAACAACAAAGGACCCAAGACTGACCCTTGTGGAACCCCATTCTTGATAGTTCCCCAGTTTGAGGAATGTGCTGATCTTTGCATGTTACGAGAACTACTTATTTCAACTTTCTGCACTCTTCCAGTTAGGTACGAATTAAACCATTTGTGCACTGTCCCACTCATGCCCCAATACTTGAGCTTGTCTAGCAGAATTTCATGATTTACACAATCTAAAGCCTTTGAGAGATCACAAAAAATCCCAATGGGAGGTGTTCGGTTATTCAGATCATTCAAAATTTGACTGGTGAAAGCATATATGGCATTTTCTGTTGAAAAACCTTTCTGGAAACCAAACTGACATTTTGTTAGTACTTCATTTTTACAGATATGTGAAGCTACTCTTGAATACATTACTTTCTCAAAAATTTTGGATAAAGCTGTTAGAAGGGAGATTGGACGGTAATTGTTGACATCAGATCTATCCCCCTTTTTACGCAAAGGTATAACAATAGCATATTTCAGTCTATCAGGGAAAATGCCCTGTTCCAGAGAGCTATTACACAGGTGGCTGAGAATCTTACTTATCTGTTGAGAAGAAGCTTTTAGTATTTTGCTGGAAATGCCATCAATTCCATGTGAGTTTTTGCTTTTAAGCAAGTTTATTATTTTCCTAATTTCAGAGGGAGAAGTGGGTGAGATTTCAATTGTATCAAATTGCATAGGTATGGTCTCTTCCATTAACAGCCTAGCATCTTCTAATGAACACCTGGATCCTACTATATCCACAACATTTAGAAAATGATTATTAAAAATATTTTCAACTTCTGACTTTTTGTTTGTAAAGTTTTCATTCAATTTGATGGTAATACTGATTATTATTAAGAGATTTATTTTTAACATTTACTTGGGACTTGATATAACAATACTACATATGCGCGAGGCTGCTTTTAACTTATACAATAATGCTCAGGCTCCGCCATCGCTCCCCACGACCGGCCCAGCCAACACGATACACCAGACTGCTCGCTAGCAACAACTTACTGCTACTGCTATACATTCCTACTGCAGTCAACACCGCTCTTTGGTCTGAGATTCTCTTATGGCTTACATATCGCAGGCAGCGCGTGAGCAATCCATCGAAATTACACCTGCTCGAGTGCGCTGACAACAAATTCCTTAATCATGGACTTCTTACAATGCTCTGTTAAAACAAATGGTATGCAAAGATATGTGTTTGGAATTTATTTGCGAAAGTAGGTGATATCTGCTGACCAGAAATAACTTGGGCAGTATGATAACCGTTGAAAGTAGTGCATAATAGTTACGTAGCAGTGAGGGAAAAAAGTACTGATAGCGCATACAGTGACAATCAACAGCACGTTGTTGATGAGCAATGGCTGGAACAGCAACTGTGGACCGCCTTTTTCCCCTTTAGAATTTCTCAATAAACTGGACCTTCACTCACTCTTTAGTTTCGGCATTGCAGCCAGAGATTACATCAGTATTACGTGAAACTGTGTTAATAAATATATGTAGACTAGAAAATAAATAAGTAGAAGGTGTTCTTTTCAAACCATACTTATTTCAAATAATAAGAGACGACGTACTCTGTATGTGCGAACATGGTCCCTGATCGCGAGTACTGTCGAAGCATGTTCTGCTTAAGGAGTAATTGTAAAATTTTGGGTAATGTCACCGGCGAGTCTAGAACATTTTTATGTTTGATAGAAGCTCAGGAAGCGCCTTAAGTAATTATATAAGGAACCACGTCGGGTCATATCAGATGCCTAAGCAAGAAACAACTATGAACTAATCGTAAACATCACCCCCTCAGTTGTCGACCAGATAATTAGTCATTCTCCTGTGGAAACCCATGCAAATTTCTTATCTGTGTGTTCAAATGTGTATTCATTGCTCTAGCGTATTAAATTACCTGATTGGTACGACGCATTACAGTTCAGAAGTGTGAACAGTCATCTAGCGTGAGCGCTAGCCGTGTGTACAGGGTATGCTGTCTGACTTTGACACCATCGTGCAGTTGCTGTGGTTACAACAACTGCAAGAATGAAATAGCAAGCTGGCCCCTAAAATTTTAGGCCGTCATTGTAAGATTTATTATACAGAATCAAAGGATTTCGTGTTTCTCAGTTTTAGCAGGCACAACTGTCACAGAGTTTATGGTAGGGTTGTGCATCAGCGGAAGCATCGAGTATGGTAATATACGAAGAGCTGATAGAAACATACAACGCGGTAGTGAGTGCGAAGTGGTGATCGTTGAATCCCCGATGTTGGTGTAGATGCTTGGGTCACAGGTGTAGGTGAGTGGTCAGCGCGACAGAATGTCAATCCTTGGGCCCGGGTTCGATTCCCGGCTGGGCCGGAGATTTTCTCCGCTCGGGGACTGGGTGTTG
Organism: Schistocerca americana; assembly: GCF_021461395.2. Lineage (NCBI taxonomy): Eukaryota > Metazoa > Arthropoda > Insecta > Orthoptera > Acrididae > Schistocerca > Schistocerca americana. Next base: position 105,981,287 of record NC_060123.1, read on the forward strand.
TGTTGTCCTGATCATCATCATTTCATCCCCATCGACGCGCAAGTCGGCGAAGTGGCGTCAAATAGTAAGAATTGCACCCGACGAACGGTCTACCCGACGGGAGGCCCTCGTCACGTGAAAATAATAATAATAATAATAATAATAATAATTTCACGCTGAGGCTCATGCTCTCCAGAATTTCACATTTTTTCCTTATTTGAAGACAGTCATCGGTCTCCCCCTAAACCCCGACCCCCAAAAAAAGTTGCTAAATAAATAAAATATAAAAAGAGAGTGTTTCGTCATCTGAAGACAGTCATCGATTTTCCCTTGCCGTTCTGTTCTGGAGGACTGGATAGGAGCTTGTTCGTGAACTTTGATGTTTGAACTGAGGTTACATTCTGACAGCCATTCTCAGCCTACGAGCTACGAGACATACGGTGACGGTGGGACATGCATTTTCCATGTCGGCGTAAAATTGTCTGCAACGCTTTACATAATCCCCTGTATCCACACTTAAGCTCAGACTTAACTGCCATTCAGAAACAAAGCTGACTGTGATTAATGATTCTGATACAGAATTGATTTTTAACTCGTGTCCGTATTGTAGGATTACTGACTACATCATAATCCTGTTCATTTAAATGTGTTTGGGAATTGTATCTTGAGAACGTTAATTTTTTTTAATTCTTCGTTTATCATGTGGTCCATCAAAGGAAAAGTGTAGTCATTACTTTGCTGTTTATTTTGAACTGCTTCTTAATAATCACGTCATTTAAATGTGTTTAGGATTTGTATCCTGAGAATCTTAATTTTTTTTAATTTTTCGTTTATCATGTGGTCCATCACAGGACAAGTGTAATCTTTATTTTGTTGTTGCTTTTGAACATTCATAATAGTCATGAATTTAAGTAAGTCCATATACAACTTATTTTCGTTCCTAAATCGCATATGAAATCCGTGATAAAAATATGTTTCAACTGTACTTGCATATTCACTTTGACATGTGTACTCAATGCGAGTAAAAGTATTAGCCAGTATAAAATGTTCAGTTAGGACAGGCTTTTTCTAAAGGGCAGTCAGCAGAAACCTTTTCAAACCTTGCATGCTTTACAGCTCAGAACTGGTGCTACTGACACTTCGAGGTCCCTTGCGCATTTGTATGGTAATAATGCACACACACAAACACACACACACACACACACACACACACACACACACACACACACACACACTATTTATGTATCAGGTTATATGTGAATATATGTTAGGCTGTCAGACAGAAGAAAGCATCCACATGTCACTAGATCTACCTACAAGGAAGATCAGTTACAAGTTCCCCGAATTAGGCCTCGACATTTCTTAAAATAACTGATCTTAGTCACTCAAATGTTCCTTTATACGTCCGTTTCCTCCCGTTACCCAACGTAAGTAACCACTGTTATTTAAAATGTGAGTGAAACTGTGGTTAGACTTCTTTATAAATTGTTTTTTGCCTGAAAAGCTTGTACAATCTCGAATTGAGAACAGCTGCCAACATGAGTACCGTAGAAGTAAATATCATTAGAGTAGTGAAGCAAATTAAATCACTTAATAGAAGCAAGTCTTCTGGTCCAGACGTTATACCAATTAGGTTCCTATCGGAGTATGCTGATGCATTAGCTCCATGATTAACAATCGTATACAACAGTTCGCTCGACGAAAGATCTGTACCCAAAGACTGGAAAGTTCCACTGGTCACACCAATATTCAAGAAAGGTAGTAGCAGTAATTCACTAAATTACAGGCCCATATCGTTAACGTCGATATGCAGCAAGATTTTAGAACATATATTGTGTTCAAACACTATGAATTACCTCGAAGAAAACGGTCTATTGACACACAGGCTACATGGGTTTAGAAAACATCGTTCCTGTGAAACACAGATAGATCCTGTTCACTCACATGAAGTGTTGAGTGCTATTGACAAGGTATTTCAGATCCATTCCTTATTTCTTGATTTCCGGAAGGCTTTTAACACTGGCCACACACCAGCGGCTCGTAGTGAAATTGCGTGCTTATGGAATATCGTCTCAGTTATGTGTCTGGATCTATGGTTTCCTGTCAGAGAGGTCACAGTTTGTAGTAATTGACGGAAAGTCATCCAGTAAAACAGAAGTGATATCTGGCGTTCCCCAAGGTGGTGTTATAAGCCCTTTGCTGTTCCTTATCTGTATAAACGACTTGGGAGACAATCTGAGCAGCCGTCTTCGGATGTTTGCAGATGATGCTGTCGTTTATCGACTGATAAAGTCATCAGAAGATCAAAACAAACTGCAAAATGATTTAGAAGAAATATCGAAATGGTAGGAAAAGTGGCAGTGGACCCTAAATAACGAAAAGTTTGTGGACATCCACGTGAGTGCCAAACGGAAATAGCTAAACTTCGGTTACATGGTAAATCAGTCTAATCTAAAAGCCGTAAATTCAACTAAATACATATATATTGCAATTATGAACAAATTAAACTGGAAGGAACACATAGAAATACACTCCTGGAAATTGAAATAAGAAGACCGTGAATTCATTGTCCCAGGAAGGGGAAACTTTATTGACACATTCCTGGGGTCGGTTACATCACATGATCACACTGACAGAACCACAGGCACATAGACACAGGCAACAGAGCATGCACAATGTCGGCACTAGTACAGTGTATATCCACCTTTCGCAGCAATGCAGGCTGCTATTCTCCCATGGAGACGATCGTAGAGATGCTGGATGTAGTCCTGTGGAACGGCTTGCCATGCCATTTCCACCTGGTGCCTCAGTTGGACCAGCGTTCGTGCTGGACGTGCAGACCGCGTGAAACTCACATATGTACGGACTGAAGTATGTCAATGTACTGTACCACTGGATGGATTAAAACAATGTGAACAATAAATTTTCAGGAAAAAAACTAAGACTGTTATGAAATAGGAAGCCTAAAATTAAATTTGTACTCAATAATTTTCTTAATAACTAAGCACGCAACCAAACAAATAATGTTGATAGTGCAGATACTGTTTGAAATTGTCACATTTCATCTCCTGCAGATCCCTTGAAATGTTTATGATATTTTATTTGCTTCTAATATGCCAAAGAATTACTTTCAGTAATCATACTTTGGTGGCATATAATTTTTGTTGTAATTTGTTTAAAACAGATGTTGGGGCAGCTATCCACAACATAAGACGGCTGTATACTACGACGGGAGAGGTCAGAGATCTGCGCAACATTCAAAAACAGTTGGTGACTTCAGAAAGGTAAGAAGCTAGGATAGAGACATCGTTGGAAATTGACGGATAGCCCTACTGAAAAGCAGTAGTAATTATCAAAAATTCTTGAATTTTAAAAGTGTTCTGTGGGACTGGAAATCATAGCAGATGTGACCAGCCAAATATATTTATTCTGATACAGTGAAAATGTAAAGCTCTCTTGGAGGTTGAACTTTATTAAACTATTAGATGAGAAACCCGATAGTTCATGGAAATTGATTTATTCCTCTTCCCCCCCCCCCCCCCCATTCTCTGTACGTCTCCTCATACCTTTCTTTCGTCCAGCGGCTTCTCCCTCTCTCTCTCACTATCTCATCCTCTACTCTCTTTCATCCCATCTCCTCCTCGGCCTTCTCTGTGTACATCTCTTCCTCCCCGCTTATTGTCTCTTCTTCCATTCTTCTCTTTCCATCTCTTTCCATCTTCCCCACCCCCACCTCATCCCCATTCGGATTTAGTTCATCTTTACCCCAAACTATTCCTTTTCAGATTGTAAGTAATACATATACCAAGCTTAGATTGCATCCACATGTGTCTGATTTTCTGCTACCTTGCAGCGTACGTGTCTAGAGAGGATGTTCAATTTATCTGCAGTATTCAGCCACTTGTCCTGACCTAGGTGCTGAAACATATTGGCGAAATTATTGGGTCGGCGCAGCCCTCATCCTCATAAGTGACAAATTGGCCTTCATAGTTATAAAAGTATTCCAAGACAATTAAATACAGGAAATTGATATCTACAGGTCATTTCATAGCAGTTTTACGTCATCCTTTCTCATCAACACTCACAGCGTGTGGCAGGGGATAATTATACTCCCACAGTAGTTTTATTCAAATACGTTATGTGCAACAAATTGTATTCCCTGAGTTATGTCACCTCTTTTTCATGGAGGAGGACCTTAACTCCACCGCATAGTCAGTAAAACCGCGATTCTTCAAGAAATCGAGGTTCCCTACATAACACTTATTCAAACGTCACCTTGCTTTACAAATGTGTTACTGTCTTAAGTATTTGATGTCAAGTATGTAACTGAGAAAAAATTTAACAAAGGTTTTTAGTTATGTTTAACGTTAGTTGGATGTCTCTAAGCACTCTCATTATGTAACACTGGATTACAAGTGTCTGAGTAATTTGCACTCTGTTTTAAGAAAAGCTAATATTTAACAGAGCTAAATGCTTATGACGCCACATATACTGAATAGTGCGTCTTACAGTGATATAATTTGCAGGTACATTCAGAGGTACATGCGGGAATGTGTTGCAACGTACTTAGCGGTTAATAATTTATAAATTTAAAGGTCATGCCAGATACGGCATTTCTGCTGCATGAAAAGCGAAGAAGTACTAAGCGAAAAAGAGTTTTCTTTCATCATTTTGTGGCGGTGATTAAGAGAAAATGTTAGATAATGTTTTAAAGTAGGTGTGAAAATTCTGCAAATCGCTAAGTGCTCCCGTTCACACACACAATAGATGAATCAAGTGTATATTTCTGCGCTTAGTGTGTTACGCTTTTTTTCACCCCCACCTCATTAGAAAGGTAGGTGGTTATTACTTAGCAGCACTTCTTTCCAGATAGCGAGTATTATGTGTAACAACTTTAGTAAAGGCAAGCCAGTAGTTCAGGAGAAAACGTTGAAAATACAAACACTGAAAGATAAATTTCATAAGATATACAGATTATATAGATACAGATAGATTCCCATTGTCACAGGACAATCTGTAAAGTGGATCTGGTTACAACAAGATTGTCATATTGGACCAGCAGAACTTGATAGTAACGTTTATTCACCTGTGCCTAACAATGACGTACAGTGGGTAGCATAATCAAAACTTATTAACAGTGTGATCCACGTAATACACAGAATCAATGTTCCAAACAATCTTTACTTACTATTAACGTTATGCACCAATTTTAAATTTATACTTACGTCGCTTGGATAAATTTCAACACATCTTTGTAGGATGAAATTTTGGTATGCATGAATATGTGTGTGTGTTTGTGTGTGTGTGTGTGTGTGTGTGTGTGTGTGTGTGTGTGTGTGTGTATGTGTGTGCATGAAGTGTTTCTGTTGAAGGGGGAAGGAGTACTTTAACAGAGGGTTTGTTATTTGACTCATACGCTAATTAGTTATATTTTTGTGTGTAGAAGTGTAGTTTAATTTTGTCGATACAGCTTGAAATATAAGCAGTTAGCGAAAATCAGCTTACTTCTCGAAAAAAGCAGGTATAAAGAAATGAGCAACTGATTAGCAAGAAAAATATTACCTTCGAGTATTCAAAGTTATAATGCACACTTTTAAGTTGCAGCTGCCTTTTTTTCTTTAAAGCGATCAGACTGTGAACAAGTATCATAGATCTAATGACTCAGTGGGAGAAAAGGAAAGTAACCACTGATTACTTTACAAGGTTCTCTCTTTGGCTAGGTGTGTCTTTTGTTTTGAAATTGTCCTTCAGTAAACACATATACTCAGGAATGTTGCTTATTGAAGACAGTAGCCTGGAGACAATAAGTGTAACACGGTAGATTTCTAAAAGAATTCGTGAATTTATTAAAACTGCATTCTGGCATAACAGTTCATTCTCTTCAATGTGACACACGAGGAAGTGACTAATACAGGATAAACTGATGCACGCAACTTGCCAGTCCGACGCTTCATCTAAGCCCATGGGCTGTACACTGCCACAATCCACATGTGCTTAAAAGTATTTCACGGTGGACATAGTCATTCGAATTGGAGCCCAATATGTTCCCCATCTAAATCTACATCCATACTCCGCAAGCCACCTGACGGTGTGTGGCGGAGGGTACCTTGAGTACCTCTATCGGTTCTCCCTTCTATTTCAGTCTCGTATTGTTCGTGGAAAGAAGGATTGTCGTTATGCTTCTGTGTGGGCTCTAATCTCTCTCATTTTGTCCTCATGGTCTCTTCGCGAGATATACCTGGGAGGGAACAATATACTGCCTGCCTCTTCGGTGAAGGTATGTTCTCGAAACTTTAACAAAAGCCCGTACCGAGCTCCTGAGCGTCTCTCCTGCAGAGTCTTCCACTGGAGTTTATACCCGTCATGGACAGATCGTATAACAATAACCCCTCTTGGTAAATACTCTATCACACACCAAAGATTCAAGATCTCAATTCGTTTCAAGTTTTATTCCCTAGGATAATTATCCTATTAATCAGTCGCTTAATAAGGTAAAACGAAATTGGATAGTTGGGATTTATTTAATAGCAGAGCTCACTGTTCTGTCAGCAAGAATTTAACCAGTTTTTCTGCATTTTGACTAAGCAGCGTTTTGCACACGTTTGAACTCCTACTGGCGAACACGTTACACGGATTTATTGTTATTTCATATGTTGTTGTTGTTGTTGTTGTGGTCTTCAGTCCAGAGACTGGTTTGATGCAGCTCTCCATGCTGCTCTATCATGTGCAAGCTTCTTCATCTCCCATTGCCTACTCCAAACTACATCCTTCTGAATCTGTTTAGTGTATTCATCTCTTGGTCTCCCTCTACGATTTTTACCCTCCGCACTTCACTCCAATACTAAACTGGTGACCCCTTGTTGTCTCAGAATATGCCCTACCAACCGATCCCTTCTGCTAGTCAATTTGTGCCAGAAACTCCTCCCCAATTCTATTCGATACCTCCTCATTAGTTATGTGACCTACCCATCTAATCTGCAGCATTATTCTGTAACACCAGAATTTATATTTTCTCCTTTCATCAATTAAATTCAATATCTCTTCTGTTACCAAAGGATTTCTATGTCATACAGTTTTTAATTGTTAATATTGTTTCATTATTTCGTGTATGTGTATTTGATGTTGTTGTGGTCTTCAGTCCTGAGACTGGTTTGATGCAGCTCTCCATGCTACTCTATCCTGTGCAAGCGTCTTCATCTCCCAGTACCTACTGCATCCTACACCATTCTGAATCTGCTTGGTGTATTCTTCTCTTGGTCTCCCTCTACGATTTTTACCCTCCACGCTGCCAACCAATACAATATTGTTGATCCCATGCCTCAGAACATGTCCTACCAATCGATTCCATCTTCTAGTGAAGTTGTGCCACAAACTTCTCCTCTCCACAATCCTACTCAATACCTCCTCATTAGTTATGTGATCTACCCATCTAATCTTCAGAATTCTTCTGTAGCACCACATTTCGAAAGCTGCTATTCTCTTCTTGTCCTAACTATTTATCGTCCATTTTTCACTTCCATACATGGCTACACTCCGTACAAATACTTTCAGAAATGACTTCCTGACACTTAAATCTATAATCGATTTTAACAAATTTCTCTTCTTCAGGAACGCTATCCGCGCCATTGCCAGTCTACATTTTATATCCTCTCTACTTCGATCATCATCAGTTATTTTGCTCCCCAAATAGCAAAACTCCTTTACTACTCCAAGTGCCTCATTTCCTAATCTAATTCCCTCAGCATCACCCAACTTAAATCGACTACATTCCATTATCCTCGTTTTGCTTATGTTGATGTTCATCTTACACCCTCCTTTCACGACACTGTCCACCCCTTTCAACTGCTCTTCCAAGTCCCTTGCTGTCTCTGACAGAATTACAATGTCATCGGCGTACCTCAAGGTTTATATTCCTTCTCCATGGATTTTAATACCTACTCCGAATTTTTCTTTTGTTTCCTTCACTGCTTGCTCAATATACATATTGAATAACATCGGGGAGAGGCTACAACCCTGTCTCATTCCCTTCCCGACCACTGCCTCCCTTTCATGTCCCTCAGCTCTTATAACTGCCATTTGGTTTCTGTACAAATTGTAAATAGCCTTTCGATCCCTGTATTTTACCCCTGCCATCTTCCAAATCAGAAAGAGAGTATTCCAGTCAACATTGTCAAAAGCTTTCTTTAAGTCTTTAAGTGCTAGAAACGTAGGTTTGCCTTTCCTTAGTCTAGCTTCCAAGATAAGTCGTAGGGTCAGTATTGCCTCACGTGTTTCAATAATTCTACGGAATCCAAACTGATCTTCCCCGAGGTCGGCTTCTACTAGTTTTTCCATTCGTCTGTAAAGAATTCGCGTTAGTATTTTGCAGCCGTGACTTATTAAACTGATAGTTTGGTAATTTTGACATCTGTCAACACCTGCTTTCTTTGGGAATGGAATTGTTATATTCTTCTTGAAGTCTGAGGGTATTTCGCCTGTCTCATACATCTTGCTCACCAGATGGTAGAGTTTTGTCAGAACTGGCTCTCCCAAAGCTGTCAGTAGTTCGAATGGAATGTTATCTACTCCCGGGGCCTTGTTTCTACTCAGGTCTGTCAGTGCTCTGTCAAACTCTTCACGCAGTATCATAACTCCCATTTCATCTTCATCTACATCCTCTTCTATTTCCATAATATTGTCCTCAAATACATCGCCCTTGTATAGACCCTCTATATATTCCTTCCACATTTCTGCTTTCCCTTCTTTCCTTAGAATTGGTTTCCACCTGAGCTCTTGATATTCATACAAGTGGTTCTCTTTTCTCCAAAGGTCTCTTTAATTTTCCTGTAGGCAGTATCTATCTTACCCATAGTGAGATAAGCCTCTACATCCTTACGTTTGTCCGCTAGCATCCCTGCTTTGGCACTTCCTGTCGATATCATTTTTGAGATGTTTGTATTCCTTTTTGCCTGCTTCATTTACTGAATTTTTATATTTTCTCTTTCCATCAATTAATTTCAGTATTTCTTCTGTTACCCAAGGATATCTACTAGCCCCCGTCTTTGTACCTACTTGTTTCTCTGCTGCCTTCACTACCTCATCCCTCAAAGCCACCCATTCTTCTTCTACTGTATTTCTTTCCCCCATTCCTGTCAGCTGTTCCCTTATGCTGTCGCTGAAACTCTGTACAACCTCTTGTTTAGTCAGTTTATCCAGGTCCCATCTTCTTAAATTCCCACCTTTTTGCAGTTTCTTCAGTTTATAACCAATAGATTGTGGTCAGAGTCCACATCTGCCCCTGGGAATGTCTTACAATCTAAAATCTGGTTCCTAAATCTCTGTCTTACCATTATATAATCTATCTGAAACCTATCAGTATCTCCAGGCTTCTTCCATGTATACAACCTTCTTTTATGATAATTGAACCAAGTGTTAGCTATGATTAAGTTGGTCTCTTTGCAAAATTCTACCAGGCGGCTTCCTCTTTCATTTCTTACCCCCAATCCATATTCACCTACTACGTTTCCTTCTCTCCCTTTTCCTACTTCCGAATTCCAATCACCCATGACTATTAAATTTTTCGTCTCCCTTCACTTTCTGAATAATTTCTTTTATTTCACCATACATTTCTTCAATTTCTTCGTCATCTGCAGAGCTAGTTGGCATATAAACATGTACTACTGTAGCAGGCGTGGGCTTCGTGTCTATCTAGGCTACAATAATGCGTTCACGATGCTGTTTGTAGTAGCTTACCCGCATTGCTATTTTTTTATTCATTATTAAACCTACTCCTGCATTACCCCTATTTGACTTTGTATTTATAACCCTATATTCACCTGACCAGAAGTCTTGTTCCTCCCTCTTCACTAATTCCCACTATATCTAACTTTAACCTATTCATTTCCCTTTTTAAATTTGCTAACCTACCTTCCCGATTAAGGGATCTGACATTCCACTCTCCGATCCGTAGAACCCCAGTTATCTTTCTCCTGATAACAACGTCCTCTTGAGTAGTCTCCGCCCGGAGATCCGAATGGGGGACTATTTTACCTCCGGAATAATTTACCCAAGAGGAAGTCATCATCATTAACCCTACAGTAGAGCTGCATGCCCTCGGGAAAAATTACGTCTGTAGTTTCCCCTTGCTTGCAACCGTTCGCAGTACCAGCACAGCATGGGCGTTTTGGTTAGTTTTACAAGGCCAGATCAGTCAATCATCCAGACTGTTGCCCCTGCAACTACTGAAAAGGGTACGGCTATCTGTATCGCTGAGGCACGCAAGCCTCCCCACCAACGGCAAGGTCCATGGTTCATTGGGGGGCGGAGGGGGGGGGGGAACTATTTAAGGAGTTGAAAAAACTGATTGAAAAGAAATTCCTAGAGGTAGAGACAAAACAGCTGAAAAGTGAACTACGTAATAATCACGTGGAGAGTTGTACAACAACTGTCAGTTACGTTAAAAGCATTTAGCCATATATATATTGGCAGGCAGAGTGAAGTATTGATAGTAGGGCTATAGCACTTGTCTGTTCAGCAACCTGATGTGAATTTCCAGGTTAATATTTGTAATGAACACTGCATTTGTGGGTAACATTCAACATATAATAGTCTAGTCTCTGGTACGCAGTTGTAGATCGGACGAGAGTAATTATTGTGCAGTGCAGCGACCGAGCATCTGTGAACTAAACTAAGTACAGATATCAGTACATGCATAGTACTCGCTGACCGTGGTTACGTAAAAGGTTCTGTGTATATGGAAGACAATGGCGACAAGTGCAGTGTGCGACTCAGCTGCTTTTCAGTGTTGACGTTACTAATAAGACTGACAGAAATTCAATAGATTAGTGCGGCCAATAAAGCTAAGTAGATTTCTGTTCGTGACTGTCCACCGTATTTCCTCCGAAATAATGTCACTTTAACGGTTCACTGTAGACAGAATAATTTGAGGAGTGCCTAAGGAAGTGAAAATTTCACATCTATAATCGTAACCCACTGACAAGGGAAACTCTCAAACACACCAACCTCAGATTTAATGTTAAGTGGGAACTAGTGGACAACCCGTCAAAAACTGAACACAGATCAAGCATGAACACAGGAAGAATGTGTACCGGACTACGAAAAAAGGCAAAATACTAACAGTGATCGGTCCAAGAAAAAGTAGTGTAGTACAGAGAACCCGAGAAAAAAAAATTTGTCTTGGTTAAGCGGTTACAGTGTTGGGGTGCCAAGGGTGCGAACTGTATTCAAACTGCCCTCGTGTCGATCTTTTTCTCCTTTTGTCGCTGTTCGTTTTATTCAAATTTGTGCCTGTCTCGTGGTGTAACGTCCAAGGTGTATGGTAGGGACCTATAATGACAGTCGATTCTGCACAAGTACTCTATTAGAGGTGAAAGGAAGTGGCTGTCTATTGGGAACCATAAATTTTAGAAGACAGGGCAACAAGTCAAGCGAATCCTACACCAGAAAACACGTCTGGTGTGTAATACAACAGCAATAGTGACAGCATGTGTGTTATAGACATGTCTTATCGACGCATCTAGCTTGTACGCTCGGTAACCGAGTGAGATATGCCTCGTGGCCCGATATAGGTGTTCGTATGAGTGTGAAAGTTTTCACTCCCAAGGGAATGACGGAAACATAGTAGTTTGTCACATAAGCTGCAACAAATGAAGGCAACAGTTTCACAATCATACGGTTTCTCTGTGCTCTGTCAAAACATTTGTTTCCAACGTTTTTGAAGTAGCATTCCGTTTTGGAGGTCTTGACTCTTTAATTCCTTTGCTGTAACATACTTGACACCCGTGTATTTGTTGTTTTCATTTATGTGAGGCACCTCGCCTGCTCTCACTGCTTATCACCTTTACTTGCGACAGTAAAGTACTCATACCACATGACTCGTATTCTGTAACCAGTGTATAGTATGACAACTGCCAAGAAAGAGAACTAACATCTCAGTGACACGACGGACAATTCGCAGTGTTGTGCAAAAAAGAAGGGCACGAGGAAGTTTTGAACATTGCTCACCCGCTTAGCAGCGCAACACCATGATCACTTACATACGACGCCATTGATGTTTCACCTTGCTCTTCATTGCTCCTCTTATTCTTTGACTTTTCACTTTTCCTATTTCGCTTTTTTTTCACAGTTCAGTACACCTTCTTCCTGTTTTCATGCTTGATCTGTGTTCAGTTTTTTACGGGCTACTCGGAGGGCCATCTTACCAGTAAATATGAGAGGGGTGCGATGGGTGATTCCTTTGTGAGTTACTTAACAATTTGGAGAGAACTGGAGCAGCCATCCAGTAACATAGACCCTTTGTATACGAATACCAAGAGTGGTTGTATAGCCAATGGATGGTTAATGTTGTGTCCAGTACGAAGAGCTGTTTGCCTTGGAAATGCAAAACTGTAGTTGAAGGTATTTCACGACTGAACTGATTTAAGGGAGTCATTGGAAAATTGTTGTCGCTGGCCCTCCAACTCAGATTGGTATTGATGTGAATACTCACAACTTCCGTGAATCCCTTTGCAACATATTACCACAATGATGTGCCCGCATTGTTGTTTATCTTTGTAATGGTGTCTAATCCATATTTTGAAAGAAATACGTGATATTCAACTAAACTGGATTACACCAGTCACTTTCATTTAAAATCGCATGCGAGTACACACAAAGAATACTTCACCAGTCACGATTATGTATGTTTGAGCGTAAAGAGGAAAGGAAGTGAATGCTTTCTATTGAACTGTATTACCCACTAGTCTCTAATAGCGCAATTCATCGGTCATCACATTAATTAGGTTACTGACATACAAATAAAAGAAAGTATAATCTGTTGGGTATCTAGCACTCGGAAATACACACACGAAAATGTACGTGTCACTACTTTTCAGCCTGTGGCGTTCTGTTTAGCTGTCAACGAAATTTATATCACCACACGTTTAAAATACATACACTCTGTACCACCAGTAGTCACTTCCTTTCATGGTCCACTCGCAAACAGATCGAGGGGAAAAGAGGCTCTGTATATGTTTCTGTATGAGACCTAATTCCTCGTAAATTATCTTCGTTGTCCTTACGCGAGATATATGTAGGCAGCTGTAGCAACGTTCTGTAATCAGTTTCAAATACCGTTTCCCAAAATTTTCTCAGTAGTGCTCCTCCAAAAGAACTTCGCCTTCCCTCAAGAGATTCCCATCTGAGCTCCCGAGGCGCGTGTTGTTCGAACCACCAACAGGAACTCTAGCAACCCACCTCTAAGATGCTTCAATGGCCTCCTTCAGTTCCACCTGGCGTGGATCGTAAACACACTATCAGAATTCTAAAACAGACAGCACTAGCGTCCTATGTACTACCTCCTTTACACATTAATCACAATATCCGAAAATACTCCCAATAAAGGGAAGTCGACCAATGGCCTTTGCTACCACAGACTTCGCATGCTCGTTTCATTTCATACCGCTTTGCAACGTTACGCAAACCTATTTGAACGTCGTAACTGCGTCAAACTGGATACTGTTAATGCAGTCTCGGAACATTGTTGGTTAGTTTTTCCAACTCTGAAACCTAGTAGTCAAGGAAGGCAGGATTCGGTTACGATTGTGGATGGGGCCGTAATCAGTTACTGTTGGTTTCCTTTTGCTATTACACACATTTATTTTAGATCGGTAATTCCAGACCCAACAATAAATAAAGATATCACACGTTATTAATGAAGGAATAAACAAGTATGTAATTAATAGTCCTTTCAATTCAACAACTCAGCATAAAATACAGACACAGCAAATAATGTTTTAGAAACAAGCCAATGTGATCCGAATTAGAATTTTAACGCAAGTAACCGCAGTCACCGCTGAAGGCCCTTAAGGCCAAGAACGGCAACTATAAAAAAATTAACATTCATACTGTAAAACAGCAATGCAATAGAAAGTTTAATTTAAAAGGATAAGCAACTGATCACCAAACGGGTGAGACAAAATTATGGTAAACTTGGTAGCACAACCATTTAAACCTGCTGTAACAACAAGAATGGTAATTATATACAAAATTAAAAAATAGCATACAGTAAAACACCAAATACAAAAGCAAAGGCTAATTTAACAGGACAAGCAACTGATCACCAAACAGGTGACACAAAATGATGGTAAACTTGGTAGCAGAATCACTTAAACATGCTGTAACTCAAACAATAGCAGTTATATAAAAAATTTAGAAACATGCAATAAAATAGCAAATAGAATAATGAAACACAACGGTCAGTCACAAACGGTGCACCAGGAATCGACCTCTGAGTAAGTCCGGCAAAAAATAACACTTTCGCGACCGATGAGATAGGCAGCCAAGAGTTGCATTCACTTCACAGAACGGTAGCTCAGACTACCGGAAGTCTAACGAATGACTAATGATAATCTTGCTGAAGCTACCTGACATCCAATAAACCAAATGTAAAGACGTAAACATACGCTAAAGCTGGAACCGGCCGTCTGGACTCCGCCCGCAGAATTCTGTGCTTAGAGTGCCCGGAACGGTAAAGGAATCACAACTACCAGAGTAGAAGAATCGGCAACTAACCTACAATTATGGAAGCTGTCGAAGCTACACACCTCACTGCACAATAGCGGCAAGGCGAGTAAACGTACGCAGCCATTACATACACTAACCCCAGTGCAGGTAATTGGGGCTTTAGCGGCCACAAGGCAGGAAAAATACCACTGGTTGAACTTAACAAATAGTAGCAAACTAAACGCAATAAATATTAATTAGAAGTCCAGGGAAGCTAACCAGATCCGCCTTCCCCAAGCACTCCACTCGCTGCTCCTCGCCTCGGCGACACTACGAGCAGCAACACGAACCAAGTCACTGGAGAATCGCAGGATCACACAATGGTGGAGGTTTCTCTACTTGAAATGACATTCACTCAACTTCAATCTTGCAGGATCCGGTTTACGACGCGGTCGTGCACCCTCTTAGCCACCGGCCTTCAATCCGGCAGTCCATGCGCGCCGCCAGTGGCCCTGGTGTGTTCCCGCACTGTGGGGACCTGGCTCCTCCTGAGTCCCCAAACGAATTGCACACTGAGACAACCCGGAAGAACTACGATGTCGCCCGAAAGACAGGGCCACAGTTACTACATATCGATAACCGCCGCCGCTGCCACTAGCGGACAGGCAACGCTTGCGAAAGCAAGTAGCACCAATCAACACGAGAAGAGAACAAACAATTGCAGCCACGTCAAGTAAACGGTATTGTTTGGCCTCCAACAGAGGACTGAAAGCTACAAACGCACCAACGCGAGCCGCAGCACAGCTCAACCTCATCCGCATTTGAGCTAGCAGCCATTCATCATACCAACAACAAATTTTGTCTAAATCATCTTATACCCTCCTGCACTTTGACACTTTACCGTACACTACAGCATCACAGCAAAGAACTGCAGAGTGGTGCCCACCCTGTACTCAAGATCGTTTATTTTCACAGATAACAACAGCGGTCCTCTCACTGCCACTCCAGACAATATCTTTGTCTCTGACATTCTTCCTTCTATTACTTAAGAAGTCTTCCAGCTAATAACGTAGCTCCAAACCTATTCCATGTGCTCGTACTTTCGTTAAGAATTCGCAGTGGACAACATGTCAGATGCTTTTCGGAAATCTTATGTCGTACACTCACTTAATATTCACCCGCTTTCTCTGCTGCAAGTGGTTGTTGCTGAACAGAAATGTGCTTCCCGGAGAAATGATTTTGGAATAACTACGGAAACTGACAGGACAAAAATGTGACTGAGCGACGTGGCGCTGTGGCTAGCACAATGTACTCGCATTCGGGAGGACAACAGTTAAAACCCGAGTCGGGCCATCCTGATTTAGGTTTTCCTTGATTTCCCTAAATGGCGTCAGGCAAACCACGGGATGGTTTCTTAGACAGCGCACGGCATACATCCTTCGCCATCCTTCCCAAATCCGATGGGACCAGTGATCCCGATATTTGGTCCCTTCCCCCATATCAACCAACCAACCAACAAAAATTTGGAAAGGTATTTTGCGTTTACTCGTCTAAGTTTTCCAGCACTTCACACGAACACTCTTCCACTTCCCAGTCATTAGAAACATCACAAACACACCACCCACCCACAAAAAATCAACGTTGTTAATGCAGAGGGAATGAGCAAATTACCTTTACTTTCCCTAATGAGGCAATGTGTCACGTATGCGGCAAAGTGAATCGTCATGACGTTTGTATAAGGCGTTCACAGCATTTTCATTTTGCACATGAAATGGAAAGAGTCGGGGCAAAGGTCAATGTTAGGTACCAACTGATGCGCCGTTGTATCATTGGTCCCTTCACTTTAATCGATTGTGCCACCAACAGATGTGTTTACCTAGACATGTTACAAGAGTTTGCTGTGCCACAATTGTAACACCTAGAACAGCATGTCATATTGCAGCATGATGGGGTCCCACTGGCTATTAAGTGTCCGTCATTTTCTAGAATAAAATTATCCGAAGAGGTAGATAAGACGAGATGGTCCAGTTTGATTGCCGCTACGATCCCCTGACCTCTCACCACTAAACTTCTGCCTGAGGGGTTTTGTAAAGTATCTGGTGTATCAAACCAAGGACTTGAAGGCTCACCTTCGCAATGCATCTGAACATGTCTCGTGGAGATTTTAAATAGTAAGTGGAGAGAAATGGAATTTCGACGCGATATTATCATTCCCACTGCGTGATAGTGCACAAATTGATATGAATGCATGTCGAAGCAAAACTTCATGAGTAATATTATCACATGATGGAAACCATTTATTAATATCTAGAACAGTTCCCATGCTAATAAAGTTTTAAATTGAAGACTATTTATACATGCCTTGTATTCAAACTTTATCTGTATACTAAAAGTAACATTATTGTCTACAGCAAACAAAGTTGATACATACGAACATTGCGATACTGAACATTTTTCGTTATTATGAACTAATACAAATACAGTATGTGATCTTGTTACTTAATGGTATGCATAGTGAATGGTAACGTGCACTCAGTTTCATATTATTTTCGAGGCATATAAATTTCTCGCTCGTACATATCGCGGGCGAGTCGTTCCTTACTTTCTTATTCACCACGCACTCCGTAAACAGACTGGGTTAATGCAAATTACGCCTCCCTCGTTCACAGCCAAAGGCATTTCCGTAACAAAACGAAGTAAGTCCTTGCGCTGCCATAGAGGGATTGCGGCTTTGCGTTTACTGTAAACGCGGTTGCTGCTTCGCATACTGGATAAAGCACAAATTTCAAATGCTGCAGAATGCTACACAGGAGCAACAAATCACGCACCTGAGTATCACAACGTTAAATCTTCTTTTAGGATTGCCATCAGGCAAAGAACCCAATTTGTGCGAGGCACCGATTCGATCAACTTGGCGGCGTCAGTCATTCTTCCACGTTGCTAGAGCGCTCCTGGCAGGTTAACCGAGTGTATTGGGTAACCGGTAGTTTGCGGGCGCGTGATCGAGTTCCGCGTAATGCAGCTCGCGGCCAGCAGGTAGGCGGGGCGGCGCCCGCGGCTCACGTTGTTCCGTCGACCGCGTGGGGCGCTGCTGTGCTAATGCGGGCTCCCCATTACGGCAAGGCGGGCGGCGCGCGTTCGGCCCGCGGGCTTCATTATTCGCGCAGACAATCCCATTAGCGATTCCCGCCGCTCTCGCCGCATTGATGAGGAATGCCGCGGCTCCGCTGATGGCGCATACATTTCCGTTCCGGCGGCGGCGGCGGCATTCCGACCCCACCTGCTGTAGTGCTCTGCAGTGCTTCCCCGCAAGGTATGTTCGCGCCGGTACAGTGCGTCTGCTAGGGAAAGGGCCACCGGCGGACAGAGCGGAACACATCGACTGTGGCTGCTTTACGCAACCGGCGAAATGCGAAATTTGATGTTGGGGGGGGGGGGGGGGCACATCCACTTTAATTCGTAGTTGTAGTATGTATCTTGTGTGGTGACCTGTGAAACGCCATGTAAGAGTTAACAGCAAAAAGAAAATAATAATAACGTTCAGCTAGAGCTGACATTTCGGGATAGCGCAGACGGTAACACCTTTCACGTTCTATGAGGCGCTGTTCAATAGTGCGAACAGTCTGGCCGACATACCGGGTGATCGAAAAGTCAGTATAAGTTTGAAAACTAAATAAACCCCGGAATAATGTAGATAGAGAGGTAAAAATTGACACACATGCTTGGAATGACATGGGGTTGTATTAAAACAAAAAAAAACAAAAAAGAGAACGAAGTATTGCTAGACGCGTGAAAGGTCTTTTGCGCTCCTCGTTTGGTGATGATCATGTGCTCAGCCGCCACTTTCGTCATGCTTGGCCGCCCAGTCCCCAGACCTCAGTCCGTGCGATTATTGGCTATGGTGTTACCTGAAGTCGCAAGTGTATGGTTCAAAAATGGTTCAAATGGCTCTGAGCACTATGGGACTCAACTGCTGAGGTCATTAGTCCCCTAGAACTTAGAACTAGTTAAACCTAACTAACCTAAGGACATCACAAACCTCCATGCCTGAGGCAGGATTCGAGCCTGCGACCGTAGGGGTCTTGCGGTTCCAGACTGCAGCGCCTTTAACCGCACGGCCACTTCGGCCGGCTGCAAGTGTATGGTGATCGACCAAATCTCTAAGTATGCTGAAATACAACATCCGACGCCAATGCCTCACGATAACTCCGGATATGCTTTACAGTGTTGTTCCCAACATTGTTCCTCTACTACAGCTATTGTTGAGGAATAATGGTGGACGTATTGAGCATTTCCTATAAAGAACATCATCTTTTTTTGTCTCATTTTGTTATGCTAATTATTGCTATTCTGATCAGAGGAAGCGCCATCTGTCGGACAATTTTTGAACTTTCGTATTTTTTGGTTCTCATAAAACCCAATGTTATTCCAGGCATGTGTGTCAATTTGTACCTCTCTATATGCATTATTCCGTGATTTATTCAGTTTTCAAATTTATACTGACATTTTGATCACCCGGTAGACGAAAAGCACAATTCCTACGCTACGATCTCAGTATGGAAGCCTTTGTTATTTCAAGATGACCGCTCTCAATAGTCTTAGGCTGCCATAATTTGACGTAAGGTACGAAGATATCTATACTTGTGGGATTGGAGGGGGGGGGGGCAGATTACAACTAATTGCTTGTTAGATAATGTACAGAATTTCATGTACCTTATAGGACTTGTTATAAAAGTTCCTCCTTCCAACACACGAAGTCAAAATAAAAGCAGCACCCCACACGTACACATATCTTGATAGAAAACACGTAGTTGATCAAATGCACACAGTCGATAACATCCTCATAGCATCATGCATATTGGTGTCGGACGTGACTGTCTCAAGCTAACCGCACCGCACTGCGCAATGGTGGAATGTTAACACAGAGGCTCAAATGGCTCTGAGCACTATGGGACTTAACATCTGAGGTCATCAGTCCCCTAGAACTTACCTAACTAACCTAAGGCCATCACACACATCCATGCCCGAAGCATGATTCGAAACTGTGACCGTAGCGGTCGCGCGGTTCCAGACTGAAGCGCCTAGAACCACTCGGCCACAGTGGCCGGCTAACACAGAGGAGCAAATCCGCTAGAGAGTTACTTATCTTGATGTCTGATGGCATCGGCGTGAGTAGTAAACTATAAATGATCACAAGCTCTGGTTACAAGCAATAAATTGCGGTGCAGCAGAAACGAAGGTGAATTTTTCAAACTGTCCGATATAACTATTTCGAATGCCATCCCACTATGTATTTACCGTTACCACGGTCTTACGCTCCATTGTAAAATCTGTAGTCATACATACTGTTTTCCTATTGTACAGTGTGAGATTACAGTAATAATTAAAATGTTAAATACTTGTCTACACTACTTTTTATAATATACTTTTCCATTTGACTGTGTAAGTGACACCTTGCTCTCAATAAGGCTTGCATGTCAGTTACAGAACATCTGAAGTAAGGCCACCTACACATTGTTTTTACGCACACGCTACCGCTTTTCATCACGAATGGCTCTTTGCGGGTGCCTCCAGTTCTGGCACGCTCAGTATCCACTCTCCGGTTAGTGCGGTTTTCTCTCTACGTCACGTTGCCTTCTTGGCTAAAGTTATAGGTTGATTTTTGTGTGATCATTACTGTAATCTCCTCACTCGTCATCGACACCTGTGTTAACACTCCAACTGTAGCACATTGCAGTGTGGCAAGCTTGCGGAGTCATGCTCGACGCCGAACTACATGGATGGTACGTGGATGTTATCTACTATGAGAGTTTTATCAACCAGGCGCTTTTTTATCTACATATTTATGCGTATGGAGCGCCCTTTGTACTTTGACCTCGTGTAATGCAACACGAAGCTTTTATAACAAGTTCCATGAGGTATGCACTAGGTCGGGCCATCTAATGGCCAATATATGTTTCTATACTTCGATCGCGGCGTACGAGTGAGTTCTTCATTACGAAACATACAGATCGCCCTGCAGTACAACATGTGTACCTTACAAGAGTATACGAGTACTTTCAGTCTTCAACGTGTTCAACTGAGAGCTGTCTATAAAAGCTAAGTACTAAGAATTGGAGTGAGTGTTCTGCTCTGGTATACCCCATTCACAGAGGTTGATTATAAAACGGGAAAACCAGATTCGAACAGAACGCGCGCACTGTGGATTCCGTACCAACTTAATTATATATACAGATTCCGGGAATCGAGGATCTGGACGATTTCTGCCTGTTACCAACATTGATACTGGCAAAACATAGGTTCCTAAGATTCCAAGACTTTCGACAATGTTTTAATGTCATGTGTGAATTCGGATAACAAGATGAAAGATCAAATATTTTTGCCGTATGATCGTTTTACTTCACTTCCTCGGTCAAATCCTCCTTCTTGCCAAATACCATTGTTCTAGAGCAACGGAAAGTACCCTGCAAGTTTTGATGAGTGAATTTTGTAACTCCCTCTCAAATGAAAGGTAAATTTTATAATGTAACTGAGATGTAATGATTTATGAGAGCAGTCATTATTTCACCCAGAAGCCAGATATTGCATGGAGATATGCGTTGAAAATTTACTTTCAGGCGCAAAAAGTAACCCCGATGAACTGGTTTTATTATTATTATTATAATTATTCGGTTAATTACTGCTTTGATTTGTTTATTATTATTATTACTGATTCAAGGAATTAGTTCTTTTGTATTCAGTCTCTCTAAGAAAGGAGTTTAGGTCTTTGAAACGAATAACTAAGCAAATAGATCTCACTAGACGACGTTTACTTTAAGGGGATTATGCATGGTAGACTAGAGATCTGGTGCTGCTCGCTGACTATAAACTGTACTCGATGTCTCTGCCGGTCGTCGAACTGCGTGGTGAATCTGTATGAATCTTAGTTTGTGTTAACTACGGTCCAATTCTCCTTTCTAAGGATGAGTGTCCGTCGAAGTGGATTTTTTCAAAAGTGTTTAAATTAATGACCGTACACAGTTTGCAGGTTTGAGCTTCCACAGTCCAAAGAAATGTCTCGGAGGCATGCAGAAATATTTGAAAGCGTGTAACTATAAGAAGGAGAATAATTTACGCAATACACACCTTGTTTACGCTCCCCGGATATTAGTTCATTGGCTTATTATTATTACACAAAATCGGAAAATGCCTCTCAATTAAAGATGGCGGTCTCGCGGAAATGCCTTCTCTCTTAAGCTGTAATACATTCGTCCATACTGACTATGATCAAAAGCTAGACTATATCTTTCCAGAATAGTTATCATCGAACCAAAGCTCTCTTAGTTCAAGAAATAGGGAGAGCGTCAGCGATACCGATGGTTTCTCGCAGTCAGTTGCGCGCGAATACGCTTCAAATAATATCTGGTTTTCTTAAAAACCCTGTAGTATTGTCACAGTCTAAAAGTGGTACTAGCCTCCAAAGTGAATTGCAGTGATGCAGTCACTGCTTTGTGGAAATTTACTGCCTCACCAACACAGTTGCGCAATAGACCGGTGATGCTGTAATGTAACATATCACAAAGAAAACGAAAATTTAAACAAACCGAAAACTGAGAGTGCTTACATACGGGTAACTTAGGCGGTAGAAGAAGCTTCGTAACCCTCAGGGCAGCGGGCCTGTCGTATGATACCCCCCAAATTGTGGAAACGCTGGCAGATGCGTTCGAGGCCCAAAACCGTCCTCTTGTTCAGGACCTTTCAGCGAACGAACTACAGGTAGAACATAAGGTCCTGACTTAGGCGGTAGAAGAAGCTTCGTAACCCTCAGGGCAGCGGGCCTGTCGTATGATACCCCCCAAATTGTGGAAACGCTGGCAGATGCGTTCGAGGCCCAAAACCGCCCTCTTGTTCAGGACCTTTCAGCGAACGAACTACAGGTAGAACATAAGGTCCTGACAGCAGTTGCTGCTTTCTGCAACCGCCCACCCCAGTCTGCTCCCCTTCTTACGTCCATGGCAGAAATTCAGCGCATCGTTCGACGGAAACGTGGCCGGTCGGCCCCTGGATTGGACGGAATTTTAAATGAACATCTTTGCCATCTTCCCCGCACACCACTCATCTTGTTCACCAAGATTTTAAACTGTTGTCTCACGTCTGGCCTTTTCCCCCTCAGTGGAAACAAGCTAAGTTGATTGCGATCCCCATGAGCTTCAAGGACCCTACGGTCCCCACCAAAAACAGGCCCATCAGCCTCCTAAATACTATGGCGAAGGTCCTTGAATCTGCGATCCTTCACCGACTTTCCCAACCTTTTGCGGCAGCTGGGACGATCCGTCCTGAACAGTTTGGATTCACTTCGCACCTCTCTCCTCCTACGGATCACTGAACACATCAGCAAAGGATTCAACACTGCCAAGTTGACAGCTGCCGTTTTTCTGTGCTTGCAAAACGCCTACGACAAGATCTGGCAAGAGAACCTCGTACACAAGATGCTGACACAGACCCCTATACGGGATATTTATGTCAAGATCATGGATGACTTCCTCCGTGGTAGGACTTCCCTAGTGGCTCAACGGAGAATGCGTTCTAGCATTCGCCAGTTTTCGGCAGGCACTCCGCAAGGATCGGTGCTATCTCCCATCCATTTTAATATCTATGTTAATGATATGTCGGTCATCCCCGAGTGCCACCTTGCACAATTTGCTGACGACACAGCACTATACACCACTGGCCGCATTAATGAGGCCGTCGTCGCCCGCCTCCAGCGACATATGGACGCCACCATCACCTGGTTCCGGACAAACAAAGTAGCTCTCAATGCCGCCAAAACTACGGCTGTCTACTTCACGAAACGGCGCCCAGTCCTCCGCCGCAATATTTCGATTGCAGGTGTGCAGGTGCCCTGGACCCCGACAACCACCTATCTCGGGGCCCAAATGGACCACAAGTTGCTCTTCCACCGCCATGCGGAGTATGGCACCAACAAGGGGCAAAAGCTAACCAGGGCTTTGTACCCACTCTTCCGCAGTAGGGAACTTAAGCTGCATACCAAGCTCCGCATTTACCGAACAGTTATCCAGCCTGCCCTCACGTATGGATCTGCTGCATGGGCCACGATTAGTGTCACCAGGATGCGGACGTTGCAGCGCTCGCAGAACAAGGTGCTCAGGTGGAGCCTGCACGCCCCGCCACTCACGAGAAGCGGATATCGTCCCCTTAAAGACGACCATACGCTACAACGAGCGGCGGCTCCATGAGAAAGTGGATGCCTTGCGGGACACTGTCCATTGGCTACGCCACGTTGGGACCACACTTCCACGCCGCTGACATCGACATCCGGTTCCCCTAACCATCCTAGAGGAATCGGATTCCGACCATGGCTAACGATAGGCCTGGACGCATGCTTTGGCGGGACTAGCCCCAATTCTACGTCCAATTTTTTCCAACCATACCTGCCCACGTTAGGCTACATTTTTCTGCCTGACTCTTGTAGTACTGTCACCGTCAGAGGGTGGTACGGGACTACAAGTCCCACCGGAATAGGGCAGACAGGTTGCAGGCAAGAAAGACTATGAAAAATGCAACTTAGCACCTGGCCAGCGTGTCTCCAAAAAAAGAAAAATTGACCAATGAACAGCGGCAATTGAGTGTGACATTGATAGTAAACAGATCAGCGAACTCGGTAAACGCGTAGAAGAATTAGAATACAAGAACCGCAGACTGACAGCTATGTGTGCAAACTTCAGGTGTAGTGAGAAGTGTTTGAAACCTAAAGTGAAAGCGTGTGGTGAGAAAATAAAATGTCCACAAAAGTGTCAAAAGAAGCAAGTGCAGGAGAAAGTGACTCAAATATTAGGCAAATTGTTTTCACAAACACAGATAAACTGCTTGTTAAGTGGAAAGAAACGAGCAAAATGGCAAAGGGAAGATATTTGTAAAGCGGTTACGCTTCGTGCTGTGTCTAGGAAGTGTTATTTGTTTTTAAGAAATCAGGTCGGTTTCCCACTTCCAGGACTGTCAACATTTAAGAGAAGGACGTCACGCTCTTTAAGATGCTTTCCTGTGGTGCTCACAAATGTTTTGAAACTAATGAAAGCCCACTCCTCTGTATGGACAAAAACTGAACGTGTGTGTGTGCTATCATTCGACGAAATGAATGTAGATAGCAATATTACTAATGAAAATCGTGTTGTAGGGCCACACAGTAACGTGCTATTTGTTATGGTACGTGGTTTGTTTTCTGGATGGAAGCAACCCATTTGCTATTATTTTGGCACACAAATAACATCTGTTCGGTTAAACAGTATTATCTGCTCTGTACAAGATGTTGGTTAGGATGTTGTTGTGGTAGTGAGCGACCTTGGAACAGAAAGATTTTAATGTGACAGAAACAAATTCCTGCTTTTCCAATCCGTAGTATGAAAAGAAACGAATCTGGGTGTTTTCAGACGTTGTTTAAATTAATGAGGAACCACTTTCTGGATGACGGACTAAAGCTTCCAAGTGGGAAAATTGTTAATAAATCTATTGCAGAAAGACTGCTCGCATTAGATAGAAGTGAAATGAAGTTGTATCCTAAACTGTCACATCTTAATTCCAATGTCAAGGGGAAAGAAGTCAAAGGGGGTTATTTGGCAAAGCAACTTTTTTCGAGTACCACAGCTAAAGCCATGAAGCACCTAACGCCTGAAGAAGAGGAAGTAGCAAATTTTTTTCAGTTAGCAAAACGACGCATTTGACAATCTGAATGCTCGGAGCTACAATAAGAATGTGTTATCATGTGGATATGGGATGCATAAGGATGTTCAAGAAAGAATATTGAGAGAACTGTATACACGTGCCGAAAAAATGCGCGTAGGCAATGCATATCACTTGCTACCATTCCAGAAAGGCATTATGACAACTGTTTGATCATTATTTGGGCTGTTTTCTGGCCCTCAGGCACTAAAAATGACATGTATTTTAACTGCAAGATTGAACCATAGCCGACACGGTAGCTCAGCGTGTTCGGTCAGAGAGCTGGTTGGCCTCTGTAATAAAAAAACTGGGTGGAAGGATTAACCACCGAACTACAACAGGATGTCTTGCGACGTCCGCAACGACCAAACACAACGATCAATAACGAACAAAAAAAAAAAAAAAAAAAAAAAAAAAAAAAAAAAAAAAAAAACAGGACTCACTGGAAAAAATTTTCTCGCAGATCAGAGAAATTGGTCATTTCCATTTCAACCCTTCTCCAACAGAAGTAAAAGATCTATTACGGCTGCTACTGCTGAGACACAATGCTCATGACATTCCTCTGTCAAGTGACACATCAGTAGTCACATGAGTGTGACGGATTTTTGACGTCACCGCTGTTCACAGGAATTTTGCCTGAGATGAGCGAAGCAATGCAAATGATAGATGGTGAAAACGAGCTACGAGATATTAACTTTCTTCTTCAACCTGCGCCAGAAGAATCTGCTGTCAAAGAGGGATGTGACTGCTCTGCAGAAGGATTCCGTTACCCGGCTGGCTACATTGCATACCGCGCAAAGAACTGTAACAAGACACTGGGAACGCCGTCTGCTGATATTTTAAGTCCTCCAACAAATGAAACGTATGGTTGGATTGAAGCCCTATCTCGCGGTGGGCTTACAGTTCCAACAGATGAGTGGCTACTTAAGGTGTCTCAGTTTGAACTAATTTTTAATGATTTTGATGGATTGGATAATAATTCCAAGGAAAAAATGTAGTGAAAACAATATGCACTGCTGTCCAAACTAAATATCCGGAATTTTCTTCACAAGTTATAAAACTGTATGTCAGAACACGACTTTTCATTGGTATGCGGTTTCTCAATACGAAGCAGAAAATGCAGAAAGCAGCAGCAGCACAGAAGCGGAAATGAAAACAGTTGGCACTCTTCTTCCACTGCAAACATTTAAACAGGTAAATCAACTGTTTTAAATAATTTCCTAAGAACTTATTGCTGTTATAAGTAGTTGCTTTTCCTTAGTAAGAGTCGCTTGCTGCGCTAGCCGCTGTCTCGCCTTGTTCCTACAGTTACGTAACTGCGCCACCCAATCACAGCCGATTTAGCTTCGGGCCCAACCTCCCATTTAAATAACCTTAATTAGACACTAGTATATGACAAATTTCATCTTACTACATCGATCTATTCTTAGGAGAAGTATGATAACAAATGACAAAAAGTCTTTTGTTGTGATGTAATCACAAGTTCAAGCATTTCGGATTTTTTCCTTTGGTTGAAATATGAAGACTTGCTTCTTGCCAAATCTCATAATTTTTGGTCAACGGGAAGTATCCTGTAGGTTTTGATGAGTGAGGTTGTGGGTATCGAAATATCTGACATAAACAGCCGTATCTTGTAATGCATTGACTAAAGAGCTTCACGCTTTTACGCCTCCAAGCGACCGTAAACCTTAGTATGTGACATAGATTTCAGTTTGATACGTCTACCCGTTACTGAGAGAAAGTCCGCGGCTCGTGGTCGTGCGGTAGCGTTCTTGCTTCCCGCGCACGGGGTCCCGGGTTCGATTCCCGGCGGGGTCAGGGATTTTCTCTGCCTTGAGATGACTGGGTGTTGTGTGTCTTTCATCCTCATTCACTCGAAAGTCACCGTAGTGGCGTTTAAGGACTTGTGGAGCGGCGGCCGAACCACCCCGCGAGGGGTCCACCGGCCACCAATGCCATACGCTCATTATTTACTAAGAGAAATATCTTTTAGCACTATGACACACAGAAGACAGTCTGATAATAAATGAAAAAGAAAATACAGTCGGACGGTTTTACGGATTGAGATACGGAACCCTAGAAATGCACGAATTGTGTACCACGCTGAGGCACTACATTGGTGCAAAATTAAACAATATACATGCATAGGACAGTCCGAGTACCGATATGGAGAACAAGTCGGAGACACTGGGGCTTCGTACCGAGGACGCAGCCCAACATCGTGGAGGGCCGTGCGTGGCAGGCATGCCTTTTGGGCCCGACCAATTACGCGAGAGCACCATTAAATTCCGATCCCTTGTCCCGCAGTTCCAGTTACTCTCTGAAGCCTTCTATATGCGCCATTGATAGCAGAGTCAGTGTTTACGTTTTTCGATTCAGATCGCTCTCCGGACTGTTTACGACGACTTCCCATTTGCTCTGGAGTTTGCCTGCGGCTAGCTTTTCACTTTACGAACCTGCCGCGATTGGAACCTGCTGTTTGTTCCACCGGTCTCAGCAACGTCGCCAGTGCGAATGAGCATAAACGTGTATTCCCTACGAACTCGTCATTAATTGTTATTACTTACTTATTTCTTAAGGGGAGTTACTAGTATACAGACTGCTTTCTTAAGTTCTGTCACATTTTCCCCTGTGTCTGTCTCTTCATCTGAGAAGAGGAGCTATACCCAACACCATCACCTATATACGTTAGAATCAATGGTTTTCTATTGCAATCTACGGCACCGTTTGGTAGGTTGTAAGTTTTTTCTCGATATCTCTTGTCCTGTCACACACTTCCACGTTTCTTCTGCAAAAAACCTCATTTATTATTTCAGAACTACACTACTGGCAATTAAAATTGCTACGCCACGAACATGACGTGCTACAGACGCGAAATTTAACCGACAGGAATAACATGCTGTGATATGCAAATGATTAGCTTTTCAGAGTATTCACACAAGGTTGGCGCCGGTGGCGACATCAACAACGTGCTGACGTGAGGGAAAGTTACCAACCGATTACTCGTACACAAACAGCAGTTGACCGGCGTTGCCTAGTGAAACGTTGTTGTGATGCATTGCGTAAGGAGGAGAAATGCATACCATCACGTTTCGAACTTTGATAAAAGTCGGATTGTTGCCCATCGCGATTGCGGTTTACCGTATCGCGACATTGCTGCTCGCGTTGGTTGAGATCCAATGACTGTTAGCAGAATATGGAATCGGTGTGTTCAGGAGGGTAATACGGAACGCCGTGCTGGATCCCGATGGCCTCGTATCACTAGCAGTCGAGATGACAGGCATATTATCCGCATGGCTGTAAAGGATCGTGCAGACACGTGTCGATCCCTGAGTCTACAGATGGGGACGTTTGCAAGACAACAACAATCTGCACGAACAGTTTGACGACGTTTGCCGCAGCATGGACTATCAGCTCGGAGACCATGGCTGCGGTTACCCTTGACGCTGCATCACAGACAGGTGCGCCTGCGATTGTGTACTCAACGACGAACCTCGCTGCACGAATGCCAAAACGTCATTTTTTCGGATGAATCCAGTTTCTGTTTACAGCATAATGATGGTCGCATCAGTGTTTGGCGATATCACGGTGAACGCACATTGGAAGCATGTATTCGTCATCGCCATAGTGGCATATCACCCGGTGTGATGGTATGGGGTGCCATTGGTTACACGTCTCGGTCACCTCTAGTTCGCATTGAAGGCACTTGGAACAGTGGACGTTACATTTCAGGTGTGTTACGACACGTGGCTCTACCCTTCATTCGATCCCTTCGAAACCTTACATTTCAGCAGGATAATGCACGACCGCATGTTGCAGGTCCTGTACGGGCCTTTCTGGATAAAGAAAATGTTCGACTGCTGCCCTGGCCAGCACATTCTCCAGATCACTCACCAATTGAAAACGTCTGGTGAAAGGTGGCCGAGCAACTGGCTCGTCACAATATGCCAGTTACTACTCTTGATGAACTGTGGTATCGTGGTGAAGCTGCATGAGCAACTGTACCTGTACACGCGATCCACGCTCTGTTTGACTCAATGTCCAGGCGTATCAAGTCCGTTATTACGGCGAGAGGTGGTTGTTCTGGGTACTGATTTCTCAGGATCTATGCACCCAAATTGCGTGCAAATGTACTCACATGTCAGTTCTCGTATAATATATTTGTCCAATGAATACCCGTTTATCATCTGCATTTCTGCTTGGTGTAGCTATTTTAATTGCCAGTAGTGTACATATAATTTTCATTATCCTTAAACACAACATACATTAGTATTTCCTTTTCCGCTGCAGTTTATAGGTTACTCTTTATTGTTCCATATAGCATGAACTATATGTTGACTGCATCTTGTGCCTCGTTATTGGAGTCGTATTGCAAGTCATAGCTGTGATATCAACGTTCGATACAACACACTTGTTAGGGGTTGCAGATATCGACCGCGGTCCGTAATAGATATCGCTGGACCGGCGAGTCGTCCACTCTTGCTCGGGACCTCAACTAGGAATGCAGCATAGCCTTCAGCAGATAGGAAGCAACCTCTAACAAGGCGCTTAGTCAAACATGGCACCGGCCGCTGTGGTCGAGCGGTTCTAATCTCTTCAGTCCGGAACCGCGCTGCTGCTACGGTCGCAAGTTCGAATCCCGCCTAGGGCATGGATGTGTGTGATGTCCTTAGGTTAATAATGTTTAAGTAGTCTACGTCTAGGGGACTGTTGACCTCAGATGTTAAGTCCCATAGTGCTTAGAGCCATTTCAGTCGTTGCAGATACAGACAATGCAGCCAGCTCCTTACCGACTTTACTGCCAAACCTGCAATGAATGTTTCTATTTAGCATTGGCCACCTGTCATCATAACAACTGACGACGAGGATCATAACAATAAGCAAGGTAATAAAAATATATTGTCTTGTCTAACAATACATATTCCTAAGGGGGTTGGGCAATTGGAGCTGGCTGTTGGCAAGAGATCTTCTAGGAGAAGGAGATTTTCAGATAGTTTTACTATTGGTGTTTGTAATAGATACGACCAACTGTCAGAGTCTAGTGGAGAGGAATCTCTAGTAGCTGTAGATGTAGGAAGTATGCAGCAGACCTCAGCAGTTACGGTGGCTAGGACAGTTTCAAATTCTAAGAGAAAGAAGAAGGTTCTGCTGTTAGGTAGTTCTCATGGTAGAGGTGTAGGCCAGCAGATGCAGGAAGTTTTGGGGAGTGAGTAGCAGGTCACCAGAATTGTGAAGCCTAAGGCAGGATTGGCTCAGGTGACTGTGGACATAGGGGGGTTATGTAGGAATTTTACTAAAGAGGATCAGGTAGTGATTGTGGGTGGGGCTGGTAATAGTATTGATAGGGATGGGGAGTATGACACAGATGGTGACCTGGAAAAGATAGCCACACATACTGGCAACACGAATTTGCATTTCGTGGAACTGTTTCAGCGTCACCATCGGCCTCATCTTAATACAGCCGTCTGGCGTAATAACATGAGACTTGGGGGTGCGCTGATGACAGAAGGCATGTGTCACATTTCAGTGGTGTCGGTGGAGTCTATCAGCAGGACGGGTTTCACTAAACATGGCCTGCACCTCAACAGGTATGGAAACGGGAGGTTGGCAAAGTTTATAGGTGAAAGCATAGGTGGGGGTGGTGGGATCACTCATGGGAAAATTCCGGCAGTTGTGGGTGTTAGAGCTGTACCTTTTTTAGATTGAAGTCAGCTGATAGGTATTCCTGCTTAAGGGAAGTCTCTCTAACAAAGAAACCACTTTCGACAAAGCTTAGGTATGCGATTAATGAGGTAATTAGTATATTTCATCAAAATATACAAGGTATTAGAGATAAAGTTAGTGAACTGCTTATAGATTTTGACTCTGAAATTATTGGTATATATGAACACTTCTTAAATAAGGAGATAATTAAGAGGCCTCTTTTACCAGGATACAGGTTGGCTGGCAGCTTTTCTAGGAGCTCTTTGCGGTGTGGGGGAGTAGCCATGTATATGAAAAACGGTATCCCATTTGAGTCAATTGATGTTTCAAAGTACTGCACTGAAAAGGTGTTTGAATGTTGTGCAAGTGTGGTTCAATTTAGTGGAGCTAAACTTCTTACTGTTGTTATTTATAGATCCCCAGACTCCGATTTCACAACATTTTTCCAAAGCTACAGGAGGTTCTTGGTTCACTTTATAGGAAATACAAAAAGATAGTAATATGTGGTGACTTCAATATTAATTGAATAAGTGATTGTGCAAGGAAAAGGATGCTGGTAGACCTCTTCATTCATATAATCTTACGCAAACCGTATTCTGTCCATCGAGAGTGCAAGGGAACAGTAGAAGAACCATAGGCAATATTTTTGTTCATTCCTCATTACTAGAAGGGCATTTTGTTAGCAAAAAGGTGTATGGCGTTTCAGATCATGATGCACAAATTTTAAGTCTAAAAGATTTTTGTGCTGCAACACGTGTTAAATACAGTTACCAACTTTTTAGGGAAGCTGATCCAGTTGCTGTAGATACTTTTGTAAACCTTATCAAGGAACAAGAGTGGCAAGATGTTTATAGTGCTGATACAGTAGACGATAAATATAATGCTTTCCTAAAGACTTTTCTCGTGCTCTTTGAAAGTTGCTTTCTGTTAGAACGTTCAAAACAGTGTACTAGCACAAACAGGCAGCCTGGGTGGCTGACTAAAGGGATAAGAATATCTTGAAGAACAAAGTGGCAATTATATCAAAACGTTAGAAACAGTCACAATCTAAATGCAGCAGCCCATTACAAACAGTATTGTAAGGTGCTTAAAAAAGTTATTAGGAAGGCAAAAAGTATCTGGTATGCAGATAGAATAGCTAAGTCTCAGGATAAAATTGAAACCATATGGTTAGTCGTAAAGGAAGTGGCTGGTCTGCAGAGACAGTTCGAGGATATAGAATCAGTGCGTAGTGGGAATGTCCGTAATACTGATAAGTCGCATATTTCTACAGTATTTAATAATCAATTTCTGAATATAGCAGGTGAACTAAATAGAAACCTAGTCCCAACAGGGAATCATATAGCGCTAGTAGAAAAAAGTGTTCCGAGACTGTTACCTGAAATGCTCCTCCATGATACTGACAAGAGGGAGATTGAGTTAATAATTAAATCACTAAAGACTAAGAACTCTCATGGATATGACGGGGTATCTAGCAGAATACTGAAGTATTGTTCCATTTATGTTAGCCCAGTACTTAGCCATATCTGTAATTTTTCCTTTAGGAGTGGTCAGTTTCCTGACCAATTAAAGTACTCGGTAGTGAAGCCACTTTATAAAAAGGGAGACAGGGATAATGTTGACAATTATAGACCTATTTCTATGCCATCGGTTTTTGCTAAAGTTATCGATAGGGTTGTATATACAAGGTTACTGGAGCATTTCAATTCACATAATTTGCTGTCAAATGTACAGTTTGGTTTTGGAAATGGCTTAACAACTGAAAATGCTATAGTCTCTTTTCTCAGTGAGGTTTTGGACGGATTAAATAAAAGGTTGCGAACGTTAGGTGTTTTCTTTCATTTAACGAAGGCTTTTGACTGTGTTGACCACAAAATATTACTGCAGAAGTTGGACCATCATGGAGTAAGGGGAGTAGCTGACAACTGGTTCGCCTCTTACTTTAAGAACAGAAAGCAAAAGGTAGTTCTCCGCAATATTGAGAGTGGTAGTGACGTTCAGTCCCAATGGGGCACTGTTAAATTGGGCGTTCCCCAAGGGTTGGTGCTGGTGCCACTGCTGTTTCTTATTTATATACACTCCTGGAAATGGAAAAAAGAACACATTTACACCGGTGTGTCAGACCCACCATACTTGCTCCGGACACTGCGAGAGGGCTGTACAACCAATGATCACACGCACGGCACAGCGGACACACCAGGAACCGCGGTGTTGGCCGTCGAATGGCGCTAGCTGCGCAGCATTTGTGCACCGCCGCCGTCAGTGTCAGCCAGTTTGCCGTGGCATACGGAGCTCCATCGCAGTCTTTAACACTGGTAGCATGCCGCGACAGCGTGGACGTGAACCGTATGTGCAGTTGACGGACTTTGAGCGAGGGCGTATACTGGGCATGTGGGAGGCCGGGTGGACGTACCGCCGAATTGCTCTACACGTGGGGCGTGAGGTCTCCACAGTACATCGATGTTGTCGCCAGTGGTCGGCGGAAGGTGCACGTGCCCGTCGACCTGGGACCGGACCGCAGCGACGCACGGATGCACGCCAAGACCGTAGGATCCTACGCAGTGCCGCAGGGGACCGCACCGCCACTTCCCAGCAAATTAGGGACACTGTTGCTCCTGGGGTATCGGCGAGGACCATTCGCAACCGTCTCCATGAAGCTGGGCTACGGTCCCGCACACCGTTAGGCCGTCTTCCGCTCACACCCCAACATCGTGCAGCCCGCCTCCAGTGGTGTCGCGACAGGCGTGAATGGAGGGACGAATGGAGACGTGTCGTCTTCAGCGATGAGAGTCGCTTCTGCCTTGGTGCCAATGATGGTCGTATGCGTGTTTGGCGCCGTGCAGGTGAGCGCCACAATCAGGACTGCATACGACTGAGGCACATAGGGCCAACACCCGGCATCATGGTGTGGAGAGCGATCTCCTACACTGGCCGTACACCACTGGTGATCGTCGAGGGGACACTGAATAGTGCACGGTACATCCAAACCGTCATCGAACCCATCGTTCTACCATTCCTAAACCGGCAAGGGAACTTGCTGTTCCAACAGGACAATGCACGTCCGCATGTATCCTGTGCCACCCAACGTGCTCTAGAAGGTGTACGTCAACTACCCTGGCCAGCAAGATCTCCGGATCTGTCCCCCATTGAGCATGTTTGGGACTGGATGAAGCGTCGTCTCACGCGGTCTGCACGTCCAGCACGAACGCTGGTCCAACTGAGGCGCCAGGTGGAAATGGCATGGCAAGCCATTCCACAGGACTACATCCAGCATCTCTACGATCGTCTCCATGGGAGAATACCAGCCTGCATTGCTGCGAATGGTGGATATACACTGTACTAGTGCCGACATTGTGCATGCTCTGTTGCCTGTGTCTATGTGCCTGTGGTTCTGTCAGTGTGATCATGTGATGTATCTGACCCCAGGAATGTGTCAATAAAGTTTCCCCTTCCTGGGACAATGAATTCACGGTGTTCTTATTTCAATTTCCAGGAGTGTAGATCATATGCCTTCTAGTATTACAGGTGATTCAAAAATATTTCTGTTTGCTGATGACACCAGCTTGGTAGTGACGGATCTCGTGTGTAATTTTGAAACATTATCAAATAATGTAGTTCATGAAATAAGTTCGTGGCTTGTGGAAAATAATTTGATGCAAAATCACAGTAAGACTCAGTTTTTGCAGTTTCTAACTCACAATTCAATAAGAACTGATATTTCAATCAGACAGAATGGGGATATTATAATCGAGACGAAACAGTTCAAGTTCCTAGGCGTTCGGATAGATAGCAAGCTGTTGTGGAAAGCCCATGTTCAGGATCTTGTTGAGAAACTAAATGCCGCTTTATTTACCATTAGAACAGTATCTGAAATTAGTGATATTTCAACACTAAAAGTAGTCTACTTCGCATATTTTCATACGCTTATGTCATATGGTATTAATTTTTGGAGTATTTCCTCTGATTCAAAAAGGGTATTTTTGGCTCAAAAACGGGCTGTTCGAGCTATGTGTGGTGTAAGTTCGAAAATCTCTTGTCGACCCCTACTCAATAGTCCAGGAATTTTGACATTGCCCTCATATTATATATTTTCTTTAATGTCGTTTGTTGTTAGCAATATTAGCTTATTCCCAAGAGTTAGCGGCTTTCACTCAGTTAATACTAGGCAGAAATCAAATCTGCATGTGGGATGCACTTCCTTGACTCTTGTACAGAAAGGAGTGCAGTACTCTGCTGCATCCATTTTCAATAAGCTACCACAAGAACTAAAAAATATTAGCAGTAACCCAAACACTTTTAAGTCTAAACTGAAGAGTTTTCTCATGGCTCATTCCTTGTATTCTGTCGAGGAGCTCCTGGAAGAGCTAAAAATTAAGCAAATTCCAGTGTTACATTCTTGATTTTCTTTATTTAAACTAACGACTTGTCGCCTGAATATGTTTCTTATATTTAATTTTATCTGTTTCTACAATCTACAACTGAATATGTTTCTTATATTTCATTTTATCTGTTTCTACAATCGTGTTATAATTTCATGTATTGACTCGTTCCATGACCATGGAGACTTCTCCTTAATGTGGTCCCACGGAACAATAAATAAATAAATAAACTAACTCAAATGGCATTCGTGTCTAATAATTGCTTTAGTCAGAGATACGAGTAATTACCGGAATGCTTTCCGATGCTGCCTCGGTGTACGGGGAAGCATAGATTAAGCATAATTTCAGCATAGCTTTGTCGCCCGACTAAGTATGAGCCCAGCAGTGCCAAGGAAAGGTTGTTCAATCGTTTTGAACATTATAAGTGTAAATAAAATTGGACGCAGTCATTTAAAAACCAGTTCTCTGTAAATTAGTGCTGTAATTTATGTTCTGGTCGCGACAACCACGAAATCTGTAAAAACTGAGAACAAACTTTGTGCTCCATGAGAGAAAATTGACTGAGAGAACGTAATACCGTTTGATTCAGGAAGACCACTTGAAAGTCAATGACAGTGAATGAAGCAGATAATGAGGTCTTCTGATAAATAAAGTTGCTGGAACGATTAATGACGGACAGTATTGAACGAACTTGTGACTTGCCAGACTTTAATGAGGCGTTAGTTACTTAGGGATGCCAATAAATGTTTGGTCATGAACCCACAAACACCTAAACTCTGTACCAGAGTTAAGGTCCCTAAAACCGGACGTCCCGTATCTCCTGTACTGAGTTATACTGATAGCACTGAATGCAGAATTAGTAAGAAACTAAACAATCTAATTAAAAATAATACAGTTTTGAAACAGACTATACAGTATAAAATGCATTTGATGTAGCTGCCCAGGTCAAAGGACACCCATACATACATAAGGGAAATTTGGCTCATTTGATACAGTCAATCTCTTCAGTCACGTGCAATTATTTGAAACCATTGGATTTAGAAGAAAAGAACCTGTTCAAACAAACAAAAATCTGTAACAACCGAGTGAGAGAAAATTTTGGAGTTGCTACAGTTGATTTTATTTTTCAACTGTCTTAAATTCCAAGACGACATATACTCACAATTCGAAGGTGTTGCAAAGGGCTAGCACAGACGCAGATATTTTTATAAACCACATAGAGAATCTATGATACTAAAAGCATACTGGTACCACTGATAAGATTTTATATTGAAACAGGAAAGTAGACTATGTTGTTGTCCTCTTCAGTGGCTCAATTGCTGAACTTGAGAGTATATTGTCACAACTTAAGAGCGTACATCCAAAAATCGTTTTTACTATGGAACTAGAGAAACAACAGTTCAACAGTCTTCTTACATTTGATGATAAAGAATGACATAGGCACTCACAAATTTAGAATATTTCGGAAACCAACCCGCACTGAGAGCATAATCTACAACAGTTCGTGCCACTCAGTGCATAAGAACGCCTTTCTTCACAGCATGACCAAAAGAATGACTAACCTCCAATTCTAATAGAACGAATTACCGAATACTTGTGCATTCTGACATATAGTACCGATTCACAGAGCGCGAACTGTAAATCTTCATTGAGTGCAGATCTACAAACTATAATCACAACACCAACAGCATCAAGGAATCTCTAAAGACACAACACAGGATAGAGAAGGATAGGCTGAAATTTATAAAACCTTCGAAGAACAGCCTCAGTACGTACCCAATGAACGAACACACTCCAAAAACAAAAATTTTCTCGACTGTTTCAGTCATTTATTCTAATGTATTGTGAGTGTATACGTGTAGTTTTGTTGTATATGTAATCCACCTAAAATGTAATAATATAAGATGGAATATTGACTAATATCGCTATTAGCAATTCTTTGATGTGCAGCGGTGCATATTATGTTGTCTCTGCCCATACATCAAAATCTTGTATGACTGGCAAAAAGCTACAATAATTACAATACCTGCTATTATTCCCATTGTAAATTGTTGTGGTTACGCTGAATTATATTTTATAGGTGGTTGACAATGGCGTACTGCCGAAATTCCAATCGCAAAATGAAATTCTAAGAGCTGAAAGTAAGATGAGTCGATAAAAAATATGTAGAAGCTGTGGACCCACTCTATAAGAAAATAAGTTCAGTAGTGGCTGAAGAGCTCTGCCAGCAAGAGGACAGTCTGCGGAATAGGATGTTCCGAGTTCGAGGCCCTCTCCGGCACACAGAATATTCCAGTAATTTGCCTACTAGATGTACTAGACCGGTCTCAGGTTAAATTATCTTGCCAGTTCACATAGAGCCCGACTTAGAGCGGCCTCCTTTCCTTCGAACAAAGTCAAAAAATTACTTTCAGCTGTGCAATAATTTCTGCCAACTCATTGATAGCAATGCTGTTCTATTCTAATTAGTATCACTGAATGTGCACGTCAAAGTTACAATAAATAAGAAGGATGACAATCTGACACCGGTGGGTGAAGCAAATAGAAACGAAATTTTGCGTCATAAAGAAAAGGAATCAGTAACGTATCATATTAAAAATATGTCTTAGCGGAGCGCGCTACGGCGAGTATTTGAGCATAATTTATAAACGACAGAGCGCAGCAATCAGTCGTCCTTTTTATGCAGGTTTTATTACGCAAATCCACATATCTGCTAATGCCTTGGTAGTATTCAAAGAACTGTGACTGACGCCCCACCTCACTCGGGTATGGATGTGTGTGTTGTTCTTAGTATAAGTTAGTTTAAGTAGCGTGTAAGTCTAGGGACCTATGACCTAAGCAGTTAGGTCCCTTAGAAATCAATCATATTTGAACATTTGACGCCCCAACAACAGGGAACTAACATGCATCGAGTTTAAAAAATACTGCATTGATAGTGGCTAGGCACTAACCAAAATCTGGATTTTCGTAATAAAACCTGCATATAAAAAGGACGACTGATTACTGTGCTCTATCATTTATAACTTACATAACAGTCGCTGAGTACATCCCTTTTCCTAATGGAAGGTAACCTGATGATTTGAACATAAGTTGTAGAGATATGGTTATAAGTAGAGGTCGAAGAGTTTGCTAACCGCTGGGTCTCAAATGTTAGCCTGAAAAGGCTCTTGTAACTTAATTCGTCTACATTATATACTTCTGTAAACAAGGAATGGCAGGAAAAAGTAAAAGTATTCAATTGTGGTGGCACAGTACGCCAATGTTCATCACCACTACCATAGGAAATAACTCGATAATGTTTCTGTCCTTTGTGGCAAGAGCGGTTACGAGCAATTCATTGTAACAGTGTGGCTAAGTGAGTTACGCCAACAAAATGAGATGATTGCACTTGAAATAACTGATTTCATCATAGGGCTGGTGTGTGTTAGTGTACGTCTCGCAGTCACTTGCAGCTGGTCCCAAACGAGCTGCTCTTAATCGCGACTCTGTGAAAATCATGCTGCTAACAAGCGCCATGTGAAAAGGAAACAGTGCTCCCATCGGATACGAAGAACGTTTTCAAGGCTAATGTAAACTGCGATGTTTAAAAATGTAAATGTCAAACGGTTCTACTAATTTCATAGAATTGCATTAGATGTACTCGCATTGGTTTCTACGAATGTTAATTAACTTAAAGTGTAAACAACAGTTTTAAAACACAGAAATTTCAAACACTTCAGGTTCTCTCATAGAAACAGATTAACTTTACTATCACTACAGATTATGAGGCTTCAATATGTCACTTAAATTTTATTTTATCATTCACGAATCAGTGTATGTGTCAAATCACATTGTGCAAGGAGTCACTCCGACAACTATTGTCGAACTGAAGGATGGAAGGAAAATTAGTGCATAACGTCACGTCGATATCGAGGTCATTGAAGACAGTATAAAAGCTCGGATTGTTTAAAGGATGTGGAAAGAAATCGTCCGTGGTCTTCCAAAGGAACCATTCCGGTGTTTTCGTTAAACGATTTAGGGAAATAACGCAAAACCATGATCAGGATGGTCGGATGTGGATCTGAATCATCGTCCCGCATGCGAGTTGTGTGTTAACAAGTACGACATATAACTTGGTTCTGTTAGTTACACAGTCCATTAGAAAGGAAATGTTACTCAAACAACAATGTTCTTCAGCTTGTCTTTGGCATCTGTGAAACGCATAAACTAAATCCGATCTAAACACACTTTTAATTTGAAGCGGTAGCACCAGCGTAATAGTTTAGTATCATTGGAGTGTCAGATATCATGCTGAATCGCGATAAGTGTAAACAGTGTGCTGAATGCAGGCGCGATCCCTGATATCACATTTGAGGTGGAGGTAGTGCTGCGATCGTGATTTGAGGACAGACTCAAATTTATGTATGTCCTGAGTTTGTCCTAAACGTGTAGATATAGTCCATCCGGAAGAAAAAATGCAGTTTTGTGAAGATTTAACCACAACTGGCGATGCTGTTCTTGGTACAAGCTTTTAGTTGGAGCCACATTTTATGGAATTAGTTTTTAATACTCATAAATTTATGTCTGATGAGTGCAGTTTTCTTCAAAAAGTTCGTGTATTTAGTAAATAAATACAAAGTATTCCAATGGTCCGGTAAAGGATTCTCTGGTGTACTAATCGATGTCCAACATCGTGCTAAACGCATTAAATTCGAGAATAAAATCTTAAGTCTACGCCCGTCATTAATTTTCTCTGCTGTTACTTCATAGAATATTTAAAATTCATTAATTGAGATTAAATATGTTGGATCTTGCCTAGTAGTCGAATGTGGGGTGCCTAGGAAACCTGCTTCCTCGGATCGCTAGACAACAACCCAAGCAAATCCTATTAATGAATTTTATTACAAAAAATAAATGACAATGGAACGTAAAAAAATGAGGAAAATCCTAGGAACAAGAACTAAAGATGGTGTGCGTTATCCAAAACCCAATGCAGAAATATATAAAAATATCTCCAAAATAAGAGACACAATGGACATGAGAAGAATCCAATTCATGGGGCATTTAGGAAGAATGGACTCAAACAGGTTAACGCACAAAATCCTTACATTTTTAAAGAACAGAACTACAAGACTGAACTGGTACAAACAGACGGAAAAAGGCCTCAGAGAATTAGGGTCTCCAAATCAACATGGTAGAAAAGAAATCAGAAATATCACAAACACACGGTGTTTTGAGGAAGAAGAGAGAAAAACTAACCGACATAAGTGGTCTGAGCTACGAAAGCTAGCCCATTCGTTGTTTAAGAAGGAATACTGGGTGAGAAGGAAGGCCAACAAATGTTGATTACGCGTGGTCCTAAGTGATCCATCCGCAAAAAGAAGAGGAAATGACAATGCTTTGAGAAATACGGATGTGTCGCAAGCACAGGGCGACAGACAAGTAAGAAATCTCTTCGGTATATACAGTTTCAAATTTGATCTACACAGAATGTACGAGCAGAGTAATGAGCTTTGACTCTTCTATTCAGGTCGCTGGTCTTGAAGATTCGGGTAGAACTGAGCCGCTACCAGGTGGCGTGGCTCTTATGTCCGCTTCGCATAGAGGCCAGTGCTGTCGCGTTGTCGTCCTGGAGAGGGGTCAGTCAGCGTGCATTTGGCTGACGTCTTCTTCGCAACCCTCTCTGTCTTCTAGTTTGCATCTGGGTTGCCGGCGCTTTGTAACAACAACTACTGAAACTACTGAACATATAATAAATTTTTTCTTTGGAATTTCGATGAATTAATGTACGTAATGATTTAATTTCATTTCTTTTTCTTTTCGTGTCATTATGTTAAAGAAAATGTAAGAAATTTTAGATGTGAATATTAATATTTATGTCAGATTTCAAGCAATGCTATAACAAAATTGAGGTGTAATCCCTGTTGATTCTGTTGTAACATGTCTGAAATTGTAATTGTGCGGCTGGTCCATGCGTAGGCAATGTATTAAGATATGTGGAATGTAAAACCTTTGGTGAATACCCTGTCTGTAGGGGAGAGGTAAAAGGTGGATGGCAGGCGAGCGCGGGAAATTGCACACGGGCGCGGCACGGTATAACGGGCTCGGCAGTACAGTCGGAGTTGGGCATCGGTCTGAGGAACACGTTCCGGATCGAGGAGGCTATCCTGAAAAAAGTGGTTTCATTGAGCCTCGGATGTGCCGGTTCCGACGACTATACCGCATGGCTATATTCTAATGGCACTGGATTGAGAAAGATGGCGACGCTAAGAAGAAGCAAAGTGCCGCTACAGCTAAAGCCATAGCTGTGATTGGATGTGTGCTGTGCGTCTCGCCATCTCGCCGCCCGCTAACCGCCGCATCGACTCGCACAGATTGAATCTTTAGAATTGTATTCGTGTGGACCAGTGTTAATTTTGTTCCTGACAGTTCAATAATTACTTAACTTTTACCAGAATTGTTCTATCAATGAATTATCCTAATCACTAACCTAGACAGGGTCCTTTCCACATGTTGCGCAATCCGAGTGTCCTGAAATGAAGATTTAAAGTTTATGTTAATAAGAATTAACTGCAGACCTATTTATGCTAGAATGAATCTTAATTAGCTTTATTGTTAATGAAAATATGAGTAAAGAGCAAAGGTCTGACAGAGTCCTAAGATAAATTTGGAATTGACTTAGTAAGGAAGTTTAATTAATTTGAGACGAAAATAATGGTAGTTAAATAAGGAAGTAATTGGACAATAAGAGTAATAATTCAAATTTTTTTAAATCTTGAGTAATTAATGTTTCCAACAGTCAATGGTTTCAACATTGTGATCATAACAGTTTCAGGGTCCGCCCTCCTCCCCCCCTCATTCTTTTCTTTTCTATTCATTTAAATTCTGAAGTGATTGCACTGATTTGACCAGCAAAGTTAAAGTCAAGATAAAACCTAAATTCATCAGTGTTTCACCACAATTAAAATTGACATTGTATGTGTGTGTGTCAAAATTGCTATTTCTAGGGTGACCTATGTCCGATTTCAGTCGGATCAATGGACAAAACGCAGTTCGTAGTAATCATTGTAGTGTAATGTTGTGTATTTATAGCTTGTTCAAACTAGTACAAAAAGGGAATATCTTAATTCAGTAGATTTTTCGGGCACTAAAATCCACCATATAATACAGTATTACTACGTGTGGTTATGCTTGTACGTACATCTACTTGCACAAGGGAAAAACTCACTCAATGCCTAATTAGGCTGGCGACCGTATTATTAACCATTAGTAGCATCTGCGGTGTATGTTTCTTACCTGTCCTAATGTGTAATTGCACTTATACTTGCTTGACGTATCATTGTTGTTACTGACTGGGTATAAGTCCGGTTTTGCTTCCATTTAGGTACACGCGGTCAACATATGTACTAAAATCGTTTCCTATAAGGTGAAGCCCGTCAACTTATCATAGTACAGGCTTTAAAGAGTTAACGTACGCCCGAGGGTGGACGTTACAGCTTGACTTTACGCCGTAACAAATTATTTCTTGTTGCTGAAAAAAAGGAGAACCGCTGTACCTACTGTCGTAACCTACAACTATTTGGCCAGGTCGCAAGATTTAAGCAACACGTCGTTTTACTGAATAACAAACATATGCAAAAATAATGATTCTAATGCTTCAGATTGGCGAGAAATTTGGGTCTCACATAAATAGCCCAGACAACTGGTGGCAAAGCAGCTTCCTATATACGGTCTCCAAAACATGCTACAGCTTCACTTTCGGTAAAAACAGTCGTTAACACAAGTACAAAAAGCTTGATTACCAGAAAGAACTGCTACCGAAGGAAATATCTAATAGTAGACGTAAGCCAATATGTATTACCATCAGCGTAAAATGGAAAAGCTTACTTCGTAGCTATGAAGGAATTCTGGTAATCTACAAAATTCGTCCCCCTCTATTGGAAAACTCTAGAAGCAATCCAATTTGTGGCTAGTTGTATTTTTTCCATCCTCGTATTGGGACTCGCGCCGTGTTGCACCCAGCGAGCTCGTTATATTCAACGAAACTTTCTTATCCGTAATGAGTCGGCGTTTTCTCGTTAAAAACGTTAAGTGCAGTTTGAATGTAGTTTTCACTGGGTTCTAAATTAGCAACAAGTTAAGCACGAAAGTGAGGGTCATACTAAAATAGTGTGTTTAAAATCATTATTATGCAGTGTATTGTCGTAAAATATTCATAATCTGGAAATAAATCAAAATTGTAAGCAATTGCTGAAATATGGTGTGTAAATACTCGGATTATCAGTCTGAAATTACGTTGAGATTTTGTCTTCGTTTTATCTTGCAATGTAATATAAATCTGCGTTCTAAATAAGTGTTTGAAATACTAGTCTTGATGGCTAAATTCCTTCCGCAACTACGGTTCACTTTTCAGCTGAAAAATCGTCGGCGAACGACAGGCTGCATCAGTCTCTGGCCTGAGGTCTCTGAATTCCTTCAGCAGACGCTTATCCCGCTACAGCGGAATCATCGAATTCCAAATAGTAGCGACGTGGCTAACTGCAGATCCAAGTGCGTTATGGATAATTCAAGCTATGTCCAGCACGGCAATAGCGGCACACGGAATGCGCATTCAGCTGAAAGACACCGGTAGCACTGTATTAGTGTGTAGAACGTTATATTGGATTTCGACAATATGTGGGCTCCCTGAGCTGTATGAGATAACCTGAGTTAATAATATAAATAATGCCAAACAGACTTAATACGGTAATGTAATAAATCTTTTGTGCGGTTATTCAGGATTTTAGCACCACTCGCTTTGGGTAGTCGCGTAGGGCAAATGTACTTTACATACGCTGTAACTTTTATTTACACCTTTAATAAATGTACAATATTACACGTACAGTCAGATCGCTTGCTTCAGTTTTGATACAATAATTAAGGAAGTTACATCCCAACTAGAACCACGCGTAACGTCAGAATCGAAAGAAACAAATTTTAAAAACTTTACAAAGTAAACAGTTTTTGAGTCAGTCACCTGTTTATTTCGCCACTACTCATTACAATGGTTCCCACCATGACTTTCAGGTGAAGAGCAGTTCATATACACAACTGCTATTGGTAAAGAGTACAGATGTCATTTCATAGTAGCATTGTAGGTTATAATTCGTCTTTTGCTAATGATAAAAACTCTTTATTTAGAAAAGGCATTTTTATTATTGGCGGAAGACAAGACTGTCCTTTGTCTGCTACTGTCAAATGACCTCTGTACTCTTCACCAAAACCAGAAGTGTAAATAAACTGTTCTCCACCTGATGATGACGCTGTGCAACATCGAAACGAGTCGTGGCCAATTAAAAAGTGAGTCACGAAGAAACGGTTTTATTTATGTTTGCCAATAGTTGCACTCCTTATAATGCCGTCCCTTACGGATGAAACATACATAGAAAAATATTGTAAATATTGGTATTTAGGGACTTTACTCACGACAGGCAATGGATACACCATGGAAGTCAGAAAAAAATGTGACACCAAACTGTACGTATAAATAAAGAATACAGCTACTGCAGAACAAACATTTTAGTAAAGGAAC
Source organism: Schistocerca americana (assembly GCF_021461395.2). Lineage (NCBI taxonomy): Eukaryota > Metazoa > Arthropoda > Insecta > Orthoptera > Acrididae > Schistocerca > Schistocerca americana. The sequence goes on from NC_060123.1 coordinate 106,026,095, forward strand.
GTGGTGCATTCATATAAAGTAGCTTCCTATATGACTGTGGAAGCCTGACACTTTTGATGAAAGAGAGAGATAGCACAGAAATAATGAATGTGCATTTTTCGTGAAGGATAGTGAGAACCAGTTAGGCAGGAAACGAACGTCGCGAAAAGAGTTTAAAAGAAATTAACGAAGAAAGAGAACTTTGTTGTAACTGTGCGAAAAGTAAGACAGATAATTGTATCAGTTTTGAAAAACTGACATCGAAGAAATGAACGTGGTAAAGAAATGTTCGGTATCTTGCCAGGTAAAATAAATTCATAATAAATAAATACATGACGGCAAATAGTATAAATAGGTCAGCAACGATCTAAGCTTATAAAATAAATAGTACAACGTTTCCTGAAGGGGCTTATTCATTGCTCTATCAGCACTTGATACCAAAATGCATGGTTTTTAGAACGTTTTGTCGGTCAGAACTTGTTGAAGAAACGGAAAATAGAGATCAAGAGGACAAAGTTAAACTGAGAATATGTGACTGAAGTGTAAGCATTTGAATCGCAGTCGATATTCCTTTTCTTTAGCGGTGAAATCGTGGGAAAAAATATTCTAATCATGTCATTAAATGGGAAAGCTACTCACGTACTTTCTCGTATTGGAGATTATATCAACACTCTTATGCGATTTATTCTTAAGACGAGATTTTTCAAGCATTTTATTCATATCTCCTTGCAGTTAAGCAATTAAAATCCTCCACGCCATACGTAAGAATGTAAATACAACAAGCAGGAAAGCGTCTTCATTTTCCTTTGAATTTTCTGTTGTGCGTTAGGTATTTCTAAATTAATTGCACATTCTTCATGGCATACTACTAGTTTCGAGAACCTGTTTCATCCTTCGTGCATAGACTACTGCTGGCTTTCCCGTATCATTACTGTCGTAATTTTTATCGAGGTTATGGAGGATAGATTTCGATAAACCTTAGTGAAACGCTCTGATTTCTAGAAACACAGATTTTATTTAGCACAAGTTACAGCTTCTGTAATTTCAGTATATTATACTTTTGTACAATGGCCTAAAAGTGGTCCAATGTTGATGAAGTCCGTAAACAATCCAAGTTTCATCAACGACATGCTCTATATATCACGGAGTAGTGAAACACCTCTGCAAGTTTTCTTATTGGTGGAGGGTATTGTGTGGAATACATATCAGAAATAAGATTAAAGATGATAATATGTAATCGTCGAACGCTGCACATGTCCCACTGAATTTGCGATACAGCGAGACGTCGTGAGAATTATATTGTCTATAAATAAACTTTGAGATGCGACTACACTCTTTAGAACTAATCTCATCGCATGGTAGTAGACCGAATATTTCGAATGGCAATCGGGCTTATTAATACCGAGAGTTAGATGGTGATTTTTTGGGAGGTAACTATAGACAAGAAACATAACTACCGTGAAGGACTCGTGCAATCCAGTTATAAATACTAAAAGAGACGCTTTGATAGAAAAGTAGCACGATAGAGACAAATGATTATCTGTGACGGGAGCATGACGCATGATAGCATCGTAGTTGGATCACATCACGTGGACGGATCTTATAACTTGAAAGTAGTGACAGGAAGAAAAGAGACGCATTTACTAACTTAAGATCAGGTTGTATTAGATACATTTTTTTTATTCCACTAAGTATGCATATCGTAATAGGCAAGTACCACCAACGTCTGTTTGGTTATCATTAGTATAAAGCACTTTATTAATTGAAAAATACCAAGGCGCACTGCAGAAAAGCGTTAATTTCGTGTGGTTAATTTATCCTACTCTATGAGCAAAGTGGAAGGATAAATTCGGTAGTGAGAGAAAGAGCTTTCAGGAAGTCTGTTGAATACTCATAAATATCCGGTAAGTTTCACATGCAGGATATATTTATACACGACCATAAGGCGTCCGCAAGGGGAGGGCACTTACTTCTGACAGGATGTTCACGGGAAGTAAAACTTTTTCATCGGCACAGTGGTAGTTTCGGCGTTGTACTGCGTTGAGGGTGGATATGACGATTTAGTAATCTTTAACCAAATACAAGTCCCAAACTACAGTCCGTCTCTTCCCCGTACTGTCCTTATCTTGAGCCAGAAAGGACCTTTTAAACAACATAAAATGAACACTGCTGCAGAATACCTGACCAACATTCGATCCTAATCCCAACATTGTCCCAACATTGCAGCTTCCTCCTCCTGTCGCACATCAGTAATTAGCCATTTATGTGCTCTCAACGAAGATGTATCACTGGTTGTTGAGACCGCATCCGGAGTTTAAATTTCAGAGCGATTTTAGTGGTATGTTAAGAAAATGGCCTTGCCACACCGTAGGTGCCTTCTTATGTATCTCATATATGGACACAAATGTGCAGATCAGAAAATAAAAAATTCCATTTTCTGCACACAAAATGGCAAAAAATCTAAAATTACAACGTTGGAAAAATTTCCTCTTCAACAAATGGGATTTTCACATACTCCATGGGCTCTTGCAGAGCACAACATGCGGTTACAGGTTTACGAATCCAGCAGGTCGGGTAGCATGGGTGCAAAATAATTTGTCAAAGTGGGCTGGACGGGTGTCATTATGGACCAGTTTCATGCTGTTAAAAGTCGATTGTACTGGGCAACTTGTAATTATTTAGAGCGGTTCGCCACATGCATATTTTTGAATGATGGCCATAGCTAAAATTCACCAAAATAGCAAAAATTACAAATAAACTTCATTTTATGGTCACTGTTTAAAAGTGGAAACACGTGTAGACGTACTTCAGGATAACCAACTCTAAAAGTAAAATGGGACTAGTCATACAGATACCATAGTTGTGATATACGATGTCTAGCAAAATCTAATTAGACTGTACATTGCATAGCGCAGCTACGAACACATTTTGTTAACGTTTTATTATACTAGACAATTTTCTGAAAAAGAAGTTATAGCATGAAAGTACTGGAATGAAATCTATTAACATGATCAGATGCGAAGAAGCGTAAGCAAATAGTATTATAGGCAGCATAAATTAAATAAGTGTTCTTTAGGTTTATTCCCTGTTCCTTCCGCGGTTAAAGGCGCTGCAGTCTGGAACCGCAAGACCGCTACGGTCGCAGGTTCGAATCCTGCCTCGGGCGTGGCTGTTTGTGATGTCCTTAGGTTAGTTAGGTTTAACTAGTTCTAAGTTCTAGGGGATTAATGACCTCAGCAGTTGAGTCCCATAGTGCTCAGAGCCATTTGAACCTGTTCCTTCCTTTTAACAAAAACTTATCAGAGAGTTTCGTTGGTTGTTTTTCTCAATAACCAGTAGGAACTACAGCGAAGACTAAACAGGCACTGTTACAGGAGAAACTCCTCCTGTTGCTCGCTTCCGTTTTGTGAGAAGCATCAGAGAGCGTGTAGGCAAGGTGCTGCGTCGTGGAGCAGTACAACCCATGTTCCAGAAGGGCCGTAAAATCAGATCTGCTGCGGCCGACTAAGCCTCCTGAATGCTCCCCACACTTGGAGACGTCTACAGAACTTCCACGTGAATGTGGCGAACTGTGCGATTGGTAAACCGTGAGACCACTCCTGTGTCGAAGCATTAATATTACGTAGGGCTGGGATAGAACAGCAAGTTCAAAAATGGCTAAATGGCTCTAAGCACTAAACATCTGAGGTCATCAGTCCCCTAGACTTAGACGTACTTAAACCCAACAACCTAAGGACATCACACACATCCATGCCCGAGGCAGGATTCGAACCTGCGTCCGTAGCAGCCGCGTGGTTCCGGACTGAAGCGCCTAGTCCCGCTCGGCCACCGCGGCCGGCCAACAGCAAGTCCCTGTAGCCGAACACCATCAGCCACTTCGCCGTTCCATCATTTTCCAGAACGGCCGTCGCTGCAGCAACGAAATACAAGAAGTCGTTGAAATATACAAACTTCCGAACATCATGGAGAGCGAGGATGGCCGCAAGTTGCCTAAGACGACCTGACTGCCGGTGAATCCAGCCAGGAAGAGCGAGAGTGTTAGCCAGCCAGCAGCACCACTTGACACCGGTTTAATAGTACCAACAGCAGACACAAGACAACTGTCGTGCGGCCTTACGCTTCGCTGCAGAGAACCATTACCCCTGGGTACCAGCTGTCGATGTTATGATGCCTACCAACCGCCAACGAGAGTTGCCAACCAATTGGTCACAGTCTAGAGACAGTCAGGCTTTCGCAACCGTGCAGTCGGACGTGCTGTTGTTGGCACCTGCATAGTGCGCGCGCTCACTGTTGTTTACTTTTCAGTGGCCGTCACTTACAGGTCTCTTACGTGTGGTAGAACCATGGCCAACCGTTTTAGAAAAGAAACACTACGATTCAGCTTCTGCAACGACCACACACGACCAAAGGCCTTGGAACTGGAACGCATACTACGCGACGTTGCTAAGATCCCAGCTTCCAACATCTTTGGCATCCATTTGTCCATATTAAGCAGTATGGTGTCTGTCAGAGACATTAATGCGATGTGCGAAATAATACTTCGTGACGGAAATGTCGAAGCGGTCAACGTCGACCACGTAGAGTTTTGGAACTCCCATTCGAGCTCCCGGCGGAAGACATCGCGGCTTTCCGCCCCTATGGCACTGTACATGGCTACACTGCCGAACACTGGGCGCAGCTGCAAACGTACCCCGTTCCTAACTGTGTACAACAGATCACCATCGATCTCCAGCGCCACGTGCCATCTTACCTGGAAATCAGCGGGTGCTGCGCGGTCCTCATATACGACGGCCAACCCAAGAGCTGTTCCGCGTGCGGAAGAGAATGGCACCTCAGGTCTGATACCAAAACTGCCAGCCGCTACCGTGGCGCCTCCGACTCCAACGACAGTTTTACCGATCTCTTCTCCTCCCACCGGTGGCCCATCCTGCTGCTAGATATACAGCCGGGGTCGACACGTCACGCACACAACCTGACGCTTTTCCTGCGCCTCTAACAACAACGAAGACCTCCAATCACCCGACCCATGATATGGACGCTCCTTCACTTATCGTTCCCTCGACGGCCTTTCTCCCAGATAGTCGCGACTCCCTCCCGTCTTCTGACACACAGGGACGAACACGCAAACAACGTTCACCTAAAAGATGCAAGACGAGCCGTCGTACAGACTCTGAACAAGACAGATCACATTTCCTTAAGGCTCCAAAGGCCGTCTGGAACGACAACACCTAAGAGAACCTGCATGACGACGCGAAAGACGACAACATGACGCCAGCTACAGCTATGCCGGTGCCACTCTGCTGGTTCGTCCAGGTGCACCTGAACCAATGGACTCCACCGTTGCGACTGCCCCCGAGACGTCCTCCGCTCCTACGAACGAAGTAGAACGTAAGAGGATCACAATGACAGCGCCTTCAGTGGCGTGAAATGTCGACGTCGACGAAGACTCGACGGAGTTACTCCAGACGGAAGCCTAGTTACGCCGCCGATAACGTCATCAGGTGGCACACCGCTGATGGAGTCCCCCTCCACAATGGGGCACGACTCCAAAAATACCGAGTAGTGACGATCAACACTAACAGCGTTAGATCCCTCGTGAGAATTCAACTGCTGCGAGGGATGATACGGGCATCAGACTTCGACATAGCACTACTACGGGAAGTACACTTGGCCACACTTCCAGACGTCGTGGGATATAGCACTTATCGTTCTCATGGTGACCACCTGGGACGTGGCGTAGTCATCTGCGCCCGAGATGGCATTCCGGTGGCTTCCATCCGCCATACTCATGGCCGTCACCGTCATGAGGACGCGTGTTGTCAACATTTACGCTCCGTCAGGCTCCACTCGCAGACGCGACACGGTACGCTTCTATTCAGAAGAAATCCCCTCTTTGTTTCTTGGACAGGGCATACTTACAAGAAATGCCCTCTTGGTTTCTTGGACACTGTGATCATTACTACCTTGGGGTTATTTTAATTTTGTTCTACAACCTAAGGATGAAATGCCCCACTACAACACCTCTCAAGAACTGCGCCTTGTCGTCCGTGATTTGTAGCTCCGCGACACTTGGCAAGTTCGGCACAGCGACGCACGTCTCGTACTTACCAGACGAGTCACTTTGCGAGCCGCCTTTATAGGATTTACGTCACTTGGGAACTAACACCTGCAGTCCAAGGTGCCGAACTTTCGCCCATGGCCTTTTCGGACCACTGTGTCTACATCTGCTACATTCTCCTCCCGGAACAAGAGGTCTGGCGCAGTCGTGCGCCGTGGTACACCTCCCATCTTCATGATCCCGAAATTTTTCAACGTGTTACCGAGACATGGGCCACCTGTGGACGTCGCTTACGTAAGTACTGCACAACCTTGACTTTGTGGCTCGAATGTGCTAAATCCGCCATTCTACATACCTTGAGTCAGTATGGCAAGGAAGTAGCTGCGTGGCGCCGGCACACTACCGTTTATTTCTACGACGTTCTCCGCGGCCTGGACGCCCAGCCGCCCACCACTGCAGGGAATACAGCAGGATTAAGGAAGAAATTGTAACATTGACACCCCGTAGACTGCAGGGAGCGATGGTTCGGACCCGACGTCAAGATTCGGCGGAAGAGGAACATCCCACCATGCATCATATCACCTCCGATTGGAAACACCCACGACAACGACTCGTCACCGAGATCCACACCTGTCGCGCCGAGCAAGTCACTTGTCAGTTTGAAATCGTCATTACCTCTCTAGAACGCTACCACACAATGTACCAGAAGGAGACTATCACCAACTGCACTGAGCTTGTGTTCCCTCACGTAACTCGCACCCTCGCCAGCGACGAAGCGGATGAGCTGATGGAGCCAGTTACGCGCGATGAAGTCCACGATGCCATCAACAAAGGTGCTGTGAATAAGAAGTCACCTAGTGTCGACGGGTTGCTGATAGAATTTTATCGCGATTTCCTCGCTCTAATGGCGTCCCGGTGGATGGCGATGTTTCATGAACTGATGGTGATGGGGAACGCCGTACCACCGTCCTTTGTCACGGGAATTATTATAACCATCCACAGACACCGGGAGTGAACACCACATTACCGTCCCCTAACTCTGCTTAACACGTACTATTAAATTTTTATACTACTCCTAGCAACGCGATGCCGTTAGATCCTACCTAGCATCGTATACCCAAAACAGACAACTCCCGGTGGCTCAGTAAATATACAATCTGCCGCTGGAGAAGGTCGTGGTTGCCACTGATTTCGACAGCGCATTCTACGAGGTGCGGCATCGTTTTCTGTTCTCAGTAATGAGCCGAATTGGTTTTCCACTCGCCTTTATCGACGTCATCCGGTGCCTGTACGGCACCGCCGAGTCGCTGTTTTAGTTTAATGTCCGTGTGGCTGGACCAGTGACGATCCGGCGTTCCATAACGCACTGTTGCCCACATTCGACCCTACTCTATGGCATAAACCTGGAGCCACTCATCGGGAGTCTGATGAGCCACCTTTCTGGTCTCACTTGGTCCGCTCGCTGAGTAAAACTCAAATGGTTCTTGATTTAATGTTAACGTATGGAACTGCAGCGGGCAGTAACATGAATGTGGCTAAATCCTCGGTGACGTCCACTGGATGCAGCATCTCACACGACAGATTAGCACATCTCCTGTGTGTACAGAAGCTACAATACCTTGGTATCTTTTTCACCTCCACCGTGCGCCAATCCGCTGCCATCAATATTCGACGTGTACTGCAAATTATTCGCTCGGTAGTGCTACAAAATCTCCTCCGCCGACTCGATTCTTTACGTTTCCAATGTGGCGTCCGAAATGGTCCACACCGCACAGGTACTCCTGCTGCCCTCGACTACGGGACGCAGCCTCCAGGCTGCTTTCGAATACTTTCTTATGGCCGGTACGCTCTTTAAGGTGAGTAACGAAACGCTCACACTTCCCCCGCGAGCGGGATGCCTTGGTCTTGTCAATGTGAGACTCCGAGCGGCGACCCTATACATGTATACCAAGCACAAGCAGTGGAACGGGGGTCCCTCTCTTACGCGCAGTTTGCTGGAAATTTTTATGTCCGTGAACATAACACCACCAATACCAGTCGGACACATCAAGCACTATCGGACGCCCTTTTCTGATTTTATCGTCGACTTCAGTTATGCTCACACACACTTACAGAACACTCGTTCTCCTCGACCTAAAGATTTTTACACCCCACTGCTTCGTTGCATATGCAAAAACAACATCGAACTCAGACATCCATCGACGCGTTGGCATACGGTTTGGCGTCATATCCACCAGCATTTTCTTCCCTCCAACGTCCGGGCTACATGGTAGCACGTCGCATGTGGAAAATTCGCCACAAATCACCATCGTCACACCATCAGACTAACGGACTTTCCACTCTGTACAATTTCCCACCTTACGGTTGACGATGTCCACCTACTAACTTGTGCTTCCACCAGTGACGTCTGGATACCTGGTCAACAGTTCGTTGCCTGTCATCGCGACATTCCGCCGGATTCGATTGACCCATGGACTTTCTTCCATGCTGAGGATGCTTATTTCCCCGCCACCAAAAATCATGCGATTGTAACGGTCAAGGGGTGGACGATGATCGACATGTATAACGATGGCGACAAATCACGCCTTGACTTCTAGTAGTACTTACAAACCGCCCACCGTGAAATCGAGCCCCGACGTCGCTACCGCGCCCTCTTCGCCAATTGTCTACATGCGACTCTTACGTCAGCCTCGCACAGTTGGATGGTGCCACACCCGGACGACTCCCCTCCCCCCCCCCCCCCCCCCACCCCCCGTCCTTGTTAACATCTGAGACTCTCCGCGCTACTTTGGCTTCTACCCTCCGCTCGGGCGCTTCTTCCCGGTAATGGTGCCGGGGACACAGTGTCTAGGCCTCGCATGTTGACTGCTCACCGCTCTGCCTCGACGTCCCATCTGCCGGGCAGCAGCCTGTAAGTCTTATCTTACCTGCGCACCTTCTTCCCTTTTTGCCTATTGCCTCACACCTCTTAGCTTACTTAGGTATTATTGTTGGTATTCTCTTTCGACGCCGTGTTAATAAAGACTTTTGCTCGCCTTGTACGAGTGTAATGTTCATGCTGTTCCGCCGGAAGGATGGAATTTCTGTTGTATTTATGTTTTATAAATACAAATATTTCTTTTACTTACCCTGTTCCCGGTAAAAAAAAAGGGATAGCTTCTTTTGTTCGTAATCAATCCAGGGTTCGAACCACATTTTGAATAAAGATCATTACTATTGTCGGCCGAATATCTCTGACATGAGAAATCATCCTCATTGTGTCAACGGCTCTGTCAAAGGCACAAGGAGCAGACAAAGCTTCAGGCCACTTTCTTGCCGCTGTGGAATGAAGAATAAGAATGCAGGAGGACGTAGAAACCACTGCATTAAAGACACACAATGTGTATCCAGAGGATATATAGTTTGTAATTGAAAAAGTCTCGTGCGAGCTCTCCATTGCTAAAAGATTAAGGAACGGTCTGCCATTCTGGTGTCTGGGAGGGGACAGATAAGGCGGAGGTGACTATGACAAACAGATTAAATAAGCAACAAAAGTCTGGGTGTGGACTGTCAGAAGTCTTTGAACATAGTAGGGAGGCTAGAAAATCGGAAAAGGAAATTCAGTGTAGATATCATGGGCGTCAGTGAAGTGAAACCGAAAGAAGACATGAATTTCAGGTCAGAAGGTAATGAGAAGTACGAGAAATACAACTGCAAGAGAGTGAACATCGGGATTGATCAGGAATCTTACTATTTGCCTGCTGGCTGCAGCAAAGGGAGCACCAAAAACAAACTAGCGCTGGCAGAAAGGGCGTTAAGTCTACTGGTAGCAAAGATAGGTCTTACTCAGAGAAAGAAATTCCTGAGAATGTACGTTTGGCGCACAGCGTTGTAATGAAACATGGTCAGTTGGAAAACCGAAACACAAGGGAATCGAAGCATTTCAGACGTTTTGCTACCGATGAACGTTGGTAGGCGGACTGATAAGACTAGGAATGAGAAGGTTCTGCTCAAAATATGAGAGGAAAGGAATAAAAGGAGAACACTTGTAACCTCCTCCTCACTTACCGACCTTAATGGCAGTGAAAAATTAAACCACATGTACCTAATGGAAATTTTGGAAAAGCAATCGTCACCGAAGTTAATCTGTCGGTAAAGAGGGAGGAAAGGTTTACATCTAAATGAAAGGAAAAATGCAAATGAAACTGGTGGAAATTTATTTGGAAAGGGGTAAAGTTAATAAAGAAAGTAAATGTGCGGCCGTTACGTCAACAATTAACTAGCGGTAATTAGATATTTGAGATTTGGGGAAAATTACGGTCGCCAGTCCTATGGACAATTACTATAGTAACTCAAAAAGAAAGGTTATTACACATATAATTAGCACTAGAAGCGTGGCAACTGAAGGTTGACACGTGTAGTGTGAAAACTGAAAGTTTGTCAGAAGTAATAAATTTCGCTACACGCTGACTTAATTTAGTAAAAGAATTAATAAAACCGGAAAATTGAAAGTTAATTTAGTGACTGAAATTAATAGTGAGCTTTGTTTCTGAAGCACATCGAAATTCAGTAAAATATGGTTAGTCTTGGGCTACCTCAACAATCATTTCAAAAGCTACTTCAATCTACGCAATTTAGAAATAAGAGATATAACTTTGAATTTGTATTAAATGATTATGAACAATTAACAATAGTAAAATTTGGTACGTACCAAGCTAAACTACAGTCACAGGTAAGCTAAAATACGATAACAATACTCGCACTCTTAATTTGTGCTTGTGTAATCTAAATATTGTAGCCAGCTATGAATACCTTAACTGAACTCTGAAATTAAACCAGTGAAATCCAATGATATTACTTTAATGCTGGGGTTTGAATTTCAACGACACTCGGATTCATTCAGGAAAAGAAAGGGACCCTGCTTAGTAATGCAATTGGGCCAATGAGCAACAAAGGTTAATGCTACGTTGCTGCAATCTAGTGAAAAAAAGGAACACTTTGAAAAGCTGAGGTCTGCCATACAGTTCTGAAACTATACGTGCTACCAGTCTCCCTTGTTGGCTGATTGAAGGTTTGAAGTCGTCGATCGAGGAGGTGGCGACGGTCACCCATTGTCGGTCGCCGCTGTTGCAGAAGCTGGATGTTGGCGCGCCTTTTTCTCGACACGGTCTCCAGCCCAAACGGGCTCTTGTTGTGTGCCAGCTAACGCCTTACGTCCGCGACACCATGTCACAAACTAACATAGCAAGTCGAGCGCAATTACATGCTGCCAAACCCCGAAAGCGCGGCAACTCGCGGGAGCGTCACACAACACACCTGCTCCACTGCACTACTCCAGCCAGACTCCCTCTGCTCTGCCCGCGATCCACGCGGCAGAGTTAACACTACCAAATACCGTAAACACTTTGGTTCTCCACACGACCTATCAATGTATATATATATATTAAAACAATTACAATATATAAAGACACAGAAATGTCATATCTTCAGGTAACAAAATAAGGAAAAAAAATTATATCACAATAGATGGAAATAGGAGGATATGCATTTCCGGCTTTACACGTGCCCCACATTGTCTGAGGATGTTGGTGTAGCCTAAACAGACTCAGAAAATGTCCCAAAATGGAAAAAAAACAGCGGAAATGCATATGCTCAAAACATCAAGACAATTTAGCATTAGGCTAATTAACCATAAACCAATTTTTAGACCATAATAATTGAGAGGAGACACTACTAACCTTATTCCACTCTGTCATCTCACACAAAAGAAAACAGGTTGACAACATATTGAAATTCACAGAAAACATAGAAAATGGTATAGCTATTCTAAAATCAGCAAAATTCCTTACTGTACAGGAAATAGAATACTATTTACAAAATTAATCAGAGTACATGGTCATAAACAACTGGTATATCAAAATACGCAAATTAGTAATTAATGACTTAGAATACACATTTTTACAAATCCTTTTCATAATTAATATTCTCGTCATGAGAGTCCACTTGACGCTAAAGAAGAAAATAATATACAGCAGATCGACAAAAACATAAATATTGACAACACAATTCTTTCACATCAGATGTCCGGGAAGAAGAACAACTCCGCCTTCCGTACCTGCAAGTACAAAGAATGCCGAGAGCGGCACAAGAACCGACAGCGGCACAAGAGCAGACAGCGGCTCCGCCTCGCCAGTATTGTTGGGCCCATCTGTGCGGCACGCTTGATCTCACTCGCCCCTTAACGGCATTTCCAGAACGTCCGATTCACTGAATTCTTTCGGAAAAACTCACTCCCGAGTAATGTCAAGGAGTCCATTAACACTATCACAGTGGATAACTTGACACTGTCCATTATCACACACATGTACTAGCCTGAAACTTAAAACAGAGTCTAAGTACATCGGCAATGACTAGTAAATCAAATGTTTATGAAATCTTACAGCTACTTACAAAATCATATTTACACTGTGACTCAGCTGAAAACTTAAAATACCAGCTTGGTTTTTTCCATTGGTTACTAATCAATTACTCTTAAATCATAAACCAAAATTAATTACTTATTCATGACAACTTCTTTAACGACCTCTAGGTCAGGCAAAAGCATCACAACATCGCACATCCTTTAATCTTACACTTTATATTTACATACTGTACAAATTACCCTTTCTGTGGTATTAATCAATCCTTGGTTGGTACAATTTCGGGTCTACAATGTTCCGTATACCTAGTAGCTTTCCAGAGCTTGGATACCTTAAGCAATAAGCATTTGTGTGAGGTATACCAATGACTTTATATGGTCCATTATAAACAAACTTAAATTTAGAGATCTCATTGTCTATCTCGCTCGATTTCTCATGAGCTTTTACAAGTACTAAGCCTCCGATTGCAAACTTAGCAAAACGCGCTTTAGCGTCATGACGACGTATGCGAGCATCGGCTTTTAGCTTCATTATTTCTCGCAAACGATGTTTTTTCACACGAATACTGATGTCAATCCGTGGAGGGAATTTGATTATCTCTTCCACTAAATTTTTACTTCTGTCATCTAACAGGTCACAATGGTCATGCCAAGTGGCATTGGCCAACAATAGGTCGTCAACATATACAGTTAATCTCGAACTCAAAGCCGGCCCTAGCACTTTATCTAGGGCCCTGATGAATACGGACACAGATATATTAAGTCCAAACGGCAGTACTCTATACTGATAACACTTGCCCGCAAACAAGAAGGCGGTGTATGGCCTAGATTCATCTTCGAGTTCTATTTGCCAATAACTAGCCGTCAGATCGAGGCTAGTCATGAACTTAACGTCATGAAAACGTTGCAAAATCTCCTCCATACTCTCTGGTCTGTCTGTTTCGCGTTGAACGGCCCTATTCAGCGTGCGTGCGTCAATCACAATACGCACACTACCATCCCGTTTTGCTACAACGACCAAACCGTTATTGTATGGACTCGTACTTCTTTCAATCACTCCCCATTCGATCATCTTATCTATCTCCCGTTGCACTGCTTTCTTTTTGGACAGCGGTATAGCATACGGTCTCACGAAGGATGGTTCGTGCGGAATTACATGCAACTTGCATTTATATCCTTCCACAAGTCCCGGTTTGTCTGAAAACACACTCTTATTCCTCATTATTACTTCAAACAGGTCTCGTCTTAGTTCGTGTGTTACGTTTGACACAACGTCTACAATAGTTTCCTATTCACTTTCTACACTATTGTCAATGCCGAGATTCCTCACGTTACAGTAGTTCAAATTCATACCTACGTAAATGGCATCCGGCCAGTTAACAATGTGTATAGGCTGGTATTGCCTATGCACACCATCTCCTGCCTCGTCAAAACTAACTACTATTGTTTTATCCTGTGACGTACATGTCAAAGTTTTGCTTTCGCAGTTCATCACTACACGGTACTTTAATAACCAATCTAACCCGATAATTAATTCCGTAGTTAAGTCTGGCACGACGACAAACTCTTGCTCAAATCGTGCCCCACATATCTCGAAGTTGACAAAAATCTGTTTTGTGGCCGGTTTACTGACCTTCCCAGTAGCACCGATAATTTTCACTCCTGTTACTGGCATATCTACGATACCAGGTCTGTCTTTCAGTAACTCAAATATTTTTCCAGATACACCACTCAATTCTGCACCGGTGAAAATCAACACGTTTAGTTGTAGGCTGCGCATATTAACAGACACTACTATCTGTCTACACTTGCCCTCGACTGTTTCTTTATTTTTCCACTGTAAATCATCGTCTATATCCAGGTCATTCCAGAAAAAACCATCTGGCTTTGATCCCAAATCCGGCTTATCTGCCGGCTTTTTCAGCCTCTTTTCACATACAGTTTCAATCTAAACAGGTTTGCCCTTAGTCTGTAGCTCCGCTTCCAATACCGAAACCTTTTCCTGTAACTCGTCAACTAGTGAGTGTTGCTTTGCATTCAATTCACTAATTGTCACCTTCGTTGATTCCTCTTTGGTCAGATTGATCTCATCTGCCACTCTACCTGGAGGAATGTGCCCAGTAGTATCTGCAATTACTTCCTCTGGATCTGCGCAACCCACACTGCTACCGTCTGACCGTATAACGTCAGCTCTAACCTCATACACTCTGTAATCTACGTGCTATTCTACCAGTCGTGTCCGGCTATCACTAAAATTCTCGTAATCTTTCTCCTCAATACTTTCGCAATATTTAAACTGGAGTTTTGCGTCGGATGGGTCGGCCACTTCTAACACCAAAACTTTCGGTAAAGTCTGCCGGCCAGGGCCACAACTTTCCGTTACTACTTCAACATCCAACTCTTGCGGTATGAAACACGACGAATCTTACTCGTGCTCCCCATTAACATCAACTATTTCTGGTAAAGTCTGAAGGTTAGGGCCCGCACTTTCTATCATTTCACAAACACTATCTTCCTGCGGGACGAGACACGGAAAATCCTGCACGCGCTCCCCATAAACGCTTCTCCCGTACAGGCCCCTATAATCTCTTAGTTCGTCGTATAAGCGACCGAACTGTCTTAACCGGACCTCATCCCTCTCTGCATCCCCTCGCTCGATGACGGACGTTTTATCCGACATCTGATCTTCTCTGAACACTTGCGAATCATTCTTAAACCCAATCTCCAGTTCCGCTGTGGGTGTTACAGCTGCCACTTTATAATCGATTTTTGGAACACTGCTTAAATTGTTCTCACTGACAGTGAATGTATTTTCTGTTGCCGTGTCTACAGCTGATCTACTACTTGTGGGCGCACTCCTTTCTCCTAACACTGGCACACTCTCCCGCCGTTAATTATTCCATACGGAATTTTCGTAGCGACGACAACTCGGTTTTCTACTGTTCATGGGCCGCCAAAATTTCTCCACGCACGGTCGCCCCTTACCGGCGCGGCTAATGGTTTTCCTGTCTCGTCCCAGCAGATCTGCTCCCCGGATGCTGCTGAGGTGGCTGATCACACCCTCCGGCGTCATTACTATTCTGCGAAGCCCGTATCACGCTAGTATGATACAGATTTCCGTCATTCCTGTTATTATTTGCATTGTACCGATTGTCATTACGGCCCGAACCACTATTGTTACTGCTGCCAAGATTGCAGTATGCATTATTCCCATAGTTATCATTGTTGTGGTTGCTGTGGTACCCGTTGTTGTTACCACGGCCTCTACAACTGTAGCGATTATTGCGCCAATTGTCCTCCTCCTCAACACTTTCCAGGAAATCATTGATTGTCCTGTAATTGCGTCCTACGTAGCGTTTTGTATCATCTGGAAGCTTCTTGTAGAGTTCCCAGACTATTTCGGATTCCGTGCGGCGATCTCGCAAATATTCCAACTTGCGGATCCACCCTCACAAAACTCCTTCATCGAGCCGCGCGAATTCGCATCGAAAGGCCTCGATACGACAAATTCGCGCCAGACACTTTGTTGTTTTGGCTCTGACCAGTATTCAGCCAGAATCAAATTTTTAAACTCGTCAAAAGTCAGGTTCGTAATATTGAGGTTTAGGCCCCAACGCTTGGCATCACCAGCCAACACATCAATAACCACATTAATTTTTTTCTCATTAGTCCATGATCTGGGTGAAAATCTTTCAAAATTTTTAATGAAATCCGTGGCGCGTGTACCGCCTTTTTTCAAGGGGTCAAACCGCTCCTCTTGCATCAACAATTCCGAACTATGTGCACAGATTGGCACATAGCTCTGTTTTTCGTCAAGTTTCTTTTCTGATTCCGACACTCTCGTAATTACTTGGCAAGTGGTTGTCGCAAGCGTTTCTACATCCCTCTTTTTTTCTTTGCAGGTATTAGCCTGCTTCCTCACTTTTGTATCTACTTCGGATACTTAAGCCTTTAAAGTTTCCATCTTCTGTTGATTCTCTTTTTTCACTAATTGAATTTGTTTCGTCACCTTATTCTAGATGATCGGAGCAACTGCTTCTCCTACACTTTTCTCGATTCTGCTAATTTCGGATTGAAAACGAGTATTTATGTTCGCAATTTCCGCCTGAACTGCTATCATATCCTGTTCAAGATTACCGATTTCGGTATTAATCATAACAATATCTTCTTTGATTTTATCAACTTTCGTGTTAACAACTCCTACATTGTTGTTAACAACATTAATAGCTTTGTTCTGGTTGTCTAGCTTCCTGTCAATTTTTTCAGACTGAGATTTAATTTCTGCCGATTGACTCTTGATTTCATTAATCAAAACATTCAATAAATCAGTTAAATTCCCGGAAACTACCGGTTTTACTTCCGTAGCTGGTTCCTCTATATATGTTCCCCTGTATTCGCCATCAAGGGGTACAGATTTGATTGTCGCTTCCGATTACGAAACATTTTCTAAAGTTATGAATTACATTTCTCCTCTCTGTGGCGTTTCGGCGGTCGTGTCTTTCATGTTAGCCGCCTGCCCCCGAACAACGGGTTCGGCAGTGCGCGTTTCCTACTGTTCGACCGATTGTTCCGTACCCAAGTCTACCAAATTCTGGTAATTGTTGCCTTCACTCATTTTACCAATTCTCAATATAAATGCCAAATCTCAAATCTAATTAGGATTCCTCCAACTACTTATTCTCCTTGACGTAACGAGGTGTTCGTAACCAGTACTTTGTTACGAGATTTGCACAATGCAAAAATCGTGTCCAGAACAACCTCAAATCCGAAGATTGTCCTGTCACCAGGTCGCCATGTGTAACCTCCTCCTCACTTATCGACCTTAATGACAGTGAGAAACTAAACCGCGTGTACCTAACGGAAATTTGGGAAAAACAATGGTCACCGAAGTTAATCTGTCGGTAAAGAGGGAGGGAAGGGTTACATCTAAATGAAAGGAAAAATGCAAATGAAACTGGTGGAAATTAATTTGGAAAGGGGTAAAGTTAATAAAGAAAGTAAATGTGCGGCCGTTACGTTAACAATTCACTAGCGGTAATTAGATATTTGACATTTGGGGGAAATTTCGGTCGCCAGTCCTATAGACAATTACTATAGTAACTGAAAAAGAAAGGTTATTACACATATAATTAGCACTAGAAGCGTGGCAATTGAAAGTTGACACGTGTAGTGTGAAAACCGAAAGTTCGTCAGAAGTAATAAATTTCGCTACCCGCTGACTTAATTTAGCAAAAGAACTAATGAAACCGGAAAATTGAAAGTTAATTTAGTGACTGAAATTAATAGTGAGCTTTGTTTCTGAAGCACATCGAAATTCAGTAAAATACGGTTAGTCTTGGGCTACCTCAACGATCAATTCAAAAGCTACTCGAATCTACGCAATTTAGAAATAAGAGATTTATTTTTGAACTTGAATTAAACGATTCTGAACAATTAGCAATAGTAAAATGTAGCATGTACCAAGCTGAGCTGCAGTCACAGATGAGCTAAAATACGATAACAAAACTCGCACTCTTAATTTGTGCTTGTGTAATCTAAATATAGTAGCCAGCTATGAATACCTCAACTAAACTTTGAAATTAAAGCAGTGAAATCCAATGATATTACTTTAATGCTGGCGTTTGAATTTCAACGACACTCGGGTTCATTCCGGAAAAGAAAGGGACCCGGCTTGGTAATGCAATTGGGACAATGAGCAACAAAGGTTCACACTACGTTGCTGTAATTTACTGAGAAAAATTTAACAGTTTGAAAAGCTGAGGCTTGTCATACAGTTCTAAATCTTTACGTGCTACCAATCTTCCTTGTTGCTTGATTGAAGGTTTGAAGTCGTCGAACGAGGAGGTGGCGACAGTCACTCGTTGGAGATCGTCGCTGGTGCAGAGGCTGGATGTTGGCGCGCCTTTTTCTCGACACGGTCTCCAGCCGAAACGGGCTCTTGATGTGTGCCAGCTAACGCCTTACGTCCGCGACACCATATCAGAAACGAACATAGCAAGTCGAGCGGAATTACATGCTGCCAAACCCCGAAAGCGCGGCAACTCGCGGGAGCGTCACACAACACACCTGCTCCACAGCACAACTCCAGCCAGACTCCCTCTGCTCTGCCCGCGCTCCACGCGGCAGAGTTAACACTACCAAAGATCGTAAACACTTTGATTCTCCACACAACCTATCGATGTAATGGTTCGATAGCATAGTTTTCCCTAGGCAAGATCCAGCGGAAAAATACAAATAATATTTACAAAACAAACCAATTATACATCGACATAAATGCATATATATATATATATATATATATATATATATATATATATATATATATATATATATATATATAGTAAAACAATAACAATATATAAAGACACAGAAGTGTCATATCTTCGGGTAACAAAATAAGGAAACAAATTTATATCTCAATAGATGGAAATAGGAGGATATGCATTTCCGGCGTTACACACAGACAAGATACAGCATGGTAAGACATCTGTTAAGTCGTTAGGGAATAACTTCCGCAGTAGCAAATTGAGCTGTAGATACTAAAAACTTTAGAGGAAGAGAGAAGTTGGAATATATTCAGCAGATGCTACTGCGAGACAAAGAAGTTCTCACACAAAGGGAAGAATAGCCAAAGGCCTGGCGACACGCTGTTTCCTACTAATTAGCTACTAGAACTGCCTTTCAGTCTGCAACCACAGTAGCACAGGCAACAGCCTACGGTACAGTCATCTCCCTCCATAGGAGCAACTTCTCATATTGTCCAATGACATCCCAAATACGTGAGAAGGGTAAGCCACCATATAAACTAAATACACTGTGTGTTGGGGAAGACATTCACTAGTTTCCAGCAGTTACCGTACTATACAGCTGCAGTACAGAGGTACTCACCAAGGCACCGTACGGTGCGTGACGTAGGGTACCCTGTCCCACTACTAGTCATCTCCTTTCCTGTTCCACTTTCAAATAGGGCGAAGGAAAAGCGACTGTCTACGAGGTGTATTCGGGAAGTAAGGAACGACCGGTCGCGAAATTTAAACCACTGCGAAAATCCGATCAATTTTTGCACAGGTGTATTGGGCAGTGTCTCTAGTATGCCCACCGATAGCATTACGTCGTTCTTTTTAGTTCTGAGCACACTGGAGGCACATAAGGAAAGATACCTGGAACAATAGTGTCTCCCGCCAAGTACGAGGGCATGGTAACTAATTTCGACAAAAAATTATGCAGCCAAATTACATAACTGTCGTGCGTTTTCTTCTTCAAGACAATTCTCAGCCGCATTCTGCAGGGGCAATGAAGATGCTCGTTTTCAGTTGGAAGTATTTGATTACCCTCAATACAGCCCGTAAATATCTCCCTCTGAGTTTCATCTCTGCTCACATAAGCCGCTGGCTACTAAGGCAACATTTTGGCACAGGCAACGAGTTGTAGGCCAGCGTCGAACACTGGCGGAAAGCACGGTCGGCTGCCTTCTATAACGAGGGTACTGGAAAGTTGGTACCACGCTACGACAAAGTCGGATCGGTGACTATGGGGATAAGTAACTGGAAGTTGTAGCTAACTGTTGCA
This sequence comes from Schistocerca americana, assembly GCF_021461395.2. Classification (NCBI taxonomy): domain Eukaryota; kingdom Metazoa; phylum Arthropoda; class Insecta; order Orthoptera; family Acrididae; genus Schistocerca; species Schistocerca americana. The sequence goes on from NC_060123.1 coordinate 106,046,098, forward strand.
AATAAAACAGTTCTGATTTTCACTGTCGTTTCCGTTTTGCGACCCATCGTCCCTTACTTTCCGAACAGGCCTTGTATATGCCTCCATATGAGCCCTAATTTCTAGTATCTTATCTGTGCGTTCTTTATGTACATGTATATTGGCGGCAGTAGAATCTTTCGTCAGTCAGTTTGAAATGTCGGTTCTCTAAATTTTCTCAATAATGTTCTTCGAGAGGAACGTCGCCTTTCCTGCAGGGATTCCCACTTGAGTTCCCGAAGCATCACATAATACCTACGTGATGTTCGTAACTACCGGCAACAGATCTAGCCACCCGTCAATGAATGCTTTCGATGTCCTCTTTCAATCCGACCTCGTACGGATGCCAAAGACTCGAGTGGTATTCACGCCAGCGTCCTATATGCGTTTAACACTTTGAAGAAGATAGTTCTTATATAGGCAAACAGCGATCTGTAATTATTTTAAATAAACTGAAAGCAGTCTTGATCGCTTAACATTTTTATGGTGAACGGTTTCGATCATTTTATCAGATCATCTTCGGACCTACAATATACAGAAATTGATATGAACATATAAAGGACGAAATATTCATAAAGCAGTAAATAACGCTGATTCACTATGAATATCTGCCGAAGGCGGTGGCGTATGGCAATCCTCTTGTTTGTGGCCGGTGGTGTACTGCAACGTGAAGAACCCCAGCCGCGTTCTGGTTGCTAGGGAGACCCAACGAAGGTCGATCAGTACATGACAAGAGTAGGTGATATGCATATGAGTTCCTGTTACCACAAAAATTTTAATTGAGAGACATCTCGCCGGCCGAAGTGGCCGTGCGGTTAAAGGCGCTGCAGTCTGGAACCGCAAGACCGCTACGGTCGCAGGTTCGAATCCTGCCTCGGGCATGGATGTTTGTGATGTCCTTAGGTTAGTTAGGTTTAACTAGTTCTAAATTCTGGGGGACTAATGACCTCAGCAGTTGAGTCCCATAGTGCTCAGAGCCATTTGAACCATTTTTAGAGACATCTCGTCAAAATAACTTCAAAAATATTACGTCTAACATGCGATATCAGTAGTGGAATGTTGCAGAAATTTTATGAAGTAGGAGCTATATTACAGTTACGGTTGTTGGTCTCCACAGGATGTAACGTGATGAGCGTAAATTAATGACATTGTGCCAATAAAGAACAGATGAAACCACTGTCTGGACGGTCACGTAATGGGTGGACGAAAAAATGTCTACGATAACCATAAGGTTATATTGCAATATAGTGTTAATAAATTTACCAATAACCGCCCGCATAGCAGGGTAGGGTGAAAAACATCCCCTGTCAAACAGCAAAACACATAAAACTGACATATAGCGAATGGCTAAGCCATCCCTTGTCAAACAGCAAAACACAGGTAAGTGACATAAGGCAAGAAAATGGATTGGTGCACACACGCACTTAATCCAGCGTAATGTGTTGTATAATAACGATCACGTGTAAATATAATACAAAAAGCATAAATCATGATAATGTGCTACCAAACATATTGAAGAACATAGGCACATTCTTCTACGTAATGTCTGTCCATATGATATAATAAAATACAAAATATAAACAAATGCGGTAAGCAGTAGCATACAAATACAATCGACAATAATTGTGTAGTAAAAATCTAATTAAAAGGAATCATTAGAGCGAAGATATGGTTATCGTGACATCTTTACTCATCCAGACTAATGGAACATGGTGAAGGGTGAAATATTTTAGAATAGTTCCTCAAAGAGTTCAAAAAAATATTTTTCTCTGAAATACAGTTGTTTGTTAAGTAGTGTTTCTGGATCTTTTTTCCGATGTATTTATATTTCCAGATCTTCAAGGGTATCAAGTACGAGTCCTTTAGGAACAGTATGCAAAATACTCATATTGTCATTGATAGTCCCTTTAGAATTGTGGTTAATGTGTTGCCCGAAAACAGATTTACTACGTGATGTACCAGCAGTATGTTTATGATACCTTATCTTAAAATTTCTACCAGTTTGGCCAACGTAATGTCTACCACAATTCGTACATGTCATTTTATATACCCCAGAATTTAGATATTTATGACTCTTATGGTTCATAGTGTGCTTCAATCATTGTTGAAGTAAATCGTAAGAAGTAAAGGCGATTGTAAGCTTTGTATCCCTAAACATGTTATTGATTTTATCTGAAATATTGCCAAAATAGGTCATTTTGGTGAACTTGTACTTAATCCTCCCTTTGTTTTGTGTTGGATTTTGAATAGAGTTGCTAATTTTCTCATAAAGGGTATCAATGAACTCGGTTTCATAGTTGTTGGCTGTAGCAATTTGTATGAGTGTAGTCAACTCGTTTCGCACAACCTCATTTTTTAATGATAGTTTAGCAGTCCTATGTACCATGGACTGAAAAAGACTTTTTGGTATCTATGTGGATGACATGATGTGGAGTTAGTAATTACATCTGTAGTAGTCGGCTTTCTATAAATTGCCAACTGGTGCCTCCTTTGGTGATTAGTAATAGTAATGTCAATAAAATTAATCGTCTTATTACTTTCGTATGGTCTCCTACACAGATGAACCACATTTTCTTAAAATGCTCTCAGTAAGCCGAAGTCAACTATTCGCCTTTCCTATCACTGTTCCAACATGCTCATCACTTTCATGTCGCTTTATAACATTATGCACAGATTTTTAAACGACGTGTCTGTGTCAAGCAGTTCGCTACTAATGCTGTATCAGAACATGACACGTTTGCTTTTCATACTTATCTGCATTAAGTAACAGTTTATCACATTTGGAGCTTGTTGACATTCATCAGACCAACAAGAAATTTTGTTTAGCGTCCTTGGATACGCACATAGTAGAACAAATTGACCTCTTTTTCCCAAATTCCTAGAAAAACATCAATATTATCTGATAATTATGTTTAGAGCATTGTCTATGTTGCAACACTTCAATAACGTTGAGAAGCGATTGGCTTTGTGACGTATCGAGTACGTGCCATCGCCGCGCCCATATATGCACACTTGTATTCCTTGTAAGTAGGACGTTGTTATGTAAATGTCCTGCCATGAAGTCTGAGTCGTGTTTTTGCGTTTTTATAGCCAATCTGATACATCGTACTACCACGGTCCGTCGTCTACAAGCTTTGCCGCTTCTCAGTAACGACTGTTCACCTGACTCCAGGAAAAAAAATCAAAACAGCAGGTAACAGAGGCGTTCTGGCAAAGCAGGAGGATTGCTATTATTGAAGACTGACATTTTAATCATCGATATTTCCTTATTCTACTACTGCAGTGGTCAGTGAGATGTATTCCGACTCCGAACAGTTAGCTGTCAGAGGATTTAATTTCAACCACTTTCCTTGTTGATAATTATTCTTTTCCCGGGATACATTACGATAGCCATGTGACCAACACGAAAACTAGGAAAATAAAACTAGACCATGCGACGAGTCACTGGTACACTCTTTGAATCCTCTCTATCTCTTTGAGTAATTCAGTATGGCACAGTAAGCATACTGTTTGACAATACTTAAGAATGTGGAGAACGATCGTTTCGTAAGTAAAGCTTTTATGCTTCCTTCGGATTTTTACATTACAGATTTGTTGTGTATTAGAGTTTTGTGGATAATTGTAAATGACGTAGCATCCAGTGGCTTCTGGGGCAGAGCAATGCAATCAAAAAGGTTACCAAGGGCTAAGGTCAAAGCTCCATAACACGTCCATTGCTCTCGGATCTTAGCACTGAACTCCTACTACGTCTGTTAGACGGGACAGATGTTGTAGTATACTCAGACGACATCCTAGTAGATGTGTCTGCACGTTCCAGGGAGAGACTTGAGGAAAAGAAAGTTTTTAGGACATGTACAATCTGTTACGGAGAAAGTGGCTGAAATTATGCCTAAGATTGCGCCTGCTGACCCTGGTGACTTTGTATACGAAGCTATCTTCAGTGAAATCGTGAGCTTCCCTGCCAACTTTTAAGCGCATTACCTCGTCACAAGCAGGTTTAGAATAATGCTGTGACGTGTGAGAAACATTTTAAGAAAGGAGAAAGAGAAAGAATGCAGTGGCCATCCATACAGGTGTGCATAGGCTCGAGGATTACCATGGTGCGCATACCAGTCTGGGCGATGTAGAATAGTGTAGAATTAGAAGTAGATGTAGTTAGTCAGTAAACCTTTAGTTATTCCGGAACTGCCAGTCCTATATCTAGTAACGTAAGTTGAAAGTTGTTCGCTTGGAACTTGAGTTAATTCCTTTTATTTTCTTTCTCTTGTTAATTGATTCTTATTTTGAAGTTTTCTGTTTTATTTTTGGATTGATATTACCAACGATTGCTGTTAACATAACTTATTACAATGTACAAAATATAGAACATTGCACATCACTATGATTATTTAATGTGTACGATCTGTTTAGAGTTTCCTGGTAACATGTCGAAAAGCCGTGAAAATAAATTGAAATTGTTATGTAGCTAATGATAACAGTATTTGGAAAAAGAAAAGAAAAATATTACGTTTGACCAGTACAACCAACAGTCAGCGGCACTCCATGAGCTGCACGAAACACTGCTGAGGTCCGTCTCAAACGTAATACCAGGCCTGAGGGAAATAACACCAGAAGCTTGATAACAGTGTCCGTCAGAAGTCTTTGGGTGTTCATTGAAACCCAGCATTCTGTGTGGTTTCTGTTCCTTGTTACAGTTTGCTTAATTCATTCTTGCCTCGTAGGATGAAAGGGTGCAGTTGGAATTCGAGAGTAGGACGGAGAGCATATACTAGGCCACTAGTTCGTTGTGAAGAGTAACGTTATGTGCAAGATTCGTACTACTAATTCTTAGACAACATCATCTTTTTTTCTTCTCTCCTAACTGTATTCAGATGACTTCACAGAGGGGACGTGCGACACTGCAAACATTTGCCCACCTCCCAGACCAGCTCTCCACGTGATTTTAATTAAAACTCACCGGGAGTAGTGGGCGCGCTCGTCAGTGAGAAACCGAGATCGCACGTTCGTCTTCGTGGGCAGAGCGACGTGTGAGTACGGTCATCGTGATTAGGTTCCCAGCGGCTCACAGAATGTTAGCGTAAGCTGAGCCTCATTCAGCCCGGTGGTGGCCGCGGCCGGTAATTCATACCACTTTGCAAACACACACACACGCACACACACACACACACACACACACACACACACACACAGCGTCGGACCGAGATTTTGGCAAGGTAGGACCCCACTAAGTGTGCAGACCAGTGGACTTCCAAATTAATGAAGGAATAATAAATTAACAGGATTTATGAACTAACACAATTGGGTACTGAGTTCTGTACGTTTTGTCCTTATGTTTTGCCCATTTGCTTTTCGCTTGTCTTCAACTGTAAGCGCACTCTGTTTCCACAGTCTTCCGGGGCACTTCTTGAAAAAAGGGAGACTATTACTGAAAATCTCTCGCTAACTTGGTTTATAGGGCGAATTGCGTTCGGTTCATGTAGCTACGGCCTAAAAAATGCGCTCGTATACAGAAATGGAACTGTTGCCGCTATGGTACTTTAGAATCTCAAAAGACGACGAGCAGGTTCAGACGCTAATATTCTTCCGGTTTTCTTTCCGATTTCTGCCGACTCAGAACTAGAGCGACACGGGACGGAGGAGGAAACAAGCCAATAAAGTGGAAGAAATATGTCATTTACTTCCCCTCCAGCCAGGGAAGGTAAGTTTCGGTTGATACGGTGTGGTGTGCAAATAAAGAGAATTCGGGAAAAAGAGTTACGTAGTTCATTAGTAATAGTAGGAAAACTATTAGCCGTCGTTCCTATGGTCAGAGATATAGTAGATCAGCGTTGAAAACCCCGTCGACAATGAAGGCATTGCAGATGGAGCACAAACTCGAAATGTTTTAAGTATGGCAAGCAAATCAGCTGCGCCGTGTCGAAGGAACTGTGCCTGGATTTGCCTCAAATGATTCAAGAAAATCACTGATGCAAGTGTCGTCCTCCTGAATGCCAGTCCAATGTGCTAAAGACTGCACGGCCTCGCCCGCTTAGACAGAGACGTACAGTTCACCTAACAATAAACTGAATCACCATAGAAACAAATGTAAGCTCTTCCAGTGGGCATCGACTGCATAGCTTGAGATTCCAGTGCCGAAGGACCACTGGAAGTAGTCATTACTTTTATATTACGGCAGCTCGAATGAAACTCTGACAAACAGTAAAACAGCTTAAATTTCTTTGCTAATACATCACAAGAACTTTCAGCACTTGTACTTCTTGTATGAAATCTTACAGGATGGTAGGTGTCCCCGTGCCTACCTGTCGTGTTCATATCGGCGTATTGTTCATATGCTCGTGTCTGTACGTATACAGATTTTACAAAACGGTTGTTTCAATGGGGGTGACTTTGACACATCTACCAGGCTGCGGGGTCATCTCAGTATGAATCTGCAAAGACACACACACACACACACACACACACACACACACACACACACACACACGCATATTATATAGAATGAGACTCTGGAAAGTAAGGTCAACGGATGTAGTGCAGGAACTCCATGTGAAATGTAGCAACTATCTTAGGTATGTATTAATCTTTTCATTAATATTTGTTTCTGTGTCTTTAACCCATCAAGTCTATCATCCTATTGTTACTTTATCCTTCAGTTTCCTATAGGTGAAAGAGGTAGAGATGACGTGCTCTGCCCGCATCTCGTGGTCGTGCGGTAGCGTTCTCGCTTCCCACGCCCGGGTTCCCGGGTTCGATTCCCGGCGGGGTCAGGGATTTTCTCTGCCTCGTGATGGCGGGGTGTTGTGTGCTGTCCTTAGGTTAGTTAGGTTTAAGTAGTTCTAAGTTCTAGGGGACTGATGACCATAGCTGTTAAGTCCCGTAGTGCTCAGAGCCATTTGAACCATTTTTTTTTTGACGTGCTCCTCTTAACATATCTCCATTCCTAATTCAAGTGGCTGTGAAGTCTTGTATAACGCTGTTAAGCCATAGTTTACACGCATAATCGGTTCATTCTCCCTTTATGAAACACACATTGCTTCTTTTGATTACCGACACTCGTCGCAGATAATGTAAGTTTAGTCTTCAACCGATAGGAACAAATCAGTTTGTTTTTCAAGGGGATGTGAAAAATGCAATTGTTAAATTATTTATTTGATGACAGAAAAATATCTGCTTTGATAAAGAATCACTGTAAGGAACACAATAAAAATTAAATTTCTCTTTCAAAATGGACAACGAGACGATGTGAACTTTAGGTGAATTTAATTACATGAAAAGCTGCAATAGTGATAATTCGAATATGACATTTTCATAAATATCTAGCTCAAAAATGTATTGAGTACCGCTTGCAACTTTGTAAGACTTATTAGTAATTACCTGTACCTACATCTGCCAAAAAAGAAAAGTGTTAGGCGGACGATGTATGCTCCAGACCACTGGTTGCAGCGAGAGATACTTTTGTTGCTCACTCTTCTTCATTATGCTATTAGTATTAAACAAGTATTGTAAAGTACATTATACTGACCACTTTCATTCTTAGCTTTCGCTTGGTTTAGATCCATATTCTAAAATTCCTTTTTTATTGCCTACAGCGTTTCTAAATAGCGGTGACCGGTGATACACACTTTATTCAAGTTCCTTTTTATCACATTTCAACGTAACCAAACGCTAATACGTGCACATGGTTCAGTTACTTACTAATGAAGTAGCTTGTAGATAAAATGATAACAATCAATCACAGAAAATATATATGAATTTCACAGTACAATTGTCAGAGGGCATTGTTTGAGGTGTTTTGTTTTTCTCTGTTATTTTGCAAGTATCAATTCAGAATAGGTTATGCTTTACATTAGGCAGTATACGGCGTGCCTAACTCAGATGCCACGAGGCTCTCTACACTCTAAAATTTTTTATGATTTCCTTTTATAAAATTATTGTTTGTTTGTTGGTTTTCCATACTTTCGTTTTTCTCGTTCACAGATCTTGACAAATACGTGGTACAGTGCAAGGCAATGTTCTTGTCGGGATTTGAGCGCAGAACCTTACTAGCGTTCTTGCATGGCGCGACAGTACCCTTCAGAAATACACTTACCGGTAAACGGGTAACAGGTAGTCCGAATTGTCGCTATAAGTCTCTGTGGTGAGCGAAGACACAGTTGCTCGGGTTGCACGGCGCACCGTTAGGCGGGGCTGATAGTGTTAAGACGTCTCCGCCGACCCCTGCCTTTGTTCTGACAAGAAGAAACTCCCGCCGTCGCCAAATTACGGCGTTTTCAATTTGCATGTCTGCGCGTCTCATTTGCATGAGACGCGGGAAGCGCCTCGTCCGCGAGTTCTTCTTCCCTCTCGCGCTCGCCGGGTTGCAGACGCACAAAGGAGCCCAGATTTAAGTCCGCGACCTCAGTAATCTGCTGCTCGCGCCGGGTTCTCCAGCAGACGATGAACAGGCTGCATGGGAATGCACCGCAGCGCAGCGCAGAGCTGCAATTTTCAGCCGTCGTGCAGCTCGCTGAATTTTTATCTCTACATCACAGTTATAGAAAACCTAGTCTAAATGAAGTTACATCATTGATTGCAGTTATAATAGATGTTTTCACTGATTGAACTTTCTCATTGCGAGAGTAATGAAGGAGCGATCTCTTACACTTGATAAGACATTTGTAGTCCAAATTGCAAGAAATATATCTTTATTTCGGACAACTGGTTTCGGCTGACTTTGCTGTCGTCTTCAGATCTCAAAATTCCTTTGTTGTGAAACGTGTTTATTTTACGTTGAGCCTCAAGACAAACTGAATTCTTAAGACCTGAAGATGACAGAAAAGTCTGCAGAAACCGGTTGTGTTAAACAAAGAAATATCTTATCCAACCTAGGCTGTTCAATGTTTTTACTGAACTGTTTCGCCGTAGACGAATCTCTGGCAATATAATGTGCGGCATAACTAACATTTCAAATTTTTGCAAATAAAATTGTCCATAAATATAAAAGAATCTTTCCAAACAAATTTAAATAATCTATTAATGTTTAGTTGAACAAACAATTATGATGTGTAGCTACTTCAGATTGACGCTACCGTCGTTAGTGTACGCATTTTAGTCCCGCTCACGCATATGAAACTGGCACATAAATCCGCAAATAACATGGAACAGTACCTTCCACAAATTTGCGTAATAATAACACCTTCGTAATCACAGTTGTGAGAAGATTTCTCACATCTCTCTCTGTCTCTCTCTCTCTCTTTCTCTCTCTCTTTTCGTCTATGTCTCTCTCCCTCTCTCTCTATCTCTCCGTCTCTCCTTTTCTTGCAAGCTTTCTTACGGCGGAGAGCGGTGTACTGGCCACGTGTCCCTCGGTATCCGTATCTGGTGAAGCCTAAGGGTTGAGGATTACACTTCTGCCGGATCTTCAAATCTCCTCGGACGGTGATTCTTTCTTTTCTTTGTCGTAGATTGTGGGAACTGCTAATTCGCTAGACTGACACTTCGCGTGTTCCCTGAGTTTATTCATTTTTCCTCCTGCGTTTTCTATTAAACAAGGTTCTAGTTTTCTGCATTAATTTACTGGAATACCTTGTCGTTATCTATCTTATTTCGAAACACCAAATTTCCTTTCGATCGATAGCAGTGCATTTCTTTGCACTAATTGTCGTGCTCTCCCCATAGAATTTCCGTCTTATTGTAGGCATGGTGCCTGTTATCAGTACTTTCTGCATGGACAGGAATCATCGTCTGTAGAATTCACAGACTTGTTCACCCAATATTTGTGTTGATAACCGGTTTTGGCATTAAAATCCCTATTAAATCTTCGAAAGGCAGAGACGCAGATGATGTTTCGTCTTGTGCTGGAACTATGATTTACTTTTTCCCGATCCTAAAATTTTCCTAGTAAGCCTTCCTCTCACTCTTCCCTTCCACTTTATTGACAGTGTCTGGCATCTTGCTTACATAGGACATATCTTTATACAATTGTCACGAAATGTTTTATCTTTGCTTTGTATGAAACCATTTTTATGCTTTCTTTTCTGTGATAATATGTATTTTAGTTACATATTCTCATCATAACATTTGTTTCCTTATTTTCTGTAATGTTGTCTCTAGCTGACTTTTACGGATCCCCTTCCAAGTTCACTGATTCTTCGCCTCGATACTGTCTGAATGCTGTTTTCTCGCAAGAGATCTAGAGGCCTTTTCTCCAATCAGATATAGAGTGAGGTTAAGAATGTCATGGGTTAACGATGTGACGTGTGAAGTTAGCGGTAGTACAGCGTCCACAAGGTGTAGTAGGGCAGTACATCGGCAGAGCTGTCATTTGTTCGCAGGTGATTCACCTGAAAAGGTTTCCGACGCAGTATGGCCGCACGACGGAAATTCACACTTGAATGAGGAATGTTAGTTGGAGCTAGAAGCATAGAAAGTTCCATTTCGGAAATTTTATATTCCGAGATCCACAGTGTCAAAACAGTGTTGAGATACCAAAATTCAGGCATTAGCTCTCACCAAGGACAACGCAGTGGCCGTCAGTCTTCACTTAACGGCGGAGAGCAGCGGCGTTTCCGTTGAATTTTCAGTGCTAACAGACAGGCAGTAATCAATCTGTGACATTCAGCGAACGTATCCGTTAGGACAGTGAGAAGAAATGTAGCGTTAACTGGCTATGACACCAGACAACCGACGGAAGTGCCTTTGCTAAAAGCACGACGTCGCCTCCTGTGCCTGTTCTGGGCTCGTGACCATACCTGTTGACCCTACACGATTTCAGTCGGTGAGAGCGGATGGTACGATTTGAGTGAGCTGCAGATCAAAGGAAGCCATTGACCCAGGTTGTCAACAGGGCACTATGCAAGCTGTGGTGGGTTCATAATGGTTTGGACTGTGTTTTTCTTGCAATGGACGTGTTTCTCTGGCCAGACAGAATCGATCGTTGACTAGAATAGACCATTTTCAGTCACTCATGGATTTCATGTTACCCAACGACGATGGCATATAACAATGCGGCATATCAGCAGACGATTGGTTTGAAGAAAATTCTAGACAGTTCGAGCTAATGATCTTGATACCCAGATCGCCCGACATGAATCCCATCGATCGTTTATGGTACGTAATCGAGAGTTCAGTTTGTGCACAATATACTGCATCGGATGGTCTTGCGCAACTGTGGGAGGGTGTATAGGCATAATGGATCTGTATTTCCCTAGCGGATTTCCAAAGACTTGTTGAGCCCTTGCCACGTCGAGTTGCTTCACTATGCTGGGCAAAAGGAGGTCCAACATGATATTAGGAGAGAGCCCTTGTCTCTTGTAATCTGAGTGTATTTCAACAATTTTCCAAGTTCGTCTTTAGAGTTTATAGCATTGCATTAATATCTGGAAATATTTGATCCTCAGACTTAACATTTTTATCACAGACTGATGTTATTTTTCTTCATTTATTGTCAAACTTCCTTTTCTAAGACGACGATTTTCTGCTATGACGTTGCTGATAATAGCCCTGCCAGAGTTCGGTTCGAATCTGCAATGGCTCGGAAATTCTCCCTAGAAATACAGTTTGGGAGAATATTTCTCAGTATATAGTTCACAATGAAAACTGTCTCTCTGTCTAATCCAAACATTTCCAAAACTGCGAGAAATGTGTATCTAAGTGTTAATCTATTAATCGTGTAGGTTTACTGTCCAAATGCATCAGTGGACATCAGAAATCTCACACATCTTACTGATTTAATTTATATTGCTCATACAGGCAAAAAAATGTTTTACAGCTCAGACTATTGGCTCCTGGTAATCAACGTCACAGAATTCTTTTCGTTTACGTTCAGAGATGATAAATGCTTTCAATACGTAATTTCTGTATGTTTCGAAGCAACTATGTTATTGGTTGCAAAAAATTAGTACATGAGTGAAGCCAGTGTTTCAAATTAGTGTGACATTAAAATCAAGGAAACAAAGGTTATTTTACACTTAAAGGTAAAGCAAAAATTCACACTAATTAGCGACGGCTAAGTTATCACAGACAAGACAAATACAAACATGTCACTACTAATGTTATTTCGTGTTTTAAAATATTCAAAGGTTACAAGTCATTTGCCTCCATTAGTCTTATTTATCTACTAGCCTTTTATACGCATCTTCGATTGCAGTGGCACATGTCGTATACATTGTGCACACCTCCTCTACTTTCCTCTGACCGTTTCCTCCTCTCAACAGTTTGTCAATCTCTTTCTCCCCCTCAATTTGCCCATCTCATTCTGCCCTCTCCCTTACCAGTTCCTCCTCCACTCTCTTCACACCCATCTCCTCTTCTAGCTCTCTCTCTGTCCATTCTGTTCCTCCCGACCTTGTCTCCAATCTTCTCCTGTTCTCTCTCTCTCTCTCTCTCTCTCTCTCTTTCTCCCCCCCCCCCCTCTCTCTCTCTCTCTCACTGTTTGTCTCCAATCACCCCTTTGCTTATCTCCTCCTTCCTCCCTCTCCCATTCTCTTCCTACTATTTCAGTGTCCATCTCCTCCGCCTCCTTTTCTGATTCTTCTCTTCCACCACTCTCTCTATCAGCCTCCCCTATTCTATCTCCACCTCTTTCTTCTCTCCCCTCTCTCTGTCCACATCCTCCTCCTCCCTCCACCTACCTTGCTTCCATGTCCTCCTTCACCTCTTCCTTTCCATCTCTTCTCTCCCTCTATTTGTCCACCAACCCCCTCCATCCTATGTCCACGTCTTCCACACTCTCCTTATATCCTTCTCACACAATGCCTGTCCATCTCTTCCTCTGCCTTAATCAATATGCTCCTTGCCCTTCTCTATACCTGCCTCCTTCTTCTTCCTCTGTCTGTCGATCTCCTTTGCACCTCTCTCTGCAATCTCCTCCTTCATCCTCTCTCTGTCAACATGCTATGTCACCACACTACAATGGGTGCTATGTGGTTCTTACCGCTGCAGTAGTTCTCTCTAGATTACATTATGTGTACCGAGTTTGGTGAAATGGATCCAGAGGATTCGGAGACGATGTGGAACATAGATACATATATATTATCATATTAATTAAAGTTTACATTTCTCAATACAGTACATACATTGCAGGAAGCAGTAATGCATACAAGTTTTCCATGGAACACCCTTTGAAGATAATTACAAATACACCCATAACATGTCACAACACTTATGACGTTGATTAAAGGTTGGTTTACCAAAACGGGCTAACTTAAAACATCTGTCATTACTGGATGTTTCCCAAAACGGACTAACTTGAAAAATCTGTCAGTACCAGATATGTCCCTAGTTTTCGTTTATATTCTGACAACTTTTTCTTGCAACATAACGATTTAACGTGGATAAGATAAAGTGCTTTTGTACAATATGAATCTATGTGAAGCATTAACTGGCGTCATAATACAAATGAGAAACAAACAAAATACATTTATTCACTAGCCGAGGACGATCACCGATGGCTGAAGCAGAGTTTTATAAAATTACTGTAAATTGTTACCAATGCTTTCGTTCTAAATCTATCGATACTTTGATGCCACATGCCCTTCGACGTCCATGTAACGTGGTCCAACGCCATAGTGATAATGGCCTAGCATAGAGCAGTTGAAGCTGATTACCCACATTTCGTTCATTTTGTAACTTCTTAAGACGCTAACCACATTGGTGATCTGATTCTAATATAAACCTCTCTACGTAGATACTGCACCCATTAACTTTCATGGAGTCTGTTTGCGTCTGTTCCTTCCGTTCCCAAGTTAACTATGGCAGTCGACCAGCTAATTATCATATGATAATATCCAGCAGAATTGGTTCCCCACCTATTCTTTCGCGTTCTTTTGCGTACTCTTTATTAGTCCTCTTTAAAGTTTCAGAGATAGCACCACGTTTCAAATACATGTAGCTTCTTCATTTCTATATTTCCAATGTCTATGGTACACCTATACACAACATTGTTGTCTAGATGTACTCCCTGAGGAACTTGTTTCTCAATTGTGCAACAATGTTTTATTCCAGTCGAATAGTTAGGCTGAAGAAAGCTTTATTCGCCTCCTCTCTCAGTTTTATTTCTCCTCGAAAATTTTCTGTCACTTTGACGTACGTGTACAACAGTAGGGATGATAAACTACAGTGCCTAACCCATTTCTTGAAACAAACGTGTCTTTCTTGTCGAGTTGTATAACTACCAAGAGTGTTTATTGGATGCCTATTATACATTAGCCTGCGTACTTTATCCCCAATACTCTGCAGATTTTATTTCACCCTGCAGTTCTGATTTACTGATATATCTTCAGTGTTGCAGTATGTGAAGTTTTCCTCTGGCCACCCATTCCCTCTCCAAAAACAAATTATTCTTCGTGAGGTACGTACTTCTTCTACTTTTCATTCCATTATTCTGTGTATACTATATTTGGTAACTGTATGGTCTGTCAGACTAATCGTGTTAAAGTTACCACGAGTATTCACTTGTTGCTTCTCGGGTTTTATTAGCATGCGTATCAGATAGATCTAGGTCAAATTTGGCAACTTCACACCGTTAGTAATAACGTCGGACGAGAATTTTAGATTTGATGAATTGCCGTTGAATCTCTTTTCTTGAGCATGTTCATGTTTTAGTGGCGCAATGGATTACCTTTTAAGGTTTAGGCGTCCAGCTCCAGAACCTCCGTCACCTCATATTTCGGTCGTATCCGCTTACGCTACTTATCGACTGAGACTGAAGGTTGAAATTCCATCGTGAATTGGTTATCTAACCATAAATTCAGTTTACACATTGCGGATTGCCACCGAACGACATTTGTGGTGCTTGTGTATCTGTGACCGCATGCGTAGTGGCGCGTTCTGCATGTTTAAGGAGACGCAGCAAGTGCTGTGGCTTTAGTCAGTAGGCTGACTCTGAAGCTGGAGAGAAGGCAGATGTTTGAAACAACAGGCGAAATTTCTGGGTTGCTACTGCTGCACGCCCGAGGTCCACCAGGAAACTTAAATACTAATCAGTCTTGACCAGAAGGCTTTGTTAAAAACGAAAAACCACACATGAGAATGGTAAACGATTTCCAGTTATCGAAAATCGCCAGCAGACTATGTCTTTGAAATCATAAAGATTTGTATTCTTTAGAGGGAACGGGCGTAAAAATTACACACTTCATCTATAGCGAAGCACCAGAGAAATTTGTATAGGCATGCGTCTTCAAACACAGAGATCTGTAAATAGGCCGACTATGGCGCTATGCTAGGCAACGCCTATGTAAGACGATAAGTGTCTAGCACAGTTGTTAGATCAGTTACTGCTGCTATAATGCCAAGTTATCAAGATTTAAGTGAGTTTCAATGTGGTGTTATAGTCGTAGCACGAGTGATAGGACACGGCATATCCGAGCTAGCGATGAAGTGGAGATTTTCCCGTACGGCCATTTCACGAGTGTACTGTGATTACCAGAAATACGGTAAAACATCTAATCTCCGACATCGCTGCCGCTGGAAAAGGATTCTGCAAGAACGGGACCAGCGACGACTGAACAGAATCCTTCAACGTGACAGAAGAGCAACCCTTCCGCAAATTGCGGCACATTTCAGTGCTGGGCTATCAACAAGAGTGAGCGTGGGAACCATTTAACGAAATTATTTTGTTTCCTGAGACATTTAAGTCTCTTATTTATCTACGAGAGTAATAGCGGTACACTCGTGAAATGGTCGCATGGGAAAATCACCACTTTATCACTACCTCGAAAATGCTGTGTCCAGTCGCACGCGCCCCGACTATAACGCCAGGTTCAAACTGACTGAAATCTTGATTACCTGCCATTGTAGCAGCAGTAACCGATCTAACTACTGAGTTGGGGTGGGCGGCTACTTTATACTTCTTGCAGCAATGTTAACTATAGTGCTGAGGTTGTGTAATGGTTAGCATTTCTGTTCAGCAGATAAGGAACGCCCGAGTTCGAGTTCTGGCCTCAGCATAAATTTTAAACCATTTATTCTGCTTCAGATAGTTTTCGCATTCTACTAAGTATAATCGAGATGCGCTTAATGAGTCAAAGACCCAATTACGTAACCTTGATGACTGGAAGACACACAGCTCGCCTGGGCCCGTCAACAAAGGCATTAGACTGTTGATAACATGTTGCCTGGCCGGACTAGTCTCGTTTCAGATTGTATTAAGTGGATGGACGTGTACGTTTGTGGAGACGGCCTCATGAATCCATGGACCCTGCATGCCGCAGGGGACTGTACAAGCTGGTGGAGTCTCTGTAATGGTTTGGGGCATGTGCAGCTGGAATGATATGGGACCTCTGATTCGTCTAGATACGATTCTGAAAGGTGATACCTACGTAAGCCTCATGTCTGATGATCCATTTCTATTCATGTCAATTTTGCATACAGTTGGACTTGGGCAATTCCAGGAGGACATCCCACACGTCCAGGATCGCTACAGAGTGGCTCCAGGGACACTGTTCTGGGTTTAATAGCTTCCGCTGGCCACCAAACTCCCCAGACATGGAAAGTATTGAGCATATCTGGGATGCCTTGCAACGTGATGTTCAGAAGAGATCTACACTCCCTCGTACTCTTACGGATTTTTGAACAGCCCTGCAGGATTCATGGTGTCAGTTCCCTCCAGCGGTACTTCAGACATTAGTCGAGTCCTTGTCACGTCGTGTTGCTGCACTTTTGCGTGTTCGCGGAGGCCCTATACGATATTACGCAGGTGTGCCACTTTCTTTGGCTCTTCAGTGTACATAATAAATATTGATAGACGTAGTTAGTGAAACAAAATTTTTTCTACCTTCAGGTTTTTAGCACAGGCTTCGGCGGTGTAGTGGTAAGTGTCGGAGGACACCAGTGATAACTGTATTTCGCGTCAAAACACTACGCGTTATAAGGAGAAAGCTACGCCTCTCGTCTGCTGCATGCCATCATTGAGAGCCAACATGACTTAACGCACAATGGTAATGTAATTAAAACATAGAACATCGATCTAGATGTTGTTAAAACACAACATTAAGGATTGCACAAGGTAAATAGGACGCAGTATTAATTGTTTGACATTGGCACATATAATTATGAACACCAAAAAATAACGAACAGAAATGTAGGAACAACGCTAAACCGCCATCTATTGGTCATGTGTGGAATTTCAAACTCTAATACTTATGTAAAGGTAAGGGTAGCGACGCCAACCGTTGCCGCAGAGACGGTAGTTTGGAACCTGGAGATGTGTGGTTTCCGTGGGGAGGAATGTGGTGGGCCAGAGACGTAATAGCAGAACTTCGGTCTCCAGTGAGACAAGAATCGTTGAATTACCATGTAAAATGAATCTTAAGACGAATATGACCAAAAGCTCGTTAATACATCAATATGAGTGGCGAAAGAATGAACACGTATCAGGATGGTTAAGCTTAAAGCAATAGGAGAAAACACATTGAAAACAGAAAAACACCAGCCGGACGGAGTGTCCGAGCGGTTCTAGGCGCTACATTATGGAGCCGCGTGACCGCTACGGTCGCAGGTGCGAATCCTGCCTCGGGCGTGGATGTGTGTGTTGTTCTTAGGTTAGTTAGGTTTAAGCAGTTCTAAGTTCTAGGGGACTGATCACCTCATAAGTTAAGTCCCATAGTGCTCAGAGCCATTTTTTTGATAAAAACGATCTATACGGTGACAGATTTATGACTTAATTTCATGACAGAAACGATGTATAATTACCACTTTTATTGATTAAAATCAGTCATATGAAAATGTAAACAAAAATAATACAGTATACATATATATATATACATATACATACATACATATATATATATATATATATATATATATATATATATATATATATATATATATATATAATATGGAAAGAGAGGGAGGATACAAATTACATGTAACTAAAAACAAAAGAAGCAAAAGAGCAGACATGCGTTACAATAGATTGCCAAAAGGTTCAAAGAAAAGTCCGTCTCTAAATCCCACTTGTTTATTCATTAGAATTGATAGCTCTCTTTTGTAATAGGTGCAGGCCTCGATTCCCTCCAGCACGTTTAGTAAGAGACCTGTAGGAGCGTTGTATTGGACATTTAGATTGTCCTGGATAAGCCCTCCTGAATGTTTATTATACATGATATATTGCCTGATAATTGATTTAGTGCAGGCTACGCCACTTGTGTGGTCTTCGAAGCGAGTAAAAAACTACGAGCTCTTGCAACGTTCTCAAATGACATTAATAAATTACTGATTCTGCTCTACTTCAATGAGACATCATTCTCACTTAATAAGAAAATTTTACAGATAATTTTAAAACAGGGTCATGCACAGCTATAACAGTTATATGTAAGTGATTAAACATTCAAATAGTACAAGTATTTAAATACAGGTGCTAAACAACTAAAACTGAGTGAAAAGTCCAATAGCCTGTTGTAGCTGTATTTAAGTCGATTAGAGCCCCATACAAGTGGTATATGTGTATAGAAAGTTGCATAAATTAATATTTTGATAATGGCAAAATGAAGTTGTCTCAGATATCTTGAAGTACTGAGTGAATAGACTTAAAGAACGAAAAAAAATGTTACGCTTCTACTTAGAATAGCAGCTATACGTATTTAGTGACTGACATTCGTGATTTCATGTCAAAAGAAGGTTACTAACCAGTGCTACGTCATATGGTATGGGGACTCGTTAGAGAATCTCGCAGAGTGACAGTTGGCTTAGCTAAGCAGAGTTCTCAGCCCTCCTTAATTGACAAAAACCATTATCTGTGAAGAATATCCAGTCTAAACGAAGGAATAAAATTAGGAATCAGAAACTGTTACTCGATTACAAAAAGAACAGCGAAGCAGTAACTAAACCGAAGAAGGGATAGAGACAGTCCACATGTACTGTGGAGCAACTGCCAAAAACGGGACAGGCCTGTGTTTGAACCACTATCTGTCATCACTTTACAGATTAAAATATGCTCTTCTCGGACTATGTCAAGTAACACACAATGCTCCTCGAAAATGTTATCGAGTAAATATTGGCTCCTGGAGTGATTGAAAAACAAAATAAAAGTTAGTAATGAGACTAACTAGATTAATGTACTGAAATATGCAGAATTTTTTTGAAACACTTTATGTGGGCTACTAACGATCGAAAGGAAGAGTTTATGCTGACAGTCAAACTTACCGAAAGCCGTTACGATTATTTGTGTTTGGCACCAACAGCGCAACAATCGTAGCAGCTGGCAAGTGCGATGGCTGGCGTCCGGGTACTGAGACGGTTAAGGAAATCAACCGACGAGGGTAAAACGGAATATAAGAGCACAGCGCTGTTAGTGCTCTGCTGAGGAACTGCGGTCACGAAGCGAACTACTGGACTCGGCTCTCAGTATTCCATAAAATTTGTACCTAGGCGATACCAATAGAATAATTTTACGAACGCGAAAATTTTAAAAATCGCTACTAATGTTTACATTGTTAAAACAGTGTGTTCTCTAAACAGATCAGACGACCTACATGTGGACCGAATGCTGGAGTAAACATGCTTATTACCATAACAAAATTGTGTGCAGCCAGCCAACTATTTACCTACTGAGACACTTACTTCAGAGACTCGAACAGTCATCTGTACTGAAACACTTGTACTATATATGAACTGTCAATCAGATATGCATGGCCACAGAAAATTAAACTGGCAGCAGTTTAATCTGATGTAAACATTTGTGAGATGTGTTGCTCTTTACATACCGGAGGATTAACCAATGCTTATAAACTCTCCAATGAAGAACCTGAGACCAGGCAAAGAGACGCCTTAGCGGCAGCAGGAAGTACTGTCATCTGTTGCCCCGCGCTGGCGTCCCCCGGCTTCGACTGGTGCGCTAAGGAGAGGGTCACGGCTGGTGCTCGTTGTCCAATCAGGGCACGCGTCGCGGTCGCCCTGTCAGGACTTCGATTAGTTGGGCAGGGCTGGCAGGCAGGCGCCGGGCCGCCGGAAAACTTTGATTAGAACCCTTTCGCGGCCTTTTGCAGCCTCTGGCCGCCTCGCGCACCTCCCCTCGCCCTCTCCCCCACCCCCTCCCACCCGCCAAACTCACCGCACAGCCCTCCCGTCCTGGAGCCTGGCGGCCTCTTCCTGCCACCAAGAGTCGCCTTTTCTGCAGGTGGCGCGGCCGACCCCGTGGTCGGGCCGTCCTCCAAACTTGAGTGTGCAGCTCCGGATATTGGCTCCTTCCGCTTGTTACGGCGTCTGTCTTTCTTCCAGACATGAAATACGCCACGACACCGTCGTCAAAGCCTCCCGCTCCGCTCTTTGTCCGTTCCGGGAGATATTCGACAGCAACACTTCAAAAGGTAGGAATGACTTACGGAACACACACATTACAGTCTCCAAATCGTGAATTAATATATATTAGCAAGTACCAGTAACCGATCGATTAATAGCTCTTTACTACTTCTATCTCCCATGTACTGTGGCCAAGCAGGAAGGTGCAGACCGACGCCACTCCCTTAGCACATGTTCGGCCACTTCATGGAGTTACAGAAATACATTCCTAAAACACTTCTTAAACCCGCCACGGCACAAACCTTTGTGCTAGTATATGGATATCCCATCTCGATCAAGCACATCGTCATTGAACTTAATCGCAGATGGGTCACTCTTTGCCTTCTGTTTTTATTCACATGAAAGGTATTTATTCCATTTTACATTATCAAATTATTATTTACATGCTGACGATATTTAGCTTTATAGTAATTCCATCCTGAAGAAAACTTGTTCTGCCACATCTGACATGAATAATGATCTTCATTCTGTTCCAAAAATGGTTCAAATGGCCCTAATTACTATGAGAACAGCTGAGGTCATCACTCCACTAGACTTACAACTACTTAAACCTAACTAACCTAAGGACATCACACACATCCATGCCCGAGGCCGGATTCGAAGCTGCGACCGTAGCAGGAGCGCGGTTCAGGACTTAAGCGCATAGAACAGCTCGGTCACAGCAGCCGGACTTTGTTCTGTAAAGGGCGTAAAACTGGGTTAAAACTAGGTGTAAAAAGTTACATATGATACTCATATCCTTCCGATAGTCGTTCAGCGAACATTTTCCCGAAACAGTTCCTGCCACACTCCTCGACAGCATCCAGTTCTCCTATCCTAAGCTCTGAACTATTTCGATTTTAAGTAGAACAAGCATCTGAGCAAGGAATAAGGAATTGTATCGTCAGATAAATACATATTATCTTCGAGTTTTCAAAAAGAAATTACGAAAAGTATGTCGGTTTAACTTATATCACCTGCCAAGGCCTATTCAGGTGAATGCCATCTACAGGGAAAATGAAGCTGGCGTTCGTAGTCGGAGCGTGAAAAATTGTATCTGTTAGTCTGGTAGTAGATTAGATAACTTAAAAACAGAAATTGATAGGCTGAAATTAGATATAATGAGAAGAAGAGAAAATATGATGAGTACAGAATTATGAATATAAAATCACACAGGTAAAATGCAGAAGCATGTCTAACAACTAATAAAAGAATAAAGAAGTTTCAAGCCACCACAGACGTGGTATCGCAGCTGATGCAGACATAAAGCTGTTACCGATCACAGTAGCTAAAGTTTATAAGCCCACTACCTTCACAGATGATTAACAGACTGAAACAATGTGCTCTTCTTTAAGGCAGTCGAAAATGTAATATTGATGGGGGACTAATTTCTATGACAACTACCATACCAAAATACAGTAAAAGACCCTCGAATAATCTTGGCTGAACACCTATACTGGGAAGAACAAACAGTCACATCTTGCCGGAAGTCGCTCTCCTCCCTACATGCAATCCAAAAATTTAGAATAATATTTCCAACCCATGTTAAACAAAAATTAGTCCAAACACTAGTCTTTCCTAATCTTTACTACTGTGATGTAGTTCAACACGGCACCAATAGTGAAAATTCGAGATGCCTCGAGCTAGTGATGAATGCTTGCGTTAGATACGTGTGCAATATACGGTTGTATGATCATATCAGTCCTTCATACTCCCAGCTAGGATGGATACGCCCACATAAGGTACGCGATCTCCACACAATGTGCTTACTTCACTGGTGCCCCCAACACTTATCTTCTCACATTAAATACCTATCATCATTCCAAGAGGGAGCTCAAAACTTAAATGTTAGGGAAGGTATAGCCACCACTGTTGAGCCCTCTGACCTCTTTCTCTCTCCTCTCCATCTTAGCTTCGAATTTCACCACTCTATTTCTTTTCCTCTAACCTAGCTATCTCTTCTATATCTCTTTCACCCCATTCTATCGTCTTATGTCTCTGCTCGATGTGAATAACTCACAAGCTGCAAGAACATAACGAGAAAATTCCCAACTAGCAATAGGACTGACATTCATAAAAGAAAAATATGTTTACTTTCATATACACAGTGACTACTACTACTATTATTATTATTATTATTTTTATTCTTTATTGTTATAATTATCTTTTGATTGTTATAATTACCCTTGTACTACTGTTATAATCTCTATTTCTTCTTTAACATTAGTACTGTATAACACGTGGTATGTCCATAATTTTCTGTACAAACTGAAATTCGTTCAATCTGAATATGCCTGGTTAGGTGTAAGAGAGGGCCTGAAGGCCCTAATTTTGCCAGGTAAAATTAATGCGTGAATAAATAAAAATAAATAAATAAAAGTATGAAAAGTAATAATAGTAGGAGAACAAGGAGTGGAAGAAAGGAATGAATGTGGAAGTAGCCTGAAAGATTTTCCATGTAGGAAAATCACTGCAAACTCTTGATTTAGGAATCGTGCGAGAAGTTTATATGAGTATGTAATACTTACAAGTATTTGAAATTATTCAGCTATAGACAATATCCAGTCCCAAGAGAGTACAATAGTAATGCTAATGTTGCTGTGTTAAGCGAAAACTAAACCCAGTCTCATTAAGGCTGAAATAATTTTGATCAGGAAACTATTACCTGAATAGGAATACATTTTTGTGTGTAATTATCAATCCGCGCTTTAGACGTAGCATCTTTTGATTAATAATTAAAATGCCCTCGGTCCCAGGTTAGAAGCCAGCCACGGTTTAAATTTTGGATAAAAATCAACAGCAATGGTGGCTAAAGAGTTTACCCTCACTTTGAGACGGCATTGTCAAAGAGGACTGAATAGCAGACAGAGGTTCAGGCCACTCTTTTCACCTTGAGGTGAGAAACTACCTCTAAAAGGCGAAACAATCATCAATGATCAACGACATGATGGTGCTAAACACGACAAAAATAGCTGCATTAAAAACACATAAAATCTAATGAGGACATGTGACCTGTAACTGAGAAAGTGTCATGATGATCTCTCCATTGGAAAAGATTCCTGAATTGTCCCTCATTCAGATATCCGTGGGGTACAGCCAAAGGGGAGGTGAGCATGAGAAAAGCATTGAATAACCCACAAAAGGATGCTTTCCTACGAGGCAGGCGTGGAATGTGAGAGGTTCGAACGGGACAGGAAAGCTACATATTCTCAAAAGGGAAATGCGAAACCTCAATCACGATGTGGTAGAGGTAGTAAGTAGGCTGTTTAGGTTTTTATATTGTTAACGACATGAAGCGCTCTATATGAAAATCACTGACTGTGCTGTGTGCAGTCTGAGGCTGGTCGCCATTGTTGCAATATTCGCCATTGTAGTGGTGGGCAGTTGGTTGTTAACAGTGCATAGCGTTGTGCAGTTGGAGGTGAGCCGCCAGCAGTGGTGGATGTGGGGGAGTGAGATGGCGGATGTTTGAAAATGGATTATCTGGACGTGTGTCCATCAGAAACAGTACATATGTAAGAATGGATGTCATGAACTGCTATATATATTATGACTATTAAGGTAAATACATTGTTTGTTCTCTACTAAAATCCTTCATTTGCTAACTGTGCCTATCAGTAGTTAGTGCCTTCCGTAGTTTGAATCTTTTATTTAGATGGCAGTATGGCGCTCGCTGTATTGCAGTAGTTCGAGTAACGAAGATTTTTGTGAGGTAAGTGATTTGTGAAAGGTATAGGTTAATGTTAGTCAGGGCCATACTTTTGTAGGGATTATTGAATGTCAGATTGCGTTGCGCTAAAAAAATGTTGTGTGTCAGTTTAAGCACAGTCATGTATAATTTTTCTAAGGGGACGTTTCAGGGTCAGTTAAATTAAATGGAAAGATGACGAGTATTTCTGGTCAGATGAGTGCAGAGTAATAGCAGAAAATGCTATAATGGGAGCAGGAGTCCTTACGAAAAGGAAGCTAGGACAGAGAGTGTATCATTGAGAACAGTTCAGTGAAATAGTTCTTCTAATCAGAATCGACAGTAAACCAACATGGACAACGACAGTTTAGGTCCCATGACGACCACACCAGCGAACGTGGTGGCCATAAATGTTTGCTGATGGTTCGTTCCTCAGTGAAGACATCCTGTACTCGTTCTAGGGATACCTTAGACGTGTGGCACGTTGCCCCATTTGACTGGAAGAAGCATTATTGCCTTTCATATTCAGCGAGTTGAGCTGAAAATGTGTCAGAAATGTCCATACTCTGCCACTGAGGAAGAGTGAAAAAATATTGGTTCAGTGATGCACGTTCCTGTTACACCGCACGAAACACCAATCTTTTCATCATGGAGTGATTGTTGACGCACAGTGTTAGGGCACTCCGTTGCCCATTGGTTTGTGTTTTTTGTATTCACATGACAGGTACGATGAAACTGTGCTTCATCACTCACAATGTAATGGTAAGGGTATACCAACAACCACTGAAGTTACTGAAAAGCCACATGGAGAGATCTACACGTTTAAGACTGTCATCCTCCCGTAACTGCTGCACAACTGTCACACAACATGGTCCCAAATCAAGACTTTCCAATATCCGCTGGCCACTACTGTGACTTGCATGCTCCTGTTGGGTGAGATTACGTGTAGAATTCTGTGAGTTCTGAATAATTCTTGACGAATGTCTGAAATAGCTTCTACTGTGTGAAATGACGTTTTACGTTTTGCACAGCTCTGTAGGCGCACTAATTGTTAAACAGACTCAGCACTGTTCTCTCTGCTGGTGTTCCTCTAACTGGATACTTGACCACGAAAATTTCTCTAATTTCCTTAACCGAACCTGTTTTCATACATGATTCCTCAATTTCAATTCTTTCTTCAACCAAGAAAGTTATTTTGCAGGTAGTAAACAGAAATGTCTAACTTCAGTGATGAAATAAACTGAAAAGTTGACAGTAGAATCTAACGATTGATTATTGCGTAAAACTGTCCATTGATATAGCGTTTATTCCAGAAGTCGAAATAATGCATTCGCATTCAAAGGGGAGGCAGGCTACTTCTAAGTGCAACACGCTGTAGAACCTCATTCTGCAGTTTGTGAAATTGTTTTAGTCATCAGTAGGACTTATTGTATCTAATGTCTTAACGTCATACAAACGTATGTTGGCACTCTATAGATCCTCCAGGTTTCTGAACATATATAAATGATGATGTTAGTAATTTTCATCCTTCACGACTCAAACATTGTGATCACTGGACTGCTCTATACGCTCTGCTTATTTAGCAAACAATGTGATAGTCATGAAAAAGCATCTGCCAGTGTGAATACCCTGAAAAGCTAATTCTTGTAGAAACAAAGACAAACGCGCTAAATAAAGCTGGAGCAATTTGCAAGGCAATAAAAAGCTCAACACCCGGTGATCGCAGTAAATATGAATTCTCTTTCCGTAAATATAATAACTACATTCCAATGCCCATACTACCTCTAGTGTTTCTAACTCTGTGGCTGATTAGGTTACACACAAACACACATAATCCCACACAAACAAGCAATCAAAGGGCATTTTTCTTCGTTGTACTTAACAGAACAGTACTAATAAGAGCTAATTTGGCATAAATCTTCGAAAAACCCTAACACGACCCGGAAAATCCTTTAAACTGTTGTTTTCGTGCTGGGGTTAGGTAAATGCTTAATTACACTTCATTTTTCTCGGTTTGGTATGATTTCTGTACACGAAATTACATGCCCAAGGTACATTTATCCCTCATAAATTACGACTTTTACGTGTTTGCAGTCACTCCTGCTTCAAAGAATTTCTATGGTGTCTTTTCTGCCAAATCTTTGGGATTTTCGAGTCTTGATGGCCACACATACATCGCCAACATATAATGTAAATACGTCAAGTACTTCAGGACTTTGTACAGTATCTAACACAGTAATGAACACACCTCAAAGGACATGCAGACCAAATGGTAGAATGCACTGTACTTCCTTGCTTCCTGGGTGAGACTTATCAATTAGTAGGAACTTTCTAAATATATGCTAGTCACATACTTTACTACATGAAATTTCTGTAACTGTTCATCCGAGATTTTAAGTCGATTTTTAAAGAAGCGTTAACCTTAATAACGGCCCTCCAATCCTAAACCAGATGAACACTGCTGTCAGGTTTTGCTACAGCTAATAGTAGACTACAATAAAGCGACGTGTAAGGTTCAGTTGCTCTTCATTCAAATACTTATTTTATCTCATCAGCGACTGCTGTCCTCTTAACACAATAAATGGAATACATGTTGTGAGGACAGATCTTGTGTTGGAGAGGGGGGGGGGGAGATGAACTTCCGTTTCATTTCATTATGGTATGTGTTGATAATACCAGCTTGTTTCCAAATACATTTCCAATCTCATAATTCCGCTTGTTGCAGTTTATCAATAGTACTTACCTTTTAACAAATTGTCAATATCTTCCATCTGATGGCAGTGTTAAAGTATGCTATTATTTTTCGGTGCTTTTATGTTAACAACTCTTACTCATAGTGACTGGCGGATTTCCCATATTGTGTTTCATTACTGAACGTAGAGTAACGTAATGACTTTTGACGATGAGAAAACATTTACGTGTCAAGAAGTAAGTTATTGTGTCCTTCGCTCAAATTAAATCTGGCCGAGAATGCACTCTACCACTTCTATTTGAAGTATTTTAATTTCCACCCGAGTTTATATCTTGATTTAACGACCGTAGCATTGGTGCTTCCACAATTTTGTGAAGGGTATGTGCGTACTTTTGCGACCTCACGAATTTTATAGAATAAAATTAATGATATAATGCTCATCAAAGCTTCCATGTGTCATACAATCATAGTCAGTGTATGTCCCATAACTGTACGTCTCTCCACAGAACTCACATCATTTAAAATGGTCAGTAGTTAGTTCCTCTCTGACGTCAACATCATCATGGTAAGATAATAAGTTTACTGTATCTTCTTTGTTGACCCCATCCCATCCCAACAAGGGCTCAATCTAGCTTCACGTTCTTCCTTGTCACCACACTAGAGAGTCTAGGTTCCTTTGCCACCACAACGATGTTTATAGTGGGGTTCTGTACCTTCAGTTGTGTGGTTTTGTGTGTGAACTGCCTGCGAAGTATTATTATTACTAATGTTATTGTGTACACATGGAGGTTGGTGGCGATTTGCCATACAGAAATTCCATCTTTTGCCGTGGTGGTTATTATTTGGGCAGCGTCCTTTATCATTACCACACTATCCCAGATGATGTGGTTACCATTACATTTATTAATGTGTGAACTGAGTGGACTGTACTAAACCCGCACCGCTATAATTAACTTGATGCTCTCTTGTCCCTCAAAGGTCTTACCACTGCCCGTGCTGTGGAGTAGGTTGTGCCGTATTGTTATTGATATCAGTTTTCTATTTGGCAACCTCTTGTATGAGAGCAAGTGAGCCCAGTACTGACATAAAGTGCTCCAGATTGTTTTCAGCTACATGAAATCCTACAGTACTTTAGTTCTTAATATTCTAAGAACTAACCGTCTATACATGGACTGTTTCCAGTGTCTTGTCTTATCTAAGTATCTGCGGAATACTAACAGAAGCTCCCTTGACTGCTTTTAAAGATCTCTAGATTGAATACTTCCTCCCAGAGTCTTTCCAGGGCACATGAAGGGCATTACGTACCGAAACACATCACTCGAATTCCTCTTAACTTCGACAGTTGTCAGCAGTTTCTAAAGTCGAAGAGTAGCCTCACCACGTATGAGATCACAGATGAACTGAATCCATTGTTGGTCTATCCATGACGTAGGTAGTACTCCCAAGACTTTATGAAAACAGCGGGGTCGAGGCTTTTCTTACCTGAACACTTGAGAGTGTCTGTGTTTCAATAGAGTTGCCTCCAACACAACATATGAAAACTGAGGTGCTGCCAATTCCAATGCAACGCAGGCTTAGAGACACGTCTGTGCTATTTAAATCACTGCCACACCTTTCCTCATACACAGTAGAACTGATGTGACCTTCTTCCCCTGTAACAACCGCGTGGGTTGAGACTCATATTTTCTGTTTGACCAATATTAGTTCCTGTTGGATGTTACTAATTTGCTAAGCAATGTTTTCTCGCTACTTGGGCAAGTCCTTATCTAGTACACTTTCATTTGGTTTAACTCCACATTAATGGTTTCTCCTTAGG
Organism: Schistocerca americana; assembly: GCF_021461395.2. NCBI lineage: Eukaryota > Metazoa > Arthropoda > Insecta > Orthoptera > Acrididae > Schistocerca > Schistocerca americana. Next base: position 106,074,568 of record NC_060123.1, read on the forward strand.
TTCTTTTCGGTGATAGTTCCTCAGCAATCATGTTCTGAACATAGTGCAGTAGTTCAGAATTCAACCTTTCCTTAATTTTGGTGTCCCTGCTCGAAATACACTCATTATAATCTTTCTCGTTGATCCGTGTTGGCTCGTTCTCTGATTTTACGTAACTCCCTACAGGCGCGGTGCGTCTCTGCCTAGTCGCCAAGTGGCAGTTCGGTCGTCTGTTAGCTGAGCCTCTGGTTGTAGTTCCTTCGGCAGCTTGTTGACCACAGGTGCAGTCGGTCGATCGCAGTCAGGGCGAGATACAAATAAGAGGCACATGTGACGTACGGCGGGCTCTTCACGCCCAATTATGTGCGCACTATTCTCTAGGTCGGCAGTACCTAGGACTAGTGTTGACGCAGCCGATGTACCCTGCGGCAAAGAGGCATAGTTGCTGATATGGGTGTTGGAGTTCCGATCATTTTCAGATTCCGTCTGTTCTGCCGTTGGGGATTAGGTGCTCGTTATTTTATTGATGCATGTGCTCCCGTGTTGAAGATGCTCCCGCTGCGCTGGATTGCCTATGGTTCTCCAGCACTCTGCTTGAAGAATTTAATTTACCCTTTGGTGCATCTGTTTGAAATGTTTGAGTGCCATACCTGTGTATTTTAAAATTTCTTTTAATTACAACTTGTTCAGTGTTTGCATATTTGTCTGCTGCGCCTGAAATGAGCTGTCATATATTCTAGGCCGCCACGTGTGTTAGAGATCACTGAGATCGAAATTGAGTCAGATTTGTATTGGAAATTGTTGCTTCCCTGACTGATGAATCGACTGTAAAATTGCCTACGGTGTGGTGAGAAAAAGCTAGCCGTCTAGTGAATCTTGGCTCGTTGGGGTAATTGAGTTTCGTAACTCTGATGCGATTTCGCCCTTTCAGGATAATTAATGTTTATTGAGTGTCAGCCCTCAAGATTCGCCTCTTACCTTTTAAGCCACTTGAGTTAATGTGTCTGAGGGGTGTGTGATTATTACATTAATTTGTTATATTTCATTGTAAGATTAACCAGTTAATCCTTTTTGTAATTATTATTATAAAATTCGTGTTGCTGCACGTAAAGTTTGGTTGGAGCTTCTTGTCTTGGTCTAATCACTATCATATATTCCATTGTTACTGTGCATGATTTATATGTTTGCTGTAATTCTTCATGATTTCCCAGCGATCTGTTGACGTCATGGATATTCGGGAATCCAGCCTGATGTTCGCGTCGTTCTTGCACGGTATTTCAACAGCGTGCCTGGCTGTCACCTTCAGGTGCTACCAGAGACTGCTCCTTGGGTCGATCGAGTCCAGTATTTATGCCTGGAAGGAGCTGGCCGTTCCGTCTTCGGTCCGCGCTCAGTCGAATGGTCCGCGCCCGCCAGCCTCGGCTTCAATGGACCCCTCCAGTCGCGGACGTTCCGACTGCCGTCTGCGCCCGTTTTGACCGTCCTCAACGGTTGTGTTCGTCATCTGAGGTGTGTCAGATAAGATCTGAGATGTTGGGTACTCTGTCGCATGATTGTTACTAAGATTTCCACTTCTGTTTCGTGCTGGGCGCTCCATATACGTTTTCTTGTTTTCTATCGGCTTTCCGAGCTGTTCGTAGCGTTTGGAGGAGCTGCTCCCGAGTGTTAATTTTTATCCGCCGGTCTACCGGGCGTAGCCTGGTCACTTCGGCTGTGCACGTGCGTGCGGGTGCCGCTCCGCTTCCTGTCCCACCATAGCCTTTGAGAAGTTTGGTCCTTCAGGCTTGCTATGACTTTCTTAGTAAGTTGAGTTTCTATCTTTTAGTAGTCGGGCGTAATTTACCCAGAAGCTCCCGATAATCTAGACAAAGATATTCAGATCTCGCTTGCCGTACCTGCCCGTTCCGTGGTTTCCCTCTCTCGAGTTATGTTTTTAATGGAATAGTTTAATACTGATGTAATTCACAATTATTAAATGGTATTTCATTCTTTTTCCACGTCAGTATCTTGAATATGCACAAGAGCCTTCCCTGAATGAACAAATAAGTTTTCAGACTTATGTGATTAACTTTGGTCAGTGATATAAGAAATTATTTATTTATTCATATTGAACCTATTTGTGTGCTGTAAATTTTAATTGAAGGGTTTAGATTTTAATGTGTGTTTGAAAAATGCTCTATGTTTATGGTGGAATAAGAGAATTCAGAAGAATGCTGTTTTTTCGCCAGGTAGCTTAATTGTAAGATTTATCTGTGAAACAAAATGTTACTCGACGCTTTTGGAGTATCTAATTATATGTGCTAAAGGGCCTGCGCTTTCCCTGGCCCGTTTAGTCGTTCCTTTATCTTGCAGTGTCCACTGACATTTCATTCGTGACTTTCTCTTCGTATGTGAAATTGAAATTTGCCTTAAGACACACACTCTACTGTGAATTCTCTGTCTTTATACCTAGCTTGTGAACAGACCTAGCTTGTGAACAGTCTTTGATACTTTGGCTGGCTGTCATTTCATGGTCTCAATGAGGCTCTTTTCTACATGTTTCAGTTCAGTGGCATTGGTAGTTATTGTGCTGCGTGGTCATTACAAAATTATCATGTTTGTTTCAGAGGGTTCTCCCGTAAATTTAAATTTGACGAAAAGTTAGCTAGGTTGTTATTTGTGAAGCAATTTTTTTAACGAAATTCGTCATTTTTAGTGGAGGATTTATTTCGAAATTCATTTTGTTTAGTAGAGATTTCATTACACAGCGTTGATAATTCACAGCATATTTTAGTTGACATATACTTTAGGCTTTCCACTAAACTAGGACACTTTGCAGTATTTGTATCTGATGTAAGACTCGTGGTTAGCATCACAATAGGGTGTATTGCTTTACTTGCCCCATGCGATTCAGTTTCGTGAGCTGAAACACCTACATCATGCATCGGCACGTTTGCTCACGTCAGCACCCAATTCTTTTTGTGTTTAGATTCGTTTTCCTCTTACGGTAACATCCTGATATTAACCTTAACATACGAAACGATCAAAGTTACGTACATGAAATCACTTAATCTAAATAAATAATGAGACATAAATAATTAATTTTCTTGAAAAAGTATGTTTTGGAATATAATACCAGTAAGATGAAATGACTGAACATCGCTGTGGTATTGACCACTCGTCAAAAGGTTTCAACCATTTAGTAGAATTCAGCTACTCACTATTGTTAAAACTATCTGCTATTGTAAAATTTACTCAACAAGCAGAGCCTCTGTTGAATGAATACAGTTGAATACTGCACTCTACTCTCAAACAAGGAAAAAAATAGGCAATGAAGTCGTTGAAATCCTTACTTGTTCTTTTACACCATAGTTCAGACATCGAACTGTCAGTAAATGTATAACTATCGAGTTTTGTTATATATTCCAGTTAATTTTTCTTGGAGTTTACAATGTTTAACTGATATGGAAAATAATAAAACATTATATTAATGTGACAACAGAAAAAGTATTATATATCATGTTCATAAAATTTACACACATAAACATATTTTTATAAGCTTCTATAAAAGCACTGCCAATGTAATGTATCCCATACAATGAAAAAGGGAGAAAAATGTTATTTACTATACAAGAGCCTGTAAATGTGTCGCCAGTGTTACAATAAGGAAAAGGGATAAAAAGGTAAATGACCCGAAATGCTAAAGTTGTACTCTTCCAAATCCTAACTGTCGAGAGGGGGGTACATCACAGATACCATAGCAGAGGCTGAGCAAGGAAACATTTAGTGTCATCAGTTCAGTTTACCTTCTCGTCAAGTAAATTTCCCCCGTTATCTAATTTCGTAGTTGTCTGGTTGAGAGTCGTTGTTGGGGAATAGTTACGTTTGGTGACGGTGAGTCATGAAAATATGAAGTACAATGTGGCAGCATGATTTGCGATATGCAAAAATCACTGATCGGACTTCATGACTAGGAATTTTGGCGGCAAGGTTCGATTATTTATAGATTCCAAATCTGCACAAAATGGCGTGTTCATGATGCGCAAATCGACAGATCATTAAACCAATCTCTTCCCAGTGCATCTAAAACTGAAATATATGTATGGACTTATCATTAGTGGCAGGAGCTCTATTGACTACCATAAAATAAACACAACAATATATCAAAGTAAAATGCTTTTTACTCGTAACAACATAAGTACAGCTAAACGTCTTTTTATTCAGGCGGACAGACGGAAAAAGACGAAAGGCCGAAGGTGGAATGTGCCTCTACATCTGCGTGTTTTCTACAACTGAAACTTGAAAATACTTTAAGGAACTTAAATGCTAACAATGATAATTGGCGTAATTGTTTTCTGCCATAATGTCTACGTCTCTGGATCGTGATTGTGTGGGATAATTATTTAGTTCTTAATTCTGATGCCAGTAACTTTTTTAATTTTTTTGTTTTATGTTTAATCTAACATAATTCAACGCGTTTCGAACATGTTCTGTACATCTTCAGTCGTTTATATATACATACATACATACGGAATAATGTTACTTGAAAATAAACCGTCGTAAACTAGATTAACCTAGAACTCTTTGTCCATTGTTTGTTACTGTACTGGCTGGTGTGGCATTTGGGGGGGAGGGGGGTAAAGTGGGGCAGTCTATGGCCAGAAATCGATGTCAGTGCTGTCTCTTGCTGGTTGATTTCTTTGTGGTTGCTTATGTATGATACTGAAGCCTGCATAGGATGCAAATAGTTTTTCATCAGTTGCGTGTTGCGAAAATCGCATGAAAGGCCTTTACACGACAGTTGATCACTTACGATTTCATCTTCTTGCAGCTTCACTTGCATCACTGGTGTAATGGCGGAGCTGTGGAGTAACATTACACTAAAAAATACAATGTGCAATACTGCACACGAGCGAGAATGCTCTCGGTAGGTTTTACCGTCAGTCCGTGTCTCTAATATGTATGAAAACGCCACGAAAATATTTCACATCTTCAGTAAAAGACTAACTATAAAATACATCATGTAAGAAGTTATAGACGCACTGGAATTTAAGTTCACCATCAGTTTGTCAAACAAACGGGGTAATACAGCCGTACCAGCAGACAAATCGAAAGACATCATGTTGTATTATAATAAATTAAAATCAGTACAGATACCCTACAAAGGTTTAGATAGTTTAGCGTGCTGAATTTGATGGTAACAATGATTAAGATCGAGAACATTGAAACAACGTGCCCGAGGATGCCAGGTAAAACGGGTGGGAAAACCAGGCAAGGGAACGGAGTAAAAAACAATTATTTGGATAATGGCGCTGAAGACGATGCTTATGAAGATATAGACTTCTTAATATCCTATTATCCAATTACTTTAATGATTACTTTCCACAACTCGCCTATCTAACTGTGTGACAAACAGTTTTGGGGTTGTCTGACAGGGATTTTATCGATAAGCTCTATATGTTATACAGTTTGACTAGTAAGCCCTAAACAAGCGCTCCTAATGTCAGGGAACCGACTGAACAATTAAAAAAAAAGAACAGGTTAATCCAATCACAAGGTAAATGTCCTATATGAACTGAGATCTTCTAGTGTTAAGGTTGAAGAATGGAAAAATACCGTCTTTAGGTACAACTTTTCTCAGGGCAGAATTGGAAAAACAAACTATAGTCATTCAGTTTCAGAGAAAAATCATTTCCCAAATGAATACTGGCTGCAAGGTGTATACCAACTAATATCTCCATGTGTTACTCGAATTCCTCATTTTTAACGTGAGTTCTCCGTAATGAAAGTAAGCTCTGGAGCACCTCTCGAACTTGCTCCAGTTGACCTAACTTACAAATATTTTTATACTTCAGGTACCACTCATGCAACATGAATTAGGCACTACTAACTGAGTCCCAAAGAACGCTAACTTGTTTATGATTAACAACAAAGAAAACAAACCCTAGACAAAGAGGGTTCATGAACGTCCCTTAAACTTTACTACAACACTTGGGTGACAGATTCCTTTGGCTATCCTTTTCCTGTCGCCTTGATTTGCAGTTGGGTGGGAAATGGTCATGCTGGTTACACGTAAAGAAATATCCTCCCTCCCAACTCATTTCCTATTTCCCTAATTCTTATGAACCGTACTTTCCAGATGATTTACTTCAATTCAGACGGTCTGCTTAGTAGATCGGAGAAATTAATAGTTTCAACACCACGCTCAGTAATCTCGATGACCTCGAGAGAATTCGGTGCTGAATGCTACCCTCGCTCGATTCTCACGTCACATATCCCGTGACATATTTTCAACGACCTCCCTTTTTCTAGTCTGTACGCAGAAGGCACATTGGGCCTACATGATACTTTCAACGCAATCTGAGGAACATTCCTGCTTGCCTTGCACTGCCAACTATTCTTCACTGTAATGAACTTTAGGACGACCAGCTGCAAGACCGAAATCTCTTTGAACTATATCTCACTAAACAGGTAATTTTTCCAACATCTCAGCTAAAGGTTTCTGGTCAGTTCTCACTCTGAAATCTCTCAAGGTACCTCCTTCCCCGGCAGTGTGTTTCATAATGCCTCACTAATGTAGCCTGGCTAAGGAAAACTAAATTTTAATGACGGAAACCTTAGTTCCCAAAAGCTGGGTAATACACTGTCATATCATTACTGACAAATGTATAATCTGTAAACAATCCGGGCGCTGTTAACAACTGACAAAACTACGAATGCCGTGAAAACCGACAGTATGTGGAATCGGTAAACGACTAAATGTTCGCCACACGCCTACATCACCAACGCACGATGCTCCACCCCCGTCTTACTGGTCTGGTAGAAAATCAGAATTACGGCCCCGCTGAAGCAAATTAACGTGGTGCTGTAATGTTACAACATTTTCGTGTAGTTCATCTGCTGAAAGTATTTCATCGGGATCTTAGTTAACCTGCTGAACACTGCGTATTGTAACACTTACATCATCTAGATATGCATTTACCCTAAGTAAGCGAAAACGTGATAGGGAACTATTCTACAAAAATTCCAAGCTACTAGGAACTCTAGCCAGACACTCTCTCCAAATATGGGCTGTGTCATTTACCTCATCGAGATTAGTGGAGCTAAGCCGCACTTGGCGGTTGAGTGCAACTCTCAAGCGTACGTTCATTCCCATATCGGTTTCTCGTACCTACGTCCACGAATTTTTGATTAGTAGGCTGTAACCTCCCCCTCACTTATCGACCTTAATGACAGTGAAAAATTAAACCGCGTGTACCTAATGGAAATTTGGGAAAAGCAATCGTCACCGAAGTTAATCTGTCGGTAAAGAGGGAGGAAAGGGTTACACCTAAATGAAAGAAAAAATGCAAATGAAACTGGTGGAAATTAATTTTGAAAAGGGGTAAAGTTAAAGAAGAAAGTAAATGTGAGGCCGTTACGTTAACAATTAACTAGCGGTAATTAGATATTTGAGATTTGGGGGAAATTACGGTCGCCAGTCCTAAGGACAATTACTATAGTAACTGAAAAAGAAAGGTAATTACACATATAATTAGCACTAGAAGCGTGGCAACTGAAGGTTGACACGTGTAGTGTGAAAACTGAAAGTTTGTCAGAAGTAATAACTTTCGCTGCACTCTGACTTAATTTAGCAAAAGAATTAATAAAAAAGGAAACTGAAAGTTAATTTAGTGACTGAAACTAATAAGAAGCTTTCTTTATTAAGCACATCGAAATTCAGTAAAATACGGTTAGTCTTGGACTACCTCAACAATCATTTCAAAAGCTACTTGGATCTACGCAATTTAGAAATAAGAGATTTAGATTTGAACTTGAATTAAATGATTCTGAACAATTAACAATAGTAAGCTTTAGTACGTACCAAGCTGAGCTGCAGTCACAGGTAAGCTAAAATACGGTAACTAAACTCGCACTCTTAATTTGTGCTTGCGTAATCTTAATATTGTAGCCAGCTATGAATACTTAAACTGAACTTTGAAATTAAAGCAGTGAAATGGAATGATTGTACTTTAATGCTGGCATCTGAATTTCAACGACACTCGGGTTGATTTCGGAAAAGGAAGGGACCCTGCTTGGTAATGCAATTGGGACAATGAGCAACAAAGGTTCATGCTAAGTTGCTGTAATTTTGCGAGGCAAATGGAACAATTGGAAAAGCTGAAGTCTGCCATACAGTTCTAAAACTTTACGTGCTTCCAGTCTTCCTTGTTGGTTGATTGAAGGTTTGAAGCTGTCGATCGAGGAGGTGGCGACAGTCACTCATTGTCGGCCGTCGCTGTTGCAGAAGCTGGATGTTGGCGCGCCTTCTTCTCAACACGGTCACCAGACGAAACGGGCTCTTGATGTGCGCCAGCTAATGCTTCCCGTCCGCGACACCATGTCAGAAACTATTATCGCAAGTCGAGTGCAATTACATGCTGCCAAACCCCGAAAGCGCGGCGACTCGCGGGAGCTACACACAACACACCTGCTTCACTCGCTACTCCAGCCAGACTCCCTCTGCCCGCGCTCCACGCGGCAGAGTTAACACTACCAAAGATCCTACACACTTTGATTCTTCACACAACCCATCGATGTAATCGCTCGATAGCAGTTTTCCCTAGGCAAGACCCAGCGTAAAAATACAAATAATATTTACGAAACAAGCCAATTATACATCGACATAAGTGCATATATATATATATATATATATATATATATATATATATATATATATATATATATATACAAACAGTAAAACAATTACAATATATAAAGAGACAGAAATGTCATATCTAGAGGTAACAAAACAAGGAAAAAAAATAATAGTACAATAGAATGAAATAGGAGGATATGCATTTCCGGTGTTACACGTGCCCCACATTGTCTGAGGATGTTCGTGTAACGTAAACAGACTCAGAAAATGTCACAAAAAAGAAACAGTGGAAATGCATATGCTCAAAACATCAACAAAATTTAGCATTCGTCTAATTAACCATAAATCAATTTTTACACCATAATAATTGAGTGGAGACACTCCTAATCTTATTCCACTCTGTCATCTTGCACAAAATAAAACAGGTTGACAACATATTAAAATTCATAGAAAATATAGAAAATGGTTTAGCTATTCCAAAATCATTAAAATTCGTAACACTATGAGAAATGGAATACTATTTGCAAAATTAATTAGAGTGCATGATCATAAAAACAGGTAGATCAAAATACGCAAATAAATAATAAAATAGACTAGACATTTTATATAACCTTTTCATAATTAATATTCTCGTCACGAGAATCTATTTAACGCTAAACAAGAAAATAATGTACAGCAGATCGACAAAAACATAAGTATTAACAGCAGAAATCTTTCACATCAACTGTCCGGGAAGAAAAAACAACTCCACCTTCCGTCTTCGCAAGTACAAAGAATGCCGACAGCGGCACAAGAGCCAACAGCGGCACAAGAGCCGACAGCGTCTCCGCCTCGCCAGTATTGTTGCACCCGCCTGTGCGGCACGCTTTATCTCACTCGCCCTTGTAACGGCGTTTCCAGAACGTCCGTTTCACTGAATTCTTTCGGAAAAACTCACTCACGAGTAATCTCAAGGAGTCCATAATCACAGCGGATAACTCAACACTGTCCATCATCACACTCATGTACTAGCCTGAAACTTAAAACAGCGTCTACGTACATCGGCAATGACTAGTAAATCACATATTTATGAAATCTTACAGCTATTTACAAAATCATATTTACATTCCTTAATCTACTGTGACTCAGCTGAAAACTTAAACTAGCAGCTTGGATTTTTCAGTTGATTAGATCATGATTAAATTGATTAATATTAAATTGATTAATCAAAATTAATTACCTATTAATTACAACTTCTTTAATGACCTTGGTCAGTCAAAAGCATGGCAATCTAGCAAATCGTTAAATATTACACTCTATTTTACATACTGTATAAATTACCCATTGTGTGGTATTAATCGATCCTAGGTTGGTATAATTTCAAGTCTACAATGTTCTGTATACCTAATAGTTTTCCAGAGCTTGGATACTCTAAGCAATAAGGATTTGTGTGAGGTATACCAATGACTTTATATGGTCCATTATAAACAAACTTAAATTTAGAGATTTCATGGTCTAATTCGCTCGATTTCTCATGAGCTTTTACAAGTACTAAGTCTCCGATTGCAAACTTAGCAAAACGCGCTTTAGCGTCATGACGACGTATGCGAGCATCGGCTTTTAGCTTCATTACTTCTCGCAAACGATCTTTTTTCACGCCAATACAAATGTTAATCCGTGGAGGGAATTTGATTATATCTTCCAATTCACTTTCTACATTTTTGTCAATGCCGAAATTCCTCATGTTACGGCAGTTCAAACTCATTCCTACGTCAATGTCATCCGGCCAGTTAACAATGTGTATAGGCTGCTATTGCCTATGCACACCGTCTCCTGCCTCGTCAAAACTAACTACTATTGTTTTTTCTTGGGACGTACATGTCAAAGTTTTGCTTTCGCAATTAATCACTGCACGGTACTTTAATAGCCAGTCTAACCCGATAATTACTTTCGTAGTTAAATCTGGCACGACGACAAACTCTTGTTCAAATCGTGCCCCACATATCTCGATGTTGACAAAAATCTGTTTTGTGACCAGTTTACTGGCCTTCCTAGTAGCACCGATAATTTTCACTCCTGTTACTGGCATAACTACGATGCCGGGACTGTCTTTCAGTAACTCAAATATTTTCCCAGATACAGCACTCAAATCTGCACCGGTGTCAATCAACACGTTTAGTTGTAGGTCGTGAATATTAACAGACACTACTATCTGTCTACACTTGTCCTCGACTGTTTCTTTATTTTCCCACAGTAAATCCTCGTCTATATCCAGGTCAATCCAGAAAAAACCATCCGGCTTCGATCCTAAATACGGTTTATCTGGCGGCTTTTTCAGCCTCTGTTCACATACAGTTTAAATTTCAACACGTTTGTCCTGAGGCTTAGTCTGTAGCTTCGCCTCCAATACCGAAACCTATTCCTGTAACTTGTCACCTAGTGAGTGTTGCTTTGTTATCAAGTCACTAATTGTCACCTTTGTTAATTTCTCTTTGGCCAGATTGATCTCATCTGGCAATCTACCTGGAGGAATGTGCCCAGTCGCATCTGAAATTACTTCCTCTGGATCTGCGCAACCCACACTGCTACCGTCTGACCGCATAATGTCAGCTCTAACCTCATACACGCTGTAATCTACCTGCTTTTCTACCAATCGTGTCCGGCTACCAGTAAAATTTTCGTAATCTTTCTCCTTAATACTGTCGCAATGTTTAAACTGGATGTTCGCGTCGGATGGGTCGGCTACTTCTACCAATACAACTTTCGGTAAAGTCTGCCGTTTAGGGCCAGAACTTTCTATCACTTCACAACTACTATCTTCCTGTGGGACGAGACGCGGCAAATTCTGCCCGCGCTCTCCATAAATGCTTCTCCCGTACAGGCCCCTATAATCTCTTAATTCGTCGTATAAGCGACCGAATTGCCTTAACCAGACCTCATCCCTCTCTGCATCCCCTCGCTCAATGACAGACGTGTTACCCGACATCTGATCTTCTCTCAACAATTGCGAATCATTCTTAAACTCAATCTCCAGTTCCGCTGTGGGTATTACAGCTGCCCCTTTATAATCGAATTCCGGAACACTACTTAAATTGTTCTCACTGACTGTGAATGTATTTTCTACTGCCGTGTATACAGCTGATCTACTACTTATGGGCGCACTCCTTTCTCCTAACACTGGCACACTCTCCCGCCGTTGGTTATTCCACACGGAATTTTCATAACGACGACACCTGGGTTTTCTCCTGTTATTGGGCCGCCAAAATTTCTCCACGCCCGGTCGGCCCCTCACCGGCGCGGCTAATGGTTTCCCTGTCTCGTCCCAGCAGATACGCTCCCCGGATGCTGCTGAGGCGGCTGATCACACCCTCTGGCGTTATTACTATTCTGTGAAGCCCGTATCACGTTAGTATGATACTGGTTTCCGTCATTCCTCTTATTATTTGCATTGTACCGATTGTTATTACGGTCCGAACCATTATTGTTATTGCTGCCATGGTTGCGGTATGCATTATTCCCATGGTTATCGTTGTTGTGGTTGCTGTGGTACCCGTTGTTGTTACCACGGCCTCTACCACTGTCGCGATTATTGCGCCAATTGTCCTCGTCCTCCACTCTTTCCAGGAAATCATTTATTGTCCTGTAACTCCTTCCTACGTAGCGTTTTGTATCATCTGGAAGCTTCTTGTAGAGTTCCCAGACTATTTCGGATTCCGAGCGGCGATCACGCAAATATTCCAATTTGCGGATCCAGCCCTCACAAAACTCCTTCATCGAACCACGCGAATTCGCATCGAAAGACCTCGATACGAGAAATTCGCGCCAGACACTTTGCTGTTTTTGCTCTGACCAGTATTCAGCCAGAAACAAATTTTTAAATTCGTCAAAATTCAGGTTCGTAATGTTGAGGTTTAAGCCCCAACGCTTGGCATCACCAGCCAACTCATCAATAATCGCATTCATTTTTCTCTCATCAGTCCATGATCTGGGTATAACTCTTTCACAATTCTTAATGAAATCCGTCGCGTGTATACCGCCTTTTTTCAAGGGGTCGAACCGCTCCTCTTTCGTCAACAATTCCGAACTATGTGCATAGATTGGCACATAGCTCTGTTTTTCGTCAAGTTTCTTCTCTAATTCCGACACTCTCGTAATTACTTGGCAAGTGGTTGTCGCAAGCGTTTCTACTTCCCTTTTTTTCTCTTCGCAGGTATTACCCTGCTTCGTCACTTGGGCATCTACTTCGGATACTAAAGCCTTTAAAGTTTCCACCTTCTTTTGATCCTCTTTTTTCACTGATTGAGTTTGTTCCGTCACCTCATTCTCGATGATCGGAGCAACTGATTCTCCTACACTTTTATCGATTCTGCTAATTTCGGAATAAAAACGAGTATTTATGCTCGCAATTTCCGCCTGAACGCCTATCATTTCCTGTTTAAGATTACAGATTTCGGTATTTATTACAACAATATCTTCTTTGATTTTATCAACTTTTGTGTTAACAACTCCAACATTGTTGATAACAACGTTAATAGCTTTGTTCTGATTGTCTAGCATCCGTTAAATTTTTTCGGACTGAGCTTCTTGCTTGGCAGCCCGAGCTTCTTGCTTGGCAGCCTGAGCTTGTTTGGCAGCCTGAGCTTCTTGCTTGGCAGCCTGATCTTCTTGCTTGGCCGATTGACTCTTGATTTCGTTAATCAAAACATTCAATAAATCAGTTAAATTCCCGGAAACTACCGGTTTTATTTCCGTAGCGGCTTCCTCTTTAATTGTCACCCCGTATTCGTCATCAAGGGATTCAGATTTGATTTCCACTTCTGATTCCGAAACAAGTTCTAAAGTTTGGAATTCCATTTCTGCTCTTTGTTGCGTTTCGGCGGTCGCGTGTTTCATGCTACCCGCCTGCCCCTGATGGTACCGTGCGCGTTTCCCACTGTTCGACCGATTGTTCCGTATCCAAGTCTACCAAATTTTGGTAATAGTTGCCTTCACTCATTTTAATAATTTTCAATATAAATGCCAAATCTCAAATATAAGTAGGATTACTCCCACTACTTATTCTCGCTGACGTAACGGCCTGTACGTAACCAGTACTTTGTTACGAGATTTGCACCATACAAAATTCGTGTCCAGAACAACCTCAAAACTGAAGATTTTCCTGTCACCAGGTCGCGACATGGAACCTCCCCCTCACTTATCAACCTTAATGACAGTGAAAAATTAAACCGCGTGTACCTAATGGAAATTTGGGAAAAGCAATCGTCACCGAAGTTAATCTGTCGGTAAAGAGGTAGGAAAGGGTTACATCTAAATGAAAGGAAAAATGCAAATGAAACTGGTGGAAATTAATTTTGAAAAGGGATAAAGTTAATGAAGAAAGTAAATGTGCGGCCGTTACGTTAACAATTAACTAGCGGTAATTAGATATTTGAGATTTGGGGGAAATTACGGTCGCCAGTCCTAAGGACAATTACTATAGTAACTGAAAAAGAAAGGTAATTACACATATAATTAGCACTAGAAGCGTGGCAACTGAAGGTTGACACGTGTAGTGTGAAAACTGAAAGCTTGTCAGAAGTAATAACTTTCGCTGCACTCTGACTTAATTTAGCAAGAGTGTTAATAAAACCAGAAAACTGAAAGTTAATTTAGTGACTGAAATTAATAAGAAGCTTTCTTTCTTAAGCACATCGAAATTCAGTAAAATACGGTTACTCTTGGGCTACCTCAACAATCATTTCAAAAGCTACTTGAATCTACGATATTTAGAAATAAGAGATTTAACTTTGAACTTGAATTAAACGATTGTGAACAATTAACAATAGTAAAATTTAGTACGTACCAAGCTGAGCTGCAGTCACAGGTGAGCTAAAATACGATAACAAAACTCGCACTCTTAATTTGTGCTTGTGTAATCTAAATATTGTAGCCAGCAATGAATACCTTAACTGAACTTTGAAATTAAAGCAGTGAAATCAAATGATATTACTTTAATGCTGGCGTTTGAATTTCAACGACACTCGGGTTCATTCCGGATAAGAAAGGGACCCTGCTTGGTAATGCAATTGGGACAATGAGCAACAAAGGTTCATGCTAAGTTGCTGTAATTTTGCGAGGCAAATGGAACAATTTGAAAAGCTGAGTTCTGCCATACAGTTCTAAAACTTTACGTGCTTCCAGTCTGCCTTGTTGGTTGATTGAAGGTTTGAAGCCGTCGATCGAGGTGGTGGCGACAGTCACTCATTGTCGGCCGTCGCTGTTGCAGAAGCTGGATGTTGGCGCGCCTTCTTCTCAACATGGTCACCAGACGAAACGGGCTCTTGATGTGCGCCTGCTAATGCTTCCCGTCCGTGACACCATGTCAGAAACTATTATCGCAAGTCGAGCGCAATTACATGCTGCCAAACCCCGAAAGCGCGGCGACTCGCGGGAGCTACACACAACACACCTGCTTCACTCGCTGCTCCAGCCAACTCCCTCTGCCCGCGCTCCACGCCGCAGAGTTAACACTACTAAAGATCCTACACACTTTGATTCTTCACACGACCCATCGATGTAATCGTTCGATAGCAGTTTTCCCTAGGCAAGACCCAGCGTAAAAATACAAATAATATTTACGAAACAAACCAATTATACATCGACATAAGTGCATAAATATATATATACAAACAGTAAAACTATTACAATATATAAAGAGAAAGAAATGTCATATCTTGAGGTAACAAAACAAGGAAAAAAAATAATAGTACAATAGATGGAAATAGGAGGATATGCATTTCCGGCCTTACAAGGCCATCTGCTCCTTCTTGAGATGACCAAGTCCTTCAAAAGAGTGAGCTGCCGTGGAAGACAATATAAATCACCTTTGTGTCTTTCCTGGTATGGCTGCTTAGTTGAAATGAGCTGCCATTGATAGGCTTCTGATGTGAGGGGGGAATGGAGGGGTGGGGGGGGGGGGGGGGAATTGCAAGGTGCTGCGGATGTGACAAATGTGGATGAAAGAACACCAGGAATCGGCCATCAGGAGTATGGAAGCTAACGAGTACATCTACAGGACTAAAACATGAGTTAAGGGAAAAACACGAGAAAACGTAATATAGAAGTAGATTATATCTACCACATAATACGTTTATTGTACGTATAAAAGGAAACATGTATCTCAGGTCACTGATAATGCTTCCCTCAAAAAAGAAGCGAAACCTGTGTGATAATAAAGAAACTGCCTTCAATTAGTTGCATAGACTGTACATACCTCTACGAATATAACATGTATTGCTGGTTGCTGTGGTCTTCAGTTCGAAGGCTGGTCTGATGCATTTGTCCATCCTACACCATTCTGTGAGAGCCTCTTCATCTCCGAATAACTACTGCAATCTACATCGTTCTGAATCTGCTTACTGTATTCATCCCTTGGTCTCCTTCTGTGGTTTCTGCCCCCCAACACTCCAGTTCTACATTTCTGTTCCCTTGATGTCTGAGAATGTGTCCTGTCGACAGATCACTGCCACAATTCAGTTTTATTCTATACTTCCTCATTACTTATGTGATCAACCCACCAAATCAGCATTCTTCTGTAGCGCCACATTTCGAATGCTTATATTTCTTTATATCTGAATTGTTTATCGTCCAGCTTTCAATTCCGTACACTGCTACATACAGAAAAGACTTCCTAACACTGAAATATATATTTGATGTTAACAAATTTCTCTTCATCATAAATTCTTTCCGTGCCATTGCCAATATACACTTTATATCCTCTCTACTTCAGCTGTCACCAGTTACTTTGCCGCCCAAATACCTAAATTCATCTACTATGTTAAATGTCTTGTTCCCTTATCTGATCCTCTTACCATGACCTGATTTTATTCGACTACACACCATTATCGTTGTTTTGCTTTTGCTTGTTTTCATCATATATTCTCCTTTCAAGGCACTGTAAAATTCATTCAACTGTTTTTGAAGTTCTTCGCCGTCTCTGACAGAATTACAATGTCATCGACAAACCTCAAAGTCTTTATTTCTTCTTGCTGACTTTTAATTGCTATTTGAAGTTTTTCTTCGACTTCCTTTGTTGCTTGTTCAATGCACATATTAAATGACATCTGGGATAGGCTGCAACCCTGCTCCATTACCTTTTCAACCACTGCCTCCCTTTCATGCCTGTTATCTCCTAGAGCTGCTATCTGGTTTCTGTACAACTTGTAGATAGCCTGTATTTTACCCCAGCCATCTGCAGAATCCCGAAGGAAGTATTGAAGTCAACATTGTCAAAAGTGTTCTCTAAAAATATACAAACGTAGGTTTGTCTTCCCTTAACCTATTTTCTAAGATGTAAGGTGTGTATTGCCTCGCGTGTTCGTGCATTTCTCCTGAATCCAAACTCATCTTCGCTGAGGTCAGCTTCTACCATTTTTTCCATTCTTCTCTAAAGAATTCGTGTTAATATATTGCCACCATGACTTATTAAACTGAGAGTTCGGCAAACTTCACACCTGCCAGCACGTGCTTTCTTTGGAATCGGGATTATTATATTCTTCTTGAAGTCTTATGTTATTTCGCTTGTCTCATACATCTTGCACACCAGATGGAAAAGTTCGTCATGTACATCACAAAATGGAAAACATTAATTAAAAACACAGAGAAACTTAAAAATGAGCCCATGGATAACACAAAGCAAATCTCTACGAAGCCTTGGTACGCTGTTGGGTTTCCTCGCGAGCAACGCATGGCCCCTAAAATCTAACGGTAGAGCAGAGTTCAGAAACTCGAATGGCGATTTCTTCTAACGGACAGTAATGGATACACCCCAGTAGTGATGCTTAGTGGTGAGAAAATGGACAAGCAATTTAAAGCAGATGGCTCTTAACAAGGCCGCAAAATTAGTTTTGAACTAGAGGTCCACAAGTAAAAGAAGCTTCGGACGACCGACCAAGAAATGGGAACAATAATGAGAGCCAGAAAAGTTTACAGCTCCTAATGTTTGTAGGGGGGACACAAAGGATTACAGATGATTTAGAGAGAATCATTATTCTTCTCTCTAAACATAATTCTTCCTTTCCTGTTTCTGCTTTCCAAATTTACGACAACGTAAACCATCTTAAGGTAATAACGTTATCCGTCCCATTAGTCAGACGTGGGAGAAAACTGGAGGGAAATAATAGGCCGAATATTTAATCGACTATAACTGCCACTTTAATTTCTGCCAAGAGGTTGTCAGTTCTAATAATCTTTGACAGGAAGAAATAATTACTTGCCATGCTACCCAGGAGCAGATACGGACTCAGATCACCATTTATTAGTAATGAAAAGTTTGCTGAAGTTTAAGGGACTAGTAAGGAGGAATGTATCAGTAAAGAAGTGGGACACTGAAGAACTAAGGGGGCTGGGTTGTTTCGGGGAGAAGACCAGACTGTGAGGTCATCGGTCTCATCGGATTAGGGAAGGACGGGGAAGGAAGTCGTCCGTGCCCTTTCAAAGGAACGATCCCGGCATTTGCCTAGAGAGATTTAGGGAAATCACGGTAAACCTAAATCAGGAAGAACTAAGGTATGAAGAGATACGCTTGAAATTCTCTACAGCTATAGATACTGCTATAAGGAATATCTCAGTAGGCTGCACAGTTGAAGAGTAAGAGGCAATAGAAATCGCAGAAGTTGGAATCAAAAGCATACGTACAAATGAGGTAGCTGCGAAGAAGCTGTGGGTAATAGAGGAAATACTTCAGTTGATCGATCAAACGAGGAAGTACAAACACGTTCAGGGAAATCTAGGAACGCCAAAATACAAGTAGCTTAGGAGTGAAATAAAATCCAAGTGCAGAGAAAGTAAGGAGAAATGGCTGCAGCAAAAATGTGAAGAAATGAATAAAAAATGACTATCGGATGCTAAAAATAGATACGTAACTTCCAGAAAACTACTGAGAAGTTTAGAAAACCGGTTCATGGAATAATAAATAACTATTTAAATGAGTGACTGGTTGCAGCATTATGTATTTACAGTACACTGAAGGCCTCTACGAGGGGGTAGACGTGTCTGATGGCGTGATAGAAGAAGACACAAGAGTCGATATAGAAGAGATAGGGGATCCAGAATTAGTCAGAATTTAAAAGAGCTTTGGAAGACTTAACATTGAATAAGGCAGAAGAGATCAATAACATTCCAAAGAGTTTCAAAAATCATTTGGGGAAGTGTCAACAAAACGATTATTCACATTGGTATATAAAATGTGTGAGTCTAGTGATACAACATCTGACTTTCGGAGAATCATCATCAACACAATTCCGAAGATTGCAAGAGACAACATGTGCGAGAGTGATCGCAGATTCAGCATAACAGCTCATGCATCTAAGTTGCTGACAAGAATAATATACACAAGAACGAAAAAAGGTAATTGAGAATGTTTTAGACTACGATAAATTTGGCTTTAGGAAAGGTAAAGGGACGAGAGAGGTAGTTCTGACGCAGTGGTTGATAATAATCTAAAACCAGTTAATAGGACTTCTCGATCTGGAAAAAGCATTCCACATGTCAAATGGAGCAAGATATTCGAAATTCTGAGAAAAATTGGAATAAGTTGTAGGGATAGAGAGGTAATGTCCAGTATGTACAAGAGCCTAGAAGGAAAAATAGGAATGGCAGATAAAGAAGGAAGTGATCCGATTAAAAGGGGCGTAAGACAGTGATGTAGTCTCTCGCCCCCTACCGTTTAGTGTAAACGTCGAAGAATCAATGGGGAAAATAAAATAGAGAGTCAAAAGTGGAATTAAAATTCAAGTTGAAAGGTTATCAATGGTAAGATTCGCTGATGATATTGCTATCGTCAGTGAAAGTGAAGAAGAATTACAGGATCTGCTGAATGGAATGAAAAATCTAATGAGTACAGAATGTGAACTGAGAGTTAATGGATGAAAGTAATGAGATGTAGAAGACATGAGAACAGCAAGAAATTTAACATCGCGATTGGTGATCACGGAGTTAAGAAATTCTGTTACCTAGGCAGCAAAGTAACCCATGACGGATGGCGGAAGGAGGACATAAGAAGTACACCAGCACAGGAAAAGAAGCCATCCGTCGCCAAGAGAAACAACTGTGTTCGCTTATCAATAATGTATTTGCAGTGGTAACATGGACTATGTAAGCCATGTTCTCCTTTTATTGTTATTCTGTGAAACGGCACTGGTTTTAACAGTTTTGCGAAATAATAACTTTCCACAACCGGATCTCTTGTTTCAGACACAAAAAATCGAACATTGCAGCATTTGACTGTTGCTTTGTTTTAATAAACATAAACACCATTATCGCTGAAAACAGTTTATAGCTTTATTAGTATTACATCATACTATAAATTACTTCAAACGAAGCGAAACATGATGTATTACAAAATATTGCATCATGTATACGTAATTATTATTTCTATGGAATTTATAAAGCGACGGGCGTTTACTTTTGCTCCTCAAAACGTTCGCCCGAGACGAATTAAATTTCCCGGAGATACGATTGATCATCTAGTATTCTTTACCTGTCTAAGCTCTCGCATTTTAAAAACGATACAGCTATTTGTAAAAATGATACTAATTTCTAAATTTACTCCTTTAGAACTAATTCGTTCTTCTTTGCGTTATAAAGAAGTAAAACTGAGGTATGAGGGCACATATTTAATAACACGCAGCTGAAAATCGTAACTCTCTTGTATGTCTCTTAGTAATGTCATTCTTTAGTTTCACCAAGGTGTATGTGATGATGGCATTGTGATCATGCACTTGTTTCAGCTTCCTTTTCTAGTGCACTACACTTTATTTGAAAGGGACTTAAAGTTTACATTATTGTACCATATCGTGAACAATGTATGAAAAATATTCTGTCTCGAGGTGCGTCTAAGCCGTTCCGTGAGTTATATTATTATAAAACACGTCAGTAAGCACCTGAAGATGACGAGCAGCTGTCTCGTTGAAATATTGTACAGCTCCAACAACGTTATGCGACGCAACGCCCGTGAGCCAATGAAGCAGTTATTACTTCGGGAAAATCTCAAACACCACAACAGTCGTGTTCATGTACCGCTTCTCTGCACAATGAGACAGTCATCTCACTCGCCATGTTTGAATGGCCGCAACAGATAAATGTCCTGGGATCGGAACGTGCTACATGTCGTTATTCCGCGTATACTTCATTCAATACTAGGACATGTGATGTAATTATCTAAGAGTCATCAATCAATGTGTCACCTCATTCTATTATTAGTACAGAACTTACGTCACAAAAACCTCTTCCCCTGGACGCGGCTTCGAGGGATCTTCAGAGTTCATGTTAGTTAATAATTCACTACGAATAATCTTCATCCCATAGAACAGCATTTTCGAATCAGCATGCTGTTACTAGCTGCTAAATTTGAATAAAGCGCAGCTGATGATATCCAGAAATTGAGTTTGTAATATCCAACACCTATAATTGCAAATATAAGTTACATGAGAAATTAAATAAATAAAGGGCATTTTGTTATTTGTAACAGCTTCCCCAGATCATAAAAAGTATTGAAAATTTCCAATAACTTACCACCAAAGCTTAAAATTTACTAAAAAGAAAAGAAGGTTTATATCACACTGGGACTCGAACCCGGATTTCTCGCTTCACACCAAAGTTGGCTTAACCTGCTTCAGATATATGAACACAGTTCAAAATGGCTCTGAGCACTATGGGACTTAACATCTATGGTCATCAGTCCCCTAGAACTTAGAACTACTTAAACCTAACTAACCTAAGGATAGCACACAACACCCAGCCATCACGAGGCAGAGAAAATCCCTGACCCCGCCGGGAATCGACCCCGGGAACCCGGGCGTGGGAAGCGAGAACGCTACCGCACAACCACGAGATGCGGGCGAACACAGTTCACGGACATGTTCTAAGGAACATTACATGGCGCTTTAGAAACACTATCAAATACAGACACTGCACTAATGTAGGGTCCATTGTAACTTCAAATATTCTGATACGTCCTTGTGGGTATAGTAAATAAACCCAGCTGTGCTAGAAGTAACCTTCAGTACCGTTTCTCTTTTCGTGATACAAAAGGCTTGATGTAAAATGCAGGTCTTCGTCAAAGTTATCGCTGGTACTCTCCATGACAGCAGCTAGAAGGGGTGGGGGGAACTGTGATCTAAGCGCAGCACTCAACACCAGGCAGCACTACAGGTGGCGATAGGTCGACAACTCACTCCAGAGACGCGCGTGTAGCCCATCGATTGTCGCACCTAGAAGACGCAGATGTGGCACCGCCTTAGAAGTGATATGTGCTGGCGTCACAGGAGAACAGGAGAGCAGGCTGTTCCGAGGCACCTCGACTAAGGAGAAAACCACCTTCTCCTTGTGTACTTTGCGCCGCATCTTCCTCTTCTAGCGAGTACACACAAGCCCGTCTTCAGTGGAGATTCGGGTTTGACAAAATCTGTTTGCTGTCCAACGTTAGATTCTGGAATATTTGTTGAACTTCAGGATCTCCTGCTTGAATTGATTTGTAAAAGGTTGAGTATTGCTCTCTAAATGTGTGTTCTTTCCACTAGTCATTGCTGGTGTTTCTGTGTCCTCCTCGTTCTCCTCTCACAGTGTTTCCCTCAGCGTACTATGAGTAGCAGATGGTGGCTACGAGTAAAATCTCCTTCTGTGATTGTGTCAAAAGTAGTAGACAACGGAAATGGAGCGAAAGTTCATGGGTGGAGAAGACATGTGATTCCATTTAAGCGATTACCAAATCAAGTCCGTTTCACAAAGAGCCTTGCAGCTTGAGCCTGCTTGTCAGTATGACGTTGCACCCTTTCTGGCTTGGATTCATTCAATGATTCGATTGGGAAGGGTGTCATTAGGCCGTTGTCTTGTCTGCTGAGGCAAGTTGGTCCACAATGATTGTAAATGGTCGTTCATATCCTATATATTGGCCACGGAACGGAGTTCCACTTTGGACCAGGCCCCACAAACGTTCTACTACCGACAGACATCGAGATCTTGCTACTACCTCAACACAACTGAAACAGTTCTTAGAGAAACGCGCCATGTATAGACGAACAAGGTCCTTTTGAAAACGAGCACCACGATAGAATTGCATGACAGGTAACAGCTGAGGACACAGGAGGTCCGAGACCTATGTTTATGGAGTCAGATTTCCCTCAATCACTGCCAGCGGTCACCGAAATGGCAGGCTGACCACCCACATCATGAGTAACAGCTCTGTGCCTCTCCAAATTAGTCGAAGAGTAGGGCTTCATGCCATGTCGCAGACGTACACTATGTGGCCAAAAGTATCGGGACACCTGGCTGAAAATGAATTATATGTTAAAAATGACCTCCAGCTGTATTAAGGTGTTGGTTTTATTGGCAACTAGTTTCGATGTTGTTACATCATCTTGAGGCCCATATTGGTTGACAGCAGCCGTATGTGTCTAACACTAACAGTCAGTGGTGAGACAGGCGTGATCCATGCGGGAGTCAGGCAGTAACTGATATCATTTACTACCTGCCTACAGCATGGAACACGCCTGTCTCACCATTGACTGTTAGTGCTAGACACATACGGCTGCTGTCAACCAATATGGGCCTCACGATGATGTTGTAACAACATCGAAACTAGTTGCCAATAGAACCAACACCTTAATATAGCTGGAGGAATTTCGTCATTTTTTTAAACATGTATTATACTAGCGGACGTCCCAACTAGTCCGTTTCAATTATGGATATACGAAGAGAAAATGAATTACGTTTGTGGAACCCTCCATCGGTAGTGTTGGAACTCAATATGGTGTTGGCCCACCCTTAGCCTTCAAGACAGCCTCCACTCTCGCATGCATACGTTCAATCAATTGCTGCGAGACTTCTTGGGGAATGGCAGCCCATTCTTCACGGAGTGCTGCACTGAGGAGACGTATCGATGTCGGTCGGTGAGGCCTGGCACGAAGTCGACGTTCCGAAACATCCCAGAGGCGTTCTATAGGATTCAGGTCAGGACTCTGAGCATGTCAGTCCATTATAGGGATGTTACTTTCGTGTTACCACTCCGCCACAAACCGTGCTTTATGAACAGGTGCTCCATCGTGTTAAGAGATGCAGTCGCCATCCCCGAATTGCTCTACAACAGTGGGAAGCAAGAAGGTGCTTAAATCATCAATTTATGACTGTGCTGTGAGACTGCCACGCAAGAAATCAAGGGTTTCAAGCCTCCTCCACGAAAAATATGACTCCACTATGACACCACCTCCTCTGAATTTTACTGTTGGCTCTACACACGCTGGCAGATGACGTTCACTAGGCATTCGCCATACCCACACACTGCCTTCGGATCACCACATTGTGTTGCGTGATTCGTCACTCAACACAACGTTTTTCCACTGTTCAGTCGTCCAATGTATACGCTCCTTACACCAAGCGAGGCGTCGTTTGGCATTATACCGGAGTGATATGTTGCTTATGAGCAACCGCTCGACCATGATATCCAAGTTCTCTCACCTCTCGCCTAACTGTCATAGTACTTGTAGTGGATTCTGGTACAGTTTCGAATTCCTGTGTGATGATTTGTATATATGTCCGTCTATCACACCTTACGACCCTCTTCAACGGTCGCCGGTCTCTGTCAGTTAACAGACGAGGTCGGCCTGTACGCTTTTGTGATGCACGTGTCCCTTCACGTTTCCACTTGACTATCACATCAGAAACAGTGGACCTATAGCTGTTCAGGAGTGTGGAAATCTAGCGTGCAGACGTAAATCAGGTGACACCCAATCACCTGACCACGTTTGAAGTCCGTGAGTTTCGTGGAGCGCTCCATTCTGCTGTCTCACGATGTTTAATGAATCCTTAGGTCGCTGATGTGGATTAGCTGGTAGTAGGTGGCAGCATAATGCACCTAATACGAAAAACATATCATTTTGGGGGTTTCCGGAAACTTTTCATCACATAGTGTACTTGCCAACGATAGTCATGCAGGTGTAGTACGGAACCACAGTTCATCACTAAGGACATTTCGGTGCCATTCATCAGCAGTCCATACTTCCTAGTCTCGACACCACCGAAAATGCAGCTGTTTGCGCTACGACGTCAATAATATCCCATGCATGGGGCGTGATTTCCTGGTCCGGCTGCTGTTATCCTCCAACCACTGATTTGGAATGACACAGAACGTTGTAGGGAGTAAAAATGTCTAAAAAATCAGGATACTGCACTAAACACCCGGCCAGTCACATGGAAACCAATAGTGAGGCTTCTTGCAGGTACTGATTATGCAGTCTGAGTTGAGTACACAGCACCTCTCTTATCACTCCGTATCTGACGCTTCATATATTCCTTATGTACTTTAAGAGCCCAGGCAACATCACTAAACACAAGCAACAGTAATGCACTTTGATGACCAGTCTACAACAGAGAACTGCAATTCTAATTAGCATACCCACATAGGGTGCAAATTTATACAAAGTTTACACTGACATACGAGAGTGCCTTCTGCATACTTCACTTTCTTTGTGAAGCAGTGTATTTAAATGTACTTTGTTGCCAAACTATCTGGCCGAGCGGGTATAGGCGCTTCAGTCTGGAACCGCGCGACCGCTACGGTCGCAGGTTAGAATCCTGCTTCGGGCATGGGTGTGTGTGATGTACTTAGGTTAGTTAGGTTTAAGTAGTTCTAAGTTCTAGGGGACTGATGACCTCAGATGTTAAGATGTTAAGTCCCATAGTTCTCAGGGCAATTTGAACCATTTTTTTTTTTTTTTTTTTTTGCCAAACTATCAGTTGTTGGTACATCGTAGTTCTCTGCCTCTTCAAGTAAACTGAAAACGTATGTGTTTGTACGTGCTTAATTACTGACAGTTATATGCACTCACGTTTCTTAATTACTTTTCCGTACAAATGCTTCGTCGTGGATGATAAACTATCCCCACGTCACCTAGGTGAAGAACGCCAAACGGCTAAGAGTACCCATAAGCTTGATTAACATGCACTATGGAGCAACAGAGCGTGTTTACTCAAGAAAATTAATTCATGACTCTAACGAAAGGAAAGACACCACCCAACGTTTCTGAAAGCTAAGGCTGCGGCATCTTACAGCTCCAACAGGGCTTCTAAGTACCTGACTACACAGGAAAGGAGGGAGAAATGAAGTAATCATTACCCAATGTCCGCCCCTGGTAGCTGAGTGGTCAGCGCGACGGAATGTCGTACCTTCAGGCCCGGGTTCGATTCGTGGCTGGGCCGGAGATTTTCTCTTCTCAGGGACTGGGTGTTGTCCTTACCATCGTTTTCTCATCCTCATCGACACGCAAGTCCCGAAGTGGCGTCAACACGAAAGACTTGTACTAGGGGAACGGTCTACCCGACGGGAGGCCCTAGCCGCAAGGGATTTCCATTTATCATAACCCAGTGATAATACCTGTTCAACATGCTAATGTTTCTGGGGTTGGAATGCTCCTGGTGGGGAAGCACCATTCAGCATCTTTCTCGTAATTTTAGATTGTGTTCACTAGAATCCATAAATGCACAGATGTCGAGCGACGCAATCAGTGCCACTCTCTCATTACCGGAAGAAGACTGCTTTTAGCCGCCGACACCTAATTTTACTGACATGAGTTGTAGATAGTCCGCTTGCAACCATCGCAGCGTCGAGTCACTCATTGCGTAGGCCCATCTTGTTGCTTGCTGTCATCTAGAACAGTGCACAGCATCCTCTTCAGCCATTCCAGAAACCAGGGATTGGCACTGCCTGGCAGGGTTGTGTTGTATGCTACCGCTATGGGAACAGCCAAGCATCCAGAACTGTTCTCTGTCACTTGTCCCTTTGTATGAGCTTTCTGTGGCTGCACAGGCAGGAATACATTGTGCACCCAGCAGGTGCGATTTCAGCTGGCCGATGTCACTCATGATTGTTACGTATGGATTATTATTAAATTGTACAGTGAGTGCAGATAAGTTAAGGAGTAGATAAAGGATACCAATAGTGATTGATCATTACATTACTGAAAATGTGAGCACATATGCCTTTGTATGTTCCATAGATAATTCTTTTCTTTTAATGCCAGTATGCATAGTGCACTTGCAAATTATTATTTTTACACTACATTTGTGTAACAATATGCATGTATATGTCACAAAAGAATGTCAGATGATATGGTGGCTCGTGTAATTCCTATTATATCTCACAGTATAACAAGAATTGAACACATATATACATAGAAAAGCTCATAATAATTTGATGTAGTGTGTGAATTGTAATTTGAGCTAGGGACTTTTAAGAAAATTATAGTTGTGGCGTAGACTGCTGAAATGTGCTGGTGCCTTTCGTGTGTTAGTGTAAAAGGATAGATAGAAACAAATCTATAATATTTTTACTGTATATTGAAAAACAAACCAGCTGTTCAGTCATATACTATGTGACAATGGTTTGCTATTTACTTAAATAGCCATTCTAGTGGAGTAGCAGATTTGGTGAGATTAAATAATAGTGGTGATTTATAAATTATATATTATATGTGAATATATGCCTGTGTTAGTTCCTCAGAAAACTTATGTTTTCCAAAATAAAAATTGTTGTAGGCGGTGTTGCATATGAATCTGATGTTATATTGTATAACTAGTACTTCTGTATTTCCATTGAATTTATTACTTAGGTATATCTCACAATTTTTTATCAATTTCATACTGTAACAATAAAACAGAATTGGTCTTCCGTTGGACAGATAATGCTGAGTAGTCTGTTGTATGCATTCAGTAGTTGAGTTATGTGCACATTGGTATCTGTGATAAGTTGGTAGTCAATTTAATCTGTTGTCATTGCATCTTTGCAATATATTAACGTCTCAATTGAATGGTCTTTGAGCTATACAGTTCAGAACACGATAAAAACCATCAACGAAGATATCTGTGGTTGACAGAACACTTATATTACGTACATACTGCTAGTACTAGTAATGGAACAATCGACAACTTTAACTGGTATTGCAGTTGCGTAAATCTATAGTTGAGATACTCTTGTAAGCACTATTTTATCATCTTAAACGTGGGTGCGAAACAGCAAGTGTGTAAATCTGAAGAGGTTCAAAAATGAGCCTACCAGTGGCAAATAAACGTTTATTAGCCCTTGACCTATGTTTAGATATTTGTAAAAATGTCTTCTTCAGAAGTAGAGGACCTTGTTGCATCACATGATAGTATATTAGATTATATAAAGCCGATGCAGCTCTTGACATAAACAAAACTGTAGTTGTTGTTGTGGTCTTCAGTCCTAAGACTGGTTTGATGCAGCTCTCCATGCTACTCCATCCTGTGCAAGCTTCTTCATCTCCCAGTACCTACTGCAACCTACATCCTTCTGAATCAGCTTAGTGTATTCATCTCTTGGTCTCCCTCTACGATTTTTACCCTCTACGCTGCCCTCCAATACTAAATTTGTGATCCCTTGATGCCTCAGAACATGTCGTACCAACCGATCCCTTCTTCTGGTCAGGTTGTGCCACGAACTTCTCTTCTCCCCAATCCTATTCAATACTTCCTCATTAGTTATGAGATCTACCCATCTAATCTTCAGCATTCTTCTGTAGCATCACATTTCAAAAGCTTCTATTCTCTTCTTGTCTAAACTATTTGTCGTCCATGTTTCACTTCCATACATGGCTACACTCCATACAAACACTTTCTGAAATGACTTCCTGACACTTAAATCTATACTCGATGTAAACAAATTTCTCTTCTTCATAAACAAAACTGACAAAACAAGAATTCTCGCAAGCCATGGTTTTAAATAGCAGCCTGCCTGGCCACATGTGCCGTACTTCAGAATAAATACTCACTAGTAAATGTTAGGGCTAATAATCCTTTACTTGAAACTGGTTGGCTGATTTTTCAACCTCTTTTTATATTGATAGTGATAGGTGAGATGAAACATGTAAAGCCTATTCATGCAATAGTTGTTTATTGTAATCATAGTCATTTCTTATTTATGTTTTGTTTCTTTGGTGCAGTGCATGCGATGACGGTCTGATCCTAGACCAAAATCAATCTCCATTACCGAAAGAATATGGATACAGCAGCTTATTTCACAATGTTATTTTTAACCTTCATTGAAGTTGTAAAAAGGCACCTTCACAAAATATTGATTATGTAGCTTAATACATTTTTAAGGTCATCTTGTAAATTAATTGCAAGAAAAACAACATGCAATACATAGGAAGTGGTGGGTATACAGTTTTCATTAGTTTGTTGCTGGAATCGAAATTAAAAGATCGAGAGAAAGGAGGAAAATAATTACAGCGGCCAACGAAAGTTCTGAATGGTAACAAGTTTCACAGTTAGCAGCACATAAGTCACAGTTCCAACAATTTGCAGTGATCATAGCAGTGTTCATAGCATGAACCATGGACCTTGCCGCTGGTGGGGAGGCTTGCGTGCCTCAGAGATACAGACGGCCGTACCGTAGGTGCAACCACAACGGAGGGGTATCTGTTGAGAGGCCAGACAAACGTGTGGTTCCTGACGAGGGCCAGCAGCCTTTTCAGTAGTTGCAGGGGCAACAGTCTGCATGATTTACTGATCTGGCCCTGTAACAATAACCTAAACGGCCTTGCAGTGCTGGTACTGCGAACGGCTGAAAGCAAGGGGAAACTAAAGCCGTAATTTTTGCCGAGGGCATGCAGCTTTACTGTATGGTTAAATGATGATGGCGTCCTCTTGGGTAAAATATTTCGAAGGTAAAATAGTCCCTCATTCGCATCTCCGGGCAGGGACTACTCAAGAGGACGTTGTTATCAGGAGAAAGAAAACTGGCGTTCTACCGATCTGAGCGTGGAATGTCAGATCCCTTAATCGAGCAGGTAGGTTAGAAAATTTAGAAAGGGAAATGGATAGGTTAAAGTTAGATATCGTGGGAATTAGTGAAGTTCGATGGCAGGATGAATAAGACTTTTGGTCAGGTGAATACTGGGTTATAAATACAAAATCAAATAGGGGTAATGCAGGAGTAGGTTTAATAATGAATAAAAAAACAGGAGTGCGGGTAAGCTACTAGCTAGTAGCTTACAAACAGCAAAGTGAACGCATTATTGTGGCCAAGATAGACACGAAGCCCACGCCTACTACAGTAGTACTAGTTTATATGCCAACTAGCTGTGCAGATGATGAAGAAATTGATGAAATGTATGATGAGATAAAAGAAATTATTCAGATAGTGAAGGGAGACGAAAATTTAATAGTAATGGGTGACAGGAATTCGAGTGTAGGAAATGGGAGAGAAGGAAACATAGTAGGTGAATATGAATTGGGGGTAAGAAATGAGAGAGGAAGCCGTCTGTTAGAATTTTGCACAGAGCGTAACTTAATCATAGCTTACATTTTGTTCAAGAATTACAAAAGAAGGTTGTATACATGGAAGAATCCTGGCGATACTAAAAGG
Source organism: Schistocerca americana (assembly GCF_021461395.2). Taxonomy (NCBI): domain Eukaryota; kingdom Metazoa; phylum Arthropoda; class Insecta; order Orthoptera; family Acrididae; genus Schistocerca; species Schistocerca americana. Next base: position 106,104,561 of record NC_060123.1, read on the forward strand.
TATCAGATAGATTACATAATGGTAAGACAGAGATTTAGGAACCAGGTTTTAAATTGTAAGACATTTCCAGGGGCAGATGTGGCCTCTGACCACAATCTATTGGTTATGAACTGCAGATTAAAATTGAAGAAACTGCAAAAAGGTGGGAATTTAAGGAGATGGGACCTGGATAAACTGACTAAATCAGAGGTTGTGAAGAGTTTCAGGAAGATCATAAGGGAACAATTGACAGCAGTGGGGGAAAGAAGTACAGAAGAGGAAGAACGGGTAGCTCTGAGGGATGAAGTAGTGAAGGCAGCAGAGGATCAAATGGGTAAAAGACGAGAGCTAGTAGAAATCCTTGGGTAACAGAATAAATATAGTATTTAATTGATGAGAGGAGGAAACATAAAAATGGAGTAAATGAAGCAGGTAAAAAGGAATACAAACGTCTCAAAAATGAGATCGACAGGAAGTGCAAAATGGCTAAGCAGGGATTGCTAGAGGACAAATGTAAGGATGTAGAGGCTTATCTCACTAGGGGTAGGATAGATACTAACTACAGGAAAATTACAGAGACCTTTGGAGAGAAGTGAACAACTTGTATGAATATCAAGAGCTCAGATGGAAACCCATTTCGAAGCAAAGAAAGGAAAGCAGAAAGGTGGAAGGAGTATATAGAGGGTCTATACAAGGGCGATGTACTTGAGGACAATATTATAGAAATGGAAGAGAATGTAGATGAAGATGAAATGGAGATAGGATAATGCGTGAAGAGTTGGACAGAGCACTGAAAGACCTGAGCCGAAACAAGGCCCCGGGAGTAGACAACATTCCATTACAACTACTGACGGCCTTGGGAGAGCCAGCCGTCACAAAACTCTACCATCTGGTAAGCAAGATGTATGAGACAGGCGCAGTACCCTCAGACTTCAAGAAAAATATAATAATTCCAATCCCAAAGAAAGCAGGCGTGGACAGATGTGAAAATTACCGAACTATCAGTTTAATGAGTCACAGCTGCAAAATACTAACGCGAATTCCTTACAGACGAATGGAAAAACTGGTAGAAGCCGACCTCGGGGAAGATCAGTTTGGATTCCATAGAAATATTGGAACACGTGAGGCAATACTGACATTACGACTTATCTTAGAAGAAAGATTAAGGAAAGGCATACCTACGTTTCTAGCATTTGTAGACTTAGAGAAAGCTTTTTACAATGTTTACTGGAATACTCTCTTTCTAATTCTAAAGGTGGCAGGGGTAAAATACAGGGAGCGAAAGGCTATTTACAATTTGTACAGAAACCAGATTGCAGTTATAAGAGTCGAGGGGCATGAAAGGGAAGCAGTGGTTGAAAAGTGAGTGAGACAGGTTTGTGGCGTCTCCCCAATGTTATTCAATCTGTATATTCAGCGAGCAGTAACGGAAACAAAAGAAAAATTCGGAGTAGGTATTAAAATCCATGGAGAAGAAATAAAAACGTTGAGGTTCGCCGATGACATTGTAATTCTGCCAGAGACAGCAACGGACTTGGAAGAGCAGTTGAACAGAATGGACAGTGTCTTGAAAGGAGGATATCAGATGAACATCAACAAAAGCAAAATGGAATGTAGTCGAATTAAGTCGAATGATGCTGAGGGAATTAGATTAGGAAAGTAGTAGAGGAGTTTTGCTATTTGGGGAGCAAAATAATTGATGATGGTCGAAGTAGAGACGATATAAAATGTAGACTGGCAATTGCAAGGAAAGCGTTTCTGAAGAAGGGAAATTTGTTAACATCGAGTATAGATTTAAGTGTCAGGAAGTCGTTTCTGAAAGTATTTGTATGGAGTGTTGACATGTATGGAAGTGAAACATTGACAAGAAATAGTTTGGACAGGAAGAGAATAGAAGCTTTCGAAATATGGTGCTACATTCTGAAGATTAGATGGGTAGATCACATATCTAATGAGGAGGTATTGAATAGAATTGGGGAGAAGAGGAGTTTGTGGCACAACTTGACGAGAAGAAGGGACCGGTTGGTAGGACATGTTCTGAGGCATCAAGGGATCACAAATTTAGCATTGGAGGGCAGCGTGGAGGGTAAAAATCGTAGAGGGAGACCAAGAGATGAATACACTAAGCGGATTCAGAAGGATGTATGTTGCAGTAGGTACTGGGAGATGAAGAAACTTGCACAGGATAAGGTAGCATGGAGAGCTGCATCAAACCAGTCTCAGGACTGAAAACCACAACAACAACAACAACAACATAGCAGTCCCACTAAAATGCATAAGGATATCAAGTTAACTCAGTCACTTCTACCAGTTCTACTACTCGTTGGTATATTACTATAATATCCCCAAGCAGTCACCTTGAACTAAGATGACTACATAATACAACCATCCTCATCAACTAACGCACAGTGTTCGACGTCTGCCCAAACTTACCAAGCTTACCGACAGAGATCACACTGACAAAAGATCATGAGATCCCTCTGCTTGCTTAGTCCCAAGTTTATTAAGATGAGCAATCACTCAACCGTAGATAGCTCTTTTCCATGGGTCACCTTATCGTAACAAAACCTTTACTCTAATGTGTACACACCACACCCATTTAATAAACATTTTCACATATCTGTGTGTGTATACATTTTGAGCCATTTCTAAATATCGATGTGTTATTGTTTTAATTCTTTTCTTAATTTTTCCAGTAGTTCTGAAACAAAGACACAGAAATTAGTCAATGATGTTTGTATTCAACCTCCTGCTGCGGCACTACATGACACGCAGCACATTTCTTAAGGCATAGAAAGGTAACAAATTCTGTTTACATCAACTATTACATCGTAGTTCCTATTACAATGGCAACTTGCTGAAGCTCAAAGTTAGTACACATGTGTGGAACTCTTTTTTTAATCACCAATAAATTAAACACTGTACATAGCTTTTTCATACATATCGCAAGCTTGCTCATAGTGTAATTGGAGCCATGTCCCATTACTTGGTGTGTTATACGTATTAATAACGTGTCTGTACGTTGTTACTACATTGTTATAAATAAAATGAGACTCAAATAACTTGCACACAATACGTTGTACAAATATAGTGACAATTTTATTTTCTACGGCTTCCGCCGATTTCAAAGTTACCGTAAAATTCTCTGTAAACCAACTTCGAACACTTTTTACTTTTTTAGTGTACATAGAGTGCTTTCAATGTAACATTTTCAGTCGCCCAGCCATCATGACATTTACTCCCTTTATGTTGGTGTGCTATCCTTGACTTTTCACATGGCTAAGGTCTGTGTGATGCTTTCAGTCTCTCAGCTGACTCACTGATACTGCATAGCCATCTAAATTTCCTGACTCACCCTGATCAGCCATACACAGAAAAATACTCTTTCCACTTCTCATCTCTACACAGCACTAAACTAACCTGCCACGCTGTTTGCTCCTCACATTCCCTCACTTCTTGCTATATTAGCTACATTTATTTCACATTTCATACACTTGCAGTAAAAGTGTAAGTTACTTTTGATGACTGCACACTGCTTGACTTTTAGTGGTTGTAGTTCCTTGGTTTCTCTCCTCTGTGCGACGTTATCTGTCAACCAGCCCCTTCAGTGCACAAGTATTCATGTGGACTGTTGCAAACCCAACCATCTGTAAAAGGAAACACAATGCATCTCCATGAGGAAGTACCCTAAGAAGGTAGAGCCATGATTACCATTGTTGTGGTTATCATAACTATCGCTCGTATATCATGTGTTCACAGTGATCAGATGTCAAATGGGGCCCATTGAAGCAGCAGCAAATGCACATATGAAATTATACACATTTGCATAGTCTGAAATATATGATCAAAATTGTGTTTTAAAACAGTAATATCCTTTTAAATCCTTCTGCATGAACATAACACACAGTATCTCCGTACATATATTAATCAATTCCTTTGCAAGCATCACATATATTCAACTTTCATATACTTTGAACCTCCTTCATCAAGAACTAATTCCTCAGTCATCACTCAGATATAACGCTCACATTGATATAGTCTGCAAAACGCAAATAAACCCCAACATTCTGACTACTGTGTACATTATTATATGTACATTACATGGCAATTTTCTTTCAATACTTACTTTCACTCTTTCTCAACAAATCCAGAGAAACTTGAACATAAATACAATATAACTGTATTGTAAATTGGTCCCAGAGCGATATTAGAAGTATATTGAACGCTCTGTTATATCAACGGTGCGCACATTTGTCTCCCCCACTAAATCATTTTATATTTTCTTCTCCTCTCCTCTTGCATCATAAATTTTCTCTTACCTTCATACCCATATTCCACGTCAGTATTCCTTTAAAAATCGTTAAATTCATCCTTAGTACCTCCATTTTCACATAGTTCTCCGAATTTTCTGGTAACTCTCTGTTTTAATTGAACCCCTTCCCTTAAGATATGCAACTCCTCTGATGTGTCGTCCGAACAAGACACAGCCAGGGCAAAAGCACCACAAGGGCAAAGATGCGAACTGGCGCCAGTGCCATGGCGCCACGGGCTGTGCTGGGGAGGAAGCTATCGACTTGGTCAATTGCTGGCTGAGTACAATCCACTATTGACCGAACGACAACAGACATAAGCTTACTCGGAATACAGAAGAGCAGCTCTCGCCCACTTGGTTATAGATCATCGTTCAGGGCTTACTTAGACCAGGAGGTCATTTAGTGAACTCTTCGAAGTGAAGAGACAGTTGTTGTAAACAGTATTTACTAGGTACTGTGAAGTGTACCTACGATTATTTGCACTTAGCTATTGAAGGCCTTTTTTGTGTTATATTATATACAATGTTGCAGTCTTCATCAACAGGTCACTGGGATAAATAAACGTTTGTCACTCATTTGTGTGACTTTGTTACTAATTTGTTGGAGTGGTGTAGAATCTTCGTTCTTCTATCCCATTACCTCACCCAGCGTATGACTGTGTAATAATGGCAGGGAAAAATTGTTTAAGTGGTGTACTGCAACAGAAGCTGTTTCAAGAAGTCCCAATCTCAGCCTACAGTTTCAGCAGCAGTGGCAACGCCTTTACAAAACTGGCGACGAGGCCTTTACAAAACTGGCGAAAGTGGTTTACAAAACTCTCTGTTCCTAACCGACCACCGCTATCATTATCACCCAGAATAACATCTTCATCAACGAAGAATATATGTTCCTATATCAGCCTCATAGCAATCTTCACTAACAACATTCTCCTCATTGTCATACTACTCCACTCTAGCACTCATCTCATCACCATTGCAATAATAATTACTATCTACAGTTGTAGGTATCAATAAACAATTTACTCTACCTTATTACAGCAGTCATCATTTACATGACCTACTATTCTACACTGAACAACCATACCCACACCTCGTGCACAGGTCTCCACGCTGTTTAGTGAAGCCATTGTGCCTTATCCTCTCTCCTCACTACATTAATTAACATTGTCATCACTGCCCTTTGTTTCCATATCTACTTCTGGTCTACTCTCTGGTGTAACTACAACATCTGTATCAAAAAACTCAAAAAGTGTAGTTGAATCTAGACCCACACCATGTGAATCATCTTCTCATTTATATTCCGCCTTTCTGCTACACATCTCTTCAACCTGAATACTACACAGTTCATCGTTAAAATTAGCTTTGTTCCATTTACCCCTACAATTTCTTTTATTTCCAATATTCATGAATAATATCTTACCAAAAATCTTTTATTGCCTGAGACAGGATCCATAAGACATATTCCCATCTAGTGTTTCTCCCAGATCAGTTATGTCTCATCCCATCACGCCCTTGACTGGCGCTGCTCATATAATTAATAGCTCCCCTGCAGATTACACACTCTTCAGTTCGCCCCCCCCCCCCCCTGCCCTCTATGTCTTCTGGCATGTGGAAATTCTTCAGTCCTTACCCCATGCCCATCATTACTTCCCTGTTCAGAGTTATCCCTTCTCCCTACAAACTTCCTGCAATTCAAGTGTGACCAGGCCTCTTTATCCCTATCCTTACTGGTATACCCATTTCTTTCCTCTCTCCAGCTGTGTTTATTAATGCCTTCTATACTTACTCTGTGGAGCAGAAATGTGAACAGTTGATGGCATGGACCCTAGGTAGTATAAGAACATAGTGCAAATGACTGTGATTTTACATATGACTGCCTGTAGACAACGTACAGAAGTCAGTGTTGTTGAGGTGCAGTATGAGCACCTAAGTGTGGCTGGGCCATGTGAACTCTCATGAGTTGCTGGTGACAAGGCGGGGGCGTGGACCAGCGATATCTGGTCACGATTGATGGAGATGTCCCACCATCAGGATGTTTGGCAGAGGGGTTTTGGGCGTATTTTTATGTTCAAATTACAGGACGAGAAAGCGCAGTGGGCAGTTGGACAATAGGGCAGTTCTGGAGTTCAAGGCAGCAGAATTTGGGCGACTTGTGCGATCTACCACTGAGAGGGTGGATACCGGACGTCGATATTTCTTCCACAGGGACGGAGGCTGACTGTACAATTACTACTGCTGGCGGACGTAATGGCTCCATGAATTAAGTGCACCTTGGTTAAAAAAACTGAAAATGTGACTCTTGGTACTGTGACCTACTCACCTGAAGATTAAACAGTGTAAGGAGCCAGGTGGCTTGTGTTTATCGAAAGTTAGTCTGATGTTACGTTACTGGAAGTAAATTGAATTTTTCTATTATAAACTGTCGCCTCGTTCAAATCAGTCTTGTGATTCTATTTGGAGAATCGCGATGGTTTAAACAGTGATTTATGCCAGCGGTCTGTGAATGGACCAATGCTAGGTAGGAGTCTGAGGCCTAATGGATTATGATGATACTCGAGGAATAATGAAGTTGTTATACGTAATTCATTGAAACTAGCGCAAATTGTTGTATTACTGTGTGTGCGTATTTCTTCCCTAATGGATTTTAGCCGGTGTCTTGTTAAGCTATAATTGTGTAATAGTTGTATTAACAAAATTTTTTAGGAAGCTTCAATTAATTACTTGATCGTCTGAGAGTACATTTCTCTGTGGTATCTCCTTTCATTTAGCATATTTAGGTTAGGAGAATGATCTGAGCCATTGAGCTGATGTGATTTCTTGTTGTGCTGGATTTCTTATTAATTAAATACTGAGTAGCTAATAAGGGCCTACAAGCCCACCCTGGTTGATTTCAATTACTACAGTACGCCTTGTATAGCTGTCTGGGACATTAGGTAAGATTTGATTGACTATGTGATTTACTAATTTCAATTTTTTTTTTATCTGGGCTAGATTTTGCCTTACATGGAGACAAAGAACTCAGTATAGCTGCCAGAGTGGTAGCTTTCCTTTATCTGAGTAAACGATCTACTTGAAATTTTCCTTCATTAGCTTTCATTACTGCCTTCATATATTTTTTAATTAACTTCTGAGAAAAAAACTCACTTATTGTACGTTAATGAATACCCTTTTATGGTACCGTCACCGGCTTGTACAACTGTTGCATTTAACCATTCATAGTTTATCATTTACTGGTGTTATAATAAAGTACTGTGAACGGAGTCATCTTTACATCTTGCGATCCAGTCCTCCCACTCAGCAGCCGATTGTGCTGGCGCCAAGGCGGTGCAGGGTTTCAGTGGTAGCTCCAGAGCGTGGCTGTTCTCTGGCGGAGTCCTAGGTTCACCTTATTTCAGTATTTTAGAAAATAATATTTTCTATTGCATTTTGTAGAGAGCCTACCGTTTCCCCAACCCAATATGGAAGGGAGAGGCTGCCTGGGCATCTAGTGTATGGAATCTGAGCAGCTCACTTACACGTAGATCAGTGGGCAGTCCGGAAAAGAATGCGTAGCTGAAATCATTGGACGCCTGTGGAACGCATTGCACACCCCGTTTCCAGCACGCAAGCCATGGATGGTGCGAAGATGTGAGCTGATGCTCTGTCTCGTGTGTACGAGAATGGGTTCCTGCTCGAATCTAGTAATTCCCCTAAGCAAATTTACAGAGTGCAATCGCAAATTAGTCACTGGGTGAACTGAATCCGGCATTTTATACAGTTTAAGACTTAGAAAAGACAGGGTTCTAAGGTTGAGCAACTGATCAGCCGTGTCGTGGTGTGACAGTGACGACTTAGCAGCGAAGGGTGATCCGACGTTGATGTCGGGCGTCAGGAGAAGGCTGAATTAATTCTGGATAGCAAGCAAGTTGGGGATAGTGATGAAGCAGTCGGCAGACAAGTAATGTCAGAATCGTTCGCTAGGTTCACTAGTTCGATCATGCATCTGTTTGAGGGAGATAATAAACTAGGGGTGTCCGAACTCGAACAGAGCGTGTCGCGTGCAGTGAAATTTAAAGCCCAGGCTGATGCTCTTGGAATGGTGTACAAAGTCATTCTTCAGTTGCTGTTTCCCTTACCCCAGTGTACGTTAAGACAGAGCAGTGCTGACGTGTTGCCCAGACAAAAGACCTTGGGTGATTTGCACAGAAGGGTTATTCGAGGTAGGATACAACAAAGGGTTAAGCAGCAGCTGATTGAGAAATACTTTTTACAGGTTGAGTCCCATGACGAAAGGCTGGGGCAATGCATTAAAGTAGTGCGTTCTGCCATGTTACCTTAGACATAACCGAACGGTATGTAACGGATTTTACGGTGAAAGGGATTAAGCCTGACTATCGGTCTACACTTTTTTCTCGTCACGGACAACCACATTTTATGAAACGGAGGGACTAATCTCATGGATTGAAGGAATTCCTTTCGCTGATCAGAAATGGGATTCGTCAGAAATGTCTCCGCGTGGAGTGAGTAGTCACTGGATAGATAATGGGCCAAGGTAGGACCGGCACTCCTTCGCACAGGTCCGTCTTCACTTCATTTTGTAAGAAAATGTCCGTTTAGTAAACGTTCAAGGAACCAGGGCCCCGAGAGTGGGGTTTCACGCCTCCCACAGATGTGCAACTGCTTCCCAGCAGTCGGCGGACTGGGGGTTCTCTTCACGTGTGAACAATTCAACCAGGAATCAGTTAGTTGTTTGCTGGACTCTGGGAGCAGTTAATCCTTCTGGGTTATGACAGGTATTTAAAGTGCTGCAGATACACTCCTGGAAATGGAAAAAAGAACACATTGACACCGGTGTGTCAGACCCACCATACTTGCTCCGGACACTGCGAGAGGGCTGTACAAGCAATGATCACACGCACGGCACAGCGGACACACCAGGAACCGCGGTGTTGGCCGTCGAATGGCGCTAGCTGCGCAGCATTTGTGCACCGCCGCCGTCAGTGTCAGCCAGTTTGCCGTGGCATACGGAGCTCCATCGCAGTCTTTAACACTGGTAGCATGCCGCGACAGCGTGGACGTGAACCGTATGTGCAGTTGACGGACTTTGAGCGAGGGCGTATAGTGGGCATGCGGGAGGCCGGGTGGACGTACCGCCGAATTGCTCAACACGTGGGGCGTGAGGTCTCCACAGTACATCGATGTTGTCGCCAGTGGTCGGCGGAAGGTGCACGTGCCCGTCGACCTGGGACCGGACTGCAGCGACGCACGGATGCACGCCAAGACCGTAGGATCCTACGCAGTGCCGTAGGGGACCGCACCGCCACTTCCCAGCAAATTAGGGACACTGTTGCTCCTGGGGTATCGGCGAGGACCATTCGCAACCATCTCCATGAAGCTGGGCTACGGTCCCGCACACCGTTAGGCCGTCTTCCGCTCACGCCCCAACATCGTGCAGCCCGCCTCCAGTGGTGTCGCGACAGGCGTGAATGGAGGGACGAATGGAGACGTGTCGTCTTCAGCGATGAGAGTCGCTTCTGCCTTGGTGGCAATGATGGTCGTATGCGTGTTTGGCGCCGTGCAGGTGAGCGCCACAATCAGGACTGCATACGACCGAGGCACACAGGGCCAACACCCGGCATCATGGTGTGGGGAGCGATCTCCTACACTGGCCGTACACCACTGGTGATCGTCGAGGGGACACTGAATAGTGCACGGTACATCCAAACCGTCATCGAACCCATCGTTCTACCATTCCTAGACCGGCAAGGGAACCTGCTGTTCCAAGAGGACAATGAACGTCCGCATGTATCCCGTGCGACCCAACGTGCTCTAGAAGGTGTACATCAACTACCCTGGCCAGCAAGATCTCCGGATCTGTCCCCCATTGAGCATGTTTGGGACTGGATGAAGCGTCGTCTCACGCGGTCTGCACGTCCAGCACGAACGCTGGTCCAACTGAGGCGCCAGGTGGAAATGGCATAGCAAGCCGTTCCACAGGACTACATCCAGCATCTCTACGATCGTCTCCATGGGAGAATAGCAGCCTGCATTGCTGCGAAAGGTGGATATACACTGTACTAGTGCCGACATTGTGCATGCTCTGTTGCCTGTGTCTATGTGCCTGTGGTTCTGTCAGTGTGATCATGTGATGTATCTGACCCCAGGAATGTGTCAATAAAGTTTCCCCTTCCTGGGACAATGAATTCACGGTGTTCTTATTTCAATTTCCAGGAGTGTATATAAGCTTACTCCCTTAAAGTACAGTCTTACTCAAAAGTAATCGAAAGACCTGAATTGCATTTCGATTGATTCGCATGCAACCCACATTACGCAGCTGTCTAGCAGGTCCTCCAATCGATCCTTGGTACAGTCGTTTGACTATTGAAAATGGCTCCAACAAGTCACCACTAGAAAACTCGGCTCTATATCGCAATAACTCAAGGTGTAAAGTAATATCACGACACTACAAATATCAGGGACACCTTATCACAGATAAGACTGTCCTTAAGGATTGTAAGCCCACATTTATTGCAATAACTGACATACCTGAAATGTTACCATTCTCATTATTACGTCAGATAGGTAATGCACCTAGTACGCTGGTCGTATTCACGACTTCCTCTTCAAAGTAACATACTGTACTTGTTATTTAACACAAAATGACATTAAAGATTTAAATTATTCACCAGCACCTAGTTGAGAACATGCATTAACTTCAAATGACACAACTAACTGTCTCGTGCTGCATATGGATTCAAACCTAGGTCATGCAGACTAAGATTTCGTGACTGATGGAAACTAACTGTCATTCCTGACTAGGCATACAGAGAGTGATACACCTCGATTTCAGACAGTATCAGTTAGCAAATATGAACTATAAGTTACATAACGTAAACATTTTTAGCGGACGCGAATTCCTACCGGTCATCTATTGTCCCCGTTAACGAACTACGAGAGATGTTAAATATTGCATCTTCACAGGTAACTTACCTGAAATGCCGTGAGGTACAGCTTTGTGTTGGACAGGGATTCGAACCCAGAGCCTAATACGATTGTTATCGAAGCACAATCAATTGTGAAATATCGGATTTTCTCGGCAGTAGCTAGATGTTTTAACTGAAATGACGAGACGAAAAATTAATTTTTTGCTTCCCAGGACTCCAACCCGGAACCTATCGCTGTTATGTTCTAGAGAAAACGAACGTTAAATATGGACATGTGACATGTGAGCATGTTTGAACTAGAAATAATATGACGAAGAGTTCAGTGCTGACTGGGAATCGAACCCCACATATACCGTTGTTGACTACACACAAAGAGACGATAGCTACCGAATTTTTCTCTACCAGCAGCTCGGAATAACATCCTTGAACTTACAGTGATCTCCCAAATAGTCCTGCGTCTCACTGGGAGTCAAACCTGTCAGATATCGTTAGCGTTAACAACGAATGAAAATTCATTAAAAATTAAAATTATTATCCACCAGCAGACAGGTAATCGCATGCTAGAGCCGGATAATACATAATGAAAACTTTAGTGCCGGGACAGCATTCGAACCCATTCACGCGCAATATGTGGAGATATTGAGGAATCTGCAGTTTTGACAAACAACAAATTGTAGTCGAGCTGTGTTGTCACGAAGGGGTCAAATTCCGCGTCAAGGGCGGTCTGAGTTGCATTCCAAATTCAAAACCAATTTTCAAAAAATGGTTCAAATGGCTGTGAGCACTATGGGACTAAACATCTGTCGTTGTCAGTCCCCTAGAGCTACTTAAACCTAACTAACATAAGGATATCACACAACCCTTGACCGAGGCAGGATTCGAACCTGAGACCGCAGTGGTTACGCGGTTCCACACTGAAGTGCCTAGAAAAAGATGGAATCGAACCCAGATCATCATCATCATAGGAACCTATAACACATTAACAGACCACCAACGCATCTTCTGTATGACACATTTTCTATCATAACACCCTTGCGGCACACTCGATAAGAATTCTGCCACACAGGCTCCCTGCAGTGGTTTGCAGCACGTTCAATACATTCATTTACTTGGTTGACCGAATCGCCATGAACTAGCTGCCACGGCTACCCAGTGCATACATTCGACTCTTTTTTGTAATCACCAAAATAAAATCTCGTAACTGCCACCTACGCAGAATTTCCAACAGAGTAGGATGCAGAAATTTAAATAGGAAGTGTTCCTTTCCAGTTGAGCTACTCTACTGCGCTACCTGTTTGTTGAAAACGTCCTGCAGTGCTAAGGAAAAGCTCTAACTGTCTGTCTCTCAGGAGTCTAGATCCGGCCATATGGATTATCTCACAGCACTGTGGAATGCGGAAGTTCTGGAGTAACTCTTATTGATTTCTTCAGGCGCTCTAGCTAGATGGCAGCTAGTAGCGTCACAGTAAGTGTTGTGCACCGTAGATAAGACATCGCGAGTTCTATTGCATTCGCTGCTACATTTTTTACAAAGCAATTCTGCTGTCTGACGAAGTTACCAATTTAATGGAACTTTGAACAAAATTCCCTTCACTTCCCAACCCAAAATAGCCGCATGTGAAAAAAGGGCTAATTTCTGCGACATTTTGTTCAATTTAGGTTTAATAGACGGCCAGGCAGCAGATGCATTTCGAAGCTTTTGTATTATGTGTGGGGAATGCGCATCGTGCCAAAATAGCCAGAAAAGTATTTTCTACATTAGCTGTCATCTGGAAATGGCATTTTATTCTTCTTCACACCTTGTTTGACAACTTTAACTCAGAACAAGTTTTCTACATGCATTTAATCAATAAACTGCATATGCACTGAAACTTCCTGGCAGATTAAAACTGTGTGCCCGACCGAGACACGAAATCGGGACCTTTGCCTATCGCGGGCAAGTGCTCTACCAACTGAACTACCGAAGCACGACTCACGGCCGGTACTCACAGCTTTACTTCTGCCAGTACCTCGTCTCCTACCTTCCAAACTTTACAGAAGCTCTCCTGCGAACCTTGCAGAACTAGCACTCCTGAAAGAAAGGATATTGCGGAGACATGGCTTAGTCACAGCCTGGGGGATATTTCCAGAATGAGATTTTCACTCTGCAGCGGAGTGTGCGCTGATATGAAACTTCCTGGCAGATTAAAACTGTGTGGTACTGGTAGAAGTAAAGCTGTGAGTAGCGGGCGTGAGTTGCGCTTCGGTAGCTCAGTTGGTAGAGCACTTGCCCTCTAAAGGCAAAGGTCCCGACTTCGAGTCTCGGTCGGGCACACAGTTTTAATCTGCCAGGAAGTTTCATATCAGCGCACACTCCGCTGCAGAGTGAAAATCTCATTCTGCATATGCATTGTCAGACTGTCATAGATAACATCAGGGAATTCGCATATATCAGTGATGATTAATTTTTCTCTCTTAATTTTAGTATTGTTTTGACAACACTAAAAGAAACCTTACGAAACTGCAGATATGGCATTTTATAAATAAAGTTACATATTCCTAGAGACCTAAAATTTGCTTGTCAGTAGCGGAACGAGGCGTTAACTGTTGTGCAGCGTTGTAAGTTTTTCACCATTGCACTATGAGCTGAAAGTATTTTCTTGCGATTTACTTATGGATGTTTGATCTGACAGCTTGTAGCTCTTTCACAAAAGGAATGAAAACGTTACTTTCAGCGAGAATGGATGCACGAACCATAAGAGACGCTTTATCAGAGGTCAGAACGTCACCACAGAGCTAGCGAAGAGGTATGCATTTTGCAGTCCTCTTACAAGGCCAATAGTGACTAGAAGTCGTAAACAGCTATTTAATGGACGAGTTTAGTTGCCATTTCCACATGCAACGACTTTCCTTGGCTGAAGAGAGAGAGAGAGAGAGAGAGAGAGAGAGAGAGAGAGAGAGAGAGAGAGAGAGATAGACAGAAATAAAAATAAAAAAGAATGAGATAGAAAATTTTTGTAAAGAAATCTTTCATTCAAATAACACATTCCACATCATTACGAAATGTCGTATTCATGATCCATGGGAAAAGTATGAATCTCATGTAACGTAATCATATCATATTGCTGACTAGCCCTGAAGAGTCATGAATTACCGAAATTTACTTACCGCTGGTACGAACCCAGCACGTAATCGGATTGTTAACTAAGAAACTCAAATGTTAAGCATCGGTTTTTGTTGTCAGCTTCTAGGCGTTTGAATCTAAAATGAGGATACAAATTTTTGTGCCTGAGCGATAATCGAACCGCACTCCTATCGTTCTTCATTATCGTCGATGAATATAGCTTCAGTATCAATTGCTTTCTCATCCACAGTAAGACGTGTGCGTGTTTGACCAGAAATTGTTGGTAACACATGAACAGACGTTAAAAATACACGTTAATTTTTACTAGTAGGCCGGTGTGCACGTGATAGGGCTTGAAATGATATTATGAATATTTTTGTACTGGATAGGGAATTGTACCCACATACTCACCTTTGGAGGAGACCTAGAGAATATTGCAGTCTTGGAAAATGGAACGAAATGATTCAACTATACTGTTCCAAGAGATTCAGTTCCTCGAAAGAGGAGATACGAATTCGAATCACAGTCCAGAACCAAATTTTTCAACGTCTCTAGTTCAATCAAGTACAAGTAAAATAGGAGCCCCGTTTATTTAAATGGCTATCGGTTCATCAAATTGAATAAAATTTAGTAATGTAAGTAAGTTTACTGGCGACAGTATTTCTGTTTATAATGACCTCCACCTACGTCATTTCTCAAAGCAAACTGGCTCTGTCCAGTTGGGAATGAAGGAACGTGATGTTTAATGCGGATTCTGGATTATAACGTCTTTGTCACGTGGTTACCAGAGGTAAAGTAAATCTGTTTGTGCCTCTTAAAAGTAATTGCCTGAACCCACGCATTGAACTTGTGATAGTTCGTTCCACCAGACCATTGTGGCCACATTTCCCAGACCCAGGAGTGTGCTGCAACGGATTATTTTCATAGCTTACAAAATTAGTCACGGCGGGAAAGAAAGGGGGCCTATTAAATGGTTAAGTATAAGCAAGCTTCTGACGCGGAGATTATGCTATTCACACGTCAGCAGGATGTAAAGACTCTTCTAGGCATCATAGCCTCGATGTGAAGCCATTTTGAATATTTAACTAATTCAGGAAATTTCTTAGTTCGAGAAAATCCACTGTGAAGAGCAAAGTTACCGGATAAATCGATTATTACCGTCATTATTATTATAATTTTCTTCATACCGCTGCTGGAGCACATGTGTTTGAACATCATTTAAAGCCTTTTGGTCATTATAGAGGTAGTTACCCAAGAACAGGTTCTTTCCCTGTCTACTGAAACCTTTTCATGTTAATATCAAACATGAGCAATTACTCGTAGATTACATTAAAACTAAGTAATTAATGAAGACGTTACTAGATAACAAAAACGCGCTGCCTTTCTCCATTTACTTGCGCCTAGAAATGGGTGTCGAATACTGACAAACCAAATGCCAAGGGATCTTACTGCCTTCCGATATACGTCGCTGTAAGTTCTTCCATATGATTTGGTCGACATGCCTGTTTCAAGTTGTTTACGACAGAGAATATTTTAGAAAATCAATTGTTTTCCTTTGCAGTAAACAGAAAGATTTTCATTCTAGGCTATCCACGTTCAAAGTTTTCGCAATATTAGTTCAAATTTAATATTCGCTTCTGTAATGTAGGAAAGTATTTCACAGCTGTAAAACCCGCATCCGACTCATTGTCATTACACTTAGTTCAAAATGGTTCAAATGGCTCCGAGCACTATGGGACTTAACTGCTGATGTCATCAGTCCCCTAGGACTTAGAACTACTTAAACCTGACTAATCTAAGGACATCACACACATCCATGCCCGAGACAGGATTCGAACCTGTGACCGTAGCGGTCACGCGGTTCCAGACTGTAGCGCCTAGAACCACTCGGCCACTCCGGCTGGCTTACACTTAGTCAATGACCATAAATTCTAGCTCAGAGTGACACCAGTTTAAGTAACCTAATGTAGCGAAGACAGTTTCCCAGTGCTCTTTCTTACCGGTAAATCTGCAATTCACTCTTTGGGCTCCATAAGTACACTGTAACAGTGATTTCTGTGTGTATGGAATTCATACGGATTGTAGAATTTAGTGGTGCTCTCTCTTCCACTTCTGTATACAATATGCCTGGCTTAAAGAGGCCCTTCATCTTTACAAGCCCTGGGCGTTGCAACATCATAATTACAACAGTAATTTGCTTATACTGACAACCTCACTGGTCGTTTTACCTGGTTTTGTAATCATTTAAATAAAACAACATGACCTTCCAGTGGGAGACATTTCGTCCCCCTTTTCCTCGTGTGAAATTTGTCAGTAAGCATTTTGCTTTCCAACCAGCCAACTGCGGCAGAGTAAGGCCAGTAAACGATTCATAAACCACGATTTAGTGCCGTTGAGACGATTTCTATAAACACTGGCGTAGCTGAAGAAATTTAGTTTCTTCTTAAATCGTCTTATGCAGCAACGTTCACAGATATCTCAAGTAGGAAAAGATCTTTATCCAGGTACGAAGGTTGTAAAACTAACTTCCCACAGTTTGTGTCAGGTTGATCTTTTCGTCTGATAGCACTGCGTAAGTATTTTGTCTATGAGGTACCACAAGTAGTGTTCCTGTAGCTATGGGAATCATTGGTTGAAAACGAGTTTAACGCCAGTGGGTACAGCACTGCTAAATGTTCAAAATGATTATCAACCTAAGTCTGAGTTCATCCACAAAGTGAGGCGTATTTATAATACTGAAGCTAGACTGTGTATCCTTGTCTTCATTGAGTGGGCATCGGAAGGCGTTTACAAACACTTATACGAGGATAATCCCAAAATTAAGGTCTCCTAAGGAACACGCATGGGCCAATGCAGGCACAAATGAGAGATCCTTAATTTTAACGCTAAGCAGATACCACAGTAGTAGCTGCATAGTTGCAAACTGATAAAGAGCAAGAGAACGAATACGAAGGTCTCAGGTTCAATCCCTCGTTAGGCCAGGATTTATGTGTGCCATTTTGCACTTATTTCCCGTCAGGCAGTGTTTGTTGATGTGAAAAATGTCGAGTTGCACTGTGGTCCGAAAGCCACGATAACTGTAGGTTCCCCTATAAACTGGCTAGATAAGTTAACTCAAAGGTCGGAGGAAAGCAACGGCATACCACCTCCAACAAGACCGTGCCTATTAAAGCACTGTGGTGTTCAAACCACTCTTCCGACTGATAACTGCTTTACTTCCTATGGGTTCCAAAGTTAATGATCTTCGAGTTATTAACATTTTTGTGCTTTCATGCTGTAGCTTTGATACCAGCAAACGTAAGTAACCGGCCGAGCACTGCCACCGTTCGAGTTGTCAAGGTGGTAGACGACGATGCTCTCGATCCCAGTTACAGTCTTTAAGTCTTTCAGTCGAATACCTGCATGTGACTTTCTGCATATTTCAAGATATACTTTTATACACTTGGTACGCATCCAAATTGATATCTGATATGTTTTCCGTGCAATATATCGGACAACACGTCAGTGCAGCGATATTTCGTTTGTGTGATGCGCATGGTGTAAGAAATATTTGTGTTTTACTTGCTTCTGTGATAGGTTTCACCCCACTGAATGCAAGCAAGCTCACGAGTAGACTGTCAATAACTGGAATAACGCAATAACACACTTAAAAGTTGTATTTTTGCATTATGTGTCCCAATGGAAATAACAGTAAACAGGTTATATGCCTACTTGCTTATTATTCGCGCTTCTCGATGCTTTCTTAAAAAAATAAAAATAAAAAGACAGAGACAGAGGGAGAAAACACAAATTTATTTCAAATATCAGCTCGGTGACGCCGTGTTCGTCCTATGTTGTAAAGCAAGGATAATTAATAGGTAATATCTCGTTGTACTAGCGATATGTATGGCTAAGGGGTTCTTTCTTTTCCCTCTGCAAACAACCAGAACAGAATTCAGTAACAAAGTGGTAGG
Organism: Schistocerca americana; assembly: GCF_021461395.2. Lineage (NCBI taxonomy): Eukaryota > Metazoa > Arthropoda > Insecta > Orthoptera > Acrididae > Schistocerca > Schistocerca americana. The sequence continues at coordinate 106,122,831 of NC_060123.1, forward strand.
AACACTTATGCAATGGGGCAATTAAACACTCAGCTTTACTTGGTTATTTTGTTAATCGTCTGTAATACAGTAACATCCTTGATTACTGATTAGTTATTAGTACCATTTTTATTGTTGTTGTCACCTCCAAACAGCTTCCCTATCACTCATTGCTGCTGATGCATGTAACGAATGGATCAGGATGAATGGAATATGGGATGTTTTGTCACGGAGATTATACACATTTTTCTCGGCGTCTTGTGTTCAGGGTAATATGAAAATCTCAATAAGAGAAGACGACAACGGGATGCCAGTGATGCAGGCAATAACACCCAACTATTTCTGTCGACTTAATACCATGACGACTGGACTGTGATTCGAATTCGTATTTCCTCCTTCAAGGATCTGAATCTGTCGGAACAGTATAGTTGAATCATTTCGTTCCTTTTCCCAAGACTGCAATCTTCTGTAGGTGTCCTCAAAAGGTAAGTATGTGGGTCGGATTCCTGATCCAGTGCAAAAATATCCATAATTTCATTTCAAGCCCTATCACTTGCACGCCGGCCTGCTAGTGAAAATTAACGTGTATTTTTAGTGTCTGTTCATGTGTTGCTAACAATTTCTGGTCAAACGCGCACACGTGTTACTGTGGGTGAGTAAGAAATTGATACTTAAGTTATATTCGTGGACGATAAAGAAGAACGATAGGAGTGCGCTTCGATTGTCGCTCAGGCACAAAAATTTGAATCCATATATTAGATTCGTACCTCCGTCACAGAACTTCACATCATGCACTTCATCTTTACAAGCATGCACACTTTGTTACTTCTGAATGGAGGTACATCCGACACCTTTCGTGGTTAGTTAACAGGGATGAAAGGGTCTTGATAGGAGTCCCGGTTTATTACAAAAGCTGTCGTCTTTTATTTTCAAGTTTAGATTTGGTTACTGATATTGGCGAAAATTTCTGTAATTCATGACTCTTCAGGGCTAGTCAGCAATACGATATGATTAGATTAGATGAGATTAATACTTGTTCCATGGATCATGAATACGGAATATCGTAGTATTTTATCTTTATTACGATCTGTCTGTCTCTCTCTCCCTGTCTCTCTCTCTCTCTCTCTCTCTCTCTCTCTCTCTCACACACACACACACACACACACACACACACACACACACACACAAATACTTTATTTTTAATTGTTTGGTGTGCTCGACTATCGGCGAGGCACGAAAACGTCCATGAATTAGTTTCGTAGTTTCGAGTACAGTTACAAAAGAAATATAAAAACAACTGTGAGAGTTACTGATTTATGATGCTTAGTTTGCAGTCAGTTATAAGTATTATTTGTAACTACCGTCCAGTCCCTAAACCTGGTTACAGAAATGCGAATCAGACGCATTACGTATTCCATGCCGTTGCAGCCGTGTCTTTCAAAGACCAGCTATGGTCACTTCCCAGCCGCTGTTGAGTCACATCGGTTCGTCTTCTTCCTGCTAGTTCCGTAACTGAGATTTGGCAACAACGAAAGGTATATTTGGCAACTCTGTGATCGATGAGTTACTTCCTGGTGTGCACGGAATTAAGCCTCAAAGTTCACTTGATTTTTCCTGTAATTTCCATAGAATAATCTGAGTTATTAGCGCTTGAGGTATAACCAAAGATTGTAAATTTACGCATTTCAGCCCAGGAAAATCGTTGCATGGGGAAATCGGAACTAAACTCGTCCATTAAGTAGCTTTTTACGACTTCTAGTCACTATTGGCCTTGTAAGAGAACTGCAAAATGCATACATCTTCGCTAGCTCTGTGGTGACGTTCTGACTTCTGATAAAGCGTCTCTTATGGTTCGTGGTTCCATTCTCGCTGAAAGTAACGTTTTTATTCCTTTTGTGAAAGAGCTACAAGCAGTCAGATCAAACACCTATAAGTAAATCTCAAGAAAACACTTTCCGCTCATAGTGCAATGGTGAAAAACTTACAATGCTGCACAACAGTTAATGCCTCGTTCCGCTGCTGACAAGCAAACTTTGGGTCTCTAGGAAGATGTAAGTTTATTTTGAAATGCCACATCTGCAGTTTCGTAAGGTTTCTTTTAGTGTTGTTAAAACAATACTAAACATGAGAGAGAAATTAATCATCAACGATATGTGCGAATTCCCTGATGTTATCTATGGCAGTCTGACAATGCATATGCAATTTACTGAATACATGCATGTAGAAAACTTGTTCTGAGTTAAAGTTGTCAAACAAGGTGTGAAGCAGAATAAAATGCCATTTCCAGACGACAGCTAATGTAAAAAATTCTTTTCTGGCTATTTTGGCACGATGCGCTCTCCCCATACATAATACAAAAGCTTCGAGATGCATCTGCTGCCTGGGCGTCTATTAAACCTAAAATGAACAAAATGTCGCAGAAATTAGCCCTTTTAACACATGCGGCTATTTTGGGTTGGGAAGTGAAGGGAATTTAGTTCATAGTTCCACTAAATTGGTAACTTCGTCAGACAGCAGAATTGCTTTGTAAAAAATGTAGCAGCGAGTGCAATAGAACTCGCGATGTCTCATCTACGGTGCACAACACTTACTGTGACGCTACTAGCTGCCATCTAGCTAGAGCGCCTGAAGAAATCAATAAGAGTTACTCCAGAACTTCCGCATTCCACAGTGCTGTGAGATAATCCATATGGCCGGATCTAGACTTCTGAGAGACAGACAGTTAGAGCTTTTCTTTTGCACTGCAGGACGTTTTCAACAAACAGATAGGGCAGTAGAGTAGCTCAACTGGATAGGAACACTTCCTATTTAAATTTCTGCATCCTACTGTGTAGGTGGCAGTTACGTGATTTTATTTTGGTGATTACAAAATAGAGTCGAATGTGTGCACTGGGTAGCCGTGGCAGCTAGTTCATGGCGATTCGGTCAACCAAGTAAATGAATGTACTGAACATGCTGCAAACCACTACAGGTAGCCTGTGTGTCAGAATTCTTATCGAGTGTGCCGCAAGGGTGTTATGATAGAAAATGAGTCATACAGAATAGGCGTTGGTGGTCTGCTAATGTGTTATAGGTTCCTATGAAGATGGTCTGGGTTCGAATCCAGCTTCTGCCAAAGATATTTAATAGGGAGAGACGGATTCAAATCCCTTCTGGCTACGCCAAGTGACGAAGGTATAATGACATTGTGGTCTGAAATTCACATTAAACATGATATTCCTTCTCTACCAAGTAGACGTAAGGTTGAACCACAATAAAGTCAGGAATGGCGAAATGTGGGAACTCTATTACCAGTAACCTTTCTTATACCAGTAATTTATTCCTAGTGACGAAACTAACGCTATGTAAGGTCACAGGACCCTTATTCCATCTTTTATTTGAGCTTGTTTGAGCTTGTGTATGTCGAAAAAATTGGTTATGCCAGACAGTGTGGCCATGCGGTTCTAGGCGCTTCAGTGTGGAACCGCGTAACCGCTATGGTCGCAGGTTCGAATCCTGCCTCGGGCATGAATGGGATCGAATGCTGGCCCGGCACTAAAGTTTTCATTATGTATTATCAGGCTCTGGCATCAGATTACCTGTCTGCGGGTGGATAATTATTTTAATTTTTAATGAATTTTCATTCGTTGTTAACGCTAACGATATCTAACAGTTTTGACTCCTAGTGAGACGCAGGACTATTTGAGAGATCACTGTAAGTTCAAGGATGTTATTCCGAGCTGCTGGTGGAGAAAAATTCGGTAGCTATCGTCTCTTTGTGTGTAGTCAACAACGGTATATGTGGGGTTCGATTCCCAGTCAGCACTGAACTCTTCGTCATATTATTTCTATTTCAAACATGCTCACATGTCATATGTTACCCTTGTTTAACTTTCGTTTTCTCTAGAACATAAGAGCGATAGGTTCCGGGTTGGAATCCTAGGAAGAAAATTATTAGTGTTTCGTGCCGTCATTTCAGTTAAAACATCTAGCTACTGCCGAAAAAATCCGATGTTTCACAATTGATTGTGCTTCGATAACAATCGTATTAGGCTCTGGGTTCGAATCCCTGTCCAACACAAAGTTGTACCTCACGGCATTTCAAGTAAGTTACCTGTGAAGAAGCCATATTTAACATCTCTCGTAGTTCGTTAACGGGGACAATAGATGACTGATAGGAATTCGCGTCTGTTAAAAATGTTTACGTTACGTAATTTAAAGTTTATATTTGCTAACTGATACTGACTAAAATCGAGGTATAGCACTCTCTGTGTGCCTAGTCAGGAATAACTGTTAGTTTCCGTCAGTCACGAAATCTTAGTCTGCATGACCTAGGTTTGAATCCATATGCAGCACGAGACGGTTAGTTGCGTCATTTGAAGTTAACACATGTTCTCAAATAGGTGCTGGTGAATAACTTAAAATTTTAAAGTCATTTTGTGTTAAATAACAGGTACTGTATGTTACTTTGAAGAGGAAGTCGTGAATACGACGAACGTACTAGGTGCATTACCTATCTGACGTAATAATGAGAGTGGTAACATTTCAGGTATGTCATTTGATGCGATAAATGTGAGCTTACAAGCCTTAAGGACAGTCATATCTGTGATATTGTGTTCCCTGATATTTGTAGTATCGTGGTATGACTTTACAGCTTGAGTTATTGCGTTACAGAGCTGAGTTTTCTAGGGGTGACTTGTTGGAGCCATTATCAATAGTCGAACGACTGTACCAAGGACCGATTAGAGGACCTGCTAGACAGCTGCGTTATGTGGGTTACATGTGAATCAGGCGAAATGCACTTCAGGTCGTTCGGATACTTTTGAGCGCGACTGTACATCCTAGCAGCAATGTCGAACGGCTAACGGACCGATATTACCCGTGATAGCTCACTTCGTCGCTAAATAGAACGCATGCAAAAAATGTGTCGTCTTCCCGTAATTTCTCTTGTGCCCAGTGGCAGGACTGTACATGACGATCAGAGTGTTCGTCATGCAATTCCTGGTGCATAGGAATATGGTACGAGTGCAATCGATGTTGATGTAGCATTATCAACACCGACGTTTTTGAGATTCCAGATTCTCGCGCAATCTGTGTGCTAGTGACGTGCGGATTAGCCACGATAGCAGCTGAAACACCAACCTGGGTATCATCATTTGTTTCAAGTCGTGGTTGACTTTTCACATGTGCCTGAACACATCCTGTTTCCTTAAATAAAGTAACTATCCGGCGAACGGTCCGGACACTTGGATGATATCGACCAGGGTACCGAGCAGCATACATAGCACATGCTTGTTGGGCATTTTGATCAAAATAGCAATACTTCAACACGATTTCGACCTTTCCCGCAGTTTGTAAACGGTCCATTTTAAAACGGGTAATGTATCACGAAGCAAATACCGTCCGCACTGGCGGAGTGTTACGTAACACCACGTACTTACACGTTTGTGACTATTCCAGAGCCGTCTATCACAAAGCGAAAAAAGTGGTCCAACTAAAACATTCATATTTCTATACGTACTACACGAATATGTAATAAAAATGGGTGTTCCTATTATAAAAAACGCAGTTGATATCCATCTGGTTTCCCCCTTCAAGCTGGACGAGTTTCGTTCTTTGTAGTTTTTTCGTTTGATGCTTATTTCGTGGGATATTTGGCCCGGTCACTATCAATGAACCACCCTGTATAACCTTTCAAAATAAATCTCTTAATGTAAACTTTCAATTATTAAGTGACAATGAATCTAAACTAGTAAATCTGGACCTCAGCAGTGCTGCGTCATGGCCCTGAAAAATCATTCTGATTAAACTGAAAATTCTTATCTCAATGATGTCGCCGGATGACGCCTATATATCTGCTCGTACAAGAAATTTTTGTGGCACAGTCCATTGCAATGCTGGCCACTAGATTTTGTTATCTATGAAAAACAACTGATTTTCTTTACGATAATCTGCATTATTATGGATGGGAGAAATTAGTAAAAACTTTAAATTCAGATGAATGACTGTCAAAAGTTATCTTTATAAGAAAGATTATTGAAAGATTTTTTTGAAAACATTTAAATGGGACTTTGATATAACAGTAATACAAAAGTCAGTTCTAGCAATTAACATGTGCGCGCGGCAATAAAGAACAATAATATTTTGCTCTTACCTTATCTACATCGCTCAGGCACCGCCATCGTTCTCCACGACCGGCCTTGGTAATTCCATAACTGTACTGCTCTTCTCGAGCTACAATACACCCCTGCACTGCACTGGACTGCATTGTCCGAAATCCAGGACACAAGTGCATTCAACTCGACAATTGCTCTCTACGAGCGACCTCACCCAACCGCCAGACTGCGAGTTACTACTACAACTGCCGACACTGCTCTCTGACCTGCGATTCTATTGTAGCATAGATATTCCATATCGCAGGCAGCGCTTGAGTAATCCATCGAAGTTACATCTGCTCGAGTGCGCTAGCAATAAATTCCTTAGTCATGGACCTCGGGTTACGTGGCTGTTAAGGCACAGGGAACAGGGCAGCAGCGGTAGGTACCGAACTCGATACAGGTCATTTGGCGGTCGCCCAGGCAAGACAATTGGAGGTGCTTTATCACCTCTCTGATGGGTTGACCGACAAGCTGGGGGGTCACGTCGAGGGTTATATATAAGACACAGTTCACAGACGATATTCCCGTCTGTATGGCATCGTGCAGACTTTCGTCACTGAATATACGGGTGCTGAGGAATAAGTTGATGATATGTTACGGGATGGTGTGGACAGACTCTCGACTTTGCGGTGCGCATCGGCCATGTTTCAGGTCCCGAAGGGACAGGCCCAGGAGTAGTGCCCAGTAGTGGATTATTGGACCCTCAACCGGAAGTAGTATTGGGATCTGTAGCACTGCAGGATCCCTGCACTTGATTTACGTGGTCTTCCAGGGACAAGTGGATCAATGTATTGAATTTCAACCAGGGTCATCACCAGATCCCGTTGACCGAAGGCTCCAAGCGGGTAACAGCCTTCAGCACTGACTGGGCCTGTTTGAATGTAACACTGTTCATTTAGGTGTGTTTATAACTACTGGGATGAAGTTACGTAGAGCTCAACGTTTGGGGAATATTTGAGAAGCTTACAGGAGGTTCTAATTAGCTTTTTAGAGCAGAGCTGACGGTGAACCCATGAAAGATCAATCCAGCGCCGATGCAAACATTCTTCCTGGGACACTCGTTATCGGCGGACGAACTACACATCGATCCAGGAAAGGCGAAAGATTTGCCTATGTTCCCTCCTCCTAAGAACAAGAAAGAAGTAGCTGGGTACAGCGATATCGGAAATTATTTTAGAGAGTTTGCCTCACACTTCGCAGAACTAGCAACGCTGCTAGACAACTACCGGCCGGAGTGGAAGAGCGGTTCTAGGCGCTTCAGTCAGGAACCACGCGACCGCTACGGTCGCAGGTTCGAATCCTGCATGGATATGTGTGATGTCCTTAAGTTAGTTAGGTTTAAGTAGTTCGACGTTCTAGGGGACTGATGACTTCAGATGTTAAGCCCCATTGTGCTGAGCCATTTGAACCATTTGCTAGACAACTGGAGGAAGAAAGGGACAGAATTCTCTTGGAGAGAGAGCCTACATTCGGCGCGCACACTAGAGGCAGATCAGGCGGTAAAACCAGGGGCGCAAAAACCTCCGAATTAATGTTGGGGAGGAAGTCTTCGTAGGCAAAGTGAGTTTACCACTGATGGCAAACGTAACAAAACTCACAGCAACCCCTCCTGTGGAAAAAAATGTGGCCCTATGACAAATAATACCGGCAACCCTCGGATGCTGGAAGAATGAAGCGGTACAGGCTGATTAGCATGGGAATTTTCAGATGCCCATATTTTGCAATTCTGTGATTTGACTTTGCCTTGGAGATGGAAATGAGTTGCGTTTGTCCTCAGAAGTTCCATAGCCATTCGTTATGCATTTCCATGTGACGAATTAATTCTAGACCAAACGGCTGTTTGGCCCGTCCCCGCCGAGTGGCTTGCCAGAATGTTCAGACGTAGCACCCTTCGGTTCGTACAAGTACATATAAAACAGATTTCAAAGAACAGAATTAAACGAGTAAAACGCCAGGCCAATAGTATTTACAAGATTTTTGTAGTTGTGTGGGAGCATATTAAATAAATGCCTGCATTACAGTTATGCCTAAAGAAACATGTATTTCGAAATAAACTTAAACCTACACAAATTATGAATGATACGGCATATTAAAAAAATGCCTGCATTCCAGTTGTGCTTAAACTATTTTTAAGACAAGACATAAAATTTTTAAATACACTTTCACTTATGTGCGATTTTGTAAGCACTTCTTGTGCCACTCACTAGGCGTTAAGGCGCCTTCTTGCATAAATTTTTTTCTCTTTTTTTTTTTCGTCGCCCTACACACCCTCACACGGATTTTAGCACAAAGTATTGATCAACTCACATCAGTCTTTTGACCAAGTGCCTCGCAGGAATCGTGTCTGCCTCTGAATTACGAGCTCCGGCGTTTATCGTGACAAATCTGTCTACAACGAAAAACCAAAAGTTGAAACCCCTCAACAAACTGTTTCCCAAAACCAACCAGGATGCTCACCAAAGATTCCGTCCTACGGCAAACGTTACTTTAGGAACAAAGTTACAAGACAAACGACTGACTCACAGTAAGCTCAGATGCCCACAAGTTCTACTTAATTGACATACAGTTACAATTTTAAAACTTTTCAAATTGACCACTATATTCTTCGCCACACTCTTAAATAAAGCATATATCAATACGTATTTTACTTAAATCCACGAGGTCACTTAACCTCCACGCAACTTCGGTGCCTAAACTTCCCTGTTTTGCACACGTACAGTGCCACAATAAACTAACAAATTACTAATGAATCCCCAAGATAGACATTAGAAAATTATCCCTCCAAAATAACTACCACTAATTACAGATTAGAACAGCTTTTCACTTCTGCCCTTTCTCTATATCCCATTAGCAATATTAAACTTCTCTCTTTTCCACTAATGCGGTAGCAAAGATTGTTACGTTCTACCTACCAACGCCAATCAGTCTCGCTAGAATCATTACACTCCTCCTTCACATACCAATTTTTCAAACTTCTTTACACGAACTATCTCAATCCACACTATTTACTTCAGCCATCTCTAAATGTTTTGTTAGTTCTTCCACACAATTCGCCGATTCACTACGCACACCATGCACAACTTTAGTGTTTTTTCCCCTCCAAAGAATCGACACTTGTGGCTTCAACAAAATTACACATCAATTCACTGCTAAACACTTTATCTTCCTGAAATAATACATCGATGCCTAAGACACCATCACCATAAATATTCATCTCAGCAACCTTCTCTGCTGATACGCCATTTAAATCACAACAAAAACTCACATCAGAAACCCTACTTTCCTCTGTTTTCACGCGAATCGTACGCAACTTTATCCTCCACCGCTACGTTACACAGATTGCTTCTACCTTGACGTACAATTTTGGGACTTCCAGCCTTACTACATTCCACTGTGATCGGACAAAAATCAGCACACACTGCCATTTCTACACCCCTTTCATCCAGATTAACCCTCGATCCAATTTTACATACGTTCTCACACTCACACTCTGACAAAGGTTTTAGATCCACACATACATTAATAAGTTCCGTTTCGACTTCATTCGTGACTAGAAACGCGTAAACTCCTTCCTCCAAAGTATCAATACCAGTAGCTTTTACATCATTACATAAATTACCATTACTCTGTTCCTTTAAGCAGAAATTGCAGCTCGTGGTGGTGCGGTAGCGTTCTCGCTTCCCACGCCCGGGTTCCCGGGTTCGATTCCCGGTGGGGTCAGGGATTTTCTCTGCCTCGTGATGAGTGGGTGTTGCGTGCTGTCCTTAGGTTAGTTAGGTTTAAGTAGTTCTAAGTTCTAGGGGACTGACGACCATAGATGTTAAGTCCCATAGTGCTCAGAGCCATTTTAAACAGAAATCATCTACCTCCACCGATATATCTTTAATTTCAACTGCTGTCGAGACCAATCTAAGCCTCCCTTAGTAACATCGACGCTTTCCGCCGAATCACTAATATCTGCTACTACAACACCTTCCTTACCGCCACTGCTACTGTTTGCTAATACCTCTTCAGAACTCATCACACAAGTTGCTTTCACTAAATTTATCTCCTCCTTAACTTCATTTTGAACTACTGTATCTTTCCATTCGTCACCGTTCACACACTCATTCATCACACATCCATAACTCACATCATACCCCGCAAGTTTATTCCCATTACTTTTGCTTAAAACTCTCACAAAACTGTGTTTCCGCCGTTCGCGCCTGTTTTTATTGAAAGAGCCACGTATAGAGCCTTCCTCTTTAACATATATCATATTACATATTTGTTGCTTTTCTCCAAACCTGTCAACATTTCGACCATCACCATTATCTCCAGTCCTTTTCATCGCCTGTTTAGATAGCCATCCCCGGACCTGAGATGTGGCGAACATCACTTTCCCGACCGGTTGTTACGCGATTGCACTTCGCGCGAATCTCCCCCGTCACATCTTCGGTCTTTACTTGGATCCCCCTCACGAAAGTTGTCACTCCTGTTCGTTCTCCAACCATTCTGCTCATTTCAGCCACTATCTCCCAGAGAATTCCTTTGATTTCTCTCACGATTATTATTTTGGTGATGATTATCTAGTATCCCATTTTGATAACTACTGCCCAGTTTGCTCTGAGGTTAGAACCTCAAAGTTCTATCTATTTTTTCTACAAATTCTAGAAATTCGTCCACTGAATTACATGGACTATGGACAAGATCCCACTTTAAATCTCCGGGCAATGGCCTTTTTAACGTGGTGATTTCCGTTAAATCCCCCAATGGATTTTCCACATACATAAGCTTGCCAAGTTCGTGCTTGCTAAAATCTCTCATCGTCCCATTACCGTACCTGTAACTTGGCCCGTTTAAAAATTCATTTTGGATCTGCATCTGTTTTGCCTCAGTCCCAAATTTGTTCAAAAAACCCATTTCGAACTCTTCATACGATTGGCACGAACTACATCGAACATTTGCCCTAGACTGTGGGTCTCCCCCCCCCCCCCCCCCAAATGCCATTTAACGTATTTTATTTTCGCTTCGTCCGACATGCCATGAACAAAAGCGTCCCTACACGCACCCAAGACATTTACTGGGTGATATCTTCTGTCATCTGTGTAACACTTCACAGATCCGATATTTGCCCAATGCGTATTTGTAACCAGCATGGCCAGTTGGGAGGCTAATGAATTTAAATCACTTTTTACCTGTTGCATTTGTTTTTTTAAATTCATTTTCACTAGTGGTATTGGACTCTATTTTATCTTTAATTTTGCCCACTTCTTTCTGCCTCTCACCAACACGATTGGCAGTGTCGCTAATTGCTAAACTTATATCCCTTTTATGAGCTTCTTGCGCTTTTATACCATCGCTTACTTTGCCCTCAAGCTTCGTCAGTATGTTATCCATTTTTTCCCCAAGATCTTTTCCACTGATTCGATTTTTGATTTTAATGTTACAACTTCGTCTGTAATTTTCCCCATATCCACTTGGAGACATTTTAATTTATCATCAATTACTTTTCCAAGGTTTGCCATAATTTTTTCAACTTCCTCTTTCTCAGCGGAACCTATTTCAGCTCGCATTGTACCCGTATCTGTTCGAATTGCACTGATATTATTTTCCATTGTTTTCATATTATTTCCCAATCCTTGGATCATTTGCATTAGCTGATACATCATATCTCCCCCACATTCATTTCCATTGCCTGGCTTTCTACTAGTTACACGTTCCGATCTGATTTCGTACTAACTGGCTCACTTACGTTTTCAGAATTACACAACGTGACTGTTTTATCTCCACGAAATCTATAAGTGGAGCCTGAACTTAAGAGTCAAACACTATCTCACTATTTGCGCAGGCACTTACCTGATCTGAAGTGGTTCCCCCCACCATGGTGATGCCGTCAGTTCTCTGCACTCAACTAATTTAGACTCTGAGCCTCAACGAAAATTGCCTTTAATGTGATATATTAGTACCTCTACCGATAGCATGTGTTAGTTGTGAAAATTACTGCGTAATTTTACTATTTCCAGAAACCTACTTGCAGAAAAAAGGCCGATCTCACATTGTGTTTTGTGAGAGGGTCACTCTATAGGAACCTGTACTGGCTTTGCAAAGTTTTTTTTTATTTATTTATTTATTTTTTATTTTACACTTCACAAAGTACGCTGAATAACAGAGAGCAAAGGAATTACCACTTTTCAGGACACAAATCCTGGACGAGCCCCCAATTGCGGGCTTTCAAAAATTTGAATGAAATGGTGGCGGTGAGGTGGCCCTCAAATACGCACCCACAGACTCAGTGTTGCAATATTATAAGTTTTGGCTGGTTTCTTTGTCTAGGGGCTGGGATACATAGTTGCCGCATTACAAGCCAAATACTGCTGAGTCTACAGTATACAACAGGAATATACACATGAATCGAATGGTCAAAGGTTCGTATCACTCGGCAATTGCGAATGTTTAATGCAACATAGTAATTTATAAATGAAATATTGCAGTTAAATAAAATCTGCAGATACTATCTTAACGACTTTATGTGATGAGTACGATAGTAGAAGTATTTCTGAGACTGTGGTATATTTCTGCAATACAGTTATTGGTGTCGATGGTCCAGTAATCAAAATATAAGTTGAATATCAGGGAAACAATACATTCCTACTGCACATAATTAGTTATGAACAACATCATAGCTGGCAAGATATTCACTTGCAAACGCTCACCATGTCTTCACTGTAAAAGCCACGGAAATCTCACAAGTGCGCAAGTCGCCACTACGAAGTATTTATATCTGCCGCAACCACGCGCAAACCACTCCACACTCTCCAAGTTTCTGCCACGACTGTGCATCCGTCGCATCTTCGTGTCCATCACTTCCCTTGTCCTGTGCTGTACCCCCTCGCACCTCACTGTTCCGAACTCTTCTCCCACTTCCATCCAGTCTCCCCACTCACGAGGGCTGTGACTGGCTAGAGTGCTCGCGCCATGTCTTCAAGGTAACGCACCGACACAAACATAATGAAACACATTCCAAATACTGGTTTACATTTAAATAACTTGAAATTAAAGAAAATATTCCTACAGCTGGACCATAAACTCAACACACATTATCAAATACATAAACAAATTGAATAAACATATATCAAAGGGATAGAACAGAAGGTAGGCCAGTAGCCTAATGTCTCTGTGCTTTCTAAAACACAGTAAATATTTAACTAATTTCTTAATTAATGGTATATATCCGATATAAATGAAGACGAAGATGAATAAATATATTTATATGAAAGCAGCTACCGTTTTTTCATGTAACTGTGGAGTACTTATGGCCTGACGCGATCGATAGTAATCGGCCACTTTGACCACCAATAACTCTTAGACTATTAAAGCTACATGCCTGTAATTTATACCAGTTTTGGTTTACACTAATAGCTTTCTAAAGACAAGCCGGTCGATGAAATCAGAGGAACCGTTTAGATTTTGGAAATTCTTTGCTGGGTGTCACTTGTGTAATTTACAATCACATACTAAACATTAAACTAATAAAGATATTGAAAATCTGATTTCACCATCAGAATCGTCGTGCGAATAATGGTAATGTACTTTTTGTTTTTGAGGTGTCATGATTCGTCTGGCTGCTATTAATTTTATACGAAATTGAAATGTCTGCCATGATTGTTTAACAAAGTCCGCCATAATTTTGCACTCTCGGCATACAAGTCTCTTTCATCAACACAGTGTCACCATGGAATTCCCAGACATGCCCTTGGGATGGGCCTCTCTTGCTTCAGCACCACGTGGTCAGCCGGCCGAGTGGCTGATGTCGGTGTAAGAACTCCGTCAATGTCAGGGAGAGGGAGTCTCTGTACGGCCAAGCGCGGTGGTCCAGATCGATACGAAAGCAAGTGAGACATTTATTTCAAAGGGAAAGCAAATGCCGTAGGACACCCAAGGGATGCTCTGGCTCTGCACCCATACTCTAAGCACCCATACTCTGTGCATTCCGTGTTCATAGCAGTAGCGCTACTCACAAATTGTTACAATCAGGGGCGACCAAAGTGAATGATGAGTCTGGAATTGCAAGACAGTGGGTTGCTAATCAATTTTACTACCTCTAATATACCAGGAGTTTCTTTTCGTCCCGTAAGTGATATCATTGGGACCACTCTAATTAATCTCACACAATTTTCCCGTCTTGACCAGTAAAACCATGAGAGGCGCAGAACAAAACTTAACTAAACAACACTTTGAAATTTGATCACTTCCATTCTCTGGATGTAGACATGACTGCTCGCAAGGTACCCATTATCGCTGGTAAAGCGCTCCTGCAGGATCGGCAGTATCAAGAAAAGTAGCACAGTTTATTATAACAATGACTATGTCGGTTTCTGGTACCGTTGTGGATCTACCTCCACTACGTGTAACTTGTATCTACATTCAGCGGCAACCGATCTCCCAGTCGATCTGAGAACGCATCGGCTACCGACAGACTGTATTAGCTGTAGGAAATAGCACTTAAATTATTGGGCATCAAATGGGCCACGTCATTTATGCTGAATTAGAACAAGGAGAACCCGATTATACGTTATCTTCATGTCAAACCTTGCTACATGTGTTAAGGACCTTCTGGTCCAATAATGTAAACAAGTAAATGAGGAGACAAGACCTTTCGAAGAGAGGAGACGTGTTTGCACCAAGGCATAGCCACAGGGCTCTGAAATGCTCCTACGTCGTTCGGTAGAAAGTAGTCATAGAGGAAGGAGAACTCGTCGACTTGATTTCTAGGCGCCATGGAGCCGCAGCGCATATCCAGGATGCAGGACCATCCATTCGAGACACTGACGAAGCGGAAGACGACATCTATCGTCGCGGAAAGCAGACGTGACTTCGTACAGCTCCAGCACGGTTTCTGAAGGATCTGACTAGCAGGAAAACCGGGAGAAATAAAGCCACTTTGCACAGCGGCATCACTCGCTGCTCACATTACGATTTCCAGTCCTCCAGCATCTACATACTAGTGTGCTCTCTTGAGGTGTGACATTTGTTTTGTCCTATGTGTTTATTTCATTATATAGTTAAGTTACATTGGTTTGAGGTAGTATAAGTTTGGCGTTTGTGAAATAAACGGTTCAGACATTATGTACATTGAAGATGGAGAGGGGAGAAACGAAAGAATGATTTCAGTACCATTTGGACTCGGCGCAGAACGAGAGGCGATGAGTGAAAACTTGGGCCGGACTTGGTTTAGAACTCGGGGTCACCTCTTTACTAGGCAGCTAGGCCAATCACTGTACCACTCGGACACAGGGTTTGTCGTAATTACGCCGACTATCTCGCCACGCCTCCCGGCCGTCACACACTATCACCTAGCGCCACCTATCCATGTCCTCCATAATCGCTACCTTGACATTCGGACGTAATTGTGCATCCACAATGAAGCTGGTGGATTCATTGTCCAGTGAGGAGACTGAGTAGAGTCTTTTCTTTCGGAAGTAACTCATTCGCCGTGATCGGCACTGAATGCACCATCTTAAGTGCGGATTCGCAATTACGTTCGACCTCCTGTGGCCATCTCAAGTATCCAGCATAGAAGACATGGGAGGAACTTCTGATAGGTGGCGCTGGATGGGATGAGGTATCGGTCGGAAAGCGAGCCGACATGGTCCGTGCAACTGTTGTGAACACTGTGTCATCATGGCGCAGCGGTTAACGCAAATCCTAGAAACAAGATCATCACGGGTTCGAATCCTGAACCATCAAAAGTTTCCACTCGTCGCTGCGGATTTCGCATCAACTCCCAATGCAGCTGACATCAATAGTTACTACCCTTTCTCCCCCTTCCAACTTCAGTTTACATAATACATATCATAGCTGCAGATTCCATAAGGTTGAAACGTCCCCTTAGAAAAATTATAAATGACTGCGCTTAAACTGACACACAATATTTTTAGCCCAACATAATTTGACTTTCAAAAATCCCTACAAAAGAATGGCCCTGACTAACAATAACCTATACCTTTCATTAATCACTTACCTCACAAAAATCTTCGTTACTCATAGTACTGCAATACAGCGTGCGCCAATACTGCCAGCTGAATAAAAGATTATAACTACAGAAGGCACTAACTACTGATAGGCATAATTAGCAAATAAAAGATTTTGATAGAGAACAAACAATGTATTTACCTTAATAGTGTTCAAAAGTCATCCGGTCTTACAAATTTACTGTCTCTGATGGACACATGTCCAGATCATCCGCTCTCAAAACTCCGCCATGTCTCTCCCCACATCCACCACTGCTGGCGGCTTACGTCCAGCTGCGCAACGCTATGCGCTGACAACAGCCAACTGTCCAACACTACAATAGTAAATCTCAACAATGCAAACCAGCCACAGACTGCATACAGCTCAGTCAGTGATTTTCATATGGAGCGCTACATGGCGTTACCAACATAAAAACCTAAACAGCCTACTAATAAGATCTCTGTTCGGACATGTCCGAATGATCAGACACCACGCTTTGATACAGTTTTCAGGTATTAGTTATCGGTGATACATATTTATCACAATGGTGACATAAGTATGACTACCTTCCGTGCCCCTTTTTATTAATGAAAATACATTGCAGCCTTGAAAATAACGATCCTTGCTTATGTTCTTAACACGGGAACACTACATAAAAGCTATGCCATCGTTGTGTCTGGATATTAACGTGCGAAAGGTGATTAACCTGATCCATGTACAGTACTCAGCGTATAGTTAATGAATGAACATATTCCAATTAAGTGTAAAATTATTTTCAAAAGTTCTGAAAATTATACTGAGTAAAGATACAAATACATTTTTCTGCACGCTTTTTTATAAATTCCGAACATACTACAGTTATATCTCAATAAATACTACACATATCAAAAAAAGTTTTGCATTGCTTCGGTTCGGAGAGTACGGTAACCTGTACAGAAAATTGGAACAGAGATCAACAAGACATCATTTCCGCCCTTTTTATTGCTCACGAAAACCACACATTGCATGCTGTACCACCACACAGCGAGACCTTCAGAGGTGGTAATCCAGATTGCTGTATAAACCAGTACCTCTAATACCCAGTAGCACGTCCTCTTGCATTGATGCATGCTTGTATTCGTCGTGGCATACTAACTACGAGTTCATCAAGGCAACGTTGGCCTAGATTGTCTCACTCCTCAACGGTGATTAGGGGCAGATCCCTGAGAGTTGTTGGTGGATCACGTCGTCCATAAACAGTCCTTTTCAATCTATCTCAGTCATGTTCGATAGGGTTCACATCTAGAGAACATGCTGGCCACTAGAGTCGAGCGTCGTCGTTATCCCGAAGGAAGTCATTCACAAAATGTGCTCTATGGGGGCGCGAATTGTCGTCCATGAAGACGAATGCTTCGCCAATATGCTGCCGATATGGTCGCTCTATCGTTCGGACGATGGCATTCACGTATCGTACAGCCGTTTCAGAGCCTTGCATGATAACCAGTGGCATACGTCCGCCCCGCGTAATCCCATCCCAAAACGCCAGGGAACCACCACCTAGCTGCACTCGCTGGACAGTGGGTCTAAGGCGTTCAGCCTGACCGGGTTGCCTCCAAACACGTCTCGGACTGTTATCTGGTCGAAAGCATATGCGACACTCATCGGTGAAGAGGACGTGATGAGAATCCTGAGCGGTCCATTCGGCACGTTGTTGGGCCCATCAGTACTGCGCTGCATGGTGTCGTGGTTGCAAAGATGGACCTCGCCATGGACGTCGGGAGAGAAGCTGCGCATCATACATCCTGTTGCGCACAGTTTGAGTCGTAACACGACATCCTGTGGCGGCACGAAAAGGATTATTCAACACGGTGGCGTTGCTGTCAGGGTTCCTCCGAGTCACAATCCATAGGTAGCGGTAATCCACTTCAGTAGTATCCCCTGGGAATCGACAATTCATGTGTATCAAATGGCTCTGAGCTCTATGGGACTTAACATCTATGGTCATCAGTCCCCTAGAACTTAGAACTACTTAAACCTAAGTAACCTAAGGACAACACCCAGTCATCGCGAGGCAGAGAAAATCCCTGACCCCGCCGGGAATCGAACACGGGAACCAGGGCCTGGGAAGCGAGAACGCTACCGCACGACCACGAGCTGTGAGCAGTTCACGTGTTTCTTTATCTCCTCCATGTCAGAACAACATTGCTTTGGTTCACTCGGAGACGCCTGGCCACTCCCCTTATTGAGAGCCCTTCCTGGCACAAAGTAACAATGCGGACGCAGTAGAACCGTGGTATTGACCGTCTGGGCGTGGTTGAACTGCAGACAACACGAGCCGTGTACTTCCTTACTGGAGGAAAAACTGGAACTGATCGGCTGTCTGACTCTCTCCGTCAAATAGACGCTGCTCATGCGTAGTTGTTTACGTCTCTGAACAATCAAAGTCTCTATGTCTGTCATAGAAAATCCATAGTGAACGTCTATCTTCAGGAGTTCTAGGAACTGGGGTGATGCTAAACCTTTTTGGTGTGTGTTTCGCAGGTAATCGTATTCCGGGGGCCATACTCTTTCAGCAAAACGTTTCTCTACGAAAGGGTCCGCTCATTTGTTTCCTGACCACCTCATCTACATACATTCCCTTCTCTGCCTCGTACATGAACGGATGCATCATCACCACTGAAACACCCCATAAAGCCATAGAAGTCCTTGAAATTGCGTATACGTTTTTCAAAATTTCCGTTGTAATGCAGTGCTCATTCACTGGCCACAAGAACATACATTAGAAGAATGCTAGTCTTAAATGATCGGGTTAAATCTCAATGCATGAATTCTATCGACGAGATGTATCCTCTTGACTGATTTAGCAGTGCTACTAAGCCAACAGAAAAAGAGAATCATGAAATGGTTTATGCTGATCGGTAACGTGGAACAGCTTGTATGAGAATGAGGTTAGTACTCATACAATAAACACAATTTTGTTCTGCAGTAACTTCAGCTCATTACCTATTCAGAGACGTGCTGTATGATGGCCAATGATTAGATCTGAACTAAGCGGTGAACATCTCAACAAGAGCACACAATCAATTCGGTAAGCTTCTGCCTTGCTATAAATAATGACATACCATTTCATGTAGGAACAGATAAATGACGTAGCTCACAGTGAGATGTTATAGACAGTATAGTAACCCTTTGTAGACAGAGGTGGGGATCTCATATGAAATATTCAATGGTGTTACTTTGGTATTTGCCTTAAGTGAAAAAATGGTTCAAATGGCTCTGAGCACTATGGGACTCAACATCTTATGTCATAAGTCCAATAGAACTTAGAACTACTTAACCCTACCTAACCTAAGGACATCACACACACCCATGCCCGAGGCAGGATTCGAACATGCGACCGTAGCAGTCCGCGGTTCCGGACTGCAGCGCCAGAACCGCACGGCCAACGCGGCCGGCGCCGTAAGTGATTTAGGCATGTAATCCATATATGGATTTGAACCCTCCTCGTTCCTCTGTATGAAATATCCGTGTTACAACATAAGTACTAAATCTTCCACGAAGTCATTTCGACTTTTCTTCAGCAGTCAAGGCCGACGCCCTTTTATTCCGAAAGCTTCCCAAATTGCCCAAGGGGCTGAGCGAATATCGTACTATGACTCTCTACAATCTAAGTATGATCACGTGGTCAGAAATCGAACAGGAATCTCGATATCAGTACCCATTAACTTTATCTACTATTACATGTTATCTACCAGTACAGTGAATGAAAAATTTTGTTCACAAAACATAAGTGTTTGTACATTATTGCTCAAGGCCCAGTGAGCAATACTCAAATGAACAATCATTTATTGAAGTTAAGTCTTGTGTAGGAGTAAATTTGTTAACGTCATCAGCGCCTCCTTTCCACAAGCTGCGCAAAATAAGTAAAACAAACAATCATATCTTACAAGGACTTTGTAAGGCACTGAACGTAGTTGATCATGGTAATAAAATTAATATACTCTATTTTTAGGGATCATCAGTTTTTTTCTGACTGCTTTGATGCGGGCGACCACGAAATCCTTTCTTGTGTCTTTGTCTTCATCTCAGAGTATCACTTACAACCTACGTCCTAAATTATTTGCTGGATGTAATAGAATCTTTGTCTTCCGCTACAATTTTTGCCCTCCACAGGTCCCTCTAGTAACACGGAAGCCTGTCCCTGATGTCTTAACAGATGTCCTATCATCCTGCTCCTTCTCCAAGTCAGTGTTTTCCATGTATTACTTGCCTCTCCGATTCTCACTAGAAACTTCTCAATCCTTACCTTATCGTTCCACCTAATTTTCAACAATGGCCTATAGCACCACATCTCAAATGCTTCGATTCTCTTCTGTCTCGGTTTTCCCACAGTCCATGTTTCACTACTATACAATGCTGTGGTCCAGACGTAAATTCTCAGAAATATCTTCCTCGAATTAAGGCCTGTGTTTGATACTAGTAGACTTCTCTTGGCCACGAATGCCGTTTTAGCCCATGCTGGTCTGCTTTTGATATTCTCCTTGCTCCGTCCGTCAACCGTTATTTTGAAGCCTAGGATACAGAATTCCTTAACTTCATCAGCTTTGTGACCATCAATCCTGTTTTTAACTTTATCGCTGTTCTCATCTCTGTACTCATTAGACTGTTCATTCCGTTCAGCAGATCATGTAATTCTTCTTCCCTTTCACTCAGGATAGCAATTTCATCAGCGAATCGTATCACTGATATCCTTTCACCTTGAATTTTGATTCCATTCCAGAACCTTTCATTTATTTCCTTCATTACCTCGTCGATGTACAGGTTGAACAGTAGGGGGGAAAGACGACGTCCCTGTCTTACACCGTTTTCAATCCGAGCGCTTCGTTCTTCGTCATCCACTCTCATTATTCCCTCTTGGCTGTTGTGCATATGGTATATAACCCCTCTCTCCCTATAGCTTACCCCAATTTTTCTCTGAATTTCGAACATCTAGCACCATTTTACACCGTAGAAATTTTTTATTCGAGGTTGACAAACCCAATGGACGTGTCTCGTTTTCTCTTTAGGTTTACTTAGTTTATCAATCGCAACGTCATAAATTCCTCTCTGGTGCCTTTACCTCTTCTAAAGCCAAAGTGATCGTCATTTAGCACATCCTCATGTTTCTTATCCATTCTTCTGTATATTATCGTTGTTAGCAACTAGGATGCATGAGTTGTTAAGCTGATTGTGCGATAATTCTCACACTTTCAGCTCTTGCAGTCTTCGGAATTATGCTAACGGTATTTTTCCGAAAGTCTGATAGTATTTCGCCACACTCATACATTCTACACATCAACGTGAAGAATTGTTTTGTTGCCACTTCTGACAGAATGTTATTTACCCCTTTTGTCTTATTTGATCTCAAGTCCTCCAAAGCTCTATTAGATTCTGATTCTAATACTGGATCCCCTATCTCTTCTAAATCGACTTCTGTTTCTTCTTCTATCTCATCAGACAAATCTTCCCCCTCATAGAGGCGTCCAATATACTCTTTCCACCTGTCCGCCCTCTCCTCTGCATTTGACAGTGCAATTTACGTTGTACTTTTTATGCAATCACCCTTGCTTGTAATGCCACCGAAGATTGTTTTGACTTTCCTATATATTGAGTCAATTCTTCGGACAACAATTTCATTTCCAATTTATTCACATATTTCATGTAGGCATTTCGTCTTAGCTTCCCTGTACTTCCTATTTATTTCGTCCCTAAATAATTTCTATTTCCATGAAAATTTTTGTAATTCCTTCTTTCATCGATCATCGGAAGTATCTCTCTGTTTCCCGTGTTTTCTTCGCAGTTACCTTCCTTGTACATATGTTTTTCTTTCCAACATTTGTGATTGCACTTTTCGGAGATGTCCATTCCTCTTCAACTGTACTGCCTACTGAAATATTCCTTACTGCTATATCTATAGCCTTAGAGAAATTCACTCGTGTCTTGTCATCTCTTAGTAATTCCGTATCCCACTTCTTTGCGTATTGATCCTTCGTTTCTTATCTCTAGAACGTCAGTTTACTTTTCATCACTACTATATTGTGATCTGATTCTATATCTGTTCCTGGGTACGCCTTACAATCCAGTATCTCACTTCGGATCTCTGTCTCACCATTATGTAATCTAGCTGAAATCTACCACATCAACAGGTCCTTTCCAAATACATTGCTTCGTCTTGTGATTCTTGAACAGAGTATACGCTTTTGCTAGCTAATACTTCTGATAGATTTCAGTTAGTCTTTTCCCTTTATCATTCCATGTCCAAAGCCCATATTCTTCTGCAACCTTCTCTTCTACTCCTCCCCCTACAACTCTCTACTACTGTATTCCCTAAACATTCGTACACATTTGAAATCGTTGTGTGTAATTTTCTAGCTTATTGTGTTTTAATAATCTTGTAAATCGAAAATCTTCCAAATCAAGACTTATATTTTTTTCAAAAAATTTGACAGATTAAGGGGAAGCCCCACCGTGAAACGTAAATTCTTTTCTGAAATTTTAATGACTATTTCACATCTTTGTAGTGTTTACCTTTAGATCTAAAAAAGAACCGACTGTAAATTTTCCGTATCTGAATTACAAATACTTCTAAGAAATACTTTAAATATCGACTGCACGAAGGGCAGTGACACTGACAGCTGTCAAGGTAATCTATCAAACACTTGCATGTGTTGCACTACGGCAAAGATGTACTGATGGCGAGACATAAAATTCAAATGAAGTTTTGCGTAGTGTCATTTGGTCCTAGTGAGTCAAAGAAAAAGAATCAAAGGAAAAGATCTGGGTGTTATACAAGCTTTTGTCAATTTAATATGGGATGTTTGAAGACTGAAGATTGCAGGAGGAAGGAGTCCCAGGATTCCTTCATTCCCCCCCCCCCCTCCCCTCACAAGAAGAAGATGTCCTCAGCTAAATGTCAACGACGTACCATTTAGTCAACAACGTGCTGGCTGCAGGAGTAAAAATTCAAGAAAAATGCTACCCACAACTAGTAATTACAACACGAAGAGGTCTTAGAGGAGCAGGAATGAAAAACGTATCGTGCTGGAATTTTAGTGGGTATGTGTCTTGTGATAGCATTCGATTTTTAATCTAATTTTAAAATAAATTTACCTGGAAGTTTGATTTTCAAAGTTCAGTCACAACCTTTTTATCTGCAGTATTAAACAATTTCAATGACATTTTTGGAAGAAGTAGTCTTGAAGTGTTTGCATACTTCTAGGCTTTCGTATTAAAAAAGGTGTAGTCTATGTATTTTAATATCAGACTTATGTGCCTATAATTACAGAAAATCTAAGTTTGAATTCAAAAAAATAACGAAAGTAATTTAATAACATTTCTTGTAAAAATAATGCTAAGAATTTGTAATTGTACCTAAAAATCTGCAGTGCTAAAACTGAGGTCTGTGTACCAAAGTCAGATTTTCGAAGATACCGTTAAATTCTATCAAAAATTGATAACTTAGAAACCAGTGAAGCTGTTTACTTTAGTGCTTGGGTATTGCTAGACCCTTGCTTGATAGCCGTGATTTTAAAATTTACCTGAAATCGGCAAAGATGATGGAAAATTTAATTTTAGGGGTGGAGTCTCCTCTTAAAAAGGTGTCCGAACTGACGCTACAAATGGACACTCGCCTTTGCCGGGAAAGACTCTCACGGAATTACTTATGCTCTCTCAACTCATGACAAGCCTCGTATCTCAATTTCTAGAAATTATCGTCTCCAAAAATATTGGTCAATATATTCTCCGAAATCTCTGTTTTCAAAGATGGCTATTGCCTTCTCACCTCCAGTTTCTACCCAGGCCAGTAGTGCTGCGCTAGGAACAGGCTGGCTTCTTTCCGATAACACGCCCACTCTAATGGAATAACAGTAGCATCTCCCTTTTTGCGTCAAAGCTGACGAGAGCTAAACATAAAGTGCTGAAAGAGACACACAACTCGGCGGCGTCAATATTTATTAACGTAATTTTATTAGCGTCTGCAAGTACTCGTGTTTATGTACTTCTGCAGAAGTTAAAACAAACATTTGAGTCCGAATGGGTAATGAGTCGTAACTCAGTTGCGTATTTAGCTATGCAAATAGCTGGCCTGTTTGCCGAATCAGTCTGCTGTTTGTTTACCCGGCGGCGGGCTGAGATGTTTGGAGAGAGCAGGTCGGCAGCCTCCACCTCCTTCTGGGGGTCGCCTTACTTCGGAGAGGATGCGCGTGAATAAATCTACGATGTTTCTGATCAGAGAAAGGCAGCGAGCAAGGCGAGGCAGAGAGGTACGAATTCGATGGAGCTAGAGAGGCAGTAGGGATGAGAGCTAGATGATATGGAAGAGCTGAAATACTGGCGCACACATTTGAGATACAAGCGTTACTAGGAACTTAGACGTACGGAGCAAATTTGGAACCTGGTTTTGTCGAACTGTACATGTAGTTAGCTCAGGGATCGGAAAGAAAACGTGAAGAGATGGTGTCAATGTAGCTAGTGACTCTTTCGTCACGGTAACGATGTTGTCAGGGATAGTGTCGTTTTTACTTGGTAGTTGTATTAAAATCTGTTTAGTTTCTGACGACACATGTGTCACCCTGTTGTGTTCGTGCGTAATTTCGCATGTGAATATACAGTGCTAATACACGCATCGGTTAAAAAACTTAACCAGTGTGTGTCGTCTTGTTGTAGACTTCTGTAAATATTTAGATCTGTAGTGCATCTTTGTATAGAAGTTAAACAGAAAATGTAAACAGAGCAGACAAGTTTTGTAAGCGATAAAAAATCGTGCCGGTTGGCCTCTTCTACACTCCTGGAAATTGAAATAAGAACACCGTGAATTCATTGTCCCAGGAAGGGGAAACTTTATTGACACATTCCTGGGGTCAGATACATCACATGATTACACTGACAGAACCACAGGCACATAGACACAGGCAACAGAGCATGCACAATGTCGGCACTAGTATATCCACCTTTCGCAGCAATGCAGGCTGCTATTCACCCATGGAGACGATCGTAGAGATGCTGGATGTAGTCCTGTGGAACGGCTTGCCATGCCATTTCCACCTGGCGCCTCAGTTGGACGAGCGTTCGTGCTGGACGTGCAGACCGCGTGAGACGACGCTTCATCCAGTCCCAAACATGCTCAATGGGGGACAGATCCGGAGATCTTGCTGGCCAGGGTAGTTGACTTACACCTTCTAGAGCACGTTGGGTGGCACGGGATACATGCGGACGTGCATTGTCCTGTTGGAACAGCAAGTTCCCTTGCCGGTCTAGGAATGGTAGAACGATGGGTTCGATGACGGTTTGGATGTACCGTGCACTATTCAGTGTCCCCTCGACGATCACCAGTGGTGTACGGCCAGTGTAGGAGATCGCTCCCCACACCATGATGCCGGGTGTTGGCCCTGTGTGCCTCGGTCGTATGCAGTTCTGATTGTGGCGCTCACCTGCACGGCGCCAAACACGCATACGACCATCATTGGCACCAAGGCAGAAGCGACTCTCATCGCTGAAGACGACACGTCTCCATTCGTCCCTCCATTCACGCCTGTCGCGACACCACTGGAGGCGGGCTGCACGATGTTGGGGCGCGAGCGGAAGACGGCCTAACGGTGTGCGGGACCGTAGCCCAGCTTCATGGAGACGGTTGCGAATGGTCCTCGCCGATACCCCAGGAGCAACAGTGTCCCTAATTTGCTGGGAAGTGGCGGTGCGGTCCCCTACGGCACTGCGTAGGATCCTACGGTCTTTGCGTGCATCCGTGCGTCGCTGCGGTCCGGTCCCAGGTCGACGGGCACGTGCACCTTCCGCCGACCACTGGCGACAACATCGACGTACTGTGGAGACCTCACGCCCCACGTGTTGAGCAATTCGGCGGTACGTCCACCCGGCCTCCCGCATGCCCACTATACGCCCTCGCTCAAAGTCCGTCAACTGCACATACGGTTCACGTCCACGCTGTCGCGGCATGCTACCAGTGTTAAAGACTGCGATGGAGCTCCGTATGCCACGGCAAACTGGCTGACACTGACGGCGGCGGTGCACAAATGCTGCGCAGCTAGCGCCATTCGACGGCCAACACCGCGGTTCCTGGTGTGTCCGCTGTGCCGTGCGTGTGATCATTGCTTGTACAGCCCTCTCGCAGTGTCCGGAGCAAGTATGGTGGGTCTGACACACCGGTGTCAATGTGTTCTTTTTTCCATTTCCAGGAGTGTATGACCCATATGAGGTATTCGAATGGACTTGGCGGTATAACTAAAGAATGAATAACGTCATATCCCAGAAAAAGAGTGCAAGAAGTTAAGCATGCTACTTTAACCAATGCAAGCAGGGTATATTCTTCTGACTAGGGATATATCGCTTTCGAAATTCCATAAGCCTCTCCCTTGGATCCCCTATTGTAAACGACATTTCGTTTAATATATAAGAAGCAGAATTAGTTATTTTTACGTATATGACACTAGTGTTGTAATCAATCCAAACATACATACGTCAATAGAAAAAAATGGTTGATAATGATGTCAAAAGTATTATTAATTAATTTAGAAAAGAGTCAACAATTATAGTTTCACGCTCCTAGAAGTATTACACGAACGATAAGTTTAAAGGTTGAGGCAGTAATAAATAACATGCAACCTTCACAGCCTTAAGTGTTCGTACTGCTGAGAAATCAGACTGGAAAAAGCACATTTGGAGGATCTTAATTGAATCACATTTCCACTTCTAATCATTGAAAATCTTAGTCTTCATTGCTGAGAAACGTGCTAAAAGAATAGTAAGTGGTAATGATAGACACTTGTTTGAGGAATTTGACTGCTAAATCATAGTATATTTATTCCCTCATGTAGTGTTTTTTTTTTTTTTTTTTTTTTTTTTTTTTTAAATAGCACACTGCTTTCAAAAGGAACAATGATATACGTAATTACTACACCACATGAAAAAATTTCATTGATTAACCTGCGTAAAGGTTGTCTTTAGTGCAAAAACGAATGAGCAATGGGTGCACAATGTTGCGATCAAAAAGTTTTAACACTTAGTGTTATATGTCCCACAAAGAGCAAAGTTAAATACGAAAACGAGCTGAAACAGTTTCCAACTCCGGTTTAGTAGAAGATTTGTATTCTTGTAATCTGCAGAAGGTGGTGAAGACAAATTATTAATTTATATCTGAATAAAAAAAGTTTGTAAATGCTCGTCAGGCAGCTAAATTTACAGATCAATGTGTAATTTGCATGTAAAATGACTCGTTCCATATCATAACGGTTAATCATACAAATGATCCGTGGATCATCATAAGAAGACGAGAATATAAAATTGTGACATGTGATGCTACAGAAGACTTCTGAAGAATAGTTGGATACATTTTGTAGAAACTAACTCTGAGTCGCTACATCGAATCGAAGATTAAGCAGCTCTATATGTTCCGTCAAAGTGGTGGAACATTTTGACGGGTGCAGCCTAAGGCATAAGGAATAATTGGTTCACCAACAGCGAGAAGTATCGGGAGTAAGGGTTGCATAGGGACAACAGAGCTCGAATACGTCAACGAGGTTCAGATGAATTAATTAGGCAGTTGTTATTCAGAGATAAATAGACGCATGGTTCATTAGTGTGGAGAGCTGCATCAACTTCCTTTCGCACTGCAGAACAAATAACAACACTTCGTTATTTGATCACTTGATTAAGAGTCGTCGGAGGATATTTCTCAGGAACCTTCTTCTCTCGACATTTCTTCTGAATAAACCAGGACAACTATCTAAAAGTATGCTGTGAAGGTGGGCTATACTGTGAGACGTATATAAGTACATTAACGTTCATATTAATGTTGCTTAGAAAAATCTGAGTGCTGATGTTACACATCTGCAGTTGATGCATGAGTTGATGGTAAACGGACCTCACATTACAGTGCTGTTTAGGAAACTAGATCGAGGGTCAAAACAGTTTATAAAAATCAAAAAAAGCAGTTGTAAAATACATTGACGGAAAACAACCGTAAAACCAAGAACGAGTTGGGCGGCTTAAAAGAAAGTTGTTACACCTCTTTCTACACCTGTTCATTACAACTATTCAGATTTCACACTAGTCGCATACGTGGCGCTAGTACCGTTACTATGTGGATGCAAACCAAGTTTGCTTTAAATACCTGCTCTAACGGTCATCAGCTTTAGCTGCCTTTGTGAATGGACGTGGAGAGTTGATGTTAGTCAAGAATGCCTGTAAACCGGCAAAACCTAACTGACTTAGAACGAAGTAGTGCAATAGGGCTACGAGAAGCTGGATGTCCCTTCAGCGAAATTTCAGAAAGACTTGACAGTAATGTAGCCACTGTATACGATTGCTGGCTGCGACGGTCATGGGAATATAAACTCGCAAAAGTAGAAAACTGGCCTCTGGATAGCCACGTGGCACCACCGAGAACAAAGACTATCGCGTTCGGCTTATGGATCTGGCGCATCGTGTTACACCTGCAGCCAAATTTCCTGTTATATCCCATTATTTACTTTATTATTTTTCTCCTGTTTTTAATTTAATAATTTCTTTGACTGTTTGAGTAGCGGTTTTCACCACATTGACACATAAAACTGTTTCAAATCTGTTACCTCTAGCACAGCTCTGAGTCAGACACACTATAGCGTTCATTACACTGACCCCAGACAACTGTCATTTTGGACTTCAATGGTGCCAAGTGAGAACACATTGGAGAGCCGGGTGGAAGTCAGTTACGTTTTCTGATGAAAAGTAACTCTGCCTCTATGCCAGTGACAGCCGTTTTTTGTTTCGAAGGAGGACCATTGGTTGTCTGCAAGCAACCTGGCTGTGTGCTAGACACTTTCGACCTACACCTGGAGTAAGGATCTGAAGTTCAATTTCGTAACACAGCCGGATCACTCTCGTGGTTATCCTACGCACCCTGATTGCAAACCAACGCAAGCTGATTGCAAATTTGTACGTTACTCTGGTGATTCGACCTGTTGTGACGCCATTCATGAATATCATTCGAGAGGGTGTTTTCCAACAGGATAACGCTCACTCACATACCGTTGTTATATATCAACACGCTCTACAGAGTGTCGATATGTTTCCTTTTCCTGCTCCATCACCAGATCTGCTTCGTATAGGATACATACGGAGCAGCATCGGATGATAAATCAAGTGTCTTCCACAATCACTGTTAACAATTCCTGTATTGACCGACCAAGTGCTGCAGGCATGGACGTCCATCCCACAAACTGACATGCGGCACCTGTACTACTTAATACACGCATATTTTCATACCTGTATTCAACATTTTGGAGGCTACGCCGGTTATTAATGTACCAGCACTTCACATTTGCAATGGTTTATTTTATTTATACTTACCAGTGATCTTGCAGTGTTAATCACTTAAATATGTTAGGTTGACTAATGTGTTCCAGAAATATCATTACTGTACATTAATTATTTTTTAATGACAATACCCAAAAACGTTTTACACTGAGTTGGTAATTACTTTAGTGATTTATGTTTTTATTCCTTTTCCTCAAAACTGATTTTAATGCTGTACCTTCGTTAAATTTGGAACCCTCCATTTATCCTAAAAATGGTATGAGATGTCCCTCTACCTATCCATGTGCGAAGTAAGTTAACGTTTTCATCTCGAGCGTAAGTGATGATGAATAAGACTGGCTAATCTCCGTGTTAAAAATATTACTTTACATGAGATGTATTGGAGAATATGCGAATAAACGATTTCCTTCCACATCCGCTTTTCACAGAAGGAGAAAACAGAGAATTAGCACACCAAATTAAATGTAGCAAGTATAAAAAAAAGTCTGTAACTTCACAAATAATCATTCCTAACTGAAAACGGAGCAAGATTGCTTGAAACACATCAATCACTAAATAATAATAAAATAAATGATGATGATTCATTCATTCATCAGAACAACATTTATTAAAAACCACAGCTGCGTATCTTCTAGATGGAGAAATTAGTTCTCTGATGCAGGTAGCCATATCAGTCCTACCATATGTGAAGAAATCCGACAAATGATTTTGGCTTTTAAGTCAGTATGAAGGGTTAAGTTATACCAAATAGCTTATGCAGAGACCATAAGTTATACCAAACAGCTTATGTAGAGACCATTATCTGCTATTTAAATCAATATTTAATTCATGGTGTTAATCTAAACTGGAAAGAGGTTTTACTCTGAAATGAAATCGTTTAGCAAAGTTCAGCAAAGAGAGAGAGAGAAAGAGAAAGAGAGAGATAGAGGTAATAACTACTCGTGCTTTGCTTGAAACGCTGCAGGAGATTGTTTCCCACAAGTTGATCAAAAGAAAAGGAAAGGAACTTTTTGTTGCTTACGAAACAAAACCAATAAATTTATTGGGGACACAGAAAATTAATGTCGTTTTCTTACATTAACTACGAAAAGACAAGTTGATAAAAAGTTTTTTTTTAATCAGTAAGGTGATTACCTTCGTTATCATCAAATGTTTGATATCCAATGCGCTAATTTTCTACGTTGCATCGATAAAAAAAAAACAATAAATTATTGAGCAAAGTACGTGGAGATGGCATTTTGGACATCATCTGTAGTTTCTCTTATTGACATTTAGAAAACATAGAATCGATGAAAATAAATGGAAATCCGATGGCACAATATAGGGAGAGTATGGTGGGCGAAGTCGTGCACAACACAGTCTTGTGTTTTCGTGTTGCAGAATAACGCCTTTTCTGTTGAGAAGCGCTTGGAACTTTTCAAATAAAGAGTGATTTACTCACTCCTTTTGTTCACGGTAGAGGTGTGCAGTAAAGTCTGACCACGTTTCAGCTCTTCGAAATAAACGACCCCGCGAATACTCCACTAAACAAACATAACCACCTTTATTAGGTTGGAAAACTCGATAAGCTGTACTTTGTGACGATTTATTTGGAGAGATCCACAGCCTTTTTGCGTTTTGAATTATTTTAGATGATCCATTTGTCGTCTCCAATTAGCAGTAGAAGGAAAAACACTTCTGCGCCGCTGCAGCAATAAGCATTATTTGTCATTACCAATCCGCTACAAGCGTCCTTGGATGGTAGAACAAGTTTGGATAAGAGTCATAGTACCCTACTGTCTGGCGGATACGATCATTTCCGCCCTTACCATGTCATAGTCTGAAGTTGTTGGTTTTTTTCATTGATACGAGTCGGAAGTTTGAGAAATATCCGATATCAACTCAGAAAATCACTTTTGGCCTTTAAGAACATCTAACGTAATTGGTTAAACGTATCAAATTTAACTGGTAGCGACTCTTGCGTTACTACCGTTGAGAAACATGCGATGCCGGGTATGCACCTCTTCTGGAATTTGTCTGTGCATTACAGCGTAAATTGAAAAAAAAAAGGACTTCATTAATTACGAGTAAACTTAAGTCCTCGTAACGTTGGAAGGCGGCCCAGTTTTCAGACGTTCTGTGCTTGTCGTTCTACTAGCCACTGGCTGCCAATAACATTCATTCTCTTCCAAGCGGCTAGCAGCGAGTTACAGCTAGACAGCGCGATTCTCGGTACTTCATGCTGCACCGTTGCCGTACTTCGCGGCAACCGAATTATTCAGTTTACTGTCAGTTTGGTTTTATTTCTTTTTCTTGTACAGCATAAGTGTTGGTTGGTTTGAAGGTGTGAATGAGTATCTGTAAATGTTTAAGTGCGATCAAAAAAAAAAGCTAGGTGACGGCAATAAATGTGAAGTGCTCCACAAGCAGGCTAGGGGGATTATTTAAAGCATTTATAACTTTTCCAAACGTGGATCTGAATGCAGGTCTCCTACTGTTGACATCTGAAGACACAACAACGGACTCCAGAACCATGTGGTGTCGGCAAGAGAAGTATAAAGAGAATTGTAAACGAAAGTGTCACAGCGGTAAGAACTGTAGAAAAAGTTGGCTTCGTGTCGCCGGAAAGCATCGAAATCGCAAGGAACCTGTAACATAAATGGATGGTTTTAAGAACGAAATTTCAAAGTCCTCCATGTGAATGATAAATTTCTGACATCACAAAAACGTGTTACAGTTAAGCACGAGATAATTAGCTGCAATCGTAAGTGCTTCGTCAGTGTAACGAATTTTAAAAGACATTGGTTCCTGATATTTTAAGAAGAGAGTCTTTAGTTCAAAGAACTGACATTAGTGCACCACGAAGTACTATAAGATTCACGATACAAGGGAAAGAGGTAGTTCAACAGTGTATTACCTTGATGAAATGTGGTCAATTAGAATCATTCCAGGAAGATCTGCTGGATAATGAGTGGTGGTTCTTGCGGTTCTGAAGCATTCATAGATATAGGTTCTCGGATAATTATTCTGCATGCGGACTCTTCTTCTGTTTTTTTTTTCTGAGAGTAAACTTGTATCTACGTGTAAGAAAAACAGCAGTGACTACCATTCGGAAATGAACGCTGTCAGTTTCGTGATGTGATTCACAATTCTTCTCATACGTTGCTTCGAAGTCGGTCATTGCCAGTTATTATTCAACTGTTACAGAGAAAACACCAAGTATAAACACCATAAATGAGAATTTTTTCCCTGGCTTAAAAATAAAAATATTAAGCACAGTATAAACCACACTTGTGCCGATCTTCTGCAGTTCGTTAATTTATACAAGTGACGTGACAGAACGGACAAACTTGACTTCCTTGCACAGGGTTTTGCGTTTACCCACGTGTCGATGTCAGTTTGGCCCTACTGAATTAATTTGGGCAAAGGGAAAGACTATGTGGGAGAAAAAAAAAATTCTCAATGAATCGCTTGTGCAGGAGGCAATAGGCAACATCCCACCTGTAGCGTGGGCACAGTTTGTGCGACACCCTATAAAGCCTCACAACGAATAATTTGACACAGAAGTTATGATCGATATAAGCACTGAACTATCATCGTAAATTAAATATCTGATTGTTCGGAAACATATACAATTAGAAGTGACAGTGGCACTGTAATGTAGAGTTTGGAAAAAAAGTAATAATATTTCTTAGTTTTGAAGATTCGTGGTTAAAAAGATGTGTTTCCCAGCACATCAGTTGCATACACTATAATGAGAACTTCCTAGCCATCTTGATTAGGAGTTCGTATCCTGTGAATTATGCAGATTACAATGTTCAACATGTTGTCCAAGGAGAAGCACAGCTTCTCCCACCTTGTTGTATGCTCTAATGAAACGCGAGAATGCAGCTGATAAATTCACCAAAATTCGGATATTTCTACACGTAAACCCCTGTCATTTTCAAGGCAAGAACTAAAATAACGCTAACTGTTACTTGGCGAGATATCGATGGTTTTCGATGTTATCGGTCATAATTCCCTGGAGTTATTCGGAGATTATGGTTTATTGTTTGCTTGTTCAATGGTGTATGAATGCGGTCTCTGACTGTAATGTCGAATGAGTTAGTTTACCCTCATAATGACCGTTAACAGGTAAAAATGTGATAACTTACCGACCATTTTCTCGATCGTCGTTTCATTAGTCTTATCTACCACTAATACTTTTTATGTGCAGTGATTACACTTAACTAAACACATCAACATACACATCTTATACATATTTTTAAAAATTCTTTTGAGTAGAAGTAATTGTCAAGCAAATATAATGATTCCGGTTTTGTGCCTGTGGTTAATTTTGTTGTGTAATAAACTTTGAGTTAGAATACAATTCAAATCGCAATAAATCATACTGACTGCAAGCAGTTTCAATGGTCTTTGCGTTAGACAATTGTAATTTTGAGAAAAATTGTACTTGACGTCTTCACAAAGATGTGTCAGGTGTTCTTGTCTACCGACTTCACACAGAATAAATCTGTGGAGCAGTGGACGCAACGTTGTCAATACGTAGATTAATATTTCTCTCATGACGACTGATCGAAATTAGTTTTAATATTTACCATTCCACTTACGGGTTTGAATGTGTAATACGATGTATGTAGGCAAATGAAGGTGACTGTTGCCCGCAGCAACGCAGTCCGGCAGCATGGACTTTGTTTGCCCACTCTATGCTGCTGTGCTGGTGCAGTTTTCATCCCTTTACTGCTCCGCCACTATGTGCGGAAGCGCCGTCTTACGTGACGAGAGCTATAGTCAATCTAACATTAAAATATCTTTAGCATGACTTTGAAGTTGACAATGATCTTAGAAACGTGAAATGAATATTGACATGAGCAGAAACGACATTACTTTGCTTCCCCCCAACACTAAATTATCGATGATTTGTGTGATATAAGGATCATTACTTGAGAATATACAACAGATATTCCATAATTCTCGACATTATTTTCGTGCAAAAAGTACTGCAGTCTGCATTTAGACAACTCGCTTTATTAGCCAGTCACAAAATGTATCTGAAAGTCCTCTTTTAGTGCAGTTCTCTGCTCTTCCTAATATGTTTCATTAGTTGATAAGTGGCCAATAAGTTTATAGAACACTGCATGACGTAGCTGCTGCCTTACAAGCAATTAAAATTAGAGTACATCGATGAATATACATATTTTCCCAGCAGTTGCTGCCCACAGTCGGCTCCTGTAACTTAAGCCGTGCTTTAGTTGAGCCGTGGCTGCCTCGTGCTATGCGTTGGATTAAACCTTGGTTGCTATTCTATGTTTAGTGTCCCGCCGGAGTGGCAGCAGCGGTGTGTATCGGTATTCGCACATTGTACTATCTTTGGCCTGGCGCTGATAGTTTCAGGCTGTGCTGTCTGCGAGCAGTTAGACGGTTGGCGTGGAGCAGCGAGGAAATCTCCGCGGCGCGTAGTTTGGCCGAAGCTGCTGGCGGCGTCCACGCGCGGTCTGAGTGTGTGGTGCTGTTCCCATTGCTACGAGGTCGGTGGCTCACCGATACTGGACACGAAAGTTGAGTTTGGACTTGATCTACCAGCAAGTCACGACAGTCCACATTGTGTCGTTTGGATTTCGTTGTCGCCTGTTGGGCCGTTGTGGCCATTAACGTTCCGGTTACCTACCCTGGCCGTTGGCGTAAATTCAGGCAGTGTACTTGTCTCATCGTGTTGTCACTGTCCAGCAGGGTGTGTAGTCTGACAGCTCAATGTATAATTGGTTGTGTGCGCCAGTAACTTCTACGTTGTTCCGCTGAACTCGCTGTTGTATGCTGATCGGGTGGAGCGGACGTTACCTGGTTGGTGGGTCTCTCGACTGCCTGTCGGTTGGGTTGTCGTCGGATCGAGAATGGTTGGGCCGAATGCCTGTCTCACCTAAGCGAACGTTAGTGTTTGAACTCCAGGTCGACCCTCGGCAACTTCTGAGCGCCGTTGGGTGTACTGCCTTTTCTTATTTGTTCTTGTTGTTTGTATTTGTATGGCTTCTAGCTGCTTTTTAAATTAAGGTTGTTTTTCCCTTAAGGTGTAAGTTTGTTTGGGCCTTTCAGCCTAATTTATAGAACTGTTTCAGGGCAGCCCTTTGGCCTTTTAAAAATTTATTTTGATTTGTGTCCAAAGTGATGGGCCTTCAGCCGATTTTTAAATTAAAGTTTTTTGCTCTTAAGGTGTCAGATTGTATGGGCCATCAGCCTAATTAAAAAACTGTTTTACGATAAGTCCTTTTGGTCTTTTAAAAATTAATTTTGGTTTGAGTCTTAAGTGATGGACCTTCAGCCAATTTTTAAATTAAATTTTTTTTGGCCTTCGGCCTAATTGAAAGACCTTCTGCCATTTACATTTCTGATTTTGGTTTGAGTCTTAATTTATTTTCTTTTAGCCAGTTTTAAGTTAAAGTGGTCTTGCTCTTAAGACATGGGATTTTATGGCGCACTCAGCCGGTAATTAAGTTCCAAAAATTAGTGCTGCGTTTTTTTTTTAAACTTTCTTGGCTGTTGTAATGTTTGGCCAAATAAATAAAGTTGTATGTTGAAGTCTAACTGACAGCCACTTATTTTGGCCCCTTTCCGAAATTTAAACTATCTGTCCTGTCCTGCGGGTTTAGCAGGGCTTCTCATTAGTGATGAAATTCCATTAAGTTTCGACGACTGTCTGCTTCGCTACTTGACTTTTGTCAAGGTGTCCACAGTTTCAACATTGCTACCTTGTTAATACTTTAGTTTTTCCTCAAGAAATCTGCATTATTCACTATAGGGACTAAGTTTGATCCATTTCCGATGTATAGAAGGATTATTCTGTGCTTAACATGATGAATTTGCTGAGCTTTGATTTACCAATAGCAGGGAAAAGAATGTCAGCTAATTCCATTTACACTAGCATACAGCTGTTTGGAATCTCTTTGTCCAATCAGCTATTGGAACGTACACCACAGTGACCAAAATCAAACAGCATTTTCTAGAAGAAATATCAGTCAAGGATCTTGAAGGATAATTTATCTCCATTTGTATCACCCCGAACTTTCCGACGTTTGAATCCTGCCTGCTGCCGACTTTCTTAACCCTCTACTGACACAATTACTGCGCAATAAAGACCAAAACCTTACAGCTATGGATTGTGTGGGATGAGGAAATATTAGACAAGATGTATTGTCGGGGTATGAATGCCATAAAAGTCAAGAAAATGTATGTCACTGAAAGTACAGTTTTCAAAATACCTTCGAGGAATAACGTCCCGTACGACAGTTGCAAGGGCAGCACGGTTTTTGGCTAGATGACAAAAAAAGTCATATTTCAGGGCGAGTGCGGAATAATTGAAACAGATAGAGATAGGGACAGAAAAACTCATAAAGCACTTCCTTATTGGTTACTCAAAGTGTGCTGGACTGTGCTGCGCTTGGACTTTGATCTGCCAGTCTAGGACGCATACGGCGTCACGTGTGGATGGCAGCAGCGACGGGATAATGAGTGCAGGCTGTTATCAAAATAGGAGGGAATAAAAATCATTAATTTCTTAAGTGTATGGTGCGACTGACAACTAGGGCATTAGAAAAAATTACTATTTTGTACAAAATTGTAAATCCCCAGTTAGATGAACTCATGTTGAAATGATATATTCAGCACTGTGATATATTTGATACGAGACGAATTAAGTGTTGACTTCTAAGAAATTACAGGTACTCTTTTCTGACATACAGAAATACAAAGAATCTAGTGACTGGGGCCTGTATAATTATTATATGTGGAAATCCGTAAAACAGTTTAAACTTTGAAAATTTCTGTCAGATCATAATTATGTTCTGGACCAGAACTTGAACCTGGGACCTTCGTCGTTCGCCGCCAAATCTATCCAAGCATGTAGCTCAGTTGGTACAGCACTTATCCGTGAAAGAAAGAGTTTAAAGGTTAGAGCCCTGCTCTGCCACAAACTTTTAATCTGCCAGGATGTTTCAAATGATCACATTTCCTACGCTTCTCGGAGACAATTGATGGACTTACGTTGCCTTCGGCACTTTGCGTCTACCTCTCTTCTCCGGCACAACTGGCCAATGACCAGCAAGGTACTGCGACCATTTTGGGTGCGGAAGCTACAGGAAAAAGTAAAGATTAATGTCTTTTGAAAGCGATTCGCGCAGAAATACCTCTAACGATACAGTCCAAACCAAAATCTAACTACTGACTGATGTAGCACATGTAATAGTTGGTAAACAGTCATCATCACCACCACTAGATGTGGCTCTCAGGCAAGTACCAACACTCAATCCATCTCAGTTGCCTGTCACATAAAATGACGCAGTATTAATTTTCTATAGAAAATAGGTTTTCATTCTAATGACCAAGTTGTAAAATTTAAAATTCTAAAAAATGCTGTCACAAATATTTGCAGTAACCTCTACCATAATTAACTGCCATATATACTACAGAACTATCTACAGCATGCAGCAGTTACTGTAACACATTTATTAAGAGACTAAAAGTATGTGCGGCATAAATTTTGCGTTCTATTGCTGAACGTCAGTCACGAAGCTTGAAGGTGATTCACCCCTTTTTCATAATGATCATTGTTTTAATCTGTTACAGTGACTTGGTTTCTTATAGAAATAGTGCAGTTACAGATATATTTCAGCAAACTAATATGTGATGATGAACGCTACTTTCCTATATTGTTGACAGTTTAAAATACCGAAATGCATTTACTAAGAAAGAATGGTACAGAATCATTCTTCGTCGTGGGAGGAGGACTTGCATAGAGCTCCGTTCTAAATGTATCAGAAACTTCCAGGAAAGAATTCTCAGTTACGTGTATTAAGAAAATTAATAGTCTGGTGATCAAAGAGGCTTGAGGCTAATTTCTGATAGCTGGAGGGCGTTCCATCTCCTCTGCCTATGATGAAGGGTCTTCCAATCAGCGATCAATCGCTTTGTGAGAGGCGGCCTTCATTTCGCCGCTTCATTAGATCAAGTGGGGTGGAACTCTTGCTTGATTGGTCTTACCGGCGAAGAGGGTTCTACTGTATTTCTGATTTCTCGAGGAAAGACTTCTGAAGGCGCTGCGTAGCGTCACCACTTCGACGATCTTAGGCACAGTTACGGATTTTAGTTGTGTCTCTTAACATTTAAACAACTTGCTGCGGTATATTATCAAACTACTACACAGAAAAAAAAGTCCCTAGTACCAACCGTTGTCGTACAGGTTAATAAGTTAACTTTAAATAACGAACAAAAACTGAAAAAAGTAGACCAATGGAAGGCCACTTCAGCTGTAACTGGAACATCGGTGACTGTTTATTTACAATTTCAGGCAGCATTACGCCCAGGAAATGTTTATGTTGACTGACTTCGACAACGAAAAAGCCTGCGAACTTACTAAAAGTGGAAAAGTGATCGAAAATTGTCACTCATGTTAAAAATAAGTGTGGAATCCTTTGTTGGAAAGGAATAAGATTATGAAGTAACTCAGGTTTGCTTAATTCATTCAATGAATACGTATTGCTAATACTTTATGAATCACACAGCTCACTTTGAGGCTTTTCGAAACTAAAACGTATAACACAACATATAACAGTTATTTAGGTGTAAATTTTGTAATTAATTAATTGCCGGTTTTACAATCCACTAATTTCTAAAGCCATTACAGGAGGAAAATACGATATTTAACTGTGGAAACATTAAGTCAACCATTAACACCATCAGAAATGTAATGATTTTACAATGTGTTTCCTTAAGAAACCTACGGTAGCTCTTGTACATCAAAAGAATTAAGTAACAATGTCTCCACAAAGTCGTCCGTTAACAAAGTCTCAGTGACAACTATTTTGAATCTTGTCTTTCCTCTGATTTAATGCTGTTGTCCACCATTTCGCGTCTTGTGCTAATCTTTTCACCTCTACATAATTGTTATTTGAACGTTCTCTATAATACTTCCGAATATTTTTTTCACGAAATATATTTCCACTTCAATTTAATATTGTCAATTACGGATGTGAGTTAACGGTTGTTACGATTTTGTATAAATAAATGACAGCATTCAGCCGCAATTTCTGTACTATACACAAGTCAACAAATCGTTTGGGGAGTGAATGCACTCATCATCTAGCTGTAAAAACGCTCATAAGTCTGCCATCACAATTACGGAGTCCATGAAATTAAAACACATTGGACTGTGTGTTCTCGCCTTACGTGAAAATCGATGACCAGTGTCTGTGGCTGCTCCTCTTCGCACTGCCTCCCACTGACTTGTTGTCGGCTCCAAGAGTATCATGTTTACACTCTTGCAGCCGAAAACAGATCGGCATCACGCGGCCTTGTGCAGTATGCGGTGTGACATCGGATCGACACTGACGGAATTCGTCGATTTTGCTGTGAGACGAAGATCCCTTTTCAAAAAAAAAAAAAAAAAAAAAATGGCTCTGAGCACAATGGGGCTTAACTTCTAAGGTCATCAGTCCCCTAGAACTTAGAACTACTTAAACCTAACTGACTTAAGGACATCACACACTCCATCCCCGAGGCCGGATTCGAACCTGCGAGTGTAGCGGTCGCGCGGTTCCAGACTGTTGCGACTAGAACCGCTCGGCCACCTTGGCCGGCTATCCCTTTTCACTGTGATATTGTAGTACCTGTGTTATTCTGATGACGATGCACTGCCGGCCGGTGTGGCCGTGCGGTTCTATGAGCGTCAGTTTGGAGCCGCTTGACCGCTACGGTCGCAGGTTCGAATCCTGCCTCGGGCATGGATGTGTGTGATGTCCTTAGGTTAGTTAGGTTTAAGTAGTTCTAAGTTCTAGAGGACTGATGACCTCAGAAGTTAAGTCCCATAGTGCTCAGAGCCATTTTTGACGGTGCACTGCGGTGACCACAGCCGTTACGAAACACATCAGATGAATTCGCAGTTGCGAATAATGACTACCGTCAGCTGTTGAATGGAATGACGATAACGTTTTTTTCTGCCAATACCGGGAATGTGACTTTCGGGCATCAGATCTGTAAGGGAATACACATAATGGATGTACGAGTACAGATTGTAGACGTATCCAGAATGAGATTTTCCCTCTGCAGCGGAGTGTGCGCTGGTATGAAACTTCCTCGCTGATTAAAACTGTGTGCGGGACCGAGACTCGAACTCGGGACCTTTGCCTTTCGCGAGCAAGTGCTCTACCACTGAGCTACCCAGACGAGGTACTGGCAGAAGTAAAGCTGGGAGGAGGGAGTGTGAGTCGTGCTTCGTTAGTTCAGTGATAGAGCACTTTCCGCGAAAGGCAAAGGTCCCGAGTTCGAGTCTTGATCCGGCACACAGTTTTAATCTTCCAGGAAGTTTCATTGTAGAAGTATGGTTGATGACATATGGAAGTTTGCGTGAGGCCGTGAGTCGTGCGCGGATAGCCAGTTGGCAAACCGACCGCTCGCGATAAGTGGGAGATCCTAGTTCCAGTCCCGATCCAGCACAAGTTGTCGTTGTCCTCGTTCCATTCTACTGGTGATGGTATTCATTATTCGCAATTGCGAATTAATTTCATGCTTTTGCAATGTGTCTTTTTCTTCATTTTGTAAACGCTGCTGTTGTTTAGCGGTCGTTTCAGCTTTTTACCCTAATGAGCCAAGTTTTACAACCTGATGATGACAGCTCTGGCTCTTGAAACGCGTTATTGAGTGGTGTGTCGGACAAAAATTTAGGTTGAATGCTGCGAGCTATTACTATAAATATTTTCCTTACAATTGCTCCCCCATTTCTCAAGTTATCACTCGCCAGATTATGTGATCATCTGCATAATTTAAGCGTCTCTTATCTTTTCAGTTACGTATAATTTTGTTCCATACAGGTACGTTCCAGTTGACCTTTCAGCATGACCACCTTACAAATGTTTACACATTCTCCTTTCCTGGATATACAGCATTTCATGTTTCCGATTCTTTCATCGTTCGTGATCTAAATATGATGAGATTCTTCTCTTCGGTAATCCGGTGTAACAATCATCCTTCCCACAGGAATGCGTCCTTCTCCATACCTGAGCGGTAAGCATAGATAGCGGCCAAGTCGAGAATATTAGTTGAATTCCCGGTACTGCCAAGGAATTTCATTGCTGGAAAGTCTGTTATGGAATGCACTCAGGCACGTGATGCCAGGTGAGGAGCTACTTGACCGAGTAGTAGCTGCTCCTAGGTCTGGAAAATCTGGAGAGCGGTGTGCTAATCACGGACCCCTGAATACCATATCCGGATGATCGCATGATGTCGAATGGCAGAGAACGACACTTCGTCCGGACGTTCAGGGCCTGGACACAGAGTTTCTTGTACACCGTCGTGTAATTTCCGACGTTTGTGTTAAGCCAGTCATTACTACCTTTTCTACTAAATATCCCTCAAACGATACAGCCAGTTCCCTTTCATGGCAGTTGTCATTCAGAATAATATGCGTGTTTACGACAATTGATTCACATAAAGTTTCTTTCCCTGTAGTGACGAATCTCTGAAGGAAAAATGAAAGGCAAAATCTATTTATTTATCATACAGTGTTTCCTCTTCTTCTTCTTCTTCTTCGGCGTCTGTCCTTAGGAGTTAAGCGTTTTCGACCTCTAAGGGCCTCTTTCGTTCCAGACAACGTGTCCCATATTTCTGTCTTCAATTGCTTCCTGTATGAATTTTTCGCATGTTAGAGTTGAGCTTCCTGTACTTCTTGCCTCAGTTTAAAATCTTTCTTGACCACCTATGGTTAGATATTCTTTGTACATGCCTGTGCCACTGAAGCACTGTATTCTAAAAAAATTTCTTTATGGAACATGTTATGCACATTCCCTCCACACGTTTTCATTTCGTATCAAGTTGTTTCGGTAAATGCTCTCTTTATTCGTGTTGTTGTTGTTGTGGTCTTCAGTCCTGAGACTGGTTTGATGCAGCTCTCCATGCTACTCTATCCTGTGCAAGCTTCTTCATCTCCCAGTACTTACTGCAACTTACATCATTCTGAATATGTTTAGTGTATTCATCTCTTGGTCTCCCTCTACAGTTTTTATCCTCCACGCTGCCCTTCAATGCTAAATTTGTGATCCCTTGATGCCTCAGAACATGTCCTAACAACCGGTCCCTTCTTCTTGTCAAGTTGTACGACAAACTCCTCTTCTCCCCAATTCTATTCAATACCTCCTCATT
This sequence comes from Schistocerca americana, assembly GCF_021461395.2. Lineage (NCBI taxonomy): Eukaryota > Metazoa > Arthropoda > Insecta > Orthoptera > Acrididae > Schistocerca > Schistocerca americana. Next base: position 106,165,430 of record NC_060123.1, read on the forward strand.
AGTTATTTGATCTAACATAAGTGATCTACTAATCTAATATTCAGCATTCTTTGTAGCACCACATTTCTAAAGCTTCTCTTCTACTGTTTATCGTCCATGTTTCACTTCCATACATGGCTACAGTCCATACAAATACTTTCAGAAACGACGTCCTGACACTTAAGTCTATACCTGACTAAATTTCTCTTCTTCAGAAACGCTTTCCTTGTCATTGCCAGTCTACATTATATATCCTCTCTACTTCGACCATCATCAGTTACTTTGCTCTCCAAGTAGCAAAACTACTTTACTATTTAAGTGTCTCATTTACTAATCTAATTCCCTCAGCATCACCCTACTTAATTCGACTACCACCCATTATCCTCGTTCTGCTTTTGTAGATGTTCATCTTATATTCTCCTTTCAAGACACTGTCCATTCCGTTCAACTGCTCTTCCGACTCCTTTGCTGACAGAATTGCAATGTCAGCGGCGAGCCTCAAGGTTTTTATTCCTTCTCCATGGATTTTAATACCTACTCCGAATTATTCTTTTGTTTCCTTTACTGCTTGCTCAATACTCAGATTGAATAACATCGGCGAGAGGCTACAACCTTCACTCCCTTCCCAACCACTGCTTCCCTTTCATGCCCCTCGACTCTTATAACTGCCATCTGGTTTCTGTACAAATTGTAAATAGCCTTTCGCTCCCTGTATTATACACCTGCCACCTTTGGAATGTGAAAGAGAGTATTTCAGTCAACATTGGCAAAATCTTTGTCTAAGTCTACAAATGCTAGAAACGTAGGTTTGCCTTTCCTTAATCTTTCTTCTAAGATAAGTCGTAGTGACAGTATTGCCGCCGGCCGAGGTGGTCTCGCGGTTCTGGGCGCGCAGTCCGGAACCGTGCGACAGCTACGGTCACAGGTTCGAATCCTGCCTCGGGCATGGATGTGTGTGATGTCCTTAGGTTAGTTAGGTTTAAGGAGTTCTAAGTTCCAGGGGACTGATGACCACAGCAGTTGAGTCCCATAGTGCTCAGAGCCATTTGAACCATTTGAACAGTATTGCCTCACGTGTTCCCACATTTCTACGGAATCCAAACTGATCTTCCCCGAGGTTGGCTTCTACCAGTTTTTCCATTCCTCTGTAAAGAATTCGCGTTATTATTTTGCTGCTGTGACTTATTAAACTGATGGTTCGGTAATATTCACATCTATCAACACCTGCTTTCTTTGGGATTTTAATTATTATATTCTTCTTCAAGTCTGAGGGTATTTCGTCTGTAGAGTTTTGTCAGGACTGGCTCTCCCAAGGCCGTCAGTAGTTCTAATGGAATGTTATCTAATCCCGGGGCCTTGTTTCGACTCAGGTCTGTCAGTGCTCTGTCAAACTCTTCGCGCATTATCGTATCTCCCATTTCATCTTCATCTACATCCTGTTCCATTTCCATAATATTGTCTTCAAGTACATCGCCCTTGTATAGACCCTCTATATACTCCTTCCACCTTTCTGCTTTCCCTTCTTTACACAGAACTGTGTTTCCATCTGAGCTCTTGATATTCATACAAGTGGTTCTCTTTTCTCCAAAGGTCTCCTTAATTTTCCTGTAGGCTGTATCTGTCTTACCCTTAGTAAGATACACCTCTACATCCTTACATTAGTCTCTAGCCATCCTTGCTTAGCCATTTTGCACTCCCTGTCGATCTCAGTTTTGAGACGTTTGTATTCATTTTTGCCTGCTTCATTTACAGCATTTTTATATTTTCTTCTTTCATCAATTAAGTTCAATATTTCTTCTGTTACCTAAGGATTTCCACTAGCCCTCTTCTTTTTACCTACTTCATTCTCTGCTGCCCTCACTACGTCATCCCTCAGAGCTATCGCCTCTTCTTCTACTGTATTTCTTTCCCCCATTCGTGTCATTTGTGTCCTTATGCACTCCCTGAAACTCTGTACAACCTCTGGTTTAGTCAGTTTATCCAGGTCTCATGTCCTTAAATTCCCACCTTTTTGCAGTTTCTTCACTTTTAATCTACTGATCATAACCAATTGATTGTGGTCAGAGTCCACATGTGGCTCTGGAAATGTCTTACAATTTATAACCAGATTCCTAAATCTCTGTCTTACTACTATATAATCTATCTGATACCTTCTAGTACCTCCAGGATTCTTCCATGTATACAACCTTCTTTTATGATTCTTGAACCATGTGTTAGCTGTGAATAAGTTATGGTCTGTGCAATATTCTACCAGACAGCATCCTCTTTCATTTCTTACCCCCAATCCGTGCCTCCTTCTCTCCCTTTTCCTACTCTCGAATTCCAGTCGCCCATGACTATTAAATTTTCGTCTCCCTTCACTACCTGAATAATTTCGTTTATCTCATCATACATTTCATCAATTTCTTCATAATCTGCAGAGCTAGTTGGCATATGAACTTGTACTACTGTAGTAAGCGTGGGCTTCGTGTCTGTCTGGGCCACAATAATGCGTTCACTATGTTGTTTGTAGTAGCTTACCCGCATTCCTATTTTTTTTTATTAATTTTTAAACCTACTCCTGCAGTGCCCCTATCTGATTTTGTATTTATAACCCTGTATTCACCTGACCAAAAGTTTTGTTCCTCCTGCCACCGAACTTCACTAATTCCCACTATATCTAACTTTAACCTATCCATTTCCCTTTTTAAATTTTCTAACGTACCTGCCCGACTGAGAGATCTGACATTCCACGCTCCGATCCGTAGGACGCCAGTTTTCTTTCACCTGATAACGACGTCCTCTTGAGTAGTCCCCTCCCAGAGATCCGAATGGGGGACTATTTTACCTCCGGAATATTTTACCCAAGAGGACACCATCATCATTTAACCATACAGCAAAGATGCATGTCCTCGGGATAATTAGGGCTGTAGTTTTCCTTTGTTTTCAGCCGTTCACAGTACCAGCACAGCAAGGCCGTTTTGGTTAGTGTTACAAGGCCAGTTCAGTCAATCATCCAGACTGTTGCCCCTGCAACTATTGAAAAGGCTGCTGGCCCTCTTCAGGAACCACACGTTTGTATGGCCTCTCAGCAGATACCCCTACATTGTGGTGGCACCTACGGTACGGCCATCTGTATCACTGAGGCGATCAAGCCTCCCCACCAACGGCAAGGTCCATGGTTCATGGACTCATAATAAGGCAAAAATTTGAGTAGCATACACATACACATGTCGATATTGCCATCATGAACTGCCTTGTAATGCAACTTTCAATACTTAATGGCTATGCTCGTCTCATTGACTAACAAGTCCCACATCTCGTCCTCAGAGTCACTGTGCAATGTTCCATCTATGTGTTTTCCTGTTTCCGCCATGAACATCGTCGACTTCCAATTTTCATACAAAGCTGTTATCCTGGGGTTTCCACCAGTTCTCTACTCAAGCAGTCAAATTCACCTTCGCTCGAATCACTGTCTTACCCATTAAATCTAACGATATATCTATCCCCTCTCTTCCACGGAACAAAACGTCACAATTTAGCCAACCTCTGCTAAATTGTTGCATCCTGTGTGTAGGTAATATGTTAACTCACCTTAAAATTCTGGTCCTAACATCTTTCCACTTGTCATGACTTTAACAATATTCGTTCAGACCTGATACATGTCATCATAGTTCTGTCGTTGGTTCTGTTTTCAGAACTTCAGATGAAACATATTTCTTACCCTCTACTTCTTTTTCATTTAATCCCTTCTCCTCCTATTTTGGACACTCCCATTTTGTGATAGGGCTCTCCCTTCACTAGCGAACTATCTGTAATGTAATATTCTGTAAAATGTCAGGAAGTTGTGCTGAAGAAAAGCCATGTTACTAGAACATTAGCAATGAATGTGCGTGACTGACACATGAAGACGCTCATGACCTGTTCGTTAACTTCTATGCATTTCCCACATACTGCACCACGTAATCTCATTTCTTCTGAACAGTGTCCTCTATTTATCTTCATCACACATTTCGTAGACATCTTTCTCAAATACCATCACTAGGCTTTCTGAGTTCAGAATACAGCACATGCTTACATTACCCAATGTCACATCAGTTATGGAATATAATATATCCTCTTTCCAGTTGTGAACATCATGACGTCTTCTGACAGATTCCTCTTTCAGTACAACACAATTCACAAGTAAGGCTCCAGGAATGTGGATACTGTCTAATGGCAAAGTCGGAACTTTGGCTGTTACTCAGTCACAAATGTCATCTGTTTGATATCAAGGCGCTCATGATGTTCCTGCACCCGATCTTATGGGGTAGATACCTCTCTCGCCAGTTTGCATCGTGTAGTCCATACCGTACTGGTCCATAATGGGTTTGCACGAAGTTCAGCCAGTAAATGTCGAAACACAACTATATCATCCATCTGTCGACTTGCAAGCATGGTATCCCTCCGCATTCTGTTCGCAAACTTCGTTTGGTAGAATTTTATTAATTATTTCCACTCGAATAGTGTTTCACTATCTGTTCAAACTACTGAACTGGTTTGTGCCTCAAACGTCCTAATTGCATTTGTTCCTATTTCTTTTACGCCCACACCTTATGTAAATTGCCTGTTAGATTTGACTTGGAAGTCTACCTTCAATTTGTTCAATCCATATTTTTTGGACGCTGGCTAATTGAATAATATAAGTTTCTGTACCGATGTAAAGTGTTTCCGAATTTCATCCTCTCCCACTTCTTTGTTTTCCATTCCTGTGGATTCTTCTAACTGCACATTCTCTCATAATTATCGTGGATAGCTATGTATTCAGTAGAGTCTTTTTCTTTGTTCCACCTACCTACTTCACTCTAAATTTCTTGTCTGATTCTAGTACTACGCCCTGAAACACTGCTATATTCACTACCCTTTAATAATTCTGATAAAATTTCTCTGTTATGGTTACCTGGAGTTCCTTGAGTAAGAATAACTTTCTTTCATCCCGATCTGTCAAATTAACTGCTACAGTCCTATTTGATCCTGCAACACTTCATAATGACAATTGCTCTAATTGTTTCTTCACTTGCAGTACTTCATCCATTACTTCATTCCTCTGTTATTTGATATCATCTACATCTTCCATAATTATTCCATCGTGCCCTTCACTTCTTGCGACAATTGGGCTAGCTTAGAAGTAGTCAGCCAGGAGCCCATTTGCTCTGTCTCGGTGCAACATGGCAGACATGACGTACTTGCGGGTGGCTCACCAGCAGGTATACGACTCATTATAGCGCGACGAAGCCGAGAGCGGCCGACCGCCGTCACCGAGAGGTGCAATGCGGCGGGGGGTCTTCTGCAGCTGGAGGTTTGTGTACTATATCGGGACTGTGTGTGTGAGGTACCAGGTTGCACAACATTGCAGTGATATATATACATTGTGTTTGTGTGTGTGTGTGTGTGTGTGTGTGTGTGTGTGTGGACGTGTGTGTGTGCGCGTGTGTCCCATGTTTTGCTGGAAGCAAAGGACTGTCCGGACAAATATTACATACGGTGTCCAATCGAATAACTACCCTCAGATACAAGCATGCATATTATAGCTGCTGTTTTCGCTTGTAATTGAGGAAGTCTGTGCCGTGGAAGAGAAGGACAGAACTGACTAATGTCATTCAGCATTCTAAACTCTTACTTCACTTAGCAGTAACATTATTGATCCATCAGTTTTGATTGCACCTATGCGGACACAATGCTGACGTTCACCAAGCGTTGTGACATGAAGATATCAAAATCTGGTTTGATGACCTCGACTCGTTTTACGAATGCTCCATCCAAATTACGGAGAGACTGCATAAATGGCGCAACAAGATAATTATTAATTTAGCTGAGAATCGTGTCACATTCGGAAAATGCGTGAAATTACGATCCTGCAACTTACCTCTCCATATCTACAATTTCATCTGCATTGCGTGAATTTTGGAAAGCAGAGATGCAATTAACTGCCCTTTTCCCTGCAACGAAGCATTGAGACTATTCAAATGATTCATTACGTCGGTAACAAATGCTATGTTAACAACCCACTGTGGGTCAGAAAGCTCAGGAACCGACGTTCCTCCTACAGTCATAAAAAGGAGGAAACGTTCAAAGATTTTACCCCTACTTGGCCATCTTACCTGACAAAAGTGGGGTATATCATTCAAGTCCGATTCCAGTGAATCCACTAACTTTCTATGATTCAATCCCGCAGAACATACGAAATTTACAGTCCTAACAACAACAGTCATAACCCTGTCAAATTGCACAGTGTTCACACAAAGTGCCTCTTGATGTATTACACAACGCACAGAGTGAAGCTGTAGTCCTGGGCTCAGCTTAGTTCTTACACGTCCCTCAGATCCCACGTTACAGCGAGTAATTTTTGAGGCGCAGATATTGGCAATGTTACTTATAATCAGTCTTGGTTGCAAAATTTTTATTCATATGAGCGGTTTCGGTTCATCTAGAACCGTCATCAGATCTGTAACGATAATGATACGAATTTACTATTTCACAAAGGCAAATCTTTTTCATCCTATCTAATCAACATCAAATGTATCAGATCGTACCTAATATTTTGGTTACAGAAGTAACCCGTTCAGATCCAGCAACTTTCACATAGAAGTGGTTGGCAGAATGCACGCCAATTATATTGATTAAAACACTATTACCGACAGGTGGCGCCTGGTACATTTGTTACATTATATATGCACATACTGTATTTAGCAGATATTTGTGATTAACTTTTATCTCCAAAAATACTTAATTAAAATCTGTAGATGTCAAGGTTAAAATGTGTATTTATCAAAATTAGAAAAACATAGTAAAATTATCATTTCCACACACAACAGTTGTCATCTTAGTAAATCGTCATAAATACTAAAATAGGCTTTATGATTGAACTTGCTTGGCTAGTTGAGGATTTAATCCGGATCTTTCTTTTTGTGGGTGTATATTTCAATTTCTTCCAAAATGTTAAAAAACCGTCCCTTTTGAGCTCCATGCAGGATAAATAAACTTTTTTCAATGTTCGTGACTGAGTGCTTTGAGGCAGCCAATGCGCCCCAAACGCTGTTTTGTTTTGAGAGTAGGTGTGCCCCCTGAATTTGGACTCAAAGTTCCTACCAGTCTGCCCGATATATATTGATTACAGCAGTCATTACATTTGATCTTATATACACCTGAAGTCCTACTATTACATATTTTATGCCGGAGCTTCAATTTTAACGTGTTATTTGTTCGGAACCCTATATTAACGTCCGTTTTACGAAAGCATCTTTCAATGTTGTCTGTAATTCTTCTACTGTATGTGAGAGCCACATTAGTTTTCTTGTTGTTCCTCTTAACTGCGACTTGACTTCCTTCTATTTGTTTCATTTGCCTCTTCTTTAGCTTCTTGTAAATATTCATCACCTGCTTACACGTATATCCGTTCGCTACGGCCACTTGTTTTAAAATATTTAGCTGCTTTTCTGCTTCCTGTTGGCTTAGTGGCAATCTTATTAGTCTGTATACCATCAAAGTAAAATATGCCCATTTGTGTCGCGGTGGGTGACAAGAGCGCTCATTGATAACTAAATCTGTACACGTAGGTATTCTCAATATTCTAAATTCATGCTCCCCATATTTCATTATTAGTGTTAAATCTAAGTAATCTATACGGTTGTCTTCTTCAAATTCCTTGCTGAATCTAATTTTCGGGTGTTGAGAGCTCATTTTTTGTGCTACGTTTTCGATATCATTTTTATCTCCTTTTTATAATAAAATAGAGTCGCCAATATATCTCCTGTAATATATAATTTTCTCAGCGATATCAGGATTTCCATCAAAGAATTCGTTTTCCAAATGATTTACAAAAATGTCGACAGCGTCCCAGCTAAACTGATCCCCATTGCCTACCCGTCTTTCTGTTGATAAATTTTACCACTGAAAGTAAAGTAATTGAACGACAAGACTTGTTCCGATATTTCCACCAGTTCAATCACTTCCCTCAATGCCTATTTACCATGGGTGAGGAGATTGTTCTTAATTATCTCAATCGTTTCTTTTACGGGAATGTTTGTGTAGAGATTGGTGATATCCAGTGAAGCTAGTGACGTCTTTAATTTCCTCGGCAAATTCGTTGCTATTCCTAATGTTGAAAGTCCGACGATATATATATGGCACCTTCAATCTGTTATTTAGCTCTTTATTTAATTTATAACTTGGGCTACTGTTATTATTAAGGATTGGGCTAATCGATTTTTCAACCTTATGGAGCTTTATTTGTGACCGTAATTGACATCTACAGATTTTAATTAAGTATTTTTGGAGACAAAAGTTAATCACAAAAATCTACTGAATAGAGTGTGTGCATATATAATGTAACAAATGTACCAGACGCCACCTGTCGGTTATAGTGTTATATCTAATATAAATAACGTGCATACGGCCAAACAATTTTATGTGATGCGGCATGTAAAAGTTGCTGGATTAGGATGGGTTACTCCTGTAACCGAAATATCAGGTACGTTCTGGTACATTTGATGTTGATTAGATAGGATGATAAAGATTTGCATTTCTGAAATAGTAAATTCGTATGATTATCGTTGCAGATCTGAAGATGGTTTTAGATGACCCGAGACCGGTCATATGTATAACAGTTTTGCAATCAAGATGGATTATAAGTAACATTTAAATCACTGATTGCTACTATCCTATCAGACATTATGTCTGTTTTTGCACAGTTATTGGCGACGTAAACAAGCTTTTTCCAGGTTAGATTCACTTTCGTAACAGCGTGTTGAACAGCACTAGGTATATATTCACCGATACAGGGGTCTCTTATGGTGACGAAACCATGACGGTTTCGCGAGTTTAAACAAAGGTTTTTGTGTACTGTGTTTGGAATCCGGAAACATAGGGAGTCAATGCTACCTCACTTGCGAGTTCGTAGTCTCATTATCTCTCTGTTTGGAATGTGGCTCTGTCCCTTGTCAAAAAACATAGGGACAGAGTAAATGCTACCTCACCTGTGAGTTCATAGTCTCACTATCTCCTGACTTTGGTGATCTTTGGTGGCACAAGTGTTCAGTGTGTGTGTTATCTTACCTGCATCAATTTCAGAAGAGAAGTTTTAAATTAGCATGTACGTCTCCTGTCCGTTAGAGTGTGCCTTGAAAATGGAGGGGTATACTCCCGCCGAAATATCGGCGGTCGCTGAAAGTGTTGCCTGGCTGAATTCCCGGGGATTATTTGTAAGTTGTTTACGCCAGGAGAAACGCAGGTCTCACAACTGTGCAGTGTCAGTAACGTCGGTACTTTCATGTAGGCACAGAAAATACGTAAACAATTGTTACCCTCTCAAATTTAGCTGTCGTTGAACATCTGAGCTAAGATCTTCTATTCGGTGTGTAATTGTGTGTTGAAGCAGACAAATCGCATGAAATTGTCCTGTACTTAGTGGACACACGGATTCACTAGCATTGTCGAGGCATTCTATAGCAAAAGGCCCAGTGGCGAATGGTCGAAGTTCGCAAGCAATTACGTGGGCAATTATAAGGCTCTCCCATCACTGCACCTTCATCTGTAGCTTCAAATTGCCAGAAACAAAAGTGTCGGGTAAATCCAATTGTAGTGTAACAGAATAATATTAATAGTTGACATGATATTAATTGAGATAACCGAGATTACCTCATTGCCGAAGGATTCTCTCAACATTGCTATTAAATGCTGGTGCTCGTCTCAGGATGTTTGAAATTCTAATGTCGCTCAGCGTTGTGTTTTTTGGACTAACAGAATGTCAACATACTAAACACGTAGCAAGTTCTCCAGCATTCACAATAAGCCACTGCAATTCCCGTTGGATTCTTATTGGATGCAGTTTGCACTAGGACTTGCCTCTTACCAGATCAATTCATATTAGTAGCACCAGCTGCCACCGCAGCGAACCAGTAGGTTTGTTTAGACAGTGAGAACTGGCAACAACATTCTGCTACCCCGCCACCTCGCCGCCCGTATACTAACAGGGCTAACCTCGACGTACTCAAACACCAACTCATGTCCTCATACTACAAAACTATTAACCTGTGGACACCATGAAACACAATAAAAAACATACTAAAGGCACCAACACAAAACTGTTCCCCCAAAAGCACAACGCAGAGACCCAGGACACCTGACTCAATCTACCTGCCTTCTTCTTGATGCAGGAGATGCACAAATTAGTACAGAACTTGCATCTTAGATCTAGTTTATTTGAAGTTTTGTAGCTGGAACAGCAGTCAACGACAACTACGGTCTAACAAGGTTTATTTCAGTCGAACCTTGACCAGTTTTGGGTTTCTTACAAATCAATTTTTAGATGGTTGTTACACGTGTCGGTGTTTTCTTGTTGAGATCTCGTTTTCTATCCGTCATGGGTTACTGCACTAGCAAAGACTGGAAGTTTATTTGTTCACTGTTTGGTAAAGTTTCGGATAGATTTAGTTCTTCCGACCTTTGTCAAAGTATTTATGAAAATATTTTGAGATTACTAAAATGCGAAATGTGGTGAAAACTTACGTGCTGTATGAACCTGTGTGACAAAATCTCCATGTGACTGTCACACGGTATCATACATAACATATGGCGTTTTCATGACTTTGAAATCTTTTCATAAACGATTTGTAAGAGGGAACAAGAATTAAATCTCTCCTAAACTGTAGCAAATACTGAAGAAAAAGCATTCTGTCTATCTTAGTGCAGCAAACCAATAAACGATACAAAACGACACCCCATGGAAGAAAACCATAAAAAGTGTAACAACTATCTGAAGAGGAATTTTCAAGAAATCCGAAACCGGTCATGGTTTGATCCAAATAAACCTTGTTAAAATAAACTTGTGGCTGGTTGCTGCTACAGTTGTAAACCTTACAGTACTACAGCATCGGTTCTCAAAATATCACTTTTCGATAAACAGTTATCCGATGAAAACTGTAATAAATGGACAGTATTTCACATTCTATGGTACAAATTCTTATGTATCGATCCATATGATTGTGTAAAACATAATTTTGCTGGCTGTCGAAAATTTATCCTGGCCCTCACTCGCCATGTTCCTTAATGTGAGGTGTCGGTTGCACAATTTAATGTACCCTTAGGACGTTACAGGCTCTACGTTACAGGCTCTACCTCTGGGAATTGTAGTGGCAGGTAACACCCCATATGATCAAGATAATTAAAATAAAATAAGGTCATGCGTACTAATGAAATTTACCAGTGTGACCCAATTGAGCATGAAAGTATGAGTATTGCACCTCAAAAAGACATATAGATGAATGGATTCTTTGTAACACGAAAGGAAAGTCAGGGTCACTATAACAATCTCATTTTCTGCTAAAAGACAGCAAAAACTTAATATCTACTGAATGAAGAACACAATCTATTGTTAAGAGGACAAGGAATTGAAAACAGGTATGACAGCCATAGCACACGCACAGGTACGTGATAGAAATGAGGTAAGACTGTGTCACAAATATGCTCTATGACTGCTTAAAAATTTCATGAACTGAAGGATTGTCCCAGAAGAGCATGAACAAACAGCAGTGACGAACACCAGTAGTCTTACCTAAGTACATCATGGGTGCAGCTATCTGGCTGCGAAACTAAACCATGGTGCAAGATAAATGACTATGCACCCGCCTCGTCTCAGTGTATCCAAATACAGCCCACGTTTACCGATTCTAATGATGTATGTGATTAGAAGAAGTCTGCAATAGTGGCTTAGAATCCAGAGTTCAGCACTGGCACCTGAGTTCTGCTCTAAGCTGCCCTGCAGCTCTACGATAGAGCGTACTACCTCAAGCTCTGCAGTGAGGCATTTGCGTTGATGTGCCTGGAGCAAGTTTTCCTTGTGATGAGGAGAATAGTCCTCTGCAATGCTGTCAGTGGATGTATGTTCTTATTCTCCTCTACAAAAGGACCTAGTTCCGCCAGCATCCGAACCTTATTGGTCAGTTACAAAAGACTTTGCAAATTCCGGCCAATGATAATTTAATAAACATGCTAACGAATTCCCTTTTCTTACATATCTTGAACTAGTTAACCAATGAAATATATTTCTCCCTCAGCATGGAGAAGAAGGCAGAAAGTTCACTAACTGTGTAACAGATTTCTAGTTACGATCAATCAGAAGGTATCCACGTACACCAGCACAGGAACTCTCCACTGCTACCAAAAGAATTACTTCGAACCAGTCATAGATCCCCTTACCAACATTTTGAAGCAGTCCACCTATTCCGTCTTTGCCAAGGATTCACTTTATTGCATCTAGCACGACTGCCCAAATTCGGCCTTACAAGCCACTTTCAAGCACAGTAGGTGTTGATGTTCTGTAAGACGCCGAAATGGCCCAGTCGTCCAAGATAGTTATCAAAGACAGCCGAGGAGAAAAACGTCACAATGTCTTCTAACGAGTACACTGCGGTAGTATCTTAATGAAGAAAATTATCCTCTAACTGAATTTTTAACAAATATTCCAGCATTTTATTTCTTCTTCCTCTGTCAATTTCCACCAAATCCAACACCATACACCTACTCTCTGCCTTGCCCAGATTTATTCCAAAACATCATTTGCAATACTCCTCTTTAAGCTTTCCCAGCATGTTTCCATACGCACCTCATCTTGATATAAAATTACTTGGCCATCCACAAAGAAAAGAGGATGTAACGTGTGGCCACAAATCTTTATTCCCACTTCCTATACTTTCCATTCAGTGCCTGTCCCAAATAAAAGTGAAACACAACAGGTAACATTCAAAAAACCCTTATAGCTGTGCTAGAACCATAGATCGAACGTTCGTAAGGTTTAGCTTTACCAACCTAACTGATCTCTAGTTGTCAGGAGTGACGCTGAACCCAGGGCAAAGTTTATAGATTTAAATGTGCTTTTGTGATAGTTATCAGGTCGGAAACATGTCCATTTTTCTCACTGCCTACGGTCTAGGCAGTTAATCAATAATGGTTTACTGTCCTTAGAAACAAGTATGTTCGTGTGTGGCGGTACACTTGAATTAAACGAGTTTTATGTCCACCACGCACACGATGAGACCTAAGCATGTAGTAACTCAACCAACAACCACGTTGTTGTTTTGTTGAGTGTATTAAATGAGTGTTTAATTATGACTGTTACTATTATTAGTAAATTAATCATGGGTGTGTTGCTGTCCTTCTGGTCCATTTTTTACCATTTTCGGCAATACTATTTTTGTTACATTCAATAAACTACCATCCTGTGTAATTTGCCACCCCATCTTTCACAGACAATCAGGAAAAGTACGAATTTTACCCATTCCTATATGTGTATTCAGACTAAGGTGAGCGAGTTTTATATGTGTGTCGAAAGATAAATAACATTAATAGCGCTGAGTTTTACAGGAGTTCATGATTGTTCATGCCCACTGAACTTGTGTATTAACATCGAAGTTATCTGTTGTCCTTATAATTAATATTCCTTTAGGCCAGTGCTATATTAACAGATCAGAAAAATTACATGAGAGCAGTAGGCTCCGATGAAGGACTCTGGCTATTCATACAATGCAGCTCTGCTTAGGCTACGTTTCACTGCAGAAATAAAGCTCTAGAGAAAATATTCTCCTTTCATCTGACGACCCTGCTTAGGAAAATTCCCAGTAGAATCTCACAGAAAGGATAAGTGTGAGCTCTGCCTAGAATGCTCATGACCATGAGAATTTTCTGAAAAATCTCCATATAGTGGGATGTAAAATGTCAATTATTTTTCAGAGGTTTCACAGTTTTTATTTGTGTCCAGGAACAGCGCTCGATGATAGCACTGTATGTCTTGTAACAAGTGTATTATGTTGTACGCCTCAGGGGAATTATTTGTGTATGTGCAGGTGTTTTTGTGAAATTTTGTAGATACATTCACAAGAAGAGCATTCTTTGGAGAGGGTATTATGACTTTCTTTTCTATTTGCCAATAAGAATTGGTAACTTTGTCTTCTGCAAGGAAGTTTATTTGAAAAGTAAAACTTATTGGAAATAAGAGGAATGAATGAACCAAGAATTTAAGGACAAGGAGTTTCTTAACTGTAAGCGATATGCAGGACGAAGTATCTGAGAAAAACGTATTAGATGGTGACACTGCAACGGCTAATCGGTGCGAAAAGACGTAAGCTTGGAAAGGTTGCAGGGTGAAAAATCTGCTGCAGGGAATAGTTTAATAGTTCAGTATACCGTCTTAGAATATGCCAGTGCATGGCTGGGGCTAAAGCTTACATATCAGTATCTCTATAAACAGCACATTGTGAGTAAATGTCAACCATAACTAACGAAATTAGCATTTTTAATTATTTTTTCTTGTTTTTCGGTGGACATAAAGTTGGTAGTGCATGTTACAGAAATAAAGAAAGTACACGTTAGTGGAAGTGTTTTCATATTGCTAGGAGTGTGCTAAAATATATTTTAAGGTTCTGGGGCATATTTACAAATGAATATCTCTTTAAAGAGTATGTTGTTGGCGTAATTCAGCATCAAACAACGACTTTTTTAAATTTGTTTTCAGCGTTTATAGAATAACCTCCCCCGTTTTTCCCTTCATGTCGCGCGTTATGAACACTGCCTTGCTATTTCTGGGGCTAATAGGGTTAAAACATGTCTGACTTGAGCCAGGTGAAGCAGTACTAAAATCCTTGCTTAGGAGGTGCGAGATTAAAACACTGTTGTATCATTTCTATCTTTTCAGAAAATGACGTTATCCAAATGGAAATATCCTTTCGACCAGGCCATATTTTTTCCTACCATCATATCGGAGTGAGTTAGTGCTCTCCTCTCCATTTTGATTTGCTAAGTAATTAACTATGCACAAGCCGACGTTGACAAACCCACAAATAGTCTGCCACACATTCCCTCCCAGTCCCCCGTCCCCAAACATCCTCTAATACTATTATAGGGCCCATAAATAACAGGTAGTAACTGTTATTTCGAAGTATTCGCAATAACGTTTTAAGAGCGGTATACTGATACAAACCAAATCCCAGCTTATTAGTTTGTGCCCTACTGAAGGATACTTTAAGGCCGCCCAATCGCCCCTTTATTTAAGTGTTTTAAGTATTTCATAAGGTGACGCACAGTGCAAGAGGGATGTTAATGAGAGTGACACTTGCTATGGAAGCCGACGTATGGATCATCCGGTGACAGGTTGCACGACGGTCTTCTCCGTAATGGCTGAAGAGAGGTACGTATCCATACGATCTCAGTCTATTTCCAACTGACAGTCACCATTTCTAATCCAATGTAGCACATGCACCAATTAAGATGCAGCAATACCCTACGCGAGTGGAGCTGCACGAACAGACAACTAAAAAAGTAATATACTAGTCCTGTTCTGCTAGTTCATTTCATATAGTTAATCAATTGCAATTTATTGCCGCACTTGTTATCGGGAAGTTGAAGTACTGGTACGCCCAGGGTAGTAGCCCGGGCAGGCGCCATAAACTCGTCGAAAGTCTACCGTGGCGGTTCCTGGAAGCTGAAGTGTCTGTCAGTGACCAATGGACTGCCAGTTGGCAGGAAATACTGGGCGGGTTGCGGCAGACACAGGAGCTATCGCAGCACGGGGGGGGGGGGGGGGGGGGGGGGGGGGGGGACCACCGATCGCAAAAATCTGCAAGCAAAGTATGATGACATCATGGAAATCGAGAGATACCATCATCTAGTGCCAAAGCAGAGTTTCACGAGGAAGGCTAGATCATATAATTGTTGAATAGGTAAAATCTCCTTTGAAAATTAATATTGGACACTGGATTTCGAAATCCATCTGTTTTTCTTTTTTGGGCTGCAAAGCGTGCGAACTAGCAAATTATTTTGAGAAAAATGAACGAAAAGGAAATAATTATGTCATTAGCTTTAGTGAAAACCAGAAGAAAACTTTATTATCATATATCCTTTCGTGTAACTTTCTGCAGTGATTGGAAAAGGTGTACTTCTAAAAATTGTAACCTAAATATAAGAGAGCATTGCTTTCAACAGGCTTCCTGTAACTGAATTTAAACCTAAAATGAAATCATGATCATGAGTCTATTAATGACCTTTTCTATCTATGCCTTAGGACTTGCCATTTACTTTTCCCCGACTGTTATAAAATATGATATCGAAGCGTTTCTAGAAGAATGCTTTCGTCGAAATTTTAGTGATCGTTTTTGGTTCAAAGTTGTACAAAGACTTTGAAATTTGCTGAACTTAGATGTGAAGATAGAATTTTGACTATGATACAGTCTTCTTTTATTGTGACTTCTGTTGGTGCTATAGTTGTGGCAGTTGCTTCACCCGTGAGGGGACATAGTTATTTCCAACGGTATGATGATTGTAGAACTAAATTTGCGTCTCCATTTTGTTTTCGGCCTGCAGTCCTCTTATTACGAGAACTTCCACACAGTAAAGAAGAAAAACAACACAAGTACACATCGGCACCTGGTTACATGCATGCTTGTATATTTGTGTGTGTGTGTTGTGTGTGTGCGAACTAATGGACATTTTTGCCTTGTTGAAAGTAGTTGTTCGCCTTGAAGACCAGATTCTGTGCATGGCTATTATTTTTTTGGGTACGTATCGATGTTTCTTGCAAATGTTCCACGTCTCCCACGTGCTTTGCAAATTAGAAGTTATAGCTGTCCATTCATAGTGCCTGTATTCGCTTCGTTTATTTGACATCTCGGTTTCTGCAGGTCTCCCTTTGTATTTGAAATATCAGTTTCTGCATGTCTTCCAGACATACTTTGACATGTAGCTATGAGAGGTCCATGGGCAATTTTCAGTCCTTTTTTAACCCATTCAACTGTGATTTATTTTCTTTTTCTATGTTGTGTGTTCCAATTACTTGCTCTTGTGGAAGTTTCTTATTCAGGCGTTTCTGTTTGTATTCCCTTGCAGTTCAGGTCATACATAATGTAAGTTTTCTTTCACCTCTGCTCACCAAATTAATGTCGAAACAGTTTAAGAGTGCATGTTGTAACTGTCCGAGATTGATCATGAGAGCAGCACAACTATAGAGTGGATCGATGGAAATTTTCAAAATGCTAATTGCATATCGCAATCTGATAGCCGATCTAAGCTGTGTGATTGGTTAAAATTTTCGACCTCCTTCTTCGAATGACTTCAGGTTCAGGCTGTGTGATAACAGAAAAAGATTTTGTAAATAAGTAACTAATTGAAACCAAAAGGGGGATGGTGTAACGTCGAAGTATTGCGTCTCTCTCACGAACAAAGGTCAGAAATGGAGTTACAAGCACAGTGATTATTGACATAAATATGTAGAATGACAATGTAACAAAATATTCGAAAACATTCCGAATGAAAATCAGTCCACTATACTGGAAATTATTTTCAGCTACAGGGAACGATGCTTACATGTCAGGATCGGGATGGTAAAAGACAAAAAGCAAATACCTAGGCATCTCGTAACTGCAGTCGAAGAAAAAATTGAAGGTTGCACCCTCGTTTATTTGTACAGATGGTATAAAAAATGCCTGACGGACTCTTTGGCCCTCAATCGATGTATTAATTATAGCTGCCTTTGGAAAAGCCTACACAAAACTTTATACACAAATAATAAGTAATAGTAACGATATCTTATAGCCATCACCTTTGTTTCAGTTTTATGGTTCAGTTTCTACGTCAAAGAATATTTTAAGACTGATTTTAGGAACCATGCTGATAGCCCACAAGTGTCTGTTCGATCAGTTACTGGCGTACTAAGCTTTTCGTGACTGGATGGGATCATTGTGTGGTACTGTAGCTTTTTCCGCAAATCGAAATTGATGTTCGTTGTTGTTCCCGAGTACCAAGAAGGCTACGAATAATTTCTGTACCACTGAAGGCTTTCGTATGTTGTATATTTGAGGAATACGCTTGTGTTAGTGTGGTTTTTCACATAATTTTGAAAGTAGTTTAACGTAAAATGAACATGGAGGGAGATAACGTGTTTAAGGAAACTACTTGTTTCTTTCTCGACTCGCTTTGCAGTTGCCTGAACATCCTTGTTATTGCTTAATGGTTTCGGTTTCCTATGTGGTGGGAAGTCATGAATCATCTATCGCTCCGGAATTACCTCTCCTGAGTCAAAATTTTGGTCTCAAGTGTTAGCACTTACACACTGTCTTTCTCTATAATTATTTCCTTCTTCCGCTTCATCTCGTATAGTGGACGCTATTCTCTCATATTTTAAAATGTCACCTTTTAGCCTGTATCTTCTTCAAGTGTTTTCTGCACCTTCTATTCCTTTCCACTTTACGAGTATCACACTTCTTGTGTTATCAGTATCTTTCTGTAGCCCCATAACTGCTTCTCCTCTCCTTCCTCGTTAGTGTATATGTTAATCAGATCACGTAGGGATGTCCACGATGATAAGAGATGCATATAAGTAAACATCCGTTATGATGAATGGTCTACAGTGACGACATACATAGTCAACTTCTTTGTATGACGTATATGTACTTCTTACTGGGAACATCTTCTGAGAGAATATCTCGCTGGGGAGATACTCGGCAGAGTAATGTCTGATCACATCTGCGGTCGCCCGCGGCAGCGTTCCATCTGGAACACGCGGAAAGCAAGCACAGAGTCGTAACTGCAGGCCCATTAAACTTGCATGTTCTGGTAACTTCTCGTGAAAATATCCCGTCTCAACAGATGTTTATTTAGTGGGAACAAGATTGTTGCGCTGATATTTCATGCTGAATTCCCGGAAATTATACTGAAATTGAGTTATGGAACTCGCGGTTAACGTTCAAATAATATTATCTGGAAATGATATGAGATCGGCAAAAGTGAATACATAGAACCTCAAACCTTTGCTAAGTCTCAGTGGGAACAAATGCTTATCAACTAAAACTGTTTGGTCTTTGCCACAAAAAACTCTATCTGATACCAGAGCGAATAAAATTGTTCGTTTATCAGAAAGAGATATGTGTTAAATTACTAAGGTTTAATTTATTAAGATCCTGTGTAAGTTAAAATTATTTTTCCTTTTCTTTTGTTACTACAATAAGTCTTTCTTTTTGTACATAAATGTAAATCCCTTACATTAAAGTAAATATTAATTTGTCTTTGTAAAGAGCGTTTTCAGTGGTAAGTATAAGCAAGTTGTATATTGCCAGACAGAAAGCTGGTATGATACCCTTAGAAACAGCTGACTACATCTTGACTGCAAAGTAAACAATATATTTTAAATATCAACAAATTTCCGAAATCCCTCGAAACGGATAAGTCGGTTAGGAGTGACAACTATTCCTAATGCATATAGAAGTAAGTGATAGCATTCTTAACACATACGTTTTCCAAAACAATCGTCTTCATTTTTTAAGAAGAATGTCCAATTGTTGTTTATTAATTAAGTCTTACACTTTTAAGATTTAAATATCATTCTTTCTTCACACGCAACTGAGGACATCGGTTGAAAAGGAACATCTACATCTACATCAACATGGTTATTCCGCAATTCACACTTAAGTGCCTGGCAGAGGTTTCATCGAACTATTTTCATGCTACTTCTCTACCATTCCACTCACGAATAGCGCGTGGGAAAAGTAACACCTAAATCTTTCCATTCGAGCTCTGATTTCTCTTATTCCATTATGATGATCATTTCTCCCTACGTAGGTGGAAGTCAACGAAACATTTTCACATTCGGAAAAGAATGCTGGTGATTGAAATTTCGTAAATAGATTCCGCCGCAAAGAAAACCGCGTTTGTTTCAATGACAGCCTGCACAACTCACGTATCATATAAATGACACTCTCTCCGCTATTGGGCGATAACACGAAACGAGCTGCCATTCTTTGCACCTATTCGGTGTCCTCCGTCAATCCTACCTGGTAAGGATCCCACACCGCGCAAGCAATATTCCAACAGAGGACCGACAAGTGAAATGTAGGCTGTCTCTTTAGTGGCTTTGTCACATCTTCTAACTGTTCTGCCAACAAAGCTCATTCTTTGTTTCGCCTTTCCCACAATATTACCTATGGGCTCTTTCCAATTTAAATTGCTCGTAATTGAAATTCCTAGGTATTTAGTCGAATTGACAGCCCCTAAATTTGTGCGATTTATTGTATACCCAAAATTTATCGGATTTCTTTTAGTACCCGTGTGGATGACCTGGCACTTTTCTTTGCTTAGTGCCAATTGTCACTTTTCGCACCATACAGAAATTCTCTGTTGATCATTTTGTAATTGGAATTAATCGCCTGATGATTTTACTAGACGGTAAACTACAGCGTCATCTGCAAACAAACTAAGCCAACAATATACGATGATTCATCAAGAGACTGAATTGCCCTAAAAAGTCAAGGAAATATTTAAATATTTGGCTCTACATTAAACGTTACAAAATTGAAAAAAAAATTATAAACCTCTACCGAAATATTCGCTTCACAGGAACTCAAAATATTATTGTAGAGACTTTGTAGCTACAGATGTATTGTATTCCCCACGTATATCGTAAATACTGCGCAAATGATTTGATAATAGTGCATATAAAATTACAAATACAAATTTATAAATACGAACATGCAAACTTATGAGCGCATGGTATACTTAACCTCTCTGTGGCATAACTGGTTATCAGGAATACTTCCTATTTTCGTGACTGAAATTTGATTCCGAATGTAAACCACATTAAGTTATATGATGATGTTGACGATCAAGAAAATTAGTGGTAGTGTGGCTACAAAAAAACTCGTAGTGGATGTAACAAATCCCGTTTACAAATGGCTAAGTAAACAACAGCAGATCTTGATGTCATGTACGTACTAACAGAATTACGAAAGTATTTTTAATTAACTTCATCGAAGTGATACAATATACTGTTACTGACTGAAGGCAAGTAGTGAACAGAGAGAATGTTGTTGTTGTTGACTTCACTCCAAAGACTGATTTCATGCAGCTCCATGCTACTCTATCCTGTGGAAGCCCCTTCATCTCAGAATCACTACCACAACCTATATCCTTCAGAATCTGCTTGCACTATTCTTCTGTTGGTCTCCCTCTACCATTTTTACCCTCTGCATTGGTGATCTCTTGATGTCTCAGGATGCCTCTTATCAATTTATCCCTTCTTTTAGTCAGCTTGTACCACAAATATCATTTCTCCCGAATTCTATTCAGTACCTCCTCGCTAGTTACGTGATCTACCCATCTAATCTTCAGCATTCTTTTGTAGACTCACATCTCAGAAACTTCTGTTCTCTTTCTCCTGATCTCTTCTTGTTGAATCTGTTTATTGTCCATGTTTCACTTCCATACAAGGCTACACTCCATGCAAATACTTTCAGAAAAGACTTCCTGACACTTATGCGTACTTTCGCTGGTAACAAATTTCTCTTATTCAGATAAGCTTTTCTTTCCACTGTCCGCCTACATTTTATACACTCTCTACTTCGGCAATCATTAGTTATTTTGCTGCAAAAAGAGTAGTACTTACCTACAACTTTTAGAGTCTCATTTCCTAATCTAATTTCTTCAGCATCACCTGATTTAATTCAACCTAATTCTATTATCTTTGTTTTGCTGTCGTTGATTTTCATTTTAGAGCCTCGTTTTAGGACACTGTCTATTTAGTTCATCTGTTCTTCCCATTCATATCCCTCGACTCTTATAACTGTCGTCTGGTTTCTTTACAAGTTATAAATGGCCTTTCGCTTCCTGTATTTTACCCCTGCTACCTTCAGAGCTTCAAAGACAGTGTTCCAGGGAATATTTTCGAAAGCTTTCTCTACAGACACTATAAATGTAGGTTACCTTTCCCTCGACCTATCTTCTAAGAGAAGGCGTGGAGTCAGTATTGCCTCCTGCGTTCTTACACTTTCCCGAGAATTCCAGGAGAATGGATATAAAACAACATGAAGGAAATGACAGAAATAGAGATTAGATACGGAAAATAGATAGGGCATTTCTGCTAACAGGGAAGTGTATATAAAAATATTTTTCCTGTAACACGTGACTGAAACTTTATGAAATAGTCTGAAGACCAGAAACACTGTATGTAGCAGAAAATCTTAGTCTGACTACGAATGGAGAGCTTGTAAAGTTAGAAAATGTTTAAATAAAAGTCATAAGAGAAGTAATAGTGAATCAGGATACAGAACAAGATCTAATACAGAACTGTAAGGGACATTTGGAAAGATAACAGCAGTAATGGGGAAAAGGAGCTCAAACTTCTATGGTCACATATGTAGGATGAATAACGACAGTATAACTACAAAGAACCTTCGACTTCCTAAAGAATTCTAAATGTAAAATTACATCTCAGAGAAGGAAGAAGCGTTATGGATGATTTAACAGTCAACTTGGATGCAATAAGCATCACTACACCGTTAAGGAAGCAATTAAAAAGACAACCTTTCAGGATAGAATAAGAAGTGAAAGAAACTGGTCACAGGAACAGAAGGAACAGCAATTATGAGATATGAACGCAGTGTGCCCCCAAAGGAAATATATGTGCAAACGAAGAAGCAGAAACAATTTTGATTTAGAGTTCTATTCATAAGGGTTATTCGAAATTTAAAAAAAAGTCTACAATAAGAAGAAAATACAGTCGCTGAAAGCCACACGAATATCTCGAAGACCCAACAAAATTTAAAATCCAGGACAAACCCCATACATACCAACACCTTCCGTGAACCCCCACCAACAAAAGCCTATTTGTGACGGTGTGCCTGTTCCTTTATGCTTTTCGTCAGGTGACTTCTACTGAATACAAAGTAACTATTTATAATACGGCCACTATTCAAACGCAAACAACAATGTAATAGAATTTAATAATCTAATATATTGCAAAGTGTAGATGCATGAAACCGGAATGTGGATGCAATAATTACACGTCCGTTGTTTGAAACTGGTAAACAATATTCTACTCAAAATAATCTCCATTGCTATTTGTACATTTCTCCCACCTCTCCCGCAGGTTACAAATTCCACGCCAAAAAAACAGTTCTTGTTTTGAAGCAGACCAGTCAGCGAGCCATTTTAGCGCATTTCCATACGAAGTGAAAGGATGTTCAGCACAGAGTGCCCCAGTAATGCAAATAGATGATAATCGGACGGAGCCAAGACAGGGGAATATGCCGCATGCCCCAGTATTTCCAACTGAAGGCCTCGATCATTTCCCTGGGCCATTTTGCTTTGTGTGATGGGGCGTTATCATGGAGCAATATAACTCTATGTTGCCTTTTATGTAATCCGATCGAATTTCGAGGAAACCTCGTTTGAAATCGATCATTTCCTGTTGGTAGCGATCAGTGTTAACGGTTTTATCAGGTTTTAGCAGATCGTAGTAGGTGACACCATTGTGATCCCACCAAACACAGAGCATTGTCTTCTTTCCAAAGCAATTTGGCCTTGCAGTGGATGTCGATGGTTTGTCTGGATTCACCCATGATTCGCGATGCACAGGTTTCTCCAAATATATCAGTTTTTCATCACCTGTCGTTATTCGATAGAGAAACGACTTTTTTTTAATCTGGAGAGTAGTATTTCACAAGCAATCTTTCGATTTGCTTGCTGTCTTTCATTCATTTCATGCAGAACCCATTTCCCACTTTCTGCACCTTTTGTCTAGCTTTCAACTGAAAAGAAACGTTTTCTTGTGTCCCATTCAATTGTTCCGCGGGTTCCTGTTGCGTTTGTGTATCATATCCATCCAATAAGGCCTGCAGTTCGTTGCCTTCGAACTTTTTCGGTCGTTTCCCTCCCTCATCACCACTTTTGAATTTTTTGAACCACTCGAAATACTGTGTTTTGACAAGGGTATGTTCGCCGAGCGATGGAATTCTGCAGCAGTTTCCTTTAAATAATAAAAAAAACCAGTTGTGTCCCCAAACAGTAGTTCGTAGGCACAAACTTCGACATGTTTGTGGGATGATAATCGGACGGAGCCAAGACAGGGGAATAAGCCGCATGCCCTAGTGTTTCCAACTGAAGGCCTCGATCATTTACCATGTATGGAACTTGGGTTACGGTGTGTTGACATTCATCATCAGCCGTTACAAGAAGCTGATGGCGGGCCCTACACTGACGGCTAGCGCCATCTATAGGGGAATTCCGGATTCATACTTCTGCACCTGGTATTTCATAGATTAGTTCCACACGGTTCGTGACCTTATTTATTTCTATACGATTCCCTGTTCTTTTTGCCCTTAATGGAAGGCGTGCTGAACTAGCACTTCGACAAGATAAACCCAAACAGCGCACGGCGAGAGTTTCTGCTACTCGACTTCGTGCTTGCCAGACCCTACCTTGACAAGCAAGGTAGCCAGATAACTCATAATTGAGAACTTTTTGAGCATTGTGGATAGGACCCGCAAAATATATCGGAATTTTGACGAGCTAAGGCGTGAGTTGGGCGCAATGTGCCACGATATCCCTGACGAGTACATGTATAACCCTATCAGTCAAAGCCAAGAAGAATAACTGCTTCGATACGGGCCAAAGATGGATCTGCAAAACCACATCGAGCCTGGCAAAGTGGCCCCCATTCCTCATCAGCCTGGCGTATTTAGTCTGGGGCCGGCGCGCCTGCCGGAACCCCGGAAGTGATGAGTTAAAAGGAGTTCCAGATGTGATATAGTGATTATGTAAATTTATTTTGGCTTTACCTGAATATGATTTATCAGCATTTAGAAGAAGCTGCAATACCTACATGCTATCGATACATATACTGAAAAAGTGAGCTGACAAATCACATGTGAATGTGTTATTGTTCATGATAAAGGTAATAAAAAAAAATAAAAGATTGTGCCATATGGTTGTTAACAGTTCGCATGTCATTCGCTGATTACGTCCATTTTGGTGTTGGATCACTGCACTACACTGCACTGTGTTGCTCCTAAATGCACCTAATGGGTGAAAGCAGACGGCCGTGTAAAACGGCTGCAATAAACGACTTTCGCTGTCTGTTCTGGGGATGATATGTCTGCCTAGTTATTGAGCCCTTTGGAAACAAAATAGAGTAATAATTTAGCCTCTCATGTATTAATGAGGTTTACAAGTAATTACTGGTCTTCACTTTAGAGTAATCTATGTAAAATAACGTACCGCAGTTACAATGTTTAAATCTTAAGCCATCTTCCTTATTGTGTTTCTAATCCCTACATTAATTTACAGATTGCGTAAGCAGTTACGCTGTTAAATTATAGTGGTTACCAAACACACTATATGACATAAAATACAAAACAGCTGGAAACACAGGCAGTGTTCACAGCTAAAATGTAACAGAAACTAAACCCCACACTCACCTATACTAGGAGTGTAACAGACACATAATATATTTAACCTTTGGGTCAATTAGAAGCTAAAAATATACAGAGTCCCTTTCTGTTGAACAGACTTTGTACATAAATTGAGAGTGCAAATCGATTTCACACGGAAAAATATGCTGCTGAGCTACTGACAGAAATAATTTAGATTATGTGTTTCTGCAGAAAACCTTAAGTCCGTAACAAACTAGCGTCAAATATGTCTGTCGCGACTGATGATGATCACAGCTCAGATCAGCATAGATCTTGTCTCTTCAGACTCGTAAAAAACAGCGAGCGGCTACTTTTAAGGCTTGGGGACCAACCTCCATGGAAGCTCCAAGCAACTACATTACCTGATGCCCTGGTACTGTCACCAACCTGTTTCACTATTTTTTACACAAGAATGATACAAAAATCTGATTGCGCCATTAGATGCATAGTTTACCTCTAATCGCAACTGATGCCTTAAATCTAATTTTCTATGCAGCAGTTCGTCTGTAACTTGAAATCAAATAAATGCAAAGTTAGTTTTTTCTAAAAATCGCTTCACAATTCCTGTGCCCTCAGTAGTTACTATAAATACAGATATGGGCCCCTTTCTTGGTGGAATTCCCTCCTCTTTCCATTTAAGTAATCAGAATAACCACAGATATAATAGTTTTTAAGTTACTGGTAAAACTTAGCAAAGTTATAAGCAAATTAATTAAAAACACGACAAGAAAAAAACTTTCAAATTGAGTGTTGGATGTTGAGTACATCTGCCAACCATACTGACTTGATGATTGCTCATCTGTATTGTACCAGACTTTTTATTTTAAATTAAAGTTAAAAAGTGTTTCACAGATTAATTAATAGTCTTACAAAAAATGTGAGTAGTTTAGTCGATGCACATCGCCGATGGCTACAATTTCAGAACTCGGTCTCTTTTGTACCATAAATATTGTAAAGGGTCTAGAAATTTTTCTGAATTTTAGTTATTCAAAATCATATCGGTTTCGTACCTTCCCACATTTACAAATTACAAATCAGATCTGCATATTGGCGGAATCGTACTGCTCTCCTCTTTAATTTGACGTATCGCCCTTCACTGTATCTGTTCTAGTTTGTGCTCTAGGTATGCAAACCCGCAACAAAGTAAAAGGATCCACCGAACATTCTAGCGGCGGAATTGATGTCAAATCCGTTAGTTGAAATCTGACAGAATCACATGGCTACCTGCCGTTGGCGCTCGTCATCCGCGCCTCCACTGGTGTGCGCCACACCTCTCATTACCCCTTCCCCCCCATCACCGCCACACCCCACGCTCTACCCAGACTGAGCACACTACGTCCGCAGCCAGGAGCACGTGCCGGACGTGGTAGCCGAGCGGTTCTAGGCGTTTCAGTCCGGAACCGCTCGACTGCTACGGTTGCAGGTTCGAATCCTGCCTCGGGCATGGATGTGTGTGATGTCTTTAGGTTAGTTAGATTTAAGTAGTTCTAAGTTCTAGGGGACTGATGATCTCAGATGTCCCATAGTGCTCAGAGCCATTTTGAACCAGGAGCACGTGCTTCCTGAGCACCGCTCACCACGACCGCCAAACTTGTCGCCCATGCTCAAATACAGTCGATCGTGCCACAATATGCAGTACAGCGCCCTGTAAAGTTCTAACGGTTTGGCACATTCCCCCCACAACCCCCCCCCCACCACCCCCCAACCCTGCGACCCTTCACCTTAAGTGACAGAAGATGCCTGTGGATACCCTGCAGCGAGCAGTGCTAACTAGAAACAAATACTCTTCTCCATTCTGCGATGTGGCCATATTTAATAGCTGTTGCAGTTTTGTTCTCTGTTGTCTGCAGAAAAGTTTGGAATCATAGCACTTTTTTCTACTTTTCTGCCGTCACACCAAAGCAGACCTTAAACGTCTTACTGCCACTTTTTACTATCGGTATCTCTCAATATGCAGAGATACCTTTCGATGGGCCAAGCACTATAGGACTTCAGTAGTCGGAAACTGTTATCGGAAAGCAATAGTGCAAAGTCAACCATTCTACATCTTCTGCCCACCAAGGACAGATGACGTCCTCCTCACTCTATTACGAATGAGACACAATTCCGAGACAATCGACTTTCTGCTTCGGAGACAAATTGCTACTGAATTTGGTGCTTGTAGGGTAAACATATCACAGATTTCTGCCGGCCATATTTTGAAGGCGGTTAATGTTCAGCAAAGACGCCACTGGCAACTTCGCCTATCTGATCCGCATTTTAGAAACTGGTGAAATGTATTTTTAGATTTGTAACACTTTTTTTGTAGTCATTTTCTGTCTAGCTTTACGTATCTCTATAATAAAGCTCAGTTATACTTTTTTTCAGTTTCGGTGGTATACTGCCAGTGTGGTTCAATGTAAGACTAAAGAAATGGAAATGTAATTTTAAGCCATTGTTTTATGGTGTCTTATATCTCATATTGACAATTTGGCAGAGACGCTGATGACCTATATGCCGAGCGCTCTAAATCGATAAACATACATAGAGAAGCACACACGCACACACGTGCACGTGTGCGCACACAGGCATGCATGCAGAAACATTCATCAGAAGTTTAGAATGGAAAGTAAACATTTAACGGAGGACGTCGCATGGAAACCATCCTTCCATTAGTACTCACTCAGTATTAATTAACCCGGGGCCTTATCATGTTGGATTACAGATGGGAGCACGTCATGCGGCCTCTCAGTTTTATTTATCCACAGGGAGACCACCAGACAATTTTCTGAAACTCAAATAGGAGAAGTTGCTAAAACACATTTTGTAGATTCTTCCAAAATTCGAAATCCCATGTTTCGGTATGAGTCATGCAGTATGTCACTTCCTCAAATCGCAGTTCGAGCAATTATACCATAAATGTAATTTAAGCTGCAGTTTCGACTATTTCTACTTCTGTACAACTTCCACGAATGTGATGTAGCTTCATAAAATTTTAAAACTAATTTTTGTATCATGTGTATGATTTTATTTCTTATAGACTATATCAGCCGAAACAAGTGAAATAATTTAATTACTAAAGAACGGAAGTTACCCAGGTGGGTTGAAGCAAAAAATAGAACAAAAGTAGATTAGCACATCAGTGAAACCGACCTGACAGTATGAGGTATTGTTAGAGAAAGCAGGGAAAAGTATCTGAAAACATACCTGCGCAACGCGATATTGTGCCAAAGACAGGAAAGCAGAGATCGGGATATGAAGAAAGTAGTATTCTTAAACGTAAACCTGAAGAGGGATGTCGGAAACTGAGGGACAAGTGAAGAATAAAATGAATTTCGTGGTAGAACAAAGGTGGAGAAAACACTCTTAAATGGTAGCCCTACAGATGAATGCCGAAAATTGAGGAAAAAATAAACAGTAAAATAGAAGTCTTGAAAGAAAAATGTGGACAAAAGACTCTTAAATGGTAGAAAGGAGAGATTAGCCGAATATCTGCTCCGGCATCAAGAAATACTTATTTCGTCCATGAGGGAAAAAGGCTTCATTAGAATATGTCAGAAAAAAGAGACACAACGCGAAATCTGTAGGTATAATGTTCACTGAGGACACAAACATCATGGGATACCGACACGCACACATACCCACGGCAGTAGTATGCGTACACAAGGTATAAAAGGTCAGTGGTGGAGCTGTCATTTGCACTCAGGGAATTCGTGTGAAAAGGTTGCCGACGTCATTATAGCCCCTCAACGGGATTCAACAGACTTCGAACGTAGTATAGTTCTCGGAGCTAGGCATATTGGACATTGCATTTCGCATATTTCTAGGGAATTCAATAATCCGAGATTTACTGTGTCAAGCAGTGCCTGCAACCACAGACAACAGTGACCAGCCACCTTCGCTTAACGACAGAGAGGTGCGGCGTTTGCGTAGAGTTGTCAGTGCTAGCAGACAAGAAATACTTCGTGAAATAACCACAGAAATTAATGTGTGACGTACGACGAACGTGTTAGTTTGGACAGTGCGGAGATATTTGGCGTTAAGGGGCTATGGCGACAGACGACGGGCGTCGCCTAGAGTGCCTCTCCTGGGGTCATGACCATATCGGGAAGACCCAAGGCAACTGGAAGGACGTGCCTTGCTCAGATGAGTCACGATGTCGGTTCGTAAGAGCTACTGGTATGGTTCGAGTTTGGCGGAGGCAACATGAACCCATGACTGAAGTTGTCAACAAGGCAGTGGCTCAAAAATGAGTGTACTGTGGTTACATGGAATGTACCCAGTCCCCTCGTCCACTTTAACTGGCCATGCATTGGTAATGTATCTGATGGGCTGCATTGAGACCATTTGTAGCCTTTCAGGCACTATGGAAAATTTATGGTTGACAAACTGCGATGTCACCTGGCTGGGTGTGTTCACGATTAATTTAAGCAACATTATGGACAATTCGAGTGAATAACCTGGCTACTCAGATTGCCTGACATACATGCAATCGGACATATTGGAGACATAACAGAGAAGTCAGTTGGTGCACAAAATCCTGCACTGGTACCATTTTCGCAATTATGGGCAGCAACAGAGGCACCACGGCTCACTATTTCTGCAGCGGACCTCCATCCAAGTTCTGAGCGGTTGAGTCCATGCCATGCCGAGCTGTTGCACCACACTGGGCCAAATAATGTACGACAAGGCATTAAGAGGTTTCCCATGGCTCTTGTCGCCTCAGAGTACAGTGTTTGAAGTGAAGATGGAGGGGGGAGAAAGAAAAGGAGAGGGAAAGAACTAGTGATATCATCTGCTGTGGGATTTCATGCAGAATCCGTGACGGCGAGTGAAAATGTGACTGGACTGGGATTCGAACCAAAGATCTCATGCTTACTAGGGAATTTTGTAGACCATTGCTCCAACCGGACACAACATTTAATGCAAACGAAGACGCCAACCTCGATGCGCTCAAAGACTGGCCGACTCTCCCAATTAACGCCACCTATCTGCAGTCCCCATTCGTGTTTTCTATGCTGACTTATTTACGAATTCCGCTGGAGGTAGAATGTGAATGTGTATCCGCGTTGAAGTTTGTGGGTTAACTGCCCATTAAGTCGAATCAAGGTTCTGAACGCGTGGCGTCTGTGCCATCGGACAGGTTCCTAAGTGTGTGCCCATCGAGATGCATCAGTTGTATTCATGAGTACTGTCTGTTCTTTCCCGAAAGAATGGACGTCACTCATTCATATAATTCATTCGTCTGGGGCAATTAATACGCAAAGTTCAGTGCGTATGATTATTTACGTTCGACCTCCAGCAGGAATCCAAAATTCGTGAGCATGAAGGACATGGACTGACGATAAGTAAAAGTGTGGGTCAGTGGAGGAATGTACTGAGACAGTCCGCACATTTGTGATAAATATTGTGTCTGAGTGGCGGAATGGTTAATGCAATTGTGTAATACGCAAGAGAGATTGCGTTCGAGTCACAGTCCAGCAGACTTTTTCACTAGTTGTCGTTGATTCCGCATTTAAGACCCGATGCAGTAGATACCACTATTCCCCTCGCTTTACTTTCCTTTCTTCCCCGTCCACCTTCAGTTTACGTAATGTGTACCACAACTGCGAATTCCGCGTGGAGTCTGTTCTTTCGGAATTGTCGGAAAGAATGGACACCAGGCATCCATATGATATTTATCTTTCATGTTAGTAGTATGAATGTGGATGCCGTCGTTTGGATTCAACATTTTTAAAGTTATACACGTATACCATTACATGCAGCATCTCCAATGAGTTATCAATTATAGCTTTTAGTTGTTCACAACCCCTATAATATGGAATGAGATGAAAATTAAAAATCTGAAACCAACATTAATATTATTTGAACTGGAGTAACAGATTGTAAACTTTGAAAAAGTCCTTATTAGATCTTTTTAATGTCATGTACTACACTTCCTTTGCTTACAAAATGCATCTGATCACAACAATCGTTTTGGTTTATCACTTTCATGATTTCTATTTTTAATGCTGGCTGACGTAAGTAAAACGAACTGAAACAGTACTTTTTTTTTCTTTCGGTGACGTGTAGTCTCGGGCCTATGACTAACTGTATGAACGTGAGAAATCTTCCAAAACTAACCTCAACAAACTGTCCAGCTGTTGAGCAATAATACTGATGAACTGTCCAACTGTCATGCTATAAGACCAGATGGAAATCAACACTTGCAGCTCTGGACTGCATTTGGCGTTTTCCTACGCCGGATAGTGTTGAAAGGATTTCTGCAGAGGACGCATCATCGACCCTGCAAATGTACACGATTTTCCCTCCTTTTAGGAGATAAAATGGAATTATCTGTTTCGAACGTAACAGCGTTCTTCAGAGAATACTGGCTCTTCCGTCTAAGACGGACTGTAGAACTTGTGGGGCATTCAGGGTCTACAGACAGACAGTAATCTACCTGTGAAATTCCGTTGCGCAGAAAGGGGAAGGGGCGTATATGAGGATGTTGGAGACGAATAATAAGCATATATACTACTTTCACGATTATGTTGCACTGGAATCTGCGCTTGGAAGTATTGGGTCGGTATCTTTCAGCAGTTAAGAAAGGGCTATACGCAGAGAAGACAGGGAAAAGACTGGTGACACTGTTTCGGTACAGTTCTGTAAAATCTTGCAGCCTACGACAGCAGAAAAGCGTCGAAACTGTCACCGTCCTAGTTAATCAGAATAATTGGTCACGAACGGCATAGGAACCAGGAAAAAAATTTACTAAGCCATCAGTATTTGCCGCAGCGCCAGCCA
This sequence comes from Schistocerca americana, assembly GCF_021461395.2. Lineage (NCBI taxonomy): Eukaryota > Metazoa > Arthropoda > Insecta > Orthoptera > Acrididae > Schistocerca > Schistocerca americana. The sequence continues at coordinate 106,197,415 of NC_060123.1, forward strand.
GCGTAAACCCGTAGTTTAGAAGTGTCGCCGACAGTCTTTGCTATGCTAGAAATTGTGGAGAATTGTAGAATGAATAAAATTAGGCTCCGCGCAGTTGGAAAGTAGCCTTCATCCCCTCACCCAACCCCCCTCCTCGCCCCCAACCTTCGTGGACACATGTGGTCCGAACAACAGTACTAGATCCCGGCACCGGCCTACTCGCACGTCCGTTCGTCACGTACTGAAGACAACACCGGTGCCACTCGACACTGCAACCGTAGACCGCACAGAAAAGACACTTGCGTGGTGACGCTACCACGATGTCATATTTGCTGGTTAGTGCATACTATCGAAAGAGTACAAGTTAGTAGAAATGGTACTCTTATATTTGAGAGGATCCACGATCTGAAAGCATAATTTCAGCCAGTACTTCTCTTCTTTATCTTCTAAAGATCAGCGAACATTCGCTGCATACTTTACGGGACTAGTAATGGTGGAAGAAAGGATACTACAGCGAAACGGCTTAGCCACAGCCTTGGAGATTGTTGTTCAAGAATGTTTCGTTTTTTGAAATAATACTATATACCTATTCCGGCACCAAGTATTTGGTTTCAGAACAGACTCCCTGCTAACAAGAATAAATTCGTGGCACAATTGTAACTATGGATTATGCGAGTATCTGTGGCAACAGTTACCAATTCTCAACTCAGTAAATTTTAAAAGTGGATTGTCTCTGTAAGTCGTGAAAATATAGTCGGTATTGATTGCTGTGAGAGAAAAGACTCTAAACTTTTCCCTGAGATTGATAGAGACCTGAATTGAAGCTCACAAAGAAAATACGTCCTGGCAGAAGTTCACCACCTTAAGAAGAGCCTACAAAGTCAGAGGTGAAGAATAAGACAGCTTTCATTGAAAGGGAACAATCGGCTTTAAAATTTGAGATCGCAAACTTCCAAGATACGTAATGTCACAAATTCGGCAATTTTGTGAATGTTTTAGCAAGTTCTGCGAAAATTTTCGTTGAAGTCTTAAACTAATGTTGTTAGAAACACTGTCAAAGGAACTTTGTTAATAGTTCAGTTCGTCCGTTTCTGTTTTAAACTCGCCGCTCACTATCGCGTCTTCCTATATCCATATTTGCAGCAGTAGCCCAAGTACATTTTTAAAGTGTAAACTTTCACTATTCGCTCTGTTCCTAACTACAGACTCTCTTAAAATGGTTAAAATATGCCCCATTAATTTGCACAGTGTTGTTTTCCAGCACTCATTTTTACTAACTGTAAAATATTAGCATACTTATCTATATTAATATCTAAAGGAGCAAAGATGTTTCCAAAAATTTCAGAAAGTGCTTTACTAAATTACTTGAAATTTTTACATAATACTCTAAAAATATTTGGACAGAGGGAGAATATATGTTTTAATGTATATGGTGTGTAATGAATAGACAGTATATGAAAAAAAAAGGATGATTCCAAATTCTTGGTAGCTTTTGACGTATTTACGTCATACTTTTATGTGTTACACAAATTCAGACAAACATAGACTACCTTTTTTAGCATATTACGCAAAAATAAGTGTATTTGTAATTGTTTAAAGTTGTCTCCAAAAATCTGGAGAAGCCATTGACCAACTTATTTAAGATTTTTGCTTGATTTGCTAATAAACTTTTGGACGGATTTAAGCTTTTCATTTGTCATGTATATAATGTGTAAATACGTATATTAATAGGGAACTACTTTTGTAAAAGTGTCAGAGAGTTCCTCATGAATTTATTTCTAATTTAAGCACACAGAAAATTTTGATCCATCGCAAAACAGGAATGGGGAAAACAAGCAGCAAACACATGGGAATAATTCCATAGAAAGATCATACAATAAGCAAAAGAACTAATACCATAAAAAAGAACATTATACACCCTTGGTGGGACTCAGAGTGTAAATGGCACTAGAAACACGGAAACAAACTTTTCATGATTACAATAGTGAAAACGTCCCCAGAAAGCGTATATCGTTTCCAAGAATCAAGAAAACAGGCTGCAAAATTTATTAGGCAAAGGAACCGAGAATACATGAAGAAGCAACTGGGCGTTATAGAAGTAAGCTTCCACAAGAACAACAAGGAAGGTCTGGGGGTACACACCTCCAGATTGGTGCTTAAGGATACCAGATGGGAAACTAGCACTAACTGACCAAGAGGATTGTCAAGAACTGTCATGCTGTTTCTCCGATCTCCTTAACTGCCCTGAACCTCTAGTAAGATTTCCAGTACAGTACTGTACCTCCACCCAACCAGAACCACTTCCACCAACATGTGAAGAGATCAGCAAACACATACTTGAACTAAAAAACAACAGGACATCTGCTGAAGACGTCACCATTGCAGAATTACTAAAGAACCTTGGAACAAAGTCACTGCAGGAGCATACATAAATAATTTCTACCATCTGGCAAACAGGAAGACTTCCCGATGACTGGAAATGTGCACTTATCCATCCATTTCACAAGAAAGAAGATAGGACGAATTGGACAACTACAGAGGAATCTCGCTGCTACAAGTCACTAAATTTTGTAATCATGCTTACTCCATATAACACTGAACTGTTAGAACACAAAATTGGTGGATACCAAGCAGGCTTTCGCCCAGGTCGTTCATGCACAGAACAAATCCTCAATCTAAAAACAGTTCTAAAATACACTCCTGGGAATGGAAAAAAGAACACATTGACACCGGTGTGTCAGACCCACCATACTTGCTCCGGACACTGCGAGAGGGCTGTACAAGCAATGATCACACGCACGGCACAGCGGACACACCAGGAACCGCGGTGTTGGCCGTCGAATGGCGCTAGCTGCGCAGCATTTGTGCACCGCCGCCGTCAGTGTCAGCCAGTTTGCCGTGGCATACGGAGCTCCATCGCAGTCTTTAACACTGGTAGCATGCCACGACAGCGTGGACGTGAACCGTATGTGCAGTTGACGGACTTTGAGCGAGGGCGTATAGTGGGCATGCGGGAGGCCGGGTGGACGTACCGCCGAATTGCTCAACACCTGGGGCGTGAGGTCTCGACAGTACAACGATGTTGTCGCCAGTGGTCGGCGGAAGGTGCACGTGCCCGTCGACCTGGGACCGGACCGCAGCGACGCACGGATGCACGCCAAGGCCGTAGGATCCTACGCAGTGCCGTAGGGGACCGCACCGCCACTTCCCAGCAAATTTGGGACACTGTTGCTCCTGGGGAATCGGCGAGGACCATTCGCAACCGTCTCCATGAAGCTGGGCTACGGTCCCGCACACCGTTAGGCCGTCTTCCGCTCACGCCCCAACATCGTGCAGCCCGCCTCCAGTGGTGTCGCGACAGGCGTGAATGGAGGGACGAATGGAGACGTGTCGTCTTCAGCGATGAGAGTCGCTTCTGCCTTGGTGCCAATGATGGTCGTATGCGTGTTTGGCGCCGTGCAGGTGAGCGCCACAATCAGGACTGCATACGACCGAGGCACACTGGGCCAACACCCAGCATCATGGTGTGGGGAGCGATCTCCTACACTGGCCGTACACCACTGGTGATCGTCGAGGGGACACTGAATAGTGCACGGTACATCCAAACCGTCATCGAACCCATCGTTCTACCATTCCTAGACCGGCAAGGGAACTTGCTGTTCCAACAGGACAATGCACGTCCGCATGTATCCCGTGCCACCCAACGTGCTCTAGAAGGTGTAAGTCAACTACCCTGGCCAGCAAGATCTCCGGATCTGTCCCCCATTGAGCATGTTTGGGACTGGATGAAGCGTCGTCTCACGCGGTCTGCACGTCCAGCACGAACGCTGGTCCAACTGAGGCGCCAGGTGGAAATGCCATGGCAAGCCGTTCCACAGGACTACATCCAGCATCTCTACGATCGTCTCCATGGGAGAATAGCAGCCTGCATTGCTGCGAAAGGTGGATATACACTGTACTAGTGCCGACATTGTGCATGCTCTGTTGCCTGTGTCTATGTGCCTGTGGTTCTGTCAGTGTGATCATGTGATGTATCTGACCCCAGGAATGTGTCAATAAAGTTTCCCCTTCCTGGGACAATGAATTCACGGTGTTCTTATTTCAATTTCCAGGAGTGTACATGGGCATCAGGAATATGCAAATCATATGCACCTTCACAGACATCAAGAAAACTTCTGATTCTGTTGATCCAAAATCCTTGTTCAACCTCTTAGAAGAACAGGGACTTGACCCAAACACTACGATTAATCCGACAGACATTAGCTGACACAACACTGAAAGTTAAATTCATGGTGAATTCTCTTATCCGTTCGTGATCACAACTGGAGTATTCCAAAGCGGCGGATAATACCCATTATTATTCAACCTAGTTGTGGACAAAGTAACGAGGGAATGGGGAAAAGAACTGAAAACTCAAGGACACTGAAAACCAACACATCTAGGAAGATGCTGGGACAAAATAGACATATCAGATCTAGCTTTCGCAGACGACCTGGCCATACTATCAGACAACGAAGCAACAGCTACCAAAGGAATAGAGGTACTAAAAGAGTGCGCGGAAAAGTTGGGCTGCAAATCTACTTCGAGATGTCAGAATTTTTCTGCTCAAAATTAAACATAACAAAATTATACACAAAAAACGGCAAAATTAACAGAGTTGCACACTTCAAGTATCTAGGTGACATCCTTGAACCTACAGGAGAAAGGATCACACAGGAGACTCGAGTACAAAAAAAGGAGAGAACGTTCGGCACACATATATAATTAAGAATGCGTCTAAATTCACACAAAAGTCAGATGCTACAACAAAGTAGTCAAGCATGAAGTACTGTATGCAAGTGCGACGCTAACACTCCATAGGAAAAGTGACACGGAAGATATACTGAAAGGTGACAGGAATATCATGTGGAAAATTCTTGGCCCAAAGCTGACAGAGGAGGAGTTCTGACTACGCTTTAGGAAAACCACAGAGAAAATGTCAAACACAGCATCAGATGACAGAAAACGGTGGTTGAAGTTCTATTTGCACATTATCAGGCTATCACCAAAACGACTCACCAAAAGAATTCTAACATACATACAACGGATCAAATCAATAATACCACGGATCACACAAGTGAAATTGGACCTAGAAGCAGCAAAAATCGATCCAATACAAACAAAAGACAGAAATGTATACAGGGACAAGATACAAGATACATGGAATGTGAGGTCAGAGAATGAAGTCCCAAAGAAACCAGGGAAAAAGTGGATTGAAGATAGAAAGAGACTCTATGGAGAAAAATGAGAGAATGGTGGAAGATCAGAAAGAACACCCAAATGATGCAGAACGCTTTCTGAGATCCTACAGGGTTTCGACGCAAATAATCCATACATACACAGACACACACCCACACCGGGCCAAATATCTAATTATCTCACGAAATAACCATCAAACGAAAAAACTACAAAGAACGGAACTCGTCTAGCTTGAAGGGGGAAATCAGATGGAGCTATGGTTATCCCGCTAGATGGCGCTGTCTTATGTCAATTTTTATTACATTTTCGTGAAGTTCGTTGGAAGGTCACTGTTGGATTCCTTTCATGTTAGTTTCTTAAATCTGTTGTCAGTTACGGCATAAATTCCTCATCTAAATTTACTGTGGTGTTTCTTGACTATCTGGAGGACACTGAGCAGTGAAACGTTTTACTTTTACACATAAACAAGAGCGATCTGTCACACTACTACACTTTAAAACACAGTTTATATGTAATTCATGTCACACAGTCTCATACGGAACCTACATCCGCTTCCTTTTATATACTGTATATGATAAGATGCAGTCATCCCCCTTCCCTCCTCTGTGACAGGATGAATGAGCAAATGTATTTCTAGTTGCATGCTTGACGGTAGCAGACAAACCTGTCTGCTAGAGAACAGTAGGGCCAACGTCGGAACAGATAGCTACACTTTCTAAAAGCAGAGATGTTTCTATTGTTAGTATGGTCCTGTCTGTCCCTTGTCATGTTGGTATAGGAAGCTGCCTCTCTGGTCACTTCCCTTTGTATCTGTTAAGCATTCTCGGTAAGGGCCCAGGTCAGTCTGTCTGCGGCGAGCGTCTGAAGTGGTAAGATCTCCAGCTAAGCGCGTGTCTGCTGAGTCCGTAGGACAATGGATTTCTTAAGTTCAGCCTAACTGAAATTTTAATCACCTTTATTTCAGGCTTAGATCTAAAATATCTAATGTTGTCTTAAATTCCAATGCAGTGTATTTCGAGTGTGAAGTTCAGAATATCGTCCAGTAGTTGCTTTGTCACTACTTTGTGAGTAAAGTGGAACCACGTGTTGATCAGTAACTGTAACTAACATCATCAATCTTAAATGCGAATGTATGTGAAATTATAACGTCTCATCTTGACAATATTTTGCGATATAGCTACTTTTCTTTATGTTCAACCCACATGGGGTGTACTTTGTGATACCAGTACCACGTGCTTATACAATTGTTTGACCCATCAGGTTAGTGGTAAGAGGTTTTTCTTTTGTAAGTTGCTTTTCGATATAATTTATTTTAATTATCAAAATTATTTACAATTTTTACAGAAAGCAGATGGCAGTTATAAGAGTTGAGGGGCATGAAAGGGAAGCAGTGGTTGGGAAGGGAGTGAGACAGGGTTGTAGACTCTGCCCGATGTTATTCAATCTGTATATTGAGCAAGCAGTAAAGGAAATAAAATAATAATTGGGAGTAGGTATTAAAATCCAGGGAGAAGGATTAAAAACTTTGAGGTTCACTGATGAGATTGTAATTCTGTCAGAGCCAGAAAAGGACTTGGAAGAGCCGTTGAATGGAATGGACAGTGTCTTGAAAGGAGGATATAAGCTGAACATCAACAAAAGCAAGAGAAGGATATTGGAATGTAGTCGAATTAAGTCCGGTGATGCTGAGGGAATTAGATTAGGAAATGAGACACTTAAACTAGTAAAGGAGTTTTGGTATTTGGGGAGCAAAATAACTGATGATGGTCGAAGTAGAGAGGATATAAAACGTAGACTGGCAATGGCATGGAAAGCGTTTCTGAAGAAGAGAAATTTGTTAACATCAAGTATAGATTTAAGTGTCGGGAAGTCGTTTCTGAAAGTATTTGTGCGGAGTGTAGCCATGTATGGAAGTGAAACATGGACAATAAATAGTTTGGACAAGAAGAGAATAGAAGCTTTGGATATGTGGTGCTACAGAAGAATGTTGAAGATTAGTTGGATAGGACACGTAACTAATGAGGAGGTATTGAATAGGATGGGGGAGAAGAGAAGTTAGTAGCACAACTTGACTAGAAGAAGGGATCGGCTGGTAGGACATGTCCTGAGGCATCAAGGGATAACAAATTTAGCATTGGAGGGCAACGTGGAGGGTAAAAATCGTAGACAGAGACGAAGAGATGAATACACTAAGCAGATTCAGAAGGATGTAGGTGGCAGTAGGTACTGGGAGATGAAGGAGCTTGCACAGGATAGACTAGCATGGAGAGCTGCATCAAACCAGTATCAGGACTGACGACCACAACAACAACAACATCAAAATTATTGTGGAGTTACACTCTTTGTGTAAACCAAGTTGACCACGTGAAGCATGTAGTGTAACCATCAAAGTAGCCATCAGCTATTCTTTTCGGGAAGATTTCACAGAGTGTTAGTATGAATTTAGTATACCAGTGTGTGGTAATTACATGACGGACAGGATTGCGCTACGAACGTAACTTTGTTGGGTGAAAATTGAATAGGTTAGTTGTGGTTAATTTCCTTTTGCATATGATTCAACATTCTTCGTGTGTTATTTTATGAATGCAGTGTCGTATGCAGTCTCCCAATCTTGGCTCCATATATGATGTGTTCCGTAAGATTACAAAGTAACATTTTCAGAATCGTAAATAAGGCTCCAGTTTAGTTATGAATCAAGTTTAATATGCTGAAATTTCAATGATCAATGTTAGAATAAATTTACAAATATAAGCAGATTTGCTTCTTTTTATTTAAATTCTCTCTTATATATATATATATATATATATATATATATATATATATATATATATATATACATATATATATATATATCACCATTTGTCGTATGACTATTAAAAGATTATAATTAATGTTAGTCTGGTTGGGAATTTGGTAAGCTAGACTGGATATCTGGTGAAACAGTTGCTCAGTAACGCAAAGTTAACCTCCCCAGACGGCTCACAGCTTTTAACCCTCTTTTATTGTCTATCAGCACCGCTTTCAGAACAAATTAATGCAACAATATTATACATGGCGACCCTGTTCTGTGATTCCGCTAGACTCTGGAATCTCTGAAACGTTAGATTGCTAGCGTTGTATAATCTTAATTTTTTTCCCTGCAGCGCTCAAACAACTTCTGCATTGCTTCTGAGCAGACTTTCAAAAGATTCACGGCATTGTTGAGGGGCGTTGTGTTGTTTATCTTGTTTTGTTTTCTTTATATGTTTTTTATATGTATGTGTTTTTTTTATCGCTTGTAAAGTGCACTGACTTCGAACAAAGATATAAATTTGTTTTGCGTGTGAAAAAGTGCGTACTAGGTGGGGTACGTTTCGTGTGACTGTCGTAATTTTTGGAGGATACATTTTTTCTGATTAGTGTGTTGCGTACCGGGTATAAATTGAACTAATGCAGACACGTAACCAAGCTAAAAGTAGGCGGTCCCACAACTCAAGCAACATGGATCAAGGGGATAATTTGATTTCGATTATTAACACGTCGGACGGTTCCGAAAATGCAATGGGGAATACTTCAGAGGAAATGCAAAATGGGATGAGTGGGCTCACAGCCAGAAATTAATTTGCCTCAAACTAAACAAATTGATTTGGCAGAACTCATAAATGCCTTATTGCATCAAAATAAAGAAAACGCAGAGAAATCAGAAGAATCGTTCCGAGAACAAAATGAATCATCCGAAAAATCGATCCGCGAGCTAGGCGAACAAAGAGACGAAAAACTAATCCAGCAGACAAAAAAATTCGACAAGTCGATGCAGAGAGTGTCCGATGATATCTCACAAAGAATAAACAATCTGGCAAGTGAAATAAAAATTCATATTATGAAAGAATTAGGCCGTACATTTGAACAAATCGACGATCATCTGCAAGTCTCAGAACAGGGCAAACGGAATCTCGATGCGAAATCGAAAGAGAGCGAGGAACAGCTACTTAGCAATTTCCAGGCGATGAGAGAAGAATGCCAAAGGGAATATCAGCAGGTACTCTACAGGGTCCAGGAGGCGGAAACGCATTGTCCCTCGTCCGTTAGCAACACAGTAGCGGACAACAGTCAGGCGATTCATGCACTCGAACAGCAAGTAGAACAATTGAAGCACACTGGGGCGGAGGACGACAGACAAATACGTGATAAGATTGCGGCATTAGCGGACATCGTAGGCATGATGAAGGTGACGGAGAGCGATAACAATACTACACCGGTAGTGGTCGTAGAGTCCGAAGAAGTGCGTTCGCTTCTTAAATTTCAGAAGGGACGGTTCGAAGTGAACAGGCGGCACAAAGCTGTAACAGGCGAATTACAAGAACGCGTGGCGCATCTGGAAAGCCGCATGGGGTGTGATTCCGAACTCGCCAATAGCACTAAAAATAGCTGTATGAACAGTGCAGAGAGGGACTCCGGTCACGAGGGAGATTTTGACGACAGGGAAGAATGCATTTTGAGAGGCACATATGAGAAAAATAGAAACATTCAAGGGCCTCGCCGGGAGGAAATGCGGGGATCTGATTTCAAATATTTCCTTACGGTGAGAAAGTTTGAGATATTTCGAAATTCGCAAAAAGGAATACATCCACGAGCGTGGCTCGAGCAATTTCAGTTTTGTCTTCCCCCAGACTGGGCAAGTTCACATAAGATAAAATATATGTGTGGCCATTTGGAAGGCGAACCGGCGATTCGCATGAGGTCGGCAGTGTGTCACTGCAACTCCACTCGGGAGTTTCGACAACCCTTTTTGTCCGCCTATTGGTCGGAAGCGGCACAAGATAGGGCCAAGCATGGCACAATTGTGCTGCCAAATTTGAACCAGTCTGGTTTCGGCAGCCCAGCACGCCTATTCGACCACATGCAGCAGGCAAATCAATTTCTATACGACCCATACGGGCCTGCGGAACTAATTAGGATATGCATCACCAAATTGCCGATGCACTTGCGCCACGTCATTCTTGCGGGACGATGCAAAGAGGGCGTGGAAACGTTTAAGACACTTCTCCAAGAGTTGGAATATAATACAGCAGAATGCCCGCCTAATCAGGCACAAAGTTATTACGGGACACAGCAGCGCGATCGCAGTCGTGGCTTAATCAACGGCGTGACTGGTCGTCGCGACGCGAACGGAACAATAATTGGGACCGGCCGTGTAGAAACTGGGGTAACAGTCGCGAACCCAGATGGAACAGCGGAAATGATCGAAGACGTGGACAGGATCGTGAACGCAACAGTTACGGCAACCAGAATCGATACTAAGGTGAACTCGGTGGGAATAGGACTGTAGGCGGAGCACCTCGTGATGTTGAAATTCGGCCGTCTAACCCTAGGCATAATCCAGCGAATGGAAATGAACAAAACCGGCAATGTCAAACTATCAGCGCAGAAGGCGCCCAATCGGAACAAATGAGCGACATGGCAAATGAGTGCGTACGGTATATAGAGGGAGAGGATATTAGATAGGATTTGTTGCAAGAAACTACGAGTGCTAAAATTTCGGGAATAAATCCAGTCGTGACAGTTGCAGTAAACGAAATATGTTTTAAGTGTGTCCTTTCTCGATAGTGAGCGACGCAGCTTTTCAAAAATGGGAAGGGACTGGGACTTGGCGCGTTTTTCAAGTGCGAGGAATAAAGGTGAAGGGCGCAATCTACGGTAAGAGCGTAGAAATTCGAAGGCAGACTCGGCTTAATTATACCTGCCAGGGAAGAGAGTTTGAATACAACTTCTTTGTGCTCCCAATGCTGAATGTGGCAATGATTTTAGGAAATGACATCATAAATGCCCACCATGCAGTAATTGACGTGGGTGGAGGAGTAATGACAGTTCAAGTTGGGGATCAGCCAATTAATTTAGTACTTGATGAATGCTTATTACGTGCCGAGTCAGTAATTAGTTGCCTAAAATTTCAAGCTCCAACCGAGTCGCAACCCAGACTGGAGCTACTAGTGAACTATGTAAGTGAGTCGTGCTCTACGTCCGGTGAGCAGGGGAAAGATGTTGTTTTTGCTGATGCACTGAGAAAGAGCGTCGCGGGTGTCAGAACCACGGACAGGGAAAAGGAGAAATTGTATTGCCTACGTAGGAGTCATGAACGGGTATTTTCTGAGACTCCGGGGGCGATTAAGGGTTTTACTTACCAATTCAGAGTACGTGACCATCAGAAGTTTTCTGTTAGACCATACCCTATTCCCGTGGCGTATAAAGCGCAGGTGGAGAAGGAAATAAAAAAGATGTTAGAACAAGGAATAATTGAGCGGGCAGTAAGCTCGTACAACTCACCCTTGCTTGTCGTACCAAAACGCGACAACTCGGTTCGTTCGGTACTAGACTCGAGACAGATAAACACAATTATTATGTTGGAAACGGACAGGCCTGAGAGCCTTGAGGAACTCTTACAACGTTTCCACGGGGTAAAGGTACTATCATCTGTCGACCTCCGTTCGAGTTTTTGGCAAATCGTGCTACACCCATCTTGCAGATTATATACAGCGTTCCTGTGTTATGGAAATTGTTTCCAATTCCGGCGTCTCCCGTTCGTTCAAATGGCTTTGAGCACTATGGGACTTAACATCTGAGGTCATCAGTCCCATAGAACTTAGAACTACGTAAACCTAACTAACCTAAGGACATCACACACATCCATTCCCGAGGCAGGATTCGAACCTGCGACCGTAACGGTCGCGCGGTTCCAGACTGACGCACCTAGAGCCGCTCGGCCACACCGGCCGGCTCTCTCGTTCGGACTAAACGTCTCATCAGCTGCTTTTATAAGGGGATTGAATAGCATTTTGCCTGATGATTGGAAACAGCGAGTGACAATTTACGTGGATGACATATTAATTGCGAAAAAGTCGTGGGAGGATCATAATGACGTTCTGAACAGACTACTAAATGTTTTTGAGAAGGCAGGTGTAACAGTCAACTTAGATAAGTCACAGTTCGGACGAGAGAACACAAAATTGTTAGGCCATATTGTGTCAGCAAATGGAATACAACCTGACCCAGAGAAAATTGCGGCGATAGCGGAGTGTGCAATGTCGACAAATAAAAAACAGTTGCGAGCATTCTAAGGCTCGTGTAATTTTTATAAGCGAATTATAAATTTTAGTGTACTTGGTACACCCCGTCTATGTGGACTAACAGGGAAGAACGCTTTGCCGGTCTGGGATCAAGAGGCACAGGATGAATTTCATAAATTGAAATGGGCATTGGTAGAGGCTCCCGTCCTCGTGCATCCCGACCTGACACAAGAATTATGTTTAATGACGGACAGTTCCTTGTCAGGATTGGGTGCGGTACTGTTTCAAACGGAAGGAAATGATGATATTACAAGTTGGAAAACAATCTCGTTTGGGAGCAGGGTGCTCTCTCGATGCGAAAAAAATCATTCCGTGTCAGAACTCGAAGCACTCGCGATAGTTTGTGCATTCTCAAAATCTAGGTATTTCTTATTTGGGAGGACCACCAGGGTGTACACTGACCATCGTGCACTCCAATTTCTTATGAGCACAAAAATCACGCATGGGAGACTAGGACGCTGAGCACTATACCTACAGGAATATAATTTCACTGTAGAATACATTCCGGGACAGAACAATGTAATTGCTGACGCTTTATCGCGCATTCCTATAGGCTTGGTTCACACAGAAGAAGGGGAACTCGGTGAAAATAATTGTAGCATCCTTTACTTACAGAATGAAGCGTTCGAGAACTTTGTTACCACATCTTTAGGGAGTATAGCAGACGAACAGAATAAGGGCGCAATATTGAAAGGTATAAAGAGGAAGTGGGAGGACAAGGAGAATGTAGGAATACGCCAGTACTACTTAGTGCGCAATAGAATACTATTCAAGAAACGAGCCGCGGACGACTCCAGATGGATGTTGGTGATTCCGGAGGAACTCGTAAAGAAAATTATATGGTACATACATTTGAGTTATGGTCACTTCGGAGCACAGAAATGTTGTGAAAAACTGAAGGAGATACGCTATTTTAATAACACGCTACGGCGTATTCGTTGTGTACTTAGAGTGTGCGGACCTTGTCAGCGAACAAAGGCGGCCACAGTAACGTATGCTGCATCTTTGCACCCGATAATACCAAGCAAACTTTGTGATATATATATATATATATATATATATATATATATATATATATATATATATATTTCACCCACCTCGAACCCCAGTGCGCATATTATGTGTGAATTAGGAAAATTATGTAGGTTATACTGCAGTCATGATCACCGATCGTGGGACACATACCTAAAAGGATTTCAGAACATAATTAATGAGTTGCCTAATACGTCAACAAAGCTTCCGCCAATCACTGTGCTAAAAAACAAGGAGCCCCCGAGCAAAATCAAAGAGGTGGTGCCTTGGCCACTAGAGCCGAGACTACGCCGGAACACAATTGTTAACTTAGCTTTACGCAACATCAAGCGTGCAGCAGAAGCCAGAGTCAAGGCGTATAAGAAAAACGTGAGAAAAACAATGTTTCATGTAGGACAAAAAGTTCTTATCAGATCACACAAGCTGTCCAACAAACGGTCAGGTGTCTGCAACAAAATTTTTAATCTCTTTAACGGCCCGTATCGGATAAGGAAGATTCCCCATGAAAACGCCATAGAAGTTGAAACTCTTCGATCGAAGAAATCAAAAGGGCTACACCATGTGTCAAACGTAAAACCATACATTGAGTAGAAAGGACAGTGAGGAGTAGAGAGGACGGTGGAAGAGAAACAATTGATTAGTTTACATTTGTGATAAATGCATTTTGAATAACATGTTGGTAAAAATAATGATAAAGGTGTTTCTATGTGAAGTGATGTTTATATTTTTTGTGTAAATTGAAAAGAGTCGCTCCTGAGGGAAGCAAGATTTTTGTTGAATTATGGCAAAGCTGAGGGGAATATCCGATTTGTGGGTATAATGGGTCTGGCAATCCCAGGTCCCCAGCTGTTAGTAGCCGTGTTTCCGACTTTCTGCTTTTAATGCTACTATCTATCTATTACTGTTCTATATCTGTCAGTATAAATGAGGATTTCTTACTATAGTATGCGTGCTGTATGAATATTTTTAGATAGGAGAACTATGAGAAAAGAATGAGTAAGTTTAGAATTTTGAAAACAGGATGGAATAATACGATAGTTTAACCATTGGCTTCCCAATATGCGATGATATCTTAATATTGATGATATGTGTCTTTTTTGTTCTTTATAGCTGAGTATGTAAAGTGCTGTCTGTGGATTTCGTAAGTAGATTGATTCCCTTCAAGGTGAAAGAAGAGTTGTGGTTTGTGTAATTTACGTGGCCCTGAAACAGCATTATGGCACTTGGTTTAATGTAATAAGAATGAAGCAAAACATTTGTCATTTAAACTACAGGAGGATTCGGATCTTTTGTGTCAGTTGTAAGTTCAATAGGATGTTAAGATGAAACTGTTTTACAGAATAGAGGAGACCACAATTTTGCCATTCATAAGAAATGAATCCAAAATAACCACCACAGGTGAAATAACTGATTGGGAAGCGAAAGGTAACTTAATGAAGGAACGAAATTGGAGCAAAACGGGTAAGAAAATGTAGTATAACCTGTTTGAGGAAAATATTTTATCCTTCTCAGAGTCATCTGTGTGATTAATTCTTGTGATAACGTGGTCTTACATGAAATAGTCGTACTGTTTTATGTATGAACATATGAGAATGATAAATGTATAATTACGAGTCTCTTATCAGGTGTGTCAACTGGTATAAATGTTTTGGCGTGTAAATAACCATTGTTCTTTTTACTGTGTATGCTTAAGGAAAGTTTCTCCATATTTATCATATGACAAGACATATGCCGCGAGCGTCAGGAAGAGGACGAATTAGAGCAATGTTGTAGTGGTATAAACACTGTGTTGAAGTAGCATTGAAGTAGCTTGTTGGGTTAAGTAGTAGTGGACTGAAGTTAAATTTTGAGTAATGCATTTTTATGGGTAGTTAGTTTGTAGAATAGACAACAGGTGTGCATGTGTGTGTGTAAAAAACATGTGAACCCTATGCTATCCTGACCTATACTTCCACAAGGCTTAATCCTATTCATTTTAGTGAATTAATAAGTAGCATTTGATTTATTAAAACGCAAGTGAACCACATTAGTGATGTTGATTTAGATATTATATTGTCAGTTAATTTAATTTTTATTTTTATACTATCACGTCATTTCACTTTTATTTTTTATATTGTCAAGTCATTTAACTTTTATTTTTATATTGTC
The DNA here is from genome assembly GCF_021461395.2 of Schistocerca americana. NCBI lineage: Eukaryota > Metazoa > Arthropoda > Insecta > Orthoptera > Acrididae > Schistocerca > Schistocerca americana. The sequence goes on from NC_060123.1 coordinate 106,212,915, forward strand.
GATTCATCTAACTTTTTTATTAAAAAAATTAAATCTCACTTCTGTTCTTAAAAATTGTGAAAGACAATGCTAAGTGGTATTATGTATGACATTTTGTAATCACATAACTACGATGAACAATTTCTGTGAATGCAGTCGAGAACGTGAAAGCGAACTGGCTAAACTCTTACTAGACAGCGGGAGCAGCGAGGAGGAGGGCTAGTTGTAAACAGGCGTGTTTCCCAGCAGGACACACTGTCAACCGGGCCACTTCAGGAGCGCGGTCGACAACAAAAGAAGGGTATGTGGCAAACACTTTCCCTTGCACCCGGAGCTAACGGCCGTCCGCACCAGTGCAACCCTTCGTGGAGGCGATGACCAGAGATGGCCGAGCTGTCCACCGCACGGAAATCCATCTGCTGGCAACGCACCACACGCACGTGACCGTGATGAGACGGCAGCGGTGAAACGACAGAGGATAAAGGGGCGTGGTGCCTTTTGACAGATACTGTCCACAGAAACTTGCAGACGTCAACGACGACTATCAACATTTCTTGGCGGAAGCCCATTGTCAAGCGACAGTAAATCATGGCTCGATGTGCTCTGGTCGCTAAGGGTGGCACAGAGAAGAGCCATTAAGTGTCATCCTTGCCCAGGAATATCAACCTGGCGTGTCAAACGAGGATACCGCACGAATTTGACAACACAAACATGGAACCAAATCGAGATGTACATGACACGGGCCGCCAAGAGAAACTTCATGAGAAGGCAGAGACAGCGGGATTGCACGCAACAGATGGACAAAAATCCAGACTCACAACTGCGTCGACGAAACCCCCCCCCCCCCCCTTGCATATTATGCGCGGAACAGTGGAACTACTGTGTGTGCCAGTGAACAGTGATTATATGGTTCTTAGTCCAATGCATATACCTGTGTTCTTTCAGAGAAACTTTGATCGTGTATTTTGCAGGAGTTCGATTTATTGGTGTTTTTTTTATTAGACTGACTCTTGTATTTTGCAAGCGATTTATTTATTGGTGTTTTCTTTTAGACGTTGACTACTGTACTTTCAGAGCAGTTTTATTTCGCAATGTTTGTTTGTGTGTGTTGTATTAGATTTGTGATATTTTGTTTCGTAAATTCATTCGTGAGGCATTGCTTCATTTATCAGTCAGATAGCTATTCATACTCATTGGACTGTGATCGATTAGCCTTTGCATGGGCATATTTATAGTGAGGAAATCCTTAAGGGTAACAATCACATAATTAATTGTAGTTTCAGTATAATGACACAGTGATCATTGTTTGCTAACTAATTGAAATATAGTAGAGTGATCAAGTTAGTGCCACAAAGTTATTTTAATTCTACAAATTATTAGTTTTATAGGATATAGAATTTTTTTGCGATAACTACTTTGTAAAACATGTTTTTTTCTCTTATCATTTTTTTTCTTTTTGCTTTTGCAGATTGTGCATTGTAATGTTCTGCTTTCTCATATGGATGTTATTTTCATATTTCTTTTAATTGCTGTAGCACTTTTGCAATTTTCATAAATTTTACTTGTTGATAAACAGTCATAAATTTTCCTGTCATCAGTTGGCTCTTGCAATGAGCAAATACTGGTGAACTCCGTAAGGGTAACAACCAGAAATTGTTTTCATATTAATGACACAGGGACCATTGTTTTTACTTGGTGACCGAATTAGCTCTACACTATTTTTTAAATAGGTGTCACAGATTTTTTTTCTTTGAAATTGTTAGATTCTAAAGATGTGTTGAAATTATTGTGTTTCAGCAAGTAACCGGTGACCTTTTGCCTTTTCTTCACATTTTTGGATTAAGTTGGGTGTGAGAAGCCTGCTTGGGAATGTCCTAGCATGGCCAGAAAATTCCCTGCACAGGCTATTCCCGGAGCGTTGGGGTCATGAAAGGTCTCTGTTGGATTACTTTGATGTTAATTTCTTAAATCTGTTGTCAGTTACGGCATAAATTCCTCATCTAAATTTACTGTGGTGTTTCTTGACTATCTGAAGGAGACCAAGCAGTGAAACGTGTTACTTTTACACATAAACAAGAACGATCTATCACATTACTACACATTAAAACACAGTTTGTATGTAATTCATATCACACAGTCTCATACGGAACCTACATCCGCTTTCTTTTATATACTGTATATGATAAGATACTGTCATCCCCCTTCCCTTCTGTGTGAGAGGATGATTGAGCAAATGTATTTCTAGTTGCATGCTTGACGGTAGCAGATAAACCTGTCTGCTAGAGAACAGTAGGGCCAACGTTGGAACAGGTAGCTATGCTTTATAAAAGCAGAGATGTTTCTATTCTTAATATGGCCCTGTCTGTCCCTTGTCATGTTGGTATAGGAAGCTGCCTCTCTGGTCACTTCCCTTTGTATCTGTTAAGCATTCTCGGTAAGGGCCCAGGTCAGTCTGTCTGCGGCGAGCGTCTGAAGTGGTAAGATCTCTGGCTAAACGTGTGTCTGCTAAGTCCGTAGGACAATGGATTTCTTAAGATCAACCTAACTGAAAATTTTATCACCTTTATTTCAGGTTTAGATCTAAAATATCTAATGTTATCTTAAATTGCAACGCATTGTATTTCGAGTGTGAAGTTCAGAATATCTTCCAGTAGTTGCTTTGTCACTACTTTGTGAGTGAAGTGGAACGATGTGTTGATCACTAACTCTAACTAAGATCATCAGTCTTAAATGCGAATGTGTGTGAGATTATAACGTCTCGTCTTGACAATATTTTTCAATATAGCAACTTTTCTTTATGTTCAACCCACATGGGGTGTACTTTGTGAGAGCAGTACCACGTGCTTATACAATTGTTTGACCCATCAGGTTAATAGTAAGACGATAGTAACCAGTTCGAGGTTTTTCTCTTGTAAACTGCTTTTCGATCTAATTTATTTTAATTATCAAAATTATTGTGGAGTTACACTCTTTGTGTAAACCAAGTTAACCACATGAAGCATGTGGTGTAATCATCAAAGTAACCCTCAGCTATTCTTTTCAGGAAAATTTCTCAGAGAGTTAGTATGAATTTAGTATACCAGTGTGTGGTAATTACATGACGGACAGGATTGCGCTACGAACGTAACTTTGTTGGGTGAAAATTGAATAGGTTACTTGTGGTTAATTTCCTTTTGCATATGATTCAACGTTCTTCGTGTGATATTTTATGAATGCAGTGTTGTATGCAGTCTCCCAATCTTGGCTCCATATTTGATAGGTTCTGTAAGATTACAAACTCACATTTTTAGAATCCTAAATAAGGTACCCGTTTAGTTATGAATCAAGTTTAATATGCTGAAATTTCAATGATCAATGTTAACATTAATTTCCAAATAGGAACTGGTTTATTCCTTTTTATTTAAATTCTCTTAAATATATATATATATATATATCACCGGTTGTCGTATGACTATTAAAAGATTATAATTAATATTAGTCTGGTTGGGAATTTGGTAACCTGGTGAAACAGCTGCTCAGTAACGCAAGGTTAACTTCCCCACACAGCTCACAGCTTTTAACCCTCTTTTATTGTCTATCAGCACCGCTTTCAGAACATATTAATGCAACAAAATTACAACGTAAATAAATATGAGTGTCTTAGTTGGACCACTTCTTTCGCTTTGTGACAGATGGCGCTGTAATAAAGTTGTTTCTCTTTAGTTTTTTCGTTTGATGCTTATTTCGTGAGATATTTGGCCCAGTCGCGAGCACTGGACCACCCTGTACATGTAAATGAAACTTTGTTAATGAAAGTCTAGAAAATTTCTTACATATTCGAAGTATTTTCACTATACCTTAATAAACTCTTGGCTGGACATAGGACACGCATTTTAAAATTTATGTAGCATACAAATGCATCTTTAATAAGGAAATGTGTCTCTGATTTAAGCAATATTCTACTTTGACTGCCCATTAATGTTTCAGAGTAGTTCCTCCATCTTCAGTAGAATTTATTTATTATCTGTAGAGCAATATACAAAAAAAAAAAAAAATTGTGTTAAGTTGCTATGGGACCAAACTGCTGAGGTCATCGGTCATACTACTTCAATTAACTGAAAGTAACTTACGCTAAGAACAACACACACACCCATGCCCGAGGGAGGACTGGAACCTCCTACGGGGATAGTCGCCCAAACCATATGAAGGTGCCTCAGACCATACGGCTATCCCATGTGGCCAAAAACTGTATACGTTATGGTATTTACCAGTTTTTGAGATTGTGGCACTCACATTACCATAAGTAGGAACAGAATTACTAACATGAAGATAGTTTGTAATCATAAATTGGTGCTCACAAGTGTTTTTGGTGTTTGCCACACATATGCAACTACTGTTTCCACCATGTCATCTGCAATTAATAAGTTTTAATCAATGTTTCGCTACGTAATTTCTCAAATTTTAGAACTTTTAACCATTACACCATGATATAAACACAGTGCACCTTCATATAAAATTCACTGTAGTATCAGAAAAGGACAAAAAGCAAATTATTTAGACGTCAGAATAAATACACACAATAACCAGCATTTCCATAGTCAGAAAACCCATAAGCACCAGCACAACCATACCTCAACTATTAAACCACACCACTACCCAAAAGCAAGCTTTATTTCTACATACGCTACAAAGGTTAAATAAACTCATCTCAATGAGGACAAATGGACAAATGAGCTTCAAATAATCCAACAACTAGCAACTGAAAATTGATACAAAGAATATGTGACAAAGTAAATGAGGAAATTAAACACATAGCAGCGAACAACTCAACACCAATACACCACCACAGGCATACAGAACATAAACACACAGTTCACAAACGCACAAGCAGCGTGACGACGACATGAGTTAAATGATAACTACGTAGCACACGAAAAGGCCAAGTTCTCACGTGAGACAGCAGACAGCTTTATCAACACCTGACAGAGTTCGGAAGATGCCTCATCGCGGGTCTCCAATTGGCTTGCTGGTCGAATCGCGCTATATCACATTTATGGGGCTTTCTAGTGTGACGGTGGTCCTGTGATTCGCGATTCTGTAGCACACCAGAAGATCAATGTCGACGAGTACGGCGGTGACATAAGAAGAGTTACTGTTCTTCGAATATTTTGGAAAGGCACAGCGGAGCTGCTCATGACGTCATGGTGTGGAGAGCGCTCGGTTACGCCTCCTGTCACGGCTTGCATTGACTGACACTGTAACTGTACGTCACAGACATCATGTCTCTTCATGTGTTACCTCGTAATTCCATTTTTCAATAGGACACTGCTCGTGGACGCATTGTGTGAGTAGTTGTCTGTATGATTTTGAAGCACCAAGCTTCCCACACCTGTCCCTGATACAAGATGTGTGGGTCCAACTCAGACAACCCGGACTCAGTGCAAGATGAAGGGTATTACGGACCAGTCACGACAGTTGTGGGCCAGCGTACCTCATGAGCGGAAACAACGAATTTAAGACACCTCTCCCAATCGAAATAGTAAACTCATCCAGGGCAGCTCTGAGAGGGTGTGACATCATACAGGTATGTCGGCTCATACAGCACAGTTATTTGTAAATCTGACTGGCTTTTGCAAACACTGAAAAATATCACATAATCCCTAAATCTTTGAAGTTTTATTCCATTTCCTGCTTTCCTTCTAGGTGCTAACGTTTTTTATCACACACTGTGTATTTGTCATGGTATTATTTTAGCTCTTGGAATTAAGTAAGACAATGTCTCGTTATGTACCAACCACTAGCCTTATTTCATGCCGTATCAGCGATTTACCCAATCCTCTTGTGTGCATTCTTTTTCCCTTAGTAGTTCAGAAATCGGCCTCTCAATTTCTTGATATGGAAACCACAGTTGTCAATAGATTTTTCCATTCTCATCAGTTCCCACCGACTGCATCACTACATCGTTTATTTCTGTTTTTCCTTTTCGAAACAATATGTAATAGCAATGGAAACGCAAATACAGAAATAGATCGCATTTTACTTGCAGGGAGTAGCAAAAACCACCTTATTACATAAAATAACAAAATCAGAACATCGTTGTACGTAATACTGCCATATCTTTTGGATGACTAGTAATCGGCTATTTTTATTTCATTACAACTTCTTAGAGCATTAAAAGACAAATTATCTACTGGTTTAATTCCAGAAGCTCCATTTTGCATCTGAGAACCAGATTTAAGAAATATAGTTTATGTTGTTTGTAGTGTAAACATGCACTGAAACTACAAATAAAAACAAAGAAATAAAAAGCACTTGAGTAACCTCCTGTAAATTGAGTCGCCGTTTATTTGCATTTCATTTTTCAATTGAAGGTTCATTGCGTTCTGCTTTTGTCACTTTCTTTGAATTTCACTCTCCCAGCAAAAATACAGTTTATTCCCATCAGCAAAGATTTTATTTCGTTGCAGTCTTCCAGTTCGTGAAACTGTTTTATTAACTTGCAATGCAAAAAGCTATTGAGGAAGCCAGTAGGAAAATAACAACAACACAGTATGGCTTCTTCAAGTAACTGTCTAGCAGCCTCTAAATGAAATGCGTTTCACGCGTTATGAGGGATTCAGGTAAACCTTTCGCGTCCATTCCACTGTCCTGTTCTTGTTTGTGAGACACATTTAGAATCATGCAGTCTGCGTTATTAGCATGCTGCATCGCTGACCGGCTCACCTTTTCATTAGCAAGCTAAATGGACGTTGCACGATTCAGTTTCTTCCATCGCAGCATATCGTCAACCTGTCGCCAGCCTAGACAGCTGACAAAATTCTTAATTTTTTTCTAGCATTGGTCAAATTGATCGTACACACATTTAAGTATTACTACATTTTTTAACAGCGATATATTAAATATATGACTTATTTATCTTAATTGCACGTTTATAAAATTAAAACAAAGTACTTGTTCATACAGCACATGACGAAATACTTAATCTGATAAAATTTTGATGATCTGCTAATCATTGATAGATTAATCGAAATTTATCATTTTAATAATATGCGGCCAAGACAACTTTTGTATTGAAAATTGACGTCAGATACTGTACCGTCTCCTGGAAAGCCTTCTAAAATCAGTAGTAAAACATTATGGTTGGCGCAAGTGAACTGTGTCAATAATGAATAAGACCACAGGTGTTTCTGTATGTAAATCTGTTATCAATAACGAAATATTGTTTTGGGATGAGAAAACTTAACCTTTACATATTTTGAACATAAAAATATTAATAACAGAAAGATTCCTGTTTAACAAATACTAAGAATAAAAAGGACTATGAATACTTCGGCCAGCCGCTGTGGCTGAGCGGTTCTAGGGCGTGGATGTGTGTGATGTCCATAAGTTAGTTAGGGTTAAGTAGTTTTAAGTCTAGAGGCTGATGAACTCAGATGATAAGTCTCACAGCGCTTAGAGCGATTTTTTTTTGAGTGCGTCATGCCTTCGATTTCTATATAATTGTGGGATAAATACTAAGACGAATAGAATAGTCACTGTAGTGACAGCTCTCAAACATATTAGACATTCTCTATGAATTGCTTCTGAACGCACTATATCGTTAGTTGTTCGTAAATTGTTTCACAGTATATGTGTAAAATATAGTAGTACTTTTAATCACATTACATAACTCTATCTCCATGTGAATATAAAAGTGGATATAATTAATAATAATTAATTGCCTCTAGAATTCAAGTTTTATCTTTGGCTACCTACCATTTTTCTGTTGTAATGGTGCATTGGCAGTCATTATGTGAAATATAATCAACAACATCACTTTTATCTTCACCCACATGAAGAAGGGAAAATTAATTTAAATATACTGCTATCAGGAAACGAAAATACTTTTTACAGAAAAATTCTCATTAAATATACATGACGTACGCGAAGATTCTGAACAATAATATGAGGCTCAGCATTGCTTATTAGTAAACCCCTGATTCGTAAAAATCTTGTTTTCACTGCCGTAAATATTATTTAAATAATAATTAACACCATAAAATGTCAGTGTTTAACAAGGAATTCATGCAAAATTTAGAATAATAGTGCAGCAACGTAAGTATTACATCGCGTCTCTCTGTAACAATATTTATCGGGAATTGACCGCTAAAGTTTTAAACAATCTACGAGTATTTTTGAGCTAATTGTGTGTGTTGACAGCATAGTTAAATGGTTAGTACCCAGCCCAATACCTTTAACTCCGAATTATTTGCCTACGTAGCAACATTGATGATTTTTATCATATATATTACCCACTACTACGCGTGGCCCGTTTTCCAAGAGAATAGAAAGAATAGAAAACTGATTTAATTTCTGCATATTTGTTCACTTATTCATCGATTTATGCTTGAATGGAAAAAATGAGTACCTTCCCTTGCACTGACAAGAGAAATTGTACCGCAAGGAACTAAATATTACCAGGTAAGACTAATTTCCAAACGACCCTGGAGTGTCGTTGCAATTAAAGTGAGGCACTAGTATGTGTTCCTACGGCTTTTGTGGTGATAGAGCAGGAAGCTACTGTGTTAGGCCGTCGTACATTTTTATTTATTGTATGTTAGATCTTGTGTTGTATATGGGTAGTGTATAAGTGCGAAGCTAGAGTTATACTTTCACTGCGATTAGTAGCGAGGCTCGCCCACAGCTTAATAACAGCAGTCTCAGCAAATGGTATAGATTTAAACACTACAGCTAGATCAATAATTTTTTTATTTATTTACAATATGAACCGTGCTAGAGCACTTCAGCAAACGAGAAAGGTAACAGAAATGTCTCATTACAAATCTCTAGGTAACTTACGTCAATTACATGATGAGGACAGTTAATTAACCGAACCGTAAACTTTTCCCAAAAAATCATTCTAGGAACAGAATCGTAGCAGCTGATACAAAACAGAACAGAACAGAAGCACAAAATCACTGGACACTAAAGTACAGGAGATCCCTGATAGATTAACTCAGCTTTTTCTACGACCAACTGAGCAGGTAGAACAGCACATGAAGGCTCAAACTGAGAAAATAGCAACTTAAATAACTCAGTGGTTAGCGAAGAAAGATGTTGAGATTAGAGGACACGTAACCACAGAAGTGCAAGAGGTAGCAGAAAGTGTCGCGTTTGAAACTGCATTTGGTAGTGGTGAATCTGGCATCGAATTAAGATCCGAATTTAACCGGTTTCAACAAACATTAGATGATGAACTTCAACTGTGCAAAAATGAAATTACAGTACGTATTGCACGTCTAGAGGAATGGAGTCCAGAGTGAAGGATAGTGACCAAAATATGACCGAAGATCGTAAAAGATGCGAGATAGAGCGGAGCAATTGCAGTCCGGTTCCACAGAGGGTAGTTGTACCCGAGTAACAAAAACAACCTACGCAGATACAAATTACAAGAAAGCTGTATATAACATAGGCAATTTCAGGCCTTGTCGGCTGATAAAAGACTGCACCCTGTTATTTTTATCAGGTGTTTGAGACATGTTCTGCCCAAAGTCTGGACAGAACGTCAGAAGATACAATTTGTAACTAAGTAGAGCCCTTAGTAATAGTAGTTTATGTAGGAATTTCATTCACTCCTTGCAGAGTAAGAGCGATATTCTTTCCCTATCAGGAGTATATAAAATTACATGCGGCGACTGTCCAGAATTTAACATCGGACAAACGAGGCGAGCTCTGGGTCTCAGGTATAAAGAGCATATTCCTACTAGAAGCGGTGACGGTACTAAGGGCTCTACTTATGCGGAACACCTTGTGCAAACGGCTCATGTGCCGAGCCCTCCAGTTAGTATCGAGTTACTTGATTCCGCGGTTAAGGGCTTGAAACTGGATGGTTAGAATTAAATGCAGATTTTAAGCATCTGCAACATGTTAAAGACAATAGCCTTAACGACCAACTCCTACTAAGAAATAGAAAATTTTTTGAAAGTTTTGCGCCTTTACTTTGTTCTTCATACTTGTAAATCTGATGATCTGGGGATTATCACATGCGCGCGCTGATTGGCGAGCCCGGCTGGTCAAGCTGTTCATCTTATTCCTTTTTATTCTCATTTTCCTTTTACGATGAAGGTGATTTTAGCCCGTTGAACACCTCATTTTTTATCCCTATATCTTCATTACCACGACGTCTTTAGATTATGTCCCCTCAGCCCCCCCTCCAGGCTAACTACTGGCTTTAGGTGCAGTTTTTAAGAGTTCCTCCTGTTGTCGTAGGTAGCTTCATATATAAGTTTCTTTACAAGCATAAGAAACCGTGGGCGGTTAATTTTTAGGTTTCATCTCCTATTTAGCTCGTCTCTTGTTCTATCCATTCCATTTTTTTATATACTTTGATCCACGGTTGGGAATATATGAGCTATTCAGTGCCTACCCATGTACAAACTTTCTTGTATTCGTATGCACATGCGCATTCAAGTAACTTCCCTTGTCTCGCGCATGTGCATGGATAGCGGGTCAGGCTTGTAAGTGAACGACCATTTGAAGCTGCAGTTTATGGCGGGTCATGGACCATCGAACATAGGCTGGTGTGAGGTGGAGCGTACACTATTAAGTTATGTAGTAGTTTTGACTTCGTACATATGTACTGTTTGTGTTTTCCTTTTCTTTTTCGTTCATAAATGTAAAGCTATGGTGTTCTTTTAATCACTGACAACGGTCTTCTTAGGCACTTGTGGGTTTTATTGTTCTTCTGAAGAAGGTGTAGTTATCTACGCCGAAACCTGGGTTAACACTTAAAACTCGGTCTTTTTTCGCAATCAAGGTGGGTTTTTAGTTTTTTAATAATAATTTATTAATAATAACTTATAGATCCTGCTCATTCCTTATGAACCATATATTGAGTGGAACCTTAAAAGCAGGGCTTGTGCGAAACAAGCTTTTAACTTTCCAGAGGGCAATGTACCAGGCCCTGGAAAGCCTTCTAAAAACCTTATTAAAATGTTACGACAGCTACTTGTGAATTGTGTTAATAATGAATAAAACTATGCTTGTTTACGTACTGTGTAGTAAATACTAAGATTAAGAAGGGCTATGGGTACACCATGACACAGAATTTATATGTAATTGTGGGATAAAAACTGGGATGAATAAAATGCTCACTCTTGTGTCAGCTCTCGAATTTACTAGACGTTTTTATACGGGGTTGTTTCTGAAAGCACGATTTCGTTAATTGTGCGTAAATTTTTCACAGTATAGGTGTGAAACGTATTATTCCTTTTAATCACATTTCGTACCTTTACCTCCATGTTAATATAATTAAGCGGAAATAATTAATTACCACGAGAATACAAGTTTTATCATTGGCCATCTGCCACTCTTCTGTCGTAACGGTACTTTCTGAGCCATATGAGAAATATAATTATTCACATATTTTCGGGATTCACCATAGAATAACGGGAAAAAGTACTTTCGGGAAAAGAAAATACTTTTTGAGGAAAAGTTTTCATTAATTTCCACGACGTACGCAAAGGTAATAAATAAATAATAATATGAGGCTCAGGCTTGCTTGTGAGTAACATTAAGAACAATAGCTCTGCTTCGTAGATGATTACATTCTGTCTCCCTGCAACAAAATTTTTCGGACATTGACAATTACAGTTTTAAACAAATCATGTGTAGTTTTGGGCTAGCTGTGTGTGTTGATAGTATAAGTAAATTGTTACAACCCACCCAAGTACTAGTAACTCCGAAGTATTTGCCAAATTTAAGACGTTGCAAAGAGTGTGTGTGTGTGTGTGTGTGTGTGTGTGAGAGAGGGAGAGAGAGGGAGAGAGAGAGAGGGAGAGAGAGAGAGGGAGAGAGAGAGAGAGGGAGGGAGAGGGAGAGGGAGAGGGAGAGAGAGCGGGGGGGCGGAGGGGGAGGGGGAGGGTGGAGGGGGAGGGGGAGGTAGAGGGAGGGAGACGATGTATTGCTCCACAAACTTGGTCATGCCAAGCCTTATCCAAAGGTATTACATTTTCTTGGTAGATGAAAATGGAACACGCAAACCGATGTACTCTCTCTTCCAAAATGGTTTAAATGGCTCTGAGAACTATGGGACTTAACGTCTGAAGTCATCAGTCCCTAGAACTTAGAACTACTTAAACTTAACTAACCTAAGGACACCACACACATCCATGCCCGAGGCAGAATACGAACCTGCGACCGTAGCGGTCGCGAGGTTCCAGACTGAAGCTCCTAGAACGCTCGGCCACACCGGCCGGCCTCTCTCTTCCAATCAGCCAAACGATACCACCGCTTCAATCTTATGAACGGAATATAAGCTGGTGCCAACGCTCTACTTGAAGGCTGCGTCAAAAATTTGTGTCCCATTGACGGCACAGTGGATTCGTTCGGTCGAGAAGTGACTTACGTTTGCTATTCGAGGATGGTTTTGGCGAAGTCATTGAACCCTACACATCCGATACAATGGAGGGCATACTGAATGGGCTGAAAACGTAAAATCTGAAGTAGATAACACGTACGTGGCCTATTTCGTTGCAGCTGCTTCCAGAGAGTAAAGCGAGAGAAATGCAACTATCAAAGTGTCATCGACTAATCAGTCACCAACCAGCAATTTCAAATATATATCTGTGTCGCTCTGCTTCCAGAGAAGGTTACTAGGACTGGACGCATAAAACGGACGGAGTAGGTCAAGTTTTCGACACAGGCAGTTAAGAATCCGTTAAGCAGCGAGGCTGTCGATGGTCACAGCGAAGAGCCAAGAATTCTTCGAAGCCGTCTACCCACGCTTTTGAAGGCGCGCTGTACCACCACCCCATCTTCTAACTTCATACTCAATGGGTCTACGTATAACACGTTCTTTTCCAGTTATGTTGTATCACCGCGCTAGTTTCAAACTTTATATTTAAGGGGTATGTGAGTAGCACGTATCCAGCTGCTTCCACCTGAGTCTAGAATCATGCACTGTGTTTAGAAAAACAGCTGGCCAGAGTAGCTGCAAGAAGAAACCAACCCCTACCTTCCTGCCAGACTTAGGAGATGGCATGATTCGTTTATGGGAAATCATGGCAGTCCTCGCCACATTCAAGCATCAGGACACATAATCCATTGTAGTATCAACAACAGGAGCCTGGATCTGCTGCCACGTTGATAGCTACCAAATGAATCCAGAAGGTAAACCAATCTCACCATGAAGGACAAATAAACAAGCTAAGCACTGTGAAAGGAATAACAGGTAATTTGAGACTGCCAATGCTTCTAAAGCCTAGGAAGAAGATCCGGCACTCAGCCCGTTAGTCTGCACTTAAATGAATTTAAAGTTCGACGATACAGAAAAGTCGAATAAATCCTCACAAGTGCTGCAGAAGGTCAAATACTGATAGTTTGTTTTAAGTCCGCACAGCTGGCCGCTGTGGCCGAGCGATTCTAGGCGCCTCAGTCCGGAACCGCGCTGCTGCTATGACCGCTGGTTCGAATTCTGCCTCGGGCATGGATGTGTGTGATGTTCTTAGGTTAGTTGGGCTTACGTAGTTCTAAGTCTAGTGGACTGATGACCCCAGATGTTAAGTCCCCTATTGTTTAGCACCATTTGAACCATATGTCCTCAGACTGAAGTGACGAATAAAAATCTATACAAAGGCTGCTATTCTAAACTTGGTCTCCTGCTCATAAGGCAGATTTACTAACCACAACACCACCTTGGTACACTGGTTTTGACATCTGCACGGACTACCCTAGCATGCCTCCCTCCTTCAAATTCCCATTGCTGCTCAGCCCACCTGCTTTTAGGGCAGGATCGCCCGTTCACTTCGTTCTGAGATGCTATTTCAATACAGCTGGTGAATCTCTGTATTGCTGTTCGAGCTTGTGGGGAATACAAAGTGGGCTGAGGCGTCAAAGATAATTTGGATTGAGGAACGTGTGATAGGTTAGTCCGTGCAGTTGTGCAAAGCTAATATGCCAGGGTTGAGTAGTGGTTTACGTATCTGCCTAGTGATCGGGAGGCCTGGGTTGGTACAAATTCTCATTTGTCGCTTCAGTCTGCATATATACATCATAGACACTGATTACTTGAAAATGTCTGTGGAACGATAAGGTTTCATTTGACAATGGAAAACTGTACTGAAATGCAGGAGGATCTGCAACAAATTGACCCATGGTGCAGGGAATGGCTATTGAATCTCAATGCAGACAAGTGTAACGTGCTGCGAATACATAGAAAGAAATATCCTTTATCATTTAGCTACAACATAGCAGGTAAACAACTGGAAGCAGTTAATTCTATAAATTATCTGGGAATAGGCGTTAGGAGTGATTTAAAATCGAATGACCATACAAAATTAATCGTCGGTAAAGCAGATGCCAGTCTGAGATTCATTGGAAGAATCCTAAGGAAATGCAGTCCGAAAGCAAAGGAAGTCGGTAACAGTACACTTGTTCACCCACTGTTGAATAGCGCTTACCGGTGTGGGATCGGTACCAGATAGGGTTGATAGAAGAGATAGAGAAGATCCAACGGAGAGCAGCGCGCTTCGTTACTGGATTATTCAGTAATAGCGAAGCGTTACGGAGATGATAGATAAACTCCAGTGGAAGACGCTCAGTAGCTCGGTACGGGCATTTGTTAAAGTTTCGAAAACATACCTTCACCGAGGAGTCAAGCTGTATACTGCTCCCACCTATGTATATCTCACGAAGAAACCATGAGGATAAAATCAGAGAGATTAGAGCCCACCCAGAGGCATACCGACAATCTGTCTTTCCACGGACAATACGAGACTGGAATAGAAGGGAGAACGATAGAGGTACTCAACGTGCCCTCCGCGACATATGTCAGGCGGCTTGCGGAGTATGGATGTAGATGAAGATGTAGACAGTCTATTTGGTACTGACGATAGAGGGACGGCACTCTACAAGAACCTCCCACTAAATACGATAGTGGATTGATTCGTCTTACTACTGTATCATGAAAAATAGGATAGGTACAATATCCGTCGCAATAGGCCATTGTCGTGATACATGCGGGGTAGAATGCAGAGCTGAAAGCAGTGGTAGGTGACACTGTGAAACATGTGAAAGTATATATGAGGACATATTGTGGTGGTGAAAGCAGGTTGAAGTTGCAGCTACGTGGCTGGACCAACCTTAGAGGTCTCCCATGCGATATGTCGCACGATGCCCCCTTTTTGCGTTATTATATTCTTTCCCTCTTCATAACATGACAGCTGTGTTAGACGAGCTAGAAAACGCTGGAAATTCGAATCGCAAAGGAACGGAAACTTCCACGTCAAAAGAGCTGGCGGCAAAGTAGGTCCCTTGTTGCAGTCACTCTGTTGTTGGAGAGCCGACTCTCTGAAGGTGTGGAGAATATAGTGCTCGCAGGAGGACATAACCGCAGATGCAGCAGGCGGCGCGTGTAAATTAGACAGTGGGACTCATAAATTAGTCCGGCGCCACGCAGCCACTAATTAGGCGGTCAGGAGACGCGCATGCGCGCCACAGAGGACGCCCGGCTTTAGCGTCCCGGCGACAAATCACGAGCCGAGGCCAGGCGGACGTACAAGGCGGCCGCCATTGCAACGCCAGAGGGTCAGGCCCGCCCGATCCCCGCGGAGGTCGGCGCCGAGCTGCTGATTAGCAAGTATAACGCCGTCCGGACCGCCGCCGCCGCCACCGCCGCCGCCGCACGGGGGCGGACTTGCAGATGCGCCTTCACCCGGCAGCTGCCGCCGCCGACGCTGCCAACGCCTCGGAGTGGAGCGGGCAACAGCTCTCACCCACAGCTCTGTTCGTGGTCAGCCCTTCAGTCATCCCTGTACATCGTCATCCCACTTACTCCAGTCGAACAACACGAGCTGAAATGGCGTTCCTAGGCGTCCCAATTCCTTTGTCACAAGAATAATGTAATCTCCTTTCATTCTCTTGCCGACGAAACAGGTTTTCTAACTTACAGCAGAAACAGCCGTCGAGCCACCACCAGTCAATGAACAACAGTTCAACAAGGACGCTACAAGTAGTGGGCTGACGATTAGTACGTGGAAATGAACATAGTACACAGCTGGCACCAGAAATAGAGCTAACGCAGGTAGTAAGGCTAACCTGTAGTATCTCATCAACACTGTTCCATTGTTCAGCATCTACGTCAACTACTTGGTCAGGGAATAGAAGGTAAGAATATCTTGAATTGCAACAGATACATCTCTAAATACGACGTTGTTCTACCGACGACCATGTAATTGTACATAAAGTAAAGACGAATGATAAATAGTGGTACATACACTAAGCGGTATAAGCCTAAATTATAGCTTGAGGATAGCAAGAAGAAAATAAAAGAAATAAACAAAACTAAAGCTACTTTAGCGAAAATGGCCCGTAAGAACTGACTTCACTCACCAATTCATAAAGAAGATTACGAACAACTTAAATTGGAAGGAACATATAGGAAATGTTGCGGGGAAGGCGAACCGCCGGCCGGGGTGGCCGAGAGGTTCTATGCGCTACAATCCGGAACCGCGCGATCGTTGCGGTTGCAGGTTCGAATCCTGCCTCGGGCATGGATTTGTGTGATGTCCTTAGGTTAGTTAGGTTTAAGTAGTTCTAAGTTCTAGGGGCTGATGACCTTAGCAGTTAAGTCCCATAGTGCTCAGAGCCATTGGAACCATTTGTTTTTAAGGCGAACCAAAGATTGCGTTTTATTGGCAGGACACTTAGAAATTATAACAGACTTACTAAGGAGAGTTCCTATGGGAGAGAGTGTCACATTAATGATACAGGATTTCGGCTGGAAATAGTTAAAAGAAGGGCGTTTTTCATTGCGACGGAATCTTCTCACGAAATTCCAATCGCCAACTGTCTCCTCCGAATGCGAAAATATTTTGTTGACACCGACTTACATAGGGCGGAACGATCACCACGATAAAATAAGAGAAATCAGAGGTCGTACGGAGAGATATAGGTGGTCATTCTTTCCGCGCGCTATACGGGATTGGAATAATAGAGATTTGTGAAGATGGTTCTATGAACCCTCTGCCAGGCACTTAAATGCGAATTGCAGGGTATCCATGTAGATGTAGATGTAGAAGATCTGCGAAGTCAACATTCCTAGTTCTCAGGAGATAACAATCGTACAGGAATGAATGAGTTATTTAGAAAGTTCTTTTAACCGGCTTTTGAAACTACACACCGATATTGCTCTAGTAATTGCTATGTACGAAAACTTTAACATAAAAGAACTTTTCAACTATCGTAGGCAAAAGCGAGGCATAGATATCAGGCATCATGGCTATATTTTACGAAAATAACGTATGAATCAAGAATAAGAGACTCCTTTTTCATATTGAGCCGTGGCGGCCTTCTCACACTGTATCGATATCACTATTCTTATGACCTTTGACTAATATATTGCTGTTGGAGCGCAGCGCCCAGTGCTTTGGCGGCTCCGGGCGTGGTGTTCGGCTTGGTGGATAGTATGAACTGAGGAAAGAAGCTCTAACGAGCTTTCCCATGGGCCTCTCCACCGTGGTTTTAGTTGTTCGTAGGCAACCAGTATTGGGGTCATGTTACCCGTGCAAGTTATTCAGTACCGACTGTATCTTCTGCTGTGGTTTATCGTAAGGGTACCGAGCTGTCAGGACAGTGTTCAATGTCCACTGTCATTTTGGACTGTTTTCCTTCTTTTTGTTGGATACGGACTCACCTCCCCCCCCTCGCGTGTCCAAGATTACAGGATCTGGCAGCATTTTAAACCGATTCACTGGTTGATATCTTATTATAATTTGTTTTATGAGTTAACTGCATGTATTCATGATGCTTCTGAATCTTTAGCAAGTGTAAACCACCGTGTTTCAGATGACAACTTATTTGGAAGATTGGCAATGTGCATTAGTGTATGCGTTACCTGTTATTGTCCGCCTCCCTTTAATTCTTTTGAGTTTTAAGGTAAATTATTGGTCACGCAGTTTTCAATTTTAGGTGCTGTGAAATGTTTAGTATTGCCAGTTACCACGGACGTAGTTTAATTGTTCAGGTCTGCTATTTTAGTCTGTATTTTGCACTGTTCCCTCCAACCGCAGCCGCACTACTTAATATTCCTGTTCAGGTTAAATTAATACTTGGAATTACTCTGCAATTGTATCCGTTAGCTTGTGCCTATCACCTTACACAAGTTCGCTTTGGCGTTGGGATCCTAACATTTACCTTCATCTGTTGTAACTTAATTGTTCTTGTATTAGTGGATATATGTTAAATACTCAATTGATGTGTGTTTCCCGGCTCACAGGCTTAGATACTGCTGTTACACAGTTTTTCATTGTTGTAAGTGTGCTTTCGGTGTTTTTATAAGTCAAGTTTAAATCATGTTTTTTCTCACAATTTTATAATTAATTCTTTCGTCGGCTATACTGGTACTGTTGTTTAGATTTGCGTCTTCCTTTATTACGACTTTACCCTTAGTCATTTTGCGTTTTATTTAGGGCACCTCTTGCCTTAAAGAATATTAAGCTCTCTTGGGTTAATGTTAACTTTAAATTTATTGTAAATTATTCAAATAGCCATTGAAATTTCAATGAGTGTCATTTTGGCTTTCAAATAATAAAAAATGGCTTAATTAGCTGCCATTTGATTTGAAAATTAATTTCTGTTCTACCAGTGAATGAAGGTTGTAACATTGCCACCGGTCATGCTCTTCCCCGTTTTCGCACCTGGCTAGTAAGAGGCCGTAATTATAGCACTTCACATATTACCTAAGTACAAAGCTCATTTTATTCGTCTTATAGTATTTACTAACTGTGTCAATTGTATACAGGCTTGTGAAAGATAACAATCGTTTCTCTTTTTAGCAGATTAAAACTGAGTGTTGGACCGAGACACTAACTCTGTACCTAAATTGCGATTTATCTACTGCTACAATGGCGTAACGTTTTCACGGCAAGCTGTCAAGTTAAAGTTGCAGGCTATGTGCCCCACAGAGAGTCTCAGATCTCTGCCGTTGTACATGCCGAGACAAACATTCCAAATCCAAAACTCATTTTTGGACATATGGAAATGTATATACAGAGATATACAGTATCATAATTTCATGGTTATTATTTCACATCGTTCGACTCATTTTTCAGAATGTTCTCACAACTACCTACATCACTATGACTACATCTACTCCAAATGCTGTCATTATTTCAAAATATAAAAATGCGCAAGTTTCGTATGGAGTAACTGGTAACATCATAATAGAATATTTGTCCCATTTCCGGTATCCAGACTGAGATATAAGTTTTAAAAATAGACGTAAATAACAAAATTAGGACGTATCAACGAATGTATGGCAGGATAAGAACATTAAGGGAAAAATCAGAAGAGACATCCTAAACTAAATTTTATAAAATCGTGACACTATCAAAGTGCTATACAGAGCTAAAGTTGGACATTAAGATCAAAAGATCTAACACCGTTTCAGACATCACAATTGGAGTTCCTTCGGTGTGTGGAAACCAACACAAGACACGAAATGAAGACGGGAGGACAGAACTGTGGGTTCAGTCATTTACTGAAACAGTAACGCAGCGAAACCAGGTTCGAAAAGAACTTGTATTGCGTATGCCATTGCAGAGGATCCTTGTACAAGCTATGGAATATATCTCTCATCACGGGATATGTGTGCGAAGCCTGAGGAAGAAATCGAGAGGTCCGAACTTCCTATAAGGCTTAAACTTGGGTTGCCAGGAGGAATAGTTGCAGGCAGCACTCGCAGTCATTATGGGCGGCTGGGGCAGTACTTTCAAGTCCAGATTATCGATTTGCGTCTCGTTTGTGAGACACGCTTAGAACCAGACCACGTTCGCCGTAGTCTGCTTCACCTCAAGGTCCATTAAGTGCTCTACCACTGGGTAGCCTAACAGACGTCGCCGTGGGGATATGGTTCAAATGGCTCTGAGCACTATGGGACTTAACATCTACGGTCATCAGTCCTCTAGAACTTAGAACTACTTAAAACTAACTAACCTAAAGACATCACACAACACCCAGTCATCACGAGGCAGGTGGGGATATACACTCCTGAAATTGAAATAAGAACACCGTGAGTTCATTGTCCCAGGAATGGGATACTTTATTGACACATTCCTGGGGTCAGATACATCACATGATCACACTGACAGAACCACAGGCACATAGACACAGGCAACAGAGCATGCACAATGTCGGCACTAGTACAGTGTATATCCACTTTTCGCAGCAATGCAGGCTGCTATTCTCCCATGGAGACGATCGTAGAGATGCTCGATGTAGTCCTGTGGAACGGCTTGCCATGCCATTTCCACCTGGCGCCTCAGTTGGACCAGCGTTCGTGCTGGACGTGCAGACCGCGTGAGACGACGCTTCATCCAGTCCCAAACATGCACAATGGGGGACAGATCCGGAGATCTTGCTGGCCAGGGTAGTTGACTTACACCTTCTAGAGCACGTTGGGTGGCACGGGATACATGCGGACGTGCATTGTCCTGTTGGAACAGCAAGTTCCCTTGCCGGTCTAGGAATGGTAGAACGATGGGTTCGATGACGGTTTGGATGTACCGTGCACTATTCAGTGTCCCCTCGACGATCACCAGTGGTGTACGGCCAGTGTAGGAGATCGCTCCCCACACCATGATGCCGGGTGTTGGCCCTGTGTGCCTCGGTCGTATGCAGTCCTGATTGTGGCGCTCACCTGCACGGCGCCAAACACGCATACGACCATCATTGGCACCAAGGCAGAAGCGACTCTCATCGCTGAAGACGACACGTCTCCATTCGTCCCTCCATTCACGCCTGTCGCGACACCACTGGAGGCGGGCCGCACGATGTTGGGGCGTGAGCGGAAGACGGCCTAACGGTGTGCGGGACCGTAGCCCAGCTTCATGGAGACGGTTGCGAATGGTCCTCGCCGATACCCCAGGAGCAACAGTGTCCCTAATTTGCTGGGAAGTGGCGGTGCGGTCCCCTACGGCACTGCGTAGGATCCTACGGTCTTGGCGGGCATCCGTGCGTCGCTGCGGTCCGGTCCCAGGTCGACGGGCACGTGCACCTTCCGCCGACCACTGGCGACAACATCGTTGTACTGTGGAGACCTCACGCCCCACGTGTTGAGCAATTCGGCGGTACGTCCACCCGGCCTCCCGCATGCCCACTATACGCCCTCGCTCAAAGTCCGTCAACTGCACATACGGTTCACGTCCACGCTGTCGCGGCATGCTACCAGTGTTAAAGACTGCGATGGAGCTCCGTGTGCCACGGCAAACTGGCTGACACTGACGGCGGCGGTGCACAAATGCTGCGCAGCTAGCGCCATTCGACGGCCAACACCGTGGTTCCTGGTGCGTCCGCTGTGCCGTGCGTGTGATCATTGCTTGTACAGCCCTCTCGCAGTGTCCGGAGCAAGTATGGTGGGTCTGACACACCGGTGTCAATGTGTTCTTTTTTCCATTTCCAGGAGTGTAATACGTCAAATTTTTCCTCATCGGCAGTTATCATCTGCCTATTGGACAATCAGCTGACCAAACTGACACCAGCAGTCGATTCATACTTCGCGTTGCGGAACACGATGACGTCGAAATACCCATGGTATACGGACTTCCCTCCCCAAACATCATAAATAACAGCCGTACTGGGACGTGCTTCACCTCTATGGCGTTAACCCCTTAGCTTACAATGTCGTGTGAGAGACGTAGCGTGCCGACGTGACCTAACATCAACGAGAGGTATCAGAGACGTGGTAGGTTTATTGCGCCGAACAAGAACAAGAACAAATCGTCGTTGGTCGGCCGCGCCAAATGTAAACAGAACGTCTCTGGCACGTTGCGGAGCTGATCGAGTACACGCGGCATATACGAAGTGTTCTTCGTCACATTCGGACCTACCGACATTACAAAAACACTTTCACAAAGTTCCCGACGTGTAGCTAACGTGTTCACGAGGAAAGGGAGACATGTGGTGGCATCGAGGCATGATTGGAACTGATCGCCAAGATCAGATGCTCGCATGCTCCAGTCTGATGAGAAAGTCAATGAAAGGATACCACAAGATATTCTTTTACCTATTTGATGTTGCTTTATTGAACACGTACACTGTATATTACAAAATAAATTGCGGTAAACGACAGAGCTACGCAGAATACATGATTCACATTCCAGAATCATTGTTGAAAACCACACCTTTATCGGTATATAATCGGAAGGGACGGTTAGCATCCGGTGATATACCACAAAGACTGCACGCGCAACATTGGGCAGATTTTCCCAAACATATTGTTCGAACACCATCAAAAGTAAATCCTGCGAGAGTTTGTGTAGTGTGGAGAAAGCATAAACGACACAGCGAAACAACGTGGGAATGCAAGAGGTGCATGGTTGTATTACATGTGCCAGATTGTTTTGAACGATATCATACAATATAACACTTAAATTCGTGTACAAGTCTTTGAGAAGACGTTGCGTTTGAAAATATGTTTGGCAAAGTACTAACGCAACAGGTTCCAGAATGTTTTGAACAAAATATTATACAGTCTTAGATCATTGAATTGTTGTGAATATTATTATTAAGATGTTACTGCTTCATCACTGTATGTTTTCTTATAAAGGGAAATAAAACGTTTGTGAATATAACGTTGCGTTTGAGACAATGAATGTTTCATTTCCAATGGGCAACTAATTGTCATTATTAATGATACCTGTAGAAATGTCACTTTACTGGTATCTCACACACGTACTTACAAATCTCGAGGGCGTCTGCACGACTTCGGACGCCACCAGGCGTAGTACACGGCAGCCTTACCGTGTGTAAGCGCCGGGAATCGTAAGGCGCATCAGTACCTTGCAGCCACCTACGGCCCACGCTAACGGAACTTAAATCCTAAGGCAAAGGTTTAAGGATCTATTCATGAGCATTTACCAAACAATGTGGAATGCGATCACCACTGATCATCAGGAGGTGATTGTTGGCGCCGGTATGGTCCCCAATCCAAAGTCTTATCGACGCATCCAATTACATGATTTGATACCTTCAGAACACAGACGAAGAACATCTGAGATCATCGTCGAAGCCTCATAGCGCATTTTCCGGTAAAAATTTCCTTGTCAACAGCATCAGTATTACAATCAACGTGGTTCCTGTGCTACCGCTCTCCTCTGCTACTCCTGCTTCTCAAAGCCATTACCTAAATAAAATCCAAATGCGAAACTACTGTTTAACTACGTCCTATAATAGAGCCACTGTACATGACTCTGCGGTCATAGAGGGGAGTGTTGTTCCTTGAGACACTTTTAAAGCTTTCACCCGCTACAGAACTTTCGTATTCCATTGTTAAATGATCGCACTATCTTTCAATGTGCTGCAGTCTTCTTCTGAAATGACAGAAGGTACCTAGGAAAATTTAAGCATTTTTGACAGTGCAACAACACATTTCAAGGCTCAATATGGTCACCTACCTCGAAGCAAATACTGGATTACATTTTAAAGGCATTACAATCAATAAATTCTTGTCAATTCCGTATTTAATAGTTCACCTGTTATATTATTACTCCAATGCACACCAATAGTCAGTAAGCGAAATCAATTAAGTAGAAGTGTATGACACACCAACTAGAAATCACAATACATAACAAAATGAAATCTGTAGGATACTAACTGAAAGTTCCAATTTCAAGACAGGTAAAATTGTTAAGACATTAAAGCTCTCATGTTCCACATTAAAAGACATTCTTTGTTTTCATGGTACAACATGCGCGACCAATGAGGCATGGTTAAACTGATGTTAGACAGACGGTTCTGAAAAATATATAGCAATTTATTTGTACCTGAAATATTAACAATATATTCCCAGTAACTTTAATACAAATGCCGCATTTAAATGTGTACAACGCGAAACATTTACAGATTCTGTGCAGAAAGCAATTTCATGTTTAACAACAACAACAAAAAAGAGTAGAAAAAGGTGAAAATTACTTACTGTGAACAGTAGTGTGCATTGCTTCGCGTGATTGTAAAATCAGTTACTGCACTAAAGTACCTAAAAAAGAACTATTTTCTCGGTATAACACTCTCCCCTATACACTAAGCGTAATGTAGACGCAATGGTTCCACGGAAAATGAGAATGATTCAAATCTCTATCACAGTAATGGCACGACTGGAGAATGTACGACCACGGAGCGTCTCTTCCATCGTAGGAAAAAGGCAAACTATCGCTACAATCCAGTTCTGGTAAGTAGAAAGAAATCATTCTAAAGTTTTTCATGAAGAATCTATTCCGTCGCGTTGGCCCGATGCGCTGGTACATTGTCTTAGTGTAAGCCAGTGAAACTTTTCAAAGAGGTTTTTCTGATGTGTGGGAATGGCCATGTACTTGAAGACTAGTATTCCATTTGAATGCATTGAGATATCAAAACACTGCACAGAAAAGCTGACTGAATATGCTGTAGCAGCAGTTGACTTTGTCGAAGTAAACTTTAAAGTTTATTTACATGTAGGTCCTCTAATCCTGATTCCAGAATATTTCTGTTGACGCTAGAAAGAGTTTTTGGTCCACAATCTAGAAAATTTAGTTATGGGTGGCGATTTTAATATTAATTATGTGTATATGTAATCTATCCGTAAGTACTATTTCATTGTGATTAAATATCTTGATGCATCAACTGTGATTTTGTTGTGACGTATTTAAGTAATCTGTGGGCCAACAGCCGCTGTAGAAGGGATGGGCCGATTCGTTCATTTATTTAATGGTACTCATCCTAATGACGGTTGCACACACAACACTGACTTCACATTATTCTACGGTTGCTGGTTCATAGTTTTTGGCGATAGATGGGATCATGTATACATGTATACGCTCGGAATACACCCGATCAGCGTCTGTTAAGGTCTGAAGATAGTGTACTGAGTCACCGAAACTACTTGCAGTATAACAAAATAACATCAAAGCGATGGGTATAGGTGTTTCATTTCATTACGTATTGAAGACGTATTTAAGACGTTGTCTATGCGCATATTCCTTTTATAACAGTTTCCTCCACCACCCAGTGCTCTCGCCCTTTGCTTAGCAATACCTTGGTGGCTGACAGTTGATACAGCTGTCCGTTATTTATTAACTACATGAATAGGGGTATGAATTACGAAATAGTACCACCCAGCGGTGATTAGTAATGTCCATCCCTCTTAATACCTTGTGAACCTAGGTAATTCTATGGTAGTCGAATATGAAGGGAAGCCTATTGTAGTACGATTTCAAGCGTCTGGTGATGTGACAGTTCTATTGTGTTACAAATCTTAGCCGCCAGCTCTTTGGCATCAAGAAAAAACATATTAGCCATAGGCTCATAGGTAGCAAACCGCGCCTAGTACACGTCCACCGTGGCGCTCGGGGGCAACCGCACCAGGTTCGACACCTGAAGATGGGCTTATGGCAGTCCGAAACCGGTCGTGTGAAAATACAAGAACTTTACAGCTGAAGCGATATTTTCAACCTCTGATATTTGCCATTAATGATAAAGAAGCCTCTTCGGGTGTGTGAATGATTTTCCATTACCCAAGTCATTGTCCGTTTCAGCGGGATTCTTGTACGTATAGAGATTAATTCGTTTTCCATGCTTGAGGCTGATAAGATGTGGAATAATTAATAGAAAGAGGAATATGTTACATAATAGGACCTACTGTGGTTTACGTTACGTTGAAATCCATGACGTACTCGCGTCAAATCGCGTTATTAGTTATGCTAAGACAGAATGTAATTACTTTATTGGAACAGAGTAATACTATATCCCAGACGATCTTCGAGTCAGCAAATGTTACGCGTATGGATGCTCACTTCCATCCTTTACAAAGTGGATTAGAACTCCTCATTTAGAATCCATTTACAAGAACCTTTCTTTAATCATCGCGTGAGCTATTCAGTATTTAACAATACAAATAATATTTTCTACTGCTCAGAGCACAGACGAAAAATGTAATTCTTTTCCCAACACATTTCTCATACTCTTTGAATGGTTTCCATTGGTTTACAAGGGGGTACAAGCACTAACAGGTTAGCTGGGTGGCTGACTGATGGGACAAGCTTATCATGTCAAACAATAAGGGGGTTATCTCAGAACGTTCGAGACAGTCGCAATCGAGCTGCAGTGACAGGTTACAAACAGTACTGTAACATATACGAAAATGTCGTTATGGAGGTAAAAAGTATGTGGTAAGCGAATAGAATAGCTAATTATCAGCACAAAATTAAAACAGTGTGGTCAGTCTAGCAGGAGGCGTATGGCCAAAGCGCAAGTACGAGAAAAAACGGCAGAATATAATAACATGTTTTTGTATCTGGAAATTCAGATATAAGAGTAGTATTTAACAATCACGTTCTGAATATATCACGTGAGTGAAATAAACATTTAGTTTCTGCAAGGAATCATCCAACTCTCTTAGAGAAGGGCTTTTCAAGACTTCTATTCGAAAAACACGTCCTTGATACTGACTAGGGAGCGACTGAATCGATAATCAAATACTTGAAGACGAAGGAGTTACATTTATATGGTAGGAGATCGAGCAAGACAGAAAAGCACTGTGGTGCGTATCTTAGCCATGCACTTTGGCTCTCTTGTAATTTTTCCTTTAGGAATGATCAATTTCCTGATCGACAGAGGTACTCTGTAGTGAAGCTACTTGGTAAAAAACGAGAAAGAAATTATACAGACGGTTTTAGTGATGTTTGTACGCCATCCGTTTTTGCAAAAGTCATTCAAGAGACTGGAGACCCTGTATATAAAAGTAATTGACCATTTCAGTTCACATAATCTGCTTTTAAGTGTGTAGTTTGGTTTTAGAAGAGGTTTAACAACTGAAAAGCGGGCAAGTGCTGTACCAACTGAGCTACCCAAGGCAGAGATTCCGAGTGCGACTTTCGGTCCAGCATACAGTTTTAATCTGCCATGAAGTTTCATAAAAACACACACTCCTCTGCAGAATGAAAATTACACTATGGAAACATCCCCCAGGCTGTGGCTAAGCCATGTCTCTTCAATAGCCTTTCTTCCAGGAGTGCTAGTTCTGCAAGGTTCGCAGGAGAGCTTCTGTGAAGTTTGGAAGGTAGGAGACGAGGTACTGGCGGAAGTAAAGCTGTGAGGACGGGGCGTGAGTTGTACTTGGGTAGCTCAGCTTGTCGCCGGCACGGTAGCTCAGCGTGTTCGGTCAGAGGGTACTCTGTAATAAAAAGAAAAAATAAAAAAAACTGAAGCAACTGTTCAGCTCTGAAATTAAACGTGTGTCATGGGACATCCGCATCGAACAAGAGATCAATGACAAAAAAATAAATAAACCTGGTGGAGCATTTGCCCGCCAAAAGCAAAAGTCCCAAGTTCGAGTGTCAGTCTGGTACACAGTTTTAATCTGCCAGGAAGTTTCAGGATGAGATGAAATTTCTAGTACAACACAGACACAGAGATTCCAAGCGAAGAAAATAAGGAAGTCTCCGGCTTTCGAACACGTAAACCCTAATCTAGGGACAAGAGGTGTAACTTTCACCACAAGCTACGGACACCTTCGTCTTGAAGGAGGGTTACAATGGGTTGAACAGTTGTCATCACCAGGTGAAACTACATGGGTTGAAGATAGCAAGTAGGAAACTCGAAGAAACATGCTTCAAAACAACGCAGTAGTTCTGCTGATAAACCAAGAAGGTAAACTTCGCTTTTGTAAAACTTTTATCTTCATTATTGCGTCATATAGATGGCCACAATATATATATTGTCTCAGCGTCATCTCAGAGAAAGCAATTCATTTTTATCGACATATGGAGTATCCCATCAACTTTCCTTTGTTAATTCGTTTGAAATTCTTCGAGTCATTGTCTTGTATAATCAAATATTGAGTTCTGAGAGTGAAATTTGTAACGTTTCTATCCTTCGGGCCGGCCGCGGTGGCCGTGCGGTTCTGGCGCTGCAGTCCGGAACCGCGGGACTGCTACGGTCGCAGGTTCGAATCCTGCCTCGGGCATGGGTGTGTGTGATGTCCTTAGGTTAGTTAGGTTTAAGTAGTTCTAAGTTCTAGGGGACTTATGACCTAAGATGTTGAGTCCCATAGTGCTCAGAGCCATTTGAACCATGCTATCTCTCGGATGTGCAATATTCAACCCAAGGCTTTGCATCATAATTTACTTCACATTTCACTAGTAGCGCCGCACGGGGTAGCCTCGTGGTCTTGGGCGCCTTGCCACGGTTCGCGCTGCTATCTTCGTCAGAGGTTCGAGTCCTCCCTCGGGCATGGGTGTTTGTTTTGTCCCTAGCGTAACCTACTTTAAGCAGTGTGTAAGCCTACGGCCCGATGTGCTCATCAGTTTGGTCCCATAGGAACTTACCACAAATTTCCAAATTTCACTGGTTGTTTTCAGATGTAATACGTCGAGCGAGGTGTAAAGTGAGTTGTAGGCAATAGATGTTACAGTGAGTACAGATTCCGCCAGGAACAGCCAATGTAATAATCTGGTAGTATAACTGGTTCAAAAAGGGATGTAGGGTTTACCACTGGGACGGCGCACCAAATCTCAAATTTTCGTGTATTAATATTTTCTAAAGTATAACTCAACATTATTTTCACTCATACTAGCTATCCTCCTAGTAATAAGTTATTGTCCACTCGTTTCAAATTTCATTTTCCTAACCACTTTTAGTAACATTTGAATAAAGATGTGCGTACGAAGCACATCTATCATCATAGATTACCGACTAAAAAATATGCTCCAGGCGAAATGAATCGTTCAGAAAAAGCTAGTCAGTAAGAGGGCTGGACTCGCATTCGGGAGGACGACGGTTCAATCCCGCGTCCGGCCATCCTGATTTAGGTTTTCCGTGATTTCCCTAAATCACTCCAGGCAAATGCCGGGATGGTTCCTCTGAAAGGGCACGGCCGACTTCCTTCCCTAATCCGATGAGACCGATGACCACGCTGTCTGGTCTCCTTCCCCAAACCAACCAACCTACCTGTAAGAGGGCCCATACGGTACAGTTCGGTGGTGATGCCGCACGTTTAAGATCTGAGACACTCATCGCATAGAATAACCTTAAGTAATCGCGAGTCTGCGAGCAATGCAGATCAGAGTGTACAATGTGTACATTGATCTGTGATTGTAATTTCTACGAAATAGTTACTACACCTCGTGGTCGTGCGGTAGCGTTCTCGCTTCCCACGCCCGGATTCCCGGGTTCGATTCCCGGCGGGGTCAGGGATTTTGTCTGCCTCGTGATGACTGGGTGTTGTGTGATGTCCTTAGGTTAGTTATGTTTAAGTAGTTCTAAGTTCTAGGGGACTGATGACCATAGATGTTAAGTCCCATAGTGCTCAGAGCCATTTGAACCATTTTGAAGTTACTACACCAGGATATTGTTACATACATAAACTCGGTTACGTGTGACACTGTAGGCGTACGTTTGCAAATATCTTGTCAGCGTTGAATGGCTTTCTCATCGATGTGATTTGTTTGTTAGAAAAAAAAAAGGCACTGACTTCCCGGATTGAAATTTTACTGCGTATTCCTTTAAGTGCCTCAGCCTACTCATTAGATAGTTTCTTACAGCCTGAATCAAGTAACGCAGATCCGTGACGTTCTTATGCTGCCACTACGCCGTGACATATACACAAGGTGATTTTTTCCATTGTGTACAAACCCCAGGGATTGATCAACGAGAGGATACGGAACAAAAGACGTCTGACGAATTTATATTCGGAAATGCATGGTTTCCATGCGAGAGAGCATTTGTTCAGTCATTTATTGTAACAGAAAGTGCTGTCTAATACGCGCTGTACCATGCAGCCACAGTCAGAGTATGTGTGGAAACGGTTTCCATAAGCCTCAACGCTTGCGTGTACGCCGCGTAGCATGTTCTGGCACACTCGTTCACATCGGCCAGGCTACATCCGAACAGTATCAGAGTTAACATGAATACGCGGCTCCAGTGTCTCCACATGTGAAATGGGCCCTGTATACACAGTACTTTTGAGATGGCCCCATAACCAGAAATCGCACGGGTTGAGATCCAGTCAACGAGAAGGCCGTGCAACGGGATTCCATCGTCCGCTCCATGGACCAGGGAAGACAAGATTGAGAGGCGTCTGGACGTCAAAGGCGAAGTGTGCTGGAGCACCATCATGTAGCAGCCACATAACCCTTCCAATCATCAACGACACCTCGCCCAGAAGTCACCCACAAGAAACGCTGACAGTTCCAACCTATTAGGTGACATGGAAGGAAGACTGGTCCCAAAATATGGTCGCCAGTTATCCCGACCCACACATTCCGGCTGCACCGATCCTGATGATTCACTGTCATCATACCATGGGGATTCTGCTTACTATCCCACATACTACGAAAGTTGAAGACACCATTTCGCGCAAAGATGGCCACACATGTGAATAAGATGGGTGACACAAATATCGGAATCGTGGAGACCGGGTGAAGAAACCAATGACAAAAATGTTCCCGATGTGGAATCTCTGTCGCTAGTAAGCCCTCCAAACGCTATGAGTGACGAGTTTCGTAGTAATTTTCATGGAGAATGTTCCACACGGTCGTCTCGCTTTCCCTGCACAGGCGGGCCAACTGCCTGGTGCTGAAACTTAGATCGCCTTCCCGTTAATCACATTTCCTTCCAACTCGGGTGTCCGATCATTTCGGGTACGTCCTTACTCACACAACCCCGTCTCAGACAAACGGCGAAACACTGTTGCAAACATTGAGTGACGTTGTTGTTTTCTGCAGGTACAGGTCTCCTGATGCAACCTTGACACCCGCCGCCCGTTGCCATTGGCCTTTCTACAAGTTAACGCCGTGTCGAGAAGCTTTCGATACGAATATGGAACCATTGTGTACAACACTGTATCACATTCACTACAAGAAAGTGAGCAAGAGAAGTGAATCGGACACAACATTACCAGTTACTACGGCAGGAGAAGGCGCTAAAGCGTGACGTATGAGTAACAGTATCACTCTTTAGGAGGAAGGCATGCATATTGTAACTGTGGCAGCATGGTACAGCGCAAATTAGACCGCAGTCTCTGTAACACAGTATGACTGAATAAATGGTCTACAACATGGAAACTATGCATTTCCGGACGTACATTTATTAGACCTTCAGGCCCTATTGTTCCGCGTCCTCTCATCGATCAATCCCTAGAGTTTGTGCACGGTGGAAAAAATCACCCTTCACAGGACACCAGTTGGTTGCAGAATTACAGGATCTCAGTGCTCTGCTCTTATACGGCAGAGTGCAGTAAGGCCGCTCACATGTTCTACATTCTAGGAGTTACATGCCATCTGCGGTATCACAGAGGAGGGAATGAAGAAGTAGGGCACTTGATGCACTGGATGCTGACTGTCGTCACATTCAGCTGCATAGCGCTCGTTCAGTGTTACGCGTATTTTAATTTCAGTGCTGTAAAATGTGTCTCTGTATACTACGAAATACTTGTTCAACCTCACTCACAGGAAAAGTGAGAACTTCCAGGCCCTTTGTGCATGAGGATGTATTAAGCGACGTCACAGTTTTCCCTTAATTTGCAACTCTTATTCCCAAACGACATATGTCCAATAAAATCCGCTGACTGGAACATGGTCAATTTCAAATAATCAACAGACACACATAAAACAGAAAATGTCCAAACTACAACAACATCCGTACATAAGTGTATCACACACATACAAGTCCTCTGAAATTTGATTTAGCTCGTAATATGCAATTACACAGTCAAACGCTAAGATGATGGCAAGTTAGCGCTGAAATGACTAGTCGATATTGGACATTTTCCTGGGTTATTGCCGGCCGGAGTGGCCGAGCTGTTCTAGGCGCTTCAGTCTGGAACCGCGTGACCGCTACGCTCGCAGGTTCGAATCCTGTCTCGGGCATAGTTGTGTGTGATGTCCTTAGGTTAGTTAGGTTTAAGTAGTTCTAAGTTCTAGTGGACTGATGACCTTAGAATTTATGTCCCATAGTACTCAGAGCCATTCGAACCATTTTGAACCTGAGTTATCTAATGGTACTGACCACTGTAAATAGGTCATAGAGATCTCAATCAATTGATTGTGTGAGGCTAGGTTTGTGTCAAATAACTGTCTCAAAAGTTGTGGCGTACTAGGCACAACTCACAGATAACTGAACCCCTATTTCTTTTTATCTTTGAGGTCCGTAGTTTTGGCATCTCAAAGAATATATCAAGATACGTTAAAACTCAGCAGCTTGCGTTGACAGTAGGTTGTTGTCTGCCAGCTGAAAAATACTAAAAATAATGTTCCCTCCGACGTATTCATGAAAAATATTGGAATGTTCCTATGACGCAGGTAATCTGAATTCTCTGCTATGACAACTAATTGCTGTTTGTATTACAGGAAGATTATACTTGGGGCCACACTTGTGGGTAGATGAAAGTGTGCATATTGCATCTGAAGCCTGACAATCTCAATAGCTTAAAGATCAGTAAATATATTTTCAAGACACCGCCTTGGGAAGACCGAAGAGAGGTTACAGAAGAACGGAAGACCGATAATTTGTATAGAAGATGAACGCAGGAGGCTATGCAAAGTCGTAGGATTCAAGACACTGAAAGAACGTGAGGTGGCAGGCTCTCATCAGAAAGGCGGTAATTAACAGAGCAACAGTAGTGAGTGTCTACGGACGAGATTACAGCTGGATGTTTTGCCCGAGAGGAAAAAAGAACCACTAAACTATGGCGACAGCAGGCTATGTATAAACCTAATGAGGGCTTAGCGAGCTCTTGTGTTGTAAGTGTAAACTCCCAGACATCCAACAAAGTTACGAGAGCTCTTGAAGATGTCCTCGGCAGGTGCCAGGTGCTGACGAAACGTCGCGTTTTAAGATGAAATCCATTCGACCACGGCATGACAGCCCTGAACATTTTAGTAATTGTGATTCCTTGTGTTCTGAGAAATAGAACTGGAAATTGAATACATATCGATTGTGACGACCAGGCGTAGATTAGCTTTAAAAGTGAAAGCCTACAAGAATCGACCCAGTGACACACGAATAAATTATGATGTTAGCATCAATTGCCGAAATGAGAATACTGTGTTCGTAATGTAACCCAAAGAACTCCCACTCCATATCTCACATGACTTGAAGTGCTTTTATGTCAAAAAACTGCTTTGTAACAGCTGATGGATCGAAATTATTTTTTTTATAATTTTCAACACTTAAAGTGAAGTATTACCGTACTGCCAGTTCCGGACAGTCAAACATATCCAGTGCAACAGATCAGCTGTATCTCCAGCTGGCGACATTGTTACAGCCATAGGTGAAGAAA
Source organism: Schistocerca americana (assembly GCF_021461395.2). NCBI lineage: Eukaryota > Metazoa > Arthropoda > Insecta > Orthoptera > Acrididae > Schistocerca > Schistocerca americana. Next base: position 106,246,159 of record NC_060123.1, read on the forward strand.
GAAGCAGCTAAGCCTTAGAGGTAGCCGTTTTCATAACAAATTTTTATCTGCAGATTGAAATACATTCTACGGAGAGGTGAAATGTTACTTTTGAACTCAGTTAAAACTTGTACAGTCAAAGAAGGAGCCCGTATGATGAATTAATGCATTTTGAAGTGTTCATCTTGAGGAGAAATGACGAAAGGTGCAATAATTTATGAAGCCAACAACAGTGTTTAATCTGTGTAAACGTTCTGAAGAAGTTGTGCGTTTTCCCAGAAAAAACTGGAAGAACCGTTTTCCTGCTGTTCTTATGCTGTCTTGCGAACTTTTCACTCTATTCTCAGTTTTTTTGTGCTCACCATTCGCTCTGTCAGCTTAATTATCTGAACAACCAGTCTCAATGTTTGATACAATGCCGTGTGAGGTATTTAAATTCTATCCTTCTCTATCAAATGTCATTCATTAGGTTTTTAGATTTTTATTTCAGGCTTCAATTGATAGAGGATGATGACGATTGTCGGATAGCAAACGCATTCTCTCGTTGTTTATTTCAGAAATGAGAGTAAGACGTCCCTGACAAACTTTCTACCGATCAGTCTCCAATAGCTTACGTAACGTCTTTCGTAAGAAATGTAGTAACGGGATCAGTCGCAAGCCGTGAAGGAACGATGTGAACCAATTTGCCCAGTGGTCCAGTATTTAAGCAAATGAAGAGAGAGACTTTCTGATAAAATTCGTTAGATGAATGTTATTTAACTACTTCAAGCTGCGTTAATGTACTAAATAATATTCTGCGCATGTCTTGAATGAGGTAATTTTTGTGTTGTAGTGACAAAAATCGATATACAACGCTCAGATAACAGCCAAGGAAATTCGGAAAGTGTCAATCCTAAAAGACAATAACAAAATTGAATTTGTGCCACACAGCAAATAAAGAGAGAGACAGGGAGAGGGAGAGGGAGAGAGAGAGAGAGAGAGAGAGAGAGAGAGAGCGCGTCTGTGTGTGTGTGTGTGTGTGTGTGTGTGTGTGTGTGTGTGTGTCGGTCTGTCTTTCAAGATAATAATCGCAGTCATTTCTCTTACAGTATCATATAAAATATAGGTGGTTAACGATAGCTTACTTGTAAAGCTTACGCGTAGGTGTAATATAGGTATTTACGTGGTATGTTACAGAGTGCGTATTGTACTTCGTGTACGAAAAACAGAGAAAGAAACTAGGTATCACAATGGATGACATGCGAAATCACGACCAGAGCAGTATGTCACAGTGAAAGAAACTAGATATCACAAAGGATGACATACGAAATCACGACCAGAGCAGTATGTAATTGACTTAATACATTTGTTGAGTATTATTTGTGTGCTAATATTGGCACATTCCGGTCACAGACACTCACTACCTGCAAAATAAAAACACAAATGCAAATCTCTTGGCGTTACGCGAATTCATCCTGATTCCATAGATATAAATGTAATGTTTGATTGGCGTTGTACTTCCATAATTAGGAGAGCTCGCCTTGCATTGAAGTGTTTTCGTCTCACAATTGATCTGTAGCAGCGTATATTGCAATCAACGGTAGAGATAAATTTGTCGAGATAATTCTTTTCGCAATGTATATCGCGGCCTTGAGTTTGTCACGGGTCCTGCCCCACATTTAACCAACGCTGTCTCACAGCCGAGTATGTCACTCAGATTCCTGCGTACTATACCCGAGTCCGAGGTCGGGTTGCGGCTACGATGTATCTTATGTTCCTCCATTTGTCAGAAACAGTGAGCTCTTCAATAAACTGTACATAACGTCCCTTTCTCAACCCCAGCAATCAGAATGCGTCGCCTGGAGACCTGGAAGTGAAAGAAATAGGTATTTGCAGAAGGCAGCTAGTGCAGAGGCAGCTCAACGGCGCCTGCAATTAAAAAGGGCTGCTCGAAAATATAGCGGAGCCGGTAGCGGGAAGAGCATACGTTGCCGCGCCGGGGCGCCAGATGCGGGCGATGCCGGCACTTTATCGCCGCCCGGAGCAATTTGCAAGTGGGTCGACGAGGCTGGCCCGGCGGCGGGGCCCTCGCTATCGGTCGCACCGCACCGCACGGCACAGCACGGCTGCCATTACCGCGTCTCGACGCGAGCCCACCCAGAGCACGGGGGGTGGGGGAGGGGTGGTCATGGCGACTGCTCAATTACTGTGGGGTAGGAGGGGAGCGGGGCTGCTGCAGCCGCCGTTTGTTAGGGCGGCGCCTGCTGCTGCCGCCGCTGTCGTGATGCAGCAGAGCTGCCTGCTGCGGTCGCGCCGTCTCCACACCAGATGGGCGCACTGACAACTGTTCCTACCGTCCCACCTTGCTCCTTCCCCTGTTCCATTTCTGTGAGGTTTATATCCCATCGAAGCGTCGGATGGCGAATATACAGTAAACAGTTAGCCAAGATAAACACCCCTTTCCTGAACTGGGTCAAATGACCAAGTTTCTGGAAAACAATTCTTCTATCCGTCAAATATGAGGGACATTCTGCATCCAACACATTTTTTCTCGATTATTTTCGGAAGAATGCGGAATTTGATGTGGGACATCTTGAAATAATAGCGCGTCAGTCCCCATAGTCCCGTGAATTTGCGATGGCTAGCGGCACCCTATGTAACCTTCAAAATGGAGTCTGTAATGAATGTGCGTTCCAAGCAGAGAGCTACTATTGAGTTCCTTTCTGCGGAAAACCGGAGCATTGCTCTTTTCATATATACTTCGTAAGACGTGTATATTTCTATTGCCTATTGTCAAACCACAATTTATGAAAGATTTTAATATTTTATCAATAGGATTAAGTAGAAATAATTAATATTTGTCTTGTTGGAAATAATTGAGGTAGCAGGGAATGTCTGCACCAAAGTATTGTTGGCAAGACAGACCGTACATTGATATAATTTAAAAAAGGCCGGAAGAGGCAGCGTATGGATACATTTTAAGAAAAGAGCGTGAAAGACCGCGCATTGATACATTTTGTAATGGTAGCAGGGATCGTCTGCACCAGAAAGCATTGTTGGCAGGAGAGACCGCACTTTAGCGTTCGTAGGAAATCAGTAGTAAGCGAGATGTGAAGCGAGTCGGTAGCAGGTCTGAAGCGAGAGGTTGAGAGCAGCGGTGTGCCTGCCAGCCACTAGATATGATTTACAAGATATTATAAACGAATGTACAGAGACATCAACTAACTATCATCATAAGAGGAATTAATATTAATTAAATAATGTTGAGAAACTCAAGACTACAGAAGGTATGTCTGCGCATTGCTAGTTGTAAGATTATTGTAAAAAGTAAGTCCCATTTGAACGTTTGTAAAATCATTTCATTCAGAATATAATTAATTTTTGCCAGCAATATTTCATTACTGATTATAATCCATCTCAAAAACCATCAAAGTAAAACTTCGAAAAATTTTATTTGTTGTCAAGAAAAAGTTTAACAATGATTACGTAACTTCAGTCAAATTAATTAAAGAATAACGTCAGCTTTGCTATTAAAGAATAACGTCAGTTTTGGTAATAAATACAGCCACTTATTATGACAGCCCACCAGCAGCTAATAGACTATAGTAAAACGAAGTAAGTGTGTTCGTGTCGCAGTTCGGTGTAGCAGTCAGATGGCGATCCGGTAACAGTAAAAAAGGTAAGGAACAGTTTTGGGTTATGCCAGGTAATGACAGAGGGCCACGACGACAACACAGTCTATTGGGACTTGGGACTTAGCTACTGTTTCTGACAGCCAGCATCCAGCGTTCCTCCGTTACCGTGCCACTGTTGAGAGGGTCGAGAAGAACTTTGGGCCTATCAATTCGGAATTCACAACTGTGCATGCTCCATGTGCGATCTGGGTTCGGCACTTGTTATATGGTGTCCTTCCACGACCTAATATGGGACAGCACGCTGCAGAATCTGCAATCATTGTCAATGGCTCCAACTTTGTTTCAATTCGATATGGCTTTCGGAACAATTTCGACTTCTTGCGATAGGCAATTTTGATAACTCTTCTCAAAGCAACAAAAGACAGCTTGTGTTCATCGTCTCGTATGGGGACTACAAAGCATGTCCTTAGTCACTCTCACATAAAACAAAAAATGGCTCAATTGAAGTAACAGTCAGTGGATACATGAGTTCACACCAAGAAGAAAGAACGAATTTTGGTACTAATTTAAAAAGAAACCAAGAAGCAGGAAAATAAAGAAATGATAAGTTTGGTCGATTTTCATGAAGTACAGGCGGTCGAATAAGGGATGCTGCATGCAGTGCAATCCACTGACGAGGACCGGCGGCAAGGTTCACAGAGGTTGCTGTAGAATCATAAGCATGTACGGATCGGACTTTCAGGCATTTGCAAACATTACTGAATATGACTGATACAAAACCCACTGATGAAGATTGCAAAGTAGAAATTAAAGGGAAAACCAATTAAAGTCACAACCTGAACCTCTTGGAAACATGGACTCGTGAACAGAACTGTAGATGCTTTACAGAAACAAATAGTAACTGCGAATAAACAATTCAGCAATAGCAAAGATATGTTGAATATATCATGAAATCGGAGTAGAAGAACTGCGAGACAGAATTGTGGGTGCCTCAAGATACTACAAAAGAAATAGGAAATATAGGAGACGTCGTATCTGTAGTAGATATTAAGTAAAACAGACAGACATTATGAAAAGAAACAGGCAGAAACGGAGAGACTGGCTGCTTGTATTTCAGAAGCAGTAAGGAAAATTGCTAACTCAGAACAAAAATTTCAGGGAAGACCAAACTGTGTATGGTGTTACATACATACTACAGAGATTCTAGCGAAAGAGGAGCGCTGTGATCCACTCAAAAAGCTAGATGGTTGGCTTCCCTCTGCTTTTACTACGAACTGTGAAGGAGTACTGTTAACTGTGTGAATGGATAAAATGAAAATCAGTGCTGTGATTGATACATTAGCAGGGAAGGTCTAAAGATGGGTCTTAAGCCTCATTTATCCTAACGTGAGTTTTTTAGAACTGAAAATCGAATTCTTGAAAGAGTCCTGATCTGAGCAAAAGCAAGACAACCTATGGCACGATTTCATAGTATCAAGGTCAGTGCGAGAGTTTTGTGTAAAGTGTGCCGGATAATGACAATTCTTGTGAGACCCTCTGTCAAAGTCATAAATCGTTTCGGAACTGTGTATGAAGCTCCTCAACGTTTCCTAGGGTTACACTGGTAGTAATTACAGAACAATTACTACATATTTGGAAAAATTGGAAGATGAGTATTGGTCGCGGCATAATGGCGAAAATTTTAGGAACTGCAGTAATAAATGGAATGAGAAAGGCCAGTACCAGATAACTGTAGATAGTAAGTGGAGTAGGAGAGACCAAAGTTAAGGGCAAGATGAAAGAAGCAGTGCTACCAACACAAATCAGGAAAACAAATTAACCACTTTGGTTAAGAGCTGAAAGTGCGTGTGCAGGATATTTAGGTAAACCGGCGATCGGAGAGAGTGCATAAACACGGAGGATAACGCACCAGCATTTACAATAGTGGAAATAGATGCAAACATATGCACAGAGCTCAGTGTGCATAAAGAAAAAACAGTACTTATCAATATAATACTTCGATGTTATTGGAACTATAACAAATGGTTCAAATGCCTCTGAGCACTATGGGACTCAACTGCTGTGGTCATTAGTCCCCTAGAACTTAGAACTACTTAAACCTAACTAACCTAAGGACATCACACACACCCATGCCCGAGGCAGGATTCGAACCTGCGACCATAGCAGCAGCGCGGCTCCGGACTGGAGCGCCTAGAACCGCACGGGCACCGCGGCCGGCGAAACTATAACAGAATTGTAATCTCCACTAGGAAGGATTCTCCAAGAAAGTGAAAAAACTTAAAGCAGAAAACTTCCGTGTTGAACGTGACGAGACGGCAGATGGAAATGTTTGGTTGAATCTGTTCGGTCACGTATACTGAAACGTCCCCTCAGAAAAATTAGTGAAAGTACTTTGCTGATAAACCTCTTACATTATTTGCATTTGAAACTGCTGAGCAAAACTGAATGTACTCAGATATTACTCTCTTTACTTATTCTGATCAACACTAAACTGACACACAATATTTTTAGCGCAACACAATCTGACTTTCAATAATCCCTACAAAAGAATGGCCTGACTAACAATAACCTATACCTTTCATGAATCACTTACCTCACAAAAATCTCCGTTACTGAAACTACTGCAATACAGCGAGCACCAATACTGCCAGCTAAATAAAAGATTCTAACTACTGAAGGCACTAACTACTGATAGGCTCAGATGGCTCTCTCAAGTGGCTCTGAGCACTATGGGACTTAACAGCTATGGTCATCAGTCCAACTGATAGGCATAGTTAGCAAATGAAAGATGTTGATAGAGAACAAACAATGTATTTACCTTAATAATGTTCAAAAGTCATTATTTGTAAGACTGGATGTCGTGGGTACATATATATATATATATATATATATATATATATATATATATATGACATCTAGTCTTACAAATTTACTGTCTCTGATGGAAACACGTCCAGATCATCCGCACTCAAAACTCTCCCATCTCTCTCCCCACATCCACCACTGCTGGTGGCTCACCTCCAACTGCTCAACGCTACGCGCTGTTAACAGTCAACTGCCCAACACTACAACAGCGAACAATGATGCGAACCTGCCACAGACTGCACACAGCACAGTCAGTGATTTTCATACAGAGCGCTACGTGGCGTTACCAATGTAAAAACCTAAACAGCCTACTTACACAGCTCCCATGCTCCCCACAAAAAATTTTACAAATTGTTTTGGACCGTGGCCAACAAAGATTTGAAAAAAATTTTCGTAATCACAATAACAAAGGTATCAATTGCACACATTTATTGATACACTGTTGGTCAAAAGCAAAAATTGTTCTCATAAAGACAGTCCCAATCATTTATGACAATAGTAATTACAGTTTTTTTCACAAAGTCTCATTAGTAAAAGAAAATGCACATGGAAGTGGTGGATTTCCATGCAGTCTTGAAGAAGTAGTGTTGTCCTTCCAACGGATAGACAGTGCTGACTCTTGACATGCAGACAGGTAATGGGCCATAACAGAGCAAACCCACAGCAGAGTCAGTCGAAGATTTGAAGAATATTGGTAGGTAGGTCATCACAGAGCAGACCCACTGTAGTACTGGTAGAGTTTATGGTATTGGTGGGCCACCAGAGATGCAGACCCACTGCAGTCCTTGTAGAGATGGCCAGCACCCATCTGTTGCGACTGTGCAGGTGCACAATCACCATCGAAGAGTCTTGCAGACAATATCGCAAGTCCATAAACCACCACATTTGCACTCACAAAGTTTTTGGAATTGTCCTTAGAACCAGCAATGCTGTTAATCAGTCCCTTGCTGAATTATCAACACACGTGCGAGCACTAACAGTCCTAACTTCTCACATGTTGTGCATATATGATGACCAACAGAAATGTGAGCACTGAAATTAATGCTTACAAGTTACTTAATTTGATGAACTGGTGTCAATTACAATTTTTAATTTACAACATGAGAATACAATTACAAAGGTACACAATACATCATTAAAGAAATAACAGTACAGATAACATTTGTAGTAACACAGGCTTTACAAAAGTATAGAAATAAACATATACATCAGTGTTACTGAAATTATGACGTAAGTAAATACATAAAAGGTCAGAACATCAACTTCACACGTGAGCATTAAAACAAAACAAAATCAATAAAGTCTAAACATCTTTACAAAGTAAATAACATATCATAAATTCAAACTATATTTGGGGATAACAGTATTCCTCATCATAGTGAATGTAGCTGAGTGTTTGAAAAATTCTACAACATAAGTCTTATCAGATAAACACATAAAGACGGGAAGAACACAAATACACAAGGTACACAGACACATAGTGGAATAACACAAAAGGACAGGACAGGGTGTGTTTTCAGTGTGACATTTGGTGCTGCAGTCCAACCCAAAACTTCATATCACAAATGTTTCCTCTTATTTCACTTTTTTGTACCTTGTCAATGCATTTCTTCCAATTCATCACTACTCATTCTCTTATATAGCCTACCCCTCTTAAGCTCACTTAAATCTGCTGAGCTCAGATATATATACTAAGGGACGAGGCAATGCAGCAACACACAACAAATTAACACAAACAGGAATGACAAAAAAATGCAAATTGGCAAAGCAAGCAGCAGTATATCTAAATTAGCAGAGAAAATGCAACATTACAACTAATATGAGCCAATGTGCAGCAACAACAAAAATAAATCAGTAGTAAAACTGGCTTAACAGAGTTATACAAAGTGGAATTCAGTAGCATTATGCCTGGCAAACAGCAGCAGCAATTGCTATAACTTATACCTAAACATGACAAAGCTCAAGCAGAAAAAATATTCCAGTAATAATGGCCATGTTTAATACCTATGTCCCATCTTAACACTAGAGTGATGCATCATGAGAACTTACTCTAGCAGACAAGTTACGAAATCGTAAAAAATTTTTAAGCAATTCTCCTCATGGGAAATGTCTGTTTATGTTCCCTCGTTTTCTTGGAAGTAGGTCATAAAATTATAAATTACTGGACCTGTAGGCATAAAAAACTATATTAGTACATCTATTAAATTTTATTTTAATCAATGCTGCAGTGCTGCTAGAAACTAGATATAAAGCAAAATGAGCAATCTCTCAACTAGAAAGACAATAGATGTAAAATGTTTCTCATCATTTCATTAGGCATTTTAGTAAATACCATAAATTAAGAGCTCCACAGTGTAATCATATGTTTTCAAGTTTGAGCGTATCGTATTTGCGATGCTTTCTACAAAGAATTGTCAATAGCGAGGATAATGGCCTCTTTTTTTTCACCTAATGGCTGTTTCTCCAGGCGGCTGGCATAGCTGGAGGCCCACAACGCATTATGTCATGGTCACTTAGCTTTCTTACCGAAATATTACGACAGCAGTTTCCGCTACAGTGACAGTCTCATATAAAAACTTCCACAGGTCGAAAATTTGCGTTACAAATGTGTAGAAACAAAATCCTATAAATATAACAGTGTCCAAAAATTTTCGCTGGCATTGTGATACATTCATGCATTTACACACATTTCATAAGTCTTAAAGCACGATTCTTGGTTTCCAACATCCTTTTTCACATATCATAGACCCCAACGACTACTCTTTATTCCTTACCTTATTACATATATACATCATCGTCGATTCTTCTTCAATATTTCATCATAATAAATAGGTAGCATAATCAAATTCCTCATATAGCATCAGTTTATTAATCATAAACGTACCTCAACAGCATAATACACATCGTTGTCATAATAATAACGTAATAAAAACTCAGCCAAATCTCAAAAACGTCGTAGCTTTCTGCAATAATTTCAAAACCTAAAAAAAATCTCTGCTCATTTCAATAGAGTCATCTACTTCAAATGTACTTTAAAAATCAAGATCCCTTACCAAATATATCATTCAAAGCTCTCATAGTATCACAATGGTTCCAAAAAATATGAACAGTTATCATAGTGCAGACAAAATACAATTTCATAAGTATGAAGTTATCCAATGGTGTAATTGCGTAAACATGTGTCACTGACATAGTAAAAAAAAGTTTGTCTCTCTCAGTTAAATGATCAGATACCTGTGTAATGTAAGTGTTAGAGAAATATGGTACTGATCTGTAAAGTTGTATAAGCAAATACCATATTAGCTAGGGCTCCTTGTGCTTGCTACACACATGGTATACAAAGTAAGCGTGTACCCCCCTGAGGATTAATGTAATTATATCCTCAGGTGTTACAGATTACAACAATGGAATGAAATGCATCACCGAAAACCTCTCTATCATTGTAAACAAAAAATCTTTAGACAGATATGTTTTAAGTACAAAATCAATCACTCAAATTCGTGTACTGCAGCGCTAAACTGTGCGTCTTGTTGTAAGATAATCTCTGTGAAAGTGTCGTAGTTATCGTCCTCTGTAGGCAAAGTTCTGCTGAAGTCAATGTACTCACCTCATCATAAACAAAAGTGAAATCTTTGCGTATAGATATCGTGGTTATTACGGTTATTGCCGTGATGAAGAAAGTACTGTACTGTAACGTATTGTTGTGCTACAGAAAAGGCTGTCTCATTGGTGCTATACCACAAAAGTTACTACTAAAATATGTTTTACTTTCCAGAATAATGGGGAAAAACTGTGCAGATATAAAATAGATACACCGCAAAAGCAACTGTTGCTGTTTTTGTCTCTGATTTTGTTTCATTTGTTACCTTAACTGCAATAATGATGTATTAGTGTCTGGAATCTGTTCCTCTACACATTTCGGCAGTGCATTTGCACCAGCAACATTAACATTTTGACAAGCAGAAAATATCTCTTGACTTATTTGAGAAAACTGTGAGGACCCAAAACCTGAATGTACACTATTTGTAAGATTGTGTGCTGTCATTTCGATTCCTAATCCTTCCCTGTTCACTAATTGTTTCACTGTGTACACCATTAGTTATTGCCTGGTGCATTTCCCTATGCACAGTTACCAAATTACTATTCTGAATATTTGTTAATTCATTACACAGTGGCGCTGATAAGCTACATTCGTCATCACTATCATTTCTCAATTTACTTTGGAGCCAGGTGTTACGTTTTTCACACGCCATAATTGTCACAATATTTCACACGATAACAAGAAAAGCACTGTATGAAGAGCAAAAGTCTGAAAATACATTAACACAGCACTGAAAATAATATCTAGTTCCTTGCAAGTGCAGATGCGAAATACTGGTGAAAATCTACACGCATGCCACAACTGTTTTACTAAACAACAATGGAAGACTGCGACTACAGAGGAGATTCTCTCTACAACCATGCACTACAAATTAACAAAAGCTACACTAATTACACAAACTACAAGAAAAAATCTAAGGATTCCAGGTTCATATCCTGGCAGGGTCGCCATATGAATGTCCTCTTGGAAAAATTTGTGACATTACTGTGCTGATAAACCTCTTACATTATTTGCTTTTCAAACAGCTGAGCAAAACTGAACATACTCAGACATTACTCTCTTTACTTACTCTGATCAACACTAAACTGACACACAATATCCAGAATGAGATTTTCACTCTGCAGCATAGTCTGCGCTGATATGAAACTTCCTGGCAGATTAAAACTGTGTGCCCGACCGAGACTCGAACTCGGGACCTTTGCCTTTCGAGGGGCAGTGCTCTACCATCAGATGGTAGAGCACTTGCCCGCGAAAGGCAAAGATCCCGAGTTCGAGTCTCGGTCGGGCACACAGTTTTAATCTGCCAGGAAGTTTCATATCAGCGCACACTCCGCTGCAGAGTGAATATCTCATTCTGGAAACATCCCCCAGGCTGTGGCTAAGCCATGCTTCCGCAATATCCTTTCTTTCAGGAGTGCTAGTTCTGCAAGGTTCGCAGGAGAGCTTCTGCAAAGTTTGGAAGGCAGGAGACGAGATACTGGCAGAAGTAAAGCTGTGAGTACTGGGCGTGAGTCGTGCTTCGGTAGCTCAGATGGTAGAGCACTTGCCCGCGAAAGGCAAAGGTCCCGAGTTCGAGTCTCGGTCGGGCACACAGTCTTAATCTGCCAGGAAGTTTCACACACAATAGTTTTAGCACAACACAATCTGACTTTCAATAATCCCTACAAAACAATGGCCCTGACTAACAATAACATATACCTTTCATGAATCACTTACCTCACAAAAATCTTTGTTACTGAAACTACTGCAATACAGCGAGCACCAATACTGCCAGCTAAATTAAAGTTTCTGACCACTCGAGGCACTAACTACTGATAGGCATAGTTAGCAAATGAAAGATTTTAATAGAGAACAAACAATGTATTTACCTTAATAGCGTTCAAAAGTCGTAATATATATATATATATATATATATATATATATATATATATATATATATATATATACACACATCAGTTCATGACGTCCAGTCTTACAAATTTACTGTCTCTGATGGACACACGTCCAGATCATGAGCTCTCAAAACTCCTCCATCTCTCTCCCCACATCCACCACTGCTGGTGGCTCACCTCCAAATGTGCAACGCTACGCACTGTTAACAGCCAACTGCCCAACACTACAATAGCGGACAACAATGCAAACTAGCCACAGACTGCACACAGCCCAGCCAGTGATTTTCATAGAGAGCGCTACATGGCGTTCCCAATATAAAAACCTAAACAGCCTACTTACAATACGACGCATTGAAAGTGTATGAGGGAAGTACAGGAGTTGTGCTAATGAGGAGGGTGAACAAACAATGACACTTTTCAACCTTGATCAGATTATCAATCTTATACATGGAAGCACCGTGTAAAATGTTCCGAGAAGGAGTAGATGTGGTAGCCACATCTAGTCAAACTAGTCGATGCGAATTCATCTCTGAAATTAGGGCAAAGTACGAAGTTCATAATGACAAAGTGCAACTTCGAGAAAGCCACGTAGACTGACATCTACATCTACATCTACGTGATTACTCGGCTATTCACAATGAAGTGTGTGGCAGAGGGTTCAACGAACCACCTTCAAGCTGTCGCTTTACCATTCCACTCTCCAACGGCACGAGGGAAAAACGAGCACTTAGATTTTTCTGTGGGATTCCTGATTTCCCTTATTTTATCGTGGTGATCATTTCTCCCTATGTAGGTGGGTACCAACAGAATGTTTTTGGAATCGGAGGAGGAAACTGGTGATTGAAATTTCAATTTTAGTCGACGTTATACAACTGAACTACAATCGCTTCAGATGAATCTCATTCCTAAATCTTAGTCGAAAGATGATGACAACTTTTCAAGTGAATTAAAGCAGAAGTAGAATTTAACGATCTTTTATAGAAGCAGTAATCGCTAATTGAGGATGTAGATAGAAACTTTTTAATGTCTTCATTGCTAAGATCGCTACATCTCCAGAAACAAGAGTAAAAGAACCTCCAGATAAAAAGTAATCAGGAAAAGACCAAGGTGGCTTATTCAGGAACAACCTAGCAATTGATCAGTACTTAGAAGCAAATTCATAAAAACAGATAGTTGTACCACTGAAATGAACCAATTTATGTTTTAATAGATGTGGGTGCAGAGGTACTACGGCTGAAAGACTTATTGATCTTCCAAATGGGAAAATAAAATATGCAGTGGTAGTAGCAGTAATGGAAGAAATGATGTTATTGATATGGGAAAAAGCAGTAAAACCATGAATTAAGAGATATTTGTTTGCTTTGGTTTAAAACGGGTGATGCTTGAACGTATTGTCCCAGATCTGAGCATAGAAACAAATCTCAGGCTAGACCAGTATTTAAAATGGCAAGCTGTTACTGACTGTTAACAAAACCATGATATGAATTTCAAGGAATAAAAGTAAAGTAGAAACAAAGCTTGATGGGGTGAATGATGATGTGAATGATCAGTATTACCAGCATTATATTGCTGTATTACCTGCCAACTAAGGATCTGGCAATGGATTGAAATATTATTGTATTGGAAGTCTAAATATTAGCAACGGCTTAGAGGATGAGTTTGAATGCATTGTAGGTAAAGCACAGCACCACTCCAAAAAAAGGAAAGATTTAAACCACGTTATTGTGACAAACAATGAGTGTATTTAGACAAGTTGGGACTTGTTCATGGTTACAAATATCACTTCGATGTAAAATCACATGAACCATTGTTTATACCACTCTGTGCAGTGCTATTATCTAAACAGGAGGGCATGCCACAAGAAACAGATCCAATCTTGTGGTAGGGGGTGTCATAGCGCAGAGAACATGTAATGTATTAAAAGTATTTCGAAAGAAGAATGGAAAGAAGAATGGCAGCTTCAGGGTAGCTACAGACCAGTAGAGGGGCTAAACCAATACAAGTGTAGTCTGCATTGCTGCCAAATTTGTTGAAGATGGTGGCAGTAGATAAAGCAATGTCACACTGATGATATCACTAGATGATGTCATAGGTTTCCCTCCCTTCCTCTCCTTGCCCCGACTTCTCCCTACCCCACCCACATCCACACTCCAGTACAAAACCAAGATACACATCCAAGACCCTACTCTCCCGTCCCCCTGCCCCCTGGAAAATGGGGGATCAGTCTCTGTTGAGATGCCACTGTGGAAAGAGATAGAATAGCTTTTCCCTTTATTATGGGAATCACGAATGTTATACTGCTAGAACAATTTTTCAACACCACTCGAAATTGGCAGGAGAAGGGCAGTCGCTCATCAGCTTCAGTGGTGCGCACAGTGTGTTCAGTTGATGAGGTATTGGTGTTGGACAGAGAGACTTGAATAACTACATTACCTGTAAGCTTGCACCTTAGGTCTGTGTCCATAGCTTCCTACATGGGGACTGCAAAGACATGATAACGCAGGAGAGAAAGAAGAACACTTTTTGGCAAATAATGGTGATGCATTGGGATAATTTGAAGATGCATTTCACAGTTTGTACAGACAGTTGCTTGTGCTTGAACTGCCTGCTATTTACGAAAAGTCAAGTCAATCTTCATCTTTCACAGTGGAAGAGGCTACCCACATTCTTCAACAGCACTAGACTGACTGATTAATTCACAATACCAACACCAGATGGTGGGAAACGCGATATGGCAACTTGGCTTCTGTTCACAAGATTGTGACTTCGGGGATATGAGGTGAATGTGGCAGGTCTCTAGTCTCAGTCAGGGTAACGATCATGAAGCATCAACAGCAGAAGTAGAGATCATCCAGTGCCTTCCAACATGTCTTTCTGTAGTTGCTGTTATTATTATTATTATCATTATTATGATCTCATGTAATGGTTCTGCTTCTTCTTTGTTTGGCACCAGCAGTGGCTTCTGGCTGATTGAGACCTGCAGCTGCACAACAGCCCAGCTTGTCGGTACCTGTAACTCCAGCATGTGGGATCCTGTAGCAGAACTGGTTAGCATAATGGAGCTGGACGAGAAAGAGCTCTTGTCTGCGCCACTCATCAATGAATATACCCATGTCCCTGACTCGGGAAAGTGCGCTGGGGTTTCAAACAGCACTGTGAAGCTTGGTACTGGTCTGCAATATGCCAGCCATTCATTGAGCCACTAAACATTCCAGTAGTACCGCAGGGACAGGGAGTTCATGTAGTCGATGACAAGATACGATTCACTACCAGTGTGCCACTACTATTTACATTCATATACAGTTCACATGGTAGTGGATCAAAACATGTGAATGTAGGTGACCGGTGTGTGGATATGTGGTCACGGAGACTGACAATGCAGTTAAGGGTGTTAAAGTGCAGTTTATTCAATTGTTATAGAATGAGGTATGTCACATGATGTCACACATCAGTGCTCAAATGACTACATCTCTCTTCCTCCCACAGATATTTACTGTGCTGACCTGATGGTATCACATCAGAGTACAGTGATGCAGCTCTTGGGGTGAAAACTGGGGATCTACCCATTTATTTACTGCACTCTACTGACTAAATTATCTGGACTAAGGACAGTACTATTTCTTGTTTCAGAGAGACAGCACTGCTGGCTATTGTGCATTCAAGCTGTAAACAATATTGACATGAACTATCTTCATGTGTGTAGCATACGTGTGAAGATTTAGAACAGTGATTAGGTTCATGTATCAATACAGTGCCAAAGTCAGCTGTTATGGCTCCAACAGGCATGAATTCAATCCTCATCAAATTTATGGATGGACTAACTGAGTTTTGTGTTGCTCCTATCACTCTGAGGGAAATATAAGCAGAATTTAATGCATGAAAGAAGTTGTTATTCGAGACATACTCTGGTGCTGTGAAAAGTGAACCAGTGGGTTTTGCTCATATACTGCTACCCATGTAGTGTTGCTGATGCATAAATCAAGCAATAATGTATTATCAAAAATCTTTCCTTTTCTTCTTACTTCCTAATACTCTTATTGTACTGTATCGATATATAGACACTGTAGTTCAGTCAGTAAGGTTTTAGTTACTGATTG
The DNA here is from genome assembly GCF_021461395.2 of Schistocerca americana. Taxonomy (NCBI): domain Eukaryota; kingdom Metazoa; phylum Arthropoda; class Insecta; order Orthoptera; family Acrididae; genus Schistocerca; species Schistocerca americana. The sequence goes on from NC_060123.1 coordinate 106,262,207, forward strand.
CGCTTTAATGGCTACATATGTAATTATTACTAGTTTTTTCGTCTATGAATACCCATTGCACACCAATACCTGATGTAGTTGGTACCATGGCAGGCTGGGTGAGGCATCATCGTCATTAGATCATTGTCATAAGTGACTGATCCTGAAATAACATAGAAACCAGAAGAAGAACAATAAGAGGAAGGATGACATGAAAAATGAAATGATCGTATGGCGTTTATTGGCTGGGATATTCCCTTCATCTAAATCTACATCTATATTTATACTACGCAAGCCACCCAACGGTGTGTGGTGGAGGGCACTTTACGTGCCACTGTCATTTACTTCCTTTTCTGTTCCAGTCGCGTATGGTTCGCGGAAAGAACGACTGTCTGAAAGCCTCCGTGCGCGCTCGAATCTCTCTAATTTTACATTCGTGATCTCCTCGGGAGGTATAAGTAGGGGGAAGCAATATATTCGATACCTTATCCTGAAACGCACCCTCTCGAAACCTGGACAGCAACCCACACCGCGATGCAGAGCGCCTCTCTTGCAGAGTCTGCCACTTGATTTTGCTAAACATCTCCGTAACGCTATCACGGTTACCAAATAACCCTGTAACGAAACGCGCCGCTCTTCTTTGGATCTTCTCTATCTCTTCCGTGAACCCGATCTGGTATGGATCCCACACTGATGAGCAATACTCAAGTATTGGTCGAACGAGTGTTTTGTAAGCCACTTCCTTTGTTGATGGACTACATTTTCTAAGGACTCTCCCAATGAATCTCAACCTGGTACCCGCATTACCAACAATTAATTTTATGTGATCATTCCACTTCAAATCGTTCCGCACGCATACTCCCAGATATTTTACAGAAGTAACTGCTACCAGTGTTTGTTCCGCTATCATATAATCATACAATAAAGGATCCTTCTTTCTATGTATTCGCTATACATTACATTTACCTATGTTAAGGGTCAGTTGCCACTCCCTGCACCAAGTGCCTATCCGCTGCAGATCTTCCTGCATTTCGCTACAATTTTTTAATGCTGCAACTTCTCTGTATACTACAGCATCATCCGCGAAAAGCCGCATGGAACTTCCGACGCTATCTACTAGGTCATTTATATATATTGTGAAAAGCAATGCTCCCATAACACTCCCCTGTGGCACGCCAGAGGTTACTTTAACGTCTGGAGACATCGCTCCATTGAGAACAACATGATGTGTTCTGTTTGCTAAAAACTCTTCAATCCAGCCACACAGCCACACAGCTGGTCTGATATTCCGTAGGCTCTTACTTTGTTTATAAGCGAAAGTGCGGAACTGTATCGAACGCCTTCCGGAAGTAAAGGAAAATAGCATCTACCTGGGAGCCTGTATCTAATATTTTCTGGGTCTCATGAACAAATAATGCGAGTTGGGTCTCACACGATCGCTGTTCCCGAAATCCATGTTGAATCCTACAGAGTAGATTCTGGGTTTCCAAAAACGACATGATACGCGAGCGAAAAACATGTTCTAAAATTCTACAATAGATCGACGTCAGAAATATAGGTCTATAGTTTGGCGCATCTGCTCGACGACGCTTCTTGAAGACTGGGACTACCTGTGCTCTTTTCCAATCATTTGGAACCTTCCGTTCCTCTGGAGACTTGCGGTACACGGCTGTTAGAAGGGGGCAATTTCTTTCGCGTACTCTGTGTAGAATCGAATTGGTATCCCATCAGGTCCAGTAGACTTTCCTCTGTTGAGTGATCCCAGTTGCTTTTCTATTTCTTGGACACTGATTTCGATGTCAGCCATTTTTTCGTTCGTGCGAGTATTTAGAAAAGGAACTGCAGTGCGGTCTTCCTCTGTGAAACAGCTTTGGAAAAAGGTGTTTAGTATTTCAGCTTTACGCGTGTCATCCTCTGTTTCAATGCCTTCATCATCCCGGAGTGTCTGGATATGCTGTTTCGAGCCACTTACTGATTTAACGTAAGACCTGAACTTCCTAGGATTTTCTGTCCAGTCGGTACATAGAAGTTACTTTCGAATTCACTGAATGCTTCACGCATAGCCGTCCTTACGCTAACTCTGACATCGTTTAGCTGAGAGGGTTTGGCTGCGTTTAAACTTGTAGTGAAGCTTTCTTTGCTTTCGCAGTAGTTTCCTACCTTAGTTGTTGAAGCACGGCGGGTTTTTCCGGTCCCTCACAGTTTTACTCGGCACGTACCTGTCTAAAACGCATTTTACGATTGCCTTGAACTTTTTCCATAAACAACATTGTCAGTGTCGTAACAGAAATTTTCGTTTTGATCTGTTAGGAAGTCTGAAATCTGCCTTCTATTACTCTTGCTAAACAGATAAACCTTCCTCCGTTTTTTTATATTCCTATTAACTTCCATGTTCAGGGATGCTGCAACGGCCTTATGATCACTGATTCCCTGTTCTGCACTTAGAGTGTCGAAAAGTTCGGGTCTTTTTGTTATCAGTAGGTCCAAGATGTTATCTCCACGACTCGGTTCTCTGTTTCATTGCTCGAGGTAATTTTCGGATAGTGCACTCAGTATAATGTCACTCGATGCTCTGTCCCTACTACCCGTCCTAAACATCTGAGTATCCCAGTCTATATCTGGTAAATTGAAATCTCCACCTAAGACAATAACATGGTGAAAAAATTTATGTGAAATGTATTCCAAATTTTGTCTCAGTTGTTCTTCCACTAATGCTGCTGAGTCGGGAGGTCGGTAAAAGGAGCCAACTATTAACCTAGCTCGGTTGTTAAGTGTAACGTCCACCCATAGTAATTCACAGGAACTATCCACTTCTAATTCACTACAGGATAAAGTACTACTAAAATCGACAAATGCGCCACCACCGGTTGCATGTAATCTATCCTTTCTAAACACCGTCTGTGCCTTTGTAAAAATTTCGTCAGAATTTATCTCTGGCTTTCTGTACCTATAACGATTTCAGCTTCGGTGCTTTCTATCAGCGCTTGAAGTTCCGGTACTTTACCAATGCAGCTTCGACAGTTTACAATTACAATACCGATTGCTGCATGGTCCCCGCATGTCCTGACTTTGCCCCGCACCCTTTGAGGCTGTTGCCCTTTCTGTATTTGTCCGAGGCCATGTAACCAAGAAAACCGCCCAGTCCTCGCCACACAACCCCTGCTACCCCTGTAGCCGCTTGCTGCGTGTAGTGGACTCCTGACCCATCCAGCGGAACCCGAAACCCCACCACCCCATGGGGCAAGTCGAGGAATCTGCGGCCCACACGATCGCAGAACCGTCTCAGCCTCTCATTCAGACCCTCCGCTCGGCTCAGTACCTAAGGTCCGCAGTCAGTCCTGTCGACGATGCTGCAGATGGTGAGCTCTGCTTTCATCCCGCTAGCGAGACTGGCAGTCTTCACCAAATCAGATAGCCGCCGGAAGCCAGAAAGGATTTCCTCCGATCCATAGCGACACATATCATTGGTGCCGACATGAGCGACCACCTGCAGATGGGTGCACCTTGTACCCTTCATGGCATCCGGAAGGACCCTTTCCACATCTGGAATGACTTCCCCCGGTATGCACATGGAGTGCACATTGGTTTTCTTCCCCTCTCTTGCTGCCATATCCCTAAGGGGCCCCATTACGCGCCTGACGTTGGAGCTCCCAACTACCAGCAAACCCACCCTCTGCGACCGCCTGGATCTTGCAGACTGAGGGGCAACTTCTGGAACAGGACTTGCAGGCATGTCCAGCCAAAGATCAGTATCTGCCTGGGACAGAGCCTGAAACCTGTTCCTCAGACGAAATGGAGAGGCCTTCCGTTCAGCCCTCCGGATTGTCTTTCGCCTGCTGCCACACCTCGAGACGACCTCCCACTATACCACAGGTGAGGGATCAGCCTCAATGTGGGCAGTTTCCCGGGCAGCCACATTTGTAGTCCGATTGGGGGATGCGTGGGACGAGCTGGCCGTCCCCGACAAACCCCCATCCCGACCCCACAATGATGGCCATAGGCAACAGCCTCAAGCTGTGTGACCGAAGCCAACACTGCCTGAAGCTGGGAGCGAAGGGATGCCAACTCAGCCTGCATCCGAACACAGCAGTTGCAGTCCCTATCCATGCTAAAAACTGTTCTGCAAAGAACGTCTGAACTAATCTACTGAGAGCACAAAGAATTCGACACAAAATTTAAACAGTTATTAAAATACAAGATTGCCTAAAAGGTGCAGTAATGCTGCTACTTGCGCACTGCTGACACACTGCTCGGCGGCGAAAGGAGACTACGTGATTTTACACCCCTTCAGGGTGCCGCCGCCGAATTGCAAAGTCTTTTTAGTTGGCGTCACTTCCGCGACTTGCGTGTCTACACCTACATCTACATCTACATTGATACTCCGCAAGCCACCCAACGGTGTGTGGCGGAGGGCACTTTACGTGCCACTGTCATTACCTCCCTTTCCTGTTCCAGTCGCGTATGGTTCGCGGGAAGAACGACTGTCTGAAAGCCTCCGTGCGCGCTCTAATCTCTCTAATTTTACATTCGTGATCTCCTCGGGAGGTATAAGTAGGGGGAAGCAATATATTCGATACCTCATCCAGAAACGCACCCTCTCGAAACCTGGCGAGCAAGCTACACCGCGATGCAGAGCGCCTCTCTTGCAGAGTCTGCCACTTGAGTTTATTAAACATCTCCGTAACGCTATCACGGTTACAAAATAACCCAGTGACGAAACGCGCCGCTCTTCTTTGGATCTTCTCTATCTCCTCCGTCAACCCGACCTGGTACGGATCCCACACTGATGAGCAATACTCAAGTATAGGTCGAACGAGTGTTTTGTAAGCCACCTCCTTTGTTGATGGACTGCATTTTCTAAGCACTCTCCCAATGAATCTCAACCTGGTACCCGCCTTACCAACAATTAGCTTTATATGATCATTCCACTTCAAATCGTTCCGTACGCATACTCCCAGTTATTTTACAGAAGTAACTGCTACCAGTGTTTGTTCCGCTATCATATAATCATACAATAAAGGATCCTTCTTTCTATGTATTCGCAATACATTACATTTGTCTATGTTAAGGGTCAGTTGCCACTCCCTGCACCAAGTGCCTATCCGCTGCAGATCTTCCTGAATTTCGCTACAATTTTCTAATGCAGCAACTTCTCTGTATACTACAGCATCATCCGCGAAAAGCCGCATGGAACTTCCGACACTATCTACTAAGTCATTTATATATATTGTGAAAAGCAATGGTCCCATAACACTCCCCAGTGGCACGCCAGAGGTTACTTTAACGTCTGTAGACGTCTCTCCATTGATAACAACATGCTGTGTTCTGTTTGCTAAAAACTCTTCAATCCAGCCACACAGCTGGTCTGATATTCCGTAGGCTCTTACTTTGTTTATCAGGCGACAGTGCGGAACTGTATCGAACGCCTTCCGGAAGTCAAGAAAAATAGCATCTACCTGGGAGCCTGTATCTAATATTTTCTGGGTCTCATGAACAAATAAAGCGAGTTGGGTCTCACACGATCGCTGTTTCCGGAATCCATGTTGATTCCTACATAGTAGATTCTGGGTTTCCAGAAATGACATGATACGCGAGCAAAAAACATGTTCTAAAATTCTACAAGAGATCGACGTAAGAGATATAGGTCTATAGTTTTGCGCATCTGCTCGACGACCCTTCTTGAAGACTGGGACTATCTGTGCTCTTTTCCAATCATTTGGAACCCTCCGTTCCTCTAGAGACTTGCGGTACACGGCTGTTAGAAGGGGGGCAAGTTCTTTCGCGTACTCTGTGTAGAATCGAATTGGTATCCCGTCAGGTCCAGTGGACTTTCCTCTATTGAGTGATTCCAGTTGCTTTTCTATTCCTTGGACACTTATTTCGATGTCAGCCATTTTTTCGTTTGTGCGAGGATTTAGAGAAGGAATTGCAGTGCGGTCTTCCTCTGTGAAACAGCTTTGGAAAAAGGTGTTTAGTATTTCAGCTTTACGCGTGTCATCCTCTGTTTCAATGCCATCATCATCCCGTAGTGTCTGGATATGCTGTTTCGAGCCACTTACTGATTTAACGTAAGACCAGAACTTCCTAGGATTTTCTGTCAAGTCGGTACATAGAATTTTACTTTCGAATTCAATGAACGCTTCACGCATAGCCCTCCATACGCTAACTTTGACATCGTTTAGCTTCTGTTTGTCTGACAGGTTTTGGCTGCGTTTAAACTTGGAGTGGAGCTCTCTCTGCTTTCGCAGTAGTTTCCTAACTTTGTTGTTGTACCACGGTGGGTTTTTCCCATCCCTCACAGTTTTACTCGGCACGTACCTGTCTAAAACGCATTTTGCGATTGCCTTGAACTTTTTCCATAAACACTCAACATTGTCAGTGTCGGAACAGAAATTTTCGTTTTGATCTGTTAGGTAGTCTGAAATCTGCCTTCTATTACTCTTGCTAAACAGATAAACCTTCCTCCCTTTTTTTATATTCCTATTAACTTCCATATTCAGGGATGCTGCAACGGCCTTATGATCACTGATTCCCTGTTCAGTACATACAGATTCGAAAAGTTCGGGTCTGTTTGTTATCAGTAGGTCCAATATGTTACCTCCACGAGTCGGTTCTCTGTTTAATTGCTCGAGGTAATTTTCGGATAGTGCACTCAGTATAATGTCACTCGATGCTCTGTCCCTACCACCCGTCCTAAACATCTGAGTGTCCCAGTCTATATCTGGTAAATTGAAATCTCCACCTAAGACTATAACATGCTGAGAAAATTTATGTGAAATGTATTCCAAATTTTCTCTCAGTTGTTCTGCCACTAATGCTGCCGAGTCGGGAGGTCGGTAAAAGGAGCCAATTATTAACCTAGTTCGGTTGTTTAGTGTAACCTCCACCCATAATAATTCACAGGAACTATCCACTTCTACTTCACTGCAGGATAAACTACTACTAACAGCGATGAACACTCCACCACCGGTTGCATGCAATCTATCCTTTCTAAACACCGTCTGTACCTTTGTAAAAATTTCGGCAGAATTTATCTCTGGCTTAAGCCAGCTTTCTGTACCTATAACGATTTCAGCTTCGGTGCTTTCTATCAGCGCTTGAAGTTCCGGTACTTTACCAACGCAGCTTCGACAGTTGACAATTACAATACCGATTGCTGCTTGGTCCCCGCATGTCCTGACTTTGCCCCGCACCCGTTGAGGCTGTTGCCCTTTCTGTACTTGCCCAAGGCCATCTAACCTAAAAAACCGCCCAGCCCACGCCACACAACCCCTGCTACCCGTGTAGCCGCTTGTTGCGTGTAGTGGACTCCTGACTTATCCAGCGGAACCCGAAACCCCACCACCCTATGGCGCAAGTCGAGGAATCTGCAGCCCACACGGTCGCAGAACCGTCTCAGCCTCTGATTCAGACCCTCCACTCGGCTCTGTACCAAAGGTCCGCAGTCAGTCCTGTCGACGATGCTGCAGATGGTGAGCTCTGCTTTCATCCCGCTAGCGAGACTGGCAGTCTTCACCAAATCAGATAGCCGCCGGAAGCCAGAGAGGATTTCCTCCGATCCATAGCGACACACATCATTGGTGCCGACATGAGCGACCACCTGCAGATGGGTGCACCCTGTACCCTTCATGGCATCCGGAAGGACCCTTTCCACATCTGGAATGACTCCCCCCGGTATGCACACGGAGTGCACATTGGTTTTCTTCCCCTCTCTTGCTGCCATTTCCCTAAGGGGCCCCATTACGCGCCTGACGTTGGAGCTCCCAACTACCAGTAAGCCCACCCTCTGCGACTGCCTGGATCTTGCAGACTGAGAGGCAACCTCTGGAACAGGACAAGCAGCCATGTCAGGCCGAAGATCAGTATCAGCCTGAGACAGAGCCTGAAACCGGTTCGTCAGACAAACTGGAGAGGCTTTCCGTTCAGCCCTCCGGAATGTGTCAATGATAATGAAAATGTCTATTCCTACAGTACGTATATTACGACCATCTCAATGGTCCAATACACTGGCTATGACTGTCCATGGCATTAGCCACCACAGCTCATTTGAATGATGTTGTTTAAGTAATTTCTGACCACAGAGCTTGAGGTATCATCCAATAATCATGGAGACACTAGTTCAAGAACAACGGATATTATCAAGGAAAACATATTCTTGCAGATAAATTGTAATTAAAGGTCGGTATGACTTACAGCATGCTGCTCTTGTAGTTATAAGGGAATATTCACAGCTGAATAATGGTTTAAAATGTATTTTAACGGTCATTGCTACATACTCTAAATTTGAATGGGTATTACCAGTGAAACCAAACACAGGCAGGGATGTTGCACAAATGTTTCAATAATTGCTGGAGACAGAGTTGAATCGATGCCCCGATAATATTCAAACTCACTGTGGTGGAGGGTTTTGTAATAGATATTTCAAGACTTTGAGAGAGTGGTATGGACTACACCAGTACTTAACATTCATTCACGTGGAGGAAGTCTCATGGAATGTCCGACCAGGACAGTAAAAACTGAAATGTGGAGACACTTTAATCATCGTTGCTCATACAAGTAGGTACATATCCCCTTACTAATAACTGCACAGTATCACTGAACCAATCATCGCAAAACAAAAATGAGGGCAATGAATGTTCGTCACAATGGACTTCTAGATGAAGTACCCAATGCTATTAAAACAGTCGATCCACACAAACAGAAATTCTGGCCTGTAACTGAAGAAGTATCATGATGATCACTCCATTGCCAAAATATTCCGGAATAGTACCTTATTTTGATCTCTGGGAGGGGACTGCCAAGGTGGAGGTTACAATGAGAAAGGGAATGATTAACCAACGGAAGGATAACGTACTACGACTCAAGGCGTGGTCCGTCAGTAGCTTGAACGTGGTAGGACAAACAGAAAATCTGGGTAGGGAAACGAAAAGGCTCAATCTAAATATAGCAGGAGTCAGTGAAGTGAGGTGGAAAGAAGACAAAGATTTCTGGTCAGATGAGTATAGGGTAATACCAACAGCAGCAGAAATTGCTATAATGGAAGTAGGATTCGTTATGAATAGGAAGGTACGGTAGACAGTGTGTTACTGTGAACAGTACAGTGATAGGGTTGTTCATATCAGAATAGACAGTAAACCAACACTGACAACTTTAGCTCAGGTATACATGCCGACGTCGCACGCTGAAGAGATAGAGGAAGTGTATGGGGATATTGAAGGGTAATACAGCATCTAAAGGGCTATGAAAATCTAATAGTCGTGGGAGATTGGAATGCAGTTGAGGGGAAGGAGCGGAAGAAAAGGTTACAGGAGAAATGGGCTAGGGACAATGAATGAGGGAGGAGAAAGACTAATTGAGTTCTATAACAAGTTTAAGCTAGTATTAGGAAATACTTCGTTCAAGAATGGCAAGAGGAGGAGACATACTTGGAAAAGGGCGAGTGATACAAGAAAGAAGACAAAGATCTTCAGACTGAGGTTCCGAAATCAGATACTACATTGTAAGGCGTAACTTGGAGCAGACATAGATTCAGATCACAGTATATTAGTGATGAAGACTAGGCTGAAGACATTAGTAAGGAAGTATCAATACGCAAAGGAGTGGCATACGGAAGTACTAAGGAATGACGAGATAAAGTTGAAGTTCTCTAGGGCTATACATACAGCAATAAGGAATATCTCAGTAGACAGTACAGCGGAAGAGGAATGGACATCTCTAAAAAGAGCCATCACAGGAGTTGGGAAGGAAAATATAGGTACAAAGAAGGTATCTGCGAATAAACAAAGGGTAACACAGGAAATACTTCAATAGATCGATGAAAGGAGGAAGTACAAAAATCTTCCCGGAAACTCATCATCAGAGAAATACAATTCGCTGAGGAATGGAATAGGTAGGAAGTGAAAGTGAGCTACGACGAAATACCTGCGGGAAAAATGTGAAGACATCGATCAAGAAATAACTATCAGATGGACAGACTCATCATACAGTGTTATTAAAAGCAAGGATGATTACATTGAGAGTACTACGGGAATTCCACTGTTGAATGCAAAGGAGAGAGCAGATAGGTGGAAAGAATACACTGAAAACCTCTATGCGTGGGAAGATAAGTCTGATGTGATAGAAGAAGAAACAGGAATGGATTTAGAAGAGATAGGGGATCCAGTATTAGGATCAAAATGTAAAAGAACATTGGAGGACGTAAGGTCAAATAAGGCAGAAGGGTAGATAGGATTCCATAAGAATTTCTAAAATCATTGGGGGAAGTGGCAACAAAACGACCTTTGACTTTGGTGAGTAGAATGTATGAGTCTGATGACATATGAGCTGGCTTTCGGAAAAGCATCCTATACACAATTTCGAAGACTCAAGAGCTGACAAGTGCTGGAATCATCGCACAATCAGCGTAACCGCTTACGCATTGAACTTGCTTACAAGGATAATACACAGAAGAATGGAACAGTAAATTGAGGACGCGCTAGATGACGATCAGTTTGGCTTTAGGAAAGGTAAAAGCATGAGAGAGCAATTCTGACATTGCGGTTAAAAATGAAAGCAAGACTAAAGAAAAATATAGACACCTTCATAGGATTTGTCAACCGGAGAAAAGCGTTCGAAAATGTAAAATCGTGCAAGATGTTCGAAATTCTAAGAAAAGTAGGGGTAAGCTATAGGGAGAGACGTGTCCTATACAATTTGTACAACAGCCAAGAGGGAATAATAAGAGTGGACGACCAAGAACGAAGTGCTCATGTTAAAAAGGGTGTAAAACAAGGACGTAACCTTTTGCCCCTGCAGTTTAATCTCTACATCGAGGAAGCAATGAAGGAAATAAGAGAAAGGCTCAGGAGTGGAATTAAAATTCAAGGTGAAAGGATATTAACGATACAATTCGCTGTTGACATTGCTATCCTGGGTGGAAGTAAAGAAGAATTATATGATTTTCTGAACGGAACGAACAGTCAATTGAGTACAGAGTAATGCTTTAGAACAAATCGAAGAAAGATGAACGTCATGAGAAATAGTGGAAATGACAACAGCGAGAAACTTAACAACAGTGTTGATGGTCACGAAGCGTATGATATTAAGGAATTCTGCTAGTTAGGCAGTAAAATAACTAATGACGGACGGAGCAAGGAGGCCATCAAAAGCAGACTAGCAAACTCAAATAGGGCGTTCCTGGCCAAGAGGAGTCTAATTTGAGGAAGAAATTTCACAGAATGCACGTCTGGAGTGCTGCATTGTATGGTAGCGAAACATGGAGTGGGAAAACCGGAACAGAAGAGAAAGGAAGCATTTGAAATGAGGTGCTACAGACGAATGTTGAAAATTTATTGGACTGATAAGGTAAGCAATGAAGAGGTTCTGCGCAGAACTGGAGAGAAAAGGAATAAGTGGAAAACACTGATAAGAAGAAGAGACAGGATGATAGGACATCTGTTAAGACATGAGGGAATGAGTGTCATAGTACTAGAAGGAGCTGTAGAGGGCAAAAACTGTAGAAGAAGACAGAGATTGGATACATTCAGCAAATAATTGAGGACGTAGGTTGCAAGTACTACTCTGAGATGAAGAGGTTAGCACAGGGGAGGAATTCGTGGCAGACTGTATCAAACCAGTCAGTAGGCTGGTGACCAAAAAAAAGAAAAAAAGAATCCCGGCAGATATGTGTGCAGCTGAAATTGATCTGAAACAGAAAAGTGCGAGAAGACTGAGTAAAGCACCGAGTGTTCTGCCAACGCCCAAGATATCAGGTGGAATTAGTCCCTTCCTTGTCCCAGCCCTTCCACCCCTGTCTCTCAGCAGTGACTGATGGTGCTGTGGCTATTGCCAGGATAGTCAAGAACGCACAGAACTTCAAGGATGAATTAGAGGAAGGAAGAAGGCATAACCATGTGATGGAAGCGGCAGTCATGAGAAGAGGACTATCCTTGAGACTAAACAAGAAAGATCACGTCTCTCCATAAATTTAAAAGAAAGCCCCATAGCCATACTGCTGGGTATGGTGCTTACACATTTAGCTCTACTTAAGTTTTTGGAAAAGAATAATTCAATATTCCAAGATTCCACTATGTGTTTATGCGGGAGGCATTACCGAAAACTAGTGGAAGACTAGAGATGTGGAATTTAGAATTTATAAGTTGCTGAAGAATCTGGAATTCACTGGGTGGTATTTTCTTAAAAACGTACAGGTAACGTCTACTATTTCGACTCATTTGGTGACCTGAAGCCTCTAGAAGAAGTGAAAAGGTACTTCACTGGCAGAAGACATTTGTTCTGCAATTTTTAACGCTATCAATACTTTAATACATACCTGTGTGGTCGTCTATGCATCATGTTCCTCCAGACGCTCATGAAGGATATACAAGGAGGTGCATTAAGCATCCATTCACCAGTAAAGGTTAAGATGTAATGTTGTATTCTCTTACTTTAAGAAACGATCATGTGTGAACCACTTCCCACCAGCTGATTTAAGCTTTGGAGATTGGAGTATAGCGTTGACTGTGATGCAGGCATAGAACAGCATCCAATATGTCACAGAAGATAACAACGAACTGAAATCTGGAAAGTAATGTTATAAGAGGAATTGTGAAAATAGGACACATTGTTAGCGTTACAGACAATTTAAACAAGTTTTCAAAAGAGTTAAGGAAAGGGACTGAGCTACGAGTGCACAACATTACACTTAAATCTGCAATAAAGACGAAAAATGCAACGATTGACTTCAATAAGAAAGATTCAGCAGGACAACTATTCGGCTTTACAAAGGGACAAGTTTTGAAGAAGGATCCTAGTAAATTTGACGAGTCTAATCAGACTGTGAATGTACTCTGTCAAGACAATCTGTGTTGAGTGTAAGATGCAACAAACGCCTATCTCAATAATAGACTGATTCATACAGTTTACAGAGGCATCCGCTCAGTTGGATCAGTGTCTGAGATTGATAGAACTCCCACCTACAATATACACCTTCCAGTGACACTTGAGACATTGGACTGTCTGGAGCTACCTATTGTGGACCAGATTAATCAACATGCTGACTTTTGTGTTGAGGAAATTATTGTACCACATCTGAGGCAAGATAGGCGTAAGGTGTAAAACTATTGCGTATAACCCACAGCACAGTACTTCACAGCGGAACTGTCACACGATAATACATGCAGACTGCGAGTTTTTTTAAGTCAATGGGCCTGACACCCTCCACTGACATTCCTAACTCTAAATGTCCCAGTGAATATAACTAGCGAACTATACGCCAGTAGCTCTATCCACATCAGCCTTGTGGTTCAACAACATTTAATAAGATCCATGAAACTAGGTTCATTATCCAGCATGAAGATGCTGTAACACTCCCATGACAAATTTTCATATTTTTAAACGGAGCATTTAAGGAAAAGAATGGTGCTGCTACAGTGAGTTCGAAGCTTACACGTAACGCTTTAGCATTCCTGTTTCAGGAGACATGATATGTACTTAACAGGGTTGAGATTCACTGTACATGTAATGTAGGCAAAGTATTAACCCGTAAAACGAATGTCGTTGCTTCGGTCTTGGACTGACAGATTTAGATAATTCGTAGACGAGCATTTGGGTAGAGCAGTGGAAGAGCACAAGCGATTTACTGTATGCTTACCTCTAAATATGCTTATAGGGTACTTTGAGGAAATGTGGCAATTATGAAACCTAAACAGGAACTTATTTTGTTACAGAGTGCGATAGATAACAATTTATACTTTCAAGGAGCTCAAGAGGAGAACGAGATCATCAGCAATAAGATAAAATGGAAAATGCTTCACATAACCATGATGGGTGAGGAGAGTTGAATGTTTTAAAAGTTCTGAATGTTGGTGTATTACCGATGGATATTAGACAACTGTGGGATATTAAAATCTCTGTTCGTTATGAGACACCTAGAGTCAGCATACCTGCGTTTCAGACCGACAAAATGCGGAATATAGTAACTGATTCCACTTTCTCTGGCACTCACCGGTGCTGTGCCGATACTTGGATAAATGAACAGGTGTTATGTCATATCCAGAGCATGTGACAGTGGCAGCTCGAAGTATGAACATCACTGCATACGTTCGAGGTTTCTATAATGGTGGGTGCAGAATGCTGGTTCTTATTTAAAGATGTTGCATTCTTAGAATTTATAGAAGATGGCAGAGTAAGAGAGATATTTTCAGCAAGTATTGCATCGCCAATGCCTTTCAAGGATGTGAAGTGTGCTAAAACCCAGAAGAGTGCAATGTGCTTAACAGATTTCTTCCGTGGAATTCACTGGGATAATCCTGGTATCCCTTATAAAGACATATTGGCATTGCTTCGATTATTGAACTACACGGATACCATCGTCTACATCAAAGGCAAGGAGAAGATCATATGGGTGAATGGAATATACAAGTATGCAACTGTTTAATACCTGGAATTCAATGGGTGCCCTGCCCTCTGTCTCCACATGAAGCTGTATGGATAAGACCAAAATAGTGTTGTGTAGGCTTCTAAAACTGTAAAAATACATTTTTAAGTTGGATGAAAAATAAATAAATTTTTCTCAGATCGAGTGCATTTTATAGATTTTACTCTGCTCCCATTTTGATACAATTATAGCTATATACAAATAGTATGCAGCTTTGTCCACATACTTCATCAGTGGTTTTGTTCAAGCACAGGAAATATAATTTCGGACATTGCTATATGTCTTTGGAAGTGGACAGAGTAATGTGCCACCTGCTCCACAATCTGATACGTGTAGCACAATAGGCAAAATCCCAATCTTATCTATTTCGTTATACTCCACCTAAAAATTAGTCTCCATTATAGCACTCTTGTTCAAAATTAATGTCATGTGTGCGTCTCGCATCCCATTAATATGATGAGAGGTCTTCTGTAAATGAGAACAACGAAGATGTATGGTAAGCAATTCATTTATAGAATTCTCTTAGAAACAGATGTATATAGATTACAGATACATTTCCGTTCTTGGTTCTGTAACAAATTTCATACTTCCTTTATACATAATATAAATGATGATAGAGACAGTTTGGTTGTTAAGAAACTTTCAAATAATTCTCTTTTTTCAATCTGGAGACGTTTTTTACGCTATTACTAATACTAAGAACCATAACATGAAAATATCCACAGTCGTCCCAACAGTAGCAGTTTTTGCATCCAGCTGAGGTTAAAAATATTTACAGTTTCGAGGGACAGGACAAATATTCCACCCAATGGTAGCACTGATTAAGAATATGTACAATCCCCATGGACTGTGAGCTATATACCTATACAAAAAGTTAATCAGACTTGGATGGCTAGCGGCAGGTGAAGTTGAAAACTATTCTATTTTCAAGCATACTTGGTATACACATGAAGTGTAGGATACAAATATTTACAAGTCATATTTTTTGACGACCTGGAAATAGTTGTACACTTTTTTTTCATCTGAAAGATCTCTTTACATGTGACATTTTCGTCTGTTCAGGTGGTGTGGTTAGTCTCGTCCTCATAAACGACGCACTTACCATTATGTGACAGACCGGCTTGAGATTGCAGCACAGTGCTCACCTCCTCCCTTGTGATGTAATACTAGTCATATTTTTTCATGATGTGGAAAAATTTTTAAAATTTTATTTTCCTTCTGAAACATCTCTTACAAGCTACAGCTGCAGCAGAATACCTCAGACACCACTGTACAGATACTTTAGGTAGTGCAAATAAAATTCTTCTGGGCTGTTGACCACATTGTCAGTATATAAAATTGTCTGATGTTTCGGCTGTTGTTGAAAGTGGCCTTCCTCGGGAATTTGTGCTGAGCTGAGCTGAGGGTTTGGTGCCGAGCTGAGTCAACTCAGCACAAAGCACTGGCAAATGCCACTTGCAACAGTGGCCGACACTTCGGACAATTTTATACGGTCACAATGCGGTGGACAGCTCAAAATAACCAGAATGAGATTTTCACTCTGCAGCGGAGTGTGCGCTGATATGAAACTTCCTGGCAGATTAAAACTGTGTGCCCGACCGAGACTCGAACTCGGGACCTTTGCCTTTCGCGGGCAAGTGCTCTACCAACTGAGCTACCGAAGCACGACTCACGCCCGGTACTCACAGCCTTACTTCTGCCAGTACCTCGTCTCCTACCTTCCAAACTTTACAGAAGCTCTCCTGCGAGCTTCTGTAAAGTTTGGAAGGTAGGAGAGGAGGTACTGGCAGAAGTAAAGCTGTGAGTACCGGGCGTGAGTCGTGCTTCGGTAGCTCAGTTGGTAGAGCACTTGCCCGCGAAAGGCAAAGGTCCCGAGTTCGAGTCTCGGTCGGGCACACAGTTTTAATCTGCCAGGAAGTTTCATATCAGCGCACACTCCGCTGCAGAGTGAAAATCTCATTCTGGAAACATCCCCCAGGCTGTGGCTAAGCCATGTCTCCACAATATCCTTTCTTTCAGGAGTGCTAGTTCTGCAAGGTTCGCAGGAGAGCTTCTGTAAAGTTGGGAAGGTAGGAGACGAGGTACTGGCAGAAGTAAAGCTGTGAGTACCGGGCGTGAGTCGTGCTTCGGTAGCTCAGTTGGTAGAGCACTTGCCCGCGAAAGGCAACGGTCCTGAGTTCGAGTCTCGGTCGGGCACACAGTTTTAATCTGCCAGGAAGTTTCAGCTCAAAATAATTGTATCGACTGTGACAACGGCCATGGAAGCCTGCGCTAGCACTCAAGCAGTCTTGAATCGCGAGAGTACTTAATAGCACATGACCCACACCCCCTGCCTACCTCTGAGAGGGGGGGGGGGGGAACCTCCTAATGTGGAATATGCATAGACCTTCGATCTGAGACCAATAGACGGCACCATCGGCAACCCATTAGCCTTTTCTTTCATAAGCTTGATGACGTCCTTGTTCTGTGGACCAAAACCGTAAGGATTATCAGTCATGTATGAAGATGTGTCCAATGCATTGGAATTACACTTCAGTATTTCATATCGATCGCAGCTCTTCACCCACTGTGTGAAGCTGCCCGTACCCATATAAAGTAACTTTTGATCTGTGAAATAACTTTTCGCAAACTTTTAAGGAAATCACAACATATGGTGTTTGGACAGGTGTAATATGCACATCCCAACACAGATAGGCTTCGTGAACTCTACTGCAACCCTCGCTATCTCCAGAGCAACAACCTTCTTATGGAAATTTTTGATCCATCTGAAATTCGATCGAGCATTGCACTTTCTTAGGCCATAACGCCCATCTCACATCATTCTAAAATGCATTACCCGATGTTTTCTCAACTTTTCTGTTGTCTTGCACCAAACTGCATTATTTATTAATTTAAAAAATCTTTTATGGAATTACTCGTCACAGAAATCTTATTTTTGGTATTTAAATCAATGTACTCGTTCAACCAAGGTGACTACATGAAGGAGATAGTGTGGGTAATTTTCAGCAATTCCATCCCTATGCTGAGAAAATGCTGGAGAATCCAACAGTGAAGAATATATCTTTGCTTGATCCCCAGCGTTGTCATCTGTCTGGCAACCTCCTCACAGAGATAATTGCTCTGGTTATTGAAGCAATTTGCTGTGCGAAACATGCAGACTTATAGGGTATGTTAGTTCTGCCTCCACAAAATGCTCTACACCAGATTCACTTGGGATATTCTCACCTAATCCGACGCAGTCGTCTCTGGACAACCTTCAAAACTCACCAGTCGGCAGTGATTTTTGCTTGGCTTCCCGTTATCGACATATGGAAATATGATGTAGCTCAAATCGTTGGACGCATTGAACCTCTCACTCATCGATGGCTTATCTGTCATGGCGTGCCTATGGTACATTGGAAATGTCTGCCAAGGATGCGCCGCTCAGAGAAAAGAAGCATGTCAACTTCGGTAAGTAGTTCGATGTTAACAATCCGGTGCTGTGTAATAAAAGACACGATTCAGAATATATGTGGTCACGTACACACTCTGGAATCTCATTTATTAATTTGATTATATTTACTAACGAGGCTACATTCACGAACTATGGATATGTTAATTTGCATTACATACATTATTGGGCAATTGAAAATCGATGTTGACTGCGGGAAGCACACCAAAACCGTGCTGCTGAATGTATAGTGTCGGATTCTAAAGAACAGAATTTGTTTTATCGAAGGATATCTTAATGCTACGAAGTACACCACATTCCTGCAAGAAACATTAGTTCTGTTGTTGGAAGAAATATCTTTAGGAACAAGAAACAGAATGTGGTGTCAACACGGTTGGTGTCCAGCACATTTTCCGCTGATGGCTAGTAATGAGTTGCAGAGACAATTCCCAAATCGTTGGACTGGATGCGGAGGAGGTGCGTCGAGGCCGGCTTGTTAGCCAGACTTAACACCTTTGAATTTATCTTCTGGGGATTCGTAAAAGACATTGTCTATAAAGACGTTCCAACTACACGTGAAGATATGCGAGAGAGAATTTTCAGAGCATGTGCTTCGATAAGTGTCGATGTGACAAGGAATACCACTCATCCATGATAAGATTACAGAACTGCATTGATACCATTGGTCATCACTTCGACCACCTTCTGTAAATGGACGTTCATGCCATCGTTGTGACCTTCGTTCACCTTCAGAGACCTTACTGTTACACATCATTGGATTCGTCTCGATAGTCGCTATTAGAAAATAAGTACCAAACTATACGATCCTATTAAAAAAAATTACCTTCATATCTCTGACGCGACCCCACCCAGCAAAGAAAAAAAAAGAAAGAAAAAAAAAAACCTCATATTAAGGCCCCGTTGTCCCATTCAACATTCATCCCATAAACTTTTCAGCTACTATCTACTATATTAGTTTTTCTTGGAGGCAATAGCCAGTGACTCATCCCGTATAACTGAAATTATTTAAAATCTGAAGATTTTTAGCAAGTGCATATCCGCTCGCACAGGTAATAGGGTGCACACAATGTGTTCATTTATAACAAGGTTTTAGAAACAGCAATTAAGTAACGACTGCGCAGACACACAGACAGCAAATGCACACACAAATCTAAATAAAAAAGAAGTTCCTTAACAAATGGACTGAAGCAGAACACATCGTGTATATAGAAATAGTAAACAGGTAATTTAATATGCACGCTCACTTCGTAGTATTAACCACTCTTGAGCCGCACAGTACCGGGAATTACTGCACCACGTAAGGGTGACAGCTCCCGTCAAGACACCAAGAAAGGGAGCAGAATATGTTCGATCAATATCACAAGTAACCAGGTATAGTACTCAGTTAAGACTTAGTTAGAAAGTATCAGTAAGGATTACATTACAGAATTCTTTTATAAACCACTATATACAACGAAGAAGAATTCGTAAAAGCCTAAATTATTAGGAAAACTAGAAATACACCTAAGATAATGACGCTACCTATGGATTTGTTGCATAGTACTGATAAATGAATTTCCTTCATCTGACAATGTCAAGTTTTCAAGTTTGAAAACCTATTCCTCATGATTGTTATAACTCTCTTAACATATTACAGTTTAATATTCTCTTTCGTTGCTTAATGTAACTTCCGCTTCATTGTATGACTATGACACGTATTCCTGAATCGTTGTTGTTCAGATGGCTCTAAGCACTATGGGTCTTAACATCTGAGGTGATCAGTCTCCTAGACTTAGAACTACTTAAACCTAACTAACCTAAGGACACCACACACAGCCATGCCCAAGGCAGGATTCGAACCTGCGACAGTAGCGGCAGTGCGGTTCCAGACTGAAGCATCTAGAACAGCTGGGGCATAGCGGCCGGCGAATCGTAGTTGTTCTCGTTGGACCTGTTCCGATTGTGGTAAGAATTACCTTATCGTTGAATTTTTCAAAGGAACTCAATCGTTTCGCTACCTTCTTATTCATATCGAATCCAGTGGACGCTGCGTGGCTGTCTGGTTCTTTCTTAGTACTGGTCGCTGTAAATGAAGTTAAAAACATAATAAACTCGTCTCTATTAACCAAACGTTAGGTTGTTTGTAGGGCACTGAGTTTGAATAACGTGCCCTAACTACAATGTGTTGTGACTCACAAAGTTAATTATTCATAAAGACTCTCATACACTCGTTGGCTGATGATATACTAATACGTGATTAGGTGAACTGAAATTAGCTCGAGTCCCCAATATAGTTATTAGCAATCACACTATACAGAATAAAATAAATAAGACTACCTGGAATGCACAGACGATGTTCACAGCTAAATATTAATCGAAGACAAACTCCACACGAAATCCGAATAATCTGAGTCTCCACTGGCAAAATGAGTTAAAAATCGGACTAAGTGTAAATGATTTAAAATCCAAATCGACTTCATACCAATAATAAAAGGACACATGTGTAACAATTTCGTGATCGGAGAAACGAGAAATGTCTCTCGGCAAGACAAACGTGCATCTGGTTCACCGCTCGCACAAGGGAAGGTCCTGCCACCCCAATCTGTCCCGAAGAGTGCGAATGAGCAAGATTGTCGCTATGCTTTTAAACCATTGACTATACCCTCCATGGGAAAACCATGCCTCTACGTCAATCACCACCCACACTGACAACTTGTTATTTACAAATGTTTTAAAAAATTAGAATATGCCATTAGATGTGTGCTTAAATACTAAACAAAAGCCATAACACATACTTCCTTCTACTTGCTGTAAGTTTATCCGCAAATTAATGTCAGACAAATGTAATATTTGATTGCAATGCTCAAGATGGTTTATGATCTCTCTGCCATCAGAGACTACAATACAGACGAAATGGCACCTCTGTACTGCAGGAATTGTCCTTATCCTTTCACTGCCACAATCAAAATTAAGATAGCCTTACGGATTAGAGTATGAAAACACGTAGTTAATTAAATGTGGTAATAACCCTTACAAAACAACGTTTGCAGATTGTAATGACGACTGCTAACACATACTGCCTTGGACTGAAGTAGTGGGTGTTCAAATAGTCTCTCTGCAGTGTCGTATGATTGTTAGCCACGCGTGCCGTATGATTTTTCACCTTCCTGGATTATTTCCGTTCAAGTGGACTCTCCCAACATCCCTCTGTTTCGTTTATCTCAGCCAGCGTCAGTAGTATTGTTGGTGTGTGTCGTTACGTGTTGACGTGGACGTTTAAGTTTTGTTCCTTTGTTCGTGTGATTCGTTTTAGTCACTGTTAAAATGCTAATCATTGAAGTACGTGTCTTTTTAGTCGAACACATGTTCAAAGCTGGCGGTAAATACACAGTTTAAATACACAGTTTCTGTTTTTCAAACATTTAATTCAGTTTTCCTGGAGAGAACACTCCCACATCGTGATACTGTTCGAGATGTGATTAACAAATTTCGAAGTATGGGTTTAGTGACAGATGTACGGAGAAGTGGTCGTCCTAGCGTTCTGTCTGCGGATAAACTGCTCGATATTTCCGATAAAATGTCCTTGAGTCAGAACAAGTCAGTAAGAACACCCGTCCATGAAATGGATGTTTGTGTCGGAACGGCCAATATAACTGTAAGGAATAAATTATCACTTTTCCGATACAAAGTGTCAGTCGTGCAAGGACTGAAAAATACTGATCATGGCAAGAGACGGCATTATTGTTAATGGTTCAAAAATTTCGTTCGACAAAATGGAAGGGATATTCTTAATGAAAATCTTTTCACTGATGAGGGGCGGTTTCATTTATATCGTTAAGGATTTCGTGGCCTCATGTTGACAAACTGCCTGTTGGCTTCTTTCTCAGGTTCTTCGGCCGAAGTTCACCTGATGATTTTTCTGATGTTTTACATATGATTTGCAGCCGCGATCACAGCTCCAGTCCACCACCAATGATGGAGGGTGAAACTGTGACTATACCAGCCACTCGTTCTGGTGAACCGTCAGAAAAATCACCAGACCAACGTCGGCCGAAGAACCCGAGAGAGACCCCTATAGGCAGAATAATAATGTTGATTCCAAATAAAATTTCATGTAAAAGAGATCCCACAGGCAAATTAATTATTAAACAACGAGAAAGCTCAGTCTGAACACACTGATGAGTGCCACAATTAGATACCTTGAGCTCTTTGCTTACATAAATATTGTAAAAGTTATTAATCATTTAGTAAAGTTAATCAAAATGACTCTCGGTCTGGTACAAAGACTAAATATTTGTGACCGAGTGCTTATTTAGTTTAACTTTAATTTATAAACGGTCACTGAACTAAGGCGCCCTGTATAAAACTCTGAATCATTTATTATATAGTTTGTTAAATAAATCTTCTCCGTCCTCTAGCTTTCCACACATTATTGCCACAATCATACCAGCACATCAACACAATGACATTTACCTCCTCTTCACTCTAATATATTTTGCTTTGGTGTGCATACAATAGTTTGTACTGTAGGTGTGCAGACACTAACACTAGAGGTCTAAGTTTCTGCACGCTAACGGCGGAACTGACATCACATCCGCAGTGTTTGAACGTGACATAAGCATGTGGAAGAGACCCATCACAGTTATGCTCTACCACTCTGCTACGGCATACCCAAAACCCACTAGCTGTGGTAAACACGTGGACATCAGCCTTCGCATCGCAGAGCGCGCGCCAACCAAACGCCGCGTTCCAACATCAGTCGCCAGTTCTCCAATACGGTACGTTGTGCCACATATTGTTGATGCAGGGGATGGACAAAAATACTGAAACACCAACATCACAAGCCACTACCATGCCTAATACGGTATAGAGATCCCATTGGCAGTCAAAACTGCCTGAAAAATAATGGCGGGATCAGGAAATGACAAAGGAAGTGGATTGCGATCACGCACATGTCCCTCTGAAGAACCACTAAAAGGCTCAATGATATTGAGAAATAGTGGTGGCCCGGGGAGACGCGAGAATTCATCCTCCTACTCCCGAATCCAGTCTGGACGATATGAAGTGTCCCGAATAGAGGTTTTGTCGCCTAGGAACACAGCTTCACCGTTGATATACAAAAATTGTACCACGGGATGGACGCGATCAGCTAAAATAGTCGCTTAAACCTTGGTAGTAACATTACCTGGCAGAATAACAACGGTGATCATATTATACCACGGGATGGTTCCCAAATTTGTCGCTGTGATTCACTCTTAGTGAAGTGGCATTTGAAATCGACTGCAAGACGATTCTATCTACGCCAACGTAACGTGTGATCAAAAAGTCAGTATAAATTTGAAAACTTAATAAACCACGAGATAAAGTAGATAGAGAGGTAAAAATTGACACACAACATGGGGTTTTCTTAGAACCGAAAAAAAACGAAGTTCACAAAATGTCCGACAGATGGCGCTGGACAGCAAAACGTCAGTGATTGCACATCACAATCGTCATGCTTGGCCACCCAGGTCCCCATGCCTCAGTCCGTGCGATTATTGGTTCTGGGATTACCTGAAGTCGCTAGTGTATCGTGATCGACCGACATCTCTAGGGATGCTGAAAGACAATATCCGACGCCAGTGCCTCACTATAACTCCGGACATGCTTTACAGTGCTGTTCAAATCATTATTCCTCGACTACAGCTATTGTTGAGGAATGATGGTGGACATATTGAGGGTTTCGTGTAAAGAACATCATCTTTGTTTTGTCATACTTTGTAATGCTAATTATTGCTATTCTGATCAGATGAAGCGCCAGCTGCCGGACATTTTTTTAAATTTTGTATCTTTTTCGTTCTAATAAACCCCAAGCACTAGAATCTCCATCACCAAGATATTTCACGTATCTAACTCCTTGCATCAATTCGATCCAGTGAAATATTAATTTCATTCCTGCTGTCTCCATGCTACCTCTAGAACCATCATAATTCTTGTGGCAAATTATTTTGTGTTTTATTTGCCATTGTCTCTCTTCATCCTTATTGTCTAACGTCTTCCTCTGTGGGGAAATAGAGCAATAGTTGGACATCGCCTGCAAATCCAAAGCTTTTCCTGTGTCAGCACTTATGACTCATGAATGATTACGAGGCACATGGAGATGGCATATTCATTATTGCACAAAACAAATGGGTACCTTCCCTTACAACACCAACACACCACATCCCACAGGAGAATCTTACGTTGGCTTTATACACCCAATTCTTAGCAGTTGATGTTTGGAACTGAGTGTTAGTTTGACAGCTGTCACAAAACAAGTGCATATGACATACAATACCGTGTCTGTCATTGGTGTCAATTATCTTAAAGATTTATTGCCATATTTACCACATGCATACGAATTTCTAATAATAGAACACACAGTTTCTAAATCGATTATTGTAAAACCGCTATTCACTTCGTCTTAAGTGGAGTGAAATTCTACAACAGTTCCTAGTTTCTTCTGTGAACTGCTCGTCGTCTTAGCTTCACAATCTTCTTCCGCTGAATTATGTTGTTTAGCCACTTTCTTAGAACTCTACCAATCTATCTTGGCATTTTAAACGAAAAATCATACAAAGAAGCTTGAACACAGTCGTAATTCTCACACAAACAGCAGAACTGAAATGTTTATACTTCTGAACCACAGACAATAACAGCAGCCAAAGATGGCTAACGGAAGGTTAAGATAACACAACGTAAATGGGTCCACAGCGTTCTATATTCTTTCGACGCTTTTGTGACAGCAGGAAGAAATAAAACATCGCAAACAAGAAGAACGTCATCTAGAATAGTGGGCATGGCGCTGCGCAGTGATCGAAACAAGACAGCTTTTTTATCACTTGTGGTTCGAATTAATATGCGAAAATTGGACACTATTTCTAATAAGGTACAGAACTGTCTGGTGGAAAAATTTTTTAATAACTTCTGACCAATTTTGCCCACGTCCCCCCTTAACACTTTCCTCGTTGAAACCTTGTACCCTAGCTGGCGACAAGATTGCAGCGTTCGTGTAGTAAGTGTCGGATGTCTCTGAAGAAGATCATTGAGAGTAAGTTTGTAGAAATTTTTCTCCATGTCCTTACAATAAGTCATTAACTCAGCTTCTTACTCAAGTGAGAAAACGGGTTTTCAACCAATAGCTTTTTCAAGTAACTCTCCAGCACTTTTACCTTTTCCTTTCTTTCTATAATCCTTCAGAGTTGGCCTAGGCACATTAAATGTCTTACTCTCAGCTTTATATCCCATTTACTTGTTTCTCACCGCAGTTATTGCCGATTTCATCGACTCTCTGTCCCACTTCTTCCTAGGCAGCATCTGAAACAAAATGAAAAAGAGTGTTCTAAATTTCGTCCCCTGGACGAATTTAGGAACAGACGGGAAGACGAAAATAGGAGCATCCTACTTGCCAATATGGCCGCTTCTTACACTACGTGAAGTAAACCAAACACGGTAAAACGCTCAGATCATTCACTTTATAGCCTTCCCTAAAAAGGTATGTCAAGTACGACTAAATAAACACACTATAAAAATTCGTAAAGAGCATTTAAAAATAGTATTTCGACAACTCACCGTTTGACAAATTAGAATACGTTTTACGAAACGGCCACACGGAGGACTGGACGCATGAAACTTTCACAATTAAATGGTGGTCATGAGCAGTACTAACGAAAAATATCACCGATTGCGCCCCTACCGGCAGAACAGGGAACCTGAGGGGGCACGGAGACGAAATTTGACTCCATTACCTTATTTTATGTTTATTCTTGAGGCTGTGCGCAGTAACAGCGAATTTCTCCAACTCACGATTTTTTAGAGGCCATTGCCGTTCTGCGCAGCGATCGGAAACGGTGCGGATGGACTGACCTGTGAAACTGCATCCGCAAGTACATGGGGTGTGGCAAATTCCAGGAATCAAGAGGTCGATGCTGTCCTTAACAGGGCGTAGCTTCTGCTTTATCTTCTTAGGAGGTCAGAAAACACATCTGATACCTCGCCTTTCCTGGACTCTGCCCATTTTACTAAATGTAGTGCCACAGAATAGAAGGAGTGCTATATGTGGCTCATCACGTGACTTTTCAACATTTTCACATTTCTTTCTCTTGGTGCATACTGACTTCATATCACTTGACTCATAGTCGTTCTTCCGAAACAGTTACTTCGGAACCCAAGGGGTCTTCGTCAGAAATGGTTTTTGTTGTGTGTACCAGTGTATTTAAGGCTGATCTCTTCTGTGCTGGATGGTGACAACTTTGGGCACACAGATACAAATCGGTATGCGTCGGCTTGTTTTACACTGAGTGGCCGAAGCGTCCATCCGACTTCTGCTGTACCAAAACATCTGGAAAGGGCAGCATTCCCTCTTTTTCTGTCTCGATGATGAACTGGATGTTTGGGTGCACACTGTTCACATGTTGCTGGAAGTGCTCAAGAGCTTCTACGCCGTGGGCCAGACCAAAAGTGTGGCGTCAATACAACGATAAAAGGAAGGTCGACGAAGGAGAGCTGAGTTTAATGCAGTTCCTCAGAGTGTTCCATAAAAAATTTGGGCATTGCTGGAGATAACGCAGAACCCATAGCCATTCAGTCCGTCGTTTCATCAAATTTACTTCCGTAGGAGAAGTAGGTGGTTGTCGTATGATGACCGGTAGACTCACAATATTCTGTTATAGGACGCAGCTTTCTGAAAGATACTTTTTCTGACTCAGACCGTTCTTTAATCCATTGCATACGTTTCTATCATGTCCAGAAATTTTCCGAGAGTGTTATTCTGCCAGTTAGGTAAAATTACATTACTCCACTACCGTATGAATGAACAAGGGATTGCGGCTAATAAACTCAACATTTTGACCAAGTCAAATTATCTGAAATACAATGCGTTTCAAACACTGCTTCATTACACTCCTTTGTCTCATCGCAACAAAAAGAAACCATCTTAAACAGACCTTACCGAGTTCTGGAGACAACAGAGCATTTCACTCTCAAGAAATACGAGCCAAATCGTCCGCTAGGGGCTACGTCCCGTTCAACCCACTGCCGCTTCAGCCAAAGCGTAGCCGTCACTTAATCACTGAACTTTATTGAAAGTGACCGCATAGCTACACAGCTCATGCCAGAGCACCGTCCTCGGTGCACAACCCAACTCGGTGTGCACTCTTCACTTAGCTGTTCGTCAGAGATGCTACTCTTTGACCCCAAGACTAACAGTGAAATCTTTCCGGGATCGACAGCCACTCCCGTTGCAGTTACGACTCAGATGCCAAAGCAAGTCATAGGGAAGTGGATGCAACAGTGAAAAGCTAGAGTGTGGGGAGCACATCAGGATGAGTGGGAGGCTTCTGAAACTGAATCAAGAACGAAAAGCTGTAAAACTCAAAAATGGGAAACCACTGGGTGGGCCATAACGCCTGACTGTCAAAAAGATCCAACATTTGCAAATATATCGTGGCAAAGCAATAAGGCAAAACACTGGAGATATGAAGACAATGCAGAATGCAGTGTGGGCAATATTTTTTCACAGGTTGTCAACTGAAGAAAAGCCAGTACATGAATTGTGTGATTTATCCTTGTGCAAATATAAGCAGATAACAGCAGAAACCTATTCACATAAACACAGTCTTCCTGAAGCATTCCAGTTTCTAGCTCATTCAGATTTGTTAAAGAAATCTACCCATGGTGGAACACAAAACCCGAATTAGATCTTCAACAGTCTCAATTGGAAGAGATGCCCAAAAACAACATTTAGCTTATCTACTGTTGTTAAAGTTGCCAAATATGATCCCTGTGTGGCGTTTAATGATGGTAACATCGGAAGCATAAGGACCCTTACTGGACTAGGGTTTGTTGCAGGTTGCATAACTGAGAAGCTACGGAAGAAGATAGATACTGCGCGTGTTGCACTTTCTGAACAGTCTGTGAAGGATATATCCAAATGGGCACGCCAAAAACATCATATAAAAAGAAAATAGGTACACGAAGAGTAAGAAGTCCAAATGTATGGTTATCGTCATCATTAAGGTACTAGTTTATGGTGTAATTAATTATAAATTCTTTTATGAGGATTTTCCAGAACTTTCATTTTTCAGTGCATAAGGAACATTTTCCCGCGAACCATTGGAGATGGAAAAGTGAAATTTTCTGCATACGTTGTTCATAGTAAAACAGAACTTCCTGTGGTATACATTTTTTCTGTGTGTATTTCTGTCAAAATTATTTACTTTTCGGTGAAACTGAAATTGCTTTGTTTCATTGGCACAACATTTCAAAATAAATTGTAAGAGCTCTAATACTCGTATTAAAAAACTGTTCGACACGTTTTGTTATCCAATTACTGGGAATTACCTACCATAATATGAGAGTTTTAAGTACAGTAACTTTTGTGAAAATGTTTCTTGTGTGACAGCATGTGTTGTGAAAATTTCCAACAATGTCAAGATCAAATTTTTTGCGAGAAAATTTGAAAAAATTCCAGAATGTAGACCATAACTTAATTACCCCACATGCAAAATTTAGTTTTATTATTTTTCAAATAACAAAAGCAGATTATGTAAACATGTCCATTCTCTCCTACGTCCCCCTTTAGCTCTTTTTTTTCTATTTTAAAGCCCGAGTTGGAGAAAATATAATTTAATCCAGTTAAAGTGTTCAACGTAGATGAAACCGGAATTACAGTGGTACAACACAAAGTAAGAAAGATTGTTGTGTAAGGGTCTATGGGTTTGCACGTAGCTGTACAGCACGTAACACGCACTTGCCAACCGACCTATCTTAGAATGCTGACAATTTGCTTGGTGAGTAGACGTGCGTCCGGCCGCAGTGCGTCACAGGGAGTATGCGACTGGCCGCCGCCCGCAGAGCGCCGTATGACTAGCGTAGCCTCGGGCGCGAATTTGTCTCTTGTCTTAGCTCACCTTGGAGCCTTTCGAAACGACCGTAATTAGCTGGTGTTATGATGTACGACACAGTGATGATGGGTGCGCGTAGAATGCGTGTTTTATAATCAGCCTTTTGTTAATAAACTGTTTAAACTTACATCTCAGTGTTAGCGTATTTCTGTACCTCAAGGGCCCACTGCCTGCTAATTCTGACAAGTTCAAATGGTTCAAATGGCTCTGAGCACTATGCGACTTAACGTCTGAGGTCATCAGTCGCCTAGAACTTAGAACTAATTAAACCTAACTAACCTAAGGACATCACACACATCCATGCCCGAGACAGGATTCGAACCTGCGACCGTAGCGGTCGCTCGGCTCCAGACTGTAGCGTCTAGAACCGCACGGCCACTCTGGCCGGCTTCTGACAAGTATCGCGTGTGATTGTCATCCGGAGGCAACAACACAAACAACTTCCTTCTAGTTGCTACGAAAGGGAAGAAACTGTCGTCTGCAGAGAGAGGTACACTAGTGACGGTTGCTTTGGGCATGTTGGCATTATGTACATTGTGCCTCCTCTTATGATTTTGCACAGGAAGTTGATGAAAAACGAACTCACGGACGGAGCTTCACTTGGATCAATAGAAACAGCGAATGAGTCTGGGTGGATCGCAAGTGATATTTTTGAAATATGGTTTCGACATTTCATTTCTATTGTAAAGCCATCAAAGGAAAATACTATGAGGAAAATACTATTCTGTTGATACTGGAAGGACACTATTAACTTTTTCGCAATATGAATATTATGAACATTGCTCGTGATAATGTTGTTGCCATAACCTGTCTGCCTCCTCACTTCAATTCAAAACTGCAGCCTCCCGAAGTGTCGTTCACGTTTTTTTTTAACACATTTTATGTGCAGGTAATAGAGAATTGCCTTACTAACCATCCTGGCCGGATTTTTGGTAATCTGCGTATTGTACAACTATTCAATGAAGCCTTTTAAAAGGTAGTGGTTGTAAAAAGTGCCGTGAATAGTTTTAAGAAAACTGGGATTGTGCCTTACAACTGCCGGCCGAAGTGGCCGTGCGGTTAAAGGCGCTGCAGTCTGGAACCGCAAGACCACTACGGTCGCAGGTTCGAATCATGCCTCGGGCATGGATGTTTGTAATGTCCTTAGGTTAGTTAGGTTTAACTAGTTCTAAGTTCTAGGGGACTAATGACCTCAGAAGTTGAGTCCCATAGTGCTCAGAGCCATTTGAAGCATATTTTTGCCTTACAACTACAATGTGTTTTACAGCCAAAATACTTTTCGCGATTGCTGACGCCTCCCCAGCATCTGACCCACATGCAAAAAATGGACCCTCAACAAGCACAGTTATGCAGCCAGCCTTTGCAGCCGCTCAACCTTCGAACATCACGCAGATGCCACTGTTAGCAGCAGTTAGCCCAAGAGATATCGAAGGGGTGCCTGTTATCCATTCATCTTCATCTAAGCGACGAGGTAGTGGTTCTCTTATTACAGGCTCACCTTACAAGGTGGAACTGCAACAGTCTCAAGAGAAAACCAATCGTAATGAGAGAAAACTGTTAGTGCTAATTGTGAAGACATTTCCAAGGAAGGTAAGGAAACCGTTAAAAACCAAAACGAAACTGGAAATATCCGGGGACTCTGATGACAACTGTAATGTCGCATACCAAGATTTAAATGGAAGCGAGGATAATGAAGATGATACGAAGTACCCCATTTGTGTAAAACGTTTTTCTGAAGACAGTCACGAGGAAAAATAGGTGCGGTGTACGCAATGTTCCGTGTGGCAAGCGCAAAGAACAAAAAATTGTTTCCGACTCCTGTTTGGAACGGTAAAAGATAATCGTACTGTTGCTAATCAATGTGTTTGTACCGAAAATGAACGTTTGTAACCTATATCTAATGTAAATAAATATTGCAACCTGTCTTTATTATTATTACCTTGTTTTTAAACTGTTGACACCTATATTACAAGACGTATTAGGAGGGGATGAAAGTAGGACCACTCTTTCAAGTTTTGTGAATGTACGTTGTTTTTGAAGGTTTTTTCCGTAAAGATAACAAATAGTTTCTGATATATTATGAGCCAAATAACATGTGAAGGCTTAGTTGTTCGTGTCATATAAATTTTTGGGGATTAATTCATTTAAAGGTATGGTATTCTCAGAGCAAAGACAGACTGGGGATGAATTTTGTCGTTTTTACCTTACTATTTTACAAAAGCTTTGTCCCAGGCTCCACCCATATTGGGACTCTGTAACTAAAGAGGCTATACAAATAAGAATGAGTGAGGAAACCCTCAACCATGGCGGTGGGTATAATCATAGCGGTGAATAGAAGCGAGCTTTAGATGCAGACAAGAGCCATAGACATTCGACGCAATGTTTACGCTCCGGCGCGAGCGGTGGCGCCACCATCACAGACGTCGATACCATCTGCGATAGTATGACGTAACTACCGACCCATCAGAAGCCACCTTTGGGATGTATAAAGCTACCACAGCAGTGATTTTGTCAGCCAATTGCTCCTGACAGTGAGGATGGTGGAAATCGTTGACAGCTCAAAGCTTTACCCTGATTTGACGCGGCAAGAAGTCCGAGAATGTTTCATACATGAATACAGTCGCGAAAGACTACATTGTCATAGATATGATGTTAATTAACAGCGAATATCAAGGAAATTTAACCACGGCTGTAGCACTGTACGTTGAACACTAACGAGATCGACGGCGAATTTCAAGTCGTACCATTTCCGCTGGCCTCCCAAGAAACAACAGCTTACAAACACAGCAACCAACAATGACATCGAAATTGTTGTCTGGTACAGAGCATATTCCTGAGGTAAGTGTACGACAAATTGCACGCAGTTCTGGAATAAGCCATAGCAGTGTGTGGAGAATTTTGCGTCAGCATGAGTTTGATCAGTGTCATACCTCACTCCAATAAGAACAGTACGGGAATGACTTTGAATCCCGCATTGTATTCTGTTACTTCTCACTTCAACGCGTGCAAGAGCATCCTGATTTCCTATTTAACATGTTGCTTACGAATAAAACCTCGTTCACAAGTCTTGGTCATGTGAATCTGCTGTACACATACTATAGTATGCACAAAATCCCTATTGGCAGTTGCTCATCACAGACAGTGGGTGTCAATGTTTGATATGGCATCATTAGTTCTGTTATTGTAGATCCCTGTTTTAACCAGAAGACATTAACTGGGCATTTCCGCAAGACACACTGCCTCTTCTCATGGAGGACGTGGGATTGGAAACGAATCTGTCAGTGCCGATCCAGGATGATGGATACCACGCACAAAACGCACGTGTTTCCAGGGAAGTTGTCCATGCAACTTTCCCAAACAGGTGGATGGGACGGGGAGGTTGTGTGACCTGGCCACTCTGGTCCCTCGACTTAACGCCGCTAGACTTCTCCCTATGGGCTGCAGTGAAAGGATGTGTGTACAACAAACACCAACGGACATCAGAGGACATCCAACAACGTATTACCGCTGCGTGTTCGGAAATAGCCACGGAAACACTACACAAATCTACAGAAGCAACAGTGAGCACTTTGAACATCTGTTGAGATGATACAAGTTCCGGACATTTGTGAGTGCGTTTTTCGTGCCGAATGTCATGCGCACACTTTCAGTCTCTGTGGGCTGTGTAGCAATAATAATTTTGTTAAGAAGGCTAGAAACAAGTCTTACTAGTTTTCATTTCTGTAGATAAATCATAAATGCGTCTTTTAAGTAAAAGGAGACTTGTGTCGAAAGTGACGTTTGGTTACTTTTACGGGTAGTGTACTCCGGCGCATTGTGTAACACGAAGCTGCAGACCAGTGACCGCAACTCTTGTCCTGCACATTACGGCGGAAACAGCGGCACCGTTGATACCCTTTCAAGTGTAAGGTTTCAGAATTTATGAGATTTAGAACCTGGAAACAATGTCTGCCATTACGAATGGCAGAAAACGTTATCATTTCTGTAGGAAAAACGTAAGTGTGCCATTTAAAAAATCCGATTCTTGTGTTGAAAGTTTTTTTTTTCTGTACTGTACTACAATTCCCCATCGGGGCGGGCTGGCAGCAGCATATGCGCTGCTCTTCAGCCGAAAGACATAGAACATACAATAGAAGACATTTAAAAAATAACAGAAAGGAGAAAATGTGCCCTACATAGAGATAAGCAACGTAGGAACATTATGGCAGAAAATAGATAAATAGGGGTGACTATGAAACGGAGACAAAAACCGTAATACAGTAGCGCGCACAAAAACCACGCACTGGGACTATTAAAAGAACACAAGGCGAATTATGACCAGAGCATAAAAGTATCGACGGACAGCTTAGCACTGTGTTGAAAGTGGTGTTTCCTGACCTTTATGGATTACGCATTCCCTACCATTACTTGAGCCCCTGGTAGAAGTGCATCCCTGGCAGCGTTACATATTGTTTGAGTTCGGAAACATATTAGGTGACACAGTTAGCCGAGACACGCTACAGGCGAAGGCTGTTCACTAAGTAATGCAACACATTTTATCTCGGACAGTTTAGACAGAAAAAATACGCAATTTGTTGTGCGTCATCATGAAATATTCGTGATTCAGCTCCTACAGTTCCTTGAAGTTCCAACAGGTGGCACAAACTCTCCTATATCCCAAGTGCCGGACACAGTTGTGAAATCTGCAAAGCTATCCTGAGGAAATTGAAGACACGATTTCAGGGTGGTCATGGCCATAAGAATGGCGAACGAAGAGCTCCTTCTCCATGACAACAACCTAAAGGACTGGCCGCTGTGGCCGAGTGGTTCTAGGCATTCCAGTCTGGAACCGAGCGATCGCTACTTTCGCAGGTTCGAATCCTGCCTCGAGCACGGGTGTTTGTGATGTCCTTAGGTTGATTAGGTTTGAGTAGTTCTAAGGTCTAGGGGACTGATGACCTCAGATGTTAAGTCCAATAGTGCTCAGAGCTATTTGATCCATTTGAACCTACATCTGTCGTTATATGTAGCCACAGTGTTATAGCTTGCCTCCATAAGTCATGTACGAGATTTTCATATTCTCTAACTCTCTACGTGCAGACCATTAGACCACCGACAAAAATGAACAGGACTTTTCTAGTAGAAAATTTATTATACTAAAATTTTGTACCTGGGTACGTTTGCGCTGGAGGAAACGATTTTCGAGTTATTCAAGAAAAACGTACAAAAATTATATTCAAATGCATCTCCACCCCGCAGTCATTCAACTCCATTCACGACATCTAGCATGTTGTTCGTGGCACTCCCTCCTACCACTGTACAAATCTCTCCGACTACACGAATTATTCTCTGTAGTCGATATCTCTTGAACTCTGTTTAATTAACTATTACGTCCGATAGTTCGTTATGATCATTGACTGAAACGTTCCCAGGGTATTGTGAAATAAATGACAGTTGTAAACGTTACGCTGTAGTTTTGTTATGGAAATGGAAATGAGCGTTTGCCGGCCGCTGTGACTGAGCGGTTCTAGACGCTTCAGTCTGGATCCGCGCGACCGCTACGGTCGCAGGTTTGATTCCTGCCTCGGGCATGGATGTGTGTGCTGTCCTTAGGTTAGTCAGATTTAAGTAGCTCTAAGTTCTAGGTGACTGATGACCTCAGAGGTTGAGTCCCATAGTGCTCAGAGCCATTCGAACCATTTTTGGAAGTGAGCGTTTGGCGTCATTGGCTGGGAGGCCCCTTACGGGGCCGGTCCGGCGGCCTTGATGCAGGTCTTATTACACTCCATGCCACATTGGGCGACCTACACGCCGGATGAGGATGAAATGAAGATGAAGACAGCACAACACCCAGTCGCTAAGTGGAAAAAATCCCCGACCCAGCCGGGAATCGAACCCGGCAATCCGTGACGCTGACCACTCAGCTATCGGGGCGGAAAGTCTTGTAATGAGAAGGCCTGACGAATACAAAGATGTATTTTTTAATTTTATGCTGTCAAAATTCACAAAACAGTTAGGTAAAATTTACACAAAAGTCAATTTACCAGTTCATAAGTGCTCGACAAAGTCGGTGGTGTAAAATACCACTCAGTGAACATCATAGAAGGGAAGTCATTTATGCAGTCTCATATATTTCTATAGTGGTTGGAGGCAGTGCCAAGAACAACATAGAAGAAATTTTTAACGGAATACAAGCTTACCAACAAACTCTCGGATCCCTGATACCCAGAATCAGTGACGTATTTCGTTCCGCAGTCTGCGAAACAAGTTACTAAGTGGGTGGTCATAATGCTTTGGCTCCTCATTGTACACTCTCCAGTACGGGAGTAGAAGTTTCCAATGCTAATAATCGATAAACAAATTTTCGCTATTAATTTAGGTTTGAGCAATACATTTTACTACTGGAGAGTGATGAAAGTAAGGCAAAGTCCGGTTCGGGTGGAATTTCTATCTCGGCAACCAAAATCTGTAAACTCTGACGTACATGTAGGGACTACTTCGTATTGAAACACGTATCAGTGGTTCTTCCTGATCTATCAGCATGCAATTTCAACACCCTTTGCTCGCTGTCATTGCATAATCTCGTTTCAGCGGTCCCTTACTGTGCGATACGTAAGTCGGCATAGCATATGCTCTGGCTCCTGAAACTTTGCGATTAGGCTTTCGGGGAATAGTCGACCATCAGCTTAATACGTCTGCCAGTACATATCTTTCAGCAGATTCGTGGCTGTCTTCTACAAATAGAAAAAATGGTTGTGATCATTCTTATCTTTTACACCTTCAGTATTCTCTGTTAGTCCTCAGTGATATGAATTCAACACAATAGAATAATGTTCTACGATGGGTCATGTAATTATTTTGCAAGCTGACAGCTTTGTAGGATAGCTCCATTTTCCCAGTATACTGTCAATAAACTGATGTCTGCCAGCTTGTTTACTTACAACTTAGCGTTTGTGAAAACTCCTTTCCATAACCCACAAATTTTTACGTGCAGTGAATATAATCGTATTCTCTAGCATTCTCGCTGCTATTATGTAGATAACGCATGAAATCTCCTTTGTTTGGACAAGATGAAATCCTGTAATTCAAAACAGTTTGAGGACATCGTAGTGAAATAATCTTTGTCATCTATATAAATAAAACTGCATAAGTAAATGCATAGCACAGAAACAAAAGGTCTTAAATGTAAGCGGAGAGGCGGAATTTTCCTATATAGTCTCCAGAACAAGAACTCTAATTTAGCTGAAACTTGTATTGTCTTAAGAAAGTTGGTAGAGCATGGCTGTTAGCTTCAAATTATTCTCTTTGTTTTTTCTAGATCCTTATGAAGATAATTCTGTGAGCAATACTATACAGGGTGATTATAATTAAAGTTAAACATTCGAACCACTGCAGACATAATACCACTGGTCAGAATGACGTCAAATAGCAACGGAATATTATAGGAGAAGGGGGAAAACGTATGGCAGAAGAAAAATAAATAGAAAATGTAGCAATAGATGGCGCTGTAAGCATAATAATTTAACAGTAGTCGCCTACAAATCACAAGTGAGACTTACAACAATGACTAAGGTGTACGTTTGACACTAAACAAACTGTAGTACTCAGTGTGCATGGGTGTACAGGTGTGATAGCGTTAGTTACGTAAGCCCACCCGCCACGGTGAGTTCGTATGACATTGGATGGGACAAATCGGTTTGTAATAGTTGTGTGTCCAAAAACTGCAGAAAAAGCATCACTCACATCGATTTTTAATTGTCCTGTGGCCAAAAACCGCATAAAAAGCATCAATAGCTTCGGTTTTCAACTGTCCAGAGGCCAAAAACCGCATAAAAAGCGTCGAATAGGATAAAATCGGATAAAAATCATGAAATCGGATTATTAATTTCCTTGTGACTGGCGCAAAACATGTTCAGTATGCTGTCTACCGTTTCCTGCAACAAGTAGAAATCGAGAAATATCATGTTCCAAAACTAATCGAAGTGTTTCTGAGGTCTCGTTCAGAATGTGTTGCGCAATGCGTGCCTTCAATGCAGCTAAGTTTGCAATCGGAACACTGAACACAACATCTTTGAGATACGTGCACAGGCACAAGTCACACGGATCAAGATCAGGTGATCGGGACGGCCGGGCTAATGAGAAATGGCAGATGATAATTCTAGCATTTCCGTTATGG
The DNA here is from genome assembly GCF_021461395.2 of Schistocerca americana. Taxonomy (NCBI): domain Eukaryota; kingdom Metazoa; phylum Arthropoda; class Insecta; order Orthoptera; family Acrididae; genus Schistocerca; species Schistocerca americana. Next base: position 106,299,109 of record NC_060123.1, read on the forward strand.
CGCTTCAGCAGCTGCTTAACTAGATTTTCAGTGTGCTGTGGTGCGCCATCTTGCAAAAAAAGGATGCCATCCACACATCCACGCTGTTGGAAAGTTGGAATGACGTCGTTGCGCAAAAGACACTGATAGCTCTTACCAGTGACGGTACAGGTAACTGGACCGGAAGCACCTGTCTCTTCGAAAAAGTATGGCCCTATGATAAACGTTGCCGTAAACCCACACCACACAGTGACCTTTTCGGGATGAACTGGTACTGGTTGATTTGCATGTGGATTTTTCGTAGCCCATATTCGACAATTCTGTGTAGTAACATATCCTGTCAGATGGAAATGGACTTCGTCTGTCCACAAAATCTTCCACGGCCAGTCATTGTCCACTTCCATGCACGCAAGAAATTCTAAAGCAAAGGTCTCTTTTGCTGGCAGGTCAACAGGAAGCAATTCGTGCACGACGATAATTTGGAATGGGTAGCGAAAGGAATGTTTCGTAGGATATTACGTACCGTGCTAACAGGTATGTCCAATGTTCGGAAAATTCTTCATACACTACACGTTTGCACACCATCACTTGTCTCCTCCTGCATTGTTGTGGCCACTGCTTCCAATGACGTTGAATCAATTCGTTTCCTCCTTCTACCAGGTTGCACACCATAAGAACCCGTATTTTCCAGTTTCCGAATCATTTTGTCCAGACCCACGGCAGTCATCGGACCAGCGCCTTTTTTCAAACCTTTCAGTGTCCGTAATTTCTGCAGTCATCATTCTTGTAAAACAGATTTACAGGGAGAGCGCGATCCTGGATCGAAACAGTCATGGCGAACGTCGCAGACGCGAAAGGAGGAAAAGCCGCGTACCCGGCGTGTTTATACCAACTTCAATGAGTCGTGCGCATGACAGGTGAATTCGTTTACGTATTCTGATACATACAGCGCCATCTATTGATTAAATTTCACACCAATTTTTTTCTTCTTCCATACGTTTCTCCCTTCGCCTATAACATTCCGTTGCAATTTTGACGTTATTCTGACCAGTGGCGTCATTCCTACAGCGTTTTGAAAGTTTAATTACAATCACCCTGTATATACTTGTAGTACGACTTGAGGACACCACTCGTCTGTAAAGGAAGACGAAATTGATCTGCTTATTGGTTAGCGTATGTAGGGTTGGGGTGGACTCCATACCCATATGCGCAGTGAAACAACAATAAAAAATGAAGCCATCCGCACCTAAACCACTATAGCTAAGGATGTGTCTTCGTTTCTTAATTACAACGACATTGTTCCTTGTTACACCGTGACTCACTGACAATCTGAGAGAAAACGAGACACAGGCGACGTTGTAGAATTGACTGCGTGCGGTCCACTCGGAGGCTAGGAAGGGGTAACGGCAAACTGGAGGACGATGTAGCGGATATCCGTGTCGCACACCGGGCCCCTACCTTGATATATCGGACAACTTCATAAAGATAAATCTTGATTGGGTCTGGAGAGAGGAGCGGCTGCGAGGAGGGGAGCAGGGAAGGCGTATTTGAGGCTAAATGCGGGAAAACTGCCGCCATTAATTTCGATAACAACACAGCCTCTGGTCCCGGAAGAAGACGAGGGAATAGGACGGGGCAGCGGAGGACAGGCGGACATTGTGGAACGGGGGGGGGGGGGGGGGGGGGGGGGGAGCAGGATATTGGGGAAGAAGAGCGGAGGAGATGGAGGCTGAATGCGGGTCGTGAGGGGTTGGGACGGAACGCCGGAAAGGGTGGGAGGCGGTTGATTCATGGGTCAGCCTCCCCGGAGCGAGGGTGTCTTTATAAACAACCGCTCTATCTGCTACGATCGTACTGGAGGGCGGAATCCGTCTATATGCTGTAGTCGACACTAAAGTGCTGCGGACTGTGTCTTTATACAGGAAGTAAATATCGATGAATGTGACGACGAGAAAGAGTGAGATACCTCCGTCCGTCTAGTGTCTACACATGCGAAGCGCAGCAGATTCGGAGATTTTCGTTTATAGTTTTTACCCAACAGGCGGAGAAAAATCCGTGTTACTTTCTACAGGCGACGATTTGTTTAAGGGTAGAATAAGACAAAACAGTGATTTGTGTCTCCGGATTCTGTTATGAAAAATCTTACACTACCAACAAACATGAAAATCACGGTTCAATTGTAAGGCATTTATTTTTTAAGTCACGACAGGTTTCGGGCTAAAACACGTCCATCATCGGAAGCAATAATCGTGTACTGAGACCCCTAGTCCCACGGGCACTCGGGTCACAGCACACTACTAATTCCTTCTGATAATGTTCATTTCCTAGCACGAAACCGTCGTGACTTACAAAATAATAGCCTTAGAAATTACCATCATTACTTTTCAACCACTACCACTGACCAATGTCATAGCATTTTGATCTTGAAAGGCTGTGGAATGGTAGGTACGGACTATATTCTGGGACAGTTAAAGAAAGCAGTATGTAGTAGTCCCAGATCTATATCGATGGTAATTTTTTTGTGCAATTTCATTTCGTGTTCTCTTGTACCTCATTCAGGCAACAATAACTGTTTTGCCACAGAAGATATCGATGCTATCTGGTTATAGAGGTACCAGACATAGCAACTCCGTATAAACGGCGCTTCCGCCTCCTACATTAGCGGCCAAAATGCCTTTACAATTAGTGGCTGGTTGCTCTAGTGGCGTATTGTTCGACAAGCGATAGCTGTTGACATTATCCATGCGACTAGAACCCGGCTGCTCTCGCTGGCTTGGACCACGGATTGCTACACTAACAAATTCCGTGCAGGTTAATGTCCCGCAGGAACTTACGGTCTTTCTGCTATTTCTGCTAATATTGTTCCACATCATGTTCGCTCGGCTCTGCCGATTCAGCTCGTTCAGGTTTCATGAAATTTAACTCTGTTATGTGGTTCTGTATTTGTGAAATAATAAAAGCTACGCACGTTGGTATACAGGAAGCAGAAGATCAGGAGAAAATGTTCTTCAAGTTCTCAAAGTATCAGGTTCTGGATTATAGCAAATCCGATAAATGGCTACTTCTACGGTGCACATTAAGCTAATGAGAAGGCCTATCTCCATTGAAGCGACTTGTTTGTCTCTTCGCACATTTAACTCACAACATTCTCCATGTTCACAGCTTTTTTTTCCTTTTTTCTCTTTGCTTTAATCTGGCCAGGTTAAATACACAAAACCTTCTGTCTGATTTGATGCCACTAATTCGTCTCCAGCTCTAACTTCATCTCGGTGTAGCACTTTCCCAACATCCTCAAGTATCTGTTGCAAGTATTTCCGTCTCTGTTTTCTTCTAAAGTTTTTACCCACCGCAGCTACCACTAGTATCATTTGAGTTATCCCGTGATGTAAGACGTGCCACATAATCCAGTTGGGGGACTGATGACCTTAGCTGTTTAGTCCCCCTTAAACATCCCAACAACCACCACCACATAATCCAGTCGCTGCTTCTTATCTGTGTTCCTTTCAACATCGATTCAGCTGATAACCTCCTCATTCCTTATCAGTCCATCTAATCTACAGTGTTCTTCTGTACGACCACTTATCGAACCCTTTCATTATCTTTTGTTCCGTTTTCCACACAGTCCATGCTTCATTACCATACAATTCTGTGCTCCAAATGTACACTCTCAGAAATTTATCTCTGAAGTTAAAGCCTATGTTTCGTACTTATAGACTTCTTTTGGCCAGGAACGCTCTCTTTGCCAGCGCTAGTCATCTTTCTGTGTTCTCGCTGCTATGTCCAGATGGGTTACTTGGCTTCCAAGGTAGCGGAACTTGTTAACTTCGTCTACTTAGTCATCACCAGTCTCAACGTTAAGCTTCTCGTTATTCTCATATCTGTGCTTCTCATTGCTTTCGTCTTTCTTCGGCTTACTCTCGATACATACTCTGTATTCATTAGACTGTTCGTACCACTTACTTTTCTTCACCTTCACTGAAGATAGCAATTTACCCACTCCTGATCCACTCTTTTATTTCCGTCATTGCTTTTGCTGTGTATGGATTGAATAATAGGGGCAGAAAGCTACGTCCATATATTACGCTCTTTTTAATCCGAACACTACTTCGTCTTCCCGTCTCGGCTTAGTTCTTGTGCATACTGTATATTACCTGCCGTACCCTAGAGATTAATCCTATTTTTCTCTAAATTTCGTACAGCTTGCACAATTTTACACTGTTAAACGCTTTTTCCAGATTGAGTTCTAGGTCGACAAATTCTATGAACATGTCTTGATTTTTATTCAGTCATTCTTACGTTATCAAGCGCAACGTGAGGTCTGCCTATCTGGTGCCTTTACCTTTCCTAAAGAAATGTGATCGTCGATACGTGGTTCCTTAACTTCAAGCGGCTACAAGCACTATGGGACTTACCATCTGAAGCCATCAGTCCCCTAGACTTAGAACTACTTAAACCTAACTAACCTAAGTACATCACAAACATCCATGCCCGAGGCAGGATTCGAACCTGCGACCGTAGCAGCCGGTTGGTTCCCGATTGAAGTGCCTAGAACCGCTCGGCCACACCAGACGTCTGTTCCTTATTCGTACCACACTTACACACTATATCTTAAATACCATAAAAGAGTAAGCGGGATGTAATCGTGATTGGCAGTCACAATTTATAAATAAGACAGGTTATTGACATTACCCCCTTTAAAAAAAATGACTATTACAAATTGTGGACGAGCCACTAGATAATACATTGCGAATGTAGTTAGAAACCCAACGTGCTCAGTACTCTAACAAACCAATCCAAATTAAGATAACAGGGTTACTGATAAACTGGCGAACTTCATACTCCTATAAAGGATTTCCCTCAAAATAGATATAATGAACAATTACAGGTAAAGGGTGACTTAATAACAATTGAACACTAGTGCCAAGCTAATATTCCATTACATAACATGATAGAACCACTTAAATAAAGTAACAACAACAGGAACACTGATCTTTAAAAAAATAAATGTTCACGTGCTCAGACGTGTTAATAAAAAATTACTAGAAAAAGCTGCACAACGAATTCAGCAAATGTTATGCAGTTTAAGGTTTAGCCGGTTGCCAGTCCCTAACATTTAAGAAATCAAGTTCATATACAACCAGGTTACATACAATACGTACAGGGTGAGTCACCTAACATTACCGCTGGATATATTTCGTAAAGCACTTCAAATACTGATGAACCGATTCCACAGACCGAACGTGAGGAGAGGGGCTAGTGTAACTGTTTAATACAAACCATACAAATATGCACGGAAGTACGTTTTTTAACACAAACCTACGTTTTTTTAAATGGAACCCCGCTAGTTTCGTTAGCACATCTGGACATATAAACAAATACGTAATCAGTGCCGTTTGTTGCATTGTAAATTGTTAATTACATCCGGAGTTATTGTAACCTAAAGTTGACTCTTGAAACCTCCGACGTTCAGTTGCGTGTTGTAACAAAAACGGGCCACGGTCGGCGAGCAGCATCTGCAGGGACATGTTTACGATGACGACCGTGTTTACGAGTGTGGCTGTAGTGCACTGTTGTGGTTTGGTCTAGCTGTTGCAGTGTCCGCTTGTAGCGCTTGCTGCTATTGTTATTCTGCATTCGTCTCCGCACGCAGACCAACTGTAGTACACCGTGTTACCAGACGTCTGCGATAGTGTAATGTTGTAGGAACTGTGATCATGGTGAATTCGATCTCTGAAAAGGCGGAGATGATACTCATCTATGGCGAGTGTCGACGAAATGCAGCTGAAGCCTGCAGGGTGTATGCAGAACGGTACCCGGACAGAGAGCATCCAACGTGCCGCACATGCAAAACATCTACCGCCAACTGTATGCAACAGGTATGGTCGTGGCACGCAAACGGGTCCGTAACAGGCCCGTCACAGGAGAAGCGGGTGTAGTTGGTGTGTTAGCTGCTGTAGCCATGAACCCACACATGAGTACACGGGACATTGCGAAAGCCGGTGGACTGAGTCAAAGTAGTGTCATGCGCATACTGCATCGTCACCGCTTTCACCCGTTTCATGTGTCGCTACATTAGCAATTACATGGTGATGACTTTAATCATCGAGTGCAATTCTGTCAATGGGGATTAACCTAGAATGCGTTGCAGTTCTACCTGTTTACCGATGAAGCGGGTTTCACAAACCACGGGGCAGTGAATCTACGGAACATGCATTACTGGTCCGTGGACAATCCTCGCTGGCTCAGACAGGTAGAGCGACAGCGACCATGGACTGTAAATGTATGGTGCGGAATCATTGGCGACCACCTCATTGGTCCTCACTTCATTGCAGGGGCCCAAACAGCTGCAACATACATCGAGTTTCTACCGAATGATATGCCAACGTTGCTCGAAAATGTCCCACTGGAAACGCATCGACGTATGTGGTATCAGCATGATGGTGCACCTGCACATTCCTTGACAGGATGTTCGACGGGCGTTTCATAGGACGTGGAGGACACATAAATTGGCCAGCTCGTTCTCCTGTTCTTACACCTCTGGACTTCTTTCTGTGGAGTACGTTAAAGGAGAATGTGTACCGTGATGTGCCTACAACCCCGGAGGATATGAAACAAAGTATTGTGGCAGCCTGCGGCGACATTACACCAGATGTGCTGCGGCGTGTACGACATTCATTACGCCAGAGATTGCAATTGTGTGCAGCAAATAATGGCCACCACATTGAGCATCTATTGGCCTGACATGTCGGTACACACTCTATTCCACTCCGTAATTGAAAACGGAAACCACGTGTGTACGTGTACCTCACCCCTCATGGTAATGTACATGTGCGTCAGTGAAAAAGACCAATAAAAAGGTGTTAGCATGTGGACGTAATGTGCTGTTCCAGTCTCTTCAGTACCTAAGGTCCATCACCGTTCCCTTTGGATCCCTACGTAATTAGGTGCTCTCCGGTACACACGATCGAACAGCGGAGGAGTGGTACTCAAGCGTCAACTTTAGGTTACAATATCTCCGGATGTAATTAACATTTTACAATGCAACAAACGGCACTGATTACGTATTTGTTTATATGTTCAGATGTGCTAACAATACTAACAGGGTTCCATTTGAAAAAACGTAGGTTTGTGTTAAAAAACGTACTTCCGTGCATTTTTTTATGGTTTGTATTAACCAATTACACTAGCCCCTCACGTTCGGTCTGTGGAATCGATTCGTCAGTATTTGATTGGTTTACGAAATATATCCAGCGGTAATGTTAGGTGACTCACCCAGTATATGTACCAGCTTAACCCGCCTTGACGGAAGGAAAATAAATACTAAACTTTGGAGGCCTAGACCTCGGATGACATTTCACTCCTCGCCAAGGCGCTGTCACAATCAAAAGTTTCTTCCCGAATCACAAAGACATTCCAATACCTCTGAAACATAGAAACACTCGGCAGAACCTTTGACTCACTTACACATGGACAGCTGTATTAATAGAGTGCAGGCCTTAAAAACGGCAAGAGACGCAAAGAAGTGGTAAAACTTCTAAGAAAATTTTCAAATAACGGCGACCATTTAACATGCCAACTGAACTCTTCCACACGTCTTAAGGTTCTACTATGAAGTCGCACCGTAACAACAAGTTTAAAATGTCTGAGTGCGTCGGTGAACGAACAATTGCGACGAATTACCTCATATCAGATACACAATACGAGGTAGCGGGTTCCACAGCTTCACCGCTTCCCTTCAAATTTGTTCGCGACGAAGTCACAGAACTTGTATCTCCTAGCCGCCCATGTCGGCAAAACGTCTAACCCATTTCACACCACAACGTGTAACGGTCATGGCGCTCGTTCGACAGCCTTTAACACTCGTATCCTTGAGGGTTACCCGTCGAGGACCAACAACCAACTCGCTTCACCCACCAAGCTACAAGATAAGACACACGAAAAACAAAGATAACTTACATAAGCCTGAATCGGATCTCCACGATACATAAACATAATAAGACTGGCCCCAGCTCGCCACGGCTCAGTCGTCTTTTAAGAGATCATTTATTTTCTTTTCCATTTTTCTGTACATAGCTCATGTGAGTAACATTGATGAATGAGCAGTTAATTTCATTGTGTGGTAGTTGCATATCTGCTCCTGTGTACGCCTCACAGTCCAGTATCTGAGTTCGAGATTTCTGTCTGTTCATGGTGTATTTCTTCGGGAATCTTCCAGTCATCTAAAGAGTCTCCTCTAGTGAGTCTTGAATAGCGTATTCGCTATTACTAGCTGGAACTCGTTCCAGATTTAAATTAGCCTTTCGTTCCTCTTTCTCCTACTGCCAAGCATACACTCTCCCGTAACTCTTTGTTCTACTCCTTCCCTGCATTCCAATGTATTACATGATCATCTTCCTTTAAATACTCAATTACCCACTCAGTATTCTCAAACACATTCTCTGAGTTTTCATCTACTGCTTTCGGCGTCGGCATGTATAGTTACTGTTAGTTTGCCGTCGGATCTGCAGAGAACAGCCATATCACTGAACCGCTCACAGCATCTCACTTTCCGGCCCTACCTTCCTATTCAACATAATTCTACTCCCGTTATGCAGTTTTCTACTGCGGACGATGTTACCTTGCAATCGTCTGACCAGTTAAACCTTAATTTAGGTCCATTTCTCTCGACTGATCATCTTTTTGTTTTTCAAGCCGTGTCTGTTCGAATAAAATTTAAGAGTTTTCACTGGCTGCCTTTGCCATCGTCTTCAGGAATAAAAACCAGTGACTTCCAAGGCTGGCAGGCTTTTACTTTTTACGGGAAAGACTGCAGCCTCAGGCACCAGTTATGGACGGCGTAAATGCCGTACGCGTGGAAGGTGAGTCGGGCAACTTATAGTAGCTGCGGCCCGCCGCAGGACAGAGGCATACGAGAAAGACAGGCCGCGGCGCGTACGTCACGAAGGTAGGCCTGAACTCGCTCGCTCGCTCAGCTAAGCAGACAAAACGCGTTTCTAAATCTCTTAACTCGTAGCTGGGCGTGTACGTACTAACGAGAACTGCATCTTCCACTGGAATATGCTATTATAATGTCTTGCTGATGAAGAGTATTTCAACAAAATTTAATTTAAGATCAGTTCTCGACATAAATTGTATAACGGCTTGTTTATAAAATTTAGTCTCTTCTGCTTAACAGTCTTCATTTCATACAGTCCGCCTCGATTGCTGAATGGTCAGTATGACGGACTGAAGGCCTAAGGGGCCCGCGTTCGATTCACGGCTGGGTCGCGGATTTCCTCCGCTCAGGGACTGGGTGTTGTGTTGTCTCAAACATCATTTCATCCCCATCCGGCGCGCAGGTCGCCCAATGTGGCGTCGACTGTAATAAGACCTGCACCAAGGCGGCCGGACCTGTCCCGTAAGGGGCCTCCCGGCCAATGACACCAAACGATCATTTCCATTTCATACAAGAAGGGGTGCCTTGTGCAACAGATAATTGTTTTGACATGATTTTAATTTTATTGCACCCCAGCACAACCGCAAGAAATTATAAGTAGGCCAATGCACTTCCGGTAATTGTAGGACTAATAATTGTATGACTCCTTAATAGCGGATGTCAATAGAAGATACAATTCTCGTTTGTACATACACACCTATATACGAGTTAAGAGGTGTAGAAATGTAGTTTGTCTGCTGAGTTGAGCGAGCGCGGGCCTACCTTCGTGAGGTACGCACCGTGGCCTGTCTTTCTCGTAGGCCTCGCGCAGAACCGAGTGACGTCAGGTGGCGCCAGCAGCCAGCGCCACGTCTGAAACTACCGCTCCCAACAAGAGGCAGGCGTCCATCATTGCTATCTTGCGATATCCAGCGTCTGCCCCTACGCCGTACTGATCGTGTACCCATAGTCTCTGTCAGAACTGTTGTCGTTTATTCCGATCTTAACCATCTCCTTTGTAATGGAATCCCTATATGTTGACAATTGAGTTAAGGCAGTCGTGTTTTGAAACGGTATTTTCTGTCCGTTTTCCAAGCAAACCCTCTGGAAAAAAAGAGGTTCAAATGGCTGTAAGCACTGTAGTAATTAACATCTGAGGTCATCAGTCCCCTAGACTTAGAACAAATTAAACCTAACCAACCTAAGGACATCACATCCATGCCCGTGGCAGGATTCGAACCTGCGAACGTAGCAGTAGCGCAATTCCGGACAGAAGCGCCTAGAACCGCTCTTCCACAGCGGCCGGCTAAACCTTCTGCTACTTTGCCAATTGTTCTATACAGATGCTGCCGCATTCGCAAAGGACATCATACATACTGGGCACACGAGGAGCTAGGCCGTCTTCGCAGGGCGTTGCATATCTCGTATCTTGGAGCCGGGCCGCAACACTGGTACCAGTTCATGTGTCCGCAGCACGCATCCTAAATTGCTGCTCGTTGCCCCACAGTGCTGCAGGAAAGCAGCGTGCTTGGTCTCTTCTGCCGGTTCACAAGGCGTCCACATTCAGTGGCACCTGAAAGCGTCTGCAATATCTCTCTTGCTACAGCCGCTCACTCTGACAGATGTCTGCAGTGCAGCAATTCAGACAGCAGGTGTTCGTCGTCAGAAATAATCTTAACTCTGTGCAATAACGCGATCAGGTAGCTTTTCTGGGTGCAGGGTGGTGAAAACTACCGGTGTTCAGGTATCGATCAGTGTGCGTCAGATTGCTATTTTGTGTAAGACTGCCATAGTGAGATAGTGGCTGTCTACAATTAATGTAGGTATATTCTTACAAAGAAGAATACAGCAACCAGCCACTATTAATACTGCTATTTATTTAAGTAAATAGCACCGTAACCGGTTTCGAACTGACAAGTTCATCATCAGACGGCTGTTCACATGATTTGCGAGATACACTTTACATAATCGTCAGTTTTCGATTTTTATTCTTCCAGTGTGGCGAAATATTCTTGGTGTGTTCGTGCCCTACGGTTGAAAATAGTGTTAGAAGCACCCTATGTGAACATAACTAACTTCCAAACGATGAAGTACAGAGTAAATAAATATGTGAGTTTATGTGGTTATGGTATTTACATCGAAAATTTCGCGCGATGTTATTACGAAGTTGCAGGATTTTATTTTTCAAATATTCCAGTATGTATGCAACACTTATATAATTTGTACTTCACCATATTGTGCAAAGCACCACACACACACACCAGAAAGTATTTGCCAGATGTGAAGTTATCACAACGATTGCTGATTTATGAATAAAACAGTGTCAGAGACGTTCCCTCTCAGAGACATTACAATATACAGATTGCTTTGATTTCACAGTATGACTGTTCTTAAAGAATAGACGTAGCATAATGAAAATTAAAACACAAAGATAAACCATGCATTATGAGCATATGATATTACAGATGAAGTTGACAGATGTAGTAACCAGCTTCTGTGAATGCTACTTATATGGTATTGTGTAAATACTGTGCTATATACAAGGAGCAACATAGAGGTGAGATAAAATGAATAATATGACAGTAACAATTATATTAATATCATATGGCGCACGGAAATTTTGAATCAAGTATAGTTGCAATAATGTGTGACTAAGCAGGTAGCTATATTTTGGTGTAAAACAGTGCCAAAGAAGTTCTTGTATTATAATATATACATTGATTTAAACTGACAGTGATTTTTCCCCCAAAAGAATCAAGGTAGCATTAAAACTATTTATATTACAAAGAATAAACGTTTCATTGTGGGCATATCATATTCAGTGAACATTAATTACAATTACATTGGGAAAATGTGGTGGCCAGTTGTATGAATATCACATATATGGTGTTGTGTAAATACAATGCCATAAACAGGCAACAGCATATACATGAGATACACGAATAATGTGACAGTAGTAATTACATTAAAGTAGTATGGCACACCAATTTTGTTTTTGAATCAGTTTTGTAGTTGTAGTAATGTGTGACTGAGCAGGCAGCCATATTATGATGTAATACTTCGTTTGGATTATTGGCTGTTGTTGTTAAAAGGAGTAGTGTTTAAGTATGTTTTAAACTGGATAATAGGTGAGTGAAATTTTGTAGAAAGGTTGCATTGGATAGCTCTGTCTGTTCATTGAAAATATGTTGTGGTGATTTGCTCTTATGTGTATATATTTCTATCTCTTCAAGCAGATTGAGAAAGGCAGCCTTCTGAAGTGCGTCAGATTACTGTACACTGAATGACCAAGCTGGCCTCCTGCCTTCCGCTCAGCTAAAACCTCCAAGGCCGGAAACTATATATCCTTCTCCATCTCGATGGTAAATTCGGTGTCGGGATGAACACCGTTCATGTGGTCGACGAACTGCTGTAGGGCAGTTTTACGGTGCGGATACATTAAGAAAATATCATCAACGTATCTTAGGAAGCAGGTTTGCCGACCGCGGTGGCCGTGCGGTTCTAGGCGCTCCAGTCCGGAGCCGCGCTGCTGCTGCGGTCGCAGGTTCGAATCCTGCCTCGGGCATGGGTGTGTGTGTTGTCCTTAGGTTAGTTAGGTTTCAGTAGTTCTAAGTTCTAGGGGACTGATGACCACAGCAGTTGAGTCCCATAGTGCTCAGAGCCATTTGAACCATTTTTTTTAAGCAGGTTTGAGAGCCTGCTCCTCGAAGTACTCCATGAAGAAATTCGCTAGTGCTGCAGACAGTAGTGATCCCACTACTGTGACATTCGTCAGTTCACAATATTCGTGAAAATGTAACGAGTACGTTGTCATTAGAACATGTCGGAAGAACTTGACGATTCCAGGTGTAAATTGTTGGGCCAACTGATAGAGGGTTTCAAAGAGATGGTAATAGCCGCGGAACGCAGAGGATGCTATCTCTTTCATGATTTCGCACGCGAGTGAGAACTTTAGCCCTGTCACCTCGACTGAGATACAGCGATCATCAAGCAATAAGACCTGTACTTCTCTTGGCATGCTCGGTTCTTCACAGGAAGATGGACTTCCAATTCGACTTTGAGACTTGCTTGACCACTAGGGAAGCCTCTGCGCCGTGTGATACGACCGTGTGTAGTTACAGCTCTCTTCCAGCAACTCCGAATGAAGTGTGGCAACGTTGTTTCCCTTAACGTGCAGGAAAAGCCTTACCGGTCTCTCCTCTGGAGTCTAGACTAACAATGGGCGGCCCAATATTGTTTTGGCTATGGTAGCGCTCTGGTACGGTAATATGGTACGGGGATTCAATGGACACTAGTTCTGTACACAAGTTAGTCCCAAAACCGAAACAAATTATCTAACTTTATTCTTTCGACAAGTTAATTTAAGGTTATTAATTTCACCTCGAATAACTCCAGACATTTCCAACAGAAAGGATAATACAAGGCCTCGAAAACAATTGTAACGACCAGAGAGGAAACATGTACAACCACATCTATAGTTTACATCTACACTTCATCAACGGTGTTAACGTGTTTAACAAAGAGTACATCGTTTTCCGTTTCAAGCCGTTAGTCTCTCGACCAGTATCATCCTACCCTCTATTTTTATAGCTTCTGCTGACGTTTTCAGGCACCCGGCAAACCAATTTCTAATACTTTATTCTTCCTCTACATCTAAAATTGTTTTCTTCTCTGCTGCTCTCTTCAGTGCCCAGTTAACTGCTCCTGGACGTCACAGTATGCGTCCCACTAAACCACTGTCCTTTTTTGGTTGGTTGGCTTTTGGAGAAGGGGATCAAACAGCGAGGTCATCGGTCCTATCTGATTAGGAAAGGATGGGGGAGGAAGTGGGCCGCGACCTTTCAAACGAACCATCCCGACATTCTTCTGAAGCGATTTATTGAAACCACGGAAAAGTCAACTCACGATGGCCGGACTGGGAGTTTGAACCGTCGTCCTCCGGAATGCAAATCCAGTGTGCTAACCACTGCGCCACTTCGCCCGGTATCCTTTTTTGTGATCAGAGCCCTCCAGATTTTCTTTCTTCACCTATCGTTTGTAGTACTTCATTTCCTGCTTCACTGTGCTCTTGCTTTGCTATATATTTTTCTTTTTTAACATTTTTCAACTCTACTTCATGTGAAATACTTCAAGCTTCATCTTCTCGTACATATTTGCACATCGTACATTTACTTAGGCGAAAGGTGCACCACGTAAGGGACTCCCAACATACCTACGTGTGACAGTGAGCGCGTCCCCTTTAACGCTATGGTTACCTCCCCAGGTTTGGTTTCGATGAATTATTTTTTCTTTTTTTTGCGGTCATATAATACAAGAATGCCGAATAAAGGTGTAGACACTCACAATTAAAATCTGAAAATACGTTCCAATGAATTATCTTCCGTTGTCCATCTATTTGCCTCACAGAAGACCAGCGTAATTTCCGATTCGGAACAAGACTTTCGAATACCTTATCTGCCCGCAGTGCATACTTTACACTCCAGCCCACCCGCCTCCATTCCTCGCCTGGATCTCGGCCCTGGATGCCACCCTCCGCAGCACCGATTCCAGCGTGACAAGTGACAATCGGCGGAACAAGGCGGCGGAGAGCTTTTATTAAATTCCACGCCAGTCCGTCGACCGGCGGGTAATTGCAGATTACGGTTCTCCGGAATTCCCATCTCGGCGAGGGCGACAGTCTGTGCTACGTCACGGCCTATGGCACCGTTCCTTACTTCCGGAGTCGGACTAATAATGCGACTGGCGACGATCCCAAAGAGGTACTTCGCTCCGCAATCACAGCGCTCTCCCCCTTTCCATTCCCTCCTCAGGCATCTGTGCTCTTAACTTTCATTGCTATTGGACGTTACTTGGTTTGTATGGTGCACGAAAATCGAAAGTTTGGCCACTATAGTTTCATGAAGTTCCGATAGGTGAAGCAGTTATACGGCAGTGCTATACGTAGCCTTCAATATGGCGCCTGTAGCGGATGTGCGTTCCAGCAGAGAGCTGTCACTGTGTTTCTTTTGGCGAAAAACCGGAACATCTCAGTTATTGACACGTGGCGCTTAGGAACGTGCGGTTACTCTCATTAGAGGTGATCGATGAATCGCAACCAAACACTTCGCTGCACAACAGGACTTCTCTGTTGGCCATTCTGTCAAACTCGTCCACCAGTTGGGGTGCTTAAAGATTTGTACCCGCTGAGTTTATAGCCATAAGACCATAACAACAACGAGTTTGATCTAATATTAGGATACACTCCGCGGGAAGCAGTGCATGATGATTTTGAGGTTACTGATGCTACAAAACATTGGTTCCGACATCGACCAGTACAGTGGTAGCATGCGGGCGTACTGGCTCTCCCAGATCGATGGCGTAAGGCCTTAGCATTGAACAGAGATTATGGTGAAAAGCAGCATTTTGTAGCCATAAGGGAGGAAATAATATGGTGCACTGTAATCCTGAATAAAACCAGCCTAATTACAGAAAGAAATGTCTTACATCAGTTATTGAACGACCCTTGTATTTTCCTGGCGCAGCGGGACACACAGGAGGAAATATAAACACCGTTGGGCAACACAGATCAGGAGTTCCAGAAAAGTTTGTTTGAGGTGCAGTTTTCCTTCTGTATAGTTGAGGCGTTAACTGAAACTGTATTCCGGAGGCCCTACCCGTAACCGAGTAAATTCAAAAGAGAGTGAAGAACTGTAAGAAGAAACACAGAATCTGACTCACGAGACTACAGATAAGTGTTAGTAGTAACCTGTCAATAGTAACATTAAAATTGAAAAATGTATGAGAAGCCGTACTAGAGCGCAGCATTGAGGTGAAACGAATTACAGACCTTTGGAAAACAGAAAATGAATAGACTAGGTGCATTTTAGACTTTTTATGACCAGATGCTGAATATTAAGGGGACTGATTACGTAAGAAATGTGGAGGCTCTCTAAATAATGGAACAGGATGTGAATAGAAATGAAGGTTTCGCATCATTGGCCTGGAGTCCCCTTATGGGATGTGTCCGGCCGCCTTGCTGCAGGTATTATTACATTATACGCCACACTGCGCGACCTGCGGGCCGGATGGGGATGAAATTTTGATGAAGACAACACCCGGTCCCTGAGCGGAGAAAAATCCCCGACCCTGCCAGGAATCGAACCCGGGCCTTTAGGATGGCAGTCCGTCACGCTGACCATTCAGCTATCGGGGCGGACAGGAAGTGAATGAATGGTACTCATTATGTAGAAGAAAGGATAGGACGATAGGTTATGTTGTAAAACATCACTCGCTACGACAACCCTGTGTTCACTAAAAATAATATTAGTGAAGAGACTGACTGATATGCATACGAGAAACAAATGAAGAGGATTTTAGTACCGCTTATCTCAATTGAAGATATCTCCATACCCTCGACAGTCGTTTTGGAAAGCATACAATCACTCAGAACACCGACAACTCACAGAACATAAATAAGTATATAAATAAATAAATCAGGGCAGATAACTCAAGCTTTGAGTTTGCATCATTTCCAGCGTAACATGTCTCGTGAGAGGGTAAACACAAAAATAATACTGAGAAATCATCCGAAATTGTGCTAAACCTATTCTCTGAAAATTATTTCGTGCAGTTAGTTCATGAGCCCACGCGAACAGTAAACGGTTGTGAAAACACACTTGACCTCTTAGCAACAAATAATCCTGAGTTAATAATGAGCATCAAAACCGATATAGGGATTAGTGATCACAGGGTTATCGTAGCGAGATTGAATATTATAATACCCGAATCCCCGAAAAATAAGCGAAAAATATACCTAATCAAAAATGCGGATAGAAATTCACTTGACGCCTTCCTGAGAGACAATCTCCACTCAGTCCAAATTAATAATATAAGTGTAGACCAGATGTGGCTTCGATCCACAGAAATAGTATCGGCAGCAACTGAGAGGTTTATACCAAATAAACTAACAAACGACGGAGCTGATCCTCCTTGGTACACAAAACGGATTAGAACACTGTTGCGGAAACAACGAAACAGACATGCCAAATTTAAACACACGCAAAATCCCAAAGATTGGCGATCCTTTACAGTGGCTCTAAATTTACCGCGGAGTTCAATGCAAGACGCCTATAACAGTTTCCACAACGAAACTTTGTCTCGTAACCTGGCAGAAAATCCAAAGAGATTCTGGTCGTATGTAAAGTATGTTAGCGGCAAGAAACAATCAGTGCCTTCTCTGCGCGATAACATTGGAGATACTATCGAAGACAGCGCTGCCAAAGCAGAGTTACTAAACACAGTCTTCCGAAATGCCTTCACAAAGGAAGACGAAGTAAATATTCCAGAATTCGAATCGAGAACAACTGATAACATGAGTAATGTAGAAGTAAATATCCTCGGAGTAGTGAAGCAACTCAAATCACTTAATAAAAGCAAGTCTTCTGGTCCAGACTGTATACAAATTAAGTCCCTTGCGGAGTATGCTGATGCATTAGCTCCTTACTTAACAGTCATATACAACCGTTCGCTCGACGAAAGATCCGTACCCAAAGACTGGAAAGTTGCACTGGTCACGCCACTATGCAAGAAAGGTAGTAGGAGTAATCCACTAAACTACAGGCCCATATCGTTAACGTCGATATGCAGCAGGATCTTAAAACATATATTGTGCTCGAACATTATGAAATACCGCGACGGAACCGGTCTACTGACACACAGTCAACATTCGTTTAGAAAACAACGTTCCTGTGAAGCATAACTAGTTCTTTATTCACAGGAAGTGCTGACTGCTATTGACAAGCGATATCTGATCGATTCCGTATTCCTGGATTTTCGGAAAGCTTTTGAGACCGTAGCACACAAGCCGCTCGTAGTGAAATTAGGTGCTTATGGAATATCGTCTCAGTTATGTGACTGGATTCGCGATTACCTGTCAGGGAGGTCACAGTTCGTAATAATTGACGGAAAGTCATCGAATAAATCAGAAGAGATTTCAGGCGTTCCCCAAGGTAGTGTTATAGGCCCTTTGCTGTTCCTTTTCCATATAAACGATTTGGGAGACAATCTGAGCAGCCGTCTTCGGTTGTTTGCAGATGACGCTGTCGCTTATAGACTCAAAAGATCAAAACAAACTGCAAAATTATTTTTAAGAAATCTGAATGGTTCGAAAAGTGTCAGTTGACCATAAATAACGAAAAGTGTGAGGTACCCACACGAGTGCTAAAAGCACAATAAATCAGTCTAATCTAAATGTCGTAAAATCAACTAAATACGTAGGTATTACAATTACGAACAACTTAAATTGTAAATAACACATAGAAAACGTTGTGGGGAAGGCTAACCAAGGCCTGTGTTTTATTGGCAGGAGACTTAGAAAATGTAACAGACCTACTAAGGAGACTGCCAAGACTATGCTTGTCCGTCCTCTGCTGCGCTGTGTGGGATCCCTACCAAATAGGACAGACGGAGTACATCGAAAAAGTTCAAAGAAAGGCAGCACGTTTTCTATTATCGCGAAATATGGGAGAGATTGTCACAGAAATGATACAGGATTTGGGCTGGAAATCATTAGAAGAAAGGTGCTTTTTGTTGCGACGGAATCATCTCATTAAATTCCAATCAGCAACTTTCTCCTCCGAATGCGAAAATATTTTGTTGACACCGACCTACATAGGGCGGAACGACCACCACAATAAAATAAGGGAAATCAGAGCTCGTACGGAAAGATACAGGTGTTCATTCTTTCCGGGCGTTATACGAAAAAGGAATGATAGAGAATTGTGAAGGTGGTTCGATGAACCCTCTGGCAGCCTCTAACATTCTGCGTGGTGTCTGTTTGTTCTACATCGTGTCTCCCAACCACTTTTGCCTAACGACGCTCTGAGCGTGTTTTTTAGGGAATTGACTAGTTTGAACCTGGGACCTGTTGATGGTAAGGAGACGCCAAACCATACATGGCATGTAGAATTCAGAAGAGTTCAGTGAGACTAGAGATGATATAACCAAATACTTAATGATTTCAGCATCAGCTCCACTGCACTCCCTGTAAAACAATCTTAATACTAACTAAACTTAGTGGAAGGGGTCCAAGGCTTTCCTATTATTTTAGTTAGCTGGTAAAATAACGTCGAATAAGCAGTTAAGTTCACCATTGGAAATTTTATTCTACTCACAAAACATAGTTTATAAATTGCACTATTGATATAAGGAAATGTTTTAATACAGGATGGTAAAAACCAATTGCGCTCAACAAAAATGTGAACGAATATTCCCTGAATGGGTTTCCAAGTTCTACAATGGATCGAAGGATGACCTATGCCATGTCACATCGATAATCTAGGTTTAAATTAAGTTTCACAAAAGAGAAAACTATCAAAATGGTCTACAGTGACCCTCGTTTATCTTTAATTACTTGTCTAACTTGTCGTAAATTACAGTAGCTGATGTGGCTTCACAATAACTATATAACAGAAAAATCATCGCGTTTCAGATTTTTACTTCAAGTGGCAAATGTGAACACCATGAGCTTTAATTGACGATCGACACTAGTATTACGCAAAAAGGGGATGTAACAGATGAGACTTCTGCAGTTCTGAGTGAAGCTTCATGCGCTGTTATGTGCCGTCTGCTTCACGTCTGCTGTGCAGCGAGCTACCTTAATTTAAGTATTAACTGTATTTTACTTACTTGTCACTCCTTCTTCCCTGTGTTTTTGCTTTTAGGAAGCTTTAATTGTCGAGTGGTATTAATAGTGTTCCATAGATTTCGTGTTTGTTTTGAATACAGTCAGAGGGAGTCCCTTTAGTCAACCATAGTGCCAGTAGTGCTAGTGTTTGTTTTCAGAACAGTCCAGCGACGGGTAGTGCAATTTTCATTGTTTTCTACAAGAAGTGGCTAGCAATCACAGTTTATTCAATAATCTGCCGCCTTTAGTGAATTAGCAGCCTAGTTAAAAGTTGATTAACTCTCTTCAGTAAATAGATTCCTTAGGATGGATAAGATGTGTGACTGCTGTGTACGGACGCAGGAGGAGCTGGCCACTGTTCGCGAACAGCTGAACGTGTTGATGGCCGCTGTCAGCCGTCTTCAGGCTGCTGCCTCGGAGTGTAGCGGCAGTGGGGAGTCTGGTGCGTCGCAAGGTACACCCCAGGTGTTACATGTTTCACCCACTGTCCCTGCTGTCGAGACATCTTCGCGGGTACCGGGCGCGGTTGGGCCACCCTCTCCCCAAGGGGAGTGGCGTGTTCAGCGGCGTTCGCGGCGCACGAGGGGGAGGGTAAATGTGGAGGTTGGCCGTGTGGCATCGCCCGCTCTGCCTGTGAGTGGACTTGTGGCTGCTCCTTCAGCAAGGTCCGAGCAGGCTCACGGGGGGAGGGGTTTATTAGTTATTGGGAGCTCCAACGTTAGGCGGGTGATGGAGCCCCTTAGGGAAATAGCGGAAAGGTCGGGGAAGAAGGCCAGTGTTCACTCTGTCTGCTTGCCGGGGGGTCTCATTCAAGATGTGGAAGAGGCCCTACCGGCGGCGATAGAGAGCACTAGGCACACCGGACTGCAAATTGTTGCTCATGTCGGCACCAATGACTCCTGCCGTCTGGGTTCAGAGGTCATCCTCAGTTCGTACAGGCGGTTGGCGGAATTGGTGAAGGCGGAAAGCCTCGCTCGCGGGGTGGACTCAGAGCTAACTATTTGTAATATCGTTCCCAGAACCGATCGCAGTCCTCTGGTTTGGAGCCGAATGGAAGGCTTAAACCAGAGGCTCAGACGATTCTGCGGAGATCTGGGGTGCAAATTTCTCGACCTCCGCTATCGGGTGGTGAAATGTAGGGTCCCCCTGAATAGGTCAGGCGTGCACTACACGCCGGAAGCGGCTACAAGGGTAGCGGAGTACGTGTGGAGTGAACATGGGTTTTTTTAGGTTAGAGAATTCCCTCCCTAGGCCCGACAAGACGCCTCCTGAGACGCTGCAAGGTAGGAGAAGGCAAAATGCAACAGGGAATAACAATATTAATGTGCTAATAGTAAACTGCAGGAGCGTCTATAGAAAGGTCCCAGAACTGCTCTCATTAATAAACGGTCACAACGCCCATATAGTACTAGGGGCAGTAAGTTGGCTGAAACCAGACGTAAACAGTAATGAAATCCTAAACTCAGATTGGAATCTATACCGCAGAGACATAGTGGACAGTGATGGGGGAGGCGTGTTTATAGCGATAAGAAGTGCAATAGTATCGAAGGAAATTGACGGAGATCCGAAATGTGAAATGGTTTGGGTGAAGGTCACGGTTAAAGCAGGCTCAGACATGGTAATTGGATGTCACTATAGCCCTCCTGGCTCAGCAGCTGTTGTGGCTGAGCACCTGAAGGATAATTTGCAAAATATTTCGAGTAGATTTCCCCACCATGTTATAGGTCTGGGTGGAGATTTTAATTTGCCGGATATAGACTGGGAGACTCAAACGTTCATAACGGGTGGCAGGGACAAAGAATCCAGTGAAATATTTTTAAGTGCTTTATCTGAAAACTACCTTGAGCAGTTAAACAGAGAACCGACTCGTGGTGGTAACGTATTAGACCTTCTGGTGACAAACAGACCCGAACTATTTAAAACAGTTAACGCAGTACAGGGAATCAGCGATAATAAGGCGGTTACGGCGCCGATGATTTCAGCCGTAAATAGAAATATTAAAAAAGGTAGGAAGATTTTTCTGACTAGCAAAAGTGACAAAAAGCTGATTTCAGAGTACCTGACGGCTCAACACAAAAGTTTTGTCTCAAGTACAGATAGTGTTGCGGATCAGTGGACAAATTTCAAAACCATCGTACAATATGCGTTAGATGGGTATGTGCCAAGCAAGATCGTAAGAGGTGGAAAAGAGCCACCGTGGTACAACAACCGAGTTAGAAAACTGCTGCGGAAGCAGAGGGAACTTCACAGCAAACATAAACATAGCCAAAGCCTTGCAGACAAACAAAAATTACGCGAAGCGAAATGTAGTGTGAGGAGGGCTATGCGAGAGGCGTTCAATGTATTCGAAAGTAAAGTTCAATGTACTGACTTGGCAGAAAATCCTAAGAAATTTTGGTCTCACGTCAAAGCGATAGGTGGATCAAAACAAAATGTCCAGACACTCTGTGACCAAAATGGTACTGAAGCATAGGATGACAGACTAAAGAACGAAATACTAAATGTCTTTTTCCAAAGCTGTTTCACAGAGGAAGACTGCATTGCAGTTCCTTCTCTAGATTGTCGCATAGATGACAAAATGGTAGATATCGAAATAGACGACAGAGGGATAGAGAAACAATAAAAATCGCTCAAAAGAGGAAAGGCCGCTGGACCTGATGGGATACCAGTTCGATTTTACACAGAGTACGCGAAGGAACTTGCCCCCCTTCTTGCAGCCGTGTACTGTAGGTCTCTAGAAGAGCGTAACGTTCCAAAGGATTGGAAAAGGGCACAGGTCATCCCCGTTTTCAAGAAGGGACGTCGAACAGAAGTGCAGAACTATAGACCTATATCTCTAACGTCGATCAGTTGTAGAATTTTGGAACACATATTATGTTCGAGTATAATGACTTTTCTGGAGACTAGAAATTGCTCTGTAGGAATCAGCATGGGTTTCGAAAAAGACGGTCATGTGAAACCCAGCTCGCGCTATTCGTCCACGAGACTCAGAGGGGCATAGACACGGGTTCACAGGTAGATGCCGTGTTTCTTGACTTCCGCATGGCGTTCGATACAGTTCCCCAAAGTCGTTTAACGAACAAAGTAAGAGCATATGGACTATCAGACCAATTGTATGATTGGATTGAGGAGTTCCTAGATAACAGAACCCAGCAAGTCATTCTCAATGGAGTGAAGTCTTCCGAAGTAAGAGTGATTTCAGGTGTGCCGCAGGGGAGTGTCATAGGACCGTTGCTATTCGCAATATACATAAATGACCTGATGGATGACATCGGAAGTTCACTGAGGCTTTTTGCAGATGATGCTGTGGTGTATCGAGAGCTTGTAACAATGGAAAATTGAACTGAAATGCAGGAGGATCTGCAGCGAATTGACGCATGGCCCAGGGAATGACAATTGAATCTCAATGTAGACAAGTGTATTGTGCTGCGAATACATAGAAAGATAGATCCCTTATTATTTAGCTACAAAATAGCAGGTCAGCAACTGGAAGCAGTTAATTCCATAAATTATCTAGGAGTACGCATTAGGAGTGATTTAAAATGGAATGATCATATAAAGTTGATCGTCGGTAAAGCAGATGCCAGACTGAGATTCATTGGAAGAATCCTAAGGAAATGCAATCCGAAAACAAAGGAAGTAGGGTACAGTACGCTTGTTCGCCCACTGCTTGAATACTGCTCAGCAGTGTGGGATCCGTACCAGACAGGGTTGATAGAAGAGATACAGAAGATCCAATGGAGAGTAGCGTGCTTCGTTACAGGATCATTTAGTAATCGCGAAAGCGTTACGGAGATGATAGATAAACTCCAGTGGAAGATTCTGCAGGAGAGACGCTCAGTAGCACGGTACAGGCTTTTGTTAATGTTTCGAGAACATACCTTCACCGAAGAGTCAAGCAGTATATTGCTCCCTCCTATGTCTATCTCGCGAAGAGACCATGAGGATAAAATCAGAGAGATTACAGCCCACACACAAGCATACCGACAATCCTTCTTTCCACGAACAATACGAGACTGGAATAGAAGGGAGAACCGATAGAGGTACTCAGGGTACACTCCGCCACACACCTTCAGGTGGCTTGCGGAGTATGGATGTAGATATAGATGTAGATCACGTGCGTTCATTACCTTGTCGGTGTTCGTCAGGGGGCGGCGAGCAGCACAGCTCCGCTCACCTCGCCGCCTGGGAAGCAACTCTCCCCCAACTTCTCCTTACTACAATTTACCTGAGTTGATTTAAAAAAACTATCTGGCTGTGTTTTCATCTGACCAATCAGGGTCTCAATATTAACCTTAAGCTCCGCCTACAAAAATTCTGTCTATCCAATGAGAAACGTTATGCTCTTCGTGGTGGGGCCATGTTTTTAAAGTTTGCAACGTAACAGAGACGCGAAAAAGTCTCACGCTAAAACTTGAAGCTGGTGTGGTCCTTTTAGCGTAATCGTAAGATCTGTACTGTTCTTCTGGAGGGCTCTATCTTTTAACATGGGCTGCGCGGTGATCCTGACGTAACAGAAACGCGAAAAAGTCTCACGCTAAAACTTGCGTGTGGTGTGGCCCTTTTTGTGTTATCGTAAGATCTATACTGTTCTTCAGGAGGGCTATAGCTGTTAACATGGGCTGGGGGGGGGGGGGGGAGGGGGGTGGTGGTTCTGACGTAACAGAGACGCGAGAAAGTCTCATGCTAAAACTTGCAGCTGGGGTGGTCCTAGTGGTTAGCTGGCTACGTCCAGTCCGTCCCATTTCGTAGGGCCTTCTAGCTTAACACGGTTCTGCTCTCGGCTTCTGTTCTCGTTTCTCCCCTCGGAACTGCGTCTGTCTCACGGTGGGAAGGTATGACATGCATTTAGGCATTCTTGTGTTAGTCTGTGGTATTCCATTTGCTCAGTCGTTACTCGTATTACTTTGGTAAATTTAATGTCACGATTTATTCGGAGCTATGTGACATACTACTGGATTTGCTTATCATGTCAGGGTTTTCACGGAAGGTGTTGGATTTGCCTGAAACCTTACAAGCCGCTTAAAAGTGATTTGCAGAGTATCCTTGTAGATGTAGATGTAGATGAACCCTTCGACTTCGCAGTATAAAATATCAAAAACGTACATCAAAGTAAGTTTCATCAGTTGTTCAAAGTTTTCTACAGGGTCGTTCACTCTGAGGAAAAGTTTGGACAAGGATTGTATTTCAGGATATTGAATCAAGATTTGTTAAGACTTTGTAGATCACTCTTGTGTTGCGTAATTTCCATCTGTTCACTTTGCAGAATAACAGAGTAAATGTATAATAAATATTTCATTTCCATTTCCTTTTAAACTGCGCTGAGAAAATTTGCATGAGATATACCACCAGTTGGGGAATCCAATGCGTAGACGCCGTCCACTGCCCGAAATAATGACTTGAAATCAACGAGGCCACTGCTTTGCCGAATGTTGGGTCGTCGAGTAGAAGATGACGTCACCGTATCAAACAATTGACAGGTTTCCGCCAATAATGAACTGCTCTAATTGTAGTCACAGTAAGGGGTCGTCTTTCATCTGACAGCGAGACAAGTTTGGGCACGATCGCATTCATCATGGAGAGACGGACGGAGAGCGAGAGAGGCGACGCTGAGGGGGGGGGGGGGGGAGGCGAGAGAGAGAGAGAGAGAGAGAGAGAGAGAGAGAGAGGCGACACTGAGGGGGGGGGGAGGCGAGAGAGAGAGAGAGAGAGAGAGAGAGAGAGAGAGAGAGAGAGAGGGAGGGAGGGAGGGAGATGGAGCGAGAGATCGCTCAGTCCAGGGATCCGTGCATCACGTGGCTCGCTGAGCTGAGAGTCGCTTTGCTCCGCTGGCGCTGCCTCATTACCCGTCTGAGGAGCAGCGACGCCATCTGGAGGCGTGTCCGTTCACTGGAAGGCTTCGCAGGCAGGCAGCTGCGTCGTGTCTGCGGGAAACTGGCGCCGAGAGCCAGCGCCGGTGCCTCCTCATGCTACGACGAAACACCCTACCGGCGGAAGCCATAGTGCGCCGTGTCTCGGAGTGATAACTCTACGTGTGAAACCTGTGCCTTTCACGACAAGTCCGCCATTCTATCCACGCTGAGTCCCTCTCTAACCATTTTCAGCGACCTGCAGCACCTCTCCTTACTGATTCACCAGTCAGCCGGTCTTTATACCAGCATAGGAGGCTATTTTGTGCAGCGTGAATAATTAAGTGAAACTTGTCAAGTCACTGATACGGTTACGGCTGGATATGCTATACTAATTATTTGAAAGATTTCATGATGCCTTCAGCTCCCATTCTCTTTAATTCACGTACGATTGTACGATTTCGGCCTTAGGCCATTTTCAAATGGTTCAAATGGCTCTGAGCACTATGCGACTTAACTTCTGAGGGCATCAGTCGCCTAGAACTTAGAACTAATTAAACCTAACTAAGGACAGCACACACATCCATACCCGAGGCAGGATTCGAACCTGCGACCGTAGGCCATTTTCAAGTATTTTATCTATGATTTATTAGTGGTGAATTATGACGTGTATGTCATAGTCCTATGAGTCCATGTTATACTCATAAAAATAAATCCGATATGATTAACCCTGTTTTAGGAGCACGTTACTAAGGATAAATTTAACAGATGAGGAATATATGAACTCGCATGCAACACTTGCCAGTCAGTGTACATAGGATAAACATGCAGAAACTTCAAAACCAGATATTCAGAAGATCTCATAGCTTTAAAAGCAACAGCTCTCATAGCACATTTACTGACCACCTTGTAGCCCACAATCACCACCCAACCACAAGAGAAACAAACTTAAGAATACTAAAACCCAGCCACAGCCTTTACAGCAAACTGACCATTGAGGAAAACTTCCATATGCAGAAGGCAATAGCAGAGGGAAAACAGGTCTTAACGAATACACTACACTCTGCAAGGGCACATTATTTAACACATTAAAGGAACTTTACAAATAAAAACAGAACAAACAGCTAAAGTCTATACACACACACACACGCGCGCGCGCACGTGCGCGAAAAATAGATATACTAAAATCGGCAAAGACGCACCATTTACACACAAAAGGAATACCATGTACAAGACAACACATACAGCTAAGAAGCGTACAGAAAAAAAAAACACACACACACACACACACACACACAAACAGACACAAAGATAAAATGGGAACAAAATTCAACTTTGGCGCCAAACTATCTGGTGAACAAATGAGCACTGACTGGGCTGGGACACACAACAAACCACAATCACATTGTGTTTTGGTGAAGTGAAAATTGTTTGACTACGTTATTTGTGGATAATGCTTGTTATAGTAAAGTGTGCGTCACCACACCTCACCATGATGAGCAGAATGAAAGTGCTTACCACACGAAAACGTAAGTAAAAACGAATATAGGTGCGAAAACATCGAAACAAACTAAATTACATTCTAGATGATAGGTTAACTCACAGAATAAACTTTCTCATCAACAGCGTTTGGTTGCAGATGACAAGCTAGCTGTAGTAATTAACACACATGTCATCCGGAAAATTCGTGCACACCAAATGTATGGTATTTACAAAAAGAAACGATCTATTGTTTGAACTAAACATCCACATAATTTTATAATCATTTAGTAAATGTTCACATTACAAAACAAATAAAAACGAAAACCCACTGATGACGAAACGTGTTTGGGTACAGAGATAAAACGGTGTTTTGCATAACTGGCGCACCTCAAATCCAACAATTTTAACTGCAAACACGGCCTGCACAAGGAGCTGCAAATCAAAATGATTAATACTGTGGAGCAGTTGTTGCAGCTGTTGTAGTTTTCATTTGTTTCACCTCTGAATATTAGTCTCTCTCTTCACGTACATTATTATTATGTGATGTTTTAAAACATAAGCTATCGTCTTATCCTTTCTTCTCCATAATGACTACCATTTATTCACTTCCTCCTCCATTATGTAGAGAGTCTCCTCATTTCCTACCTTATCAATCCACTTAATGTTCAGCATCTGGTCATAAATATCTATAGTGCGTAGATTCTAGTCATTTCTTGTTTTCCAAAAGTCAGTAATTGGTTTTACCCCTGTGCTGTGCTCCAATGCAGCTTCTTACACGTTACTCAGTTTTAATTGAAAGACAATTACTAACACATACCTATAGCTTTTTTCCAGATACTGTGATTCTCGTAACAGTTCTTCACTGTCTTTATTTAACTTGCGTACAGGTAGTGCTTCTGGAATACAGTTTCAGTTGACGCCTCAACTATACGGAAGGAATACTGAATCTCAAACGAACTGTTCTGAAACTCCGGATACTATATGCCAACATCTGCTACATTATAGGTACATTAATTATATTTTCCTTAGTGACTCTCTAAGTGTTTTATATCTTCCTAATTGTTTCAACTTTGCAGCAACTGCTCTAAAGTAAGGTGCTTCTAAAATAGCGTAGAACATCGCGGATTTATTTTATGAGCATTACATGGAGTCGTAGGAGCAACAAGATAGTTGTTATAATTCACTGCTCGAAACTCGTCCTTAAAATACTTGAGAATGTCCTAAGGCCGAAATTATACAATCGAACATGAAGTAAAGAGAATGGCAGCTGAGGACGTCACCAAATCTTTCAAAATATTCATAGTAGGTGCAGACAATATCGCTTTGAAGACAATTCTAATTAGATGCAATGTACACGGTGGTCCACTTAAACGTTTCAGAGCAGATACCTCTGCGACAACAGTAGATATTGTAAAACGGCTTTAACAGCTACGAATGTAGGGGAGTGGCTCATGAAGGTAAATACTGTAATACATTCTAAAAGTAAGAAAATATTATTTTCAACTCAAACTTACGTATTTTTCAACTGGACAAGCCGTATTATTTCTTACGCTATCAATAACAAAGAAAATCACAGAATGAATGGCGTTGGTTGCGTCACAATAGGTGAATTACACTCAGAGAATAGGTGAAGCTGACGCTGGAAATAAACAGAACGTGCCGCTTTTGCACATGCCGAGATGCAAGCGTGAACCTCATTGCTCGAACGAAATAGCGATGTGACTTACATACGACGATGCAACAAACGCTGTACTCATTGCTATTTACACTGTTCTTAAGTGGACTAGAAACATTACAAATGTCCAGTTACACAACTACGTCTGGGGCCGGCCAGAGTGGCCGAGCGGTTCTAGGCGCTTCAGTCTGGAACCGTGCGACCGCTAAGGTCGCAGGTTCGAATCATGCCTCGGGCATGGATGTGTGTGATGTCCTTAGGTTAGTTAGGTCTGAGTACTAAGTTCTAGGGCCTGATGACCTCAGCTGTTAAGTCGCATAGTGCTCAGAGCCATTTCAACCATTATTTGAACAACTACGTACGACTGGCATTCGCCCTGTTAGATCCTTGCTCTGCTATGTTTACCCTGCCCGGTGATATTTGGATTTTCGTTACAGTTATGTCCATTCTAGTACTGTAGTAAAGTTCAATAAAGAACGAGCGACTAAATCCTTTCTTTATATTTTATTGCGTGTGACTGAACATCTATACTATTCCCACTCCACTTCATAACAGTATAAATAGCAACAAGTATAATGTTTGTTGAATCTTAATACGTCAGTAACAACGTAGGGTTTTCGTTTGAATCTCCGAATGAGCAATAGCGGCGCGTTTCCTTTATTTCAAGCATCAGTTTCGGTTTACAGTTTCGCGGGTTGTATTTGACGTAATGAGACGCAACCAATGCCATTCATTTAACGTTACTGCATAAGAAACAATACTGTGGTGCCAATTAAATAAAGCGTTGGTTTTGTTGAAAATAGTATTTTCTTGTGTTTTAGAATGTTCCATAGTATTTACTTTGATGAGCCCCTGCCTTACATTGATAGTCGTGGAAGTCAGTTTTAAATATCTATAGTTGTTCCACAGATACTTACGCTGAAACTTTAGGGTGAGCCCATTGTGTATAGAAATACTTCACTGAAGTGTGGCAAACTGAAATATTTTAATCTTGAATAGTACATACGCCAACTCTAATAATATGATTAAAATTTACAATAATTGTTCTTGTCTACATATAAATGATGCTTGTTGTACTGTGGCTAAACTGATGTTTCGTTTCATAACGTAAATGAGGACTGAACCACTTTTCCATAACCTAAATGGCAGTAAGGACGGTAATGACTACCCTAAGGAATTTCTTTTGGGTTATTTGTTCAGGTGAACGCGGTAGAGCGTTACTAATTACTAACCTTCAATGTTATGTATCTAGCAGCTGTCATTCTGACAGGGGCGACCCGAGCAGAGATGTAAATAGATGCTTAAGCAACAGGCCTAGATTGCCTTCTCAGTAGGAAGGTTCTCGTGTGACGAGCTACTGCTCCTGCGAATCACGGATCTTTTGAAGCTATGGCAGTTATTACTACTTTTAAGTAATGCATTGTTACTCTCTGTGTATTACTGGACCACTCGATATGCGTAAGAAATGTAGAATTTTCTTTTTTTTGCGTACGTATTACATTAACGAAAGTACGCCGTTATGTAGGTGCCTACTAATTAAAATGTCCTGGGTCCCATATTCAAGCCCACCCACTGCTTAAATTGTGACTAAAAATCGTCAGAAATGGCTGCCAAAAGCTTCTGGAATAATCTTACTACCAACGGCCTTATCAAAGAGGGCAAATGAGAGGACAGAAGTTGAGGGCAACAGTTCTCCTTGGGCTGCAAACTGCCTCTTAAGGACAATGATCAGCGGCGTAGCGATGTTAACGGCCATTGAAACTACTTCATTAAAGACACTTATCGTGCACCCACAAAACATGTAACCCGAAACTGAAATAGCGTCATGATCACCCCATTGACAAAATATTCCGTATTAGTTCTTCATTCAGATCTCCAGGAGGGGGAGGCTAATATGAGAAAAAGAATGAATAGTTAACGAATTGGATCGTGAGATGACAGAAATCAGAATGTCGTACGCAACTATAAAATCTGAAAAGGGAAATAAAAAGGCTCGATTGTGATATGGAAAGAAGACAAGAATTTCTGGTCACATGAATTTACGGTAAAAGCAACTCCAGCGTAACATTTACAACGGGAGTAGGATTCGTTATACATGTTGAGTGAATTATTTGAACAATTAAATATTAGGATTG
The DNA here is from genome assembly GCF_021461395.2 of Schistocerca americana. Classification (NCBI taxonomy): domain Eukaryota; kingdom Metazoa; phylum Arthropoda; class Insecta; order Orthoptera; family Acrididae; genus Schistocerca; species Schistocerca americana. The sequence goes on from NC_060123.1 coordinate 106,329,806, forward strand.
TTCCCACCAGAATCGAAACCAAAAGAATGCCAGCAAGAATAGCTGAGTATACATGATGACTTGAGTTTGGAAAGCTGAATAAAGTGAGGGAAATGAACCTCGTGTAACGGGAGAATATACAGGAGATACGCCAAATAATGTGAACACGGGTACCTACTTGGGAGTGGTTTATTGATAAGGAGTTGGACCCCCATTTTCCAGCAATAAAGCTACGATTCTTCTGGGATTACTGGCATATAATGATTGGATTGTCACCAGCGGAATATTATGTCATTCTCAGACCAGAATCTCGTCTAATGAGGGAGGTGGAAATCTGCTCCGGAATCTGCGCTCAAATACCGCAACAGGGGTTCGATAATGTTCAAGTCCGGGCACTGTACTAGGCAGGGAAGACGCTGCAGTTCAGTTGTATGCTCCTCATACCACGACTATAATGTACTGGCTGTGTAATGAGTGCATTATCGTCCTGAAATATGGCATCATTGTTGGGGAACAACATTTGAATCATGGGGTGCACCTCATCACCTAAAATGTTCTCATAATTGTGGCCAGTAACACGGACATTGATAGTAATGTTGGGACCAGCAGAATACCATAATATGGCAGCTCACACCATCACATTTCCATGCTTAACCGTTGAATCAAGCAGTCAGGATTGTAGGCTTCTTTTGGCGTTCGATGTTTTAAATAACGAAAACGTTGGCTCGTCGGATCATATGACGTGTTTCCATTGATCAGCCATTCGCGATTTATGCTCCTAGCACCATGTTTTACGCATCTTTCCTTGGTTGTAGTAGCTAATGGTTTCCGTATAGCACCTCGTCCACGAATATTCACTTTAAAGAGTTCTCGACGGACTGTGCCGATACACAAGGGGTCTCTTAAATGACTGTTGAGCTATGCATTCACTTCAGCCACTGTAGTTTTGTGTTGTGTTGATACAATTCTTGTTAGCGTACTACGAGCTCTGCCATTTAGTTTTGATTTGCTCCTAATATTACGTTTACACGATAATGTCTTTCCACGTTTTGTGCCATGGCTGTTGAAACAGTTGATCTTGAAACATTCAGTAAGTTGACTGTCTTCGTTACTGATGCTCAAGCTAATCGGGCCCCCACAGTCTGCCCTCTTTGGGACTCCGTTAGGTCTTTCATTGAACGTCGATTTCGGCCTCTGAATGTGAATGCGAAGTGTGCGCGACTCGTAAACTCCGTACTGAACAAACACAGTGTAGCGCAACACTGCCTTACCTTCGTTGTTGACCGTCAAACACAATCATCCCATTACTACCACTGTTCACATTATTTTGCCTATTCCCTGTAGATCCGTTAGTAGGATTCAGAGACGAGAACGAATGAGTTCATCTGTAAACTTCATCTAGTAGTAGCACATAGATCACTCAAAGGTCACAAGAGGAGGAGAAGTACGTGGAAAATGCCTGGATATACGGGATGATTAGAGCTGGAATATCTAATCGTCATACAGAGGTTCGAAATCACAAACTGGATTATGAGGCGTACCCAGGTGCAGATATGAATGCAGAAACAAAGGCTGAAATGTAAAAGAAGCATTCGTAGTAGTTACGGGTAAAAAGATATGAGGTGGTCACGTACTGAGTAACGAGGAGCATTTGAAGTTCCCTAAGGCTGTAGATACAGCAACATGAATATCACTGTAGGCTGTTCGGTTGAAAAGAAATGGACATTTTCGGGAAGAGCAGACACAAGCATTGGACGGACAATTACAAGGAAGATAACTTGACGAAAATATAGGTAACCGAAGAAATACTTCATATGATCGCCGAAAGGAAGTAGTAACAAAATGCTCAGGAAAAAGCAGAAAATAAATAATTAGGAAGTGCAGAGAATCTAAGGCGAAATGGCTCCAAGAAAATGGGAAAGAACCGAAAAGTAAATAGTCTTAGGAATGACTGACTCAGCATATAAAAATGTCACAAAAAGTTAGATGAAATTAGAAGCATTGGTGACATCTTTATGTCTGCAAGAAAACTTGACCTTATAAACCCAAGGCAGAGTGCAGTTAAGTGGGAGGAATTCATTGAAGGCCCCCATAAGCGGGAGAAATTGTGTGCTTATGGGGTACAGGAAAAAAGGAATAACTGCAATGAAGGCATTCAGTACTGCAGCTAAAGACTTGTGTTGTAATACAATGAAACAAAGGAGAAGGCATAAATTAAATTCCTTCGGAATTTCTATAAGCTTCAGGGAAAATGACAACGTAATGACTATTTCAGTTGGTGTGCAGAATGTATGAGGCTGGAGACATAACATCATGCTTTCACTTCCAAAATAAGCCAGAGCAGTTAAATGCGAGAGTCGTCTCAACAGTTTAACAGCTCATGCATCCAGGATTGCTTTAGAGATCGTAAGGGAACCATAGAGGTAGTGCTAGCGTTGCATCTGATAATGGAAGCCAAATTCAAGAAAAATTAATTCATCTCGTTCGATATGCCGGTCTAGAAAGAACTGCCGCCACCCCCTCCCCAGGAATACGAGAGCCACCGGGCTGTGATCTCCGCATGCGGCCGGTGTGGCCGAGGGGTTCTAGGCGCTTCGGTCTGGAACCGCACGACAACTACGGTCGCAGGTTCGAAACCTGCCACGGGCATAATGGTGCGTGATGTCTTTAGGTTAGTTAGGTTTAAGCAGTTCTAAGTTCTAGGGGACTGATGACCTCAGATGTTAAATCCCATAGTGCTCAGAGCCATATGAACCATTTTGTGACTCCGCGGTGGCACGCGGGTCCTGCGGTTTTCATACACCGCAACACTACAAGTAGAGTGTAATTTATGAGCAATAATTTAATTTCTTTCTATCAGAAAATGTTTCGTTAATGTGGTGACGAAATGTGTAGCGTTTTCATGATTATTGCCGGTTTTGTCTAGATTATACATATTTTAAATTTTCATTAATTTTTCGTAGCAGGATGGGGGCCGTCAAAGCTTTTCTTTTCAAAAAAACTTACATCCTTATGGCTGAAGTCCGGATAGTACAAGTGCTGCACACAATAACAACGATGATATTAATAGAAATAATGAAAACGCTCATTGCAAAGTAACATTTAGAGTGGTCACAGCTGTATGTTCTTGATTTGAAATGTTTCATTAACTTTCTGACGCATTTGGGTCAAATTCTCTCTTGAATAGGACTGAGAAACTTCATAGGCGAGTGGTGAGTATCCTGGCAAAGCCCATTCCTGTGCTAGTAATGACGCTTCTGCAACAACACTGATTGTTTTCATACCTTGAAGAAGATGGCGGGTCAGCTGATTTGGAAGACACCATCCACAACTTCGCAGTGCAAGGTATTCGAAATTCTCTAAAAGTGGAATACGTTGTAGGAAAAGACGAGCGATAGAAGCATGGAGGAGCAACGAGAACAGAAAACCAGTAAGGAAGTGTTCGGATTAATAATTACATAAGACAGGTGTGCAGCCTTTCTCTCTGATGCTGCGCGAAGTGGCCGCGCGGTTACAGGCGCAGTGTCACGGATTGTGCGGCTCCTCCCGCTGGAGGTTTGAGTCCTCCCTCGAGCATGTGTGTGTGTGTGTGTTGTTCTTAGCATCAGTTAGTTTAAGTAGTGTGTAAGTCTAGAGACTGATGACCTTAGCAGTTAGGTCCCTGTGGAATTCACATACGTTTCTATATTTTTCTCTTTCATTGTTCAACCTTTACCTCGAAAAAGCGATGACGAAAATCATGGTGTGTGGCATCAAAGTACGCTGAGGACTGATATCCGCACCCTACACCCCCGCGCCCCAACCCACATACACACACACACACACACACACACACACACACACACACACACACACACACAAACGCGCGCACGCGCCCACATACACACACAGAAGATAGTCACTTTCGTTCTATCATTGTGGACATTTTCCTAATATGAGACTGATTAGACCAAACCTTCTTTACTCTGTCTAAAAATTTCGCCAGAGTGAATTTTCCGCGGAAACTTTGACTCTCTTCCATTTCCTGAAATGTTTCCCGTGCTTCTCCAGGTATGAATTTATATTCTATTTTAGAGTTTATACGACTTAAATAGAATTCTAGAGGTTCTCTGCATAGTGATAAGATTTTAATCAATCTTTCTCTTTCAATTTGAAGTGATGTTCCAACCTCATAAGGAAATTCTGGTCTGGTGTTTTGCGTATCTTGAGCTGTATTTATTGTTGCGTATTTCTCTTGAACATTTTGTGCCAGTGAATTTCTTAATCGGAATTTTCATAGCCACCCTTTTGAGCCGTTTCGTCTTAATGTACACATTTCTTTAATTTTTTTTCGTTGCGGACATGAACTTGTTAGAAATATACTTTAAGGATAGGTTTATGAACAAGAAACGAGATTTAATGAGAGAGAATATAGGAGATAGTCAAAGAATGCACTGCTGGAGAAGATAACCTGCGAATCATATCAAGTCTGACATTCATCCAGCATGTTCTCAACATACCTACACAACTAAATTTTGTACTGAATAGGAGACTAGGTACAGTTCCTGCAATCATTTGCTCTCGGCTTCAGTGGTACGTAGATCTCTTTGTAAGTCATGATAGGCGTTCAGCAAATCACCGGCAGTTTTTCAGTGGATTCACAGAGCGTACTAGTACTCGGCTGACAAGCTGAGTGAGCGCTGAAAACGGTTTAGCCCTGCAGTTGTACTAACTCTTGCTGCCCCGTTGTTATAGTCTCAGGTCCAGCCTGGGAAAGACGTGGCCGCCGGAGTGCTGGGGAGGGATGAGACGATGCAGGGAATAAATTAAAAGTGATTGATAACTTTGTCAACAGGGCGCGCTTTTAATGGAGGCGGCCGGGCGTCTGGAGTGCTGCAATATCGTGGCGAGTGACGGGCGCGCGGCTGCCGTTATAAACACTTTAATACCGGGTAAGCCCGCGTTAATCTCCTGCCGCGAGCAAACTTAATGAAAGCGTGGAAAATTCAAGACGGCCGGCAGTGCGCTGGGTGCGAGATTGCACCGGCTGCTGACACCTGTGAGGTCTTCGCGCAGGCGCGAGAGCTGTCCGACCACCGCGCCGCGGACTGCCGCCACCCCCTCCGCAGGAACACGAGAATCACCGGGGTGCGACCTCCGTGGAGACACGTGGGTCGTACGTTTCATACACCGCATCACTGCAAGTAGAGCGTAATTTCTGAGCAATAATTTAATTTCTTTCAATCAGAAAATTTTCGTTAACGTGGCGTCGAAATGTGTAGCGTTTTCATGATTATTGCAGGTTTGAACTAGATTATATATATTTTAATTATTCATTAAGTTTTCGAAGCAAGATGAGAGCCATCAAAGCTTCTCTTTCAAAAAAACGTGTGTTCTGAACGCTGCAGTCCGGATACTACAAGTGTTGCATATAATAACAGCCATGATCTGAATCGAAATAATGAAAACGCCCATTACGAAATAACATTTAGAGTGGTAACAGTTGTCCATTTTGGAATTGTAAGTTTGTCCCGTCCACAAATGTTTCATTTTTCTCTGCCTCGTGATGACTGGGGGTTGTGTGATGTCCTTAGGTTAGTTAGGTTTAAGTAGTTCTAAGTTCTAGGGGACTGATGACTATAGAGGTTAAGTCCCATAGTGCTCAGAGCCATCAGCCAAGTGTTTCATTAACTTCCTGACCCATTTCGGTCAAATTCTGTCTTCAAAAGGACCGAGAAACTCAAAAGGTCTCAGGAACTTCAGAGGCGAGTGGTAAGTGTCCTGGCACAGCCCATGCCTGTCCTAGTAATTACGCTTCTACAACAAGACTGATTGCTTTCACAGCTTGAAAACGATGCCGGGTCAGCTGACATCGAAGACACCATTCACAACTTCGCGTGACAGTCGTAATTGACTATGGCGGTTCTTTAAGACATAATTTTGATTTTTTCTTTCAATTTCTGCTTTTTATGCCTTACGTATATTTTGCTACATACTCATGATCTTTGGGTGGGCTGTTGCAGAACCTCGTTTTTTTCAGTGAAATATCTAGAATTCACATTCCCTTTTTCGTCAGCTGCCATGAGCAGTGAAGGCTGTTTAGATCTTCGATCTAGTTTTTTCCATCCTCTCTCTTGAATGTAGAGAATAAGTTGATAATCGTTTCAGCAACAGGTTTGTTTCTTTACTGTTTTGGCTCCCTATATTTATTGATGGGGGGAAAGGAACTTTTGAAAATGATAGCGGATGAGGGTTTTCCTGAGTGTGTTTTGCGTTGTTACAGGACACAGTGTTGGTGTAGGTTGGAAGACATGGCAGCAATTACAATGAATCACTTCCTCGGCTGTTCAAGAATCATATAGGCAGTGAGAATAACAGCAGCTGAGTGCGTTGCCTCGGCTGCGTACAACGTCTTCAGGTTGCTGAACCTGTGTCATCACAATACTGGCGAAATGCTGGTTATGAACGAACAATGATTGTTGGAGTAGCTTGCATCACCGGCCTTCGGGCCAGAGTTATGCCACCGGATTACCAACAGCTTAAGGAGTTGAAGAGCAAACGCAAACAGCCATTGACATGAGGTAAGGAAAAAAGTGGAGACTGGGTAGCGATCTGCAATCGGCTGAAGTCAACCAGCAGTTGGCTTCCTAATGAAAGGCACCTGTTCAGCTGTTCAGCTTCTAGGAGCATCAGGACAAGACGCATCCCTTATCCCTGAGTCTAGCGGTGGCAGCGGTGAGTAGTATTTGAGTCTGAATGACTCATCGGATCGATAACTGGAGGTGGAGTACTTCTCACACAGGCCGTGGTCGACGACAGACACTGAATTGTCGTAGCGGGCAGTGTTTATGGCAACTAGACAGGGCTCTGTTGTGGCACGACGTCGCCTTTGATCACGTAGAGCGCCATGCGGGACATACGGGGAAAAATTCAGTGACATTACGTCATGGTCAGGCAGAGATTCGAAATCAGATACTGGATTTTAAGGCGTACACAAGAGCAGATATAGATTCTGATCACAATGTGGTAATGACGAAGATTAGGCGTACATACCTAATAAGGACACTCACAGAAGTCGTAAAGGAAAACGTAGATACAAAGAAGGTAGCTGCGAAGAAACCAAGGGTAACAGAAGGAACACATCAGTTGATCGATGAAATAAAGTAATACAAAAATGTTCAGGGAAATTCCAGAATACACAAATACACGTAGCTGAGGAATAAAATAAATGACAAGTACAGGGAAGCTAAGACGAAATGGCAGCGTGGAAAACGAAAATGAAAATAAAAATGAAATGAATAGCGGAACGAGTGACTCAGCAAATCGGAAAGTCAGAACAATCTTCAGTTAAATTAAAATCAACAGTGGTAACATTAAGAATGCAACGGGAATTCCACTGTAAAATTCAGAGGAGAAAGAGAGAAAGCGGAAAGAGGAAACTGTAGGCCTCTCTGAGGGGAACGACTCGTCCGATATGATGGAAGGGGGACAGCAGACACTTTCCGATATGTGGGGGATCCAGTTTTAGAGTCACAATTTATGAGAGCTTTGGCAGACTTAAGATCGAATAAGGAGAAGAGATAAATAACATTCCATCCGAATTTCTATAATCATGCGGGGAAGTGGCAACATAAACGACTTTGCACGGTGGTGTGGAGAATGTACGAGTCTGGAGGAAGGCCACCTCACTTTCGGAGAAACATCAACCACACAATTCTGAAACTACAAGAGCTGACAACTGCGAGAATTATCGCACAATCAGTTTTACCGCTCATGCATCCAAGTTGCTCACAAGAATAATATCAGGAAAAGGAAAAAGAGATTGAGAATGTGTTGGATGACAATCAGTTCTCCTGTAGGAAAGATAAAGGAACAACGCATGCAATTCTAACGATGCCGTTGGTAATGGAAGAAAGACTGAAGATAAATCTAGGCACGTTCATAAGATTTGATGACCGGAAAAAAAGCATCCAATAACGTTAAATGGTGCAAGATGTTCGACTTCTGAGGAAGATACTGGTAAGCTATAGAGACAGATGGATAACATACAACGTGTACAAGAGCCAAGAGGGAAAAATGAGAGTGGAAGGCCATGAATGAAGTGCTCCGATTAAAAAGGGTGTTAAACAGGGAGGTAGTCCTTCACCTCTACTGTTCAGTGTGTAGATCGAAGAAGCAATGATGGAAATAAAAGAAAGATTTAGGACTAGAAGTAAAATTTATGGAGAAAGGATGTAAACGATACGATTCGCTGATGACATTGTTACGCTCAGTGAAAATGAAGAAGAAATGCATCGTCTGCTGAATGGGATGAGCCGTGTAATCTGAACAGAATGAGGATTGCGAGTAAATAGAAGAAAGATGAGAGTGATGAGAAGCAGCAGAAATGGGAACAGCGAGAATCCAATGATGGACGGAGCGGGGAGGACACGAAAAGCAGACTAGCACTAGCAAAAAGGGCATACCTGGCCGAGAGAACATAGCATTGCATGGCAGTGAAACATGGACTGTGGGAAAACTGGATCAGAAGGGAATTTAAGAAATTGAGATGTGGTACTGCAGACGAATGTTGATACTTAGGTGGACTGATAAGGTAAGGGATGAGGAGGCTCTGCACAGAAGCGTAAAGGAAAGGAATATGTGTACAAGACTGACAAGGAGAAGGGACAGGATGATAGGACTCGTGGTAAAACATGTGGGGGAGAGTTCCTTGGTACTGAAGGGAACTCTAGAGGAAGAAACTGTAGGAAAAGACACACACTGTAATACATCCAGCAAATAACTGGGGACGTAGTTTGCAAATGCTACCCTGAGACGAAAAGGTTAGCACATGAGACGAATTCGTGGCGAGCCGCAACAAACCTGTCAGAAGACTGACGATTCAAAAAAGACTGCGAAAGCAGTGGAGCGCCAGGCTCAAGTTTTGGTGCATTTCAGATTAAAACTGTGCTGCCTGGTGCTGCAGTACTACCATTCTGTGTCAACAATGTTACAGCACCAGCAGCAGTAGTGGGGCTAAAGTGTGGTAACAGCTTCACTTCAATGCCCGAATGCGGACTTTAGGCGTGTCAACTCAGCTTTACAACTTTCTTCGGCGGAATATGGTTGCATCCTTATGGTTCACCCAGCCGCTAGTTACAGGAGTCAGTTTGGAAGGAAGGATTGCAATTCCAGCCCAATTTAGAAGGAAGGGTCATTTAACAACACATTTTATGATCCTTTCATGAACACTTCGTGTTGCTGTTATGCTAACCAAGTCTAGTGTACAATGTTCGACGACTCAGGTTTTTTTTTTTTTTTTTTTTGCATATAGGTTCCCATACTGTTGGTATTTTGTGTACAGACTGTTCTGGTTGTTGGGTAGTTTTCCACTTTAAATAAATTTAGGCTGCACAGATGTTGTAACGCCTAATGCCACTACATCCTTGGTGGAAATTTATGTGATGCTGCTGCGCACTTTGAAGTGCTTGATCTGTGCAAATATGCAATCTGCAGTTATCGCAAATTCTTCAGGAAGTCAGGGACGTTGGGGTTTCAAATTATTGTTCAGATAGATCAGTGCAGGTACAATATCTAAAGATTTGTGACCCATCACTGTATTGAATGTGTCATGTTTCGAGTTGTAGACCCTATTAGGATTGATGGGAGACGGAAAGTAGGCCTCAAAATATCACTAATCGTACCGTTTATTAATACATTGCTACCTTGTAATTCCAAATGTTCTGTGTCCTTAGGCCACTCCTCCTTGTAACAAATCGAAATAAAATTCACTGGAATATAAGAAATTATAATTAACAACTCTGGGATCACTTCAAACAAACATTAAAATATCTTCGTGAAATTTGAGCACCAAAAATTTAAGAAATATGTTCCAAATTTGGTAGACAACAATTAATGAATCTGTTTGAAAATAATAAAGATAACATTAATAATAAAATTAGATTGGAAAATAACACTTTAAAAGCATTTTGAGAAATATGTAAAGCAAAAAATTAAAAAGAAACTATTCTAAAATTAACAAAGAACAATTAATCAATGTTATAGAAAATAATGTAATAAAAATGAAATAAACAATAAACAAAAAAAAAAAATAGAAGAGCTTTTCAGGTTATAGGTTTCTAAATCTCAAGTTTAACGAATTTAAAACAATAGGAAAGTTTCAGCTCTTAGATCTAGAATAATAACTAATTAACTTAACAATATTGAAATTTTTTTTATCCAGAAAAAATATTTATGACATTAAAGAAGAAATAATTTCAAAATACGAGGGTTGGAACTTAAATAGTGGCAACACTACTGTGGAGACACCATGCAGTAGAATCTACTATTGTCGCTAAAATCACATGTGTTTTTCATACCTACCTTTGAGGAGATGGACTAGCCTGTCCCACGACACCAGCGTGCGCACAAAGAGGGAAACACTCACTTGTGAGCGAGCGGTCTAACGGTGTCACTACGTTTTCGAAACAGGAACAACGTAGGTGGATCAAGATTGAATGTGCCAAAGGTCGTACAGCACAACAGTGTCATCTAAGACTTTAAGAGGCGTGTGGGGAATCGGCATTGCTGTACAGAATAGTGGAACGTTGGGTAAAAGCCTCCAACGAAGGTCAGCAAACTGTGGCAGAAATGCATTGGGCAGGTCGTTATAGCGTCTCTGAAGAAGAAGTGCATGCTGTTGCCATGTTAGTGGAGTGTGATCGACGCCATACGATTCGTGACCTCTCCCACGAAACAGGATTAGTGCATACAACTATGCTTCGCATCCTGAAGGGATGCCTATGCACGTGAAATATTTCATCACGATGGGCTACGCATGACATGGTGGAAAAGCATAAATGGTTACGTTACGACGCTGCTCAGACGCACTACGAGCGCTATGAGCGAGAAGGAGAGGCTGTCAGCTGTCTTACACCATATGGTAACAGTGGATGAGACATGGGCCACATCGTACAAGCCAAAACTAAAACGCCAGTCCAACGAATGGCGTCATAATGGGTCACAGCCTAGGTAGGAAGAGCATCAGAGCCGCAGTATGGTGAAAGTTAAGGTGATTCTCGTGTACGACTGAGATGGTGTTATCCTAACACATTACGTTCCTCCACGGAAGACCGTCAATGCACAGTATTACTGTTCGTTTTTGGAGCACCACCCTCCAACCAGCTTTGTGAAAGAAGCGGCGATACATTCTGCCCAACCTACCCATCAATTTGCACGACAATGAGTGGGCACATACAGCGCAGCTGTAGCTACTCTGTTAGATCGATGGGACTATGAAGTACTGTACCATCCACCATACTCTCCAGACATCTGTCCTTGTGACTTTGATTTGATTCCGAAGATGTAGGAACCATTTTGTGGCATTCACTTCAGAACTGTTCCAGGGATTCGACAGGCAGTAAACCGCTCCATTTGCACAATCAACAGATTTAGAAAACTATTGCCAAAAATCAACAAAAATATTATTAACTGGAATTGAAGAAATGCAAAGAAAACAATCAGGCTGGGTTTTATAGTCAGTAAATAGTTTAGAATTGCCAACTGAAACAATTCAAATATCAGTTCTTGACATCTCGATTTTGCAAAAGAATTAAAATTCGGTAAATCTGTAATTCAGAATAAAAATAAAGACCAAAAGTGTTCAAAGTATTCAATAAAATTGGTTTTACATCTAGCAAAAGATGATGTATAAAGAGATAATAATTATAAAAATATTGGTCCCTAAATACATGACATTTTTGAAACAGAAAAAGTGAATTTTCCTCTAAAATTAACAGACACTGAAAAATTTTAGAGGAAATAAAATATTTCTGTTGATGTTTCTGCTTATAAGGAAAAATTTCTTGTGTATTCTCTTTACTACACAAAAAATAATGTTAAGAAACAAGTGGATGTTCTGTTAATTAAACATGGAAACAATCTGCACCATTGTTGAATTAAAAATTTATTGAAATTAATTAGTTGTAAATACTAAATATTGAGAATAAAACTTACCCTCATGATTCCTGTTCAAAATTTTTAATGAAACAATCACAAAAATTATTGTATAGAACAGAAAGAGGAATAAATAAATATGCATGTAAAGTGAGAGAAAACTAAGTTTAAAATTTTAACGAAACATTAATAGTATCTTTTGTAATTTGTACCGATTTCGAAAGTTATTCACGGTTTATTAGATGATAAATACTACACTCCTGGAAATTGAAATAAGATCACCGTGAATTCATTGTCCCAGGAAGGGGAAACTTTATTGACACATTCCTGGGGTCAGATACATCACATGATCACACTGACAGAACCACAGGCACATAGACACAGGCAACAGAGCATGCACAATGTCTACACTAGTACAGTGTATATCCACCTTTCGCAGCAATGCGGGCTGCTATTCTCCCATGGAGACGATCGTAGAGATGCTGGATGTAGTCCTGTGGAACGGCTTGCCATGCCATTTCCACCTGGCACCTCAGTTGGACCAGCGTTCGTGCTGGACGTGCAGACCGCGTGAGACGACCCTTCATCCAGTCCCAAACATGCTCAATGGGGGACAGATCCGGAGATCTTGCTGGCCAGGGTAGTTGACTTACACCTTCTAGAGCACGTTGGGTGGCACGGGATACATGCGGACGTGCATTGTCCTGTTGGAACAGCAAGTTCCCTTTCCGGTCTAGGAATGGATGTACTGTGCACTATTCAGTGTCCCCTCGACGATCACCAGTGGTGCACGGCCAGTGTAGGAGATCGCTCCCCACACCATGATGCCGGGTGTTGGCCCTGTGTGCCTCGATCGTATGCAGTCCTGATTGTGGCGCTCACCTGCACGGCGCCAAACACGCATACGACCATCATTGGCACCAAGGCAGAAGCGACTCTCATCGCTGAAGACGACACGTCTCCATTCGTCCCTCCATTCACGCCTGTCGCGACACCACTGGAGGCGGGCTGCACGATGTTGGGGCGTGAGCGGAAGACGGCCTAACGGTGTGCGGGACAGTAGCCCAGCTTCATGGAGACGGTTGCGAATGGTCCTCGCCGATACCCCAGGAGCAACAGTGTCCCTAATTTGCTCGGAAGTGGCGGTGCGGTCCCCTACGGCACTGCGTAGGATCCTACGGTCTTGGCGTGCATCCGTGCGTCGCTGTGGTCCGGTCCCAGGTCGACGGGCGCGTGCACCTTCCGCCGACCACTGGCGACAACATCGATGTACTGTGGAGACCTCACGCCCCACGTGTTGAGCAATTCGGCGGTACGTCCACCTGGCCTCCCGCATGCCCACTATACGCTCTCGCTCAAAGTCCGTCAACTGCACATACGGTTCACGTCCATGCTGTCGCGGCATGCTACCAGTGTTAAAGACTGCGATGGAGCTCCGTATGCCACGGCAAACTGGCTGACACTGACGGAGGCGGTGCACAAATGCTGCGCAGCTAGCGCCATTCGACGGCCAACACCGCGGTTCCTGATGTGTCCGCTGTGCCGTGCGTGTGATCATTGCTTGTACAGCCCTCTCACAGTGTCCGGAGCAAGTATGGTGGGTCTGACACACCGGTGTCAATGTGTTCTTTTTTCCATTTCCAGGAGTGTATGAAACTAAACTCAAAAGAACTAACAGAATATTTTAGTTATGATATAATATGTTCTAATTGAGATTATTAGTCCCCTATAAAATATATCAGTAATGACGCCCCACAAAAATTAGTAGAAATGTTAAAACCAAAATCTATAGGAATTAACGCATTTTACAAAATATGTTCCAGTAAGAATGCGAGAAAAATGTGCAGTAAATTCAATAATTCGAAAACTAATTCTATCTGTGAAGTAGAATTAGCTGTTGGAGTAAAAAACTAAAAGATCGCTGTCATTTAATGAGAAAATTTCGAGTGTTGGCCAATGTAGATTGTAACATTGACTGTAAATATTTTTATTTATTCTAGTGTACCTTTATAATTTAACAAATTGTGATGTCCATTTTTATAAAAAAAAACTAAAACTAAACTCCACTGATAAAGGCTATGAAGGCCCAATGGTATCTACAAGCTGCCTTGTCATCCTCAGCCCACACGTCTCTTAATGTGGATACAGAGAGGAAGCTGGTGTGCACACCGCTCTCCCAGCTGTTTATGAGATCACATCTGCTATTTCTCAATCAAGTAGCTTGTCAGTTTGCCTCACAAGGGCTAAGCTCAACCTGCTTGACAACAACACTTGGCAGATTGCATGGTCACCCATGTAAGAACTAGTTCAGTCCGACAGTGCTTAACTTGAATAATCTGACAGGAACCAGTGTTACTGCTGTGGCATGCCCGCTCATTTATGAAAGAATTAGGAGTAGATGATAAAGATATAACCAGATATAAAAAAACAAACAAAAATATGTTTATTTTAATAAATCAGTGGGAAATGGTTCAACTTTAAGATATCCCAATACTTTTAAGCTTTTACCATCAAGTATTGATAAATTATCTTCTAATCTTAGAAAGTAATGATTAAAAGAACATCAAAACATGATAAATTGGATTTAATTTTTAAAAAGGTGTTTACCCATGCTAAAATATGTGAATTGTGAAGAAAAGTAAAAAGAAACGAAATTACCTAGATACTCAATAATCATATATTTGTGAAAAATATAATATCACGAAACTAGTTTCGGAAAAATTCAGTATAACAGTTTTATGAGAATATATAAAATTAAATAATACATAAGAAATAATTATCAGATATTGTTGAAAATTCAATTGAAATTCGAATTAATTCTTACAAACTCAAATCGTTCTTGGTACTTTACTGCTCCAGGTTTATCTTGGGACACTATGCTAATAATGACTAGAATTACATTTGTGAAACGATTATGATAGAATTATAATTTAAGAAAAAGGAATTTGGGCAGGTATTTCACAAAGAGTTAACAGACATGCTAAAACTTGCAACAAATAACAAAAAAATTGATCCACAAAAGGAATCAAGCTGTTTAGAAAATTTGGACATCAATAATTTATATGATTGGGCCATGCCTCAACCTTAAACATGTGGTGGTTTCAGATGTTGGATCTGAAATATTTTATTCTAAAAATATAAACGAAATAGTAGATGATTATAAACATGGCTATGCTTTTGAAGCTGATTTAGAAAATCCAAAGTATTACATGATTATAGAAAAATTTTCCTTTACCTCCAGAAGAAAGAAATAGGTTATTAACCTTATCAAATCACAATGAAAAATGTTTTACATTATGGAAATCTTAGAGAGTAGCTAAATGTGGGATTAAAAGTAGTAAAAACCATAGACACATAAAATTTAAACAATGGAAGTGGATAAAGATTAATAGGTTTTAGTAGAGAAATTAGGAAAAGAGTCAATTAGCGGTTGTAAGAAAAATTTTCCTAACTTAGGGAATAATTCTGTTTTTCGTTTAATGATGAAAAATACTAGAAATAGGCAAAATATTAAAATAATAACTCATGCTGAAAAATATGCAAAATATGTTTCTCAACTGAACTGTGGAAACACAACAGTATTTTCCTGGAGTTTAGTAGCAATTCATATGCAAAAACTAGAAATGTAATTCGATACACCACTTTATGTTGAAATGAGTAATTTAAGTATTTTAGAAACAAAAGTTGTACCATTTTTATTATCATATTATAACACCAAAATATGTAGGGTATATTGATTTCTATATTTATGGATAATGATTCTTTTATATATGGTACAAGAACTGAATGAATTTATAATGACATAAAATTAATTGTAAAAGAATCTCATACAAGTGATTATCTAAAAGGTATATTTATTGTATATTCCAGACAAATAAAAAGAGTCTTAGCAAAAATGAAGGACGAAATTTGTGGAAAAATTATGTTAGAATATGTTAGTTTAAAATCCAAAATATAGGCCTACAAGTAGAGGGACAAGAATTTTAAAAATTCTAAAGAAATTAAAAAATCTGTGTCAAAACTCTCTTCACACCTATAAAAATGTTTATATCATTAAATAAAACAATACAGCATAATGAATGTAATTAAATGTTATAAACACGAATTATGTAGTGTTGAATGTAATAAAATTGTTTAAAGCAGCAACAATAATAAAAATTCATATTAGAAAAGGAAAACGATAGTCTACCACATGGACACGTTAAAATAAAATCATTAAATCTGAAGAATCAAATGTAAGCATTTAAAAAACTTCGAATATAAGAATTTAGATAATTAAATTTATCTGACTAAAAGAATTTTTATTAAGGAACAAAAATTTTGAAAAAGTGTTTGGATTTTAATATACACAGTGCCCAAGATAAACCTTCCACCACAATGTATCTAGAACCAGAACAGACATTGACAGATGTCTCACACAGGTATGAATGTATGGTACAGTCTCATGAAAGTAAATACTATGAGAGATTCGAAAGCATGTGCAAATATTGGATTCAACACAAACTTATTTTTTTCTTAAATAGTCGTCCTATACTATTCCTTACATAACGAATAACATGAGAAATCACTATAACAGTGGCATTGGTTGCACCGCAATATGTCAGCTTTACCCTGAAAAACTTGATCGCAAATTTGATACATGAAATAAGCGAATCATCGCTATTGCACTTCCCACAATGCAAGTTTGATGTGCACATTGCTCACAGTCGTGATGTGGCTGTTGCACTATGATGTGAGAAATGATGCACTTACATGTTGCTATGTGGCCTTAGAAACATATGGATGTCCAGTCACCCACAAGAAAAACAAGGACTTGGTTTCCTCAAACGTGCTGATACATATTGGTGATGGAATACTAACAACCACTGACAAGGGTAAATATAATTAACGGCTGTCAGAGAGTTGCACAGCGGTATATCTGCTACTTCTACGTAGTTGTACATCAATTACACAATGGAAAATCCTATTTATGTGGCCTGTCACTGAACATCTTTGACTGCAGCACAATTGAACCATTGCAGATGGTGCAATGCATAGATAAATGCACAGTAACATCAACAAAACTAACGTTTATCCTCTCTATGATACACAATATGTCCACCAATGTGCAGTCAAAGTTCTTACAGCCACACTGCTACAATGTATGTTCAAAGATATTGCCAGTTTCTTAGCAACACCCCTGCATGTGCTCCATCACTGATCCATTCACGGCCACCACTGTTTTTGTTGTTATTCCAGCACATATAGTGGTAATATGGACTATCATGTTGGCTATTGTTGTTATGAGCTGCTGATACACCACATGTTTCACATGTCGAACCAAAAAAGTCCATGGGATCTGGCAACCTTGTGGAAATCTGTGAATGGAACTGCCCCATCCAGTCCATCAATGTGGGAATTGCTGGTTTAGCGCCTTTCTGCCACCATGGCATTACGTGCAAAGCATCAGTCTTGTTGATACCATATTATTTTATGTAAGTGAAGGGGTAGTTCTTCCATCAGTCCAAATAAAGTGTAACTAAGGAACCGGTCATACTGTCGTTCATTGAGGTTAAATACAGGCCAATGATGTAGTGTCCTACATTATCAATCCCCACACTGACATGCCACTGACGTTGATGTTGAATGTGGCGAACAGAGTGAGGGTTTTCTAGTGACTAGTAGTGCTTATTGCGTATGTTGAGTCTCTCATGGTTTGCAAATGTGGCTTTATTGGTAAACAGTATCCAATGCATAAAGTCATGCCCTTGCTACAAAATTTAGTGACAGTATCCCAGACGATTGTGAATGTGATGGCCATGGAGGTTTTGATGTAGCACCACTTAATAGGGGTGGTATCTATGCTTGTGCAGTACATGCATGACACTTATTCGGGGAATTCCCATCTGTCTCTCCATTTCACAATTACTTGAATGAGGTATTATTGCAGCGGCCACTAGAACAACTACAAATGCTGCTTCATGTGATACACCTCTGTTCGGATCCACATTCGTTAAGACAGCTGTCCTGTCAAGCGAAGTCTTCTAACAGTATTCATGAATGTAGGCAGGTCGGATGCTGTGTGTTAGGGTACCCCTGGTCACATGTTTGCGCCGCACATATGCCGTTTTCGGTACATTCTCCATACAGTAGTTTCATGTCAATCATTTCCTCATTTGTGAGTAACATGACGAATGCCTGGAATTGATGAACAGGTCAATTAATATCACAATGAGAACTGTGACACCAGTGGCAGTGTACAGTACGCTGGTGCCATCTACCTGGATACACTCCCACACAGAAAAACCTGATTCATAGTGAGCCATTCCCACACTCAATGCCTATTACAGTCTGTTTCTGTATGTAATTGCAGAAGTGAAGGGTTGACATGGGCTGGGTAACGAAGCAGCATAAACCAGCTGGTACTGTTACATAGTTTGCACATACGTAAATACAAACTCATGAGGCCACTGTTATGTACATATCAATGTATGTGGCAGGAACCCTATATTTCCTATTGGTACTTATCATAACACTGAAAGTAAGAATATGTACATCAACAATGTAGCAATTACGAGCAATGTGCGAATCACATTGGCATGGCAAGACGTGCAATAACAGCAGGTTTCATTCATTTAAAGTGTCAAATTTGCGTTCCAATTTCTTGTAATGTAATTGACGTATTGTGATGCAACCAAATCCATTATTGTTGTGATTTCTCGTGTGATTGACTGCATATGGAATAATATGTGGTGGCCAGTTAGAAAGAAAAAAAAAAACATAATTTCCTATCAAACAAATATTTGCATACACCTAAGAAATTCCCATAGAATTTACTTTCGTTAGCCCAGGCTATACATGCATACCCTTGAAAGTCGTGAATAACTACTGTGGCGCCAGAGATGATGGCTGTGAAAAGTTTAGGTGAGAGACCCTATATATACATACAGAATATATATATATATATATATATATAGTGTGTATGTGTGTGTATATATACTTATATACATATGACTTTAAAAAATTAAAATAAAAAAAATTCGAATGTAAATGCATGTGATTATGCTTTAAATAAATATATATATATATATGATATTTCTTAAAATAGTATAAAGTAAAAATTAATTGTGATCAGTTTTTAGTATATTTTCGTTATAAGCCTATTTATTATGTGTTTTCAAGTTCATTCTAGAAAAAAATTTTCTACAGAAACATTCAAGAGTTTTACACCTTTTTACTTTATAGTTTTGGTAATAAGCATTGACACACTCATTAGAAGGCTTATTAAAAACCTTTCTTCTATTTTTGACGGTCTATAGTCGCATTTGTAAACATATTATAAGAATGTTTAACATCTTTTTATCAAATTTCTCAAATATTTATTTCGTTATTTCAATTACATTTTCAAAAGAGTTTTTTTATTTTGTTCATTTTTTATACAATCCATACAAGTAGCTATAGAGGGAAAATTCTTTGTCATTTTGATCTTTTTATTAATTTCTTTTATCTGTTTACAAAAAATGGTTCAAATGGCTCTGAGCACTATGGGACTCAACTGCTGAGGTCATCAGTCCCCTAGAACTTAGAACTAGTTAAACCTAACTAACCTAAGGACATCACAAACATCCATGCCCGAGGCAGGATTCGAACCTGCGACCGTAGCGGTCTTGCGGTTCCAGACTGCAGCGCCTTTAACCGCACAGCCACTTCGGCTGGCTATCTGTTTACACTTTAAAGTCTTATATTTATCCACTCTATTATTGAATGAGCGCTCTATAAAGGTGGTAGCATATTATTATTAACTGATTTTTATTTATATTTTGGTTAAGCGATTCTTTTTCGATGTTTGCTCCTTTCATTGGGATCCTTTTACTTATGTGTGAGGTGGTTATTAAGTCTATATTGCTTACTGTTCTCCATTAGTTAAAGTATATGGTAATACCATATGGACTCCGCAGCAGCAGATCTTTTTGAGTCTCCTTGCTGGAATTTCTCCCGCTGAAATCGCTAAAGATAATTTATCACTCTACGAAAATCGATCAGTACAGCCAAGTGCAATACTGTGTCACTTGTATGGAATGTGACATCCAAGTATAGTTCGTGAAATTATTTCGGTCTTCAGAGAAATATTCTCGTTGTCTCCCAAAACCGTGTAAAACTGCAGGTTCACACCATCAAACAACACAAAACTTCAGAACGACTTGCTTCTTTATAATCACTGAATATTTCTTTTGAAATTATTAAGGATTATGAACTCTACACACCTGATACTCCCTTTATGCTTTTATATGTATTTATTTTCTTCAATACCATAAAACACAGATTACGACCTTAATGGCGGCTTTGAACAATCTCCTCTTCATCCGACATAGAACATCTCTATTCCAGTGTCCAACATGCAATAATTATCTCTTTGCCATAGCTTAATACAGTAAGTAAATATTTGTATCGAGTTCGCATGGAGATGCTTCATTTTCACAGAGTTGTTTATTTCTCGCTCACGTATTTTACGCTTATCGTCATACTAATAGTCTCTCGGTCTCTATCGATGGGTTGTGCATCACGAAACGTAACAGAAGCCCAATTTAGGACGGGAATGTTCTGTTTGAGACAATACATGGTCAAAACATTCACTACATGACTCTACCCTTCCCTATCATATTACTGGGCAGAATGTACTGGCGTCTGACAAGGACGTAAGCCGCTTATTAACTGTGTAACTTTCATAATCACTCGCAGCTTGTGCCCAATTTAGCACGGGAATGTTCTGTTTGAGACAATACATGGTCAAAACATTCACTACATGGCTCTACCTTTCCCTATCATATTACTGGGCAGAATGTACAGGCGTCTGACAAGGACGTAAGCCCCTTATTAACTGTGTAACTTTCATAATCACTCGCAGCTTGTCATAAGGTTAAGAATTTGACATAAGTTGTGTGAGTAACTGATAACGTGTGATGTGGCCATGGATTTTCGATCAACAAAACCTTCCCATTAGGGCGAGGTTTCCTAAGGAAAACCATGGAAAACACGGAACAAGGCTCATTTAACTTTTTGTTTCCATCCACTAATTTACAAAATAGGATTAAAGGTGTGAACAAATAATCAGAATATTGTCTTTATCAAGGGTTGTTCCTGCATTTGTGGAGTCGGGTAACTCGTAGGATATGTTGGTAGCGACATCTTTACGCCATCTGGTGGAAGTTGCAGGACAGATGCGGTTTGAGATATGGGTTGACCTCTTGTTATCCTGGTTGAGATGGCTTGGACAGACTAGAACAGGGCTGATCCTCAAGTAGTATCCCAGCTGAATGAGATCGTCATGGTCTGAAGATGAAACATAATTATGAGCGTCATCAGTACTCATCATCACTGATGGAAAGCGCCAAGAGAGGACGGATTAGTACAAAATATTTGTCAATCTCACGTTCCTGCTCAGAATTTCGTGATTCGGGAGCAGGAAGATACACTTTTTTCACTTTCTAGTCAGGTAGTCTCTCATTACAGTCCTCTGTTCTTTCTACTTTTGCAAAATTGTTCATCACTGTCAGAGTACCATACCTTCCTTGATTGTTTTCGGTAAACTGCTGCGATTAATCGCACTTAAGACTTCCCTGTGTCTTTGGTTACTCACAACAATAGTTAAAACATAATACAAATGAGTATATCTCTGTTTCACAGCTCCTAGATAGTCACTCGTATGTCTCCTCACTAGTTCAAAATGTTTCCGAGCACTACGGGACTTCACATCTGAGGTCATCAGTCCCCATTTCACTAGTGTAACTTATGACACTGCCCTGGCATGCGTTCATAATTTCATAGATACCTGAAAACACACAACACTTCACTGGAAGTGCATTGCTGTTCACGGGATTTCACACTATTTCACACTTCGTTCAGTCTTCAAAATAGTACTCACATATCTCGGAATGTCTTTATAGATTTTCTACTTCCCCCAAATCCATACAAATTCAGCCCAGTCAGTTTCCCTTTCATCATTCCACATACTGCCAATAACTACGTTCTCCTATCAAAGACCACACAACGTTCACATAATCCTCTCCCACTCTGGCCGAGCATTAACCTCCCAAATCATTTACGAATAGTCTATCTCAAATACTTCAAAAACTCTGCCAAGTGGAATGACCTTAATCACTGAAATCTTTAGTCTGCAATATCACTGTGTCCTTACATCGAATAGCTACTTTTCCATTTAGGATGTATATTCTCATTCTCCTAAAACCAATAATGTAATGAAAATCGAAATAAATTTCTCTTATATTTAAATCTTTACTGAAATTGGAAACATCATAATTCATTTTCCTAATACTACATAATAACTTACTGTGAGAAAACACACATATATATCTCTTATATTATACAACATTTTTCATGAATCTCTCTCGATCCATCATCACTTTATCTGATATTAAGAAAATATAACTTAAACTACTATTTACATCATTAACTCTTTTTCTCATAGTCCAACATTCTCATGAATGAAACCTTCTCAATTCATGATGTGAGTATAGCCCCTTTACCTTCGTACTCTCAGTATGACCCAATAAATACACTCCTGGATTTGGTATTCTCATGACTTCATATGGCCCCTGATACATTAGTTGCCATTTCTTATTTGTTGTATTTAACAAAGTCACATCCGGATATGGGAGTAGCAATACTTCATCTCCACCTACATAAGATTGTTTATGTAGAACATGCTTGTCAAAATTTATTTTTCTCTTTCTAAGATTCTCTTTCAGATTTATGAGAGCTGTTCTTATTTTGTCTTGCCATTGTAGTTCGCCCTTTGATAACTTGGGCATCTTATTTATCCACTCATTCCTCTCACTTCTTTCAAACATCGGTTCAGCTGGTGTGCAGTTGGTTGACATGTGAGGCGAATTATTCACTATCTCCTCAACAGTATTCAAGTATTCAGTCGTTCTTGTTTGCTTATTATGGCAATATGTTCGCTTAAATCGATTAAATTCGCGAGACGTTCTATGATTGTATTTATCACATGAGCGTCTAGTACCAGACGTACCTTTCCACCTGGTTTCGGTACAAAGAGAAGTGGACTGCAGTACAGACTGAATGAGGGTTCGATTAAATTCCACTCTGACATTCTCTGTATTTCCTGCTTGAATTTCTTTGTTTCAGTGGAACGGGATAAAATCTGTGGCAGTATGTTTTAGGTGGCTTTACATTTAAATTACTGATATGACCTTTAATTATACCAGGTTGTTCTTCGAATATCTTTATGAACTAGCTTAGGGTGACAGTCAGTTATATCCTCTGTTTATAATTAAAGTGCTCTGGCTCACTCAACTTATGTTTTATTCTTGCCACTATTTGCATGATCTTGATCAAACTTGTATGGCAATTCTGGTGCTCTATCTTTATTAACTGCAAATTCGCCCCTCTAAAATACCTTCCATGTTTGCCTCCCTCTCTCAGTAAATCTGCTTGGGCTAGGGCTCCGTCGATCCAAAAATTCACTTTGTCGGTCGAGAAGGCTAATTTGGCATCCTTCTCCCACATAGTTTTAATTCCCAGAACACAGTCGACTGCCGATTCCTTCATAACTAGGAATGCGCTTAATATCGCTGCATCTCCTATATCTAACTTCAACATCGTTTGTGTCCGTGTGCCTAACGCTCCTACTATCTTACAGTGCTCCACAGGAATTGTAGGCTACGAGGTCTTCTTCATTATATGGTTAAATAAACTCAGTGAAATTGCATTAACCGATGCGCCTGTGTCCAAAACTACATTGACTGGAATACCCTCTATCTTCACTCTCATGGCAGAAATAGGCTGAGATGAATATTCCTCTTTACACTTAGTTGTGTCCGTGCAAAGCTCCTCTCGCATAGACTATGCTTCATTATAGCGCAGCATATTTACTTTCTGCACATATCCTCTATCCTTGTCCACAACCTCATCTCCGGGGCATGATTCGGTCGGCGTTAGTTTTCCAAATGCGATTCATTGCTATGAACCGCACCCTCTCTCACTTCGGTAATTAAAGGTGATCTCGGTCGCCAATCATTCTCTACAGGTCTCGACTGTTGTGTCTGCCTGGTACTACTAGTACTTGCATCATTCCAATTCGAAGAATTTTCATTTACATTGTACCATGGGTCTATCTTGTCTGTTTTGTCGGTTACGGCCGTAACGAACGAAAGTTATTTCGGTTGCCTTTGAGTATATTTCTATTCTGCCTGTAGTTTTTATTTTGTGGCGAAGCGCGACTAGTATTTGTCTCGCCAATCGGCTGATTACCAGCTCGCCGTAAGCATTATTTGACTGCGAAAGAGTGCTGTGCTTGTCTGTTCTCGGTTTCGTATCCTCCTTATTAGATCTATTGTATCTAATAACAATTCTTCAAGATTCGGTTCTGCAGATTCAATTAATTTTTCCCTAGTTTTTGCAGGAAGTTATGCCTTCAGAATGAATAAGATATCCTTATGTGTGATGGGCTCGTCCCAATATCTTGCTTTATTTAAATACTTCTCGAAGTATCTGCGTAGGCTGCTTGACTTTATGCAGAACGTTTCAGGATTAAATACTTCCTTACATAAACGTTCCTCTCCGCCTCGCGACCAATAGTTCCACAAAAATGCATTTTCAAACTCTTCGTATGTCTCACATGTGTCTATCATGTCTGTAGCCAACAATGCCCCATCACTCTGAATGCATCCTGACACATAACTTATTTTCTGTACTACTGTCCACGACCTGGGTAATATACATGGAAATCCACGTATAAACACTACAGGGTTTATTGACTTCCTGTCGGGTCAGTTGTCTGTGTTTAGGCAATTTCTCCTCCATCAACATCGAGTTTAAACATTGTTGCTAAGCGGTGTTGCTTGCATTCCGTTATAGCTCAATTTCATAGGATGCGAAGAATGTCCATACCCGTAACAACATTCGGGTATTGAATTCTGCTTATGTTCAGCCTCAGGCAGTTCATTCAAGCACTCCTTGCATTTGTTCGAAATCCTTGGGAATGTTTTCCACAGATTCACATATTTCGTATTTCCATTCCTTAAAGTTCGTTTCTAATTCATATTTAACGTCCTTTAGGTCTTCTTTAATACTCTCAGGAATGGGTAAACGCTCGATCGGCAATCTGCTTACCTCTTCTTGGATACTAGCATCCACACGTAGCATCACTTGATTCTCTTTCGCAGATGCCGATTCGTCTAACTTACTAGAAAATTCCTGTCGTTGCTCGTTGGAATTTTCGTGTATGAATTTATCACAATAAGAAGCTGTATTTGTTTTCATTTCTGTCAACTCGACTACCGAATTCTCCACTACCTCTTGTTTCGACTTCATAGTGTGCATTTCCTCTGTCAACTTTTGTAACTCTAAAGGAAATTGCTTTTGGGCCTCGCGCACCTCTGTTATTTCATTTGACAACTGTTGTTGCGTCACTGTTGTTGTTGTGATCTTCAGTCCAGAGACTGGTTTGATGCAGCTCTCCATGCTACTCTATCCTCTGCAAGCTTCTTCATCTCCCAGTACCTACTGTAACCTACATCCTTCTCAGTCTGTTAAGTATATTCATCTCTTGGTCTCCATCTACGATTTTTACCCTCCACGCTGCCCTCCAATACCAACTTGGTGATAGCTTAATGCCTCAGAATGTGTCCTACCAACCGATCCCTTCTTCTAGTCAAGTTGTGCCACAAATTTCACGTCTCCGCAATTCAACTCAATACCTCCACATCAGTTATGTGATCTACCCATCTAATCTTCAGCATCCTCCTGTAGCACCACATTTCGAAAACTTCTATTCTCTTTCTATCTAAACTATTTGACGTCCACGTTTCACTTCCATACATGGCTACACTCCACACAAATACTTTCAGAAAAGACATTCTGACGGTTAAATCTATACTCGATGTTAACAAACTTCTCTTCTTCAGAAACGCATTCCTTGCCATTTCCAGTCTTCATTTTATATCCTCTCTACTTCGACCATCATCAGTTATTTTGTTCCCCAAACAGCAAAACTCATTTACTACTTCAAGCGTCTCATTTCCTACTCCAATTCCCGCAGCATCACCCGATTTAATTCGACAGCATTCCATTATCTTTATTTTGCTTTTGTGATGTTCATTTAATATCCTCCTTTCAAGACACTATCCATTCCGTTCAGCTGCTCTTCTAGGTCCTTTGCTGTCTCTGACAGACTTACTATGTCATCGGCGAACCTCATAGTTTTATTTCTTCTCCATGGATTTTAATTCCTGCTCCGAATTTTTCTTTTGTTTCCTTTACTGCTTGCTCAATATACAGATTGAATAACATCAGGGATAGGCTAAAAACCTGTCTCACTACCTTCCCGACCACTGCTGGCCTTTCATGCCCCTCGACTCTTATGACTGCCATCTGATTTCTGTACAAATAGTAAATAGCCTTTCGCTCCCTGTATTTTATCCTAGCCACCTTCAGAATTTGAAAATGCGTATTACAGTCAACATCGTCAAAAGCTTTCTCTATGTGTACAAATGCTAGAACGTAGGTTTGCCTTTCCTTAATCTATTTTCTAAGATAAGTCGTTGGATCAATATTGATTCACGTGTTCTAATATTTCTACAGAATCCAAACTGATCTTCCCTGAAGTCAGCTTCTACCAGTTTTTCCATTCGTCTGTAAGGAATTCGTGTTAGAATTTTGCAGCCGTGGCTTATTAAACTGATAGTTCGGTAATTTTCACATCTGTCAACCTCTGCTTTCTTTGGGATTGGAATGATTATATTCATCTTGAAGTCTGAGGGTATTTCGCCTGTCTCATACGTATTGGTCATCAGATGGTAGAGTTTTGTCAGGGCTGGCTCTCCCAAGGTTATCAGTAGTTGTAATGGAATGTTGTCTACTCCCAGGACTCTTGTTTCGATGTAGGCCTTTCAGTGCTGTGTCAAACTGTTCACGCAGTATCATATCTCCCATTTCATTTTCATCTACATCCTCTTCCATTTCCATGATATTGTCCTCAAGAACATCGCCCCTGTATAGACCCTCTATATACTCCTTCCACCTTTCTGCTTTCGCTTCTTTGCTTGGAACTGGGTTTCCATCTGAGCTCTTGATCTTCATGCAAGTGGTTCTCCTTTCTCCAAAGGTCTCTTTAAATTTCCTGTAGGCATTATCTATGTTGCCCCTACTGATATATGCCTCTACAAACTTACATCTGTCCTCTAGCCATCCCTGCTTAGCCATTTTGCACTTCCTGTCGAACTCAATGTTGAGACGTTTGTATTTCTTTTTTCCTGCTTCACTTACTATATTTTTATATTTTCTCCTTTCATAATTTAAATTCAGTATCTTTTCTGTTACCCAAGGATTTGTATTAGCCCTCGTCTTTTTAACTACTTGATCCTCTATGGCCTACACTGTTTCATATCTCAAAGCTACCCATTTATTTAATACTGTATTTTTTTCTCCCATTCTTGTCAAATGCTCTCCTTGATACTCTCTACAACCTCTGTTTCTGTCAGTTTATCCAGGTCCTATCTCCTTACATTCTCACATTTTTGCAGTTTATTTAGCTTTAATCTACAGTTCATATTCAATAGATTGTGGTCAGATTCCACATCTGCCCCTGGAAATGTCTTACAATTTAAAACTTGGTTGCTAAATCTCTGTCTTACCTTTATATAATCAATCTGAAACCTGTCAGTATCTTCAGGCTTCTTCCATGCATACAACCTTCTTTTACGATTCTTGAAACAAGTGTTAGCTATGAATAAGTTATGCTCTGTGCAAAATTGTACCATCCGGCTACCTCTTTCATTCCTTACCCCCATTCCATAGTCACCTACTACGTTTCCTTCTCTTCCTTTTCCTACTATCGAATTCCAGTCACCCATAACTCGTCACCTTCACTATCTGCATAATTTCTTTTATCTCATCACACATTTCATCAATCTCTTCGTCATCTGTGGAGCTAGTCGGCAGAAAAACTTGTACTACTGTGGCAGGCGTGGGCTTCGTATCTATCTTGGCCGCAGTAATGCTTCCACTATGCTGTTTGTATTAGCTTACCCGCATTCCTATTTTTTATTATTTTTTTATTATAACAAAGCAAAAAACACACAAAATACCTAAAAGGTTTCACACTTAAGTACACTATAACATGAAATTACACCTGACAACAATGAACATGTATTTATCTACATCTACTTCTGCAATATCGTAAAGAAATGCAAACTCTAACTACTTGTTCCTCTACAGACTGAGAATATTAATTTCTTTCTACATATGGACCAGATTGAGTAAAGATTGTGAAATTTTTTTGCGTGATGTGAAGTTCTGCTGTGGGGATCGTGACTCCTCTGCTCACCATGCCAAACTTCACCAAAGCTCAGCGTACATGGAACACACGCAATGAAATGATTAGTATATACACACAATATACAACAACAATTCTTAATTGTTAGCCGCCCTGTCATAGTCACCAATTTAAAGTTTTTAATTTTATTCTCTCTATTATTTAATGGGCGTTTTATTAATGTGATTGCCAGCCGAAGTGGACGAGCGGTTCTAGGCGCTACAGTCTGGAACCGCGCGACCGCTACGGTCGCAGGTTCGAATCCTGCCTTGGGAATGGATGTGTGTGATGTCCTTAGGTTAGTTAGGTTTAATTAGTTCTAAGTTCTAGGGGACTGATGACCTCAGCAATTAAGTCTCATAGTGCTCAGAGCCATTTATTAATGTGGTTGCATATTATTATTAATTGATTAGTACATTAGATTTCGTTGAGTCTCCTTGCTGGAACTTCTCCACCTGAAATCGCAGAAGATAATTTATCACTCTACAGAAATCGATCGGTACATCCAAGTGCTATGCTGTGGCATGTGTATGGCATGTGGCGTCCCAGTTTAGTTCATGAAATTATTTAGGTCTCAAAAGGAATATTCTCGTTGATTCCCAAAACCATGTAAAACTGCAGATTCACACCATCAAACAACACAACACTTCAGTACGACTTGCTTCTTTATAATCACTGAACATTTCTTTTGAAATTAGTAAGGGTTATGAACTCCACACACCTGATTCTCCTTTTGTGCTTTTATTTGAATTTATTTCCTTCAACACCATAAAACGTAGATTACGGCCTTAATGGCGGCATCGAACAATCGCCTCTCCATCCAATATAGAACACCTCTCTTCCTGTGTCCGACATGGAATAATTATCTCTTTGCCGTAGCTTAATACAGTCTGTATATCTTTGTTATCGAGTTTTCGCGGAGATGCTTAAATTCCACACAGTATTTATCTCTCCCGCACGTATTTTACATTCACTGCCATATTAGTACTCGGTCGCACTTCATTTATGGGTTTTTGCATCATGAAACAGTACATCACGTAGGACACATCACTTTAATTAATCTCTCTATTCACATACAAAAAACTACTAAAAATAAAAAATATTAATAAAAATAATAATAACAAATTAATTAAAATATTTTAGAGAATTTAAGACCCTTACAAATTTGTATAGTCCAGGACTAACTAAATATGTAGCCAAACACAATGAAAATGTGAGATGCAACTGCCAGGTGACCCTAACTGACATTAAAATATATACCTTACTTATAAATGATTATAGTATTAGTTCATTAATGATTATTGTATTTAGTATTTCGTTTAATACGGTAATTGATTCATTGTCCCTAAATTGCTGTAATTTATGTATTTTATGTTATTAGATAATTTTTAATTTTTTATTTTTCTGTAATTTTTTATTTATTATATTCAGTCAACTTTAGACCTACAAAAGAACAAGGTAATCTACAACAATAAAAAGGTATTTATGATTGTTGGTGAAGAGAGTAAACAGTTGTTCAAAGCCAAATATGTGATTGATGTTTGAAATATAAGCATACACCTAAAGCAATTAAAGAATATGTTGAGAATTACACAGAATTACATGTAAGGAACTGAAGGTTTGTGTTCACCCAGCTTAGGAGCTATTCATCCAGCCACAACTGTTATTAAGTCAGCCGAGCTGGATTGTATACTCTTAGTTTTGGATATAAAATGGCAGTAGCTACAGAATTTAAAGATAGGGTAGTTAAGGAAGTTTTACCATTTATGAGAGAACATTGTGAATATAAAATGAAAGAGGTCTCTTGGTCAAAATAACTCACTTGGCAAATTTAAATAAGTTTCGAGGAGGTCATTTACAAAACCTAAGTAAAATTGATAATACTGCTGTGGGCACACTACACAAAGGAAACAAAGAAGTAGTAGACCTTTAGCTCATATCCCACTATGAAGTGAATACCTAAATTTAAGGCAATCATTGTACTCTTAAAATTATATGTTGATAACTGTGAATGTGATTATTATGACTGGTTTAATGACTAAATTCCCACAGATACTTCAGCTAATACAATTTTC
Source organism: Schistocerca americana (assembly GCF_021461395.2). Taxonomy (NCBI): domain Eukaryota; kingdom Metazoa; phylum Arthropoda; class Insecta; order Orthoptera; family Acrididae; genus Schistocerca; species Schistocerca americana. The sequence goes on from NC_060123.1 coordinate 106,360,106, forward strand.
TATAGAACAAAGAATTTAACTTTCGATGCTCTTAAAACTTTTGATTAAAATTTTGTTGTAAAATTTTAAAGTCTCATTCTTAATTGTTTAGAGGATAGGAATTTTTTTGTAGATTATACTATCTTTTTGTATTTTTAAAATCAGTTAAAATTTGGCTCTGAAGAAAAAGTCAATAGATCTGCTAAGTTGAGCAGCTGTTTCGTGGATGTGTTGGTAATGTTGAGGGCTACTAAAGAGGTGTCCTTAGCGTGAGTGACAGAGGAAATGAGTTGAAGATAACGCCATAGCTGTGGTGCACTGGAGAGATATGAAATTAGTGTGTCTTATATTGTCTTGTGTGTATAGCTGAGCATGAAACTGATTTGATTCAACTCATGAAATGGTTACTAGTGGCTCTTCATGGATCTCATTCTGCTCAAATGCTGGATACCTTTTGAAAAGTTTTCAGTAGTTTTACCTCAGGTTTCTCCACAGGAGATGGGGTTTTGTAGAATAAAATCAGTGTTTGGATTACTAAATTTTCAATTAATTTTATTTCTTCCTAAGAGTAGCCAAAATTGTGTAGATGATAGTGAAATGAAGTCACCTTTCAAAAATAAAAATTGTGATGTAGTTTAAACAAAATATCTTTCAATTTCCTCACACTATTTTGGTTTTCAAGAAAGTAAATCAATTTTTTATATATTAACATAACAATCCGGAACCATGGACTTTGCCGTTGGTAGGGAGGCTTGCGTGCCTCAGCGATACAGATAGTCGTACTGTATGTGCAACCACAACGGAGGGGTTTCTGTTGAGAGGCCAGACAAACGCGTTGTTCCTGGAGAGGGGCAGCAGCCGTTTCAGTAGTTGCAAGGGCAACAGTCTGGATGATTGACTGATTTGGCCTTGTAACACTAACCAAAATGGTCTTGCTGTGCTGGTACTGCGAACGGTTGAAAGTAATGGGAAACTACAGCCGTAATTTTTCCCGAGGCCATACAACTTTACTGTATGGTTAATAATGATGGCGTCCTCTTGGGTAAAATAGTCCCTCATTCGGATCTCCCGGCGGGGACTACTCAAGAGGACGTCGTTATCGGGGGAATGAAAACTGGCGTTCTACGGATCGGAGCGTGGAAGGTCAGGTCCCTTAATCGGGCAGGTAGGTTAGAAAATTTAAAAAGGGAAATGGATAGGTTAAAGTTAGATATAGTGGGAATTAGTGAAGTTCGGTGACAGGAGGAACAAGACTTTTTGTCAGGCGAATATAGGGTTATAAATACAAAGTCAAATAGGGGTAATGCAGGAGTAGGTTTAATAATGAATTAAAAATAGGAATGCGGGTAAACTACTACAAACAGCATACTGAAGGCATTATTGAGGCCAAGATAGACACGAAGCCCACTCCTACTACAGTAGTACAAGTTTATATGCCAACTAGCTCTGCAGATGTCGAGGAAATTGAAGAAATGTATGATGAAATAAAATAAATTATTCAGATAGTGAAGGGAGACGAAAATTTAATAGTCATGGGTGACTGGAATTCGGTAGTAGGAACAGGGAGAGAAGGAAACGTAGTAGGTGAATACGGATTGGGGTAAGAAATGAAAGAGGAAGCCACCTGGTAGAATTTTGTGCAGAGCATTATTTAATCATAGCTGGCTGGCTCTGAGAACTATAGGACTTAACATCTGAGATCATCAGTCCTAATCATAGCTAACACTTGGTTCAAGAATCATGAAAGAACGTTGCATACATGGCAGAACACTGGAGATACTAAAAGGTATCAGATAGATTATATAATAGTAAGACAGAGATTTAGGAACCAGGTTTTATATTGTAAGACATTTCCAGGGGCAGATGTGGACTCTGACCACAATCTATTGGTTATAAACTGTAGATTAAAACAGAAGAAACTGCAAAAAGGTGGGAATTTAAGGAAATGGGACCTGGATAAACTGACTAAACCAGAGGTTGTACAGAGTTTCAGGGAGAGTGTAAGGGAACAAATGCCAGGAATGGGGGAAAGAAATACAGTAGAAGAAGAATGGGTAGCTTTGAGGGATGAAGTAGTGAAGGCAGCAGAGGATCAAGTAGGTAAGAAGACGAGGGCTAGTAGAAATCCTTGGGTAACAGAAGAAATAATGAATTTAATTGATGAAAGAAGAAAATATAAAAATGCAATAAATGAAGCAGAAAAAAGGAATGCAAACGTCTCAAAAATGAGATCGACAGGGAGTGCAAAATGGCTAAGCAGGGATGGCTAGAGGATAAAGGATGTGGAGGCTTATCTCACTAGGGGTAAGATAGATACTGCCTACATAAAAATTAAGGAGACCTTTGGAGAAAAGAGAACCACTTGTATGAATATAAAGAGCTCAGATGGAAACCCAGTTCTAAGCAAAGAAGGGAAAGCAGAAAGGTGGAAGGAGTATATAGAGCGTCTATACAAGGGCGATGTACTTGAGGACAATATTATGGAAATGGAAGGGGATGTAGATGAAGATGAAATGGGAGATATGATACTTCGTGAAGAGTTCGACAGGACACTGAAAGACCCGAGTCGAAACAAGTCCCCCGGAGTAGACAACAATCCATTAGAAGTAGTGACGGCCTTGGGAGAGCCAGTCTTAACAAAACTCTACCATCTGGTGAGCAAGATGTATGAGACAGGCGAAATACCCCCAGTCCTCAAGAAGACTATAATAATCCCAATCCCAAAGAAAGCAGGTGTTGATAGATGTGAAAATTAACGAACTATCATTAATAAGTCACGGCTGCAAAATACTTACGCGAATTCTTTACAGACGAATGGAAAAACTAGTAGGAGCCGACCTTGGGGCAGATCAGTTTGGATTCCGTAGAAATATTGGAACACGGGAGGCAATACTGACCCTACGGCTTATCTTAGAAGCTAGATTAAGGAAAGGCAAACCTACGTTTCTAGCATTTGCACACTTAGAGAAAGCTTTTGACAATGTTGACTGGAATACTCTCTTTCAAATTCTGAAGGTGGCAGGGGTAAAATATAGGGAGCGAAAGGCAATTTACGATTTGTACAGAAACCAAATGGCAGTTATAAGAGTTGGGGGGCATGAAAGGGAAGCAGTGGTTGGGAAGGGAGTCAGGCAGGGTTGTAGCCTCTCCCCGAAGTTATTCAATCTGTATATTGAGCAAGCAGTGAAGAAAACAAAACAAAAATTCGGTGTAGGTATTACATTCCATGGAGAAGAAAAAAAAACTTTGAGATTCACCGATGACATTGTAATTCTGTCAGAGACAGCAAAGGACTTGGAAGAGCAGTTGAACGGAATGGGTGGTGTCTTGAAGGGAGGATATAAAATTAACATCAACAAAAGCAAAACGAGGTTCATGGAATGTAGTCGAATTAAGTCGGGTGATGTTGAGGGTATTAGATTAGGAAATGAGAGACTTAATGTAGTAAAGGAACTCTGCTATTTGGGGAGCAAAGTAACTGATGATGGTCGAAGTAGAGAGGATATAAAATGTAGACTGGCAATGGCAAGGAATGCGTTTCTGAAGAAGAGAAATTTGTTAACATCGAGTATTGATTTGTTAGGAAGTCGTTTCTGAAAGTATTTGTATGGAGTGTAGCCATGTATGGAAGTGAAACATGGACAATAAATAGTTTAGACAAGATGAGAATAGAAGCTTTTGAAATGTGGTGCTACAGAAGAATGCTGAAGTTTAGATGGGTAGATCACTTAACTAATGAGGAGGTGTTATATAGGATTGGGGAGAAGAGAAGTTTGTGGCACAACTGGACTAGAAGAAGGGATCGGTTGGTAGGACATGTTCTGAGGCATCAAGGGGTCAATAATTTAGTATTGGATGGCAGCGTGGTGGGTAAAAATCGTAGAGGGAGACCAAGAGATGAATACACTAAGCAGTTTCAGAAGGATGTAGGTTACAGTAGGTGCTGGGAGATGAAGAAGCTTGCACAGGATAGAGTAGCATGGAGAGCTGCAACATACCAGTCTCAGGACTGAAGACCGCAACAACAACAACACAACAATCAACAAGTGTGAACGATAATATTGATGAACTACGATGTTTGCTTAGTTTTTTCAATAATGGTTCTACTGGAGACATAACTGAAATAAGAGATTTGAAAAGAAAAATCGTACTGTCTTTCAAGAGCCAAACTCATACTAACTAAATTTGGTCAGAAAGTTATTTTAGCTCTAGATGACAAGTTTAAAGTTATACTTGCAGAATGTTATACAAAACGGGATTTAGAAGGTTATGATGAACTAGTGAGTCCTGTCAGTTTAAAATTTGCATATTACGGTGAAAAGCAAATAAAAGATCATTGTGTTCCTGTTATTGAATTTGAATAAATTGTTTTATAATTTTTTCAGTTCAGTATTTATATTTTAATTTTTTCAGTTCTTTAATTATTTAAGTATTTTCTTAGTTCAAAATCTCTTATTTTAATCACTTCAGTATTACTGCATTGGTATCAGGAAGTTCTTTCGATTCAAAAATGACAAATCTAACAATTGGATTTTTATGTTGGGAAAGTGGTCCACTATCCATTAATTTAACTGTTCGGTAATCTCCACATTAAAAGCCGACACATCAGTGCGAATATGCTCAAAATGATTGTACTTTCTGTAGTTCGTTACCCACTCTCTCTCAGTCCTCAGCTGAATTAGGGTACTTTGATTTCTAAGTATCTCAGTCAACGAACTATTTAACACCGCTTCGGCAAAGGAAAAAGCATGGAAACTATCCCAGAATGCGATATATTCAAGGCATCAGCATAACGTTCAAATAGGACAAGTAACAATAAGTTCTGTTGAACTTCGTGTAAGTGATAAGTGGATAACTCGGAAATACCACTAATCAAACACACTACTGTGTTAGCTAATTGAGCAAATGCGGCAGAGCCCAAATTACCAACACCTCGAGCACCGACCTGTTTTAAATCTAGTAACTGACTGTTGGGTGAACTACCCTATTCAACACTACCCACTCCACTATCTAAACTCAATGAACCAGTCCTAACTTGTAGATCTTTCACTTGATTGATCAACTGCTCGATAGTCTTCTTTTGCTGATTACTATGCTCAAGACAGTTTAAGTCACTTACTTTAATGAGCCAAATGGGCTTTGACCGTTCACAGTTGCCTATAAGTAGGTTGACTGCCTTCCAAAAATTGCAAATTATAAGACACTTCTTCGAAAGCTACAGATGTTGTAGAAATAGCAGCATCTACCTCTCCAACAGTGTCAGGGGAGATTTGAGGAGTGTTATCCAATGGTGCATGCAGTCTGGCTCCCAGTTGTGGGACGCTACATTCCACAGTAATTCATACTCAAGGTGTTCATACTTACCCAGCCTCTGCCCTCTATGACAATAAGCGGATTCCTGACACCGCACAAAAAATATCAGTAAAAGAATTAATAGTTTCAGACGACAATTGACACGAAAGTGGTAGACAACTGTAACCCCCACCCCCCAGTTCACATGAACGGTACTCAACCACACTCTGCTACCATTGAAATCACTAAATACAGAATGTGGTAGGACATGAAAAACACGGAATGGAGAAGACATAACTGCAGCATCATTTGTCGTTTCAATGATTACCTTTACTTCACACCATGAACAAATAAATGCAATACTCAGAAGTAATTATCAGTGCCATGGTAAGACTAATTAGCTGCATACAGCAATAATCAGCTTTAACCCAATGATTTTACTCAACAAGCCACATAGAACAGTGCCAGGATTAATATAAAAAACAATATTTTAAACATAGCTGCACAACAGAAACGGTTCCACGTAATAAAATTATAAACAGCCGACCAGTTGCAATGGATAAAGAATTCTTTACCTAGGTTTCAACAAATTTAAATTTGTCTTCTTCAGACGGTGGCCTAAGGACAATGAACATCATAGCTTACATCAGAAAGGTATGAAACTTAAGTCAAGAATAGAGTTTAACACAAATTAGAGAGCTCTTGCATTACAAAAATATGTGAACGACGACTGGTACTTACAATTTTGCATTAGTATGGACTGATGTATCATCGCCGTTTTTACAAATGTCTGCATAGATCCATTTGTCAAAATTAAAATATAGCCCTAAAAATAGGGTTTGTCGCGTAAATATAAATTAGTACATGGATGTTGCAGAGCTCACAACCGACTGACAAGGGGAGGCCGCCAATTGTGAAATTCAGATTCGATTCATACGGCGCATAATGAAAGCTCATGGCCAGAGGTGTAATGTGGCAAAGCACCAAGATGCACTTCTCAGTCGTTGTCGAGAAAATCGACAGTTAAAAGAAACCGTTGCGGTGAAATACTCTACGATTTATATTTTCTTTCAGCGTCGTGGCGCAGCGGTAAGCGCTCGGGTTCGTTATCCGAAGGTCGCCGGATCGAATGTCGCGCCATGCAAATTTTTTTTTAGTATTTGTTTTTGTAATTCATATATATATGTATATAATTCCCGGCGATCAGTTGCAACAATTATGCATATAATAAGTTGTTGAAAGTCGTTTGTCGTGGAAAAGCTGGCGACTTCGAACATGATTATGTTTTCCGCAAACAAAGTTGTATTTCACAAATGTTTTTAATTGTCTTCATAATGTTTAGACGTGTAGTTAACGGTAGACGTGGAGACGATATTCCGAAACGAATACGTATAGCGTAAGTCAAACGTTCGAATTAGAGTAGAGACCCCACGATATATATATATATATATATATATATATTTGAATTACAAAAAACAAATATTTTAAAAAAAGGTTGCATGGCCTGAGATTCGATCCGGCGACTTTCGGATTACGAACCCGAGCGCTTAACGCTGCGCCACAACGATGTTGGAAACTATATATCGTAGAGAGTATATCACGCCTACGGTTCCTTTTAACTGTCGATTTTCTCTACAACGGCTGAGACGTGCATCTTGGTGCTTTTCCACATTACACATCTGGCCATGAGCTTTTATTATGCGCAGTATGAATCGAATCTGAATTTCACAATTGGCGGCCTCCCCTTGTGAGAGTAATCGGCCAGCGTAGTTACTCTGCGGCCAGGGCAGGTGGCGCTCATGGCGCGAACCATGTGCCGATAGGCGTACAAAAACAACGTGTAAATTATCAGTATTAACAACGTCCTTAGTTAAAAAATCAATAAAAAGAAGGAAAGCGTTTAACACTCCCGTTATAACAGTATGGGAGCCTTGGTACAATTAATGTAGTTATACATCAAAAAGGCAGGTGGCGCTTACGTCGAGAGAGTTACGGACAGTGGCATATACAGCCAGAATATAAAAATTACATTACAATATTAGTGAAGCCCACACACGGTACATATGTCAGAACTTTAAAATTGACAATAATGGCTCTTAAGACAGAATTACGAACCCTGGTCCACAATCCAGTTAATACACATTCGCAGGGAACCAACGTTTTAGAGCCAGACAAAAGCACATAACGGCCGATCTAGCGGCAGCCATACATCGTGAGAAAACCACATTACATAAAGGGTAGTGAGCTTAAGGACTTGAAAGTGAATCATAGCTTCCTGAGAAAATAGACCACTGAGGTTACCAGCATTAATGTTATAGCATAAACAGTACAGGTTTAAAGCCTTCGAAAAATTGTCTACAAGCTAGGTTCAACTGGTCATTCGGTATATTACCGTCTTTGAGCTCTAGATGTTTAAAAATTTGTAACTCTTCCCACAGATCCAGTCTACGCCCTTTGACTTGTCTGTGTAGGATAACCGTGTCTTCTAAATGTTTAGGCGTATGGCCGGCTACCAAGAGGTGTTCAGCATAAGTAGAGTTGTGTATATTCGCTCCTTTTTTACCTAATAGGTGTTCTTTATATCTTGTTTTCACAGCTCTGCCTGTTTGACCAATATATTATGAAGGGCAGTTATTACAGGTTAGTTTATAAACACCTGAATTGGAAAACCAATCGCTGGCAATCTCTACTGAATGTACAAGATTTCTTTTTAAGCTGTTATCTGTAGAGAAGGAGACGTTACAGTTATATTTTTTCTTTAGAAGACGTTTAATCCTATACGATATATTACCCAAGAAAGGAATGGAAATAAATTTTTCAGCTTCTTTGCTATCAGTGTGGAGGTTGTTGCTCAAAGTCGAACAGTTTTGGGAAATTTTCTTATTGAACAAGTAATCGATCATATTCTGATTGTACCCATTACTAGCCGCAATCGCTTTGATGACATTCAATTTCTTTTGTTTATCAGCAGGTGATAACGGAGTAGTTACCGTTCGGTGAATGGCAGAATGAAAAACACCAGTTTAAGAGCTTTTGGATGAGTTGAGTCAGCAGGGATGACATTATCTGAATACGTTTCCTTGCGGAAGATATTGAAGTTGAAGGAACTATCCTGTATAGAAATTGTTAAATCGAGGAAGTTAAGTTAACCTTTTTCATTCTGAAGTTCTTTTGTGAAGGACATCTTTTCATGTAAACCATTCAAAGTATTGAACAGAGGCCCTAAAAATAGGGTTTGTCACGTAAATATAAATTAGTACGTGGATGTTGCAGAGCTCACAACCGACTGAGTGTAATCGGCCAGCGTAGTTACTCTGCGGCCAGGGCAGGTGGCGCTCATGGCGCGAACCATGTGCCGATTGGCGTACAAAAGCAACGTGTAAATTATCAGTATTAATAAGTCCTTAGATAAAGAAACAGTAAAAAGAAGGAAAGCGTTTAACACTCCCGTTGTCACAACATGGGAGCCTTGGTACAATTAATGTAGTTATACATCAAAAAGGCAGGTGACGCTTACGTCGAGAGAGTTACGTACAGTGGCATATACAGCCAGAATATAAAAATTACATTACAATATTAGTGAAGCCCACACACGGTATATATGTCAGAATTTTAAAATTGCAATAATGGCTCTTAAGACAGAATTACGAACCCTGGTCCACAATCCAGTTAATACACATTCGCAGGGAACCAACGTTTTAGATCCAGACTAAATCACATAAGGGCCGATGTAGTGGCAGCCATACATCGTGATAAAACCACATTACATAAAGGTTAGTTAGCTTAAAGATTTAAAAGTGCATCATAGCTTCCTGAGAAATTAGACCACTGAGGTTACCAGCATTAATGTTATACCATAAACAGTACAGGTTTAAAGCCTTCGAAATGACTTGTTATGTAAAGGCCTTAAATATAATTTGCCTGCTCAACTCGATAAATATCCAGTTATCTGTAATCTTATTGTAGATCTTAAAATCGGTTTAGAATCCCTGAAATTAGAGAAAACCGAGCAAGTCAAATGTGCCTAGGAATGTAATAACATAATAGAAAAAGAAATTAATTTATTTCCTAATGGGCAGTCGGGCGAATATAGTATAGTAAAAAGCATTAATCGTAAGCTTAGAGAACACGACGCCTTAGTCACTAAGAGTGACAAAGGGAACACCGCTGTCGTGGCTTATAAAAATGAATATATAGCAAAGACTGTAAAGTTTTTTGAAGAAAATGACATCACTGAAATTACCGTAGATCCAACCACGGAATTGCAAAATGAAATCCGGCGTACTTTAGCTAGTTCTGTCAGCCTGTTCAATAACATCCAAAGGAAAGGGCTTATAAATATGAACCCGAAACCACCCGTGCTCAGAAGTCAGTTTAAACAGCACAAACAAAATCACCCGATTCGCCCTGTAGTGAATGGAATAGGTAGTCCACATCACACAATTGCTAGGTGCCTTCATTTTAAAATTAAAGATGCTTTCACATTTGAAAATAATTTTTCTGTTAAAAATAGTAAGGAATTAATTAACAATATTCAAACTGTAAGATGTACACCTGACACTAGACTGGTGTCCTTTGACATCGTCAGTCTTTATACAAATGTCCCGATTGATGAAACCATAGCCCTTGTAAAAAAGAATCTTCTCAAACATAAAAAACTAAGCGAAATTCATATTGCGGAACTGATTGGTTTTCTTAAGGTTGTTTTAAAATACAATTATTTCACGTTTAATGGGAAAATGTATGTGCAACCAGATGATCTAGCAATGGGTAGCCCCCTCGCCGGTATTTTAGCAGAAGTTTTTATCAACGCCCTGGAAATAACGTTCTTCTATTCAAGTTCAGAATTACGCCACAAAATCCGCTATTATGCACGTTATGTTGACGACATTATCATTGCTTTTGATGGTACTGATCATGAGTTAGAGCTTCTCTTCAATACTTTGAATGGTTTACATGAAAAGATTTCCTTCACAAAAGAACTTCAGAATGAAAAAGGTTAACTTAACTTCCTCGATTTAACAATTTCTATACATGATAGTTCCTTCAATTTCAATATCTTCCGCAAGGAAACGTATTCAGATAATGTCATCCCTGCTGACTCAACTCATCCAAATGCTCTTAAACTGGCGTTTTTTCATTCTGCCATTCACCGAATGGTAACTACTCCTTTATCACCTGCTGATAAACAAAAGAAATTGAATGTCATCAAAGCGATTGCGGCTAGTAATGGGTACAATCAGAATATGATCGATTACTTGTTCAATAAGAAAATGTCCCAAAACTGTTCGACTTTGAGCAACAACCTCCACACTGATAGCAAAGAAGCTGAAAAATTTATTTCCATTCCTTTCTTGGGTAATATATCGTATAGGATTAAACGTCTTCTAAAGAAAAAATATAACTGTAACGTCTCCTTCTCTACAGATAACAGCTTAAAAAGAAATCTTGTACATTCAGTAGAGATTGCCAGCGATTGGTTTTCCAATTCAGGTGTTTATAAACTAACCTGTAACAACTGCCCTTCATAATATATTGGTCAAACAGGCAGAGCTGTGAAAACAAGATATAAAGAACACCCATTAGGTAAAAAAGGAGCGAATATACACAACTCTACTTATGCTGAACACCTCTTGGTAGCCGGCCATACGCCTAAACATTTAGAAGACACGGTTATCCTACACAGACAAGTCAAAGGGCGTAGACTAGATCTGTGGGAAGAGTTACAAATTTTTAAACATCTAGAGCTCAAAGACGGTAATATACCGAATGACCAGTTGAACCTAGCTTGTAGACAATTTTTCGAAGGCTTTAAACCTGTACTGTTTATGCTATAACATTAATGCTGGTAACCTCAGTGGTCTATTTTCTCAGGAAGCTATGATGCACTTTCAAATCTTTAAGCTCACTACCCTTTATGTAATGTGATTTTCTCACGATGTATGGCTGCCACTACATCGGCCCATATGTGATTTTGTCTGGCTCTAATCCGTTGGTTCCCTGCGAATGTGTATTAACTGGATTGTGGACCAGGGTTCGGTATACTGTCTTAAGAGCCATTATTGTCAATATTAATGTTGTGACATATATACCGTGTATGGGCTTCACTAATATTGTAATGTAATCTTTATATTCTGGCTGTATATGCCACTGTACGTAACTCTCTCGGCGTAAGCGCCACCTGCCTTTTTGATGTATAACTACATTAATTGTACCAAGGCTCCCATAATGTTATAACGGGAGTGTTAAACGCTTTCCTTCTTTATATTGTTTCTTTATCTAAGGACGTTATTAATACTGATAACTTACACGTTGCTTTTGTACGCCTATCGGCACATGGTTCGCGCCATGAGCGCCACCTGCCCTGGCCGCAGAGTAACTACGCTGGCCGATTACACTCAGTCGGTTGTGAGCTCTGCAACATCCATGTACTAATTCATATTTACGTGACAAACCCTATTTTTAGGGCTGTATTTTAAATTTGACAAATGGATCTATGCAGACATTTGTAAAATCGGCGATGATATATCAGTCCATACTAATGTAAAATTGTAAGTACCAGCCGTCGTACTCATATTTTTGTAATGCAAGAGCTCTCTAATTTGTGTTAAAATCTATTCTTGACTTAGGTTTCATACCTTTCTAATGTAAGCTATGATGTTCATTGTCCTTAGGCCACCTTCTGAAGAAGAAAGATTTAAATTTGTTGTAACCTAGGTAAGGAATTCTTTATCCGTTGCAACTGGTCGGCTGTTTATAATTTCATTATAAAAACAATTCTTCTAATGAAACAAGCCCTCAACAGACAAGAGGGCAAACACTGCTGAAATCAGCAAAAAATCTGCTGAAAATTTTATCAAGTACCTAAACTCATTAGGATTGTCATGCGGAAAGTATAATCCAGTTTAGGCTCAATCCGTTAATTATGGCTAAAAGATTTCTGAAATATTCACAAAACATAATAATCAAGACAGTACCTGGTACTGAAGCAAGTTTAGGAGAAACACAGCTACCCGAAAATTAAACATGGACAATACAAGCATATTACAAAGCAGATGTACAACATAAGTAAACCTTTAAACAAGGTCCTATAGATCAGAACACTATGTAATATATCCACAAAATATATTGGCAGGCAGCACAAACCACTGGAGTAAGGAAACTACAGACGCACCTCAAAAGCAGCCAATTAACACCCCGACAGTGAGTAAAAGCAATAAGTCCCCATGGGCACCAGTCACTGAAAAACCAGCCTCGAAACTCAGAAGGGAAGGCTAAATAGGGCCAGTGACAAACGCTACATAGGCGAAACGTAGGCCTCGCAAATCAGTTAAGCGAATATTAATGTCTGCTTTCTCGAGAAATGGTCAGCATAAGGCCTCTTAATACGCCACCAAATTTCAAACATTTATCTTTAACCAAATTTACAAAATTAAAAGAATGGGTAGTAGTGGCGAATGTAATGTCTGCAAACCATGTACCTGAATAAAATTTGATACAGAAAAACATAATAAATGCTCACAGAATGAGATATTGCAGTAGTTTAGCCCAACCATAGGGTAAGGAACTTTGCATGAGTGAAACAGTTACGGTCGGAAAACGACAAACTTACCTTTGTGAGGTAGAACTTATTAATTAGATCTTATAAGTAATGCTTAGACATCGGAATCTACAACAAAATTTTATTACATATATTAAACAGACAGAATTTCTGTTAAAGCAACAAAACATTAAAAGATCATTAACTGCAAAATCCTTACAACCACTTAACATCAAATTCACCCTGCAAAATTTTTGCCACTGTTATTGTCAAAAGACAACGGGACAAGAAAGCAGACAGGCATAACAACAGAAAAATGCAACATTAAGCTACTGAAAACAGTCTTTCACACCGTGTATAGCCAAAACTAATACACTATATCGTAGCTCTCTGTGGTACACAGGAATCCCCAAAACAGGCACAGTTACATCTACAGCTAACAACAGTGTCTTAACTCGGATAATTACGCTGAAACCAATATTTCAATAAGCCACAAAGCACAGTTAGTAGAGGTGTACATATCGTAGTGTGAGAAACATTGACCATAAACACACAATGGGGCAGATATTTGATAATCCAGGAAACACAAAATGCGGCTCCGAGCAACCAGTCGGGACACAGCATGGATTATCAAAGCCGGACAAATCAGCGGGCATAGACAGAAGGACTCCGTACTCAGCTTAGAGTAGTAACTCCAAGTTCACCAGTAACGTCAAGTACTGATATAAACGGAGCTAATGGCCGATTGGACCTCTAGGTTCAGAAATCAGCCAGTGATGCCCTCTAGTCCGCTGTCACTCGCTGCCTTTCTCTCTAAGCCCCACCAACGTTGCTCAAGGGTTACGTAAGGACTTGCTCTGCCACAGATAATCAGCGACAAGCTGCAATCGATTCGCGCTGCCATTAGTAGCATTAATGAGTAATACCCAAATTCAAGGCATGTGAAGTAAGCCAACTGTCGAAGTCACATACCGGCATACCTGAGTGCAACGTCTGTGACTTCACATTTGGAATCATGACATAATGTGGAATCGCCTGTCTGCGTCATTATTCGAATACAGGTTTCATCGTCTATTCGCTTTGCCCATACAGCATGAAACAGAAAATAGTAAGTGTAACCGACGAGTTTTCCTTCTTTCACACCAGTGCTATCCTGAAACTTGTGGACAATACAGAACACGTTTGGACGTTGATATCCATATAGAAAGGAATGCTTTCATCCGATGAGGGTGTGGTGCAAAAAGGGTACATCAAAGATGTGGAGGGTCTTATTGACCCTGTTTTTCCATTATACATTTTAAGTAATTATTGGCACTTTTTAACAAAATATGAGAATTAAATATATGAATTATTTATTAATTAAAGAATTTTCATAGGAATGAACACCGTCAATCCTACAAATGTTTCATTGCTTAATTTTTACATGAAGTCAAAAAATAACCATTTTAACAGCTCTTAATGTTACACATTCTATAAAATCTACACAACCATACATTCTCATTAGTAATCCGGATTTTTTGCTAAGTATTTACGAGATAAATCTTCTTCGAACACAAAATGAAGAATAAACTTTCATGTCTTGCCGTAATACATTGCTGGCTGAATGGTATAATGTGTTCTTGAGAAATGTGTTTATGACAACTTTCACAAACACTAGGTGTCTTACGATGTCTAGAACAGGGACACTCTTGCCATCGTTTTAGTAGACCTTGGAGTCCGGCAGTAGATTCTTGTCAAGGTTCTCCGCTAAATTCTCTGCTTCTCTAACGCAAAGTGCTTGCAGGCAGTAGATTCTTGTCAAGGTTCTCCGCTAAATTCTCTGCTTCTCTAACGCAAAGTGCTTGGCAGTTGAGGTATTTTTTGATGGGCACTCATGTGTTCGCTGACGAGCATACGGCCTAGCGTTTTTATGATTTTACGACGCTTTTGGTTTTTATTGTTATTTGATTGCTGCACAATAACAGCGTTTATGCCGGCCATATTCAGTATTGCGCAGAAGTCAGTCTGAGACCATTTTTTTTTTTTGTTGCGGCTTACATCTTAAGACGCTGACAGCTCATCTTCAACGTCAACTTCACCTCTCGTGGAATTATAAATAATCTCTGGTTTCTTTTTATCTCATGTCGATTCATCAGTTTCAGCCTTGAGGTGAATACTAGACATGAAAAATACTATTTGTTTTTCATTGGTACATGAGAAACAAGTGTAATATTCTTTTGGAAACCGAACGTAGATGAGTAGATTTCTCTCTCACGAGTTTTACAAAGTTCAGGAGGGATTATTATGCACTGTTGCCACAGAAGTTAGCTTGTGTTCTTTCAGCAGATGCGACACTAGTTAATAGCTCATAAACCAATTATCAAAAATCACATTACGGCTTGTTTTTGAATGGGTTGCCTCAGCCGATTCACCACGTCAGTTGGTTTATTACTCAATGAAAACGGTCCCTCTTCCTGCTTCCCAGTATATATTTCAAAGCTGAAAGTAAAGAAATTCTGTGCCTTGAGCAAGCAAAATATTTTAATGCCATATTTGACCGGTTTTGATGGAATATATTGTCTATACTGGCCTTTGCCTATGATTGCAAGCAGCATTTCATCTACGGTTGTATATTCTCCTAGTACATGGGTTTTCTTGTAGTTTTCAACGAATGTTTCAACTATCTGGTGTATTGGTGTTACGTTATCCAGCTATCTTTCTCCACGTTTGGAGTTATCGTCAAAACGCAGACAGCTGTGAATAAAATGAAAACGTTGCCGTGTCATTGCCAGCCAAAATATTTCGACACCTGTTCCGTCTGAAGAACAAAAGTTAACGGGTTTAAGCCAACCAGATCGATAAAATCTAGAAATGTACAAGAAGCCTCTACATAATCCTTCAGCCCACTCATAGTCATTTCCTTCATAAAATAGTGATTTGCAGCTACGTCACAAGCTGCTTTCGTTTCTGCAGTCTGCAAGTTTGTGTGTTTCAAGATAATACTACGCATATGTTCATTGCAAAACAGACTCCAGCTTTCAAACTCTGTCTTTGCTAATCTTGCCACTAAACTCACGCCACCTACTTGCCTGATGATATTTTCAGTACGGGTCCGAACTTTTTGCTGAGGTGGGCTTTTTCACCACTGCGATCCATCTTTAACAAAGTATAATGTACTTCGTAACTGATTTCTCGATCGCTCTACTAGTTCTGCTAACACTGCATTGTGGGCAGTATTTTGCAGCTCATTTAGTGATATATTACCTTCTTTTCACTGCCTTCACTTGCATCTTACTCAGTACCATCACTGTCACTACACTCACTTACAGAATCTTCATTTTCACTGCCATCTGTCGTAAAGTCTTTTTCACTGTGATAATTTGGCCAGCCAACGACGTATACGCTCAGCATAGTTTTCATCGCTATCCATTTTGACTAAAAAATCCAAAAAAATATGAATCATTCATCAAGAAAGATAACTTAAAAATTGACACGTAAATATTACTTCGCGATTGTGGAAGGGAAAAAATACCCTCATACTGATTGCACTCGTTTATCTCCTTTCACGAATGGCAGCCGACTGAGTGCCTGCACGCATTAGGGAGGGAAGTACAATAATTACAGCTACTGAGAACTTTGGCAATGTGCAATTGCCCAACAAAGAGCTGCCAACAAAACAAAATGAGCAGGCTCAAACGGACCCTACCATATCCTCGCCGGGTTAAGTGAAACTTCGTGTACTTCATATCCATAGTGTAACTATGAAGTCACTACTCACAATCTCCATCCGTCAACTAAACCAGGAAAGATGTGGAAGTTTCTGTATTTTTCTTGTTTAGAATCCTGTGGATGGTTCTTGATTACTACTGATGCTAGCTAGTCATCATACTACGTCTCAGTAAATGTTATATACGCGCTAAAAGACTTTTGTATGATCTACCTCTATCTAATTCTAACAAAGCGATGGTTGACGTTGAGGGCTCAACGCGTTTTCTGACCTACTTATTATATTTCTCACGTGTTTTCTTACGTGGTGGGCTACTGTAGAAGAATAACTGTTCTGATAACATAGAATAGTGTAACTTATAATTTCACCTTTAAATAGTGGCGTCGTCAGTGTACTGGAGCCTAATTAGTTTAGTCTGATTTTACTAGCATTTTCGATGACCTGGTATTTTAACGGTTTAGGAATGACCGTTGTGTGTGTACCAAATCTGCTAACTGTTGTAACGATTCTTCCTCCTGCGCTGCATACTATTTTTGTTTGATTTTGATTAGGCATCCGACAGGTGTAGCCTACTCGAAAACTGGTCTAATGAAAGATGGTATGAAGCGTCGTTTATGCGTCCCTTAATTCTAGAGTCTATTCCGTCGTCTTGCTTTTGCCATGATGTTATTAATCATAAAGTGGTCTTCACAGTCAGACCAAAATAATTAGCCTTCGATTTTGGTATTATTTCTTGTCCCTTCATTTTCAATCTTCCGTCTTCTGATGCTTCTTCTTGTTTCTAGTGAAATGTTCGTGTATGAAGATGACAACTTACTTGGGCACGAGGTTTTCTTTCTTGTCCCTTCATTTTCAATCTTCCGTCTTCTGATGCTTCTTCTTGTTTCTAGTGAAATGTTCGTGTATGAAGATGACAACTTACTTGGGCACGAGGTTTTGTGGCTCACAAAGTGAGCCATTTTGGTAATCTCTGATGTGCTGCGTGTTCATTTGTTGTAAGCATTGTTTCCATTTTCGTGGCACAAGTACACGGTGTCATAAGCATATAACCTTCTTTCCCTTGTATTGAGGGAGCTATATCAGCAGAATACATGCAGAATAAGTGTGGAGATAATATGATTCCCTCTGGTACGTAGCTTCCAGGACTAAAATCTCAGAATGTATGTCACCGGCTGTGGTGTGAGCCTGTAATCTGGGACTGATCTGGCTGGTTGTACGTCTTAGGTAAGAAAGCCGAAAGAGATTGTACTACAATTCTGGAACCCACATTCTGTCAAATGTATTTTCTTTATCTAAGTACCGAGCTGATGTGCAATCTGTAATCATCGTTGCTTGTGTGGTGTTACTTCAGATTCTTACTAGGCTCAATGGTAGAACACTGTTTTCTTAAACCAACTTGTTTCTCACGAATTACTTTTCTCCCTCCACAGAACGTTGTAAGCACGTAGCTAGTATAGTCTCGAAGCATTTATCTATTATTTCTAAAGAGTGTTTTGTGTTTATAAGTTATTTAATGTTTTGTCGTGTTTTGGTAACATTTATGACCTTGGTTGTTTTGCAGTGGGTTCACATTTGTTTTAGTTTCAAAACCCCGTTTAATGGCTTTCATTTTTATTTCTGTTCTTTGTGCAGCACGTAGATTATTTCTGCACATTATGTTAGTAGCTTGAGACAGATTTTCTATTTGTTAATTTAAAGTTCTATGTCCTCTCTCACTACCGAAGGAGGGAAGTTTGTGGTTCATTGAATACTTCCGATGCTTTCAGAATTTTGCTTACTTCTCTTGTTATTTTTTTAAAGTGTATGTTGTTGAAGACAGTGTCGTCGAGCAATTCGTATGTCGTTGATAGAACATCCGGGTAAATGTGTGACTCCGTTTGCCTATGTGTGACAATATATTCTTTTTTAATAGAAAGGAATGTCTCCATTTGAAATGGGAGCTGATTGAGATGTAAACAGACAGAATACGGAACTGCGGCTGGAAAACCTATATAATACAAAAAGAGTCTGACACAGTTGTTAGATCGGATACTGCTGCAACAATGAAAGATTTTTAACATTCATGTGAGTTGGAACGTGGTGCTATAGTCGGCGCACTAGCGATGGGCCACAACTTCTCCGAGATAGTGATGAAGTGCAGATTTTCCCGTACGACCATTTCGCGAGTGTACCGTGATTACCAGAAATCCGGTAAAACATCAAATCTCTGACATCAGAGGGGCCGAAAAAGGTCCTGCAAGAACAGAACCCACGACGACTGAAGAGAATCGTTCAACGTGGCGGAGTTGTAACCCTTCCGCAGATTGCTGCAATTTCAATGCTGGGCCACGAACAAGTGTGTGCGTACGAACTATTCAACGAAACATCATCGATGTGTGCTGTCGGAGCCAAAGGCTCACTCGTCGATCCTTGATGACTGCGCGACACAAAGCAGTACGCCTTGCCTGGTACTGTCAACCCCGACATTGGACCGTTGATGACTGGAAACATGTCACCTGGTCAGACGAGTCTCGTTTCGAATTGTATCATGCAGATGGACGTGTACGGCTATGGAGACAACCTCATGAATCAGCAGGGGACTGTTCAAGCTGATGGATGGTGTGGGCCGTGTGCATTTGAAGTGATACGGGATCCCTGATACGTGTGGATACGATTCTAACAGATGACACTTACGTAAGCACACAGTCAGATCACCTGCATCCATTCATGTCCATTGTGCATTCCGACGAACGTGGGCAATTCCAAAAGCACAATTGGACACCATATACGTCTAGAATTTCTACAGAGTGGCTCAACGAATACCCTTCTGAGCTAAACAATTCCGCTGGCCAGCAAACTCCCCAGACAAGAACATTACTGACCATATCTGGGATGCCTTGTAAAGAGCTGTTCGGATCACCACCGCCTCGTAGTCTTACGGATTTATGGACAGCCTTGCAGGATTCAGACATACGTCGAGTCCATGCTAAGTGGCATTGCGGCACTTCTGCGTACTCACGAGGGTCCTACAAGATATTAGGCAGCTGTACCAATATACAGGGTGGTCCAAAAGTCCGGAAACACCCTGATAAAATCCAAATGGAGTAGCAAACAAGGAAACAGAGTCCCTACACACGAGGAACTGGAACGGGGAAACTTTGTAGGGTATTCCACCAACATGGCGGCCATCTTGAAAGCCGCCATCTTGGATTCAACTCCAAAATTTCAAATGGGAATGTGCTCATGTGACATACCAAACAGTTGTTATTTTAAACGTAGCTTTATTCATTCTCGGGTTATAGCCAATTACTTGCGGCAGCAGTGGGACGCTCGGCAGCGTGAGTATTACGTACTGAGAAGTCATAAAATGGAATCTGAAACGGTGCAAAGTGACTATCCCATGCCTCATATGTTACATGTGTTTAACTGTTAGGTATCATTCACTCATGCTAACGTTATAATCAACGGTTATCTGAGGTTATTGGATGAAGATGTGTTTCCCTTGTTGTTAACGGAGGACGGGACATTTCCGGAATTCTTCCATCATGTTGAGCCCCACCACATTATGGGCACAATGTGCGAGCATACCTGGATGTGCAGTTCCCTCAGAAGTGGATTGGTCACAGGGAGTGGCTTTCACATTCACCAGATTTAACTCCGTTGGATTTTTATCTTTGGGGTCATGTCAAAGCAATGGTCTATTCTGTGAAAATACGGGATTTGCATCATCTAAAGCAGCGCATTGTTGATGCGTGTGGTCAAATTCCGCCAGATGTGTTGGTCAAAGTCCATCAGGACTGGGTTCGGAAGATAGCATTAACAAGCCAACATAATGGACAACATATCGAGCCATTCCTATGACTGTTGATGATCTTTCGCGACTGTGTAACTTCGGCGTAATGTCTCTTCGGCACATTACACACATGCTGCAGAGCGTCCCACCGCTGCCACATGTAACTGGCTATAACCAGAGAATGAATAACGCTATGTCTAAAATAACAACGGCATTGTTTTTCTGGTGAAATTCTCTATCCGTTTGATATGTCACATGACCATATTCCGATTTGAAATTTTGGAGTTCAGTCGAAGATGGCGGCTTTCAAGATGGTCGCCATGTTGGTGGCATAGCCTATAAGGTTTCCCCCTTCCCGTTCCTCGAGAGTAGGGACTCTCCTTCCTTGTTTGCTACTCCATTTCAATTTTATGAAGGTGTTTCCGGACTTTTGGACCACCTTTTGGACCACCCTGTATATATATATATATATATATATATATATATATATATATATGTGTGTGTGTGTGTGTGTGTGTGTGTGTGTATGTGTGTCTGTGTGTGTGATTCTTATTAAGGAAAAAACCGAAACGCCATAGATCACGCTGAGGTAAATAATTTATTATAAGGCCCATAGGCAACAAATGTCGCCAAAAGCGGATGCGCCGTCATCAGATGTACTTCGCCGCATGTACCGTTGTTGTGCCTGTCGATCCCAACTTCGCCGGTAGTGGGCAGTGCTACACATTGCTTCGCTAAGCTACTCTGTTTCCGTTCTTGCATTATCCGATTTGTTACGGTAGTGCTCGAGATTAAGATGCATCGGTTTACATTAAAGGTCCTCGCAGACAAGCATCTGTCTTACGTCACTACCAACTCTAGGGTGCTTGGAGGAACATGTATTTACGTAGAATGTTTCCCACAGCGTGTTGTAACTGCTCACTTGTCATCTGCTGATGTATAATGTGGAATGCGTGCAACGGGGACCATGAGCTTTAGTGGACACTGAAGTCATAAAATGTATTGGGGTAAGGTAAGTCAGTGATGAGACATGTTGTGTTTCAAAATCAATGTTGACTGTTAGACAAGATTTGACGTTTCGGCTTTGATGGTATTTGCGTGCACTACCGTATCACATCAGATAATACAGGAACGGAACGTACGCTACCAGAGCGATGTGTAGCACTGCCCCGTACCTGCGAGGATAGGAGTGAAAAGCCCAACCACTGCACGTGCACCGAGATACGCCGTCTGGTGTATCGCCTTGTCCAACACTGGTCACCCAATCTTGGGGCATTTCTCGACATTTGCGGCCCAATGTATCTTGTATTAAATTAATTGTCTCGTCGTGGCGTCGTCCACGTCGATTTGATTGTTTTTAAACAGTATTAAGAACCATCCTGTGTACATACACAGCATGCTGTTTTGTTTAAAAATCTTATGGGACTTAACTGCTAAGGTCATCAGTCCTTAAGCTTACACACTGCTCAACCTACACTATCCTAAGGACAAACAAACACACCCATGCTCGAGGGAGGACTCGAACCTCCACCGGGACCAGCCGCACAGTCCATGAATGCAGCGCCCTAGCCCGCTCGGCTAATCCCGCGCGGCAAACATGATGTTTCAAAGTCTTTCTATGAAACTTCTAGGAGTGATAGATCACGACATGAGAAACAACTTTCGTGTGAGACAAATTATCCGTCACTTCTCGGTGACGCTAGGCATCTTTTTACTGTTACTTTAGCATTGAGATGCGACAGGTTGTAGGCAATCAATAGTTTACCCATGCAGTACGTGTTGCCTACGTTACGGTCATCTTCTGCAGCGACAGGGGGTAGTCTGAGCAAATAATTCGCTTCTAAAATACCTCCATCAGTTTAGAGGCACTCTTTCGTTGATTATTCGTCTTGAAACTAAATCTATCAAGTAACTGGGATAGATACTATATAGATTGCGCAGTCAGGTTCGTTGAAAACTCGTCGTCCCAGGGCTGGCGTCACTGTAAATATTTTTTCTCTAAAAGACTTCGATGCCTATAGCGCGTTCTATGAGTTTTGATGCACAGACTTTAAAACAAGGCACAGCTTACCGCCTAATGAAAAATTTAGAACGGTCGGGAACTACTGAAGTATATCACAATACCCACTATGACAAAGTCATTAAAATAAATAAATGTATAATACCACCTGTGAGATAGCAGCTTAATAAGTATCGTGATACATTAAATAATAGACAAAAGTCTTAGAATTTTACATTGGTTGAAAATATTAATGTTTGCTGCACAATGGTTATATAAATGACGCAGTTTTGGTTTCCTACCGTTATCAATGTTTTGTATGTTAAATGTGTATGCAAGTTAGCTGTACTTACCTCATGAGGTGTGAAAATAGCCAGCGACTCTGCTCTCTGTGGTCGTACACTTGCTGCTGTATCTACATCACTAGCCACATATGAAAACGTGCATAATAATGATGTTATAACACCAATAACATGGCAGGAACAGTATGTAGTGTAAATTAATTACTCTGGGTTATTCACAGTAACGTG
Source organism: Schistocerca americana (assembly GCF_021461395.2). Lineage (NCBI taxonomy): Eukaryota > Metazoa > Arthropoda > Insecta > Orthoptera > Acrididae > Schistocerca > Schistocerca americana. The sequence continues at coordinate 106,382,924 of NC_060123.1, forward strand.
AAATACGTAGGTGAAATGGAACTTCATATATAATGTAAGATAACAGTGTTGCTAGTACCATGCAGAAAGTTGTATCGAGAGAACACCCTGACAATTGTAGTTGAAATAATTCTCCAATGCTGTTAATAATAATGTCACTGTTTCTAGGGTCTAATGCAGTAAATTAATTTGTTATAATGAAAACAAAGAACGCTGTCTTACATAATATTACCATTCTATAGAATTTCTGAGGTCAGGTCAATTATATAAATGTGTGCATCACGAATAGCCTCTTACTCTGTCTGTTTACATCTATCCATGTCAATGTAATGACGAACTCCTATATTACTCTCCTTATTTCAAATACTAATCATAATATTTAATTTACAATGTGTCGTTCATTTTACTGTAACCACTTCAGATCCTGAGGTAATCAAATGTTCAGCATTTTTGTTTTGTTTTGTTTGAGTTAAAATTATGTTGAGAAGCGATCAACTTGATGACGTGCCGACTTTCGCTGCATGGTACCAAGTCGAACCTTCCAGTCATAATTTCACTGATGAGGTCCGATCAATGTTTTTATAGCATAAAGTAAAGCATTTTATCACATTGTGCATCATGTTACCACGGTCTACCGTCATATAACCTATGTGATAGCGAACAAAGTTTCTGGACCTGACGACTACCAAAAGCATGCAAAAAAATTAGCTTCTTCGACCATCATTTTAACGTACCATTCCATGTTCTGCTCTTGCTATGGGCACTGCAGTATTGTCCCGACTTATGAACAGTTAATTTTTGAAAGTATGCAACACTGCATTTCATTTCAGATTCCGTTTCCTCTTTCTGTTTATCGAGATAACTTTACAAAATCGATCGAGCCGTTTAGGAAGAGAGGTTGAACAAGTATATATCAGTTTCAAAAGCTACAGAGATATAATGTTTATATAAAAATTTGTTACATATAATAATAGCTGTGCCACATAATATTTTTAGCATAGCTCCTTTGACATGATGTGAAGTGTACTAAATGGCCAAAACGGTATCAGCACTGTCAGATACTGCCTGCCTATGTGGTGACTTGCACGAGGCACAAGTATTTCACTATCAGTATTTCATATAGTTACTGACGGAATTTAAAGATTTAATATTCTGCTATAATCTACTTACTAATCTTACACTAAAGCTTTAACATAGTAAATCAAGTATCTTGGTTAGAAACAGTATGTCTGGAAGCTGCATTAAACGAAGGATATGCAAATTACGCCTAATATATTTATCCACCATTTAAGAACAGGAGCACTTTGTGAGTTCACTTTGCTGGTTGCTGAGAAGTATGTTACTGATCTTACATGAAAAATTATATCATTATCTGAGTCATGATTCAGGAAATATTACAATTGTTAAATGATGTTGAAATTACCCATTGGAGCTCGATCCTTTAATGCATTTCTGAAAAAATTTCTCATTAACTGCTTCCCATTAAAAACGTTTTTGATTTCGAGCGTGTGACAGGACTGTTCAGGAAGGTTTATCAATAGGAAAACATACACCAATATTACCAAAATAATGTAAGATCGAAATGTTAGTAATTTGAATTTTTAGGTGGAGGGCTGAGAATATACGTAGCCATTATGGTTCCCCATAACTGACCTAATAGGGAAAATACACAGAACGGTTATAGTCTTTAAATTGATGTTTGAATAGTGATCGTTAATTGAACTTCATTGTAGATGTACTGCCACTATCAAGGACAATACCTCTTGTGGCAGTCACCGATTGTAGTTTTAAAAGGCCGATGAATCATCCCAATTACGTATTAATGTATGTTAGCACAAAGGAATGGATATTCCCTACGGCCAGCTCGATATTAGCCTATTAGTTCTTTGAATTTTTTCTGTATGGGCTGACATGAGGTGATTGGGGCAGGAAACCCACATTAAACCTGAGGAAGAATTGTCTGATAGGTTCTTTGCAGCGGCTGAGCCCAAATTTAACCCTTAGTGATGGTGACATAATATATATGCTACTGAATAAAAAGAATAATTTTCCTAAGCAATATGCTCAACTACTCGTACCGCTCTAACCTAGCGCATCAGATAGCCCTAGTTTTTGCCAATTGACGACTCCTGCGAAATGAGACGAAGTGTTTTCTTTTACTGCCAAAAAATTATTATGTAGCCTCATACCTTACGAGTTATTACAAAAACTGCTGTTTCCCACGATAGTCACTGGGAAGGTACATGAAACAGCAATTCTCTGTTTTGGGTAAAGGCCATCATTCGAAGACACCTCGTTCCACCAGCTGGTAACTTAAAAGACAACGGAAGGCCAAAAAGGCCAAGCCAGCCCTTTTGCATGTAGTGTGAGAAACCGTTCCAGGAGGATAAACAGAAAGTAATGGTGAGAAATAGGAAGTCATGATGGAGGCAACGGAAAAAAAGAATTTTCAGAGAGAATCTCTTGGTAACGGCATCCTACATAGAGTATTATGGAAAGTATGGAGAATCAATATGTTAGTAATTTGAATGTTAAGATTAATGAAAAATAAATATACGTGGAAAAGTTGAAAGTGGGTCTCGTTGGGACCGTCGATGAAAAGTGACCAAATCCTTCTGCTCAGGTGATAATATTGTAGTAGAAACAGAATTGACTAGTTGGGTTACCATCATTATGAGCAGTAAAGTGGGTGAAAAACTGAGTTAATAAAGAATCACAAAGATTTAATAAATACTCTCAGGACTGAAACAAACCAAAATTTGGACATGTTTGCATCTTATGTCATATCTTGAAGCAGAAAGAAATATAAATCGTGGCAAAATTTGGAATATATACATGTAAAGGGAATGAAAATCTGATGGTTTTGGCGATTTGAAGGACGGAACATGTGCAGTGTTTTTTAACTGTGGAATGGAAAAGAGATATCGTTATTATTGTGTTATAATCATTGCTTCAATTGACTGTAACGAACAAATTCCTCTTACATAAACGAACATAATCTCCCAGACCTAGTTGCATTTTTCATCTGTAGTATGCGGGAGGTATTCCCAAAATTAGATGTGGGGAGTTATGAAATAAGGAATTATGATTATAATGAGTGTGATTTATAGACAATTTAAGGTAACGAAGGGGAAATGCTCAGGTGAAATGAATGAAGCAATTGAGATTAGTTAGACGGAATATGCATAAGACTTTCTATTCTTTTGAGCAATTCATCACGAGAGCAATTCAAAGTTTTAGCAATTTTTTTATTGAAACTGCCTGGCAGATTAAGACTGTGTGCTGGACCGAGACTCGAACTCTGAACCTTTGCCTTTCACGGGCAAGTGCTCTATCTACTGAGCTACCCAAGCACGACTCGCAGCCGCTGCTACTGAGCTACCCAAGCCCAACTCCCAACCCCTCCTCACTGGTTCACTTTTGTGAGTACCTCTCTCCTACCTTCGAAACTTCACAGAAGTTCTTCTGCGAACTTTGGAGAAATAGCACTCCTGGAAGAAAGGATATCGTGGAGACATGGCTTAGCCACAGCCTGGGGAAAGTCCCCAGAGTGAGATTTTCTCCCTGCAGCGGCGTGTGCGCCGATATAAAACTTCCTGGCAGATTTTTGATCCGCTGCTGAGTGAAAACCTCATTCTGGAAACATCCCCCAGGCTGTGGCTAAGCCATGTCTCCGCAATATCCTTTTTTGCATTAGTGTTAGTTCTGAAAGTTTCACAGAAGAGCTTCTGTGAAGTTTGGAAAGTAGGAGTCGAGGTACTGGCAGAACTGAAACTGTGAGAACGAACTGCGAGTCGTACTCGGGTAGCCCAGTCGGGCACAGGTACGATAGCTCAGCGTGTTCGGTCAGAGAGCTAGCTGCCCTGTCTAATAAGAAGAAAAAACTGAGTAAATGGATGACCGATGAACTTGAACCAGCGTCATGGTACGTCCACCCTGAACAAATAGAACGAACACTAACACACAAAATCAGAAAAAAAATGTCGGATGAGCACTTGTATACAACAGTCAAAGGTCACGAGTTACAGTCTCGTTCCGGTACACAGTTTCAATCTGGTAGGAACTTCCATATCAGCGCACACTAAACTACCGAATGAAAATCTAATTCTGGACTTTATTTCTTTCTCGGTCAAATAAGTAATTCACATGCCGATGAGAGAATGTACTACTTACATATTCGCCACAAATACGCTATTTCTGATTTGAAGCTACCTTCCCGTTATCAGGCCGTCACATTATTTGTGAAGTAATAGTTTTCTTATTAAGTAGTAGTCGAAGGTTACGTAAAAATCGACAGTGATGTACTAATCTTACATAATGACTTAGAATTGAGTTATCAGTGCTTGCCATGATACGTTGTATGATTACACCACACCACATTGTACAATGAAATTCTGCCAAGAACGCCGGGCGGGGTGGCCGAGCGGTTCTAGGCGCTTCAGTCAGGAACCGCGCGACCGCTACGTCGCAGGTTCGAATCCTGCCTCGGGCATGGATGAGTGTGGTGTCCATAGGTTAGTTAGGTTCAAGTAGTTCTAAGTTATAGGGGACTGATGTCGTCTGAAGTTAAGTCCCATAGTGCTCAGAGCCATTTGAACCATTTTCTGCCAAGAACCTTGTTAATTATTAGGGAGGTACCACTACAACTTAGCTATGGTGAACTAGAGTGAAACTATGTGTAACTGTGAGTGTAGTAAATTATACAATAACGGAAGATATGTTATAGTTTAATGAACAGTCATCATCAAGACTACTTGATTTGCAGCGGAAGTTCGATTTGCTGAAGTATGAAAATTTATGCTGCGAGCTTCTTCTGAGAAACTATTCTGAATCTCAGTGAAATATCAGAAAAACCAAATCAACAGGGTTGGTTGGTGCTATTACAACCTCTCCTCCAGAACTTCAGTGCTTAACGGCAGCATCAACACGTTGGCTAGTCAGACACCAATAACACTAACCATAAATACTGTTCACAGCCATCCATATCTAAGAAATGATATATTTAAATTCATGTCCCTTTGTGAACAAATGCAGTGTTATTTATTTTTAACGATTATTTTTTTAAAGCTAACGGTAACTATAAAAGTATTTATATCGTGATAGGGACAAAAGAAAGTGACATAATTATTGTGAACTGCATTAATGGGAACTCTTGAGATATTTGGCGTTTCGACTTCATATATTCGGTTGACCTACTACAAATGCGGAATTTACATGTTGCGAGATACCGTGGTTTTCGTTAACGAGTTGTACTGGGTCAACGAATAGTTAACGTGATTAAGACCAAACATTTGCGTAGGCCGTGTTTGAAGTACGTGAAATTAACTAATTTGTTTAATGCGTCAACTACAACGTAACACGCATTGGGGACACGCTCTCATGTTTGAATCTAGTTGACTTGAAATGATCCAGCACAGGAGAGTGCGTCACTAATCCATTTGTCGTTCCTGTTCTTAGTTACGCATACAACAGCCATTCCCCATTATCCTAACACCGTGCAGGATTTATGTACAGCAAATTTTGTTTGTATCGTTCTTTATAATGCTGTATTATTTTCACTGTGTGTCACTGTTGATCAAAGTAGCCTTGTACTTAAGGGAGATAGTTTGAAGAAATTTTCTGTTTTAATCAAGTATCGTATTCCTGGCGGAAAGTTCTTCCTGTGTGTGTCATGTCTACACTAGTGAAGTAGAGTTTTCTAAAAAATTTTTTATTTTTTTAACTGTTTTGTCATTTATTTACACATCAAGTTCCGTACGACCAAATTGAAGAGCAAATCTCCAAGGTCATGTAACGTGTCAATACATGAACTTACAACATAAAAGTAATAACAGATAAAAGTAAATGTTCATGAACCTCCAAGAAAATCATTCCATAAGTTTACGCAAACGCTATCAGCTACACAATGAGAGTCAGCTTAATTTTTCAAGAAACTCCTCGACAGAATAGAAGGAGTGACCCATGAGGAAACTCTTCAGTTTCGATTTGAAAGCGCGTGTATTACTACTAAGATTTTTGAATTCGAGTGGCAGCTTATTGAAAATGGATGCAGCAGTACACTGCACACCTTTTTGCACAAGAGTTAAGGAAGTCCGATCCAAATGGAGGTTTGATTTCTGCCGAGTATTAACCGAGTGAAAGCTCCTTATTCCTGGAAATAAACTAATATTGGTAACAAGAAACGGCAATAAGGAATACGCATATTGAGAGGCCGATGTCAGAATACCCAGAATCGTGAACAGAGGTCGACAAGAGGTTCGTGAACTCACACCACTTATTGCCCGAACCGCCCGTTTCTGAGCCACAAATATCCTTCTAGAATGGGAAGAGTTACCCCAAAACATAATACCATACAAGTGAATGAAATTAAGCAAGTAGACTAATTTACGTGTCGAAGTATCACTCACTTTCGATACCGTTCGAATAGTGAAAATGGCAGTATTAAGTCTCTGAAAAAGATCCTGAATTTGGGCTTTCCATGACAGCTTACTATCTATATGAACACCTAGGAATTTGAACTGTTCAGTTTCACTAATCATATGCCCGTTCTGTGAGATTAAAACGTCAGGTTTTGTTGAATTCAGTGTTTGGAACTGTAAAAACTGAGCCTTACTGTGATTTAACGTTAGTTTATTTTCTACAAGCCATGATCTGCGGTCATGTTTAGCACTACTTGAAACCGAGTCAATGTTGCACACAACATCCTTTACTACCAAGCTAGTGTCATCAGGAAACAGAAATACTTTAGAGGTACCCATAATACTAGAAGGCATATCATTTACATAAACAAGCCCCAACACTGATCCCTGGGGCACCCCCACTTGACAGTACCCCACTCAGATCCCACATCACAGCCGTTATCATCATTGTGAATAATGACCGCCGGCCGAAGTGGCCGTGCGGTTAAAGGCGCTGCAGTCTGGAACCGCAGGACCGCTACGGTCGCAGGTTCGAATCCTGCCTCGGGCATGGATGTTTGTGGTGCCCTTAGGTTGGTTGGGTTTAACTAGTTCTAAGTTCTAGGGGACTAATGACCTCAGCAGTTGAGTCCCATAGTGCTCAGAGCCATTTTTGAATAATGACCTTTTCCTGCCTCTTGCTAAAGTAAGAGGTGAACCTATTGTGAGCTGCTCCCCTTATTCCATAATGGTCCAACTTCTGGAGCAATATTGTGAGATCAACACAGTCAAATGACTCTGTTAAATCAAAAAATACGCCAAGCGTTCGAAACTTTTTGTTTATCCCATACAGTACCTCACAGAGAAAAGAGAATATACCATTTTCAGATGTCAAACGACTTCTAAAGCCGAGCTGTACATTTGATAGCAAATCCTGTGATATAATATGATCAATTAACCTTACATACACAGCCTTTTCGATAACTTTTGCAAACGCTGATGGCATAGAAATAGGTCTAAAATTGTCTATATTATCCCTTTCTCCCTTTTTATAAAGCGGCTTTACTACTGAGTACTTTAATCGCTCAGGAAACTGACCATTCCTAAAGTAAAAATTACAAATATGGCTAAATACAGGGCTAACATGTGCAGCACAGTACTTTAATATTCTACTAGACACTCCATCATAACCATGACAGTCCTTAGTCTTCAGTGATTTAATTACTGACTCAATCCCCCTCTTGTCTGTATTACAGAGGAGTATTTCAGACGTCAATCTCGGAAAGGCATTTGCTAAGAAATTTATGTGATTTCCTGTAGAAACTAAATTTTTATTTAATTCACCAGCAAGCTCAGAATATGGGTGTTAAATACTGTACATATATCTGATTTATCAATAACAGAAATATTATGACTGCGAACTGAATTTATATCATCAACCTTGTGCTGCTGATCAGACACTCCCTTCAGAATTGACCATATGGCTTTAATTTTATCCTGTGAATTAGCTATTCTATTTGCATACCACATATTTTTTGCCTTGCTAATAACATTGTTAGGCACCTTACAATACTGTTTGTAATGGGCTACTGTAGCTTGATGGTGACTACTTCCAACATTTTGACATAATTCCCGCTTTGTTCTACATGATATCCTTATCCCACTAATCAGCCAACCGGGCTGTCCACTACTGCTAGTACACCGTTTAGAATGTTCTAATGGAAAGCAACTCTCAAAGACTATGAAAAATGTGTTATGGAAAGCATTGTATTTATCATCTATATTATTGGCACTATAAACATCTTGCCACTCTTATTCCTCGACAAGTTTTGAAAAACTCTCTATTGATGTTGGATTAACTTTCCTACGTAGTTTGTAATTAAATACGACATTGGTTTGAGTACAAAAATCTTTTAGTGTTAAAATTTCTGCATCATGGTCAGAAAGGCCATTCACCCTTATACTAACAGAATGCCCATCTAGTAATGAAGAATGAATAAAAATATTGTCTATGACTGTGCTACTGTTCCCCTGCACCCTAGTTGGAAAAAACACAGTTTGCATCATATCATATGAATTTAGGAGATCTACCATCATCCTTTTTCTTACACAATCATGTACAAAATTAATATTGATGTCAGCACATAGAACTACTTTCTGGTACTTCCTATAAAGTGAATCAAGAACCCTCTCTAGCTTAAGCAAAAATTCTCTGAAGTCGGAGTTAGGGGACCTATAAACAACAGCAATTAGAAGTTTAGTTTCACTAAATTCAACTAATGCTGCACAACTTTCAAATATCTGTTCAGTGCGCATTAGTACATCTAAATGTTTAAATACCTATTTACTATGAGATGTATGATGGTGGTACTATTACTGAAATGAGTTTTCCCTTCAGCCCCAACACTGGAAAGGGAAAAATTACTTCTGCATAGGGTGTTTCCTTTGGACTTGCTGGTAGAGGAACATGCAATACGCAACACATGGGTTTTACTGTACTATAATTACCTGGATGATCACTTCATAACTTCATATGTTCTTTTTCTTGGCAGAAATTAGTCTTTTTATGGTAGTTTACTACAACAGTTCTATTACTTGTTGAGGTATGCACATGCAATAGCCTATTTCTGCTTCAAATTTAATAGCTCTCCTGGAAAATCGTGTTTATCTGCACTACCTCCATTAAACGTTGAAGTGCAGCTTTGGGGTATGCTTCTACTTCACCTTTTTTTTATAATTTTACACACCATGCGCCTGAAATATGGCGGGATGCAGATTAAAGACTGCTTGTCAATGGACTGCGTATTTTGTTGTTCTGCTCCCCGATGTTTCATTTCTTGGTATTCCTTGATAACTTAAAACGTGATTCCAACGTGGGTGACATTGATTGATCCGCCAAAATAAAATGCATTGTATTTCTAACTGTTCTATATGAAATCAGAAAATCAACAATTGCCGTTGCTTAGGATTTCCCTTATCATTTGGACTGTCAATTGTCGCCCTACAGAACATAAATGCACTATAATAGTATGCCAATGGTGTCTAAAAGTGAATAATGTTCTCGCGGATCAAATATGACCTATAACATGAAAATAGAAACATAACGGAGCACCAGTCTGTGAGACAATAGAAACAGTGTCAGAAATTTCCTTCCCTACGGGAGGTAGGATAACGTATGAATGGATCCGTTAACTCCAGAGATGTGCAGGGAACTGTAATCATTATGTACGAGGGCAGTTCAATAAGTAATGCAACACATTTTTTTTCTCGGCCAATTTTGGTTGAAAAAACCGAAAATTTCTTGTGGAGTATTTTCAAACATTCCCGCTTCGTCTCGTATAGTTTCATTGACTTCCGACAGGTGGCAGCGCTGTATGGAGCTGTTAAAATGGCGTCTGTAACGGATGTGCGTTGCAAACAACGGGCAGTGATCGAGTTTCTTTTGGCGGAAAACCAGGGCATCTCAGATATTCATAGGCGCTTGCAGAATGTCTACGGTGATCTGGCAGTGGACAAAAGCACGGTGAGTCGTTGGGCAAAGTGTGTGTCATCATCGCCGCAAGGTCAAGCAAGACTGTCTGATCTCCCGCGTGCGGGCCGGCCGTGCACAGCTGTGACTCCTGCAATGGTGGAGCATGCGAACACACTCGTTCGAGATGATCCACGGATCACCATCAAACAACTCAGTGCTCAACTTGACATCTCTGTTGGTAGTGCTGTCACAATTGTTCACCAGTTGGGATATTCAAAGGTCTGTTCCCGCTGGGTCCCTCGTTGTCTAACCGAACACCATAAAGTGCAAAGGAGAACCATCTGTGCGGAATTGCTTGCTCGTGATGTGGCGGAGGGTGACAATTTCTTGTCAAAGATTGTTACAGGCGATGAAACATGGGTTCATCACTTCGAACCTGAAACAAAACGGCAATCAATGGAGTGGCGCCACACCCATTCCCCTACCAAGAAAAAGTTTAAAGCCATACCCTCAGCCAGTAAAGTCATGGTTACAGTCTTCTGGGACGCTGAAGGGGTTATTCTGCTCGATGTCCTTCCCCATGGTCAAACGATCAACTCTGAAGTGTATTGTGCTACTCTTCAGAAATTGAAGAAACGACTTCAGCGTGTTCGTAGGCACAAAAATCTGAACGAACTTCTCCTTCTTCATGACAACGCAAGACCTCACACAAGTCTTCGCACCCGAGAGGAGCTCACAAAACTTCAGTGGACTGTTCTTCCTCATGCACCCTACAGCCCCGATCTCGCAACGTCGGATTTCCATATGTTTGGCCCAATGAAGGACGCAATCCATGGGAGGCACTACGCGGATGATGAAGAAGTTATTGATGCAGTACGACGTTGGCTCCGACATCGACCAGTGGAATGGTACCGTGCAGGCATACAGGCTCATTACAAGGTGGCGTAAGGCCGTAGCATTGAATGGAGATTACGTTGAAAAATAGTGTTGTGTAGCTAAAAGATTGGGGAATAACCTGGTGTATTTCAATTCTGAATAAAATAACCCCTGTTTCAGAAAAAAAGTGTTGCATTACTTATTGAACTGCCCTCGTATAACACACTCCCATTTCATTCAGGTCAATGATACTTTTTTGAGTGTTACAGTGGCAGTTAGAGCCTGAAATTGATCACACTGTAAGAGTTTGTTAACGTTTCTATCTTGTTTACGAAGGTTGAAAGTATTTAGGACTGTGTGGTGCATTTGGCAGAGACTGCAGATCATCTAAGAAAAATACCAGGAGCACAGGAGCAACACCGAACTCAAGCAACCGACAAAATCTGCGGTCGCGGAACAGTATGTAGCTGAACTTAACCCAAAACGAACAGCCGGATTTGCTATTACAGATTTCGTTGTTTTAAGCTTAAATTGTAAAGGGGGCTGTTGAAATTTGAGTAGCTGACGACCTGATCAGTAGAGACAGTGGTTTCACTCTGTATTTAGAAACCCCACTCGCAACGTTGTATTCCTCCGACATATTGAACAGGGAACTACTCGTCGCATCGCTGGCCGCTGTGGCCGAGCGGTTCTAGACGCTTCAGTCCGCAACCGCTCTGCTGCTACGTCACAGGTTTGAATCCTGCTTCAGGCATGGATGTTTGTGATGTCCTTAGGTTAGTGAGGTTTAAGTAGTTCTAAGTCTGGGGGACTGATGACCTCAGATGTTTAGTCCTATAGTGCGTAGAGCCATTGGAACGATTTGAAGTTGTCACATCACTTCGGCCGTGGCTTGAGGCGAACGCTAGCTTACGTTTCCAAATGAGTAAATGTTCAAACGTAGTACCGCCAACTTAATTAAATTAGTGATCCCCTTTTCAAATGACCATGCATAGGAAAGATGCGTACGTGAGGGAATGTCAGCAAGGCGTTTCTGATGCAATCGACCATGCCTTCACGATCTGTTTGAAATTGCAGGTACACCTTCCTTTTAAATACCCACACAGAAAGAAATTTGGCGCCGTCAAATCTGGGGACCTAGCTGGCCAATTAATGGGGCCACCTCTGGCGATCCACCGACCATTGTAACACTATCTAACACTTCCCGTGCTTCAGTTGCGTAATGTGCAGAGTAACCGTCATTCCGAAACTACATACGTTGTCGAACGTCCAGGACTACATCCTGCAGTAGTACCGTTAGTTTCTGTTCCAAAAGTTCGATATTTGCGTCCATTGAAAGTGCCGTCCATAAAATGCGGATCAACGAGTTTGTTCCCTATGCTGCCACAGCATACGTTAACCCACAAAGCACGTTAATGGTCAACTTGCTGTAACCAGTGGGTACTGTCTACACTCTAGTAATGAATATTATGAAGGTTAACGTTACCATAGTTTCTGAATGTAGACTCATCGGAAAAGGACGTGGGCTTCGTTTGTATTGGTTGACGTGGCAATTCACAAAAACTACCCGGTTATGGAAATCGGTTCCATGAGGTTCTTGATGCAATGACACTTAGTATGAATGGCCGCTAGTTTATGCAGTATTGTGACAATACTACGTATGAACACACCGGAATCACAGTGTAGTTGCCGGTCGCTTATCCTTGGATTGTGGTGCTTCCGCTAGTAAAGCTGTTTCATTATTTTCTCCTGTAACGCGCGTGCCATCAGACACAAAGGCGTTCACTGCCTTGTAAATCTATAGAAGACGCTGAGCATCCAAGGCAACAAGAGCGGTTACTAAGTGCCAATGAAACATAATCGCAAAAAAGCAGAATAGCACAACAAAACAGAAAAACCAAAAATTACATACACAATACAACTAACGTTATGCACAATTGAGCCAGTTAGACAGGACATAAAATGCGAAAGAGAACAACATCGAAAACGTAATGCCCAAACAGAGGACAAAGTGAAACACAAATTTACGCATCCGATTACGAAGCGGGCTGATGGCATTTGAAAATAAAGACCTCGGCAGCTCACAAATTAAATTTTTATGTCGGTGGCTACTGTAATGTTTAGAGCCGCTGTCTGATCTACGTCTGCGCGATACGTGAGCATCGGTCGCTATGTACTCCCTGTTATGGTATGTTGAACTTCGCTACACGGTTACAAAAAATGGCTCTGAGCACTATGGGACTTAACATCTGAGGTCATCAGTCCCCTAGAACTTAGAACTACTTAAACCTAACTAACCTAGGGACATCACACACATCCATGCCCGAGGCAGGATTCGAACCTGCGACCGTAACAGTCGCGCGGTTCCGGACTGACGCGCCTAGAACCGATTAGCCACCGCGGCCGGCGCTACACGGTTACGATGGCGCGTCGAGTAGTCTCCTATTCAATATGTCTGAGGAACACAGCGTTGTGAATGGGGCGTTCTACCCACGCATGGAGGTAGGGTCCCACATTCCATTAATAATTCAAGCTAATTTAGTTGTTGTGGTCTTTAGTCCACAGACTGGTTTGATGCAGCTCTCCATGCTACTCTACCCTCTGCAAGCTTCTTCATCTCCCAGTTCCCACTGCCACCTACATCTTACTGAATCTGCTTGGTGTATTCTGATCTCCCTCTACGATTTTTACCCTCCGCGCTGCCCTCCAATACTAAATTGCTGATCCCTTTATGCCTCAGAACATGTCCTACCAACCGAACCCTTCTTCTAGTCAGATTGTGCCACAAATTTCTCTCCTCTCCAATTCTATTCAATACCTCCTCATTAGTCAAGTGATACACCCATCTAATCTTCATCATTCTTCTGTAGCACCAAATTTCGAAAACCTCTATTCTCTTCTTGTCGAAACCATATGTCGTCCACGTTTCACTTCCATACAAGCCTGCACTCCATACAAATACTTTCAGAAACGATTTCCTGACTCTAAAATCTATACTCGATGTAAACAAATTTATCTTCTTTAGAAACGATTTCCTTGACATTGCCCATCTTCATTTTATATCCTCTCTACTTCGACCATCATCAGTTATTTTGCTCCCCACACAGCAAATCTCATATACTGCTTTAAGCGTCTCATTTCCTAATCTGATTCCCGCAGCATCACCCGATTTAATTCGACTAGATTCCATTATCCTCGTTTTGCTTTTGTTGAAGTTCATCTTATGTACTCCTTTCAAGACACTGTCCATTCCTTTCAGCTGCTTTTCCAGGTCCAATGTCATCGGCGAACCTCAAAGTTTTTATTTCTTCTCCATGGATTTTATTTCCTACTCCGAATTTTTCTTTTGTTTCCTTTACTGCGTGCTCAATATACAGATTGAATAACATCGGGGAGCGGCTACAACCATGTCTTACTCCCTTCCCAACCACTGCTTCCCTTTCATGCCCCTCGACTCTTATAACTGCCATCTGGTTTCTGCGTAAATTGTAAATAGCCTTTCGCTCCCTGTATTTTACCCCTGCCACCTTCTCAATTTGAAAGAGAGTATTCCGGTCAACATTGTCAGAAGCTTTTTCTAGGTCTACAAATGCTAGAAACGTAGGTTTACCTGTCCTTAATCTATTTTCTAAGGTCAGTCGTAGGGTCATTAATGCCTCAAGTGTTCCAACATTTCTACGGAATCCAAACTGATGTTCCCCGAGGTCGGCTTCTAACAGTTTTTCCATTGGCCTGTGAAGAATTCGTTTTAGTATTTTGCAGTCGTGCCTTATTAAACTGATAGTTCGGTAACTTTCACATCTGCCAACACCTGCTTTCTTTGGGATTGGAATTATTATATTCTTCTTGAAGTCTGAGGGTATTTCGCATGTCTCATACATGCTGCTCACTAGATGGTAGGGTTCTGTTAGGCCTGGCTCTCCCAGGGCTGTCATTAGTAGTAGTGGAATGTTGTCTCTTCCCGGAGCCTTGTTTCTACTTAGATCTTTCTGTGCTCTGTCAAACTCTTCCTGCAATATCACGTCTCCTATTTCATCGTCATCTACATTCTCTTCTATTTCTATAATATTGCTCTGAAGAACATCGCCCTTGTACAGACCCTTTACATACTCCTTCCACCTTTCTGCTGTCCCTTCTCTGCTTAGAACTGGGTTTCCATCTGATCTCTTGATATTCACGCAAGTGGTCCTCTTTTCTCGAAAGGTCTCTTTAATTCTCCTGTAGGCAACATCTATCTTACCGCTAGTGATACGTTTCTCTACATCCTTACATTTGTCCTCTAGTCATCCCTGCTTAGCCTTTTAGCACTTCCTGTCGATCTCATTTTTGTGACGTTTGTATTCTTTTTTGCCTGCTTCATTCACTGAATTTTTATATTTTCTCCTTTCATCAATTAAATTCAATATCTCTTCTGTTACCCAAAGATTTCTATTAGTCCTCGTATATTTACCTTCTTGATCCTCTGCTGCTTTTACTGCATTTGAGTAGCATGTTGTAAATTACGATTGGGAGTCATTTCTGTTCCTGCAATTACAGCGCCTTCTGTGGCGAAATGAAGAGAACGGTTCTTACAAAACGGACGTAGATTTTGCCGTAGAATCGTAATCTACAATATGAAAACTGGGGTTGCCATTGACGATTTCAAAGTTGTCCTCCGCCCCCCTCTCACGGGGGATGGATCGAGTGTGGTATAGTGTTACCCAATGCTGTCCCCCTCCGAGACAAACAGACGGGAATCACAACTTTTTTCAATCTGATGTACAGTTTTTTAGGTATTTAGATGTCTTCAGCTAAAACGAACACCCTTTATATTACTTCATTTCTACCAACACAATCCGCAACACATTCTTCAGATGAAATACATTACACCCCTTGAATCGTTTCCCTCTGGAACTTATAGTAAAAGAAGGAGGTCTGAGATGTTACTACTATGAAAGCCTTTCGCAGTACGACACGGTGAATAAAAATACTGACTATTATGAAACCCATTGATGGCGAGGGAAACATTCAAAGACAGCAAACAGGACCAAAAAATGAAGATGAATGAAATTAGGGTGATTACAGCCAAAAGATGTAAATTACATATTCACATTATTATCAGGTTACCGATTCTTAATATCATGAAGCACGGTACATCAAGCCGTTGAAGTGAGTTTGACGTCGATGTTCAAAGACAAGTGACTAATCAATCTGTCATGATTCTTTCATGAAAAATATACCTAAGGAACGAAAAGAAATGATCTGCAACTCGATGTCAAGGTGGTTCTACTTTACAATATAGAACAGGTGGCGAGGGAACAGGAAACGGGTTAGGTCGTTCTACCTTCGAACAACGCACCACCAATCATTTCTTTACGACCTTTAAAAAGAAAAATGCAGATTTTCATACAAAGTTACGGTTATGAGGTCTGATTTTGCTATTATATTACACCTACGAATTTCAATAGATATCTCTTATTTTATCTGACTCTACGGTACGTAGAAACAGGTGTGCTTACGCTACAACAACCAGACGAAAAGAGATGGTGAGAACGGCGAGAATAAATGAATCGGATTTTCATTTTTTTTACAGCGAAATATATACGGAATCATTTTCCGCTTGACCTCTTCAGCAAAAGACTCTGAACAAATATTTTTATTATGATTTTAACCCAAAAACGTTTTTTACACTAAAAACAAAAACAGAAATTCTGAATATAAGTTTTCATCTTACGCGTTCGACGGTCATGAAGATTCATGAAGGCAATGCATAAATGTATGTCATGGCTAGCGTGCATAGCGCTATACTCTAAATGTGCCTGGAAAAAGGATAATGTCATCAAAGGATGCGTAGTTTAATTTATTTTGTAATTTACGTTGCGAAGGATTACGTTTTAATTTAGTACTTCGTTACCACCAGCTCTGCTAGCAACGTCTTTCGCTAAGACTCTCCACATACACCACTGAATCTATGTCTAAAATAACATAAATGTACGACACATAGTTCAGAAAATCTAACATCATAGATGCTGAGATGCGTGATAATCTAGGTTTTCTTGAAACGGGGCGCTGATAACCCAAAATACACACATCTAGTGTTTGGTAATGGGATCACTTACTATCTTTTAACGGATTGTAAACATAATTTAAAAACTATTTGTAAGCTTTTCCTCGCTGTCATGCTTAGCTTCAAGTGTTGAATACATTAACATATTTGTAAAGTAATCTACATCTACAGCTACGACTAAACTTCGCAAAGCACATTGAGGTGTGCGGCGGAGGATACTTTATGTACCTCCGTCACTTCCTCCTTTCTCTGTTATAGATGATTCGCTAGTAGAACGATTGCCGGTAAGCCTCCGCGTGTGCTCGAATCTCTCTGATTTTATCGTCATAGTCTATTCGCGAGATGTACGTAGAAGGAAGCAATATATTTGTTGACTGTTTTAGGAATGCGACCTCTCAGAACCTTAACAGTAAACCACACTGTGATGCAGAGCTACTTGAGTTGGTTCACAATCTCCGCGACGATATCGTGCTCACTAAATTAATCTGTAAAGCAACGCGCTGCTGTTGTTTGGATCTCCTGTATTTCCTCTATAAATCCATTTCTTTACGGGTTCTATACTGACGAGCACTACCCAAATACTGGTCAAACGAGAATTTTTAAGCTACAGACATTGTTCATGGACCACGTTTACTGAGGATTCTTTCAGTTAGTTTCAGTCTGGTATCTGCATTCACTGCGATTATTTATGTTTTTGTCCCACTTTCAATCTCTCCGTACACATAATCCTAGATATTTTGTGGAAATAACTGTTTCCAGTGGTTGTTCGCAACAGTGTTATCATTCAACAGTGGGTCTTTCTGTCTATGTACACGAAGTATCGTCAGACCTTTGAAGTTGTTTTATATAGAGGTGTCGGAATCGTCAAAGAAACGGGGATATTATGGTTTTTGTTACTATCTAAGAAGAGGATCTGTGGACTTGAGAACTACGTACGTCTTATACGGATGGGAACGAAAAGGAGTTGAGCCTGAAGCAGAACTCTGGAACACTTGGAGGAATTACAACGAAATTACTTAGGCTCATAGTTCATCTGTTATACAAAAGCACTGTAGACATTACCTCTAAGCGATGAGGTGTGGATGAGCAGGGCAGGCATAAAAATGTTCGTAAACGACATCCTGGAATTTAATTCCTATACATCGACCACAAGGAACGGTTCTTGAGAGTGTGAAGTGTAATTTGTCACTAATATTTTCTGTTATGCGTGTCAACTAGGTCGCTAGACGAAGTATGACCAATCCACATGCATGAAAACCACAGAAAAATTTAATATCTTGTATGTAGCAGTATGGTGTGAAAAAGGAGAGAAGCAAACTATTACATGTGTGCAGTATATGTCACTGATGCATATGTTCAACATGTCCTCCTAACTAGTAACTGTTTTCATCCACTGTTAACATACGTATTACTATCTATCTTGAAAAAAGTAGTATGTGGGGAGTAATCAACAACTATCCAAACGATACACACAGTACTTACTATCACAAAAGGAATACTGTGTATGCAATAACCAACAACTTCCCATTGTTATAGGACTGTGGAGGGGTCTAACGGGGTAATGGCCAGGGAAAGGGGGAAAGAGGTAGGCAAAGAAATGGATAAGATGGGGAGAAGGAGGGACGGAACTGGTGGGCAGAGAGAGGGGGAAGAATTCGTTGGACTTATGGGGAAAACGTGATGGACCGATAGAGAGGGGGGGGGGGGGAGGACATCGATAGACGGAAGGAGTGGAGGAAGAGGTGGACAGTGGCTGTGTAATGGATAGAGAGGGTGTGAAGGAGGATGAGTTGGATACACAGAGGGGGAGGAGAGAGAGAGAGGTGAATGATAGGGATGGGCAGAGAGGCCCGGGAGGACGCGATGGACAGAGAGAGGAGGGAGGAGGGCGTGGACTAAAAGAAGAGTGGAATAAACTAATACCGAAGCAGTGCCTAGATTGTCTGCTAGCGTAGTATAAAAACAGATTCAGTATGCATATATAGAACGAATGTTCCACATCTCCTCCTAAATCACTCCATCAATTTGAATCAAACTTAATACAAAAACTATTTACTGTCTAGAAAGTAGGACCCAACTAAAGGCTAATGTTCTACGAGTCGGGGAGTGGAATGTCACAAGCTTGAATGTGGTAGAAAAGCTATAAAAGCTGAAAATGGAAATGCAAGGGCTAAATCTAGATACAGTAGGGGTCAGTGAAGAGAAATGGAAAGAAGACAAGAAGTTCTGGTCAGATGAGTATAGGATAACATCAGTATCAGCAAAAAATGGAATAATGGGAAGATGATTCGTTATGAATAGGAAGGGAAGGCTGAGAGTGTTACTGTGGTCCATTCAGTGACAAGGTTGATGTTATCAGAATCAACAGCAAGCCAGCACCGACAACGACAGATCAGGTATACACTCCGAAATCGCAAGCTGAAGATAAAGAGACAGAGAAGGTATATGAGGATATTGAAAGGGTTATACAGTATGTAAAGGGAAATGAAAATCTAATAGTCATTGGGACTGGAATGCAGTTATAGGGGAAGGAGTAGAAAAAAATGGTTACAGGTGAATTTGGGCTTGAGACTAGAAGTGAGACAGGAGAACAACTATTTGATATCTGCAATAAATTTCAGGTATTAAGAGCGAATACTCTTTTCAAGAATCAGTTGATTAGGTATACTTGGAAAAGCCCAGTGATATGGGAAGATTACAGTTAAATTACATCATGGTGAGACAGATTTTCCAAAATCAGATACTGGATTGTAAGGGTTACAAGAAGTAGATATGAACTCAGATCACCACGTAATTGTGAAGAAGAGTAGGCTGAAGTGTAAGAGATTAGTCAGAAATAATCACTACGCTAAGAAGTGGACGATGGAAATACTAAGGAATGACTAGATACGCTTGAAGTTCTCTGAGGCTATAGATCCAGCAATAAGAAATAGCTTAGTAGGTTGAAGAGGAGCTGACACCTCTAAATAGGGCAATCAAGAAGTTCGAAAGGGAGACATATGTACAAAGAAGATAACTGCTAAGAATGTATGGGTAACGAAGATGTACTACAACTGACCGATAAAAGAAGGAAGTAAAGAAACGTGCAGGAGAATGTAAGAATACAAAAAAATGTTCAAATATGTGTAAACTCCTATGGGATCATATCCTGAGGTCATCGGTCAGTAGACTTACTCACTACTTAAACTAACTTAACCTAACCTACGCTAAGACCAACACACACACACACACAAACATACACACACACACACATGCCCGAGGGAGGACTCGAGCCTCCAGCAGGAGGAGCCGCCCAATCCATGACAAGGTTCAAGAATACTGAAATACAAGTCACTGAGATATGAAATAAATAGGAAGTATAGGGAAATTAAGACGCAATGGCTGAATGAAGAACGTGAAGAAATCCAAAAAGAAATGATTGTCGGAAGGAATGTCTCAGCATATAGGAGAGTCAGAATAGCCTTCAGCGAAATTAAAAGCATAGGTGGTAACACTAAAAAAAGAACAACTTAAGATCAAGTAAGATAGAAGGGATAGATAACATTCCACCAGAATTTGTAAAGTCACTGAAGGAAGTGGCAACAAACCGGCTCTTCGCAATGGTGTGTAGAATGTATGGCAACATACCAACTGACTTTGGAAAAAATATCGTCTCGGCACTACCGAAGATTGCAAGAAATGATAAGTGTGAGAATTATAGCAAAGTCAGCTCAACAGCTCCTTCATCCAAGTCGGTGCCAAAAATAATATGCAGAAGAATGGAAAAGAAAATTGACTGTGTGTAATATGACGGTTGGCTTTAGGAAAGGTAAAGGCACCAGTTCTGACTCTGCAGTTGATAATGGAACTAAGACTAAAGAAAAATCAAGGCACGTTTATTGGATTTGTCGACCTGGGGAAAGCGTTCGACAGTGTAAAATAGTGGAAGATGTTCAAAATTCGGAGACATATAGGTGTAAGCAATAGGGACAGGCGGATAATATGCAACATGCAGAAGAGTGAAGATGGAATAATAACAGAGGACGAGCAAGAACGAAGTGCCCCGATTAAAAAGGGTGTAAGACAGGAATGTAGTCTTTCGTCCCTACTGTTCAATCTGTACATCTAAGAAGTATTGATGGAAATAAAAGGATATAGATGAAGTGAAGGAATTCTATTATCCCAGCATCAAAATAACTAATGACGTCAGAGCAAGGAGGTCATCAAAAGCAGACTAGCCCTTACAAAAAGATGATTACTGGCCAAGAGAAATCTAGTAGTATCAAACATATGGCTTCACGCGAGGAAAAACTTTCTGAGAATGTACATTTGGAAAACAGCATTTTATGGTAGTGAATAGAAGTGAGTCGAAGATTTTGAGATGTTGTGCTAAGGACTAAAGTCGAAAATAAGGTGTACTGATAAGGCAAGGAGTGAGGAGATTCTTCGTAGTATCGAAGAGGAAATTAAAATTTGAAAAACGCTGACAAGGATATCTGTTAAACCATCAGGGAATGACTGTACAGGGAGACAGAGATTGGAATACACCCGGCAAATCATAGGGGACGTAGGCTGCAAGTGCTACTCTGATACTCTGAGATGAAGAGGTTGGCACAGGAGAGGAATTCGTAGCAGAAACAATAAACCAGTCAATAGACTGATGACTCAAAAATTAATTAAAGAATCACTGTCATGGTAAGAACCACCTACCGTTATTTGCCTAGGGATGAAGGAGGCGACGTTGGAGATGGGCAAAGAAAGGAGGAAGACGGAGATGGACATTGAGATATGGGATGAGATGGACAGAAAAAATGTGAGAAAGATACTAGAGAAAAAGGACATGGATAGTGCCAGGAAGATCAAGAAATGAGGGAGGAAGAAGAAGATGGGCGGAGAGGATATAGGGGGAGGAGCAGCGGGATGTAGAAAGCAGGTGGAAGGTGGGTAGTGACCACAACGATAGGAAGAGGGTGTGACGAAGAGGCAGGCTGAATAGAGGGACAGTGCTTAAGGTGAAGAGGGAGTGTGTGACGAGACAGTTAGAGACGAGAGTGGTTGTGAGATGTCAGGTAGTAGAGGAAAAGTTTGTGAGGAGGTAAGTGGAAGAGCGACAGGTTTTACGGTGGCAGGCGGAAGTGCAGCATGCTGTGAGGAAGCAGCTGGAACAGGGACAGAGTATGAGGAAGCAAACCGAAGGCGTACAGGGTATGATGAAGAAATGGGAAGAAGGGAGACGGATACAGAAGGTGGAGGGTAGATAATAAATGAGTTTTAAATTTTTCTGATTATTTTTATGATGCGACTTCAACAAAATTTGCTGAACACAATTTTTGGAGTATATGGATGGAAACGAGAAGAGGGTGATATGTGAAAGTGTTCTAAAATTATCTGTTAGTATTTCTGTGCTGTATTTACTTACATGGGGTTATTTAATGTACTTGCCGTCGACAAGCATAGATAAAATGGTTAGGTGCTGTCGGAAGTGCTTGCTAAGTTACCGCAGTTTCCTCGCGATTACCCCGCGGTCATTGGTGCGATAGTACAATTTCGCGTGGTGAAGTGTCACTTCACAGGATGATCCATTTCGACTAAATGGAAGCTGACTGTAATGGCGAATGGTATCTTTTCAGTCCGCCGTGCTCTACACTAAAAGTTGTTACCCTCTTCCGAATTATGAAAGAGTTGCTGTCTTTTTAAGCGCCGTGTACTGAGAATCTAATATTTGATTGCTAATTTGCTTTTCCATTTGTTTATCTTACCTTCAATATCCATTTCGGTTTGTAGATGAATTCCATTGTTTTGCTAATGATATACCTATATATAAAATAACCTTTTTCTGCATTATTTGAGCTTAAACCCAATAACTTCGTTGTCGTTTGTATGTATTGCCAAGCCATCCTTCTAGGCCACCAAACTGATTTTAATTTGTTGATTCTAGACACGGCTCCTAGATATTCTCGTACATCACAGGCCACTTACTGTATTAAGATTTCACATCGACAAGGCTACAAACTATTTTTTATCTTGAGATGAAATCAGGTTTCAGATGCTGAAAGTGAGGTCGGCGACTGCTATTACAGTTATCGAAGCTTCCTAAATATGCGGCAAACAATATTGTAACGTACTGAACATTAGATGGAAATCATTTCACAATGTTTGCGTTCATTTTGGTGGATCAATGATTCTTTCATGCCTACAGTCAATGACAATGTGTTTCCCGAGACATCTTCGCTGCACTAGTGGACGCTATCAGAGAAAACCAAACACTTACTCAATTCTTGATCAGTGTGTTGATGAAATATTACTTACTGCTGACGCTATAAGCGAAAAGCTAATACTTATTTAGTTCTGGTTCACTTCCTTGAAGAATCATTATTTACTGTTCGCGCTTCAAATGATAGTTATTTAAAATTGCTTAATTTATGTAAGAGTGTGTGTGTGTGTGTGTGTGTGTGTGTGTGTGTGTGTGTGTGTGTGTGTGTTTGTGTGTGAGAGAGACAGAGAGAGAGAGAGGGAAAGAGAGAGAGAGGGGGAGAGAGAGAGAGAGAGAGAGAGAGAGAGAGAGAGAGAGAGAGAGAGAGACTATTCTGTTCTTCTGTTCATCACTGAGCGTCAGACTGATTCCGCAACTGTATTCTGGAATTTAAAGACCCATAATTGTTACACTGCTTAAAATTTTAGAGCTTCCCTGTTCACAGTTAATTGCAGTAGCTCAGCTTTCTAACTTACGCACAACTTACAATAGCTTCAGAGCTTTTAATTAATGACATTTAGGAGTTCTGTCTACTGTGTAGTTTGGTATCGGAAGAGTGAAAGGGAGGCTTTGAGGGACCATCCTTAGTACTAAAAGATGAAGTACAGCAACAGTATTAGGGTCCTGAAAGTAGAATTTATTAGTGACCGAAGCATTTTTTATAATAGAGTTACAGTCGCATGGGAAATTCTCCGCAGTTCCAAGAATCTCAAGAGTAGAAATGTTTCGCCCAAACGTCCAAATGTGAATGTTTTTAGGGTTCCCAGCATCAAGGGGTAAAAACTAAATCCTTATAGATCACTTACAGATCGCTATGTTGTCCATCCGCCAATCCGAGTGTTAAAAGCACTTTTTCTCGGGTAGAGATAGAGGGATGAAGCTTAAATTTATGTCACATATCGAGGACTAGTGCCTTTGCGGTGTAAAACTTGAAGCTTCTAAGTCACTGCAGTCAAAAGATACGGCATATTTTGATACTCGCAAACTCATTCATCAAAATCTATAGGCTATTTCCAATTGGCCTAAAACCACTCAATTTAAAATAAGAGAAGGAGGGCTTCACAGTAAAACCAAGAAAAATATCCGAAAACTGTAAACGATATTTTTTTTTAATTTCTTGTCTGACTCTCTGTCTGTTCGTCTATCTACTAAGAGCCCTTTTTCTCAGGAACGAGTAGATGTATCAAATTGAAATTTATGTTACATATTAAAGTCCATAGGCTGTTTGCACTAAAATAAAGGTAAGCTTCTAACTCAATGCAACCAAAATCCACGGCCATTTACGTCACCTATTTAGATACAAGCAAACTCCTTCATCAAAGCCTGTACTGTACTGCATTTGGCCAAGGTTCATGAAGTTTGGAAGATACAAGTTTTCATTGTACAACCAAAGGAAAATTTCCGAAAACTATAAATCTTTACATGAAACAAATATTTCTTTAGTCGTTTGTTATCCTACGTCATACTTGCAATTGAAACGATTGCTAGTTCTGCTTTGAGGGTAATTGGGTCTTAATGGTAAAAGTCTAACATCAGGCAAATAATGACTTTGTTGCTTGTATAGTGCGTTTCGGAATTTACCCACTATCAAATATCCAGAAGCGATTACTGCGCATGGACATGGCGTTCCAAGATATATGTAACACAGTCATCTGCAGCCAGTCTGTCAATGTATGTCTCACTTACAAACTCCTCGATATCATACGATGGATAATTTCCAAAACGAATCATCTGAGCAATAAAAATCATTCCTTGCCTAATGTTTGACTCTTTTCCTCTGCTATCAAGTCAGCCTGAATGGAGAAATGCTGATTAATACAATAGTGGTCGCCTATCTCCTGACTAATGTTACATATGTTTTATAGAAATTAATACATTCTCGAAAATATGGCAATATTTGGGAACAATATCTTGTCATTATCAATGCCGATAAAAGGCAAAATGGTAGAGGTTCTCTATCCCTTAATGGATGAACTGTCTGTAAAAACAACTGTCTGTATACATAGTTTATCAGGACAGAACCAACAGGGCACGGGTCCTGCTCGCACCTGGCCACTTTTTTTTTTCTTTTTTCCCCTTTCTCTCACGTACACTACCTGAAAAAGAGAAGTTTATTTGTTTTGTTGAGAGGGTATGTGATGTTAATTCACTGAGTCAAATTTACAAAGAAGGTGGCAGTATTGGCCCACTTATTCGTGTGACCTTGCACCCTGTCGTGTCGACGTATGCTCTGATTCGGTAGGAACGGGTGTCATAAGGGCGTTGTATCCTCTCCTGGGGCAAGCTGGCTCACAACTGTTCTAAATTGTCCTTGATATCCTGGATACTAACAGTGGGATGGAGTTGATTTACGAGCTGGTTGCACACGTGTACTGACTGAAACTCCTTGTAGTTTCTGTATAGCTTATGTACCGTCGGAGGTCGGGAGTAACGCAAACTGAAGATTACTTAAGCAATCATATTCCTTCTAGCTCATTATATCATACTCATTTGTGATTGTGAAGGCTTCTATTACACAGCAACTGCTATAATTAGAATCGAATTATTGTTGCCGTCACCTCATCTGCTCTTAACGGAATGTATGAGAAACATGACAAATCATTCACAGTTTCTTTTACCATAACGCCATGACATCTTGTGAATAGATTAACCCTCAATACCTTTAAGAATCCAACTCCTATGCATGAAACAGCTTCAAATTTCTAATTGCCTGGCCAGTGAGTTAGACATTATGCGTGAAAGGGAGAAAAGTTTGAATTTATATGTAAAATTCATTGGGTGTCGCTAACTGCTCTCATTTCGAGATATTGGATAATGATATTCTGTGTTTTTGTGTGGTGTGAATTACGCTGCCTCAAGACACATTCACGGTTTCTGACTGTAATACTCGCCTCCCTTCGTTAAACATGTAACACGTGATAATTAGGTATTAAATTATAATAGCATTTTAAATTTTTAAATTCGGTCGATAATTATATGAAATACTGAAAATAAAATGTTTGTAGTCCTTGAAAGCCGTTACATAGCAGTCAGCAACTAGTGCCAGGTAACTCTGCCCCAGGTTAGATGATTATAAATTTGGACTTACCCATCGATATTGCTTTTATAGGGCGCCATAATAGCCACTGCAGATAAATTTCGTTGGTCCACTGCAAGTACGACGGCTAACTTCAGAACTTGTCTACTGTGACATGACGTTATTTATAACACGTTAATATACGTGGTATTAGTTTTAAATAAAAAGTTTGATGAATTTCTATATGTATCACATGACGATATACAGGGAATGAACAACGGGATCGCGCTAATAACATTAATTTAATGAAAACAAAGTTACTGGTATCATGTTTTGAAGAGCTATTGAGTTCTGAAAAACAGACCTAGCAGTTTGACCTTTGTCATAATATTACAAATGAAATTTGAAAACCACCAACAATCGATATGATTAAGAGGTAAATTACTCAGTGAGAATACAACAAAGCTGCAGGTGAAGGTGACTTCGTGGCATGATTTACAAAATCGGACATCTAGTTGTCGCAAATACAAAATAAAAACTAAATAAGGTCTAGGGCACTGGAGCCAGTCCAGGAAACTGAAGGGTTGAATTAATTCTTAGAAGAGTAGACAAAACAGGTATTAAAAATTATAGAGAAATTTCATACCTACGTTTAGAATACAAAGTATTGCCGAATCTTCTTCTAGACGTGTTAAATCCTCAATTAGATAACGAAATTGAACTATTAGTTGTATCATATACCATCCAGAGCAAATTCAAAACTGTACAAAGTAATTAGGTACAAGCAATTATCAATTAAGAGGATCTGATAACTGACTATTTTAAAAGGCACGTGATTCAATAGGCAGAAACTCTCTCCTCAAACCTCTGAAAGAATTTGTAATAATTAGGAAACCTCCGAAAATAATATGAAGAAACTCTTAGAAGCACAGCAACTCAGTATAATATTAAAATAGAAACAATATCTGTTCTGCATTGCTATATTTATTCAGTCACGAACCCGCTTCTGGCTTCCTAGGACTACTTCTGGTTACGCAAATAATATAATTTTCCAGAATATTGGGAAGTGTTTTCTTTTCAATAGTATAATAACATTCTGCCAAGTACCGACGGAAAATTCGATGAACAGTGTCTACAGTCCAATTTCTTGCTCGAACTTCTAGTCCCTTCCAAATTTCGTAAAGAATCAGACAGAGAGACGTTTTGACACCTTTATTATTCCAATGTGTACCGGGAAATGTTATAAAACGAATAATAAAATAAGAAAAAGAAAATGCTAATTACTAGAAACATTTGGGTACATCGAAAGAAGCTCTAAAATCTTCGGCCTTTGCAGACGGTATAACAACAGATGGAATATCAGAGAAGGCAGAGTAAAGACTAGAACTTCAGAAGGAAACAACTCAGGAGGTCGACCTACAAATATCAGTATGAACAATGAAAGTAGCTCGCCAAGAATTTTAAAACCATTTACGGCAACATCAAGAATTCCGACGACTTTGTATATCTGGGTGAAAATACAAACATAAAGAGTGAAACAGAAGCAGTTAAAATGAGAAATGAGAAAACAGAAAGAGACACAAGAAAGTGAGAAATCTGTATAGTAAATAACGTTATTTTTAACAGGTTAAGCATTTTAATACAGTTGTATAACAAGAAGTCCTACATGGGTCGGAAACACTGCTTTTTTCTGAATGCAAAATGGCACCAGAAGATATGATAAACACTGGAAGAAGAACGTTGAAAAAAGTATGCGGTCTAACCTGTTTCGAGACCCAACAAGACATTCATACAGTCTGCTCTAAAATAGCGGATGTGGTCGGGAAAAGACGTATTACAGTTAATGGACATCTAGATATTATGAAGAAAGACGTATTATCGAAGATAAAAACAATCAAAGGAAGTGGATGGGGGTGCAAGCCTATAAAGGACTTAGAAAAAATAAAGACCGAACACTAGATGTAAATTCAACAAAGACAAAATTAATCCTGAAGCCAAGAAATTCAAAGGTTTTGAGTAAGATAAGCAAAACACTTACTGAAATTCATAACTTTAATTTTCGACGAACTACAAAAATTTCACTCGTGTATTACTCCTTCTTTCTGAATATCTTCCTCTGCAATTACGGAAGCAGATCGACCGGTAGGATACTAGTCCATAAACACAATGTAAGGTCGGCCTATGCTTCAAATGAATATCATGTACCATAAACAGAATCTGTTCAAATAGAGAAATATCATTTCAATACAAACTGATCGCGCTGGATAAACATTGGGAACCCTAGATTCTCTCTAATTTTCATCATAATCACGGGTTTTCTTAATCCATTGTAAGAAACTTTAAAAGCAGCTAATAAGATTAGATCCGACCAGCCACCTTAAAACAAAGAAGTCAAATAGGATTAAATTACTAGGCGCACTAATTGATTGGACTTGCCTTAATTGCAATTAACTCCCAATCCAATTAGCACGCTGCCGTTTGAATGGCGATGTGGTCTATAATCAACTTAATAACGTTGTTTGGATTCCTTGGGCCGAGATAGTGTATTGAGAAATCACGGCTTTGCCATTACAATCGACATCTTGGAGCTAACTGCTACTCTCTCGCGGTTCGTCGCCTTAAGAAATCAGTTCGTTTCTCGCATGATAAATTGCAATCAGTTTTCCGTAAAAAGTCATGCCCGAAGTCACTCATCGCATCAGGATTATTAACAAGGACCTACATCATGCTGGTATTATTACTCAGGCAGTCTGCTATATTTTAGTTGGGCTTAAGTAAGTAAATTCACTCAATACTGGGAAGTAATTAGTTACATGTGGTTTAAAATGTTGTCATGCAATTTGCGACGTTCTGTAGCCTACAGATTAGCACGTACCACTCACAGAAAACATGTATTTGTTTGAAGCAAGCTGTTGTACACATTAAACTGTCGTACACAGAAAAAGGCTATCATCTCTTTGTTTGTTATGGGCAGGGGAAGTAAAGTACCTAAAGAAATGCGAGTAACTGACAGAATATGTTAAGAATTATTATTACATTTCATCAATATGATTGTTATTTAATTTTTCGTGCTACTTATTTTTTCGTACATCTCGTTTAATGAGCGTGTTTAAAAGTGCTATTAGCGACACAGTTTCCGCCTTGCCCATGTACTCACTGCGTAAGAATCTTCTGTTCTTACTACAGTTTCTTCTCAGTTCTCTGCACCCCTTTAACAATGAGTCAATGAACTAGGCAGTCGGACAATACGGAGTGCTTGATTCCATATCCTTCTGCGAACCACACTTCACATGTCTCTAGAAGTGTGATAGTTCATAGTTTTGTGTCATTGGTCGGTCTTAGCGGAAGTACAGTCTCACTAAACACTGGAAGTAGAACAAAAACTGTGAATTTGCATCTTGTATTTATATCGAGACATTTCACCACAGACGATGTAGAATTTAATTATTACAGTTTCTGCTCACAGGATGCCACAAATCTGTCTTTGTGCGCCTCTTCCCAAGTTCCTCGTATAGATTTAATAATGGGTAGCCGACCACCAAAGTTGGATAAACATTCAACATTGGCATTAAGGAAAGTGGTTCTCAGTGTCGAACCAGTCGTTCTTCTTCCCTCAAAAATTCGTCAGGAGACAAGCTAAAGGAAGATGATACGAGACCGCCATCTTTCAGATCACCTAAATGTACACTGAAAACTTAGAAGTTTCAATATGAAATCCATTTTAGTGCTTTATTTGTGAGGTCTCGGATCATTAGAGCTCTCATCTTCAAGTTGAATCGGATTTCTTATAGAATATAAAGACACCCTAACTTCCCATAAAACAGTGCTTAGTGAAATCTTTTGGCGACTACAACTACCTGTGAACACTTATGTGTGCGTGTGTAACGTTCCATGTCTGATGACGTCAGTCCTACCAATGATCTGTTAGGCTGGGAGCGATAGGACAGGCGAAGTGATATTCACATGCGCCATTTATTTCGTCGAGTTTTTAGTCACTGCTGCACTCAGTAGAGCTCACTGCAAAGATGTATCTTCCGTACATAATTTCAATACCATAACGAATACGTCCATAATCTTGACTCTACAAATATGAGACCCTAAATATTGACCATCTTCTTCTCCGTGGCAGTAAAGCAACTCTGGAAAAAAGGAAGGTGCAGCTTGCCTCTTATTCAAAACCACTCTGCGTTCATGAGAAACTTAAACCTTTATTAGTTATAATCAGTAGAGGTTCCCTCTCGACAAATCTTACAAGTCTTTCTGATGACGGAAAACTGTAACTCTCATCAACACTACGGTAAGCAATAGATATTCCCGAGTTTACTTGGTAGAACAGGGGAGCAAAGAGAGGAAGTTAAGTAGTTGTCTATCATGGGGCTGCATCTAAGCCTCCCTCCTATTCAACCTCCATATCTCCGATCTCCGCAATACCAGGTCAGCAAAATTCAACTACGCGGAAGATATCGCTCCTGCTTGTAGAACGAAAGATCTCGGACAAGCGGAGTAAGTTCTCACAGAAGATCTATCCGTTTTGAGCTCCTATCTTAGAAAGTGGTGACTTAAACCCAGTAGAAGTAAAACTGAAGTATGTACATTCCATCTAAACAACAAAGAAGCTAATGCAGAGCTCAGAGTGAAACTTAACGGAAACACTCTTTGTCATAACAAATACCCTAAATAACCTGGTGTCACCATTGACCGCACCCTTTTATATAGAAAACATCTCGAAAATACGTCTGCAAGATAAAATCTCGTATCAGTATCTTCCAAAAATTGTAGGGAATGCCATGGGGAGCTTCTGCAGATACCTTGCGTTCATCATCCATTGCGCTGCTCTTCTCAGCAGCCCCGTATTGTGCTGTGTCGTGGTTAAACAGCAACTACACCAACTTCATCGAGTCCAGTCAGACCACACTATGGGGTTAATAATTGGGACAATCCGACCAACAACGATTCCCCTGCTGAGCAACATCTGTTAGGCTGCCCGCAAGCCGTAGAAGCGAGGCCTCGCTTAAGGAATTCCCGCAAGCTACAGGGGAACCTAAAATTATCCATACAGGAAAATATACCAAGTCTATGATGAAATAGACTCTGTTCGACAAACCCACCATTATAGCATCAGAGCTGCTAGATGCCAATTATACCGGGGTGAGAGGCATGTGGGGTGTCAACTTATTGAAAATCCTGCAGAGCGTGACTGGTCCCGGAAGTATAATTGTGATACTGCTAGCACCGAACTCGACAGGAAACTATGAGTCAAATTGAACAGAGCTCGTGCTGGACACGGACGATGTGCAGCTCTCTTTACAAATCGGGTTCTACAGAGTCTCCGGTTTGTGACTGTGAGATCTCCGAATAAGACAATCAAGCACATTAGAGACGAATGCCCCTTGCCTTCCTATCAGGGGAGTTGAAGCGACCTCACGAAAGCTAGCGATACAGCTCTTACATGGATTAGGATCTCAGAGATTGGTATTCAGTTAATTTTATATGTAATTTTTTTATTTTCGTATTCTTGATATATACATACACTAATCTTACAAACCTGTGTTTTTAAACTGTATGCGAGCCATACGAATAGAGAATGAAATTAAAAGTTTTTGTTTTGTTCAGTAGGGAATCAGTATCTCTGCGTGCAACTAAATAAGATCTGCTTTTATGAAAGTTCGTTATATATAAAGTTCTTTGTCTTTGTATTGAAGGATTCATGGGACAAAATACATACTGTACAAGAACGGTGCATCGAATACTAGCGGCACATCCGGCCCCAGAAACATGCTATGTCTCGACAGTGTATTAACAATGGCCATTTCAGAGACTACAAGAACGTCAAGGCACTGGCCACAGCCTAATTCTATTAGGATTCAGTGGGTAAATGAACTGTGGAACTACAGTTACCAGAGAATCTGGTCAGCGGAGATGCGGGTTTGTAGCTCGAAATCAGGGATACCCCACGAATGAGCCAGCTTTCGCCGTGGCATTACTGTTCCGAGTCTTCACCGTCTAGGATTACAACACATGTCATCCATTTTAGCAATCAAAGGCATAATTGGTGAGCATTGATGATATGCTTACTCTGCATTTACCCTACATTACTCTTGGAGGCCCAGGTTCTGATTACAATGGGCGTTCAGTAAGTAATGCAACACATATTTTCTCGGCCACTCTAGGTTGGACGATAGCCGCATTTCTTGTGTGACAATTGTAATATTACCACTTCTGCCGGTATAGTTCCATGAAATTCCGATAAGAGGTGGCGCTAAATGTAGCCCGCCAAATGACGTCTACCACGTAGGTCCATTTTAAGCAGAGATCTCTCACTGAGTTTCTTTTGGTGGAAACCAAAGCGACACATACATTCACAGGCGATCACAGAATGTCTACGGAGAGATGGCAGTGAACAAAAGCACGATGAGTCGTTGGGCTAGGATCTGTCATCGTGGCAATAAGATCCGAGGAAAACTGTCCAATCTCCCGGGTGCCGGGCAGTCGCACACAGCGCAGACTCTCTATCGAGGTGATCGACGGATCACAGTCAGACACCTAACTGCGCAGCTGCACGTCTCTTTTGATAGTGCAGAATCATTCGTCCACCAGTTGGGGTACTCAATGGTGTGAGTACGAAAGGTTCAAATGTTCAAATGTGTGTGAAATCTTATGGGACTTAACTGCTAAGGTCATCAGTCCCTAAGCTTACACATTACTTAACCTAAATTATCCTAAAGACAAACACACTCCCATGCGCGAGGGAGGACTCGAACCTCCTCCAGGACCAGTCGCACAGTCCATGCCTGCACCGCCCTAGACCGCTCGACTAATCCCGCGCGGCTCCGAAGGGTTCCTCACCGTTCAACAGAAGACCATAAGGAGTAACGAAGGACCAGTTGTGCGGAATCGATTGTGCATTACAAGAGTGACAGTGAAAATGATTTGTTGAACATCATCGTATGCAATGGAACATGGTTCATCAATTCGAACCGGAAATAAAAAAGAGTCCATAGAGTAGCGACATACTACCTCTCCTCCGAAGAAAAAGTTCAAAGCTGCACACTCAGCCGGTGAAGTAATGGCGACTGTCTTCTGGCACTCTTAATAGGTTATTCTGTTTGATGTTCTCTCTCATGTGGCAATGACCAGCTCTGAAGCCTATTGCGGAATCACCAGGAAACAGAAGAAACGACTTCAGTGTTTCGTGAATATAAAAATGCAAATGACTTCTCCTTCTCCATGACAACGTCAGGTCTCACCCGTGAGGAGCTTACAAAACTTCAATGGACTGTTTTGCCTCATCCTCCTTACAGCCCGGATGCTGAGCCCTATGACTTCCTTCTGTTTGGGCCAATGAAGAGTGGTTGAAATGGTTCAAATGGCTCTGAGCACTATGGGACTCAACTGCAGAGGTCATTAGTCCCCTAGAACTTAGAACTAGTTAAACCTAACTAACCTAAGGACATCACAAACATCCATGCCCGAGGCAGGATTCGAACCTGCGACCGTAGCGGTCTTGCGGTTCCAGACTGCAGCGCCTTTAACCGCACGGCCACTTCGGCCGGCCCAATGAAGAGTGGACTCAGCGGGAAGCAGTACGTGAATGATGTGGAGTTTATTGATGTGGCAAGATGTTGGCTTCATCTTTGACCAGTAGAGTGACACCATGCTGGCATGCAGGCCCTCCGTGTATGATTGCCTTAGGCCATCGCTTTGAACGGAGATGATGTTGAAAAATAGGGTTTTGTACCCAAAAGAATGTTGAATAATATGGTGTATTGGTTTCCTGAATAGAACCAATGTGCTTTCATAAAATGATGCGTTGCATTAATTATCGAAGGAACCTCGTGTGATCAATGCTCTAGTTGCTTATGTTGTTACATCTTAGGGATGTAGATTTAACAACACAGTTCTATGTCATGTGGTTTAAATTTTGCTTGGTGACTCATCGTGAAGATGGCTGTCTGATTATCACCGCAATATAGGCAAAAGGAATTCCTGTAAAATGATACAGAAACAAACTTCCTCCTTTCTAATGCTCTGTATCGCGTTAATTTTCGCTTTGGTATTGCAATGCAACATAGAGTTCTTGCAACGGTTCCTTAAAGTTGTCATGGACAGTTCTTAACGGTCTATACGACTGCAAGTGTCAAACTTATGAAAGGTCAACTGTATAAATGGACGACAGGGATGAATAAATGTGTGTTTAGTGTCGTTCTCCTCGTACTATTGCTGACTGTGGTGAGAAGAAGAGAAGTCTCAATCCTCAAATGAGCTACTCCTCGCCGAAGATGACCCAAACAAGAAGTCTTCCTCGCAACAAATTATCTCGATAAAAAATCATTACTTACGACAAGTTTCACAATCTTCATCGTCAGGAAATTCAGTTTCGGTGAAGATAGCGCACCGCTGTTGAGCTGTGAGAAGCAAACGATCAGGGTAAGCAACAGTAGTTGTCGACATCAGGAAGCCCGGAACGTGGTGGCCTGTCACCCGAATCCCGTTTGGAGATTCGTAGAAACATCATGTTTAGTGCTGGGTACTAGCAGAGCGGCTTCGCTCAGGGGCCACATGTTCCACGCTGAAACTGCGCAGAGGTACCTTCAGCTCTAAGGAGAAGGAGTTCCTCCCGTTCTACGCAGATTAGAAAGGATATCTACAAAATAAAATGTTTGTGCTCGAGACTGGGTAGCCCGTTCGTAATAGTGTCTGCTCACCACTAGTGAAGTTTGTACTTAACACAGACCTTGTAAATTACTTTTGCAAATAAAGTAGCCGCTGCTCACGTGTTACAAGAGTATTGCGAAACATCTATTACAGGTGGTATTTAGGGTTGAGGAATCAATTCTGCAAGCTGGAGTGCTTTGAATAGTCTGCTTCGTAGACGCCCAACTCCATTAATTGCTAACCTAAACTGTAGCTTGTCAGGCGCTGCAATTTTCATCTGCAATATCGAAAAACGTTAATCGGGGCGTGTGCCGTAGCCACTTGGCTCTGAGAGTAGGTCACATAGTATTTCCTCTACGGTACGTTTGGAAATTGCAGCAGGCACAAAAGGCGAGATTGTCTAGTGGTGAAGCATTTGGAACATAATACACGGTTACTCAAAAGTCCGTTGGAAATGTTTATATTCACCGAAAAATGCAGGAAGAGAGATATAACTTGACACACATGCCGGAAATAACATGAGGGTTTATTGAAACCAAAAGCGAGTGGAAAATCCGGGCAGCAGATGACGCTGGTCAGCAACACGTCACATTGACGCTGCATGGGCATCGTCTACAAAATAAGCATGACCTCCGACATGCTTAGCCTTCTAGACCCGCGAAGCTTAATCCTTGAGATTATTGGTTGTGGGAATAGCTGAAAAAATGGTTCAAATGGCTCTGAGCACTATGGGACTTAACAACTGTGGTCATCAGTCCCCTAGAACTTAGAACTACTTAACCCTAACCAACCTAAGGACATCACACACATCCATGCCCGAGGCAGGATTCGAACCTGCGACCGTAGCAGTCGCGCGGTTCCGGACTGCGCGCCTAGAACCGCGAGACCACCGCGGCCGGCGGAATAGCTGAAGTCGCAAGTTTACCGCGATCGTCCGACATCATGACGGATACTAAAAGACAACATCCCACAGCAATTTCTCATGATACCTACTGATATATTCTTCACAACATTGTCCCTCCACTACAGGAGCTCTTGGTGAATGACGTCCGTCATGTTCACTCTTGGTTATAAATAACATCATCTTTGCTAAACATCAAGTGTTGTGCTAGTTACTGCTTTTGTGTAATGTTGTTGTTGTGGTCTTCAGTCCTGAGACTGGTTTGATGCAGCTCTCCATGCTACTCTATCCTGCGCAAGCTTCTTCATCTCCCAGTACCTACTGCAACCTACATCCTTCTGAATCTGCTTAGTGTATTCATCTCTTGGTCTCCCTCTACGATTTTTACCCTCCACGCTGCCCTCCAATGCTAAATTTGTGATCCCTTGATGCCTCAAAACATGTCCTACCAACCGATCCCTTCTTCTAGTCAAGTTGTGCCACAAACTTCTCTTCTCCCCAATCCTATTCAATACCTCCTCATTAGTTACGTGATCTACCCACCTTATCTTCAGCATTCTTCTGCAGCACCACATTTCGAAAGCTTCTATTCTCTTCTTGTCCAAACTAGTTATCGTCCATGTTTCACTTCCATACATGGCTACACTCCATACAAATATTTTCAGAAACGACTTCCTGACACTTAAATCTATACTCGATGTTAAAAAATTTCTCTTCTTCAGAAACGATTTCCTTGCCATTGCCAGTCTACATTTTATATCCTCTCTACTTCGACCATCATCAGTTATTTTACTCCCTAAATAGCAAAATTCCTTTACTACTTTAAGTGTCTCATTTCCTAATCTAATTCCCTCAGCATCACCCGATTTAATTTGACTACATTCCATTATCCTCGTTTTGCTTTTGTTGATGTTCATCTTATATCCTCCTTTCAAGACACTGTCCATTCCGTTCAACTGCTCTTCCAAGTCCCTTGCTGTCTCTGATAGAATTACAATGTCATCGGCGAACCTCAAAGTTTTTACTTCTTCTCCATGAATTTTAATACCTACTCCGAATTTTTCTTTTGTTTCCTTTACTGCTTGCTCAATATACAGATTGAATAACATCGGGGACAGGCTACAACCCTGTCTCACTCCTTTCCCAACCACTGCTTCCCTTTCATGCCCCTCTACTCTTATAACTGCCATCTGGTTTCTGTACAAATTGTAAATAGCCTTTCGCTCCCTGTATTTTACCCCTGCCACCTTCAGAATTTGAAAGAGAGTATTCCAGTCAACATTGTCAAAAGCTTTCTCTAAGTCTACAAATGCTAGAAACGTAGGTTTGCCTTTTCTTAATCTTTCTTCTAAGATAAGTCGTAAGGTTAGTATTGCCTCACGTGTTCCAACATTTCTACGGAATCCAAACTGATCTTCCCCGAGGTCCGCTTCTACCAGTTTTTCCATTCGTCTGTAAAGAATTCGTGTTAGTATTTTGCAGCTGTGACTTATTAAACTGATAGTTCGGTAATTTTCACATCTGTCAACACCTGCTTTCTTTGGGATTGGAATTATTATATTCTTCTTGAAGTCTGAGGCTATTTCGCCTGTCTCATACATCTTGCTCACCAGATGGTAGAGTTTTGTCATGACTGGCTCTCCCAAGGCCATCAGTAGTTCTAATGGGATGTTGTCTATTCCCGGGGCTTTGTTTCGACTCAGGTCTTTCAGTGCTCTGTCAAATTCTTCACGCAGTATCTTATCTCCCATTTCGTCTTCATCTACATCCTCTTCCATTTCCATAATATTGTCCTCAAGTACATCGCCCTTGTATAAACCCTCTATATACTCCTTCCACCTTTCTGCTTTCCCTTCTTTGCTTAGAACTGGGTTGCCATCTGAGCTCTTGATATTCATACAAGTGGTTCTCTTCTCTCCAAAGGTCTCTTTAATTTTCCTGTAGGCAGTATCTATCTTACCCCTAGTGAGACAAGCCTCTACATCCTTACATTTGTCCTCTAGCCATCCCTGCTTAGCCATTTTGCACTTCCTGTCGATCTCATTTTTGAGACGTTTGTATTCCTTTTTGCCTGCTTCATTTACTGCATTTTTATATTTTCTCCTTTCATCAATTAAATTCAATATTTCTTCTGTTACCCAAGGATTTCTATTAGCCCTCGTCTTTTTACCTACTTGATCGTCTGCTGCCTTCACTACTGCATCCCTCAGAGCTACCCATTCTTCTTCTACTGTATTTCTTTCCCCCATTCCTGTCAATTGTTCCCTTATGCTCTCCCTCAAACTCTCTACAACCTCTGGTTCTTTCAGTTTATCCAGGTCCCATCTCCTTAAATTCCCACCTTTTTGCAGTTTCTTCAGTTTCAATCTACAGGTCATAACCAATAGATTGTGGTCAGAATCCACATCTGCCCCTGGAAATGTCTTACAATTTAAAACCTGGTTCCTAAATCTCTGTCTTACCATTATATAATCTATCTGATACCTTTTAGTATCTCCAGGATTCTTCCAGGTATACAACCTTCTTTTATGATTCTTGAACCAAGTGTTAGCTATGATTCAGTTATGCTCTGTGCAAAATTCTACAAGGCGGCTTCCTCTTTCGTTTCTTCCCCCCAATCCATATTCACCTACTATGTTTCCTTCTCTGCCTTTTCCTACTGACGAATTCCAGTCACCCATGACTATTAAATTTTCGTCTCCCTTCACTACCTGAATAATTTCTTTTATCTCGTCATACATTTCATCAATTTCTTCATCATCTGCAGAGCTAGTTGGCATATAAACTTGTACTACTGTAGTAGGCATGGGCTTTGTGTCTATCTTGGCCACAATAATGCGTTCACTATGCTGTGTGTAGTAGCTTACCCGCACTCCTATTTTTTTATTCATTATTAAACCTACTCCTGCATTACCCCTATTTGATTTTGTATTTATAACCCTGTAATCACCTGACCAAAAGTCTTGTTCCTCCTGCCACCGAACTTCACTAATTCCCACTACATCTAACTTTAACCTATCCATTTCCCTTTTTAAATTTTCTAACCTACCTGCCCGATTAAGGGATCTGACATTCCACGCTCCGATCCGTAGAACGCCAGTTTTCTTTCTCCTGATAACGACGTCCTCTTGAGTATTCCCCGCCCGGAGATCCGAATGGGGGACTGTTTTACCTCCGGAATATTTTACCCAAGAGGACGCCATCATCATTTAATCATACAGTAAAGCTGCATGTCCTCGGGAAAAATTACGGCTGTAGTTTCCCCTTGCTTTCAGCCGTTCGCAGTACCAGCACAGCAAAGCTGTTTTGGTTAATGTTACAAGGCCAGATCAGTCAATCATCCAGACTGTTGCCCCTGCAACTACTGAAAAGGCTGCTGCCCCTCTTCAGGAACCACACGTTTGTCTGGCCTCTCAACAGATACCCCTCCGTTGTGGTTGCACCTACGGTACGGCCATCTGTATCGCTGAGGCACGCAAGCCTCCCCACCAACGGCAAGGTCCATGGTTCATGGGGGTGGTTTTGTGTAATATCAAGTGCAATTTGTTGGTCATTTTGTGCACTTTTATTTGGTTTCAGTACAGGAACAGACATAGTCTCAGATCACAATCAATTAATGATGTATCGCAGATTGAAGTTTAGGAGACTATTCAGGAAGACTAAATGTGCAAAGACGTGGGTACGGAAGTACTCAGCAACGAAAAGGTACAATTTTAGTTTTCTGAGCCTATAGACACACCGGGTAAGAAAAAGCTCAGTGGGCAGTTCAGTTGAAGACAGATGGTTATCTCTAAAAAGCGAATTATGGAAGTTGGAAAGAAAAACGAATATATACAAAGAAGATAACTGAGAAGAACCCATGGATGACAGAAGCAATACTTCCGTTCATAGATGAAGGAAGGAATCAAATAAAAGTTGAGGGAAATTCAGGAATACAGAAATAGAAATCATAAAACTCAAATATGAATGAAGTAATTAGAAGTGTAGAGACGCTAAGGCGAAATGTCTGCATGAAAATTAAGAAGAAATCGACAAAGCGATGAATATCAGAATGACTCACTCAACATATATCAAAGCCAAACATCGTTCGTCAAAATTAAAAGCAAGGGTTGTGCAATGGGAATTCCGCTGCTAAATGCAGAGGAGTGAGTGGGTAGATGGAGAGCTTACATTGAAGAATCCTAAGAGGAGGAAGGCCTGTCTGATGGCGGAATAAAAGAAGAAACACGATTTGAAAGATGGGATCCAGTATTTAGAATGTGAACTGAAAAGAGCTTTCGAAGACTTAACCTCGAATAAGGCAGAGGGGATCAGTAAAATTCCACCAGAATTTTTAAAGTGGAAACAAAATGACTATTGATGTTGGTGTGTGAAATGTTGAGAATGGTGAGATACCCACAGGAAAAACCTCATCCGCACAGTTCCGAAGATTGCCAGTGCCGACAAGTGCGAGAATTATCGCATAATTGGTTTATAACCTGGTGCATCCAAATTGCTGACAAAAATAATATACAGAAAAATGGAAAAGACAAGTGAGGATATGTTAGATGAATATTTAAAAAAATCAAGATAGTTGCTTAGGATTTCTCAAGCTGAAAAAAGCGTCTGATAGTGTCAAATGGTGCCAAAGGTTCTAAATTCTGAGATAAATAGGGATAAGCAATGGGAAAAGACCGATAATATACAATATTTTCGAGAGTCAAGAGAGCAATTTAGGAAGAAGAAGAATGTATTACACGGATTTTAGAGGGTGTAAGACAGGGAAGCACTCTTTCACCCCAACTGTTCAATATGTATATATAAGAAGCAATGACGGAATTAAAGGTTTAAGAACGAAATTAAAATTCAAGGTGGAAGGACATCAGTGATATGATTCGCTGATGATATTGATATCCTCAGTGAGAGTAAACAAGGATTACATGATCTGCTGAATCGAATAAATAATCTAATGAGTACAGAATGAGGACCGATACTAAATCGAAGAAAGACGAAAGTAATGAGTAGTAGCAGAAATGAGAACAGTGAGAAACTTAACATCAACATCAGTGATCACGAAGGAGATGAAGTTAAGGTACTGAGCTAGCGAGGCATCATAATACGACATGACGCACGGAGCAAGTAGGACATAAAGGGCAGACTAGACTGTCTAAGGGGGCATTCCAAATGGTTGAAATGGCTCTGAGCACCATGGGACTTAACATCTATGGACATCAGTCCCCTAGAACTTAGAACTACTTAAACCTAACTAACCTAAGGACATCACACAACACCCAGTCATCACGAGGCAGAGAAAATCCCTGACCCCGCCAGGAATCGAACCGGGAACCCGGGCGTGGGAAGCGAGAACGCAACCGCAAGACCACGAGCTGCGGACTAGGGCATTCCTATCAAAGAGAAGTCTACTAATATCAAACATAGGCCCTAAGTTAAGGAACAAATTTCTGAGATAGTACGTTTGGAACGCATCATTGTATGCTACTGAAACATGGACCGTTGGAAAATCGGCGAAGAAGAGGATCGAAGCGTTTGAGATGTGGCGCTACGGAAAAACCGTCGAGGACAGGAATTTATCAAAACCACTAACAAGAAAATCGGACACGATGGTAGGATGTGTGTTAGACATCAGAGAATAACTTCCATGGTACTAGAGGGAGTTGTGGAGGGTAAAAACTGCAGAGAAAGGCAGAGATTGAACTACATCTAAGAAATAATTGAAGACGTGGGTTGCAAGTGGTCTTCTAACAAGAAGAGGTTGGTACACTAGAGAATGTCTGAAATCTGTATGTGGTATGGCTCTTGTTTCACACTTTCCATCTTCTTGCCAGATTTACGTCCCGAGGATCAATCGTGGTGGGGCTTCTCTGATGATTTGAGCAACCATTTCATGCTGTTCCTTGGGCCCCGTTCTTTTTCACAACGTGGCATTGCTGCCAACGTTTATGTGACTATTTTGACTGATCAGTTGCGCCTCTTGGTAATATAATAGTTGCACAATGATGGTGCAGTTCACATAGGCCATGACGTTCTTGCAGCCTCTGGAATGGCCACATAAAGCGTGCCTGGTTTTGTGAGCACACCGTCACAACGTCATGGCCACCACAGTTAACAGAAAATATTACTGAGACTCTGTGGTCTACTTTGCAGAGAAGGCTGCATGATCGTTATCCATCGTTATTGTCGTGACGTGAAGGTGCCTCTGTCTTGCACGAGGAATGGTATCTGGCGGCCTTGAAAACCGAATGACACTCATATTTATTCACCCCGAGGATACTGGAAGATATTTTGAATGTCTACTGGTTTTCTACACCGTAGTGTATTTTGATTTTTATTTTTCCATATTTTTGTCCAATCTCTATTTATCAATATTCACAGAAGGAGAACTATAGCATCGTATTGCTGCTGCTTACAGAAACACGCGTTCATCGCGAAGGTGTGAAAACTGGACCATGTTGGAAGTGTTAAACGAATGCACACTTGAACAATCGACTGGTATTAATCCTACCTGTACTGTATTGTCACTTCTTCATTTAAGTTTATGTAAAAGATTCAACGC
Source organism: Schistocerca americana (assembly GCF_021461395.2). Classification (NCBI taxonomy): domain Eukaryota; kingdom Metazoa; phylum Arthropoda; class Insecta; order Orthoptera; family Acrididae; genus Schistocerca; species Schistocerca americana. The sequence goes on from NC_060123.1 coordinate 106,425,052, forward strand.
ATTATATGTAGGAATGAATAGCACAATTATTGGACCAAAATATTAGGAATGTATCAGATGTTGGAGAACACGTCTCACTCCACATGCAGATAATGCATATCGTTTAAAATTAGAACGTCTAAGCAAACACTCCCAATTCTCCCTGCGAAGCCAGGCCTATAACCTGAGGTGGGAAAAAAAAAAAAAACCACACACGCTAACAAACAATTTAAAACGCATTCTCCGTGTTATAAAACTACAGGAAATGAAACATAAAATCTATATCCAAATGTGTATATGTGCCTGGGGTGTTCTAAAATGATTGGCGCTACAATATTCTTTTTGTATTCACAGGAACAATTTACTGAATCCATAGTGTGAAATTTACTGTATTTACAATACAGACATTTCTTGCTAGTGCCTATGCAGTTTTTCCATCCTTCTGGAACTTCCGTATTTGCATGGCAATCCATTCCTCGGGGTTGTCCTGGCGTCACTGGTGGAAAAATGCATGAAGTTCGTCAATGATGGCGAAATTCGTACACCTCAAAACCTGTTACATTGCGTTGGACAGGGCCGCCAGGAGCCATATACAACGAATATGGTGGATTTGATAGCACCAGAAAGCACTGCTTTACGAACTGTAGTCACGGTCTAGGGTCTGTCATGTGTCAGCCCATTGACATGCTGGAGCAAAACGCCACGGCCGCGTTTCCCGTGGTGGCATTGTTGAATGCGTCGTCCAAGTTGTTGTAGGGATTTATATTATCAATCACTGTAGAGAGATGTTTTGTGAGGGAGCCAAGGTAACATTCGTATCCCTTCCTGATCCCACAACACAGTCACCATTTGTTTCTCTGCGTATAGTCGCGGCAGTGACTTCTTCGGACGAGGGCATCCTGTATGCTACCACTCCATAGACTGGCATTTCTCATCTAGAGTCTCGTGATAGAGCTATGACTCGTCGACGATGACCAGACTCAGAAACACACTTCTGTTTCTAGCCAACAGTGAGGCACTGGCTCACTCACTGTGCACAAACTTTCTTCATCTTCAAATCCGCATAGGCTACTGTGTAGAGGGTACCTGTGATAGACCTATTGCCTTCTCTAGTACATAGATCGTGATTCGGCTGTACCCCATATCAAGTCGCTTAGACATTGGATATTGTTTGGTTTGCGAGCAGTTGCTGGACGCCCAGTGTTTCCCCGTTTCTCAACACTGTCCCTGCAGTCTCTGAACTCTTGAACTCTGACATGCAATCGAAAATGGATTTGCAACTTGGTGTTGTTTCCCCACGTATTGTTACTTGCCTCTATACGTCCGAAGCGGTCACTCCTTTCCTCCTGAAAATCCATAGTGTCCAGTGTTGCCCATGCTTCTCTTCTTCCATAATGTCTTGTAGATGTCCATCAGCTTACACTCAAGCCGGTGCAAACGTTATTGCAGTGTGCCACCTATGATAAACATCCGCACCATCTGGTGGTGGTAAACAGTGTTATAGTTTATCTTGACGCGTACATCGACGCATTAGAAACTGATACTTCGCACTAGTTAAAGCGGCTATGCCACTCAATACTGAACAAAATAAATTATAGAAAAATGCAAACGATGAGCTGTTTGTAATAACATCACTTTATTTTGCTAGTAATTTCCGTTCTGAAAAATAATCAATGGCAGCTACACGAAATACAAAAGTGGAAAATGTGACAATGTCGAACGAAATAAGAAAAAACAATAAAAACAGTTAAATCATAGAAATTCTCACTAACATCATCAAAGATGTTGCAAATGTCGTACATACATCGACATAAGTAACCACAGAAATCCATAACGTCCCCTGTTTAATTTCATCTGTGCTGCCCACTCCCCCACCCCCCGCCCCCTTCACCAGTTTGCGTTATCCGCTTTCTTGTTTTTTAGCCTGGAGTGATTTTTCAGACATGTGTCTTTTACTTTGATTTCTTACCATCCTCAAGGACTATCCATTACGAATAATTTTTTAAATTCTTACTTTTATTTATAATAATGTGTGAATTATTTCACACGTAATTCATGTATCCACTGTCACCTAATATATTTCTATTACATTTTTCATCACTGCAAACAAAGGATTGTAGTTGTTTAATCCACAGTCCTTGATGCAACAATATTCAATTTTCTTTTCAACCATTCAACTCCCTTCATCAACGTTTCATTCTACATCAGCCTAAATTTCATTTTCATTGTTCTGCGCTGTACTTCTTTTCCCCCAATTTCTAAATTGAAATAAAATTTACATTATTCTCTTTATAACTGACCTTTCTTAACCAAATTACCAACTTATGGTTAGTATCATTGTTGAATATAAATGTAGCCATCAGTGGTTTCAGTTTTCTGCTCACTATTCCTGATCAAATACTGTACATTGACATCTGTGTTCTATTTTAATTTGTTTGTAGTGAGAAATACCGTGTATGATAGACAGGCTATGATTGTTGTGGTATCTGTTTTTTCATAATTTTTGCAAGTGTGTTTAGTGTCCCTTAGTTGTGTACTTCGGTAACTTTTTATAACTATATTCATTTCTGACATCATGAGTTTATAAGTTTTATCATACATTTAGTTCCTTTACCTTACCAGTTTCCTGTAAACATCCCTACAGCTCCACAATGTTTTAATAATTTCGTTATTATATTACTATTACAATATGTTTACGGTAAGGCTTAAAAGCCCTCTCTTATTTTTCTCACTGTATTCCTGGCTTTGTCAATTTAAAAATGTAAATAAATAAAAATATTGTCATATAATGTGATCGTTTCCCTGTACTTCGATTTTATAACTAAGCATTGTGCTTCCTTTGCTAATTTTTGCTTCTATGTTAATTGGTCTTCCTTCATTTTGTCTTACGACTAGCAAAGTTGATGAAATAAGTCATGTTACTTATTGAGGTGTAAGCTAAGTTGCCAGTATGAAGCACAAGCACTCCTCAGTAATGTAAGCTGTCTTCGTACTGAGGTTTTTTGCGGTTTCTAACTGCCTGCGTTCGTTTATGTATTTAGTCCTTTCGCTGCGATTCTGTTGTCAGATATAGTCGTTACAGTTGTCTCCAGCACCAGCAGTTGATGTACCATTCACGAGACAGAGATTCGCGGTAGACTTCACACAGCTTACGCCTCTCACGTCTGTATGAAAGAGTCGGTTTCGCGGAATGTAGATGGTAATAGACATGTTTGTGTACAATTGGAACTGATGAAGAAACAAACCTGGTTCCTACATAGTCAAATCAGCAGGATCATTTGCTTCAGACACAATCCTATTGCTCATAATGTTTACTGTCTCTGGCCCCACATAAGCAACATGACTGCTATGTTGTCAAGTATTCGAAGTAAACACCCAGAAACGAATTCACGGAATCCCGATATTGATGGCTCCAGTTGCGCACCTACCTATGTAGCTCATTTCCGTGCTTGTAGAGCATAGTGAACTAAAGATGACATTAATCAATCTCGCAGCTGATCGTCTAAATGAAATAACTCCTGAAAGCAATGGAGTATTTGGTGATTTCTATCTGGTAAGAAATCGTTCTTTACAGTTATTTCAGTGCATTTAAGGATAGAACTATGAATGCTCGCAGTTGGCAGCTTGCATATTCTCTATGGATGAGGCAAGATTCAAAGTGATGTAGTAATACCATAATGCAGATCCTCGAGCATGGCGACAGGCTTGCTTTAATTTCAATGTTTGCGAAGAATTACCGGGAAATAGATCAGGTGCTCTTAATCAGCAATTTCTGCACGATAAATTAAGCTTGTTAGTACAGAAAGTAGGCTCTATAGAAGGACAAAGGCTGTGGTCTATGCACGACTGGGCATCAAGCCAAGCATGAAGCCAGTTTCCAACACAAAACAAACGTGTAATGTTCAGTTGAATGACAAAGGATGTTAGGTAATATATCCGTCCCGTTTATCTGACATTATTCCATTAGCTTACCGGCTATGGGACATTCAACGGCGTTGCTGTATAGGACACTGAGCGAAAAGAAAATTTCTGAGAACATCCAAGTGTGTTCACTCCTTTCTTTGAGGAAGTGGACAGAAAAATGTGTAAAAATTAGCGGTCAACACATTTATCACGCCCTGCTGTGTGGAAGGATCTAAGAGACATCCAAATTTTCGCGAGCGTACGTTACTATTTTATTTCTAGTTCCGAAACAAAATATGGTGTGAGCATACTGAGTACAGAGCTGAAAAATTAGAATTTATGTGCAGTCCTGAGGGTGCTGTGTGTCAATAGCTGAAACAGTAGAAACTGGCAAGAGTATTGGTGTGTAGTCCGCCTGATTTTTATGGTCAACTAGCCTTCCGTATTTAGAGCGATATTTTAGTATCTTAAGTGATGTCTCATAATCCCCACAGCTGTCTGATTCCTTTCAACTACCCTAATTTTTCCTTCTAATGCTCTTTTCGTCACTGCGCTCTTCTGATCAGTGAACCAGGGTCATACTAAGAAAGAGACAAATCTGCGCAGCAACATGAGAATCGGCTAATACGTCAATCAGTGAAACACTTTTTCAGGTTAACTTTCTAGCAGTAATGATTCAACCAGTTTACTGACAATGTGAATCTCTTTAACAACTTTTAATCAACAGAAACCGCTTGGATACGACAGTGGGCTGCACAATTCATTCTCAAAAACTCTTCTACCAATCTTTGCCATGGTCTTGGCAAGAAATACCTCTCATCAAAATGGCTGAAGTCAGGTGGGAAAAATTCAATGTTTTCGGGTGAATTATAGTAAACACCCAACGTTTCTGACAGCTTCGTTTCTACTATATTGTGTATGCTGCTGTTGGCAATAGCATGCCAGATGTAATTTCTCATATCCTTACAATGGACTCCAGTCCTGGAACAATCATCGGGATATATTCACAGCATTGACAGTCACCCAACGTAAAATCTCTGTAGCCGTACTCGCAGCGGACCAATATCATGCGAGGGATTAAGGACGGGCGCCCAAACATGCAACCTTCTCCTTCCCCCTCCCCACACACCTAATGTTATGATACAATCGTGCCGCAGTGTATAGCCTCATTGGTTGTTATGTACTGCTCCGAGCACGATATCCTGTTCCGTCCTGTCTCTAAACAACAAAGGACTGTCTAGCGTGCCAATTCGAGGGCTACTAACTTGTATACTTTACTCAAACGCCGTAAGATGTGACATTCTATCCCGTTCCTTAGGTTTGTGAAGTAGTACATGGAGCCTTTCACAAGTATCCATGTTCCCATGAATGTGAAACATCGATCGACATTGAATTTTTAACATACGCAAACACAAGTTGGAAATTGAAATGATTAGGTGGAGGGAAACGTATCGTTAATTTTAGTTACTATGGCAAGCAAACTTTTATTGCCAACACTGAATAATAAACGTAAAAGGACCACCTTTTCAGTAGGAGATAAGTGGAGCTAGTTTATTGACAGAGAATGTAACTGTCAAAATATTTGTATATTTGATGTTATAATACTAACATTGCTAAACATCAAAGCGAACGACGGATATGTTTAGCGATTCAGAGCCGCAATGCATTGCAGTTGACCAATGCCGTCTGGGATGCACACTTCATATGCCTCTCGCAGCAATGGAGCCAGTCAAGCAATAGAAATTCATTCTATTACAGTCCGCTGCATCGGCTAGTATCAAGCCATGTTGTTCATTGGATTTTAACCCTACATTTTGCCTGGAGTTTCATATTTATGTTACTGGCTTTCAGTGTTCTGTTCCCGACAAATCTTGCTCTCTCTGTGTCGGGAGCAAACAGAAATCAGTACACTACATTACATATTTTGGCCACCTGGAAACCATCCTCAGATGATATTAAAGCTATGTTGAACTATTTGTGGTGCCCAAAATGGACTGTTTTTTGTTCTTAAACTATTACTATTACATGCTCACATGTTCCCAGTTTTTCATCAATATGTTGATGAGTGAACGAATTTTTCATTATTGTTTTAGACTGTGTATTAATGGTTACAGGCAGTTCTATTGCAGTGTTGCCACTGTAGTTTTTTTTTAATTAGCGGTAGCCTGTAGCTATGTGTATCGAAAAAGAAGTATGAATAGTTTACTCTCTACGTTTCATACGTTGTCCTATGTATTTTTAAGCAGAAGTTATATGCGCGTACACAGTTACATCTAGCTGATAGCGGAATGGCTCTTTTGGATTTACGTTTAACAGAGTATGCAGAAACGCAGTACGTTTGCCAATCATGGCTCATTAAATATGAGTCAGTGAATATATCACCTTGCTGTAGTGCTGTTTGGCTGTGGGAGCAGTCGTCATGAGTGGTGCGCGGTGCATTAACACATTTTCACGTTGATCCTACTGCTAATCGGGACATTTAAAACGCTTACTGTACCACGATGTCAGCTTCGACAGTGAAATAAATCAGCTGCAGAGACATGGGGTGGATGCCCTCTTCAGTGGCAGGTTTGAATAGTGGTAGTGGGTACAACTCAAGTACACAGCATCAAAAGTCATACAAAATGTGGTTCACATGTCCGATAAAACTCGATCACTTCGCCTTATAACAAATACTTTGGGTAGCTGAGAGGAAACTGTGCACAAGCACCACCATTGACAATATTTATTTGAACCTGAGTGCCAAGCCATCAGAAATTTCCTGAAACTTTGATTTATTATTAGTCGTAGTCTCTAACCTAAAGATAAAACTGCTCAACGTAATAACTCCAGAACGGATGATCAGGATTCCACTTTGCTGACATGTTAAGTAATTTTCTCCCAGGGGGTATAGGAAGCTAAACAATACTATACAGAACACAGGGCCCTATCCTGGAGTGCACTTTCAGGTTGAGTATAACGAACGTAGTACCTGCGTTATTAATTTTTATTTTACAAATAGAGCGTACCCCTTAGACTACATTCACATGGAGATACTAAACCTATGGTTCCGTACTAGCAAAACAATCCTAATACATCAATCATTTTCCAGCCAAAGGACTTGTGTGTTATGGGAGAGCAATTGCTCACACACGATCATTCCGAAGCAAAACTCATCATTTTCCAGTACTAACTGAACCATGAAATCCCATTCCTGACTCACTATGAAAAAATCTATCGTAATTATCTGGGCATAAGTTGCAAGAAGTGTTTGGTAAGCGATCAGACACCGAATTCGATTCCATCTGAATTTATGTAAACAATATTTAAAGGCAAGCGGCTGTGGCAGAGCTGTTCTAGGCGCCTCAGTCCGGAACCGCGCTACTGCTACGGTCGCAGGTTCGAAACCTGCCTCGGGCATTGATGTGCGTGTTGTCCTTAGGTTACTTAGGTTTAAGTAGATTTAAGTCTAGGGGACTGATGACCACAGATGTTGTCCCATAGTGATTAGAGCCATTTAACCATTATAATATTCGAAGTCTGTGATATTTATAGACAGACTGAAACATAGAATGAAGATTTGCACCAAGGCCGGGATTCGAACCAAAGGTGTCCTGAAACTAGCACACAGTGAAATTCAGCCCGATTGACATTTGCGCCCAGAAAAGATCGAGGAAAGGTCCTTTAATCTCTCCGTCCTATCTCCTTCCGACACGCAGAATTGCCGCTCGGCAGGTAGGAGAGCAGAATGCCTTATTTTACGGCAATGTGTGGCCACAATAGTTTTGCCAGCAACACTACTGCAACGCGTCAATGCACAGGCCGTATCCGTCTCAGTTCTTGTCTGTATGTGTTTGCCCTTCACTCTCAGCCTGGATTCTTCTTCCTCAGCCGATAGTGCTGCTGTGTCAAGTCACGTGAAACAGCGTTATTTCGTTCTTGGGGTTAGGTTCGTCTAATGAATTACACGAGCCACTGCTTCAAGAATACAGAAGCAGCCACAGCTACATACAATTGGGCAAACGAGACAACCAACAAGAAATCCATGAACGTCATAAATAAATCTACAACTAGAGCGAAAGAAACAAAAAGTAATGTATACAAAGACGGAATTCTGAAAAAGGGGGTTCACACTGCTATCTTTTTAGAAGATCTGCAGAACTGAACAGAAACTTTATTCTACATCGGTAATTAAGACGCCTCAAAGTTTTGGGAGCTTCATCATACGCTTTAAATGGGCATCAATTTGCCAACTATTATTATTTTATTGCGATGGTTGTATACATTACTCTGCACGCCATATAACTCTGGCCAGCTCTGGCCTAGTACTTTAATAAATTTTTTGAGCCCTTCCTACAAAGCGTTACAAATACCTTGTACCAAGAAGCAAACGGATGGCAAATGAACTTAGAAGATACAAAATTTTTCAGTACGTCGCGTCTGGCAGCTCACAAATGTGGAAGAAAAGACATTTTTAAACATTTACAACAAAGTTGCTAATTAATTCTGTAGTGTTGGTTGAATAGTTTCGGACTTTGCCCATTTTCTCAGGCCACGGAATAAAATCCGTTACGAGTGGATGCGTTGATTGTAGGTAATAAAGGTATCAGAAATAATATGGTTCATATGGTAACTATTTACGTATTTTGTATATAGGATGTGTTTGATGTAGACAGTTCTATTTATGTAACATCACTTAAATGCATCTCATATATGCGTACGAAGATGTCAAAATTGTCTTTACACCTTCCTGTAGCGTATTGTTTTAATGTACGTGCAATATATATTTTGTTGTTGTGGCCTTCAGTCCAGGGACCGGTTTGATGCAGCTCTCCATGGTACTCTATCCTGTGCACGCTTCTTCATCTCTCAGTACCTACTGCAACCTACATCCTTCTGAATCTGCTTAGTGTATTCACCTCTTGGTCTCCCATATATATTTGGCCAGCTATGGACCGCATACAACTTAAGACTTATGGTTTTTGTTTTTCTCCCGTTCTTCCCAGTACTTCTTCATTTTATCGCCAACTGCTCGTCTCTGCTCATCTGTCCACACTCTCTTGTGTCGAGGTTTTGGCTCATCTTCTTCATAGTTTGCGGTTTCTATAAGTAGCCTAAAGTGATTCCTGTCACGTATTATTTCTTCTGTAACTTCTATTTTGTTGGTGTCTTTCTTTACTGCTTCTATCCATCCTACAGTTCTTTCAGCTTACTAACGTAATTAAAAATTTTATTTGTAATCCGTGTTTCTTCCATTCTTTTAATATTAGCCGTCTCTTCCTCTTTGTGTCTGTGATCTTTTCTGTATTTTAGAATAGGTCTTAATTTCTCCTATTAATCCACCTAGTTTCCTTGTTTTTCTCAGCACCTAGAATTTTTCTTAGTATTTTTCTCTCTCTTTTTTCTAGTTCTCTTAATTCAGCTTTCTTATTCAATGTTAGGCACCCTGATCCATACGTTGCTTCTGTCCTAAAAACTGAATTATAATGTTTAATTTTCGCTTGTATGGATATTGATTTCTTATTGTAGTTTTGTGTTAATTTATATGCAAATTCTAACTTTTTTATTCTTTCTTTATTTGTTGTGTTACCCAGTACATTGGCTTGGATCCACTCCCCCGGGTATCTGAATCTATCAACTCTTAATTTTTCCATACTTTGTTTTCATAAACTTTTCTGTATTATGTTTGTGTTATATATACTCGGAGGATATGTTTAGCCCAGTCTTTTCAGCAATCTCGTGTAACAGATCAAACATAAGTGTTGCGTCTGTTAAATTTTCAGTTATCAATGCCATATCATCCGCAAAGACTAAACATTTCACTTAAAATTTGTTCTTTACTTGGCGTGCTTATACCCTTTGTGCTTTCCCATGTTTCTACTGTTTTATCTAAAACCAGGTTAAAGAGAATTGGGGATAGTCCGTCTCCTCGTCGAACTCCTGTTTTGATTTTGAATGGTTCATAAATTTCTCCTTGAAACTTAATTCTTGATGTTTCTGTGAGCGTTTGTTCAGCAAGTCTTCTGGCGTTTTCATCTGTCCCTGGTTCATAGAATATCTGGAATAGAGTTCGTCTGTCAACTGAGTCGTAGGTCTTCTTGAAGTCTACGAAAGTAACTGCTGTATTTTTATTTTGTATAACTCTCACTCTCAAAATTGTTTTTAAATTAAGAATCTGTTCTGCACATGATCTACGTTTTCTAAATCCTGCTTGATAATCTCCTATATTAGGTCCTGTTTGTTCCTCTATCATATTTAAACGTGCTTTAGAAAGTATTTTGTATGTCGCTGGTAACAAGGATATGCCCCTGTAGTTGTTGGTGTCTGCCCTAACTCCTTTTCTATGGAGAGGGTGGATCAATGCTTGTTTCCAGTCACTGGGTATGATTCCTTTGTCCAAATGTCTTCAATTACTTTGTGAATTTTCTGCCATGCAGATAAGCCCCCTAGTTTACACATTTCTGTTACTATACCATCCTCACCTGGTGCTTTGTTATTCTTCAATGCTTGATACTTTTTTCTATTTCTGCTACTGTAGGTCGTTCCGATGGTGGATTCTCATGTTGTGGTTTTTGAAATTGTAACCTGTCATTAGTCTCCTCACAATTTAATAGATTTTCAAAGTATTCAGCTAAAATTTGGCAGTTCTCTTTATTGCTTAAAACCATGTTTCCATTTTTATCTTTAAAATGTGAACTTGGTGTCTGGAATCCTGTTAAAACCTCTCTGAAAGTCTTATAGAAATCTCTAGTGTCGTTCCTTTTAAAGTCTGTATCCATTACTTCTAATCTGTCCTTGTCATATTTTCTTTTCACTGATCTGGTGATTTTTGCTGTCTTTTTCCTTTCTTCTTTGAACTCTTTCCAGTACTTGTGTTTCTTATTACTGTTCCATTTTTTCCATGCCTTTAGTCGATTGTCAATTCCTTCACCACATAGATCGTTCCATCGTCTGTGTTTTGGTATTCTTCGTGGCTGTTCCATTTCTTGAACTGTCTCTAGCACTGTTTCTTTAATTTCTTCCCAATCATACATTATTGTTGTGTTTAGTATATGACAGAATTTGTCCTGATTTTGCATGAGAAATTTCGTTTTTACTATTGAAAAACTTCTTGGTTTTGGTTTAGGTTTGTTTGGTTGGAAAATGGTATCTATTTCTGTCAGATAATGGCCTGAGTCTATGTTTAGGTTCTTCCTCACTCTGACATCCAAGATTTCCGTGTAGTTGCGAGTCGTTATTGCCACATGGTCCAACCGATATTCACCTTGATTTGGATTAGGTGATACCCACGTTTTTTCCTTTCTTGCAAGTTTCCTGAAACATGACGACATTTGTTTTAGATTAAACTGTTTACAAAAATCTATGAGTCTTTCCCCATTTCTGTTGGTTCTTGTATGTGCTGGATAATCTTCCACTACTGATTTAAATTTTATTTCTTTGCAAACTTGTGCATTACAGTGTCCCACAAAAATGTTTACATGTTCTTTTGGTAATATGGATGTTTCGTGTTCTAGCATTTCCAAAAAATCTCCCCCTTTGTCATCATTAGTTCTGCTATGTTGGTTAAGAGGTGCAAGTGCATTTATAATAGTGTAACGTTTATTGCCTGACTTGAATGTCAAAAATGAAATTCTTTCTGATGAGGAGATAAAATTAGTTATAGACTCTGTAAGTTGCTGTATGACCATAAATGTGGTCCATAATATAGTCGTATTATTGGAATTTTTAATGGCTGGTTTTCCTTTACAGAATCTGTATCCACCCGAGTCATATATATATATATATATATATATATATATATATATATATATATATATATATATATATATATATATATATATAGTTATTTTACCTTCATTACCCAGCATGATGTGTATAGAAGGCAATATCGCATTTTTGACAGAAACACACTCGACACCAACGTCATTTATAAAGTAGCCAAAAGTGACAATATAATTATTCTCGCAGGTAAAAAAAGAATGTGAATAAGATTTTAAGGGGAACTCGACATGAGATGACAGAAATTTTGGAAAACATATTTTTGTCACCATCTGAAAGTCACATTACTCCCGTTGCAAAAATGTATTTTTTTCTACTTTTTTATTGTATATTTGGTCTTAAACGCCCTTTCACCACACGTGTGCGAACGAGCCAGGCTCATGCGACAGGCAAGGAATATCACCATAAACATTTCTTGCCTGTCACAGTCATGGAAGCAATAAAGCCAATATACAGGGACCTTGTACATACAAAATTACTTAGCAGATGTCTACATGGCTATACACCAAACACTAATGAGAGTTTCAATACCTGCGTGTGGCAAACAGTACCAAAAACAGTGTGTGTACGATTGACAGAACTCATGTGTAATGGATGCAGTCATATTTTTCACTGATGGTGTAATTAGCAAGACAAAACCAATGGACAAATTACGCATCCTACCAGGAAATAATGTAATAGCAAAATTGAATGCCAAAGATTGTCAGAAAGTAGGTGAAGCTGAGACAGTTCCGAAAGTCAGCATTAATCGTCTGGAGTAAGAAAAATATTCCTGAAAAAGTCTACAGAGGATGAAGAGGCAACTGGCCAGCCATAATAATGCTTCTGGAATGTTCTCAAAGAGGCATACAGTGAGTCAAAAAGGCTGAGAGTAATATTTCCTCATTTTTTCGAAACTGCGTATTCAGGACATTAGGCACATATATCTTCACAACTATTTCAGCTACGTTCACCAAATGCCTCTAACGTGAACCATCTGTTATACAGAATGTTGTATTTCTTAAACTATAACTGATAATTGCATAGTTTTCTTTGTGCAGCTTAAGTTAATGTCATTCGGTGTTGGTACAAAACTGCAACTCCCTTCGCACTGTATATAAATGAAACACGCTATGAAATAGAGGAATAAATATGCTGCCCGTTGAACTCCAGGTCCCCTTCAAACGAGATTTACTGTATACACAAACAGAAGCGAAAATAACCTTTCAATTTTAAGCACTTACGTCATAGAAAAATATGCACTCCATTCAAAATATCGAGACAAATTCCACTACTTCACAGATATCTTCAAAGGCTAGTTTGACATGCTAGAAGAAATACCTGTAAAAATCTAAATTGACACGACTAAGCTCCCAGAACAAATGATAAACCAACAAACAGAATCGCGCAGCAGAAAAATCATACAAAATTTCCATAGCACCATAATCAACACATTAAAGGCACCCCACTATGCGTTATTCATCAAATTGCGACTACAAACGATTCATAGAAACCCTCAAAAGTACCTTAATCAGCATATGAATCGCAGTCTACGCAGTGAGAATTACAACAACAGAATACTATTTCATGAAATAGAAATTAAACAACATATTCGCTTTCAAATAGTGCTGAAAGGAAACGAAATATTTGTTGTACAACTGTGATGTGATGGAACACTGGATATAGTCACAGATCTTAATACAATCGCTAAGTAAATTGAATATTCAAGGATTATATAAGACATAATAAAATTCGTTGGATCAGCAGCTGTCAAAATTGACAGCATGACGCACAGTTAGTTCATTGAGGAACTTCTCCATTGTACATAAAATATCGTTGTCACGTCACTCACATTATTCAGGTATGTTAACATAATACAGTAAGGTGTAACTACAATTGTGTCATATATTAATGCAGATCTGAGATACATGTAAGTGTGAAGACATAAACAGAACTGTCCATATCAAGCATATCCTAATTACAAAATACGTAAGTCGTTACCGTTTGAACCATACTATTACTGATAGGCTACATTAATCATCCACATTCGACGCATCGACTCATGACAAATTATATTACATGGAACAGGTGGCATCTGAAAATAGCCAAAGCTCGAAACTTGTCAGCAAACGCTAAATAACTTGTAACTCTGGTGGAAAATTTTAAAACGTATTTTTTAGTTCTTGAAAGAGGAATATGAGACCTCTGTATCATGCCGAAAAGTGAACGGTTGCTATTCATATGTAGGAGATAACAGTGGTATTGGTTTTACCAATTCTCGGACAATTTGCTTTTAAACGAAATTTTCGAAATGGGGTATCAGCATTCTGGGAAACATATGTTCCCAGTATCAGTTAACAAGCTAAAGTTTCGAAAGTAATTCGCCTGCTTTAACTAAGAACACATCCATGATGCCCTATTTCTTTTGTTCTTGCTAATTTTTGTCCTTGTAGAATAGAAATGTTGCAGAGCTCCACTCACATTCACTATATAGCTTTCGTTCATTACGCAGTCGTAGTGGGGCTCATGTAAACATATTTGACACGGAAATGTTTTACCGCAAACAGTGCCAGGCAACAGGGGCCGGCATTGTTGCCATGTATCTGGCTGTAATTCATGTGGGCGTGATATCGCCAGACAACACTGCCGGCCTATATTGTCAGTAACAGACAGTTTGTACGGTCCGTGTAAACGTACTTTTCTGTGGTGTACAGCTGAAGGGGAACTAGTATTGATCGAATAAGATTCGTAATGCCACATTTCTTATTATGAGAAGTGATCATTTTTTCTCTTAGATGACTTTACTTAGCACTATATCTTCAGAGGCTACAATTAAAACAGAAAAAACAAATTTTCAAACACAGAATTTAAAGATATAACCACTACTACCTCACAAGGAATACTTTAAAATAAACATAAAGTACATGTAATGTATCGATTACGTCTTATCAGGTTTAGGCATGAATATAGGTGAAATTAGCTGTACACTGCTTCTCACGTCACACCTAGCGCTACATACATGCAGCTCTTGTACAGGGAGCCTTCATCTTCGCACATTATGCTACAACATATGTTATGTACTTTGAGTTACATGTATATAATATACCATCAGCAATTATGAGCCGTACTTCATTATAGGTTTATTTTGAAGTATGATTTTGACAAGTAGAAGACATACGATTTTGAAATTATATGTTTCTAATTTTATATATTTGTTTTACATTTTTTCTGGAGAAGGACGACGTTCGCAGATATAGGCCATATCTGAAAATTTTGTGATTGCGCCATTGAGAAAAAAAAAATCAAACAGTCAATCACGGTACCTCATACATGAAAAGTCCTTTCTTATAGGAAGTGATAATGTTGTGTCTTTGGATTTTTCGTAATAGACAGACTCCCATCACACTGTATCCAGGCTTTGGACTGGCTAAACGGCAGGAGAAAACTGTCATGCCGGCCAGTGTGGCCGAGCGGTTCTAGGCGCTTCAGTCTGGAACCGCGCGACCGCTACGGTCGCAGGATCGAATCCTGCCTCGGGCATGGATGTGTGTGATGTCCTTAGGTTAGTTAGGTGTAAGTAGTACTAAGTTCTAGGGGACGGATGACCTCAGATGTTAAGTCCCATAGTGCTCAGAGCCATTTGAACCAAAACTGTCATGTACGTGAGTTTAAAATCATTTTTTGGCATTTTCTATATTTTTTATTTTTATTTACCATTTTAAATTTTATATTCTATTTTTAAATTCGTAAGCTACTTTGAGTACTTACATTTTGTGTATTCTTTTCATATAATCGTCCAACACTAACATGTGGCTTCATTCAAATCTTTTGACATAGGAGACAGCTTTCCACTTAGTCCTGATGTCACCATCCTTTTCATACTATTTTTCCCAGCCTTTGATCCAGTTTCGTGTAAGTTATTTTCTTTCGTTTGCCTTCCATACATAATTCTCATCTCATTAATGCAGGTGCCGAGTTCTCTGCTTCTGTCTTCATACACTCGAACACTCATAAATTTTGGATTCGCTTATTAATTTTGTTGTGCCAACCTTCTACAGCGTTGGCGGTACGATGGCGCCGTCTGTAGCAGTTCCAAAGACTGATCGATTTTTCGTCATTTTCCAACCACCTACCTATAAAATTGTCGAAAAGCTGAGGAAGCTTGGCGATATCCGGAACCTGTGAATGTATCACGAGCCAGCCATCCTAGACATCTAGAAGTCGAAGGAACGCCAGAGCAGCACACATGCGAATTTGCAATCTTACGTCTTCGTTTTCTCTGTATTCGCAGTAAGTCCCAAGTCTTGCACTTTCTTCCTGTGGAAATGACAGCCATACACTTGAACCAACGGGATCACAACTTTTAGTGTTGAAATTGCAGCTGATTCGAAATTAACAGAAACATTATGAAGTTTGCATTGTGGTACATTACTACCACATTGCGGGAAAAAACGGGCAGATATTTCTTTTCTTTTGATTGGTAAGACTTTAAAAGCTATCGGAAGATGTTTTTTTCGTACTTTCAACTTCCGAAGTAAGTTTGATTAGTTTATACTTCTGGAAATTGTATGCTACAGCATTTGAAGGTCCCGACCATAGAAAAGTCTTGTTTAGTTTTCACAGCCTCTCTTCCTACTTTTCCGCTAAAATCTATGATCCTATCCCCAAAGCTGTCATCACTTAACAGAAAACTGCAGCCGTCATTCATGGTTAGTAACTCTGCTTGACGATCATCTTAATGTCGTGTTGCTGACTCTTTCAGGTTGCTGTGTGATTTGACCCAGAGCATGTAAAATATCCTCTTCATTGCTTCCTGTGCTGGCATTTCGGTAACAAAATCATACCCTCGACTCTGCAAGTCGCTTAACTCTTCGGTATATATTTTAGAAATCGAAGTCTCTTCCTTTCGTGATCTGCCCTTCGCCTGATTCAAAGTCTTTTTTTTCACCTCCAAGCGAGCGTCATCCGGTGCCCCACATTGATGCTCGTTTGAATTAAGCACGATACAGTCTTTGATCTTCAACATTCGTCGACAGTATGTTGTTTTATCTTGCGAACAGCGCCATATCACAGTCCCATCAGCGTCTCTTTACATTGTACATGTAACCATCATAGTGAACTCAAGGTTTACCGTTGGTGGTTGTTGACAGTTCCATGACGAACATGTAAGACATAATGCGAACGAGCTGAACACTCCGAAAGCTAGACTCACACTGACAGTGACTAGCAAAGCGGTCAGTCACTTGAGTGGACAAGAACTTCTCGGGTGCAGGTTGGCCGTGCCGCACAGGGATCGTTTCCGGTGGATGACAAAACCTGTGGGAACAGGTTGTCTCTGCTCTTGAGCAGGTAGCTTCCAGTGAAACTTGGTGTGAATTTCACAGATTTCTGGCTCGAAACGATTTTCACTGGGTGCGATTTTCACATATCTTGAGCCGTGCTCCGGCTCGCCTTGGTGCCATTGACAGGTTGGTTTTGTGTACCGGTATTTGGATTGTCACCTCCGTTTTCTTTGTTCACTGGCGCCGCTAGGTTTGCTTGCTTTGTCCGTCCGTTAATGGCAGCAGCAGCGCTTATCGATAGGAAGTACTGTGGTACTATCTTTGGAGCGACCACTAGTATTTCCGGGTCGTCGTGTGTCAAGCAGTTGGCTTAGGACGGAGGAGCGGTGAGGTTGGACAGCGAGGGAGCTGGTGATATATGCACCGCCCGATGGAAGGATGTGGTCGCGAGAGTGCACGACCACGTCGAGGTCCGGATTCAGCGAGTTTTTCGCGTTTTTGATATCGCATATACGAAATGAGCCGCGAAATATCTGTTAATAATGCCGTGCTTTGAATTTCTTTATCATCATTACCTTTTAACAAGCAAAAAATATATATTGAGGTCTTATTGTTCTGTATCTGGCCTACAATTAAAGGAACGTTTTTTCGTGACTGTAACTCATTCTAAAAATCAACATATCTTCCCTACTTTATAGTTATTGAAAATTGAAATTACTTGGTTATGAACACTGATGTTACAGTTCGTATGATCGTTCAACAACAAAATTTTGCAGTGGATTTTGTTTCTCGGTAAAACACCATTCAATACCATGACTAGCACAAGAACATGAGACTCTTATTAAAAAAAATACGTTTTCACTATAAAGTTTGCCAGACCAGAACGGAGCACAGCAAGATTCCTATTAGATTTTGACGGTACATTAACTTATTTGTACTGTGAGTTATATACTATCAGCAGCCCGCGTCAACCTGCAACACATCATAAAATCTGTTGATCTGCACTGCAAGTCTGGAAGCTAAAAGAAATAATATTATTTTACTGTTACTTTACCGCTTCCTTGCGGTATGATAGACTATATTGGAAGTCGTTTGAATACGCCGCGGCAGCGGCTCTTTCGTTCGCCACGCAGCTCAGCACCACAGATAATATTTATATAACTGAAAAATGTCTCAACAGGATGGGATAATAGGCAAGCAAGCTTTAACAATTAATAATGCAAGTTTTCATTTACATAACTCTATTAAAACATTTAAATATTTCAATTTTTACACACCTTTATGAATTCACACGTAATGGCGTACATCTCTTAGTCTCGACAAAAGAATGCTACACTAGCGTTCGCTACTACGACACAGGATATCTTACTCGTTCGACTCCCAGATGAAGAAGACAAAGAAATTGCTATTCGTCACGTATTATATACTAGTTACTTATTTTAATCTTTGTTCGACATTTATCGTCTGTGGCGGTTTCATTACTCGCCGACGCAGATATTCTCAAAAATAAATAATAATAAAAAAATACATAATTTTATACAATAACACAATATGATACATATAATTTTCTCGTTACTACATAATATGTTGTTTTTGTTTCTTACTAGACGTTACAAGTTGAAGTTGAATGGATTGTTATATTCGAGTTGTGCATGTTTCACTTGTGTTTGTGTCCGTCCGCCGAAGTGACCTCATGCCATTAAGCTCTCAGTTAGCGGTTTCATACTCTGACGTTTCCCTTGCCTGACTTGACGGTGAACGACCGATGGTTGGTCGTTCCGTCGGTCGTCTCAGTGGACGACGTGTGTCAGGTCTTTCGACCGTTTCGGTGTTGTTAGCGTTCATGTCTAAAAAAATTATTTACTTAAAGTGTACGTGTTTACTGTGCTACCAACGGTAACTGAATCGGCCCCGTCAACACCTTTTCCTGCTTTCCCTAAGTACAACGCGTCACATCCGAACCTAGGTCTGTGTCTCGCTAGGCAGACGAGCCAACCACTACGCCACCCCGGCACAGTGGCGTTGCACAACTGCACGGACTACTACAGCACCCCTCCCTCCTCAATTTAAATTCTGTCTTCACGCCTCGACCATTGTTCAGATGCCGGCCTTGCAATAAATTTTCATTCGTCGCTTCATTCTGCGTATACAGCGTAGATGTTACAGACTTTAAGATGTCTCTGGAACCCTATACATTCATTCGATTCTGAAATTATCAGTCACTGTTCCTAACAGTGCAGGTCCATCGTTATGGATAAATCGATCTGATTATCATCCAAAAATAACTACTTACGTGATCACGGAGCAGTGACTTCTCGCTGCGACTGATCTCGTCCACGTCGCGCAAAATTCTCACTGAAGCGTAAACTTCCACGCTCCTCAAAACAGTGAGCGAAAGAGCGTTGTAGAAGTGTGTTGATCAATCCACATGCTGGTTCTTTAGAATAAGCAGGTGTCTGCTCCAGTCAGGAGAGGGAACGCCCGCTGCTCTCGATCCAAAACTTTCATTCCGTTTGACGGATGAAATTTTGAAGCTGGCGCTTCGGCGCCCAGATACCAATCGACAAACTAGGCAGCCGGAAGCATAGGGATACACGGCCGCCCCTGCAGACGCATAGTCGCGACTAGTTGACACCATCGCAGCTGGCTTCGCGAATAACGTCTAAGGGCCATCTCAGGCTGCTAGTGAAAAGCTGAACAAAAATTGGGGATCTCAATTGGCCTCTATCCATGCCCACATTCAGTCAAAGTTAACGGGCATCCATGGTTGTGACAGGTGGAAAAAAGTACATTTTGTATTGTCTGTCACTCGCAAATAACGTGAGAATAAAGACATTAAAATTCAGCTTTCCAGCGTTATCTTGGCACGGAGAGGATGAGCGTGAGAAATATTAGCAAATGGAGGCCAAGAAAAACGTATTCTACCGAACTTGATACAGTGAAGAAAAGAAAATTATACTGAGACGTCAAAAGTCGTGACATACCACCTAACATCGTGTTACATTTCCTTTTTCCTAGCTAACTACAGCAAATCAAAGTGAGATGTACTCAACAAGTCGTTGGAAGTCCACTGCAGAAATACCGGGCCATGCTGCCTCTATAGCCGTTCAGAACAGCACGTGCAGAATTTTGTGCACGAAATGATCACTCGATTAGGTGCCATAAGTGTTCAGTCGCGTTCATATCGGGCAATGTAGGTGAGCATATCATTTGCATGAATTGTCGAAAATGTTTGCGAGCAATCGTGGTCCGGTGACATAACATTATTGTATGTGAACGGAAGTCCATGAATGACTGCTAAAGGTATCCAGGGAGCCGAACAGAAATATGTCCAGTCAGTGATAGGTTCAGAGAACCCAGACCATTCCATGTTAACACAGGCCGCAGCATTATGGAGCCACCCACCAGCTTACACAGTGTCATCTTGACAACTTGGGTCCACGGTTTCGTGAGGTCTGTGCCATTTCAGCTTTCAACAATTTAAATCATGACTCGTCTGACCAGGCCACTGTTTTCCAGTCATTTGATGTCCTGTCCATATGGTCACGAGTGCAGGACAGCCGCTGCATTCGATCTCTTGCCGTTAGAACAGGTACTCGCGTCTGCCATAGCCCAATAACTCCAACATCCGAAGCACTGTCCAAACGGATATGTTGGTCGTACGTCCCACATTGATCTCTGCGGTTATTTCACTCATTGTTGCTGGTCCGTTTGCATTGACAACTCTACGTAAACGCCGCTGCTCTAGATCGTTAAGAGAAGGACGTCGGCCACTGCATTGTCCCAGGTGAGAGGCAATGCCTAAAATTTTGTGTTCTCTGCCCCCTCTTGACATAGTGGATCTCGGAATATTGAATTCCCTAACGATTTACGAAATGGAATGTCCCATGCCTGTAGTTCCAACTACACTACTGGCCATAAAAATTGCTACACCACGAAGATGACGTGATATTTAACCGACAGGAAGAAGATGCTGTGATATGCAAATGTTTTGCTTTTGAGAGCACTGACACAAGGTTGGCGCCGGTGGTGACATCTACAACGTGCTGACATGTAAAAAGTTCCCAAACGATTTCTCATACACAAACAGCAGTTGACCGGCGTTGCCTGGTGAACTGTTGTGATGCCTCGTGTAAGGAGGAGAAATGCGTACCATCATGTTTCCGATTTTGAGAGAGGTCGGATGATAGCCTATCGCGATTGCGGTTTATCGTATCGCGATATTGCTGCTCACGTTGGTCGACATCCAGTGACTGTTAGCATAATTTTGAATCGGTGGGTTCAGGAGGGAAATACGGAACGCAGTGCTGGATCCCAACGGCCTCGTATCACTAGCTGTCGAGATGACAGGTATCTTATCCATATGGCTGTAACGGATCGTGGAGTCACGTCTCGATCCCTGAGTCAAAAGATGGGGACGTTTGCAAGACAACAACCATCTGCAGGAACAGTTCGACGACTTTTGCAGCAGTAGGGACTATCAGCTCGGAGACCATGGCTGCGGTTACTCTTGAGGCTGCATCACAGACAGGATGGTGTACTCATCGACGAACCTGGGTACACGAATGGCAAAACGTAATTTTTTTGGACGAATCCAGGTTCTTTTTACAGCATCATGATGGTCGCATCCGTGTTTGGCGCTATCGCGGTGAACGCACATTGGAAGCGTATATTCGTCATCGCCATACTGGCATATTACCCGGCGTGATGGTATGGAGTGCCATTGGTTACACGTCTCGGTCACCTCTTGTTCGCATTGACGGCACTTTGAACAGTGGACGCTACATTTCAGATGTGTTACGATCCGTGGCTCTACCCTTCATTCGATCCCTGCGAAACCCTACATTTCAGCAGGATAATGTACGACCGCGTGTTGCAGGTCCTGTACGGGCCTATTAGGATACAGAAAATATTCGACTGCTGCCATGGCCAGCACATTCTCCAGATCTCTCACCAATTGAAAACGTCTGCTCAATGGTGGCCGAGCAACTGGCTCGTCACAATACGCCAGTCACTGCTGTTGATGAACTGTGGTATCGTGTTGAAGCTGCATGGGCAGCTGTACCTGTACACGCCATCCAAGATCTGTTTGACTCAATGCCCAGGCGTATCAAGGCAGTTATTACGGCCATAGGTGGTTGTTCTGGGTACTGATTTCTCAAGATCTATGCACCTAAACTGCGTGAAAATGTAATCACATGTCAGTTCCAGTATATTACATTTGTCTAATGAATACCCGTTTATCATCTGCATTTCTTCTTGGGGTAGCAATTTTAATGGCCTGGAGTGCACCATTTCGGATTCAAAGGCTGTTACCTTACTTTGTGAGGCCATAATCTCATCGGAAACATTTTCCAACGAATCAACTGATTAAAAATGACAGCTTCGCCAATGCACTGAGGTTTTATACCTTGCTTATGCAATACTGCGGCCATATGTGTTGTGAATATCCCTGTCCTAAGACTTTTGTTACTTCATTGTGCGTGGGAGGTGGAATGACTGATGCCTTTCAACACATGATATTATAAAAACAAGTTACAGCACTCGTACCGTCGTCCCTTAGTGCCTGAGCCCCTTTGACATGCGCCGACAGCAGCGGTATCGGCTCTGGACCAGTGCGAAGTGAGCAGCGGAGCAGGATGCAAATGTGGCATGCATTCGGCACCTCTGGCACCGTCTTGGTAGAGTGGTGATGATCAGGGATGCCCGTCGTGATCCTTGCAGAGGAAGAGAACCCGCTGTAGTGACGTACGCCATTGCAATGAGAGACATGTAAGGTCAATCTGCGTGCGCAAATGCAGGTTGACGGGCTGCTGCACCGCCCCGGTCGCATTTAGTTGCCTTGCGAGGCAGAAGTGCAGCTGTGGCTAACCTCAGCGATAGATGGTCCATCAGCAGATCGGCGCCGTCAGTGAAAGTATAGATCGGTAGACGGTTCGTCGGTGGTGGAGGCGAAGACTCACGGTGGGAGCTTGCAAAATCATATCATCCTTTCACCTGGGGGCGACTTCACATCCTAGATAGTGCTGCGTCGCTGCGAATACATATACTGAAAACGATTGCTACTTATACAGGTTTAGTGCCCACCTGTAGTGAACAGACGCTGCTTCTAACCAGGTAACCCGAAGTCAGATCGTGGCCAGATGGTGTGGCTAACTGGCCAGCTGCTGCCACCCGTTCTGATGCGTTGGCAGTTCTGCGAAAACTTGACCCTGGCCCTCGGTGTGGAAACCGACTGGTGGTATTGCTGCATCTGAAGGTGGCATCTGCAGCCCGCTAGCGACCACTGGGGCGGTTCTGCTAATTCATTGGCAACACCGAAAAACGTCCGTGGGTGCATTATGTTGGAAGTGCCTGGTTAGTAAAAAGTAGTTTCATTTTTTCTTGTGGGTGTTATGTATATACATTTTGTCGTAACAGGAATGAAATACACGTAAGTCACGTACCTCGTTATGACTCAGTTGGTAGATACAATCGTAATGACAGTTCTAAGCTTTCTATAAAGGTTTTGCCAACGGTATTACCGCATTGGTCACACCCGTTCCCGTCAGATCACCGAAGTTAAGACTGACGGTCTGGGCTAGGACTTGGATGGGTGACCATCCGGTCTGCCGAGCGCTGTTGGCAAGTGGGGTGCACTGAGCCCTTGTGAGGCAAAATGAGGAGCTACCTATTGAGAAGTTGCGGTTCCGGTCTCGTGAACTGACACACGGTCGGGAGAGTGGCGTGCTGACCACATGCCCCTCCATATCCGCATCCAATGACGCCTATGGGCTGAGGATGACACGGCGCCGGTCGGTACCGTTGGTATTTCCAAGGTTTGTTCGGAAGGAGAGGTTTTAAAA
Source organism: Schistocerca americana (assembly GCF_021461395.2). NCBI lineage: Eukaryota > Metazoa > Arthropoda > Insecta > Orthoptera > Acrididae > Schistocerca > Schistocerca americana. Next base: position 106,448,798 of record NC_060123.1, read on the forward strand.
AAATTTTGTTAATGTATGGAAATACTGAATATCATTTCTTAAAAACTTCCTCTTCGTGTACCGTATACATCAGATATTGTGTTCAACTACTGAGCGGTACTGACTATAGGTTGGCTCTTTGCTGTCCATGTGAGCAGGGTCATAAAACAAAAGCTCAATCTTAAGAAAATGCTGAATTTTAAATTACGAAAATGAATCTAATTAAATGTCAAGAGAAACTAATGGCCTGGTCATTGACAACTATTTATCTAAAACTCAATAATTAAGTAAAGTATGAAAGTTACCGAACATGGAGTGCAACGTCTGAGTTGATGTGTCCAGAAAAATTAAATACCGCCCTGCTCACAATAAAATAACTAGCTGAGATTACCTATACCCTTCAGAGTGAGTTAATCCTCTTGTTTAGCCAAACACATCAGAAATCTGACTACGCGCTGTTTCCTGATAAAAAATACAAAATAATTTAAGCCCCGCAGTGAAACTAACTTACCTGATGCTCAGCACGCTGTTTTGTGTCTGGTGTACTGATGTTCCCGAAAGTAAATAGAAATCAGTATATTCACCACCTGAAGGAAAATACTCACTACAAAATTGGTTTATGTTTGTCAGACACAATATGTGACTTCGTTTGGCGTAAGGTGAATGCACACACGACACAAAAATATTCAAATATTTACTACAAATGATAGAGGTGGGTGTTATTTCAAAGAAAATCTTTCTTCAAAAGTTAAAATCTGATTAGTGACAAAAAGACTGTACAACATAAGAAGACTATCAATTACAGAATTACACACATTAACACTAACTGCATCATATGTGACATAATGAAAACAAAGTGATCAAATTAACACTAATGATGAATGTTATTAGTTACCTAAGGGACAGAGGTTTTCTTAAGTTAATAGTTCTGACAAACAAGTATCTCGTTCTTAATTATTCACTGTTTACCTTGAAAAAAAACATAACAACAGAATCAGTGACATACGATTGCAAACAAATTTTCATCTCTACTCCAGCTAATTTCTCTCGGATTTACAAACATCAGATCTCCTTGTTGTCGCTCCGTAAACTATCCCAGCGTAGTAATTCGTAATACTAATGTCGGGTGTCCAGCCGAAACACATCGCCATCTGGACGCAATTTTCAACGGTCCATTTGACAGCCATCTACAGGTGAGAAAGCTGTTGCGCGAACTAGCTGGAACTTGAGAGTTAGTGCGACGGTTGTCTCGCTTGAAGATGGCGGCCAGGTGGACCGCCGAAACATGTTGCGTTTGGAGACCCTCAATAATACCATCAAGTCTCCTTCTCTAAAAATCCAACTGCCACCCACTATGCCTCAAAATAGAATGCCCCAGGGGTTCACAATTGACTGGCGACCAAGCGCGCCACAGACTTCATTCAGTATAGAGTCAAGGATCTCACAGACTACTCGTGCAGCGCGCTCATTAATCTTTGTCCCATTGCACTAAAATTGAATTATCTACAATGGTAGATCCTTGAAAGGTACAAATATAACATTTATAAGAAATATTCACTGTGACTCGTAATAACTCTAAAAAATGGTTCAAATGGCTCTGAGCACTATGGGACTCAACTGCTGAGGTCATAAGTCCCCTAGAACTTAGAACTACTTAAACCTAACTAACCTAAGGAGAACACACACATCCATGCCCGAGGCAGGATTCGAACCTGCGACCGTAGCAGTCGCGCGGTTCCAGACTGTAGCGCCAGAACCGCTCGGCCACCAGCGGCCGGCCGTAATAACTCTATACATGAATGTAATCACATTAAATGACATTGTCATAAACCGCTTGACAACATTGAGTATCAGATCTTCATGTTTGTCCAGTTGAATATTGCAATGATTCAGCTTTAGTTTTGCTACAAAGGGTTCTTATTTACTAACTAATTTGGACAAGGGAGAGACTTATACTGTGGTAAACAGCGCCAGTGATAACACTCATAGGCAATTCAGGGATGTTCTTTAATAATGGCCAAAATTTTACTTACACATATAGAGGCGTAATGGTCTGTTCTCACTTTAAACAAGAGCTCCAGCCTTTGAAGATCAATGATGGACACATTAACACAGAAACAGGGTAACTTACTCATCAAGAAATAGACAGTCAGAAGTAAATTTATTATATGAAACTCGAATACTGCAATAACAAATAGTTAATTTCAAGTAACTATAACTGAAGATTATCTCTTCGTTTCAATTGATATTCTTCCAAATATTTTCCGTAGGCTATTTTAAGTTTCACGGGAAGAAATTACATTTGACATTTCATTGTAGAACGGCCGTAAGGAGTGACAAATATGAAAAATTTCACTTTGATGTTACAATTCGCAGAATTAATACGTTAAACCATGGAATCAATCCCGCAACTCATAAAATTTCCAACCATTAACTAAAGCCCTTCCTGCGAAGTAATACCAGCTTCGGTAAGTGTGGCAAGATAAATATACTCGGATTTGTGAACGAGATAATTTCTGTTACTGTGAATCAGCTTCCATAGCTGTCCCACAAATACTTCAGTGTTTTTTTAAGGTATTTCATTACTTTATAATTGCCTCAGAAGATCAAATACCAGTAGACAGTCACCTGAGAATGGAGAATGTGGCCGGCCGCGGTGGCCGAGTTGTTCTAGGTGCTTCAGTCCGGAACCGCGCGACTTCTACGGTCGCAGGTTCGAATCCTGCCTCGGGCATGGATGTGTGTGATGTCCTTAGGTTAGTTAGGTTAAAGCAGTTCTAAGTTCTAGGGGACTGATAGTCTCAGATGTTAAGTCCCGTAGGTCTCAGAGCCATTTGAACCATTTGAAGAATTCGGCAACGTGTCTGTCAAAAAACCACTATTGTTGAATGATGCGCCAGGTTCCGTGCTGACCGTGGTTCAATCCGGAATAGATCAGAAGTTAGGTCAACTAAAGTGGGAGATACAGGCCCTATAGTCCTGATCTCTCCCCATCCAGCTCACGTTTCGGTCCCATAAAATATATCTTGAGGGTCCTCGATTCCTGTCTGAAGAAGGCGCGCATCAGACAGTTACGGATATCTTCAAGCAGCAGGACCTGGTCTTTTTTCAAACGGATATCTTCAACCTGTTAAGTCAGTGGGATGAGTGCGTCAATGATTGCTGTGATTTTGCCTGCTTGGCATACCGACTCTGCACTGTACGTCCTCCGAGCGGAAATTGATCACTCCTTGCATTCCGTATTAAGTTAACAAAATTGTGCTTAAAAATATAAATGTATAATGTTATCGGCGACGTGCCATCTTGAAAATGGACATTGCAATGTGTTCCCACCTCTGGCCAGACGAGAGTGCTTCCATCACTGTCAAAAAAAAAAAAAAAAAAAAAAAAAAAAGGTTCAAACGGCTCTGGGCACTATGGGACTCAATATGTGAGGTCATCAGTCCCCTATAACTTAGAACTACTTAAACCTAACTAACCTAGGGACATCACACACATCCCTGCCCGAGGCAGGATTCGAACTTGCGACAGTAGCGGTCACACGGGTCCACACTGAAGCGCCTAGAACCGCTCGGGTAATCCCGCCGGCCCAGAACTGTCGAACATGATCATTTTGCTGGTTGAGGTGTTACAGTGTGGGGTGGCATAATGTTACAGGGCTGTATAAATCTCCAGACCTTTGAACATGGTACACTCAACTATTAGTGCTATCGCGGAACAGTGTCCTTCTCCATGTGCGGCTTTTGATAAATGCATTCGGCCCTTACTTCATTTTTACGAACGTCAATCGCGGCCGCATCGATTAGGGAAGCTGGACGAGCTCTTGGAACGAGAGGATTGTTAGATTGCCACTTGTTACGACTTCTGCAGTACTTGTTATGGCCGTTTGCTACCTGTTACAACTTCTGCAGTACTCGTTAGCCGCAGACAGAGTGGCTGCGCCAAAGACTGAGACGGCGTGAGGTTTGACAATTATTTATTGAGCTTTGTTTACAATTTCTCCCTCGTCGTCGCTGCCCAGCCCTGCGGATTCTTCCACCTGGCTGCTGCTGTGTACTTTCTCCGACAATGCGCGCAACGCGCGCCACCAGTGCTCCGCTGAAGTCAGAATGCCCTGTGGTTGAGATGAACTCGTCGCCGCTCGGCAGCCCAGTATAGCACCCCCACGGAGCCGTCTCACCGTGAGGTCAGCTGCCGCCGCCTGCTGCACTGGTGGCTGGGAAGCCGTCAGTCGCGATGTCCGCGAGCTCCCGTCATGGACGGACCACGCGCCGTGGGGCCGGGTTGCCGTGAAGTCCGGGCGTCAGTCCCCGACAGCGCCTGTGCCCAAGACCGCGCTGCGGCCGGTCCTGCTGGAAGTTCTCGCTGCAATTAGTCAGCCATGGTGCTGACCGGACTCGGTCCGACCTCCAGAGCTGAAGTTGACATCTGGCGGCGAACGGATGACTCCTGCGAGCTGGAACCGATATCCGGAATCGTCACCGACGAAGATTGAACATTCGGACACAGACCACGTCCGTTCTCAGATCCCAACTGCTTCCTAATGGCTTCTGTCCGTTGCTGCCTGCGCTCTACTATTTATATCCGGCAGGAAGACGTTTTTTACCCCCGGTGGCAGCTTCTTGTTATTACTCCCGCAGTATATTGCAGCGTAACTTAGTGAGCTGGCCTCACTTCCCTTCCTCAGCACTCTCCAGGCTTCGCTCGCCGTTCGGTCTGCGTGCGTCCTTGCGTCAGCTGGTTGGTAGATTGCAACTGTCAGTAACGTAATCTGTGCCGCGCCCACTTTGCAATGCCGCGATCGCCATCTGCCTCTGTTTTGCCATTCTCCACTGCGTGAACAACGCTTACTACATGTGGCCGCAACAGGATATTCGGGAAATAGACTGGCCTGCTGTTCCCTTGGCTTAAATCCCCTCGAACATGGGTGGGATCCGTTGGTGAGGCGTACTGCAGAACGTCGACTAGTGTACATACCAACGTCCATACAGCAACTGTCATGCGGGCTGGTGGAGGGATGGAACGCACTTTAACAAGAACTTCTTACCAACGTTCTCCTCATGATGAGAGCCTTTTGCAGAGGATTCATTAACGACTGTGGTGGTGACAAACCCTACCAAGAAGTATGTCCTGCCGCTTATAATGTCCAGAGGACCATCGTTAATATCGCTGATCTCAGTAAAATTACTTTCTTTGAATAAAAGTGTCATTTCTGTTCGTTTCATAGCGTATTTCTTTCAGTTGCCTTGTGTTCTACACTGCAGCAGTGGTTTCTATGCAGGGTCGAAGCTTCATTTTGCAGTCACTTTGCACTGAACACCATTTTCTCATCAAGATTTGCACACCAGCGTATTAAAGTAGCCGCTAAATGCTAGTATCACGTTGCTCCAACGCTATGTAAACCGTGAAAGCATTTAGCCTGTCTCTTTTCAGAATTATTCACGTTTTATACTTATTCAGTTGCATAATCGGATTAGGAAGTATGATTTTACATCGGTGCAAATATGAGATTAAGTGCTAAAAAGATTTATTTGCGTTACAGCACCGGACCATCAGTCTAATTTCTCATGCAGCTAAAGTCTTGCTGAGAGTGTTGAATAAGAGGCTATATCGCAAGCTGGATAGCGGGATTGCAAAGGAGCAGTTCGGATTTAGAAGAGGAAAAGGAACAAGAGATGCTACTGGCTTGTTAAGAAGTATAGGGGAAAGATATATGGAAAAAGGTAAAGAAATCTTTGCTGTTTTTATAGATTTAGAAAAGGCTTCTAACAGTTCAGTAGATCAAGCTCATCGAAATTTTGAAGAGGAAAGGAGTAGATTGGAAAGAGAGACGAATGGTACAGAATCTATATTTCCACCAGAAAGTAAGGATAAGGATTGGAAATGAAATGAAATGACAGAAGGAAGCAGCATCGGACGAGGTGTTAGACAAGGTTGTTGCCTTTCTCCACTGTTGTTTAATGTATACCTTGAAAGGCTTAAATGGAAAAAGTGGAATATATGTTGGAGGAAAGGGTATAGAATATATAAGATTTGCTAATGACGTGGTAATAGTGGCAGAAAGTGAGCGGACAGTGAATAATATGCCGAAAGATCTGATGGAAGCTTGTGTGGAATATGGGATGCAAATAAACACAGAAAAAACAAACAGTATGGTCTTCAGTACAAGACGCAGACTGTCCAATATTAAAATAGGAAAATCTACCATTAGCTAAGTAAGTGAATTTAAATATCTTGGAAGCACAATAACTGAAGACGTCACGAGGAGGTGAACACTCGAATTGCCGTAGCGAAGGAGGCATTAAACAGAAAGAGGAGACTTATGTGGCAAATTAGATAAAGGACTATGGAAAAGGCCTGGCAAATGTTTTGTCTCGAGTGTGGCACTATATGGGGCAGAAGCACGGACGCTGAGAAGAGAGGATGAAAAAGATTAGAAGCATTTGAGATGTGGAGGAGATCGGAGAGAATAAGCTGGATGCAAAGAGTGAGTAATGAAAGAGTATTGGAAAGGGTTGGCGAGAGAAGATGTCTGCTGAAGGACTTAAGAAAAAGGAGAAAGTACTGGTTGGGACATGCATTGAGAGTGGAGTGCTTGCTAGCAGATGCTTTGGAAGGATTAGTTTGTGGGAGAAGACTGAGAGGAAGAAGGATATACTAGATGATAGACGACATAAAGGGAAGAGGATATTATGCAGACCTGAAGAGGATGACAGAAGACCGGAGAGCCTGGAGAACTACCATGTGAAAAACGTGCCTTTTGGCAGAACACTGATGATGATAATGCGTTACAGTGGGTGATCAAGCCTATTTTCATTTTCTAATTAACACTCCACATAACCTGGTTCAAGTAACTCTTCATTCTGGATCTCGAAACCAGCCATGAGCTTCGTGGGTGAATCGGACGGACTAACAGTACCGCCCAAGAGGGCCTGGCAGAAGCTAAACCGTAGAGCAGGGATCGCCAAACTTTTTCACCTCTCCCCCAAACATTTTGGATCTCTGTTAGTTGTAAAATTTTGTTAACGCCTCCCAGTTACAGAGTAATGGTAATTCTTAAGGTAGGAAAGTAACTTCACGTTACAAAATTTATAAAGCAGAGTTGCAGCAAATTAAATCATGTAATACTTATTGATTTCCTCAAAATTTTATGAAAACGTAATGAGGACGTCCTTAACCTCCAACCGTCCACCACCAAAGCTGGAACGCCCAGTAGAGTGTGCTGTAGGGACTGAGTTTACTACCATTGCCCTAGGACCCCCCTCTGGGAGTAGCGGCCGAGAGGGCAGTGCAGTTACCGCGTCCTGCCAGGCGCTATGCATTACAAAGCGGGCCCACAAAACAGCTTCGCTTGGGGGAACGAAATGGCGGCTCGTCTGAAGTTGGGCGTCCGTGGTGTGTCGGATTCGCAGTTGTGATAAGAGCTTCTGACCGTGAGTGTTGTTCCGCAAACGGCTAAGTTGAGAGTAAGAGTGTGGGAAGTACTGGGTGCGAGAGGAGGAAGCCTCTTGCCTAGCCCTCCGTTTCCTCACGGACCGTGTAGCAAGGTCAGCTATTTGCGCCAGTTGGTCAACTGTTCTAAGACGTAAAATGAACGTCGGAGGTTTGTTTAACAGACAAATGGCTCTCGTAACTCTTGGAGGGAAAGTAGCGGCAAGGCAGTTTCGGGACGAGAAGAAAGAAGATCCAATTCCGGGGCGCCAGGTAGGGAAGATCTTCACGAGGAACGCAATAAGTTAGATAGTGCTAGACATACTTATGTGCAGCGCTGTGACCACTTCCAGGGGCAGACCTCACAATCAGATCATCGCAAGAGGTGTATTTCGTCACTAGCTGTCACCTAAACACTGGTCATTTCACGTTAGAACAGATATTACAGTGAGCATAAGTGCAGCATTGGCATGTTATAGAAGTTCGGATACTAAACTCTCAACAATGGCTAGGATACGTGTTTAAGACCGTCAGTGAATGCTCAGATCCAGGGCTCTATTTGGTAGCTTCATCTAACAGACAATCAGGTAGTGTATGCAATTAATGGGTGAGGCAACCACTCGTTAATGTGTTAGAACAAACGAGCAACTAATCCCGTCTCTCTCCTGTATGATTCTCAAGCAGTAGCTTGTGGAGAAAGTTGATTGTTGTAAAGTAATACTTAACGGTTATATATTTTTTGACTGATATTTCAAAAACTTTTGTTTCATGATGAGAAATTAACTATTAAAATTTACGTTTGACTGTTATTTAGTTAGTGAGAAATATCCTCAACAAATGGAACACATTTAACAGCAAAATTGTGATTACCCATTCTAAGTTTCAATACTAGAGCTGCGACATTTTCTGCGTGTTAAATCCGTTGTGCACATTTTACCAGCAATGCGTCTTAAAGATGTGTCTTTATTATGGCCGGGTACTATCCTGTTAAGTCACAGGAAAGGGTTATCTGCATAAATTGACTGAATCTCCCTTTATCGAATAGTTAGCATCTTCTGAAAAGCAGTCAGGTCAACAATATTAAACAAAGGGTACTCATTAACTTGTGAAGTTTGAGCCAGAATCATTAACAAATTAATGTGGAGTCAGATAAAGTGGTTTTTCTTGTCATTTTGTTGTTTGTGTGTATGTGTTTCCAACAATGTCAGTATTTTCAAAAGAACTCTAAAAGCAGTTAGAACCGCGGTAGTACATGGATTGTTTGTTGGCATGTAATGTTTAGAGTTGTGTTCTATTTCAGCGTTCTGTATATGGTTTCGTGGATTCTGTTCCATATCCATCAGTGTCTTTTATCAGTGCTACGATAATTTGGATTGCGTTGTTATAATATGTTGAGTTTTATATGTGACTAGGTTATATACGAAACAGTAGTAATGTGAGAAAATCATTCCTTTCACCCAAGATACAGGGCTCAGTACTTTTGAATTTGAACTGAATGATAACACAAAGTGAAGTCCGATTAGAGAGGATTCAACTGCAGAATACAGCAGTAGGAATGCCTGGGGAGAGTTAGGATTGTTCAGGAGTCAGAGGGGAACAGGCGTTCCAACAGAACAGCCAAATCTGGTCAGTAATGACAATATTTCAGCTAATGCTGTAAGAATGTTCAGTGTTGAGGGAGGCTAGCTCATTGCATCTGTAACGGCGAGGTTTATTTATTTATTTATTTATTTATTTATTTAAATGTCAAGTTCCGTAGGACCAAATTGAGGAGCAAATCTCCAAGGTCATGGAACGTGTCCGTACATGAACTTACAACATAAAAAGTAATAACAGATAAAAATTAATGTTCATGAACCTGAAAGAAACTCAATCAATAAGTTTAAGCAAACGCTATGACCAATAAGATGAGAATCATCTTAATTTTTCAAGGAACTCCCCGACAGAATAAAAAGGAGTGCCCCATGAGGAAACTCTTCAGTTTCAATTTGAAAGCGCGTGGAATACTGCTAAGATTTTTGAGTGGCAGCTTATTGAAAACGGATGCAGCAGTATACTGCACACCTTTTTGCACAAGAGTTAAGGAAGTCTGATCCAAATGGAGGTTTGATTTCTGCCGAGTATTAACCGAGTGAGAGCTGCTTATTCTTGGAAATAAACTAATATTGGTAACAAGAAACGACAATAAGGAATATACATATTGAGAGGCCAATGTCAAAATACCCAGACCCGTGAAAAGAGGTCGACAAGAGGTTCGTGAACTCACACCACTTATTGCCAGAACCGCCCGTTTCTGAGCCAAAAATATCATTCTAGAATGGGAAGAGTTACCCCAAAACATAATACCATACGACATAAGTGAATGAAAATAAGCCAAGTAGACTCATTTACGTGTCGAAATATCACTCACTTCCGATACCGTTCGAATACTGAAAATGGCAGTATTAAGTCTTTGAACAAGATCCTGAACATGGGCTTTCCAAGACAGCTTACTATCTATTTGAACACCTAGGAATTTGAACTTTTCAGTTTCACTAATCATATGCCTGTTCTGTGAGATTAAAACGTCAGATTTTGTTGAATTGTGTGTTAGGAACTGTAAAAACTGAGTCTTACTGTGATTTAACGTTAGTTTATTTTCTACACGCCATGAAGTGAGGTCATGTACTGTTCTACTTGAAACCGAGTCAATGTTGCACACAACATCCTTTACTACCAAGCTAGTGTTATCAGCAAACAGAAATATTTTAGAGCTACCCATAATACTAGAGCGCGTATCATTTACATAGATAAGGAACAGGAGCAGCCCCAACACTGATCCCTGGGGCACCCCCCACTTGACAGTACCCCACTCAGAACCCACATCACAGACGTTATCAACACTGTGAATAATGACCTTTTGATGCCTGTTGCTAAAGTAAGAGGTGAACCAACTGTGAGCTACTCGCCTTATTCCGTAATGGTCCAATTTCTGGAGCAACATTGTGTGATCAACATAGTCAAATGCCTCTGTTAAATCAAAAAATACGCCAAACGTTCGAAACTTCTTTTAGCCCATCCAGTACCTCACATAGAAAAGAGAATATAGCATTTTCAGTTGTCAAACGACTTCTAAAGCCGAACTGTATATTTGATAGCAAATCGTGTGAAGTAAAATGATCAATTAACCTTACTTATACAGCCTTTTCGATAACTTTTGCTAACACTGATGGCATAGAAATAGGTCTAAAATTATCTACATTATCCCTTTCTCCCTTTTTATAAAGCGGCTTTACTACTGAGTACTTCAATCGCTCAGAAAACCGACCATTCCTGAAGGAAAAATTACAAATATGGCTCAATACAGGGCTAACATGTCCAGCACAGTACTTTAATATTCTACTAGACACTCCATAACCATGAGAGTCCTTAGTCTTCAGTGATTTAGTTTTTGTCTCAATCTCCCTCTTGCCTGTATCACAGAGGAGTATTTCAAACGACAATCTCGGAGAGGCATGTGCTAAGCAATTTATATGATTTCCTGTAGATACTAAATTTTTATTTAATTCACCAGCAATGTTCAGAAAATGGTTGTTAAATACTGTACATATATCTGATTTATCAGTAACAAATATTATTACTGCAAACCGACTTTATATCGTCAACCTTGTGCTGCTGACCAGACACTTCCTTCACAACTGACCATATGGCTTTAATTTTATCCTGTGAATTAGCTATTCTATTTGCATACCACATACTTTTTGCCTTGCTAATAACATTTTTAAGCACCTTACAATACTGTTTGTAATGGGCTACTGCAGCTTGATTGTGACTACTTCGAACATTTTGATATAATTCCCGCTTTGTTCTACATGATATCCTTATCCCACTAGTCAGCCAACCGGGCTGTCCATTACTGCTAGTACCCCGTTTAGAATGTTCTATTGGAAAGCAACTCTCAAGGAGCATGAGAAATGTGTTATGGAAAGCATTGTATTTATCATCTATATTATCGGCACTATAAACATCTTGCCACTCTTGTTGCTTGACAAGTTTTGAAAAACTCTCTATTGCTGTTGGATTAACTTTCCTACGTAGTTTGTAATTAAATGCGACATTGGTTAGAGTACAAAAACCTTTTAGTGTTAAAATTTGTGCATTATGGTCTGAAAGGCCATTCACCCTTTTACTAACAAAATGCCCATCTAGTAATGAAGAATGAATAAAAATATTGTCTATACTGTGCTACTGTTCCCCTGCACCCTAATTGGAAAACACACAGTTTGCATCAGATCATATGAATTTAGGAGATCTACCAACATCCTTTTTCTTTCACAATCATGTACAAAATTAATATTGAAGTCACCACATAGAACTACTCGTACTTTCTGGTAGTTCCTACAAAGTGAATCAGTAACCCTCTCTAGCTTAAGCAAAAATGCTCTGAAGTCGGAGTTAGAGGACCTATAAACAACAGCAATTAGAAGTTTAGTTTCACTAAATTCAACTAATACTGCACAACTTTCAAATATCTGTTCAGTGCAGTGTCGTGATACGTCTATGGTCTCAAATGAAATACTGTTTTTTACGTACAGAGCCACTCCCCCACCCCGCAAGGAACTCCTTGAGAGACAGCCAGCTAATCTGTCGCCTGGTAAAGGAAGCCTCTGAATTATCTAATTATTTAAGTGGTGCTCAGATATACCAATAATTTCAGAGTTAGCATCTATTAGCAGTTCACTAACTTTATCTCTAATGCCTCTTATATTTTGATGAAATATGCTACTTCCTTCTCTACTTGGAAACATTACATCCTCTGAAGGTGAGCCCTTAGTTAGAGGCACTTCCTTTAAGCAGGTATACCTATCAGCTGACTTCAGTCTAAAAAAGGTGCAGCTCTAACACCAACTACTATAGGAATTTTTCCATGTGTGATACCACTACCACCACCACCACCCACAACACTGTCACCTATAAGCTTAGCCAGCCTCCCCTTCCCATACTTATTGAGGTGCAGGCCATGCCTAGTGAAACCCCATCTACTGATAGACCTAACTGGCACCACTGAGATGTGATCCATGCCCTCTGCCATCAGTGCCCTCCACAGCCCCACATTAACGTGCCCAACAGCCGCAATAAGGTGAGGCCGATCATGACGCTGAAACAGTTGCACGGAATGCACATTAGTACCACCAGCTTGAGTAGCTATCTTAACCAAGTCACCACTGACATCATATTCCCCGTCCCTATCGAGACTGTTCCCTGCTCCACCCACTATCACTACCTGATCCTCTTTCGTAAAATTCTTACATAACTCCCCTATGCTTTCAGTCACCTGAGCCAACCCTGCACTAGGCTTCACAATGCTGGTGACCTGATACTCACTCCACAACACTTCGTGCAACTGCTGGCCCACACCTCTACCGTGGGAACTATCTAGCAGCAGAACCTTCTTTCTGCTAGACTTTGCAACTAACCTAGGCCTCCAACTTGCTGAGGACTGCTGCAGGTTACCTACATCTACGGCTACACGAGGCTCCTCTCCACTCAACTCTGACAGTTGGTCGTATCTATTGCATGTATGCAAAGTAAAACTGTCTGAGTACCTCCTCTTCCTAGCTACCTTCTTGCCAACTGCCAGTTCCCATTCCCCACCACCCTTCACCCTCCTCAACCCATCTGGTTCCTCCTTTGCGCATTGTAACTGCACCTGAAGGGCACAGATCTTACGCTCCTGCTCCTCTATTAACTTGTTTCTACTACAGATTCTACATTCCCAGGAGAGGATCTCCATAAAATGACCACTGGCTTCCCCACTGCATTCTCCCCAATGAAAATCCTTTTAACAAATCCCACACCGTAAAGCACTACTCACAAACCTACGACTGAGCCCACACTTTTCACTCATGGTAAATTTTACAGTTACAATAATGGTCTCCAAATTCTCTGCCTACTAAGAAAGCAGCTACTTGTATTAATACTACTACAACACAGCCGATACCAATACCAGCAAAACTTCACAAAATTATTAGCTACAACCAATAAATTAAAACTACCGCTGTAACACTAAGAGAAGTCAAAACATTATATGAAAATTTTACTGAAATATTTCACTAGAAAGAATAATAAGCGTCAGTTGAAAACTAAAGCACGAAAATTACTAACGACTTCAACACACTGAAAACTCCCTAAAACACAGCGAGCGAACGATTACAAAAGTTTATTAAGTCGTTATTTCGCCACAAACGGCACGCAACACCGCTGAAATCTATTAAATTTAATAACTGTATTACAGAGCTCAAATAAGTTTGCCAGTACTTACAAGGGAACCTCCCCATCGCACCCCCCTGAGATTTAGTTATAATTTGGCACAGTGGATAGGCCTTGAGAAACTGAACACAGATAAATCGAGAAAACAGGAAGAAGTTGTGTGGAACTATGAAAAAATAAGCAAAATATACAAACTGAGTAGTCCATAGGCAACATAAGCAACTTCAAGGATGACGGGAGCACAGGATCGCCGTGGTCCCGTGGTTAGCGTGAGCAGCTGCGGAGCTAGAGGTCCTCCCTCGAGCGAAAAGTTTACTTATTTTATTTTTGCAAAGTTGTGATCTGCCGTTCGTTCATTGACGTCTCTGTTCACTGTAATAAGTTTAGTGTCTGTGTTTTGCGACCGCACCGCAAAAGCGTGCGATTAGTAGACGAAAACATTTGATCCAGGAAAACACGTCTGATATATTCTATATCACACTGGTGACGGCATGTTCGTCACATGACAGGAATATGTTGTCGACCCACCTAACTTGCACACTTGGCGAATGGGTGAAACGATTCTTCTACCTTCCCCGATTTAGGTTTTCTTGTGTATCTGATAATCACTCCCAAAAAAAAAAAAATTGAAAACATAAGTGTGTGTTACATAAACTGCAATAAATGAATGCAACAGTTTCACAGTCGCACAGTTTTCTCTGTGCTCTGTCAAAACATATGTTTTTAACGTTTTCAAATTTTTCCGTGTGTAGACCGTCAAATCCTGCATATCTCCAAGCAAATCTGAACATGTCCTGGAATTTTGGAGAGCGAAGTTGATTATGTGTGAGTTCCTGAACACTGAATTTGTCTGAAAATAAAAATTAAAATTTTTCACTCGAAGGAAGAGTTGAACCGAGGATCTCTCCTTCCGCAGCCGCTCACGCTAACCACCAGACCACGGCGCTCCTTATATCATATTGTCCTTGTTGTTGCATATGTTCGACGTGGACTACTCAGTTTGTATATTTTACTTATTTTTTTCATAGTTCCACACAATTTCTTCCTGTTTTCTCGATTGATCTGTGTTCAGTTTTTCAAGGCCTATCCACTGTGCCAACTTATAACTAAATCTGAGGGGGGTGCGATGGGGAGATTCCCTTGTTAGCTTATAACCGCTACAGCTGCAGTGCACGCCGCAAAATGTAAACACACTACTGAGGCGCCAGGCTTAGACGAACGACGAAAGCAGACTCACAAATAACAGACCACTCGAGTCAATAACACAGGAAGAAAGACTGAGATTAATGAAAATCCACTAATAAGTTACTTTTACGGCAAATATTAAAACAAATAAACTTTAAAATAAGTAAATGAAGTCTAAAATTTATAAAATGTTAACGAGCTATTTCAACAGCAGTGCAGCATACGTGACGTCACACCAAAGAATTTTGGGGACGTCGTTTCGCGACACATCGAAGCAAATGTGAATATCGTAAATTATGAGGTTCAGGATAGCATAACAGCAGACAGATCGCCATAAATTAATGAATAATTAGTTCGCATACATTGTCACCCAACATGAAAACAGAAAACTAAGTTTGGTTTTCTAGAAGTTTTGAAGAAAATGGAAGGAGCAGCAAATAAGAGTTCAGCAGAAATAAAGAAGCTGATGGAAACGGGACATAAAGAAACAGAAGAAGTGAAACAGCAGATTGAAGAAAGAAAGACATAAAGGATCTAAAAATTTAAGCGAAGAAATCTACGGCGATAATGGAAACGAGCCTTAGATATAGCAGAAGATGCTGTTAATACTGAAAGAGCAAAGACCAGCGATATCAAGAGAATGACGGAGGAATCTTATAGTGGAGGAAGGATGCTAGTACGTAGAGTAACAAAAAGGTACAGGTTAACGGCCTACAATATCATCGGATGGAATCACACGAGCATCTGAGGAGATGAAAGAAAATATCGTTCAGTAGATAGGAGACGACACAGAGCGATTACCGGCCGCTGTGGCCAAGCGGTTCTAGGCGCTTCAGTCTGGAACCGCGCAGCTGCTACGGTCGCAGGTTCGAATCCTGCCTCGGGCATGGATGTGTGTGATGTCCTTAGTTAGGTTTAAGTAGTTCTGAGTCTAGGGGAATGATGACCTGAGATGTTAAGTCCCATAGTGCTTAGAGCCCTCTGATCCATCTGAACAGAGCAATTATTGACGCAAAACAGTAAACTCATTTTAAGAATGCGTACGCAGGACAGGGGTAGATCCGGATGAGACAATTCTGATAGAGCAGAAGAGACGCCAGTTGATCAGTAACTGTCTGATTTTAAGACGATTCATGAAAACTTAAAACATCTTCTGCGGTAAACGTGCACTGAGGACGACCGAGATCGCAAGAAGCGGTAAGCATGAATAGAGCAAGCGTTGGGAAACATAATTGTACACAACTACACAGATATGACTATCACTCAGGTAGAGTGCAGAGGCCTATACACAGTGAGAAACATGATATGCAAATAGATGTAAGAAGTGATGGCTTGTCGCAATGTTCACACTCAGGAATCACATCCTGCAAAAGGGAAGAAGTGATGTTTCACGTTTAAGAATCTCTCTGTGTATTGATATACCAATCTACAGCGGTAACGGTAATTCACTCCACCCCAAGATGTGGACAGCCTAATTGACCTCCAATTACCATCATCATCTCCACTTCCATATAAATTAGAATTTGTCTGTATATGTTTCGAAGGAAGTGTGGAAGAGAAGACGCGACGTATGGCAGCAATATACAAGTTGCATAAAATATTCAAGGATGTGTTTGTAGTGAGATACTGGTCACGGAAAACAGAAGAAAGAGTGGATTTTTGTAGCGTAGCACTGGTGTGGTGGTGTTGGCGTTTACCTCCGTGCGTAATAACATTTCAATGAACGAAGATCCATCCTTACTACCCGCAAATATTTCAACAGAAAATTCATTCGAGAAATGAACTCCAAATTAGCCTTACAAGAGAAACGATAAGCAATTTTGAGAACACAATGTTCTGAATGCTGAACCAATGAAACCCTATACTTCTAAAATATAACTTGTCAGATCAATGAACAGGAAAAATTTCAAACTAAACTTTCAATCCTCCTTCATATTTAAGAAAAAATCAATAGTAAGACAACAGCTAATGAAACAGTATGTCGGCCGCTGTGGCCGCGAGGTTCTAAGCGCTTCAGTGCGGAACCGCGCTGCTGCTACGGACGCAGGTTCGAATCCTGCCTCGGGTGTGGATGTGTGTGATGTCCTTAGGTTTCAGGTATAAGTAGTTCTAAGTCTAGGGACTGATGACCTCAGATGTTAAATCCCTTAGTGCTTAGAGCCATTTGAACCTTTTGAAACAGTGGCTTTCCTCTTGACACGTATTTTGTTTGTTATTACTAAAAGCGTCAAAGACACTTCAGTGTTACCCTAAATGTAACTAGTTATTTCACTTCTGAAGCAATTATGACAAAATACTTTCTAGTATTGTAAAAATAATTTTCATACGTGTAACAACAACACAGTGCTCGTGAAGTCTTCTACGGAAATCAGGCGCAGGCTTTTTGTCGTTCATGCTGCACAACCTGAAGATGACTCTAACGAGCAGTCGAAACTGGAAGCCTAAATAAAAAAGCTACAAAAATAACGGCTCTTGGAATATTATTCTTCCAATTCCTTGAGCAGCTGTAGTCCCACAGTCATAATTATAAAATTGAGTTACGTTTACTTTGTAGGATGTCTGTTGAAATTTGGAAACTTGTGGTTAGGTCTTATGGGACCAAACTGCTAAGGTCATCGGTCACTGAGCCTACACACTAATCTAACTTAAACCAACTTACGCTAAGGGCAACACAAACGCCCATGCCCAAGGGAGGACTCGAACCACAAAACTTTTTATTTATGTACTGGGTTCACCTTCCTGCATTTTGAATAAACAATTTTAAAGCACCCATAGCTAACATGGCAGACAGAAATTGCGCAGATATCACGAACAATTAACAAGAATGATTCAAATATACGAACAGGATTCAGCATCCTACATTTTAGAATAAATAATATTAAAATAACCACAGGTCATTGTTACCCAATAGACTAATCCGTTTCTACAGTGAGCGGACAGCTCACTCTTTAATATTACTCATGTACACCCCTGCTCCCAAAATGTGAAAGACATCTTTGTCATCAATTATCTAACAAATAACAGGACACGCAGTACTCAAATATACAGCACGTGATGTAATGAACATGATTCTTGTCAAGGCAGGCGTGCCCATTCAAAACCACATGGACTCTGTACAATGAACACTACGCTCACCGCTATCACACTTCAGCACAAGTAACTCAGTTACTCAATCGTCTGAGCAGTGAATACGCCTTAACAAGCTGTAACAGCCACTCGTATCCACATTGGCTAAACTATCGCAACTGATCTGTTGTGGCGTAGAGTAAAGCGCCGGCACTCCAGTCGGGAACGAGAGAGCAGAGACGGCTGAGAAGCAGACATCAGCCAATTGCACACAGATCGAAACCTCTCCAAGACGACAACGCGACGGCAGCGGCCTCTATGCGAAGAGAACATAAAGCCCGTACCCGACTAGCCGCAACCCAGTTCAACACAACCTTCAAGACCAGCGACCGGGATAGAAGAGACAACTGTATTCTTTCACTTGTTTTAGGAATTGTACATACTGAAGAACCTTGCTAATTTTTGTCTGTCGCCCACGGCTTGCGACACATCTGTTTAACATAAAGTTAAGTATTTTAATTATCTCATTTTGTAATAAAATCCATTCATACGATTTACTTGAACTGTTGTCTAGTGATCCGAGAAAGCAGGATTCCTAGACTCCCAACATTAAACGACTAAGCAGGATTCAACACGGTCCATCTCGATCAACATCACATTTTTCTTTATGTGGCTCTTAAACGGCGCTCTGAGTCCACAATTCGGTGAATCGCGGTATCCAGCAGTTCCACCCTCGATGCTCACTCGATCCAACAACGGCTGTTGACCGACCAAGTTTCTGCAAACAGTCTAGTGGATCAGGAAGCTAAGACTACAGCCACTCTGCACGAGCTGTCTCTACCACTGCGATAAGTTTACGTCGTCCACCTCAGAAAGGTTCTGGTCGCACGCTGCCAGCAGAACTGGCCCGGTCGACCACGGCGCCCCCTCAGACATTGCGGTCGGTGGAGGCGCCACTCGGTGGAAATTCGAAGTGGCGGCCGCTGGCACCGAAATCGAACCGTCACGATTGTGTTGTCTGAAGACCTCGTTGCTTCTGGTTCCAATAGCGTGTTCAGGATCTTTGGACCCATGATAAAGAAGAACAATTCATTGATGTACCATGCTGCCAGAAACAGATAATGAAACTGCCACTGAAACAGAAACAAGTGTTAGCAAGAAGGTGTGGAGAAGACATGCAAGTGTTTAAGAGCGTCTTTCACGAACTAAAGTTTGCGTTTCACAGACAGAACGAACAGAAAGCCAGAGATTATCGAGAAAATAATTTCAACAGTCAAGCAAGCAGAAAATATCGTAAGAACAATCGGTTTGGCAATAGAATTGGGTCGTTTGGAGGTGGTTGCAACTATGGCAACTAACAACCTCACCATTGTGCCTGGAATAAATGCTGGCCAACAATAACGGAACGAGATTCATGCAGAAATGTTTCAGTCGAGATCAGAGCAGGCCTCAGTCCGAAACTATGAAGCTATGACCACCTTATACATGAAACAATGAGTATGTCGAAAGTGGAACTCGACAATCGCTTTACATATCTGTGAGAGGGGCTGAAGCCAGATTGACGAGTTCAAATGTAACGATCTGTCACAGTAATTGTTAGATGGGGAACATGCAGACATAACAGGATATGTAACTGTATATCAGTGTGGCAATAGGAAGAAAATAACTCAGTGGGATACTGGGCAGTGAGACTGAAATCTCGCTCACAGCAGAAACTGCTTTCGAGAGAAGTGCTTAGGAGATTAGTTGGCCTATTCTATCGGTCGAAAAGATGGGGATGAAAGGTGTCTTCATGGGCAGGGTGGCAGAAGATAACTATTTAACGAGACTGCAATTTCCCAGATATGGGAATTTGTTTGTGGCACTGAAATAAGGCGTTGTCATGATGGTCGTGATGGACTTCCTAAGGTAAAACAAGCCACATCGGATCTGAGCAGAGGGAAGGACATCTTACTGAAAGACAAGAACATTAGCACACGTTTTCAGGAGCAAGCTTTTGTTGTTCAGAAAGTGGCAAATTGTTTAGAGCTATGTTTCTAAGACAACATCCAGCAAGAAAAGAACGAGGCCACTACGATTGTCTAGGATTTTACATGGAAGAAATGAAGAGGCTGCTGTGTAAAATCCGAGAGGTGGCCCTCAAGAGAAAGGAATGTGCCGACAAGAAAACAACAAAAGAGAGCTTCACGTTGGGCAGAAACATTAGGTGATACTCTTCAGGTTATCAAATAAATAGGGAAGATTTTTTTTTTTTTTTTTTTTTTTTTTTCATCAGTCTACTGACTGGTTTAATGCGGCCCGCTACGAATTCTTTCCTGTGCTAACCTTTCCTTCTCAGAGTAGCACTTGCAACCTACGTCCTCAATTATATGCTTGACGTATTCCAATCTCTGTCTTCCTCTACAGTTTTTGCCCTCTACAGCTCCCTCTAGTACCATGGAAGTCATTCCCTCATGTCTTAGCAGATGTCCTATCATCTTGTCCCTTCTCATTATCAGTGTTTTCCGCATTTTCCTTTCCTCTCCGATTCTGCGTAGAACCTCCTCATTCCTTACCTTATCAGTCCACCTAATTTTCAACATTGGTCTATAGCACCACATCTCAAATGCTTCGATTCTCTTCTGTTCCGTCTTTCCCACAGTCCATGTTTCACTACCATACAATGCTGTATTCCAGACGTACATCCTCAGAAATTTCTTCCTCAAATTAAGGCGGGTATTTGAAATTAGTAGACTTCTCTTGGACAGAAATGCCTTTTTTCCCATAGCGAGTCTGCTTTTTATGTCCTCCTTGATCCGTCCGTCATTGGTTATTTTACTGCCTAGGTAGCAGAATTCCTTAACTTAATTGACATCGTGACCATCAATCCTGATGTTAAGTTTCTCGCTGTTCACATTTCTGCTACTTCTCATTACCTTCGTCTTTCTCCGATTTACTCTCAAACCATACTGTGTACTCATTAGACTGTTCATTCCGTTCAGCAGATCATTTAATACTCCTTCACTTTCACTCAGGATAGCAATGCCATCAGCGAATCGTATCATTGATATCCTTTCACCTTGTATTTTAATTCCACTCCTGAACCTTTCTTTTATTTCCATCATTGCTTCCTCGATGTACAGAGTGAAGAGTAAGTGTGAAAGGCTACAGCGTTGTCTTACACCCTTCTTAATACGAGAACTTTGTTCTTGATCGTCCACTCCTATTAATCCCTCTCGGTTGTTGTACATATTGTATATCACCCGTCTCTCCCTATAGCTTACCCCTACTTTTTTCAGAACCTCGAACAGCTTGCACCATTTTATACTGTCGAACGCTTTTTCCAGGTCGGCAAATCCTATGACAGTGTAATGATTTTTCTTTGGCCTTGCTTCCATTGTTAGGCGTAACGTCAGAATTGCCTCTCTCGTCCCTTTACTTTTCCTAAAGCCAAACTGATCGTCACCTAGCGCATTCTCCATTTT
Organism: Schistocerca americana; assembly: GCF_021461395.2. NCBI lineage: Eukaryota > Metazoa > Arthropoda > Insecta > Orthoptera > Acrididae > Schistocerca > Schistocerca americana. Next base: position 106,470,172 of record NC_060123.1, read on the forward strand.
CTTTTCCATTCTTCTGTATATTATTCTTGTAAGCAGCTTCGATGCATGAGCTGTTAAGCTGATTGTGCGATAATTCTCGAACTTGTCAGCTCTTGCCGTCTTCGGAATTGTGTGGATGATGCTTTTCCGAAAGTCAGATGGTATGTCGCCAGACTCATATATTCTACACACCAACGTGAATAGTCGTTTTGTTGCCACTTCCCCCAATGATTTTAGAAATTCTGATGGAATGTTATCTATCCCTTCTGCCTTATTTTACCGTAAGTCCTCCAAAGCTCTTTTATATTCCGATTCTAATACTGGATCCCCTATCTCTTCTAAATCGACTCCTGTTTCTTCTTCTATCACATCAGACAACTCTTCACCCTCATAGAGGCTTTCAGTGTATTCTTTCCACCTATCTGCTCTCTCCTCTGCATTTAACAGTGGAATTCCCGTTGCACTCTTAATGTTACCACCGTTGCTTTTAATGTCACCAAAGGTTGTTTTGACTTTCCTGTATGCTGAGTAAGTCCTTCCGACAATCATATCTTTTTCGATGTCTTCACATTTTTCCTGCAGCCATTTCGTCTTAGCTTCCCTGCACTTCCTATTTATTTCATTCCTCAGCGACTTGTATTTCTGTACTGCTGATTTTACCGGAACATGTTTCTACTTCCTCCTTTCATCAATCAACTGAAGTATTTCTTCTGTTATCCATGGTTTCTTCGCAGCTACCTTCTTTGTACCTATGTTTTCCTTCCCGACTTCTGTGATTGCCATTTTTGTAGATGTCCATTCCTCTTCAACTGTACTGCCTACTGCGCTATTCCTTATTGCTGTATCTACAGCGTTAGAGAATTTCAAACGTATCTCGTCCTTCCTTAGTACTTCCGTATCCCACTTCTTTGCGTATTGATTCTTCCTGACTAATAACTTGAACTTCAGCCTACTCTTCATCACTACTATATTGTGATCTGAGTCTATATCCGCTCCTGGGTACGCCTTACAATCCAGTATCTGATTTCGGAATCTCTGTCTGACCATGATGTAATCTAATTGAAATCTTCCCGTATCTCCCGGTCTTTTCCAGGTATACCTCCTCCTCTTGTGATTCTTGAGCAGGGTATTCGCTCCTACAAGCTGAAACTTGTTACAGAACTCAATTAGTCTTTCTCCTCTTTCATTCCTTGTCCCAAGCCCATATTCTCCTGTAACCTTTTCTTCTACTCCTTCCCCTACAACTGCATTACAGTCGCCCATGACTATTAGATTATCGTCCCCCTTTACATACTGCATTACCCTTTGAATATCCTCATACACTTTCCCTATCTGTTCATCTTCAGCCTGCGACGTCGGCATGTACACCTGAACTATCGTTGTCGGTGTTGGTCTGCTGTCGATTCTGATTAGAACAACCCCGCCACTGAACTGTTCACAGTAACACACCCTCTGCCCTACCTTCCCATTCATAACGAATCCTACACCCGTTATACCATTTTCTGCTGCTGTTGATATTACCCGATACTCATCTGACCAGAAATCCTTGTCTTCCTTCCACTTTACTTCACTGACCACTACTATATCTACACTCCTGGAAATTGAAATAAGAACACCGTGAATTCATTGTCCCAGGAAGGGGAAACTTTATTGACACATTCCTGGGGTCAGATATATCACATGATCACACTGACAGAACCACAGGCACATAGACACAGGCAACAGAGCATGCACAATGTCGGCACTAGTACAGTGTATATCCACCTTTCGCAGCAATGCAGGCTGCTATTCTCCCATGGAGACGATCGTAGAGATGCTGGATGTAGTCCTGTGGAACGGCTTGCCATGCCATTTCCACCTGGCGCCTCAGTTGGACCAGCGTTCGTGCTGGACGTGCAGACCGCGTGAGACGACGCTTCATCCAGTCCCAAACATGCTCAATGGGGGACAGATCCGGAGATCTTGCTGGCCAGGGTAGTTGACTTACACCTTCTACAGCACGTTGGGTGGCACGGGATACATGCGGACGTGCATTGTCCTGTTGGAACAGCAAGTTCCCTTGCCGGTCTAGGAATGGTAGAACGATGGGTTCGATGACGGTTTGGATGTACCGTGCACTATTCAGTGTCCCCTCGACGATCACCAGTGGTGTACGGCCAGTGTAGGAGATCGCTCCCCACACCATGATGCCGGGTGTTGGCCTTGTGTGCCTCGGTCGTATGCAGTCCTGATTGTGGCGCTCACCTGCACGGCGCCAAACACGCATACGACCATCATTGGCACCAAGGCAGAAGCGACTCTCATCGCTGAAGACGACACGTCTCCATTCGTCCCTCCATTCACGCCTGTCGCGACACCACTGGAGGCGGGCTGCACGATGTTGGGGCGTGAGCGGAAGACGGCCTAACGGTGTGCGGGACCGTAGCCCAGCTTCATGGAGACGGTTGCGAATGGTCCTCGCCGATACCCCAGGAGCAACAGTGTCCCTAATTTGCTGGGAAGTGGCGGTGCGGTCCCCTACGGCACTGCGTAGGATCCTACGGTCTTGGCGTGCATCCGTGCGTCGCTGCGGTCCGGTCCCAGGTCGACGGGCACGTGCACCTTCCGCCGACTACTGGCGACAACATCGATGTACTGTGGAGACCTCACGCCGCACGTGTTGAGCAATTCGGCGGTACGTCCACCCGGCTTCCCGCATGCCCACTATACGCCCTCGCTCAAAGTCCGTCAACTGCACATACGGTTCACGTCCACGCTGTCGCGGCATGCTACTAGCGTTAAAGACTGCGATGGAGCTCCGTATGCCACGGCAAACTGGCTGACACTGACGGCGGCGGTGCACAAATGCTGCGCAGCTAGCGCCATTCGACGGCCAACACCGCGGTTCCTGGTGTGTCCGCTGTGCCGTGCGTGTGATCATTGCTTGTACAGCCCTCTCGCAGTGTCCGGAGCAAGTATGGTGGGTCTGACACACCGGTGTCAATGTGTTCTTTTTTCCATTTCCAGGAGTGTAGATTGAGCCTTTGCATTTCCCTTTTCAGATTTTCTGGTTTCCCTACCCCGTTCAAGCTTTTGACATTCCACGCCCCAACTCGTAGAACGTTATCATTTCGTTGATTATTCAATCTTTTTCTCATGGTAACCTCCCACTTGGCAGTCCCCTCCCGGAGATCCGAATGGGGGACTCTTCCGGAATCTTTTGCCAATGGGGAGATCATGACACTTTTACAATTACAGGCCACATGTCCTGTGGATACACATTACGTGTCTTTAATGCAGTGGTTTCCATTGTCTTCTGCATCCGCATGTCGTTGAACATCGCTGATTCTTCCGCATTTAGGGGCAATTTCCCACCCCTAGGACAAGAGAGTGGCCTGAACCTCTATCCGCTCCTCCGCCCCCTTTGACAAGGCCGTTGGCAGAATGAGATTGACTTCTTATGCCGAAAGTCTTCGGCAGCCAAAGCTTATTATATATCAAAATGTAGGCAGTGGCGTGGATCGAACCCAGGACCGAAGACGTTTTGATTATGAGTCAATGACGCTACCCCCAGACAAATTTATCTTCGTCTGCAGTGGTCCCTTACGAGTGAGAAGAGATTTCTATCCTAATGCACATTAGTTAAAACATTGAGGTTCTGGAAATTGACTGGCATCCATCCTACCAGCGACATTAAGAAATTTCTTTGGTAATGTAGAAGTTTCATATGCAGGGTAAGAGCAGTGTATTTCCATTTATGAAACGTATAAGATCATTTGACGTTAATTTGTATTTTGAATCAACTGCTGCCAATCTCTATATGTAAAAGTATCATGAGCCGACAATGATGTAAATCTGACACGAAGACGTGATTGATGCTAAGTTTTCTCTTCTTCTCTATGACATGGTGAGGCGCACGCGCTATTGCATTGACTGCTACGTAATGAGAGTCGCCTGACGAGATTGTCGTGTTTTTTGTTTGTAGGTAGTATTTGATTGAGAAGTTACGAGTACTTCATTTGCGCCAATAAAGAATTTCTGGGACGACAAGTTATAGGGTACTTGGTTCCTGGTCCTAACAAACGTTGCGGTTGGGCGAGTGTTTCTAAAAAGCGAGCTGACATCATAATGAGATTTATCAATTTATTTATGGGAACATTTTTAACAAATTTTTGTAGGAGCGTGAAAGGCGCCGGTTTTTTCTGGGTTGCTAAGCAAATTTAGTGATATGAGGAAATTAGGGGACATTGCACCTTCTCAGGAGTATGGATTTACATTGAAATCGGACAACAATGGGACCACAGCTTGATTTAAGGATGTGAAAATATACATTTGTGTGTTATATAGAAATCAGTAGTATTAAAGTAAAGGGCTTTCACCACCTGTCGACCAAAGGACGGACAGACGACAGGAGAATTGATGAATTTACATAAGGAGAAGATAAAGAAACTAAGAAAGAAAGATGATGAGTAGGTGTGGAAACGGGATAAGTAATTGAGTCGTTTGTTAAAAAGATTATCGGAAGCGCTGACGTCTAAGGTAGCGCCAGTGCAGTTTAAGCTCGTATATAATCTACGATAAATTGCTTTTTGATTCTAATACAAAAGTTTACAGCTGCAGTATATGAGGATATCCTTGCTGCAGAAAGAAATATGCATTGCCAAACAAAATCGAGAATGTAATCTTATGTGCAGTAAAGTGGAGAATGGACGAAGTTATCACACTGAAAGATGAAATGAAATAGAGCTGGAGAGATCGAGAACAGGTAGCACGGAAAGGTGCAGGAGTATGGTGATGGTCTTGCTTCTTTATGGCGTGTAACATTTCAAGAATTGGTAACAGTAATTAACCGGTAACAGCATCAAATGCTAACAAATAGTGCACTGTAGCATTAGGTTGCTAGGTAATGAGTTAACCAGATCCAGTTAACAAATTAGCGTGCAACTAATCTATATCAATGGAGCCTGTGATTTTGTATTGTCATCATACTATAGTTATACAAAAATTTATTTTCAACAAGAAAATAAATAAATAAATTAGAATGAATGTTGGCCTTATGTAAAGATTAATTTAAGCCAAAGTTTCAAAATAATAGCTGCTAAATTGATTTTCTAAGAAACGAAGATATTCATGTATGTAACCCCGTATTTGATTAGTCTGCTGTAGAGTAACGAATATGTTGAGTACTGTGTGGATCACGATGGTAAGCGAGGCGCAACAACAACGCATGAAAGTAGAGCAAGAGCAGGTGACACACACAACAGGCACTGGTGGACATGGCTGAACAGACTACTTTTGAGTGCACGTAAGTGCCACAGAGGGCGTGAGCTGAACTGACCAGTGGCTGCAGCTAGCAGCTGGCAGCGACAAGTAGGTTACGACGGTGGGCAGCTAGGTACTTGGTTCAACGGTGAGGCCGGTGCACCAGAGAGCACTAGCAAGCCTCACACCCGAACATGAGTTCCTGTCTTTATATTGGGATCATCATGATGTGAGACAACAATTTGCTTGCGTAAGTCAATGTACGGTAGGAAATGGACTTTACATGTCACACCTAATATTACAGAGGGATAAGGGAAAATAGAAAAGACATGGATCTCTGTGTCCTCTCCTCTCCTCTTTTCTTCTCTCCTCTGTGGAAGAGCTATTACATGGTTTAGACTGAATCACACATCTATTTGACTCTAAGCTTTGGTTACAAAACCATAATATCAGTCTCACAGATCACTGACCTGTTACTACACATGACAAACGATTATGGTCAGCTAACCATCTTCTTCATAACCCTTGGGATAGTAATAACGTACCTGTGGTACCTGTTCTACATTTGTAACCTGTTCTCCTCGTGTGGAGACACTAGCACATCACTGCCACACTACAGTTGAGATAATAATGCATTGCTGCACAATGCTGATGAATAGCACCACTACCAGAGGGAATAAAGACAATCTGATGATGCTACGATCCTTAAGCTCATATTCTCTTTTATTAGAAGTGAAAGAAGATAGCGGATGCCTTCTCACTGAATATGCATTGCCACAATACGAGATTAACATTCTGCCACCCTACTCTGAACGGGTCCGGTGCAAGATGAGAATAGTTCGAAGTGCTGCCTCCCGTCATACACACCCAGGTCAAACGCACTTTGAGCAGTACACGCACACGGAGCACAATCAAACTCAACACGCCACGCCTCACTTTGTGACCAAAACTATTGTGTCCGTCCACCACTTCCCACTCTTCTTTGACAATGAAACTCCAACATCCTGTGTGAAAGTGAAAACCTTATAACTTGTGTGAAAATTTTTTGCGCCATTGACGAAATAGGTCACTTCTGTGTGTAATTTTCAGTATTCTCTTTCCTTCTTCACCAGATATTTATTTATTCATCATTGTTACACTATTTCTTGTGATATAAAAGGTACGCAAATTTTCGTAGCTTAGAAAATATTCACAAGCTGTCGTTAGACTTCCACTGTAGGGATATGCATTACTTTTTTAAAAAATATTTTAACTGTCTTATTTTTGTTGGCTAAACCAATCTTCTGGAGACTTTCACTGAAGCCTTCGGAGGCCATTGACTTATGACACACGTAATTATTATAAATGTACATTTTATCATTTGCGTTAGGTGCCTTCAACTTATCAGAATAATTATTGTATCATACAATATTACCGTTTGTTGTTTTCTTGATCAATACAAGTTAGCTTCATTTCATAGACTTGGAAGTCTATTATTTATTAGTGTTGTAATTTACTCGTGTTGTATGCCATTAACATCTTACTATACTCAAGGACTCATGCAAAATTTACTCTTACTTATTACCTAGATGATTTCAGTTTTTGTGCTATTTGAATATATATGTATATATTGTGTATGCATACTGCCCCACTGATGCTACATTTTCATTGGCTAACTCTCCACTTACGGGTTTCAATTATGATGATGATTTTATCTTTGAGATAATTTTTAAGGCAAATTGATGCACGCTGCGTGTGTTAGTGTGAATCCTAATACGAAATCCTTGTTTGTTGGTGTAAATCATGTGAGTTTATGTTCCTTAAGTGAACTTTGCCACTTGCTCATGTCAAGGACTGTTTGGGAGACGCATGTTTCAGTAAAGACGAAGTACAATTAGCAAGTTTATAGCCGCTTTCAACTGTAGAATAGTGTGATAAGCCTACAAAGCGGATAAATATAATGAAATTTTGCCTACAATTTTCTACGCCACAATTTGACTTTCAGCTACACCACTGAAGTTAAACACAGTGGAAGATTTATACGCAAATGACGGATTTCTGTGGTTGTAGTAGTGAAACTGAAGTTGACACTTCCTATTTCAGTCACATATATCTTTCGTTATCATTTACAAGACTGACAAATTCAATAAATGGTCAAGAAATATAATTTTCAGGAATAAGAGATATCATTATTACAAAATGAACTAGAATGACATCGGAAATGAACAGGAATAAAAAACATTAATTACGTTCACATACCTGTTCTTTGAAATAAAGTCACTACAGTTGACGAAGTTGTGGAGTAGGTGGTATAATTTACCATGTCTCTGACATTACATAAAGATAACTATCTGATAGAGTCGACATTGGTTGCAGTGCCTGTGAGCTGCAAAGCAGCAAGCTAGCGCTATGTGTGTAAATTGGAAAGCAAATGCTGCTGTTTGAAAGAGAACGCCGAGGACGCTCTGAAGATTCCTAATGCACTGCAGCTACAAAATGCTGAACATGCACCAGCAGGAATCTGCAACGCAGCGATATGCAAGCCTCCGTGACGACTGGAAGCCTCTGTTTCTCCTTCCCTCGTTCTGACGCCTGCGACCAAGTCTGCTGATCAGATCCAAAGCCACGATCAAATGCAAATTCAGACTTTCGACCGAATATACGATCCGACTCATCTGATGCCCAAAGGCCGAATTTTAGTTTCTAAGTTGTTTTATATTCATTTCCAAAATCATCCCATTTGTAGTACTTTCGAAAACTACCAATCGAAATACGGAAGCACATATATATGTCAGTCGCGCAGTCCTCCTCTCTCAGTACTACCTCCATTCAGAAGACAGGCAATTTCCTGCATTCCAGGCATTCCCGACCAAGACATCAGTTTTCCTCACGTGCGGAAGACTACTTGATGTGAGTGCCTACGGTACAGATAAAAACGCAATTGCTATCCCGGCGACAGAGAGTAAGATGTGCTGCCACGCCAACCTATTTCTGCCTTCGAAGGGGAATGTATCATGATTTTAACAGACCCGGGACTCGCAGGACGATCCACGGAAAAAGATTGGGTCGGTAACTACGTAATCTGAAGAATGCAATCTCCTCGACAGTGCTCAGTTATAAGCACCCTGGTCCGTCGCAATTCGGCTAAAGAAGCTGTAAGTAACTCTGCCCCAATCCTCTATGACAGGGTACCGTGGTCCGCCAAGATCTTTCTCGGCACTTGGCTTGGAGACCCGCTCTTGTTCTGCCAAAGACTGCTAGTGCGCCTCCCTTCGTGTGGAAGCAGGTACCTTGATCTCAGAACTGACACCAATAAGGCTGTGCATCTTCATATTTCACGGCGGAAATACTGATCCATAAAATTTCGGGTGTGCAGCCGCATAAATTTGACTTCTTCTTCTAGTATTTCGACTGTATACCGTCCAGCCATCTTCAGAGTGGCTCACACTGAAGATGGCTGGACGGTATTGAGCCGAAAGTAGAGGAAGAAGTAAAATTTATGCGGCTACACGCCAGAAATAGTATGGATCACCAATAAGGCTGCTTCTTCACCAACTGTGAGTGACGAGATTCCCCTCGAATAGCTGCAGCTGTAACTGCCAAAAAAAAAAAAATTCTGCGAAACATAAAATCAGACTTGTCACCTCAAATTACTTCATACTATTAAACACTCATCAGTTCAGTACTCAGACGTCAACCCTATTGAACAAGCATCATATTGGCCACAGTCCCATCATAACTAGAGAGAAAAGCCCCAATTGCAAAGACCTTTATGATCATAGAAATTGAAGGGAAAAAAAACGGTGTCCACCACTCGCAGTACAAATTCAGTGTGGGGAATGTCAAGCTTAAATCACGAAAGTGTGGTACAGGACTCCGTCTTCAGGCCACAAATGGCCCATCGGGACCATCCGACCGCCGTGTCATCCTCAGATGAGGATGCGGATGCGGATAGGAGGGGCGTGTGGTCAGCACACCACTCTCCCAGTCGTTATGATGGTTTTGTGTGACCGGAGCCACAACTATTCAGCCGAGTAGCTCCTCAATTCGCATCACGAGGCTGAGTGCACCCCGAAAAATGGCAACAGCACATGGCGGCCCGGATGGTCACCCATCCAAGAGCCAGTCACGCCCGACAGAGCTTAGATTCGCTGATCTAACCGGTACCGGTGTATCCACTACGGCAAGGCCGTTGCCCGAAAGGGGGGGGGGGGGGCACAGGCAACGAAAAAGTTCGTATTTCTGTTCTACAATAATGTTAATTCATATCAATAAAAATAGGAAAGAGGGGATCAGGTTTGCAAACATCATCACATAAACGTAGCAGAAATAATCCCCATGCAACACACAAACATCCTCAGTGATACGAAGAGACATTCAAAGATACACGTCTTTTTGATGAATGTGGAGGTAAGGCTGTTCTTCATGTTGCTGACTACTTTGCATGTAGGACCGAATGGTCTCTCCAATCATACCAGGCATTGAAACACAAACGAAATTACCCAGCATGATAGCACCCTCACTCCTATACTGAGGGTAGAGTAGAAATTCATGAATAAGCTAAACAACCTCTGTACCTCCACAAATTACCGTCACCCACATTTCGAACGGGAGAAGTACAGATGAATTTAAACTGACAAGGTACAAAGATTCGATAATCACGCTCTTACCAGTACTCATATTCACAAGACAAAAGCAAGAAAACATGTGTGTGGCAATTTAAATTTTTTGTATATAAACAATAAAACAAAGTGAACGAATGTGCTAGGACAAGCTGCAAATAAAGGTGTTTTTGGAAAAAAAAGAACATACAAATAAATGTCAACGAACAGTTATATGGATTGTGTGTTCAGTGTGACAAGTATAAACTTTAGTTTAAAGTAAACAGATGTACGTGCACAAGCTATAAGTCACAGTTTTTGACAGAAATGAGATGAATACACAGGGTGGCATAGAAGTTTGTTAACATCAGATAATCCATTAATTTACAGAATAATGTATGTACAGAGATAAAAATTGACACACTTGCCTGAAATAACATGGGGTTTTATTGAAATCCAAACCGATTACAATAGGTGACCAACATGTGGCCCACTCCAAGCGTCTGTTAACTCTCAGATTTGCAGAATTTGGGCTACCGGAAATCGTAGAACTGTCGTGGAAACTACATTGCATGACGAGAAGGGCACATCAATAGTGATCGGTAACCTTTTCTTCGAGAAAACTGAGGACTGTTGCTTGTCAAAGTGTTAGCGTCATGGGTGCGAGGTATGCTCTTATGTTACAGAACCGCATCATCCTCAGCATGGTTGACAAACACTTGATGGAAGGTTTATATTATACGCAGAATGGCGCTCCTCCCTCTATTGCTACACATGTGAAACGTCTCTTACACACGTCATTTGGTGAGGATCCGTGTTGACCCACCGCTTCCATCATGCAACATCTAATACCAATTTCTCAGCACACAACGTTGTCCCTCGACTACCGGTGTTGATGATGAATCTTGAAAGACATGTTGAGTATTTGTTGTAAAGAACATTGTCTTCGCTAAACATCAATTTTTATGCTAATTATTGGTTTTGTGTAATCAGAAGCGTCATCTGTTGGTCATTTTCCACATTTTTTTTTTGTTTTGTTTTCTATGAAACCCCACGCCATTTCAAGCATTTGTGTCAGTTTTAACTTTCTACTACATTATTCCGCGCAGTACTGGATTTTCAAATGTCATCGGGCTTTGGGGCTACCCAGTATAATCAAATGCAAACAAACAGTTGTCCCGCAAATCCACCTCCACTTCGCCAGTTCGTTTAAGCGAATGTGATGCCCTAAGTAAAGTGAGCATTTTACGTTGCGAAGTCGTATAACACTTTCCTAATGCAACAGTCACGAATTCTTATTAATGATAATCATATCTTACACATGGTATCTTTCCTCATTCTGTTTTTTGTTCTCTATAAGTACACTAACGTAACATTGTTGTATTCCTTATGTGCAGTTAATAATTTTTGCATAACTATGACTTAATGATTGGCATTTACAGTTCATAAGTTTTATTTTGTTTACACTGTTTAGTCATACATGTTACTCCGACAACCGTTTGTTTGCATTTGATTATACTGGGTAGCCCAAAAGCTTTTTATTTGAAATTGTTTGCTCTGTATTTAGGCCTTCACCCGCGTTTGTTTTTAAATTTGTGGCTTCCAGCTGTAATGTGTAAATTCCGGTCTGTAAGATTTCTCTTTAATTATCTTAAATTCCTAAAATGGCCTCCAGCCGTACTATGTAAATGCTTATCTTAAGGTTTGTCTTCATTATTTTGGATAATTGTTTGGGCCTTCAGCCGTTAAGATAGTTTAGGTTTTCATAAGATGGTTTCCTGTTGTATTGCGTAAATGGTTATCTTTAAAGGTCGCCTTTTACTATGTTGAAATATTATTTGACTTTCAGCCGAGAAATTAATTCAAATTTTCCTTAATATTGCTTTTAGCCGAAATTGGTAAATGCTTGCCTTTCAAAGAATTTCCTTGGTTGATCTGAAATATTATTCGGGTCTTTAGCCGAGAAGATATTTTAATTTTACTTAAGTAAGGCCTTCAGCCGTTTGTCAAAATTTTTGTGTCTTAAAAGGAAATATTTAAGGATATTTTAATTTTACTTAAGTAAGGCCTTCAGCCGATTCTGTAAATCCTCCTCTTTGAAAAGGAATTATTTGAACCTTATTATTGAGAAGTTACTTCGGCCCTCAGCCATGAACTGATCCTTGTTGTTTTAAAGAGAAAATTGTGCATTGTGTTTTCGAGGAATAAAGTTCTGTGTTCTTGTGTAACTAACAGTAAGTGATATTGGCCTCTTTCCACAACCTAATCCGCTCTGTCCTGCAAACCTAGATTTCAGCGTTCTGTAGTTTTAAATCTGCAGTTTAATAGTAGCACCTTGAGAACTTTCTTGTATATAAAAATTTCGTAACCCCCAGGTTCCAACCCTTTACCTCCCTGCCACGTCCCATTCTTTTGCGCTTTGTAGACGTCTAAGCTGTAAGCACGTCAGAAAACATCATCAATTCAATCGATAACAATCTTTAAACTTTTTATAAGGCAAAAGGATTTTGGTATATTGTGTTGCAATGACTTCTGTCATGAACACCAAAAATGTGGAAGGATCTTACGAATGGTTACATATGCTGTCGGTTAAGATTCATTGGTTGTTCTGGTTTACTTTAAACTGATTCTGAACTAACAGGAAATGTGAGACCTTGATGCTTTTTTTAATGGATTGGGTCAGGGGGCCAGCGTTCATCTCGAGCCGTGGCCACGTGTTTCCTTAGCACTGAAGGGAGGAGGGAGGGAAGGGGGATTCTGGATGTAAGATCAAGCTAAATGTTATTCAGAAGCGGGACTTTTTAATAACTTTTACTTGTTTTGTAATTAATGTACAGGACGTACGTCGTGCCATGAAGAAAAAGAAGTGGAGGGCTGTCCTCTGACTGAAAGAAAATAAACATGCGCTACAGTGGTAGTGTAATTAGCGTCCTCGCGTTGGCTGGTCATTCTAGCGTATCTTCTTAAATTTTTTTTTGGGTCGTCGTTGTTTGTTAGTAAGTCATGTGTGTTTCAACATGTTCTTCACCTCTCGCCATGTATGATCCAGTAGCGCGACCGGTTGTGTAGTGCGCTCCAGAGGTAGTTCGGAAAGTATTGTTTAAATTTAGGGTTCCTAACTATCGCGAAATGTCATTGCTGCATATTTTTCCCAAACATCAAGTACATCCTTTGGGGCGTCACTGAATAAGTTATGGACCACATTGCCATGGATTTATTTGATGGTGTCGGTCTTTGTCCTTGGACAGTACGTATCATCTGGAAGAAAAAGAGTTTGAGGGATGATGTGTATTGGTGTTAACAGCAGTAAAAAAGCCAACATTTGTTTCACGAAGTACCATACCGCGGATGACTCTCCATAGCTAAGACGGTGTTCGTGTCAGTGACATTACTCTGCACGCAGTTGGGAGATTCCACCACACGTATTTTGTGTAGACCTTTCCATGTGTTCTTTTTTCTATTGACTGTCACATACCGAGGCGACTGGACGTCTGAGTCCAGCGTGGCTGCGTGGACCTTTCGCCACGCGACGCGCCATTGCATGCTGGAGTATTTCTTTTCCAGAACATTCGATTGCCGCCTCCATTGCAGGGCGCTATATATCTCCTTCGCCGTCGCCAAGAATGAAGCCAGGAAAGTGCCGCATATGTGACTGAGGTCCAGATTGGAACCCTATAGGTAGAAGAACGGTGATCGGTTGTGTTGTGACGACACCGAGAACGTGAGGGAGACGGACGCTAGTGCTTCAGTAGCAGACTCGTGAGGCTTGATGGGTAACAGTGCTACAACCGTAAAGGTGAACTAACGAACAGTGCCGCCGCTCTATCGTAAACGTTTACTGTTCTTAGTCCTCCATTGTCCGTGAGGAGGGTGAGAGATTCATCACATTCGCCTGAATGCTACCGCCCATTTGGTTCGTAGTTATAAGAGCGTGTGCGACGTGCGGGATACGCTACACTAGGCAGACATAGGCGTTCATAGTCTACCGGCAGTGATCTCCTATCCCTGCTCCAGTTTGGTGCAGGAGGTGCCTATAATTACGGTTCGCCTTACGGCGTACACCATTCGTGAAGTCTAAACCCAAAAATCTCATCCGTCCACTGACATGTAAGGAGATGGCAGTGTCAGTAGGTAATCGCTTCCCAGTATGCGTCGTGACTGACTTCTCGATGTTCATATGGCTACCCGAGGCTGCCACGTGGTCGTCATCCACTCCATTGCGTTTCTTATCACCACCACAGAGGACCAGCATCAAGCTGTTCGCGTATGCGGTGCATCGGAAGACGGAGGTACCGAGCGTCATTACAATCAGTCTTAGGCCAACGCGTGTAATATCGTTGAGAATGGGAACCTTGCCTCACTGAGCGCCGTGTTTGGACAGCCGCTGTTAAACGACCGTTGACCACATTTGATGACGCATCGTCACATAGGCGTACCACCACTTCCATAAAGTGATCCGGGTATCGCACGCTCCGAACAACTGCGGTCAAGAAAAAGTGGTTAACTCGATCAAACGTTTCACTAAGGTCGATGGACCACAGCGCAACTGTGCCGAAACTTCGCCAGTGTAAAAACTGCGCGTGTGTTGTGGAGGCCCCCAGTGATGCTTATTTCCACGAAATTGTACATTGTGTTGTACTCCCGAATCGCCTACCCGTCAATGTGGTGAAAATGTTCGTGTCCGTATTCGGCAGCGTAAAGGGTCTGTAATCATGGATAAGGGATCCTTCATGCGGCTTATGAGTAGGGACTATCAGTCCTTCTATGTAGGTTACGGGGAACTGTGCTCCCGAAGACATCCGTTGTTGACATATCTCTGTCAAACATGGCAACAACAGCTGCTTGAAGGCCCAATAAAACTACGAAGGGAGGCAGAATGCTTCCACGGTCTAGTTGGCTGCCTCTCTGTGGATGACATCTGGCATCTAATCTTCGGTCACGTCGCCTATCCAGCCGCTGTGGAGCGCTGGATCAAGCCTGAGCCTAGTTTGGTGAATAAAGAATAAATGAATTGCAGCTATTGCTCCTAATGTAATAGCGCAAAAGCCTCAGCTTATCTCGTTGTTCGTTGAGATGCTTACCGCCTTCCATGTTGATAGCATGGACCAGCGCCCGTCACTACTTTTAGCGCTCCGTGTGTGTATGGTGCAATGAAGGTCGTTCCGTGGGCAGGCTGTCTTGCGTGCGCACGCATACTATGGCTCCTTTCAAATGTAGGTGCGTGAGAGAAACGGTCTTATCTTTGGCACAGATGACTGACGTCTGCCTGTCTGACGAGGGCGGCTGATCTCAACGTTCTATAAGGACTGTAAAGCAAAAGTTGATTTTAAATATCTTCGACATTTCGCGGCCCTGTCAGCAACTGTACAAATATTAATGTTCCTGTACAGCAGTCGTGGCTGCCGCATCGCGGTCGCGAATTGGGGCCCGAGGCAGCTCCAGATAAGTTTTACAGTCTGACGATAATTTATGGATTTGTAATTTTAGCTGGATGATGTCCACTACGGACAAACGGTAGTTACAGTTATTCTGAAGAAGATTGCGTTATCCCGACTGAAACCTGCGGCTGTTAATTATTAAAATTAAAATTAATATAAGTTGATTGTGTAACTGTGACATGCAGCTATTTCTCTACCGTACGTCATTAAGGTCCTCTTGAGGGCCGGATATGCACAGTCAGTCCACCATCCTAGCGCTCAGAGATACGGACAATAACAGCGGACACACTTATCCCATTTATCTTCAACGGTACTCGACAGAGCATGAAGGTCTAGTGGTCGGTGTTGAGCTTCCATGGACTTACGCTTTGCCATATTCTGAGAGAACCACAGTAGGAGGCCGAGTGATCCGGAAAAGTTGTTGGCCACAGCTCCGCATTGCATATTGCTTTCTGGAGAGTGAGCTAGGTATCTAGCTATCTAGCTAGCTAGCTACCTAGCTAGCTAACTAGCTAGGTAGATATGTATAGAGAGAGTAACCTTAATCGGGTTGAGTCTTCTGGACGAGTGACTTTGTAAGTGATTATAACCGTGTCTGTAACCATGGGTGTGGCGCCATATGTCCACTAGTTGAGGATTTCGTGTGAGTGTGCCAAGCTCAGCAGACGGAGAATGGCGCTGGAGCTGGTCCGACGGTGCTTGTGTGCAGTTAAAGTTCCCGCCATTCACCAGACTGTGTAGTCGACCTTGGCAGAGCAGCACCATGTCCTCTGCAAAAATGCAGGAGCCTTCCCGCCGTCGATCTGTGCCGGTAGGCGCACAGACATTGATAGGTCGGACTCCTTTCACCGTGGCAACCATGCCCTGTGCATGGAGAGATACCGAACGTCGTCGACCGCCTGACCCTCTGCAAGTGGGGCGACGACGTCGGTGTCGGTGGATGAATCATGGGAGACAGTAAGTGGGTAAACGAAGAGGTTGAGAAATCTGGTTGCATGTACTTCTAACGGGAGAGTGATATCGATATCCGCTAAATCTAGCATATCATGCAACGTGGAGCATTCGAATAGTACTGTGGTTGATGTTTGCTAGCTAAAATGTTTGTTGGCCCGTCTCTGACTCAGATGGTGTCGCCGTGGACGACGATAGAATGTCATGTCTTGCCTAAGCAACAATGACTCGGTACCAGTTAGTTGGTCGCCAGAGTGGTAAAGGCACACTGGATATAACATCTGCTTCCATCTTTCTTGTAGGTGCCTCGTATTGAACGTCGTCTGCACAGAGGACGTACGTTGGCAGCTGCTATCGTGTAGAAGTTCCATAGGTGGGATCCCTTATCTCATTCCAATGAGCAGCTGGTGGAGGGTCAGCTTTCCTTGGCGTAGTAGCCAACGGATCGAGAGGAGACGACAAGACTGTGTGTGGAAGGTGTCAGGTCGGGCCGCACACGCGGCGGGCTCTTCCGCTACGCCCTTCGCAACGCCATCACTTTCCTGTTCCGTCGCGTGGAGGAGGCAATCGTCGGAATCTGCGCGCCTTCAATTTTCGTGCTTACTAGCTGGTAGTTGCTTACAGACATGAGTTCATGTGTCGGAATGTGGGTGATGATGGTTCGCCATCGCTTCCTCAGTAAGGAAGGCAGATGTCGGCACGACCAAGTTGTCGGCGTCTATTTTTCCTCGAAGTACTTGAAAGACGACAACTGAAAACAACAGCTGTATTGTTACCCAAAGTCGTTTGTTGAAAATATTGTAGCAGTTTTGACGCCAAAAAGCGTCATCTCCAGCATTGTGTGCCCTCAATGAATGGCCGACGGAGTCTTCAAATGGAAGCAGTACAATTTATTAAGCATGTTAAGCCAGTTTGTACAACCAACATAGTCGAGTGCAGCTTAGCTTAAATCAACTGGATTCCGTATCTTCCAGCAACAAGTTCACCAACGGTGAGACGAGAACTGTCGTTATCTGACTATTGATGGGCTTGTTTATGTCACCAAATGTATCTTTAAGCACTTTTACGTGCTTACCAGGACAATGTATGCATCTGCTACGGATCTGTAAGCAAGTTCACAGTATTTAAACTGGAAAATATACAGTATTAAACGCTCTGTATCTGTGCCGGTGTGATGAAATCGACATCAACAAATGCAATGTTGTCGAACACATTAGAAGCACCACTACACCTGCGACTGCGGTACTCGCATATAAGTTCATGCTAAAACATAGACACATAAGAAGATCGTTGGTTATGCAGAATACCCAGACGGTGCCTGTCAAATACTTTACCAGACAGTTTTGGATCAACGAACAAGGACCAGTATTCACGTTCTTCGTTACTTTAATACAGAGACTGTATTACCGGACGCTCTTGGATCACCAAGCAAGAGCGGATATGCATTCTGCATTACTTATGCGTTCTTCATGTTGAAGAACTCCAGCACAGACTGAAGAGCACTAAGGCTCTACCATGTTACAGTTACTATTATCATATATCCTTCGCTAAGGCCAAAGTAAATATCCGGAAACATACCTTTGTTAACCCTTTAAAGCCTGTGATACGATACAACAATTCTTACGGCTCATAGCAGCTGCCAAAAAGCTATATGCAGACGGTACCAAATATGCAAAAGGTTCTGGATGTGTAATCGCATATCAGACAACACAAGTTTATCGGTGTTATAAATCACCTGAGTACATTTCTATCATGACAGTGGACTTAGTAGCCATTTCAGAAGCACTTAAGTACGCAGAAAAATGCATTGAGGGCAAAATTATTATCTTAGTCAACGCCCGAGCAGTCATGGTCTTCGAAAACCATTTTACACAGAGATACCACAGCCCACTTGTTTATGAAATTATGCGGCAAGTCAGTAGGTTACAAAATCGGCAAAAAGATGTAACACTGATCTGGGTGAAAGGCCACGGAGGCATACGGAGCAATGAACATCTTGACCAATCAGATATACAAGGCCCAGCTTCAGAAGGCCATGTCATCCAACGGTGCCGCACGTGGTCCTCACACAACGACTTAAAAGAACAATGCCAATGAGGTGGGATGAGGAACGGAGCTGACGAACCAAAGACAAAGGGAAATATTATAGAGTAGTACAACCTGTGATTCCTTCAACGCATTGGTACACGAAGCATGCGCGCGTGTCGAGAGGATTTTATAGAACCACTGCATGAATGAAATCCATTGACGGTCGCTACAGAAAAAATTCCCATTGCCTAGGGCTGATCTACTGTTTTTTTGTACTTGTGGAAAAGCAGAAGACATGAGCTGTATAGCACTAGGATGTGCCGACAAAATAGACAGGATAGACTGTACACCAAATCATCTGAGTGCTATGGGGCACAAAGGCCCCACTAATTTACCACTCTTCTGGCAACAACAGACGGTGTCTACAAATTGATATACACAGCTCTCAAGGAATTAGTAGTGTCCATATAATCAGGCACGCTGAAATCTAGATTTTAAGAGTACGGCAGGAAGGAGGAGGAGACCAGAAGTACAGAACCATAGACGAGAATGATCACTCCGAGGGGTAGAGCAGGAACGAAGAATCGCACAGTAGAGAGGACGAACCCCAGTAGCCAGTACATCAGAAGCCAAATCGGACACATAAAGTGTATTTTTACACAATTATTTTCTTTAAATTATACGTCCATTGCTTTAACTTACTTACATTAAATTTTGCACGTAGGTATGCACAGTGAACACATACCAGCTTTGTAAAATTAATACCCGTTTCGCTACAACTCCAATGAAATTTGTACTGTCAGCTGTTACTGATGTGTTTAAACTATGGTTAGCTATATGGTCATGAAACCAAAAACCAAAATAAATAAACACAATTGTCAGCAGTATGCTGCAGTAGGTACTGGGAGATGAAGAAGCTTGCACAGGATAGAGTAGCATGGAGAGCTGCATCAAACCAGTCTCAGGACTGAAAACCACAACAACAACATCAGCAGGAATGCAAAATATCACTGATAACTGTAGTTAGTGACTGTAGTTAAAAATCGCCCATGAGATACGTTAATACCTGCATCAAGATCTAAGCAGCACGTCGTTCACGAGCAGCTGACAAGATGTCTTCAACTTTAATCTCGTGTGAAAGAGAAAGTCCGTCTCTCAGCACAAAGAACAAAATCTGAATATCAAAGTTGCTGTAATTTACGTTTGCCTTGCTTTTGGGCTCACCATGGATTGTTATGAAGAAGTGATATGAAGGCCAGTGACACAAAGCGAGGTACATTTGGACTTTACAACAGGTCCATCGTTGAGGCAGGTCACTGATAATGGATAGTGTTACATTCAGAACCTGGGAATTCTGACATTGCCTCACAGTACATATTTTCTTTAATGTCGTTTGTTGTTAGCAATATTAGCTTATTCCCAAGATTTAGCAGCTTTCACTCAGTTAATACTAGGCAGAAATCAAATCTGCATGTGGAATGCACTTCCTTGACTCTTGTGCAGAAATGAGTGCACTATTCTGCTGCATCTACTTTCAATAAGCTACCACAAGAACTCAAAAATCTTAGCAGTAGCCCAAACGCTTATAAGTCTAAACTGAAGAGTTTCCTCATGGCTCACTCCTATTTTGTCGAGGAGCTCCTGGAAGAGCTGAAAAATTGAGCAAATTCTAGTGTTACATTGTTGATTTTCTTTATTTAAACTTGCGAAATGTCGCGTGAATACGTTTCTTGTATTTAATTTTATCTGTTTCTACTATCGTGTTATAATTTCATGTATTGACTCGTTCCGTGACCATGGAGACTTCTCCTTACTTTCGTCCCACGGAAAAATAAATAAATAAAAAATAAATGAATAAAGAAGGTGTGAGTGCTTTTGCAAATGATAATTTCGGCATCTAATCGAGAATGTGTAAAAGTCAGATCTCTAAAACATTCTGATACTCGATATCTGCAGCAGTCGTAATCATGAAAAGGAGCGGGCCAAAAATCTTTTATTGCTAAGGAGAACGAAACACTGGAGCTACTGGGAGACTTTCCCTCGCTTTATCTTCTTATGTATGAGCTCAGCTGTAACGAATTATCTCCAGTTCAAAGCGAGCTGTGCGGGATTAGCCGAGCGGTCTTAGGCGCTGCAGTCATGGACTTTGCGGCTGGTCCAGGCGGAGGTTCGAGTCCTCCCTCGGGCATGGGTGTGTGTGTTTGCCCTTAGGATAATTTAGGTTAAGTAGTGTGTAAGCTTAGGGACTGATGAGCTTAGCAGTTAAGTCCCGTAAGTTTTCACAAACATTTGAACAATTTGAAGTTCAAAGCGAGAACGTAAAACGCCTTTTGTTACTGTGTGTAATCTCAAGTCGACCCGTATTTCGCTCTGATCTTGTGAATGATGGAGGTAGCGAGCTAGCTGCAGAGTGTCACCCCCAACTTTTAACAACACGAGCCAGTTACTTACACAAACTTCAGCCTGTATAACTATGTGAAAAACTGACCGATCTTATTGGAAGATTGTAGATTTAATGGAGGAGCTCTGTTACCTTCCTGTCTCTGTAATGTGCCTGCCTTGAGCTACGCTACAGCAATCTTTAAGCGAGTATAATATCCACAGATATTATTGTAGAAATGCAGAATAAGACTATGTTAGAAAAATGTGTCAGTAATGAGCGATTAAGATTGCAGAAGGCTTGTGCACAGGATGGAGCAGCAGAACACTGTGTTGTGTGTCTGCGAATTATTGCGCCTACTTCAGTTCGTAATGGGCCCTAAAAGGAAAGATGACCTAAAAGTGTCTTGTAGTAGCATTGACGTAAAACAGAAGTGACCGGTCACAGGGCATATCCATTTGTGAATCGTGATATTCTGGTTGTATATGACAGATTGACACTATCGTGTCAGTGGAAACGATGAAAGTAACAGAATGAGAGCCGTCTCGTTCACTTTCCGGTAATAAACGTAGACGATGCAAAAGCTTTCCCCACTGTTGACTGTGACGGATGGAGAAGAACCCACGCAGCTGGTCTCTTTGTCAGCTGCTGAAAATGGCACACCTTCTATTGCGTCAGCTTTCATTACCCAGAAAAGACGGTAGGCTTAGAGTGCACTTGACGTGTGAACGTCGGCGCTGGCGTGTTGAGTGACAGCATTAAATGACTTGGTCGTGTTCAGCTTCCCTCAGATGTACAGCGATTGCATCACAACTGTCAGACGCTGCTGTGGTGAATGGCAACTTGGGATGTTGATCGATGTAGCAAACGATATTAGGTTTAATGAAACTGAAAGCCACTGTTCACTTATTCCATTTCGGAAACAATCGCTGCCGTATCAGCTAAGGGACGTTGCAAAGCTTCACTTACTGCCAAGCTCCATATTCCACACATTAGCTGCAGTACTCCTGGGCAAGAATGAGGACGACTTCTCATGCCTTCTTCGAAGATCGGTAGTACCACACCTTTCCAAGAATACAGCGTCACCTTAGATATAACCAGCGAACATGTGTGTGATGCCCTTGGCAGGAAACTTGTTGTCCACAGTCACCCGTTAACCAGCTTCTGAAGCATTTTGGATTTACAAAGAAACTGCGAAGAGAGACATGTCGAAGGAATATCTTCAGATCTTCTTGTACACAATCACATGACTTTTGGAGTACACAACTGCAGAATATGAAGCCTTCACACATTCCGAATCGTACGCTTCGGAGATGTTGTCTGATACTATAATTTTAATGGGAGTTGTGTGTTTCCCAGGATCTGATCTTTAGTGTAACGTCCATTTTAGTCACTTTATCTCTTCTTTGATTTGCAGGTTTCACCAACACAGCTGTATAGATACATTTCCCAACTGAATACGGTATACGTCGACATCAAGATCGACCCACATTAACCGTGAATTGACACGGAGCTGTCTATAACTCTGACGCTGCGTAGTACAGTTAGCGTTTTGTCTGTTTGCAATATTGTACAAACGTACTGAATTTATATTCTTTTTCTAAATTAAGGTTTAATTCACGACTAGGATCGTAGCTGGGTAAAAGATCATAAGTTTCAAGGTAGGCTTAGGTTTTCTATACTGTTTAAAAAGTAGAAATCTTGGCAAGGATGAACTGTGAGATTGAATTGCTAATGCGGCTGACCCATGCTGGTTGCAAGAGGTGTACATAAACAGACTTGATTGGGGGATTTTGCTGTGTTAAAAATCTGGTAAATTAGTTCAAAAATGAAAACCGTATGGAAATGTTTACGTTTTTGGGTATGATCATTTACATTTAATAGTACAGATATAACCTTATGGCAATTATGACTGGGCATTGACATGACCCAGTAGTTGTGCTAGTATGAGGAAGGAGGTTAATCACTTCATCTCACCATTTGGCAGAATAAGTGTTACCTGCAGACGCCTATGGCTAGCGTGATGTCGGCGTCAGGTGTCGATCTCTTCTCTTATTGTAGAGCTGCTTGTTGACAGCAGGGAACCTTCGTGTTCAGCCTTCGAAGACTCTGAGGTGACGTCCTGGGCGCTTCCTGACGAATCCGCTCGCAGGTAGGGCGCCAGAGCAGCTGACACAGTGTTATCCGGGCCCGCCATTTACTCTGTGCTGTGGCTGAGGTGTAGTCAGCGTAATATTCGAAATCTGAGGTCACACAAGGTATACACAGATTATAAAGATTCTAATATCGTACATTATGAAAGTACATCCAACAAGGATTGGAAAACGAGGCTGTCACAGAGCGACAACAGACATCGGAATGAATGTGCAGATCCGCCTCAAAGTCTAGTAGCAGCTTAATAGTTCAAAGAAAATTTGATTCTGGTTTCAATTAGGTATCACACTCGTAGAATCGTAATTATTGGTGACTACTGTCTACCGTTGATATGTTGGCGAAAATATATGTTAGTGTCGGTAGTAAGAATAAAGCATCATTAGAAATGGTACCGAACACGTACTCCGAAAGTTATTTTGAACAATTAGTTCAGGAGCCCATTTGAAGCGTAAATGTTTGCGAAATCGTACTTGACCTCTTAACAAGAAACAATCCTGTACACGTAGGAAGCGTCATGACAGATACAGGGATTGGTTACCACAGGATCATTGTAGCAAGATTAAATATCGTTATCAAGTCAACCAAAACTAAACGCAAAATATATTTATTTTTAAGAAAGCATATAGGATTTCTGTTAACGCCTTGATAGGAAACAGTCTCCACTCCATGAAAAATAATTATGTAAGCGTAGCCCAGTTGTGGCTCAAGTTGATAGAAATAATAGCGCATGCAAGTAAAGGTACGGTACTGTTCGGGAGAGGATACTAATCCCGCAGGATACACAAAACAAATTCGAACAATGTTGCAGACGCAAAGAGAAATATGCCAAATTTAAAATCTCCGGGAATGGTGGTGTTTTACTGATGCTCGAAATTCAGTGCTGACTTCAATGTAAGATGCTTTTAATAGTTCCCACATCAAAACTCTGTCTCGAAATCTGGCAGAAAATCCAAAGAGATTCTAGTAGAATGAACAGTACACCAGCGGAAAGACACAGTGAGCTGCAATATAGCAAAGTTACTGTTAAAAATGACAGTGCCACAAAAGCGGAATTATTAAGTACAGTTTTCGATAATTCCTACACCAAATGAGACGAAGTAAATGTTCCAGGATTCGAATCAATGACGGATAACTCGATGAGTGACTGTCTTGATACAGTAGCTCCATACATAGCAGTCATATACATCAAGTCGCTGGGCAAAGGATCCGTACTTACGGAATGGAAAGTTGTACAGGTCGAGAGCAGAAGTACGAGTAGTACATTCACTGTCAGGCTCAAATTACTGAAGTCGATTAGCAGTAATTTTTTGGAACATATATTATATTCGAGTATTATGAATTACCTCGAAGAAAATGATATATTGACACATAGTCAGCATGGATTCATAACATATCGTCATTGCTCTTTATTCGCATTCAGTAATAAGTACTGCCACCAAGGGATCTAAAATTGATTCAGTATTTTTCGATTTCCAGAAGACTTTTGATTCCGTTCTTCACAAGTGACTCCGAATCACATTGCATACAGAGTAACGTCTTAGTTGTGCGACTGGATTCGTGATTCCATGTTACAAAGGCTACGGAAAGTGATAAAATAAAACAGAAGTAATATCCGGTGTTCTCCAAGAAAGCGCTGTTTTCATTCGATACACGCACATCAAAAACGTCATGCATCACCAGGTTCCCTGAACTCCTAATGATAGACGTTAATGGTTCAGATGGCTCTGAGCACTATGGGAGTTAAGTTCTGAGGTCATCAGTCCCCTAGAACTTAGAACTACTTAAACGTAACTAATCTAAGGACATCACACACATCCATGCCCGAGGCAGGATTCGAACCTGCGACCGTAGCGGTCGCGCGGTTCCAGACTGTAGCGCCTAGAACCGCTCGGCCATTCCGGCCGGTATATAGACGTTGACTGTGGGTATTGCATCACAGACCAAGTCCCTTTGACTATTCGGAGATGTTAATAAACCCGCCCAAACACGTGAACAATCATCCATGAGCAGCGCCTATTAGACGGATGGGGTCCGACAGCCGATCAGTTCCAGTCATTCCACCGGGAAGGAGGTCACGGCTGGTGTCGTCTGTAGTTCAGCCATGCCTAGACGGTCGATAATGTGGTTCTATCGCGTTGCTACTTTGTGCCAGGAAGGGCTCTCAGCAAGGTAATTCTCCCGGAGTCTCGGAGTGAACCAAAGCTATATTGTTCGGACATGGAGGAGATATAGAGAGACAGGAACTGCCGATGACATGCCTCGCTCACGCCGCCGAAGGGCTATTGCTGCAGTGGATCACAGCTACCTACGGATTGTGGCTGGGAGGAAGTCTGACCGCAATGCCACCGTGTTGAATAATGCTTTTCGTGCTGCCACAAGACGTCGCGTTACTGCTCTAACTGTGCAAAATCGGCTGCAAGATGCGCAACTTCACTCCCGACGTCCATGACTATGTCCATCTTTTCAACCACGACACCATGCAGCGCGGTACCGGTGGGCCCAACAAGATGCTCAATGGATCGCTCAGGATTGGCATCATCTTCTCTTCACCGATGAGTGTCGCGTATGCCTTCAACCGGACAGTCGTCGAAGACGTGTTTGTAGGCAATCCAGTCAGGCAGAAGTCCTTAGACGTACTGTTGAGCGAGTGCATGAAAGTGGAGGTTCCCTGAGGTTTTGGGGTGGCATTATGCCATCCTCCGAACGATAGTGCGACCACATGGGCAACATACTGGCGAGG
Organism: Schistocerca americana; assembly: GCF_021461395.2. Lineage (NCBI taxonomy): Eukaryota > Metazoa > Arthropoda > Insecta > Orthoptera > Acrididae > Schistocerca > Schistocerca americana. The sequence goes on from NC_060123.1 coordinate 106,495,663, forward strand.
TATTCGTCTTCATGGACGACAATTCGTGCCCCCACAGTGCACATCGTGTGAATGATCTCCTTTACGATAACGACATCAATCGACTAAAGTGGCCAGCATGTTCTCCAGACATGAACCCTACCGAACATGCCTTATGCAGATTGAAATGGCCTGTTTATGGACGACGTGATCCACCAACCACGCCGAACCGCCGTTGAGGCGTGGGAGAATCTGAATCAATGCCTTGATGAACTAGTGGAAAGTATGCCACGTAGAATACTGACATGCATCAATGCAAGGGGACGTGCTACTGGATACTAGTGGTACCGGTGAGTACAGCAATCTGGACCACCACATCTGAAGGTATCGCTCTATGATGGTACAACACGCCATGTATGGTTTTCACTTGCAATATAAAGGGCAGAAATGAGGTTTATGTGGATCTCTATTCCAATTTTCTGTACAGGTTCCGAAAGTCTCGGAACCGAGGTGATGCAAATCTTTTTTTGATATGTGGAAGTGGTTTAGGAAACCATTTAAGCAGCCTTCTTTCATCCATTGCAGCTGAAGTTGTTATTTACCATCTCATAAACCCATCACAACGTCAAAACCAATTGAAAATAATACTGACAAGTTCGAGTAGGGTGCGAATAGTGGAATAATGAGAAATGTGAAATCAAATAATGAGAAATGTGAAATCACCCTCGTGAGTACTAATTGGCATGTGCTAAATTTCTGCCACACGATGAATCAAAATATCTAAAGCCTGTCAATACAACTAAATATTGTTTCATTAAGTTGCGAATAACTGAAATTGGAACTAGTACGTAAATATTATTATGAAAAAGTTAATCATATATTGTGTTTTATTGGTAGCGCATATAGAAGATGCAAAAGCTCTGGCGCTACGCGGTCCGCCGCAGGTAAGATTGACGGAGGATGTCGTTAAAGCTCAAATCAGCAGATCGTTCTGTGTTATAGACAAGTAAGTTAGAGAATGTGATGGTTATAGCACATGAATTATTATTGCAGTCATTAAAAAAAAAACGCGTTTTCGTTGCGGCAGGAGCTTTTCACGACATTTCCATCACCAGCTTTCTTCTTCTATTGCGAAAACATTTTGTTGGCGCCCAACTACATAGGGAGAAAAGATAATCGTAATAAAATCAGAGTAATCATAGACCGTGAAATGCAGGGTCGCAACGTTAATGTAGATGGAAAGTCAATCGACAATACTCTCACATTCCTAAAAAGGCTTTTTACGATTAATCACGAAACTGACATCCTCTAGAGTATCTCTGGGTCTCCTTCTCACTGACTGATCATTCTTTAACTATCCTCACTCACTGACCATACGATCTCGCTACTGCTCCAGCGCAACATTTTAGTTCGTTTGCTCTTACTCTTTCCTTCAAAGCGCTGAATTTCCCGCTATATCATCTTAGTCATTGGTGGGTTCAATTTGCAGTCTCGCCCAATGAATGATCAACACAGCCTAACAACCCATTCCAGTCTTCGCTCAGAGTGACAAAATCAGTGATATCTGGAGTAGAAAAATTCCTCGGCTGTTGCTAGTGTCTGGCATGTGAACTCCCACATCGCTGTCAGGTACCACTCGCTATGGCGCTTTACAGCCCTGGCTGCTAGCCGGATTTTGTCGAGAGCGCCGCTAATAATTACTTCAAGTGTTTGTCCGCATTACTGAGTTGTCAAGATGGCTGTAAGTCAACAACTAACCCGCTTGTTTGTGAGAGGAATTCCAGTAAGCATTTGCTCAAGTGCCCATAGCCTGTCGAGGCTCAGTCTGCTGTCAGTCAGTCATTAAACTGGATAATCCTTTCAGAACGAAGCAAACACTTCAGTAAAACTGCACATACGTGCCTCTAGGGAATTTCCATGTCTAGGAGCTTAAGATAAGCCCTTCTTCCCTAAGTGCCTGGAAGCAAGGTATTACAATACGCATAATATCTTAATAATATTATAATCACCAGACTGTTCTAATTTGCTAATTTTTCACTAGTAAACAACACACTTTCAGGATGTATAGTGTGGAGATTGAGTTAACCCTGAGCAAGTACACAGGCTATTTTAGAAAGTGCAAAAAGAAAAACTGTAAAGAAGATGAAACTGGGAAAGGAATTTCTAATTTTACTTCAGTGAACATAAACATGATACAAAGTTATACAGTTTTCGCAGAAGATATTCGTTGTAAAATGTATAGCTGCTACAATAGCACAGCGCATAGAAAGATGTTCCTGTTCACACCCCTCTGCACACATTCCTCGTCAGCGACGCTGTGTGTGGTGTCCTGTCATTACATTGGGGCAGTTTGAGGGCAGCTAATAATTATTTCACATAAACTAGTTTATTTCCTCTCTTCCGTTCATCATAAAAAACTACAGCATATGCACATGCAGCTGCTGTAACAGTTATTTTGTTTATGTGATATGAAAGTGGGAAGAACGATATTTTTATACATATGAAGGCAATGTTCCACATGAAAGTACTTTGAAGGAGTGTTGCTTGCTAGTGGCGTATTTGTCTAGGTTGTTGTTCCAAATAAGGCCCATTACTTTCTCGGATAATATTAGTACTGTATGCTGCATATCACAAAATTCTCCATTGATATTATTACAGATGTGTATAAAACTTCGAACATGTCACTTTGATATCGTGTTAATGTTTGGGTTCGTCTCACAACTGGTTGTCTGCATTCTTTTCCCTTAGCAGAAGCAAGGCAAGAACTGTACGAAGTAGGACCACATTCGGTCATCACCGTCATTTCAATAGCAGTCTCAAGGTGGAACAATGGACTATGTTACTTATTACATATCCTCTGTTCAGCAAAAGTATTGTCAATTCAATTGACATCCAGGCTTCCAGAACTATGACTCAAGATGAAATTTGAAATGAAGTTGTTGACTGGAGAAATAAATACCTACAGGCCGATCGCAAACCACTGCAGAGCTGTTCCTTAGTTGTTAGTTGAATATTCCGTAGCTCTGAACGCTTCTTTTATCAGAATTAAATTGAACGAGGCAGTTTACAGGATATTTATACGTGAATAGTGTTGACATTAGTGAACATCTAATTTTTTAGTGCTACTGAAGCTGCTACACTTAAAAACAAGTACTTTCTACGCTGCCAATTTTTGAACAGAAATTATTTCTTAGAATAGAAGGAGTTGGTCAGGAGAACTGGTTTTAGGTTAGATTTAAAATTTGCCTCACTACCCATTTATTTTGTTTTCGTAAGCAAATGATCAAAACCTTTTGTTATTCCATATTAAACACCATCTGAACTAACAAAATCGTAATTAATGGGTAGTAAAAAATTTTTTTCCTCTAGTATTGTAGGTATGAACATCACTGTTCTTCTCAAATTGTCATGGGATAATTATGTCGAATTTCATCAGGGAACATTTCTCTTACGATGGTGCATTTAAAACGCCTAGCTTGTAGATGAGTTATCTTCATGATGACCATTGGAGAGCACCACACGTTATTCTTACTGTTTGATGTTGTGCACTCAATACACTCTTCCTAAGTGGTGATTTACCTCAGAAAATTATTTCATTATGCATTACTGCGTGGGAAAATGTAAACTATGTCAGACGTTTGGTTCCTTTGATTCCAAAACCAGCAGAGTATTTTAAGAGCAAATGTACCTAAGCTTAAATGTTTGAGAATCTCAGTAACAAACTTTTTCCAGTTCAAGTATTCATCAGTATGTACACCCAAAAATTTGTGGCATTCTACCCACTTTACTAACTTTTATTCATGTACTACATCAGTTGTCTGTGTGACTTTGTTGTACAGAACTGAGTAAACTGTGCTCCGTCAAGGTTTGGGGAGAAAGAGTTTCCGAAGAATCACGTAATAGTTCTTTGTAAGATATAACTAACAGTTTGTTTCGTGGCTTTCCCTCCAATGGGGATTATTATAAAACTAGTGTCGTCCGACAAAAGTACCAGTTAAGCATGTTCAATGTTAAGTCAAAGTTCATTTACAGGTAAAAGTAATAGGTGCAAATCGAAATTTGTACACTGTGGGACTCACCTTCTGATTCATTCCCAGTCACTGAAGTTAAATCTCCTTTGAAAATCGTTTGACTTGATCAGCCCAGGCAATAAAGTTATCTCTCTTTCCAAAATCGTTTGACTTAATCAGAAAATCCTTTACGTATTCTGTTTGTTATGTATGATCAAAGTAGTTGGGTGTAAAGACATCAACGCTATAAAACTTGAATTGTTTCTTAGAGTGTAACATAATCCACATAATCAATAGCCTTGGAAAGGTCACAAAAAATTAGCGCTTTCGCTATTTTATTACTTAAGGTTTGTGATAAGTAGTGGGTGCAGGTAAAAATTGCTTTTTTCATTCGAATAATCATTTCGGGCTGTTGTATGCTAAGTAAATTGTTTCTATTTAGGTGTGAGACTGTTCTTGAGTACTTTACTTTGACGATTTTTTTGAAAAAAGGTGTAAGTGAGAAAACTGGACTATAATTATTTAAGTCTTTCTTGTCATCCTTTTTATCAAGGGGTATAATGATTGTATATTTTAAGCTGCCTATAAAAATTCCTTGTACCAGTGACACATGTCCTTAAGGACATTTCTTATTAAGTTATCACAAGTTTAGAGTATTCTGTTTTAAATTTCAGAAAGGTTATATGAACTCCAGTTTTTAGAACTTTTGTACATATAATAATTTCATTGAAGGATGATAGTGCTACTTCCAGTTGTTTAAGTTTTGTGGAATGAAATTTTATTACACTCTCTTGCTTCTTCAACTGAAACACTTAATCCTATTTTTGCTGCTACATTTAGAAAGTGGCTGTGAAAACTACCCACAGCTGATGAATGTGTCACTAAATTGTCAGTTAGTTTAATTTTTATGGTATCTTCAATCCTGACTGGCTGTCCTGTCGCACCTCTGATAATACCTCATACAAATTCCATCGTATTATCTGCATTATTAATTTCTGCCAGGCCATAAATTCTATTTCACTTTTACCTACTTTACTTAAAATAGGACAACACTTACAATAATATGTAAGTAATGTTGGATCTCGACTTATTCCAGCATTTTTATACATTTCTCTCTTTCTCTGAGATGAGATTAAAATTCTCTTAGTGATTCAGGACTTCCATGTTTTCTTTATCTTTTTCTTTTTAACTGTTTAAGAAAAAACTTTCAGATACTGACATGAAATTAGTATGGAATAAACTGAATCTGACATAAGACCTCTTTATGTGTACACCTCATCCCATACTACCTCTCTTAACTTGCGTTCACAGCGTTGTGGCCCATTCATATTAACAAACCTCTCTGTCTTCTATGAACCTGCCTCGGAACTGTAAGGTGCTATTGTGTTATGTTTATTAATTTTGAATCATTATCAGGTGTCAGGTGTCTTATCAGGTGTCTTTCCCCTAATATTCAGGCACAGCTCATGTTTTATTTATTCGTATTTCCCATTCGCAGAAACAGAAACAGCTCAGATCTGAGACTTAGTTTCTGTGAAAAGCAATTCAAACAGGTCTCTCTTTATAGCTGTGTTAACCCAGGGGTGATCGTGGTACTCCACTGTGTTCTGTTGCTGCTCTTATTTCATCCATGTCACCTTCACTGCAACACTTCTAAGTTGCTGGCCAGGCTATTTCCTGCTACCTGTTCTTTTTATCAAAATCTCTACACAAGGCAGCTATGTTCTCTGTCACCACGCTAAGCTTGGAACTAGGTTCCACAATGCTTTTGACATGGTATTATACGCCTAGCTTTTCTTGTATCGTTTTGCCTGACCGCTAACGATTTTTCTGTCTCGACTGCTCTATGGAAGAGCCTCGTCTGTCTATTTACTGGTCTCCACGCTCTAACCACCCCAGTGAAATATCAACCTACATCTCTGAGAGGTTCTTCCCATACTAAAATATGTATCAATTAATACTGCTTTTAAAACAAACTGAAAGGCACTAGCACACCCTTGAACTGTAGTAAATAATTAGTGAAAAACATCTAGGGTGCAGCTGGACGTAAAAACACGAGAATGTAAACAATATACAGATGTTCGGTGAACGTAAGTGTTAAATAATAGAAAATATGAAGTGAATGAAAGCTAAAAAGCGCTAAATTATGTAAACCACTGTAATGTATCCCAACAAGTAAAGACTAGACAGCGGGCGGACATTAAGATTTGGATGTAAACATTCCACAGATATTTGCTGCATGTACGGTTCCAATCACGGAAGACGCTCAGTAAACGAAAAATGAAAAGGGAAGATATTTTAATGAGTGCTACGCAGACTATGCGATAATTATGAAAATTACTGCAAAGTAGCTAAAGCAATTCATAAATGTATAGCAACTACTCGTGTTGTTGCCAGAGTGCTTGGAGTTTCTACATCAGTCTACGACACTCTTCAAATTAATGTTCATAACAGTAATATAAATAAATGTATAAATATAAAGTTATAGTCACATATCAAGATTTTAAGGAAATAAGACAAGTATTACAGTTATAAACTGTTTGTTTTGAGCCATCACAACTAAGGCGTGCAAATACCCGGATTCCATTTATCCATTATATGAGAATGAGATCACTTAGCGACTTCAATAAATACACGATTGCAAACTTTTACGAAGTTTTTCCCACTGACACCGTCTACAAAATGTTGAAACAGGAGGAAGTTATAGGTTACTACATTTTCGCTGTCCATGCAGTAAAACTTCAGCCTCAGATATGAAGTTTTCATGTGTTACGTCTTTACTATCGACTCTGCTCGCAACAAAACTCTCAGACATAATCCACATACATCTCGAGTGTACCTCCCATATTCTATCACTGTCTCCCACACAGTTTAGGAGGTATGACGCCGTAGACACAGGAAGGCTTTAGCACAATGCATGTGGTTTCATTTATTACCTGTCCGCTACTAACACTATTCGTTGACATTAACTACCTTTATCAAATGAATGGATCTGTAAAATTATGTCATTGTATGACACATAGATCGGCAGATATGACGTCATAAACACTGAGATATGTGAAAAACATACGTTTGTTTAAAACTGAATGCAGATTATCCGGATTATATCAATCCAATGTTTCATAAAGGAAACACACCGGGACGTTTAATAAACTTTAAGCCCAGTTTCAAATATTTCCTAAATCTTTTGTGATTACCTGCTTAATTTTAAATACTTAACACTTCCGTAAGATAATCAAATGGTTGAAGCTGTTTCAAATGTAAGAAACATAAGAAACCAACCGTAATTCAATGGGGAGAACATGTAACGCTAGGGCCTTCGTACCTTTTATTACGTTTTAGTTGTCTTCTGACGCGGCCCATCACGAATTCCTCTCCTTCGCTAATTTCTTCGTACTTGCCCCCTACGTCCTCAATTATTTGCTGGATGTGTTCCACTCTGCCTTGCCTAGCAGGCTTTACCCTCTATAGTTCCCTCTAACATCGTGGACGTTAATCCCTGATTACTTAAGACACATTCTATCATCATGTCCCAAATCCTTCTTTGTGTTTCTCCTCCATTTGTTCCTCCCTTTGCCGGGTACACGGAGAACAAATATCATTCCTTACCAGTGCACCTGATTTTCAACATTCATTCGTACGACCACGTCTGAAATGCTTCGATTCTCTTCTTTTGTGGTTTTCCACAGTTAGTGCTTCACTACCATAGAATACTGTGCTCCAAATGTACGTTGTCATAAATTTCTTCCTCAAATTAAGGCCTAATTTTTACACCAATATACTCCTCTTGGCCAAGAAAGTCATTTTTTCCTGTGCTAATCTTCTTTTTATGACCTTCCTCCTTCTCTGTGACGGGCTATTTTGCTACCAAGGTAACAGAAACAATTAAACTCCCCGAAAAAGCTGCAAACGAAGATCGCTGTCAAAACATGACAACGGTATTCAGATTAACACAAAATATTTATAATAAAAAATCACTTTCTAAATTCATAAACCTAGGCATTGCAGCGCTGTAATCAAACATGAACGTGTTTATGGAGCAGAATAAATTTAAATAGAAAGACGTATATGGAAGAAAATCAAAAGAAAGGAAGAAAGATTAATAGGAAAATATTAGGCCCCAAAATTACTGATGGTGAAATGTATAGGCTGAGAAGTGATTAGAGAACAGAAGGATACACATGGTGACATGAGAAAACAAAGACTTTAATTTTATGGGCACAGTAAAAGAATGGCATTCACTATGTTGACAAAACAAATAATAGAGTTCTACAGAAACAGAAGTAAGGCCAAAACTGAGCCGATTAAAGGATTGCTGCGATTAAGGAGGATCTTAAAGCAGCCCATATAACTGAGGCTGATGTAACAGATAAAAAAACTTTCAGGCAAAACATATTTGCTTGGAAAGTTGGTCAGAGGGAAATTAGAAAACGGACTAGAACGAAGTGGTCTGATAAAAGAATGAACCAAATTTGGACACACAGAAAGGCAAACCATTAGAAGTGACATTGATGGATTGCACTTCGCGTGGATCTGCCGCCCCTACACGTGAATAATAGTAAATAGTCTACTTCGTCAACATCAATTTTTATAAGTTTATCACTGCTCTCATTTCTGCTATTTCTCTCTACTTTTACAGGATTACTCCCAATTCATATTATGTACTCCTTACACTATTCATGTCATTCTTCTAATTATTCTTCACTTTCGCCGAGGACAGCAGTGTCATCAGGCAATTTTTTCATTGATATCGTTTCCACCAGAATTTTAATCACTCAATTTAATCTTCTTTTCTGCATCTTAGCATCTTCGATCCATGGATTGAACACTGTGGGCCAAAGGCTAGATCACTGTATTACGCCCGTCTTAATGCGAGTATTCCGTCCTTGATCATCCACTTTCATTGTTACCACTACGTTCGTGTACATTTAAGTTTACAAACTGTCGAAACTTACATTTTGTTCACTGTGTATAAAAGTACCCAAACCACCTGTAACTGCAATACTTTTAAACAATTTAAGTACTGGGTTGGTTCATAAGTCCGTAACGGTTCTTCGTAAGTTTAACAAATACGAGATTTATACATAACACAGACATTAGTAGGCAGTAGTATATTCTCCTTCGCTATTTTCAACAGTCTGCCAACGCTGGGGTAACTTTTAAATGGCGCGAATGCTGAAATCATGTGGTTTTGAGGCGTAGAACCCGTCGAGCCTTCTTCGGAGCGAATTTTTATCCTGCAAGGCAGTATTTAAAGGTAGTTCTATACAGAGCAGGAAAGGTGAAAATCTGAGGGTGCAAGATCAGTTAGATAAGGTAGTTGCGGAATGAGTTGCGAACCCAAATCCCTAATAATGTTTTTTGTCATCAATGAGAAAGCAGGCGCGCAGTATCGTGGAGTAGATTTACTTCACGCAGCTTTCCTTATCGTTGGACTGCGTCTTCAAAACGTGTTAGTTGTTGACCGTAAATGTCAGCAGTGATGGTTACGCATCGGGGTAGCAATTCACAGTACACCGCACCGTCACTGTTCCACCAGAGGGATAACAAGTTCGTTTGTACGGAGAGTTGATACTTTGTTTGGGCTCAACCATTCCCTCCATTATTTTGTGTCAGCATTAAGGCACTATTTCTCGTCACGAGTAACGACACATGATGGGGATGGTCCGTGTTGTTCACGTGCCAATTGATGACTCGCAAGGAGAGATGCACTTACGGCCACACGCCGATTTTTGTGGGTTTGGCTTAGGGCATACTGGACAAATACACCCGATTTTCTTAATCTTTCCCATTGCTTGCCAATCTCTCACGATTGTGTATTGATTACAGTTAATCACTTTGTCAAATTACCGAGTACACACATGCGGTTCATTGTGTATTATTGTGTTTAAACGACCCTTATCAAACCCCAGATGTCTGTCTGAATGTTACAATGTCAAAACGATCGTCCTTAAAACGAAAAAACCATTTCTCTGCAGTGCTCCGTCCAGTGCCATTGTCGCCATACAAGGCGCAGATGTCCCTAGCTACCTCCGCTGCTGCTCCTGCTCTGTTGAATATGTCGGAAATGTTCCGATATCTCCTTTTTGCAGTTCCTTAGGTAGGTCCAGAGATACACTCAGCATCTCCAAAACACAATGACAATACTTAAACAGCAACAGTGAACTCCAAATAAAAGAAGGACTAGCAACCCGAATACCAACATCGAAGACAAAAACGCTACCAATTTATCCATCAACCTAATATTTATGTTCACGTAAATGTGAAAAAAAACTTTTGTTATTAGTGGTAACCTGGGTACAACTGTCAGAGGAGCAACTCAGGAATGTCGGATGGACATGGGTGTTGTTGTTTGTAGCATCTTTTTCTCAATGATCAACCTTGAAGAGTTTCTTTGTGGAAGACAGCTTAAGGTCATTATTCCCCACCGTGCAGTGAGTTTAACTAAAGCTGGACTGGAGTATTCACTAGGCCAAAAACGTTGCCTACACCTACCAAAAGATTACGAATAAGCTAACTTTCTGTGACTTACCAGGTCCCAATTTGTAACCCCCATTTACTATGGGCATCGTCTACTCAGTACATTCATGCACTTTCTAAAGAAGAATACCATTGCTAGGAATGAACTGCAGATTTGTTTTTCAGTTATTGTGGGATATTTAATCCAGAACTAATAACTGCTTCTCTGCCTCCATTATTGGAGTCAATAATTGTTGTCCCTAAAATGGACACCTTGAGTAGATATTTGAAAAGTTATTTACGTACTGTATAGTTTAAATTCAACTACTAAAACCAGGTATCCTTGTACTTCACAACTATTATAGCCAATCTTACGCATATCTAGCCGATATATTGCCCTTATGTAGATGGTATGATATCAACTATACATTTCAAAAGTAGCGTGAATGCGGAAATATGAATGACAAGTGTCAGTTTTGACATGGGTCTGAAACTCAATGCTTCTTATTCTCTTCTATTATGTCTGAAACACAGGAAAGTGATTTGTTTCGTTCAGGGTTTGCGTTGTGAAATAGTGCTTTATACCAGCGATGTTGACACTGGTGCTCACTTACTCTACAAGCTAAGAGTACAGCCCTTTGTATGTCTCGCTGAATTTGTTTTTACCTGCCCCAGTGCATATCATTTTCGTGGGACTGATTTTGTATTTTGTTCTGCGGTCATGAGGTAATGGTTCATCTATTTTGTTCTGTAGTCATGAGGTAACGAACGTTAGATCGACAAAGTTTAAATCATCGCTTACCTACATCAATGATCAATAAACTGGTGAGGAATAGAAGCCAATCTGTGACTCATTGTTTTACAATGAGAGTAGTTCTTAGCAGACTTAAGTGGTTTGGGTAGCCATTCTGTAAATTTTAAACAAGTTAATGACACGAACATAGGAATATTTTAAGTAGCCTAGGTGTACATTGTAATAAACAGGTCAAAATTAGACTGCATAGTGTTTTGTATTCTCTACATGGCGTTGTGCAGAACAGGACATAAGAATTTTGTATCCAAGAGCCCTGAACTAGTAATCTGACAGAAGAAGACTAGTACGTTTAACGGGTAACAGACACATTTTTGTCGAACTAGAATTGTCCAGACCTGAAAATGGATATGATAATCTAGATACGGAACGCGTGAGTGATGTGAAATAAGAAGACAGTGATTTCTGGGAAGATGAATATAGAGTATTACCAACAGCAACAGAAAATTGTAAGCGTATAAGGGTGTAAGCTTATTTTTGTGTAGGCCTCCGCATCGAAGGGTTAATTGAGTACCTTAATTAAATTAATTAATCAGACCCTGTAATATTTGCTACCAGTAAATTATCAGTCACCAATTCAATGATTTGAAATGTATCTGACAGCTAAATCAAGCAGTGATCTCATTGAACTTGGGTTATTAGACGTAATAATGAAGTTTCATCTAAAATGATTTTAGTGATAACTGAAATAATAAACTGATGCCTTGGTAACTGGAAGTATAAACGTACATCATGATTGCCATGGAATGCAATAGAAAGACATGTGCGTGCTTCTATTGACAGAGAGGAAAGCATGTTGAACTTCGACCTGGAAGAGGGTCTTCTAAATGAAGATTGGAATAACTTAACACTGTTATTAAAACTTCGTCTCCCAATAACTACACTGGCTCTCGCCATACAAAAATTAGCAAGAGGTGGCAGGAGAGGTGTCTGCAGTGAACGCAAAATCAGCCATTGGCTCGGTACCAACCACTCTTGTCTGCTTGTGTTGAAGCTTAACTAAGCCGGCTGAGATGGTCTCATCCCAGGTGAGCAGGAGTTCTGAAAAAGCTTGGATGTGAAGGACTGGAAGTAACGAGGCTAAGTTGTGAAGTGAATATCTGCAGAGTGCTTCTGAGAAGGAAAACTTTGAGAATTATGTTTTTTTAAGTTGAGAAATTTTCACTATCACTATAACAATTCTTGTAACGATGACCAATAAGACGTTGCCTGACAAGACGCTGACCTCTCTTCCTCACTCGAATTTCTGTAAGTTAATGAGTTACAAAACCTTGCCAGTCTTGTGGTTATAAAAAGTGCATAATTTACTCCTTCGCTTTGCCTATCATTGTGCCCAAACCAATAGCTTGTTTCTTCGTAAGTACGATGAAACACTCTACTCTCATTCCTTAATTATTTATGTGACGGGCACGAGCGGACTTTACGTTTCTTTAAACATTAATTCGCCACCTCTTGGTGCAGTGTCTATGTCTCACGCACTACAAAGAATTCTCAACTTTCTGTCCCCATTCTGGTTTTTAAGATGTTATTTTAACAGCTCATGTTATTTGGGAAAGTTTTACTTTGTGATGTTCCCTTCCACAGTTGCAGTCCTTCCGGGTCTCTTGCAGTTGTGCACCATTCATTTGTTGAAAAGTCTTTTGTCCTGCACATCCTAGAGATGTATTCTGCATTGTCTTACTCCAGCTGCTCGGCACCAGTGCCGCTCTCTTTTGTTACTTCCTATCAAAGAAACATCGTTCCGTCCGATAATACCAACCTAATATTTCCTGCTTGATAGGTTCCCGGGACTTACGCCGGATAATATTGTAGAAACCGCACAATATTTCAGCGAGACAACTGCCCGCCATCTTCAGGTGCTGGCTTTCTAGAACAGCGCAGGCGCCAGCGGGGCATGACGTCATCGAAGACCAATCGTAGACAGCGTCGAATACCAGAGTCCTCTGCTGGAGAAACGGGTCGCGGTCTGCGGAAGCGCGCCGCGGCGCGGGAAAATGCGGCCGGGAGGGACGGACCCCGTTCGCGCGCGCGAGGTGTTGGCGCGCGATTTAAGCATCTACGCTAAGGCTTCCCATCTGCGTTGACTCGGTGCGGTTGCTAATCTGTGGCTGACGATTCCTTAGTGCCGCCAAGGCTGGTTCCCAGGCTTTGCTCAGGTGAAACCCCGTGTCTCTGTTTATTAGGTCACTGCTTATACGTATTTCGACCGCCTCTTTGATGATGGAGTCCCAGTACGTGGAAGCATGCGAGAAGATCTTGGTTTCTTCATAATTCATGCCGTGTCCCGTGTCAAGGCAATGTTCAGCAACCGCAGATTTCTCTGGCTGACCCAACCCCGTGTGACGTTTATGTTCGTCGCATCTGGCTTTGACCGTACGACGCGTCTGGCCAATATAAGATTTCCCACACTGGCACGGGATTTTGTATATTCCTGGTCTCCTCAGGCCGTGGTTGTCTTTAACAGAGCCCATCATCGATTTCACTTTTGCTGGAGGCCGGGAAACACATTTAATCCGGTGTTTCTTGAAAATTCTGCCCACCTTAAAAGACACGCCACCGACATACGGTAGAAAAACCAACCCCGTGGTGTTATCTGCTTCTTCATGATGTTCTTGAGGTTTGGAGCGTGCTGGTCGAAACGCGTTCCGGATCTGCTTCTCGGAGTACCCGTTCTGGGCAAATACAGAGAGGAGATGGTTGAGCTCTGCCGATAAGCTGTCCTGATCTGAGATGGCTCTAGCCCTATGCACTAGCGTCCGTAATACACCGCTGCGCTGTGAGGGATGATGACAGCTCGTAGCTTGTAAATACAAGTCTGTGTGCGTAGGCTTCCGGAACACACTGTGACCCAGGGAGTTGTCTCCTTTTCTACGCACCAAAACATCCAGAAACGGGAGCTCACCATCTTTTTCTACCCCCATGGTAAAACAGATACTTGGACGGATGGAGTTCAGATGTTCCAGGAAAGAAGGAAGCGTTGCTGTCCCATGCGGCCATACCACAAACATATCATCTACATATCTCCAAAAACATTTGGGTTTCAGAACCGCCGTCTGAAGTGCTTTGTCCTCGAAATCTTCCATAAAAGATTTGCTACTATGGGAGTCAAAGGGCTACCCATAGCCACACCGTCAGTCTGCTCGAAATACTGGTTGTTAAATAAAAAGTAAGTCGAGGTAAGCACATGTTTGAAAAGGTGTAAGACGTCCCCTTCCAGCTTGGCTCCTATAAGTTGTAATAAGTCCTTCAGAGGCACTCGTGTGAACAAGGAAACCACGTCGAAACTCACTAGTAAGTCTGTTGATTCAAGACGCAGGTTCTTCATTCGCCGTATAAAATCTTCTGAGTTTCGAATATGGTGTTCACATATCCCCTCCATGGGACTCAGAAGAGAAGCCAGATGTTTAGCTAGATGGTATGTTGGGGCACCTATATTACTAACGATAGGGCGAAGCGGAACATTCCCCTTATGTATCTTAGGCAGGCCATAAAGTCGTGGCGGAACTGGCGCTCGTTCTCTTAAACTCTTCTTCAGATGGTCAGAAAGTTGGCTGGATTTGAGGAGAGCGGATGTCCTCCGTTGTACGGCATCCGTCGGATCTTTCTGGAGTCGACGATACGCTGTATCCTGTAGTAGGTCCATCATCTTGCCAAAATAAGATGTAGCAGGCATAAGAACAGTGGCGTTACTCTTGTCAGCTGGTAAAATTACTATATCATTGTCTTCTTTTAAAGAACGGAGCGCTCTTCTTTCTTCAGTGGTGACGTTCTGCTTGGGTGCAGGCATCCTGGTTATTGATCTACAAGCCTTTCGCCTTATTTCTTCAGCAGCATCATTCGGTAGTTTTAAAACTCCTTGTTCAACGGCACTGATGAACTCCTTGATGGGCAAGGTCTTGGGAGTAGGCGCAAAATTAAGTCCCTTTTCTAACACTGACATTGCAGCGTCACTCAGTGGTTTATCTGTGAGATTAAACACAGTCCGTCTGCTAAATTTCTCTCATTGCAATGACCGGTGTGTAAAGCGTTGGAACTTAGAAGTTTGACGCGCTGTGATTTGCTGCCGCACCCAGTCCGAAAACGCCCAAGTAGAGCTGTCCACCCACTCCCAGGAATCCGCTGACAGACCCGACGAGATCTTCAGGTGAAGTAAGAGCAGGCTTCTGGAGACTTGGTCTAATACTCGTCTAGTATAACGGATTCTTTCTCTCACCAGTGCCCTGCTTGCTCGTTGTTTAATTCTCCTGGCCTCCGCAGAGTCCACATAATGGGTAAACTTGGCGAAAGTTGGTGTAGACCATGTGTGTTCTGTGGATGCTGACTTAATTTTAGCATTGACATTAATGATTCTTTTACACATGGTAATATTTCCCGTCACTCAGTTGGGTGATTGACAGTTTTAGGAGTAGTGTTGCCATTCATTAATACTAATTCATATTTAATTATCTCGTGGTGATTAATTTACAATGATTTACTTTGATTCCTTCCACTTGATTTTACTATGGGTGTGGGAAATCTTGATTAAAATGGTCATGGAACATTTTCCCTTTCTCCTATTTTTACATTAATGTGGGCATTGTACGAATCAAAACTTTTAAGGACAGAATTACATGAAAGGAATTTCTCCTAATGTGGCAATGAAATTGTGTCCTCATCACTGACACATTAATTGGCGAAGGGCAGAAATTTTGCAAGAATTTCTAAATATCGTAATTTATTATATTACACATTATTGCAATAAGGTATTAAAAACTGATTTTCCCTTGCAGGCTTAAAATGCTAATATTTTATCGAAATACGTGATATTCAGTCAGGGTAATAGCTTCTAATCTCTTGCTTTCCTCCCTTGAATTAGTATTAAAATCTGTAGTCTTGACTTATCTTCATTCGCTCTTAATGACTATACAGAAATGTGCTTCATTAGTTTCCTTACTCATTGGTGGCTTAGGTTCGTACCCTATAAATTGTAAATTAACATTCATCCTCATTTCCAAGCAATTTGCTTATAATTTAAATCAATCATTTATTTTAAGAAAAATATACCTTAAGTCTGAGGACTTACAGCAAAATTAAAATGAAAGTTCATTGTTAAAAACTCGCAAACATAGCACAAAATATATAACATTAAAGACTTATTGAAATGCAACATTCACAATTTATGCCTTTGTGAATCAAAATTGTGTACACGTCTATAGATAGTGAAACAAAGTTTGTGAACTGAAATATTTAGCCAACCACAAGTTCTCCACATAGGAATGGGTGAAAATAAAACAAATTTTTACATTATGAACGTAGGTTTCCGCTGCTATTGTGGCATTCAGTAAATTATTTCTGGGTTTGTGATCGCATTGTCAATTATATATATATATATATATATATATATATATATATATATATATATAAACTACCGACCGGAAGAAGGTCGCTTGCAACAGTGAGTGAAACGTCGGTACTTTTAAATATGTTGACAATGAAGTCACAAACCGAGAATAATTTTTTTTAACGTAATTTTTACATTACACATTCAAAAGTATTGAATTTACAACGATTTTTCCAGCCATTGGTTTTCAAATTGAGCAGATATTGAAACTCAACAGTGTTTATTCTCCACGATCAAAACATACAAGTCATTCTCTGTTACCCAAATATAAGATATTTGTTGATTCTCATTACACTATCCCTGAAAGAAAACTACACATGGAACATTACGGTAGCTTCTAGGTGGTTAATCAGCTCATCACATATTATCAGTATAGTTCCTGATATGGTATGAAAGGTATGGAATTAACATAGCGTTAGGAGCGTCATTCATGAAGCGTTTATTAATAAATCTTTCACAATTGCAGCACATATGTTTGGCCAATTTTTCAAACCAGATGACCTAATAATGCTGCATCGAAACTGCCTAATCTTAATAACAAACATCAAAGGGCAGTACAGGGTTTATAAATTGATCGCTGATGACTGTCACCATTCACATGCACGTACTTAGAGAGTCAGAATCAAGCTCTCTACTTGCTACGTAGCCACATGCTGACTGTGATAGTGATCTGCAATCACTTTATAAAGCTTGCTTTACCTTTCTTTTGCAGTTTATTATTAAGATCAGTCGCTTTCAATGTCGCCTCATTGGGTCAGGTTTGAGAATGAACTAGTTAGTGTGAGACTTGTCGCGAAAAATGTGCACTGCAACTGTGACGGAGTTGTTAATAAACACTCCATGAAATATGAAAAAGAATGCTAGTCCTGTAACAGCAAAATGTATAGCAAGTATAATTAACCATAGCACGTTACAATTAATTTACGAGAAAATCAAGTGGTTGAAACGGAGGACTATCTTCAACATAAAGTTTCTCCGCAGTGTTTCCATTGCTCACACATATGAGATCTTCAGTTTAAGTATTCCTGGGACTGCTGACTATCACCACTCTTATTACAGTTCAAGTCCTTAATGTGATCACAGCTATTCACGTTTGTTTAAAAAACAATCGTAAGACAAATGTCGTAATTACTCTTTCTTCATTAGTAGCGTCTCGTGATCGGTCAAAGTTTCTGTTTAGTGTGTTTCATTAACCCAAAATCCTAAATCGTGACTACTGTTTGTCTGTGAGATGCAGTAGGCTATCTCACTCAACAAAACGTTCTTCTCTGTCCACAAGACTCTATGGTAAAGCCAAAACAAAGTGTATTTCGCACACAACAAGTAAGGAATCGTCAGTTTTTTTGCGATTGGCTTAATGTTCGTTATGCATAAAACAAGTATATTCTTCACATGGCCGACATATTTTGGTACATCGACAGTATCTACATGTAGACCCCATATGACACTGCAGTTTTGCATTTTAAACCAGGCCTGCTGGAGCATGCTTGTTATGTTGCTGCCACGCCTGGGTCGAACAGAATGGCGTTACCCATTTCGTGGTGTTGAGGTGACGACATGTTTTCAGAAACTTCCGTGGCCCTCAGCTTGCGGAAGTGCTCCAACAGTGTAACATACATACATTAATAATACATTTTCTAAAATAGAAACAATGTCTGACACCTATCACTATTCCTTTAACATTCAAAAGTTAATTTTTGAATTTATCGTTACTGATTACTATTCACAGCATTTTAAAATTTACTGTTCTTCTTCACTTTAATATTATTTCAACTTTGGATCATATCCTAAATTATTTAGCCATGTAGTGTCTTTTCATTGTCTCATGAACTCATCCTTCTACGCTTAAATTAACATAACCGAATAGGTAAATCAGAACTACAATGCTATTATTCATACATAAAGCTCATTAAGCTACGCCTTTAATTTCTGCATTTACATCAAGATAATTTCATCAATGATTCGTATAGGTACTTATTTTAGTTGGGACCTCAGGTTTACAAAGTGTTATGAGTATTTGGTTTGTTAGTTTCATGCAGTTATTAACATTCACATGCACTACTGATTAACTCAGAGAGGTCTAATAATATCTTCTACAGAACTCTCTGTTAACCTGCACCCTTGTGGTAACTTACATCCGTAAATCCATAACTACGGTGGCCGCCCTACACATTACACAGCCTTACCACCTCACCGTTCTTAATTTATCTTCATTTTTTACCTTTCATATAAGGAGTTAGATTTTTCATGCTTTCATCATCACATGTCTTATGAAATGATTTACTGCCTTACCATAGCAGTGGTAATCGTTTATCCAAAACGTTAACCTGCTTTCTATAGCTTCCTACTGAGGCCTGGAAATTACAATAGAATATTTTGTCACAATATACGTTATTTGCTTTGGTGTTTCACTCTTACCTTACACCTTCTCTTACCCTTGCCATTGGTTGTATTGTTTGACATGTCACAATGGTTCATTGTGTGTCCATCTTTTGATTTAAGGTACATTATTACCTCACTCTTTCTTCCTCCTAGGTAGTGCTAAGTTCACTCTTTTATCATGTTTTTTCCTTTCTTTTTGGCCCAGTCTTCTTTCAAAAGTTTAGTTATCTACGCTGTTAAAGGTACATGGAGATACACAAGAAATTACCACATTGTTCATCAAAATAACTAATACTCATGAACTAGGTGTATCTTTTATAACCATTAACTATATCCTCTCTGTATAGCGTTACTTTATTTCTTCCATCCTCAAACTGACATCATTTAAGTGTTTCATAACAACTCACTGACCTAAACTCTAATCATAAAACTCCATCGTTTTTCAGTGCTCCTTTGCATCAATTAAACAAATAAAACAGAAGTCACCTATAACAAATTAGTTTCTCTCTTTCAGTGTCCAGCCTCAGACAACGATTGAATCAACATCAATTCCTCATTAATTCCTACCGATAAATTTAGTTATTATCTCGTTTCTAAACTCTGTAAATGGCCAGATGTGAAAGAATGTTGATTGAGAGACATTTAACGTATACTTTAATACAGGAAAAGTCCTTACATCTGTTCACATACGCCAGGACTCCAGCATGTACCCACATTGTATAGTAAATGCTGGTATCTCGTGTTCTTCATTAATACCCATTTTTAACATACACTGTGTTTAAAGTAATATATAGGCCTTCATTGCACCGCAGCTGTGGCTTCTTGTTTTTCTAATAGCAGCTTATATCCTTCCATTATGTTTAGTGTTTCCAGTCTGTACTCCGATTTTCTTTTCTTGACTTCCATCTGCATGGTCCTTTTTCATGTAATCAATAGACTGGTTGTGCTTTAAGGACTTACTATTTTAGTAGGAAATTATGTAAGTCTACTCAATACATCTACATTTTCTTAAAGTAATTGTAGACACATAATGAGTGAACAATAAGTAGTAAACGGTAAAAGGTTGAACTTTAAAATGGGTAACTTCGTAACTGGTAAATGGGATATAATGTTTGTTGGTAAATGGGTAACCGCATAGACATGTAAATAGATACTAATTTGAACAGTTTGTTAGCTGACTCAATATGTGGTTTGGTGGTGTTCCTTATTTCCCATGAATGAGCAATAGGTAGTTGTTTTACGTAATTGGATGTGTACACAGGAGAAAGGGAGGTAACTCATCGCGTCAGTTGCACAGGGTCTTTGTACAGAATCAGCAGTAGCAAACGAAAATGTCTGCTTGACTGGGTTCGAACCCAGGATCTCCTATCTATTAGGCACTTAAAAACCACTGCATCACCCAGCCACAGTATTAATCGCAAATGTGCAAACTACTTTGTCACACTCTCTGGCCGTCACATATTCCCACCTAGAGCGCCCATATCCGCAATCCGCCTCGATGGGCTATGAATCTACAACCATTAGTGTCGATGCGCATACTGTTCGACCCGGGGACTTTGGACATATGGTCAGTGTCAAGATGTGTCTGCTGATGTCTACGTATGTACAGTGATGCAATCTCTATGCGTGTCATACTTTGCCGAGTCATGATACATGCACATGGAGGGTACTGATATTCACCTTGTCAATGACTATCGTAGCCACACTCAGTAGTGTCCAGAGGGATATTAGTAGTAGTCGTGTTCCATGATCATCATTGTCCCAGCCAACGGTATAAGATTTACATGTATAGTTTTCTCAGCATCAGATTTAAACATTTTGTACTGTAACAGAAAGTCAGTACTACATCATGTGTTAATAATAACGTTGGATTGACTTTGATATCAGATGTGGGAATAATATTGTTTGGTTTGCTAATTCTCAGTGCACATTAAGCTGTAAGTTATATCTACAGTTGTGTATATATGTGTGTGTTTCCCCAACAGTTTAATGTATTTGGTGAATTTAAATGCTTCAGTTTGTGATGGAATTCTGAATATATATCAGATAATATGAGGAAAGGATCCTGATAATTAGTTTTTAAATATAATTTATTGCACAACTATAACTACTTGAATTTAAAAGGCATAATACCGAGAGTCAACAGTTGTGCTTGATAGAACAGCTAGAGTGCGGAGTGTTGTAATGTGCAGTAGCAAGGAGGGAGAAAAAGAGCGGGGCTTTAAATTTAACAGTGTGTTATCTACAGATGGTGATGTAAAAATTTATTATGTAGCGAAAAGTGTACTTTAACAATTATAAAGTAGTGCGTCGTTAAAATGCGTTCGGTTGAGTCGTCTCTGACATTTGTAAAGTGTGGATGGAAGAAATTCCACGCTTGTGACGCTGTGAAGTTTTGGAGCTATGGCTGCCGAAGTAACAACGGCTCTAAATGGGGTCGTATTGGTCGATGGGTAATCAATGCGTCAGAGACGTGACAGGTAGCACAGTCTTGCACGTCTAACGACCCATGCAACAATGAACGTCACATGAGAAGACAAAACTCTAAGGTCGATTTCTTAAGAGCTAAACCACTTCATGTTCCTGATTTAAACTGAAGTGTTTCTTTTAAACTATAGTCGTTCACAATGTAAAAGACTTGAAAACCGTAAAAGGAAGACTGCTGAAGGCATTGTGATGATTCATACAAGACATTGAAGTTTTAGTTGAGTGCGTTTATCGATTTCTGAGTCATTTCCTTCTTAAGTAACTATTTTGCTGTATTAATTTCAAAGTTTTACTGGAAGCTAAATTCTTGCTACAGAAAACTAATTTGATAAATTGATACGTAAGATTGAAGATGGCTCCTTCACAGCGTATGAATGAACAGGAACGCTGTCTTCCTTACTGAAAAAAAGATAATAATTCAAACCGACTGGAATTAAAATACAACATCCATTCAGAATTTAACTGGAAATTAAAGCAAAGTAAATTAGCTCCGTCAAAGCCTGATGACCAAATAAGAAAACAAGAGAATACTCAGTAACAGTAATTACTGTAGGGGGATAATAAATGGTGAATCACAAACTATTCCTTGCCGAGCAGGAATCTTCGACTATGCACTGGCAGATATAATCGCAATATCAAAACGATAACGAAGGTTGGCAGTGTTAACATTAAGACAGTGTTTTCTATGCCACAGTGGGTATAGTTTGCGTTTCGAAGCCCCATATCCACCAACCACTTTACAATAAGCAGTCGATCGCCTTTCTCATCTCTTAAATAGCCCAGGTAGTTTACACACGGGTCAATCGAAAAGCGACAAAGGTGATATCGTTATTTGCTAGATAATAACAGTGATTCTACTCCAACGACTGGAAGCGAAATTCTTGCTTGCAGTAGGTTCTGGGGGACTATTAAGGAACGCAGCACCGACAATTCCAATTCGCAGCACATGAATGGGGCTGACAATTTGCTGTGGGTGCCTTCCCGCGCAGATATTCTGTATAATGAGGAGGCTAATGTACCAGCCAAGTAAGTGACATCTTTGCGCACTGTCCTGGATCTGAAATTACCTTACACAGACTACTATCGTGAAGTGAAGGGTCGCGCAAACCGACAATAGTCAGAGTGCGAAATGGTGACCATCAAACATAAGGCCGTTATCACATAGTGCTCCAACCTCGGATACATTCACAGCCGTCGTTCATGAGGACACATTTGGACCTACCCACTATTTCTGCTGTTGCACGACTTCGCTTAGAACACGAATTGTTTCCTCCACATCTACATCGGATCAATGTTGCGCTTCGTCGGCATGTGAGTGTGATCTTGAGTCTGAAGCTGATGTCTTGTTTATGTGTCCGTAATTTGAGTGTGCACAGTGGGACTTTCTGAAAACATGGCTGTGTATGGGATACCATCTTCTTCAATCAGCAGCTTCTCTTTTATTTACCGAAGACATTCGTCTTTATAAAATGCTTGATAAGTTCCTTAAGAGTACTGGCGAAATCTATAGGTTTTAGTAGTGTATATATTGTTACGAGAAACAGAATCTCCTGACCCAATCCCTTCAACGAAACGGTATTTACTGAAGCAATAGACAATATATCAGACCTCCTCGTCGAGAATCTACAATCATTTTACAACTGTTAAGATAAATATTTGACACGATTTTTAACTTCACGGATCGAAGTAAAAAGATCATGAGGGTTTGGTCTCGCGTGGCGACCGTAGCAGGACATACTAGAAAATTTACTGCATTGACGATATATTTTTGAAGTTTGTTCTGGTGAGACGTGTTATTCATAATCTGATAAGGTCCGAAGACGTGGGCCTGCAAACAGGTGACGAATAATTCAAAAACGTTAGGAAAAATTTTACTGGACTGCTTTTATGTAACAACAAGGCTGGGAAGAGTTGCCAAATCTAACTGGTATCTTGACAAAGTAGTAGTCACAAATTTCTATATGGAGTCTCATAATGAACCAGCAGAAAGGAAAAGTGTAGGTGCGAACACAGACGATGATCAACTAAAGGAAGTGGAAAGTTGGTATGTACATAGTTTAGATGAATTATGGGTCGATGAAAGTCCATGCCGTGTCAAAATAAAAGCCAGAGTTATCACTCCATGTTTACTGGGGGTGAAAAAAGAACAAATTTCTCCGGATACACCAAATGCTGCAACTTATTCCAAAACTTGTCAACAAATAAGTGAGCAATTAGATCAAAGTGTAGAGGAGGTGCTGTAACTGTTCGAGATCAAATTCACGCAAGTTCTAAAGAACATGTGTACGAATATGATAACCTAGAACGGGAACATGAATACAGTGAATAGAATTTGAGTATACTACATTCTCATTCCGCTGATAAGTTAGAGAAGAACGGTTAACAGATAGAGCAAACCATAAAAAGAAAAAAAATCTTAATAAGAAAATCAAGGAACTAGGTGCTAGTTTACCTGCGAAGTTAGAAGCTAACCTAGACATTTTTGAATAAACAGATCGAAAGAATAATTGTAATCAATAAATCTATAGGTTCAGTAAGAAAGAGTTAAAAGAGGTGCAAAAGAAAGTTAGCTATGTCGACCAGAGATTCGATTCTCAAATACAAAGAATCGAAGAGGAAGTAAATGAGTAGATAGAGGCTTCAGTTCTTATAATAGTAGACGAAATTTCTGAAGAAACAAATACTAATGGGAAATGTCGTAAATGCTTCGGTAAAGCAAGAAATGTTTGGGAATATTGCCACAGAAATTTGCAGTGAAATGCGTCAGCAGTTACAGAATAAGATTATCGGTATTTCAGTAATTGTACAGAAAACTGAACTACCGACCACACAAACGAAATACGACCCACTACACAAACAGCGGGTTGGCAGCATTCAGGTTTTGTAGGAAATGTATATACTAAATGATATGAGTCATAGGGATAAAATGAACTTAGTGACCGATGTTCTAGTAGGTAGTGCAAAATTTTGGGGGTTTTAATCTAGACACCACAAACAAGCCATTTGCAGAGCTCAAAGGCATGTTGTTTTGAAGAATTCTGGTCTAATCTAAAACAAGACCATTTGTGGCGCGAATTTGTCATCACATGATGGACAACAATGCAGGGAATTTAGCGACGTCTGGAGCAACCATAAAACGTTCGCCGAGTTTTGGACCCCATAGAGAATGAAGATCGTTACCGCGAAAGTGAGTGTGTGTGAGCAGGATGGACTCCGAGGTAATATGATGAGACCACTCGATAGAGGCAAAGTTTTCTAACCGTAGACAAGGTAACTTCTAAATTAATAGGCCGTTAAAAATAGTTTTTCCAAGAAAAACAGCGAATATATGCGTTTTGAGGTACGCTAAGGTGCAGGTGAACAAATCGCTGTCACGGTGGAAAATCGTTTCGAAAAAGAACCAACAATTGGAAAATAATAGGAGTGCAAACATTGGATGTAATCATATAATTGGTCGAACATGGATCAGTCCGAGTAAAGAGCTACCAGTCGTAATCTAAGGTGAATGATGAAAGCAAATTCCGATGAAGCATCTGTGTGAGAGTAGGTTAGAAATAGTGTCAGAAGGGGAGGTAGTTTCGCATGACAATTACCGATAAATGGCTCTGAGCACTATGGGACTTAACATCTGTGGTCATCAGTCCCCTAGAACTTAGAACTACTTAAACCTAACTAACCTAAGGACATCACACACATCCATGCCCGAGGCAGGATTCGAACCTACGACCGTGTCGGTCATGCGGTACCGGACTGAGCGCCTAGAACCGCACGGCCACCGCGACCGGCTACCGATAAATGGACGAGGTTGTAGAGGAGGAGGTATTTGCGAAGAAACTCTGTCAAATGAATACCGTGTTTCGGGAATGAGAAAATGGAGGTATTGGCCTAAAGTTCTACCAGAACAAATTGAAAGTGAGGAGAAAAAGGAGCATAGCACAAAAGATGATGCAGATGATATAATTGCATGCGAAGGTATTGTACAAAAACTAGATCCAGTTAAAGCTGTAGCTCTCGGAGGAAACGTACATGAGGCAAACATGAGATTAGTTGAAAGAAATGTGGATTTCGATGCGTATGAAGTAATGTTATGTTAATGTGTGCAATACAGTTAGTATTAATGATGACGAATTTGTATTTCCTGAACAAGACATGCATAGCGGAACAGAAAACAGCGAAAGAGATTGAAGGGATACTGAAAGCAAGATCACCGTATCTCTCCCCAGCTGAGTACGTTTGGAGCATTATGGGCATGGTGCTCCAATCACCTTGGGATTTTGGTGATCTAAAGCGCCATTTGAACAGCATTAGGCACGATATCACTCAGGAGGACATTCTTCAACTCAACCTATCAATGCGAAGCTGAATAATTGCTTGCATAATGGCTAGAGGTACATCAACTCGTTACTGACTTGTTCGAGATGTGAAGCTCTTTCTCTTGAATAAATGATACATTTGTTCCTGAAATTTTAATCATTTGTTTTTCTGTACATGTGCATCACATCTCCGGATTACCCTCCCATTCGGATGATTCCTTAGCGGTGCGACGATATCTTCATCTTAGAGTGAACTTACGTTAATGTCGTATATTACGCTGGGAAGTACTCCCCATATAATCTTCCGATAAATATTTATGGAGTTTCGGACACTTTTAAGGGCGGTCAAGATGAGTGCTGCATTGCTATATTATGACTAGCAGTTTGATTTTAATGGCTTTTAAAATACTAGTTTCTCGCTGGAGTATAGGTTGGGGGGTGGGGGATCATAAACCACCACTAGACAAGTTAGGTATTTTTATCACTAGCAGAAACGTGCCCTCTCAACAAGGAAAGTTCTACAGTGAAAAGTTCTTCAATTGAAAGACATTAAGGAATGCGCATAATTTAAAGTTTGCGTGCGTACTTTCGTCGCGTCAAGAAGGTGCAGTCCGACAGCGATGTGATTTAAATTGTGATTCAAACACGGCATTTTTACCTCCGACGTGCGCCTCCCTAACTCCGAAAAAATAGAGAGAGCTATCATAAGTAAATTTCTCCCGCCATGCATTTCAGACTAATTTTCTTCGTTCCAGGCGAACATGTTTTGATTGTATGCCGTCACTGTCCAATGACCTTTGCCTGCGAAATACTACCTTACACTGAGAAATATGTAGGAATTATGGTAATCGGACCTCAATATTGGCGAAGATAGGTCCTCTCTTTCTTAAAATAATGATAAACGAAAGAGCACAAACGAAGCTCGAATCTTGTGAACATTTAACAATCTCGCTCTAACCCTTTGAGGACGGCCTATGTTGCTTCTGTGAATCATGAAAATACATTACAATTCAGAATTTACCAAGCAGTCTCAAATGATTTTAAGAACTGGAACACAGTTGACCAGTTAATTTTTTATTGTAACTTGTAAGCATATAATTGCGTGACTTGCACGTTTCTTGTACCATGTTCAGACAGAGAATGATTAATCCGTAATGAAGTGACAAAAGAAGTTATTTTCACAAAAGAATAATATGCATATCTCTAGGATCTCTGATTTACAAGATCTGAAAGCTTAAGTTTTTACATGTTTGCATGGTACACAGAAAATGAATTCTGTGTCAAATTTTAGCTTGTGATTTACGGAGAACACTGTATAGCAAGACAGGGTTACTTCCGCTAACTTGCTATTGTTTGTGACTAGCACAGCAAAATTAGATCTGCTGTCTATTACTTTCGTAGGCTGGTGAAACGGGGCAGGTCTTGTGTCTTATCACACGGTAGTTAAGGAGAGGTATGGGTATTCACGTGATAGGTTAGCTGGCTTGGCTGCCGCCATCTGTGATTGTGGTGTAGTGGTTCAATGACCTAGGTTACGTGATGTCAAAAGTATGGTCTAGAACATACAAATAAATAGGGGACGGAGTCACCATAGATATACTATATTGATCCTGGGCAGACTTCGGTTTACTTAAAATAATTCCAGGAGCAAGGCTGTCATCTCATAACTATTTAAAAAAAAAATCGAAAAATCCAAGTGAACTGGCTTGAAAAAGATTCTGACTCTCAAACTAATAATATGACGCGTCTGTATACCGCCAATGGATAGTTGAATAAAAAGACTGGGCGAACTCTGATAGAACAAAACTTTCTTCTGTTTACTTGTTTGAGGAGCTTATCTCCATGATTCAAAGCCCACATAATGAGAGTGACGCTAATCTATGGCTCCGTTTTACGACACATGACTGTGATCCTTTCCCTTCTCATTTCTTTTAATTAATAAGGGTCGTGCTTTTTGATGCCGTTATTACCTCGGCGTAGCATAAAACGCCCGAAGGACTTAGTGGAAGGACTGGACCTTAGGGCAGGGGAGCATTCGCGTTTTGTTGTTCACAGTATTTATTAAAGTCAATGAACAGAAATTACAATTATCATAAACTTCAAGTGAGAGAACATCTGTACATGAAGCGCATCAGTTGGCTTTAAATGACAAAGAAAGTATAACAACTTTTCAAATGAGACAGATAATAGCTTGTTATAAAAAAATACACTAAACGCCTAAAGGGCTACCGTAAGTTCACTTACAGTTTTAAGACCTTGCCCAAATATATTCCTTCTAAAAAAAAGGATAACCTTACAAATTAACTGTGAATAACTATATTTTGTATTAACAAAATACTGAAGAAATAACATTTAGAATAATTTACTCCCAGAGAGAGAACATTTATACATGAAGAATATCAGTTGGCTTTAATTACCAATGAATGAATGACAACTTTTCAAATGAGAATGTAACGCCATTTTTTATAGAACAAAGAAAACACTGCACGCCGAAAGGGCTATCGTAAGCTCACCTACAGACAGTTTTAGAACCTTACCCAAATTTATTCGCTTAAAAGAAACAGTAACCTTACATGCGGACTTCCTACTAGACAGGCAATGATGTACATCAGACACTTCCCTTACAAATAGAGCCCAACTCACGGCATCGGACAAGTGCTGATATGAACGTCCTGCGAAGCAGCCGACACGGGCCACACCTGGTTGTGCCGCTCTGGCCCGATTTATCGGCCCGAACGTGGGCGCGAAGTGCAGTAAGTTCTTCCGACTTCACTCCCTAAGTGCCCCTCCCCCCCCCCCCCCCCCCCCCGAACAGTTAAGCCAGAGGGCTGTGATTGGGTGCACCTGGGCCTTAACGGAACGTTCAGTTCCGTCAGATTCAAAAACAAGCAAGAACCCGAAGATGCATATCAGACCCACGACCCAGGCACAGATGTAGAACAAATTGTCAACTATTATAGTCCAACAAATCGCTTGTGCCGAAACAGCACAACACGCTACAACCAAATTTCTGAAACAGTGCTATATTAATAAAAGCAAAATCAATCACTTAAAACAACTTTAAATAAAAGGGCACAGTAGCAGTATCGCAAGAGTTAAAACAAATTACGACTGCAAAATTTAGCTTACAAGTAACAATTAAACAACACTCAGCGTTGAGATATTTTAAGTATCCGATTGAGCTCACTTCCACACGTGATGATCCCCAAAAAACGCCTCATGATATTTTATCCTTACGATAATCGAGCCCTATGTGGATGCCGACATTCAAACCTCCACACAAGTGTCTGACGGAGTCAGCGTACTTTGGTATAAGATACAGTTCAAGATCCACCAGATTGTTTGGAGCAAAGAACAAACTGTTTCGAAACATTATACACAATAAGCCCCACGGCTTGGATGATAACGCAGAATGCCGAGGCTACTAAACACCAAGCAACAAGAGTTCCATCAAAATGGTGCAACAATTTTCGTGGGGTCCGACCACAACGTGGATTACTAACAGATTTCCATAACTCAGGACTCGCTAATAGTTTGTCTCAGTTGAGGCACCCTTGCATCACGGAGAGCAGGAAGTGGATGGACAGTGAAAGACATAAATAGAATGATGTCACCTTATCAGGTCCGCTAAAGAATCGTCCAACAGCATCAGAGGAGTAGGTCGCCCTACATTCTTCCAATAAGATGCAATCGGTCAACGGCCACCAACTGCTTGGCTGCGCAGACCATCTCAAGACACAGCCGCTACAACTGTCGCCTACACAATGCCATTCCAAATACCTCTTCACCGACCGAGTTACCTCCCCTCCTTCGACAATCGCACCGTCTCTTCTCCAGCACAAAACTCAAACTCACTGGCGCGCACCCGTCGATTTGCTCACCGCCGCGCCTCCTCGCGACCGACTCACAAGCGCCGAAAAGCTAGCATATCAGAACAAATAGCGATAGTCGAAAAGCCGACATGGCACACTTTTGGTTAACCTTTACAATATTATGTAAGTCCAGTCTGCAGTGATAACTGACACAGCATTAGTTTAAAATCTAACTGGAAACGAGTGTAATTTTGAGTAGTAACATTACGCTGTAAACGTGATTTCCACCCGATTCCAACAGGACTTTCCTCCGTTTCGTTTGACTAAGCATTACATCGACAGCAAATAAGAGACCGTAGGCTTTCGCTAGCGAAAAAAGATGTGAAACTGAACTACGAATTTCGGGTCGTACTATCAATCGCCCTTTAATTTTGTCTCTTCTCGACTCAACAGATTATTTCGTTCTCTCAGCTAAAATCCTGACATCTCTCTTATAGATCTGCACACACAGTATTACTCTCGTATCCTTCAGAAGCTTCCTGAAACGTTTGTTTTTAGGGACGTCACTGTTGGTTTTCTTTTCTTTTTTCAGCAATACACAACCTGAAACAGATGGATATCCTTTCAAATAGCAATTATTATTACAATTTTTTGTAACTTACGTTTGCTAGTAATCGGAGTGCATATGAAGCTTTCCCCTTGCATTGATAGCCATACATACATATTGCTGAGTCAGTAAAACCATAAAGCTTCCCATGACCAAATAAGATTGCATTCAAGTGAAAAACTGTTAGAACGGTTAATCGTACCATCATGTCGAATGTCGTGTTGCTACATACGTATGACAATAATCAAATCGTTAATACGAAATATCTGCAGTTAATAGAGACGTCTGCAGTAGGTAGGGAGAACGTGAGCTACGTTGACACGGATGTATGAATGTAGAGCGGGGGAGTAAAGACAAGCCTTTGGTGAATAGCTTGACCTCAGAGCCGGATTACATATGCCGGTCCATGTTCGCTTTGGACGGATTACAAGCTGGCTTCTGACTACTTGTTAGAGGCTGAACACGAGATAGTCTTCATCCCTTGGCACACTGCCGCGTGCTGATATCATTTCGTCGAAATTCACAGCGTGAGAATATTTTCTCAGGAAATGATCTTCCTTCACGTAGCAGCTTACTATGAATATAAAGCACGCGCACACAGCCGACGGTAAAGAAGAATCACAGCAGTATGTACCTGAAAATATATCCCAGTCAGCTCATGGAGGTAATCTCTGGACGAGACCGAATTATTTGTGTTTAATACTAATAATATGACAGTTTCTCGTAACTGGAATTGAGGAGTCTGTTGATACCATCTAAACAGTCCAGCATTACAACCTTCCAATCGTGGAAAAATGACGGGCTTTCTATATTATTTACTTGCCACCCTACGGAAAAGAAATGCCGTAAACATTACTACCGACACATGGAAATACGCAAGATATTGTACAGAGCATGACGGAGGGCACTTCACACTTCACACCAGTGTCTGAGACATTCAGCCCTGTTCCATACTGGGATCGAGCGAAGGAATAAGAACTGCCCCTGTACGGGCCCTAATCTCATTTATATCACTGTCACGAAACATATACAACAGTCAGCAGCACAATGGTAGTGCATTCTTCCTTGGACATCGATCTTAAACATTAGCCCAGAATGATTTCGCACAACGACGTCATCATTCTATCGACGTTGTACCATTTAGATACGCTGATCAACTCTGTTACTCTTTCGTTCTACCGACAAGTTATGATCGTAATAGCATCACTGTGATTTTGTTCAGTGTTTGTTGTCACGCTTAATGTGTTGAAGACACTAACCTGTGGATGATTGTTTCTTTCGCTATCCACTGTATGGAGTTTGAATGACCGTCCCATTTCATATCGCTTCGATGTAGTCGCAAACAATGAGGCTCTTCCTCTTTGGTATAAGCACTACATTGAAATTATCAACATTCGATAGATACGCTCTTCACTGCAAGAAGTGGCAACTTTGGACCAAGTTTCTGCATGTTTTTACGATCGTACAATGACGATAACTTCTTGCAGGCAACAGCAACGTCAGAAAAACCATCTGATAATGCCGCTGACCAACACTTCTACCACGTATGTTTGGATTCAGAACTTATGAGGTCCTGTTACACCAGCTTTAACCATAACCGATGTTTATCTCATTTCCGTTTACCGGTCGTCACCAAGTAGGGTATAAAATAAAGTGTGCTACCCTTTTGAAAATTACTGTTAGAAGTCGGTTTTATCTACGGATTTGATAGTCCGCATCCAATTTTTAAGACAGCTCCTGGAAGACAAATGTTTTTGGAATGTTGTGCGAACTCCAATACTGAAATTTCCGCAGATGAAAGGCATCGGGATAGTGATACATTAGTTGCCCAGATGTGTGAATCGTTTTATGTGAAATCCACAACATATTCAGGGAAGACGTGATCTCATTATCAAACTCAGTATCCAAAGAAACTTAGGCTCACTATTTATCATTACTTCAAATACTGTTACACAAACACTGCATATCAATCTACACTCCTGGAAATTGAAATAAGAACACCGTGAATTCATTGTCCCAGGAAGGGGAAACTTTATTGACACATTCCTGGGGTCAGATACATCACATGATCACACTGACAGAACCACAGGCACATAGACACAGGCAACAGAGCATGCACAATGTCGGCACTAGTACAGTGTATATCCACCTTTCGCAGCAATTCAGGCTGCTATTCTTCCATGGAGACGATCGTAGAGATGCTGGATGTAGTCCTGTGGAACGGCTTGCCATGCCATTTCCACCTGGCGCCTCAGTTGGGCCAGCGTTCGTGCTGGACGTGCAGACCGCGTGAGACGACGCTTCATCCAGTCCCAAGCATGCTCAATGGGGGACAGATCCGGAGATCTTGCTGGCCAGGGTAGTAGACTTACACCTTCTAGAGCACGTTGGGTGGCACGGGATACATGCGGGCGTGCATTGTCCTGTTGGAACAGCAAGTTCCCTTGCCGGTCTAGGAATGGTAGAACGATGGGTTCGATGACGGTTTGGATGTACCGTGCACTATTCAGTGTCCCCTCGACGATCACCAGTGGTGTACGGCCAGTGTAGGAGATCGCTCCCCACACCATGATGCCGGGTGTTGGCCCTGTGTGCCTCGGTCGTATGCAGTCCTGATTGTGGCGCTCACCTGCACGGCGCCAAACACGCATACGACCATCATTGGCACCAAGGCAGAAGCGACTCTCATCGCTGAAGACGACACGTCTCCATTCGTCCCTCCATTCACGCCTGTCGCGACATCACTGGAGGCGGGCTGCACGATGTTGGGGCGTGAGCGGAAGACGGCCTAACGGTGTGCGGGACCGTAGCCCAGCTTCATGGAGACGGTTGCGAATGGTCCTCGCCGATACCCCAGGAGCAACAGTGTCCCTAATTTGCTGGGAAGAAAATATATAAAGCACAATTTTTGATCTTATCCTCATTTTATAAGAACTTACTCGCCGTATACGTATGCAACTGACATTAATGTGTAAAAGTTTATAAACAAACGATCAAAATTTTGCTGACCTATAGAATTCAATATTACAAGCAGCACACCCTGCTGTAGCTGGGAAAAGAACGGAACCAGTGGAAAAAGTATTCTGTCACGGCCCAAAGAAATTCGTATTTATTGCTCTTTTAAAGGCTCTGACAAGAACGTGGAGGAATAGCTGTCTCAATGCTTATAGAGCCTTCCTCTCAAAAAACAATTGACATGCGAACATACTCGCACTTCTTGTGCTGAAGAAGAGTAACACAGATACAGTGATGGGGGAAGAGAGAGGAGACCGTGCCAGTGGGAGAGAAAAAGGGGAGAGACAGTGATGGTGGAAGATAAAATGTGGGAGTGAAGGAGAAAGAGAAATGAATGAAGAAAATTGCAGGGGAAACCGAGAGAGAGGAGATATTGATGATCAGTGACCGAGAGTGCCAGTAAAACACAAAGATTTTGATGGAGATAGATGTAGAGGGAGCAAAATAGAGAGGAAACACTGGAAAGGAAAAACGCAGGTGTGGAGACCACATGTGGGCTTGGTGGTTCTGCACTGACCGCTTTAGACGAATGTTAACTAATGGGTATATGGACCGGCGTATTTACGATTGAAATTTGGAACCATTTGGTGTAGGTGAAGAGATATGCTGGAGCTGCCCCTCCCAAAATTTTCCACGTACTGAGATGCGGTGGCGGCACTGGTAAGGGAAAGAAAGACAGGAGTAGTCTGTGTAAATGGGAGAGGAGACCGTGGAACTGAAATACACTGTAGAACAATGCCACAAAGAGGAGATAATAGTAACGAGACATACAGAGGCAGTGACAGTGAGAGGAATACGCTGCGTATGAAGGTGTAACCATGTAGAGAGACTGGCTCCAAATACATAGATTGGCCTCTGTTAAATGAGGGCGAATATCTTCACATACAAAAATTTTTGACGAAGAAGGCGAAAAGACGAGTGAGGCAGTTGGTTCCTCACTCTTCTGTTAGAGTCCGTTAAAGAGAAACATATTCGACTTTTCATTATTGTGCAATTAGGAACAATCAAAAATTTGCAAGCTGTAAAAATGATTTGTGAAACCTATTCAAAATTGTGGTTGCGGTTAAGATTCACGTAGAGCTCTGTTCACTATCTGTGGGTAGCCAAGGAAGCAGACCTACAGAAGAAAGTAATAACCTGTTACGTATACGTCAGTGCCAGCCAACGATACAGCTATTGTCAGAAGCACATTTGAATTATTGTATCTTTATGTTATAACAATACCTAAAAATATTCGCACTATTATGTTACAACGTCTTGCATCTACAGCTCGATCTGCACACACTCCCCAAGCCACCGTACCATTACTGCCACATTTACTTTCCTGTTCCACTAGTAAATAGAACGACGGAAAAACGACTGTCTCTATGCCTCCACATGAGCCCTAATACCTTCGTGGTCCTTAAGCGTTGTGTACATCTCCGGCCTCAGTATCGTTCAGCAGCCTGGTTCGGATGCTTGTTCCCTAAATTTTCTCTATAGTGTTTCTCGAAAAGAACGTCACCTTCCTTCCTGGGATACCCATTTGAGTTCCGGAAACATTTCCTAACACTTACGTGTTTTCCTAAACTATCGGTAACAAATCCAGTAGACCGCCTCCGAACTGCTCCGATGCCTATCTTCAATCCTACCTGGTATGGATCCCAAAAACTCGAGCAGTACTCAAGATTAGGTCGTACCACCATCCTACGTGCGGTCTCCTTAAATGTGAACCATTCTTCCTTAAAATTCTCCCAATAGAACGAAGCGGACCACTTGTCTTCCCCACCACAAGCCTCACATGCTCGATCCACCTCACATGGCTCGCAACGCTGTGTCCAGATATTTAAACGACAAGACTGTGTTGAACAGGACACTAGTAATACTGTATCCGAACATTACAGGTTTGTTCATCCTACTCATCTGCATTAACTTCCAGTTTTCCACATTTAGGGTAGTTGCCATTCATCACACCAACTGTAAATTTCTCCTAAGTCGTCTTGTATCGTCCTTCAGCCGTGCAACCTCGACACCTTACCGTACACCACAGCATCATCAGCAAACAACCGCAGATTGCAGTCCACCCCGTCCGTAAAATAATTTATGTACGAGGTGTACACAAAGTCTCTCCGCAGTGCCGTAAGATTGTTAGCCTCGCGTGCCCTATGATTGTTCGCCTGCCTGGGTTTTTCAACGAAACAATAAATGCAGTGATAGTCTGTGCCCATTCATAGGAGAACTTGTCTAAAGTGAAATACTGAAAGGTTATTTTCAGCAATATGGTGCAACCGCGCATACAGCTCGCG
The DNA here is from genome assembly GCF_021461395.2 of Schistocerca americana. Classification (NCBI taxonomy): domain Eukaryota; kingdom Metazoa; phylum Arthropoda; class Insecta; order Orthoptera; family Acrididae; genus Schistocerca; species Schistocerca americana. The sequence goes on from NC_060123.1 coordinate 106,531,182, forward strand.
TTTCGATGTCAATGCCTGCTGATGTTTTTGTGATCGCGTAATTTCACAGGGACTTTGGTCTCCACGATCGCCTGGCATAACACCACCTGACTATTTCTTCTGGGGTGCAGCGAAAGCAACTGTCTATAAAAACCGTCCAAAATCCATCGATGAATTGAAAACTGCAGTATCCATTTTCATTGCTTCTGTTACAGACGAAATGTTTCAGCTTACGTTTGCGAACATGAACAGACGAATTGAAATGAGTATTGAACAACAGAGGGGGGGGGGGGGGGGGGGGGTGGTTGGGCGGAAAACTTTCAACATTCAACATTCAACATTTAATGTGAAAATTTGTAAGTGAAAATGAATATTCAATAAATTAATTACTTGTATTTCACTGAGTTTCATTCCGGCATATTCAATGCGGCGTACAGCTCGTGCGGCTAACAATCATACGGATCTGCGGAGAGACTTTTGAACATCCCGCATATAGTGAAGAACAGCGATCCTGTCACACTTCCCTTGGGCACTCGTTACCCTCGTCTCTAATGAACACTCGCCATCCAGGCGACATACTGGGTTCTACGAGGGCAGTTCAATAAGTAATGCAACACATTTTTTTTTTCTCGGCCAATTTTGGTTGAAAATACCGGAAATTTCTTGTGGAATATTTTCAAACATTCCCGCTTCGTCTCGTATAGTTTCATTGACTTCCGACAGGTGGCAGCGCTGTACGGAGCTGTTAAAATGGTGTCTGTAACGGATGTGCGTTGCAAACAACGGGCAGTGATCGAGTTTCTTTTGGCGGAAAACCAGGGTATCTCAGATATTCATAGGCGCTTGCAGAATGTCTACGGTGATCTGGCAGTGGACAAAAGCACGGTGAGTCGTTGGGCAAAGCGTGTGTCATCATCGCCGCAAGGTCAAGCAAGACTGTCTGATCTCCCGCGTGCGGGCCGGCCGTGCACAGCTGTGACTCCTGCGATGGCAGAGCGTGCGAACACACTCGTTCGAGATGATCGACGGATCACCATCAAACAACTCAGTGCTCAACTTGACATCTCTCTTGGTAGTGCCGTCACAATTGTTCACCAGATGGGATATTCAAAGGTTTGTTCCCGCTGGGTCCCTCGTTGTCTAACCGAACACCATAAAGAGCAAAGGAGAACCATCTGTGCGGAATTGCTTGCTCGTCATGTGGCTGAGGGTGACAATTTCTTGTCAAAGATTGTTACAGGCGATGAAGCATGGGTTCATCACTTCGAACCTGAAACAAAACGGCAATCAATTGAGTGGCGCCACACCCACTCCCCTACCAAGAAAAAGTTTAAAGTCATATCCTCAGCCGGTAAAGTCATGGTTACAGTCTTCTGGGACGCTGAAGGGGTTATTCTGTTCGATGTCCTTCCCCATGGTCAAACGATAAACTCTGAAGTGTATTGTGCTACTCTTCAGAAATTGAAGAAACGACTTCAGCGTGTTCGTAGGCACAAATATCTGAACGAACTTCTCCTTCTTCATGACAACGCAAGACCTCACACAAGTCTTCGCATCCGAGAGGAGCTCACAAAACTTCAGTGGACTGTTCTTCCTCATGCACCCTACAGCCCCGATCTCGCACCGTCGGATTTCCATATGTTTGGCCCAATGAAGGACGCAATCCGTGGGACGCACTACGCGGATGATGAAGAAGTTATTGATGCAGTACGACGTTGACTCCGACATCGACCAGTGGAATGGTACCGTGCAGGCATACAGGCCCTCATTTCAAGGTGGCGTAAGGCCGTAGCATTGAATGGAGATTACATTGAAAAATAGTGTTGTGTAGCTAAAAGATTGGGGAATAACCTGGTGTATTTCAATGCTGAATAAAACAACCCCTGTTTCAGAAAAAAAATGTGTTGCATTACTTATTGAACTGCCCTCGTATTATTTAAGAAGTCTCCGAGCCACTTATACAGGGTGTTACAAAAAGCTACTGCCAAACTTTCAGGAAACATTCCTCACACACAAATAAAGAAAAGATGTTATGTGGACATGTGTCCGGAAACGCCTGATTTCCATGTTAGAGCTCATTTTAGTTTCGTCAGTATGTACTGTAAATCCTCGATTCACCACCAGTTGGCCCAATCGAAGGAACGTAATGTTTACTTCGGTGCTTGTGTTGACATGCGACTCATTGCTCTACAGTACTAGCATCAAGCACATCATTACGTAGCATCAACAGGTTAGTGTTCATCACGAACGTGGTTTTGCAGTCAGTGCAATGTTTACAAATGCGGAGGTGGAAGATGCCCATTTGATGTATGGATTAGCACGGGGCAATAGCCGTGGCGCGGTACGTTTGTATCGAGACAGATTTCCGGAACGAAGGTGTCCCGACACAAAGACGTTCGAAGCAATTGACTGGCGTCTTAGGGAGCACGGAACGTTCCAGCTTATGACTCGCGACTGGGGAAGACCTAGAACGACGAGGACACCTGCAATGGACGAGGCAATTCTTCGTGCTGTTGACGATAACACTAATGTCAGCGTCAGAGAAGTTGCTGCTGTACAAGGTAACGTTGACCACGTCACTGTATGGAGAGTGCTACGGGAGAACCAGTTGTTTCCGTACCATGTACAGCGTGTGCAGGCACTATCAGCAGATGATTGGCTTCCACGGGTACACTTCTGCCAATGGTTCATCCAACAATGTGTCAATCCTCATTTCAGTGCAAATGTCCTCTTTTCGGATGAGGCTTCATTCGAACGTGATAAAATTGTAAATTTTCACAATCAACATGTGTGGGCTGACGAGAATCCGCACTCAATTGAGCAATCACGTCATCAGCACAGATTTTCTGTGAACGTTTGGGCAGGCATTGTTGGTGATTTCTTGATTGGGCCCCATGTTCTTCCACCTATGCTCAATGGAGCACGTTATCATGATTTCATACGGGATACTCTACCTGTTCTGCTAGAACATGTGCCTTTACAAGTACGACACAACATGTGTTTCATGCACGATGGAGCTCCTGCACATTTCAGTTGAAGTGTTCGTACGCTTCTCAACAACAGATTCGGTGACCGATGGATTTGTAGAGGCGGACCAATTCCATGGCCTCCACGCTCTCCTCACCTCAACCCTCTTGACTTTCATTTATGGGGGCATTTGAAAGGTCTTGTCTACGCAACCCCGGTACCAAATGTAGAGACTCTTCGTGCTCGTATTGTGGACGGCTGTGATACAATACGCCATTCTCCAGGGCTGCATCAGCGCATCAGGGATTCCATGCGACGGAGGGTGGATGCATGTATCCTCGCTAACGGAGGACATTTTGAACATTTCCTGTAACAAAGTGTTTGAAGTCACGCTGGTACGTTCTGTTGCTGGGTGTTTCAATTCCATGATTAATGTGATTTGAAGAGAAGTAATAATATGAGCTCTAACATGGAAAGTAAGCGTTTCCGGACACATGTCCACATAACATATTTTCTTTCTTTGTGTGTGAGGAATGTTTCCTGAAAGTTTGGCCGCACCTTTTTGTAACACCCTGTATATCTGTGAACTTACTCCGTACGCTCGTACCTTACTCAATAGCCAGCAAAGGAGGAACGTGTCAAATGCTTTCAGGAGATCTAGAAATATGGAATCTACCTGTTACCCTTGATCCATAGTTCTCAGTATATCATGTCAGAATAGGGCAAGCTGGATTTCGTACGAGCGATGCTTTCTACAACCATGCTGATTTCATTTTTCTGTACTATATTTACTAAATATCAAGCGTGGTTCTCTGTTTACGATGTGTAAATTCATTCGGTCGGTAGCGTAGGAGTTGCTCTCTGAACAGCCAACTACATAGCTGATTAATTCATCAGTGTCCACTGGTGATACATCAGAAGGATAGCAAGTTGATATCTAGGATTGTCTGATTTTATACTTCACTTCTGGTAAGATGGAGGATTGGTCAGCAGGAAACACATGCTGCTGGAGTGGAACGCTGACCCCACTTGAGGATACAAAAACTTATTTTCACCACGTTAATTAAAACACAGCACTGGTAGCAACACAATGATTAACTAGCATTTGCAAATCGCGGTGACCTATGCCGGTTATTAAATTATATAAAAGCAATGCGAGTAATTAAATTAAAATTTTAAAAGGAAAACGAGCCTTCTAGTCCCAACTGTAAATTAATAAAAAAATTACTTTTCACAAATATGACTTTAACATAACTGTAGATTTGAGCTCACTAGTTGTGAAATTAAGTCAATTATCAGGCCCTGTGAATGCGAAAAATATCAATTTGTTAAAGCTATTAGGTTTCAAAAATACTCAAATTGCAAGACGTCATAAATACGTGAATTAACTATTACGGAAAACATTTGACAATATGATGTTGTGAGAGACTAATAGATCTGCACAGCAATCAGCACATTCTCGACATTTGGCGTTCACATCGGCCGCGCGTCTGAATTCTGTGTTCGAGAGCTCACGTGACAACAACATGCAGGAGGACGTGCGCACACCAATAACGGCTTCTGCAACACACAGACCCAGTATTAATATACAGTTCTCTAGAATACTAAAACCAACAGCCAAGCACTGGGAATGCAGGAATAGATGCTAAACATTATAGTCTCACAACCGCAGTTACTATCAAAGCAACAGTTCATTAATCAATCCCCAATGACGTCAAAATTCTCTTGATAAATTTATAAATCACAACTAGCTCAAGGTGATATGACCCTAAACACCAAGGCACCATTGGCGTCCCAAAATTGTTACTATTGTAAATGCCAACAAACAAGAAGTTTGCTATTCTGATTTAAATTAGCGGCTGAAGTTTTATGCGGAGATTAAGCTTTGATTCATAAAATGGACTACTTAAATTATTAACAGCAATAATAAAATAAAGGAATCGCCGAATATCGGCCACACTTGTAATTCAAGATAAATGCAACGGAACGAAGGCACAGCGGTGTTACATGGACTTGCAATACCAAGTATCCAGAACTCATGTCCAAGTGCTCTAAGGAATAACTAGCGACAATCAAAGTGGCTAGACGGAGCAGTCACATCCAAAAGTTCCAAAAGAAAATAGCTCGCCATTTAAAGTTAGTCCAGGAGCTCGCCGTTAACATTCACGCCAGGGTAAACTCCCGGGCTCCCCTCAAGATTCGAGATAGACACGACTGTTAAACACAGCCTACGTTGACCGGTGACTGCTTTCGCCCTCCAATTCCGCTCGCCACGAGACCCACCGTGCGTCCTCGCAGTACAAATGGTTCAAATGGCTCTGAGCACTATGAGACTTAACATCTGTGGTCATCAGTCCCCTAGAACTCAGAACTACTTAAACCTAACTAATCTAAGGACATCACACACATCCATGCCCGAGTCAGGATTCGAACCTGCGACCGTAGCGGTCGCGCGTTTCCAGACTGAAGCGCGTAGAACTGCTCGGGCACTCCGGACGGTCCTCGCAGTACAACAAACGCCAACTGACTACTCGCGATGCTCTGTGCGCTGTCTTCACTCTGTCACTGCCGCCAACCGAGTCTCCGTCACTGTCCCGAACGAGTCTCCGTCACTGCAGCCTCCGCCACTGCCTCCGACCAAGTCTCTCCTCGCAAACCGCAGCCGTCCTAAATAGAGGGCGCTAGCCAACCAGGAGTCAGCAAAGCGCGTAACTGCGACAGAGTAACTATCTTGCAAAGAGCATCGCAGGAAGTCACGGCTCAGCCGCTTCAGCTAGTCTTGCTAGGACGGGTAGAAGGTTGCATGCTGTGTGTGGTGTGTGGGCTCAATGGAGCTGGCCGCAGTTCACGAACAGCTGAACGTGCTTTTGGATACGGTCAGTGATCTTTAGGCTGCTGCCTCGGGGTGTAGCGGTGACGGTAGCATGGGACCCCTCAGGTTTGTCTTGTTTTTCCGCAGGGCATTGCTTCCTAGTGGAACCGACGTGAGGGATTCTCTCTCACAGCAGGGTGAGTGACGAGAGGTTCCGTTTTCGCGACGCGCGACACGGAGGGCCAATGCAGGGACTGTTCTCCTGCTCACGCCCATTCACCCTGTGTGTGGACAGGTGGCGGCTCCTTCAGCAGGGTACGAACAGGTACACGGGGGGAGAGGTTAATTGGTTATTGGGAGCTCCAATTTTAGGAGAGTTGTGGGGCGCCTTAGGTAGATAGTGTTCGGGGCTGGAAAGAAAGCCATTGTGCACTCGGTAAGTCTGCTGGGGGGCATCATCCGAGATATGTTAGCGGCATTGCCTGTGGCTGTCGAGGGTGCAATGTAGAGTTGTCTGCATGTTGTGCCTCATCACTCAGCATCAACAACGCCTGTCGCATGCGTTCTGAGGCGATCCCCAGGTCGTACAGGCGGCTGGCGGAGATGATGAAGACTGCTGGCCTGCAGCATGTGGGGCGAGTAGAACTGGCAATTTGAAGCATCGTTCCCAGAGTTGATCAGGGTCTTTTGGTTTGGAGCCGAGTGGAGGGTCTAAACCAAGGTCTTCATCGACTCTGTGACTGTCTTTGCTACAGATTTCTAGACCTGCGTTACCGTGTGGGGATTTGTAGGGATCCCCTCGATAGCTAACGCACTACACAAAGGAAGCAGCTAGTCGGGTAGCAGAGTACTTTTGGAGTGCACATGAGGATTTTTTAGACGAGGCAGTACTTTGAGATGCTCTGATGAACACTCGCCATTCGATATGCAGCAAGGAATCACTGCTCGCACAAGGCATTACTGAACCGGCGGCAAAGTCTGTATATCAGCCCATTACACATAGTGGCCAAAATTGACGGATCGTTGAGCCTTGTGTTATATTCACGGCAAACTAATGAAATTTTAGTTACAGAAACAGACCACAGACACTTGATGAACTGCTAGAAAAGTTTCATAGAGTAACAGTATTTTCGACGTTACATTCAAAGTCTGAATTTGGGAAAACACAACTTAATTGCCTTAAGTTCACGGCCTTCTTATGCTTCGGTAATTCTTATCAGTTCTGAAGACCTTACCGTATCTTCAGCAGCTTTCATTCGCGGTATGAACACTATTCTTCCATCCCGTTTAAAATAAAGGATCACAACGTATGCCGAAGACATACTTATTGCTGAAACAACTTTGAATATACCCATCAGTACGTTGAACAGCACTACTGGATTCATTCTCACGCCAGGTTGTTACACTCAATGTACGTCAATTAGTTTTCAAAATCATCTATTTAGTTTCTAGGCCAAGTCATCTCTGTTGACGCAATCGAAACTGACGCAGATAAGCTTCAATCTACGCGAGACATCTCTATTCCCCTAACTAAAAATCAGCTACGAAGTTTTCTTGGCCCCATCAATTTTATTAGGCTCTCATTAATTGTATGGCTTCACAGATATCAAGACTTTGTCAGCGAAGTGTTAAAAACTCAGATTGGTTCTGGGATAATCTGGCTGTAACTAAGTTCCTGAGTTTGAAACCTGCTTTAGTGAATGCCTCTCTATTATCACACCCAGATCTTTCCAAAGAATTTTTTATTGCAAGAGACAGCTCCAAAATGGCCCTTAGAGTGCATCTGTTCCAGGAAATAGAAGAAAATGGTGTGATCTTCATGAAAATAATTTTTTTCTTTGCCAATTGTGTACTTTCGCCAGCAGAAAGAAATTGTTCCATTAAAGAACTCGAAACATTATGAGTCGTCTTGGTATTTTTATAAAATTTCGTTATTTCTTGTATAGCAAACATACTAAAGTGTATACTGACCACCGTGTAATTCAGTTCCTCATGTCCGCTAAATGTTCATATTATCATCTAGGACGATGGAAACTGTATCTACAGGAATCCAGTTTCCGATCCATATTCCAGGCACAAAAATGTAATGGATGATGCTCTATCAAACCCTCTTACTGGTTCTGCAACAACCGCTTCCACACAATTTTATCATTCAAACTAAAGTCTTCCTCATATCCAGAAAGTTGATATTGAAAACTTCGTGTCTTCTGCTTTAAAAGATGTTGCCAAAGGACAGGATAAGGATACAGCGTGGAAAAATATCAAACAGTTATGATATAACAAACAAAATTCTCCTATCAGACATAATTTTTTGGTAGGAAATCACATCGTCTTCAAACGTTTAAAACCGACAGTAATATTTGGCTTCTCTGTATTCCTGATAATCTTGTCAACTAGTTGATGTGGCAAATGCATCTGAGCCAATGATCATTACCGACCAAGAAAATGTTTCCTGATGTTTTGTCAAACTTCCTATTTCATGAACATGGTGAAAATCAGGCGCGTTCTGGAGAAATGCAAACTCTGCCAGCAAGAAAAATCTTACACAGAATCACATCTGGGTCCTCTTTTACGATTATCTCCATTAGATTACGTCATTTGCGGCGGTCGACCTCTACGGGCCTATTCCAAAGAGCAAAAAAGGTTATCCGTGCCTATTTGTTGCAATTGAGCTAACATCTAAATTTGTTTTCTTTCCGCCTCTTCGCAGAGGTACAGCTAAAACTGTTTCAGATGCATTCACTAAGAATTTCTTACCACGCGTAAGACATGTATAAAAGGTTATATCTGACAATGGAACACAATTTCGTTCTCCAACTTGGACACGTACATTGCACAAGAGAAAGATTACAGCCATTTTTATTTTTAGGTATTACGCTTCCCCAACCCTTGCGAAAGAATAATGAAAGAGATAGGAAATATATGAAGATTTTTTTGCCACAAACAACACACTGTATGGGATAGTCATATTCAGATTTTCCAGGACACCGTTAACTCAAATCCTAATAATTCAACTTTGCTCTCGCCACATTTAGTTACGAATAATAAAAATCCGTCAGACAAATAACAGAAATGGTTTCTTTTCCCAAGTCACACTGTTTACCCATTCATCGCTAACTGATTTACATTGCAATTACTAATATAAAAAAGGCAGCTGGGAAGAGGAGAAAGGTACGAAAGAAGATATGTCACACTAGGAAGTAAGAAGTTGGACCAAAAGTTTTAGTTCGACTACAGCCATTTTCCTGTAAAGCAGGGCGTAAGTGTCAGAAATTTTCATTACTTTATAACGGACCGTTTCGGATTCGACGAATTTCACATCCCAATGTAGTATACTTGAAACACTCAGAACGAAAGTTTTGATAGGTCTTCATCACATCACCAATATAAAATCGTCCATTGAATAATTATTTGACATCCTTTTCCCTAATGATGAGAGTAACGAAGCGATATGTAATAATTACTTTGTGACAACAAATATTTCATTTTATTTTGACATCAACAGTTTGTACAAAGTAGTTAACCTTTTCCATCGGTTTTATTTCGTCCTCATGCATGTTCAAATAACAATAACAACTTTTTAGCCTTCTACAGTACTATAAGCCATTTCGTTTCCTTATGTTGACTGTATCATGACTTTTATATAATACATACAATGATTGTTACAGAGCATACACCACGTCATGTTCTAAGATAACTGACCCACATCTTTACAATCCATCATTTGACAAGGAAAGCTTACGGAAAAGACGACAGTTATGATTTTAGCGTTAAAAACAAAGTCATCAGAGAAGATAAAAACAACATGATAAGCAATAACATCGAATTTCGCGCTACATAATGCATTTTCTCTTACGGGCTGACGTACATAAGTATGCCAAATGTATTCCAAATAGGAATGATTAAACGAGCAGCTTACATATATTTTCACAAGTATAACAAGTACTGTCAATAATCGTAGGAGACTTAATTTCAATGTCTTGCACTGAGATACTCTAACACCTAGCTAAAATCAGGGTTTCTTCGTTGACTGTAAGAATTTTACTATAGGCATCGTATATACAGTGAAGACTTAAGATTTATTGTAGATGAAGTATGTGAAGCATTTATGGTTTTTATAATGAGGGTATGATGAGATAATAAGAAATCTAAGAAATGTGGATGGCGAATTTAATACGATTATCATGCAGACGTTTATGATTTATAATACGAAGTTTGGCATACTGATGTTACGGATTGTTAGGAATTACGTGATGATTTTACCCTTGTTGTATGCTTTTTTGATCGTGTTTTGGTGTGTTTCTCTCCTGAGTAGTATTTCTAATGGTTTGCGGCAAGGTGTTGCAAAACAATAATACAAGTCTACGAATTTACAGGAAGATATACGATTTATTTCAACAATATGCTGTTTTTTCTTTGTGAACAGCTACGTAAAGGAGTGAAGACGCTTATTGGCTCGCATTTGATTTGATGAATTTGTAACTTTGCTTGCGCTAGTGGATATTTTTCCTCATTCATCGGACAACACCATTCCTCGTTCGTTTTCAGCTATAGTTAACCGATTTCACGCGAATGACATAATTACTAAATTATTTTCATTCTGTATGTTTACTTTGCTTGTTTGTAGGTATTAAGTACTATTATTGATACCACTCAGATGTTGCATTTGGAGTAATTGTAAGTATTTGGCACTTGCATAGCCAAAGGTTTTGTGATCACATTTTCATTTACTTTGTGTTCTGTGACTGACAGGGGACAGACAAATACAATAATTTCTTTTTTTTTCTACAGCACCAAAATATTGTGCACATTTCTTTCTTTCCCTCCCTTTACCTCGTATCCTAATGAGCATTTACTCGAGTATTTAAAAAATACGTTTTGCAGCAATTACTCTCGCATAACAACACTAGAAATACATTCATACTCGTGTAAAACGTGAGAAAGCCGATAAAAATGTTCACCTATTCCTATTTTAACAATGCACTGTATATGTAATGATTACTATATTTTAATGTTTCTTTCCTCTCACAGGATAAAACGTATTTCGATTATGGTTATACTCTTTGACTTGTCGCTACCGACACATATCTATCAACCGTAATTTCGATATTCGTAAGACATGTTTGTTATTCTTTGTCACGTTATTCGAGTGTTTACCAAACATAGTTTTAGATAAATATCTTAGCTTTACTTTTTTTCACTGTTTTGTAACAGAACACGTGTACCTTGTAAAATCAGTACATCAAGGGACTACCTTGGAGTTATGTGTCCATTGTAAAAGCAGCACGTTCATGGACTCAACTAGAGTTATGTGTGCTTTGTAGAAGCAACACATACGTGAACTCATTTAGAGTTACTCTCTGCAGTGTCAGAAAGTTCGACGTATTAGAGAACGTTTTCTTTACCACGATATGCCACATCGGTTATCACTCTCTTAGATGTCTTCGCAGACATTTGGCGAAAATTGCAAGGCAGTACCATCTGTGAGGCTCTGCGCTATATGCCAATTTAGACTTTCTCGGCGAATCTCGATGATGAAGTCATCTAGGGTTATCAGCTGCTGAATGACACCTTCACTCGGCTGATAAACGGGGAAGACTTCATCAGGCTCTGAGGTGTCACTGGATTAATTGTGGACAAGTACTGCATCCAATGAGTCTGCTTTTAGCCACCTCGCAAACAGTCACGATACAATGCTTTCACATGAAGAGTTATTACAACGTTATGATAAGTTATTAAACCTTTTTTGAGTCACCGGTCTTCTGGCTGGTTTGATGCGGCCCGCTACGAATTTGTCTCCTGTGCTATCCTTTCCATTTAAGAGTAACACTTGCAACCTACGTTATCAATTATCTGCTGGATGTATTCCAATCTCTGTCTTTCTCTACAATTTTTTCCCTCTACAGCTCTACCTAGTACCATGGAAGTCAGTCCCTGATGTCTTAACAGATGTCCTATAATCCTTTCCCTTCTCCTTGTCAGTGTTTTCCAAATATTACCTTCCTCTACGATTCTGCGCATAACCTCCTCATTCCTTTCTTTATCAGTCCACCTAATTTTCAACATTCGTGAGTAGCACCCCATCTCGAATGCTTCGATTCTTATCTGTTCCGGTTCTCCTACAGACTATGTTTCACTACCATACATACAGTGCTGTGCCCCAAACGCATATTCTCAGAGATTTCTCCCTCTAACTAAGGCATATGTCTGATACTAGTAGACTATTCTTGGCCAGGAATGCACTTTTTGCCAGTGCTAGCCTACTTTTGGTGCTCTCTTCGCTCTAACCGTCTTTGATTATTTTGCTGCCTAGGTGATATGATTCCTTAACTTCATCTACTTCGTAACACCTTTCGCGCGAACAGTAAACAACTTGCTTCACGTAGCCACAGGATACACAGCTGCCGAATTAATGTTTGACAAGCTTGAGAGTGATGAGCGGGCCAAGCCTTTACTAACATTATACGAAAAAACTATACCTTTGGAAGAAAAGGCTGGACAAGCATTGATAGCCCTCGAACAAAACGGACGATATAGGAAAGCGCAGCACGATAAAAAGACTAGCCCTACGACGTCCTTTCATGTCGGGTAGGATGTGTTGATACGATCACGTGCACTATCAAAAAACATAGGAAACTGAAATTGACAGTTAATATATGTATAACCTTGCGTCATGCATAAAATACAACACCCAGGATGTTACTTACAGAGTAACTCAAAGACCGGAATAGTACGTGGATTTTATCTGCTTAAGGATCTTAAGGAATTTATATTATAAGACGGAGATCATGGACCTTAAACACTGCACAGAATACGATTAGAAGAAAGGACTACGTCAAACTCACATATGAAGGCTAAATATGGAGATGTACATTAAAAGCGCAGGTTATTCTGAGGATGGCTTTTGTTACACACTTTAGCGACTTGTACATGGGGGAAGAATGGAACGACTCAAGTGAAAATACCCATTAGTAAATATATTGAGGTATAAATATTATCTAAAGTAAGGAATGTAAAATGCCTTGAAAGGAATTAGTTCGTAGGAGAATTTATATTTGTAATTCTATTTGAAAAAGTAAACGTTCCCATTGCAATGTGCACTGAACATATTCATTAACAATTCGCACGTATACGTAACAGTACTGTCTGCGTCATGTGAGTACGGAGTGGCCGAAAAGGGGGACTGTTTGGAAGGTCATCATCCCCCGCCACAACCCGACATACTTCTTGTCACTTAATTACACGAGAACATAGAAATCTCTTTAAAGTCAATACCGCCATAAACTGTTTTTCTCTTTGCAGTGTTACATTTACTCTATCATGATTTGGGCTTTAAATTGCCATTATCAAGTGTTTTAATGTTATACAGTGCCTAAGATGGCATACTGTCTATCTAAAATACACTATTAGACACATTGTCTAAAGGTCAATATTCCTGGTAAAAGCCTATTTTGTTTTAGACACATTGTCTAAGGGTCAATATTTCTGGTAAAAGACTACTGTTTTGTTTCATCACTGAGTATACCATAGTCAAGATGGTATACTCAGGTTGCTAGTAATAGTCAAAATTTAAAAAAAAAGCAGTTTCATTAATAAGTTTCTTAATGAATTCCTCTCCTCTCCTCTCCTTGTGTGGGGTGGAATTGTTCTTGTATGTAAGTTACAGCAATATTTACCATTTTCAAACTCAGCTCGCTGATGTTTTTCCTCCCTTCTTTTCTCTTTATCTCAAAAAAGGAAACTACAATAACCAAAAGGGGAAAATGCATGGTTTTTAAGACTTAAGTTTATCTCAAAACAAGCTAGTAAGGCGATTAAAGATGGGACCTGTAACTCAGTTGTCAGAAATATGTAAGATTATGTTTTAATCCTTCATAAAAATGTCTGTACGGAAAATTTGTTTCATATAAACATGTGAATCAGAAAAAAATTATGACGCAGTGAATTAAGTTTCCCAAAAGTGTTGTGATATAAAGTGATAAAGTGCTACGTAATTAGAGTGTTACATTCCTCAAAACAGTGAGGCACCCACCCAGTGAAAAATCAATGTGCTGTGCACGTTAAAAATACACACTTTGGGTGCACCAATTTTATGTCTAAGCCAGGAGAAGGAATCAAATTACTTACGACACCAAGCTTTGTGAGAGGAACGATGACGCGTTGTTGGCGACGGCAAGCAGCACTCGCCTCGGATGTTGGATAATTTTGTTGGGCGTGGATTTCCCGGACGCTTTTAAGGCGATGCACATCCGTGCTGTTTTCGGAGTCTTCGTAATACGGAGACAAAATCAAGAAGAACCCGTGTCGGACCCTGCGCTGTTACAAGAGTAGTTCGTGTGCGGGCTCTTAAAGGACCGTGTGAGTAAAGGCAATGCCACGACTACTAAAACAGTGAAACATAGCTGGCAGTGTCCAGTGATACTGCAAGGGGCAGTCAAACCCAGAAGTGTACCCAACCAGTCGCGCCAACAGAAACAATCAAATTTCCACTTTCTCCTGCAGTCACCTAGAACCTTGTGTAATCCTGGAATATTAACCGCGAAGTTTGTAAGACTTAATAAAAAATGAATGAGAAAGAAAACCGACATTTACCCCTTTTGCTTATACCCATTTTTCTTAAGTACTGGACCGAGAAAGGGGAAGTGAAAATTTTATATGTGCAGATATATCTGTGTATTGTAATATCAGGATATTTGTTTTTCATATCTGTATAAGGTGGAATGTGAAACTATATAGAAAGAACACACATCCACAACAATTGGATAAGCTATTTATGTAATTAATACCTGTTTCTCTTTGTTTATGATTATCTTCATAGTGGTAAGCAATATTTAGAGTTAAATTACGATCAAAGGCGTTGAACATATCATCGCATGTTTCCAGAGAAAAGATGAAGATAACAATAGGACGAAAATTAAAGGCTCTGCCATATGGCCATACTAATGTTACAGTTATAAAAAGTTGTTTGAATATTTGTATATCAGTCCCCTAAGATCCACCGTAACAATTTTGGTCGATCGTGAGGACATGCAAGGGCACCAATAATAATGGGAGGAACACAAACGTGTCATCGCAGCGTTGTAGACGTATAAAAGAAAAATGATTTGAAGAAGGGGCGTAAGAACATTTTTGATTTATATACCTACGTATTATTAACGAAATATTATTGCTGAACCTTCTCTTCATTAGCTACGGTGAATGTTCGGATAACCGAACCTTGCCCCTCCCCCCCCCTCCCCCACCAACTCCCTCTCCCTTGTCCGATAATGTATTCTAGGAAACCTTAAAACATCATTTATCCCTTTTATATAAAATTTCCTTCGTCCTTTCCTAATCCGTTTTTCCAAACTTATTCCTACAATGTTACTGTAAGAAACGAAAAGTAGGAATTTGCTTTATATTCAACTTACCAGAGGCGCATGAGTGAAAAAAAAGTGTGATTATATTCCACGTAGCAGTTTTTCCAACAGACGTTCTATGGGAGACGAGTAGATTACGTGTATCAACAACTGTTAAATTTCTGCGTGACAAATTTGTGTCACGTTTTGCTAAAACCAGCTGCATAATGGTCACAGAGAGGTGTGCAGTCAGGAGCATCGAAGGCTACGGGCAATGCGGCTATCCAGATTTAGATTTACTTCGGTTTCCCTAAATATATTAAAGTGAATACCAGGTTGGCTCCTTCGTGAAGAAACACCTATTTCCCTCCCTCCCCCTCACCCTGAAAAGTTAAGCGTCTCCAAATGCCCCTGGAGTCGGTGGAGCTATAAAAATTATTCCGATCTCCCTTCCACATCCATAAAAATAAAAATAAATAGTGGAAGTACGTCTCAAGTACCAGCACAAAGCGTGAAATTTAGTCGTGCTTCGACTGTGGTATTAATCTTCTCATTGCGAAATATAAAGCACGATCGTTAAATATTACTTTTACTGGTGAGCGTGAATGCAACCGAGATCCGAGAGAGAGTCAGCGATCCGTTTCCACTGAAAGACCAAAGGGAAAAAAGGAAAGTCGGAATATCTGCCCGACATCACGCGTCTGAGGATACACAAAGTGCTGAATTACAAGCTATTTCAATATTGATCACAGAGTGTTCACGAAACGACATCAAAGAGTTGACGCTCTTTGAACATTTATTCCGATAAAATTTAATAATCACAGAGGATAACTCCGAAACGTCCTTGATTTATTATGCTGTGTTACATACTCTTTATTCAGCTCATCTTCTCGTCGAGCTGAGTTCTTTATATAGACTGTACTGAGATTTCCTTTGACGGCACGGTAACATATCTCGTTGTGGTTTCTTAAGTATTCTGTGTGTCTGAATTCGTATGCTATAAATAAGGCGATTTTTAGTCCCAATTTTTCACTGTCGACTGAAACAAGTCGATTTAAATAATAGAATACAGCAGCAGTTACACTTTTTTCATGGATAGCACGCCGTACTTCAGGATCAGGTTCCATTTTGAAGTTTTACGAACAATTGCAATAGTATATCACGTGATGAGTACGTGTGAGTTTTTTGTATTTGTCTTATTACTGCATTCGAAAAATAGATAATTTGGCGACAGTGTTGGAAAATGGTATTTTTGTGTCCAAGTACAAGCATTGTATGTCCTTCAACGCCAAGGAATTCATGTACACTTAGATATTCACTCACGTTTGCTTTACGTAAAAGCATGATAAATGACACGAAGATTGTGTGACGTTATTGCTTCCCATAGAGTCTGAATACAGTCACATGTGTTCTATTTAGGTTGTTACTTTTGTACACTATTGTTTGGAAAAAGTAAAATATCAAGACCAAGAGATGTCATCACAATGAAATTTATTCCACCGCTTAGGGCCATGACAGTACACAAATGATTAGCTTTACAGACCGACCATATCCCATCCATGTTCGATGGGTGACGTGTCAGGCGAGTAGGCAGGCCAGGGAAACACCCGTACCCGTGGTTCTTCGAAGAAGGCTTGCACGTTCCTCGCCACCTGCAGCCTGGCGCTGTCCCCTTGAAATATGACATGTGGAACGGTCAGCAGTAGGGGAAATACCTCGGGTGTGAAACCTTTTTGATATAGCAGTAGCTTTTCAGATTGCCCTCAAGACGTACAAGGCGGATCGCATACCATAGACAATAGTGCCCAAAACGTTAACACTTGGTATTTGCTTGCTGAAATGAAATGAAATGTCGTGTGGCTAGGGCCTCTCGTCCGTCGGGTAGACCGGTCACGTGGTGCACGTCTTTTGAATTCACGCCACTTCGAAGACTTGGGTGTCGACGGAGATAAGATGACGACGATGAAGACAGCAAAATTCCCATTCCGTACTCGGGGCGGACGTCGCAACGCACCCGTTCCAGTTCGTTGTTGATCCATTGACTCAGTTTTTTATTATACAGAGGGGTGCTAACCCTCCGACTGAACACGCTGAGCTACCGTGCCGGCCACTGAGCTATCGAGGAAAACGTTTTCTTTCACTGTCGCTCAACAATACACTATGCCCGACTGCGTTCACAATGGCGGCGTCGAACGCGTGTGCGGCCATCACTGTAGGACAATTTGAAGCAAGACTCGTCCGACGAAACTACATTTTACCACTAAGAATGCCAATGCAGGCGTTTACATGCTCATTGCAAAGAAGTAAGAAAGGAAGATTGGTTTAACGTACGGCCGACATCGAGGTCACTAGAGACAGAACACTAGCTCAGACTGTGTGGAATATGAGGAAGGAAATCGGCCGTGCCCTTTCGAAGGAACCATCCAGTCTTTTGCCCGTAAGTGATTTAGAGGAATCATGGGATACCTAAATCTGGGTGTCCGGACGCGGGTTTGAATCGTCGTCCTTCCGAATGCGAGTCCTGTGTGCTACCCAATGCGCCATCTCGCCCGGTGTGGGCATTGCAGTCTGTAGAATCGGTGGCCTCTGGTCACTGGGGATCAACGCGTACATGCCCGTACCTGCTATGGTGCTCCAACGTCGCTCCAACAATTTGCACGTTGCTCTTACGTCCGTTATCAAGCGAGGTGTTGCAGTGGTTAGCACACTGGACTCACATTCGGGAGGACAACGGTCCCAACACGTCTCTGGCCATCCTGATCTAGGTTTTTCTAGATCTCCCTCATCATTTCAGGCAAATGGTGGGAAGATTCCTTTGAAAGAGTACGGCCGGTTCCCTTATCCGTCCTTCCCTAATCCGAGCTTGTGCTTCATCTCTAATGACCTCGTTGACGACGGGACGTTAAACACTTATCAGCTCCTCCTCCTCTGTCCACTATGACCAAGCAGACAAGCAAACTGTTCTACATCTACATCTACATCCATACTCCGCAAGCCACCTGACGGTGTGTGGCGGAGGGTACCTTGAGTACCTCTATCGGTTCTCCCTTCTATTTCAGTCTCGTATTGTTCGTGGAAAGAAGGATTGTCGGTACGCCTCTGTGTGGGCTCTAATCTCTCTGATTTTATCCTCATGGTCTCTTCGCGAGATATACGTAGGAGAGAGCAATATACTGCTTGACTCTTCGGTGAAGGTATGTTCTCCAAACTTTGACAAAAGCCCGTACCGAGCTACTGAGCGTCTCTCCTACAGTCTTCCACTGGAGTTTATCTATCATCTCCGTAACGCTTTCGCGATTACTAAATGATCCTGTAACGAAGCGCGCTGCTCTCCGTTGGATCTTCTCTATATCTTCTATCAACCCTACCTGGTACGGATCCCACACTGCTGAGCAGTATTCAAGCAGTGGGCGAACAAGCGTACTGTAACCTACTTCCTTTGTTTTCGGATTGCATTTCCTTAGGATTCCTCCAATGAATCTCAGTCTGGCATCTGCTTTACCGACGATCAACTTTATATGATCATTCTATTTTAAATCACTCCTAATGCGTACTCCCAGATAATTTATGGTATTAACTGCTTCCAGTTGCTGACCTGCTATTTTGTAGCTAAATGATAAAGGATCTATCTTTCTGTGTATTCGCAGCACATTACACTTGTCTACATTGAGATTAAATTGCCATTCCCTGCACCATGCGTCAATTCGCTGCAGATCCTCCTGCATTTCAGTACAATTTTCCATTGTTACAACCTCTCGATACACCACAGCATCATCCGCAAAAATCCTCAGTGAACTTCTGATCTCATCCACAAGGTCATTTATGTATATTGTGAATAGCAACGGTCCTATGACACTCCCCAGCGGGACACCTGAAATCACTCTTACTTCGGAAGACTTCTCTCCATCGAGAATGACATGCTGCGTCCTATTATCTAGGAACTCCTCAATCCAATCACACAATTGGTCTGATAGTCCATATGCTCTTACTTTGTTCATTAAACGACTGTGGGGAACTGTATCGAACGCCTTGCGGAAGTCAAGAAACACGGCATCTACCTGTGAACCCGTATCTATGGCCCTCTGAGTCTCGTGGACGAATAGCGCGAGCTGGGTTTCACATGACCGTCTTTTTCGAAACCCATGCTGATTCCTACAGAGTACATTTCTTGTCTCCAGAAAAGTCATTATACTCGAACACAATACGTGTTCCAAAATTCCACAACTAATCGACGTTAGAGATATAGGTCTATAGTTCTGCACATCTGCTCGACGTCCCTTCTTGAAAACGGGGATGACCTGTGCCCTTTCCCAATCAAAAATGGTTCAAATGGCTCTGAGCACTATGGGACTCAACTGCTGTGGTCATAAGTCCCTTAGAACTTAGAACTACTTAAACCTAACTAACCTAAGAACATCACACACATCCATGCCCGAGGCAGGATTCGAACCTGCGACCGTCGCGGTCGTGCGGTTCCAGACTGTAGCGCCTTTAACCGCTCGGCCACTCCGGCCGGCTTTTCCAATCCTTCGAAACGCTACGCTCTTCTAGAGACCTACGGTACACCGCTGCAAGAAGGGGGGCAAGTTCCTTCGCGTACTCTGTGTAAAATTGAACTGGTATCCCATCAGTTCCAGAGGCCTTTCCTCTTTTGAGGGATTTTAATTGTTTCTCTATCCCTCTGTCGTCTATTTCGATATCTACCATTTTGTCATCTGTGCGATAATCTAGAGAAGGAACTGCAGTGCAATCTTCCTCAGTGAAGCAACTTTGAAAAAGACATTTAGTATTTCGGTCTTTAGTCTGTCATCCTCTGTTTCCGTACCATTTTGATCACAGAGTGTCTGGACATTTTGTTTTGACCCACCTACCGCTTTGACATAAGACCAAAATTGCTTAGGATTTTCTGCCAAGTCAGTACATAGAACTTTACTTTCGAATTCATCGAACGCCTCTCGCATAGCCCTCCTCACACTACATTTCGCTTCGCGTAATTTTTGTTTGTCTGCAAGGCTTTGGCTGTGTTTATGTTTGCTGTGAAGTTCCCTTTGCTTCCGCAGCAGTTTTCTAACTCGGTTGTTGTACCACGGTGGCTCTTTACCATCTCTTACGATCTTGCTTGGCACATACTCATCTAACGCATTATGTACGACGGTTTTGAACTTTTTCCACTGATCCTCAACACTATCTGTACTTGAGACAATACTTTTGTGTTGAGCCAACAGGTACTCTGAAATCTGCTTTTTGTCACTTTTTCTAAACAGGAAAATCTTCCTACCCTTTTTAATATTCCTATTTACGGCTGAAATCATCGATGCCGTAACCGCTTTATGATCGCTGATTCCCTGTTCTGCGTTAACTTTTTCAAATAGTTCGGGTCTGTTTGTCACCAGAAGGTCTAATATGTTATCGCCACGAGTCGGTTCTCTGTTTAACCGCTCAAGGTAGTTTTCAGATAAAGCACTTAAAAAATTTTCACTGGATTCTTTGTCCCTGCCACCCGTTATGAACGTCTGAGTCTCCCAGTCTATATCCGGCAAATTAAAATCTCCACCCAGAACTATAACATTGTGGGGAAATCTACTCGAAATATTTTCCAAATTATCCTTCAGGTGCTCAGCCACAACAGCTGCTGAGCCAGGGGGCCTATAGAGACATCCAATTACCATGTCTGAGCCTGCTTTAAGCGTGACCTTAACCCAAATCATTTCACATTTCTGATCTCCGTCAATTTCCTTCGATACTATTGCACTTCTTATCGCTATAAACGCGCCTCCCCCTTCACTGTCCAGCCTGTCTCTGCGGTATACATTCCAATCTGAGTTTAGGATTTCATTACTGTTTACGTCTGGTTTCAGCCAACTTTCTGTCTCTAGTACTATATGGGCGTTGTGACCGTTTATTAATGAGAGCAGTTCTGGGACCTTTCTGTAGACGCTCCTGCAGTTTACTATTAGCACATTAATATTGTTATTCCCTGTTGCATTTTGCCTACTCCTACCTAGCCGCGTCTCAGGAGGCGTCTTGTCGGGCCTAGGGAGGGAAGTATCTAACCCAAAAAAAACCCATGTGCATTCCACACGTACTCCGCTACCCTTGTAGCCGCTTCCGGTGTGTAGTGCACGCCTGACCTGTTCAGGGGGACCCTACATTTCTCCACCCGATAGCGGAGGTCGAGAAATTTGCACCCCAGATCTCCGCAGAATCGTCTGAGCCTCTGGTTTAAGCCTTCCACTCGGCTCCAAACCAGAGGACCGCGATCGGTTCTGGGAACGATACTACAAATAGTTAGCTCTGATTTCACCCCGCGAGCGAGGCTTTCCGCCTTCACCAATTCCGCCAACCGCCTGTACGAACTGAGGATGACCTCTGAACCCAGACGGCAGGAGTCATTGGTGCCGACATGAGCAACAATTTGCAGTCGGGTGCACCCAGTGCTCTCTATCGCCGCCGGTAGGGCGTCCTCCACATCTCGGATGAGACCCCCCGGCAAGCAGACAGAGTGAACACTGAACTTCTTCCCCGACCTTCCCGCTATTTCCCTAAGGGGCTCCATCACCCGCCTAACGTTGGAGCTCCCAATAACTAATAAACCCCTCCCTCCGTGTGCCTGCTCGGACCTTGCTGAAGGAGCAGCCACATGTCCACTCACAGGCAAAGCGGGCGATGACACACGGCCAGCCTCCACATTGACCCTCTGCCTCGTGCGCCGCGAACGCCCCTGAACCCGCCACTCCCCTTGGGGAGAGGGTGGCCCAACCAGGCCCAGTACACGCGAAGATGTCTCGACAGCAGGGACAGTGGGTGAAGCTTGTAACACCTGGGGTGTACCTTGCGACGCACCAGACTCCCCACTGCCGCTACACTGTTGGTACAGTGTGCGGCACTCTCCTCTTCACTGATTCCACATCCACCTCACTGAAGAGGCTGCGTGACCTGTACGAGCACTAGTGTAACGTAACGACAGACCTGCCTCGCGGAGACAAACCTTTCTGCTCCGTTTGAACGCATTAACACGCCGGGATTCCATCCTGCGATATCAGCGAGGCATAGTGACACAGGGCTATGTTTTCCACCTGGTACGACGGCTGCACACCGACTGAACGTTGCGTAATGCTAAACTGTCCGGTCACGCAAAACAGGGCGCCACTGGACCTACATAGACGCCACCTCTCTGCACTTAAATGACTTACTGTGGTTGCACTGCTTTACACGTTCTCTTATTGTGTGGTGTTGAAGACCATTGCTTCAGAGTCATTTACTTTTTACTTACAGTGATGTATTTACATTAAACCGCCACTTGTAACAGCTGTCACTAACTTCAATAAACATTTAAGTTAATATTAAAGGATTGCATTTTATTTTCATACAGTTTTGTAGATAATATTGAGGAAAATGCATGAACGATTAAAGTATTTATTCACAAGCAAAGTATGAAGAAATTTACGTTGCACTGTCCAGCATGTCGTTGAGAATAGATTTTCATGGCTTTGTCATGGGACATATACAAAGATCGTACAGTAGCACACTAGCCATAACATCCAAATAATCAATAGAGAGTCAGTACAATGCCAAGGCCATCGTTATAAAGGAAGACATTGCGGTTTTTAATTATTCTTTTCCTAACAAAGCTGGCAAACTTCAAGCCATTGGGACCACAGATTGGTCATATCACAAAAGAAAATCTTTTCACAAAGTAGTGAATTTTCCAAATGTATCAAGGTGGACTGGAGATAGATGAGAATAGGATGGCTCGGCATGGGAGTGGAACCAAAGGCATGATAGACGGCAAATGAGACAGATTTTGAACTAGTTGGGGTTGAGCGGAGGGAAACACGCAGGGAATGAGGGGGAGGGGGGGGGGATAGACAATCGAGGAACTGGAAGAAAGGGTAGCATGAAAGGATGGAGGGGAACAAAGAAGTAAGGGGGTGGGGAATGTTTCTCCAATAGTACATTTCACTAATTTTTGTATGAAAAAGCATAATGATACTTAACATTACATTGAAAAAGAAATGCCCGTAGTACTTTTTTAGTACAGTATTATGTGTGAGGGAGGAGCCCCCCCCCCAACCCTTTCCCCTCTATCTATCTGTCCTCAGTCCACCTAACCACTTGTAATTAATTTCAAATTTTATTCTAAACTAAAATATATGCACATTTCTTTTCTATTATATATGCTTCCTCTTCAAATAATATATTTCTGAATAAAGTTATGTAGTTGCACATTGCATTTGAATAATGTTATGCATTTGTATAGCGCATGATTCACTCACCCTGCCTCCTCTTACCCTCCCTCCAAAAAAAATGGTTCAAATGGCTCTGAGCACTATGGGACTCAACTGCTGAGGTCATTAGTCCCCTAGAACTTAGAACTAGTTAAACCTAACTAACCTAAGGACATCACAAACATCCATGCCCGAGGCAGGATTCGAACCTGCGGCCGTAGCGGTCTTGCGGTTCCAGACTGCAGCGCCTTTAACCGCACGGCCACTTCGGCCGGCTACCCTCCCTCCCTCTCTCCGTTTACCTCCCAGTAATGTGCTTTAATGACGTTATTCTACTAAATATATTCATGAGGTTTCAGGTTAATGGTCTACTTTCAAGAAAATAATTTAATGAAAAAACAGTTTTCATTTCTCTTAATGTAATATTAAGTATCATTATGTATGATGTATAATATTTAGTGATTTTGTGCCACTGGATATAATATTTCCCTTCCATCTCGCTACTTTCTTCCCTTCCATCCCTTCATGCTACCCTTCCTTCCAGTTCCTCGATTCACCGCCCCATCCCCTCAACGCTTACCTATTTTCCTAGTCTCCTCTCCGAGTCCCTCCTTCCCCCTCCCATCCGCCAGTTACTTCAACATCTGTCTCAGATACCTTCTAACATGCCTTAGATCCCCTCCCCCCTTCCCGTGCACAGACGCCCTGTTCCTACTTATCCACAGTGCACCCTAATAAGGTTGTAAAATTTACTATTTTGTGATGAGGTTTTGTGTTTTCGCATGACCCACCTGTTTTGTTTGGGAAGTGGTAACTAAAATTTTTAGTGTCTTCCTTTATATCTATGACCTTTGAATTGCTCTCTTTCTCTCTCTCTCTCTCTCTCTCTCTCTCTCTCTCACTCTCTCTCTCCCTCTCTCTCTCGGTGGAATATTTGGATATTGTGCTTAGTGGCTGTATACGTCCCATGATAGGTTTCGACTCATAAGTTATTCTATGTTTTATCCTTCGTTTACGATATGACGCTTATTGTGAGAAAAGCAGATATAATGTGATAAGTCACATTTACGTTGTTTTGTATTTTACCAAAGTTATGTTCTGGTTTGTTTCGATCTTTGATGTCAACGCCACTTGACATCACGTTGAAATAATAAGTCGTCGGTCCGCTGCCATCAGTCTGGCGTGCGAAAATTCAAAATAGCATTTTCTGCATGGACACCTAACGGCAACTGCACATGAGGTTGTACGCTTTCGTTATATGGCTAACTTGCCGCATATCATTCAAATGGATGACTTCAGTAGTAAAATGGAAGGAACTTGCTTTAATCCCTGGGAACATACAACGTTTATAATTCTGGATCACTAGTTGGTCTGAGCCAGTGATAAAACATGTATTAGTAGGTTATTTGGCTGATTAAGATGTTTCCCTCTTCGTTTTAGTTTATATGTGTTTGCCCAGTACACATGGAGACAGTGGCACTGGATAGCTTAAAATCAACTGATATTAAATTCAAAAGTATCAAATTGCAAAGTTTGGTTATGTGGTTAACTGCATGTGTTTAAGCTCTTTTTGTTGCTAAAGAGATGTTAAAGAATGAAGTCCATACACATTATTTCTGAATAAATGAATTTTTCTGTAAAATTTACCTGATTATTTTCTCAGCAACTTACCATTCCTAGTTCCTTGCTAACTACACTGTTTAAGTATCTAGTGTGAAAATTCCTGGCGGTCTGTGCTATGCAGTAGCTCGAACAAGTTTTTGAACAAGATTTTGTGCATTACTGATTCTAGGAATTAGTCTTATTGTTTCAGGTATAAAGTAATTTATGTCCTACTTCTTATATAGCAGAAATTTACTATAGACGAATGTGAATATGTTTCAGATTCAACGAGGTGGAAGCCAGAACACGCCAGCCGGCGCTCTATGTCCCAATCAGAAAGAGAGACAGACACAAAGTCAACTTTGTCGAAAATGGGGCAAACTCAGAAGAGAATGCTTCACCTCGCACGAGTGAGAAGCTTGAAGGGTAAACCCAGTATCATGAGATAAGCGAGCAGAAGCCATCACGTCCTTCTAACAACTCAGCTTGATTGTGTACGGACATATTCGCTCATCGCTGGCCCGACGTAACGTCAGTAAGCCGTGTCCACTTGTTTTCCAAGCTATTTCTTTGCTTACTGGCGCAATCCGTTTTCCTGTCGTGCCGCCGGGTGGCGCTTCGGTCTTCTTGTAGTTGGCTTTTTGGTTACAAGGAGCCGGAGGCAGCTTGATGGCGGATGATGAGGCAGTGAGAGAGTGAAATGTGTGGCGAACGGTGAGCATGCCATTACGGGCCCTGATCGGCTGTCGCTCGTCCAAGTGGGCGACTACTTGCACAGGGCCGAGTTGCAGTGGAGTGTTGGGTTCTACGCTGTTGCACCCGACTGACTATCTGCATTAGCGAGTGACCGTCTGTTGATGTGGGAGTCGTGATCACAGATATTTTCTCTGGTAATCGCACACCATACCTTACTTTGAGTAACGTACTTCCGTTTATGGGTTTTGGCACACATGCTGCGGTGCTGGACTTACTGAAGTTAAGCTGGTTTGCCATTGTTCTCCGTCACTCTGTGCTCGAGCTACTAAGTTCACCTCACTCTCTGTGTGAACCCACTTTATGGATGATATAGTTTAGTGTATTTATACCGTTCTTTCCTTTGTATTGCAATTTGTTCAGCATTTGAGTGATCTTTGCCATTATAGCTTTGGTGTGAAATTAATGTGGCTCCAATATGGTCTAGGGCATCACATGTGTCAGTAACCACTGACGTCGAATCTGAGTAGTACTCTTCCATTACTTACCTTCTTGTAAAGTCATCAGATGAGAAAAAAGAATTGCAAAATGATTTAGGTAAGATGTCTGTGTGGTGCGAGAAGAGGCAATTGTCCCTGAATAAAGAAAAGTGTGAAGCTATTCACATGAGTACTAAAAGAAATCCTCTAAATATCGATTACACGATAATTCACACACATCTGAAGGCGATAAATTCAACTAAATACTTATGGATTACAATTACGAATAAGCTAAATTGGAACGATCACATAGATAACGTTGTGGGTACAGCAAACCAAACACTGCGATTCATTGCCAGAACACTTAGACGGTGCAACAGATCTACTAATGAGACTGCCTGCACTACACTTATCCGCCCTATTCTGGAGTATTGCTGTGCGGTTTTCAATAGGTATGAGGTGGGACTGACGGACAATATCGAAAAAGTTCAAAGAAGGACTGCTCGTTCTGTATTATCGCGAAATAGGGGAGATAGTGCCACAGACATGGTACGTGAATTGGAGTTGTGGTTGTTGTGGTCTTCAGTCCTGAGACTGGTTTTATGCAGCTCTCCATGCTACTCTTTTCTGTGCAAGCTTCTTCATCTCCCAGTACCTACAGCAGCCTACATCCTTCTGAATCTGCTTAGTGTATTCATCTCTTGGTCTCCCTCTACGATTTTTACCCTCCACGATGCCCTCCAATACTAAATTGGTGATCCATTGATGCCTCAGAATATGCCCTACCAAACAATCCCTTCTTCTAGTCAAGTTGCGCCACAAGCTCCTCTTCTCCCCAATTCTATTCAATAGTTATGTGATCTACCCATCTAATCTTCAGCATTCTTCTGTAGCACCACATTTCGAAAGCTTCTATTCTCTTCTTGTCTAAACTATTTATCGACCATGTTTCACTTCCATACATGGCTACACTCCATACAAATACTTTCAGAAACGACTTCCTGACACTTAAATTTGTACTCGATGTTAACAAATTTCTCTTCTTCAGAAACACTTTTCTTGCCATTGCCAGTCTACATTTTGTATCCTCTCTGCTTCGACCATCATCAGTTATTTTGCTCCCCAGATAGCTCAAATCCTTTACTACTCTAAGTGTCTCATTTCCTAATCTAATTCCCTCAGCATCACCCAACTTAAATCGACTACATTTCATTATCCTCCTTTTGCTTATGTTGATGTTCATCTTATACCCTCCTTTCACGACACTGTTCATTCCGTTCAACTGCTCTTCCAAGTCCTTTGCTCTCTCTGACAGAATTACAATGTCATCGGCGAAGCTCAAAGATTTTATTTCTTCTCCATGGATTTTAATGCCTACTCCGAACTTTGAGGTGGCAGTCATTAAAACAAAGGCGTTTCGTTTTTCGTTGCGACGGGAGCTTCTCATTGAAATTCTATCACCAGTTTTATCCTCCGATTGCGAAAACATTCTGTTGGAACCCACCTACATAGGGAGAAATGATCATCACGATAAAATAAGAGAAATCAGGGCTCACACGGAAAAATTCATGTGCCCAATTTTCCCGCGCGACGTTCGAGAGTGGAACGGTAGAGAGACAGCCTGAAGGTGGTTCATTGAACCCTCTGCCAGGCACTTAATTGTGAATAGCGGAGTAATCACGTAGATGTAGATGTTACATTTAGGGTGGCAAGTCGGCGCTTGCCAGACTTGTGCATGAATCATAACGTCGGGAGTGGTCGTGGTAAACAAACAACGGCCAGATAAATGGTGCCTTGTTTTCTGTACCCACGTTTGGAGGTCTCAGTGAGATTCGATACTTCTCTTAAAGAAAGGAATTTGTAGTTTACTGTGGTGCATTTTATTGCCACTTTTATTTCGTGCTTTGATATTAACGCTCAAGCATTTCTTGCTACTTCTTAAGTTTAATTAAGTAAATTAATTTTTTGTGTGTCTTGTTAACAGCTGGTTGCTTAACAAAATTAACTGTTACGTTTGGTTATTACCGTTAAACGATTAAACGGTTAACCACCTTTGTTTTAATTATGCAGTCATTGTAACACTCAGATTTTTGCTTCTGTCTGCGGCGGGATTTGCATTTTGTATTCTTGTGTCGGCCCTTGAGAACTTACTTCTTTCTTATGCTCTGTCTTGTTTGAATTATATGTCTATCTGTTTGCCCTCGGCTTCCCGAGCTGTTCCTAGCGTTGGAGCCGTTGGCTCCGGGGTGTTGTCAACTACCCGGCGATTCACTGGACGTGGCTGATCCACGTCGGCTGTGTACGTGTGTGCTGCATGGTTCTCCGCCTCCTGTCTTGCGGTAGCCACAGAGGCCGCCCGTCCTCCGCGCTTTCTACGGCATCTCACTGTAAGTGAAGTTTTTAATCTTTATTGCAGTTGGACTTGAGTTAAGCTGGTCGTTGTGGCCGAGCGGTTCTAGGTGCTTCAGTTAGGAACCGCGTTGCTGCTACGGCCACAGGTTCGAATCCTGCCTCGGGCATGGGTTTGTGTGATGTCCTTAGGCTAGTTAGGTTCAAGGAGATCTAAATCTAGGGAACTGATGACCTCAGATGTTTAGTCCCATAATGCTTAGAGCCATTTGAACCATTTGGAACTTAAGTTTAAATCAAAGTTTCCCTTACCCGAAGCCATCCTAGCCAAACCCTGCCTTCGCCCGCCCAGCCTTGTCTTGTTACTTAAAAATCACATTAATTTGAAGATATTTCAATCCTTTAACCGTAGATTGCTGAAACAGTACATTCCAAAATCGTTATTGCCTTACTGTTCCTCAATTGTTAGTGCCCAGAGGGCGTCCACATCTTTTATGGTAATCCTGGACCTGTGAATTTAAAAAAATTGTTACCGTCCCGGTTTGAAAATCTGCCTGTGTTAAAGAGACTCTGCAGATTGGTGAAATACTGAAGAGCTACATATTAAAAACGTTGTTATTGTTCCTGTTTAAGAAGATGCTACTGCCTAAGGGGCTTCACACTGTCAAATGCTGAACTTGTATAACTTTGAACAATGTTACCGTCTTGTTTGAAAAGTTGCTAATGTCAAAGCTCTCCCCCAGATCTGTAAAATGCTGCACCTGTAAATTACAAAAAAAAAAAGGATTATCCGCCGGTTTACAAACTGCTAGCGCCAAAAGCGCCTTCAAGTTAATTCAATCGCAAACCTGAACTTTTGATTTTTTTCTACAAAAAGGCCATCTTTCTTGTGTGATGTTTACTATCTAAGGATTGGTTCTCAAATTGTTAGGGAATGCTCTTTCTCGAATTGTACAAAAGTCACAATTGCCCGAATGAAAAATTACGAGCGCCTAAAGCGCTCTCGAGCTACATTCTTACGAATATTGTACCTGTTATACTGAAGAGGCCCTTCTTGTCCCGAAAAAAAAAATTATTTCAACTGTTTGAAGGCATATTTACACCACCTTACTTGTGTTAACTTGCCTTAAACTTCCTGTTCCGTCAGGGCTATTTTAT
The DNA here is from genome assembly GCF_021461395.2 of Schistocerca americana. Classification (NCBI taxonomy): domain Eukaryota; kingdom Metazoa; phylum Arthropoda; class Insecta; order Orthoptera; family Acrididae; genus Schistocerca; species Schistocerca americana. Next base: position 106,560,787 of record NC_060123.1, read on the forward strand.
TGTAACTTTGTTCTTGCTGGTTTGGCGCCAACAGTTACTAATGATTTGAATGTTATTGGTGTTTTAATTATATATTGTTAAATAAAGGATTACCAGCTATTGTGAACGAAGAAACGGCTTTCCATAATCTCTTCCGACTCCTTCCTCCCACCAACATGCAGAAGTGCCGGAACACGATGTGGGATGGACTCGATTAATGTCTGAAGTAGTGCTAGAGGTAATTGACACCGTGAATCCTGCAGGGCTGTCCGTAAGTCCGTAAGAGTACGACAGGGTACAGCAAGTTGCAAAGCATCTCAGATATGCTCAGTAACTTTCATGTCGGGGGCGTTTGGTGGCCAGCGGAGATGTTTAAACTCAGAAGAGCTTTCCTGGACGTGAGGGATGTCACATTGTCCTAATGGAAATTCCCAAGTCCCTCGGAATGCACAAAGGACACGACTGGGCCTTGGCTTGGAAAGCTCATATCGATGATGTTTCGTTGAATGGTTAGCACGCTGGCACTTGATGGCCCAGCAATGAAATCTGCAGCAATTTGCGGAAGGGTTGCACTTCTCTTCAGGAGTCGTTGGACCAGTTCTTGCAGGATATTTCTCCGGCAAAAGCGATGTCGCAGATTTGATATTTTACCGGATTCTTGATACTCACAGTATTATCGTGAAATGATAATACCGGAAATGCTCCACTTCACGGCTGCCTCGGAGATGCTGTGTCCCATCGCTTGCGCGTCGCTTATAACAACACGTGCAAACTCATTTAAATCTTGATAACCGGGAACTGTAGCAGCAGTAACCGAATCTAGCAACTCCGCCAGACACTTGTTGCCCTATATAGGCGTTGCATGCCGCAGAGCCGTATTCTGCCTGTTTACATATATCTGTATTTAAATACGCACGCGTATATCAGTTCCTCTGGTGCTTTAGTGTATAACCACCTACATCGGTACCTTCTTTTACGTAAGCTGAGTGGTCTCGCTAAGGCATTCGGGCAATTCACTCGACCAATCGTTAGGGAAGAATGTGGCCGAAATTCTTCCATATTCCTCTCATTAATGACCTTGTCATCAATTTGAAGTGGAACACTGATCTTCATTTTGCTTCAGTTGCTTCTGAAACTGCAATCTCCAAAGAGTACACAATTCACACAAGCATCAAACATGAATTATTTTCTTTCTTATATCATGTTCAACATGCAAGATGGGCATGTAAGTTGTACATTAAGACTGTTGTAACGCACGAAGGTCGAACGTTATGTCCGGTGGCCATTGATGGCACGTCGACGTCAGGATGTTGAAGGTCACTATCCCGGTATATGGATGAATACCTGTTTGGGAATGGATGCCTGTCTGACACCCGGTAGGCCTTTGTAAACGGTATTAAAGAAACAAACATTATTTGTTGTAAATTACACGCATGTTTCGCTGACGTTCCAGGCTGCCCACGGGGCAGGTCAGAGGCAGCGTATGCCTTCTAAGGAATGCTCTGATGCCACTGTGTAGTCCACGTAGACCTTGCAGTGACGACAAGAATGCTGAAGAGAAGACTCGGGACTCCTGCTGTGTTGTCAGTGGCAGCTGGTAGTCCTGCTTGAAGGGTGAAGTCGTGCTTAGTTACGCTGTGGCTGCCGGTCAGAACAGTGGCCAGAAACACTGTAGTCTGCCCACAAAAGCAGGACATGGCCAGTGAAGATTGCACGCCAAAGAAGGCATGGCTGCACATCTGGGACCTTAAGCTAGGCCATCAAGTGGCCTGCTAATCGAAGGCTCCGGTTTTTCGCATCGCATTCGGCATGGATGGTGGCTCTGAGACAAGCAGCGCATAATTTCCGAGGGAGTGTCTTGCTGTTCTACAGAAGGTCGTAGATTGCTAGATAGGGGACAGACATACGATGGGTGTTCCATATATTATGAGACATATATTTTCTCCCAACCAATATGGGTTAAAATGCTTAATTTGATGTGGGACATCGTGGAATATTACCTCTTCAGCCACCATTATTTCATGAAGTTCCGTTCGGTTGCGGCGCTGTACGTAGCCTTGAAAATAGAGCCTGTAACAGAGGTGACGGTCCATTGAATACCTTTTTACGAAAAACCAGAGCATTGCACATATTTCCAGGATTTTGCAGAGTCGTTTGAGAAGCATCTGTCATAAACTCAACAAGGGCATGCAAACCAGTCCAGCGTCCTGCTTGCTGAGCGAACGCGCACTGCTGGTGATTTCTGCAATGCTGGCAGGCAAAGAACACTCTCATTCGAGATGATCGACCGATCGCAACCATATATGATGCTGCCCGACTGATTGATTGTCTCTGCTGGTGATGCTGACACACTCGTCCACTCAAAGGTTAGGACCGCTGGGTTCCTCGCTGTCAAACAGATGCCTGTAAGGAACACCGAATGATCATCTGTGCCAAATTGCTTCCGCGCTACAAAGCTGATAGAGAAAAATGTTTGTAAAACAGTCGAGCTAAAGAAACATAGGTTTATCGCTTCGAACAGGAAGCAAAATGACAGTACATGGAGCGGTGCCATACCACTTCTGCTTCAAAGAAAATGTTCAAAACCACACCCTCTGCCGGTAAGCGATGGCAACGGCCTTCTGGGACTCTGAAGGGGTTATCCTGTTTGATGTCCTCCGTCGTGGTACGACGTTCAACTGGCGAGTGTACCGTGCTATCCTAAGGAAATTCAAGAAACGACTTCAGCGTGAAACTGAAGAAACAGCTTCAGTGTTCATGGCCACAAAAATGCAAAGGCACTTCTCCAACTTCATGACAATGAAAAGCGTCTTATAAGTCGGCGCACACGAGAGGAGCTCACGAAAGATTTTTGGACTTTGTTTCCTTATCCATTCCGGATCTCACACGATCTGACTTCCATCTGTTTGGCCCAATGAGGAATGCACTCTGTACGGATGCCTTACATGGATAATATGGAGGTTATTGATGCACCAAGACGTTGGCTCTAACAACCAGTAGAGTGCTATCGGGCGGGCATATTTTTCCTCCAAGTAAGTTACTTCACTGGTTTAAAGTTTTGATGCCGTCTTTAATCACGTGAGCCTGGCAACTAATTTGGTGGTCAGGCAGAAGGCGAAGGGAAACATACTGACCTTAGTTTACAGTCTGGACGGCCACATTCCGGTCCAGACCACTTAAAGAAAAGTGTCTATATCCCACTTCTTTGCGGGATCAGGACTATGACTTCAGTAAAATTTCCAATCAAGATGTAATTTAATTAAAGTTTCTCACAAACAACACTTAAATTTGCGTTATGTTCAACCGAAAACAAGTCTTTCTAATGTAACAGCACCTTTAGCAGTTCAGAGGCGACCTCTACGGTAACTTCCTACCAGATTGTTTTTCGCCCTGACTGACATCACTCAATTGAAAGTTCGCAATAAATGTTCAAAAATTAATGCTCGCCATAAAAGTGGAAATAAATTAACCACTTGCCAAGCAGAATTGAATTTCACACGGACGGTACACTAACAGATATTTTACCGAATTCTAAACGATCCAGGACGGTGTACAGTCCTCGCGAGTTCACTATCCGTTTTCACTGCGAAATACGCGCTTGTCACAGCTCGGCTCTGACGTCATCCGAGGCAGAGCGCGACCAGACGTTTAACTGGCGTGGACCTCACAGTGTCTAAGAGCGAAGTGAACCTTCTACTCCCTCAGGGGCTGTATTTATAAGGTGCCGGTGCGGACTGCCGAGAATATATCTGTTGTCTCTGTCTATTTGCATACAAACGACCGCTGTCTCGGGCACATAATCTTAAATAATTTAGTTACCAATTACTTCAGAAACTTCTTAATATTTGCTGGTATGCAGATAAGCAGTTTTAAAGCATGTAGAAAGTTTCAGCTCGCTAGAATGAAAACTTTGATTAATAGAATTTATTTAGTGGAACTAACGGTAGATTGTTACCTCTGAACCAGACTTTAGCTAAGACTTATATCAGTTGCTATTTATGTTACAAGTCTTAAACTTAGTGTATCTCTATTATTTGATATATTTGATCATCTGGTTTAACCAAAATCCTCTACCATTAAAATTTTAAGTATTTAATCTACAGCTGCGGTCGCAGGTTGGAATCCTGCCTCGGGCATGGATGTGTGTGATGTCCTTAGGTTAGTTAGGTTTAAGTAGTTCTAAGTTCTAGGGGACTGATGACCTCAGAATTTAAGTCCCATAGTGCTCAGAGCCATAGTTAATCTACAACACTTAGGTACATTTTAGTTACAAAATTTGTTTTTATTTAATTACTCAAAAACTATGAGTTATTGTTTTTAGGGTGTACTGAAGCATAGAAAAAATTTCAGGTTTCTAAGTCCGTTATTTAGCGCCTATGATTTTTTCGTAAAACATGGATTCTGGCGTTAATTCTTGTTTCATGGTTTTAGAAAGAAGCATCACTTATTTGTAAATTCTAACTGCACCTTCTGACCAGATTCTGGCTTCTTAACGTCTTTATTTAGCGCCTCTGATTTTTCTATTAAAACGGCATTTTTCCGTAAACTATTAAGTTTAGAACATCGAGACTTGGTATTTGGAACATTATTACACCAAACTATAATTTAACAAAGTTTTAAACATAAATCTTGATTTTTAATTTCATACTAAATTGTGGTGCAATACTGTAAGTAGGCTGTTTAGGTTTTGTTATAGGTAACGCCACCTCTGTATAAAAACCACTGGCTGTGCTGTGTGCAGTCTGCGTCTAGTTTGCATTGTTGTCTGCCATTGTAGTGTTGGGCAGCGGCAGCTGGATGTGAATAGCGCGTAGCGTTGCGCAGTTGGAGGTGAGCCGCCAACAGTGATAGATGTGGGGAGAGAGATGGCGGAGTTTTGAAATTTGTAAGACTGTCATGAACTGCTATATATATTATGACTATTAAGGTAAATACAGTGTTTGTTCTCTATTAAAATCTTTCATATGCTAACTATCCCTATCAGTAGTTAGTGCCTTCCTTAGTTTGAATCTCTTATTTAGCTGGCAGTAGTGGCGCTCGCTGTATTACAGTAGTTCGAGTAACGAAGATTTTTGTGAGGTAAGTGATTTGTGAAACGTGTAGGTCAATATTAGACAGAGCCATTCTTTTGTAGGGATTGTTGAAAGTCAGATTGCGTTGCGCTAAAAATATTGTGTGTCAGTTAAAGCACAGTCTTGTATAATTTTTCAAAAGGGGACGTTTCATATGTCGACCCTTAGCCGAGGGTACCTCACTGGAATCTTCTGATTTTTTCCTTGTAGTTTGTGTAATTAGCGTAGATTTTGTTTATTGCTAGCGCGTAATTGTAGAGAGAATCTTCTTTGTAGTTGCAGTGTTTCATAGTTGTACAGTAAAACAGTTGTGACATGCATGTAGATTTGCACCAAGTATTTCGCAGCTGCGCTTGCAATTAAGTAGACATTATTTCCATTTCTATGTTAATGTGTTATCTTATTTTGCTCTTCAAATTGTGCTTTTCTGTGTTATCGTGTGAAATATTGTGACAATTATGGCGTGTGAAAAACGTAATACTAAGCTCCAAAGTAAACTGAGAAATGACAGTGAAGACGAAAGCAGTGTGTTAGCGCCACCATGTAATGAATTATCTAATGTTCAACATAGTAATTTGGTAATTGTGCATAGGGAAATGGAGCGGGCGGCATACAATGGCGTAGGCAGTGAAACAATTAGTGAACAGGAAAGCATTATCGGTCGATCGCTCGGCAACAGCTCGCCTCAGGAATCCGAAATGACAGGACATAATTTTGAAAATACTGTAGATTCAGGTTTTGCGTCCTCACCGTTTTTTCAAATAAGTCAAGACACATTTTCTGCTTGTCAAAATGTGACTGTTGCCGGTGCAAATGCACTGCCGAAAAGCGTAGAGGAACAGATTCCAGACACTAATGCATTGTTATTACAGTTCATGCAACAAATGGAACAAAATCAGAGACAAACACAGCAAAAGCTTCAAATGTTAGACACACTGGAACAAAATCAGAGACAAACACAGTAAAAGCTTCAAAAGTTAGACACGATGGAACAAAATCAGAGACAAACACAGCAACATCTTCAAAAGTTAGACTCATTGGAACAAAGTCTTGAACAAACACGTGAAGATTTAACTACTGAGTTACATAACATTGAATCGAAATGTCAAAAAGTCTGTAATGACGTAAAAACTCAAATTTGTGAGCATTTTCAACCTATTTTTTCGCGGCATGAAAATGCATTACAGACTCATGAAGGAGCCATAAAAGAACTGCAAACTATTGTTCATGAAAATCATGAGACCTTGCAAGCTAAATTTGACTCATTTGCATCTACCGATTCGGTTACGCAACTTGCAAAAACTCAGGAAAACTTAAAGGACACAGTAGATACTCTGAAACTTGGTTCAGAAAAACACACTGAGGAAATAAGTACACTATCGGAGAAAGTAGCCGAACTTTCGGATCAGTTCACTTTATCTACGAAGGTAGATGATAATCTGAATGACACAAACCCGGTAGTCTTCAATGACACGGAAGAGTGCGAACAAATTAGGAGATTCAATCAAAATCAAATCAATATACAGTACAAAAGAGAGATCCGGGAAGTACAAGATCAGTTGGCACAAGTAATACAAAAATTACAAATTTCAGAGGACACTCGCACTCCAACACGGGAAGAGGGACTTAGAAATACGGAAAAGCCGGAAAATAATAACACAGGGCACTTCGGAAGTTATGAAAGAAATTGGCAGTGTGCACCGAATTTTGAGATGGAACGGCCGACACGACCTAACAATGACCTATATGCGACTCGCCGACATCATGATTTTTGACTATAAGCTGTTCATTACTACACGTAAATTCAAAACATTTAAGAATTCTGGCAACGACATTCATCCACAAGCATGGCTCCATCAATTCTCTCATTGTTTTCCTCCCAACTGGTCGTTAGAACACAGATTAGAATTTATGTGTGGCTACTTAGAGAATGAACCAGCTGTAAGAATGCGATTGGTCATTCACGATTGTCACAGTGAAGGAGAATTTTATCATGCCTTCCTCTCAGCGTATTGGTCTCAAGCTACACAAGACCGAGTAAAACATAGCATCATAATGACGAAACATTTCGAACAATCTGAATTCTCCAGTCTTGTGAAATATTTTAAAGACATGTTGCACAAGAATCAGTACCTGTCAAACCCATACAGCCCCTCAGAACTCATCCGCATTTGCTTAATCAGATTACCTGAACATTTACGACATATTATTTTGACAGGACGTTGCAAAGAGGACATCGAAGCTTTTCAGGGACTCTTACAAGAATTAGAAATTGACACTGACAATCGCGGAACGCGAAAACAGGAACACAACAATTACAGGTCACATCCGTCACAATTCCGCCATGAAGGAAATAATAACTGGAGACGACAAGGCTATTCTCACAACACAAATCGTGACCAAAACAGACACCACCCGTATGACAACCGTTGGCAGAGTAGTAATAATTACAGGGAAAGATCACCTCTCCGCAGTAATGACTATCACAGAGACAATCAGAGAAACAGACAATATGTGAACCAAAACAATTATTATCAAGGCAGACAGAATAACTTCAGGCGCAACAGTTCAGCGTGCAGTTACGATTCAGGGAGAAATTCTCCACCACGTAACCAACAAGAAAGAAACTATGGAATCTACCGACATGACGACAGACGATATAATCGTAACGACAAACCTGAATTGCATCAGAACTGGCGGGATTCAAACACGGCAGGGCCCTCTCGTCAAGGTGAATTTGTAGAAGTTAGGTCTCCAAATCCCAATAACGACGCGTGCCAACAAAGAGACAATAGTCAATGACTCATACCCCTGGCAGCCACGAAACGCACGTATCAAACTGACGACGCAGCTGCCATAGCTAGTAATTACGTAAAAATGGATGACATTAGGGACATCTTACTCCAGGAACGCGATGTTAAACATAACAACAATGCATATCCTGTGATTCACATTACAGTAAATTATGTAAAATTTACGGCAGTACTTGACTCTGGCAGTCCCATTTCAGTAATTAGTGGAACAGCCATTAGCAAATGCAACAAATCGAACGATTGTCCCACACTTCCGTTACGTAAGATTAAATTACAAGGTGCAATCTTTGGAAAAAGTGTAGATGTACGCCAACAAACCAACTGAGAATTCTTTTGTCAAAGCCACAGCTTCTCTATGAGCTTTCTTATTGTTCCATTATTGTCGACGGAAATTATATTGGGAGTAGACTTTTTGAATGAATACAAAGCAATCTTAAACTTTCACGATGATGAAGTAAGTTTAGAAAAAGAAGGTAAGTCAGTAGCTTTGAAATTTGAAGATTGGCTCTCAAACCATGATGAAGAAATTAATCGGCTTTACCTTCTGTTAGACAACAGTCCGGAATTTTCTACGGAACTAGACACTAACAATCACTCTGCAAGTACTGACAGGGATGATATCGATGGCGCATTTGATACTAATGAGTTAATTCAGAATAAAATTCAAACAATTGAGAATTGTAATGACACTGACAGGCAAAACCTTTTTGAGATTTTACAAGCACATTCCACAGTTTTTACTCACAAAACAGGAACACTCAAGGGATTTCAATACCAATTTCGTGTTCGTGAGCATACTAAATTTTGTGTTAGGTCATACGTAATTCCGGCGCATTATAGGGACCGTGTTAGAACAGAAATACAATCGGTGCTTGACGAGGGCATTATTGAGCCTGCAGTAAGCTCATACAACAATCCATTACATGTTGTTGAGAAGAAAAATGGATCGATCAGGCTTGTCTTAGATTCGAGACAAATCAATACTGTCATCATTCCTGAAACAGACAGGCCGCAAACGATGGAAGAACTTCTTCAAAATTTTAATGGTGTAAAAGTGTTGTCTTCCATTGATCTCAGAACCAGCTTTTATCAGATTGAACTCCATCCAGAATGTAGAAAATACCCAGCTTTCCTTTGTTTCGGCGTTAGTTATCAGTTTCGGAAATTTCCTTTTGGTTTGAACATTTCTTCGGCAGCATTCATTCGCGGGATAAATTCCATATTACCTGAGTTCTTAAAACATCACATCGCCTTATATGTGGACGATATTCTAATAGCAGAAGCTTCATGGGAACAACATAGTCGCATCCTCAACAGTTTGTTACGTATTTTTGCAGAATCTGGAATTACAGTTAACTAGGAAAAGTCTGAATTCGGTAGGTCAAAGGTGAGGTTTTTGGGACATTTTATTTCCTCTGAAGGCATTCAGCCAGATCCTGAAAAGTTAGAAGCAATCAGACCCATTCCAGTTCCATCCACAAAAAGACAAGCCCGCAGTTTTCTAGGTCTCGTAAATTTTTACTGTCGTTTTCTGAATAAGCAAATTCTAGTTACACCAAAACTTTGTTCTCTCACTGGAAAAAATACTATTTGGAACTGGGACGAACAACCACAGTTGGAATTCAATTCTTTGAAAGAATCGCTACTTAACGCGCCAAAACAAGCTCATCCAGATGTGTCACAAGATTTCTGCCTTAGCACGGATTCTTCTAAAGTCGGTCTTGGTGCCCATTTATTTCAAGAAGCCATAGAAAATGACACTACCGTTCAGAAAACCATTGCTTTTGCTAGATGAGTGCTAACAAAATCTGAAAAAAATTATTCCGTTACTGAATTAGAAGCTTTAGCTATCGTTTGGGCATTTAATAAATTCTGTTTCTGTCTTTCTGGTAAGCACGTAAAAGTATACAGTGATCATCGTGCATTACAATTTCTTATGTCTTCAAAATTAAATCATGACAGGTTAAAACGTTGGGCATTCTTTCTGCAAGAATTCCACTTCACAGTAGTCTTCATTCCCAGCAAGGAGAACATTGTTGCGGACGCACTGTCACGCGCACCGGCTGGGCTTGAGAAAAGTAACAGAGAAGGCAACCTCGAGAAAAATTTCAGTGTTCTTTACATTCAGAAAGTGGCCTTTGAAAACTTCATCATTACATCTTTAAGGGACATTGCTCATGAACAAGATAAAGATCCGATTTGGAAAGACATCAAAAGTAAATGGCATGAAAAGACACACACTCAGATTCGGCATTATTATCTGGTTAGAAACAACATACTGTTCAAACGCTGCACTGTTGATGACAAGCTATGGGTACTTTCCATTCCTGATGATTTCGTTAATAAGCTCATTTGGTACATTCATTTCGGCTATGCACATTTTGGTCCACGAAAATGTTATCATATTCTTCGGACGACTTGTTATTTTAACAATATGGAAAAGAGAATTCGAAGAGTCTTGTCTATTTGTAAACTTTGTCAAAAGGCGAAACCATCCACTATCTCACACCGTGCTCCGTTGTTTCCTATTATTTCTTCTAAATTATAAGAATTTGCTGCTGTTGATCTCTTGGGACCCCTTGTCAGAACATCGAATGGATTTTCGTATGTTCTAGTCGCTGTTGAACTTACTTCAAAATTTGTTTCTTTCACTCTGTTACGTAAAGCCACTGGACGGTCTGTATCCAACGCCTTTATTAAAAATTTCTTACGTGAAGTTGGACACGTTAGTAAAGTCATTTCAGATAACGGACCTCAATTCAGATCTGCTGTTTGGTCACGCATGCTTCGGAATCATAAAATCAAACCTGTTTTTATTTCATTGTACTCACCACATTGTAACCCCTCTGAACAGATTATGAAAGAAATCAATAAGCTTTGCAGACTTTATTGTCACAGAAAGCATCAGCATTGGGACAGATATTTACACTTATTTCAAAACGTGCTGAATGAAATGCCTCATGACTCCACGGCTTTACCACCTACTCTTGTACTGAAGAATGAAGAACCACCGAACGGAATCAGAGAGCTTGTACCTTTCCCGAATACATGTAAACTTCGACACAAAGACATAATTGATTTGGCTATTAAAAATATAAAATCTGCAGCAGACAAAAGGAGAAAACTACACGGTAAAGCAAATGCAAAGAAATTATATATTGGTCAGAAAGTTCTGATTAAAGCTCATTCAGTGTCACATAAGAAGAAACACTTGAGTCACAAATTCTTTGTAGTTTACAATGGACCTGCGTACTAGGAAGAGCAAAGGATTGCACCACATTTGACATGTAAAACCGTTTATTGAAAGATAATCTGCTTTTTAACTTAGTCTTTGCCATAAAAGTTTTCGCTTCACATTTCTAGTATGCTTTGTCAGACTTAGAATCTGTTAACATGCAACAATGTTTGAAGTTAAATATCCAGTCAAGAACCAAGAGAATTTATTTAAACAGAAATTACGAATGCATTGTTATAGTGAACAGACAACACAGTGTTGTTATTTGTACATTCTTGCTTGTTAGCTGCACGATTACGTAACGAATATCAGGCTTACGTACTTCGAACATGTACCGGTACTGCTAATGAGATTTTAATGCAACATTTTGGTTTACTTGAAAATACATTCTGGAGTTTATGTGACAACTACACGGTTTTATCATGACGCTACTAATGAGTGACAATTTACAGTGTTACTTTTTTATATCTGCACAGTTTTTCTGCATTATTCTGGAAAGTAAAACATGTTTTAGTAGTAACTTTTGTGGTATAGCAATAATGAGACAGCCTTTTCCGTAGCACAACAGTACGTTACAGCACAGTACTTTCTTCATCACGGAAATAAGCATAATAACTAAGATACCTATACTCAAAGCATTTCACTTTTGTTTATCATGAGGTAAGTACATTGACTTCTGCAGAACTTAGCTTTCGGAGGACGATAACTACGACACTTCTACAGAGATTGCCTTACAACAAGACGCACAGTTTAGCACTACAGGACACATATTTGAGTGATTAATTTTGTACTTAAAACATTTATTTTTAAAAATATTTGAAGTACAATGATACAAAGTTTTTCCGTGATACATTTCATTCCATTGCAATAATCTGTAACACCTGAGGGTATAATTACATTAATCCTCAGGGGGGTACACGCCTACTTTCTGTACCATGTGTTTGGCAAGCACAAGGAGCCCTAGCTAATATGGTATTTGCTTATACAACTTTACACATCGGTACCATATTTCTCTAACACACAAATAACACAGCTATCTGATCATTTAACTGAGAGATAAACATTTATTTTACTACATCAGTGACAGATGTTTACGTAATTACACAGTTGAATAACTTCACATTTACGAAATTGTATTTTGTCTGTACTTTGTGAACTGTTCGTATTTTTTCGGAACCATTGTGATATTATGAGAGCTTTGAATGATGTATTTGGTATGGGATCATGATTTTTAAAGTAAGTTTGAGGTAGATGACACTACTGACATGAGCAGAGAATTTTTTTTTGGTTTTGAAATTATTGCAGAAAGCTACGACGTTTTTGAGATTTGACTGAGGTGTTATGATGTTATTTTTAGGACGACGATGTGTATTATGCTGCTGAGGTATTTTTATGATCAATAAGCTGATGCTATATGAGTTATTTGATTATGCTACGTATCTGTTATGATGAAATATTGAAGAAGTGTCGACGAATATTTATATGTGTAATAAGGTAAAGAGTAATGAATAGTGGTTAGGCACTCTGACTTGTGAGAAAGGATGTTGGAAACCAAGAATCGTACTTTAAGAGTTATGAAATGTGTGTAAATGCGTGAATGTATCACAATGCCGGCGAAAATTTTTTGGACACTGTTATATTCATAAGATTTTGTATCTACACATTTGCAATGCAAATTCTCGACCTCTGAAATTTTTTATGTGAGACTGCCACTGTAGCGGAAACTGCTGTTGTAAATATTTCCGTAAGAAAGTTAAGTGACCACCTGCACCTAATGCGTCATGGGCACCCAGCTGTGTCAGACGCCTGGAGAAAAAGCCATTAGTGTGTGCCTTTTCTGAGGCACAAATAGAAAAGAAAAAAAAGGGAGGCCATTATCCTCGCTATTGACATTCCTTTGTAGAAAGCACCGCAAATACGACACGTTCATTTCTTGGAAGAATACTTACATCTGCACACCTGATTATGACAAGCGTCTTTCTCGAGAATTGAGAGAATTTTTACTGCCTTATGAAATGCCATATGGCTAATGAATGATGTTAAATGCTGTCCTTTGTACATATTTGCTCATTTTCTTTAATATCTAGTTTCTAGCTCCACTGCAGCATTGGTTAAAATAAAATTTAATATATGTACCAATATAGTTATTTTATGCCTACAGATCAAGTCAATAAGAAATTTATGATCTACTTCCAAGAAAACGAGGGCACATAAATAGACATTTCCCTTCACAGGAATTGCATAAATAATTTCTTTACGATTTGGTAACTTATCCGCTAGTGTAAGTTATAGTGATGCATCACTCTAGTGATGATGATGAGCGTTTGGCGTCATTGGCCGGGAGGCCCCTCGCGGGGCAGGTCCGGCCGCCATATCGCAGGTCTTATTACATTCGGCGCCACATTGGGCGACCTGCACGCCGGATGGGGATGAAATGATGATGAACACAACACAACACCCAGTCCCTGAGCGGAGAAAATCTCCGACCCAGCCGGGAATCGAACCCGGGCCCAGAGGACGGCAATCCGTCACGCTGACCACTCAGCTACTGGGGCGGACATCACTCTAGTGTTAAGATGTGACATAGGTATTAGACATGGCCATTTTTAGTGTAATATTTTTTCTGCTTGAGCTATGTCATGTTTAGATATAAGTTTTTGCATTTGCTGCTGCTGTTTGCCAGGCATAGTGCTACTAAATTTCACTTTGTATTATTCTTTTAAGCCAGTGTTACTACTAATTTATTTTTCTTGTTTGCTGCTCATTGCCTTATATTAGTTGTAATTAATGCTGCTTGCTTTGCCTTTTGTATTTTTTATCATTGATGTTTGTGTTAATTGTTTTGTGCTGCTGCATTCCCTCATTCCTTAGTTTAGCATCGGAGCTCAGTAGATTTAAGTTAGCTTAAAATGGGGTAGGCTATATAAGAGAACGAGTTGTGATGAATTGGAAGAAATGCATTGAGAAGCTATAAGAATATGGTTTGGCCAAAAAAAGGTATTTTGAAAGAGGATATGAAAAAAAAGTAGGGTTTAGAGACAACAAGTTTAGGTAGGATTTTCTTGTAGATAATGGAAAATAAATAATGAGGTAAGAAATATATGAACATATAAATACAGAAAGCGTGCTTGGATAGGATGTTTTGGTGAAAACAAATGTTGAAATAAGACGAAAGATCTATAGAATGAAGTTTTGGGTTGGACTGCAGTACCAAATGTTACACTGATAACGAACCCAGTCCTTTCCATTGTTTTATCCCCCTATGTGTTTGTGTACTCTTGTATATTTGTGTTTTTCCTGTCTTTATGAGTTTAGCTGATGAGAGTTATGTTGTAGAATTTTTCTAATAATATGTTATTTACTTTGTAAAGATGTTTTGACATTATTTATTCTGTTTTGTATTAATGCTCATGTTGAAGTTGATGATTCAATAATTATTCTGATCTTTTATGTATGTACTTATGTCATAATTCCTGTAACACTGATGTATAAGTTATTTCGATTCTTTTGTAAAGCCCATATTACTACAAATGTTATCTGTACTATTATGTTTTTTAATGAAGTATTTTGTACCTTTGTAATTGTATTTTCATGTTGTAAATTTATAATTGTATAGACACCAGTTCTTCAAATTAAGTTACATTTCACTGCACATGTTTCTGTTGGTCATAGTATATGGACAATATGTGAGAAGTAGGGACTGATAGTGTTTGCACGTGTGTTAATAATTCAGCAAGGGACTGGATAACAGCATTGCTGGTTCTAAGGACATTTCAAAAAAAGTGGTTTATGGACTTGCTATATTCTCCGCAAGAATCTTCGATGGGGATTGTGCACCTGCACAGTCGCAACGGATGGCTGCTAGCCATCTCTACAAGGACTACGGTGGGTCTGCATCTTTGATGGCCCACCAATACCATTATTTCTACAAGGACTGCAGTGGGTCTGCACCTCTGGTGGCCCATCAATACTGTAATCTCTACCAGGACAACAGTGGGGCTACTCTGTGATGACCTACCTACCAATATTCTTCAAAACTTCGACTGACTCTGCAGTGGGTTTGCTCTGTTGTGGCCCATTACCTGTCTGCATGTCAAGAGTCGGCACTGTCTTTCCGTTGGAAGGACAACACTACTTCTTCAAGACTGCATGGAAATCCACTACTTCCATGTGCATTTTCTTTTACTGCTCAGACTTTGAGAAAAACACTGCTATTTTACTGTGATGAACGATTAGGACTGTCTTTATGGAATGTGAGAAAGTTTAGCTTTTGACCAACATTGAATCAATAAGTGTGTTCATTTGATATCTTTGTTATTGTAATTACGAAAAATTTTATCAAATCATTATTGGCCACTGCCCAAAACAATTTGTAAAATTTTTTGTGCGGAGCATGGGGGCTGTGTAAGTAGGCTGTTTAGGTTGTTTTATTGGTAACGCCACCTCTGTATAAAAATCACTGGCTGCGCTGTGAGCAGTTTGTGTCTAGTTTGCATTGTTGTCTGCCATTGTAGCGTTGGGCAGCGGCAGCTGGATGTGAACAGCGCGTAGCGTTGCACAGTTGGAGGTGAGCCGCCAGCAGTGATGGATGTGGGGAGAGAGATGGCGGAGTTTTGAAATTTGTAAGACTGTCATAAACTGCTATATATATTATGACTATTAAGTTAAATACAGTGTTTGTTCTCTATTAAAATCTTTCATTTCCTAACTATGCCTATCAGTAGTTCGTGCCTTCCTTAGTTTGAATCTTTTATTTAGCTGGCAGTAGTGGCGCTCGCTGTATTGCAGTAGTTCGAGTAACGAAGATTTTTGTGAGGTAAGTGATTTGTGAAACGTATAGGTTAATATTAGAAAGGGCCATTCTTTTGTAGGGATAATTGAAAGTCAGATTGCGTTGCGCTAAAAATAATGTGTGTCAGTTAAAGCACAGTCTTGTATAATTTTTCAAAAGGGGACGTTTCAATACTTGTGCGCTACATGCAGACGCGTTAAGGTGACGTAACGCTACTAGCAGTGAACTGGGGTATAAGTCCCGGCGCACTCGCTCGCCTCTGTATCTCACATATGATACAGCACTTGGTTTACTTCAGGTTGCGTGAGGCCATAGCATTGAACGCTGGTTATGTGGGGAAATACTGTTTTATAGCCAAAAGACTGGGTAATAATAATACTGTATTATAATCCTGAATAAAACTAACTTGCTTTTAGAAGAAGAATGTTTTGCATTACTTACTGAACGCCCCTCGTAGGTCACCTCCACGGTGATCAGCTGAAGACTACCTTAGCTGATAGATGAACAACATTCATACTGGACTTGTCCGTGCTTGTTATGCTACTGTACTGGTTTCCTTGCTCAGTCATAACATCGCTTCGTTCTGGACATGGGGAAATCGGACCCTCAGAGGTGTCGCTGCCCCTCATTTTATCTGCGTCCGTAACTTGGTGTGCGGTTTACCAAGTTTGGCTGCGGTGTAAGGCAAGCAGCTCGTGATGCAGTATCATTGAAGTTCCCTGTTGAATTTCCACGTAGCTGTTACTGGTTGACCCGGTTTCCTCTGCTTCTCGCATTGCCACGGAAGGTGTCTGAACTTTTACTTAGCTGCACCAAGTACATTATTTCGCTTTGCAAACTGTTACTGGTTTTCTTTTCATTCTCAATGAAGTTGTTCTTTCATTATAGCCCTAACAGAACTGACTCTTTTCCATGTCTACTCTTGCACAATTATGCATCATTAGCTACTTCATACTGCTAGTATCTTTTATCGACAAGGTAGTTTTACGTCTCTCTTTTGCGCAATGACATTTGTAGTTAGTCTGACCGACGCTATCCATTCGTATCTTCCATTTTGCTACATTCCAGTGGCGGAATTAATTTTAATGTTTCGTTATGAATTGCTTCTACGTAGCATTACTATACTATATAACCTGCCGATCTCTTCCGATACCTATTAAATTCCAACACCTGCCTCCCTTACAACACACACATATAAAGAGACAGACACATCGTGCTCTAATGTGCTTACGTATTTCCGATTTGCTTTTAATAAGTGGGTCGTACCACAGGGCGATACTGATTGGAGTTGTTGCTCCACTTCCTATCACAGTATGGATCATTTTTCAACCCACAGGCCACTAAGATGTACTGAATGCTGACATAACGCATGGATAAAGCACTCAGGTCTGAATGAAGATTTTATTGATACCATCTTCCCTTCCATTATTCGGAAATTGCAATATCGATCACGTGTCTGTTTCATAGGAGTCATTCATTCTTTTATGACTAGTGCATTCGGAATGTATGTTTTCCTATACTCTTCGCTACTACGACGTCCCGTACGTTGGCCAACATCGTGATATGAGTCCTTGTGTTCCTCGAGTTACATCTCATTTTCAAGGGAACGCTCTGCTGGGTACCTTACCTTCCGGTAATCTTACCACCTGCCTCGCACAGTACAGTCATTTCTTTTATAGCACTGTCACGATTGTTACGGTGTTTCTACAACTACCGTAGTTAATAGCTTTTGGTGTTTTTCTAAAAGTGCAACGTTCACACTCGGATAGTACACTGAAGAGCCAAAGAAACTGGTACAGCTGCCTAATATCGCGTAGGGCCCCCACGAGCGAGCAGAATGGTCGCAGCACGACGTGACCTGGACTCGACTGATGTCTTATGTAGTGCTGGAGGGCACTGACACCATGATTCCTGCAGGGCTGTCCATAAATCCGTAAGAGTACGATGGGGGGGGGGGGAGGGAGGAATATAGATATCTTCTGAAGAGCACCTTGCATGTCATCATAGATATGCTTAACAATGTGCATGTCTGGTGAGTCTGGTGGCTAGAGTAGGTGTTTAAGCTCAAAGGAGTTTTCCTGGAGCGACTTGGTAGAAATTCTGGAAAGTGGGGTGTCGCATTGTCCAGCTGAAATTTCCCAAGTGCGCTGGAATGCACAACGGACATGAATGGAATCAGGTGATCAGACAGGACGCTTGCGTATGTGTCACCTTTAAGAGTCGTATCTAGGCGTATCAGGGGTTCCATATCACTCCAACTGAACACACCTACACCATTATAGAGCCACCACCAGATTGAACAGTCCCTTCTGACATGCAGGGTCCGTGGATTCATGAGATTGTCTCCATACACGTCCGCGTCCATCCGTTTGACACAATTTGAAACGAGGATAGACCGACCAGGCAACATGTTTCCAGTCATCAATAATCCACTGTCGGTGTCGACGGGTCAAGGCGATGCGTACAGATTTGTTTAGTGCAATCATCAAGGGCACACGAACGGGTGTTCGGCTCCGAAAGCCCATATCGATAATGTTTCGTTGAATAGTTCAGAGGCTGGCACTTGTTGATGGACCAGAGTTGAAATCTTCAGCAGTCTGCGGAAGTGTTGCACTTTTGTATGTTTAACCAATCTCTTCAGTCTTCGTTGATCCCATTCTTGCAGAATCTTTTCCCTGCCGCAGCGATGTCGGAGATTACTGATATTCACGGTACATTCGTGAAATGGTCGTACGGGAAAATCCCCACTTTATCGCTGCCTCCAAGATGCTGTGTCACATCGTTCGTGCGCCGACAGTAACACCACGTTCAAATTCACTTAAATCCTGATAACCTGCCATTGTAGCAGCAGTAACCGATCTAACAACTGCGCCAGACATTTGTTTTCTTATATAGGCATTCCCGACCGCAGCGCCGTATTCTGCCTGTTCACATATCTCTGGATGTGAAAGCAAATACCTATACAAGTTTCTTAGGCGCTGCAGTGTAATATTGGTGTTATAGCACCGGAAAGACCATAGGACTGGAATCACTCTTCTAAAACAAAACCAGAATTTTAAAGTCAAGTGGTATGCGGAGGAAAATGGGTAAACCCCGTGAGGTAATGTTGACTAGGTGGTGGAAAATCTGGAAGCCGCTACCTTGGACTTAAAAATGAGGGCCGTTTGAGAAACCAAAGAGAGAAGTATGGGACAGAATTGTGCATTTCATTTATTCACTTATTCATTCTGATGCCATTATTGATGTTTGTAGCTTACATGTGACTTCATAGCTATTGGTGTTAACGCAGTATAGCCGGCCGAAGTGGCCGTGCGGTTCTAGGCGCTGCAGTCTGGAGCTGAGAGACCGCTACGGTCGCAGGTTCGAATCCTGCCTCGGGCATGGATGTGTGTGATGTCCTTAGGTTAGTTAGGTTTAACTAGTTCTAAGTTCTAGGGGACTAATGACCGCAGAAGTTGAGTCCCATAGTGCTCAGAGCCATTTGAACCATTTGTTAACGCAGTATGAGCGTGCAAAGGTCGTCAAAATTTCAGGAAAGATGAACACCCACGTTATGGTAGAGTACTTTAGCCAAAGCCATCCCGACAGGCTACGGTTTATCCACAGTGCTGACGTGGAATTCCTCTCGCAGTCCCGCTAAATCGGCTCTGTCGCAGGCTAAAGCTCTGTGGTGGACAACGGATACAGATTAATCACAATCAACTTGTATTCTAACATTGATGAGTTAAAAGTTAATACCGCGGTACTCCCCGCATATCTCATGAAAATGGGGTCAGCCCAGCGTGATGGAGCGTATTTTTGATGCTGGTACTCGCTATCCGATACATGTTTCGGTTTGAGTCCACGGGGAAAGGTTCAAGCTGATAGCAACAACGTTGAACGTGGGTGGTACTTGTGGCTTTCCAGGCCGGGAACACACATGGCGTTTTTGTCCGATCGAAATTTTTACCGTCGCCGCTTTAACATTAATGTAGCGTCTACACACTGAACGGTAAAAATACCGACACCATATCAGTCGATCATTGACCACCACGCAACAAGTGTCTATTTAATTGTCGTTATATCATATTATAAATAGTGTTGTGTACAACATGAATAGAGAACAACTTGTTGCATTATTGTTATGTCGTCGATTGAAGAGAAAGCAAAAAATCGACTTATTTGGGTTCATCCGATTAATGAAAGGAGAGAGGAAGTTGTAGCCTTCTACAATTTGATTCCTGATTTAAGAAACGACGAAGAAAAGTTTTTCAATTATTTTAGGATGTCAATCTCGTCTTTCGATGAACTGCACAACCTGCTGAAAAATCATATACAACGGATAAATCTAGACTGAGGAACTGCATTCAACCAGTGGAAATGCTGGCAATAACTTTAAAGTAAGTAAAATTGAGAATTGGGAACTAATTCACCACATAGTTTTTAGATTACAAAACCTTATATTTCTGTACAGACTACAGCATTTTATTACATGTCTGGCAATATTTGATCATTACGGATTACAATTCATCAAAATCAGTAGTGATTGAATATTATCAACCCTGATCATTTGAGAATAATTTTCGTAATGCTGAGCAGCAGAATTCTTCTGCTGAGGTACGTTTGGAATTGGCTAGAAGGTTGTGATTGTAGAGCAGGTCATTTGTTGTAATGGAACTGGAGTATTTGTAAATTGCGATGAATGTATGTTAGTCGTAAATGCTTCTTGAGGCATCTGGGAAACATTGAAAGGTTGTGTAAACTTAATATTTGATGGCTGATTAAAGTGCTGGATCTGGGAAGTAGATCGGTCGTATACATTATTGGTTTGAGATATTGAGGGGTATGTACTTTTAATTTTCTAAATGATTTGAAGAAATTCCATTTGGCATTGAAGCCACTGAGTGTCATCAAACGTGTCTACATGAGGCAACAAACTTTCGAAGAAGGCAGTTCTTTTTCTCAGGTTCTCTTTTCTGTAATGTCTGTAAAATTTTTAAGTCAACTTCATCCAGTTTTTTCTGTTGCCTTGTAGGTGGTTTTGCTTTTGAAGCAAATGCTTCGGCTGTTCCTTCAGCTGTGGTCACTGCCGGAGGTACTGGTGGAGCACTTAGCTCTTCACTGTCGTAGACTTCATCTCCTTTGTTATAGCTTTCTTGTGTATCTCTTACCTCGTATATTTTTCGCAGAAACTGTAACTCATTGTTGAATACTTCCTTTTTACCCTGGAGGCATGTGAACCACTTGCTTTTGATTCTATGTATTTTTGTGATTTCATAAAAGCATCACGTAAGTGTTTCCACCTTTTCATGACTTCTCTACCTGAAAATAAAATATTTGTATGGCGAAAGAAAGAAGTGTATCGAAAACGTACAACTTGTTAATTATAATATACGTGTGGCATTGACACTAAAATAATGTTTTACTTTTAGGTATTTAGCCAGTGGATGCGTATTTAGCGATCTCCGTTATTCGTACAGAATTGGAATATCTACAATAAGATTGATTGTTAAAGAAGTGTGTCAAACTGTGTGACTAGTTTTGCAAAGTGAGTGCATACCACCACCCACTAAAGAAATCTGAGAGGAATCAGAAAAGGGATTTCAATAAATAGCAAATTTCTCTCACTGTATAGGTGCCATTGATGGAAAGCACATCCGTCTCGTGTGTCCAGCGGGAAGCGGCTCTATTTTCTTCAATTATAAAGATTATTATTCAGTTGTGTTAATGACTATCGCAGGCAGTTCGTACCGATTTACTTTCGTGAACATTGGAAGTAATGGAAAATACTGTGACTCTTCTATTTTCAAAGACACTAAGCTGTGGAAATCAGCTGAAAGTGGTTCACATGATCTACCGGAAGAGATGTGAATACCAGGAACAGAGAGCCCGAAAGTATCTTATTTCTTTGTTCCTGACGTTGCATTTGGCTTATATAAACATTTGTTGTAACCTTACGCTGGTATTCACTTGACCGTTGAAAAGAGGATATTTAACTACAGTCTGTGTAGAGCAAGAAGGTACACAGAGTGCGCTTTTGGAATACTCAGTAACAAATGGCGAAATTTTCATCGTACCTTCAATGTACAGCCTGTATTGTGCTTCACAATTATGTTAGAGATAGAGGTGGGTACGTAGCTACGTCAATCTCAGGATTTGAAAACATCCGAATAGCGTGCTGTTCAAGAGGAGGTTTGAAGGCCAACAATGTGAGAAACATTCTGTGCAAGTACTTCGTGTCAAGTGTTGGAAGCATTCCCTGGCACATGTAAAAGATCTGTGGACCAGATACGTGAAACCACGAAAAATAAGCATAGCCACATACGTCGTGGACAGATTTGACACCTTTCGGCATAAAAAATAACTCCAACCTCACTGATTAGTACAGTTCGACATATAAGAGGTACTATGTAAACTATAAAAATGTAAAATAAGTGCAATGCTATTGAAAAATAATTTAGAATATATTAATTATTAGTTAAACTGCTATTTAATTGATTTCAATAGTCTTACATCTATTTTATATATTACAAATGATTTTTTTATTACTTTTATTACTTTTGCTTCGGCGACATTTCGAAACTGAGAATTTCCTTATCAAGCCTTGTTTTAAACGGTGATAAAAAATTAATTTATTCATTACTACTATGACAGTCCCCTTATCTGTTGGTGTTATTGTAAGATCTTTGTTGTTTTGTAATTATGCTTTAGTGTCTTGTTTACCGTTTTGTGTAATGTACGGTGTTTTTATTTGTTTTTAAAAATTTTGGATTCTTTGCATTTGTTAGTAATTTTAAATTTGCAAATAAAAAGAAATAAATTTAAGACTGTTAAGGACAATTCAATAGCATTGTAAAATTAACAGATACAATTATTTGTACTTACCAAATTCGTTCTTTTCTCTGTCTTCCAACTTATCAAAATCATTCCTAAGTTGGAGATAAACTTCATGCAACGCACTCCTTGTGGCGTTCTTATCTTTAAAAATGTCGAATGTTTTGTCCCACAGCACTGGCCTCTCTTGTATTTACTGTCAATTACAATCACTTTGGCCATGATTAAATCACACCACTACGCCACTCTCAACGAGTACACAACAACGGTCGGCGGCGTACTGGATGATGAATGCGTAACCGCACATTTAGTCACCTAGGCCACCATTTCGGCGGAGACGGTAAAAAATCCGTCGATTGTAGTGGCAGTGGGCAGCTGCAGTGCTGCCGTCGGCGGTAAATAATACGATCGTCTAGTTTTCCACACAATGTGTACGTCGCAGTACTATCCTACGAGCCACTACAGATACGGCAGCGACGTTAAAAATTCCTATCGGACAAAAACGCCAAGTGTGTTCCCTGCTTAAGGACTACGTGTTATCTTTATTCTCGCGCGAGACGTCGGACAATGTTGTGAAACCGCCACAATATTCATCGGTGCAGCTAAAGGATGTCTTCAAATGTGGCGAACACGCTGCTGACGCTGGCGGTGACCGTGCAATCTTCTCGTATATATTCATTAGGTTTGCGTACACCGTGTACCATGTGGTGCTGACTGCTGATTTCACTTAATAGACATCTACGATATTCGGGCTTTAATTGCACCTTGCTAGCGGCTTTAATCGTGCTGTATGTTTGACTTCTTAGAATACGATTGCTTATGTGTCGAGCAAGGTTATTGGTCGCTTGTAGCGATCTCGGATTTCGTGTCCTCTCTCGAGTTGCTGAATGAGCCGGTAATCAGAGTTGCGAGACTTCTCGTAGGGCTTCGTAGCAGTCTTCTTAATTTGCTGCATAACTTCCTGCTCTTCTACGGCTTCGTGCAGGTTTTTCGCCGGGAAGCGCGCAGAACATGGAACATCCGTCAGGAGCACCTTAATATATGTCCGAGCAGCCTTTCCCGATACGGCTGAGGCGTAGTCCATCGTGGGCGTATGAAGAGCATATAAATGTGGACGCCGCAGTCAGTGAACAACGGCAAATTTTGGTTGAGTTGTGGATGCAGGGCCCAAAATGGTTACTGACGTCAGTAATACGCCGGCGATACGTTTGTTTGCTGTCTAGTAAGACCGTATGTCCATTCGATTGGCGTACCAGAAAGCTGCAGGGTTTGTATCTCAGGTTGCCGAGTTTTGGTGAGTACCAAGATTTGACTTCTGACGGAGTTTAACATTATTCGCCACCGAGACCCCCCACCCTTGAAGATTTGTGCAAGCTTCCTGCAATAGCTGGTGTACATCCTGTTGCCACCTGCTACTGTTATACAAGCAGTGTCTTTGGTATATACAGCTACATAGAGACGAAATCTTATCAGCAGTTCTGACATGAACCCTACAGCACAAGACCCATGATGGGATATTATGGCACACCTTACGTGCACGGGTCTAATAGTGGAAGTAGCAACACTCAATTTTCCGACAAAAGCATACTGCTGAGGCTGTGACCAAACTTGCTATTTAGTCTTACAACGCAGGCACGATTGCCCCAGATTGGGTGACCATTACCGCAGATATCCTGATCGGTAGCGGGAAAGAAAGCTACACCACCTGTCGGACGATGAACCAACGCGAAGAGGCTGTCAGTAATTCTGTGCGCTGCCGACGGCTGCCCCTGCGCCCTATGTCGGGAGCCACGTTCAGTGTGTTGGACAACAACTAGAGCATATCTTGTAGCTGTTAAGTGTCAATACCAGTACAGGGAGTAGACAAAAATACGGAAACACAGCTAAAAATACATGCTTCAACTAATGGTAGATGCTAGCCAAACCTGATGGTTGCACTGCTGTATTCGGCCACGAAATGACCTGCGCAACGTCCTCAATACGGTGCAAATATCAGTCACGGTCAGAACTTTGTTCCGTGTAGTAAGTGGACTATGTCGCAGTCAGGTGTATTCGTATGTGAGTAAATATTTGGTATCTATAATGTGGTTGCTTCCGTAACCAAGGAAGCTGAAGTGCTTGGTGTTACAAGAGGCAATGCAGTGAACATTTCTAACGTATACAGGAAAGGTTCAAAACATTATCCGTTTCGTCACAATGCGGACGAAACTGAGTGTTGAGTGCTCGTGGCAGACGGTCATTGAAGAAGATTGTGACGAAAAATAAAAGGATGATTGGGGGAATAGTCACTACAGAACTGAATGTTGCACTCGCAAAATCTGTCAGCACCGCAATAATAGGAAATGAGACCCAGAACCAGGGAGTATCACGGCGAGCTCGATTTCGAAAAGCACTCTTCACTGTTGCAAATATCCGTAATGAAAACTTGGCGCTGAAACCATAAAACCTGGACTGCGAAGCTAGGGAACGAAGTCATTTGGTCGTATGACTCTTGTTTCACACCCTTTCCAACTTCTGGTCGTCTTTACATTCGAAAGCGAAACACGGCGGGCATTCGGTTATGATTTGGGCAACAATATCTTGGCATTTCATAGGCGCCATGTTTACTCTGCAAGATCACTTTGTTGTCAAGGATTATGTGACTATTTTGGTCGAACAGATCCACCCAATGGTACAACGTTAGTGCCTTAATATTGATGATGTTCCAAGACTGCAGGACTCCGCATAGTTTGCATCGTCGAGAATTGTCGCATTTGTCCTGGCCACCACAATGATCTGATGTAAAAGTTTTTCGGTAGTTTAGAGAGAAGGATACGTGATCGCTACCCACCTCCGTTAACTTGCCATTATCTTGCCAGAAGAATGGCATACGATTCCCTTGGAAACAATTCAAGATTAGTATTTATTCATTACGATATGTTGGGAAGTAGTTTTCAACACCAACGCCGAACTGAACATGGTAATGTGTTGTATTTGTGATGTTTCCATGATTTCATCGAACCCCTGTAATTGCCCAATATCGTACTAAATGCAATAGAACTAGAGAATAAATAAAGTCATGTTCAGATGAAACACACCATTGTTTTCTCGTATAATGCTTGATGTACCCAGTCAATTAAGAAAGTTTCGAGGGCTTGTTAAAAAAAAAGTATAGAATCGTTAGGTTGTAATGGTTCAGGTACTCTACATACCTCCCCTCCCCCCCAAATCTTGAGTACAACGACCACAATGCTCGTAAAATCATGTAAAACAGTTAAAAAAGTGCGTGTTTGGAATTCTATTCAACTAACCCGTGGCTCGTGATCAAAGTGTTGACCTTTTGTGTGAATTTCTCTCGCTGTTATCCTCTCACTCGTGATGACTTTTTCCAGAAAGGAGTTGTCCACCTTTTAATTTGCAATGAGCTCTCGGCGCCGGCCGGAGTGGTCGAACTGTTCTAAGCGCTTCTGTGTGGAACCGCGCGACCGCTACGGTCGCAGGTTCGAATCCTGCCTCGGGCATGGATGTGTGTGATGTCCTTACGTTAGTTAGGTTTAAGTAGTTCTAAGTTCTAGGGGACTGATGGCCTCCGCTGTTAAGTTCCAGAGCCATTTGAACCATTTGAACTGTCGGCAGGTGTCCACGCGTCCCTGTTTGTGTTAATGAGTGAAGGTGTGCCAGACAAACTTTGCACACCGTTTTCTATTTTTCTAAACATTTTAGAGAACGTATTGTACACTTGATGTAGAGAAACTGCTTCATTGCGATTTGTGATACAACGACGTCTTCACATCACGGTCCCACGCCCGCTACTTAAGATTGCCTGCTTACAAATACTGACAGGTAAGATGCACATTGGTGCTTTAAGGTACTCAGTTCAACCTGATGTCGCTTATCAATCACCGAACTCTTATGACGGATGATGCGTTACGTGACCCAATTTTCCATCTGAAAATGACAAGTAGCATCCGAGGTGGCGATTTTCAAAGTGAAAGACCTCTTTATAATGTAGCCTCTCTACTCCACCCGTCTTCCATCTCAAGTTTATGTTTTCCTTAGCTTTTGTCCCGTCTTGTGGCAGGGTCCATTGAGTGGATTCACCGTCTCCATTTTTTCCGATAGTGGTCACTTCTTGGTAAAGACTTCCAGCGTTCAGGTCGTTGTGCTGAGTGCCGGCCCATCACTGTCTTGGTAGTGATCTTGAGTCTCTTTTCCATGACTTCCAGTGCGTACTATGTATCTGGAACTGTGTCGTCCTCTAAGCGCAGTACATGTTTAAACCATCGCTGACCTCTCTCTTGCATTTTCTTCTGTATCGGCGCAACCCAAAATGTGCCCTGGTAGTGTCATTCGAATATGTGAACCACAGGAGTGATGCCAGAGGTCAATCCAAGAATCTTAGTCAGCATGACCACCAGTAGTCGTTCTGCCGGTTCTGAAGATGGCCGACCCTCGGTGCTGTAGAGAGTAGCACGAGACAAAACAGTCCGGTAGATTTTTGTGTTCATGATCCCTAATGCACTATTCGCAGGTGACTACGATTGTCATTCACCACTTCATCCAAGCTCTTTATGTCCGTGCGTTGACCTGGTCTACAGCCGGCCGGAGTGGCCGTGCGGTTCTAGGCGCTACAGTCTGGAACCGAGCGACCGCTACGGTCGCGGGTTCGAATCCTGCCTCGGGCATGGATGTGTGTGATTTCCTTAGGTTAGTTAGGTATAATTGGTTCTAAATTCTAGGCGACTGATGACCCCGGAAGTTAAGTCGCATAGTGCTCAGCCATTTGAACCATTTGAACCTGGTCTACATGTCGGCCATCGCTAGAAATAGCAGAACCGAGATACTTATGCGCTGATGCTCCCATTGTATCTATTCTGTCAATGTTGATAGTCCCAGCATCAGATGGAAATTAAGTCAATTACTTGGCTATCTTTTTGTTGACCCGCAGGTCCCCTATCAGGCTTCCTTGAATTACTGTTTATCTATTTGTTTTATTTTCAAAGTGTGATAGGATATCTACAGACCACTCTGTTGGTTCGTTGAAATTAATGGTGAAATTCTTCAACTGTTAGGTTACCTTCCATTAGGGAAGTGGGGGCACTCATCGACAGTTACATAATTTATAAATGATAGAGCGTAGCAATCAGTCGTCCTTCTTTTGCCGGTTTTATTACGAAAATCCTGATTTCGGCTAGTGCCTAGCCATTATTAATGTCTTTTATTATGGACAGTGCTACTATTTCTGGCCATAGACTATTTTCAAACTTAGCAGGCATAAATGGCAGGAACGCTACACCACCATGTAAACGATAACACGTTGATGTTGATGGCGAATTGTAGTCAGTAAAAGTGTCAGCAATGTAATAATTGTACAGAGCAATCGCACCCAAGTTTGAATCCCATCTTCTGCTGACAGTTGCTCAGTACAGGTTTTGTAATGCTGACAATTTTATTGGGGCCTGAAACAGCAACGCTTACTCGTTTACATCATGGTATAGCACTCACTCCGTCTTCAGGCCACAAGTGAGTGGCCCATCGGGACCATCCGATCGCCGCGTCTTCCTCAGTTGAGGATGTGGATAGTAGGGGCATGTCGTCAGCACACCGCTCTCCGGGTCGTTAAGATGGTTTCCTTTGACCGGAGCCGCTACTGTTCGGTCGAGTAGCTCCTCAATTGGCATCACGAGGCTGAGTGATCCCCGAAAAATGGCAACAGCTCATGGCGGCCCGGATTGTCACCCATCCAAGTTCCGGTCACGCCCGACAGTGCTTAACTTCGGTCATCTGACGGGAACCGGTGTATCCACTGCGACAAGGCCGTTGCCCATGGTAAAGCATTCCTGCCTTTTATGCCTGATAAGCTTGAAGTGGTCTACGAAAGAAATGAGTAGCACTGTGCGAAATAAAAAAGAGCTGAAGGTTTTCACCAGGTGTTTCAACGCTCATTCAGCAGCTGATTTTCTTCACCTCTATACATTAGATAAAACGTGTAGGTGGGCATAAGATTTCGGAGTCGGTGCATAACGTTCTTTTCCTTTGGACCTCTAGATAACAGGAAATCGTTCTCTTAGCAACTGCTAGAAGTGCATCTATATATCTATTTCTGTAACTTATCTATTGCTCATACAACGCAGGCCCAGACACAGAGACAGACAGTCACACACACACACACACACACACACACACTCACACATCTATGGCTCATATACGGAGTACTGACTTGTGGCAAAGCTCTAGTCTGCATACTGAAATTGGTTTCCGACAAAGGAAGCACAAAGCTGCTCGAAAAGTGCAATATCTGAAAGCACCTGCTGCTGTTTCTGGTGTTCGCGGAAGTCCCATATCTCTGAGGAAAGTTGGGGGAAGCGCCGAGCTACCGATGGCAGGTGGGAGATGAGGGGGGTGGAGGAGGTGGGGGTGGCAGGGGTAGCAGTGCGCCGGTCTTAGCCAGAGGCCAGGCTAGCAGGAGGAGGGCTCGGACGGTGTCGGCGCCGGCGGTGCGCGCGTCCACTCTTTGCGCGCTCGCATTACCATCTCATCTGCATACATATTAGCGCCCCGGGAGTGAAAACAAAGGCGGACGGCGGGCCGCGGTGCGGACCATATCTCACTTGTTCGTTTAATTGAAGCACCACACCCGCGGCGGCGGCGACGGCGGAGGTGGCGGCGCTGCGATGCACGGAGCAGCGGGTTGGTGCGGGGGTGGTGCGGGGCGGAGTGGCGCGAGGTCGCGATTTGCAGCGCAGGCGCCTGATTCCTGCCCCCGGCTATTTGCGGCAGTGACCCACTCCCTCCTGCCGCACACGTCACTCTACTCAGCGCATCAAACATTCAGCGGCTTAGCACACACTGGAGGTCTCTGAGAGTCTCCCAACAGAGGTACTCCGATGCACAAAGAGACTCGTCACGGTGTGCTGCGAATATTGTTCGCAATCCCGCAGTTTCCAAGCCATGCTGTTTTTCAGTCCATGGAAAGTCCAGGACGTAATGGTAGATCCTTCTTAGCTCCGTCTCAAAGAAAATGACTTGGACCAGCTTCACTCAGTCATCAAGTCAGTTTGCGTGTGACAGTATGTGATGCGATGGTCCTTTTATGTAGATGCGTAGCCTCAGAAACCCATTTCCGAAATTCCTGTTTGTTTCACGAAAAGGGCTGCAATTTATTATGACTGTATAGAGCTTCTCTACAGCTGTTAAACAATTTGGAAAAAGCGTATTTGTAGCATCAGCTGCATAATTTTATATTTATAACCTCTCAGTTTAGGTTGCTGCAATCATTTTCAAGGAGAAAAGTGTCAGACACAAAAAAAGACTGTTTAACATACACAACCGTCATAGCAAAACGAGGAATTAAAAAAGGCCATTTCCAAACCGCAGTAATAACACATACATTTCCGTCTCACCTGAGACATACAAACGTAGAACATACACAGAAAGAACATTAACAGAACCGACAAACTAGAGGGACTGATTACTGATGTGAAATGGGGGACAAAGGTCCTATGAACATGTGTCCTGAAGAGCATCTTTGCCACGTTAGATGAGCTGACGAACGAAATTCCCTCTTACCACGTACCGTGTCTGAAGGCCCAAGATGTCGACTATGCAGAATGATGCTAGTTCTGGAAAAGTTTGTTTCGTCGGCAGGGAGGACTGACGACAGAAATCCCATACTTGTGAAGGTGCAGTGGAAAAATTATCGATAAAATCCTTCTCGTAGCGGTAATCCGCTACTTATAATCCTTGCTCATTGAAGGTGATAGATTTAGTAGTGGTCCTCATGCAGGATACACAAAATCGTATTTCGGCTTACACAATGATAGTGCGCCAATTGACTGGAACTTGTACCAGGTTTCGTCTCTATGTCCTGTAGAGCCCGGTCCTCTAATATAGTGTATGCACAGTGCGCAGCCTCCCTGCGCGTTCGTCTGTCTGAAAGGATCCATGACCACACAAACGCCCAAAAAGGATTTGAGATATTGTGTGATATGGTTGATGTCCGTGAGGGTACTTGTTTTGGTATAGCCGTACTGCCTTTCGAGAGTTCCCATCTTCTCAGCCGTACGCAGAAAACCATATCGGCTTGTTCCCTACATGAACACCTGACCATTCTCCAGCTTGCAGTACGCTGCGTCAATCAGCCTGCAACACACAAGGAACGCACTGCACGTGATCAGAGGAACTTTCATTCGTCAGCGCCATCTACAGTGGCAGCGATGCATTTCTGGACACGTGTACATAGGAGCTTTTTTTCCTTCTTTTTCCAGTCAGCCATCCGTCCCTACAGTTTGTCGGTTTTATTAATGTTCACCCTCTATAACTGTCATAGTAGTCTATCTGAATAGAGTCTGTATGAACACGCTGTACCTAGGCACAATTACAATAGTGCACAGTTGGTTACAGCTCCACACTTCATAACTGGCAGATCATAACTCTCAACGGTACAGCTACTGTGTCACCTTCAAAGGGGTCAAGTTGGAAAAATTACATAGTGTGAATGGTGCGACAATATCTGGCTATACATGAGCCGTGCTGCGGCTCCCGTTGGTGCTGTAGGTTTCCGCCCTCTGTGTCGTTTGATTGGCATGGTTGCAGTTGTTTTTCTTCTCGTGCTGACTGGCGCCACTTGGTTTCGCAAGCGTTGCCTGTCCTCTAGTGGAAGCGGCGGCGGTTATCGATATTTAGTAACTATTGCCCTATCTTTGGGGCGACGTTGTTATTTGGCCGGATCGTGTGAGTGTGCCAGTTCGGTTGGGAACTCTGGAGGAGCCAGGTCCGCGCCGTGCGGGAGTACACCGCGACCGCTGGCGGCAGGCATCCACTGCCGGATGGAAGTGGACGACCTCGTCGTAAACCGGATTCAGCTATCTTTAAGATGAGTGCATTTCAATCCCAGTAGAGAAACCTTCACCACTGCTATATCTCGCGATTCTCCAGTGACTTGGTTTCGTGTTGCTGCTGGTAGTGTCGCCGAGGCGAAGAGCAGGGGTGATTCTTCTACTCTGGTGGTAGTGGTTCCTTTCTCGTTCCGAGCGTTCTAAACACAGTATTCTGGGGACGTAGTGCATACCGCCGGTTCCGGCTTTGGCGTATTGTTGCATCGTTGCATTTGCGTTATCGGACACCAGGTAGCCTCAGCAAGATTATCATTAGTCATTCGTTACACTGCCACTAGTCTGAGTTACCATCTTGTGAA
This sequence comes from Schistocerca americana, assembly GCF_021461395.2. Classification (NCBI taxonomy): domain Eukaryota; kingdom Metazoa; phylum Arthropoda; class Insecta; order Orthoptera; family Acrididae; genus Schistocerca; species Schistocerca americana. The sequence goes on from NC_060123.1 coordinate 106,592,666, forward strand.
GAGAATGCAACTCTTGGCACCCTATCTCATCGCTCACGAAAGTGTTTGTGCCCAACCTTCTCAGAGGTCGATTCCTGGAACACCGTGTGTGGCCCCGTGGTTCTTGCAAGACATGTGTGTTCTAAGATGACCAGTTGCTTGTTTTTTTTTTTTGTTTTAATTAGTCTTTGCTATTGTATTTTCTGTGTTGCAGCCGGGTTCTAAATTTTCTATATTATTGCCGTTCCTGGCGTATAAGGCCCTCAGCCATAACTGTGGTCATTTGCCTTAAAATTCTAATTTGGTATTTGTATTTACGCAGTAAGCCTTTAAAACCTTATTTACTGCCATCCCTGGCGTCTGATGCTGTCTGATGTGTTTGTGGCGACTTAACTTAATATTTCAATACCTGTAAGTTAAAAATAGCAGCGAGTTCTTAAACAATTCTTAATTTAAGGCCTTTAGCCGCGATTTTGGTCGCTTGCCTTAAAATTCTAATTTGGTATTTGTATTTACGCAGTAAGCCTTTAAAACCTTACCTTATTTACAACTATTCCTGTCGTCTGATGGCGTCTACTGTGTTTGTGGCGACTTGCCTGTAATATTTCAGTACCTGTAATTTGTAAGTTACAGCGAATTTTAAACAATTATTAATTTATTTCCATTCCTGGCGTGTAAGGCCTTCTGCCCAGATCACAGTGACTTGTTTTTAAAACATTATCTGCTGTATCTGTATTTAAACACTATTATTTACACAGTTGTTTATTCCTACAATAATAACGTGTGTTAATTTTTATTTCTTTTTATGTCTGGAATTACTGGTTTAAAATATACTGCGTGTAACTCTAAAAGGCAACCAATAGGAACTGATTTCGGCCCCGTCCACAGTCGTAACCGAATCACTTGACTACCAGGTTCCAAGGCCAAAGAAAATATTTTACCTTTCAAGCATTCATACTGGGCATGTGTTTGACTTGATGTCTTTGACGATCACCTAACACATGTACCGTTGTCGGTTACAACGTTCAATAATTTTTGTGGAGAATTTTCACCAATCGTACATAATAGTAATTGCACCAAGCCGCAATTGGCTATATGGACTATTTTAAAACAGAAAACTGGATCATTTCTATGTATTCTGCACTTGTATGACTCATATGCGACGGAAACATGACTTATGCATTGATGAACTATGTGTAAGTATTGTGATTTAAAAATGATCTTTCTCAATTATTCCTTAAGCTACGATCATTTTGTATATTCTACAGTTGTTTTTTGTGATCTAAACATTTCTCCTTGAAGATGATTGTAACAATTGAAACCGTTAGAGAGTAAACGTAAAACTGTACAAATGATGGCACAAATATGACTTCTTCATATTATTGCCGTGCTTATGCCATTTTCCAGACCACTGCTCTCTCCAACTGCTAAAAACACCAAAATTACCTCAATTACAAATATAACTACATCAAAAAAAGTTGCGGGTATTCTTCGATGTACTTCATTATGCATTACTTTACGCTTCTTGTGATATATCCTGATAAACCAAAACATTGTGATTAATGCCCGCCGAGAGACCGCATGCCAACTGATGGCCCTGTTGGCGATGACGCGGTAAGGAATGTGTGTAAGCGGATCTGAAACAAATGGACAACGATTCTGGCGACGATGTGAATATGAAGAAATCCAATACAGAAAGGGTTGATTGTTACGGTCAGACGACTGGAAACGACTGTCTCGTAAACGGCGAAGCTGATCGTTTTAGCCAGCTGTTGTGCGTAGCGAGTGTGGAAAGTGGTTGAAGTGGGGTGAAACCACGAGTCGACGGCAAGCTGTTGTAAGTCCACGCCACATCACAGGGCACGGAGGCTGCAGGTGTAAAGTAAGATTCGCAGCCATATGTGGCAGGCATGACGACCGAACACAGTGCTGCAGCAGGGACAAATGTTTCAGATCATATTGTTCAGAGCTCCTTCTTAAACGTGGATCACCGCAGCACACGACATGTGCTCATATTTTTACCCAACCACATTGTGAATTATAACTGTAGTGGTCACGGGATCGTTGACATTAGGCGTTAGATCAAAGGAAACATCTGACCCGGTCGAATGTATCTAGTTTCCTGTTACAACCGACCGATGATGGTGTCCAGATACGTCGTCATGTAGGCGAACGGCTGTTCTAAATATGCAATGCGACAAGGACAGAGGGTGCTGTAGCGGTATGGTGCTATGGGAGACATTCAGCTAGGCTTCTATGGCAGCTGAGCTAGTATCTGATGGCAACATGAGAGCCGTAAACTACGTGAACATAATTGGGGACCACCTGCTTCCCCTCATGAGTGACGTTTGTCCCGCCGGTGATGACGTCATTCCGAAGCGTAACTGGCCGTATTACAAGGCCAGAATCGTGCTAAAGCCGTTTTTGAAGAGTTATAGTGAACTAATGTTGCTATCTCGGCCACCAAACTCACCTGAAAACAATACGATGGAGGATATTTTTTGTGCTATTGTGCGCCAGATCAGCATTCACGAACCACCATCTCGTAATTTACTATGAATTGCGGGAAGATATCTGGTGTCACGTATCACTTGAAACCTACGAAGAAGTTCTTCCAATCCATACCAGACGGAATCACTACTTAATGCGTTCCAAAAATGGACAGACGCGCCATAAAGCAGGCGATCATAGTGTTCTCGCACATCAAAATACACAGGGTATTTCAAAGCCTTTGTCAAAAATGTCCAGGAGCGGTAGATCGCGTCTTGAGGAACATCTTTTGTTAGAGTCAACATGTTTACTGACATTTCCTGGCGACGACAGTAGCCGTCGGTTCAGACTGGTTACGGCCCTGAGAAGTGGCAGGGCATAGGCACTCAACGGTGTTTATATGCATGGTGTGTTGCATAGCATCCAGTCATCTGCTCTGCGTGGCGGTGGGCCAATCAAAAGTGAAGTTTCTGAATCGCTTCTAAAATATCTTCCTCCGCTTCGAGAAACTCATTCGTTTGGTTTTCTTTTATGACTATTAGCAAATAATTCACTACTCCGCTTACGAATACCAACCACCTATCTAACTCACTATAACATACGACAAAATCTTGTGCTTCTCAGAAGATATTCTACTTTACACAAGAGGCAGCAAAGCAATATATTATAAATAGTAAAACAATTGTAAAGAATGACGAGAGAAATCACAATAACCAAGTCGTAACCCTGTAATCGATATCCCAAAATATGTACCAACATTATACACCACCAGAACCTACCCTGGCAGTACATAGTTCTTCGGATCCGTAAATCCAAGTACAAGGCGCTCGTCGAGACCAAAAACATGCCCCGTGTCAATAACAAACATTGCAAGACCCGATCCAAGTCTCCACAAGGCTGCCTCTTTTGCAATTCTGCACGAACTTTTGCTCTGTCTTTCACAGCTGGCTGCCCTCTTACACAGTCGCTAGTTATCGACGCTTCCAGCTGGCCATTTTCACACTCGTACCTCTGACTCTGCACTAAGGCTTCAAAACGCTCTCAAGCGGATGCATTCTCTGTTAGCTGCCTTACTGCGGGTGACTCTACATGACCTGACAAATCATGCAGGACAGGCACCGCCACAGGGCTTAATTCACACAAAGTTTGTTCTTAACCAATTCTTTGTCTGTTTAGTTGATTCAGTTTACTTTTTGTAATATCAAATCTATCTTAAGGGTTACTTTAGATTCCCTATAAGATTATAATTTTTGAGCGTAGTAAATATTATCGCTTTGCGAAAACCGAAACAGCACACTGCTCTATGAATATGTCTCTAAAGTTACTTCTTACCTTGATATGTTGCTAGTATAGTTTCTTCGTCATCCTGTAGTGCAGATAACATCGGACGTCTTAGGTAAGTGAGCTTTCGTATGGTACGTCTTTCGTGCAAAACTTGTATGTTGGCGCGGAAAGCACTGTCTTCCTGCTACAGTCATGATGTTCTTATTTTAATGTCACTAAAAGATATTGTGCTGTAATGGCTCAATGAAACTTTGTTAACAGTTACAGATATTGTAAGAAACTTGCTACAGCATGCATAGCATCATTACATAGCAGAAACTGTAGCGTATAGACTGCAGAGCTCAGGACAAAATGGACCTGCAGCCGCGGAAGCTCGCGGTGATACTTGAGGGGGAAGATAGCCTCCTATGGTTGAGTCCGATTTTACAAGTGGAAGAACGTCAGACTACCTGAACGAGTACAGCGGTTGGGCACCTGCATTACACTGGTTTTGATCGACTGCCATCCAAGGGAGAAGTCAACTTGCAGCTGCAAGGCGCGAAATCCATGAGAGTGGAGTTACGACCCACAGTACGCATCTTGTTGGTGGAGCCAAAATTTCATGGTGGTAGCTTGGAAAACCACGTCGCCCCCTCACCTGGCGTGGATCCACCTTTGCAGTTAGTACTGCCAGACTGCGACTCCTTTCGTTAGATTTGATGGCTATTTATACACGTTCAATGTCTACATTTTGTGCCAGGACACCCCTCACGACTACGTAAAACAGAAGAAGGAGGCAGCCAGAGAGTACAGGAAGTGGCCTTCCATTGGTGTTGTCTGCCTCATTTCTGCTGGATATTCGGTACTGTGAGTGCTGGTCCCTGGTCCTGTTCCGATCAAAAGTATCCGGACACCCCTAAGAACATACGATTTTCATATTAGGTGCACTATGCTGCCACCTTCTACTAGGTTCTCTGTATCAGCGACCTGAGTAGTCATTAGAGACCGTGAGAGAGCAGAATGGGGCGTTCCACGGAACTCACGGGCTTCGAACGTGTCAGGTGAGTGAGTGTCACTTGTGTGATACGTCTGTACGCGAAATTTCCACACTCCTATTCATACCTAGCTCCACTGTTTACGATGAAAGTAAAGTGGAAGCGTGAAGGGATACGTACAGCACAAAACGTACAGGCCGACTTCGTCTGTTGACTGACGGAGGCCACCGACAGTGGAAGAGGGTCGTATTGTGTAATAGGCAGACATCTATCCATACCGTCACACAGGAATTCCGAACTGCATCAGGATCCACTGCAAGTGCTATAATAGTTACACGAGAGGTGAGGAAACTTGGATTTCATGGTCACGCGGATGCTCATAAGCCACACATCAAGCCGGTAAATGCCAAACGACGACTCGCTTGGACGACTGAACAATGGAAAAAGGTTGTGTGGAGTGACGAATCACGGTACACAATGTGACAATCCTATTGCAGAGTATGTGTATGGCGAATACCCAGTGAACGTCATCTGCCAGCGTGTGTAGTGCCAAGGCGGTGGTGTTATGGTGTGATCGTGATTTCCATGGAGGGGGCTTGACCCCTTGTTGTTTTCGTAGCACTGTCACAGCATGAGCCTACATTGATGTTTTAAGTACCTTCTTGCTTCCCACTGTTGAAGAGAAATTCGGGAAGAGCGATTGCAACTTTCAACACTATTGAACACCCGTTCATAACGCAATGCTTGTGGAGGAGTGGTTACAGGACAATAGCATACCCGTAAAGGACTGGCCTCCACAGAGTCCTGACCTGAGTCCTATAGAGCATCTCTGGGAAGTTTTGGAACTCCGACTTCGTGCCAGGCAATATCGACCGACATCGATACCTCTTTTCAGTGCAGCAGTCGGTGATAAATGGGCTGCCATTTCCCAAGAAACCTTCCAGCACCTGATTGAACGTACGCCTGCGAGAGTGGAAGCTGTCATCAAGGTTAAGGGTGGGCCAGCACCATACTAAATTCCAGCATTACCGATAGAGCGAGACACGAACTTGTAAGTCATTTTCAGCCAGGTGTCCGGATACTTGTGATCAAACAGTGTATGTGTATATACATGGGTAGTCACTAACTGAACCGTGATTTATTCTCAAAGAATATTCTTAAGAATTTATTTTATTTAGTCGCGATTCATCAAGAACAGTAACACATTTACTCACATTATGATAGCCTGAAAATAGTTGCCAGAGGCAGAAAGAAACAAATTTTTTACTGTATGAGCTTTCGGGCTGAGAACCTCCCCGCTCCCTTTTGACACAGCCATATTTACGACCGCTCACAACAACCTCTGAAAGACTACACTGGTGCAAATCTGCAACACACCAGATTACTTTAAACTAAAAGTTTTAACAATTGACACAAGCACACAAACAATGCTCCCCGTAGGAGGGATGGAAATGGTACAAAACTCTAAAATTAAAATATTAACTTTGCCACCGAACGTGCAACTTGATTTTAACTTCTAAGAAAAGTCGTACGGTGAAAGGGTGGCATCTTTATAAACTAAAATGACCATTTCAATAAAAGCCCTTGAAATGCAATCTTATATAAAATTCTGCAAGGTTGGCCAAATAAGTTAACAGGCTCTACAGTACACAGATACCTCCTCTCAATATGATACGCTAGATCAAAACATATTTCAGGAATTAGGCCGTTACACTCCAAGCAATAAATTCGTTATTACACCAATTCCGACAAACATGACAGAGGCATCTACTAACGTACAGTAGATTGATAGGGAGATTACGGAACAACCCGAACCGCAGGTTGCTCTAACCCGCCTCTACTCCACAGAGGAAAAACGGACCACCTAATTCATAAGCAACCACCTACCCGCGGGTGGGTAAACGGAGAAGAATGGTGGGACGACACCAAAACAAAACGGCTGGTGACCTCACCAAGAAAACAAGTACCATTTACCAGGTAAATGAAACAACATATCACCACTCACTTAACTTCTAATAAACTGCGATTTCTGGAGAAGACCTGGCGCAGCACCCCCATATCGCTCTCCCGAACCGTCCGCTGCCAGCCGCTCCAATGGACGCAGGAAGGCGCGCCGATCTCCCGTCTCACGGCGTCGCAGCTCGCACCGGCCAGACTGATATCGTGGGTTGACTCCTGTTGCTCTCGTGTCGACCGCGAAGCCACTACCCCACTCGCTATACGGCGCGGCCCACTGGACTCACGTGGCGACCTCACATGCGCCGATGATCAAGCCGGACAAGTCACCTTGTGTCTCAGTGCGCGACCGACCGACGGATCGATCCAACCGCCCTGACCACTGCCTGAGCAAACTCGAGCATACTGGCGGCCTAACGCGCAGAGTCAGATGCAGTGACCACTCGCTGAGTTCTCTTACTGGCGGAGTGGAAAGACTCTCATTTTGTCGGCCTTAAAGGTTGATCCGAACGAAAGACATACTAGCACTCCGGACGACAGACAGACACTAACTGCCTAACAAATGCGGACGAGAGACAGACTAGCAAGCTGGGGACGAGAGACTCACCCTAGACTCTCTCACTGGCGAGCTCATAGCGCCTCTTAATTGGACGTGAACAGGCTACCTTTCCCCTTTCCCACCAGAGGGAGACACCAAAGCTGCGACTGCCACAGCGGCGCCACCACCAGTAACGGAGGGCGACTGCTTCACACTACGCGCTGCGGCGCGCTCTTCAAAACAGCAACTTTTACCGCGGCTCCATATTGCCACCAAGAATAACTCTGAAAGTATGATAGGACCGGAAAAGTTTGTGCCACAAAATTTGCATGGTAAAACGGGGGCCGTAATACGACGTTGGTTTCCTGTTGCTGTGTGGGGTGGCGTCAGAGATACGAAGGTCTACTTTTTTTTTTTTTTTTTTTTTAATTGTAGTGCTATAGTCAAAACGGTGGCATGAACGTCCATTTACAGAAGGTGTTCGAAGTGATGACCATTGTTGTCAATGCAGTGCTGCAACCTTCTTATCATGGATTTAGTGTATTCCTTATCACAGTGGCACTTATCGAAGCACATGCTCTGACAATTCTCTCTCGCATGTCTTCAGGTGTAGTTGGAACGTCTTTATAAACAATGTATTTTACGAACCCTCACAAGAAAAAATCCATAGGCGTCATGTCTGGCGAATGAGCCGGCCACGACACGTCTCCTCCTTAGCATATAAGTTGCTAGCTCTCACTGAATTTCGTTGGCATTCTCCGTATACGAGAAGCATATCGCCTTGTTCTTCGAAGGAATACATCATTCACATTTGCTTGGTACGACGATACTAGACTTACCGTTCGTATTAGTGTTGTAATGCGAAACCGTCGAATGGTATTTACATGTCAATGGGACGTTAGATGGTTACGCCGTATTCAGCGACTATTTACTATTTTCACGATATACGAGAGAGAATTGTCGGGGCATGTGCTGCGACAGTGCCGAAAGTGATAAGGAATACCACTCAATCAATGACAAGAAGATTGCAGCACTGCATTAATGCCAATGGTTATCACTTCGAATACCTTCTGTAAATGAACGTTCATGCCACCTTTTTGATCTTCGAAGACCTTACTGTTACACATAATTAGATTCATCTCGATAGCCGCTATCAGAAAATGAGTAACAAACTACAGCATTCTATTGTTTTTAAAAAAGTGGACCCTCATATCTCCGACGCGACCCCACCCGGCAACAAAAAAATTCAACGTCATATTATTGTCCTCGTTGCCCCGTGAAACATTTGTCCCACAAACTTTTCAGCCACCATCATAATTTCAGAGTTATTCTTAGTGGCACTAGTTAGTGACTCACTCGGAATATATATATATAAAATGGAAGCCATGTTTTATTACCCTTTTCTCAGCAACACACACACAGACACACACAAACTTTGTAACGAAGATTTGTAAACGAGGCACTAACTCAAACTGGGATGGTAAACTGAAGAATACTGAAGCTCACTCTATAAAACAGACACAAATTACAAAAGTACTGTTCCCCTTTTAACGTTGTATGCAGTATCTTACCATGAATTTATGTGACTTTCCATGTACGACATTACTCATGACAGGTGTTGTGTTTGGACTAGTGTGCTGTGTGGAATCTGCGCACTATCGTGTTTTCAGGCGAACTACACCATACCGTCAGTAAAGTTGTCGATTTTTTGGTGTACCAACACGAACTCTCCATTTTGTCTAGGAGGAATAGTTTATTGTTCTCAGGCGTAAAATCATTGATCGTAAAAACATCCTAACGAATGGGGAACGGACACGATTGTCACCCCTTCTCCACGAGAATAAGTTTCAAATGCGAGCAGCTGTCAATCAATGCAGATCCCTCTGCCAGTTTCTTACCGATAATGGAGAAGCAGCCGTTCTACGTGACAAGAAAGTGGTTCACCTCGAAGTCATGGTCAGATAGCAAACGATCTTCGTACACTTACAGACCATCGGCGGGGATGTCAATAATTGGAGTTTGAATTCCTTTTCACAGGCGGCAACAAAAGCTCATAACTGTCGTTAGTATTTATTATTACCATGCATCGTACGCCACAAAAAGGCGTGTACATCCAGACTTCCTTCAACTTCAGTGATCACTATGAGGGATACAGAGATTACACATACTCTTTTGGGATAGCGTTATCAGCACTTGACAATGATGGAAATGTGTCTTACTGTGAGTATCCAGGTGGTTGGCTCGTCGAACCATGCAATACTCATATGTTTGGGGAGTTCGGCTTAGACATTAGCTTAATGTTTAGCTCGGAGCGAACGTGAAGGCATACATACTCATTGTCAAGTTTCTGGCAGACAAAGTTTATTCATCGCAAGCGTGGACTGACGTACCAAGCTCACTGTAAGCCCTTCACATCTGTACCTGCCATCCAAGAACAGCTAATGGACTCCCTGAAGCGTACTTTGTCATACTTCGCATTGTTCGGAGACAAGCAACAGCCAGAATTACCGTCCCGTACGATGGCTGTAATAAAATACAAAAGGCTGCATCTTATGTGGTACCGTAACCAACAAACATGGACGCCTGTTGAAAGGCGTTGCATTGTGTTCAGTGGTGAGTGCTGCCTCTGTCAACCTTGATGACCATCGTCAGCAAGTATGGTATCGACGTAGGCAGAGTCCCGTTCCTCCAGTGTTTTCTATTGGTACAGCGGTCTGGAGAACCATCGTGTATGACCACAGGTCACGGCTGATCGAGACTGAGAAATACCCGCCGCCACAACCGTAAGTCACGGTTATCCTGCCTCGTCAAGTGTTACATCGCGTGCATCTGCATCGCAGTGTCATTTTTCATCTGAACAGAGCACGCCCAGATATTGGATATGTATTTAAGAAAGGTGTGATGTTGAGTTACTGCCGAGGTCAGCATGGTCCCCAAATCTGTCCCGGATTTAAAGTGATTGGTACAAGCTTCAGCGTCAGCTCATTACATCCGTAATGTCAAGGACCAGTTACATCAGTTGTGCGGCAGCTTGGCTGAGGAGGTAATAGAACTTTCACAACACCCTTCCCAATCGAATCAGTGCATGCATCCAAGCCCAAGGGGGTGCAACGTTATACTGATAAGTGGACTTAATAACAGCAAGTTTTGGTAATTTCGTGATCACTCAAATTACGCCGCATACCCTCTCAATCCGTCAAGTTGAATTTAGTTTCATCTTCCACTTTTAGCGAACTGTCTTTTATTATCAGGCAGAGAAAGGGACTTTTATCCATCAGCTGCAGCAAGCCAGGTTGACTTCATGGAAGCGTTAGCCTTCAGGTTATGACACCATACATTACTTTCCAAGTGATTCACGATTATTAACAATTTTTTTTAAAAAAAGCAACAACAGTAAAAATGGTTCAAATGGCTCTGAGCACTATGGGACTCAACTGCTGTGGTCATAAGCCCCCTAGAACTTAGAACTACTTAAACCTAACTAACCTAAGGACATCACACACATCCATGCCCGAGGCAGGATTCGAACCTGCGACCGTAGCGGTCGTGCGATTCCAGACTGTAGCGCCTTTAACCGCTCGGCCACTCCGGCCGGCAAACAACAGTAAAACACAATCAAATAATCACTTAGAAATTAGCAGTTAAGACAGAGAGAGGAATGCTTTGAATTTACAGGAGCACAATGGCTTAACCAATTTAACAACCATAGCAAAGTAATATAAGGCTAACACAACGGTTTGAAACTAGAGACCCAAAACACTGTAATTTAGCAGACCTGAAATATTAGAGCAAAATCTTAAGGGTGGTCAAATGTAACAATGACTAGCACGAAATTAGTAAAGGTAAAATGTTTGACAAAATTAAATTTCAACCCTAACAGAATCGTTTTAAATTACAGACCAAGCATTTAGTATAGCCCTTTGAGAGAGCTGACAAATTTACGCAACACAGAGGCCAAGAAATCGCCCGGCTGAATAGGGAAAGCTTGATGAAGAAAGGGCATGGCACCAAGAGGGATTCAAGCCAAAAGACAAAAAGTACGCAAATCCTGAAAAGACGGAGGTCCAGGAGAACCTTTGTAGGAGAAATTCAACTAACGCAGCAGTCATCGTGTCCTAGACCTGTTTCACGTAAGGTAACAGCAGCGACGAGCCGCAAATGCCGGCCAGTACAGTCGTGCCACCCATGCGCTCACCCTTGTAAGGCCGGGCCAATTGCAGACGTAGACTGCAGAAACGGTAGCTGACGCATAATGCAACAGCAGAGAGCTCATAAAATAAGCGTTGTGCGACAGGAAGATTTCTGGAGATACCAACAGGTCAATTAGCACGATAACACACTTTCAGCAAACAGCTGCCTGAGCAAGCAATCCAGAATAAGGTACGTCAACGGGCGGGGAATGGAGATTAACAGATTGAACTAGGACTTTCGAGGATAGTACAATCTAAACAATGGCGAGTAGAAACAAACATATTACCATAACCAACCTACAAATATTGTTTAAATAGATTTTAAATAACGGTTTTCACCTTCCTCTCCTGGTTGAAATGTAGCTTCTGTTAGTAATAAAATGGTCAGACACTAATATAAGACTCAGCTAACAAATATCGCCTCACAACATCCAAGGCCACTAACACTGAGAATTTAACAGCTGCCCGGAAGCACACCTGGTATACTAATACACTGAAGAGCCAAAAAGCCGGGTACAGCTGCCTAATGTCGTGTAGGGCCCACGTGAACACGCCGAAGTACCAAAAGAGGACGTGGCATGGACTCGACTAGTGTCTGAAGTAGTGCTGAAAGGAAATGACACCATGGATCCTGAAGGGCTGTCCTCAAATCCGTAAGAGTACGGCGAGGTGGAGATCTGTTCTAAACAGCACGTTGCAAGACATTACAGATAAGCTCAACAACATTCTTGTCTGGGTAGACTTGTGGCCAGCGGAAGTGTTAATGGGGCCAATCTGTAGCAGTTACGGACGTGTGGGGTGCAGCATTGTCCTGCTGGAATTACCCACGTCAGTTGGAATGCACAATGGTCGTGAATGGATGAAGGTTATCAGACAGGATGCTTACGTACATGTCACTTGTCAGAGCCAAATTTAGATGTAACAGGGATCGAATATCACTCCAACTGCACTCGTCCCACACCATTACATTGCTTCACCAGCTTGAACAGTTCCCTGCTGACATGCAGGGTCCATGGATCATGAGGATGTCTCCACGCTCGTACACGTCCATCCGCTCGATACAATATGAAAAGGAACTCGTCCGACCAGGCAATATGTTTAAAGTTATCAACAGTCCAATGTCGGTGTTGATAGGCCCAGGCAAAGCGTAAAGCTCCGAAGGCCAATATCGATGATGTTTCGTTGAATAATTCGTACGCTGACACTTGATGATGGCCCAGCATTGAAATCTGCAGAAATTTGTGGAAGGGTTGCACTTCTGTCACATTGAACGATGTCGGAGATTTGATGTTTTAGCGAATTCCTGATATTCACGGTACACTCGTGAAATTGTTGTACGGGAAAATCCCCACTTCATCGCTACCGCTGAGATACTGTGTCCCGTCGCTGTGGGCCTACTATAACACCACTTTCAAACTGACTTAAACCTTTACAACCGCCATTGTAGCAGCAGTAACCGACCTAACATCTACGCCAGACACTTGTTCTCTTATATAGGCGTTGCTGCCCGCAGCGCAGTATTCTGCCTGTTTACATATTTTGTATTTCAATACGCTGGCCTTTACTAAATTCTTTGGCGCTTCAGTGTACATCTCGCCAAATCAGAATCCAAAACATAATTAAAAGAGCACATTAATCGTAAATAATTGTGACAGCATCAGTAACACATGCGACAGCCGTCACATTCCCGCCGCTTGCAGAAACGGTGACAGTAATTATAATAGGCATCATTTGGCAAGGAGAAACACTTTTAAAACCAAACGATAAAAAACTACCACAACACTCATCCCACATGCAGATCACAACTAAGTTGCTTATCAGGAAAGTAACACAGGGCGCTCAGCGAGTACCGAAGTGATTAGCTCTTACAGTTCCTATAAGTGATAGAGACTACACAAACGGCGGATCCAAACTTCCCGGAAAGCACAAAATCGCAACTCGGCGAAGAGTCACATACGGCACGGCAGTAACGAGAAAGGTTGCTAACGCCGCTAAACTAGATTACATATCACAGCCCTTTCAGCGCACTGAAACCAGCTGGTAAAAATCCAAGTCGTTCACGATGCAAAGATTTCGTCACAGGGAATCAGTCAAGACACTGACCACTGTCGCATGACAATACATGTTGCCTCCAACCGACAGCCTTTGTCCTCGCCCCAGTAACTGTCCGTTCCACACCCATCCACCTTGCAAATATTTTAGCCCGAACCAGAAGGAAAACGAGCAGATATTAGATCTACAGACCGCGATCGATATGAGCTGAATGGCTCAACCTCTCCCACTAAAACCTGAACCCTCTCCCCCTTTCGATTCTCAACAACATGAGCGGTGAGGGGGAAGAAAGAGGCAGACCTCACTTCCTTGAGATGGATAACGCGCACGCTCAAGACTGCGGAGGAAAGGATAATATTGGCCCAGGAGCCTAAGGATTTGGCAAGGCCCCAAAAACAAGGAAGCAGTCCAACCAATACGCCTGCCGCCACCGGGATTGAAGCAACCAGCTGAAAATGAAAAGACGCTCTCCTCGCTGTAAAGCCTCATTCGGCAGAGGTAAGCAAGTTCTAATTTACGCCTAACCTTACCCGAATTCCATTAGGTGATATCTGGAGTTATATTCTGAAGAGAAAGATCATTGGTGATCCACAAGAGGCCTAGAGGGAATTAAGAGGACAGGAGAACATTAAGGGGCAGTATTCAGCATTGACGTCCGAAGACGTCCCTCGTAAGATGTCTGCATCAATCTGCCAACGGCCTTGTCAATGAGGGCGAAGGAGCGCACACAGGGTCAGGACACTCTTGTCCTTGAGGTGCGGAACTGCCCTTAAAGACGGAAGAATCAGTCACGATCAACGGCATGAGGATGCAAAAGGCAATGGAAACCGCTGCGTTAAACACACAATGTGTATATACAGGACAGACGGCCTGTAATTGAAAAGCTGTCATGGTGATCTCCGCATTGACCAAAGGTACCTCAATAGTCTCCCATTCGGATCTCCGGGAAGGGACCACCAAAAAGGGAGGTGACCATGAGAAAAATATTGAATAACCAAAGAAAGGACAACGTTCTACGTGTCGGCGGTGAAATGTCAGGAGCTTGAACGTGGTAGGGAAGCTAGAAAATCTGCGAAGGGAAATGTAATGGCTCAATCCCTAGATACAGTAGGGGTCATTGATGTGAAATGTAAACATGACAGGGGTTCCTGATCAGATGATAATAGGGTAATATTAACGGCAGCAGAAAATGGTGTAACGGGAGTAGGATTCGCTACAAATACGAAGGCAGTCAGGAAGTGAGTTATTGTGATCGGTTCAGTGATAGGTTTGTTCTTGCCAGAATCGACAGCAAACCAACACCAACGATACTTCAGGTATGCATGACAATGTCTCAAGCTGAAGATGAAGAGATAGAGAAACTATGCAACGATACTGAAAGGATAACACAGAATGTAAAGGAAGATGAAAATTTGTTAGTCATGGTGAACCAGAATGCATTTGTACGGGAAGAAGTAGCAGGAAAGGTTAACGTTGAATATGGGCTTGGGACAGGGAATGAGAGAGGAGGCAGACTATTTCAGCTGGTGATACCGAATACTCTGTTCAAGAATCACATGAGGAGGAGGTAAATTAGACAAAGGCCGGGTGATACGGGAAGATTTCAGTTAGGTTACGTCATGGTGAGACAGATATTTTCAAATCAGATACGGGATTGTAAGGTGCATCCACGAGCAGGTCTAGACTCTGATCACAATGTATTAGTGATGAATACGCTGAAGTAAAAGAGATCAGTCAGGAAGAATCAATACGCAAGGAAGTGGGATGCAGTAGTGCTAAGGGTTGACGATATACGTTTAAAGATATCTAAGGCTATAGCTACAGTAATAACGTATAGCTCAGTAGGCAGTGCAGTTGGAGTGGACGTTTCTAAAAAGGCCAATCACAGAATTTGGAAAGAAAAAAATGGGTACGAAGGAGGTGACTGTGAAGGAACGATGAGTAACAGAAGAAATGCCTCAGATCACCAATGAAAGAAGGAAGTAAAAAAATATTCTGTAACACAGAAGTACAAGTCGCTGAAGATGAAATAAATAGGAATTGCAGGGAAGCTAGGACGAAATGGCTCCATCAAAAATGCGAAGAAATCGAAAAAGAAATTATTGTAGGAAGCTCTGACACAGCACATAGAAAAGTCAAAATAACCCTCAACTAAGTTAAAAGTAAGGGTGGCAACATTGACAATGCACCAGGAATTGTTCATTGCAGAGGAGAGGGCGAATAGGTGTAAGCAGTATGTTGAAGATATCTAGGAGGCGGAAGATTTCGCTGATGTGATAGTAGAAGAAACGGGAGTGGATTTAGAAGTGCTAATGGATTCAATATTACAATCAGAAATTAAGAGAGCTTTAGAGGAATTAAGATCATATAAGGCAGAAGGGATAGATTACATTCCATCAGAAATTCTAAACTCATTGGGCGGTCTGGAAACAAAACGACTATTCACGTTGTTGTGCAATATGTGTGAGCCTGGCGATATACGATCTGAATTCCGGAAAAATATCATCCAAACAGTTCCGAGGACTGCAAGAAGAAACAAGTGCGAGAATTATCATACAATCAGCTTAACGCATCCAATTTGCATTCAAGTATAATATACAGAAGAATGGGAAAGAAAATTGAGGATGTGTTAGATGGGTATCAATTTTTCTTTAGGAAGGATAGAACCACCAGAGAGGCAATTGCGACGTTGCTGTTGGTAATGGAAGCATGCCTAAAGAAAAATTGAGACAAGTTCTTAGGGTTTGTTGACGTGGAAAGAACGTTCTACAATGTAAAATGATGTTCGAAACTCTGAAAAAATAGGGTTAAGTTCTAGGGAGAGACGTATATTATATAATATGTACAAGAGCCTACAAGGAATAATAAGAGTGGACGACAAACAACGAAGTGCCCCTACTGAAAAGGGTGTAAGACAGGGATGTAGTCTTTCACCTCTACTGTACACCGAAGAAGTAATGATGGAAATAAAGGAAAGATTCAGTAGTGGAACTATCATTCAAGGTGAAAGGATATCAATCATACGATTCACTAATGACATTGCTGTCCTGAATGAATGTGAAGATGAATTACATGATCTGCTGAATAGAATGTACAGCGTAAGGAGTACAGAATAAGGATTGAGAGTAAATAGAAGAAAGACGAAGGTAATGAGAAGTAGGAGAAATGAGAACAACGAGAAACTAAATATCTGGAATGATGGTAAGAAAGTAGAAGAAGTTAAGTATTTTTACTACCAAGGTAGCAACATAGCCAATGACGGACAGAGCGAGGTGGACATCAAAAGCAGACTAGCATTGTCGAGAAGGGTATTTCCCACCAAGAGGAGTCTACTACTGTCAAACACGAGTCTTCATTTGAGGAAGAAATTTTTGACAATATGCGTTTCGAGCACGGCATTGCATCATGGTGAGACATGTACTGTGGAGAAAGCGGAACAGAAGAGAATCGAAGCATTTGAGATGCGGCGCTCCAGACGAATGTTGAAAGTTAGGTGGACTGATAAGGTAAGGAACGAAGAGGTTCAGTTCTGAATCGGAGGAATAAGGAATATGTGGAAAACAGTGACAAGGAGAAGAGACAGGATGATAGGACATCTGCTAAGATACTAAGGACTGACTTCCGTGGTATGAGAGGGAGCTGTAGAGGGCCAAAACGTTACAGAAAACAGAGGTTGGAATACATCCAGCAAAAAATTGAGGACGTAAGTTGCTACTCTGATATGAAGATGTTGCCAGGGGGGAATTCGTGGCGTTGTCGCACCCCCTTAATGTGCCAAATTCTGTTGCGGAATTCGGACATGTGTACCACCTACGTGGTGATCTTGTCGGGTTTTCTAAGTCGCGCTAGGACCCAGATTAGGGCTTCGTTGTCGGTCTCCGAATCAAACTCGCTGCGCTCCACGTAAAATTTAAATTTCTCAGCAGAGGAGAGAAAGGAAAAGGCCTTACAGTCGTAAGTCGAATACTTTAAATCAGCAGTGGTTAAACTCCTCGAGGCGTAAGTGATAGGACGCTTTTCCCCGAAACAAACTTGGACGAACACGGCCGTGAGGCATACATTATATGTTTCAATCTGGACAATGAAGCATTTTTCGAAGTCCGGTATGCTCAAGACTGGTTTATTATTCAAAGCTCTTCATCTAGTCTTAAAAGCAGCCTGCTGACTCTCCACCTCTCTCCCAAAGAAAGGTCTCTCCCTTTTTTCTTAAGCTATTAAGAGGGATGGCGGGCTAGGCAAATTAGGAACTAACGTCCTAATATAATTGGTCATGCCAATAAATCTAGCTATCCTACTTTTACTCCTTTGGGGGGGGGGGGGGGATAAATGTCTTAAGGCCGAGGTACGATCCTGACTAATTTTAATGTCATCGTTTGACACAATGACCCATGAAAAAATTTCCTACTTAGCAAGCGTAATCTTACTAGGCATAAAGATTAACCAGCTGCCCGAAGCCGTAAAAAATTCCTCGAGATGAAACAAATGTTGATCAAAAGAGTAAAGGTAGTTAAAGACGCAGTTGAACTTAAGGTCGCCCACAACAGCACAGCGGCCCCAGTAGATAAGCCAAAGCGGATCTGATTGAACACATTTTGTGGTAGTATAACCCTATGGGACCAGTCTGCTGAGGTCATTGGTGCCTAGGCCTACTTAATCTAACTTGAGCTAACGTACGCTAAGGGCAACACACACACCCAGGCCCAATGGAGGATTCGAACCTCGGACGGGGGACCCGCGCGAACCATGGCAAGGCGCCCCGCACGTAGCGGCTACCACGCGCGGCCGACTCATACTGGTTCCAATCGGTGCAAAATGTAGTAACATGCTTAGAATCCTCAGTCAACGGTATCTGGTAATAGGCTTCGTTAGATCAAGCACCTTAAGTAGCAAGATCCAGAACACTAAATGAAAAGATTTTGGTGTTCGCAGAGCGGCACAGATTCCAGGATGACCTCTTGCTTAGGATCCCTGTAATCAACAACGGTCTGTAATCCATGCCTCGTCCCTTAGGGATCAGAAAAATGGCGGAGCGCAAGGTGATGTGGACGTCTTAATAACCCCGTTCCTAAGCATGTGATTGACTTTAGGTCGCAGTGTCTTTATCTTCAGGAGGGAGGGCGGGAGGTCTACAATCGATATGGAGCTTGTCGCAAAGGAACACTGACTAATGAGGACACCAGAATAATTCCTTAAGGTATTCAGTAGCTGCCTAGCCTCAATCTTTCCCAACTGACTCACGTTAACTCGGAATGAAACGACTTTAGCGACAGGCATTGCTAAGATTACAGCAAGAACAGAGTGATGTCTTCTCCGAAGGATAAAAAGAAGACGGTCTTGCTACCAAAATCCAGCACCAACCCAGTCCGTTGAATAATGTCATAACCGAGAAGCTAGGTGACAAACAAATTCTTTGCAATGGTTGACTTAATAGTCCAAGGATAGTTACAAATAGATGCTTTTCCTAGCACCGTGCCTACCAGAGGCAAGTCCTGCCTGTTCACCGCCCATCATCTCTGAAAATTAAAGCATAAGGGAGACATTTTACATGAACGACCATATTCCGAATACCATTCCTAGTCCAATAAGGAAACGAAACTCGGCGAATACAAAAGGTGGCAAGCAGGTTCCAAATTGAGATGAGCACAAATTTGTGAATGAGAAGAATTGTTAAGAGCGAGAACGCGAGCACAGCAACCAGGAGACTTACCGGGAATATGCTTAGCTTTCCCCTCGAGGCGTCATCTCTTACCTCCTGAACCTCGCTCGACGTGAAACTCGTGCACGGAATGATCCTCCCCCCACGCCGGAAGCATCCTCAGCGGCCCGAAGTAGGGGTCGGATGACGGGTATTATTACCTGGAAACTGAGGCGTGAATTTTAGACCTTCGCCTAGGTCACGCTGCTCATCGGCGATCCTAAGATATTCCATGATGGAAAGCATTTCGCTCAACTCAAGAAAGGAGGTGCGCTCTCACGCGAAGGTAGCCCGTGAGCGATTTCCCGGCCTCGTTTCCTGCAAAACAGTTAAAACACTTTCACGTTCCGCGACTCCGTAAAGCAGCGGCAGCTTCGTGGATTTCTCGATTTACTTGTCCAATGCCTCGGTAGGTGTTTGTACAGGCAATTAATATTCACGCTCCAGTTCATTCCGAATGCGAGGCAGTAACTTCAGCTGTTTTATACGACCCGTCAAGTCACTGAAGGTGCCCTGGTTCTGAAGCATTATGGAAAACACGACGCTCAGAATCCCTCGAGTCAAGAGATATAATAAACGAAATATAACAGAAAGTTACATTTGTAAGGCGTCGGTACGGAATTCAAAACGAAAAATCAATCACAAGATCTCCTCAAACTGGGCCAACTGACCGATGAATACTTCTGAATTACCCTGATGCAAAAGTGTAATTGAATTTGGTAACTTTTCAAACAAGTCCGCCAGCACGGATTGGCCGCGTGGTTTGAGGCGTCGTCACGGGCTGCGCGGCCGCTCCTGCTAGAGGTTCGAGTCCTCCCTCGGACATGGTTGTGTGTGTTGTTCTTAACGTAAGTTAGTGTAAGTTAGTTTAAGTAGTGTGTAACTCCAGGGACCGATGACCTAAGCAGTTTGGTCCCGACCAAACATTTATGACCTCGGTATCTTGATTGAACTGACTTTCAGTGGGACTCCTGTCCTCCGTCCCGCTCGTCTCCCTATCCAAACCCAATGTGCTAACCTATAGTTCCTTCACCGAACCGAGAAATCAGTTGAATCGTCTTGCTCATTACTATGCTCAATATGCTTCAAATGGGCGAGACGTTTGTTGCAATGATAGAGTCTTAGATATCTGTTTGGGTAGGTTGACTGCCCTCGAGAAACTGAACATTGCGTTGTAATACGCAAAGTCGGGCGACCAAGTAGAAATACCAGAATCTACCTCCCAATGCTGTCAGGGGACAAATGAATAGGACCCCAATGATGTGCGTAACCGTGGTAACAATTCCGCAACGCCGCCCTCAGTCGGCTGTTGCTGTAACCTCAGCTCATACCGAAAGTCCTTCCGTTGTCAGGCCAAGGCCACGTCTGTGCTCCATCCCCCAGTGTTGTCTTCTGTAATAAATCCGGTAAAAGTTAGAGACAAGAAATACAATGATAAAGAAAATTCATATTTCAAACAATAAATAATTCGACAAAGAACGACCACACTCCCACCCCCATTTCGGCAGTAAGAAATAACCGCGCTCTGGGTTACCAAGTGAGCTCCAGCAAGCCAGGTTCACAGGAATTCAAGGAAGGACTAGGCCCCAGGTTATCACATTATTCATTATTTGCCAAGTGATTCTCATTTATTAAGCATTTTTCTTTTAAAAACCAACATATTTAAAACACAATAAAGTAATAGTTTAGAAACAAGCAATTCTTGAAACAGTCAATGGAAGGCTTTGAATCCAAAGAAGCACTATAGCTTGACCAATTTAACAGCGATAATAAATTGATACCAGGCAAGAACATTGATTTAAATTACATACGTCAAATTTAACACTATTCTCTAGGAGATTCGGCAGGCTTAAAGATAAATTCTTGAAGGTCAAATGTAACAAAGACTAACGCGAGTTTAGTAACGTGCAAAACGTGTAAACAAAATTTATAAGTTCCAAGCTAACAGAATCGTTTCAATTCACAGACAAAGTAATTAACATTATCCTCTGACAGGGCTGACAAATTTAAGCAATAGAGAGACCACCAAATGGCCCGGCTGTCTAGGGAAAATGTGATACAGAAAGCCAAAAGACCGAAAATACGCTAACCTGGGAAAGATTTACGTTCACACGAACCTCTCAAGGAAAACCTAACTTAGGCAGCAATCACCACGCCTTAGAGTTGCTCCACACAAGATCACAGGTGCCAACACACAAATTATCGCAGCTCTCTGGCAGCACACCAGGTATACAAAAATTGGGTCTACAAATTTGCTTCTGCCGTTTTGCAATAGACGGCAGTAGAGGACAGTGATGTTCAGGTGGTTTGTCATAGGTGTAATACAATAACCTTAGGCATCTGTAAACATAATGCCATAAAAATATTAGTCGATTTCTGATTGCGTCATAAGGTTATTCTCGATTAAGTACGTCAACTTACGTACCCATTTCTCGCCATTTGCGGGATGTTTTAATTTTCTGCTTTAACCTGAAGAATTCTGTGGCTGTGGCTATTAAAATGCTGGGTAAGACCAATGGTGAGGGAACCACTGGTGGAAGAATGTGCAGAGAATGTTTTCAACGCCTTAAGAACGCTGGTTTTGATATCGTAAACCGGCATGGCGGGAGAAGACAGAACGTTTTCGTAGCAAGTGAAACAGACGAAGATAGTCACAGGACATCATTATCGAAAGCAATTGACGCGTTCGAGCCCAGCACTGATACACAAACGGCCACAATACAGAGATAGACACGGTCGCAAAAACCGTCATAATATACATGGAAACGTAGAAATGAGACGTCCTACCCCTCCCTCCGTATTCTCTATACGTTGCTCTCTCTGACTACCACCTTTTTCGATCAGCGGTATACAGTCTGGCTGACCCGCACTTCCGATCATATGAACAAAATTGCATCGATTCATGGAGCCCCACAACAGACGCCCAGTTCTTCCACCACGGGATTCGTATGCTATCCCAAAGATGTGAGAATGTAGTGGCCAACGATGGGCAATATTATGAACGATAATTTTTTTGTATGTTTTTCACAGTATAGAACCGAACGTCGAGAAAAATCGGAGGAAGCAATGTTGTAGACATAGTAGATCTGGACAGATCAGAATCTAAAACATAATTAAAAGAGTAAATTAATCATTAATGTCTTAGACAGCACAAGTAGCACCTGCCACCGCCGTCACGTTCCCACCGATTGCACAAACAGTGACAGTAATAATGATAGGCATCATTTGGCAAGGTGGAACACTGTTAAAATAAAACAATAAAAATCTGTCACAACACTCGTCGCTCCCGGAGAGCACAACTAAGTTACTTCTCAGGAAAGCTACACAGGGTGCGCAGGGAACACCGTGGTGGGCAAGCTGAAGCAGTTACTATAGGCGATACAGTCTACACTATCCATGAATCCAAACTCCACGGAAAGCACAAATTCACAACTCGGGGAAGAGCCACATAGGCCACGGCAAAAACAACAGTGGCCTTAAAGCCGCCAAACTACACCAAACAACACGACTCGATACCTGGAAAGACGTGCCCTTCAGCCCACCGAAATCAGGTAGTCACAATCAAAGTCGTTCCCGTAACGACCATTCTCTCAAAGTTGATTATTCAAGACACCGACCACTGCCACAAGAGAACAGACCATTCCTCGGAGCGATTTCCTTGCTAATCGTCCCCGGTGACTGTCCTTTCCACATTCATTCTGTGTTGTTGTTGTTGTGGTCTTCAGTCCTAAGACTGGTTTGATGCAGCTCTCCTTGATACCCTATCCTGTGCAAGCTTCTTCATCTCCCAGTACTTACTGCAACCTGCATCCTTCTGAATCTGCGTAGTGTATTTATCTCTTCGTCTGACAGAATTACAATGTCATCGGCAAACCTCAACGTTTTTATTTCTTCTCCGTGGATTTTAATACCTACTCCGAATTTTTCTTTTGTTTCCTTTACTGCTTGCTCAATATACAGATTGAATAACATCGGGGAGAGGCTACAACCCTATCTCACTCCCTTCTCAACCACTGCTTCCCTTTCATGCCCCTATACTCTTACAACTCTCATCTGGTTCAAAATATGGTTCAAATGGCTCTGAGCACTATGGGTCTTAACCTCTGTGGTCATCAGGCCCATACAACTTAGAACTACTTAAACCTAACTAACCTAAGGACATCACACACACCCATGCCCGAGGCAGGATTCGAACCTGCGACCGTAGCATTCGCGCGGTTCCAGACTGTAGCGCCTAGAACCGCTCGGCCACCGCGGCCGGCGCCAACTGACATCTGGTTTCTGAATAAAATGTAAATAGCCTTTCGCTCCCTGTGTTTTATCCCTGCCACCTTTAGAATTTGAAAGAGACTATTCCAGTCAAAATTGTCAAGAGCTTTCTTTTAGTCTAAAAATGCTAGAAACGTAGGTTTGCCTTTCCTTAACCTTTCTTCTAAGATAAGTCGTAAGGTATTGCCTCACGTGTTCTAATAATTCTACGGAATCCAAACTGATCTTCCCCGGGGTCGGCTTCTACCAGTTTTTCCATTCGTCTGTAAAGATTTCGTGTTAGTATTTTGCAGCTGTGACTTATTAAACTGATAGTTTGGTAATTGTCACATCTGTCAACAACTGCTTTCTTTGGGACTGGAATTATTATAATCTACTTGAAGTCTGAGTGTATTTCACCTGTCTCATACATCTTGCTCACCAGATGGTAGAGTTTTGTCTGGACTGGCTCTCCATAGGCCGTCAGTAGTTCTAATGCAATGTTGTCTACTCCCAGGGCCTTGTTTCGACTCAGGTCTTTCAGTCCTGTGTTAAACTCTTCACGCAGTATCGTATCTCCCATTTCATCATCATCTACACCCTCTTCCATTTCCATAACACTGTCCTCAATTACATCGCCCTTGTATAGACCCTCTATATACTCCTTCCACCTTTCTGCTTTCCCTTCTTTGCTTAGAACTGGGTTTCCACCTGAGCTCTTGATATTCATGCAAGTGGTTCTCTTCTCCCCAAAGGTCTCTTTAATTTTCCTGTAGTTAGTATCTATCTTACCCCTAGTGAGATAAGCCTCTACATCCTTACATTTGTCTTCTAGCCATCCCTGCTTAGCCATTTTGCACTTCCTGTCGATTTCATTCTTGAGACGCTTCTATTCGTTATTGCTTGCTTCATTTACTGCATTTTTATATTTTCTCCTTTCATCAATTAAATTCAATATTTCTTCTGTTACCCAAGGATTTCTACTAGCCCTCGTCTTTTTACCTGCTTGATCGTCTGCTGCCTTCACTACTTCATCCCTCAGAGCTACCCATCCTTCTTCTACTGTACTTCTTTCCCCCATTTCTGTCAATTTTTCCCTTATGCTCTCCCTGAAACCCTGTACAACCTCTGGTTTAGTCAGTTTATCGAGGTCTCATCACCTTAAAATCCCACCTTTTTGCACTTTCTTCAGTTTTAATCTACAGTTCAGAACCAATATGTTGTGGTCAGAGTCCACATCTGCCCCTGGAAATGTCTTACAATTTAAAACCTGGTTCCTAAATCTCTGTCTTACCATTATATAATCTGATACCTCCTAGTATCTCGAGGATTCTTCCATGTATACAACCTTCTTTTACGATTCTTGAACCAAGTGTTAGCTATGTTTAAGTTATGCACTGTGCAAAATTCTACGAGACGGCTTCCTCTTCATTTCTTACCCCAATCCATATTCACCTACCATGTTTCCATTAGTCCCTTTTCCTACTCTCGATATCCAGTCACCCATGACTATTAAAGTTTCGTCTCCCTTCACTATCTGAATAATTTCTTTTATCTCATCACACATTTAATCGATTTTTTCATCATCTGCCGAGCTAGTTGGCATATAAACCTGTACTACTGTAGAAGACGTGGGCTTCGTGTCTATCGTGACCACAATAATGCTTTCACTATGCTGTTTGTAGTATCTTACCCGCATTCCTATTTTTTATTCATTACGAAATTTACTCCTGCTTTACCTCTATTTGATTTTGTATTTGTAACCCTGTATTCACCTGACCAAAAGTCTTGGTCCTCCTGCCACCGAACTTCACTAATTCCCACTATATCTAACTTTAACCTATCCATTTCCATTCCTAAATTTTCTAACCTACCTGCCCGATTAAGGGATCTGAGATTCCACGCTCCGATCCGTAGAACGCCAGTTTTCTTTCTCCTGATAACGACGTCCTCTTGAGTAGTCCCCGCCTGGAGATCCGAATGGGGGACTATTTTATCTCCGGAATATTTTAGCCAAGAGGACGCCATCATCATTTAACCATACAGTGCAGCTGCATGCCCTCTGGAAAAATTACGGCTGTAGTTTCCCCTTGTTTTCAGCCATTCGCAGTACCAGCGCAGCAAGGCCGGATATTTAAGACATACTTTTATAGTTATGTATGTTTTAATGTCTCGTTTGAACATTTTGTGACAAAAGTCTACTGGCTTAATCGGGTCTCTGCCTATTAACAAATAAGATCAGAGGTATACCACAATCAGTGTCTCTTTAGCTCTCCCCTAGGTGCCTCTCCCTCTCTCTCAAATTTAAAAGCATAGAAACAATATTGCGTCAGACAGCTTGGCTTCTACAGAAGATTTACTCTGAAACTGTGCAAAGCAAATAGAACTTCTTAACCAAACAGCAGAACGAGTGTGATTCTAAATATCATAAGAAAAACCAGAATACATATCTAGCAACTATCTGTAACCCAAAACTTTGAGCCGCACGGAGTAGCCGAGCGGTCTAGGGGACCTTATCATGGTTCGTGCGGCTACCCCGGTCGGAGGTTCGAGTCTCCCTCGGGCGAGGGTGTGTGTGTTGTCCTTATCGTAAGTTAGTTTGGGTTAGGTTAAGTAGTGTGTCAGCTTAGGGACCGATGACCTCAGCAGTTTGGTCCCAAAGATCTTACCACAAATTTCCAAAACTTTGAAAGGTAAATGTGAGCAATCGAGGGAGATTCTCTCAAACCATACGCTTACGTAAAACCATTCAGGGAATTCACCTGGAATGGACTGCTTACGAAATTCGCGGTCACAAACTGAAAACCGTTTCCAGTCTTATAAAGGGTATTCATCTCAAAATGCACAAAACTGGGACGCTACCATGCATTCATAAAACCAATGAGTCCTTACGTGGCTGAAACACTCACTTTAAAGAGAAAAACGACTGATAAAGTTCAAAGGGTAGACCTATAATCATGAAAAGTGTAGATCAAAATTATGCTCCAGCTGGAAATACGGAAAAGAGAAAACAAAAAAGTTGCAGAGTACACCAACATTTATTCGGATGTGACAAATTGCGGGATAAAATTCTGAGGGTATATTAAAAGAATGAGGCTAACCAGAATTGCTACATAGGTTGTGTAATTCTACTAAATCGGTAGTAAAGCTAAAACTGCAACGGTAAAAAGGGTCGGCGCAGCTAAATAACACCTGAAGGAATCAGGAATTACGAAACCTTACATACCAGACAGAGAAATTTCTAGGCGGGACTGTGCAGTTAGCTTGGAGGGTAAACCGAAGAAGAGCTGAGTAGCCTGGTCTGACAACCGGTTCAAAATGGTTCAAATGGCTCTGAGCACTATGGGACTCAACTGCTGTGGTCGTAAGTCCCCTAGAACTTAGAACTACTCAAACCTAACTAACCTAAGGACATCACACACAGCCATGCCCGAAGCAGGATTCGAACCTGCGACCGTAGCGGTCGTGCGGTTCCAGACTGTAGCGCATTTAACCGCTCGGCCACTCCGGCCGGCCTGACAACCGGAAGGGAGCCCATTCTGAGAGATAAAAGTAATACAAGCAGAAACAAAAGCTAAAACCAACCCTGAAAATTCCCCTTGGCGCACAATCACTTGGTCCATTAGGTTCCAGATTTCTATAATAATAGCATGAAAGTCGACTATAGGAAGTACCATTGCTTCTCACAAGGAAATGTGCTTTCCATTTTACTATCCGTCGATAAATTTTGGCTATATAATGCACGTCCTTAGGTAATCACCTGCTGTTAATGGATAGCAGAACATATAGTCACCGAGGGACTTACTGATTCTGGTTGGAAATACACCGTGGTACAAGTGGTCAGCGACGCCCCCTGAGTAGCTCTACTGGGAAAGCATGGAAGAAGTTCCTGTTACGAGACCTTTTCGGTTGATTCAGTGCTGAGACTCTTCGTGAGTTTTGCGACCAACGTGCCTCCTCTAAGAAAATCTTATATTGTGATCAGTTTACACAAGAGTCAATTTTATGATTTTTCGACATTACGTTTATGATTGACAGAAAAGTACAATAGCTCGGTGAGTGTTGGTTTGTATGAAAAATACTGTAATTCATTACTTTGAGATATTGTTCACGATTATCCGTACTCATCGAAAAGTGACACTGTATGCACAACGTATATGTGCTTATGTATATGTGGCAGTTTTTGTGTTCCCTGGAAAGTTAAGTTGCCACTATGCAGATTATGATGTTGCTATAAATTGAATACATTGAAAGCGGAAATCGCATTGAGATCGACACTTTTGCAACGTAAAAAACACTATACAGCGTAACACTGTTTTCGCATATGATACCATAAGCACCACAGATTATTGCATAAGTTCATTTCGTTTCTGCTTTTATTATTATTTCTATGAGCAGTCTTAGAATTTATTCTCCCAGCCAGGATGCAAACCTCACCCAGGGACCCCCAACGTGGAAGACCAGATCTGTTTTTATTGAGGCTCTAAAGGTACGGGCTCCCCTGAAGGTAGAAGGTGACGGGGAAATTCGAAGATAACCTCGGGCCTAAGAAATTAATACCAATGGTATCGAGGAAACGTGAGCAATAGGAAAGAAAACAAAAAAGCATGACCGAAATAAGTGAAGGTAATGTCGAACTTAGTTAAGGGCTCATGTGTTTGCCACCGACATACTTCCAACACTGGAGACCCTTAGGGGGTACTACGTCTGGAGTCTCACCAACTGCCCATTCTCATATGAGTGGCTTCACCAAACGAACAGCTTACTATAGTGGATAACTATCACACGCAAACGCCGTGTCAGCATTAAGGTGGAAGTCCATGGGCAGACTACATTTCGTAAGACGTTAATCGATCGGAATTGCCCATCACGTTTTTTGTGTTCCTGAATTATAATTGTTATTATTAGTAGTAGTACTATTATTATTCTCTCGTTCTGTTTACGGTATTTCAAGCGCACCTTTCTTTGAACTTTAACTTGTACCAAAGACACTCTTGTTCGTTTTTCTTGAGCCTCCCATCTGTCTTCATGCTATATCTTACAAGGTTTCAACTTCTTTTCGAAATACAGTTTTATTGCAAGTTTCTTATTGAGTAAGTCGCGATTGAGGATACCTTCATCCTGCTCAACATCACTGAGCCATGACTTCTTCGATTTTGTCCATAAATTTGATAAAAATCCATTTAGTCATTCCGTTCTCACTGATTCGTGTCATGAATTCATAGAAAAAACTTACTTTTTCGCAAGTTCTTTGCCGCCATTTCCACGTGTAGTTACAGTACGTTAGTTATTTGTCTTTTACATATAATATCCTTTCTTATTAGACCTAATATCTCCTTTGACGATTTATCTTCCAGTTGCTTCTCACTTGATGTTCGGACCTACCCTTTATATCGTATGTCATTCGGTTCGCACAGTATCTCCGCTGCGATGACTCGACAGTGGTGAGTGAGCTTAAAGCTAAACGGCAGTGATAGCTTGTGGGAAACATGTCTAGACAGCTGGAATGCTATTTTCTTCTTTGCTTTTTGTCGTTGGCCTCACGGCCTCGTTCTAAACTACTGCATATGCGGCTTCAACCATACCACCTACCTAGTTTTCTTCCCGGATGGTGCCTACCTGAGATAATTCGAGAGCTCCCGGCGCTGGCTTGATGTTAGTTATTAACTTTGATTTTTATCTGTCGGCCTGCCTTGCTCGGTGAGGCTGTGAATCCATTAATATTTTTCTGCGGCAGCTCCTAGGATATCAGATAATTTCGTATCTTCTGCGCAAATTTAGTAATCGAATGTCTGGTCTAGGCTCTTGCAGCCCTTTGTGAACTTAAGTTTTCACCCCATCATGACGAAGTTAGTGGATGGTTTCCTGCTGATATTTAAGGCGTCTGAAATCCCATCTTTGGATTTGGCTTTGGAGGTGGTGCCACTCAATGTCTCTTGAGTAATTTCTGTTGTTTTTTACGTATGTCTTTCCGGGTTCGGTACAGTTATAGGCTCTCTTGAAATCAACAAAGGTCACAAAGCTTTTCGACTAAGCTTCAGGCATAAAAGCGCAGATTATTTAAATTTGTCGCAACAGTGCCTTTTCGTAAGTCCTTCATTATATTCCACTGTTTTTGTGAATCAGGTTGTCCTGTCTCTTCACTGTTGGCTTACGAAACTATTCTGCAACTTTTTGTCTCTCCATTTGGTGAATTTTAAAATTTTTCTTTGGTTAGCCGTTATCTGAAAATTTCATTCTCGGCCCTTCTAGCAGTCTTCTTCGTTCTTGGATTCGTCTTCTACTATCTTGAGGAGTCTGTATTAATGTGATCTTGTTATGTGAAGAATACACTTCATACTTTTAACATCAATTTTTGATATAATACAAGGTTCTTTAAATATATTATATATGTTACGTTTGTCTGGATCAGTCTTCTTCACTGACGGTATCTTTCACTGACCCAAAACATCTGTCTTGTATTTTCTTGACGAACATCCAAACTCTTGTTTTTTCCTCATGCATAATTAGAACAAGTTGCGTAAGTAACTTACAGAATAATATTTTGGTTTCCCTAACGGTATTTCTGCTGTTTAAGATATTTGAGAATGCTATATTGTTTCTAAATTCTGGTAGTATTCTTTGCAGCATCGAGGGTTGCCAGAATATTTAAATTCGGGAACATGTTCACATGTTTCAGACGGCACTTCCAGGTTACCTCTAACCTTGTGAGTAGCTGTCGAGCGTCAAATATTTTCTTATGTTAACATTTAACTGCAGATGATTCATATTAATTCGAATCTGAGAGAACGTGCTCGGTTACGTTAAAGAGCGTCAGTCTGCACCAGCAGCAGTTCTATGTAAGCCCAACATTGAGTTTATGGTTAAACTGGATAAATGACTACGTGCACAGATTGTAAGGAGCGATAGACGGCAGCAGTTAGTGAGGAGCTGGCGACAGCTTGCGAATAAAAGCGCCCCGGAATTGTGCCAGCAGTTTATATGAAGCTGTAAGGGCCCCGTCATGCTCCATCATTCGATATGTCGGCCATCCCATGATGACGTTACTTTTCGTGTCCATTTCTCGATTTATGACTTCCCCGTGTCTGTTATGTTCTGGTCTTCGTTTTATGCACCGCTGCAGTAGCGGTTCATTTCGTACGGGCTCAAACTTCGCTGACTTTCGTGTCACTGATAATTCACATCCGTTGTGCTTCCGTAATTTGGTCTTACAGCTGTCTATAACGTACAGTGATGCATCGTTTGTTGGTGGCAAACATTCAAAAGCAACATGGAAAGACCTTCTACACGCTCACACTGTTGCTTAGAATGCACTGATTAACCCACTTATGTCATCGCAATGTAGTTTAACTAGATAATCTCATTCCCACGTTTGAGTGTTTAAACTTCGTGCAGTATTTATGTTCACCTCAATTTCCAAGTGGGAAAGTACTCTGTAACACTTTACAAGTTCTTTAGTATACATAAAAATGTACTAATTGCATGGTTATTGGCAACGTTTTATAGCTTTCAATATCAGAGCTGTGTACGGGTTTGAGGACAAGGATGCTCTTCCCCCCCCCCCCCCCCCCCCTGAAAAACTAGATTTACTTTTAACTATAATGCAATCAATAACATCTACAATATGTTTGTATTTCTCAGGGTTTTTACAAAACAGCACGCATAACAAGTGTCACACATTCCAGTTGCTAATGATTCGTAGTATATAGTTACAAATTACGTATCATCTGAACAACAGGAGGCTCATTAACGAAAATAAATTTACACAGATATCCAAACGTTAATGAAGTGCGCATTACTGTACCGTAATTCATCTATAACGTAAGGTGAGACATCAAGATGAACATGCCATCTCAAGATAAGATCACCGCTTCTATTTATCAGACATTGAATTTAAATCAGTGAATATCTGAAGAATTCTGTAACTCTCTTTG
Source organism: Schistocerca americana (assembly GCF_021461395.2). Lineage (NCBI taxonomy): Eukaryota > Metazoa > Arthropoda > Insecta > Orthoptera > Acrididae > Schistocerca > Schistocerca americana. Next base: position 106,624,006 of record NC_060123.1, read on the forward strand.
CACGACAGCCGTGAAAAAGGTATTCAATAGCATCTGAAGATGGGAGGACAAACATAAATAATCCCTAAAAACTTGGTTTGCTATAAATATGTAATATGTAAAGACGGTGGGTTGTTAAATTAATTCCTCAAAGATACCGTGCATGCATTTCCGCTGTATTACCTTATCGAATACGCACAGCTACGATCAAGCCATTATTAGGTAGTTAAGATATGAACAATGCGGTGCATACATTCAGTCGCCACACAGAATAAGACGGGGTGGACAATTCATTTTATTTATTATGTGTTCGAAGAACTGGTGCCTGATATTTTAAAGACCAGGTCGTACACTACTTCGACATGTAATATTAAATTATTCCGTATTAGTGACAATTTTGTTTCACAAATGAAACAACGGTAACAACAATGAAATACAAACAAAATCAAATTATTTGTGGGAAATGGAGTGTTAAAACAATAAATGTTAATAATTTACAAGAAAATAATAGGAAGATAGGAAAAGAATGTTCTACAAAATTTCCTTTACTGTTAAAACAAAATATAACATGTAAGTTATGGCTCGCGTTGTTGCTTTTCTAGGTGGAAGGGTCTCGGCAGAAGCATAGAGCGTCTCTCATCTGAAGTAGCATACCTCATTATGTCTTCTTATATTACTTAACGAAATACAGCACTAGTGACTCTCTGTGTATTTTTTTCTATTGTGTAAGGATAGTACTAGTTATTATATTTTTAAGTGCTTATGTACGGCATACTAATTACATTATTTGTTTTGCTATATTTAGATGCACGTCTACATGTTGTATGCATGCTGTTAAATTGTATGTTCGTGTATCTTTTTATGTTTTAACCAGCGTTAGAACTTAACCAGCGTCAGAACTAAAAAACTTCGACTCTCACCTCCCTGTATGGCGTATTCCTTAGATGTAATTAGTGTCACTGAAATCTGGTTTCCCAGGACAGAGTGGATCAGGTTGTGGGAAGGGGCCAAGGTCAATTACTGTTAGTTGCACAAGAACACATTCAACTTCATAGCTCGAACCAGTGTACATTTTTCTCTTTAAAACAGCAAAGATCAATTCACGTCTGAAGGCCGAAGTAACGTCTCCAGGATAAGTCTAAATGATTGCCTTTAAAACACCAAGACTTAGAGTAAAGGCTAAAGGCCTTACATAAGTAAAATTGCAAAATATTGTCGGCTAAAGGCCCAAATAATATTTCTGATCGATAAAGGAACTTCTTTAAAAGCCAAGGATTTACGAATTTCGGCTCAAGGCCATATTAACGAAAATTCAAATTAATTATTCGGCTTAAAGCCGCAATAAATTTTTTTACATAATTTAAAGAGAAGCTTTAAAGATAAGCTTTACACAGTACAACACAAAAAAAAATCTAAAAAAAACTTTAAGTATCTCGTCGGCAGAAGGCCCAAACAATTACTCAAGAATAATTAAAGACAATGTTAAGATAAACGTTTACAGAACACGGCTGAAGGCCGTTTCTAGAATTCAAGATTATTGAAGAGAAACCTTACAGACAAGGATTTACATATTGAAAGCACAGATTCTGAAACAAACACGGCTGAAGGATTAAATGCAGAGCAACAAGAGCTACAACTTTATGTTGCCGGCCGGGGTGGCCGTGTGGTTCTAGGCGCTACAGTCTGAAGCCGATTGACCGCTATGGCCGCAGGTTCGAATCCTACCTCGGGCATGGATGTGTGTGATGTCCTTAGGTTTAGTTAGGTTAATTAGTTCTAAGTTCTAGGCGACTGGTGACCTCAGATGTTAAGTCAGTGCTCAGAGTCATTTTAACCATTTCCAACAAGAATTTTAAATGAAACGCGGCTGAAGGCCTAATCTTAAAATAGTTGTCATGAAGATCTGCTGAAGGTCATATACTAAACATAAAACAAAGAATATTAATACACGGCTGAAGGCCTGGCACAGTACCTGCGACCAAATAAAATGACAATCACATACAACAAATCGTGTTGCTCAGAAGTTTTCCAAGGGTCGGCCTTGGGAGGAAACTCTAACCACAATTTAGGGAGACAGGCAGCCAAGCGTAATACTAAACAACCGCCTACTCCAATACACAGACAGCATTTATGTGCTCAGTGGAGATCAATGAAGCTGCACACGGTTCCACGTAAACACACTTGCACAAAAACTCGAACAATCGTAAAAGCAATCACTGTGGAGCAACAAGGACGAATCAGTTCGACACACAGAAGGTTTCCTCAAGCGGTCGGCAACCAAATACACGTCGTCCGATAGACCGAACGACCAACCCAGGTCGTTGCCATTCAAGTTACATGTACCGGCAACGGTCGGGCGAGTGTTGACTGTCCGAAGCTGACTGCAGCTCCAACCCGATTCAACTCCATGTCCGTTCGGAACTCGGAGACACGGCGACCGGGTGACCGGGGTTGGGCTCGGACCCACCCATGCAGAGGTAACTCTTGCCCATTGGCCACGACATCTCTGCACAAGGAAGAAAACGACCCACGGCCGGCAAGATAACCAACTGACGAGGTCCAGACACGGTCAACAGACCAAATACACGTCGCCCAATGAGACGACCGACCGAACGACTAACCAACCAACGGTCATTCCCGCTCAAATCTCCTTCCGCCTAACAAGGGAACCTCCCAATCGCACCCCCCTCAGATTTAGTTATACGTTGGCACAGTGGATAGGCCTTGAAAAACTGAACACAGACCAATCGAGAAAACAGGAAGAAGTTGTGTGGAACTATGAAAAAATAAGCAAAATATGCAAACTGAGTAGTCCATGCGAAGATAGGCAACATCAAGGACAATCCGAGCCCAGGAACGCCGTGGTCCCGTGGTTAGCGTGAGCAGCTGCGGAGCGAAAGGTCCTTGGTTCAAGTCTCCCATCAAGTGAAATAATTTTCTTTATTTTCGCAAAGTTATGATCTGTCCGTTCGTTCATTGACGTCTCGGTTCACTGTATTAAGTTTAGTGTCTGTGTTTTGCGACTGCACCGCAAAACCGTGCGATTAGTAGACGAAAGGACGTGCCTCTCGAATGGGAACCGAAAACATTTGACCGCAAGGTCATAGGTCAACCGGTTCCTCCCCAGGAAAACACGTCCGATATATTCTATACGACACTGGTGAGGGCATGTGCGTCACATGACAGGAATATGTTGTCGATCCACATAACTTGTACACTCGGCGAATGAGTAAAAAGGTTCTTCTACATTGCCTGATTTAGGTTTTCTTCTGGATGTGAGAATTACTCCCAAAAAAGTGATGAAAAGATAAGAGTTTGTCACATAAACTGCAACAAGTGAATCCAACAGTTTCACAGTCCCTCACTTTTCTCTGTGCTCTGTCAAAACATATGTTTTTAACGTTTTCGAATTTTTCCGTGTGTAGACCGTCAAATCCTGCATATATCCAAGCAAATCTCAACATGTCCTGGAACTTTGGAGAGCGAAGTTGATTATGTGTGATTGCCTGAACTTTGATAACTGTCTGAAAATAAAAAATAAAAGTCTACGCTAGAAGGAAGACTTGAACCAAGGACCTCCCTTTCCGCAGCTGCTCACGCTAACCACGGGACCACGGCACTGGTGACCTCAGACTATCCTTGATGTTGACTATCTTCGCATGGACTACTCAGTTTGTACATTTTGCTTATTTTTTTCATAGTTCCACACAACTTCTTCCTGTTTTCTGGATTGATCTGGGTTCAGTTTTTCAAGGCCTATCCACTGTTTCAAATTGTAACTAAATCTGAGGGGGATGCGATGGGGAGGTTCCCTTGTAAGAATACATGTATGTCCCCAGCGGTCGGTCGAGTACTGGCTGTGTAGACCTCAATGGAGCTCCATCCCGACTCGACGCCCTTCGGACGGACGACGTCCCGGAGACACTGGCTCGGACCCAACAGCTCAGAGGGAACACTGGCCCATTAGCGACCCGACGTCTCTGCACAAGGAAGGAACTGACCAAAGTCCCGCAAGAAGGTCAATTGAAGGGGCCTAGCAGCGATTGGAAGACCCGATGAGACGACCGACCGAACGACCAACCGTCGGTCATTCCCGCTCCGATCTCCTTCCGTCGGGCAGTACATGTGTGTGGGCAGCAGTTGGCAAGTACTGGCTGTCCGCGCCTCATTTGGCGCTCCGTCCCCGTCTCTCCTTCGTCCCCGGCCGCTGCTCCGTCCCCAACTGCTGCTCCGTGCGCGACTGGCTCCACTACTGGTCCGACCGCCACTGCACTCCCGATAGACGACAACCCGGAAACACTAGCGGTCGCTCCAGAGATAGTACGACAGTGCAATTATCGATAAGTGCTACTACTGCCACTCACAGTCAGGTAAGGCAGGAAGTTACTGACGCCAGTAGATGGAATAAGAAAACGAGGTGGCAGTACCGTAAAGAGAAGATGACAAACAATAAACGGCATTAATTATCGTATTTAAGGTGCAGTTTAGATACGTAAGCTAATCGCGTGCTATGTCTGCTTCTTTCCTTATAACTATCTTATTTATTTTAGGTGCTATGCCCTTTATGTTACGGGTCTGTGCCTGATGTTGTTGTGTTTGTGCCGTTTGCTGCGACTGCTTCCACATCAGCGTCTATCTTCCCAGAGATCATGTTGTCGTGTTTGTTGAGTGTCTGTTCTATCTGTGCCTTATGAAGTTTCCTATCTGTAGACGACACGTACTGTCCTTGAAACCTTGCTAGCGATGTTGCCTAGAGTACACTATTTGTCTGGGTCGCGTGATATTTCTTTCATGTCATTTTATTGTGTTACGTGTCTTACGTGTGCGAGGTTGTCACTATGTAATGTCACGAGTTCAGGAGATCCATATGCCCCATATGTCAACGTAGCGCTCTGGCAAAGACCCATGCGGTTCAAATGTACCGAATACTGGCTTAAAAGTGACCGAAGTCGTTGCTTGGATACGCATGCTTCAACTTCAGTCGCTCCCGTATTTTGAGGAAGAAGGAGAAAACGAGACGGCTTTATATCGGTCATCTCACACTCCCGTTGCCATGAGTCAAGGCGCCAGCTGTATAAACGACGCACTTTTACAATGTTTTCCCCCTGTTTTCTTACGAAACTTGTCATGTCTGCCCCTCTTTATCCAGTATGCGGATGGTGATGTCAATGGAGCAAGTCGCCAGATCAATGCTTCTAACGGCGTGGTGTCTTAAGCACCCGATATTCAGAGTAGTATATTCCTCTGTTCTCACCTCATAGTGTTTCTATGGGTCACTAGACCCAGGCGGTGCGCCCGTGAGCTTGCTGCAGAGCATACTATGGCCTCCAGAGAGCTGTGTGACACCTTTGTAGCAGTTTCGAGGGTAGTCTGTTCAAATGGTTCAAATGGCTCTGAGCACTATGGGACTCAACTGCTGTGGTCATCAGTCCCCTAGAACTTAGAACTACTTAAACCTAACTAACCTAAGGACATTACACACATCCATGCCCGAGGCAGGATTCGAACCTGCGACCGTAGCAGTCGCACGGTTCCAGACTGCGCGCCTAGAACCGTGAGACCACCGCGGCCGGCGAGGGTAGTCTGTATGTATGGTGTTTAGCCCTGCGGTTTTCTTCATCAGTTTCGTTATTTTGTCACCAGTCAGTCCAGAATGTCGTTCATCAAAACATATTCCTAAATATTGTGTTAATTGTTTCCTCTTTGAGTTAATGATATCCAGTTTAATAAATGGTATCCTTTTCAGTGCCACTTTGAGTAACAGGTAAACTGGTTTGTTTACAGTTATTCTCAGTTTGTTTTGGCAACATCAGTTACTTATACTTACGAGATGTTGCGCAGTTTTGTTTCCTAGGTGTACTTATGAGTTTGATCATACAACTACCGAATCATCTGCATGACCAACTACCCTGTTTGCCCCGTCGTCCGTGACCAAGTTGTTTAGGAGTGGCTCCATAGCAATGTCTGAAAATAGTGGTTCACAGAAAGAACCTAGTGGGAATCCTTTGGTTTCTCTTCTTGACTACGTTCTGGTGTTCTGCTTCCCACTCTGCCGTCCACTTTTTGAAACAACTTGGTAAGCTGTTACACAGGGCTCTTAGTATTTGCAGCTCCCTCAGCGAGCGAAGCAGGCTCCCTAAGGTTATAAAAAGCATCTGCGATAACGATTAATACTACAACTGCGTATTTGTCGTTTGTATTATTTCTAATTCGCGGTTGATGGAATCATCTCTTAGTCTCTCTGCCCTAAAACCGTATAGATGTGGACTTTGCCAAATAACTGCCTGTGTGATTGTACTCGATCACAGAGGAGCCTCTCCAATACCTTAACCAATCTCTTTAGGATGCAGATTGGCCTGTGCTCTGATTGCTGAATAATGACCACGTTGGCTATTAATATGGACTCTGCCTTGTTGTAAGGCATCGTTTAGTGTGCCTACTAGAAAGGAGGTGACATGTGTCACAGTTTCCTGAAGAGTTCCCGACTGCATTCCACCTGGGCCGGATGTCTTTCTAATTCAGGCTATCGCCAGCTCCACATCTTCATGGATTAAAGGAATTTAACACCGCCATTTACGTAAATGTTGTTAATTTGGTCATATAAGTACGTACGGTGTTGTTGGTCGTGTGTTTCTTGTTATAAGGGAGGAGCTTTTTCATCAGGAATTTTGCCGAGCGTCTCCAGGATTGTGTCGCAGCATCTACCAGTTTTAATGTTGACGGAAGTATTGGATCTTAATTGGTTCTATTTGTATCTTTAACGGTTTTTCCCATATGTTGTTTTGTGGCTGTTTTAATAAAGTAGTTTATGTTCCTCTATGTTTTGTTTAGTTCTTCTTTGTACTGTTGTTTCGCGTCGCAGTGTAGTTCAAGTCTGAGCTGTCGCTCATGTGTTGTCTTGGCTCTTTGGGAGTACCTTCTTTTATCACGTGGTCTTTCCTAGTCATCTCTTTCTGCAGACTTTAATAGCTTATGTTTCCGTCCTCCTTTAGCTCGTGGAATGGCCTCTCACTGCACTGTTCGGAGTAAGTCCGTTAAAACATGCGTTTAGTAGTCTATGCTACCTTGAATAGCGTGTAGTGGTATATCTTCTAGTATATCTCTAATTTTCTTCAGTTTGCCCTATTTTGTCGTAATCGACGATGTTGTGAGATCGTGATATGTGTATTCATGTACGTGCCTGTGTGAATGATTATGACATTGTGGTCACTGTATGTCCAGTAATTTTTTATGTCTACTATTGAGTTTTTGTTTGCTAGTTATATGTCTACGTTACTGACTCCTACAGTGTTAAAGCAATACGTTTGTGATTGTCTAGTTTTGTTTAATACAAATATTTTGCACTCATTTATGATGCCAACTATAATATGTTCCCTATTAACTGTTCTATCACCATACCAGAGCTTAGGGCGCGCGTTAATGTCTGTGAGTATAGGTAGTCCTCTACCTACGGAAAATCGTGCAACTTCTCTAATTAGGTCTGCAAACGGTTCCATGTCGTGTCAATACTGTGCATACTTTTGATGTTATTGTCTATGTATCGCGATCACAAGTGATTTAAGCTGTGGCTTATGCTCTGAAAAGAGGTATGTAATCTATGCTATCTTGAAAGTTGTATTTGTTACTACTACTGCAGCGTTTGCGTCTTTTGCTGATATGACTGTCATGTAACGTTGTGCTGCCTTGGAAATTTTTCACCACGCATGTATTGTTAATGGAGACAGAGGACATCCGCTCCTACTTCGTCCAGAAGGATAGTAAGTTCGATGCCTATTAATTTATTGCTCATACAAGTTAAATGTATTATCTTCAGAAAGGATACTCAGTGTAGGAGAAGCAATGCGGTGTACTCTCCGTGTCGAAGTAGACGTCTTCATCTGCTCTTCAGTTTCCTTTCTCTGTAAGTCCAAGCGCTTTCAACTCATGTGCCTGCAGCACCCAAGAGGTTGCAGAGTTCACATTTGTATATGCCAGTTGGCCGGTCAAAAGTTTAGAGGATCATACGGTCTGTCTGCTCAGTGGCCGGGAAGCGTATTGTGTGTCCGTTCGGATGATGAAGATATGTAACGAAGCGTAGTAGGATTTGAAATATACCTTTAATTTCAACCCAGTCGTCATAGATGATTTCATTTAGTATGTCACACCCTTGTTTCTGGTGAGTGTCTGGTGGTACGTTCTGATGGTAGTTTTTTTTTCTTTTAGTTATAACTGGATCTATGGAATTTACATATGTAGCTGCTATTTGCATGGAATACTCTGTGTCTGCTGTTAATATACTTAACACGGGTGGTTTCGGATTGTCTCTCTTTGCAGTGTTTATATCGTCATGTGTTTTAAATACCTTTGTGGGTCTCGCGTCTCTGAATGTGTTTGTGACATCTGCGTTACTGTTGCCATCCCTACCACTAATTGTTACCGGTGTTGTTTTAATCTCTTTTTTATTTGCATTCTTCTCGCGTGTTGCCGAGCCGTCTATTACCTGTACTCGAATGTGTTGACTGTTACATTCTCCACAAGCAAAGCGCATTGGAATTATGTGAGGTCTACATTTTGCTGTGTCGTATTCTGGTTTTAATCTCGGTGTCTCTGTTGTGGGTGCGTTAGGGCTTTGTGTTATATTTCGTGAAATGTTAGAGTGAGTGACAACTGTATATGTGACCAAGAGTACGGCTGTTACATTAATTTCGGTGTTCTGGTGCTGAGTACTAGAATTACTCCACTGATGACGATGTGTGTGTACGTAATCAGTTTGTAGATGGAAAATTTTCGCTTCAAGCTCCTCCATTCCGAGTAAGATTCTAGTTTGAAACACTGCCAAGTAGTACATGTGGTGCTTGATTTTTCTGGCCACATAGTAATCTATGGCATCTTACATACATGCATCGTCGATATAGTCTGTGATATAAAAGTATCTCTATTGAACTGTATGTCACAAACAAAGCAGTGGCTGTTCTAGCTTCGTATGATCGCTATGTTTCACGCACCTGTCTCAGACAGTGCGAATCAAACGTCTGATGTAAGCCTTTCCACCATAATGAAAACAAACAAAAAACAAACACCTTGAAGATCCAATAGTATCGATCGGCTGCCGTGACGTCCTCAATCCTTAAGACTTTAAGCGTAACCGGATGCGGATGCGGTGTGGCATGTTTGAAGCCCCGTTTCCACTACTAGCCATCGTCAGTATACGTGACCGATGACGCTACTTCTCAATCACGTTGGCCTCACAAGGGTTGAGTACACGCTACTTGCCAACAGCTCGGCAGACCCGGATGGTGACCCATTCAACCACTAGCCGTGCCCGACAGCACTTACCACTGCGGCAAGGCCGTTGGCTTCTCACCCTTTTATACAGGGTGTTACAAAAAGGTACGGCCAAAGTTTCAGGAGGCACTCCTCACACACAAATAAAGAAAAGATGTTATGTGGCCATGTATCGGGAAACACTTAATTTCCATGTTAGAGCTCATTTTAGTTTCGTCAGTATGTACTGTACTTCCTCGATTCACCGCCAGTTGGCCCAATTGAAGGGAGGTAATGTTGACTTCGGTGCTTGTGTTGACATGTGACTCATTGCTCTACAGTACTAGCATTGTTGGTGATGTCTTGATTGGGCCCCATGTTCTTCCACCTACGCTCAACGCAGCACGTTGTCATGATTTCATACGGGATACAACCTGTGCTGCTAGAACATGTGCCTTTACAAGTACGACACAACATGTGGTTCATGCACGATGGAGCTCCTGCACATTTCAGTCAAAGTGTTCGTACGCTTCTCAACAACAGATTCGGTGACCGATGGATTGGTAGAGGCGGACCAATTCCATGGTCTCCACGCTCTCCTTACCTCAACCCTCTAGACTTTCATTTATGAGGGCATTTGAAATCTCTTGTCTACGCAACCCCGGTACCAAATGTAGAGACTCTTCGTGCTCGTATTGTGGACGGCTGTGATACAATACGCCATTCTCCAGCGCTGCATCAGCGCATCAGGAATTCCATGCGACGGAGGGTGGATGGATGTGTCCTCGCTAACGGAGGACATTTTGGACATTTCCTGTGACAAAGTGTTTGAAGTCACGCTGGTACGTCCTGTTGCTGTGTGTTTCCATTCCATGATTAATGTGATTTGAAGAGAAGTAATAAAATTAGCTCTAACATGGAAACCAAGCGTTTCCGGAAACATGTCCACATAACATTTTTTCTTTGTTTGTGTGTAAGGATTACTTCCTGAAAGTTTGGCCGTACCTTTTTGTAACACCCTGTATATGCCATACTTCCTAAGACCGAAATCGTCGCCGGCCGAAGTGGCCGTGCGATTAACGGCGCTGCAGTCTGGAACCGCAAGACCGCTAATGTCGTAGGTTCGAATCCTGCCTCGGGCATGGATGTTTGTGATGTCCTTAGGTTAGTTAGGTTTAACTAGTTCTAAGTTCTAGGGGACTAATGACCTCAGCAGTTGAGTCCCATAGTGCTCAGAGCCATTTGAACCATTTGAACCGAAATCGTCTTTCACGCAGTCGACTAGTGCCCTAATCCTGGAAGGTGACACAATACACTCTTAATGTTAAAACACCTTAAAATTCTTCCACTCTTAAGCAACATGCTCACTGCATAAGGAATAAAACCAAAGACCTAGTATCCTCTTCATGCATCTCTGGAGATAGTCTAAACTTCGTAGCCCGAAGAATCTGCTTCTCGGAGTCCCCATTTTTCTTAAAGCAGCTATCAGATGAGCAGGTTCTTCGGTAAATAAAGTGCTCTCGTCGAAAATGACATACGCTCTCCGTACCAGAGTCCCTAAGGATGCTATAGCGCTGTTATAGTGAGTGCCAACTCAAAGCATTCCACCAGCCGGAGTGGCCGTGCGGTTCTAGGCGCTACAGTCCGGAGCCGAGCGGCCGCTACGGTCGCAGGTTCGAATCCTGCCTCGGGCATGGATGTGTGTGATGTCCTTAGGTTAGTTGGCTTTAATTAGTTCAAAGTTCTAGGCGACTGATGACCTCAGAACTTAAGTCGCATAGTGCTCAGAGCCATTTGAACCTATCTAAGCATGCAGATACCAATCGACAGTGTCGGCTTTCGGTGAACACTATACCCCAGACCCCCACCTTGATTCTGTAAACAATGACGTCCAATGATGAAAACAACCGGTCACATTCGACCTCCAAGGTAAATTTAATGTTGATGTAAAGACGAAGCGATCATAAAATCTGTTGATAGCGTTGCTTCTATGACGCAAAATGGGAAAGTTATCACATACGTATCTACAGAAGCACGTTCGTAGTAAAACTTAAGTCCTCAGTGCCGTATCTTCGAAATCCTCCAGACATAAAATGGCGTCTATGGGTAGTCCTTCATCACCAAATTTTATCAGCAGCCGATTTATCCCTCTCGGCAGAAGTATATCGCCTTATTACGTCTGTCCTCCTACCGGTTGGTGTGGTTTCCCTTCTTTTACCCTTAGATCTCACCATGATTACCAGTTTTGGAGCCCCGTTTCCACTACTACGACCAGCGACTACTAATAATCATAGCACATGTAGTTTTCTCCAGTTTCCACGATTTCGCGTGAGCATTATAATATAATAAAATAATGGAGTAGATGATAATGAAATGTTTAAATGCATGGCTTTTTAAAATGTATTGAATTAATGAGATTAATTTTTCGGCCTGAATGCCAAGCACAATAAGCTGAGATATGGCTGGAAAAAAGTTCATATTATTTTGCAGGGGGAAGTAGTTTCTTTCTCCGCTGTAGATTTGTGCTTACCCTTCTTTATAATGCTACGTTTGGTCGACGTGTTCACCTTCGAAGACTTGACGGTGATCCCATTGAGCTTATCGGATCTTCGTAATTTTCCAAAGTACGCAGGTGGGCTTCAGTTCTTGTAGTTATCGTAATATTTGAAATAACAACTCACACAACCTTTCTTTGGTTGTTACACTGTGAGGTTCGCCGATGACATTGTAATTCTGTCAGAGGCAGCAAAGGACTTGGAAGAGCAGTTGAATGGAATGGACAGTGTCTTGAAAGGAGGATATAAGATGAACTTAAACAAAAGCAAAACGATGATAATGGAATGTAGTCGAATTAAGTCGGGTGATGCTGAGGGAATTAGATTAGGAAATGAGACACTTAAAGTAGTAAAGGAGTTTTGCTATTTAGGGAGCAAAATAACTGATGATGGTCGAAGTAGAGAGGATATAAAATGTAGACTGGCAATGGCAAGGAAAGCGTTTCTGAAGAAGAGAAATTTGTTAACATCGAGTATAGATTTAAGTGTCAGGAAGTCGTTTCTGAAAGTATTTGTATGGAGTGTAGCCATATAAGGAAGTGAAACATGGACAATAAATAGTTTGGACAAGAAGAGAATAGAAGCTTTCGAAATGTGGTGCTACAGATGAATGTTGAAGGTTAGGTGGGTAGATCATGTAGCTAATGAGGAGGTATTGAATAGGATTGGGGAGAAGTTTGTGGCACAACTTGACTAGAAGAAGGAATCGATTGTTAGGACACGTCCTGAGGCATCAAGGTATCACAAATTTAGCTTTGGAGGGCAGCGTGGAGGGTTAAAATCGTAGAGGGAGACCAAGAGATGAATACACTAAGCAGATTGAGAAGGATGTAGGTTGGAGTAGGTACTGGGAGATGAAGGAGCTTGCACAGGATAGATTAGCATGGAGAGCTGCATCAAACCAGTCGGACTGAAGACCACAACAACAACAACAACAACCCGCCCATTCTGTTAATAAAACAATACTGTAATTTTATAAACGGTGCACGTATGAGATACATACTCCTCACTTATTCATAGCGACCTCAAAATGGCGGTCTACAAGTACTCGCTTGAAATGGCGTGCTTCTCACTCGTTCAATAGCTGAGCGTGAATCCTTCCTCCCTCCTACTGGTACAAGATAAACTCCTCGCTTTTTTAACAACTGAAAATCAAAAATACCCGAGGGTAGGCTTAGGCTCTATGATGGGCTACCGCTTCATCTTTTCTCTTTGCCTTTAAAGAAGACGAAAACATAAAAGAAATGCAAAAGGTTTATCACAACATTGAGCCACCGTAGTCAACTATGCGTAATGCAAGCGTTCCATTTACTCAACTTCATGAGGTACCGACGGTCTCGTAAACTGAGTAGTGTGTTGACCACTGGTCCCTTCATATCTGCCTCGAGGGACGTCTGTGTGCTGATCATGACACGGCGGCTGGTCGGTACCGTTGGGCCTTCATGGCCTGTTCGGCCGGAGTTTAATCCTTTTCATAGTCCGAACTAGTTTGTACTATCCACTCTCACATCAACTGAGGCTTTTTGATTGAGATATTATGAGTTTACAAGTCTTCTGGTTTTCCAGTCCACTCTCTTTTCCCTCATTATAGTCGCCAACTTGTCTCAAGCCACATTGTCAAATGCCTTTTCTGGATTGACGGTCTCTTCGTTTTTTAATATACCTTTCTCCCAAAATTTGTAGAAGCCCTATTGCATCTCTGGTGTCCGTATTCCATCTAAAGCCAAACTGCTCCTCGCCAAGATTCTCCTCCATTACTTTTTCAAGTCTCTTATTAATTATTCTTAACATGACTTTGTCTGCATGGGAATGAGGCCGATTGTCCCGTGCTCACTGCATATCTTGGTTCCTTGTTTATTCGGTAATGGATTCATCACATTATGTCGTGGAGCTGCTGCTAACCTCAACGTGTTGCGACGCGACGCGCTGACAAGAATCAACCGACAACTGGTGGCGGCTGCGGGAGCGTCGTAATACACTGCCGCTGGTGAGCTGTGAGTCAGGGGCCTTCGCGCTGCGACATACTGACACGGCACAACCAACGAAGGTGACATGCGTAACCTATAACCGCTCTGCCAGCTGTCGCCGAACGAAAGTACTACAAATACTTTAATCGCTGTTTTTTTACGTAAAGTTCTGATGATCAAAGGAGAAGCGCACTAGATCAGTGAATACCCCTGGTACCCGCGAAAGCACCTGCCGTTTTCCTAGATTAAAGTAGTCATGCTCTGCGAACTACCCTGCCGCCATCTTGACTACACCATGGGAGCAGCCACAGAGTGAGACGGAGGCAGGAAGTCAGTGAGAAGTGAAACTCTGAATGTAACTGTGCTCACCAACAGAAGCATCCCGCATTGAAAACAGATGTCCCTCTCCGCACACACACACACACACACACACACACACACACACACACACACACACGGGCGCGCGCGCGCGTGCGCGCAGGACAACCTGCGGACTCTGGGGGCGAGATGGCCACTATTGTGACAGGAGGCTTGTGCGTTATTAGCAGCACCATAGGATTAGATTACGGTGCCTAGATCCGGAATGCGTCTATCATGGATGACGAATATTCGAGCTTAAACAAACGGCACGTTAAACTTGGGAACCTTGTAAAGGCGTAGCGAATATCTGAAACAAAGGCGTCGATGTTATGTCACACCTGTAGGAAGTGCCACAGAATAATGCACTTGGTCTAATAACAATTCAAACAAGAGTTCCTTCACTCGTTGGGCCTTATTTATTTACACACCTCCTTAACTATAAGACCAGAAAAATATGATACTAGAATCATAGGAAACTTGGAAACTCAAAAGAGGAGGGTAGATATTAAGAAGACAACTTACTTTTTTATAACACAAATGTATATGGATATGAAGACTGTCATCGGGTATAAGCACGTTTATAATAAGTCTTTATTGAACATTATGCTGTATCGTATCGTAAATCGTTTAATTTTAACCTGATTTATTTGAAGGTAATTTCAGCACATATTTTTTAAAAGTCCGATAAATCGGTGTAATACAAGGCAGTAACAATCTCAGGCTGCACTAGTCACAATGAGGTTTGAGTATATAAATAAGATTTAAAAAAATCATGTTTGGGCTTTGTGCTTTGTAGCCCACGCTCCCTTCCCCTCTCCAGCCAATAGGAGTGCAGCACAGAAATAAAAAGTGGAATTGCGCCAGACATGCAGTAAACTGTTACGTAACACTGACGTGAAAGTCAAAGATATGCCTTAATTATTTCCGTGGTGTTTGCATAAAACTGTGCACGCATGCATACCTCTATATTTAATCAGTGTAATATTAAAATGGTGGCAGGTTCGATATATATATATATATATATATATATATATATATATATATATATATATATCCCAATAAACTGATTTTAATACCGGGGACCCTGTACCTTCTATATCGTCTTTCGTATCTTCCCGTATAAAACATCACCCCTTCCTTTCCTCCGCCTACAACGTACTCTTTCGACATATTCGCTCTTACCGCTGCGTTTACAAGCGGGAATTCTCTTTTAATGTTGACGCCTATGGGATTAATTTCATCTATGGTAATACAGAATTCTCCTTACCGTGAATCTTTATCCCCAGCACCAATATGGCCAACCAAACCCCTCCGCCAGGCACTGCTGCTCCAGCCCTCCTCCTTCCGTCACGTGCCGTTCACAACTCGCCACTACTGGGCCGAACCTCCACACGTCAACCAGGAAAATCAAAGATGAGTCACAAGAGAGGTGACTATCGATACCGGTGCCAGAGGTAGTTAGGCCAGAAAAAACCGAGCCGCCA
This sequence comes from Schistocerca americana, assembly GCF_021461395.2. Taxonomy (NCBI): domain Eukaryota; kingdom Metazoa; phylum Arthropoda; class Insecta; order Orthoptera; family Acrididae; genus Schistocerca; species Schistocerca americana. The sequence continues at coordinate 106,639,594 of NC_060123.1, forward strand.
CGACTCAGTACTGCTGTAAAATGATTAGGTTTGGATGGTTTAAGCTCAAAAGAATGAAATAAATGGGGAGGGCTGAGAATCCAAGGACACATTGATGCATGAAAAACGTGGTCGACAATTAAATACATTAAATGTATTCGCAGTTGCGAATATGGACAACCACCGACAGTATTATGGAATGAAGGCATTAAGAATTTGTCCGGGTCGGGCCTGGAACTCGTATTTTCTGCTTATCGAAAGCGGTAGCCCTACAGAGAGGTTATTCGATCACACTTCACAGCCATATGTCTACAACCTGCAACCGTACACCCATTATGTGCGTTATCGTACAGGGGTCACATTTTACTTGAAAGTCTTTTGCCCGATGTCAGCTCATAAATACGACATTGCAGTGCGTATTTGTTAGAGGAACAAAGTATTGTTCCCGCATTCCGCAGCAGTGCCTCTTCCTTCGGGCATGAATGCTTGCGTGAAGGAACATTGTATCGTATCTCAAGAACACAGCACTGCAATATCGAAAAATAACTGGTGCTGGGAATAAAAATTCACGGTACGGAGAATTCTGTACTACCTTCTGTTGTGGGTGGGCAAGAGAGCCAACACCGTATGAATAGAGGAAGCCGATAGGCACGCGTTTTAGCTCACGCAGGCTGGCGTGAGGTCTGGAACAGGACAAGGAAATTAGAATTTAGAAAAACGGACGTAGCTGGTGGAATACTTATCTTTAATCCATTAATGGTGAACGTCGGCCTGACGGTACATGAATCACAAGATCAATAGCAACTGATAATGGCGCCTTGCTAGGTTGTAGCAAATGACGTAGCTGAAGGCTATGCTAACTATCGTCTCGGCAAATGAGAGCGTATTTTGTCAGTGAAGACGCTAGCAAAGTCGGTTGTACAACTGTGGCGAGTGCTACGAAGTCTCTTTAGACCTGCCGTATGGCGGCGCTCGGTCTGCAATCACTGATAGTGGCGACATGCGGGTCTGACGTATACTAACGGACCGCGGCCGATTTAAAGGCTACCACCTAGCAAGTGTGGTGTCTGACGGTGACACCACATTCCTCCCCCGCAAATCGGCGGACGGTTTTGGCATAAGGCTTCCGCCCGCTGTGGGGAGGACCCCATGTTGACGTATACGACGAGGTGGGGAGCCTAACAACAGGCCAGGCTGTGCCACCCGCACCCTGCCATACGGACCGCGGGGAGCTAGGAAACGCCTGAAAACCCGCTCCAGGGTGCACGCCAACATGCGGTGTATGCGCCCGCACAGAGACAGGAGGGGCCGAAGGGTCGACCTCCATCGGGCCGGGGCACCCGACGGGCGAAGACGACATATGATCCGGAGCGGACAAGAGTTCCATATCGGAGGACAACTGGGCACGGGAAGCGATCGGCGGCGCGTGACCCAGGGAGGCGACCGGCGGTTGCAGCGACGCGTCCATGGCCGGCGTCGCCGGCGGGAGAACAGGCGGCGGCCGCGGTGGCGGCGGCGCGTCGCCATGGGGCAAAATGGAAGGCAGCGTCGGTAACATCTGGGGCTGAGGCGAGCCAGTAGATTGGTCCCCAGGGCGCTGACCGGACGGCACCGTCGCTGAAAGCAGACGGCGAGCGACAGATCCCATGCGACGACAGAGGCGCAGCTGGTTGAGATACCGGCGCACCTCACCAGAGGCCTCCAAACCAGATACATAGCACGTCCGAGGCAGCGAAGAATGCGCCCTTCGAGCCAACGCCGTAAACCTCGGTAATGACGATAGTAGACAACGTCGCCTGGAGCAAAAGCAGGTGTCTTCCGCTGCACAGGAACCTGATGCGGCAGATGTAGCACAGACATCAAGGTTCGATGATGACGACCTTGGAGCAACTCAGCCGGCGTTCGACCATCTCGGGGCTGAGAGCGATACGAGGATAAAAAGAGCAACAACGCGTCCTCCCGAGAATGTCAGTCATTCAGCTTCAACATCTGGGACTTGAAAGACCTGACCGATCGTTCAGCGGCACCGTTTGACTGTGGCGAAACGGCGCGGACGTCAGATGTTGAATACCATTGGCTTTGCAGAATCACTGAAATTCTGTGGACATGAATTGTGGGCCATTGTCGGAAACAATAGTCTGTGGAAGACCTTCAATGCAAAAGATAGCAGACAACGCTTGGATGGTGGCAGATGACGTCGTGGAAGACACCTGGACAACAAAAGGAAAATTACTGAATGAATCTACCACAACCAACCATCGAGCATTCCAGAATGGACCAGAAAAATCGATTTGTAAGCGTTGCCAAGGAGAGGTGGCTTTTGGCCATGCAAAGAATTTCCGCGGTGGTGCTGATTGTTGTTTGGCAGACACCATGCAAGAAGAGCACATATTCGTAATCGCGGCATCGATTCCGAACCAAGTACAGTGCTGACGAGCAAGTTGTTTCTTTCTCACTATACCCCAATGTCCGTGGTAGAGAAGCTGTAAGTCAGAGGACTGTAACGAACGTGGTACCACGACCCTGGACTGATCATTATCAGAACGCAACAGCAAAACACCACGTCGAACAAAAAGTCTCTCCTTGTGAGCAAAAAATCGGCGAACCAACGGATCCCCGATCCGTGGCTTTGACAAGGGCCATTGCGTAGCAACAAAACGCAGAACGGTAGCAAGGACAGGGTCAGCAGCAGTGGCTGTAGCTACACGACGAAGATCAATCTGAAACGATTCGACAACGTCATCGGTTTCCGCATCAATGAACATGCAAGCAAATTCGGAGGAATCGAATGCCCTATCCTCAGCAACAGGCAAACGGGACCACGCATCGGTGTTTCCGTGATTAGCAGTGGACCGATACAAGCTATCGTTGCGGTACTGTGAGAGGAAAATAGACCAGCGAATGAATTTCTGCGCTGTACATGGAGGTACAGGCTTTTTCGGATGAAAAAGCGATGTCAAAGGTTTGTGGTCTGTGATGATGGTAAAGTGACGACCATACAAAAAATCTGAAACTTTGTAACACCAAATACGAGAGCCAATGCTTCTTTCTCGATCGGTGAATAATTTCTTTGCGCAGACGAGAGCAATTTGGACGCAAATGCAATAGGGCAATCGTGCGATCCATTTTTGTGCGCAAGCACAGCACCGATCCCGAAATCCGATGGATCTACCATCAACAAAAGGGGTTTCTGGGGATCGAATGGCGTAAGGCAAGTATTGGAAAGCAACGCCGATTTCAACTGGCGAAAGGCGCGTCCGCATTCCGTCGTCGAGACGAACGGAACACCTGTACGTCGTAAGCGATGAAGCGGAGCTGAAATGGAAGAGGCGTGTGGGATATATTTATGATAACAGTTGATTTTTCCCAGCACACTCTGTAGCTGCTTCAAATTCTGCGGCGAAGGTAAGTCTTTTATGGCACGGAGGTGCTCGGGACTAGGACGTATGCCTTGGGCATTGAGGACATGTCCCAGGTAGGGCAAGTCACGAGCAAAAAACACACATTTGTCCTTCCGCAAGCGAAGACCATTTTGTCGCAAGACCTGAAATAATGTTCAGAGATTGGCTAAATGTTCTTCTTCCGTCTTTCCGGAGATCGCAATATCGTCTAGATAGTTTGCTGCAGTAGGGACCGACGCACAAACAGTTTGTAGATATTGCTGAAACAATCCAGGGGCGGATGCACACCCGAATGGCAGTCGTTTGAATCGATACAAACCAAGATGCGTGTTAACCACCAAAACACGCTGGGATTCTTCGCCCACCGGTATTTGCAAGTACACATCTGCTAGGTCCAACTTCGAAAAATATTTACCCGTTCACAGTTTGTCAGAAAGATCTTCCGGGTGGGGTAAAGGAAAAGCTGCAATCACTAGTTGTGGATTCACTGTTGCCTTGAAGTTCACACAAAGTCTCCATTTTCCGGAAGGTTTTGGCAAAATTACGAAGGGTGTTGCCCAGAGAGAAGCCTGTTCACATTCAATTACACCTTGTGATTCCAAATTGTGTAACGGCTTTGCGACCTCATCACGCAATGCCTGGGGAACATTGTGCGCTCTGAAAAATTTCGGTTGCGCATTTACTTTCAGTTCCAAATATGCTCTATAGTTCTTAGCGCAACCAAGGCCCGGTGCAAAAATGTCTGCAAATTCTTAACATAGACGAGAAACACTGTCTGAAGGCATAGTCTGGTTCACTGATAGAACCTGATTTACTATAGACAAGTTAAACAACTTCAATAAATCGAAACCAAAGAAGTTCACTGCAGAAGGACGTAAAATGACACAAGTTTTGTTTGTCCCTTGTATGTTGCAAGATGGCTGCATTGTCGTAACACAGGGATATGTTGACCGGAATATGTGGTTAACTTAACAGTTGCGGCACGCAATGGAGGTATGTCCAGCAGTTTCTAAGTGTCTTGATTGATCAGTGAAACTGCAGCTCTGGTATCAAGCTGGAATGGTATAGGCACGCGTTTTAGCTCACGCAGGCTGGCGTGAGGTCTGGAACAGGACAAGGAAATTAGAATTTAGAAAAACGGACGTAGCTGGTGGAATACTTATCACTAATCCATTAATGGTGAACGTCGGCCTGACGGTACATGAATCACAAGATCAATAGCAACTGATAATGGCGCCTTGCTAGGTTGTAGCAAATGACGTAGCTGAAGGCTATGCTAACTATCGTCTCAGCAAATGAGAGCGTATTTCGTCAGTGAACCATCGCTAGCAAAGTCCGTTGTACAGCTGGGGCGAGTGCTAGGAATTCTCTCTAGAGCTGCCGTGTGGCGGCGCTCGGTCTGCAATCACTGATAGTGGCGACACGCGGGTCCGACATATGCTAATGGACCGTGGCCCATTTAAAGGCTACCACCTAGCAAGTGTGGTGTCTGACGGTGAGACGACACCTTCGATGAAATTACAGCCAAAGGGGTCAACAATGACAGTGCAAGAGAAATTCCGCTTGTAAACGCAGAGGAAAGAGCGAATATGTCGAAAGAGTACGTTGTAGGGCTCTACCAAGGTGGAGGAAAGGGAGCAGTGACGTTTCATACGGGAAGAAACGGAAGTCGATATAGAAGGTACAGGGTCCCCCGTATTAAAATCAGCTTATTGGGACAGAAATATATATATTATATATATTATAGAAGGTACAGGGTCCCCCGTATTAAAATTAGCTTATTGGGACAGAAAAATATATATATATAGAAAGAGAGAGAGAGACAGAGAAGAGAAGAGGACTATTATGCAGTTTGTGAGTGTTGTGTGTTTGGTGGGGGGGGGGGGGGGAGGGGTGTATTTTTGCAAATACGTCTGATTTACAACGAACCTGCCACCATTTTAATACTACACTCATTAAATATAGAGGTATGTATGCGTGCGCAGTTTCATGTAAACACCACGGAAATAATTAAGCCATAACTTGGACTTTCGCGTCAGTGTTACGTAACAGTTCACTGCATGTCTGACGCAATTCCACTTTTTATTTCTGTGATGCACTATTATTGGCTGGAGAGGGGAAGGGATCGTGGGGTACAAAGCACAAAGCCCAAAGAGTTGGACAACGCATGTAACCGGCTGGATCGCGAGCGACGTGTCGAATGTTGGGCAGCCGCTAAAGAAGGAGCTGAAGGTTGTGCTCTGGAGCTGTGGTGACGGGTGCCTCCTTCTGTACTTTGAAAAAGGAGTTAATAGGGTCATTGACGGTGGGGAGAGTGCTCCGTAACAAACAGCCTATTGACATTCTGGCCATGTGGTTTTATTATTTAAAGGAAAACTAGAGCAATATTATTGTGTCTTTTTCTGTGAATAATATATATTTGTTGGTTCTGCAGTGTGCCTTGACTTGAGAGAGGCCAATGGTTGTTAGTGCGTCTTCCTTGAAGCTACGTGTAAACCGCTTGTGTGCACCCTCTTGGGGTGCAATGTTTTGAATCGAAGTGGTAACACCGGTGAGTGGCACTGTACCTGGTGGCAATGTCATATTATTGTATCAGGCACTGAGTATGAATCTTAAACGTAATTGTGATTTAGTAAGGGTATTTGCTCTAATCTACGTTTATGTGTTTTAGTCGAAATTGAATTACGTGGAGGTGCTACTGTGTGAAATATTCCGCTTTGCTTAAGCTCACCTTAACTAGAGTTTCTTAACGCCTTTTTTTAGCAATACTTATTGATAACCCAGGGGGTTTAAGTGCAACTACTCTGTTTGTACCTGCACCTTGTCAGTTACATGTTCTTGTTTGTGATCTTACCTAGACAGAAGCGCATGTCTTTATTGTGTACGACCAAATCCTTTTCAAGTGTCGCTGTCAATCTTAGCTTTAACTATTTGTTCTATCTAAGGTTACAATTTGCATTTATCTTATTTAAGCGAGTCTCATCATTTGTGAGTGTTTATTTTGTTATAGTTTGAGGGTGCTGCCTCGCGTGTGATTTATGTTCACAGTTGATTGCGAAACACGAGAGTCTACCTTGGTGTTTGCAGCCGTGACGTCTAGGCCGCGTTGTCTGTCATACCTAGCAAAGTTGAGTAGTTGTCTTGTTCCTTGGAGCTATACCTGAGTTGAGTGACATCTTCAAGTGCTGTAGGCTGTGAAATTTCCCGGGACTAACTCATAAACCTTTGCAAATTATCCTCTATTGAATGAGATTTTCACTCTGCAGCGGTGAGTGCGCTGATATGAAACTTCCTGGCAGATGAAAACTGTGTGCTGGACCGATACTCGAACTAGGGACCTTTGCCTTTCGCGGGCAAGTGCTCTACTAACTGAGCTACCCAAACACGACTTACACCCTGTCCTCACAGCTTTACTTCTGCCAGTACCTCGTCGCCTACCTGACAAACTTTACAGAAGCTCTCCTGGAAGGCAAAGGTCCCGAGTTCGAGTCTCGGTCCTGCACACAGTTTTAATCTGCCAGGAAGTTTCTTATCCTCTTACTGCTCATAAAAGAAGAGTGTTATACTCTCTAGTAACTGTTCTTCATAAAATCGGATGCGCTCTGTATATGGTAACTATAGTTTCCCTGTACTGAACGATTCAGATCTCATTCTTACTGTTCATAAACTGAGTAGTCTTATGTTTATTGAAACTCTGTCGTTTTGCTTGTATTGATAAATTTCACTAGTTCGTAACTTTATATGTCACTATATTTCTGATGGTTTTGTTGTTGTTAATCTGGAATTTAATTAATCACTATGTTTCTCTTAACTAAATATTTATTTGTTGAAAACGATGAACTACCTGATAGGTCTCCCTTCCATGTGCTGATGTTCGATCCTTTCATATCCTGCACTGATACCAGAGTCTAACGTAATTTATTCGTATTTCTCTGTTAAGAACGTCAAATACACGGAGACAATTTCACCGGGTCATATGAAGTAAGAAATTAAGGATTTCGCAGAATACTTGGAAATTTCACTTCTGTTATTGTTCTAAATAATGTATAACAGACATTAATATTGTCTGAAACTTCCTGGCAGATTAAAACTGTGTGCCCGACCGAGACTCGAACTCGGGACCTTTGCCTTTCACGGGCAAGTGCTCTACCATCTGAGCTACCGAAGCACGACTCACGCCCGGTACTCACAGCTTTACTTCTGCCAGTACCCCGTCTCCTACCTTCCAAACTTATCAGCGCACACTCCGCTGCAGAGTGAAAATCTCATTCTGGATTAATATTGTCTCTTTGATGTGCTGGTAAGTATTTTCATTTGCTGTGTACATGGTAATTTAGATGGTCTGTGGTTAATACACAGCACAGCAATCAGAGTTGTAGACGTGTAGACGAGCCCTCGTTCCCAAAGCAGGTGCAGCTGCAGCTGCAGCTACAGCAGTGCAGGGCTGCAGGGCATTGCTGGTCGCCGTGCCACTGCGTCCCCCGGGACACAGCCGTAATTGTCTGCAATTAGCAGGGCCGTTGCAGTTAGAGGGGCGCGGCCGGCAATTGTTTCGCACGCGGCGCGACGTTACGGTTTGTCAGCGGTAGGCGCGCCGCCTCTGCTGCCGCCGGCAAAGCCTCGGCCGCCTCCGCCGCCCCCCGCCACCCGCGCCAACCCACGCCGCCATCCCTGCCGCCCCTGTCGCCGCCTCTAACGGCCCGGGACGTCGTAAGACGGCTCGTAAAGGCGCCAGATAAGCGCTCTTAAGCCGGGAAGGGGCAGGGAGGACGGGCCGTCGCACCTGGTGCCGCCACAGTCTGCGCCACACCGTGTCAATTCCACCACTCCGTGGGGGCTGCTCCACGCAGTGCTAAAGTTGTCCACGTGAAGCCGCAGTTTTCATATGCGGCATATACTGCCCAGAGGCATGTGGTAATAAGGGAGAACGAGCACGGCACAGCGCTGTTGCGGTTACGTCTACGTCCCATCTTCCGCACGGAAAATGATGCTACCTCGGCAAAGGTACAAATGGCATACAACAGCATGCTAAGGTTTCCGGGGAAACTGTATTGCCAAATTGCATTATGGTGATCACCTGCTACTACCTCGAGTAACTGCCGTTTGTTGCAGATACATTAGCGAACGACTTGACAGTTACACAGTTTTTGGCCTCCACAGGTCTGTTCAACGCAGCTACTTGCAGCTGAAGCTTCGCATTGCAGCAAAGCAGCCTCACATGGCCTGTAGGAGAACAGGCGGGCTTAGGCCTGTTATATAGGCTATAACTTTGTAATAATCTAAAAATATAACTGCAATTATTACATGATTTCATCGATTGATTAGGTTAATGTAGTGACGCAATATCGAGTTATCACACAAAATGCGCGTACGTTTTTGTCGCAAAGTGGGTGCTCCTACTGATAGTGAATGTCCTACCTGTCTTTTAACATTAGTTATCGAAGCCTGTGGCAACCATTTTCTACAGTTTTATCCACGGAGGTGACAAAAGTCATGCGATACATTCCAGTACGGTCAGATCTCATTTTACCCGGCGTAGTGCAGTAACTCTACTTGGCACCGACTCAATAAGTGGTTGGGAGTTCCCTGCAGAAATAATGAGCCAGACTGCCTCCATAGCCTTCCATAACTGCAAAAGTGTTGCCAATACAAGATTTCGTGCACGAAATCGCTCTTCGTTATGCTCCGTAAATGTCCGATGGCTTTCATGTCCGGTGATCAGGGTCACCTAATGATTTTCCCAAATTGTTCAGAATATTCTTCAGACCAGTCGCGATCAACTGTGGCCCGGTGACCTGGGATATGTCATCGATAACTGAGGTCTAGGAATGGCTGCAAAAGGTCTTCAAGTAGCCGAACGTAATCACTTCCAGTCAGTGATCGGTTTAGCTGGACAAGAGGACCCAGTCCATTCCATACAAACTCTTCCCAAACAGTTACAATGACAGCTTCCACAGTGCCTCGTTGACAGCCTGAGTTCATGGCTTCGTGGAGTTTGCCCCAAACTCTAACCTACCATCAACTCTTACCAACTGAAATCGGGACTCGTCTGATCAAAAAATGATTTTCTACTCGTCTCGGGTTGGTCACGAAGCCAGGAGAGGCGCTGCATAACATGTCGTGCTGTTGGCGAAGGCACTCGTGTCGATTGTCTGACGCGGGATTAGCAGAGCGGTCTAAAGCGCTGCAGTCATGGACTTAGCGGCTGGTCCTGGCGGAGGTTTGAGTCCTCTATCGGGCATGGGTGTGTGTGTTTGTCCTTAGGATAATTTAGGTTAAGTGGTGTGCAAGCTTAGAGACTGATGACCTTAGCAGTGAAGTCCCATTAGATTTCACACACATTGGAACTTTTTTTCGATTGTTTGTTGCTGCATACAACATAACCGCCAAATTCAGCTACACTGCGCTAACGGAAACGTTCTTCGTACGTCTCAAATTGATTTCTGTGGTTATTTCACGCTTTTTGCCTGACTGCTACCACTGACAACGCAAACGTTGCTGCTCTCGGTCGTTAAGTGAAGGTCTAAACTACTGCTTTGTACATGCTGGCAACTGTAGCATGAAATTTGCTATTCTCTTCACACTCTAAACACTGTGGATCTTGGAGTATTGAATTCCCTAACAATTTCCCGAATGGAATGTCCCATGCGTCGAGCTCCAGGAATCATTCCGCGGTCGAAGTCTGCTAATTCCTGTCGTGGGGCTATTATTATGTCGGAAACTTTTCGCAAGAGTTTCCTGAGTACGAATGACAGATCCGTCGATGAAATGCTGTGTTGTACCGCTTTAATACGGGAGGGGCGGGGTTAGGTCAATTTATCTAGGGGGCTGTGTGATTCTGTAGGAATGCAATGCCAATTTCTTTGCAGGTCTCAGAAGTCTGTGTATTTGCATATCGTTATCCCACGACTTTTGTCACCTCAGTGTATTCCATCGCGTTTGAAGTTTGCCTTTTTGTTGCCGGCCGGTGTGGCCGTGCGGTTTTAGGGGCTTTAGTTTGGAACCGCGTGACCACTAAGGTCGCAGGTTCGAATCCTGCCTCGGGCATGGATGTGTGTGAAGTCCTTAGGTTAGCTAGGTTTAAGTAGTTCTAAGTTCTAGGGGACTGATGACCACAGATGTTAAGTCCCATAGTGCTCAGAGCCACTTGAACCATTTGAACCTTTTTGTTGACTGAGGCCTTCCGTACCGTGCAGTTTGTTACAGAAGGATTCACCCATCTTCAACGGACTATTTTTTGTACGTTAATGAAGGAGACGTTGGGGTGGATTTTAACTTACGTATCGAAACGATAGATTTACCTTGAAGGCCGATTGAATGCTTCCGGTTCGTGTGCTTGCCGATAGAAGACTCCTCGGTTCCCTTACTCGTTCGTTAATTATCCAGTGTGTGTGTTAGTGAGTTAACGATAACACGTGAATAAAAGATGTTTTTCATTTTCCGATTCAGCAGGTGCTATTCAGTTAAGCCCGTTCAGCACATTTTTCATCGAGAGGAATTCGATTTACCGCTTACAGCTCAAAGGTTTTGATGATGGCCTCGGTATTTCATGACACTTCTTGTTATGAAACGGAAATCGTTGAGTTTTTATGTAGGCTCCGTCCCCATGTCCATCCCTCCCAAACTTTGGGCGAAACGTAACGTCGTCTAGCGCCAGTAACGAATGCAGTAACTGCAGATATGCTTGCGTAAGTACTGAATGAAAAAATGGTTCATATGGCTCTGAACACTATGGGACTCAACATCTGAGGTCATAAGTCCCCTAGAACTTAGAACTACTTAGACCTAACTAACCTAAGGACATCACACACATCCATGCCCGAGGCAGGATTCGAACCTGCGACCGTAGCGGTCGCGCGGTTCCAGAGTGAAGCGCCTAGAACCACGCAGCCCCACCGGCCGGCATTACTGGACGAGTTTCTTATCTTCCATCCACTGGAGATTACACTGTACGTATGTGAAAGTTAATGGATGCTGTATATTGTCGGATACCTCTTTTGAATTTAATACCCTTGTAGTTCTAAGCGTAAGTTAAAATTTAGCTCATTTGTGTACACTTAAGTTGAAGTATAGTACTGTGCTAACGGACGAATTTCCTTGAAAAACTCTGTAAAAGAAAATAAAAGTATACCGCAATTTTGTTTTATTATTTCTGTTGTTATTTAAACGTGTGAAATTATGGGTTCTCTGCAGGGGTTGGACAAAAAGATACAAACATCGCGAGAAATGTGTGCTTGAACATACATGCGGACGGTAGGCAACCCCGCAGCTTGTGCAGTTGTATTTCACCACGAAAGGCTCATGTGTGGTGTCATCAATACTTTACAATTGTTGGTTGAGGTCACAACGGTGTTCTGTGTAGCAGTGAGGGAACTATGTTGGACCTAAGTGAATACGTGCGAAGGCAAATTGTTGGTGCCGTTATGATGGGTGGTTCCGTAATCAAGGGAGCCAAAGTGTTTCGTGTTTCAAGAGAACCGTGTCGATGATTTATACCGTGTACTGGAGAGCAGAAAAATGTCACTCAATGCTCCAAACTTTCGCAGTTGGGGTAACACCCAGCAACCTTTCTGGCCAAGTTAGGGCTTGGCAAACACGAAGAAAAGCATTCTGCAAGCGGGTATTTTCTTGCTCAGATATTTCATACCCACACTGGTATGCCGACGATATTCTACTCCTCGTCTTATTGCCCTACACGACAAGCCATCATGGGTTTACATTTCAGCAAGATAATGCCCACCCGCACACGGCGAGAGTTTCTACAGCAGGGGCTTGCGAGACCCTACCATCGTCAGCAACTAAGAACATTTGGAGCGTTATGGGCAGGGCCTTCCGAACATCTCGCGACAGAATTTGGCACGATATCCTTGAGAAGTACGTCCAAAAACTCTATCAGTCAATGTCACGCTTGAAGACGAGAAATGTACCAACGTGCTATGACTTGCTCAATTTGTAAAGCTCTTCATCCAATAGTTCCGAAGTTTAATAGTTTGATTCCCTGTACATGTACATCACATCTACCGATTTCCATCCCATTCGGATAATTTATTCGTGGTGGGTCGTCGGCCTTTTTTTTTTTTTTTTTTCTCTAGCGAGCGTTTAACTTCGTGTATCAGTCTATAGACAGCGCCTGTAATCAGGTGAAAACCCATGTCTTCAAGCCCCTTTGATATTTGCTGCAGAATGTGCCGTTTCGAAATGACATCTACATGTACTTCAATACACTTGAAGTATCTTGGTCGTGTCTCATGGTATATGTGGGAGTAAGTAATTTGTTGTCCGACTCTTCTCTGAATGCGTGCTGTCGAAATTTTAGTAGGAAACCTCTCTGTGTTGCACAACAGTTTTCCTGTAGTGTCTGCCTCATACGTTTTTTTTATCATCTCTGTGTCACCCTGGTACCGCCTAAACGATACCGAGTGGAAACGCGCTGCTGTTATTTGATTCTTCTGCATATCCTCTATCACTCCTACCCGGTAGGGCCCCCAAGTTGATGAGAAGCACTCAAGAACTGGTCGAACAAGCGCCTGAGACGAAACGCCAATCGGTCAAACGAGAGCCTCGTCAGCCACCTCTTTCCTGGATGAGCTACACTTCCTTAAGATAGTAGTATGAATCTCCGTCTGGCATCTGGTTTTCCCACTATTTGTTTTAGGTGGTCAGTCCACCTGAGGACGCTCTGAATAATTACTCACAGATGTTTTACGTTAGATAACTTCCAGTGAAATTTATACGCCTCACCATATCCATATGGGCCAAAGCCTTTCATTCCTCACAGCAGTCAAAACATAAATTACCGAGCGGATTATCACTCTCGCAACCCTTTGCAAATATTAAGTGTTCCGCAGGCGCTGTCGTTGCTTTCGTTTTATACTGTAGGCTAACGGTCCGTGTACCTAACTAGGACCACCACGAACACTCTGAGGAATCGTTTTAGAACTTCCACGTCTAACTAGGTCACAGGCTACGCATTTCGAAACAGGATATGCCTCTTGGAAAATTATTAGTTTCCTCCTACAGAATGAAACAGGCGTCGGAGTTTCTTCAGTATACTCAGTTCTTCAGTAAGAAACTTTTGCGATTTTCGCACTGGTTCGAACGTGACTCTGCATTTCATGGCGTGTGCCGATGTAGCGGAAATAGTGGTCGACCGCTGATCAGTGAGGGGAAAAAGAACAACGCCTGGCGAGCGGAAGCACCGCTGATTGGCTCTGAAATATTCAGGCGGGACGCTCCGACTGCGCCGCAGTTTGCTCTGCGTTCCTGTGCCCCGGCGGAGCGGTCAGTGTCCGCTGGAGGGTACTGTGCGCGACGCTGGCAGCACAAGTGCCGGACGCCGACTCGTAGGAATTCTCTCTCTGGTTTAATATGTCTGAGAGTGGAACTACTGTGACAGGTGCGTTGCTCTACTGTGGCGTGGCTCCGCATTGTTTCCAAACAGTCGAGAGTACATTCTTGTGTGGGTAGTGTCGACAAAGCACTTTGTACCATGTGCCGTCAGTCTGAATAACGAATCTAGAGGACTAGTATGTGGACAAGATGGCCGATCCTGCATAAAAAGCTACAATCGCATCACATTGGCGTATTCTGTGGTAGCGGGAGAGGTAGGTGCCCTTGGTAAGGGCGCTTATTTCTTTCAATACAGGAAACTCCGAATTGACTGTGAACTGTTTTACTACATTTCTGTGATTAACTTCGAACGTTTTCATAAAACATTTCGGAATTGTTACGGAGGTATATAAGTTCAGGACGGATAGCTCACCGATTACGTAACGAACATGAACTAGCTAATTCCAACCGTAAATTTCAACACGAAAGTCTACGTTCCATGGGCTACGTGCCTCGCCCAGGCAAACAATAATTTCATCTTTGTCGCTCTTGATATTTTGCGCAACACCGGGTGCGGCGCAAACGTGCCTCGTCGAGACATGAAACTAAATCATTTACTTTTCTCGGTTGCTAATCCTATGTGCTTATTTGTTAACAAGTGCCACACCTCACTCTAACCTTGAACACCTTCACATTTTTACTTATTCTATTGATTTCTTATTATTTGTCTACTTTTAAATCACATTTACCATCCGATAAAGTTGCTGCACCGTCTAATTCATGGTATCACAGCCTTTGATAAGGAGATACCTCATAGAGCTTCAGTTTTACTTGTGCTTGTGATGGAAATGAGGGACAACAGTGTGGTTTCGAAGATCTACTTTCTGAAAGCATGCTTCCTACTCAAATGAAACAGCATGTGCAATCATATGAGGGGAGTTTGGTAAACTAATCACGTGAGTGCTTTCCACGAATGTTAAAATTTCAGAAAAAGAAAGAAAAAAAGAAAACGCTTCCACAAAACAAGTGACGATTCCTACAAAGGATCCTCCTTCATCTTACAAAATTACCTGTCTTGCAGTAAAAAGCGAAAAACCTCCCACTACACTCCTGGAAATTGAAATAAGAACACCGTGAATTCATTGTCCCAGGAAGGGGAAACTTTATTGACACATTCCTGGGGTCAGATACATCACATGATCACACTGACAGAACCACAGGCACATAGACACAGGCAACAGAGCATGTACAATGTCGGCACTAGTACAGTGTATATCCACCTTTCGCAGCAATGCAGGCTGCTATTCTCCCATGGAGACGATCGTAGAGATGCTGGATGTAGTCCTGTGGAACGGCTTGCCATGCCATTTCCACCTGGCGCCTCAGTTGGACCAGCGTTCGTGCTGGACGTGCAGACCGCGTGAGACGACGCTTCATCCAGTCCCAAACATGCTCAATGGGGGACAGATCCGGAGATCTTGCTGGCCAGGGTAGTTGACTTACACCTTCTAGAGCACGTTGGGTGGCACGGGATACATGCGGACGTGCATTGTCCTGTTGGAACAGCAAGTTCCCTTGCCGGTCTAGGAATGGTAGAACGATGGGTTCGCTGACGGTTTGGATGTACCGTGCACTATTCAGTGTCCCCTCGACGATCACCAGTCGTGTACGGCCAGTGTAGAAGATCGCTCCCCACACCATGATGCCGGGTGTTGGCCCTGTGTGCCTCGGTCGTATGCAGTCCTGATTGTGGCGCTCACCTGCACGGCGCCAAACACGCATACGACCATCATTGGCACCAAGGCAGAAGCGACTCTCATCGCTGAAGACGACACGTCTCCATTCGTCCCTCCATTCACGCCTGTCGCGACACCACTGGAGGCGGGCTGCACGATGTTGGGGCGTGAGCGGAAGACGGCCTAACGGTGTGCGGGACCGTAGCCCAGCTTCATGGAGACGGTTGCGAATGGTCCTCGCCGATACCCCAGGAGCAACAGTGTCCCTAATTTGCTGGGAAGTGGCAGTGTGGTCCCCTACGGCACTGCGTAGGATCCTACGGTCTTGGCGTGCATCCGTGCGTCGCTGCGGTCCGGTCCCAGGTCGACGGGCACGTGCACCTTCCGCCGACCACTGGCGACAACATCGATGTACTGTGGAGATCTCACGCCCCACGTGTTGAGCAATTCGGCGGTACGTCCACCCGGCCTCCCGCATGCCCACTATACGCCCTCGCTCAAAGTCCGTCAACTGCACATACGGTTCACGTCCACGCTGTCGCGGCATGCTACCAGTGTTAAAGACTGCGATGGAGCTCCGTATGCCACGGCAAACTGGCTGACACTGACGGCGGCGGTGTACAAATGCTGCGCAGCTAGCGCCATTCGACGGCCAACACCGCGGTTCCTGGTGTGTCCGCTGTGCCGTGCGTGTGATCATTGCTTGTACAGCCCTCTCGCAGTGTCCGGAGCAAGTATGGTGGGTCTGACACACCGGTGTCAATGTGTTCTTTTTTCCATTTCCAGGAGTGTATATCGGAAGGCATTATTTCACCAACTGCTCTAAAGATGGTGTCTATTAAGATATTTCGGTCAGCTGCAAGCAACTGGCGAATATGCCTTTGTCAGACAATATTTTAAGTCGTCGAGTCCTCTATGCGGCTGATGACATTAGAGATCTGTTGGTTCAAAAAACTCAAAGGTAATGATTATTTCGCTATTCAGTTGGCCAAAGCTACAGACAACGACAACGACGTACATCAAATTTTTTACCTGCAGTCTACATATGTAAAGAAATTTCATGGAGTTCTTCTTTCCTGCAGGAAAGTAACTGTTCCATCAAAATCAAGAGACCTCTTGGAAATAAGGTACCATAAATATTCCATTTGTTCTTTCTGTTGGAGTCATGAGTCATCTGAGTGGTTTGATGCGGCCCACCACGAATTCCTCTCTTCTGCTAACCTCTTCACCTCCTAGCAGTAATAACCCCCTATGTACTCAATTATCTGTAGGATGTATTCAAACCTCTGACTTCACCTACGGCTTTTACACTCTGTGGTTCCCTCTAGTACCAAGGAGGTTATTTTCTGATATCTTAACACATTTCACCGTCTGCCATAAATCGCTCCTTCGGCTATTCTGCGTGAAATCTCCTCATTCCTTATCAGTCACACCTGAATTTCAACATTCACCTGTAACACCACGTCTCTAACGCTTCGATTCCCTTCTGTTCCTGTTTTAGCACTGTCTGTGATTCATCAACAAACAATGCTGTGCCATAAAAGTGCATTTACAGAAGTTTCTTCCACAGATTACGGCCAGTTTCTCAACTCGCACAAGTTATTGCAGAGTTATCCAAGGTGGATGATCCACCCACTCCAAAGTGGCAAAGAAGAATTCGGATTTTGGGAAGCCTTTAGTTATACGAGAGAGCAAGTTGGATTGCTCTGGTAAACATTCACGAAAAGCAGCACCAACATTGGCACTTTCAAGATCCAGAGACTAATTCGAGCGAAAAAACTACTCACTCTAACAACAGAAAGCACGAAGCAGAAGATCCAAATTCTCGCCAATCTAGAAACACCCTACACGGATTGAGATTAGGATAATTACAGATTCTTTCAAAGTGGAACAAAAAACGAAATTGGCAAAGGAGCTGCGCTATTTATCATGGCCTTCACTGTAGACGAAAAAAGTTTGCATCCAGTAAAAGGTATGAAACCCATTAACAAGCGAGTTATGAGCTTGACAATCATACAACCAAAACCTACATGCTTATGAACGTAAGTGCACGAACAAATGGTGACAATAAAGAAGAACTTGAAAAGACTTGTTGTTTTGGGAAGAAAGTGAAACTGAGATGCCAAAACTTCCAAAAGATGATGTGAAAATACTACTCTGTGATTTTAATGCCCAGATGGGCAGGAAACGCAAATACAAGAGGACAATGGGAGACTTATCTGCTCACCAGTTCAGCAATAAGAATTATGTGAATAAAGCCATCTAAAAATTATGTTGACCTAATTGTTGAGGTAGCCCCCCCCCCCAAAAAGAAAATGGTGCTCACCAACTCCTCATTTAGGGAAATTTCAGATTTATTATGTGGCAATATCGTACGGCTACCAAAAAGATATTCACGATGTGCAAGTACACGGAGAGGCAAACATCGATTAAGATCTATATTTAACCAGAAAGAAAATTAAATTCACACTCAAAAGGAAATTCAACAGGAAAACTAGGGAGAAACACAAATTTGAGCCAAACAAAATCAAAAACTCTAAAAGAACAAAACAATCGGTAGAATAACATCCAAAAGACTGTGAGAAATTTCAAAGTGGAATCATGAAAACAGAGAAAGACCTGATCCTTCTTCACAAAAAGCCAAAACTCTTGGTGGAATAATGAATGTAAAACGCACTAGAAGAAACAAACAAGGAATTTAAGTTGAAACAAATTAGAGGAAACACAGAACTTTCTAGAATTTCGCAAATGTCCTCTACTTTAAGACAAAATAAACGAAAATGGTGAATGGCCAACTGGATTCAAATGAAATAACATAATTTCAGAGACTTTACTAGTCTCATATAGATATGATTCTTGTGTATGTAAAATAAGTGGCTATCAATAATTTGTACTGCTTACTAGGCAGGCGCGGTCGTGTGTTAGCGGGAATTTAAGGTAGACTGGGCGGCAGTGAGCATTTCAATTGGGGAGGGAACCGCTGTGCCAAGGTGACTTAATTAACAACGCAACTCTCTAGCAAGCTGTAGATCCAGGTTCCATCCCCGGCCTTATTACAATTTTTCACTCGCCGCTTCAGTCTATATACATAAAAGTCAGCTGGAATCGCTTGAAAATAACGTCCAAAGTTACAAGACCGGCGATTTCTGCAAGAACAGTAACAAGAAAATCAAAGGGTACTGCTTTCGGAAAGAAGATGTTAAAACAGTCCTTTCAAGTAAGGGAATTTTCCAAGAACTAGCCACGCATATTTCACAATTTTCAAATTGTACAGAACCTAAAGAGAGATTCCAGAAAATACATCCAAAATTCATAATAAAGTTTCTCATCATCAACAAGAAGTTTATTCATATACCAAGAAATAACAAACTAAAAGTATCAAACCATCAGAGGACGACGAAACTGCAGCGCAAACTCACCCAAAGAAACCCCACAGATAACCCGAAACATCTGGCCAACCGAGAAAATTCCAGATGGCTGAAAAATGACTCTAATACATTTATTACATAAGAAGGCAACAAATCAAATGTAAACAACTATAGATGAATCTCCTTCTTACCGGCACTATGGAAAATCATATTAGCTTCTTTCTCGAACGGAGCACAAAAGCAATTAGTACCAAAATTAGCTCGATATGAAGCAAGATGGCTGAAATATGGCTCTAATCCATTTATTACATAGCAAGGTAACAGATCAAATGTAAACAACTACGGAAGAATCTCCTTCTTACCGGCCACATAGAAAATCCTATTAGCTTTTTTCTTGAACAGAGCACAAAATCAATTGAAACTCAAATTAGCACGATATGAAGGAAGATTCAGATTTAACAAGTCCCTCACTGAACACGTTTTTAATCCTAAACGCACACTCAAAATGTGATCTCTCAGACAAAAACCTCCGGTCTGCACATTTTTAGATTTCAAAAAGGCTTATGACCCGATAGAGAGCCCCCCGGAGTTCCAAATTTTAGAAGAGTGGGGACTAGATCCCAAAACACAAGATCTCGATAAACAAACGTTAATTGACACGAAATATAGAGTAAAATTCATGCGGGAGATTTCAGAACGTTTTGACTTTGAAACAGGTGTTAGACAATGAAATAGATTGTATTCTATAATGTTCGAAGTCGTCCTAGTCAAGGTTATGGAAGAGTGGGAGAAAGAACTCAAGAAAAGTGGGTTCTGAAAACCAGTTCTACTGGGCTATCGCAGAAACAGCCCCTACTAACAGTACCTCGCATTTGAGGATGACCTGGTGATATTTGCAGTGGACGAAAAGACTACAGTCAAGTAGCTGGAGAAACTTAACGAACGTGGAGAAAATGTAGAGTTACAAATCTCATTTGATAAAACTGAGTTCTTATGTTCAAAGACAGAAACCATGAGCCTGACAACATAATACTGTAGAACTAACAGGTTCCCCTACTTTAAATACTTCGGAGAATTCACCGAACCGACGGGTCTTGAAAAAATCTCACAGTAAAGTCGCCTTCGAAAAGACAATAAAGCATTAGGGTTAGGCAAAAGCCTCAACAACAAAAAATCCATGTCAAGACAGGCAAAAATTGGGGACTGCTAAACAGTCATAAAATCTGCAGTTCTCTGTTCAAGAGAAACACTGACGCTTAAGAGAGAATAAGACGCTGTAGAAATCGGAAAAGAAGAGAGACAGGTCAGCAGTAGAACTTTAGGAGGCCTTCAAACATCGAAACTGACATTAAGAAAAGGTGAAGGAAATTCTTTGGTCATTTCATCAGACTCCCAGAAAAGCTATTGAAAGGAAAAGTATAACAGACGATGTAACATCACTTAAGAACTCAACAGCTTAGCTGAACTAAACTCGAAAGGACCTAAACAACGCAAACATAAGACCTACAGATATTCAAGAGCCAGAAACTTTCAGACGTTATTTAGAGAGCTGGGATGTTGCATTACAGCAACGAAACAAGAACAATACAGACCAAAGTGGTGGGTGAACGTAAACAAGGCTTATAGTAAAAACTGAAAGCCAACTGGAACAAGAAGTAGAATCTAATGAAATGTTCACTGAGTTATTTGCTTGAAGTCTTTCACTTACTGGGAGAATTCACTAATAATAATAATAATAATAACAAAGCTATCTCCTTTGATGTACAGCTTTTAATGTGTACTTGTTACATTAAAATTCAAGTTCTTAAGATTTGCAAGAACAAATTTTGCAACTAAAGTGACGCTTTGGCTGCTAATTGTCAAGTGTCATTGTTCCGTCACTTTCTGTTGTACACTCGTACCAGGTATGGTATTGAAACACGTATGTTGATAATCTGTACCGATGTTCGCCAATCGTAAAGTGCAATTGCGAAACATAGATATTAATGTGTGAGTTACTGAGATTAGGTTTTGAAACTGAAGAAAAATATAAAGGCACACGCTCCAGGCTTTTCAGAAAATGTTGAAAGATTTTCTAACTGCAAGCACTTGTTGCCCAGCAACGGACGTTCCCTGATTTTCGAGAACCTCCGCAAGGTGCCTTTCATACATTGTAATAGTTACAAGACGAGTGTACAACAATTTTCGTACTTCTTCATGAATGTGATTCCTTAATGAAACACATAGCGGTTCTAAATTAATTATGCTGTTTGTAACTTCCGTTCCAACTTTCTGTAACCTTTCTCACGACACTAGGTAAAGTTTTAAAACGTTTTGGGTCCACAGCTTCCGTGACCTGAACATCGATACCTGTTGCTCCTTTCGCACGTATCCGCCTTCACGTAGTAGTTAACTAATCACATGTTAAAAAAATTTAAGTAGGTATTTCTTTTATAACTTGTAACATAACAGATTCAAGAAAACTTTTAACGTTACTACATCTTAGCCTTGCTACGTAATTCACGGAAAGGATGTGCTTGCGGTTTCAGCATCAGTTCTTCAAATCTTGGTGCAAGAAGGGGCGGTTTAAGGCCCAAGTAACAAGCGCTCGCTTATGGTGCCAAGCGGAGAGGATCGTCAGAATTCCCCCTAATGCAGAATTTTTATATAGTGTATACAAGAATTGACACTGAAAATGATTCATTTCCATGCTCACTTGGTTTAGATTTGTTTTTGAATGTCTTACCAACTGCGTAAATAATAGTAACTAATGTGTTAGGGAAGGGGTGGACGGGAGGTGCACCAAATGATATGACACTACTGTGAAAAAATGTCAAGGATGTGGGCCAAATGATACGTCGCTATTGTGGTAAAGTATCGAGGATAAGGGCCAAATGGTACGTCCCATTGTGGAAATATGGGGAGGGAAGGGATGGGGGGCGTGCAATGATAAGTCGCTTTTGTGTGGAACTGGTCCTAGATACAAGACCTGAAATGGCGAATTGCGGGTCTTGCCCAACAGTCGTGCGCGATCTGTACTTCGTATTGATGATATTTCGTATTGATGACTGCCAACGTTGAAAAACCTAACTCACATAAATAGGTTGTGCTAACCTCTTCATCTCAGAGTAGCACTTGCAACCTACGTCCTCAATTATTTGCTTGACGTATTCCAATCTCTGTCTTCCTCTACAGTTTTTGCCCTCTACAGCTCCCTCTAGTACCATGGAAGTCATTCCCTCATGTCTTAGCCAGTCCTATCATCCTGTCCCTTCTCCTTATTAGTGTTTTCCACATATTCCTTTCCTCTCCGATTCTGAGTAGAACCTCCTCATTCCTTACCTTATCAGTCCACCTAATTTTCAACATTCGTCTATAGCACCACATCTCAAATGCTTCGATTCTCTTCTGTTCCGGTTTTCCCACAGTCCATAGTTTACTACCATACAGTGCTGTACTCCAGACGTACATCCTCAGAAATTTCTTCCTCAAATTAAGGCCGGTATTTGATATTAGTAGACTTCTGTTGGCCAGAAATGCCTTTTTTGCCATAGCGAGTCTGCTTTTGATGTCCTCCTTGCTCCGTCCGTCATTGGTTATTTTACTGCGTAGGTAGCAGAATTCCTTAACTTCATTGACTTCGTGACCATTAATCCTGATGTTAAGTTTCCCGCTGTTCTCATTTCTACTACTTCTCATTACCTTCGTCTTTCTCCGATTTACTCTCAAACCATACTGTGTACTCATTAGACTGTTCATTCCGTTCAGCAGATCATTTAATTCTTCTTCACTTTCACTCAGGACAGCAATGTCATCAGCGAATCGTATCATTGATATCCTTTCACCATGTATTTTAATTCCGCCCCTGAGCCTTTCTTTTATTTCCATCATTGTTTCCTCGATGTACAGATTGAAGAGTAGGGGCGCAAGGCTACAGCCTTGTCTTACACCCTTCTTAATACGAGAACTTCGTTCTTGATCGTCCACTCTTATTATTCCCTCTTGGTTGTTGTACATATTGTATATGAACCGTCTCTCCCTATAGCTTACCCCTACTTTTTTCAGAATCTCGAACAGCTTGCACCATTTTATATTGTCGAACGCTTTTTTCAGGTCGACAAATCCTATGAAAGTGTCTTGATTTTTCTTTAGCCTTGCTTCCATTACTAGCCGTAACGTCAGAATTGCCTCTCTCGTCCCTTTACTTTTCCTACGAGCCAAACTAATCGTCACCTAGCGAATTCTAAATTTTCTTTTCCATTCTTCTATATATTATTCTTGTAAGCAGCTTCGATGCATGAGCTGTTAAGCTGACTGTGCGATAATTCTCGCACTTGTCAGGTCTTGTCGTCTTCGGAATTGTGTGGATGACGCTTTTCCGAAAGTCAGATGGTATATCGCCAGACTCATATATTCTACACACCAACGTGAATAGTCGTTTTGTTTCCACTTCCCCCAATGATTTTAGAAATTCTGATGGAATGTTATCCACCCCTTCTGCCTTATTTGACCGTAAGTCCTCCAAAGCTCTTTTAAATTCCGATTCTAATACTGGATCCCCCATCTCTTCTAAATCAACTCCTGTTTGTTCTTCTATCACATCAGACAAATCTTCACCCTCTTAGAGGCTTTCAATGTATTCTTTCCACCTATCTGCTCTATCCTCTGCATTTAACAGTGGAATTCCCGTTGCACTCTTAATGTTGCCACCGTTGCTTTTAATGTCACCAAAGGTTGTTTTGACTCTCCTGTATGCTGAGTCTGTCCTTCCGACAATCATATCTTTTTCGATGTCTTCACATTTTTCCTGCAGCCATTTCGTCTTAGCTTCCTTGCACTTCCTATTTATTTCATTTCTCAGCGACTTGTATTTCTGTATTGCTGATTTTCCCGGAACCTGTTTGTACTTCCTCCTTTCATCAATCAACTGAAGTATTTCTTCTGTTACCCATGGTTTCTTCGCAGCTACCTTCTTTGTACCTATGTTTTCCTTCCCAACTTCTCTGATGGCCATTTTTAGAGATGTCCATTCCTCTTCAACAGTACTGCCTACTGCGCAATTCCTTATTGCTGTATCTATAACGTTAGAGAACTTCAAACGTATCTCGTCATTCCTTAGCACTTCCGTATCTCACTTCTTTGCGTATTGATTCTCCCTGACTAATGTCTTGAACTTCAGCCTACTCTTCATCACTACTATATTGTGATCTGAGTCTATATCTGCTCCTGGGTACGCCTTACAATCCAGTATCTGATTTCGGAATCTCTGTCTGACCATGATGTAATCTAATTGAAATCATCCCGTATCTCGCTGCCTTTTTCAAGTATACCTCCTCCTCTTGTGATTCTTGAACAGGGTATTCGCTAATACTAGCTGAAACTTGTTACAGAACTCAATTAGTCTTTCTCCTCTTTCATTCCTTGTCCCAAGCCCATATTCTCCTGTAACCTTTTCTTCTACTCCTTCCCCTACAACTGCATTCCAGTCGCCCATGACTATTAGATTTTCGTCCCCCTTTACATATTGCATTACCCTTTCAATATCCTCATACACTTTCTCTATCTATTCATCTTCAGCTTGCGACGTCGGCATGTATACCTGAACTATCGTTGTCGGTGTTGGTCACTGAACTGTTCACAGTAACACACCCTCCGCCCTACCTTCCTATTCATAACGAATCCTACACCTGTTATACCATTTTCTGCTGCTGTTGATATTATCCGATACTCATCTGACCAGAAATCCTGGTCTTCCTTCCACTTCACTTCACTGACCCCTACTATAACTAGATTGATCCTTTGCATTTCCCTTTTCAGATTTTCTAGTTTCCCTACCACGTTCAAGCTTCTGACATTCCACGCCCCAACTCGTAGAACGTTATCCTTTCGTCGAATATTCAATCTTTTTCTCATGATAACCTCCCACTTGGCAGACCCCTCACGGAGATCCGAATGGGGGACTATTCCGGAATCTTTTGCCAATGGAGAGATCATCATGACACTTCTTCAATTACAGGCTACATGTCCTGTGGATACACGTTACGTGTCTTTAATGCAGTGGTTTCCATTGCCTTCTGCACCCTCATGTCGTTGATCATTGCTGATTCTTCCGCCTTTAGGGGCAATTTCCCACCCCTAGGACAAGAGAGTGCCCTGAACCTCTATCCGCTCCTCCACCCTCTTTGACAAGGCCGTTGGCAGAATGAGGTTGACTTCTTATGCTGGAAGACTTCGGCCGCCAATGCTGATTATTTATCAAAATTTAGGCAGTGGCGGGGATCGCACCCGGGACCGAAGACGTTTTGATTATGAATCAAAGACGCTACCCCTAGACCACGGGTCCATTTTTGCTTTATCAAGCTTCAAAAGTCAAGCAGTGGTGAGACACGTTAACAAATTACTCTTGTTCTTAAGTCGTAATTGTTAATGGAAGTTCTGTACTGATAGGAACATTGATACAGTTTTCTTCTCCGGAAAATGCTTAAGAAAATTATCACTAAGTTCAGATATATTAGCCACAAACACAGGCCCCAATTCATCACTCAACTGAATGTCATTGTCCTTTAAAACCGTGTGAAGAATATGATAAAGAAAGATATTGTGTATCTTTATCATCATAAGCGTCCCTTTGCTATAGTAATTTCTTCAGAAGGCTGAAATTTTATCTCATATCCCTGAAGTGGTTCGTTCAGTAACCTGAGTCCTTCAAAGACGTCACACACGCCAGCTTCAAAACAAAGTCTATCTACACGAACGTCTCGGAACCCAAATGTTCCTCTTGAACAAGGTAAGTGTAAAGTTCATTCTTTCCTTTTTACACCATTTTTATGACATTACTACCTGAAAACGAGCGAGAATTACTGTAAATAGTAAAAACGAAAACGATAAAAAAATAAAGGGAATGTGCTCAGCCTCCACATCAACGCACCTGTATTGAAAACATCTCGACTTGAGAGGCCAACTTTTAACGATGTTTAGTTTACCTCTTCGATCACTGATACAAGAATACCGTGAGGGACTATGCTCATGTTTTCTGAAATCAGTGTTTCAAGAGATATAAAATAATGTTACCAAAGAGGGTGAGATACCTCATTACTGGTCAGAGCCTTCAATTCGGAGTAACAGCCAACCACACTACGGCTTCCAACTGCACCCACTACTACACAAATTTCACATATTTCTTCCGTTAGAACTTCTACGCGTGATCTAGTATTTTTGATTACTAAGCAAAATGTCCTGGGTCCCTACTCGGAACCTAGCCACTGCTTGAGTTCTGAACAAAAATCATCAGCAGTGAGAGCCGAGGACTTTTGGCATAAGGCGTCACTCTTATTCTGCCAACGGCGTAGTCAAACAGGGTGGAGGAGTTGACGGAGCTTCACGACACTCTCTTGCCCGTGGTATGGGGAACCGTTCCTAAATAGCAAAGAGTCAGCGATTATCAACATCCTGAGGCTGCAGAATGCGATGTAGACCACTGCATTAAGGACACACAGTGTGTATTCATAGCATATGTGGCCTGTAATTGATAAAGGATCATGATCATCTCTCCATTGCCGAAAGATTCCGTATTAGCCCCATCTGGATCTCCTGGAGCGGACTGCCAAGCGGTAGTTGGCCAGCTGACCAGGAGAAGAGCATGGGATAACGAACGACACGATAAGATTCTACCACTCGGAGGATGGAATGTCAGATGTTTGAACATAATAGCACAGCTTGAAAACCTGGCAGGGAAATGCAAAGACAAAATATGGATGTGGTGGGCGTCGGTGAAGTAGAATGTACAGAAGATTTGTAGTTGGACGACTGTAGTAACTGTTATAAACAGGTGCAGGTTTTTTTATGAACAGGGGGTAGGGCAGAGATTTAGGTCCTGTGATCTTTTAGCGGC
This sequence comes from Schistocerca americana, assembly GCF_021461395.2. NCBI lineage: Eukaryota > Metazoa > Arthropoda > Insecta > Orthoptera > Acrididae > Schistocerca > Schistocerca americana. Next base: position 106,666,277 of record NC_060123.1, read on the forward strand.
TTGTTGTCATCAGATTCGGCGGCATATGCCGCCAACGAAAGTTCAGGTGTATATGCTGAAGTCGCAAACAGAGGATGATGAGGTAGAGGAACAGATACTGAACGGTTGATTCAGTATGTCAAGGGAGATAAAAATCAAATAGTCATGAGGGACTGGAACACAGTTATAGAGACAGGAATGGAATAAAGGGTTACAAGAGAATATGAGTTTTGCAGTAAGAATGAGAGGGATGAAGGACCAATTGAGATCTTCCACAAATTTCAGATGGTAAGTGAATACTTTGTTCAAGAATCACATGAGGAGGAGGTATACTTGGAAAAGACCGGGAGACATCAGACGGTTCCACCTGGATGAAGTTATTGTCAGGCAGACATTTCGAAATCAGATATTGGATTGTAAGGCATACCCCAGTACAGATATAGACTCAGATCACAATTTAGTAATCAGACGTAACTACTACAGATAAAATACTGATTAATAAACTGAAATTGCTGCTCATGTAAACACGAGTTTAGTGAAGTTATTTTGTATATTTAGATACGATAAATCGACAGGAAATGCTTTGGAGGTATAGTCTGTATGTAAACAGAAAAGCAAGGGGCATTCCTGGTGGAGAAAGTCGCCTTTCGTGGAACAACGCTGCAACTGCCGTACAGAAGGACCAAAACTCAATTTTGCCCATAACGGTGTAGAACAGTGTGCAGTAATATTCGTAGAATCTATCCACATGCGTTTCCTGTGTAAGCATCTGTGGTACATGTAGTGTCAACGAACTTTGTTGTAAATAAACACTCCCTCCCCCGGATTTTCCCCCACGTTTCAGTGACAGTAGTTCATAAGGCAAGCCATGGATGGACCGGTATAACTTTGTGTAGTTGCTCGTAGTGACGTAGTGAGATAGAGAATGCTAGTACTCGCCTTCTTGCTCTGTAGTTTGGCGACCTGTGTAGAAAGGAAGTGCATGACAACAATCTGGCGACCTTCTTCCCTCACCCTTCTAACACCACAACCCCGCACTTTCCTTCCAGGATGCCACCACAGAACACAATATTTCAACACTTGATACGGTTCCACTATGTTTAGATGTTGTGTAGTAATTTAATACTTGTTCTTCTCAATTTAAATCTTTAAAGCACTTGTGTTAATAATCCGCTATCTTTTCATCCCCTTGAACGTGCACATTGTTAGTCCTCGAGAAAGAGAAATAGGACTCTTCAGTACGAACTTTAACGTAGTTTCATTTTTTGTTGAGAAGGACTTTCTTTAGAAGTCGCAGCGTATCGAAATACTCAAGAAAAGCATAAAACGGGAACTTCGGACGCCTGCCCCCACCCTCACACTCAAATCATACTGGTCATGATTTCAGAACGTTGTTCATGGCACTTGCCCTTCTACGGTAGGAAAGTTTGCGAACACACGAAATATTGCCCCCAGTTGAACTTTTCCGATCTTCGTTAACTGGGATGCAGAGTAATAATTTTTTACAATATCAGTGCTTACACAACATATTTTTAGCTTACAAACTTAACTCCTCTACGTTTCTTTCAGTTTCATAGTTTCATTTGTGAACCACTAATGCCAACATGGCTTCCGAACGGGAAAAATGGGCTCAATACATGCTGGGAAAAGTTGTCATGATGTTGAATCAACATCTTGAAGGGTATGCATTCATGTAGGGAGATAGTTCTTAAAACATACAGAAGTGCTGTCAAAAATTCGTTGTCGTCAATGGAGTGTTTGAAGAAGAAACAATTATTAACAAGAGAAATAATGCATTACAAATCACATACTTAACCTAGTATCTATAATTATTTTGTCCAACAATAAACCAGCCTTATTGATAAGGAATGATATTCATGTCTTTTTCCACTTAAAGGAGGCATTATTGTAAATGTTTGGCGTGAAGTTATTCGCTTGTCACCAGATTCAAACACGGCAATCTTGAAGTTGTTCATGGATAGCCTAATCTCAATAATACGACTATAAGCGAAAACTTGGTGGTTCCGAAATACCGGTTGAGACCATTACGGTAAGGTAAATATAATTTAACACTCACACATGTAAATCATGAGCAATGTATCCCAAACTTGATTGTCAACAAAATACCAATTGCAATACTGCTTAACTGTTTAGAATATTCAGGGCGAACTACATACGAGACCCTGACGACACTGTTATCCGATTTTATATTAAATAAGCTGCTTAGTTATCTAGCTCAATACATCTTTTTTTTTATCGAGGGTCTCTCCCACTGATACAACTCTGAATGTTTTGAAAAGAGCACTGATCACTCAGTATCAAGCAGTATCGGCAACTCTGTTTGTTACAGAATCCAAGAGCAGTTTCTGAGCTAGGCATTATGTAGCCCATAAAACTGATACAACACCCGCAAACAAATGATTCAAATGTCAAATGAAGGAATCTCGTTGTCCTAGGTTTTCTAAAAGCGTTTGCAGCTACACCTAAAAGTCAATTAATAACTTACATAGGAGCATAGTATGTTCAAAGATTCAGTAGCACAATTTTTATCAGATCCCAGTACACTGAATGGTGAATGTTGAAGAGAAATAAAAGTAACGCGGGATGTGCCAAAAGGTAATAGTATTGTAGCTGGTTGCAACTTACAAATACACTGGTGTGCAAAGCTTAAAGACGAAAGAAACTCTCCCGTGATGTACCACTGGCACGAAAAATAGTACACTGTGCACGAGACATATCTGAGCAATGATAGGAATTGCTCTACAGCAACGTCTTTTTACTGTTACTGGAGAAAAAGTACGTGCACTTCTGCGAGGAGGCAGCGATCTTGTGCTGAGCGGATGTATATGGACATATACGGCACACGTAAGGAGAGTAGTCTTAATGAAGATACAGTGTGCTGTTTGGGGTTCGCTGTTGCTGCAGACCTGTTTAAATCAGTGGCAGGCTGATTACTGGGGCTCAAGTAGCAGCCTGGCATGAAAACTGTTGGTGCTAAGACTCCCATTCGAATTCAAGCCAATAGCCACTCAGTCGTTTGACAGACAGGAACCTGGCCACGAATTTCTTCTCGAAAAGGTATTGGACTCTTTCTGATGGGCACTACCTCCATCACGGGGTGGTGGTTTCAACTTAAGCAGTTGCCCAAAGTCCCTATCATCCTGTTTAGGTTGCCCATTCCAAGAGTGTTTTCTCTGCCTTGCATACAGCAGGAGAGTTTGCCCTCGTCAATGAATTGTATTATTCTGTTTGTTGCCACTTTGAGCACGGATCGTGAGTTGCTGCATGCACGTGTTATTTGATGAATTTAATTGTTAACGGCTCCAGTTGAACATTTACAATACTTGAAAGTGCAAGGTTCATTGGTGTTCATGCAAGCTTTGTGTTCTGTTCTGTTACTCCTTTATTGAGCTGTATTCTAAAGACATTAGTTTTAAAAGTTCCTTGCTGGTTTTTATTTTACGTCGTTGTGTAAACTGTAAGGTTCTTTTGTGTGTGTCTGGGCCTTTGGGAACTTTATTAAGAAAATTTCGCATGATTCAGGGAGGCATAGGATTATTATTAACATAAATGTTATTATTATTTTCATCCTACTTACAAGGTAAAGAAGCCTAGAAGGGGACCTCACCAAATAGTCCTGTGACTCTGCTGCAGGGCAACTGAGTTGAAAACTAACTCAAAGCAAAGAGTGTCATTCATATACTCCTTAAATTCTGAATGCAGTGGCTGATAAAGGTATCTGCCTCCTTTCAGTAAAGCACGTGGAGAAGTATTTAAATTTGTGTGCTTTGTTGGCAGGTTTTGAATGGATTACCTACGTTTTGGTTGAGCTCGACGCCTTGTGATAATGCCACCATTCCCTGTTGTTATCCTCTGCCGATTCAGACTTCGAAAGTTAGTTTAAGGATTTTGTATTTACTGTTCCTGGCATTTAATTTTTAATTCCTTTCAAATTGATCATCAAGTTCTTTAGTGGCCTATTACTGCTCTAAGACGCTTATTCTCAGCCTAATTCTACGTGGCCTTTGAGAGCGGTTCCTTTTGGTTAACAAGATCAAATTAAAATTTTACTATTACAGTCAGGAGGCGGTTTCAAGCCTGTAAGTCAATTGGCAGTTGTTGTCGCATTCTCACTTGTTTTTCTTACACTCATTGGGCGTACTCTATATTCCAGTGTGGCATTCCGTGTGTGTGTTAAGTACAATTTGGAGACTTCCCATTAACGTTAACTTCTAATTGGCCGTTGCTTGTAAATGCTGTCATTTTATAAACTGCGGCAGTACGGAAGACATGTAAGTAGGCTGTTGAGGTTTTCTTATTGGTAACGCCACGTAGCGCTCTGTATGAAAATCACTGGCTGTGCTGTGTGCAGTCTGTGGCTAGTTTGCATTGTGGTCTGCCATTGTAGTGTTGGGCAGATGGATGTTAACAGCGCATAGCGTTGGGCAGTTGCAGGTGAGCCGAAGGACATTTCAAAAAAAAATTTTGTGAGTGCACAAGTGGTGGTTCATGGACTTGCTATATTATCCGCAAGACTCTTCAATGGTGATTGAGCACCTGCAGAGTCACAACAGATGGCTGCTGGCCATCTCTACAAGGACTACAGTGGGTCTGCATCTTTGATGACCCACCAATACCATTATTTCTACTAGGACTGCAGTGGGTCTGCACCTCTGGTGGCCCACCAATACCATAATCTCTACCAGGACTACAGTGGGTCTGCTCTGTGATGACCTACCTACCAATATTCTTCGAAACATCGACTGACTCTGCTGTGGGTCTGCTCTGTTGTGGCCCATTACCTGTATGCATGTCAAGAGTCAGCACTGTCTTTCTGTTGGAAGGACAACACAACTTCTTCAAGACGGTATGGAAATCCACTACTTCCATGTGAATTTTCTTTTACTGCTCAGACTTTGATAAAAACACTGCAATTTTACTGTGATGAACGATCAGGACTGTCTTTATGGACTGTGAGAAAATTTTAGCTTTTGACCAACATTGTATCTATAAGGGTGTGCATTTGATTTCTTTGTTATTGTAATTGTGAACAAAATTTTAGCAAATATGTATTGGCCAGTGCCCAAAAAAATTTGTAAAATTTTTTGTGGGGAGCATGGGGGCTATGTAAGTAGGCTGTTTAGGTTTTCTTATTTGTAACGCCACGTAGCGCTCTGTATGAAACTCACCGGCTGTGCTGTGTGCAGTCTGTGGCTAGTTTGAATTGTTGTCTGCCATTGTAGTGTTGGGCAGCTGGATGTTAACAGCGCACAGCGTTCGGCAGTTGGAGGTGAGCGGCCAGCAGTGGTGGATGTGGGCAGAGAGATGGCGGAGTTTTGAAATTTGTAATACTGGATGTCATGAACTGCTATATACATTATGACTTTTGAACACTATTGAGGTAAATACATTGTTTGTTCTCTATCAAAATCTTTCATTTGCTAACTATGCGTATTAGTAGTTAGTGCCTTCAGTAGTTTGAATCTTTTATTTAGCTGGCAGTAGCGGCGCTCGCTGTATTGCAGTAGTTCGAGTAACGAAGATTTTTGGTGAGGTAAGTGATTTGTGAAAGGTATAGGTTAATGTTAGTCAGGGCCAGTCTTTTGTAGGGATTTTTGAAAGTCAGATTGCGTTGCACTAAAAACATTGTGTGTCAGTTTAAGCCCAGTCACGTATATAATTTTTCTAAGGGGAAGTTTCAGACAAACAACTTAATTACAAGACATCTTCCGTGAGAGTCCTGGAATGTTACGCAGTTTTTAGTTTGAACATGTATGTTACCGTTTGCAGATATGGGCTATAAACAGTTCATTGAAGTATTTATAACTAAACGTGAAAGTATTTACAGATCAGCGTCTAATTTGTTATTTGTGGGCCTAACAGTTTTCTTTCATGTGGCAAACAAACTCAAAGTTTGCAGTAATTCTTGAAGTGACTGATTTCGAAATATAGCATTGTAACTGCCATTTTCTGTGTCTATAGTGTCATTCGTTTCTGTAAGTGTTGCCTACCTTCTCAGGTTATGTTTAGAATTGTTTTTCCGTGGCTGTATGTGAGCTGATGTAAGTTCGTTCCGTGTGAATGTGATTGTGTGTGTGTGTGTGTGTGTGTGTGTGTGTGTGTGTGTGTGTTTGTGTGTGTGTGTGTGAGTGGTACCTTTTCAGATTATTTACTTATTTAATACCGCGTTTATCATTTAATTTTCTTACTCAAATTTATTTTTTATTTTTGCTGTTTATTATTATTTCCATTATTATTTCCTTTCGTTTTCTCTTCCTTTTTCATTTCTCTTTTATATATTTGGGAGGGAATTGGGAATTTTGATTTATCTGTTGGGATTTTTGTATACTACATGATCAATGTAAACAGTAAGTAGTTAGTCGTATTCCCTTGCTCATCTACTAGTAGCTCCTTTCCAGCCAATGTTTTGTATATTTGACAATTTTCTTGCAAGGTATGGGGTGTATTTCATAATTTATTCTAACTACTTTCATGTCCTTTTCTGTAGCAGTAGGTTTGTTATTATTTTCTGTTAAATGTTGCACAAAAGTGAAGTGGGTTGCCCCGAATGTCAGTGCTCTGGTGTGGTCCTTGCACCATGCGTCGAGTGTTATGCCTTCTAGTAGATGTCCGTGTCCCTTGCTACTTTTCGAATGTGAAACACGGGAAAATAAGAAAGTAAATAACAAAAGAGGTACACACACACACGGCCAGAATTTATATCAGCTCACATACAGTCACAAAACAATAAAATCGGCGGCAAACCTTGATGTTGTTGTCAACACTTACAGAAACGAAAGACGCTATAGACACAGAAAATGACAGTTACAGTGCCATTTCGAAAATAGTGATCACAAGAGAATGTACGAGAGAGAGCTGTGTGGCTCATATATAATGAATTAGAAGCTGATCTGTAAGTACCCTTTATTTCAGTTAAAGATTTAAAATTTGTACCCTACAAGTGCATACGGCAGCGTATACGTGCAAGCGAAAACATCGTGTAACATTTCTGGACTCTCACTGAAGATGCCTTGTAACTAAGGCGAAACGCGTTTGGGAGATTAATTCAAATACAAACACTTAATATGCGGAATTTGGAAGGCGTTTTTCTTTTGAACTACTGCAGTTTATATGCAGCTGCTGTGAAATGGTCACCAAAGGGAACTGTTATTGTCTTTTTAATTTAATATTTACTTCTTTTGCAGGTGACCCTGAACATTTAAAATTTTTTTGAATTTTGTGGTTCTTAACACTGGCGTGAGGCGTACAAATTTTTATTAAGCTAATCTTTGTCCACAGTAGTAAAGGAACAATAAAATTAAAACTCTCTAAATTACTTTCTTGGTTTGGAACTGTGATGTTTATTCTGATTTGCAAGGCCGTTTCTCGATACCCATACGAGCTTAAGCATCAAATGTTTACCATTTGTTCATTTGGATACTTAATGTTAACAATTCTTTTGTAAAAATTTCTAATGCTTTTATAGACCCGGCACCTTACCACTCATCCTACCAGCTCCCGACCACTTTTCATAGTTGGCTGTAATTTGTACCGTCAACAGAAGGAACTCCTACAGTGCAATACAGTACAACACAAAAGGCAACTGAATGGTACGCGCAAGTAGATGAACTTAAACTACATTGTTATTCATTTTGTGCCAACTTTTATTCAAAGACAGCAATTACAGTAAGTCACCACCGCTTGTGTTGGCCCCCTGGACATTACAAAACATGTGGCGTGGTTCACTACAGGACTACTTGCCACCTAGGAAGGCAATGCAGCGTGCTTTCGTATTAGCCCCAGGATGGTAAGGAATTTTTGGCAGCAGGGTGCCCCATTCCTCCATCAGTGTTGTTGACAACTGCTGGAAGGTCGTTCTTGCATGTCGAACTGCTGGAGTACCGTTTTTTTCCTGAAGGTAGAGCCCCTCCACTCCCACACCGGCATGATGGCCAACTCAAAAGGTCTACTGCCGTCTCTGCATAAGGTTTAGTTTTCACAAAAGTGAAGTGTCGCAGGATGTGGGTACTGCGATGTTTCGTACGTCTGGTTAAGGTTAACCATTAATACGCGCTCATCTGGAGATGGATTGGGTCGAAGTTGAACGAAGGGTAGCCGTTTAAAGGGGAGAGAGAGAAAGGTCCTAAGGCAACAGTTAAGGGGAAAAAACCTCTGCGATAGTTAGGTCGGGTGGTAAGAGCAGTAGCGGATGTCTTGCTGCCTGCCATAGGTCGTCACCCAACCGCATTCCACGCACGCTCACTCTGGCTGAAATCGGAAGTAAGACCAGGCCAGTCCATTTGCCAAAATAGGTCCACGAAAACAGTAATGTTACATAATGTTTCTGGGTGCATTACGTGTTTCCACTTCTCACGATGTGTAGTCACGACTTGGATAGTTTTGTTGGTCCAGGTGTTATGGTCTTGGGGAGCATGGGGCTGCATGTGTGAACTGGGCTCCCAATCTTTGAACACAGTACGCTCACCGATCAACGTCATTGTGACACTGTACTCCTTACCATATCAACTCTTCGTGGGTGCATCCTACCCTTATCTCATTTTCAAGGATGAGACTGCACGACGAGGTCCAACCACGAACGTGGTGGAGGTCTTGGAGAGAGAGGACTTTTGGATAATTCACTGACCTGCCTATTTCCCCAATTTAATTCACATTAGCTTGTGTTGGATGCGTTGGGGAGATGTATCCCACAGCGCGTTTGCAACCGTGTTGGTCGAGAAATGGAACCCACGACCACAAAATGATTTCATCATCATCGATACGTAACACGCCTGACGTGCTGTCAGCTGAAAAGACGTGGAACTCGGCAGCAGACGTTGCCCAGGTGGGGACTCCCAGCCGTCAGTGCCATACGACCATTTCATTTTTTTATTTCTTATGAAACATGTACGCGTGTTGCAGAGAATGCACTGCTGTGTGTGATTATCACACACCATATTAAGTACCATGTTCAGTTCTTTACAAATTCCCTTGGTTCATCATGAATGGGGGTTATTTTTGTAATTACTGTATTTGAATAAAGGCGTCATTTCTATTCGTCTCCTTGCGTATTTATTTGAGTTACCTTTTGTACTATGTTTCGGAAGTTATGTGTGGGTCAAGTTCAATCGAGTATTGTTATTTGGCAGTGTCACATAAGTCGCCGAATGTTTTTAGGAAGCGTAAAGGAATGTATGCAACTACCGCAACGTATACATAATCCTCTTTCTGGTGTATTTTCAAGTGTCAGAATTCAACTTGAACTATGTCCATTCTGCTTCACCTGTTGATGTCCTTCATAAGCATCAATGGAATGAGATATACGGGATTAGGCAGTACAACGAAGAAAATATTGCTTTCTCCCTTCTCCCAGACGTAAATGTAAGAGCACAGTCGAAGGGCATATTTCAATAGTGGTACTAGTCCGTTTTTATTCATTCTGAGATTCAGACTCCTAACGTTAAATGAGCGCTGAGAAATCTTTTTCAGTGCTCAGTCAATCGTCCTGCCATTTAACCGGCTTGGCTTGCGGACTACTCATACCAGTACACAGTGCATGGGATAACGGCGGGCGGAAACTACGGCTGTTGGTCGGCGCTGTAGTACAGTTTCCCACTGCCTGCAGCGACGCGGCTCAAATGTAAGACACGCCATTCAGGAGCCGTGGCTGCTGTCAGAGACCGGTCCCGCGCATAATCTCGCTGGAATTCGGCGAGAGCCACCCAGCTGATGAAGCAATCAGTGTGGACCGCCTGCACAGCGCAGCTATGCAGCACACCTCTATTAGCTGTCGGACTTAATCGTGTGCTAGTCTCATGTGACTGCTGAAGACACCTTCAACATTACGATGGACGGATTTACAATTGTCATCCACTTTACTTCTGAGCTAGCCTGCATTTATACCATGTAAGGTTTGTCTTCAAGGCATATGTAATAATAAGATCAACAACAAAGGTAACCGTTTTAAATCGCTATTTCAGATATTGGTAAACAGCCATTTTTACCGTTTTACGTCAATACCTGTGACTCTGAAACGAAAACTCACCAGAAAATCAGGAACGTAATTCATTATTACGAACTCATTTGTAATAAAAGACGTACAAAAACATGAACACAACAAAGGCTCAACAAGTTTCTGTATGGAAAATACACTACTGGCCATTAAAATTACTACACCACGAAGATGACGCGTTACAGACGCGAAATTTAACCGACACGAAGAAGATGCTGCGATAGGCAAATGATTAGCTTTTCAGAGGATTCACACAAGGTTGGCGCCGGTGGCGACACCTACAACGTGCTGACATGAGGAAAGTTTCCAACCGATTTCTCATACACAAACAGCAGTTGACCGGCGTAGCCTGGTGAAACGTTGTTGTGATGCCTCGTGTAAGTAGGAGAAATGCGTACCGTCACGTTTCCGACTTTGATAAAGGTCGGATTCTAGCCTATCGCGATTGTGGTTTATCGTATCGCGACATTGCTGCTCGCGTTGGTCGAGATCCAATTACTGTTCACAGAATATGGAATCGGTGGATTCAGGAGGGTAATACGGAACGCCGTGCTGGATCCCAACGGCCTCGTATCACTAGCAGTGGAGATGACAGGCATCTTATCCGCATGGCTGTAACAGATCGTGCAGCCCCATCTCGATCCCTGAGTCAACACATGGGAACAGTTCGACGACGTTTGCATCAGCGTGGACTATCAGCTCGGATACCATGGCTGCGGTTGCCCTCGACGTTGCATCACAGACAAGAGCGCCCGCAATGGTGTACTCAACGATGAACCTTGGTGTACAAATGGCAGAACGTCATTTTTTTCGAATGAATCCTGATTCTGTTTACAGCATCATGATGGTCGCATCCGTGTTTGATGACATCGCGGTGAACGCACATTTGAAGCGTGTATTCGTCATCGCCATACTGGCGTATCATCCGGCGTGATGGTATGGGGTACCATTGGTTATACGTCTCGGCCTCCTCTTGTTCGCACTGACGGCACTTTGGACGTTACATTTCAGATGTGTTACGACCCGTGGCTCTACCCTTCATTCGATCCCTGCGAAACACTACAGTTCAGCAGGATAATGCACGACCGCATGTTGCAGGTCCTGTACGGACCTTTCTGGATAGAGAAAGTGTTCGACTGCTGCCCTGGCAAGCACATTCTCCAGATCTCTCACCAACTGAAAACGTCTGGTCAATAGTGGCCAAACAACTGACTCGTCACAACACGCCAGTCACTACTCGTGATGAACTGTGGTATCGTGTTGAAGGTGCATGAGAAGCTGTATCTGTACACACCATCCAAGCTCTGTTTGACTCAATGCCCAGATGTATCAGGGCCGGTATTACGGCCAGAGGTGGTTGTTCTGGGTACTGATTTCTCAGGATCTATCCACCCAAATTGCGTGAAAATGTAATCACATGTCAGTTCTAGTATAATATATTTGTCCGATGAATATCCATTTATCATCTGCATTTCTTCTTGGTGTAGCAATTTTAATGGCCAGTAGCGTATTTTCTTTCCAAAGAGCAGTAAAAATGATTAAAATGTTATTTGGAGCACTATTTTTCATACCATAGCTGCGTTTTCATTTATCAGGCTATACTGCTTGTCTGTACTGTCCTGTTTTTGAAAGTAATTAGACTGTTTTGATTTTATCATTATGTATCAACTGAAGGGCGATCTGTTTTAACTGTCAATAACCACTCACAACCCAAAATCACCCGAAACTTATTTTTTTATTTCAGCAGTATTTGCTACCATCTTCAGGTCTTAAATATCTTCTTCTAGTAAAACATGTTCATTTGACGCTGAGTCACATGGACAAGATGTCAAGTGGATAAAACTCAGCACATTATAAACGTTTGCCTTAGATAAAACATTTAACAACACAAAGATCCTTGTCTAAAAGGCCATGTCCCTATACATATTTCTTATTTGTACCGTGTAACAAGCGTCTGTGAGTAACATATATCGACATGGCCTTTTCGACAAGGTCCTTTTTTAAAATACTTTAGCGATGACCAAAGTTTATTATGCACTCAGTTTACCTAAGATCTTGTGCATTACGTACAGCGTAAAATATACACGTTCTATTGCAAAAAGGCATTTAACATCTGAAGATGACAATAAAGAGTGTTGAAATCGGTTGACTTAGATAAAAAATGTTTTCTGCAATCTTGGCATTTGAATGATTTCTAGGAATTACATTGTCCTATTACAAGAATCGTTTCTAATATGCATGGAACATTTCTGTTTATCAACTGAAAACCAGCTGTTCTAACTTAAACGGTCAGTATACAGTGAACGATGAATACGTATTAAACAATGAATACCCATTGAACGATGAATACCCATTAAATGACGAATAGCCGTTATATCAGTCACTGCGTGAGTGCTAATGGCTACAGAGGTTGGTGCACTGAATTCAACATAAACTCTTCCATTACGCTTATAAGTTTCGGGTGAAGTTATGTTCTACAGAGCAGGAAAATGGAAATTACTGCGCAAGTAAATATATGTTTCTTGTATCAGCGTCATTTATAACTACAGATTGATATGAAGTATCATCTAGACTTGAATTTTTGATGCTGGGCTTCCGGCTTGCACTGCACTTTTACAACGGAACCTAATCAAAATCTGCAAGCAGTATTATGATGTATCTTACAATACGACAGAAAGCAGCGTCACTTGACGTTAGGGTGCTATAGAAAGTGACTATTAGTTTGTGGCGGTTAGCGCGCAGGTAATTATTCTTATTATAGGAAGTCTTTGCTCTTGTTAAGAAGTAATTTATTAGGAGTTTTCATTATTGTGAGGTAGAAATCGACGCCATTGCGAGATTTTGAAGGAAAATGTATTATATATCTTAATATAAGCCAGTGAACACATAATTCATGTTAAGAGAAGAATTTCATTCACACATTTCAAGAGGGTACGTGTCTATTCCACAATTGACGTATTCTTCAATTATGATCTATTAATGAATACCAGCTCGAGAACATTTCCGACGGTAGCGTTCAGTTCTAATTAAATAGTTTGATGCTTTCTTCGGAAAAGGAGTAATTTCACGAATCATTTAAATCCACCAATGTTGGACATTTCTAAGAACTGAAAGCTAATCTGATTGCTAGGCAAAAGAGCCCTGACGAATATTTGTCCGCAACTTTGATTAATACTTTCAGCTTCAATACAGCGTCTGCAGCAGCTGGAACAGATCGCTACAACAACGGAAGCGTGTAGTGTGAAAGCTGTATCACACATCACCCTGTATCAAACCAACGGTGTGGGTATTCAACACAACAGAGCACACACAGTCACTCATACATATAAAGACAAACACAAGGTGGTGTGGGAAACATACAGAGAGAGACACTCACTCAATGTACAATCCTGGAAATGGAAAAAAGAACACATTGACACCGGTGTGTCAGACCCACCATACTTGCTCCGGACACTGCGAGAGGGCTGTACAAGCAATGATCACACGCACGGCACAGCGGACACACCAGGAACCGCGGTGTTGGCCGTCGAATGGCGCTAGCTGCGCAGCATTTGTGCACCGCCGCCGTCAGTGTCAGCCAGTTCGCCGTGGCATACGGAGCTCCATCGCAGTCTTTAACACTGGTAGCATGCCGCGACAGCGTGGACGTGAACCGTATGTGCAGTTGACGGACTTTGAGCGAGGGCGTATAGTGGGCATGCGGGAGGCCGGGTGGACGTACCGCCGAATTGCTCAACACGTGGGGCGTGAGGTCTCCACAGTACATCGATGTTGTCGCCAGTGGTCGGCGGGAGGTGCACGTGCCCGTCGACCTGGGACCGGACCGCAGCGACGCACGGATGCACGCCAAGACCGTGGGATCCTACGCAGTGCCGTAGGGGACCGCACCGCCACTTCCCAGCAAATTAGGGACACTGTTGCTTCTGGGGTATCGGCGAGGACCATTCGCAACCGTCTCCATGAAGCTGGGCTACGGTCCCGCACGCCGTTAGGCCGTCTTCCGCTCACGCCCCAACATCGTGCAGCCCGCCTCCAGTGGTGTCGCGACAGGCGTGAATGGAGGGACGAATGGAGACGTGTCGTCTTCAGCGATGAGAGTCGCTTCTGCCTTGGTGCCAATGATGGTCGTATGCGTGTTTGGCGCCGTGCAGGTGAGCGCCACAATCAGGACTGCATACGACCGAGGCACACAGGGCCAACACCCGGCATCATGGTGTGGGGAGCGATCTCCTACACTGGCCGTACACCACTGGTGATCGTCGAGGGGACACTGAATAGTGCACGGTACATCCAAACCGTCATCGAACCCATCGTTCTACCATTCCTAGACCGGCAAGGGAACTTGCTGTTCCAACAGGACAATGCACGTCCGCATGTATCCCGTGCCACCCAACGTGCTCTAGAAGGTGTATGTCAACTACCCTGGCCAGCAAGATCTCCGGATCTGTCCCCCATTGAGCATGTTTGGGACTGGATGAAGCGCCGTCTCACGCGGTCTGCACGTCCAGCACGAACGCTGGTCCAACTGAGGCGCCAGGTGGAAATGGCATGGCAAGCCGTTCCACAGGACTACATCCAGCATCTCTACGATCGTCTCCATGGGAGAATAGCAGCCTGCATTGCTGCGAAAGGTGGACATACACTGTACTTGAGCCGACATTGTGCACGCTCTGTTGCCTGTGTCTATGTGCCTGTGGTTCTGTCAGTGTGATCATGTGATGTATCTGACCCCAGGAATGTGTCAATAAAGTTTCCCCTTCCTGGGACAATGAATTCACGGTGATCTTATTTCAATTTCCAGGAGTGTATGTACTCATCAGAGCGACTTTATAGTATGAAGCAGTCATGGAAAAGGTTTTAAAGCACTGGGCTACTAAAAATCATCATCCATTTCAATGCTCTACATTTTCCAAATTATTATATGTGAAAATATGATTGATGGCTCAATAGAGTCTTAAACTCACCAAGTTAACATTTTAAACTCGACAAATATTTATTGAGTTCTTTTCTGATCACACGACACACGTCCAAGCGGTGATTGTTCCATACTGTCGATGGTCATCAGAGCAACAGTGATGCGTTCTCTGATCTGTTTCAGTGTTGTTGGCAGTTTGTTTGTGCAAACACGGTAGTTAACATGCCCCCAAAAGAAAAAGAGACAAGGAATTTGTTCAGACGACCTTGGGACAAGGGAAAAGAGCCACTCCTCTTCACCACTACCTAAAATCAAGAACGATGCATTCGTTCATCGTTTAGGTAACGATGAATATGGGTGCACCAATGGCGAGTGTCCGTCCTATTGGAAGACGAAATTCTCGGAATCACAATTGCTACATTTCAAGGCCTGTCTCGCGATCACAGTCTTCTCACAGAAGAAAAACTGCCACACTGGTTCCCCTGTGACATTCCAAAGAAAACGTTAATCTTCGTCGAATCTCGTTCTTGTGCCGTAATTTGATGAGGAGGTTCAGTGCCCCACACTCTCACATTGCGAAGACCAACTATCGTCTACTCTAAAGAAACAAGCAATAAAAAAGCTGAACTGCATCCAAGCATGTCTCGGAGGGCCCATCAATACCGACCGACCTCTGCGCCGTCCTTTTCCGTTAGGCGTCACGAGATGCTTAAATGGGTGGGCACGTGGTCAGCAAACAGCTCTTCCAGCCGTTGTCAGTTCCCGTGACCGGAGCCGCCACTTCTGAGTTAAGTGCCTCTTGAGTTGTCCACGCAAGGGCTGAGTGCACAACACATGCCAACAGCGCTTGACAGACACGGACATTGACCAAAGTGCTGCACGTAAGTGATCTAAGGGTGAATGGTGTTAGCACTGTTGCAAGGCAGTTGGCACCCTCTCTACTAGAAAAGAAGAAATCCATGGTGGCTACTGCCTCCCGCTCGGGTTACACAGAGCATATTGTTGCCAATGATCGCACGGGTACTGTTCGCGTAATGTGCGACCGTAACTTGTAAGTACTGCTCAGCGACTTGTGACTCGAAGCAGTTCGGCAGTACGCATTGCGTTTGACTGTTGCTACGTAGGCGATCATTCCACTACTCCGCGCTCTGATCACTTTTCCCTGTACTTCTGAGATTGCTTTGGAATTTTTCCCTATATTCACAGTCTTACTGTCGAGTTCTGGCCTTAACCTTCACATTCAACCAGTGTACGGTCCAACCGACGAGCAGCAACAGTCGCATACAGTAAATCTGTATCTACCGTGTTCGTCACTGGTCGATTTCTTAACTTAGAATACTTGATGAACCCTTTTGCTTGACAGAGATACATGGATTTTTTCCCGTCGCCATGGAGCATTTCCGACCGAGAACTTGTCGTCTTGTCTCAAACTTGTGCTGTGCTGGCAGTCGGTGCAACGGTCTCTTCGTTTCGCTGCCACCTGTCACATGTCAAAAACGAAATCTTATCCAGTTAAACAACAACGCTGAAATCTAAGAGAAAATTATAAAGAGGAACTGGATTGTCCAAGTAAACCCTAAGAGTCAAAAGCTGTAATAAACCTAACAAGAAAGGCTCAAAAGGAAAAATTATTCTGTGTGCAGACGACGTGGTTACAGGACCGACTGTAAGAGAGGAGGTACAGAAGGCACTATAAAGAATAGGACGTGTGGACAGGAAAATAACCCAAAAGGGAACATAGAGATAATAGTTCAAAGATTATTCAGGAAGGGAGGAATAGCATCACCTAAATACAGAAACTCTGTACAATAAACCACTCTACATAGCAGGGAAATAAGAATACTTTGGAATTACATTACAGTCAACAGCACTATGCATATTCAGGAAGCTCGCCAAAAACCACCAAAGCCTCATACACTATCGCGTAAATAACCAACCTATCGACAAAGACAGCGACTTAAGTATTCAAAGCAGCAGTGGCGTGAGTCGTAAAGTGTCGAATACAGATCATATACGAAAAACGTGGCTTCATTAAACGAATGGAGACAGTCAAGACTACGTTAATGACACGGATACTAGGAGTGAGAGAACTAGCGCTATTCCATTTACATTTTAACTCATGAAAGAGACTTATTTTGTAGAGGAAATCAGATTACAATAGTGGCTATCGTTCAAAGGACCGTATCGAAACTAACATTACGGGCCAGAAGGATGAGGTATACCTAGAGAGATACAACACACCTGCCACGCTGAATCAAAGCTGGACCAGAGAACGCAGGGACCAGAGTGATGTAACAACAAGACACGCAATACGCGGATTCCATCATAATGTATTCACCAGCAACAAATTTCTCGAACTGTGTGAGGAGTACAACTATTTGCAACGCGTACAATGAAGTAAAAGATACCACACTGTAACGTGGACGAAGAAAAGGAAAGCTGTAACAGACTGAATCGAAGACTAAAATTATGTAAAAACTTACGTAAACTTCAATAGTCATGATTAATGCGAGCAAACTTTTCTCTTTAATAATAACTCATCAATCGAAACATGAAGTTGGTCTAATATTCAGCACGTCCGTTTTTGTTCGTTAGGCTTTAAATCGAAAATGCGTACAAGTAATTGTCAGACCATCGACAGGGACATGGATGTATACATACACAGCACTGCGGCAGCAGACCCACTTGTAATCAGTCGGGCAGGCGGTCTGCAACGAGATATCTAGGTATTCTCAGTTACCACTTGACGGATCCTGCTGCACTATTAGGACCAGGAATTAAGGTACAGATATCACTCACAGGCAATTTATCTGCCTAGCCGTCCCTCCCTCATTGCTCGCTTCCCGCACCACGGTTCCCGGGTTCGATTCCCGGCGGGGTCAGGGATTTTCTCTGCCTCGTGATGACTGGATGTTGTGTGATGTCCTTAGGTTAGTTAGGTTTAAGTAGTTCTAAGTACTAGGGGAATGATGACCATAGGTGTTAAGTCCCATAGTGCTCAGAGCCAAGTCCCTCATTGCTGTCAACACACTTACATCCATCGCAACCCTATGTAGTGATTATGGGACCCGGCTGGTGATTGGAATGTATTTCGTTAGTGCATTAACTTGTACGGTTTTTGTTTTGCATGTTTTTATATTGGTTGCTATGGGTTTATGCATTGATTGCTATTTTTATTTATAGTTCACTGTTGATAACTGAACTGTTGTTTTGTCATGTACAGATAGTGAGTTGAGCTGTGGAGCGCCAAGATATCAGAATTTTTCCAACCTATTCTTCTCTTAGAGTTCAATAGATGTGTGACAATAGCGAAGGCAGCCAGAAACTTATGCGCCGTGATTGAGAATGACGCTAATGGACAGAGCACTGCAAGAAAACGTCTTTCTCAATTTAAGGAGGGTATTTTTGACATAAGCGACGATCCACGGTAAGGAAGACCTTCGGGGTTTCATTAACATCGTTTATATACATTCACCCACAACTATCTACATCATTTCACTCGAGAATTGGTAAATGTGACGATCTGTGAGAATTCCACCATCGAGCGACGTTTGCATGCAGTGGGAAAGATTCAGATATCGGGTGAATGGGTACCGTATGTTCGACGCCAAAACCACAATAATCAGAATTTGGCCATACGAGCATCTCTACTTGCTCGTCATCAATTGTCTTATGAACAATACCGATCAATCCTTTCCCGTATTGTCACTAGTGACAGGAAATGGTGTCTTTATGATAACATAAGGAAAAGAATGGAATGGTTGAGCCCGAACAAAGCAGCAACTTCCCGAATATAGAAGTGCTTGTATAAAAAAAAAAGTGGTGCATCTAGTGGAATGGCGACAGTTTGGTGTACTACTAGTTGCTTCGCCCAGGTATAACCATCAAGGATACATTTATAGTCAGTAACTGAGAAAACTTGCAGACGCAGTTCAGGAACAGCTGCCATTTGAAATCTGGTTTCGCAGGACAGAGCAGATCAGGTTGTGGAAAGGGGCCAAGATCAGGTACTGTTACACAAGAACAAATACTTGATACCTCGTAAACCAATGCACACTTTTCTGCTTAAAACAACAATGATCAATTCACGGCTGAAGGCCCAAGTAACTTTTCAATAATAAAGTTTAAATAATTCCTTTTAAAATACAAGCATTTAGAAAAACGGCTGAAAGTCATTCTTAAGTAAGATTAATATATCCTCAAATAATTCCATTTAAGGCACCAGAATTTAGAGAAATGGCTGAAGGCCTTACTTAAGTAAAATTAAAATATCTTCACTGTTAAAGGCACAAATAATATTTAAGATCAGCTAAGGAAATTCTTTAAAGGGCAAGCATTTACAAATATCAGCTAAAAGACATATTAATAAAAATTTAAATTAATTCCTCGGCTGAAAGCCCAGTAATTTTTCAACATAAGAAAAGGCAACTGCTTCCAGTTTACATATAATAACAAAAGGCAACCTTTAACGACAAGCATTTACACAGTACAACAGAAAACCATCTAAAGAAAACTTGAAATTCTTGACGGCTGAAGGCCCAAACAATTATTGAAAATAATTAAAGACAAACCTTAAACAAAATTAATGCAAGTCTAAAGGCCTGGCACAGTGCTTGTGACAAAAGAAAATCAAAATCGCAAGAACAGAACAGTGGTGCTCAGAAGTGTTGCAAGGGCCGGCCGGGGGAGGAAACTCTAACAACAGTTTAGCTGAGACAGGCAGCCAAGCGTAACACTAAGTAATCAGGTGGCAGCACGACCTAAGGACGGCTGAAGAACCAACCAATAACCTAATCAATTCCCTTCCACCCAACCAATGGCATGACAACCAAAAACATCAGCAAGGACAAGGATCGCAGCAGGACTATGTCTTAATAACTGGCGCCTAAACACAGTCAAACTCAATAACCTCTCAGAGAAAAAGGGAAAACAACATCAAGCTCTCGAACTACACGCTGTGACAGACAGCATCAACACAGCATGGAAAACACACCGCCAGAAAACTACACTAACGACCAGGGAAGGTAACCGGAATGTTAACGGCTACAAGGCAGAAGATACGGCTGGTACACTTCACTAATAAATTAAAGTCATTTCAATAGTTAGACGCACACAGGAAGACGGCTGCAATATTTTGGTAACTCAAGCTCACCATCATGTTGTTGCGAACAGCCCAAGAAGCAACAACTAGCAATCAACGAAGAGATGTCACCGCAGTTGAGATTTCATAACTGGTTCACTAATTACTCAACTCCACTATGTGGGTTCGGTGGGCAACAAACCTTGCAGCTAGTGCCATACAACTCCGACCGCACGTGCACGCCGCCAGTGGCCCCAGCCTGACCCCACCCTGCCAAGACATCCTCACTGCTCCTTTGCAACCGACTAACTGCCTCACACACACCACTACACGGAAATGTAACGGCCACACCAAAGAAGATACAGCAGTACTAGTATCAATAAATGCTGCTGCTGCCACTGACAGAGGCAAGTGAGCAACTCGTTCAGGTAGCAACTGAGGGGGCAATTAGGCGCCACTAGATGGTGACAAAATGTCAAAAAAGAAAATGGCATCAGCGGAAGCCGACCATGGCTCAGTCTCCCGTCCTCAAACACCAAAGGCTGTCAAACTACATGCAGTATGGACAGCATCAACATGGGGAGGAAAAACACACTGCTAAACACTACACTAATGGCCTCACTGTGCAGACTTCCTCGCTGCTCAGTCCCAACTGACCAACTGCCAAACTCCATTATGCAGACAGCATTCATCTGCTGGGCAGAAATCACAGAAGCTCCACATAGTTCCATGTAAACACTTGCACCATGAACTCTGACAATCCTAAAACCAATCACTGTCGAACAACAAGCTGAAATGACGAGTCACACACACAGGAAGTTTCTATAAGCATTAAGCGACCAAATAAACGTCGTCTGATGAGACCAAAGACCGAACGACAAACCAAGATCGTCCCCACTGCAGTTATGAGTGTCAGTAACGGTCGGGCTAGTCTTGGCTGTCCGGAGCTCAGTGCAGCTCCAACCTCACGCAACTCAATGTCCGTTCGGAACTCGGAGACACGGCGATAGGCGACGACATCTCTGCATAAGGAAGGAACCGACTCACGTCCGACAAGATGACCAACTGACGAGGCCCAGAAACAGTCAAAAGACCAAGTACACGTCACTCAACGAGGCGACCGACCGAGCTACCAACCAGCAGTCGTTCTCACTCCAATCTACTTCCGTCAGACAGTTCATGTGTGCGACCCGCGGTCGGCGACTAGTGGCTGTCCGTACCTCACCGGCTCTGCATCACGACTGAACTCGATGTCCATTCGGAACTTGGAGACACGGCGACCCGGGCACACTGGGTCAGACCCAACCAAGCTGAGGTAACAGTTGCCCATTGGTCATGACGTCTCTGCACAAGGTGGGTTCGGAAGACAGAGTGGATCAGGTTGTGGAAAGGGACCAAGATCAGTTACTGTTAGTTACACAAGAACACCGAACTTTATTCCTCTAAAACCAGTGCACAATTTTCTCTTTAAAACTATTAGGACCAATTCACAGATGAAGGCCAAGTAACTTCTCAATAATAATGTTTAAATAATTCCTTTTAAAACCCAAAGACTTAGAGAACTGGCTGAAGGCCTTACTTAAGTAAAATTAAAATGTCTTCTCGGCTAAAAGCCCAACAAATATTTCAGATCGGCAAAGGAAATTCTTTAAAAGGCAAACATTTACAAATCTCGGCTAAAAGCCATATTAAGGAAAATTTAAATTAATTCCTCGGCTGAAAGCCCAATAATTATTCAACATAATAAAAGACAACCTTTACAGACAAGCATTTATGAACTATAACAGAAAACTTGAAATATCTTCACGGTTGACGGGCCAAACAATTATTGAAAATAATTAAAGACAAACCTTAAGACAAGCATTTACACAGTATGGTGAAGGCCATTTTAAGAATTCAAGACAATTAGATACAAACCTTACACCCAGTAATTTACACATTACGGTTGAAAACCACCGATTTTCAAACGAACGCGGCAGAATGCCTATACACAGAGCAAACAAGAATTTTAAATAAAACACAGCTGAAGGCCTAATCTTAAAATACTTCACATAAAGTTGGGCTGAAGGCGATATACTGAACATAGAACAGAAAAAAATTAATACAAGTCTAAAAGCCTGCCACAGTACTTGTGACAAAAGAAACTCACAAGCACAAAGAACAGAGCAGTGGTGCTCAGAAGTGTTCCAGGGGAAAAAAGTCTAACGATTCTTTAGGTGAGACAGGCAGCCAAGGGTATCACTAAATAATTGGGTGGTAGCACGACCTAGGGATAGCTGAAGAAACAACCAACAACCTAATCAATTCCCTTCCACCCAACCAACAGTGCGACAACCAAAATTATCAGTGAGAGCAAGGATCACAGTAGGTCTGTGTCTTAATATGTGGCATCTAACCACAGTTAAGGCACAATAACCACTCAAAGAAAAAGGGAGAACAACATCAAGCTGTCGAACTACACACCGTGCCAGACAACATCAATATGCCAAGGAACACACACTGCCCGAAAACTACGCTAACGACCAGGGCAGGTAACCGGAACATAGATGGCCACAAAGCAGATGATACACAGAGTACGCGAAAGAAATTGCCCCATTCTAACAGCCGTGTAAAGCAAGTCTCTAGAGGAACGGAAGGTTCCAAATGATTGGAAAAGAGCACAGGTAGTCCCAGTCTTCAAGAAGGGTCGTCGAGCAGATGCGCAAAACTATAGACCTATATCTCTGACGTCGATCTGTTGTAGAATTTTAGAATATGTTTTTTGCTCGAGTATCATGTCGTTTTTGGAAACCCAGAATCTACTATGTAGGAATCAACATGGATTCCGGAAACAGCGATCGTGTGAGACTCAACTCTCTTTATTTGTTCATGAGACCCAGAAAATATCAGATACAGGCTCCCAGGTAGATGCTAATTTTCTTGACTTCCGGAAGGCGTTCGATACAGTTCCGCACTGTCGCCTGATAAACAAAGTAAGAACCTACGGAATATAAGACCAGCTGTGTGGCTGGATTGAAGAGTTTTTAGCAAACAGAACACAGCATGTTGTTATCAATGGAGAGACGTCTACAGACGTTAAAGTAACCTCTGGCGTGTCACAGGGGAGTGTTATGGGACCATTGCTTTCACAATATATATAAATGACCTAGTAGATAGTGTCGGAAGTTCCATGCGGCTTTTCGCGGATGATGCTGTAGTATACAGAGAAGTTCAGCATTAGAAAATTGTAGCGAAATGCAGGAAGATCTGCAACGGAGAGGCACTTGGTGCAGGGAGTGGCCACTGACCTTTAACATAGACAAATGTAATGTATTGCGAATACATAGAAAGAAGGATCCTTTATTGTATGATTATACGATAACGGAACAAACACTGGTATCAGTTACTTCTGTAAAATATCTGGGAGTATGCGTGCGGAATGATTTGAAGTGGAATGATCATATAAAATTAATTGTTGGTAAGGGGGGTACCAGGTTGAGATTCACTGAGAGAGTCCTTAGAAAATGTAGTCCATCAACAAAGGAGGAGGCTTACAAAACACTCGTTCGACCTATACTTGAGTATTGCTCATCAGTGTGGGATCCGTACCAGATCGGGTTGACGGAGGAGATAGAGAAGATCCAAAGAAGAGCGGCGAGTTTCGTCACAGGGTTATTTGGTAACCGTGATAGCGTTACGGAGATGTTTAACAAACTCAATTGGCAGACTCTGCAAGACAGGCGCTCTGCATCGTGGTGTAGCTTGCTCGCCAGGTTTCGAGAGGGTGCGTTTCTGGATGAGGTATCGAATATATTGCTTCCCCCTACTTATACCTCTCGAGGAGATCACAAATGTAAAATTAGAGACATTAGAGCGCGGATGGAGGCTTTCAGACAGTCGTTCTTACCGCGAACCATACGCGACTGGAACAGGAAAGGGAGGTAATGACAGTGGTACGTAAAGTGCCCTCCGCCACACACCGTTGGGTGGCTTGCGGAGTATAAATGTAGATGTAGATGTAGATACCATCACATTGCTGCTTGTGGGTAAAGGCCAGGGAGCAACAACCAGCAGTCAACAAAGAGATGTTACAGCAGTTGAGGTTTCATAACAGGTTCACTCATTAATCAACTTCAGTATGCAGGTTGGGTGGGCGACGAACATCGCAGCTCTCGCAGCAAGTGCCACACAACTCGGACCACGCGTGCACGCCGCCAGTGGCTCCAGTCTGACCTCACTCAAACGGTTCAAATGGCTCTGAGCACTACGGGATTTAACATCTGAGGTCATCAGTCCCCTACAACTTAGAACTGCTTAAACCTAACTAACTTAAGGACATCACACACATCCATGCCCGAGGCAGGATTCGAACCTGCGACCGTAGGGGTCGCACGTTTCCAGACTGTAGCGCCTAGGACCGCACGGCCGTAACGGCCGGCCTGACCTAACTGTGCGGAGACTTCCTCACTGCTCCGTCGCAATCGACCAACTGGTACTCCATTACGCAGACAGCATTCATTTACTCAGCATAAATCAGAAATGCTACATACAGTTCCACGTAAACATTTGCACCAAGAATTCCAACAATCCTAAAACCAATCACTATTGAAAAACAAAGAGAAATGACAAGTCACACACACAGGAAGTTTCCATAAGCGGTGAAGGAGCGAATACACCTCGTCCGGTGGGGCGACCAACCGAACGTCCAACCAAAGTTATGTGTCGGCAACGGTCGGGCGAGTCTCGGCTGCCCAGAGCTAACACCACCTCCAGCCCGACTCAACCCAATGCCCTCCGTTAGGAAGTCGGAGACACGGCGGCCTGGGCACACTGGTTCGGACCCAACCATGCAGATTTAACTGTTGCGCATCGCCGACGCCATCTCTGCACGAGGAAGGAACCGACCGACGTCCGGCAAGATGACCAACTGACGAGGCCCAGAAACGGTCAAAAAATCAAATATACGTCACCCAATGAGACGACCAACCGGCGGCCGTTTCCGCTGAAGTCTCCTTCCGTCAGACAGTGTATACGTGTGGCCACCGGTCAGCAAGTACTGGCTGTCCGCGCCTGACTGGCGCTCCGTCCCCCGACTGAACTCCAGACACACGAAGACACGGGAATACTAGCGGTCGCTCCAGAGATGGTAATATAGTGCCCTCATCGATAACCGCTGCTGCTCCCACTCACAAGCAAGCAAACCAGCGACCTAGTGACGGCAGTAAACCGAATTAAAGGAAAAACGAGGCGACAGAACCACAAGAACAAGATGAAGAGCAATAAACGACATGACCGTGAGCCGCGCACGGCTCAGTGGTGCTACTCCACGATAACGGTCCCTTGCATTCTGCTAGACTGACGAAAAAACACTATACAGTAGTTTGGTAGGGGAGTCATTCCTGACGCACCTTTTTCACTTGATCTTGCGTCCTGAGATTTTCCCCTTTTCAGGTTTCTATCGTAAAACCTTCAAGGAATTTTCTTTCCTTATTAAAATGCTCTCTGAACATAGCTCTAAGGATTCTTCGTCTCAAACCCGCGTGTTTCTACAGTCACGGAAACGGAAAGTAACCCCAGCAAAGACAGCCTGAACATTCACGAGACACATAAGGTAGCAGATACCGCCGCCCGCGTTGTTGCCGCGGTCATTGTCCGACGGAAATCTGTCGGCTAATGAATGAAATACAAGCGTACAGAACTGTAGATTATCTTTGTGGTCGGTGTGAACAGATCGTAGTAACAGAATAGCGCAGACCAATGATAACGGACATATATATTATAATGATAAAATAGCTTCGGGTGTACACTGTGGGACTCATAGGAACTTTCGGACGAGTGAATAACGCCGGGAAGATACTGTTGTACATAGAGAAGTCACAGTACTAGAAAATCGTAGCTAAAGTCAGGATATCTGGAGATATCTGTAAAATGTTTTTTCAGTTGGAATGACCAAATAAAATTAATTGCAGGTGACGCTGATTTCAGATTGAAGTTCATGGGAAGAATCCTCAAGACGTACATTCCACCAAATACCCGGACATTGTCCACCTGCCTGGGCTCTGTAACCAAGAGGTTTGATAAAGGAAACAGAAAAGATCCTAAAAAGAGCAGTACGTTTTCTCACAGATTAATTTGTTGAGTGCGAAAACATATCGGAAATGCTCATACAATTCTAGTGACTGACACTGCAAGAGAGATGTTGTGCATCAAGTGTAGACTACGGTTAAGATTCAGTGATCGTGCGTTCGTAGAAGGTTCAAGCGATTCACTCAATCGTGCTACGTAAATCTCGCGAAATGATCACGGTGGTAAAATTAGAGAGAGACTCGAGGTAAGTAGGCGGCTTACCACCAAACGTTCTTCCGAAGGACCGTTCGTGACTGCAACACAAAAGACTGATACTGACAGTGGCAGAAAAAGTACTTTCTGCCACAGAACGTAAGTTGGCTTTCCGAGTAGCATATGTCGATGTCGTTAAATATGTCGTTAAATATGTAATGCCACACATTTTTTTCCACAAAGCAGGTCGGTTTTATTCAGGGTTCGAATACCCCATGTTATTCCCCACTCTTTTGGCTAATAAACATTATTTTGAAACATATACTCCATTCAATGCGACGGCCTTTCACCACCTAACTTGGGGGCATGTTTCACCCCATAGTACTACTCTACTGGTCGACGTCGCAGCTAACGTCTTGCTGCGTCAACAAACTGTCTCTCACTTACTGCTTCCTGCTGAGTTCATTCTTCATTGGGCTAAACCGTTGGAAGTCGGAAGGTGTGTGACCCGTGCTGTAGAGCGGGGGAGACAGAAGAATGAGATGCAGTTTTGTGTGCCTCTCTCGGATATGTGAGGCACTGCGTTGCCAAGTAAATAATCTGTACGAATGCATACTTTCGCGGCGATATCCGTTAATAAGACTTTCTCGGGTTTAAAGCCGCGTCAAGTGGTTTACTGCCCACGAGCTTTCGGCACTGATCTCCTCTGCCATTGTCAAGTGGATGACTGTCGTGTGTTTGTCATTGCCGTGCTTATATAGCCGCGCCGTCACTCGTGACGTCACTGGTGCTCGGTGCCGCACCATATGTGGTAATGTTTTGTCCGCGCGACCGCGGGGACCGAGCGCCAGTGACGTCACGAGCGACGGCGCGTCAATATAAGCACGGCAATGACAACCACACCACAGTCATCCACTTGGCAATGGCCCGGGAGACCTCTGCCGAATGCTCGTGGGCAGTAAACCACTTGACGCTGGTTGAAACCCGATAATGTTTTATTAAAGGAAATATTCGTTAACATTTTCGTGGCTACGAATATGACATTCTTGAGTTTCCTGCACAATACACTTCAGAGTTGGCAGTTGCACCATGATGGAGCCCACCAAAGAGAACAACTCCTTCAGGGTCCAAGAATACCGTCATTTCCGTATGAGGGTGTGGCTTTGAACAGTTTCTTCGGATGATAGGTAATGCCGTGTGGCTAGGGCCTCCCGTCGGGTAGAGCGTTCGCCTGGTGCAAGTCTTTCGAGTTGACACCACTTCGGTGACTGGCGTGTCGATGGGGATGAAATGAGGTTCATAAGGACAACACAACACCCAGTCCCTGTGCGGAGAAAGACTCTGATACAACCGGGAAACTAACCTGGGCCGTTAGGTGTAACATTCTGTCCAGCGGACCGGAGGAGAGGTGATGTGGTAACATTCCATGGGTTGCTGTTTTTGTTTCCGTTTCGAGGTGACGAACCATTTTTCAACACTTGTGAAAGTGTTCGACCAAAAATTGTCACTAACAGCCTCGTAACGCATAAGAAACTCTGCATAGATGGTACTTCGTTGCTCTTTATGGCCTTGTGTTAGGCGGCCACGAATGAAGCGGGCACACACCTTTCAGTACCCCATAAGGAGGACGAGTGTGTCAGCACTACCAACAGAGACGTCCAGTTGTGCAACGAGGTGTTTGAGTGTGACCCGTCGATCACTTCGGATCAAATGTCCACACGTTCCACCATTGCAGGGGTCACAGCTGGGTGCAACCGGCCGGCAGGCGTGAGATCGTACAGGTTTGAGCGACTTTGTGATGATTACAGACCCTTCGCCGAACGACCCACCATGTTTTTGTTCACTGCAAGATCTCCATAGAAACTCTGCAAGCGCCTATGAGTATCGAAATGTTAATGTATTTTCGACAAAGAAAACTCAATGACAGTTTTTTCTTAGAACCCACCTCTGTTACAGAAGTCCTTTTGAAAGATACAGTACGTACAGAGCCTCCAACCATAACAACTGAAGCGAGAACGTCCCACAACATATTCCGCATTCTTTCAAACCGAAATTCATGGAGTAGAAGAGTGTGTTGCATTACCTACTTAACACCCGTCGTAAGTTTCTGGCAAACTGCACTGATTAGTCTGCAGTGCAACGAGCCATGTGTTTCGGCGTGTCACTGTTTCCCTGTACTTGATTAGTAGAGCGCTTTTATGAGATAAATGAGGACTACGCAGTATTATTGTGTTTTAGGGTGTCTTCTTTCTGGTCTGTTAAGTATTTCAATGACTGTACTGTGATCCATGAAGCTAATTTGGTATTCCGAGATAGTTCCTTCGTCTGCTTCGATTGTTCTTTCGTCGAGTGTTTTTGTAAACATTTTTCAAGGAATCTATTTCTAACGCCATTCCTCTGATCGAATCCGGGGATACTCTGTGTCGCTTCCATACGTGTAGGATCTTTATTGTCGCTCTGTCCCAGCCTTCAGGGGCTCTTTTGTTTTTTCTCGACATTGTGTTTTCTCGATGATGTCGATGAAATTTTTGAAGTTGCCAATACTCATGCTGCCTAGGCGCCTTCTTCTTTTATCCTTCTTTCACTGCTTTTTTGAGTTCAGCAGTTCTTATTAATTCATAGCTGTGGGAGCTCTCCGCTGCTTTTATTTCATACGCTTCCCTAAATTTACGTTTCATACGCCTTGTCTTTTCCCTGTTTATTCTATAGTTCTGAGATATGTGTTTCCAGTTTCTTCACATGTATTTTTACAGGTAGGGGTGACACCTTTTCCCGTACTGCAGGTCTGATTTTGCATCCATCTCTAATACTGTTGCCTACTTCTCGATATAGGCTTACGCAGCTGTTTTTCGTTAATTGTAACTATAATTGTATTTCCTTCTTTTCTCGCATACACAGCTAATTTTGTCTTTTATCAGTTTGTTTTAGCTATTTGTAGTACTTGAGCCGGCCGGTGTGGCCGTGCGGTGCTAAGCGCTTCAGTTTGGAACCGCGTGACCGTTACGGTCGCAGGTTCGAATCCCGCCTCGAGCATGGATGTGTGTGATGTCCTTAGGTTAGTTAGGTTTAAGTAGTTATAAGTTCTAGGGGACTGATGACCTCAGTAGTTAAGTCCCATAGTGCTCAGAGCCATTTGTAGTACCTGATGGGTCTCTTTCCTTCCTCTGTAACAATCTTGGTCAAATCATTTTTGTGCTTGTAATCTTTTTTTGATAATGTTTGTCCACAATATATATTATAAATGACGAAGTGTGTAATGCCGGAAGCTCGTGGATGATGATATTTTTATACAGAGATGTCGTAACGAGAAAAAATATTTTTAAATTGCTTTATGATCGGCAGACGATCCACTTTTGGAGCGAAAACTGACCATTGGCCCTCAACATACATAACTCTGTTTTAAGGTGGGCAACAGAATGAATGTACTAGGAAGACACGTCTGAATCGATTCATCCCTACGTTAGACACATGTTAGCACATGAACATGAAGGGCACCGTTACTTACTTCAGGGGTGTATGTGTGATCCGTGTTGTAGCTTCATTAAAGTTCCCAGACAAAATCACCCTGGAAAAATGTTTAGGTCGATTAATTAACTCTAACTTTAGAAGGTATCCTGTAGATTGAAAATGATAAAAAGGCGTTTATGTCTACATGGCCACTCTGCAAACGATACTTAAAAACCTTCATTATAATTATCTGTTGTTCCAGTCTCGAATGGTACGTGGGAATGACGAACACTCTGATATGTTCTTTCCAGTTTCATTTGTAACTGTAATTCCTAGGTACTTAGTTGAATTTACAGCCTCCAGATTTTATTGCTTTTCCGTGTAACTGAAGTATAACGGATTAATTTTATCACTCATGTCAATGACCTAGCGTTTTTCATCATTTAGGAACAGTTGCCAATTTTTGCACCGTACACATATCTTTATCATACCTTTTCTTCATAGAAACATCAAAAAAAGTTTTGCATCATCCGGATTCCCATTAATCCTGAACATAGAAGCTGAATATCGATATTGTACCACAGACACAGTGCCTCTGACTGTTCAGAGATGTCACTAAACCCACCCAAAGAGCATGGGCAGTACTCTTTAGACGGACGGGCTCCGACAGCCGATCAGTTCCACTCATTCCACAAGGGGAGGTACACGGCTAGTGCTTTCTGTAGTTCAACCATGCCTAGACGGCCAATACGGCCGTTCGATGGCGTCCGCATTGTTACTTTGTGCCAGGAAGGGCTCTCAACAAGGAAAGTGTCCAGGCGTCTCGGGGTGAACGAGAACGATGTTGTTCTGACACGGAGGAGATGCAGAGAGAGACAGTAACTGTCGATGGAATGCCTCGCTCAACCCTCCCAAGGGCTACAACTGCAATGGATGACCGCTACCTACGGGTTATTGGTCGGAGGAAACCGCAGAGCAAGGCCACCATATTGAATAATGCTTTTCGTGCAGACACCGGACGTCGTGTTACGACTCAAACTGTGCTCAATGGACTGCATGATGCGCAGCTTCACTCCCAACGTCCATGGCGAGGTCCATGTTTGCAACCACGACACCATGCAGTGAAGTACAGACGAACCCAACAACATACCAAATGGACCTCTCAAGATTGGCTTCACTTTCTCTGAACCGATAAGTGTCGCATTGTCGCATACGCTTTCAACCAGACGATCGTCGGAGACGTGTTTGGAGGCAACCCGGTCAAGCTGAACGCCTTAGACACACTTTCCAGTGAGTGCAGCAAGGTGGAGGTTCCCTGCTGTTTTGGGGTGGCACTATGTGGGGCCGACGTACGCCGCTGGTGTCTATGGAAGGTGCCGTAACTGCTGTACATACGTGACTGCCATCCTCCGACCGATAGTGCAACCATATCGCTAGCATATAGCGAGGCATTCGTCTTCTTGGCGACAATTCGCGCTCCATCGTGCACATATTGAGAATGACTTCCTTCAGTATAACGACATCGCTCGATTAGAGTGGCCAGCATGTCCTCCAGACATGAACCCTATCGAACAAACCTGGGACAGATCGAAAAGCGCTGTTTATGGACGACGTGGCTCACCAACCGCTCTGAGGGATCTGCACCGAATCGCCGTTGAGGAGTGGGACAGTCTGGACAAAAAGTGACTTGACGGACTTGTGTATAGTATGCCATGACTAATACAGTCGTGCATCAATGAAAGAGGACGTACTATTGGGTGTGAGATGTACCGGTGTGTACAGCAACCTGGGCCACCACCTGTGAAGGTCTCGCTGTGTGGTGATACAACATGCAATGCGTGGTTTTCATGAACAATAAGAATGGTGGAAATGATATTTATGGTCATCTCTGTCCCAGTTTTCTGTACAGGTTCCGAAACTCTCGGAACCGAGGTGTTACAAAAATATTTCTTTTTATGTGTGCAGTTTTGGAATTGTTTCTTCTCCTGAGGACTTTACTAGACGAAAAACGACAGCATCAGCGGCAGACAGCCTAAGACACGGCTACTCAGCCTGTCTCCTAAATATTTTTAATAGATAAGCAACAATAAATGGCCTCTAAGAGTACCTTGGCGAACACCAGAAGCCACTTACGTTTTACTCGATGACTTCCCGTCAATTACTACGAACTGAGACCTCTCACATGAAATCACAATTCCAGTC
Source organism: Schistocerca americana (assembly GCF_021461395.2). Classification (NCBI taxonomy): domain Eukaryota; kingdom Metazoa; phylum Arthropoda; class Insecta; order Orthoptera; family Acrididae; genus Schistocerca; species Schistocerca americana. The sequence continues at coordinate 106,698,167 of NC_060123.1, forward strand.
GCATAACTGAGACGGTACTCTGTGAGCACGCAATTTTATTACAAGCCGTTTGCGGGGTACGACGTCAAAAGCCTTCTGGAAATATAGAAGATAATCGCTTATTGGTGAGAAGTTTGCTGTTGTACATTCATGGTCGTGAGGTGTAATACACGAGTGACCTGTTTCAAAGCCAGAAATTCTGCTCGTTAGGTAGCTGCAGGTTGAACTGGTGCGAGAATACGGAGATCTCTAAACAAAAGCTTCCATAGTCGACCATGCGCTTGACTGCGCCTCTTGGAATAGAACAGCAACCTTGCAAAATATCCTTGAGATGTGCCTTTTCACCGGGTTATCTGGATTTTAACATAGTGAAAGTTCAAAGAGCTCTTGAATGTTTAGCTAGATTGCAGCTGATTAATATTGACATTTACGCATTCCCGGCTGATGTTGAATATAGAAGAACATTTGTTTCATACCGACTACTGAAGCACACCTAACTAAGCTTCATTGTTTACGCACATGTGACTAACATTGAATACATAAACACAACGGACTGATAAAGAACGTACAAATATAATGGGCTGGTAATGAATATGCATCTGACTGTAATGAACATACAAACGCAACTGAATTAATTCACTGTTTTTAACGAAAAATTTACATAGTAATTCTGACAACAGTTTTATTAAGATTCCAGAGTGTCACTGCACAGTTGTAAGAAAATCTTAAGCAGTGAAGAGGTTTGGGGTAGCAGATTACCAAAATCTTACTTCCACAAAATATCTGCTTCTGTTATTTAATTCTACATTTGATACAGAAAAGCACAGTCTTACCTCTGCGTTAATCACAGAACATCAGGACATTACAGATGGAAATGAGATTTAGGCTTCACTAGCAAAGAAAAGTACTTGTGGTGGGATTCCATTGGGAAACAGATGCTTTAATGACTGCAATATTTGTGCTGTAAACAAGAAAACTATCAGCATCTGCCAATGTCTGAAATCCTTACTGTAGCCTATTGACTTCAGGCAGTGAGTGTCCATCTTCTGTGTAAATATTAAAGTGGTCAAGACTCGTGTAATAAAAACCCATATTACAACTTCAGCTTGGCGTCAGTACAGAAGAATCTAGCAGCTAACTAACAAGTTTTGAAGTTATAATACGTGTTTTTATTACATGAGTCTTCAAGAGTTTAATATTTTCCGTGAAGATGGTCTCACAGTGAATGTGGTAGATTTGCTACAATAAATGATTTCAAACCTCTTACGAACGGTGCTGAAGTTTTTCTTGTTTAAAAGAAAACTACTTTTCCTACATAAGCACGACTGGTACAGATAAAAACAGATCAGTATTCCTCACTTACTAAAGGCGATAATTCATCACAGCCTATTAAACAAGATCAAATTCAACTCTGTTCTCTATCAAAGAATACCGGAAGAATAAAATAATAGTAAGGGTGTTATCAGAATATTACAAAGCTTGATATTCGTCACAGAGGAAGAGCCAAGTGAGAGGTTTACATTTATATAAATCTAAAAGAAAACTGATATTCTTGGCGTGCACGGACCACGTAGTTAATACAACTTCCGCATCCTCTAGTGCAAATCGCTAACTCTCTCACATAATAGCTTAGCAATCAGACAGAATGTTTGTTTTAATAAAAATAAAAAAGGACAAAAAAAAGAATCTAAGCAGCGAACATAGGTGGCACGTGAAGAACAAGAGTGAAATTAATCTTCCAAATAAATGAATAAACCTCTGGAATAGCAAAATACAAGGACACTGTTGGCTCACGCCAAAATTTGTCTTCCAAATACTTTTAACTAATTTTTCACATGTCGCACATTGTTCGATTAAGGAGAAAGCGTTCAGGAACAAGCGAACACTCTACTAAAACTAGGGAATTCTGTTTTTCACTTTGGCAATGTATTAAAAAACTAGCATTAACAGCAGTGAAAATACGATGGATAATGTCCAGACAATACTATACACCAACCCTTTAGACCTCGTCGCATTTGTACAGATCTGCCACAGAGAAACTGGTTTCTAGCAACTACAGTTGAAATGAAAATAATAACACCTCGAAGCTGAGGCAAAGATTTAGCATTTCCAGTATCACACTAGAGAGAACTGTTATCGTGCAAAAATGGCACGTCTTCCGGCCTCATTAATCATTAACTGATAAGACACAACCCAATCGAAATTAAATATATTGTCTTATTACATTTTGAAATGACGGTATCCATATTATGTATATTGCAGTCTTCTTCTGAAATTACTCTGGAAAATGTGAGGCTATTCCAAATATGAGGAACTGTTCCAGAGCATAACATGGGTATCTACCTAGGAACAGATATTCTATTCAAGTTTAAATTATGGCAATGCACAGAATCTCACCTGTACTATATTTAATAAGTTACCCTTTTACACTACTGCCTGTTGATAATCAGCAAGTGAATTCAAATTAAGAAGAAATATTATCAAAACCCAGTCACAAATTAACAACCGTTTCAAATAGAAGCTGTCGGCCACTATCACAAATTTCCATTTTCGATACAGAAAAAATTGCTTTAGATGTTAGTAAAAACTCAGTTCCTTTCTAAATATCGCGTGATCCATGGTAGAAATAACTTCCGTTTTCTAGTGCAAGATGGTGCACGACTAACGATGTATGGCTTAACCGTCCACACCTTATGTAAGTACACGGATTGGAAAATGGCGGCACCAAAAATAATTGATTTAGATTATTGGAATTTCGGGAGCACATTTGTTCAGGTAATGTATGTAACTGATTAACGTTGCAAGTTCATGTAAGCACGATATAAAAAATGGTTCAAATGGCTCTGACCACTATGGGACTTAACTTCGGTGGTCATCAGTCCCCTAGAACTTAGAACTACTTAAACCTAACTAACCTAAGGACATCACACACATCCATGCCCGAGGCAGGATTCGAACCTCCCACCGTAGCAGTCGCGCGGTTCCGGACTGAGCGCCTTAACCGCGAGACCACCGCAGCCGGCAGCACGATATAAGCGATATACCATCAGACTTTCGAAAAAAACATCCACACAGTTCTTAAGAATGCAAGAGGCTATAATTTTAATTCATATTTTGTTTATACTTGGTGCTGGTGAGGAGGAAAGTCAGTTTTTTGTATTTTATTAATGATCTCAGTCATAAGCAGCCATATCACAGTCATAACAGTCTCTCAAGAAAGTTATAATCAAGCGTTACTTGTTTAATCAGAATCGGACGATGACTCTCCTTGTCCACAGTCTCGATGATTCGAAGCGATCTGCAATCCTGTGTAAATAAAATGTCTTGGTTTTCTTGCGCTGCGCAGCCAGTCGGGAAACCTCAGATCAAGCGGAAAGTTTGCTTTGATAGAGTTTAATTATCCGATGAAATAATGGAGCTCTTGGATCTAATAATTGCAGGTTCGGTTCAATTCATCGGAAGTTCCCTTCTGATTACCAACGAAACGACACCTCCGTGGAAATTTTCAATTAGAGAATACATATATAGTGAAATTCCTTACACACTTTTGGTGTAAATCCTCAGTATATATTTTCTTGAGTAGCATACAATTTATTTTCAATCTCTTTCTTCCAGTAATATCGATAGCAAAATTACAATTATTCAATGCGGCCATTCGGCACGGAGAAGATCCTAGAAGTCCTCTCAACTCACCAGAGAGAATATTACAAAGAATAATTATGCGCTCATGGAATAGTAACAGTACTGTACTACTTTGCGCATCGAAGCTGCGAATATATAGATGGACATGTAGGAAACTCAGTTCACTCATAGAATTGTGCAGGGATATTTAGCAGAATATAAGGAGATATTACAAGGCCCAAGTGTGAGAATCGCCATAAAATCAGCTTATCAGCTCATGCATCCATGTTCCGAACAAGAATAACGAACAGAAGAACGGAAAAGAAAGGCGTTCGACAACGTAAAATCGTGCACGATTTTCTAAACGCTTGGAAAATTGGAGGTGGGCTATTGGGTAACACGAGTAATATACAATATGTACGAAAACGAAGAGGAAAATACGACGGTGGAAGACCAGGAACGAAGCGCACGGATCGAAAAGTGTGTAAGCCGGGATGTAGGTTTTAGCCCCTGCTGTTCAGTCTATAGTGATCAAAATAAAAGAAGGTTTACGAATGGAATTAAAATTCAAGGTGAAAAGATTACAATGTTAAGATTCGCTGGTGACATTACAGGATTTATTGAATGGAATGAACAGTCCAATGAGTATAGGATGCTGATTGTCAGTAAAGCGAAGGAAGGAGAAGGTAGTGAGAAGTAGCAGAATTGAGAACAGCGAGAACCTTAACGTCCTTATTGGTGACCAGGAAATAGGTGAACTAAAGAAAATTTGCTATCTGCCATTCCTGGCCAAGAGAAGGCTCCTGGTATCAAACATAGGACTCAATTTAAGAAAGAAATTTCTGAGTACGTACGTTTGGAGCACAGCTTTGTACGACAGTGAGACATGAACTTTGGCAAAAACGGAACACAAGACAACAGAAGCACTTGAGGTGTGGTGCTATCGAAATACGTTGAAAATTTGGTTCTCCGCAGAATCAGCGGGGAAAGAAATACGTAGGAAACATTGACAAGAAAAGGCTATAGGGTGGAAGGACATCTGTTGCAGCATCAGTTAATAGCCTTCAGGGGTCTAGATGAAGCTGTACAGGGTAAAAACTATAAAGGAAGACGTTAATGGGACAAATGCAGCAAAAAAATGAGGACGTAGATCACAAATACTACTCTGAGATGGAAAGGTTGGGACAGGGGTACAAATCGTGCCATGCCGTATCAAACCAGTCAGTAGACTGATGACACATAAAAACAAAAATTTTAACTCTAGTTTCGAGTCTGATAGCTGTTTAACGTACTTCAAAACTGCAGTATGTTTACATTTGGATATATTTGACAAATATAATGTTTAGGTTGTTTTCTGGAGTCGTTAGTGCGAAATCCTTCGGTTTTGATTGTATATAGCTTATCGTTTTACAAGTACGTTCAATAGCTGTACAGTACATGTAAAGAAGTGCTCTATAGTATATGTTCCGTGTTTCCTGTACCAAAGCTCTACTGTGGTAGAGATAACGGGTTCGTCACAACGTGTGTGAATGGAGTGACATACGTACTGCAAAGCCGAGTTACGCGGAACACTTCTATTCTTATGGACAAAACGTCTACGCCATTTTGCACTTTACCTACAGATAGTTAAGACTCACTTTCAAATGTACTACAACAATAATCAGTTATAGATTTTGCTATGGGAATGGCTGTAACTTGAAATCATCTTTATTTGCAATACACTGAAATACGAAATGAAGTTCCCATCTGAGACTCTACAGTGGAAAAAAGTTAGCAATATAGGTAATCTCTATCCTCTCAGAGTACTCATGGTCTAACTTCTGACTTTACCAGGGCCCGAAATGAAAGCGGAATAAAATCTCATATCTGCCGGAAAACAAATACAGTACAATTACAGTTTTCTGTTGTACAACATGATGTATCATAATCTTCTCCCAAAATGGTACTTGGTAAAGTGAGCAACAGTATCTGTAAAAACCTATTCCATAAAAAAAACATTAGTATTATGATTAAATTAGATATTGGAATGGAACCACATAAACACGTACCATACAAGCAATATGTTATTGCTGGTAAGAAAAAAGGTATGACCTACAGAACTCCGTAGAAGCAACCAATCCTTAAACATATAACATCGCTGACTTAACTGTCAATACGGCTGTCACGAAACGTCATTATGAACTAAATGTTCGTAATTCGACATCTACACAAATAACTACTCCCCCCCACCCCCCCCCCCCCACCCAAAAAAAAAACAAAAAAAACACTATAGCTCCAACAATAACAACTGAGGAAAGTTATACAATAGTGACAGCAATTGGGACATCGATGTTGTATGGATGTCAAGACAACCATATTTACTTAGCAAACCCTAATGCTATAATACGTAAAGTAGTCTACTTACAAATTTAAAATATTGTACCAAGCTATGACTTTTCACAGATAATCTAAAGATAATATTCACCCTGATAAAGGTCGATGGTAATAAACGATATAATGAAACACAGTAGTGTCCTTGGTGTCATAACGCAACATACCTATGAATTCTTTACGCGTCAGGAGGTTAAAGGTAGATTTTCATACCCGTCGTTCCTTGAACCCTTATTTGCAATAATACATTCTGCCCCCCCCCCTCCCCTTTTTCTCATCCCTGTCGCAGACCTCGTTAAACCTCAGCGCGTTTTACTTGGAATATAGGAATTTAATAGCTGGAGAATATCGTAACTGAAGGAACGTTTTACATTTTGCTTACAGATACCAAAGACACATGTTTAAATATGGCCAAACTGAAATAGGTTAGTGATCTACCTGTGGGAATGCCTTTACTTGGAAACTTTTTTCCTCAAAACTATCAAAATACAAAGCTAAGCTAACTATAGTAATTATGCCAGAATCTGTTGGCGCTGCGCTCAAGTTGAAACACACACGTGTTTAGACACGTACTGCTGACAGTTATATCCAAAGCAAAAATTCTAACAATCTCAATACTGTTCTTTCAAACTGCCTACACTACAACCTTTCAGCATTTTAGTCTCCCCAGTTTACGAAAACGACCTATAACTGGCGAAGGCGTGAATGTTTCGTGCGCCTTGTATTCATGACAACACCAGTGGAGAATTATGCCCTGCCTGCCGTTGCTGGAGAAAGCTCTCTGTTTGGCCTGTTCCCACAAAAAGGGTGTGGCTCAAGAAAAAATTTAGGAATGTGACTGGGTGTGGAGATATCGCAGTAAAATACTTACCTATTACTGCGCTGATTATGTTTCGGCTTACAACTGTCGGTTTGGTCTATACACTCTTAGGGAAGGGGTGGAGGATACGGGAAAGGTGTGGCTTTGGAAGGGAAGATCCCTAACGAGAGGCATGGCATATGATGGAGTACATGTGTTTGCTCCTGCTCGTTTTCCTGCAAGGAAGCAACCAGGCAGCCAGAGGTAAAATTTGATCCAACAACCTTATTGCTCGCTGCTATGACCCTTAAGTCGATTACTCTCCTCCATAAACGTATAAACATGTCCAAATTATTTGGCTAAGTGGTACAGATAATTGCCTGAATACAGCAGTTTTATTCCTACCTGAATCGTAACAGTATACATTCGATACACGTTTCTCTTTAGATTAGTCGCAAGCTGCTGTTTCGCTTCCTTCCGCTCTACATGGAGAACCACACTAGCAGTGCTTGGTAATTAACTAACTACGCACTGCGACTAACTGTATATAGTCATTATCTGTCGCCGTCGGCCATCCCAATAGTACGACCACGTTTGCCATGAATTCATGTTTTGTACTTGTAGTCAGAGGAGATGTAATTGGTGTTGTCACAGAGACGAAGCCTATATCACGTCCAGAGCAGATGTCGGCCGCTAACTGTAATTGGTATAATCGTAACCTAAGCACGTTGGCTAATTCAATAGGGGATCGTACTGACATGGATTTGACAGTGACTGACGTACTGAACGCCGCTGGTTTACGACAGATATGTTGACTTTGTGCGTTGCACAGTATGCAGCGTTAGGTCTACCAAATTTTTGATTGTGAAGCAGGATTAATAACACTACCTTAGAAATTCTATGGCCATCTCCTTCAATTCAATTGGTAAAAAATGTAACACATAAGGCGAGTCCAGTTGCAACAGTGGCGACATACATTCGACTAAAAAACAGAAAAGAAAGGAAAAGTAGGTCATTATTTGATACACCATGCCTCAACGTATATTGGTTAAAGTATGCATGGGGGCACGTTTTCATTATGAATACAAATTGCAGTTAAATTCTCGTGCAAATCATGACTACACAGCTTACCTTGTGTTCGTACTCGCAGCATATATTAGAAGGTAAGAGAAGGGACATAACGATGGGGCTTCCTCATAACGATTTGATAGACTGAATTTCAATTTTACGGCAAGCACAGTTTTGCTGTATTCCATAGGCACGTGAATAATGCGCCAGTTGGATGTAACTGATGACTGTTGCTGATCTTGCGATTCAAACACTGTTAGTTACTGGTGATAAACAGATATCACCATTTTCTTACAAATGATAATAGCAATGAACCAAATATAGACTGGTAGGAAACAGTTGTGTTAAGGCATCTTTCCACATACTTATGGATTGGAAGTTTGCAAAAGGTTTTTCACAACGTCAAAGCAGTCGAAATATTCTGTCTGTCAACAAATTATCGGTATTACCCATATTCAAGAGTACTAATTTGATCATTTCTGCTTACATAACTAAAATCTTCATAACATACCTAACAGCGTTATGAAGCAATATTTCTGCAAAAAGCGATTATGTTTCTGATGCTACGTTGCTAAAATGCAATGCATTGATTGCTGGTCGTAAATGGAACAAAATGCATGTTCCTTTGATCGGACCCAAATTATGTTAATTTTATAACAAGATGACTTCTTCGAAGTTTTTCTTTGTGTTTCTAAATACATGGTAAAACTACTGCTATGTTGCGATATGGAAAGTTGTGTTAAAATACTTAACGTCCACTAGACTATGACAATATCAATCAAATGCACACTTCAAAAGATGCAACACAATAACGACATTTGCGTAAGAGGTACAAGTATATGACTCACAGTGTATAACACTGTCTTAATATTAAACGGAATGTTTACAATGTTTGGGAAACAAATAGAATAGGAAGGGGGCATCATTAGGAGAGTTGTGGAGCATTATAGACGTCATACGTTAGCTCCGGTTCCTGCAAGTACGCCGTCCGACGGTCAGAGGTCAAATTTGATGCAAAATGTGCCCAAAATTCCTCCTATGCTGCTATGCTGCCGATATGATTGCACTATCGGTCGGAGGATGGCATTCACGTAACGTACAGCCATTACTGCGCCTTACGTGACCACCAGTTGTGTACGTCAGCCCCACATAATGCGACCCGTAAACTGCAGGTGTCCGGAACCTTGCTGCATTCACTGGACAGTGTGTCTAAGGCGTTCGCCTTGACCGGGTTGCCTCCAGATACATCTCCGACGATCGTCTGGTTGATGGCATATGCAACACTCATCGATGAAATGAACTTGTGCTAATCCTGAACGGTCCATTCGGAATGTTGTTGGTCCTATCTGTACAGCACTGCATGGTGTCGTGGTTGCAAAGATGGTCCTCGCCATGGACGTCGGGAGTGAAACTGCGCAACATGCAACCAATTGTGCACAGTTTGAGTCGTAACGCGATGTCCCATGGTTGCACGAAAAGCATCCATGAACAGTCAAAGGGTCTGTGTCTATGATACAATATCTACAGTCAACGTCTATCTTCAGGATCTCTGGGAACCGGGATGTTGCAAATATTTTCTAGATGTGTTTACGTTGAATTGTAAGGCGTCTCCAGGAGAAAATATAGACTCCGATCGCAATTTAGTAATAATGTTCATGACGCTCAAGTTTGACAGACTAACCTTACAGAATCAAAGCGTAAAGAAATGGGGTACGGAAGTGCTAGGAAATGTAGAGCTACGTTTGAAGGTGCGATAATGACTAGCTTAGTAGGCAGTACAGTTGAAGAGGACTGGACATCTCTAAAGAGAGCAGCTACAGAAGTTCGAAAGAAAACCGTAAGTACAATGAAGGTAACTTATCGATGAAAGAAGGAAGTGCAAAACTTTTCAGGGAAATTCAGGAATACATGAAAAAAGACACGTACGAAATAATTAAATAGGAGGTGTAGGAAAGCTAATACAAGATGGCTGCTTGAAAAATCTGAAGAAATAAAAAAAAGGAGCGATCCGGAGGGCGGATTCAGGTTATAATAAAGTTGGACAACCATCGGTGAAATTAAAAGTAAGGGCGATAAAGAGTTCAATGGGAACTCCACTGTTAAATACAGAGGAGAGGGCTGATAGGTAGAAAGAGTATACTGGAGGCCTCTACAATGGGGAAGAACTGTCTGATGACGTGATAGAAGGAGAAACAGGAGTCGATTTAGAAGAGGTCGGAGATCCAATATGAGAATCAGAATTTAGAAGTGCTTTGGAAGAATTAGGATCAAATAAGGCAGAACGGACAGATGACTTCCCATCGCAACTTCTAAATTCATGGTGGGAACTGGCAACGAATCGTCTACTCACCGTTAAAGTGTATAATGAAAGACAATGACCATATAATGCACACTTTCGGGAAAGTATCACATAACAGTTCCTAACTCTGTATTAAGTCACAAGTACTTATAGTTTCACTGCTAACTGATCCAGTTGCTGACAAGAGTAATACAGAGACGAACGGAAAAGGAAACTGAGGATATGTTAGATAGCGAACAGTTTGGGTTTAGGAAAGCTTAAAGTCTCCTGAGCGGCAGATCTGAGGTTGCGGTTAATAAAGGAAACAAGACTGAAGAAAGATCAAAATACCTTCGTTGGCATTCCACAATCTGAAATGGTGTAAGATGATAAAATTCTGAGAGAAATTCGGATAAGCTATAGAGAGATACTGTATCATATACAACATGTACAAGGGCCAAGAGGCAACAATAAGATGGAAGACCAAGAACGAAGTGCTCGGATTGAAAAGTGTATATCGGAGGGACATATTCTTTTTTTCCTGCTGTTCAGTCTGTACATCGAATAATCAATGAGGGAAATAAAAGGAACATATAAGGGTGTTATTAAAATTGAGGGTGAAATTGTATGGATGATAAGATTCGTTGATTACTCTGCTGTTCTCAGAGAACGTGAAGAAGAACTGCTGGATGTGTTGAGTGGAATGAGTAGTCAGTACAGAATACGAACTGAGCGCAACTAGACCAAAACCGAAAGTAATGAGAAGTGGCAGAAATTAGAAAATTGAGAAAGTTAAGTTTACAAGTGGGAATCACGAAGTAGACAAATTTCATGAATTATGCTAACTGTGCAGCGTAATAAACTATGTCAGACGGAGCAAGGAGCACGTAAAAGGCAGACAACCTTTGGCGTAAAAGGCGTTCCTGGCCAGGAGAGTTAAGCTTATTTCAAATACAGTAACGAATTTCTGAGAATGTGCGTTTAGGGATCAGAATTATATGGTAGTTAAACATGAACGACGTTAAAACCAGAGCAGAAGAAAATGGAAGCCTTTGATAAGTGATGTTACCGAAGAATGTTGAAAATTAGGTGGACTGATAAAGTAAGAAATGAGGCTAACCGTAATTTGTATAATTGTTCGTCTATAAATATTATAAAATAATGGGATTCGTAAGAATGTCAATTTTTATTTTGTTGAAAACAGATTTTTTGGTATCATATCACTAAATAGTCACCAAATAGTCGTTTCTTCTAAACTACTTACTAACTTCCTTGATTTTTTATTCACTTCAAATGAATACAAAGCTGTCTCCTACTTTCATTTACTCTTTGTCCCGCATATGGCAGTGTTTACTGACAACTGGAACTCATGCACCCACAGAACGACAATTATTTTTCAGCTCTATGGTTTAAGGCTCCTCTAGTCTCCATAAACGCCTGAATCAGAAAAATTAAATGAGAAGTCAGGGAAGAGGGCACTGTACTATTCACAACATACAGCTTTTAATATGTTATCTTGCTTTAGATCACTGCGTTCTCAGGGGCTGTTTACGCAGATTAGTTTCCTCATACGTACCTTTGTTCGAAGTCGTGGTGGCCCGATAAATAGAAATGTCTTGAAGACGTAAAAGGCCGAAGGGTATGAATTACACTTGCTTACTTGGTTCTTTGATGTGCGATAAGTTGTAGTGCTACAACCATGATTCCATTATGAAATGTGATTTGAAAGTAGATGGCTTTTTTTTGCAGTATCGTTCCCGTTAACCCATTATATCCAGTGGCTTTTGAATTTACGGTATTAAGCCATGAGAACAGCCACGTTGAGAGACATTTTTCTAGTGGAACAGGTGCGACAGTGGATAGCAATTTAATGTTTTGCGGCGTGGGTATTTCGGCGAAAAGGTAACGGAATGGTACTCACCCAGGATTTCAGAGATTCCCAAGGAATATGATTATTAATAATACTAGAATCAATAGAATCAAATGCGTGGAAAGCATAACTTATGTAGGTAACATTTCTATGGTTCAGGAATACACAGAATCAATGTAAAACTTGCTGAGGCTACTACGCGGGACAAACTGGCAGGAACTTATATGCTAGATGCCCAGCAAAAATACCGGACGTCCAACCAAGAACGTAAAAGAAGATCACAAGGTACTGCATCATCTCCAGAAATCATGTACAATGGGTGTAATAGTGGAGCGGAAAATTGTTGTGCATTACAGAAATCAATGAGGAAATGTGCTACAGTGACAATCTAGAGAGTTAATCAGTTAATATGTTCAAATATTTCTCTTGTTTACAATAGCGAAAGAGAGTTCATTACATGTTCATTTAGTCATACACTCTAACACATATATCTGCAACGAAATAGTACAAAATAAGATATAAAACATAATAAGTAATTTCATAGCCAGTAATGGTAAGATAAAAGTTATAAGAGACAACTTTATGAAAATAATGTAATCCACAGAAAATGTAACACATCCTAAGGAATATAAACTTTTTGTGAAGACATTCGGTCGTAATATATTTCCATTGTGTTTTAATGCCACAAACAAGCACTGCGAATCATTTTTTGTGTATGTGTGGAGTCCTACGTAATGAAGGAGGCACAGTACTTGTAAGTGGACGGCCAAATACACTATTTTATAATATTAGCACGAAAAAAACTCAAGATTTAACTTGTCCGATTCCCGACTGCAAGACGACGTCAGAAAAAGCGACCACAGTGCAAGAAAAGCAGAACAGCAGACATACAAACTTACACAAAATACTTATACAAATACTTACAGTTAATAAGAAAATAAATTCTCGTAATGCGTCATGTTATGTATGAACTAATACGTAACTGCTACAGTGCTTCATTGTGTAATGTATGAACCAGACTAATGAAGGCTTTTCAAAACATCGATTGTGATGAACGACGTTATTTAAGCTGGGCTATATGTAAAGAGCATTAAATGGTCTGCAAATATCATGATTTAATAAATTTCGTGCACATATGATTCACTTGTCCTCAAGTTTCATCTAGTAAAGGCGTGTTTATAGTTACTGTATGCACTTTTGTTGAGATGTGATACCTTTGATCAAATACGTTCCCATTATTAAATTTTCGTCAAAGGCAATTATGTTATACTAGCTCAGCACCCGCTCCTTCGCTCGCTTTTACTGCATGGTCTCCACATATTTGTTTTCTTTTTTGTTTTCCTTTAATCTTATTACTATGTTGCTCAGAAACTGCAAGATCTTCTAAACTTTGCACCCTAATGAAGGCCATAGAAGCCATGGGGTTTTCCGAATTTGCTTATGACCAAATAGCAATTCTGGCAGCTAGAGCTGGAGATCTTAGTTAATCCTGTCTTTTGCGTTCTTATGGTCGTTGTTCCACAACAAATTTCAAACGATAATTCTCATCTAATTAGATGTCAAATACAAGTTTTCATAGAGTTATCTTTAAAAATGTTTTAATATTACGAAGTATTTTCATTCCTAGTTTCTATCCCTTAAGGGGAGAAGTTCCAGAAACACTGTAACACGTTATTTTTTCCTAAGCAATAAGCCAAACACAAATTTTCCTAGATTGAATCTAAAAATTCTTTCACAATGATAATTTTCAAAAACGCAGAAACATGTAATTTTCTATTTCCAACTTAGAAGTCAAATAGCATTTTCGACATATGTAGCTCTAAAATACTGTACACGGACTTAAGTAACAATTTATTTTACAAGATAGCTGCCACCTACTGTAGTTCTCCTTAGGGGTTGAACTTCCCAAAATCTTGAAGGACGATTTTTACTACCTGACACACACGAATGTTTGTATTTGTAGCTAAAAAATTGCCTTAAACGCGACATAACTTCAAAAACCTTTCTATTCCCTACTTCACCTCCTTAGTGGTGGAATTTCGAACTATTCCTTATTAAATTATGCCTGCAGTATAGGATCAACACCTCCTACAAATTTCCTTCAAGGTTTGGGCTAGACGATGATGTGTCAGTGAGTCAGTTAGTCGGAAAATTGCCTTCTACATATACCTATCAAACGTTTAGCGCGATGCAGTCCTCCAGTTTTCCCTAACATTTGCCTTTTCATGTGACCCATCAATCTTTTTACCGGTCTGATGCAGCCTGAAACGAATACCTCTCCTCTGACAAACTCATCATCTCACAGTAGCATTAGCCGCTTACATCCCCAATTATTTGCTGGATATATTCCAACCTTTGTCTTTCTGTATTGCTTTTACCCTCTACAGCTCCATCTTGAACCAAGGAAACTAGCCACTGATGCCGTAACAAATGTCTGATCACAATATACCTTTTTCTTGTCAATGTTTGCAATGTATTCCTTTCGTCGCTAATTCTGCGGAGAACCTCATCTTTCCTTACCCATTCAGTCCACCTAATTTTCAACATTCTTCGGTATCAACACCTCTCAAATGTTTATATTCTCTTGTGTTCCGGTTTTTCCACAGTTCATGTTTGACTGTCGTACATGCCGCGCTCCAAGCGTAAATCTTCAAAATTTTCTTCCTTAAATTGTGTCCTATGTTTGATACTTGCAGACGTCTCCTGGCTAGAATGACCGGTAGCAGAATTTCCTTATTTCACCTACTTTGTGATCACCAATTACTATGTTAAGCGTCTAGGTGATCTCATTTCTGCTGCTTGTCATTATTTTCGTCTTCGCTAGATTTACGAACAAGCCATGTTCTGTATTCATTACAATGGTCGTTCTGTTCAGCACAACTTATAATTCTTCTTCACTTTCACTGAGGAAGAGAATTTCATGAGCGTTCTTGTCACTGATATCCTTTCACCTTGCATTTTAATTTGATTCTTGCACCTCTCTTTAATTTCCATCGTAGGTTCTTTGATGTATAGGCTCAGCAGTAGGAGTGAAACGCTACATCTTTCTCTTATATCCTTTTCAATCCGAGCACTTCATTCTTGGTCTTCCACTCTGTTTCCTCTTGCCTCTTGTAGGTGTTGTGTATTACCCGTCTCTCCGTATAGGTAAGCCGTATTTTCCGCAGAACTGCGAACATCTTGCACCAATTTACATTATCGAACGCTTTATTTAGGTCGACAGAGCGCATGAACATATTTTAATTTTTCTCTAGTCTTTTTCCATTATCAACTGCAACGTGAGAACTATCCCACTCACGCCCCTATATTTCCTAAAGCCACACTGATCTTCATCAATTTTCTTCTTCATCCTCGTCATATTATGCTTGACAGCAACCTGGATACGTCAGCTCTTAAACTGACTATGCGATAATTCTCGTACTTACCGGCTCTTGTAGTCTTCGGACCTGTCCGAATGATATGTTCTCAAAAGTCTGTATGTATATTGACATTCTCATTCACTCTACACATCAACGTGACTAGTCATTACGTTACCACTTTCCTCAATGAATTTAGAAATTTCAATGCGATTTTATCCATCCCTTGTGCCTTATTTGGTCCTAATTATTGCAAAGCTCGTGTAATTCTAATACTCGTTCCCCTATCTGTTATCGGCTGAGTCCTGTTTCTTCTTCTATAACGTCATCAGACACGTTTTCACCGTCGTAAAGATCTTCAGTATACTCTTTCTACCTACCAGCTCTCTCCTCAGCGTTTAACAGTGATATTCCTATTGAACTATTAATATTACCGCTCTCGCTTTTAATTTCACAGAAGGTTTCCATGACTTCCCTATTGGTTATGCCCGTCGTTTGAATCATTTCTCTTTCGATATCTTCAGATTTTCCGTGGAGCCATTTCGCCTTAGTTTCCCTGCACTTCCAATTTATTTAGTCCATAAGTGTCTTTTTGTGTATTCCCGAATTTCGCAGAAATTTTTTGTACTTCTTTCTTTCATCCACGAGCTAAGTATTTCATCTGTTATTCATGGTTTCTTCGTAGTTATCTTCCTTGTACCTGCGGTTTTCTGTCGAAATTCTGTGACCGCCCTCTTTAGATATCTCCATTCTTCTCCGACTGTACTGCCTATTAAGCTATTGATTACCGCAGTGTACATAGCTTCAAAAATTTCAATCTTATCTCTTCAGTTTCTAGCACGTTCGTATCCCATTTCTTTGCTCTCTGATTCTTCCTGACTGCTTTCTTATACTTCAGACTACTCTTCAACAATACTAAATTGTGATCTGAGTCTATATTTCTCCTTTGCTATACCGGGCTATTTTTCCCACTTCTATTTATTGACTACACCATACAACCTCTACACATTGTATTGGTTACTGTAGTCTTCTTATGGACGCACTTTAACACCCTTCACTGCTCCTTTCACCACTCATTTAACGTATCTGGATGTTCCATGCTTTGGCTGTCTTATGATATCTTCTAGATATGACATATATTTCCCCTCCTCCACTACAAAGTCAATCCCAGTATTGGTCTAATTCAACTACCCACTTTTTTCAACACCTGCGTTCTTCTGAACACTCTTTTTAAAATTCTGTTATCTTTCTTGAGCTTCCATTTTTGATACTGTCATTCCATGATTTTTATTTATTTATTTATTTATTTTTATTATTTGAATTTGGAGGTAGTTTGCCTCTCCTTGTACTTTAGCCCCAATGACGAACATCCCCTTCCATCTCACAAACATCGCAGCCTCTTTCTTAGTGCATAAGCCATACATCGTAGGAAGGCATTCTTATTTGACTACTGTCTACCTTCCAGTTTCAGCTCAACGCAAGACTTCTTTATCCTTTTCTTTCCTAAAACGGTAATGGTTGAACATTATAGTACATGCAGTGTGGTCAGAAACAGCCTGAGAAGGTCGTAATCGTGTTGGTGGGCAGGTTGTGGTGAGAAATTCTAAGCAATAAATCGATATGTTACATCATTCCCGAGTTAATTAGCAAAGAAATTAGCCAGTCAGAGCACTGTACTCGAAAATTCAAGTGGCCCTCCAGAGACGGTGTCATCGAATGTGTATTTTGTTCGGTTTGCTAAAGCAGAACAAGAGAACGATACGAAAAGCAGACATGGGTCAGTAATAAGGAGTGAAACCGAGCCAAAGGCTGAGCAGTCTCGTGCGGTATTGTCGGCCCTATCTAAACAACTGACACTAATTGTATTTGGCGGGCAGCTTGAATTTCCACGCACAACTCTGTGACTGGCTAACTCCAGTGATAATTAACTGGGAAACGGAGCCACGTACTGAATTTTTTTCTTTAAATTTATTTCTCAGCACAGCCTATCCTTCAACATTCTTACCAGTTTTTAGACGGTTTTTGACCACCCTGTACAACTGAAATCAGCAGGTTAGAAACGCAACAGTCATATGAATACTCAGGTAGTACTGACGTTTACACAGTCGTGCGTTTTTCTTAAATATAGAAATCTGATAGTCAGTGAACAGTTAAGCAAATCTTCTTAACCCGACTGAAGTACCCTTCCTATTCTAATACCTGTCATAGGTTTCAGTACCAGTTAAATCAGTTAATCCGTAAAAATAGCTCCTAGCGACGTTTCAAACGGTTCACCTGAGGGAGATTTCCTTTCAATCTAAAGAATCATATTACTCGTGTGGATTCTGTAAATCACTTAATGAACGTGTACAGTTCTTAGGGAACACTGAGTTTGGTGTTCAGCGCAGCAACTGTATGTTTAGGGGCCCGTCCGAGTTTACCAGCTCAGGCGAATACATCCCACGCACCAAAATCATTATTTTAAAGTGACTGTATAATAATAACTAACAGATCTAATTGCTAAAGAGATATAAGATCACTGTCACTCCTGTATGGTAACAAAACAAAGACTGCTGCAACGCTGATTAGATAAAACCACTACAGCCTTCATTAATCGAAAAACATAATCATAACGATTAAAATTCATTTTCTGACATATTGTTGAAAACGTTTTTTGCGTGTAAAATTAATCATCATAATAATGAATATTTATTGTTATTATGTATCGGTATCGAAAGGAACCTAACAGATCATTAATGAAACCAATTAAACTTGCAGGTGTTTTGGTCTCATCAATAGTCTAAAGTCATAGACCAGTTCCCGACTTCTATCATGGAGAAATATACTATCGCAATCACGCTTTCCTTTATCAGGTATTTAATTTCTTTTATGGCCATAAATATCAACGCTTTACTTATCTGGACGAATATTTTATAAATTCGGGCATGGTACCCGAGGCAACTGTTGCGACAGGATCCAAACTGTCGACATGAAAGACGTCAGCTCACACTTCGTTATTACTTTGTATTTGCGGACTGGATTGTTCACTGTTATCACGATACTTGGTTTTGCCTATGATTGTAACATCTGTCTGATTATGAAGCCAACTTTCATAACAGATGATGCTGTCGTGACCTTATCCTCACCATGGACTGATTTCTATGCTAATGGCGGAAGAAACACGATCAGATGTAGGTATTTCATTAAGACGGGAGCCCTCAAAATCGTTCAAGACATTCAGGTTTCAACGAACGACTAGAAAAATAAATATGAAATTGGTTAACGTGCGACTGGAATATTATGGCATACAGAAGCTTAAAAAAAATGGCTCTGAGCACAATGGGACTTAACACCTGAGGTCATCAGTCCCCTAGAACTTAGAACTACTTAAACCTAACTAACCTAAGGACATCACACACATCCAAGACCGAGACAGGATTCGAGCCTGCGACCGTAGCGGTCGCGCGGTTCCAGACTGAAGGGCCTACAACCGCTCGGCCACACCGGCCGGCGAAGCTTCAAAGAGGATAGTTACATATTTGATACATTATGGGGAGGATAGAAGTAGGTTCAAATATAGCTATTTCATTGCCACAGAAGTTTGCAAAATCATTTGTGATACTCAGGCAATAGCAAATGACTAAGAGAGAAAAAAATAAGTATGTTCGCTTGTGGTTAAGAAACAGACATTTCAGAAGGGATTAAAAACTGTATCCCATTCTTAAAACAGCACTATCAATTACGTACTATTTTGTTCAAATCACTGATAACAAGCCAATAAAATACCATAAGTGATGTGCCATTTTTAAGGAGAGCGAACTGATAATCGATTGGCTCAGAGTTGAAAATAACGTGTGGCCTCCATGGCTGATAATCAGTTGTTCCTTAGGTTAGCGTAGGTGTACGTCGAGATGCTTTCTTAACGAAATCCAAACACCATTTTTTTGAATTAGAATTTTCCGTCAACTATCTACGAAAGCCGCTGTGTAAATTAGACATTTTCGTCAACCATCCGACTGATTTAATGTAATCCGGTATGTCTTCCTTTCTTTTGAAAATCCCCTCATATCAGAGTGGCATATATAAACTAATGGGCTCTAGTATTTGTTGCATATTTTGCAACTCAGTGGCATTCCACACATTTGGTTTCCACTACGTCTCCTTCTAGTAGCGTGATGCCTTCAAACGTATCCCACTTTTCCTAAAATTCCTTCCTTGCGGATTCTAATGAGAACATTATTTCTCATATCAACTTCAAATTAAACATTTAATTTTTCATAACACTACATTCTAAACACTTTAAATCCTCTACAATACTGTACTCAAAATATACCTTCACAAATTTTTCTTGCTGAATTTAAGGCCAACTTTTGTCACCAGTAGACTTCATTTGGCAGTGGATGCCATATTTTCCTGTGTTGGTCTGCTTCTTATATATTCCTTCATTCGTCGATCATTGTTTTGCTTTCAAAGTAGGAAAATGTCTTTGTTTCGTTTGCGACACTGTCCCCAGCTATAATGCTATAGTCACTTACCTCATTTCTGCTTCCCCTCAATACTTTCATCATTTCATTGTTTCTTACCAATCGATATCGCTATTTATTACACTTTTCATACAACTGTATAAATCACGTAATTCTTCCACAGTATCATGGAGGGCAAGAGTGTCATCAACAAATCTCATCATTGACATCCTTTCACACGGCATATTAATCTCACTTCCGACCGTTTATTTATGTCAGTGCTTTTTCAATAACCTTTACGTATATTAGATGTCTTTCTCTATGATGTATACCGAAGAATTACAACAACTTGCTAACTATCAAACACTTTTTCCAGGCCGACATGTCCTATCAAGTTGTGCTGATGTTTCTTAAGCCTTGCTTCCATTAACAAGTGTAACATTAGAACTGAGTCTCTCTAGGCTTCCTTTTCCCTAAAGGGAAGCTTATCTGAATGTGAAAATTTTATTTTCCATTCTTCTAGTATATTATACCGATCAGGAACTGGGATACATCATGCGTTCAGATAACTGTGGAATATTTTTTTGTGTATCCTACCATGTTGTGTACGGGACTGTGCGGATGATATTTCTCCTTGATTCTGCACTCCAGATTCAAAGATTTTCCACTATAAGTAGTAACTGTTCTGATTCCACAATGGCTTCAGTAATTCCTAGTGAATCACATCTCCATTTGGCAACCATTCACCTACTGAATGAGGGAATGACTGACAATTACTAGAGATGTGGGTTTTCCCATTACTGTCATCTTGGTAGCTAGTATATTTAGTCATTTAAATGTATCTGTTCACTGAGGGTGACTTTGCTGAGGGTGTGTGGAGTGCCATACCATATGATGATGTCATGATTGTAAATGTTGCGGCCAAAGCACAGGAACACATCCGTGCCACCGTCTGAGGGACCACAGATATCAATAGGCATGAGCCCCCGGCAGAACTGTTACAACGAAGTGAAATCTACACAGGACGCGATAAATGTCAAAGAACATCCGTAACACCTCAGACGTTAAGTACGTTTTAGTCACAATAAATGGTATAGCTGAGGCTTCCGATTATGTGAAACAAATGGACTGTCCCAGATATCTGTGTAAGAGCCTATGAAATTACTGCACGGACAAGCAGGTGCTGTTAGAATATCCCAGAAAGAAAATTCTGAAAAATCATCAACGAGGGTTGCCCACAGAGCTTTGTTTATTATCCAGAATTTCGGAATATTGGCACAGAGCTCTTACTGAACCGGCGTCAGCGTATAACCCATACTAGAAACAGCGTCGCCTACTCACACGATCTGCTAATTATAGTTTCTGCCAACACAAGGGCTAAATTAGAGGAAAATTGTAGGGTTGTTATTGAAACACTAAGTAACTGATACAGAGAAACAGACTAACAATAGCAGCACACAAAACAGTTTACATGCTACTAAAAGGAACGTCATCGAGATATGGAAATCCCGCAACCTGAAAAAATGACCAATCTGTGAAATGAAAGAGTATATAGATACCTCTGTGTAAACATCGACGATAAGAAAAACTTGAATGAACATGTAGAAATCGTATGCAGAGAGCCATTAAAAACCATGACAAAATAACAACGTTTAGCCAAAGAAGTTTTCAGCTGCCATTAAGTGCAATCAGATCGTAGCAAAACTCAGTCTTAATCACTATTGTGGGCTACGGGTCGAGAGGTTGGGCTCACAGAAACTGAAAGTAAGAACAGCACAGGCCCCACGGCGAGCACAGAGAAATGTATCCACCACCTTACTGGCGCCTATAAAACTACGCAGACTGAAGCGGTGTGATGATGCTAGGTTTGAAACATATGGACCTAACCATAATAGAGAGAGGCACACCAACATTGGCCCACAACGGGCGAATACGTTTAGGTAATGGAGATATTGGGCACAAGAGTCATAGTGAATGAGGAAATAGAGGCAGCCATTGATAGATACTGTAAAGAACAGGGTAAGAACAGGGAGAAGAACTTTCTAGTTCGTTACTAACGCAAAACAAGGAGTCAAAATGTTAAGCTTACTTCCGACAACTATACACTACCTCTCGGGACATCGTACATAATCCAGACAATTACTGAAACTACAAGAACGCACCACAGACATTAGTGAATGTGGAGCAGTCAGCAGCCCAGACCGTTATCGTCTGTTAGTGTGGCATTGGACAAGGTGTAGAAAGTCAGGACAGCAATGTCTTTGGTAGTACAACAGTCTATAACTTAATAAGTAATGAGAAACTGTGGCATAATACGAACTCAGCGACGTCACCTAACGGTTTTCTGCTGAATTGTTGCGAACTACTGCCGTCTTTAACTGAAGTGTCGCTCGTGCCTTAGGTAAATGGGCTTTGGACACCTCTATTTAAAAGTAATAATTCGATGTCGTCATGATGTACAGCCGCACACGTGTTCTTTCATGCCCAGCAGCTACCTCAATGCAAATAATCTGTAGTTGTGATGTTGCAGTCAAACAGTCTATTCATTGGCTAGAAATGCGAATTACTAAAATAAACAGCCATATTAAATAAAGGTAAACGAACAGTTAATACAAATGGTTGTACTATAACGTCTGTAACTGATGCAGTCAACAGAGAATTATGTTTTCATGGAAGTGTATGTCAACTAAACGGGCAGTGGTCTTACGATATCCAATTAAAGTACAGGGAAACGGTAACAGTATAGTTTATAGTAAAATTATGATGAAAGCGTTACGAGAATGGTAGCAGAATCCGCACCCAAGACGTGAGAAATCGAAGTCCCTTTCATGATCATAGTTCACGAAAGATTCACCAATTCAAAACAGATCTTGGTTCTACATGACCTCTCACAAATTAACATGCATGATAACAGCAAAAACTGTCTATTTTAATACCGTAATGCAATCGAAGAAGGAGAATTCTAGCGAGCTTTCGGCGTCCAGAATGAATGACTTACGTGACCGAATAACTCACGTCATCTTAGGCAGGTCTACCTTCTTTCAGAACGAGTGTAAGAGTGCCTGGTTCTAGATCTGAACTTAACATGGCTTGAAAGTTAAAATCTTGTAGTGGCCGTTCACCACATCTACAGCACCAAATACCACACAATATCACAGGCAGCTCTGCCTTCTTCAAGAGCTCCACATAAAGTGTCCAGAATCGCTTCCTTGAGGGGATCATTCGAGAAATGTATTCGTCTCTACTTGACTTCAACTGTGTTCTGCCACTGCCTGCTTCCCCATTGGCTGAGGGCTGTCCCAGCAAAAATACATCTTTCTTGAGTTCTACAGACGTGATTTGACTGAAACTGATCACTTCCCTCACCAAACGAACGTAGTACAACAATATTCAAATAAATAAATATTATAAACATTTAGTCACACACACACACACACACACACACACACACACACCACACACACACACACACACACACACACACTTCACAATAATTACAAATAAGGGTTTGTTGATAGATGAATAAGCTAATATTGTTGTGTCTGTAGGCCGCTTTACCTCAGTAACATGAACCATAGTGTCTCCTTATCCACAAGTAACGTTCCCAAAGAGCTCCAGACGCACAGGAAGATGCTGGGCAAAATCCGTCAACACCGCTGTGCTCGGCCGTTAACCCTGCTGCGCTTCGGTGCGTCGCTTACGATTCGCTCAGCTGCTATCCTCCACGGAGACGGCCGTTTTGTTCCCGCGAATTGGACATTCGTTGTGTAATCAGGCTTTTTGCCCTCGAAAGGGGCCCCACCTGTGGATATTCATCGTCAGTTGACACAAGTATATGTCCATTCCAC
The DNA here is from genome assembly GCF_021461395.2 of Schistocerca americana. NCBI lineage: Eukaryota > Metazoa > Arthropoda > Insecta > Orthoptera > Acrididae > Schistocerca > Schistocerca americana. Next base: position 106,721,798 of record NC_060123.1, read on the forward strand.
ACGGCCGAAAGTGGTGCATGGAATTTGGTGCCTGTCGGAAGGAGATCAATCATGAAGAAAGGATTGGAGGACCTTCAGTTTCCGAGGCGGTTATCGAGATGGTCCAACGTGAAGTGCTTCAAAACTGGAGGATCCCCTTCCACGATCTTATTGTTAGGACTCCTGGGAGTTCTTACGGTACAGCTCAAGGAACTTTGACGGAACAATTGAGGTAGCAGAAGCGTTGTGCTTGACGGGTACCGAGTATTTTAATAGCAGAACACAAGTAGAAACACCTTCACTAAAATTGTCTATGTTTGTTTACAGCTAACTCTGGCGTTTACAAAAGCCTGCAATATATTTTTCCGGTCGGGCAGAAAGCGATGGAGAACATACTGGCCATGAATTATAGTCTCCACCCCCACATTCTTCAAAATGGTGAATAAGAAGGATTGTTGGACTCCATTGTTACACGAGATAAAACGTAGGTATTTCATTTCACTCATTCGACGAAAGAAAAATCCAAACAATGACATCACTCTGGGTCATTCACAAAGAAGTTCAAACAAACTCCCTCAGCTGGCACAGTCATGGCCACCGTGTTTAAGGGGATAATGTTGATCTATTTCAGGGAACCTGGAACAACAATCAACTCACACAGTTAAAATACAGCTAAGTGTCTTCTTTCCAATGATGTAAATTTCTGTAAGAATAAACAAGATTGGGTGCTCAAAAAAATGAAAGGAACCTTACTTCTGGAGCAACCCTCGTATTTCATGGTAATCTTTCAGAAGAATGCTGCTTCGGTCTCCAGCCTAAAGAATTTCACATTGTGTGAGGCGGCCTGTTAATAATCCAGATGGCAGTTACCTCCTTGAGGAGAGACGCTAAAATTGTCTATGTTTGTTTACAGCTAACTCTGGCGTTTACAAAAGCCTGCAATATATTTTTCCGGTCGGGCAGAAAGCGATGGAGAACATACTGGCCATGAACTATAGTCTCCACCCCCACATTATTCTTATCGCTCTCTGCAAAAAATGTTCCTACTTGCTATTTACTCAGCAAGATCAGGAACTATGACCACAAATAAAAGTGTTGAGTTTTAACTGACTGATATATTATGTAAAAATTCAGACGCACGAAATATAATAGTATCTGTAATAATAATAATAAAAAAAATAATAATGATAATATCCCTCTCGAAAGCAACACTATTAACGGTTCTGAGGCAACCTCTAAGGGAAGTTGAAAGTAAAACCGTATATCGCTCTGACTTCTAATTACCAAACGTTAATTACCAACCTCAAAAGTGGAAAATTAATGGCTGCACTTGCCACACGGTTTTATCAGCATTACCCTCGCCACGCAATTACTTCCGGGATAGCTAGATGATCTAGACCAGTGTACAGTCCTCTCGAGCTCACTTTCTACTTTTACGGCAAAACGCATTCAGGTCTGCTCTGCTTTGTCGTTATCCGCGGCCAAACTCACACAGGTTTTTGACTGACCCGAGCAGACGGCTACCTCGGTGCGAAGAGCCTTTTTCACTGCCTCTCTGGCCGTCTTTGTATATGAGTGCAGCGGACCGCCAAACGGAACATCTGCTATCAACTGCCCCTGGCTGCTTACCTTCTAGTTCCATGTCCGTCTTTTCCGGTTTCATCTCTCCCGTCAGGTGTGACATCCGTGAAACCCACTTTCTGGGACACTCTTTAACTGATTCGCGACCTGGAGCAAACTTTGTCCTACTTCAGAATTCTCTCAAAATATTGTTTTGTTTAATGTGTGACCTGTACTCGTTAAGAAATACTGTTTTAAATTCCGAAAATTTTGCATCTAATCGTTGTGTCAGCTGACCACCGCAAAGCATCTCCTGACGAATGATTTCTAATTAAAGAAATTTTATGACGCTCTGTCCATGCATTTGGTAAAATATCCTCAAAATCATTCCAGAACTCTAATGGATGGATCTATTTGTCTGGATCAAAACGTAAAAATTAACTACACCCGGTAAAAGCTGCATGAACTGATGCAACATGCTGTACATTAGTATTACAAGAGCTACCAGACATTACTCTGTTTTCCATGTTAGCAACACTGCTATTTATTTCTTCTACTTGTAGTTCTGCTGCCTCCACTGCGTCATAAAATTTTTTATTAAGATCCTTACATAATTTGACACAGCCAGATTTTAGTTTCTTAATATTCTGCTGTCAAGCATTTTCTTTATTAGTTACTTCCTCAAACCCATTAGAGCAAAGTTGTGATTCATTGTATATTCTTTCTGATAATATCCCTTGCGTGAGGTCATCCACGTCTTTGAAATCTTTGCGAACTTCAGCAGTTTTGGTTTTGAATATACTATGCAATTTAGTTAGCTTTTATCGTGCTTCGGCTTGCACTTCATTGTGGTTAGAATCAGTTTTATAACTTAGATTATTCAGTTCTGAGGTGGTTTCATTCTTCATTCCTTTAGTTCCTTACTACGAGATTCAGTCTTGTTGTTCAATTATTTATAATATATTCAAGTTCAGATGACAGTAAATGCATCCATATTGGTGCTTCTACCTCGCCCCTTGATTTTTCAAACTGTTTTAAAGGAGATCCCGGGTCCGAGTTCCGGTCGGGGCACACTTTTTCAACTGTCCCCGTTGACGTACATGAACGCCTGTATGCAGGTAGGGGTATTCATTTCCTTGTAATTTCATTCTAACGAACCGGATGGTCACTGATGTTATCTGCTATTCGGACATATCAGAAAGAACAGATACCATCTTCATTTATAAATATGTTTTAAAGGAGTTTGTTGCATTCGCAGAGTTGGCTAAATTTCAAAAGTATTTAACTCAGTTTGATTATCAGGTAACTTTATCAACTCCACTTTCTCATTTTTTAATTCATGAATACATCACCATCGATCGAACTTCGCAATAACGCTAAAATCTACCTCCGATTCTACCTTTCACAAATCACATTCAGATTTGTACCTATTACTTTGACGGAACCACCCTCGTGAAATCCAGTTTCTAATTCTGGGGATTCATCGTCAGAGACTAGTTCTATCTTAAGTTTCTAATCATCCTTCTCCTTACATTCTCTCTTTTATAGGCTGTTAGAAACAATTAACAAATACTTTAAATATTCTTGACTTCATTTAATTCATTGATCTCAACGAGGGACGTAAAGCATGCAGCAGCAGCAGTACCTCTGGGGTTTGAATTACGGTAGGTATCGCCTAGTACCTCCGTAGCCGGTGGGGGGGGGGGGGGGGGTATCTTTGACACCCGGTCAGGGCACGCAGTACCTTGCAGGTAACTTAGAGGTCCACCACACAGCTCTGTGACGATGGTCCATTCTCTAACCTCAGCGCCCGTGACAGCTACGAAGTAGCATCATCTTATCTCCTTATCTAATGTTCAAGAATACTGTGGCCAACGTTCACAATTTAGTTTCCACATTCACGAGCAGTTCTTAACAATATTCTCGCACTGGTTTCGGCATTCTTCACTTCGACATCTGGTTAGTGCCTAGCGACTTCCCTGTTTTGTGTCGATCACTTTCACAGTGCAGTTTCCCAACGATGCACCATGTATGGGGCGTCGGGTAGGTAATCCAGATAGTGAAGCTTCCTGGCAGAATAAAACTGTGTCGGACCGAGACTCGAACTCGGGTGGCTGCTTCATACGTCATTTCAAAAACACAGAAAACTATTTTTGCGGTCATCCAGAAAGCAATTTCCAGTCTGCAAGTCCTCATTATTTTTTGTGCTTACTGAAATAAAATGTTTCTGTTTGCTAAGTACTTGGCGTCATCAGAAACTATTACCATAAATTAACGTTTCGAGTTTCAACTGACTGATTTTCTGTAAAATGCACATGCACGAAATATAATAACATCCCTAGTAATAATAATAATAATAATATCGCCTTCGGAAAGAGCACTCGTAACAATTCAGAGGCGATCTCTACGCTTGTACCAAGTAAATCGGTCTATCGCTCTGACTTCTAACCACCAAAAGTTAGTTTCTCGCTTCAAAAGTGGAAAATCAATCTGCCACTTGCCACAGGGGTTTGTCAACATTGCGGTGGCACAAAAACAGTTACTTCCGTGAAACATAAGCGATCCAGTACGGTGTTCAGTCCTCGCGAGCGCTCTGGCTAATTTTACAAAACACGTGTTCAGGTGTGCCCAGCTCTGACATGATCCGAGGCCCAAAGCAACGGGCTTTTGACTGACGTTAACAGATTAAAATCTCGATGCGAGGAATCTCTTTTCGCTGCCTCTCTGGCCGCATTTATATATGGGAGCAGTGGTCCGCTACACGGAACATCTGTTTTCAGCCACCATAGGTACCGGTAGCAGCGTCTAAATGGCCCGTTTCTCGGATGCATATTAATTAATACGTCTGCCGTTTAAGTAGTTATAATTTACTTATCTTTTTATGTACAAATAAAATTATGTTGGCTTTAGTTACTGAGAAAGTCTTAGCTCGAGTGCATTTAAACCTTGCCGGCTGAATTCTTAGAACGGAACTGACAGTAGAACATGACTCTACAACTGCCTTTTTAAATTCTTTCTTATTATTGTTATTATTTACAATAAAATCTTGAAACTTGGTACAGCAATTCTATTGCATTCAGTAATCAAGTGCTGTAGTTAGAAATTTCTATTACAAACACAAATGATTCTTAATCTACCACAAATACGGAGTTTCCGTTTTAAATTTGGGTTTTATTAAATAACGTACAAATTAATATATGTAGCTTATTGCTGTAACGTATATAAAGTTTTCACATGTAAGTGAGGTTCTATACGAATTTTTATGATGCTGAGTCTAATGTTTAACTCCTTCAATTTATTTAAAAATCGCTGATTTTGTCCAAAATATTACTGTGATCAAAATGAGACTTGTAACTTTTAATCGTGACATTCGTTTTTACATTCTGAAAAATATTTAGCTTTGTAGCCTTATTATTCAGCGCCAGTTATTTTTTCTTCAGGTTGTATAATTCACCTAACTTATTCATTTGATCACTCAGAGACTTTACCATTTTAACATAGTATACTTAAGCATCTAATGAAGCAGTTTTGAAAAGTTATCTTAATTATTAAATTCACTCTTACATTAGGCTGTCCTCTGTATGTTAAGCACAGGTGCGTTATTCATTACTCGACGCTCGGCTCACTCGCTCGCCTTAATATCTCTTACAATAACACAGCGCTCGTTTCGCCTGAAATGTACTAGTACCGAGCTCTTGATTACTCTTTCACAACACCTGTACCTGCCACTTACATGTAAACAGTAAGTTAAAAAAGACGCAAAGAAGCATATTCAGAGCATTGTACACCTTTTAGTTTCTGGAGAATACCCAGTATTGCAGAACACTCAGTATAATTTCGTTTATTGAAACTGAACTACACTTTTCGAACAATCACTATATACACACAAAAACGAATAACTTGTAGAGAACCATTCATCAAGAGTGTCGGTGAGGTCTGTCGGAGCTGGTCCTAGCTCGGGGAGGAAATGGGTGTACTACTGCTGCCCTGGCCTTATAAAGCCGGTGGAGGTCGGCGGAGTACTCCAACTTTCCCTATTTCTGTGAGGCGACCTCTGCAGAAAAAGGTTCGCATTAGTCTCTAGCAAGTTCTGTTTGATTTGAAGAATTGTTTTCCTCTTGGTTGCGCCTGCAAGTGCTTGTGTACGTTGTATGGTACACAGGGTTGTCTTGAGTGTAGTTTGCCTGTCAGGGGTCGTCTGTGGCAGACGTGAGAGTTTCTGTGCTGGAGTATACTACGGTCTGTATGATAAAATTAAAATATAAATTACATAATTCACCAAACCTGCTCGTATGGGGCACATTCGATCCATAGAAATTGACTCTTCGCACAGCCTGGCGACCAATGCTCATGAATCATAAAATATGCTGAAACTTAGTTCCGTACTCTATACATTTTTCCCAACAAAGCGTCTATTAATATGACGTGTGACACGTAGGTTGATGACTGCTAGTAGATCTTCTGCCATACTTATGCCGTTCACGTTCGCTTGCTGTACTCAGTTATGTAGGAAGCTGTACAAGCGACAGAAGCAGCTGAATATTAAACCATCTTTGATCTAGGATTTAACAAATGGCTACGTCTCCTCAACGAACGGTGTCTCTCAACAAATGGAGAACAAATGGCAGTTTCCTATGTACGACACACTAATGCGGCCTTATACAACAAACCCAATAGGTCTACCCATCTTAAGATGCCTGACTTCAGAAACACATTCACACAACACTGTTCTGTATACGCAGAAATTTTTGAAGTCCCAACACGACACCATTAGAGACACAAATGGTACAACTGTTCGACTACGATATCTTCAAGGCAGCCTAAGAAATGCAACCAAATAACGAAGAAGCTGGAAATTACTATTTCCCAAATACATCAATTAATACATTTATTGAATCTGTAAAATGTCAATACACGTGAATGTCAGAATGGCTTCATGTAATATACTGACCGACAGAAAAGAGAGGCATCCAAAAGAGGAGTAGAAAAGAAATGTGACTTCATGAGTTGAAAGTGCCATGTTAATTCAGTAATTAAAAACTGTACTCCAATTTGCATAGAACTTTGCGGTATGAGCCCATTGATCAGTACGACGCTGCATGCCCCCTGGTCTCGATTCGTGCACTGATGCTGGTGGAAAGGATCTAAACCAGTTGAATCTTCTTATGAGGCGAGATTCCGCAAAACAATGGCAACAAGTCCTTCATATCCTGGACACTGGTGGTGGCTGTCATTAAAACAAAGGCGTTTTTCGGTGCGACAGGACCTCCTCATGATATTTCGATCATCAACTTTCTCCTCAGAGTGTGAAAATATTTTACTGTCACCCATCTACACGGGGAGGAATGATCATCATAACAAAACAAGAAAAGTCAGAGGTAACAAGGAAAGATTTAAGTGTTCGTTTTTTCCGAGCGTCGTTCGTGATCGAAACGTTAGAAAAGCAGTTTAAATGTGGTTCAATGAAACCTCTGCTAGGCGCTTAATGGCGAATTGCGGAGTAATCTTGTAGATGTTGCCTGAGAGGTAACCCATGAGGTAGGAGAACGTCCGTGATGCATTGCTGTTCGGTATAAAGAACCCATGAGTTCGTGGTGTCTGCAATCGGATCAGTTTGAATATACGGCATATATGAGAGAAAAAAAATCTGATTTCGACTTCAGTTATTTTAGTTTTCGTAAACACACACACACACACACACACACACACACACACATACACACACACACACACACACATATATATATATATATATATATATATATATATATATATATATATATATAGGGAGGAGTCCGTTGATCGTGATGGGGCCAAATATCTCACGAAATAAGCATCAAACAAAAAAATTTCAAAGAATGAAACTTGCCTAACTTGAAGGGGGAAAACAGATGGTGCTAAGGTTGGTCCACGAGATGGCGCTGTCATAGGTCAAACGAATAACAACTGTATTTGCTTTAATAGGGACCCCATTTTATATTACATATTCGTGTAGTACGAAAAGAAATGTCAGTGTTTTAGTTGGACCACTCTTTTCGCTTTGTGATAGATGGCGGTGTAGTAGTCACAAACATATGGCTCACAATTTTAGACGAACAGTTCGAAACAGGTAGTTTTTTGTTAAAATGGTTCAAATTGCTCTGAGGACAATGGGACTTAACTGCTGTGGTCATCAGTCCCCTAGAACTTAGAACTACTTAAACCTAACTAACCTAAGAACATCACACACATCCATGCCCGAGGGAGCATTCGAACCTGCGACCGTAGCGGTCGCGCCGTTCCAGACTATAGCGCCTAGAACCAATCGGCCACTCCGGCCGGCGTAGGTTTTTTAAATTAAAACACAGAACGTAGGTACGTTTGAACATTTTATTTCGGTAGTTCCTATGCGATGCATGTACCTTTGTGAACTTATCATTTCTGAGAACGCATGCTGTTACAGCGTGATTACCTGTAAATACCACATTAATGCAATAAATCCTCAAAATGAAGTCCGTTAACCTCAATGCATTTGGCAATAGGTGTAACGACATTCCTCTCAACAGCGAGTAGTTCGCCTTCGTAATGTTCGCACATGCATTGACAATGCGCTGACGCATGTTGTCAGGCGTTGTCGGTGGATCACGATAGCAAATATCCTTCAACTTTCCCCACAGAAAGAAATCCGTGGAAGTCAAATCCGGTGAACGTTCGAGCCATGCTATGGTGCTTCGACAACCAATCCACCTGTCATGAAATATGCTATTCATCCGCTTCAATCGCACACGAGCTATGTGCCGGACATCCATCATGTTGGAATGGCATCGCCATTCTGTCATGCAGTGAAACATCTTGTAGTAACATCGGTAGAACATTACGTAGGAAATCAGCATACATTGCGCCATTTAGATTCCCATCGATAAAATGGAGGCCAATTATCCTTCCTCCCATAATGTCGCACCATACATTAACCCCCCAAGGTCGCTGATGTTCCACTTGTCGAAGTCATCGTGGATTTTCCGTTGCCCAATAGTGCATATTATGCCGGTTTACGTTAGCGCTGTTGGTGAATGACGCTTCGAAGCTAAGTAGAACGCGTGCAAAAATCTGTCAATGTCCCGTAATTTCTCTTGTGCCCAGTGGCAGAACTGTAACACGACGTTCAAAGTCGTCGCCAAGCAATTCCTGGTGCATAGAAATATGGTAGGGGTGCAATCGATGTTGATGTAGCATTCTCAACACCGACATTTTTAAGATTCCAGATTCTCGCGCAATTTGTCTACTACTGATGTGCGGAATAGCCGCGACAGAATCTAAAACACCTACTTGGGCATCATCATTTGTTGCAGGTCGTGGTTGACGTTTCACATGTGGCTGAACACTCCCTGTTTCCTTAAATAACGTAACTATCCGGCGAATGGTCCGTACACTTGGATGATGTCGTCCAGGATACCGAGCAGCATACATAGCACACGCCCGTTGAGTATTTTGATCACGATAGCCATACATCAACACGATATCGACTTTTTCCGCAATTGGTAAACGGTCCTTTTTAACACGGGTAATGTATCACGAAGCAAATACCGTAGCACTGGAATAATGTTACGTGATACAACGTACTTATGCGTTTGTGACTATTACAGCGCCATCTATCACAAAGCGAAGAAAGTGCTCCAGCTGAAACATTCATATATCTTTACGTACTACACGAATATGTAATAAAAAATGGGGTTCCTATTTTTAAAAAAACGCAGTTGATATCCGTTTGACCTATGGCAGCGCCATCTAGCGGGCCAACTGTAGCGCCATCTAGTTTCCCCCTTCAAGGTAGACGAGTTTCGTTCTTTGTAGTTTTTTCGTTTGATGCTTATTTCGTGAGATATTTAGCCCGGTCACTATCAATGGACCACCCTGTATATGATTCAAGTCCATACGAGATTAATGAAATGTCCTGTATACAGTATTACCTATAATTTTGATAACAATCCCGAGTAATCTGTGACAAATGATTTAAAATCTATAAGATGACTGAGACCTGAATGCATGTTTTCCTGCTTACTAGGCACATATGTTAGTTAGCCATTACAGCAGAACAGCACCACATCTAGAATGGCTGCATGAACTTCTACAGTCCAATGCCCTCCACAATACAAACCTATTCACATCTCACCCTTATTTTCCCCTATTAGATCGTCACTACTGCTGAGGCTCTCCGATATTCGAATAGCACCTCACCGGTAGACGTAATGGGGATATCCTGCCTGTATCTAAGGCATAGGTCATATGTGAACTGGAGCTTGTGTGAGAAACGACATTGGAGTCGGGTAGTCTGTACAGCTATATTAGCTACAAGGTTTCGTTGGTGTAATGGCTGGCTTACCTAGCCATCGCACAAATTTTATATCAATTCTTCAGCTTTCATCACTATCGTAGATAAAGATGAGACTCAAATCTCTCGAAGAAAATTTGATCATAATGCCGAATAAGCTTAATGATCTTATGGTTTATTGACGATACAATCAATTTCTTCAACTAGTATTATTTTAAATGTGTTCAAATGGCTCTGAGCACTATGGGACTTAACTTCGGAGGTCATCAGTCCCCTAGAACTTAGAACTACTTAAACCTAACTAACCTAAGGACATCACACACATCCATGCCCGAGGCAGGATTAGAACCTGCGACCGTAGCGGTCGCGCGGTTCATGACTGTAGCGCCTAGAACCGCTCGGCCACTGCGGCCGGCTAATAATAGCAAAAAAATGGCTCTGAGCACTATGGGACTTAACATCTCTGGTCATCAGTCCCCTAGAACTTAGAACTACTTAAACCTAACTAACCTAAGGACATCACACACATCCATGCCCGAGGCAGGATTCGAACCTGCGACCGTAGCAGTCGCGCGGTTCCGGACTGAGCGCCTGAACCGCTAGACCACCGCGGCCGGCTAATAATAGCACACGTGTGGCGCACTATCAAATGTACATCTATGTCTTTCACAAATAGAATTTTCTTTATATGAAGTCGGATGGTCACTGCTATTGTTATGTAAGACGTTTCTTGACTAGAAATTGAGTTTTGTTACGGTCCTACGTCAACAAGCTTCTCGGCTCTCCATCGATGTCATCTGCACCTGTCAACAAGATATGAAATTTCCGGTAGAAGTTATCATTCAGCTCAGCAGGAAGTTCATTTTACCCATTATCCTAAAATGTCTACAGGTTCGTGTTTGGTGAGAATACTAAGGGAGAAGTCCATAGATTAGCCTTGGTAGAAACAGTAACACCAATGTCTTGCCATTCTTTAAGTTCATTTGCAGTTTGATCTCTAAGTACATGACGAATGGGATGGATCCCAGGTTGCGCATTGTCCTCCAGTGTAATTCTCAATGGAGAGAAGTCTTCCGAAGTAAGAGTGATTTCAGGTGTGGCTGAGGGGAGTGTCGTAGAACCGTTGATATTCATATTATACATAAATGACCTTGTGGATAACATCGGAAGTTCACTGATGGTTTTTGCGGATGATGCTGTGGTATATCGAGAGGTTGTAACAATGGAAAATTGTGCTGAAATGCAGGAGGATCTGCAGCGAATTGACGCATGGTGCAGAGAATGGCAATTCAATCTCAATTTAGACAATTGTAATGTGCTGCGATTACATAGAAAGAATGATGTCTTATCATATAGCTGCAATATAGCAGGTCTGCAACTGGAAGCAGTTAATTCCATACATTTTCTGGGAGTACGCATCAGGAGTGATTTAAAATGGATTGATCATATAAAGTTCACCGTCGGTAAAGGAGATGCCAGACTGAGATTCATTGGAAGAATCCTAAGTAAATGCAATCCGAAAACAAAGGAAATAAGTTACAGTACACTTGTTCGCCCACTGCTAGAACACTGCTCACCAGTGTGGGATCCATACCAGACACGCTTGATAGAAGAGATAGAGAAGATCCAACGGAGAGCAGCGTGCTTCATTACAGGATCATTTAGTAATCGCGAAAGCGTTACGGAGATGATAGATAAACTCCTGTGGATGACTCTGCAGGAGAGACGCTCAGTAGCTCGGTACGGGCTTTTGTTTAAGTTTCGAGAACATACCTTCACTGAGGAGTTAAGCAGTATATTGCTCCCTCCTACGTATATCTCACGAAGAGACCATGTGGATAAAATCAGAGAGATTAGAGCCCACACAGAGGCATACAGACAGTCCTTCTTTCCACGAACAATATGAGACTGGAATAGAAGGGAGAACCGATAGAGATACTAAAGGTACCCCCCGCCACACACCGTCAGGTGGCTTGCGGAGCATGGATGTAGATCTACGCCACGAAATTATTCATCCTGCCAAGCTTTCACAAAATAAATCAGGGAACTCCTCAATCAACTGAGTAACACTGTCTTTTGGGTTGAAAGCAGAAACAGAAAGTTCATTGCCCTGAATACGAAAACCAAACAAAGCAAAAGAATCTAATTCAAATATATTTTCAAAGTCTTATGAAAGCAAAATTGTAAATCTCACGGTTCTGGTGTCAAGCATGAATGGGGCAGGCAGACTGCATGTGTGGAGCACTGGAATGTCCCGACCATTGTACATAGTAAGTTGAGTGTAAGATTTTGTCAACTGTAGCGAGCCAAACTGTTCATAAGTGACATGATTAAGCAGTGTGATGGAAGCGCCAGCGTCTCACTGAAGTTGCACACAGCGTTCAGCAATAACTGAGTTATTGTGCAGCATTTTGATGGTGTGAATGCACATCTCATAGTTGGTCGTGACTAGTACTGCTAGCCATTGTGCAAGAAACTACATTCACTGAATGAGAAGTTGCTCTTCCCTTACGAGAGCCCATGCGGATAGAGCTCTTTTCCTGTCGCATGCACACAGACGGTACAAAACCTGGCATTCCACAAGCAAAGCAAGTCGCGTTGTGTTAAAGGTTATTTTGTCTTTTAAGTGTAGAATAACTGTGGCGATACAATTTTACAGCAGACACATGCGTTGACACTTGTTTACTCTGGCTATATGGCGATGACCTGTTAGTGCAAGGTGGTCGATCTTAAGGCGGTATTTGTTTGTCACTTTGGGCTACACTACAAATGGGACCTACCTCAAAGTTCAGATGGTTCACACGGCTCTGAGCACTACGCGACTTAACATCTAAGGTCATCAGTTTCCCTGGAACTTAGAACTACTTGAACCTAACTGACCTAAGGACATGAAGCACATTCATGCTCGAGGCAGGATTCGAATCTGCCACCGTTACAGTCGCGCGGTTTCCTGAAAAGTTTTCCACAGCACTGTCACTTGAGTCTTGAGGTTCAATAATTTGTTACACACGATTCAGAGTAGGATCTGAATGTTTGAGATTTTATTCTCGAAGCCTACTGTGTGGCACATTGCATCACAAAATGTTGTGCCACCTTAATACTGTCCACAGATACACTGAAAATGACACTTTCTGTGCTGGCTTTCTTCTGAAACTGAAGAAACTTGTAACGAGCTACAGCAATCTGTACCTGAGCTTCGTAATACCTAGTGGGAGCGGAAGCTAAAACCTTCAAACACCAGCATCTCGGACCTACTAGTTGGAAATAACTTCTGAGCGAGGTGGTAAACTCCTGTGCCGGCAGTTGACAAGAGATAAGTATGTTTTATAGTACGTTGCACTTGTTGGGTAGCACAATGAGCGCTGAAATAACCGTGGTACTCGTTTCATTCCTCTTGTTGTTCATTGAAAGCTTTGAACAATGGAATGCATGGAGGAAGGGCCATGGATGTGGCTGGCTGTTCTGGTGGATGCAGCAGCGGCTTGTGTGCTAATGAGCTGCTGAAACTGAATCAACTGCTTTAGATCAAAGCGAGCAGCAGTCGGAGGTGTAGGCACAAGTGGTGTAGGAGGCACGTTAGAGGCCATTTTAATGAGAGGAGTGGTTCATCAAAGTAATTATATATAAACAGCGGAAGCGTGGCGGCTAGTACATGAGAAATAAAACAATTAGTGGCAATGCACCTCTGAAAGAAGAACAGAGTAATATTAGCGATGCACCGGGACGGAGAGGTGTAGAGCGAAGGTAGCTTTGGTTCTGGAACCCGCATCACTAGATGTTGCGGGGGCTACTGTGGGAGTCAGCACCGACACAAACAAGGAAACAGAGAAGTAGCAGGAATAAAAGAAAATCTGCACAAAGTGCTTTCAAATCAATAGAAAAGTTAATTTCTATTAAGAGAAGAAACAATACTTCCTGTGTTTCCTGCGCCTCCTACAGGCGATTAAACTGATAACCTATTACCACTCGCAGAACGCAGGCTGAGTAACGTCTTTCTATTCCTCAATACCGATGCTCTCAAAATCCACAACCGAATTGGAACGACCAGCGATGGGCTGTGGTCAGCTGGTAAAATCAGCGTTGACAGGGGGTGTTGAACTCTGTCTTCCTGGAGGTACCGCCTACCACTCTTTCCATTAGGGCGCGGGTCAGCGCCTTCTCGTTGCCGCTTCACGACGCTGCGCTTGTCGGTGTGCTGTCGATGTTTTAAGACTGCACAGCATTATTCTTCATTTTTTGCTGATGCAATATGAACTGTTTGTGTAAAGTCTCGCTACTTAACTTCTCGATTTTATATAATTACCTCTTGTGTATTTTATTAGTTTGATGTAGTCAGCTTACATAAGCCGTTTAATTTATCTTACCCTCATTACCAGAGCCAATACTCGGTACTTACTATTAACTTCCGCTCTTAGGTCGCAGCACGCCGCGTCCTCAGCGCCTCAGCAGATTTCTCATTGGCTACGGTACTTGTTTATTAGTCAGAAGCATGCCAGTGAACGCTGACAAACGTACACTACTTGATACTGGCGCTTCGTGAGTTCATTTACCTCTCTTACTTTGAATACTTCGCTTAACGTGGTTTTTGTGGATTTTCACTCCTGCATGGTCAGTGTTTTATCGTTTCAGGATTTTTATGCTTATCTGATGACAGATTTTCTGGCATCAATCAATTTTATTAACTAAGGTGATTATTAACTAAGGTGATGGCCGCCATGGCTTTTTAATTGTAACTAATGCGGTCTCCACTGCCTCTTTAAGGTTTCTTTGTATCCTTGCAGCATGAGGCTACTCAGAATTTAATTGTTTAGATAGGCTCTTGAAAAAACAATCTCATGTTACAATTACTTTGGCATGTTTTACAGTTAATATGATAGTGAGCAAAGAGCGCAAAAAGTATCATCTACTATAAATATTGATGGGTGGGTGTGTTGTCCTTAGCGTAACTTACTTTACGTTAGATTAAGTAGTGTGTAAGCCTAGGGACCGCTAACCTTAGCAGTTAGGTCCCATAGGAACGAACCACAAATTTTTAAAATAAATGTTGCAACAGAGTCTGTATTCTATTTTGAATCGCTAAAGTACTGTTGCTGCACCAGGTCAGAGCGTAATGCAGCAGTTTGTAACTTCAACAACATGTCAAAGCTATTGTACACTAAGTATCATGAAATGCATAATGAAATGTTACTTCAATGTGATGGAATGGCAACCAGTTGACGTCTGTAATGACACCTATATGTAGTGAAATGTCATCTAAATGTGTTGAAATACCCACTAAATGTAATAAAACGTAATGAAATTTCGACTCAGTATGATGAGCTGTCATGTTTTACTTCTTTTTTTCTTTCGTCATCAGTCTTGTTACTGGTTTGATGCGGCCCGCCACGAATTCCTCTCCTGTGCAAACCTCTTCATCTCAGAGTAGCGCTTGCAACCTACGCTCTACATTATTTGCTGGATGTACTCCTGTGTCTTCCTCTACAGTTTTTGCCCTCTCCTGCTCCTTCTAGTACCATGGAGGTCATTTTTTTCCATTTCTTATCAGATGTCCTATCATCCTGTCCGTTCTCCTTATCAGCGTTTTCCACATATTCCTTTCTTCTCCGATTCTGCGTAGAATTTCCTCATTCCTTACCTTATCGGTACACATAATATTCAACATTCGTCTGTAGCACCACATCTCAAATCCTTCGATTCTCTTCTGTTCCGGTTTTCCCACAGCCCAATTTTCACTACCATACAATGCTGTACTCCTGACGTACATCCTCAGAAATTTCTTCCTCAAATTAAGGCCGATATTTGACATTAGTAGACTTTTCTTGGCCAGGAATGCCTTTTTTTCCATAGCTAATCTGCTTTCGATGTCATCCTTGGTCCGTCCGTCATTTGTTATATTACCTCCTAGGTAGGAGAATTCCTTAATTTCATCTACTTCGTGACCATCAATCCTGATGTTAAGCTTCTCGCTGTTCTCATTTCTACTACATCTCATGACTTTCATCTTTCTTCGATTTACTCTCAGTCCCTACCCTGTACTCATTAGACTGTACATTCCGTTCAGCAGATCATGTAATTTTTCTTCACTTTCACTCAGGATAGCAGTGTCATTAGGGAATCATATCATTGATATCCTTTCACCTTGAATTTTAATTCCACTCCTTTTATTTCCATAATTGGGTCCTCGATGTACCGATTGAAGAGTAGGGACGAAAGACTACATCCCTGTCTTACACCCTTTTTTATCCTAACATTTCGTTCTTGGTCGTCCTCTCTTATTATTTCCTCTCGGCTGTTGTTCATATTGTATATGGCCCTATAGCTTACCCCTACTTTTATCATAAGTTCGAACATCTTGCAGTATTTGACATTGTCGAATGCTTTTTCCAGGTCGACAAATCCTATGAACGTGTATAAATTTTTCTTTTGCCTTGCTTCCATTATTAGCCGTAACGTCAGAATTGCCTCTCTCGTCCTTTTACTTTTTCTAAAGCCAAACTGCTCGTCATCTAGCGGATCCTCAGTTTTCTTTATCATTCTTCTGTGTATTATTCCTGCAAGCAACTTGAATTCACGAGCTGTTAAGAAGATTGTGCGATAATTTTCACACTTGTCAGCTCTTGCCGTCTTCTGAACTGTGTGGATAACCCTTTTCCGAAAGTCCGATGATATATCGCCAGACTCATACATTCACGCACCAACGTGAATAGTCGTTTTATTGCCACTTCCCCCAATGATATTAGAAATTCTGATGGTATGTTATCTATCCCTTCTGCTTTATTTGACATTGAGTCCTCCAAAGCTCTTTTAAATTCTGCCTCTAATACTGGATCCCCTATCTCTTCTAGATCGACTCGTGTTTCTTCTTCTATCACATGAGACAAATCTTCCCCCTCATATAAGTTTTCGATGTATTCCTTCCACCTATCCGCTCTCTCCTCTGCATTTAACGGTGGAATTCCCGTTGCGCTCTTAATGTTACCACCCTTGCTTTTAATGTCACTGAAGTTTGTTTTAACTTTCCTGTACGCTGAGTCTGCCCTTCCGACAATCATGTCTTTTAGTTGTCTTCACATTTTCCTACAGCCATTTCATCTTAGCTTCCTAGCAGTTCCTATTTATTTCATTCCTCAGTGACCTGTATTTCTGTATTCTTGTGTTTCCCCGAACATTTTTTTACTTCCTCCTTTCATCAATCAACCGAAGTACTTCTTCTGTTACCCATTATTTGTTGCAGTAATCCTCTTTCTACATATGTTTCCCGTCCCAAATTCTGCGATGGCCCTTTTTGTAGATGTCCATTCCTCTTCAATTGTACTGCCTACTGAGCTATTCCGTATTGCTGTATCTATAGCATTAGAGAAGTTCAATCGTATCTCGTCATTCCTTAGTAATTCCGTATCCCACTTTTTTGCGTGTTGACTCTCCTGACTAGTGTCTTAAACTTCAGCCAACTCTTCATCACTACTATATTGTGATCTGAGTCTATATCTCCTCCTGGGTACACCTTACAAACCAGTGTCTGTTTTCGGAATCTCTGTCTGACTATGATGTAATCTAACTGAAATCTTCCCGTATCACCGTGCCTTTTCCAAGTATACCTCATCCTCTTCTCGTTCTTGAACAGGTTATTCACTGTTACTAGCTGAAACTCGTTCCCGAACACAATTAGTCTTTCTCCTCTCTCATGCCTTGTCCCAAACCCGTATTCTCCTGTAACATTTTCTTCTGCTCCTTCGCCTATAATTGCATTCCAGTCCCATATGACTATTAGATTTTCATCCCCCTTTACATACTGTATTACCCTTTCAGTATCCCCATACACTTTCTCTATCTAGTCATCTTTAGCTGGCAACGTCGGCATGTACATCTGAACTATCTTTGTCGGTGTTGGTGTGCTGTCGATTATGATAAGAACAACCCTGTCACTGAACTATTTACAGAAACACACTCTCTGTTCTACGTTCCTATTCATAACGAATCCTACTCCCATTATACAATTTTCTGCTCCTATTGATATTACTCTATACTCATCTTACCAGAAATCCTTGTCTGCTTTCTACTTCACTTCACTGACCCCTACTATATCTATATTGAGCCTTTGCATTTCCCTTTTCATATTTTCTAGTTCCCCTACCACGTTCCAGCTTCTGACATTCCACGCCCAGACTCGTAGAACCTTATCCTTCCGTTGATCATTCAATATTTTTCTCATGGTAACCTCCCCCTTGGCTGTCCCCTCCCGGAGATCAGAAGGGGGGACTTTGTCGAAATCTTTTGCTAATGGAGAGATCATCATGACACTTCCCCAACTACAGGCCACATGCCCTGTGGATACACGTTACGTGTTTTTCTTTTGCATTGGTTTCCATTGCCATCTGCATCCTCGTGCCGTTGATCATTGCTTACTCTCCCGCTTTTAGGGGCAGTTGCCCACCCCTAGAACGAGAGAGTGCCCTGAAACTTTGTACGATGCGTCGCCCTCTTTGACAAGGCCGTTGGCAGAATGAGGGCGACTTCTTATGCCGGAAGTCTTCGGCGGCCAATGCTGATTATTGATCAAAATTTAAGCAGCGGTGGGATTCGAACGCGAGACCGAAGACTTTTTGATTATTAATCAAAGGCAGCCGCTACCGTCGCACAGCCTTTTATTTTTTTGTCTTTGTGTTTGTTCGGAGTGGACGTCCCATGACACTTATTCACGTTCGACGTACATCCATTCACTCAGATTTTTTGTTACAGAGGACCGCTATCCCTCGCACCGAACACTCTAAGCTTCCGTGTCGGCAATTAAGTGTCGGTATAAACCAGATGCTATGTCATCTAAATTGAAAGTGTTTCACATCCCAAATAACTTGTGTACAAGAGTCTGAAGTAACACAAATGGTACCTGACACGACGTCATCTGGTGTTATAACAGTAATTGAAAGTAGTTATCCCCCTTTATATAACGAAAAGTTTAGTACCGAAACAAGAAACGCAGGCCCACCATCTTGGCAGGTGGGTGCACTCTCCCTGCAGTCACTTCCATTACGTGAATACCTGACTGCATACAAACGACTTCAGGTGTGCACAATGAGAAAAAGTAAGGATAACAATTCCCGTAGTGGTGGAACACGCTTCTCTCTGCTGCACATGAAGTTTTGTTATCGCACCATATCAAAAGACTATCTCGTCAATCTTGTGATGCAGCTGCTGAATCCGTCATCACACAGTGCTTTACGTGCTGATTATGCGCCATCAAAACTTATTAAGAAAAAGAAGAATGGTAAGAAATACCAGATCAGTTACCATCATTTCAGAATAAGTTAATACACTCACACACATGCAAACACGAACACACACACTCAAACACACACACACACACACACATATACACACACACACACACACACACAGCAGCCTGAACAATTTTACAAGACTTTTCAGTACTGAACAATATTAGTAATACTACGTGGGAGATAAAAAAGCCCGCTGTAAACCTTCTTTGGATAGTAGAAGAGCACCACCCAACAACATTCAGTACTGAAACTAATGTCACCAAAAACAGTAAGCCATGAGGCTGCAAGATGGCAAAGTGTGTAAACCTATAAGTCTAGTACGTTACAACAATGACATCAACATAAGGGAATAATTAACTGCTGAGAATTTCCAATGCCATAATCGTAGTGTAGAAGTTATTCAAGCTATTGTACATTCTATTGCAGGGAAACATGGGTGCTTGGTGAATGTCATATCATTTGATTTTGTTACTAAGATTTGTGAGGTCACAAAAAGTACCCACATTTATTATACAACATCGTCGAAGCTGTTGGTGTTAAGTCGAGAGATGGCAAAATGCTAATGCAGGTGGAAGCTGAAACAGGAAATGGAGTCACGAAATTCCTGTTCCTATCAGTAACTGCATTCATAGTGGAATACATTTGTGGCATTGATTTCCTAAGGGAGAAGGACACATACTTCGAATTCTCTTCAGGCAAACATTTTCTAAACATCGATAGGCTAAAGATTTTGGCTGACTTAGTAAAAACAAATAAAAAAGCACAGTAACACCACCAGGTCTCAAAGATGAAGTTTCTTCATACAAACTCACCATATGTCAGTGGTAGGCCTTCCAAAATTAATCAGATTGAGAATGCCGAAAATCAATAAAAGATAAGATCACAGTCTACTACTACTGATTCCTTTCAACAGACAGAATTAAAAGAACTGTTAAGATATGTAAATGTATTTGGAAAAAAACCTGGTACAATGAACACGTACCTAAATCAAATGAAACTTTGCCCCTGTGACATACACTATCAGAATACCTGCTCCTTCCCTTTGACCAAGAGCCAAAACAAGTTATGTATGTAGTAACGCCGTGGAATACCTTCACAAAACATGTTCAGAAATATGCTACAAAGGCTACTGCAGTGGGTATAATCATTAAAGTGCATCAGATGTCACTAGAAAACATCTGTACATAAATAGGAAGTTACATGGATACTAATATCACGCTTTCACCCACACAGCAGTCACATATCATGTGTTTTCATGAATTTAACTTTTCATCCAAGCAAATACACATTGGAGAGAATATTAAGAGGTATTTGAACTGATTATCAATGACTTGCCACTGTACAACACACACTTCATTACAGCTGACCTAATTTGCAAAACAAAAGAGAAGAATGTCTTCAGATAGAGGAATGCGCCTGGGAAGAAAATGCATGACTAACGTTAGTGAAAACTGTGATAAATCTACTATAGTAAATCAGGATGGCAAATGCCATAATTAGGAAGGAGAATGTATTCTGGAGCAATATCACATGAAATATGAATACTAAAAATTAACTCTAATGCATGGGTCCTTACTAAAGGACGAAGCCAGTTAACGTATAAATTCAAGGGATTATGTTCCCACCAGACTCTTAGAAGGTTCCTACATGAATGATTACTCTTATTTATTTTATGTGGGTTTCAAGTAATCAAACTGATTATTAACTGTGATCAAGGAACTGGCTTCAACATATTGTTAGCAGAAATATTTTAGTGTAATATGCTGGCTAAGTAGCTTTATTAAGTGAAATAAAATTATGAGATATGTACTACTGGTGCATGGACTTTCATTACAAAGAGAATATTTAGGTTAGCCGTATTTAGGAGCTGAAGTTCATACTCACCAACCATTATAAATGTCAAATCATTTGATTCGTAGACAATTTTGTCCAAAGGTTATTCACACTTTCAAATAAATAAATAAATATATATATATATATATATATATATATATATATATATATATGGTATTCATGTTAATACCAATCTGAATACATATATATATATATATACACTCCTGGAAATTGAAATAAGAACACTGTGAATTCATTGTCCCAGGAAGGGGAAACTTTATTGACACATTCCTGGGGTCAGACACATCACATGATCACACTGACAGAACCACAGGCACATAGACACAGGCAACAGAGCATGCACAATGTCGGCACTAGTACAGTGTATATCCACCTTTCGCAGCAATGCAGGCTGCTATTCTCCCATGGAGACGATCCTACAGATGCTGGATGTAGTCCTGTGGAACGGCTTGCCATGCCATTTCCACCTGGCGCCTCAGTTGGACCAGCGTTCGTGCTGGACGTGCAGACCGCGTGAGACGACGCTTCATCCAGTCCCAAACATGCTCAATGGGGGACAGATCCGGAGATCTTGCTGGCCAGGGTAGTTGACTTACACCTTCTAGAGCACGTTGGGTGGCACGGGATACATGCGGACGTGCATTGTCCTGTTGGAACAGCAAGTTCCCTTGCCGGTCTAGGAATGGTAGAACGATGGGTTCGATGACGGTTTGGATGTACCGTGCACTATTCAGTGTCCCCTCGACGATCACCAGTGGTGTACGGCCAGTGTAGGAGATCGCTCCCCACACCATGATGCCGGGTGTTGGCCCTGTGTGCCTCGGTCGTATGCAGTCCTGATTGTGGCGCTCACCTGCACGGCGCCAAACACGCATACGACCATCATTGGCACCAAGGCAGAAGCGACTCTCATCGCTGAAGACGACACGTCTCCATTCGTCCCTCCATTCACGCCTGTCGCGACACCACTGGAGGCGGGCTGCACGATGTTGGGGCGTGAGCGGAAGACGGCCTAACGGTGTGCGGAACCGTAGCCCAGCTTCATGGAGACGGTTGCGAATGGTCCTCGCCGATACCCCAGGAGCAACAGTGTCCCTAATTTGCTGGGAAGTGGCGGTGCGGTCCCCTACGGCACTGCGTAGGATCCTACGGTCTTGGCGTGCATCCGTGCGTCGCTGCGGTCCGGTCCCAGGTCGACGGGCACGTGCACCTTCCGCCGACCACTGGCGACAACATCGATGTACTGTGGAGACCTCAAGCCCCACGTGTTGAGCAATTCGGCGGTACGTCCACCCGGCCTCCCGCATGCCCACTATACGCCCTCGCTCAAAGTCCGTCAACTGCACATACGGTTCACGTCCACGCTGTCGTGGCATGCTACCAGTGTTAAAGACTGCGATGGAGCTCCGTATGCCACGGCAAACTGGCTGACACTGACGGCGGCGGTGCACAAATGCTGCGCAGCTAGCGCCATTCGACGGCCAACACTGCGGTTCCTGGTGTGTCCGCTGTGCCGTGCGTGTGATCATTGCTTGTACAGCCCTCTCGCAGTGTCAGGAGCAAGTATGGTGGGTCTGACACACCGGCGTCAATGTGTTCTTTTTTCCATTTCCAGGAGTGTATATATATATATATATATATATATATATATATATATATATATATATATATATATATTCAGATTGGTATTAACATGAATACAACTTGGATAGTGTGCTATGAGAGACAGAATCTACTTGTCGTAGTGATAAACGAGGTAGATAAATTAACTCATGAACTAAGCAAGAAGTTTCACTTTTCTCATCATGGGACAGAGATGAACTGATGGGACGCTCATCCGCAAGTTTTCACAGACTAAGACCTTGGGCGCTGCATGCACCAGAGACACACATGGACGCAGAGGCTTAGCCAGCTGTTCTTCGGTTCGGGTAATACATCTGAATGTCGCTGCAGCTACTTCTCGCGCCGTCACTATTATTTTCAGGCGAGTATTTAAAACATTAATAAACTGCCCAGTAGAGAAATTTAGGCAGTGCATGTTGCGAACATTAATTACAAAAGGGATTTCGACTCCATAAACTCGTTCATCATAAATGCCAGCAGTTAAAATTATGTTTATTTGACAGTTAGAGATGAACTGTAGGTAAAAGACGCCAAGGTGAGCCCGTTGCTGAACATGAATCCATTCCATACATTCAATTTGTCATTTTTGCTTCTTTAAAAATTTTTGTTCTACAGTTACGAAGATTTTTCTATCAGTATGACTTATATAGAGCCTACATAGTGTAGCAGTGATTCTAGTGCACAATTGTTTCACGTTACTGGGCAATGCTGTCTCTCTCAGGCAACCCCGAGATGGAAAGAAACTCAGCACAACTAACGACGTCACCTGCACTTTAGCCTTGAGTCCGTCGCACCTCGTCATCGCTTATAGAAACATCCAACCCTTCCTTCAATCAAACATCCAAAAAATATTAATGCATGTTGTTGTAAATAAAATGTTTCAGTAACCATCCAGTTACGGACACCACCTTTCTTATCATTTCTTGAACGCTGTGTATTATTTACGGAAACAACAGAACTAAGAAGGACGAGAGGCATTCATTACGTAACGCAACACATTCAATTTAGGTTGAAAAAATGTGGGATTTGTCGTGTGACTCATGGAATATTCGCTCTTCAGTCGCTATAGTTTTATTAAGTTCCGATAGGTATAGCGGTGCTGTAATTAATCTTCAAAATGGGGTCTGTAATGAAGGTGCGTTCAAAGCAGGGAGCTGTCATTGAATTTCTTTTTGCAGAAAACCAGAGCATGTCAGATATTCACAGCGGCTAGGAGAATGTATACTGAGACCTGGCTGTGAACTAACGCATGGTGGTTGACTGGGTGAGGAATCTGTCATAATCGCAACATAGCCAAGCAAAAGTGTCCGATTTCCCATGTGCTAGCCGGCTGCAAACAGATGTGGCTCTCGCAGTGTTGGAATGTGTTAACACTCCAGTTAAAGTGATTGACGTGTAGCGTATCGACCACATTCGGTTAAGAAGTACGCCAGAGTGGAAGTGAGTTGCAACAGAGCTAGCCACAGGCAGCAAAGCATGTTCGAGCAGGGCAAGCGTACATCAGCAAAGAGACATCAGTGGATTCGATACTCAGAGCATAGCAGCAACAGAAGGTAAGTGAATTCACAAAAGGGTAGTATTTGGGATAATTAATTCATTATAACTTGTAAGTATTGGGCAGAGATTTATAAGTTACTATGCAAGGAGTTTAATAATGAAATACGTTCCATGCTGTTTGAGTCAAAGGACAGGGCAAGATACCCAGTAGGAATGTCAAAGATTATGTGATAAGGTTAAGGAAACCAACTGGTAGAATATTTCTTAAAAGATAAAATAGGGCAAGTGGGGCAGATCATCTGGAAATATATTGTAAATGATTGTCTAATTTGGTCCACCCGAGAGACTGGATGTTGAGAAACGGGAGGGTAATGTAGCATGTCGAACATGTTCAGTCCAAAAGCACGGCAGAGCGGAAGTGAGTGGCAGCAGAGGCAGGTACATGCAGGCAATCATGTTATGCGTTACGAGGCAAAACGAGGTCAACAGGCATTGCGAAACAGAGCCAGCTGGAAATGGTGTAGCAAGAGTCGACGTTGCAGTAGCGGGAGGACGGAACCCTTGTCTCACTTGCCAACATGGAAATGATTAGAGTACATGCCATAAGCTACAAACGATCAAACTCAGGAGCATACAAATACTCACCCATTTGCGTACTAAAATATTCTTCCCTCAGTATGCAACACCGACACCACGATGCCGAGAGTGACATCATAGAACGCAATATTGGGTCCGCCGTTCGACCACGGGGCAGGGCAGCTTGACCTGAATCAAGACAGTAACCTACACTGGGGAAGTTAACTAAATACATTTACTGTCGTCCTCACGTCTCTATTTCACTTACCACCGATGATAATCCATGGATCATGTAATAGAGTGATCACCGTCAAAAAATTCTCTGCTCAAGTGAAAGCCTCTATTGATAGCGCTGGTAAACTCATCCACCATTTAGGGTACTCGAAAGTTTGTTCCCTCTGGCTTGCTCGGCTCCTGACGCTTGACTGTAAAATAGACCTTAAAATGCAACGGACGACCGTTTGAGCGTTATTGCTTGCGCTTGACACGCCCGATTCTGACAGCAGTTTTTTGAACAACGTTACAGGTGGTGAAACAGGGGCTCATCACATCTAACTGGATACAAAACGGCAACCCATGAAGTGGTGATACACAACCTCTCATCCGATGCAACGCTGCACCCTTAGCCGGCAGTCACGACGGCATTTTTCTGGTACACTGAAAGGGTTATCCACTTTGATGGTCTCTCTCGCGGTGGAACGATCATCTCTGAAGTGTAGCGTGCTACTCTCATAAAATAGGAGGATTGACTTCAGCGTGTTCGTCGCCAAGGCTTCACCCAAGTGTGTGCACACGAGAGGACCTCCCAAAACTTTATTTGACTATTCTTTATCATTCACCCTACAGCCTGGCTCTCGCACCTTCCGACTTCCATCTGTTTGGCTGAACGAAGGATGCATTCAGCGAGAAACATTACGTAAATAATGGGATGTTTCTTGATGTAGCAAAACGTTGGCTCTGACGTCGACCAGTAAAGTGGTACGATGCGGTGGCCCTACGAGTAAGGTGGCGAAAGGCCGTCGCGCTTAACTCTCTTGTAGAAAAATAATTTTGTGTTGCCAAAAATATGAGAAATAATATGGTGTACTGTAATCCTGAATAAAACCTACTTGCTTTCAGAAAAAAAGTGTTGCAATACTTATTGAATGCGCTTCGTACCGACCCTTATTAAAAATATACACAGAATTTTCGATATTTTCATTCTTGAAATGATCGTACACCAAAATCTTAGGTTTTGCGTACGAAAGAAAACGTCCTGCGGGAAAGTACATGCAATGTAATAGGATTGACAAACCAGTGTTTAAATAGCAGAACGAAATGTTTATTTTGCCATTGCTGCAGTTGCTAGGTTTTGCAACCTCTTTGAAGAAAAAAAGTCCATTTTCATGTACATAAGGTTCTTTCCTTGAGTATGTAATTCGTATGCTCCATCAAGCCATCATTTTGAAAGTGTGTTGAAGTTATTTCTTTTTTTGCTCACACATTTTCTCAGAATTGTAACGCTAATCCAAGTAAGCAAAAAATGGTTTCTTTGATCATTGTCATCATAATCTGCAGCAGCAACAGCAACAGTGTTACGTACAGGGCTTTTCATCAAACCATCACAGAAATACTTACTAAAATGTGGAATGTAATTGAGTAAACGTTAAATGTCTTGTATTTTGTTACTCGTAACAGCCTTTGGTGCCGTGCAAGTCTTTCCAGAATTAAAAACAGAGACTTCTGAGACAGAAGGTCAAATATACGCTTATGTAAGCCTCCTATATATTAATAAGCCTCACAACCTTACTGCAATGTAGTACGTTCAGAGTGTCAAAACCGAATTCCTGAGCTTCTGGAACATGTCTGACTTTTGATGTATTCTGGAACCGTCCTTTGCTGTATTATGTTAGCCACCACTTACATCTTCTTAGTTTATAGTAGCTTGCTATTTTCTAAAGCATTGGGAAACATTTCTCAATATTCTTTCTTCCTACTTATTTGTTCAGCTATTCTGGCTACCCGTTTCACAATGGCATATTTCCCGTCTTACACATTACAGAATCTCCATGTCTAATAAAAATATTGTTCAATGTTATAAAAATGTCTATCTTTCGCTAAAGATGCACACATCCCAGTCGTAGAGTTATTCTTATTTTTCACAAGCAATCATCCAAAAACCAACGTAACTGTAACAATTTCTGAACGGTACTCTTTTACATAGTCAGAAACGAAGTACACCTCATTTGCTCCTTTCATAGCAATGCCTTCATGGTATATATGCATTACAGTCTCATTATTCTTCGTGCTATTGATAGAAAATATATTTACCCATAGCTGCGTGAAGTCTAAATTAGTACCAAGAATTGAATCACTATGTTCGAATATTTCCTGGGTAACGTTCATGCTTTTGGACAATATATCAGCTCAGCATTTGTGTATAATACAAGGATATCAGCAGAAGCTTCCTTTTAGCAGTATCGTTTAACGTAGGTCATTTTTGTTGTGATCTTTTCGCATTTCAGCTGTGTTTCAACTAGTGATGGAAGGAATGAGAGGTTGAAATGTTTCCTGAAATATTTAGCATATCGACATTACTTGTGTGTAATGGCAGAACTGGGATATTTTGTTTGAAACAAGGCGTAATTAGCCCGAAATATGAGGCTGTTGTCAAAATATATAAATTCACGTGAATAATCCCGCGACTCTTGTATTGGAAATGACTCTATGTGATCATGAATGAGTCTCACACTAGCGGGTATCATAGCACGGTTCGTATTACCAATTCTCCGCACGTCTTGTGGACTCTTCATCTGTATCATTACTGACTGAAGCCTGCTTACTGTATTCACTGTTGTAGAAGAGAGACAGCAAAGCTGTACAGCATACTTTACGTCTTTGATTGTTTACTGGCACAGAAAATCATAGGGAGACATTTGTGACCAGTTCCTGGTAGGCTAATGCTCTGTGGCCGTCCTTATTCAACGTACTAGATTTGCAACAAGAAAGCTAATTAAAAATGCGTGTTATTCATATTTTTGTTGTGAACTTTAGGAAGCGGCCCAGTATATCAGTACAGTCATTTTCTGGGTGCTTTTCAAGCTACTTGTCATGGCAACTAGAAGGTATCGAAAGAAATAAAATATTACTTTGTCATCCTATTTTCAGATACAATATGCACCATCAAAAGTAATAATACATCTTCATTCAACTGTGAAAGCACTGAAGTGACCTGCATTGTTCACCGGTCTTTGTTTCTGAAGCGGGTGGTGTAGTCAGGACCTTCCACTCTTGCTGCCTGTACTACACTTCGTTCATAGTTTCCAGCAATACGTTCTAACTGCTTTCATTTCTTTGTACTTCCGTTGCATCCCGGCTCAGTACTCGACGCCATTTTACACCTCACTATACAAGTTCAGAAATGAAAACAGTTAGACTATGAATGGCAAAGCGTGACACGTAATGCGTGAGGTATTTGATAGATGTCATGCGGAGATTGTCACCAGTGAAAGGGCATTATTCCAGCTGCAAAGCCTTTTCAAAGATTACGCCGCTGTATTGACGTCCCAAAACCACATTTACAATGAGTGGAATACATCCCTTTTCATGCAGAAAGGTAGATCTACGTATATAGAATCTGATACCGTTCTTAACTCATTTTGTCATGATTTTGAGTAGGGTGCATTCAATAATGTCTATATCATTCCTCATACATGACGAGTTAATCATAAGAATTTAATCTGCCAATATGACAAATCGCCTTTCAAAAACAAAACCGTACTCAATGTTTTTTAGATCCGTAAAATATGGCATATATTTCATTTTGAAAAAAATAACATATGTCGTTCGTGAAGTGTCAACGGCTGAAGGCCCCGTCGCAATTTTCTTAGGTTTCCTGTCAACTGTACCCAGAAGGGGGTTGGTATGTGGAGGGGGGGGGGGGGAGGGGAACATTTATCTAAATAGTCCCGAACTCAGTTCAAATTCCAGACATTAACAGCCAAACCATTTAACATTTTGCTACCAAAACATTAAGTGATCGGTTGTGATTCATTGCGTGCTTAAAACGTCGCGGTAAAAAAAAGACACTTCAGTTAAACTTGCAGTATGGCGAAAACTACCTAGTTAGAAACCTTAACTAGATGACACTGTGTTCCTATAGTATTTTATAGTAAATCCACATGTTACTGTTGCGTCAAGCTTCAATTCATACCAATCATTTTGAATTAATGCAAATACTCAGTCCCTATGTGAACTATAGTTGAATAGTGAAAACTAATTATGATATCCATTATCGTCGCCAGTCGAGGGGGCATTATGACGAATCATGCTATTCAAAGTATCTGCGATCGGATCAGTTTCAGTTTATGGAGTCAGATCTTCTTCTGGCTGCCCTATTGTATCCAGACCGCCCTCCTGACAGGTACTCTAGTCCTTACTATCACTGATTTGACGTTCATAATAGTCCTGATTAAGGTTAACCATGTTTACATTTATTGAGACAGTGATCAGTTCCTTCTAGTAACGTTATTTGAGGTCTATGTAAAAATTGCAGCTATTTAAGCTGTAGGAATTGGACGGTTTGCTAACGCCTTCAGGAGAAGTCGACCCTGCAATCTAATTCTCTTTTTACGAAGTTCTACACTACTGGAAATGGAAAAAAGAACACATTGACGCCGGTGTGTCAGACCCACCATACTTGCTCCGGACACTGCGAGAGGGCTGTACAAGCAATGATCACACGCACGGCACAGCGGACACTCCTGGAAACGCGGTGTTGGCCGTCGAATGGCGCAAGCTGCGCTGCATTTGTGCACCGCCGCCGTCAGTGTCAGCCAGTTTGCCGTGGCATACGGAGCTCCATCGGAGTCTTTAACACTGGTAGCATGCCGCGACAGCGTGGACGTGAACCGTATGTGCAGTTGACGGACTTTGAGCGAGGGCGTATAGTGGGCATGCGGGAGGCCGGGTGGACGTACCGCCGAATTGCTCAACACGTGGGGCTTGAGGTCTCCACAGTACATCGATGTTGTCGCCAGTGGTCGGCGGAAGGTGCACGTGCCCGTCGACCTGGGACCGGACCGCAGCGACGCACGGATGCACGCCAAGACCGTAGGATCCTACGCAGTGCCGCAGGGGACCGCACCGCCACTTCCCAGCAAATTAGGGACACTGTTGCTCCTGGGGTATCGGCGAGGACCATTCGCAACCGTCTCCATGAAGCTGGGCTACGGTCCCGCACACCGTTAGGCCGTCTTCCGCTCACGCCCCAACATCGTGCAGCCCGCCTCCAGTGGTGTCGCGACAGGCGTGAATGGAGGGACGAATGGAGACGTGTCGTCTTCAGCGATGAGAGTCGCTTCTGCCTTGGTGCCAATGATGGTCGTATGCGTGTTTGGCGCCGTGCAGGTGAGCGCCACAATCAGGACTGCATACGACCGAGGCACACAGGGCCAACACCCGGCATCATGGTGTGGGGAGCGATCTCCTACACTGGCCGTACACCACTGGTGATCGTCGAGGGGACACTGAATAGTGCACGGTACATCCAAACCGTCATCGAACCCATCGTTCTACCATTCCTAGACCGGCAAGGGAACTTGCTGTTCCAACAGGACCATGCACGTCCGCATATATCCCGTGCCACCCAACGTGCTCTAGAAGGTGTAAGTCAACTACCCTGGCCAGCTAGATCTCCGGATCTGTCCCCCATTGAGCATGTTTGGGACTGGATGAAGCGTCGTCTCACGCGGTCTGCACGTCCAGCACGAACGCTGGTCCAACTGAGGCGCCAGGTGGAAATGGCATGGCACGCCGTTCCTCAGGACTACATCCAGCATCTCTAGGATCGTCTCCATGGGAGAATAGCAGCCTGCATTGCTGCGAAAGGTGGATATACACTGTACTAGTGCTGACATTGTGCATGCTCTGTTGCCTGTGTCTATGCGCCTGTGGTTCTGTCAGTGTGATCATGTGATGTATGTGACCCCAGGAATGTGCCAATAAAGTTTCCCCTTCCTGGGACAATGAATTCACGGTGTTCTTATTTCAATTTCCAGGAGTGTATTATCATGACTATTCTCATGCAAATCATGCCTCGAACTGATATTTAATATTTTCACCGTCTTGCGTCACCAAGTTTCTTCTTTCTCTGACAATGACTTCTCTACCTTACTTTCAACATGACGTGAAATTTTGGCTGGTAGTTATCACTGACACAGCATGAACTTCATTTTAGTCATCAACATAAAAAAATCTACAGCTTCAAGTTATTCTTGTTACGCTCCCGCTGTCGTCCTTGTGATATGACTTAACACTTGATAAATTACTACAAAGAATTTCAGTTTATTAATTTTATTTTCTTCAATGGACACTTTACGTACGTCCGAGTGCCTCAAATCACTACTAGCTGTGCCCTGAGGCCACACGCGTTAGCTCCACACACGAGGGTGCCACTTTAGCACTGTTTGCGTCTACAAAACCTCGGAAGGATGGAACCATTTCTCATGTCGCACTACACTCCCCGACAATACTTATCCAGTGTAGCGCAGAATCGCGAAGTGAAGTGATCCACCAGTAGTCCAAACTTCTCGGTGATGGCGCTACTCTAAACACAGACGTTATTCTGCCGCTGCATGGGAGTCCTTTAGTTGTTCTCGGATAACAGGCATATATTTGAAATCGTTACAGTGTGTTTGTTGCGCAGAACGGCGATATTTTCTTTTGGGGGGGGGGGGGGGAGGCGCAGACGTGGTCGACGGGAAACTTCCTGCCCTCATGTTTCCATGCAGTTCAACATAAAGCCACTGACACATCTGAATGCCACTTAAATCTGGATACTATCAGAGTCGAGTACACGGCCAAATTAAGACACTCAATGGTGTCGCTTTTAAACTGTCTTAGGTGCTGATAACGTTGTCTGAACAAGTACGCTGCATATACGAGCCCTTCACAATCATCTCCCACCGTACGAATCAGTTCATGCTTCTTATATAACAAACCACGCCTAGGAACAAGACTAAACACGTTCTACCTCTCACAGAGATATGCAGATCGGATCAGTTACCCAACTACCGATTATATGTGCATGTACGAAATTATGTTGACGACTGAAGATGTCCTCTGGTTGCCAAGATATTTTGTCAGGCTCTATATATAACATGTTTAGATATAGACGTAGTTGGCCGTAAGGGGATCACAATCGATTTTGAGTGCCTTGATTTCGGGGATTGTTCATTGGCGCTACTTTAGGCAGCCCGAATCGATTAAAGCTTGTCGCTGATTATCTCTGGCAGAGCGACTTATAAAGGAATCCTTGAGCAGCATTGCTGGGGCAGTAAGAGCGCGGGAGCGGGTGACAGCGGACTAGAGGGCACCACGGGTCGAGTTCTGGACACAGAGGGTCAGTCGGCCGTTATCTTTGTTTATGTCAAGACATGGTGTAGCTGGTAAAGTCGGAGTTACTTCACTGAGCTGAGTAAGCCGCCCCACTGATTTGTCCGGCTTTGGTATCCCACGCTGTGCAGGACTGCGTGCTGGGAGCCGCTCTGGATATTTCTGGATTATATCTTCCGCATCATACTTATACGGTCAGTATTTCTCGCACTACGATACGGGCACCTTTAATATCTGCGCTTGATTGCTTATTGAAATAATTATTTTGGCGTAATTATCTGAGCTCAGGTCTGGTGGCTTCAGATAATTTATATTTCTAAAGAGTCGAATATATTGCTGCATATGCAATTAGGCCTGTACAAGAAATTTCTATGTACCTCTGAGAGCTTAATTTTAGTGTATTTGTGTTCGCAATATGCAGTGCGAAACACTAAATTCAGTGATTTACCTTAATGTTAGACTTTTCTAATTGACATGGCTGTCAGCTTTCTTGTGCCATAGTATTCTGGGAAAATGTTTGGGCAGTAAAACGGGGCAAAAAATTTTGTAGCATAAATTATGATTGTGATTGTTTCAAAGTATTTCGCATTCAATTTTAAATTTAGAATTTGTGTGCTTCAAAAGAAATTTCTTAAGTTGGGGGAATAGGCGGGCGTCACCCAAGGTACTGTTATCAAAGATGGCAACGATGGCGTCATCCAAGATGGCGGCTTTTTGGCAGGAAGTCTGAATTTTGGCGGGAACATAGGTCAATTGGGCTACCTCCACTAACCTAAGTCATCTGACCGCCACCTCTTCCTAGGGATTGGCGGGAAAATGACTGAGCCTCCGCTGGGCTTGTGGAGAGAGGAAGGAGTGTACTTTATTTATTTTGGGACTGTTTAATTATGGGTGGATTTTGAGAGATACCTTATTTATTACACTGATACAAAACGCACGCTCTGACGTGCTTGAGGTCACGCGACACATCCTACCGACCTGTAAACTACTCCCAAATTACCGAAATAATGCATATATAACCCTGAGCAAACGCGCTTGCTAATTGTAAACTGTCGAAATAATGCATCGCACAGCCTACAGACCTGCAAACCACTGGCAATTAATGCAAAACATTTATATCCAGAGAGCCAAATAACTCGTAAATTGTCAAAATAATAATCCATCTAAAAGAGTCTGCAAACATGCTTGCTAATAGCCAACTGATGAAATCATTCACCACTCTTTATTTAAGGGATTCGAGGCACTACCGCCATCCAGTGTGTTCACCACGAGGTCCAGAGTCCAACTGACCTAGTGTACAGTACCATCACCAGAAAGTGCTGTCATCTGTTCCGTTCCGTGACGCAGCCCAAGATGGCGGTGGAATACAGAGGGAAACAGTGTATTCACCACGCGGTCTGGGCCTAGTGCACAATCTGGTACCGCATGCTGCGGAATTTGAATCCGCGCCAGACGTCATGGACGTCGAAGACTTCTAGAGGTATGTGCACCATCGCGCCGTAAGCTGTGACGGCGTGCACCTCCTGACCCGCTTTTAGTGTGAGGGTGCTACAGTGGAACACGTCGTTCCAGCGGCCAATAGCTGTGCCCCCAGATCGTGTATTTACGCTCCTGCCTCTCGCTCAGCCAGCGAGTCTTATCGTGGCTTGCGTATAGACATATTGCCTCGTCAACAGACAGCGTGTTTACCGTTCTTTGTTTTCATTATTAGTGGAGGTCTTGGATTCTTTGCGTTGTTTGTCTCCCCGTTGCTTCTTGCGTGTTGTTGTCGTAAGGTCTCTCTCGATCGTCCATTGTTGTTTCGTGTCTGTCCTTTCCGTTTGTTGGTTTGCTCTCGGGCCACTCTCCGTGTTGGTCCCGCCGCGCTTTCTTGGGCACCTTGCGAGCATTCCGGTCGCGGTTACAACACACAGTACGGCCACTTGAGTGCGCTGCCACTGCTCTCATCTGTTCGACCGCTCTCTCTCTCATAAGTCTAACGGGACACGTGTGACGTGTCTAACCCGCACATTCACGCATAGTGATTTCACAGCGTCTAGCCTCCATGCGAATACTGGTGTCACAGATTGTGCAATAGAAATCTGCTCCACCACTCGTGATTCTAACAGAACACGTGTGACGTGTAGCTGACGGGTCGCCACATCTAAGAGGATTCTCAGCGTTATATTCAATTCGCATCATCATGTAAAATTAGGAACCAAGTCGAACTCTCAGAGCCGGCCGGAGTGGTTGTGCGGTTCTAGGCGCTACAGTCTCGAGCCGATCTACCGCTACGGTCGCAGGTTCGAATCCTGACTCGGGCATGGATGTGTGTGATGTCCTTAGGTTCGTTAGGTTTAATTAGTTCTAAGTTCTAGGCGACTGATGACCTCAGAAGTTAAGTCGCACAGTGCTCAGAGCCCTTTGAACAATTTTTTGAACCATTTTTCCAACTCTCAGAAATTCTATAGTGTCCCAGAATTACTTTATATTCGCTTTCTTTATGCCTCAGCTTGTCGGTATTGAAAAAAAGTCCTGCCCAAACATAAACTATTTACCAAAGTAGCCTACAATTTCATGTTTTCCACTCTACACAAATCCTAAATACTAAAAGAATCTCTATTTTACCATCTCAAGATTTGTAAATGATTTGCTTCAGCCTTTACGAAGCTAAGCTGCATGTAAAAAACACTAGTTTTATACCGGCAACCTCGAACTATCTGTATATAGCATTCACCTTTGGAAATCACTAAGCTCGCAAACTTTGAGCGAGATGCAATAATAACACCTCCCTTCCTTGATCAAGAATATATCTAATTGCATTCACCACAGATCAGCTTGTAAAATACACATAATGACTTCAGATGCACACGCTGAATTCGATATCATCCAGTGGGTATTGCAAAAAGTATTTTAAGTCATGGTATCAATTCTTTCACTGTAAATATGTACATTATCATAGACTCAGTTTTCCTCAAGGCACTGGAAGCATCTGACTAGTTCAGCTTTCAGTCAGTAGGCCTCCTAGAAGTCCCCCCCCCCCCCCCCCCCGAAATGTTCAAATGTTCAACACCCATTTGTTCATGCTCAGATTACGTGATACTACGTCATCAATATAAGGAATCGCTCTCCAACAGTCTTTCTCACTCATCCTTAGTTCGTCTCTCATCGTTTGTGTGTGTGTGTGTGTGTGTGTGTGTGTGTGTGTGTGTGTGTGTGTGTGTGTGTATGTCTGTGTTCGCTATTTCTTTTATCGCCACAAGATGAGAATTAATGCGAACAACACTTCAGAATGTAGAGGAAAGAGACTTAGAGTGCAGGATACGGGATTGGCCAGTGAGTAAATAATTTCTGTTTTGAGTGGGAATTTTCATGTTTATATCAAATTCGCCTTATTAATTCTGTCTCCTTGTTATAGTATAACTTGCAGATATTTTCTTTGAGTGTGAGGAGCAGGCTGGACTGCAACAGGCTGTGGAACTCCAGCCTCCTGTGATCGGTGCACAGTCGAAATTGCCTTGTGAGTATAACTTTAATTATAATTTGTTCTTCTTCTATATCAGCCATTCAAAAATGTTTCGTATTTCATTCTTCTTTTTTTTTCTAGGTCCCCTGAAACAAATTCAAATTCAGTTGGAAGCAGAGCTGGGCGCTGTTCCACGTAGCATTGCTGCTGTAGATAATTGTTTTCAGCCACCAGCTGTAGATAACCGAGAGCAGCACTCACGTAAGTATAAAGACAAATATTCATGTGTGATCTTTCAGTGTAACTCGGCATTCAAAGTAAATAGAATTATCTCTCATCCTGTTACAGGAACAGCTCTAGGCGATTTCGACTTGCCGGACATGCAGCTGGAAGCTGTTGATCAGCAGATGCAGGAACAGCCTCCAGCAAATAATGAAATGGCCAAGCAGAATACTTGTAAGTTACAAAAAGAGATAACCTATCACTAATAGTAGTGCTAGCACTAGTAGTAGTATAGAAAGATTTTTTTCTCTTACAAATCTTGTTTGTTGTTGTTGTTCTATGCGAGGACCGACAAGATCGATCATATCTCTCCGATGATTCTCTTGAGGGTGCAGTGGAGTCATCCCATGAATTTTTTATGCCGTGGAGCCAGAGCGAGAAAGGTAATTGCTCTGCTTATAACCATGTGATCGTTAGAATTCATTCTTCCACCGCGCCAGCAGCGATAAACAATGTACTTAACTATTGTTTACTTTATCTGTACTTGTTCTACGACGGTCGCGTCTGAACACGGCATCGCGCGCATACCGGTGGCGGCTAAACCGTCCTCATCATCAAAGTGGCGCCCGGAAAGGCACGCATCGCCTATAAGGGCACCGCCAGTTGCCGCTCGGGAAGCGCTCCGCAACTTCCACGGCCGCCGCCGCCGCCAACGTTGTCTCAGGCCCTGAACCTGCACTGGCAACCGCGGCTTCCACATCATCGCTCTGGCATCCACGGGCCGCCCCCACGCAGCAGCCCGACTTAGCAGCGTCTCTTCCAGCACCGTCATATGAGATACAGCGTGCACGCCTATCCACCTCGTAAACTCCATTGACTGTGACTAGTGGCAGTTCCCTCTCCCGTCCTTTTAGTGAGGGAATTTGGGTCAGTGATACCATACCGCAATAAGAGTATCCGGTAATTGCGGACTCCTTTGAGAAGCGAATCTCGATCAGCAGGATGAACAGCTCTTCAGGAGGGTATCGCAACCTTGTCGGATTTCTAAGCGCGAGCCTTTCTGTCATGGTAACAGAGCTCCTTCAGGTAACCAATGATACGCAGTATCCCGCCATTAAATGCAGTGCGGTGCTTTGCATTGAATTATCGAACCCTCCCCCCAAAAGTTGAGGCTGGTGTTGAAGAAATGAGTCTTCATTATCTTTTTGGGGGAAAATGGCGTGATAACGCGGAGTACATCACTCGGCGAGTGGTTTCGTAAATCCACCGTGAGTGCTATATTGGGCCAGTTTTCTGAGACTGAAGTGAGAGGGTCAGCTTAAGCAGCAGAATTCTACACCTGGACATCCATACACAGGTCTGCGATCCAGTAAATGAAAGGTCAAGCTATATCGAGCTTCCTAAAGATACAGCTAACAAGAGGGCATGTATTAATGTCGAAAATACAAACGACCATGCTTGTTTTGCATGGTAAATCCTGACTTGCGAAAGGAAGTACGATCTAGGGGGGGTCATCCTGAGCGTCCGAGTACATACCATGTATGTCATAATAATATTCGTGCACGTTATAACTCTGATGGTATAGAGTTCCGCGTCGAGATCCAGGACATACCTAAATTGGAGTTGTCCTCGATGGTGAGTGTTCATCGGAGGTGAGGGTATCATCTGGATTGCCCCAGGAAAGTGTGGTAGGTCCGCTGTTGTTTTCTATTTACATAAATGATCTGTCGGATAGGGTGGATAGCAATGTGCGGCTGCTGGCTGATGATGCTGTGGTGTTCGGGGAGGTGTCGTCGTTGAGTTACTGTAGGAGGATACGAGATGACTTGGACAGGATTGGTGATTGGTGTAAAGAATGGCAGCAAACTCTAAATATAGATAAATGTAAATTAATGCAGATGAATAGGAAAAAGAATCCTGTAATGTTTGAATACTCCATTAGTAGTGTAGCGTTTGACACAGTCACGTCTATTAAATATTTGGGAGTAACACTACAGAGCGATATGAAGTGGGACAAGCATGTATTGGCAGTTGTGGGGAAGGCGGATAGTCGTCTTCGGTTCATTGGTAGAATTTCGGGAAGATATGGTTCATCTGTAAAGGAGACCGCTTATAAAACACTAATACGACCTATTCTTTACTACTGCTACAAAAGAATAAATAGGTTTTGGCAGAAAAGTACGGATAAGGGGGGGGGGGGGGAGGAGGGCAGGGGAAGGGAATCGCTTCGCTTAGTCGGTTTGGACAAATTCAAGCATCCAAGGGAAAATATCTTTTAGCAGCAAAGGAAGTATGCAAATTGCCGTCATCACATACCCCTTTCACTCTCCATAATCCCACCCCATCTTACCGTATCCGAATTGGTTTTCATAACTACGTACCGCCTGGATGACCAGATTTAGTGTTTCTTTGCACTTGGGCTAGTAATAATAAATTTTGAGGAACTGCTT
Organism: Schistocerca americana; assembly: GCF_021461395.2. Lineage (NCBI taxonomy): Eukaryota > Metazoa > Arthropoda > Insecta > Orthoptera > Acrididae > Schistocerca > Schistocerca americana. The sequence continues at coordinate 106,759,964 of NC_060123.1, forward strand.
TTAAGGAATGCAGCCATCGCCGTTTGGCCGATATTTTTTGATCAGCCAGATTTTTGAGCAGCACAGGCAAATTAAAATATATTTTTATTCACAGAATTTAATTTAATATTATTCATATGGATGTTTACCGCTCCGCGGCTTTGTGAACTACTGAAATATTCCAAACCCAAACTCCACCGGTCTCCAAATAACGACTTCAGTGTTAGTATTAAAGTGCTGTTGACAGGTAATTAGGCTACTGCGTACATATTTTTAACTTACCCCTGCACTTGTGGACGTATCGAATTCAGTTATTTTCATATTTCCTGTTAGAAACTTTCCACAGTTAGAAAATATCACAATAGCACACAGGAGACAACAGAAAGATAATGAACGGCAGCACTTACGTTAAACTCAACTGAAGATAAGAACTGAAATGATTAACTAAACAATACTTGAGTTCAAGAAAGGTCAACAATGTAAAGAAGTCGCTCATGGCAAATGAAAGGATGGATGATAGTCGATAGAGCTACCGATACGTCGATAGTAGAAATCTATCGATGCAGACGCTTACTGTCGGTAGCGGGTGCCTTTTTCGTTGCAAGGCTGAAAATCCAAATTTCTTTCAGTGTCATTAAACGGCAACTACTTTGTGTGTAATTTGATTTAGCTGGTTCGGGAGAGGGGAGAGCGAGTGGTTCGGACCCCATAGGCCCTCCCCTATTGGAACGTCCTTACATCCTTGGTTTGGATATTGTCGCTGTAGGGACGACAGCGTGGATTTTGGAAGGTGAGAAGTTTTGATAGAGAGGAAGTCGTGAAGTGGTTTCTTAGAGTACGATCGATATATATGGGGTGCCACATGAATGGAGAATTTTTGTAATTGTTAAGTTCAAATTTCTAATAATGTGTATACAGAGTTGATAATTCAGAAATAATAGCAAATAAGATTACGTTGAAGGATATAACCAATTTTCTTTTCAATTCGTGTATTTTCGTAGTGACTATAGAGCGATTGTTGATGAAAATGGTTCAAATGGCTCTAAGCACTATGTGACTTGACATATGAGGTCATCAGTCACCTAGACTTAGAACTACTTCAACCTAAGTAACCTAAAGACATCATACACATCCATGCCCGAGGCACGATTCGAACCTGCGACTGTAGCAGCAGCGCGGTTCCGGACTGCAGCGCCTAGAACCGCTCTTCCACAAAGGCCGGCGATTATTGAAGAGATTCAGAATGACTGGAGGAGCAAATCTAATTCGTTTGAATTAATTTTAGAAGTACAAATGAAACCATGTCACGAGTAACGATTTTCACATAAATCGTTACGCATAACGCCACAATTGCACAACTGGCCATTGAAATTGCTACACCAAGAAGAAATGCAGATGATAAACGGGTATTCATTGGACAAATATATTATACTAGAACTGACATGTAATTACATTTTCACGCAGTTTGGGTGCATAGATACTGAGAAATCAGTATCCAGAACAACCACATGTGGCCGTAATAAAGGCCTTGATACGCCTGGGCATTGAATCAAGTAGAGCTTGGATGGCGTGTGCACGTACAGCTGCCCATGCAGTTTCAACACGATACCACAGTTCATCAAGAGTAGTGACTGGTGCATTGTGACGAGGCAGTTGCTCGGCCACCATTGACCAGACGTTTTCAGTTGGTAAGAGATCTGGAGAAAGTGCCACCAAGGGCAGCAGTCGAACATTTTCTGTATCCAGAAAGGCCCGTACAGGACCTGCAACATGCGGTCGTGCATTATCCAGCTGAAATGTAGGGTTTCGCAGGGATCGAATGAAAGGTAGAGACACGGGTCGTAACACATCTGAAATGCAACGTCCACTGTTCAACGTGTCGTCAATGCGAGCAAAAGGTGGCCGAGACGTGAAACCACTGGCATCCCATGCCTTAACGCCGGGTGATATGCCAGTATGTCGTTGACGAACACATGCTTCCAATGTGCGTTCACCGCGATGTCGCCAAACTCGGATGCGACCATCATGATGCTGTAAACAGAACCTAGATTAATCCGAAAAAAATGACGTCTTGCCATTCGTGCACCCAGGTTCCTCGTTGAGTACACCATCGCAGGCGCTTCTGTCAGCGTTGCAGCGACAAGGGTAACCGCAGCCATGGTCTCCGAGTTGATAGTCCATGCTGCTGCAAACGTCGTCGGACTGTTCGTGCAGATGGTTATTTTCTTGCAAATATCCCCATCTGTTGACTCAGCGAACGAGACGTGGCTGCACGATCCGTTACAACCATGCGGATAAGATGCCCGTCATCTCGACTGCTAGTGATACGAGGCCGTTGGGATCCAGCACGGCGTTCCGTATTACCCTCCTGAACCCACTGGTTCCATATTCTGCTAACAGTCATTGGATCTCGACCAACGCGAGCAGCAATGTCTCGATACGATAAACCGCAATCGCGATTGGCTACAATCCGACCTTTATCAAAGTCGAAAACGTGATGGTACGCATTTCTCCTCCTTACACGAGGCATCACAACAACGTTTCACCAGGCAACACCGGTCAAGTGCAGTTTTTGTATGAGAAATCGGTTGGAAACTTTCCTCATGTCAGCACGTTGTAGATGTCACCACCGGCGCCAACCTTGTTTGAATGCTCTGAAAAGCTAATAATTTGCATATCACAGCATCTTCTTCCTGTCGGTTAAATTCCGCGTAGCACGTCATCTTCGTGGTGTAGCAATTTTAATGGCCAGTTGATTAAAGTAAACCCTGAGGACATTGACTCTAAAGGCTAATACTGTACTCGTTTTCAGTTTTCCTCTCATTGATAATAATGAAACGTCCCCTATGTTTCTGATTTTGTTCAAGCGATGTGTCTAACTTTTGAAGATTTTGTTCCATTGGGTCTAACTTTTGTAGCCTTTGCCCATTTGTTGCATTAACTGTAGTAACAATGCACTGGTGTCTGAAACATGTTCTTCAGTGCTTTTCGGCAGTGAATTTGCACCGGCAACATTCACATTTTGACAAGCGGAAAATGTGTCTTGACTCATATGAGAAAACGGTGAGAACCCAAAACCTGAGTCTACAGTATTTGCAATATTGTGTCCTGTCATTTCGGAATCCTGAGGCGAGCTGTTGCCGACCGATCGATCGATAATGCTTCCCTGTTCACTAATTCTTTCACTGTCTACACCATTATTTGCCTGCCGGCGTGGTTCTAGGCGCGCAGTCCGGAACCGCGCGACTGCTACGGTCGCAGGTTCGAATCCTGCCTCTGGCATGGATGTGTGTGATGTCCTTAGGTTAGTTAGGTTTAAGTAGTTCTAAGTTCTAGGGGACGATGACCACAGCTGTTAAGTCCCATAGTGCTCAGAGCCATTTGAACCATTATTTGCTGCCAGCTCCACTTCCCTATGCACGATTACCAAATTACTACTTTGAATGTCTGTTAATTCATTGCACAGTGGTGCTGATAAGCTACTCTCGTCGTCACTATTATTTCTCAGTTTACTTTGGAGCCTAGTGTTACGTTTTTCACACGCCATTATTGTCACAATATTTCACACGATAACACAGAAAAGCACAATTTGAAGAGCAAAAATGAGAGAACACATTAACATAGCACTGAAAATAATATCTAGTTAATTGCAAGCGCGGCTGCGAAATACTTGGTGCAAATTTGCATGCATGCCACAACTGTTTTACTGTACAACAATGAAAGACTGCAACTACAAAGGAGATTCTCTCTACAATTACGCGCTAGCAGTAAACTAAAGCTACACTAATTGCACAAACTACAAGAAAAAATCAGAAGATTCCAGTGAGGTATCCTCGGCTAAGGGTCGACATATGAAACGTCCCCTTTGAACAACTATACATGACTGTGCTTAAACTGACACACAATATCTTTTTGGCGCAACGCAATCTGACTTTCAATAATCCCTACAAAAGAGTGGCCCTGACTAACATCACAAATCACTTACCTCACAAAAATCTTCGTTACTCGAACTACTGCAATACAGCGAGCGCCACTACTGCCAGCTAAATAAAAGATTCAAACTACGGAAGGCACTAACTACTGATAGGCGTAGATAGCAAATGAAAGATTTTTAATAGAGAACAAACAATGTATTTACCTTAATTGTTCATATTTACCTTAATAGTTCATGACATCCAGTCTTACATTTTTCAAAACTCCGCCATCTCCCTCCCCACACCCGCCACTGCTGGCGGCTCACCTCCAACTGCCCGCTGGCAGAATTGGCCGTGCGGTTAAAGGCGCTACAGTCTGGAACAGCGAGACCGCTACGGTCGCAGGTTCAAATCCTGCCTCGGGCATGGATGTTTGTGTTGTCCTTAGGTTAGTTAGGTTTAACTAGTTCTAAGTTCTAGGGGACTAATGACCTCAGCAGTTGAGTCCCATAGTGCTCAGAGCCATCCAACTGCTCAACGCTACGCGCTGTTCACATCCAGCTGCCCAACACTACAATGGCAGATACTCCAACAACAATGCAAACCAGCCACAGTCTGCACACAGCACATACAGAGCGCTACGTGGTGTTACCAATATAAAAACTTAAACAGCCTACTTACAATATGTGACAATGCGCAAGGATGCTAGCCTTAATCGCATTTGCTCACGCAAATGGCAATTTTCAGCAATATATTCGATTTACACATGTGAGCCTCGCTAGTAGTCAATCAGTCTACATCGTAAATTTTAAAGAATTATAATAGCAAATGATGTCAGGCTTTTTACAGGTGAAAAGAGGTTTTCAGGACTCCGCTGCCACCCCTGATGTGAGACTCATACCGTCTGCGGCGAATCCTTTCTGTATTTGAGTGATTAATAATAACATTGAGTCATAGCTATAGTGTTGAACTGTTGGTCCAACCCCACAGTGTGACCCCCACAACCTCACCTGCCCGTGTCTGCCATCTTATGCACGTCATTTAAATGCCATTCGTCACGTGACCCCTACATAATTTTAATTAAATATTCTAGTGCAAAGGCAAATGACGTTAGCATTAATATAATGAAAGTACAATTGAAAAACGTTATTTAATATGGTTCAAACAGCTCCCAGTAGTATATTCAAGTACAGCTCCTGTTGTACAGAGAAGCGCCAAAGAAACTGGTACAGGCATGCGTATTCCAATACAGAGATGTGTAAGCAGGCAGATTGCGGCCAATTTGTCGGCAACGCCAGTATGAGATAGCAAGGATCTGGCGCAGTTGTCAGACCGGTTGCTGCTGCTACAATGGCGCGTTATCAGATTCAAGTGAGTTTCAACGTGGTGCTATAGTCGGCGCACGAGCGATAGGACACAGAATCTCCGAGGTAGCGACGAACTGGGGATTTTCTAGTAAGACAATCTCACTAGTGTAGCGTGTATATCAGGAACCCAGAAGAACATCAAATCTCCGACATCGCTGCAGCAGAAGAAAGATCCTGCAACAGCGGGACCAACGACGACTGAAGAGAATCATTCTACATGATAGAAGAGGAACCCTTCCGCAAATTGCTACAGATATCAGTGCTGGGCCTTCTACAAGTACCAGCATGCGAACCATTCAACAAAGAATCATCGATATTGGCTCTCGGAGCCGAAGGCCCTCTCACGTAACTTCAATTACTGCACGATACAATGCTTTACCCGTCACCTGACATTGGATTGTTGACGACTGAAATATGTTGCCTGGTCGGACGAGTCTCGTTTCCAATTACATCGAGTGGCTGGACGTGTATGGGTATGGAGACAACGTCATCAATCCAAGGTCCATGTATGTCAGGAGGGGACTGTTCAAGCTGGTGGAGGCTCTGTAATGACGTGGAGCGTATGCAGTTGGATTGATATGGGACCGTGATACCTCTAGATACGACTCTGAAGGGTGACACGTACATAAGCATCCTATCTGATCACCTGTATCGATTCAAGTTCATTGTGCATTCCGAAGGCTTGGGCAATTTCAGCAAGACAACGCTACACTCCACACCTCCAGAATTGCTGAGAGTGGCTCCAGAAAAACTCTTGTGAGTTTAAACACTTCCGCTGGCCACCAGACTCCCCAGACGTGAACACTATACATCATATCTGCGATGCATTGCCACGTGCAGTTCAGAAGAGATCGCCACCTCCTCGTACTCATACGAATTTATGAACAGCCCTACAGGAGTCATGGTGTCAGTTCCTCGAGCATTTCATGAGACATTAGTAGAGTCCAGGTCACGTTGTGATCCGGCAATTATGCGTGCTCGCGGTTTCCCTACACGACATTCAGCAGGTGTACCAGTTTCGTTGGCTCTTTGGTGTACAAACACACAACTGACTTCGACTACTAATGCATTATGACGGGTAAAGTCATGCGCTGCCATTCACCAAAGTTAAAAATAATAAATCCATTATCATATAAAGGGCATCCCTAATGTGTGGTTACCTGAGTACACGAGGCATAATAGATTTACATCCAGAGGCTAAGAAACTGTTCGCCCACACGGCAACACCTTTGGTGTAAAGAGTTCCATCAGCAGGAAACAGACAAGTAAATATTTTTATTTTCTTCGGGACGTATAAACTACTGCAGTATACAATGATACAAACTAAGATCCCTGCTTCAAGAATGGAAACTGGAGGACTTGTGGTTTTAGTACAATCTAGTTATTGTAATACTTAATCACATTAAAATCGTAATTGTTGAGAGATATCAACTGCTAATAGGAGGCATTTTCAGATATCTTTATTGCTATGTGCATTATAAACCTGATCTCAGTTGTAATTACACTGGTAAATTACTTTTACTTTGTATCACTTTTTCTTACGTAGCACTCTTTTTCTACTTGAGTGATTTACTTAGAACAAGGAGGTTACTTTCTTTCTAACAGATGTAACGGGTAACTCAAACATAGGATATGACAATAACATCTTCAGGTCGACTGAATATAGTTCCAGTTTTGAGGCTGTTCCTATTTACAGATCATTTTAAAATTGAGACGAAGTGCTAGAGGCAGTATCAATAAGTTCGAAAACTTTTTCATCTACTGAGAAGGTCAGCAGTATCGCAAGCAATGATACAATTTCACACAATATCAGACACATTTATTTATGGAACACAGCAAGTAATGGGGCACAGTTTGGCAGATTTGGTACAGAAATTAGAAATGCTCTTGTGAGTGTTCATGTTAGATGAAATCAACTTTTCAACGCCCGTCTGAGCCGTATTACTCCCTCATTCCCTTCCTCTTTTTTAATAGAGTCAGTCCTGGTAGTTTAGGCAATTCAGGGCGTGAAAAGAAGATTCCATTGCAATGTCTAACATGTAATTCATTTTCAGTTTGAAAAGTAAAGTTGGGAATGTTGTTTAAGCTATTTTAGTAGCTAGTTGCGAAAATATAGTTATAACATTCTGGAATATGTTATTGTCAACTTCTGTTATTGCACGTTACAAACTTGTGAAGAAAAACTGTTTTCATTTCATTCCAGTGTAATAAATTATAATGATGTTGTCTCGTTAAAGTAAGCATTACAGCATTTAATTTTCCTCTGCAATGTATTATAACGATGTTGCTTCAACGAAGTAAGCATGTCTGAGAGATAAACAGAGGTGGTCCTTGATTTCCTGCGTAATGTACCATGATGTCGTCGTCTCAGAGTAGTAAGCATTACAGATCTAGAGGACATTGTTTGTGGTGTATTGATCAGGGAGCTGAAATTTACTCATTACAGAGTTGATGTTGAGACAGATGTGGATGTTCTGTACATAACTGTTTAACGTTGTGTTCACACATGAGAGATGAAATATAATGATGAAGAAGTATGGTAGCTGAGACAGATGTGAAGATATCTGACCTGCACCTATTGAGAAGGGCAATAACAGCTTTCAAGATAGAAAATTATGGTCAGTTTACAGTATGGAGGATGACGGTCAGTTTGCAGATAGTTCCATATTTGCCTCATCTACTGTACCGTCTCATCATTAAATTATACTTCACATGTGTGCACGAGATATAAAAAAAATCCGTACACTGTCACATAAGCGTCAATATCAACAACATAATCGGTAAACTACGTACCTGTGACTTGTGCACCGGAGTAAGCTTCCTCTCTCTCTATAACGCTTATTCTGCTGAGGCAATGACATTATAGCATATTGCAATGGATGTGAAAGGAATACAGTTTGCCACGGTAGCCGCCATTATTTCTCTGATTTGTACACCCCAGAAAATTTTCGAGCAAAAATGTAAGAATTAGTTCACAGAAATGAAAGGAATGGAATTTTCCCCAATAGCTAATATCATAGCTCTGATTTGTTGACCTTTGTAAATTTCTTCTGTGTCTGTAATGATAGCAGTACTAAGGTAACAACATATAACATGGTTTCAGTGGACTGAAGGGAATACAGTTTTTTCTCAAGTTTCTACAAGATGATAACACTGTTTTCAACTGCAAGACAAAATTAATATCCTAGCATGTCACTGTAATTTCAAATATGCTTTGATATCCGACGAGTTTTTGACGAATTTTGACATGGGTATAACATTCTTTACTTTGCTTCCCGTCATCGTCATTTAGGGTGTAAGTTACATGAGCAGTAATGCTGATGAGTATTTTAGAGGGGTATAGAATCAATTTTTATTTATTTTGATGAATTTAATGCATGGTACTGTGGTCAGTGACTAGCACATTATATGAAACTTCCTGGCAGAAACATGCAACGTATTTCAATAAAGCCCATAGGCAGGCTGCGTCTATTTTAAGAACCAATGTAAACAATTCATTCGTGTAAGTGTACTACTTAAAGATCCATTGAACTTAGATATTGTTGTACAACAATCGAACTTTCCCGAATAACAAGTGCTGCTTAACCTGTAAATTTTTGTTAGTTGGGCCAATATGCAAGATACGTGTTTTTTTAATCTCATAGAATAATTAATTTTCACTGATACGCCACATGTTTTTTGTGCTCAATTTCTTGCATATTTGGAGAGATAAAGCAATTTTATTTTTTTCGAAGGTTGAATTTTCGTTTCCGGTCAAGGACTTACAATTATATTTACGTACTACTATGTACGACTTGCACTGTTTTTTGCTCGATATGTGAAAAGTAATTTTATTTCATGGACAAAGATTTTATTTCTGAAATGTCCACTGCTCGTTTCAGCTAAGTAGTACCATCGATTTTACCTATATTACATCTCTTTCTTGTTCCAGTTCCATCTTTGGTCATATTGTGATGAAGTAATCTAAACGTGACCCAAGTTCTCATTGCATACTTTGAAAATTTTCAGCTTAAGTGATAAATCACAAGGAAATAAAATCAATTTGAAACCCTTTTTTCCTTCCTTTCTTAAATCGCGTTTTGCCAGTGAAATGTTACAGAGCATGGCGGTGGTCGTAGTAAGGCAATGAATGAATGTAAGAAAAGCTATCAGCATCACGTATTCACCACAGTGGTAATTCAACATCATCAAATTGAAAAACAAGAGCCATGTCAAATATTTATTGGATCAACTTATTAAAAATGTAAGGAGGTTTTTGGAGTTTAGCCCCCTTACATTTCTAAATAGAATGGCATGAGAGAATTAAACATAACGAAATTTAGACAGTGGGACTACTGACAGTATTAATTACAGTCGAAGGACTTGAAACAAGTACATTTGTCTTTTACTTAGATGTTTCCGTAATGGGAGCAGCTGGAATTATGCCCAGACGTCGATTGGTCCTAGGGTCCGTGAAGTAGGTAATCTTTAACACTTACAGTGTATGATTTAACCACATAGCAATATTCTGACAAGATCAGGAATTATACAAGGCCATTTGAAGTTTTGATTGTGACTCAGTTCGGTTTAAAATTAATTATTTAAAAGAGAATAGATACTTACAGGATTAAAAATGGTTCAAATGGCTCTGAGCACTATGGGACTTAACATCTATGGTCATCAGTCCCCTAGAATTTAGAACTACTTAAACCTAACTAACCTAAGGACAGCACACAACACCCAGCCATCACGAGGCAGAGAAAATCCCTGACCCCGCTGGGAATCGAACCCGGGAACCCGGGCGTGGGAAGCGAGAACGCTACCGCACGACCACATGGTACGGGCTTTACAGGATTAACCTCTTGTAAATAATAATATGCGTTTAAAGGGGAAACACAGAATTTAAGGATTATTTTTTCATTAATAAATTAATGTAGAAATAATACTTGCATTAAATAACCAAGAGTAACATCTAAATCTTGTTTACATTTTGCAAATGAGCGTACCGTAACTCCGGCATGATTTGATAACTTCGAATGCTGATTCAAATTGGAACTAAGAGCAAAATCATTACTAAAATCAATGTGACATCGAACGTGAAATCCAAGAACAAGCTCTATAGCAATGCACTGCTCTAAGACCAAGAGTTACCTTCAGCACTTTAGTCAAACGTAACAAAAGGAGATCGGCCTTTATCTTTCTACTTCAGTCCTTGACTGTGTAGTAAATATTGACATCTCAGCTTCCACAAACCAAAGCGGTAGACATAAGAAACTTGCAGACTCTGAAGATGCAAACCTGTGAGAATAAAGACAGACAGAAGCAGTAAATACTCAAATGTGGTAGTCACACTTTCCACAGATGTCCGTAGCACGATGAAATAGGCTTATGCCTTCAGTGACAACTCACAGTTACTATGCAGAGCAGTGGGCAAACTTTGACGCAAGGAGGCAGCACACATGCAGTTAAACCAGCTTGACATGTTGTTACACTCCTTCTGGCAGGACATCAGCAAACATGTCGCTTCGAAACGACGAGCTGAGAGGTTAATGAGTGGCAGATATGCACGCACGGGTCCGGAAGTTTGTTGGCCTTTTAGTTGTATTGTTTCTGAATTTTGTGTTTGCACATCACGTATTTTTATTGCATGTTGGAGTTATTTAGCCACTAATTATAGAAAATACCGTCTTATAGAGCCTTGCCGCCAAAGACTGTTTGGTAAATACTGCATTTTCCATCGAAATTCTTTCTGTACATAACTATAACTAGACCGAATGATTTGTAATAGAAACCAGCATTAGCCTATAAGTATCAACAGTTATACTTCTATAATTATATGTGACACATTATTTTCTCATTCTCTAAGATGGTGCTTGCTGAGATGAAACATTACTGAAAAGCTTGTAAGAACGTTACAGTATGACCGTACATAAGATGAGCCACCAATAAGATGCCACCTAAAATGCAAATAGGAAACCGACTACGAATTTCGGACGTGGAGATACCATTGTAATACTTGACAATCAAAATATTCTATAGGTGGAGATGTTTTGGGATGGAGTGTGCCTTTCACCAAGAGTAGAGCCAAAAAAAGGCAATTTACATTTTTTCTTGTGGCTCACAGCGTCGCTAGCTTAGGACAGTATTTTAGCAAATATATGTTTACTGCATTTAAATCAAGTCAGGTTAGTGTTACTACGTTGCCCTTTCAGGCCTATCTTGAAATGTCAATTGTGTATTTAGCATTTTTAAGAATTTACCCATGGAAACAGCACTGAGATAGTTGACTCTAGAATTTAATTTCTTCATAGTGCCCTTCTTCGAGATTTTGCAGACTTTCTAAATTTGATTTCACATTCTGACACTTTATAGAACAATTGAAATATGGAAAACAATTCAAGTGTCTGTTGTGCCATTCACCACGTGTGGTAAAACAACCCACATAATAATGCTGTCATCTGTTGGCGATGTTAACCACCAGGATTATAAATCACCAACTGATAATATTTCACGTTTTTAAGTTTTACATAATAGTGGTTGAAGTAGAACTTATCTTGAGGGACTAGATTTCTGATACGTCAGTTGCACAGCAGAAGTGAACGCTGGTTTTTAAGTGTTTCCAGAGAGTACGTTTTGTACTCGTTCTCACATTCCCTAGCGATTGCTTTATATTTTCTAGTAGAATTTAAGGACGTGCGATGAAACTTACCGATGAGACAGTAGAATTTTAGGCATACTGTAGTGACGATTAAAATCAGTTCCCAATATTTTATAGCATGTACAATGAGTACAGCATCCGACATATGACATACAGAGTCGTGCCAGAGCGCACACGCGCGCGTGTGTGTGTGTGTGGTGGGGAGGTGGAAGGGGGGGGGGGGGCGTGTGGGTGGGTGGGTTTGTATGCATGTCAGATATTCAGAGAAAATATTACAAACACAACTCTATATTACGCATCTGTCTTTGAAAATGAGGCAAATTAAAGTAGAGCTTACTGTTGCGGCGGTATTAAGCGGCTGTGTACACCTGAGTAGAAATGACGCAAAAAACAAAAAGTGAAATGATCGCATTGGCACCAGGAAAGTTCGGCCGCTAAGTGCGTTTCTTATTTCAGTCGGCGCCACATTGGGTGACTGGCGTGCCAGCGGTGAGGATGAAATGATGATGAGGACTACACAACATACTGTCCACGAACAGAGAAAATATCCAAACCGGGGTCGAATCGAAGCTGGGACCGCTTCATGGGAGACAACCACGTTACCACCCAGCTAAGCAGGCGGACATTCAGACAACTTCCACTACTAATGCAAAACGCCACATAAGCGGGTCAGGCTAGAGCTCACTCAATGTAATTGCATTCGGGGCTGCTTACTGGTGCAACATGAACTGAGACCCATTGCAGCGATTGTGGCCTTGTTACTCTTCCCCGAGCCATGGACCTGTTGTGGCTTACGTGAACAAAACCGATGTTGCAGCATAACGAGTAGGGGCCAAGACGTATAAATACCCCTCATTTATAGTCGAAGGCAGTTCGCCTGCCACCAGTACCAAGCAACGACCTGCGTCTATCCATGAGTGTATAACAAGTCCACGTGTCTATGTGGCTGAGCCAGACAGCTTCTCCAGACTCTTGGACCTGTAGCTGCCACCCTGCTGCGGTTGCCAAGTGGGATGGGTCTTAGTTTCCTGCTATCATCAGGACATCTGTGGGTCTCCTTCAGCTGCTACCGATTTGCTTTCACAGAGGTCTCCAGCTCGAGCTCATTACTGTGTCGCCGCTCAACCACCGTCGACCATGCGTACAAACTCCTCGCTGCCTGCCTCTGCATGTCTGGACAGACACTTTTCCAGTAAGGTGCTTCTTCTTCATTGGGTCCACGGTGTGACCCCCATGTCTTATCGCTCGTCCTCGGGGCTTCATTGGCTGCCCCTAGGCAGCGTTGCTGCTGATCTGGGACACCATCTTGCTGGTGTCAGTGGCCTTTGGAGACATCGCTTCCTCGCCTGCACGACACCGCCACCGCCGAACACAGCACATTGCTGGCCGTCTGAGTAGAGGTTACGTGTGCAGGTATTGGTCTCCGAGTATCGTCTAGACTATGGATAGGTTGATTAAACAATGCTTTTTTGTTGACAACAGCTCAGATGACTACCAGACATTCACTCATTGTAGCTTTGCTACAACGATCCTCGTGATGGGTCATCGATAACCTGACCTCCAGCAACCCCAGTCCACCATCCACTAAACAGGCCATCCACTGCTGCCTCTATATTGTGCAATTTTTTTCCGGAAATATAGGAATCTTCGAATCTGACGCTATTTTTACAGATTCAGATAACTGACTTCCTGAAGGGGAGGGAAAAGGGGAAATGTGGGGACGTGGGGCGTAGGCAGACGCCAGAGGAGGGGGTACAAGCCAGCAGTGGGTTAGCTATGCCTGTTTACCTTTGATATTTAAGTTCCTCCCTACCTGCCTCATACGGAATATTAGTCACTGTAGATGGTAGAAACATGGGACTTAGGGAATGGCAGGATTCAGTGTGGACGGGGCCTTGCACAGTTACCGCTGGTTGCTCAGGTTCTTCTTTAAAAAAAAAGAGAAAGACGTACACTATACTTAGAATCAATTGCAAGTGAGGCTGACAATAATGAACAATTATCAAATTTGACTGTTAAGGCACAATGTCTAATAAAGTTCTTGAGCAAGTTGCACTCACAGCTAAAGGCCTTTAGGACCAGAAGTTCAAATTATTTGTCAGCTGAAGGCCCCAATAGTAATAACTCAAAAACAATTTGACAGCTGAAGGCCTGGATAGCAAATTCTTAAAAACAGTTAAACTTCTCCAAGAGATACTTAAATACTTTTTTAACAAAAACAATCACCAAAATGTCACTGTTAAGAGACAATGTCTAATTAAAAATGCTTAAGACAAATTTAATTCACAGCTGAAGGCCTTATTGACCAGAAATTTAAATTATTTGTCAGCTGAAGGCCCCAATAGTAATAATTCAAAATTAAAATATTAAAAAAAAACAATCACCACAATATGATCAAACCACGAGAGAAGTGTTCCTCAGACAGTGCTCCAGGGATCTGCCTGGGAAGTCGCTCAACTTCATAACCGATGAGACAGGCAGCCAAGAGTTGCATTCACTTAACCAGATGGCAACTGAAACTAGCGACAGTTTTAACGCAGATCAACACACTTGCTAAATCTACCTAACGTCTGGTAACCAACACAACGATGGAATAACCGAGGGAAAGCGGAACTGGCGGGCAGCACTGCGCCTTCAGAATCATGTGTTTAGAACATCTAGAAGCAGAAATAATCACTACGACCAAGGTAGTCCAAAAGAACAAAATATCCGAAACACAATGAAGGAGGCTGTCGAACAACACGCCTTACCGGACAGCAGAGGCATGGCCGAGGAATGGTTCACTGCCGCGAAAATACGCTAACCTCCATGGCAGATAACTGGGGCGTTAGCGGCCACTAGGCAGGAAAATACCGCTGGTTGAACTTCATCAATAAACACAAGTAATTCAGTGATTATTAATAATAAGTGGAGGACAGCCAATTAATTTCGCCAACTCCTAACACTCAACTCGTTGCTCATCGTCTCAGTGACCTTGCTAGCAGCAACACGCGAACAAATGGCGTGATCTCAAAATAGTGGAGGTTTCACTACTGGGTTAGTGTTCACTCAACTCAAACGTCCTGGGTCCGGTGGACAACGAGGCTGTAGCCCTGCAGCTACAGCCCCTAATCTAACACTGCCTGCGTGCTGCCAGTGGTCACATCATTTCCTTGCGGTGCCAGACCTCACTGCTGCTGCGTCCCAATGGAACTCCCGAGAAACCCGACCCAGAACACACTCGACGTCCTTCCAAAGATAGTACCACAGTACTAGAAATCGATAACCGCTGCTGCTGCCACTCATGGACAGACAACGCTAGCAAACGTAGTGGCGCCAGTAAACATAAGACAAAAACGACACGCCACTATCGCTATTACACTATGCAATCATACCAACAGCAGCAACTCGTGCCGCAACACTGCTCGAAGATCATCTGAGAAGACGTTGAAATTCTTTGGCCAAATACCAGTTTTCTCGAATCCTTTCGTTACTGTTCTCATGTTCGTAGCACACACAAAAGTTTGCCCAACAAGGATGAGATCTGCCACAAGTTCTATTTTTAAATATCGTTATAAAGTTATCAATGGCAGGACAAATTGTTTCATCGGTTTTCCGTGGGTCATCAGTTTATTAATCACCTGTTCAACTGCTTGTTACAATGTTTTTCGTGGATCAGTTTGTCTCTCCGTTTCCCATATATAATGATGTACAAATATGCAAACGAGTAACATAAAATACACGGTAGAATGCTTCAAATGAAGAATAAAAGGCGACCGAGGCGGAACAGATTGTAGCAGTATCCCATTCCACAATGAGTAATCACCGTAAACAACTTTTCCCAAATGCATTGTATGCAAAGATAGCTAAGAACGTGCTGATTTACACCGAATAAACGTTGACTGTAAAGAAAAAGTTATGACGGTCTTAATTTAGATGGAAATGGTCGGCTAAGTTAGAACAACGAATTCGTGCACTTTTATATCCAGCCGACGTAATCGGTGCGCAGCAACAATTACCACTTGCTGAACCATGATAAGCATTGGTTTGGTAAACACATTTGTCTAAGCTTCCTCTAACGCCTTTAAACGAAATTAGAGCACCGGCAACTTTCTACCTAGGTCGCATATTCCGCCGTGGTCTGTATGACTTAAATAATCACAACTGAAAAAGTCTACAACAATTTAAATAAGAAAAATGTGTGAATAAAATGTGAATGTAAACAGTAAAACTATTGTTTTAATTTTTGAATTGCTTCCTGTGAAATATATTGTTGTATTTCCTTGAATGCTTCAGTACTTCAATGTATTGTTGGATTTCAAGTGTGTCAAATTTCATTAACAGCTAGTGGCCAAAACAATATTTTATATGTTAAGAGTCCTTCTGGATTTCCAGTTGACCATTTCCATGTAATTAATGAAGTTATGAAATTCGTTATCATCCGCTATGATATTAATTACGTAATCTACGTCATTTCTCAATAGGTATTTCTCTGCAGGTATTTATTGCAGTGGGATGCACTCTGAGTGTAGACGGATACAGAATGTCTGTCATGTAATTGAATTTAGATCTCCTTATGAGCAGCACAAGTCTGTTCCTGTTCCAACTCCATATGTATAAGTGACCACAGCAAGTGAAACAGTGAAAGGGGGAATCAGCTAAACAACATGAGGAGAATTTTCCTAAATTACTAAATACTATTCTGTGGCGTCTTCGTTTGTTGAAATGGTAATGTGGCCGTAACGTCGATGTATGTATTGTCAGGAATATGTTTGTCGATACAGTTTCGAAGCCGGTGGTTCGTTACTTGTAGTCTTTCTTTTTTTTCTTTTCCATGCTGTTTCCACTCACAATGAAAAATCTCTTGTTGTCAGGTGGCCCCTGTTTAGTACACTTGATTCTATGTAACTGGCTTAGAGGTAGAATTCTCTAACGTGTTTCAGTTTGTAATTAATTTTCCTTACGTCGATAGGGGTAGACGTAATTGTTGGACGTCCGGTTTGGTAAAACATTATTGTGACTTTGTCTGGACTTTCGTCTATCACTTTTGTTATGCAGTTGAGATACAACACCGTTGCCTTTCTGCTGATCAGCAGTAAAACAAGCCGCCGATATTCGTTGTTTTTGAGTCCGGCCTTCTTAGGCACCATACCATCACTAATTGTGTCATTTAAAATTGCAGAAAAGTGGTCCCAATGATATCCTAGAAACCGTGAGGGATGTCTTTGGGAATTCAGTCCAGTCCTGGAGCTTTGTACGCTGTTGGTTTAACACTATAGCGTAAGTTATCAGTGGAGTGCGGTTCGCGCTTTGGGTCGTTCAGGAGTGGACTCAGCTTCTTAATCTTAAATTAAATATTCTTATTGATTACAGAACCTTAACATAAGACGGTGAAACAGAACTTAACCTGCGGTCAGTTCAGTTTTGAAAGCAGAGATTAGACAGGAAAAAACAAATAAAATGTCTTCAATACAGTAGACAGAATTAAAATGAAGCCTTTGGCTCAGAACACAGAAACTGGCAACAACGGTAACAATTACAATACAGGTTGGTTGCAACTAAACTTTCGCTACTAGCAAGGGTCCTCATAAAAACGAGTGACCGTAGGACAATAAATCGTGGAAACGGCTGTAAGGACATATTGAAGAGAAATGACGAATGAACCACTGAAATAAACACATTTTAGTGCCCCGTCAGTTAACTGCACACCATTAATACAACATTCTTGGGTTTCAATCTGCGTCAAGTGGTTTACTGCCCACGAGCTTTCGGTAGAGATATCCTATGCCATTGTCAAGTGGATGACTGTCGTGTGGTTGTCATTGCCGTGTTTATATAGCCGCGCCGTCGCTCGTGACGTCACTGGTGCTCGGTCCCGCACCATATACGGTAATGTCTGCCGTTCTTGGACGTGCTTGTCAGCCAAAAACCCAATGGGTCTCTAGGCCATAGCGTTTACCGCAAGCCCACGCACACGAATCGGTATCAGCACGCCACCAGCATCCATCACCCAGCACAGAAACAGTCAGTTCTGAGGACCTTAGTACATCGTGCTGAAACCGTCTCAGACGCTGAAAACTTGCCGAGAGAATTGAACCACTTACGCAAAGTTTTTAAGGAAAACGATTACACCAACAGACATATCTCACAAGCAGTGTCATCCAAAGCTTAAAGGAAGAAGACCTCTGAAGAAGACACCAAGCAGGTTGCATTCTTACCGTTTTGTGGTTCGACACTAGGGAAGATTAGTCGGCTTCTGAAGAGACATAAAATAACACAATCTTGAGGCCTCCGACAAAGATCCGGCAACTAATGAAATCTGTGAAAGACGATGTAGGCTTCAGAACGCCGGGAATTTACAAGATACCGTGTGGACGTGAGCAGTTCTATGTCGGCCAGACTGTTCGCACTATTGAACAGTGTCGCATAGAACATGAAAGGCGCTACAGTCTGCGCTATCCTGAAAAGTCAGCTATAGCAGAACATGCTCCGGGAAACGGACACCGGATGGCATTCGATGAGACGTATATTATTAAAAGTGCTAATGGCTTCTGGGATAGCGTGATAAACAAGGCCATAGAGATTAGAATTCATGACAACACCTTCAATAGACACGGTGAATTGCAGCTGAGTACAGCGTGGGATCCGGTGTTGAGGGAGCTGAAGCGAGCCCGGCGGTCGCGCGGTCAAAACATTACGATATATGGTGTGGGACCGAGCACCAGTGACGTCACGAGCGACGGGGCGGCTATATAAGCAGAGCAACGACAACCACACGACAGTCATCCACTGGGCAATGTCAGAGATGATGTCTGCCGAAAGCTCCTGGGCAGTAAACCACTTGACGGGGCCTCAAACCCGAGAATGTTTTGTTAACTGATGTCGCCGCGAAAGCATACATTCCTACATAACTGCATACCATGTTCACTATTCAGGTTCCGAGTGTTGCTCCATGTGAACCCCATTTAGATCCACGACAGCCTGAAACCGCACTACAGATTGTTCGCTTCACTTTTTGAACGGAACGGTGGACAGTGAAATGTCCAGCTGTCTTCACAGAGCTCGTGCACTGCTTGAAGATCGCACATTGCGTCCAGTATTCTCAATCCCGGGAACAGATACTTCTTCAACAGTCTGTGGTTGGTTACTCCCAGGAGTAATTCCCAAATCTCCAGTAAATTCGAACTCCCGAACCACGTTCTTCAAGCACAGTGCGGAAAGAGGACTTATACAAGTTCCTTTAATGCTTCCCGACTCCCAAAGAGTTGTTCTTCTTTTGGTAAAAGAGCTTTACGAGTAAATCTCTGCGCACATTTTCCCAGACCCATCTTGACTTCCTGTAGCTTAATGCACACTGATGCTTGTGTTTCAACCCTACGTTGTCGTACAAGTACCGGCGCCTAAGGACCTAACGGTAGGTATAACGTCACAAATCCTGCACCGCATAGTCTGAACACTATTCTTATAAAGTCGAGTACTTATACGGTAAATAGTTTTCCGTCTACACTCGTTCAGGCAGCGAAAGTTTTATTATAACAACCCCACACATACAGCTTCTCCAATCAACCTTGATACACTAAAGGATCTCTCATATTTACATGAGGTCATCAACATATCACATAACTGAATGCAGTTCCACCGTTAGTGCCTTCACCTACTACTTTCTGCGACAGGCTACAAACCGTGCTCTACAAAACGACCCACACATCTGTCTCAATACGCGCCCAAATAACAAGAAATACATATTGATCATTATATGTTGTCGGGAGGAGGGAGGGGAGAAATGAAATTGAAGGGATTACTGATGTCAGCTGGATCGGAATCAACGGCGACGAGCGAAAATGTGTACCAGGTCGGGATTAGAACCCGCTATCTCCTCCTTACTAGGCAGGAGCGTTAACCACTGCTCGATATGAAACACAGAAGAATCAAAACTGCGCAGACTATGTCGGCATGCCTTCCAGCCGACCCACAATCGAGCCTTTTCTTTCCTTTACCTCCACGCCTCCCATCACCATCAATTTAGAAATAATGAATAACAGCTGTAGATTCCGCTTGGAGTCTGTTCTTTCGGACTTGTCCGAAAAAACAGTCCTACAGATTCACATAACTAATTCTCCTCTCTGGACAGTAGTTCCACCTTC
This sequence comes from Schistocerca americana, assembly GCF_021461395.2. Lineage (NCBI taxonomy): Eukaryota > Metazoa > Arthropoda > Insecta > Orthoptera > Acrididae > Schistocerca > Schistocerca americana. Next base: position 106,779,984 of record NC_060123.1, read on the forward strand.
TACAGTGCAGATGCACAACAACGTCCGAGAATCTCAGAGTAGCGAGTATGGAGGAAGTGAACTGCGGATAGTTGGTGGTCGGCGGGAGTGTGGGTCGCCTATGAGGTTGGTTGGTTGATTTGGGGTAGGGGAACAAAGAGCGAGGTCATCGGTCCCATCGGATTAGGGAAGGATGGCATAGGATGACGGCCGTGCTCTCCGAAAGGAACCATCCTGGCAATTGCCTGAAGCGATTTAGGGAAATCACGGAAAACCTAAATCAGGATGACCGGACGTGGGTACGGCGTGCCGAGATAGTATGCGCAGTTGGGGTAGCATGCCGTCCCGGATAGCACAGTGGTTAACGCACCTGCCAAGTAAGCAGGAGACCTCGTGTTCCAGTGGTGGTCTGGTAGACATTTTCGCTCGTCGTCGATGATTCCACGTAATGTCCCGATGCATATGACATCAGAAATCCCTTCACATTCCTTTCCTTTCCGCCCTCCCCCTCCATCTCCACCTGTACCTAGAAATGTATCAAAGCGTCAGAGTATCTGTTCCTTGGCGCATATGAGGAAGAACAGACTCCAGGTATTCATATAACAAATTGACCAGTTGCACAAAGAAAATAACAAAGTGACTTTCTTTGAACAAATGGTATCAACGTATCAGTCACGCTTATAGCGTAGTAGCGTAGACGACCTTCTGTACAATACAATCTGTCACGCTCACGACCAGTAATTTAACAATGTGTAATTTACTCTAGCTTTGAGAGAACACATCCACATGAACAAGGTGAAACTAGACAACGATCGTAACTTGTCACACGATAACAACGGACTTTGGGTGTTACTGCCTGCCAGCCAACATGTCTGCAGCTCATGATCTAGTAGCTTGCGTTGCTGTTTCTCGATCTCTCGGTCCCAGGTTCGTTTCACGGCCTTGTTGTGGATTTTCAATGCCCAGGGACTTTGTGTTGTCCTCATCCTTTTATCATCATCATTTGCAACAGTGGCATGATTGGACTCGGTAAAATATTGGACTGTGTAAAAATTGGGACTTGGTACGGACGCTGATGATCGTGCAATTGCGCGCTCCACAAACCAAGCTTCGCTATCATCACCACCAACCCATGCACTCAGTACACCAGTTGTACTCAGCACGACACACTGTACTTATTCATTCACCGGCCAGGATGCAACTGTCAACTGCTAAGGTAAGCAGTTAGTGCTTTCTTGAGATGCAGAATCCCCTTTCTCCGCCTCTACTGGAATGACCATCCTCTCACCCACAAAAGACCCAATCGCTCCAAACTTTTGCGCCCACACAGCGACCATCCCATGAGCCACCCGACAGTGATGTCCCCTGCATGGCTTAGCAACGTATCAGTTTGTTGAGGCCTACCGTACTTGGCCATGCAGCCACTGCGTCGTTCTTCGCCTGCCAGCCATTAACAGCGTCTCAGTAGAATCACGTCTCAGTAGAATCCAGCATCCACCGCGGCCACAGCGGTTCTCATGTGGCCTGTCCTCATGCGGCGCTTGCACGGCAAGTTGCCAAATATGAGTCTCAGGTCGTTGGGAATATACTCGACTTCCCCCCCCCCCCTCCCCTCGCCCACCCGATAATCCAGCCTCTGGCCTCGGCCAGCAGACAGAAAGCGGTATGAAAACAGTAATGCAACAATACATTGAGACGATAAAAATATCATGTCGGACCTCCTTCTGCACGGGGTAGTGCAGCGTCTCGACGGGGCACGGACTCAACAAATCGTTGCAAGTTCCCTGCAGAAATATTGAGTCATACGTCCTCTATAGCCGTCCCTAATTGCTAAAGTAGTGCCGATTCAGGATTTGGTGTACGAATTTACCTCTCGATTGCGTCCCATGGATGACCAGATCATTCGCTCAAACTGCCTAGAGTGTGCTTCAAACCAACTGATTTGTAGTCCGCTGACATGGCAAATTTTCATGGATAAAAATTCCATCGTTGTTTGGGAATGCCATGAATGGCTACAGGTGATCTCCAACTATACAGAAATACCCATTTCTTGTCAATGATCGGTTAAGTTGGACCAGAGGACCCAGTCCATTCCATCATTCCATGTAACATTTGTGAAGCCACCCAGTGCTAAGTGCTTCAGCCTGGAACCTCGCGGATGGTGCGGTCGCAGGTTCTAATCCTGCCTCGGGCATGGATATGTGTGAGGTCCTTAGGTTAGTTAGGTTCCAATGGTTCTAAGTCTAAGGGACTGATCACCTCAGATTAAGCCCCTTAGTGCTTAGAGCCTTCTGAAACATATTTTTGTGGGGCCAGCGAAAGCTCACACAGTACCTGGTTGTTAACTTGGCTCCATGGTATCGTGTGTTCTGCATCACACTTGAACCCTACAATCACAAAGCCAAATTACTGTACGAATTGCATTTTTTTTTAAATTTTCGTATGGCTTCTGACTGGTTCGATGTGTCCCGTCGCGAATTCCTCTCCTGCGCCAATCTTTTCATCTCAGTGTAGCAATTTCTACCTACTTCATTAATTATTGGTCCCATGTGTTCCAGGCTTTGTCTTTCTCTACAGTTTTTACTCTCTACAGGTCTTATTAACTGAAATCGGGACTAATTTGACCAGGCCACGGTTTCCCAGTCGTCCACGATCCAAGCCATACGGTACGAGCCTAGGAGATGATCTAAAAACAATGTCGCTTAGTTAGAAACGGCTCTGGCGTTCGTCGTCTGCTACCACAGCCAATTAACACCAAATTTCGCTACACTGCTCCAACGGATACTTTCGTCGCACATCCCACATTGATTTCTGCTGTTAATTCACCCAGTGGTGCTTGCCTATTAGCAATGACAACTCTACGCAAACGCCGCTGCTCTCTTTCTTTAAGTAAAGGTCAACAACAGCGTTGTCCGTCGTGAGAGGTACTGCCGTAATTGTGGAAGTCTAACGATTTCCGAAATGCAATGTCCCATGCGTCTAGCTCCAACTGCCATGAATTTCCCTTATTTAATTTGTGTAAGCGATACTACCGCCATCTGTATATGTAAAATTCGCTATCCTATGACTTGGGCACCTCAATGTATACATGAATGGCTTGTGGCGACGTCCAAAGTCACACATATAAAACCAAATAATAATGGCTTATATAATAGTTCGAGCAGCGCTCTGCGTTCCTTAGCCGTATCCTTAATTAATACAGTTCACCCAACTTTATAATGTGTATCTGATCTCCCACTCAAAAGAGATTCTGGCATCTGGCATTGTTGCAAGTCTGAGCCCCTTGTCCATGAACTGCCAAAGTATTCTTCTGTGCGACACGCCACCTCTCCGCTTTTTGCTGGGTAACAAATCCTCGAAGGACTACAAGTCAGTCAACAGGGAGCTTGTTCTGAAAACGGTTATGACAACGGCGTGAGCTTATGCGTTTTGTGACTAGCTGTATTAAAGGCATATATTAGCCATCCGATTTATCCCATTTACTGTTGCCAAAGTAACCAGAAGCAACCAAAGCTGTCGTTAAGTTACTTAGTCTCTCCACGAACACCAGTGTCGCGTAGCAGTAGAACGCCTGATTCCTGGCCCAAAAAACCAACACTGTGGAGGAAAATGTGGTGGTATTATCAGAAACAAACACTCATAAAGAACTAAAAGAACCAAAACCCCCCTTCAACGAACCTTTTCAGCTAGTATACTCCAGATTGTGAGTTCAACGACGTAATTGGAAACAGCCGGCCGGTGTGGCCGTGCGGTTCTAGGCGTTTCGGTCTGGAACCGCGTGACCGCTACGGTCCCAGGTCCGAATCCTGCCTCGGGCATGGATGTGTGTGATGTCCTTAGGTTAGTTAGGTTTAAGTAGTTCTAAGTTCTAGGGGACTGATGACCACAGATGTTAAGTCCCTTAGTGCTCAAAGCCATTTGAATTTGTAATTGGAAACAATCTTGAAAAGGCATCCAATTATAGTAGTGCATAATTCTGCCTACAGTTTTCGGAACGGATCTACAAAACACAGTCATAGCTTTTCCAACGGGTGTCCTACAGGCTTGAAGCCAGCATTCCATGTTTAGTTTCACGTAGGAGCTTTCTAAGGAAACAGGTCTTGCCCACTTGGACCATAGCCCGAATACGTCCATCCATTCTCTGTTTTCGAATTCATCCAGGATCTTGCCTGATGTTTTGAAAGGTCGAAGTGTCAACCAAGTCCCCCCCCCCCCTCCCCCCACACTGGAGGTTGGTGTTGATAGGAGAATAACGTATCTTCTGTAGGTATCGCTGGCCTGAGACAACTACTACGACTAGCATTACAGAATACGGTCTAATCATTCCCCTTTATCTGCTGTTTAATTACTCTCAAAGAGTCTTCTTCTCCTTAATACTTGGCAATACACTTCAACGACACAGGCAAATCCCCCAAAATGTGCTTCAGTCCCTGTACATTACCATCCAGACCTGGCTCAATAATCTTAGCGCCCACAACATACCCTTGAAACACGCTGCACAACGCAACCTCAGTAACATGGTCGATCCCCTTTTCATTCCCGGCTTCAAACTGGAAGGCCGAAATACGTGTCGCCCACCTGGTAATGCGGCCTGTGCACCTCTAACGCGACAGTGCCCAGCTCAAAGACTGATTGTCAGTGCCGAGCAAAGGGGACCTGAATATCTCTAGCGTAAACATAGCCACTCAAGCCTTAACATCTTCTTTGATGGTATTAAATCCCTAGAAGCATTTTCCCACCTCCATTCTCTTGCAGTAGTGCAATTGTTTTTGAGGCCTCCGTTTGCGGGATGAATTGCCTGTGAATTTCTGATATAGCCAAACAGGGACAATTGTCAGGGTGTTTTTAAAGCCCTTGGTCGCTGCTTGTTGGGATTCACATCACTGGAATTTTAGACTGCTTTTAGGAGCTTATTCTGTGACCTGTTCAATTGTGCGAAATTTAGCACAAATTTTCTAAAACAGTATACCATTCCCATAAAGGTTGCTATTTCTTACCGTTTCTGTGAGCAAAGAAATCTTTAATGGCCATGGTATGCTCGGGATTAGTTTTATCTTCCATTAGAAATGACTTGTCAGGGCATCCAACCATAGCTGTTGACATCTGGCCATAAGTCCTTCCTTCCTAAGGTATGTGAAGACGTCCCTCAAGTGTTCCATATGATCCTGCCAGTTTTCACTAAAAGTCGTCACATTGTCCGGCTTAAATAATTTTAACATAATATCAATATACGACTCAGCCAATGGCGACCCTGAAATTCCCCTTTCTAATTTAAAACAGATTCTTCTCTTTGGCGAACGCCATGATACGTTTAGATTTGTCATAAAACTAGGTTTGATGCTATGTGTTGTTCAAATGCTAGGCACCTTTGACACAGCCAAAACAGCTATGCAAATCTGGTAAAAGAATGGAGCAGAGTCCTGTCTTGTTATTAAGTCCTCTGTAATTTACTACCAGTTTCGATTGGCCTAGTGCCTTAGGTAAAAGGAATGTGGGAGACGAATAAAATTATATGGAACGGTGAATAATTCCTTACTGGGTCCCTCTCACTTCTTCATTCTTTTCATATATGGTGATGAAAGCCGCTATGGAGGTCTCCTCACTAACACATTATCGGTTAGTTCAGTCCACCATTTGATATAGTCAATCTTAACCTATCCATTAGCATATCTCTAAATCAGTTTCACAAATTCTTTGTATATTACCTCTTACTCGGTAGCAGATGGTTTCACTCTGTCGCTTCTCACATTCTTCTGGTGTACTACCAAATGAAGGCCAAATGCGAACGCTCTACTTTTGCGAAACTAAGGATAATTTATCTCGGGCCTAACTCTGAATGAGTCCTGTTTTTCTAATTATATTCTACCCCAGTACAGTTCGGTAGATAGCACCTCAGCTGCCGTTATTTTCCACGTAAATGCCCAAATTTTCAGCTTAGCCACAACCAACCCTTAAATCCAAAACGCACTAGAATTCGCCACTGCATATGGGTACCATCCGAACTCTATTTCGATCACCCTTATACTACCTGCTGTGTGGAAAACTGGTCATTCGTTACTGGAGTCACTGAGATTTTTGTGACCAGTAGTCCACATTTTGGTTCATCATTAACGTCGAACCATACTAATGGTGTTATATGCCGTTGATGCATGTATTCTTACATGTGCAACGATAGAGTTGGCATGCTTCACAGTGTCCTTAGGGCACCGTCAGCTGCCAATACAACACATCATCCTCTTTTGAGGACAATCCCTCTGGATAACCCAGAGCACACCATAGAGGAAACATCTGTTATGTTTTGATATCCCGTCTCACAATTCCTATACAGCTGTCGTACTCATTTGAGATGTGTACTCCATACCCTGGTGTCAACCATGTACCTTCTAGTTTTTCTAAATCCCTGAACGTATAGGGAGGGGAGGGTGTCTAGGACGAACATCACCTGCTAACGACTTCTGCTATATTAGCTACCACCTCAGGCTCAGTGGCTGGCATACAAAATATGCGTGCAGTTACGGAAACCCTGTTAACATAAGCTTCGCTACATTTCCTGTTTATACAACTAACATAAATTAATCAATTTACACGATGCCATTCAGGAACTACCCTCTTACATAACAGAGGTGAAAACTCGCCAAGGCATCCCCTTCAGCTATGCCATTGCTATTATCCTTGCAAAGCTATTACTAGTGTGAGAGGATACTGACTATAGCTGCTCCACCTCCCTCAATGCAAACACATCTTTCGGTTCCGCCAAGAATACCATATTGTGCAAACAGTTCACTGAAGAATGTATTGAATCCATTGAAAATTGCTTGTTGCTAAACAATGCAGCTAACATGTGTGGGACTAAAATAGACTGCTTTTCCACAATTTCTCCTCCCTTCCCAGCAACTCAATTTTATCGTATCGCGTCCTGACATTTTACACCACCACGTTCAAGTCTGTTTGGCTACCTTGAATGGAACCGACCGTTAACAAATCACCAATGTTTACTCCACGCCTCGCCACTGGCTTCTTGTATAACTAATCCAACACACACCTATTCTGCGAAATAAACAAATAATTAATTCTGTCCTACAAAGCCACTAACGTACACACTTAGGCTGACCAAATAGTGGTGATTGCTATACACGCACTTACCGTCGGCGCACGACCGATGGGACGCAGCACCTCCGAGGTAGCGATGAAGTGGGGATCTTCTACTACGACCTTATCTCGAGTGTCCGTGAATTCCAGATATCCTGTAAAACATGAAATCTCCGTCATCGTTGCGGCAGAAAAAAGATCCTGCAAGAACGGCACCTGCTACAACTGAAGAGAGTCGTTCAACATGACATAAGTGCAACCCTTCCAAAAACTGCTGTAGATTTCAATGCTGGGCCAGTGTGCGAAACATCGAACGAACCACATGGCCTTTCGGAACCGAAGGCTCACTCGTGTACCCTTGTTGACTGCACAACACTAAGTTTTAGGACTCGCCTGGGCGCGTCGACGCCGACACTGGGCCGTCGATGACTGGAAACATGTTGCCTTGTCGGACGAGTCTCGTTTCATATTGTATTGAGCGGATTTCGTGTCCAAATATGGAGACAAACTTACGAATTCATGGAGCCTGCATGTCAGCAGGTGACCGTTCATGCTGGTGGAGGGTCTGTAAGCGTGTGAGGCATGTGCAGCTGGATTGATATAGGACCCATGAATATGTAGATACTAGTCTGACAAGTGACACGTACGTAAGCATCCTGTCAGATAACCTGCATCCATTCATGTCCGTTGTGCATTCCGACAGACTTACGAAATTGCAGCAGGACAATGCGACATCCGACACGTCCAGAATTGTTACAGAGTGGCTCCAGGAACACTCTTCTGAGTTTAAACACTTCCGCGAGTCACCAAATTCCTCAGACATGAACATTATTGAGCGTGGTCTGGGGTGCCTTGCAACGTGCTTTTCAGAAGAGATCTCCACCAAATCGTACTGCAGGATTCATGTTGTCAGTTCCCTCCAGCACTATTTCAGTCATTAGTCGAGCCAATGTCAGGTCGTGTTGCGGCACTTCTACATGCTCGCTGGGGCCCTGCATGATATTAGGCAGGTGTATAAGTTTCTTTGGCTCTTCAGTGTAATTTCTGGTTCAAATGGTTGAAATGGCTCTGAGCAGAATGGGACTTAACTGCTGAGATCATCAGTCCCCTAGAACTTACAAATACTTAAAACTAACTAACCTAAGGACATCATACACATCCATGCCCGAGGCAGGATTCGAACCATCGACCGTAGCGGTCTCGCGGTTCCAGACTGTAGCGCCTAGAACCGCTCGGCCACTGCGGCCGGCTGTAGTTTCTGGAACCAGGGCCCAAAGAAAGCAAAGAAAAAGAAAAAAATACCTTCAGTGTAGTAAAGGTCTGCGCCACAATATATAACTGCGAAACAACAGTAACAGTTACATTATATGGTCCTCAGCAACAGAAGGGAAATAAAATAGTCTATTTTGCAGTGAGTTAGTAAAACGACGTTCACGTTTAAATGAATCCTCTAAATAGCACCTGACCAAATGTCAATCTACTATTATTGCATAAACCAACTAGTTTCTACCACATGCTACCGTCAGTGGCCGGCCGGAGTGGCCGAGCGGTTCTAGGCGCTTCAGTCTGGAGCCACGTGACATCTACGGTCGCAGGTTCGAATCCTACCTCGGGCATGGATTTGTGTGAAGTCCTTAGGTTAGTTACGTTTAAGTAGTTCTAAGTTCTAGGGGACTGATGACCTCAGACGTTAAGTCCCATAGCGCTCAGAGCCATTTGAACCATTTTTACCATCAGTGCTCTACAAAACAATCTATGTATCAGTGTCAATAAACGTCTGCACATCAGAACGCACCCGTATAGGAAAAGTAATAATCTGACTTCCTTTGTAAAAATGATATAACAAATCAGTCAAGCTCACAGTGTAATACGAAGAAGACCACTTTCAGTATAATACAGTCAGCGACGCTCACGACATGTCATTTAGCAAGGTCAAAACGACTCTCACCTTCATGGAACACCCCCACATGCAGAGCATGCCAGCAAATGACTACCACGACTACTAGAACTACCACAACTTATCAGTGCATCGACCGTAATCTACGCAGCACACTGCACTGAACCAGACACCACTATAAATCCGTGAGCTACTAGAGTGCTCAGGTAATGCTCCCCTCGACGTGCAGAAGGCCCTTTCACTGCCCCCACAGGATGCGCCATCTTCTCGCCTTGGGAAAAGACACCAACCACCGCACCATTTTATTGCGTCTACGTGGAGGTCAAGCCCGGTGCTGACCGATAGTGAGATCCCATCGACCACTCTGCGGAGTACCTGCCTGTAGAGGCTTACCGGAGTTGGCTCTGCGGCCACAGTTTCGTCAACACCGTGCAGCCACTGATCACACAGCTGACCGTCCCTGCGCACACCTCGGCCACGGTGCTACTACCAGCAATCATGTTTTCAAGCTGTTCGCCCTCCTGCGGAACCTGCGCGACAAGCACCCAGAAAAACTCTCTTGCCACGGGGAATACAAACGTACTGCTCAAACGGCTGAACAATGAGTTCAAATACTTCATCCAAGCTAAAATTTGCTACAAATTCTATATTCGTTTTTAGTGATTTCTCTGTTTGTCATTCTAACTGCTTCACCTATAAAATCTCCTTCGATGTCACTCGTGTAGTTGAGGTTCTGGTAATGCCACTGAATTTCATTCACCGTCTGGTTTTGGTGGACGGGTACTTTCCCATTCTCTGTTTGCAGCTTGTATAAGAAAGTGTGCCTGCTGTTGCTTCGATGGGGTGATCATGGACATTGTCTTGGTTGCTACTGTGGATCTTGCTTTCCCTTCAGATCTTCAGGCCATTTAACTGTTTCATCTTGATGGTAGTGAGTTTTGCTTTAATTCTCCTATTCTTTTGCATGTGCTCCCTTGTAACGTTGGATTTATCATAGAGTTTTCTAATGGTGTGAGGAGTTCCATCCATCTATCTCACAGTTTCATCACGATAATGAAATTCCGTCCACCTCCTTGCTTCAACAATAGCCGGTCCAGTATTTCAGGTTTAGCCAGTTTAATGAAAAAGCTGTACTGTTCCAGATCATAACGTGCCGTGTAAAGATGACCATGTATGATTCCTGCTACATCCACTACACAAACGTGTACTTCCAGTTCCAGTGAAAGTGGTTACTCAGAACATGGTGACTTTTCGATTTCATACTGCGGGCTATTTTTCCCTTGGAAATTTCACAGACTTTTTCAATAACACGAGGCGTTAGTAGCAATTGAACATTCAACAACACAGTAGACACAAGACTATCGCACGTAGACGAGACGCAAACGTTGATGACACAAAACTAGTGAACAGTGCTAGAACCCGGAGTACACAGCACGTCCTCAAACCATCGCGCCTCAAGCGGAACTTTGTAAGTTGGGCGGTCTACGTCACTCATGATGTCAGCGTATTAATTAAGTGTTCGATAAAAGCTGGTATGTGGCATTATTTCCAAATTCTAAAAGCTGCAGAGCACAAAACGTACAACATCTGTCACCCATTATATTACGATAGGTCGACAGTTTTTTTTATTAATTTACCAAATTAACTGAAACCAAGAAAACTAAAGATACTTAACTTTCATGTATCCATCATCTATGAGAAATGGGACGATGGCTGGTCAGTATGTGAGGACTGATGGTATCACCTGCAGTCGTATGGTTTTAAAATTCCTTTATTTAGAAAGACCTGTTTCCGTCGTACCATGCGGCGACAACAAGTCCTATGTATACATTAATCTCAAAACAACTTTAGCCTTTCAAGGAAAACCAGAACAATATCACAATAAAAGCTACCGAATAGCTTTTTCGTCATAAATATAATGATATCTTAAAAGGTTTATCATATTATCATTAGAAGAAGAAAATTATACGTAAATCGTAATTTGTGCTGTGTGGTAATTAAATTAATTGTAAATCTCCTGTGCCTACAAAACATGCATATTTTTCAATTAGAGTAGTCAGTCGTTGAATAAATCAATTTTCGGGAGCATGTCCTAACAGTGTTGCTATTGCTCAGGGAGACAGGTTAGTCGTATATGTACATAAGCCAACCAAAATTAACCTGTGCAAAGTATGTCACCATCAATATATGCACTGTAGCAATCATAAGTCAGTCGAAAATGCATTGTCTGTCTAAGAAGCTCCACTATCTGTGTCTAATAGAAGTAAAACATTAGAAATGGTCCATAACGTCAAGCACAGGACTACAGCCCCCACAACAGCACAGTGTACAAACTCTGAAATGTTGCGTCCCATCTATAGTAAACCGCCCATCCTATCTGAAGTGGTTTAGAATTTACTGTTTTTAAACGCTATCCGTTTCATGTAGACGGCCATTTGACATTGCCTGATCAGTGATATCATGTAGGTTCGCAGGAACGTATTTTTTATGATCCTGTTTTCTGGTAACTGTAGAGCGCACTTTTGTGGCGGGCAGGGAATTTGGGCGGTTTATTACGGACGGGAGGGCCGCATTTAAGCGTTTGTACATTGTGCTGTTATTGGGGCTATACGCTTTATTTAGGAACTACTTCTGACGTTTCACTTATTTACTGGCAGACAGTGGAATTTCGTGGACAGTCAATGCATTTTTGACTAACATATTATTGGTACAATGCATGTACTGACAGTAACGTAAGTTGTACAAGTTCATTTTGGTGGCTTATGTACAGGGTAGGCAGAAACATTCTGAAAAGCGTACAAGGGTGTTGCAGGGTAGGTTAAGAAAAAACCTTCGGCACATTGCCTCGTTTCCAGGTTCATTAGCATTGAAGTTAGCCAATGAAGCCGCTGCGATCGCTAATTCAAGGGGCCCACCGGAGATGGTATCTCCAGACTAAATCTTCTTTTGAAGTTGATATCTGTGCAGATATCATTGGTGATCTTGCAGCTCTCGAAGATTGAATTTATAATGAAATCTAGACCAGTGGCTGCTGACAGGCGTTGATAAATATCAACGGGGACCGTTGAAAAATTTGTGAACCGTCCAGGACTCGAACCCGGGACCTGCTGCTTACATGGAAGACGCTCTATTCGACTGAGCCACTGAGGACACAGACAACAGTGCGAGTACATTGACTTATATCTGCCACGCTCCCCGTGAGACCCACACTTCCCAACTTTCTGTCCACACACTACATTTGTTGTACCCTGCCCACCATAATTATTACTCGCGGCAATGAATCTACCGATTCCCGTAAGAGTTCGGGCAATTTGAGTGCATCCCCACTGAAGACGATCATTGGCCGGTAAGCCATATCTGTATGAAGCTGATATCTGTTGAAATATCATTGGTGATTTTGCAGCTCTCAAAGAATGAAGTTATAATGAAATCTACATCTTTCACTGCTTACAGACGTTGATAAATATCAATTGGGTTTTCTGCAACCGATCGAGAGAGTGACACCAAAATTGGCCGTGGTACGATTGCAAGGATCTAGACAGAGCGAATGGCTGAACAATCACGTTCGCTATCAGCTACGCAGTGAGAACAGCTGAAACTAGATGTGTATGGCGATCCAGCACATTAAAGTTTTTCTTGACAATTATTTCTCAGCACAGCCTTCACCGCAGCACTCTTGCAAGCTTTTCAGAGCGTTTTCAGACTGTTTCTGACAACCCTGTATAAGATTTACGAATCTCACTGAGCAACAGTCCTGTCTTTTGACATGTCTGAGTTAACAACTATCTCTAGAACATAATCTCGATCTTTAATTTATCCAATAACTGTATGCTGTTGCTAAGTAGTGACTTATTTTGCGGCGTTATGAGATATAATAGTATTTTAATTACTAGACGAAACAGATTACGATTTGCTTATGATTTTCTTCATCTAACGACAATAATCTAAATATATTTATTAAGGAAATAATATTCGATATCATTTATTGTAACGTTTTTTTTTTTGGTTTCTTTTGTGACTATTGACGTTGTCAGGCTGATGTACGTAGGGCGTGATAACAGTGCAATGTAGCATCGAAACCGGTCGGATTGTGTAAAGGAATTTTGAAAACACACAGCTGAAGGCGGTCTGTCAATCTTCACCTAAGACAATTTGGTCATGAGACAAATCTGTACACAGTTTACGTCAGCTACTAAGAAAAATTATACAAACAGGAAACTAAAGAACAAAACACGAAGAAAATGTTGCGAGAGAGCTTGTGAATAAATAACAGCTTATAGAGAAAAGTTCTCAATTAGTGCGATGAACTCCTGTGCAGTATATATGGTGTGTGCTACTAGATATTCTTTAGACCTGAGGATTTGGGATTTATCAATCAATTACTTCAATTGTATTTGAAGCCTATTGCACAAGACGTAAATAAGTGTTCTCTAGGAGCAAACAATCTACTTTCTCACTATAATGAAAACTTATGACAATGATTAATAATCATTTCGAAAGAACCTACATTGTAAACTGACATGAAAACTGCACCCGTTGTAAACAGCACTGGGATTTGATCCGTTGGTAGGCGGTAGAAACTCAGTGACGGAACAATGAATATTACGATATTCCAATGCTAATATCACTCACAAAGGAAACAAGCAGGATTTTACGCCATTGTGTGTTATGATTAGTAAAACATTCCGTTACGCCAGTCGATCTTTATCTCATCGTCAATAAATTATTGCTGTGAACTAATCTGCGAAGTTTTCTACCCAATATTACAACATTACAGGATTCGTGTGAAAGCGAATTACACTTGAGACACTTTATGAATTTCAATATGAGCATGCGGATTCATCAGCGGCCAAGGAACACTCCATGAATAGCAGAAACCGAACAACAGTAACAGTCCTCAAGGCACATGCTAACGTTACGGAATATTTGTTCATCTGAGACCTGTAATGGAACACGTCTGGCGCCTGACGACGTGTTAAGGTTGAAACTGCGTAACGACGTGTAATACCTAATAACAAAATACACATTATATATAGTCCTGTAGGTTTTGCGACTGTTATCAGCATTGTAAAGTCTTACTTTTCATTCTTCTCTGTACAACCTGCACTATTGACAGTTTTCTATAAAGTACCACCAGAACAAATACCACTTGTCTATTTTATGGGCACAATCTCTATCAACGGCAATTTAATTTTAATTTCATTTCAGATCTTAATTTCATGCTCGTTTACATTGCTCCTGAGGGATCATTTAACAAGAATATTTCTCGACAGTTATCGTCGCGTTGACTGAAAACACTTGACGACTGCGACTGTTGCGGTTAGTCCAAAAACCATATAAACTTGATCAATAATGTACATATTTGAAGTGAACTACAAATATTCAAAATACTCCAGCAGCATCAAAGAATCGTTCCCAGACAGTATGATATCTCATTTATTAAAGAGCTAAAGTTCTAAACATCAGGGATAATGAAAACACAAGAGAAACATGTACCACCTTTCTCGGTACAATTGTGCATAGAAGCCACATCCATCCAATCATAGCTGTAGCCGGCCATTTAACTCTTCTTCAGTCTTGACAAACACAAAGACTTTCGCGCTAATCCATTACGGCACTAATTATACATGCAGCGAAAAGTGAAAGGTACTCGTCCGACAGTAGAGAAGTAAATTTTGGTATGCTTAGCGTCTACTTGATATGCATAATATTTTCGTTACAAGGCCTTTCATAGCAGCTGTAATACAAAATACATGAAGTAATGATTGTTGCTGGTCTGCTATTAGCAGTATGCAAATCGCGTACTATTTCTTCTCCTAAAGAAACATCAGAAAGGCTCTCTCCTTACTTCTTCCGAAAGCGACATTTTTAAATCTTAGTCACAATGTAAATGAAGCAATGGTATTGGTATTTATTAAAGTTTAGGATTTCGTCTACAATATATTTTGCTCTATTTAAGATTTCAGTAGCATTTAAAGCAGAATTAAAATATAAATTTGATGACGTTGTTAATGAGTTATACCCTAAGTTCAACACATTTGCTTTTTCCTTTACTGTGCGTGGTTAGAGAAATAGAACATTCTGAAATAATTTATGTCACTGTAGAAAAAATGTAAGTGACCGAAACTGTGATGCGCTAATTCACGAATTCGTCGAATAGCGCTTTTAGGAATCGATTTTCGTCTCCCGGACGCTTGCGTCCGTCATCTGCTTGCTTTTTTATTCGGCTTCCTAAGTTATTTCTCCATTGAGAAAAATAATCATGCCTGTAATGAGTCCCACGCGAGTAAGGAAAGGCATCCTTACAGTTATAAATCATTATACTTTACGTTACTACTCAAAACCATAGATTACAAGTGTTTTTATCATATTTACGCAGTATCGTCCTTCCACATTCACAGGCAAAGTTGTCTAATATCGCTGGTTTCTGATTTTCAACATATTATTCCTCGGAAATGGAACTCTAGGATGTGTGAAATGAGTTTCGTGTCGGCCATTTCTCCGACCAATGGAATTACTTCGAGTAAATCGACGCTCCCTCCGATTACATGTGTGATGTAACTGTACGCATGCTAATACAGTTGCCGAACACAGATGCCATCCCTGTTTACTGCGTTCTCATTTGTCATTGTCGTTTTGGAAATCAATCCCATTAAGCTCGCCTGTCGGTCGTTTAGTATGCCATACACCGCTCCACCGTGTATGAGAACGTATACAGAATGCAAATACAATCTTCATACATCGTGCCAGATATTGCACATTTGGCTTTTCGTGATCCCAGTGGAGTAATTAAATCGGACGTATTTTTTCGTTCCGTCTGCAGTGCTGACCTTCTCTTTGGCCGTCGTTCACAGGTGTTGAAAAAATATGTCTAGGATAGTTCCGCATACCTGACACGTCTGAATTATGAGAATGTTCGGCATTTAGATAATGTTACTAATGATTAGTGGAAAAACGCTATATAACACGTAGTATCCTATTTAGTACGTTTCATGTTAGTAATAGTTTCATCTCCGCCACGAGCTCTGATTTCCGAAATCAGCAGATTCTTTTCTATCCAATAGACTCAAAGATTTCGGCATTCTGATTGAAGTCCGAGTAACTGACGTTACTTGCCCAGACTCTGAAATTTTGCCTGACTTTTAGGACAACCAAGGTTTATTAATGCGCCGGATATCCAGAAACCTGAAATTATTCTGAAAATGCCCGGCACCTTTATCGGTGACAGTAAAATGAAAAAATTAAATCTATTCGAAGTGCTTTTTTCCGGTTTCGATCGAATTATAGTACTTATCTTCTATATTAGGTCGTTAAAAAGTATCATTTGAAGTACTTTTAATGCCGCCGTACAGAACGGGTAGTATAGAGCTATGACATTCACTATCATTTAAAGAATAAATTGATTATCGAATGCATGGGAGTCCGGAAATTGATACGAGGGGCAGATGGCGACTCAAAAATTCATAAATTTCCGTATTTTATATTAATGTATAAATGAGTTGATCAGTTTCGAGATGGGTCACACAACATGAATTGAAGAGTGAAGCGGTTGGTTACACGAGAGTTCTAGCACAATGGCGGTAAATCTCTTTTAGAAGTAAATTACAATTCTGTAAGAAATAACACTCTGTACTCCAGATTCCGGAGGGGGAGCGGTGAGATGACGGGGGGGGGGGGGGGGGGGGGGGGAGGAAAGAGAGGTTGTCTAGTTCCCTCTTGCGGACGCCAGTGAGCCTGTGATGGATAGTCTTTGATAGGTGTTCATGAAGTAGATCAAGCTTCAGCACTTCCAATACTTATAAATTATCAATCGTTTAAACGGTGTAACAGTTATCTTTAGCACCTAAGACACCTAAAAGTACTTTGCACCTAAAGAGGAACGAATTAACAGTCGCCTTGATATTGCACGAGCCGGCCATCTTCCCGCTGTTATTTTTATTGGGATTAGAATTAGAACTTCGCTTGTTTGTTATCAGGTCAAGATCGTGACAAATTTAGGCTTCGGTATTAATCACCTAAAACCATGTTTTACATCAGTCACATTCGAATTTTGGCTTCGGTATTAATCACCTAAAACCATGTTTTACAACAGTCACATTCAAATATTTCTCCTTTCGTCACGCACAAAACATTCGCAAAAGACGATTTTCATATGTGGGGAACGTTAATAACAGTTTACAACGCAATAGCGGCAAAATATTCTGACACTTTTCTTTGACAAAGGCAATTTTCATTACAGGACGGAGTACTAGAACGATGATTACACCAGATATTACGAAGCTAATAGAGGTGGCGACAGTTATAAACGGGACATAGAGAAAAGGAAGAAAACAGCCCGCAGAGATACTGTACGCATTTGCGACAGGAGTTAAAACGCCGCACTCATACTGAGCTAAAGCATAAGATATACGCATAGGAGGAGACATCGAATACAACAGGAAAGTGTAATCTGCGTCTTTGTACAGCCACCAGCATCTACCATACAGTGCTTGGTGGAGGGTACCTCGTACCTCTAAAGGTCATTCCCTTTCCGACTGCAGCCGCAAATGAAGTTATGGAAAAGTGACTCTCTATATGCATACGTACGAGACATATAATACAAGCATTCATTTCTTCGTGGTCCTTGCGTGAAATGTGTGTTGGTGGCAGTAGAATAATTCTGGAGTGTGTCGAAAATGCCAGTTCTGTAGGCTTCCTCGACAGTATTGTTCAAAAAGAAACTCATCTTCTTAAGGAATTGCCGTCTGAATTTAGGAAGCATTTCTGCAGCCTTTTTTATTTTTTTTTATTTTTTTTATGTTTTTGTTTGGAATCATCAGTCGTCTGACTGTTCTTCTCCTGTGCTGACCTCTTCACCTCACAGTAGCAATTGCAAACCTACCGTCCTCAATTATTTGCTGGATGCATTACGATGTCTGCCTTCTTGTGCAGCTTTTGTCGCTCTGGAAGTCGTTTCCTAATGTCTCACCAGACGTCCTATCATCCCGACCCTTCTTCTCAGTTTTTCCCACATATTCTTTACCTCTCCGATTCAGAGCAGAAACTCCACATTTCCTACCTTGTCAGTGCACCTAATTCTCTACCGACCTCACATGCTAGTTCCATATCATATTAATTAGCAATATTATACTCAAGTAGTTAATTAACGTGAATGTATCAGGCAGCATATCACTTATACTACATTCCAATATTACGTAATTGTTTTCCTGCTCAACTGTATTAACTTATATTTTGCCATATTTAATGTAAGCTGCCATTCACCACATAAATTAGAAACTCTGCCCGAATCATACTGTACCCACCTACAGTATCTCAACGACGACATATTCTTGTACACTACAGTGTCATCGGAAATCAGCCGTAAATTGCTGCTCAGTGCTCATCCTGTCCTCCAGATTGTTTATAAGCAACGTGAAAGTTCCAATTACATTTCCCTGGAGAACTCCTAGCGATACCGTTGTAGCTGACGAACACCTGCCTTCAAAGACAAAGTACTGTATTCTATTCCTTCAAAAGTCTTTGAGTCAATCACATACCCGAGAACCTATCCTATGTGGTCGTACCTTCGCTTACAGCCTGCGGTGGGGCAAGGAATCAAACGCTTTTCGGAAATTTAGGAAAATGGAATCCACCTGTTTCCCTTCATCAGTCGTTCGCAGAATACCGTGCGAGAGCAAGGAAAATTGAGTTCCGCACGAGCGATGTATTCTGAGTCGATGCTAATTAGTGTACAAGATCTTTTCTGTCTCAAGGAAATTTATTACATTCGAACTCACAACGTACGCAAGAATTCTGAAGCAAACCGATGTCGATGTCATTGGTATGCATACAAATGTATCCACTGTTTAAAAGTCCATAACTTGCAAACTAATTGACGGAGTTGTCTCATTTTTCGTGAAAGTGTAGCTTGAAGTCAAACTTAAAGATATCGCTCTAGGTGTTCAAAATGGTCATCATTAACATCCACACACAAACGATGCCGCCGAACTGCAGCACGAATTACTGACTGCAACGTTTTCAGTTGGATATTTGCACATGAATGTACGATGTATTCTCGAAGTTCATCCAATGTGCGTGGCTTTTGTCGATAAGCGACGTCCTTTAGTGTTCCTCACAGGTAAAAGTCCAGAGGAGTTGGGTCTGGGGAACGTGGTGAATACTCCACAACATCTCTACGGCCTATTCATCCTCCTGGTAGATTTTCATCGAGATACGCCCTAACACGATTTTGGTAGTGAGCTGGAGCACCCTCTTGTTGAAAGCAAAGTCTTCCGTCTCCATACAAGTCTCAGATGGCAGGTAAAATGGAAGTCTGAAGCTTCTGAAGGTACACCTCACGGGTAACTGTGCCGTTAAAGAAGAATGACCCAATCAAACCCCGATAAGACAACCCACACCACACAATTACTCCTGGCAAATTCACGGCTTTGTCTACATGGACGTTCGAATTTTCGGAGGCCCAGTGGTTGAAATTGTGGCTATTTACGGTACCATTGAGTTTGAATTGTGCCTCATCAGACCACACAATCTTCTCTGAAAAATCTTCATCGTTGCGCACCATGTTAGTAAACCACTCGCAGTACTCCATTCTACGATCTGGGTCGTCCTCGATCATTGCGTGTAACACTCGTGGGATGTAGCATTTCCACTTTGCTGTCTTCAAAATTCGCCGAACACTTGAGCGTCTCACTCCAGTTTCACGGGCACACTGTCTCACAGACTTCTGTGGTGAGCGAGTGAATAATTGTAACACACGACGGGAGTTAGCTGGACTTGTTTCTGTTACAGCTCGTCCAGATTGTTGTTTGTGTACATCTTTAACACAGCCTTCGGCTTGAAATTTGTCTCGAATGCGACGAATTGTTAAACGTGTCGGTGGCTCTGTTTGATACTCATTTCGCCATTCCCCTTGAACCTCATTAATGTTTTCGTACATAAAATACCACTTCAAAACTGACTTCCTTTCATCGAATGCAAGCAACGCTTGTGTGGCGATTGCCGGAACTGCAAACTATTACGCTACCAAAGATGAGACAACTCCGTCAATTAGTTTGCCAGTTATGGACTTTTAAACATTGGATACATTTTTTGGACCCCTTTGTATAGTTATGGGATTCCTTATGTACAAAAATATCCTTTCCTTTCTTCCAGTCTCATGAGACTTAGCGCTGGGCTAGAGATTCGCGATAAATGCATGCAAGCTACATAAGGAGCCCCTAACGATGAATAATCTATGCAAAATCGAATGAGGATACCATCCGATTCAGGTGGCTTATTTGCTTGCAGCTCTTTCAGTTGGTTTTCAACGCCATGGGTTCCTATTTCTATGTCGTCCTGACAGGAGTCTGCGTGATATTCAAACGATGGTATGTCCGTGGGATCGTTCAGCGTGAATGACTTTTTGAACCCAAAAATTTAAACTTCAGCTGTCACATTGCTGTCTTCTGATGGCAGACAAGACTGGTCGATGAGCCACTGAACAGAAACCTTCGACGCGCTTGGTAATATTGAGTGGGACCTGAATTTTCTCGGATTCTCTGCAGATCTTTTGGTGGACGTTTTTACATGCTTTGCGAATACGTGGTTTTATAGACGCAAGAGGTTCTGCTAACTTTTGCATGTAGATATTTCGACGTTCATTTTGAACCGAAAGTGCAACAGACTCTTCCTCCTCATCATTCCCAGAATTTATTTATTAAGCTATGGTGGGTTTTTCTGCTCCTTATGCAGTTACTCGGCACATGCTTCTGCAGACTGTTACGTGTAATATTTAAACGTTTCCCAAACTCCTCTCTTTAGCGAGTAGTGACTGTCGCCAAGATCAACGCCTTGTTTCCTATTTTAAGGAAATTGTTGCTTACGGATTTCTGCAGATCAGATATTATTATTAGAATGTAAATTATTACTAGTAAAGCATATTAAGCACTTTTCATAACATACAATAAGAAGTGTAAATGGAATATACTTCGCTATTGACGACGCCGGGAGCAAAAGTTAACGTAACTGAACAGGTATTTCTGAACTCTTATTTCAAGTGCCGGCTGTTACAGTTACAGCGAATGTCAGTTCAACTGGCGCTGTGTCACTGCTATTCCGACGTTTGGACAGTGTCTCTTCATTCACGCTCTTACCCTTCATATTAATTAACGCGACGCCTTTGCTATGTATAAACATCTCTTCCAAGTTTCCTTATGGTACCGTCTGTAGTTTTCATCCGATTTACTACATAATAAATAGTGGGACGCTTATTTAGACAATACCAGTGCCGGACACCTTTCCAACATCTTCCACAGACTATTCGCTTACTGAAGTCTCATAATTTTTACCATTGCTTTTGATAGCTTTGACATTACAATGCCGTACAGCTCTTATCAATTAATTACGCTGAAGCATACGTGTTCATCGAGTTGTGCTCTGATATTCTTTAGTTCCTTATTCTTTAAATTATTTTGATTCTGCCCTGTATCTTTCCTTCTCTTGTGCTAATATTCAGAGTCTGTGCACTACCACACCCTACAGAATCTAAAACCAGATGGAATATTCTGTTTCTGCCTATCAACAAATTTTGCTCCTATGTAATATCACATTCTGCTCCTGGGCTACTGGGCTGAGGATAACTCAAGTTAATTTTAAGGAAATGGCAAAACATATTTAAGGTTTCATGAATCTGGATATTTTTGCTATTAGCCAATATCGATTACATCTTCTAGTCTCTTCCAGCCTATAGTGAATATGTCTTTCGGGAGATGCAGCATACAAGTGGATTTGCGAAGACCGCCTGTCAAGGAGGGGGCAGGTGCTCAACCCTATCACTTGGTGGGTTCTACTGCTTCTTCTAGTGTTAAGTTTACTCCTGCATGCAGCTCTAAACTGTTATTTCGTCTGGGAATATTTTTCCATACACATCTTTGTTCATCTGTTATTTTAGTACGTCTTCATCTCGTTCGATATAGTTCAAATTTAACATTTTTCGACAGCATCACATACAATGTAAATCGAGTTTCGTCTTCCTCTGTGCACTCACTGGTGCATCTTTCACTGCACATTCGTTACCTTCTTATTGACGTTTTCTCCCGTCACTGACGATTGGTTTAAAAACAATATATAACTAATCACACTCGGATTCCTTCAGTACAAAATCTAAAGAAAATAATTGGGTGTTGGGAAGACTTAAAAATGTATAGAACCTGCCTTGTATAGTACGGTTTTACACACTAATTTTACGAGGTACTGGGTATCAACATTCTAGAATGTGATTCTGATGATGTTGTAAGTGAAACGCTGTAAAATTTACAATTTTTCCAGGATAGAATATGCATTTAAGAAGGATAACGGTACTTTAAAAAAGAACAAACTTCGCCAGCAAATTGCATTCATTTGGTTTTTTTATCTGAAAATCAGTCTTCTTAAGAGTTGAAGCATGTACTGCACTTGCAGACTGCACGATCAGTAGATGTCAAATACGATTTGATGGGTGAGAGCGAAAAACATCAAACGTCAAACAATCCCGTTTGCTGAAACGCAGTGTCTGAGAAATTCGGATGATCTACAGAGAATGAGGTAGTGATTTAACATTAAAATCTTAATCAATATGAATACACAATGCGGCTGTGGAAGAAACCATACTGCAGAACATCGTTAGTATCATATTCTGATAGCTAAAGACTATCATGAGCCACTCTTGTAAGGATATAAATTACTAAAGACTAGGACTGTTTTGCTAGAAGGAAAGTCAAACGTGAAATTTGGTATCACGGTTGCCATAAACGGACTGAAGATGAAGACGATATATAGCTTACTAGGTATGTGACACAAAATTTTACGAATCCCGGAGGACGTTATTACACGAATTACCCTCGTATGACTTACACATTATCGGAAAGATCATACATATTGTCGACCTTTTCAGTGGAATGATTTAGTAACTATTACCCTGCACGTAACAGTTCTGCACGTAAGCGATCGAGGTGGTCACTGTAAGAGAAAAAAGGCGACTTTGGGGAACTGATAGCACCGATGGAATAAAAGTTAAGTCGTTTTTCGAAGTACTGGGAAAAAAATTAACTGATCACTGCTAATGCGAATCCACAAATCGTATTATAAGAAGATTGGCTTCGATTTGAATGGGACGTCATTGCGAAATCCGCTTCCGCTTAAGATGTGGTTTTCTTAAATAAAACCTAAGAAAAGAGATTGTGGTCGGGAAACTGAATTATGATAAAGGTATCGATTCACTTTGCATTCTAAAAACACTCTAAAAGTGAATCTGAAGAGAATGTAAAAGCAGTAGTAGTAGGAATAACTGGGAATTACACGAAAACCGTATGAATCCACTTACTCTCTCGTAGCAAGAGAAACTCTGAAACTAATAAAAGTATAAGATACATGGAGAAAATTTTATTTATCTTACTAATGCAATGCGTTGATCGACGACTGCTTATGTCCACTTCTTCTGTTCCATACAGAAAAGACGTTCGCAGTGGCTACGTAAAGCATTACCGGTGACGATATGTACTACGTCATCCAAGTAATATACAGAGTGTTACAAAAAGGTACGGCCAAACTTTCAGGAAACATTCCTCACACACAATTAAAGAAAATATGTTATGTGGACATGTGTCCGGAAGCGCTAAATTTCCATGTTAGAGCTCATTTTAGTTTCGTCAGTATGTACTGTACTTCCTCGATTATGATGATCAAATTATAATTTTCACAGTCAACATGTCTAGGCTGACGAGAATCTGCACGCAATTGTGCAATCACGTCATCACCACAGATTTTCTGTGACGTTTGTGCAGGCATTGTTGGTGATGTCTTGATTGGGCCCCGTGTTCTTCCACCTACGCTCAATGGAGCATGTTACCATGATTTCATACGGGATACTCTACCTGTGCTGCTAGAACATGTGTCTTTAAAAGTATGACACAACATGTGGTTCATGCACGATGGAGCTCCTGCACATTTCAGTCGAAGTGTTCGTACGCTTCTCAACAACAGATTCAGTGACCGATGGATTGGTAGAAGCGGACCAATTCCATGGCTTCCACGTTCTCCTGACCTCAACCCTCTTGACTTTCATTTATGGGGGCATTTGAAAGCTCTTGTCTACGCAATCGCGGTACCAAATGTAGAGACTCTTCGAGCTCGTATTGTGGACGGCTGTGATACAATAAACCATTCTCCAGGGGTGCATCAGCGCATCAGGGATTCCATGCGACGGAGGGTGGATGCATGTATCCTCGCTAACGGAGGACATTTTGAACATTTCCTGTAACAAAGTGTTTGAAGTCACGCTGGTACGTTCTGTTGCTGTGTGTTTCCATTCCATGATAAATGTGATTTGAAGAGAAGTAATAAAATGACCTCTAACATGGGGGAAGTAAGCGTTTCCGGACACATGTCCACATAATATATTTTCTTTCTTTGTGTGTGAGGAATGTTTCCTGAAAGTTGGCCATACCTTTTTGTAACACCCTGTATATTAAACTAATGCTGAGGTCCATGTCCGGATCTCTCCAAGCTGTAGAGAACACCGTATAAAGTGTGGAGAAACGTTTTATCGAACAACGGTTGTGAAATAGTTGATGACGATAACCCGTGGAATAATTGATGAACTCGAATAGCCAGCAATGAGGACAACTGGTAAAAGATTCCTTTTTAACTTTTAGATTAACAGTTTACGAAAAAGTAGAAAATAAAATGAAGAGGCTGTTATTAGTCCTGTCTCAGCCATACATTTTATTTCTGCTTAATAGAGTGCACATCAAACCACTATTATGAATAAGTCACACGAATTCAGTGTAAGAGTGTATGGTACATTACATTCCGCAATATCCTTAGCAAATTGGTATCAGATATTAAGGGGACGTATACCTGAATCTCTGAATGAAACATTCAGTTTGAAAAGGAGACGTTGTACATCATGAGATGGTCCAAAAGTATTTACATGACATACTGGTATTCGGCATATAGCCCATTATCACTATCATATACAGCGTACGTCTACATCTTCGTTTCTTTGAAGTATAAAATCTTTATGATGGTTACGAATGATTGATTTCTAAGGCACGTAGATAATAGTGTGTGTATGCTGTAGATGTGAAACATTAAATGGCCAGACTTTGTAACGGGACGTCCTCATCTGGCATTATTTTTCTTCAACAGTTGTTGTCGATACCAGTATTATATTTGGAATTTTGAACAGGTCAGTATTATCTCAGTTGCTTTTCTGAAACTTTCATATAATTTTGAACACAGTACGTCATATTTCAAGCTAAAATTAATAGAAAGGAATCACTTTATAAAATATTTCAGTCTCGATGTTGTAATAGATAAGTACTAGTTCTGAATGCACAGCTAAAATAATTTTTTTAGAAACATTTGAAATACGAAATAATGGCACACTTAAAGTTTCTGTTATTAATTACGCAACCCTGTACTGTTTCATATGTTTATGTATATACTAATTTATGAGATAATAATCGAAATTAAAGCTAGCTGAATTCATTTGTAAAATAGTGAACTTTTTGCAGTATTGTTGTTTCCGCAGTGTGCGAGAATCGTAAGCATGCCTCTGATGTGATCGGACGTATTTTTGTATGTTTGTGCAAAAATGTAAATTCGGCTTTGTTAACGTGAAAAATCAAAGCACTGTATGGTATGCTAAAATGTGAGAACATATATTTACACGTAAAAAAAGTGTTGCAACAGCAATCATCAGATCATTTAGTTCAAACCAACAGTGGGGACTTGATGTGACATTTTTCAGCTTCAAGAAGCGGACCCTTAGCCAAGAATAACTGGAGCCAACTCAACATGAAAATCCGTGTAAACTATAAAGGTTATTGCAGTCTTCACTCCTCTCGTATCTTCATAAAATACTTTAATGCGAACAATAGACGGAAAAAGGAAGGAGGGCGTATAGTAACAACTACATATTATGACACTACTGACCTACGTATACGACCAGTAATTGTGTGCCTGTGGTGTATCACATTTAGAAAATGTTCACACGAAGATCTGTGCACCACAGATGTTAATATTAATTTTAACCTTAATAAATGTTTTATAGTTCGTTCACACGCAGTTTGATGTAAACATGCACAAGAGTATATCCCACTGAAGATGGATTGTTTATCCAAATACCGATACGCCAAATAAATACTTCTGGATTGCAGCTCTTGAGGTGCAACAAAACGTCCTCTATCAAACCCACAGAAAGGCGACTTAACCAACAGGCAAGATTTTCAAAACATTTCCTTCTACAGTAGCAACGCTGTTGGTCATAAACGAACACGGTGTACTTCAAAGCAACTTCCAATTAATTTATGTTTTACTATTACATCAGCAGAGGTAAAAGGTAAGTGAGATTAGGATGAACACGGGAGTATACCTCTGCTCTTTCTTCTCCTTCCTGTAAAATTTCTACATCATGCGGTGTCTCTCGCTTCCAGGTTTGCACCTCCGTCTATCTTGCCAGCCATCTTCTTGCTCTGCCCAGCATTTCACTTCTCTCTCTCCGTCGTTGCAATGTAGCCGGGTCTTCGTCTTTCTCTGTTTCGTGGAGGTCCCAAGTGTCATAATTTAGAGGGTCATCTTTCCTCTCGAAATCTTCTAGGATATCTATACTATGGTACCCGTTTATCTTCAAATGGGTCGAAAACATCATTTGTAAATCCTGTCTCTTCTCATAATACTTCATTGCTTATTTTGTCTCTCCATGTTACTTCACATTTTCGTCACCAAAACTCCATTTCCATGGTCTTTAATTTCTTCTCACTGAAACAGGAGACTTATCACAGTTCGGCGCCATACATAGCATACCTAGGAGGCAATTTCCAATCCCTCGGTAAGGAACTGCTACAGAGCAAGCTTTTCAGTCAAGAAATCATAAACTTTCCCGGAAACAAAATCTCATCTACTGTGACGAACTATTATCAAAAGCCAAATAGAGAAGCCACCGAAATGTATGAAGTTTCGGATAATTTTAACAGAAGGAGAAGCCATGAAGCTTAGTGAATGATAGACGTTAACTTTACAAAATCGATTGGTAAGTTTTCACTTTGACAGTTTTGCATAGTCAAGGATTATCACTGCCGATCACGAGTAAACTTCTACGACGCTCCTTTTTCACTGTATTTATGTCGCTCTCCGTTAGTCGGACAGACTGACGAACCACGGACGCCTCTGTAGATGCCCAGCGTTACTATGGAATAGACTTTAGGAACGAAAAAGTTTCTTCATCTGCGACCATACAACCCGGAAATTTTACCAGCAGCTAATTCTACTAACGCTGAGACTGCTGTAGATTGGTATAGATTAACATTGATGCAGGCGTTTTCCATTTTGTTTAAATGCACGAATACTTTAGTGATACAAAAGTTCTATAATACGTTATTAGGGCCTTCCTTGTTCATTGTTGTTAAACGTCATTGTAGAATATAACGAAAGTTTCTCATAACTTAACTTACTCTACATATAAGTGGTGAGGCGAGGAACAGATAATACCGTTAACTCGACTAAAAGACAGAACAATACAATCATTGTTGGATGTTCTATCCATGTAGTCGTGAACTACACTGTAATGCTGCGTTTATTAGGAGTTAGTGTATATTGAGAATGTGGCATACGAAGGCGGAATTTCAGCACTGAGGAACGATTGTAAATTCGATGATATTTGATAAATGAAATGTTGATTCCATTTAATAGTTAAACTTGCAATCAACCAGCTTTAAGTTTTCTTCCAAAATCACACAGTTTTCTTTCTACGACCAAGCCGTTGATCTGCGATACACATTACGTTGTCCGTTTCACTCTGTAAGGCGAGTTTGCAGGGCCTATGCGGTCAATGTTAAAAAAGCCAAGTTTATGTACCTTTATCTCTGGAACCTATTAAGATAAAAATCTGAAATACTTTACTGGTAACTTTTTCATATTGTTTAGGTCTACTGAAGTAGAATCAGAGGAGAAAAAAGAACCACGTTTGTATTTTTCTAAACTATGCTATCTCTACTGTGAATATCTGAAAATGTAAATCCCCTGAATCATACTTTTCACATCACTACTATGTCTGTGCTTCAGTAGTCTGTACTTGATATATAGGTAAGTACAGTATAAAAACGTAATTTTGAGACGAACGCTTTCCAAATTTAAAATAATAAAAATTCATATTATCAAATTAAGGCTCAGAAACACTCTGTAGCATACTTATCTTTTCGCCACCTTCCTTCTCTGAAAGCTTCTCCATTTTAGTTATCCTTGCTTCTTTGGTGGTGAACTTGCCTGCACCCTGTTCATCGGCACGTCTCGTCTAATAATTTCAAACTCTTTACGGAATGACAGCCTTGGGTGATATTAACGTGGGCTAGAACTCTTATTTCCCCATTTTTCCATTATTAAATGTTAATACGACACCACTGACTCCCAAATTCAGTGTATTCACGCCTAAAAACCCATATTTGGGCACCCTTGCCGAGATAACACTGAAGGACTCATTGGCATTCTGAGCCCACCGATGTAGACACTTTCGAAGGTGGTCTGGTTCCTATAAATTCCGTTGACTGCTTCCAAAACATCTTCAGGAATAGAGTTCTTGTGTTCAAAATACGCTCCTGGAGCTTAACGTTTCCGGAATTTTAACCATCATTTACGATCAGGTACGCAAAGTGGGTGTATCGCTGTCAGTTGGGAGTATTTGAAATTATGAGATCAAGACTGCATTCGTCACACTTTCGAAATCATTTCCATTATTCCGGATGGCTACTCTATAATACTGTTGAAGGCGATCTATTGTTTCATCGAGTCAATCGACCCCTC
This sequence comes from Schistocerca americana, assembly GCF_021461395.2. Classification (NCBI taxonomy): domain Eukaryota; kingdom Metazoa; phylum Arthropoda; class Insecta; order Orthoptera; family Acrididae; genus Schistocerca; species Schistocerca americana. Next base: position 106,808,764 of record NC_060123.1, read on the forward strand.
AGAGGATCGCAAACTGACAAAGTGATTTTGAGAAGAGTTTGTTTTAATTTTATGAGGCATGTATTCGTCCTCTTTCGTACATGTCCATCGCATTTGAGTTCCTTTATCACCACATTTTCATATGCATTTGATTCAACTGTGCATCTACAGGCATTAGAAACGCATATAAAGATATTCATTACCGAAATTAGGTAGTTTATGAGATATGCAAGTAATGTCATATAATTTAAAATGAAATACTTCGCAACGTCCAAAAAGTTTTATACCATTTTGTGCAGGAATAGGTTAAGAATATTGTACGACTTGTTTCGTAAAATCTCAAAAATTTATTTTTTTGCATGCATTAAAAGCGCTCTCACAGCCGTCCCTAAATCCATGAGATACGCTACAGCTGAAAAGTGCTTAGAGAAGCACGCATTACATTAGACTAGGCGAAACAAGTGGGTTTCCTGAGGAGCATTTGGCGTAAAGGAACAGACTGGCACTGTTACATGAGCTGAACGGGCACAATAGAACACATTTTATTTTGATAGACAATTGTATCTCCAAGCTTAATATTTTTAATATCTACTACCCTCATGAGAGCCCGTCTGGTTAGCCGTGCGTTCTAAAGCACTGCTTTACGGGCGGGAAGGCATACCAGTCCCCAGCACGAATCCGCCCGGCGGATTAGTGTCGAGGTCCGGTGTGCCGGGCAGTCTGTGGATGTCTAGAATGTAAAACAGGTCACAGTTGCACTAAATTATGTTTATTTTAAACCTTGACCATGATTTCTGCTATAATATAGCCTTCTTCAAGAATCATACACACTAATTAATGAAAAATATCTTAGCCCAACGGCTGCGTCAGGACCAATAAAATAACTTCTACAGATATAACCCTGTTTCGAACATAAGTAAAATTACATATGACATCTATGTCCTCCGCCACTATGTTATACTGGGTGCACTGTCGTCAAATTGACATTCGAAACAATCTCGTAACGGTTCCTGTTGTCGCTGCCATGATGAAAATAATAAGTCAATGGAAGGTTTTTAAGGCGGTTTTCCATCTGCCTCGGCGAATGCGGCCTGGTTCCCTAACCCACCTCAGCTAGACAATGACGGCGATTGCTGCGCAGACACTGTCTCCACATACCCTGGGTTCGGTGTGGCCGGGCGGTGGGGTGAGTGGACTGCTGTAGCCTCTTGTGAACCACTGATGGCCACGGTGAGGACGAAGCCTCAAGGTCGTTTCTAGGTCCCCAGTTTGATACAATACAATACAATACCCTCATCAGATGTAAGAAAGCTTACAGCTTGTAGAACCAGGTTCAATGCGGAATCATAGCTTAAGCCTAATCGTTGCATCAACTCTCACATCCCTGTTGAGCCGCGGGTTTGAGACTCAGCCAGCAAGTTGCCCAGCTAGATTGTCACTATCGTGTCCAGAGCAGGCACAGGCGGTCGTCTTCGTTGATCCTGGATGCTTTGGTTTAAACACTGTATATCCTGGTGTGTTGTCGTTCGTGATTTTCAAACACAGATTCTCGTCCAAAATACTACTGCAAATACGGATCTGGAATTTAGTTTATTACTCCTGTTTCTTCTCTTGATTGGTGGTGTGACTTGCGCAACTTTATAGTCTTTAGGTACGGATGTTCCGTTGAGCGAGCGGCTGTGTATAATTGCTAACTATGGAGTTATTATTTCAGCATTCTCTGAAAGGAACCTAACTTTACCACACGCTTTGAACTAGCTAATAAATAAAACGAATTTCCTTAGACCGCTATTAAATATTTTTGTACGATGAATCACAAATCCAGTCACACAAATGAGGCGAAACTTCATAGGCAAGCAATTTGATCAGTTGTTGGTTGTGAGGAAAGGTATCAAAAGTCTTCTGTAAATGCAGAAATACGGAATCAGATCCCCTGAAGACAGCCAAACGTCGTGAAATTTCAGCGTCAGGATCCAAGGCTGATGTTTAATAAATCCTAAATTATTTTCCGTCTTTAGTGACTACGCTGTTGTCGAGGTCTTGAACGACGTTATTTAATGAAAGTAGAGGAATCGCACATCACGATGGTCATATTCGAATTTGAACCAGTTTCTCCCGGAAACTCATCAAATGCTTCTGTTTTTGTCTTCCAGTAATTGGATAAAATTTGGGAAATTAGCTGGAAGGCATAATATTTGACAGCCATAGGTTCCGCCTCTCAGATACATTTGACAGAAATGTAAACAATCTAATAAAGAATTAATTCCTCATAATGAAATAAAGGTGCATGGTGTTGTTATGAAGTATGAAGCCTCGAGCATTTTCCTTAGTTAAGTTTTACCGATGCCAGGTTTATTAGATTTCAGAACCGTTTCTAATTCAAGATGTGCAGTTGCCGATTCCGCGACATGTTACTGCTGGAAAAGTTCAGATACAATGTCCAGGAAGAGGGAATAAAGATCTCTCAGCCTAGCACATGGTGCGGAACTGATACAAAGGATTCTATAGGCTACTTCTGTTAACGCAGACTGAAAGATAGACTGCAACATGCAGCTGTAAGCGACTAATACGAAACAGATTTTCTTGCTGTTTTGATCAGCCTTCACCTGAAAGACGGCGAAAACATTAATAAACAGTTAGGTCTTACACATCCATTCTCAAAACTAGTAAATAGAGTTGACATTTGTGTAGCTCTTTAAGTCATAATAGACCAGTACTTATGACGCACCTGATTGCTATATGGAGTGTATCACACAAAAAGTCATACAACACTTAATATGTTTTGCTGGAAAAAGTCATACAACACTTAATATGTTTTGCTGGAAGGTATACTGATAGGTTTTCAAGAAGGAACCCATATCCGGAAACTCACGCTTGGGTGCTGTAGAGCGTCGAAGTCTTAGATGGATGTGCGTTCCGTATTACGTCAATCAACCGAACGTGAGTAGCACATGGCGCTGTCTACGTTACAAACAAGCTTAGAACTGCTTACCTCGTTCGTCAAGTCAGAACGTACTTCGTCGGTTCTAAGTTTCACGCACTTGAGCGGTTGTCCCTGATGTATTTCAGAGGCACTGTGGACTTGAGCAGTAAGTTCCTCCGCTTTGCAGGTGTGCCATGCGATATGGTCTTCATACTACCCCACACTAAACAATGAAGATGTTCAGTTCTGGCATCGAGCTGGTCAACTCCTACCAGTCCAGCGGTTGGGATGTGCGGCAATGGGGTGGTTCCACATATCGGCATATAGTGTGCGGGGGCTCTGTGGTCTTTACTGCCACTACCTTCAATAATGTAGTTAAACATCACTAACAATTGTGTGGTAAATTCGTCCTGTTACTCTATTTGCCATTAGGTATCACCCAAAGAAATAGTCACCCGTTATCCCAGATGTTAACACCGACGCTCTACCTGTGAGTTTGAATCTCCGACGCACGCGGTTTTGGTAAGCCGAAACACATATGTTGTGCAAATTTAACATACCGCGTCTACTTAACGTCCATTCATCGGTGAACAGCACCAGAGTCGGACATTGTCTCCTCTAGGAACATTCTCAGAATGTGGTCCTACAACTACAGTGTTCGAACCGAGCATGGACGACCCGCATCACGTTTCCGTCCGTAGCAGAGGACCAACAACAGACTGGGGATAGTATTCACAAGTACCAAGCGCGAAGTGCTACTACTTTACCGTACCATGGACACACCTCCGGCAGAAAGTACCTACGTCCCACTTTCCGGCTTCTCTGAGGCGTCACTCGACGGCCGCGAACGTGAAATGATTTGTGTTTGGAAAACGTTACGGATACAGTTTTTGCTCTCTCCGATTGCAACCTGTTTTGCCGTGTGCAAGTACCACATCGGTCATTTTCGCAGTTGTGTACTGGTGCATGTCACACTGCTGTCGACAACGTTACTACACTGGCAGAACACACAAGGAACGCAGTAGGATACAAGGAACATGTGTGTGGAGGAATGTAGCGCATGAGCAGGATGTTTATCAGGCTCCGGTCGTCCATCCGCAGTTTACAGGTGGATAAAGGGTTGCAATCCTTCTGCTTTCAGACACCAAAACGACCAACCCTTTACAACCGTTCTTTCTCAGACTTCAACGCTCTCCAGTACCCTAGCCGTGCGTTTCTGGATATAGGTTCCTTCTTGAAAACCGATCAGTTTGACTTTTCACACAACACACTAAGAGTTTCCTGTATTTTTTGTGTAGGACAGCCGGTATAATACTGTAGAACACAGAAATGCTTTAAAAAACAACAGTTACGATTCCTCTTGTTGAAACATGCTTCCCATTATAATAACGACCGGGTGAAAACATGTCCGACAGATGCATCTAAAGGAGAAAAAAAGGACAGAAACATCACTGTTTTGACAAATTCTCAATTGCGTTTCGGGGATCATTACTCGGGGGTAGAGGACAAGTTGATGGCAGTGCACAATGACAGTATTACTTCTATTGATAACGCAACCACACGTAAATAACGTCGACCAACGTGACTGAATTTCGTGAGGAGTTAAGAACGAAAACTAAAAATTAGTATGCTACTAAATTATTTTCTTTATTCATACACATTTTTACACTTTTATAGACCCTGCAGTACAATTCGTTACCTGTGTTGTGACTTCGAGTCGCAAATCCTAACAGATAGGCTACCTTTTAGCCATGGGAGGTCACGGGTACTGCATACGCGTAAGGCGAAACTAGTACGTCACTATTCCAACAACCGTTTACAGAGGTCACCAACGGCGACGAATTATGTTGCCCATAGTAAATTGCCGTAGCTGTATTGAGAAAGATCCAGAGCTCCGAGTGTTAATAGGAAGCACTGAAACTGTAGTCGTTATAGGTACTGAATGCTGGCCGAAGCCGGCGACCAGTTCAGGATCCAACATTATTCAGAAGAGATATAGGTTGTTTCACAGTTCATGCTACAAGCTTCTAGAAGTTATGAAACGTCCCTTTAGAACAATTATACATGACTGTGCTTAAACTGACACACAGTATTTTCAGCGCAACGCAATCTGACTTTCAAAAATCCCTACAAAAGAATGGCCCTGACTAACCTTAACCTATACCTTTGGCAAATCACTTACCTCACAATAATCTTCGTTACTCGAACTACTGCAATACAGCTAGCGCCACTACTGCCAGCTAAATAAAACATTCAAACTACTGAAGGCACTAACTACTGATAGGCATAGTTAGCATATGAAGGATTTTGATAGAGAACAAACAATGTATTTACCTTAGTAGTGTTCAAAAGTCATAATATATATAGCAGTACATGACATCCAGTCTTACAAATTTCTAAACTCCGCCATTTCTCTCCCCACATCCAGAACTGCTGGCGGCTCACCTCCAACAGCGCAACGCTACGGGCTGTTAACATCCAGCTGCCCAACACTATAATGGCAGACAACAATGCAAACTAGCCACAGACTGCACACAGCGCAGCCAGTGAATTTCATACAGAGCGCTACGTGGCGTTACCAATAAGAAAACCTGAACAGCCTACTTACAAAGTTGTAGAGAAACCTAGTCAGCTAAGTTTTACACAGGAACCCATGTTAATAAAAGTCATCCAACGACGCTACAGAGTGTCAGAGTCACAGGCGCTGGCGCCTGTAAACGATTTTAGAAACAGGGTGATTCCGCGATGATGTTACAAACTTTCAATCAGTATTTATTCCACTGTCAGAAGTATCAGGACGGATTTCGCTAACAGCTTTCGATTCGTTCGTTTCCGGTACATGGAGTCTTACCTCAAATAGATGCAGTAATTCTTCTCCATCATCTTATAAAGTTTGTAAAATCATCACGGAATCACCCTGTGTATATATGCAGTTACAGGCCGTGGAAACTTTGAAGCTCTGTATGGTCGTTGGATGTAGTTTCCAGACATGGGTTCCTATATAAAACTTGACTCACCAAGTGTCCCCTGCAACCTGTAGAAGTGTGTAACATAAATTGTGAAACACCCTGCAGATAAAACACGTTTGGTGGCTGTGTGTTTAGTAGGTGATAGAAACAGTTTATGTCTAGCGACATTACGTTAGTTAAATCCTGTGAGTTATTGTAAGTTGAAGTTATACCCGTGTATCAGAATAGATCTTAAATCAATATTGGTACCTTTTACAGAACCCAAACTCAGATGTTACAGTAGCCAAATCGTCAAAAGATAACTTGAATATCATCTCAAACAGATACCTCTTTCATAATGATATAGTTGGTAGTGACCTCAGTCTACTCTCAATGTGGTGGTGGAAATAAACGTTCAAAACCGGTCGTAGGTATAAAACAACTTTACCTTATAAAACATAGTCCGAAATTACACAAAATTCTTTCTCTGAATAGAATATTGTTTTGAGCAATTAGTTCAGGGACCCACTCGAAGTGCAAATGGTTGTCAAAACAAGCTTGATCTCTTAGCAACAAATATTACCGATCAAATAAATAGTATCACGACAGATAAAGGGAATAGTCGTCACAAGATTGATATAGCAAGACTGAATATCGTACTATTCAAACATACCAAAAACAATGGGCAATACTGAGAGAAAAATACTGAGAAGCCACCTGAGTCATTTGTCTCAATAGTATATGTACATTCAATGTAGTATACATATGCTTTCATCTACATCTACATCTGCAGCTACGTGATTACTCTGCTATTCACAATAAAGTGCCTGGCTGAGGGTTCAATGAACCACCTTCAAGCTTTCTCTCTACCGTTCCATTCTCGAATGGCACTCGGGAAAAAGGAGCACTACATCTTTTTGTGCGAGCCCTGATTTCTCTTATTTTATCATGAGGATCATTTCTCCCTATGTAGATGGGTAGCAAAAGAATGTTTTTGCAATCGGAGGAGAAAACCTGTGATTGAAATTTCATGAGAAGATTTGTCGCAACGAAAAACGCCTTCGACTTAAAGACTGCCACTCCAATTCACGTATCATGTCTGTGACACTATCTCCTCTATTTCGCGATAATACAAAACGAGCTGCCCTTCTTTGTACCTTTTCGATGCCATCCGTCAGTCCCATCTGATGCGGATCCATCACCTCACAGGAATACTCCATAATAGGGCGAACACTCTTGGTGTAAGCAGTCTCTTTATAGACGTGTTGCACCTTCTAAGTATTCTGCAATGAATCGCAGTCTTTGTTTTACTCTACCCACAATATTATCTACGTAATATTTCCAAATTAGGTTATTTGCAATTGTAATCCCTAAGTATTTAGCTGAATTTATAGCCTTCAGATTTGTGTGACTTATCGCGTAATCGAAATTTAACTGAATTCCTTTAGTAGTCATGTGAATAACTTCACACTTTTCTTTATTCAGGGTCAATTGCCACTTTTCGCACCATACAGATATCTTATCTAAATCATTTTGCAAGTCGTTTTGATAATCTCATGACTTTACAAGACGGTAAATGACAGCATCATCTGGCGACAATCTAAGATGGCTACTCAGATTGTCTCCTATGTCCTTAATATACGTAGATCAGGAACAATAGAGGGCCGATAACACTTCCTTGGGGACGCCGGATATTACCTCTGTTTTACTTTATGACTTTCCATCTATTACTACGAACTGTGACCATTCTGACCGGAAATCACGAATCCAGTGGCACAACTGAGGCGATACTCCTTAGGCACGCAGTTTGGTTAGAAGACGCTTGTGAGGAACGGTGTCGAAATCCTTCTGGAATTCTAAAAATATGCAATCAATTTGACATCCCCTGTCGATAGCACTTATTACTTCATGAGTATAAAGAGCTAGTTGTGTTTCACAAGAATGATATTTTCTGAATCCGTGCTAACTATATGTCAATAAATCGCTTCCGTCGAGGTACTTCATAATGTTCGAGTACAGTATATGTTCCAAAACCCTACTGCAAATAGACGTTAGTGATGTAGGCCTGTAATTCAGCAGATTACTCCTACTTCCCTTTTTGGGTATTGGTGATTGGTGTGACTTGAGCAAATTTCCAGTCTTTAGGTACTGATCTTTCTGTGAGCGAGTGGTTGTATATAATTGCTAAATACGGAGCTATTTTATCAGCATACTCTGAGAGGAACCTGACTGGTATACAATCTGGACCGGAGGCGTTGCCTTTAAGTGAATTAAGCTATTTTGTTACAGCGAGGATATCTACTTCTATGTTTCTCATCTTGGCAGTTGTTCTTGATTGGAATTCTTTGGAGAAAGAAGTTCGGAAAACCGCGCTTAATACATCTGTTTTAGCGACGCTGTCATCAATGACTTTACCGTTGTTATCGCACAGTGAAGGTATTGAGTGCGTCTTGTCCCTGGTGTGCTTTATGTATGACCAGAATCTCTTTGGGTTTTCTGCCAGATTTCGAGACTGAATTTCGTTGTGGAAATTATTAAAAGCATCTCGCATTGAAGTACGCGTCATGTTTCGAACTTCTGTAAAACATTGCCAATCTTGGTGATTTTGCTTTCTTTTAAATTTGGCATACTTTTCTTCGTTGCTTCTGCAACAACGATCTGACCCGTTTTGTCAACCATGGGGGATCAGTAGCATCCATTATTAATTTATGTGGTATATATGTCTCAATTGCTGTCGATATTATCTCTTTGAAAACATTCACAACTTTCTACACTTACATAATCACATCGGCAGGAGTGAAGACTGTCTCTTAAAAAGGCGTTCAGAGCATTTTTATCAGCTTTCTTAAACAGATATACTTTGCGTTTCTTATTGATGGTTGTAGGTGTTACGGTATTTAGCGTAGCAGCAACTGCCTTGTGGTAGTTAATCCCTGTATTCATCACAATACTATTTGTACAGGATTATTTGTTGCTAAAAGGTCAAGTATGCTTTCGTAACCATTTACGCTTCGTGTGGGCTCATGAACTAATTATTCAAAATTGTTTTCTGAGAGAGCATTCAGTACAATTTCGGATGACGTTTTATGCCTGCCACCGGCTTTAAACGTATAATTCTTCCAGAATATCGAGTGTAGAATTAAGTCTCCACCGACTATAATTGTATGAGCAGGGTACTTATTTGAAATGAGGCTAAAGTTTTCTATCAACTGTTCATTAAGTATATCTTCTTTCACATTACTTGCGTCTTTGATTGTTTACCAACATTGTCTACCAAATGTGAATCTTGTTATGTTTATTCATCTTGGTCTTCTTATATTTACAATGATCACCATTGTCTGAATACAGCCTCATGATTATATTAAGTTTCGTCCAGCACATTTGACTTATGTACAAAATTCTGATGTTATTTTACAGTGGGTGATTTAATAAAGTATTCACGATTTTGGGCATAATTTGTCATATTTACGGCGAGTGTTTCACTGTTACCGTCCTGATAATTTACCTTAGCGTTTCTAGTATTCCAATAACTCACATCACTGGTTTCCACTCGAGATATAGCCCTGATGTTTCTTCATATCTCAATGTAGTTCATTAATGTTTATAAATATACTCTTTATGTACGATTAGGTGGACACTAATAAATGTGAGTGGCATATATTTCGAGATACAGATTGCATTAGGTATACCTTTATGTAAAAATGAGATCTCGAAATCTTACATCCTACTAAATATGTGTTTTGAGGTCACGCTTCGTGATATACACACTGTATTCTTAGCTTTTCCTTAAATTTTCGTGAGTCATATGATAATGTTCCACAAACCATACAGTTGTCGACCTACCTATTTATTAAGAAAGATGTGTATTCTGAGACTTCATACATGAGGGCGTTGTATCTATACTTCATTAAAGTTTAGCGCATTCGTCTGTGGTATAGTAGGTCACATCTTCGATTTTTTCACTAAGGATTAGCTTTCCCTGTGTTATTACCTGATGTAATTATAACCTTACCCTCGTATTATATAACTGTATGCCAGCTACACATTTGCATCTAGTAAAGGATGTTAGAGCGCATTTTATAGTTTTAACACCAGTTTCAATTATATATATACTCTACTTTTACCTTTACTTAAGATTTACAAATATAATATGATTATGTTGCACATGTTACTTCTTGACGATTGTGGACATACACTCCTGGAAATTGAAATAAGAACACTGTGAATTCATTGGCCCAGGAAGGGGAAACTTTATTGACACATTCCTGGGGTCAAATACATCACATGATCACACTGACAGAACCACAGGCACATAGACACAGGCAACAGAGCATGCACAATGTCGGCACTAGTACAGTGTATATCCACCTTTCGCAGCAATGCAGGCTGCTATTCTCCCATGGAGACGATCGTAGAGATGCTGGATGTAGTCCTGTGGAACGGCTTGCCATGCCATTTCCACCTGGCGCCTCAGTTGGACCAGCGTTCGTGCTGGACGTGCAGACCGCGTGAGACGACGCTTCATCCAGTCCCAAACATGCTCAATGGGGGACAGATCTGGACATCTTGCTGGCCAGGGTAGTTGACTTACACCTTCTAGAGCACGTTGGGTGGCACGGGATACATGCGGACGTGCATTGTCCTGTTGGAACAGCAAGTTCCCTTGCCGGTCTAGGAATGGTAGAACGATGGGTTCGATGACGGTTTGGATGTACCGTGCACTATTCAGTGTCCCCTCGACGATCACCAGTGGTGTACGGCCAGTGTAGGAGATCGCTCCCCACACCATGATGCTGGGTGTTGGCCCTGTGTGCCTCGGTCGTATGCAGTCCTGATTGTGGCGCTCACCTGCACGGCGCCAAACACGCATACGACCATCATTGGCACCAAGGCAGAAGCGACTCTCATCGCTGAAGACGACACGTCTCCATTCGTCCCTCCATTCACGCCTGTCGCGACACCACTGGAAGCGGGCTGCACGATGTTGGGGCGTGAGCGGAAGACGGCCTAACGGTGTGCGGGACCGTAGCCCAGCTTCATGGAGACGGTTGCGAATGGTCCTCGCCGATACCCCAGGAGCAACAGTGTCCCTAATATGCTGGGAAGTGGCAGAGCGGTCCCCTACGGCACTGCGTCGGATCCTACGGTCTTGGTGTGCATCCGTGCGTCGCTGCGGTCCGGTCCCAGGTCGACGGGCACGTGCACCTTCCGCCGACCACTGGCGACAACATCGATGTACTGTGGAGACCTCACGCCCCACGTGTTGAGCAATTCGGCGTTACGTCCACCCGGCCTCCCGCACGCCCACTATACGCCCTCGCTCAAAGTCCGTCAGCTGCACGTACGGTTCACGTCCACGCTGTCGCGGCATGCTACCAGTGTTAAAGACTGCGATGGAGCTCCGTATGCCACGGCAAACTGGCTGACACTGACGGCGGCGGTGCACAAATGCTGCGCAGCTAGCGCCATTCGACGGCCAACACCGCGGTTCCTGGTGTGTCCGCTGTGCTGTGCGTGTGATCATTGCTTGTACAGCCCTCTCGCAGTGTCCGGAGCAAGTATGGTGGGTCTGACACACCGGTGTCAATGTGTTCTTTTTTCCATTTCCAGGAGTGTATGTATTCAATGCCAATGATGTTTAGCCCAAAGTATACGTAAATTGTGGCATTGTATCCATACTTCACTAAGAATTATGTTTTCCTGTTTCATTCCTTTATGTCACTATAATATTGACTTGCCGATGTTAACGTGTGACAATTTACATTTGCATTCACTAAAGGATAATCTGTAGCACGAGGTCTACATGTACATTCACATGTTTCTTCACATGATCAACTAATGTTACCTTTCTAAGCTAGTGCGTTATATAAACACGATTACCTCTTTCACACTGTTGTCAGTATCTCCTAAGAACGTTTACATCCACTCTCTCCTTTTATTTCGAATGTGTGTTTCCGTTGATTGGAAATACATTCATATGAGGATAACATGTTAAATAAAATCAATTACTAACTCGATTAAACTATTTTACAATGCTGTACTGGCCTTTAAAGAACTATATTCTCTGTGCAACACAGCTCTATTTATTGTATAACGTTAGGCCTTATTATGACTGAGCCTCTATCCACACTGAAGTATTTATAGCAATACAATTCATTTGTAATAAAAACTCCAGCGTTTTTTTACTTGGAACGATGTACAATTGTTTTAAAAAATTATTGGGTTTCACTATTTTTTACTGCTTTTTTTCTCCTTGCTACGTCAGCAATGATAACTACCACTAGTTCTCGATTTATTTTCATCACAGATGCTCAGAATGCATATACCACGTAACTCCTTGCAACTGATACTACATTTCTGTGTTATAATGTTGCATTCTTAAAGCTGGTGCATGTATCTCAGGCATTACCATCTGTGATGGTACTTTACAAAGTATCGTCTTTGCTTTTTTTATGTATATATGTTCCTCCATGCTTATAGACACTTTTGTACTAACTACTGTGATATTTATTACTATTGTAAATGCTATAGTTTACTGTTGGTTGTGTACTTTCACTGTGGTAACTTTGATATTATCCAATTTTCCCGCATCCTGTTCGTATGTGGAACGGTTGCGAAACAGTGTGTAAAGGGTTAGAGGACCCTTCTGCCAGGCATTTACGCGTAAACTGCAGAGCAGACACGTAGATGGGGACATACATCCCACTCGTCATGTACAGCCAGTGACGTATTATCACCGAGGGCTGTAACGTGGTTGCGCCGATAGCTTAGCTCGCAATGATCGTTATCCGGAGGAGAGTTGGACGTAGTTATCCAGCAACGAGAGTCTCTGAGTGTGTCCACATTAGCAGTCGCTCCAGTTTCAGCCGCATCGTGCATCGGACAAAAGGGAAAATGAAACATTTCGACAGTGCTTAGTGTAGGATAGAGACTGCGCTGTGTGATTTAACTTGACTGCTGACAGGGCTGTTAGGACTTTCAATGTACACCAATCTTGAATATGTTTTTTGTAAGTTGGTTTTCGGTACCTCCCACTGTAACCTAGTGACAATTTTAGAACGCGGGTGTAAAGTGAAAGGTGGCTACACTGAGCCACAGCGCCAGATAGTTTTGTTTCGCCGCCTCCACTGGCAGTGATTATCGAGAAGTAGCGGAGTGCAGTGCTTGTCGAGATGTGGCAGTAGTCAGTTCTTGTTGAGATGTGGTAGTAGCGAGTCGGTGTGGAGATATTGTAATGATTAGAGTGCTTTTCGTCAATATATATGAAGGTAAAAAAAAAAATTTCCTTTTCTTTTTATTATCTCACTGTCTTAAATAATGCGTCATTACAGGTTCAGTCAACAAAGCATCTGGCTTGTGATCTTGTATTAGAGTGTAATTCTGGTTTTCTTGCGGAATTACAGTATTTCCATTTTTTTATCACTTCAGTATAAATGGTATTTGAAATTTCTTGTCTTATTGAAGAAGAACCGTGCCAGATGTGTACGTTGAGTCATACTTCCACACACAGAACAGTTATACTTGTGCTTTGGTTTCGTAGGTTATATAGTTGCTGGGGACTTAATTAATTAATTGTATTAACGGAAATTGTCATTTCATTCTTTGTTGTTGTTCTATGCAGTCAGATTGCGTACAAAAACTAGTCAGTGCCAACCGTTTACGAGACTTTGTAATCGGACATACAGCTACTAAAAATTTAAAAAGAATTTGCATTTCATATTTGTATAATTAAGCCCCCATGCACGTGGCGACCGCTGCTTCGGATCGTAATAATAGTAGACAGTAGTATTGTTGTAGTAATTTGTAGTTTTGTAATTATAGTCTATTTTGCATGTGTATATTTGGTAATTGTCATTCTTCTAATGGTTTTTTTTTCAGAATTTAGTTTTGTTGTCTTGTATACGCGTTTGACAACTTAGTGCAATTATTTCAATTGTTCGTTAATCGTGTTTGAGGGAAACATTTCGTGTGAATGGTATTGTTGGAGATAAAGAGTCATTGTGTGTAATCTTCGTACAGTGACGAGTTTTGTATGTTTTGTAAATGATTACGCGATCTATGAAAAAGGCAAAAATGATGGATAGTCAGAATGACGAAATTGTTTACATGGCGAACTCGCCAACACAGGAGAACAGTATGATGAATAATGAAGTGAGAAACAATTTAATACATCGGGAAGATAGTCCGGAACCATTTCAAAATTTTTCTCAATCAGAAAATTCACAGAGTACGAGATTAACGATAGAAGATTCTGGAATAGTATCGAACACAGATAGCTTTACAGCTATGACGAAGGAAACTGGTTTTGCGGGAAATGTTAGGGGTGAAAGGAATTTCGAACAAGTTAATATGGAGCAGTTGATGAGTGCAATATTAAATTTACGATCTGAATTAAAAACTGATAGGGGAACAATGGAAACACGGTTAGACTCACTTGGATCACAGTTAGGATCTGAATTAAAAACAGAGATAGGGACAATTAGAACTGAGATGGGAACAATGGAAACATGGTTAGGATCTGAATTAAAAACAGTGGCAACACGTATAGAAACAGAGATGGAAACAATGGAAACACAGTTAGACTCACGAATAGGGACATGTTTCAAAAATATGAAAGATGAATTAAAGAAAGAAATCAGAGAAGAAGTACAACCGATTTTGAATGCTCACAATAATAGATTAATTGCAGTAGAGATTAGACAAAAGGAACAGGATAGAGAACAGGAAGAAAGAGATCGCGTGATAGTACAAAAATTTTCAGAGTTAAATTTACAACGTGCACACGATAAGGAAGAAATATTTGAGAGAATCGAGGAATCCGTACCAAATGACAGAATAAATTACCTAACACAACAATATGAACAGTTAACTACCAAATGTGTTAATACTGAAACCCAAGTCGTGACACTTACGGAAGACGTAAATAAACAGAAAGAACAAATAGGTGATTTATCGGATAGAGTTGAGGAGATTTCAGATAAATTGACAAGTCTTAGTTTAAATGGGGACAGAGATTCAGATGACACAGCACCATTGCCATTTGCAGAAACCGAAGAGTATCAGAACATAAATAAACATGTTGAAAATCAGGGAAAATTTAATGAACGCTTTAAAAGGGAAGTTGAGGCGTTACGAAAGCAAGTCAAACAAATCGAAGGCGAAATTATAGGAAAAGACAGTAGAAGAAATTTAAAATCACAGACAGCAGAGGGGTTTGAAGAAAATAATTTGTTTCATTTACAGGATGCAACAATGAGCGCCAGGCGCGCGAACTTGACAATAATCGACATTGGGACTGGGACAGACACGGTAGGTCTTAGTCGCCACGAGGCGAAAACTTTGACTATAAACATTTTTTGAATGTTCGGAAATTTAAGATCTTTCACAATTCTAAGAATGACATACATCGATGTTCATGGTTAGATCAATTTGTGTACGCACCTCCACCAAATTGGCCACTAAGTCACAAACTGGAATTTATGTGTGGCTATTAATGTCCTCAGGGGATTCACTACACTAAGTGAATATGTGCCGTAGCGTGCATAGGGCCCCGAGCTGTAGTGGTGCTATTTCCCTTTTAGTTTTCTGCACCGCTGCCTACTCTTTTACTATTCTTTGCATTTGTCAAAATAACTCTTCAACTATCTATCTATCTAGAGAGTTGGTAAAGTAACCGGATATGACGATTTTACCCAAAAGAGATTTCGGAAATTACCATTTGGACTTACTGTATCTTCATCAGCATTCATTCGTAGTTTAAAGGAAATTTTACCTGTTTATCTTCGTAACAATATTACTTCATATGTTGACGATATTCTTATTGCTAAACGTTCTTGGAGTGAGCATAACAAAATTTTGGATCCATTATTACGTATTTTTGCAAGAGTTGGCATTACAGAGAACTTGGAAAAATCTGAATTTGGTCGTTCTCAGGTGAAATTTCTCGGTCACATTATTT
Source organism: Schistocerca americana (assembly GCF_021461395.2). Classification (NCBI taxonomy): domain Eukaryota; kingdom Metazoa; phylum Arthropoda; class Insecta; order Orthoptera; family Acrididae; genus Schistocerca; species Schistocerca americana. The sequence continues at coordinate 106,824,572 of NC_060123.1, forward strand.
CTACAGAAGGTATTCTTCCTGATCCAGAGAAACTAGATGCTATTCGTAATTATGCTGTTCCTACCACAAAACGTGATATTCGTAGTTTCCTTGGTGTCTGTAATTTTCTTAGACACTTTGTGTCGTCTTTATTGTCATCAGAATCACAGAACGTGGGATCAGTATCTTCATATTTTTCAAAACATTCTGAATGAACTTCCTAATGACTCAACTTCTTTACCGCCGATACTGATATTAAAAAACAAAGCACCGACAAATCGCATATCTGAAATCGTTCCTTTTCCGCCTTCACGGAAACTGCGGCATTCTGAAATTGTCAACCTGGCTCTACAAAATATTGCATCTGCGGCTGCTAGAAGAGAGAAATCAGATAAGCGTCCTGGTCGTTTAAAAATCGTTTCAGTTGGTCAAAAGGTGTTAATTAAGTCTCATCGTTTGTATCACAAAGGAAAAGGCTTGTGTCGCAAATTTTTTCTGCTTTATAACGGTCCATATAGAATTCGCAAAATTATTCATGATAACACTGTTGAAGTAGAAACTCTTGAATTTCGACGCTCTAAGGGAATACATCATATACCAAACGTTAAAATTTTTGTGGAATGACATATTTTCGAGAAACCAACAGTTTACGTAAACATGCAGAGAATACAAGGATACCGCGCTGTGTTTTGGCGGCGGCATATACTCAAAGCAACAGTCAAGTCTGCGCGCCGCACAAGGCAGTCGTTGACCGCAAACAATTGCTTCCTACGTTACGCGCCTACAGCTGATCGAGCGCTCAGTGCGAATGCACTGACAGCCGTAAACAAATACACAGTCTAATTTCTCCGATTAAATTCAGTATTAAGCTATAGTGACTTGATGAATTATGTTATTAACATTCAGTATTTTTCAGGATGCGGTTCTATAAAATATTTAAAAACTTCAGGTAAATTCTGTGTGTCTCCGACGTTAAGAGGACTTGCTATCGAGAAAATTTCAGAAAGAATGTAATTTCCAAGAAGAAACTAATAAACTAAAAAGGTAACTATTAATTGAGTTTATTTTTTCAGGTAACATATTTCCACTTAGGTACGTACCTTAGACGTAATTTGCTGCTCGCAATTACGTGATTCATACTTTGTGCTAATTTCATGTTCTATGAATTTACTTGTGAAGCGACGTGCTTGCGTACATTTGCTGATTTTTGTCAATGTTTTATTAATGAGCAGGATTGTTATTTGTATATATTATGCATCGCTTGGCTGCTATGCTTTTTCACTGATGTCATATTTTTTTATTATGTTCATGCTGTGCTTATTTATTTAAATTATAATTGTCACCTGATATATTGTGCTGACTGTGGTTATGTAAGTTACACTTTGTGATTTGTCTGCTTGCGCCTTCATGTTTACTTATTAAGATGACATATGAACATTTATTTGCTTATGCTGATATGATGCTAATGACCTGTTTATTACGTAAGATATAAGTTTGCTGCTATGCGTATGGATTGCATATTTATACGTTTCTGTTTGTTGTCATAACTACTCTTTAATTTGGTATATAGAAATGCTGATATACTGTGTACAAACAGAGAGTTTAGGTCACACTATGGTATTAATTATAGATTGTTCGCTTGGCAGAGCCTCGTTGTAAGAATTGTGCTGCATCCACTTGTTGACATTCTGTTCTCTACTGGTATATTTACTCGCTATTGCATGTTTTGCTTATGCTCAGTGCCTTATATTTTTAAGATAGGAAAACGAACTGCTATAATTCGACATAAACGACATTGGTACAAGAAACTTCATAGAAGTCACATGAGCTGGAGGTTTTATGGAAGCTGTATAAATTTATGCTAATAGGAAGGAAGCTAACGACATGACATACCAAAACTAGGTTTAGACCATTGACAGTTATTACACTGCATTTTTCGTGAGCAATTGAAATAGGAAGTGACACTTGACTCAAGAAATACTCCACATGTTTGCTTCTGTTTGCCATAATTCTTGAAGTGGTGTACACACTGTGAAATATTATGATCATTCACACTCCGTAATCGTACTTAATTACTGAGAGTTATTCGAACTAAGTCTGTTAGAGGTCATGTATGCATTTCTTTCATTTAATGATGGACAAGGTAACCAACATCCATCTTATAATTTATAATGAGTAGAAGATTTGGATCAGATGGATTACACAGAGGTTGTGTGTTGACAATGTGTCTTCGGATTGTATGGGATGATGAGGTTTGCATTAGGATTTTATCTGTACTTGTTCGAGGAGACTGACTAGAGGAAAGAGTTGTTATGGAAGTGAAATGATATTGGCGATAAGGTTTATATGTGTCGACGTATTGAAGAGGTATTATTGAGGTATTGAGATTATATGAAGTTGATGATTATTGGAGTTTTGTGGACAAGAGGTAAGGTAAATGATATTGATGATAAGATTTATATGTATCGACGTAAGAGGTATTATTGAAGTATTGAGATTATGTGATGCTGATGATTATTGGAGTTTTGGTGGATAAGAGGTAAAGTAAGTGAGGTGCATTTTTTTTTTTTTTGTAGGTCTATATGGAACAAGGAGGATGAAGATAGCAGACTACAACACTCAAGTAGTAGGAAGATTGTCTACACACACTTTGTTAAATCAATAAGCAGTACATTTTTTTTTTTTTTTTTTTTTTTTTGGACAGAGGAAGTAATTGCATATCTTGGCTCACTGGCAGTTGTTCAGCAACCGTACATTTTGATCTGGCTTGGCAAACATTGGTCTTGACATGATGACTATGACGTTGACTCAACTATTATTGACTGTTATACATTGCTGCCACTACTACTTGATACACATGATGAACATCAAATTTTGACAGAATTGCATTTACACAGTTAACACTATTCAATTACACAGTAGTACTTAATGTGGATGAAAGATGAGTGAGTGTGTTTTGTGTGTTTTCCTTTCCTAATCCTACCCACCTATCTCCTAAATATTATTTTACTTGTTTGTAGTGGCTTGCACTGACACCCATAAATATTGTAGGTTTACTGATATTTGAGTATTTGTAATAGTTAATATGACAATTATCTGATATCATTTGTGTGTTATTAGAATTTGTATGTTTAGTGTAAGAGCACTGAGAATAATTTTGTAAAAGCATTTGTATGTGCATTCAAACTATTGTTCATGCCTGAACTGTCTGATTAGTGATGGTGAATATTACGAACTGTTACCTGCACTTTTTCAATATAATGGGTGCCACTTACAAATGTTCAATTTCTGCTGATGAACTGTGTGATTAGTGATAGTGAATATTATGGACTGTTACCTGCACTTTTTCAACATAATGGGTGCCACTTAGAAATGATTAATTTCAGCTGATGAACTGTGTGATTAGGATAGTAAATATTATGGACTGTTACTTGTACTTTTTCTACACGATTGGTGCCACTAGGACATGTTCAATTTCTGCTTATAAACTCTGATGAACAGTGTGATCAGTGATAGTGAATATTATGGACTGCTCTCTGGACCTGCTCATCATTGCTAGGTGCAACTGATGGACTGCTTCTACTGAAATGAAGTCACTTGTTGGTGTCTGCACTTGTTCAACATTGCTGGGTGCCACTAATGGAACTGCTTCTGCTGAATGATGTCACTTGTTGGTATCTGCACCTGTTCAACATTGCTGGGTGCCACAGATGGAACTGCTTTTACTGAAATAATGTCACTTGTTGCTGTGTGTACCTGCTCAACATTACTGGGTGCCACTGATGGACTGCTTCTACTGAGATAATGTCACTTGTTGGGGTCTGCACCTGTTCAACATTGCTGGGTGCCACTAATGGAACTGCTTCTGCTGAGAAATGTGACTTGTTGCTGTGTGTACCTGTTCAACATTGCTGGGTGCCACAGATGGAACTGCTTCTACTGAAATAATGTCACTTGTTGCTTTCTGCACCTGCTCAACATTGCTGGGTGCCACTGATGGACTGCTTGTACTGAAATAATGTCACTTGTTGGTTTCTGTACCTGTTCAACATTGCTGGGTGCCACTGATGGACTGCTTCTACTGAAATGATGTTGCTTCTTGCTGTCTGCACCTGTTCAACATTACTGGGTGCCACTGATGGACTGCTTTTACTAAAATGATGTCACTTGTTTGTGTTTGCACCTGTTGACCATTGCTGGGTGCTGCTGCTGGAACTATCAACTATTTGTTTTTTTTTAATAATTAAAAGTATTTTATGTGAACATTTGTATTAACTGATTTTTTGTGTATTGTGTAAACTATTATGTAAAGCCACATGTATGAAAGAATTTGTATTGCCTACTGTATTTTATATATTAGGTCACTGAAAGGTCAGTGCAAAGCCAAAATTTTATCTAATTATGTGATATTTACGTATTAATACTATCTTTTATTTTTGTCTGTAATTTTTTGACGAATTTGGTGGTATTTTCACCACCAATGCTGGCAAAAACACCATCAAATTCTAGCCCGTGGAGGAAGTGCATATGAAAGGTGGGTACACTGAGCCACAGCGCCAGAGGGTTTTGTTTCGCCGCCTCCACTGGCAGTGATTATCGAGAAGTAGCGGAGTGATGTGCTTGTCGAGATGTGGCAGTAGTCAGTTCTTGTTGAGATGTGGTAGTAGCGAGTCGGTGTGGAGATATTGTAATGATTAGAGTGCTTTTCGTTAATATATATGAAGGTAAAAAAAAAAATTTCCTTTTCTTTTTATTATCTCAATGTCTTAAATAATGCATCATTACAGGTTCAGTCAACAAAGCATCTGGCTTGTGTTCTTGTATTAGAGTGTAATTCTGGTTTTCTTGCGCAATTACAGTATTTCTATTTTTTTATCACTTCAGTATAAATGGTATTTGAAATTTCTTGTCTTATTGAAGAAGAACCGTGCCGGATGTGTACGTTGAGTCATACTTCCACACATAGAACAGTTATACTTGTGCTTTGGTTTCGTAGGTTATATAGTTGCTGGGGACTTAATTAATTAATTGTATTAATGGAAATTGTCATTTCATTCTTTGTTGTTGTTCTATGCAGTCAGATTGCGTACAAAAACTAGTCAGTGCCAACCGTTTACGAGACTTCGTAATCGGACATACAGCTACTAAAAATTTAAAAAGAATTTGCATTTCATATTTATATAATTAAGCCCCCATGCAAAAGTTCTGAGTAACATATCAGATACACTAATATAAGTGGCACCTTAGAGTCTGCCACCGATGTACTACATTGCAAGGCTAGTTCACAACAAATGCTGGAGCGATGCTGTCCGGACAGGGCGCCTGAAAATTCATGTCGTAATCAGATCATAGGTTTTTCTGGCTACGAGACAGAATTATCCCCAGCAGAAATATCATATTCCTCGTTAAGGACCTGCACTTAGCAGGAATCAGTATTCCGGTATTGTATTATTAAAAATTACTAACTGTACAGTAAGGGAAATAAATCAGTGGCAATAAAAGAAATACGAGGTTCTTCAAAAGATAAAAATGACAGGAAAGCAAATCTCAGGTTTCCAAAACGACAGTCACATATAATACATAATTATCTCATTAGTCAACCCATCTGATCCACAACTCTCAGCAGTGTATAAGCACTTGAACCAGTACTAAGTATCGTGTATTGGAAATAAATCTATGAAAATATTGTTCAATTAATGTACAGCAGTTCCAATCTTAACATTTCTAAGAAAATGCGTCCTAAGCGGTGTAAAATGGAAGCATCACACAGAACAAGCTTTGGGGAAAACTAGTAGCAACAGCGAAATTCACTGAATGAATCATAAACAAAACTGCATGAATCATAAACAAACTCACCTACGAAACAATAACTTACTGAACGTTCGTCAACTCTATTCTTGAGAGTCGCTCGTCCTTCTGGGAACATCACCAGTTATGACCATTAGAGATGACAGGAAAGAGTAAAAGAGGAACACGTATCGTTAAAGCTTCGTTTAGTATGCGCGACTGCGTCACGAACTCCAGTTACAAAAGCTACTAAAGTGGTTTTGTGGGTTTAGGAGACACCTTACGTTAAAATTTTCAAAGGCTGAAGTAGAAGATTCAAGCAATCCACTTCTTTCTTCCATAACATGATGTGAGAAAACTGTGAGGGCAAAATTCGATGCGTTTGAGCTTACATGCAGCCTAACCCTCTGTAGTTCTTCCCTTACACAATTCTCAAATTGAACATAAATTCGAGAAATAGTATTTTCCAGAGGTAAATCAATTGCTACAAATACTATCTTCAAGAATTTTTGTGTGGATATAGAAAAACAGTTTTACTCCCTTTCCATGGCATAGTTTATATTCATCTTCAGAAATTAATTTTTGCAATACGCCTGTTACTTACAAAAGGCGAAAGAGCCACGTTAGGAGTTTTTATTTTACCACTAGCAGTTACTGAAGCTGCATAGTCTTCTCAAATTGAGAGTGCGAATTTATAACTTCGTAAGGAAAGTCAACTTAAATACACAACAAATTATACGTGACCATCAACTAAGCGGAATTGGTGGAATTTAAGTTATTGAATGGGTTAGTAGGTATTTAAACGTAATATGTGGAACGCACCATCTCTTTGCTTTTAAAAGTCGCCTATTATTTCGAGGCCCATCGGGTCGAATTCCACTGAAGGTACCAACCGCAACCGACAATCCCTGCTAGAAGCACCACGGGTCTCAAGGCCAAGACGGTTACACTCATGTTGATGTTCACAGGTATCGGATGTACTTATCTGCAGGTAGAATAGAAACCTAAAGACTGCTTTACTTCTGGTTTTAACTAGATTCCTGTCACAGCTGTATTTTTCACACGATCCATTTATTCGTATAGGACATTCTCTGCAAAATGGACTTAAGATATGATATGAGCGTACTGAGTACAGTAGAGTAGTTAATTCAGAATAGCGGAGTTCATGTATACTGCACCTATGAGAAGAGTCGCTTAAGTTCACCAGACGATGATCATGCTGTGATGATGCTGATAACGTGAGACGTGAGACGTTGTGGTTTCCTGGCATACAAGCAGCCATCATTTACTTTCACCTTCGTTTGCTTTCAATCGAATCAATAGCAATCTTTCTCAATGTCTTCAAAAATATGTATGTCATTCGGAAATACAATCCCTCGAACTCTGACACAGAGGATGAAAAACAGGTCGAAATATGATTTTCTTATAAGTTTTATTGAAAGTCGAAAAGTGCATCATTAATTTCGCAATACGTAAGAGTAGTGCATACCGTTGCCTGCAACTCTTCAGCGCACATAGCATCAGCACCCTTTAGCTCCCTGTGTAGACTTCTTTCTCCTTCATCTAAACTCCGCACGCCACCTTACAGTGTGTGGCTTTGAGTATTTCTAGTTGCACTACCTTTTGCCCTCTTTTCCTCTCTATTCACAAATGTCTCTTGGCAAGAATGATTCTCGGTGAAGAGCTGTATGACAGCTAACTTGTCTCATTCACCCTAGGCTTTCGCTTTACGAAAATTGGGGTAAGGTTCTCGTTTAGAAGAAGAAGAAGAGAAGAACTGCCATGCTTCGATACATCTTAAGTATAAAATTATTCCACATATTTAATCAACTCTTAAGGAAACGATGTCAAACTCTGACTCATTATGCTAGGGAAAGAATCTGCTTTCCTCTACTGGATTTGTAGGAGACGAGCAAGTATCAGTGCTTAAAACTGTAGCCGAGTGTGCTTGTGGAGTAACATGGGAGAAGGAAAACGAATGTTACTCCGTAGAATTTTAGCGTGTATGGTTGACATGGAGATGTGGCCAAGAATGAAAACAAAAATCATGACACTGATAACTTTCGTTAGGAAACTTTACTGAAAAGTTTCGATACTTTAAACTGCCTATCCGATTGCTTTTGCAACAATACACCCTTTCAATATGGTCTTCACACTTTCCTGATACACTTCGACGTGCAGTGTTCTGCCATCACATTAGAGAGATTCTCACTTTTTGTGTAAAGTTCTATTGTATTAATCATATGTAGGAAAGGATTATTGTCGACGAACCTTTTAAAAATTTCCTTGTAAATCGTTTCGCTTTAACACCATGCTTCAGTTATATGTAACTACCTTTGATAGTTACTGAAAGAGGACATTCACAAAACTGTAACTCTATACAAGTGAAAATTTGTGCCTGTCTCTACGGATACCTTAATTCGACGATGAGCATGCTGATTTATCATGAAATATCATGACGTCCTGTAAAACATTACATTCAGCTTTATTTACTCCGATAGACATGTGTGAGGAAATAGCAAATCAATAGATGTTGGCTGAAGAGGGATAGCAAACTCGGAGAGCGAATGTATTCATTACACGACGTTCTGTCACGTATTGGCAGGCGCTGTCTGAATTTCCCATTCAGCGGATTTGCTTTTCGTTCGTAGATATGTTTTTAAATTTCAAATGTTATGGTTAGCAGGCAGTTCAGAGAAAAAAAACAGAGTTGTAAAGTAGTAAAAGTAACGTAAGTGTGTTTGTCTGAGTTCAGAAGGCACATCTCCATATGTCGACCTTCTGTTAAACATTCGCTCGTATTGTTTGAACTTCGCATTCTCTGAAGTTCTTTTCATTTCTAGATATATTTTTCAGTTTAAAAGTATTGTTCTTGTTGTGAGTCAGCTAAGCGTAAAAAAAATCTACGTTAAAACTGCTGAGTATACATCATCGTCTCAGTCCAGAGACCACAGTTACAGTTACACATGGTGATGTGTACTGAGATCCTATCTGCAGTCATCAAAGTTTTCGTCGAACAATCTTCCACTGATTCTGCGACAGTGCTGTTTCGGTAAAAACTAGCATTATAAAACGGTACTTGAGCAAGTGAATTTGGTTACTGCGTTTTGCTTTCTACACAGCCTTTTTTCCCATCTGATTTAAATACATTTGTAGCCAGTGTTGGCGAGAGTGCTCCTGCTATTTCGTACCGACCGTAACGGACGAGATATTCAGTCCACGCAAGATAACGCAGCAGTTCTGCCAACAGAGAGTGCGTTTGGAAAATCGAAAAAAGTAGGTGCTGGTAGGAAAAGAAATGCTTCGGCGCTGGGCGGAATATCGCGGCCGGCCGTTATATTCGCGCCCTTTGGCGCCCCCTGGCCCAGCCTCGTCTGCGCCGATCGCTATTCGGACCGGCGCCGAGCGCCTACATCCGCTGTCCGTGCCGCGAATTTAATAACGCGCCGGGACGGCCGTCCGCCGAACTGTTGAACAGCATTCGGGAGTTCAGAATTCCGCCCTGAGACCGAAGCCGCAGCCCGACTGCCAATAGCACCAGCTGGACTGACCGGGCCCATATATCCCCCCCCCCCCCCCCCAACGCGTCTAGGAGCGACCGTCCACAAAGGAGCGCCTCTGTACCCCACGGTGGAGGAGTTGACACACGAAACTGCAACCTCTCTGCGCGCGGTCGACAGGAGGGGCATCTTTCGTCGTTTTATTCTTCAGAGTGGCGCGTAAGTGGAAGCGATACGTCACTTAGTGATAAACGTGCGATGCAACACCCTCTACGTGTGGCGGTCTCTTGTCGCCACATCAGAGTACATGCTTATTGTACATCCATCTGACTAATGGTCTGCAGTACTCCGGCCGTTCACTTACTTTTTTCAAAATGAAACAGCTGTAGCCATAATTTTGATCTTATTTTATTATTTTGCAAACAGTTTCGGTCACTCAGTACGCCATCTTCTGTTCTTTAGGTATAAAAAGAAATGATAGCATCATGAACCTCTCAAACATCCTAATACAAATGCTTAAATAAATATGAGTAATTAGAATAATTATAAATTATCGTTCCGTCTGTGATGATTAATTAGATTGTGTGTTTCGATCACACTTGATCATCCTCAGATCAAGGTCGTTGTATTAGCAACCCGTCTCGTCCACTCAGAACCACGTATCAGATTACTATACTTGGATAAGTGTTTCTGGGTAGACAAGAATGGTTGCTGATGCAACTACATACACTCATGCTCATAAATGAAGGATAATGCTGATACAGTGTGAAACAACGTTCTGGTGGGCGGCTGGGGGGTTCAAATCTCCATGCGATGCGTTTGACCTACGGTCATCGCACGGTGGCGCTGGCAGCAGTCCATATACGCAGAGGTGTGTTGGTGCATGTCAGAGTACGGTGCAGCGAGCAAGTGTGCAGAGATTTTCAGACACGCTAATGATGACTGAGTGTTGAAAATGGCTGAAAGAACTCATATTGATGACGATTTGAGGGGTAGATTACTAGGGCGACTAGAGGCAGGTTAAACACAGCATGTCGAAGCAAGGGCCCTTCGTGTGCCATAAAGTGCGATCTCAGGATTATGGCAACGATTCCAGCAGACGGGAAACATGTTCAGGCGCTACAGTACGGAGCTTCCACAGTGTACAACACCACAAGAAGATCGTTATCTCACCATCAGTGCCCACAGATAGCCACGGAGTATTGCAAATAACCTTGCTCGGGACCTTAACGTAGCTTCTGGAACAGTTGTCTCCAGACATACGGTCTACAGACGACTGAACGGACATGGTTTATTCGCCCGGAGACCTGCAAGGTACATTCCACTGACCCCTGGTTACAGGAGAGCTCGTAAAGTACATGGTCATTTGAACCGTGGTACCAGGTTATCTTCATGGACGAGTCCAGGTATACTCTGAACAGTGGTTCTAGCCGTTTTTTTTTTATTTTTTGCTGGTGAACCAGGAACAAGATGCCAACCCCTTAATGTCCTTGAAAGGGATCTGTATGGAGGTCATGGTTTCATGGTGTGGGGTCGGTTTATGATTGATGCACACACACCCCTGCATGTCTTTGACAGAGGAACTGTAACAGGTCAGTATGTCCGCATTTTCAGGGGTGCAGTGGGTCCCACCTTCTTCCTGACTGATCATAACGCACGGCCCTACCAAGCTGCCATCATAGAGGAGTATCTTGAAACAGAAGATATCAGGCGAATGGAGTGGCCTGCCTGTTCTCCAGAGCACGTCTGGAATGCTCTCGATCGACGTACCGTTGCACGTCTTCAAACCCCTAGGACACTTCAGGAGTTCAGGCATTGGTGCAAGAATGGGAGACTGTACCCCGCAGCCGCTCGGCCTCCTGATCCTGAGTATGCCAACCCGTTGTGCGGCCTGTGTACGTGTATGGTGATCATAACCCGTATTGATGTCGGGGTACATGCGCAGGAAACAGTGGCGTTTTGTAGCTCATGTGTTTCCAAGGACGGTTGTCTTAACTTATCACCAATACTGTGGACTTACAGATCTGTGTTGTGTGTGTTCCCTATGTGCCTCTGCTATTAGCGCCAGTTTTGCGTAATGCCACGTTGTGTGGCACCACATTCTTCAATTATCCTTAATTTATGAGCATGAGTGTAGTGTTATCTAAGCATGTAATCTAGTTATAAATGTGCAAGTGCTACAGAACAGCCCGTGCAGTCGTGCTGTCATCTGTATCCTCGGTGGCTCAGTCGGATAGAGCGTCTACCATGTATGCAGGAAGTCTCGGGTTCGATTCCCAGTCGAGGTACACATTTCTCAACTGTCCCCGTTTATATTTATCCACTCCTGTAAGCAGCTAAAGGTCTATATTTCATTATAATGTCGTGTGCTAGGGGCCTTCCGTCGGGTAGACCGGTGGCCAGTGCAAGTCTTTTGAGTTGCCGTCACTTCGGCGACTTGCGTGTCATTGAAGAAGAGATGATGATGAAGACAACACAGCACCAAGTCCCTGAACCGAGAATCGAACCCCGGCCTCTTTGCACAGCATTCTGTCTCGCTGACCGCTCAGCTATCGAGGCGGACTGAACAATAAATGAGAATAATCTTAACTGTATAAACAGTTGCTGAATCTCTCATGACGATTACCTCGACTATAGTGACACATGAATAGCTCTACGGATCTTTTACTTGTAAAATAACTTTCCCAATACTTCATGAATTAATACTGTACAGCTAACGTTTGTAGTACACTGCACTCTCGCAGGCTGCTACCACTCATACTGGTAGACTGTAACGTAGATGTTAGGTCTGGACCTTCTAGTGGGTAGAATTCGTGCAAAGTATCTATCTTAACATTCATCTAACTCTCCTTGACTTGTCATTGCCATGTAACCTTAATGCCTATGGCATTTGCTGAATTTATAGTAAATTACTGTCTGATTCTTTACTTGGTCACAAAGTCTGACTGAGTTTGGTATAAGTGATTGTCTTACAACGTTACACCACTAGTCATATTGCTCAGTCGCGTATGTGGGTTCCATACAAATAGTCTATTTCTTTTGTTTGTTTTAAGATCCTCCCTATATCCACACCACATCTGACAGTATTCGGTACAGGATACATTGATAGGTCCCATTTATTTAGTATCCTATGTCCGCTTTGTCCAGATAGAACGAGTTAGTTATGTATACACTGCAGGGGACAAAGTGGTTTTTTCTTTGTATCCAATACATATGATTAACTTTTCATGTGGTTTACTACTCAGCTTTTTGTATGTTTCCTCATGGATTGGTACTGTTGAGGTACTGAGGTATCCTTTATGTTGTACTACATTCTCGCATCCCTAGTACCACCCTTTTTGGTTTAGTATGACGTAGGTGGTCAGGATGTGTCTTCTAGCGGATGTATTTAGTACAAGGTAGCGACCTTAGCATTCGTGTGTCTGTCCCCTGTTTAGCCATAGAACCTTAATGTCCGTGATATTTGCTGACACTGTATTATATTACCGACTGTTTTTTTTCCTGATTACAGAGTTGTACAGAGGTTGGTGTACGTGATCGTCTTACGTTGTTACACGTTTTACTGACATTACCCGGTAGTGTATGTTTGTTTTCCGTATTTTTGTTTTATGACGTAAGTATTATCTTCAAATATTTCACCTTTTTCGATACAGGGTAAATGGATAGGTCATATGTATAATTTTGTATTTTGTAGTTGTTGATCATTTTGTCAGAATAGGACCAGTAGGTGGATTACATACACATAATTAATTGTAATACGATTTTTCACTTCTATATAATTATTTTGCACAACACTGGATACATATGAAGTTTTCACTGATAACTTATCATATGGCCCACCGATACTAAAAGACACGTGGAAGTATGTTATTAGCTTCTGACATTTACGAGATTCTGACTGTACTTATCCTGGGATATATCTGTTATGGGCGTACATGATATGTGGGTGCATTCACACATACATCCTGTTCACTCTGAATAGTACCTTGTCGTGTTTTTAGAAACATTCTGTATATTTTACGGCATAGATGGTATTGTATATCTGGTTTTCTGACATGTCTTGCCTACTCACTTTATCCATATGACACAAGTATGCTCCACTATAGTTTTCACTTCAGCATTTTATAACTCTGACATGAAATATGGATATTTATATGTATGAAATATGTAAATGACATAAATATCCCAATATATAGTTTTCACCTGAGAGTCTTATAATTTAGACATGACATGTAGATGACATGTACACTGTCATTTGGATAGATTTACCTGTATCAGCAGTTATGCTGTCCTTTGAAAGGACTCCTTGCGTATAGATCCATATTTCTTTGATTTACTTATTTCTGATGTTTCTGTAGTTTCCTTCATACATCTGTAATTTTCCACGGTGATTTTCATAGTACAGTAGGTTACACTTCAATATTTTGCGATTGAGTGTATCATATAACTCACAACCTTTTAATCACTGAATATTTAATTATAATTAATTTATTAAACATTACTTTTGTACAACCTATAGAGTGTAAATTCATTATGCTAATCTATATATAATTGTATTTTAGGTATGTGACATTGGATTGGTTTTATGAAATGATTACTGTGAATTCACAATGTTGTTCTTGTTTTCTATTGTTTGTAATCTGGCTTTTTAATTGCATGGTTCATAGATTGAGGACGATATCATTACTGTTTATGGTTTCAGGCCTGATGATGGTACTGGGTCACTGAAACTGGTTACAACATCACAATGAAGGATGTACGTTTTCATTTTGTTATGTACATTGGTATTAGGTAAATTAGAGATTACCTAGAATGTGATGCTAGAAATGAAGTTCTGTATCAATTAATTTTAACCTCGACGGTGCAGTCTTTCACTCAGTTTATTTAAAATACAAATTCGATGCACAGTTAGACACTGGATCAAGAAGTTGACCCTGACACAAAACGACACTATTTCTCCACCTTTCCACTCTCTAACAGTTCCCGGGAAAAACGAACACTTAAATCTTCTTGTGCGAACTCCAATTTCTCTTAATTTATTACAGTGACCATTCCTCTCTATGTAAGTGGCTCAATAAAACATTTTCCCATTCGGATGAGAACGTTGGGAATTGAAATGTCGTGAAACCACCTCGCCACCGTGAATACGGCTTTGTTTTAATGGTTGCTACATCAACTCGCGTGTCACATCCGTGACACTCTCTCCCGTATTCTGCGATAATATAAAGCGTGTTGTGCTTTTTCGAACTTTTCTGATGTTCTCCATCAATCGTATCTGGTATGGATACCATACTGCACAGCATAACTCTTGAGGAGCACAGAGAATCATGGAATAGTTTGTGTCTTCAATAGACCTGTTCCACATTCTAAGTGTTGTGCTAATAAAACGAGGTCTCTTGTTGGCAATCCACTCAAAGTTATGTATGAGATCGTTCCAGTTAAAATTGTTTGTGACTGTTATCTCCAGGTGTTTGGTTGAAATGACAGCCTTTACACTTTTGTGGCTCACCATGTAACTGAAATCTAATGAATTCCTTTTAGTACTTACTTAAATGACCTCAGCTTTTCAGTATTTGTTGGCAACTACCCCTCTTCGAAAAATACAAGTGTATTGTCTGTATCATTTTGCAGTTTGTTTCGATATTCTAGTGACTTTACTAGACGGTGAACAACAGCATCCTCTACAAACAATCTGAGATGGCTATTCAGATTGTTCCCGAAATCGTTTATACAGATTAAGTCATGAGAGGGCCTGTAAGATCTCCTTGGGGAACGCCAGATGTCACTTCTGTTTTACTCAATGACTTTCCGCCAATACTACGAACTGTCACCTTTCTGACAGAAAATGACTAATCCGGACGCTCAACTGAGACGATACTCCATAGGTACGCAATTAGGTTAGATTACGCTTGTGGGGAACGGTATCAAAAGCCTTATTGAAAAATAGAAATATGGAGCCATTCTGAATCCTCTATCAACAACACACATTACTTCGGGAGAGTAAAGAGCTATTTCTGTTTGCGAGAACGATTTTTCTGGATCTGTTGCAATGTAATGAAATAAATTATTTTATTTGCTTTTGTAACTATTGGTGTCATGTACTAAAATAAAATATGAGCCGTGACTTATACAAAAAAGAAACACATTTTAACGCAATGGCTCAGCATGAGAGAGAAATAACTAATGTAGGAATATTATTAACAGTGTAATACGTTGTTTAATTTAGCCTGACGCATATAAGCACTCAGTAAACTAGTTCAGTTCTCAGGGTAGTTACGTAATCGTCGATACATCGTGGTTTCGTCTCGATTCCCCAATATAAGATAACAAGAGTAGCATCTACAATGAAATCCCATAATGGTGCTGGAATCCTGTGACCTGACCTTTTCTGCCTGGGATGTTATCTCGTTATATACAGAAAATCAACAAATAAAATTGTTAAATTATTAGTAGCTGCCTCCGGTCTCGTGGTATCTGAAACAAAGTTAATTGCCCTAACCGACGACACATCTCGTAGATGAGCTAAAAGAAAAATGTTAAAGATGTTCTAAGATGGTGCCTAACAATGAAAATTATTTGTTAAGGCCCATATCTACTTAAGACAATAAAGGTATCAAATTACAATAGATTGACCACATACACAAATTCTTTTGACTAAATACCCATTACAATTTTCGGGTTTTAAGTACAACTTACATTATCAGCTGGTACAGCAATATGAGCTTTACACAAGAACGTCCTCTTAGGTCAGAATCCAAGCAGATAAGATAAGCCAACGACAAAGGAAAGACATTTCATGTATATAAGCGCAAGAGTGCATGGAATAACATGTCCATTGCAGTTCTATCTCTTCTTCTTTGGCGTACTTGTCGATTATTTATAAAATTTGTCGTAATATTTAGTTTAAATTTTTTTTTTTAACTCAAGTCCACCCAGGAGAAAGAGTACAATGGCCTCCTGGTATGGCTGGGACAATAGGTTGTCTTTGGACCAGACATACCACAGTACTTTTCAGTCCTTCCACACGATTGAACGTGTACGTTTATTCAGTTAGTTTCTAAAATTACTTTGCGTATATCATTATTTAAAATGCATGTTTTCACAAGGGGTAAGGGAGATCAAGTATGATCTCCTTATTTGTGTGACAGAAGTTTCAGTCCGGAAAATTTTGACTAACCCCCCCCCCCCCCATTCGGGTTCACGGACACGGGAAAACCGGGAGTCAGAACCTGCCCTGGTTCTTCGGACTATTACCACATTTATGCCGTGTCTCAAAAAAAATCACAATCTGAATATTGTAATTGCTTAAGGACATATTAATTGAATGTTCCCCAAGTGAATTTGGTCAGAGAAAAGATACAGTCAAAGAAAAGACAGTGACAGTATTTACTTATTGATATATATTTCATAAATTTGTCATATCTGATATTCGGGGCACACTTTTGACCTTTTCGTGGCAGACACACTTTGACTCCGAGCTGCGGCAATACACACACTCATCACGCGCAATACACGTCGCCGATAGTCGATTCTCAGCAGTTGCGGCGCCGGTGTAACGAAGATGGTGGCGCGGCGATGCTGCACGTGACGAAGCTGCCAGCGCCCCTCAGCATGCGCGGACTGGCGACTGTTAAGCGGCGGCCGTTGGCCCCCTGGTCAGCTTTTTCGCATCTGCTAGCAAGCCGTCTCAGCGTCGTGTTCGTTGAATGCGCTTGAATGTGAAATGACCCATCCTAGCATTAGTGTTAACTAATTCCGTAACAGATGTTACTGGCTAGGGGGGAGAGAGGGTTATTAGAAGTTTATTCACTGTTTCAATGTTCTGTAACATATTCAAGTCTCCGAGTAACCTTTAGTCCAGTTTTCGGAACACGATGTGTTTTCAGTCAAATTCCTTAGAAAATTATACTGTTTATTACTCTGTGGCTCGATAAGTTTGGCACTCTTAGAATGTCCTGTGAACTTTTGTAGTCACTTTATATAAACTCCAACTCTGTACCGTCGTCCGCAACACGCACGTACACAGTTGTATGACACACACTGAGTTTTCTATCTCGTCGCTATGGATGGTGTCCAAAGGTAGATTAACTTTTGCTTCACTCTTGCTACCGACTTCCCCGTGTAAAACATTTAGCTTCTCACGATATTACCATTCATATTATTTCGTGAAGTCATCTTTGCTGAACAGCTATAGTCTTCACACTTTAACTATTTAAAACTACCTTTTTTTATATCAGAACAGAATAAATTACTATGTCAGTCGTCAAACTCCAGTTGTAGAGTCTTTTTCTCCTTAAACTGTTAACTGATAAACGAAATGCACATTGAAACAGTTTTCATTCGTTTGCTAGTATTTTTTTTCTTTTCTTACATAGCACACACTGATGCTTCTACAACTGACATTGTTTCACATATACTGTCTACTGAAACAATATATATCCGGTTAAGATTGATACTACATTTTCAGTTTGACAAGTCATGACATTGTCATTTTGTCCGCATTAGGATTTGATGTTATTTATAAGATTTTATAATCTACTGTTCTCAACCATTCTTGCCGAAAGTAGACCTTGGGCCATCTTGAGTGTAAATTTTAAGTGAGGAACCGTTTGCCCTAAGACCAGGTCTCAACTTCATGGACACAATCCATATTTCCACACGCTTCAGTTCCTGCTAGACCTCAACCTTAAACTTGGTGTCATGAAGTTACTTTCTCTACATGAGATGCTCTCGTTAGTTCTCAATAGCGCCCCTCGGACGCATGCAATTGCATGGCTGAATGCCACTACTGGAAGAAATTAACTATCACGTGGGCTCAATAGTGTTCTTAGGTAATCATTATATGATTGTTTATATTCACACACCGAGAAGTCAATTATTAGTCACTATTTCACATTATTATTTCCCATGTACTCTGGCAAGTTCTTGATCACATAATACTAAATCACATTTTATTTACTAAAATTTGGTTATCATAAAATGCACAAGAAATTCTTATATTAGTATATACACACCAAACTGACAACTGTCCTTTAATTCAACCATCAATGCAAGTTGCAAGTTATTCGTTGCTGCTTCTTTTTACTTCGAAATCAAGTTCATCCTTCAGACTGAAGGTCTTATTACCACCATATCTTATTTTAAGACTACAAAAATATCAGTGATATTGACACATGAACATAAAATTTCTTACCTACTAAAGTATTATCCTTCCTCACAGTTTCATCTGTACTCCGTTGCATGGAATAAGAAGCATGACAAAATGTCTGATGCGCATATACCTGCTTATCATATACGTAGCCTTCAATTATTCCGGGTTTTTCCGAAAATGTGCCAGCGTAGTCACTCAATAATTTAGAGAGCTCATGCTGCTGCTCATCGGTTAAATATCCTTACTCCTTAACTTTGGATTGAATCTCCTGTCGTATCTGAACGACTTCTTCGTCATATTGCTCATTTGTTTCAGGATACGGCTTTAGTGGTACACTATCCTGAATATTGAGTATAAAAGGTTCTACTTCTACCTTTTTGAACCACCGACAATACCTATTGTGCTTTGCCAATGTTTTAATCAATGGTAATTGCAAATGCTTGGTACGAGTTCGCAACAAGCACAAGCCCTGAGAGATGTCGATTATAGCACTCCTTTCCCTCAGGATGTCACATCGCAGGATGCAAGTTGCAGTTATATTTGTAACAATTAGGAACGTGCATAATATCGCATCATTTCCTATTTCTATTCCTGCCTGCACCTTGGCCTTGACTCTTTGTGCCTTTCCCTATAGCGCCCCCATAATTTTACAATTTTGAACCGGCAACGTAGTCTTTTATTGTCGTTAACAACGTTGAAGAAATCCTCAGACATGACTGACAGAGCCGCTCCTGTGTCAATCAAAACCTTAGTAAGTACACTGTTTACTTTCACGTGTACTGCGGCCAGCACAATATCTGTTTGCTGGTCAGAACATTTACGCGGTTCGGTGATTAATTCCTCCCGCAAATCCTGGCCGTCATTATAGCGCAGCGTAGCAATCCGATTAGTGTCATTTTAGAGTCTTCCTTCGCTGCTATTTCTGGTGGTCGTGTGCCGAAGGCTTGCATCGACCTCCTGCAGTTTGTTGGCTGGTTCTCGTCCGTAACCTCTACTATTTGCACATTGTGCTGTCTATCCGCACTATTTTGTGAGGTACTTGGTTTATTAAACCATGTTGGAGTCGTAGTATTCCCCAGCGTGGGAACAGCCTCGACACTATTAATCGGGACTCCCTGCTCCGGTCTATTTGACTGCGCCGACAAGTTAGCAGTCACATTCTGACGCCACTGCCTCCTTCTTTCGGATTTTTAGGTTGAAAATTACTTCCGTAATTCTCATTGCTTCTCCTTTTTCGATTCATCGTATAATTTTTATCCTTCATGGGCGAGCAGTTACCGCTCGACATACCACTTCCTCTATTCCCATTACCTCCTTTTTGCCTTTCGCTCTCTCATAACTATTGCCGCTACATTCATGTCCCCCATTATTATTTCGGCTTTGACTCCATAACCGTTATTTCTAGGTTTATGGTTATTATTCATGCCCTCACCGTTATTGATTTGTTGTCGTGCACACTCTTGTATCAAATCTAAAGAATGCACTACCGACATGAATGTCTATAAAAATCGTTATCAGGTACGTGTACCAATTCTCTTCTTATTGTGATCGGGAACGTAGATTTCAATATCCTAAGTATGTCACGTGTAGCGTTCGGCTTGGACCAGTACCTTGTTTTGTTAGTATACCGAAACGTCCCCTTCTTATTATTCTTTCCATTCCAAGTGCTCCTTTTTCGAAGAACGTGGATAGTAAAATTATAATTTAATAGATCTGTTGACAGAAAGTTTTCACATTAGCAAATGCATTTAATTTTATTTTATAAAACCAATACTGCAACCCAGCTGGAAAACAGATATCAAATGAAATAAGCAACTATGTACAAAGCATAAAAATATCATTCAATAGTCATGTAGCACTTCATAAGTTAGTAGAAATTCTCTCAATTCTCGTGGAAAGATGCTTGTCATAATCAGGTGTGCAGATATAAGTATCTTTCCAAGTAATGAGCACGTTGTATTTGCGATGCTTTCTACAAAGGAATGACAACAGCGAGGGTAAGGGCCTCTTTTTTTTTTTCTCCACCTAATGGCTTTCTTTTGTCAGACGACTACCTCTCAGCTGGGCGCCCAAAACGCATTATGTCAAGGTCACTTACCTTTCTTACTGAAATATTTACGACAGCAGTTTCTGCTACAGTGGCAGTCTCATATAAAAAATTTCACAGGTCGAGAATTTGCGTTACAAATGTGTAGAAACAAAATCCCATTGATATAATAGTGTCCAAAATAATTTTCGTCGGCATTGTAATACATGCACGCCTTTACATACATTTCATAATTCTAAAATACGATTCTTGGTTTCCAACATCCATTTCCACAAACCAGAGTCCCTAACCACTTCTCATTATTCCCCTACCTTATTATACATATACATATTCGTTGACACTTCTTCAATATTTCATCATAAGAAATACGTAGCATAATCAAACTCCTCATATATGGTATCATCATCTTATTGATCATAAACATACCTCAACAGCATAATACACATCGCCATCGTAATAATATCATAACATCTCAGTCAATTCTCAAAATCGTCGTAGCTTGGGTATGGGATCATGATTTTAAAGTACGTTTGAGGTAGATGACACTATTGAAATGAGCAGATAATTTTTTTTAGGTTTTGAAATTATTGGAGGAAGCTACGACGATTTTGAGAATTGACTGAGTTGTTATGATATTTTTACAACGACGATGTGTATTGTGCTGTTGAGGTATGTTTATGATCAATAAGATGATGGCACCAAATATGAGGAGTTTGATAGTGCTACGTATTTCTTATGATGAAATATTGAAGAAGTGTCGACTAATATGTATATGTATAATAAGATAAGGAATAATGGATAGTGGTTAGGGACTCTACTTTGTGGAAAAGGATGTTGGAAACCAAGAATCGTATTTTAGAATTATGAAATGTATGTAAATGCGTGCATGTATTACAATGCCAACGAAAATTTTTTTGGAGACTGTTATATCAATAGGAATTTGTTTCTTCACATTTGCAACGCCAATTCTCGACCTGTGAAATTTTTTATATGATACTGCCACTGTAGCAGAAACTGCTGTCGTAAATATTTCAGTAAGAAAGGTAAGTGACCTTGACGTAATGCGTTTTGGGCGCCCAGCTGAGAGGTAGTTGTCTGACAAAAGAAATCCTTTAGGTGGAGAAAAAAAAAGAGGCCCTACCCTCGCTGTTGTCATTCCTTTGTAGAAAGCATCGCAAATACGACATGCTCATTACTTGGAAAGATACTTATATCTGCACACCTGATTATGACAAGCGTCTTTCCACGAGAATTGAGAGAATTTCTACTAACTTATGAAGTGCTACATGACTATTGAATGATATTTTTATGCTTTGTACATAGTTGCTTATTTCATTTGATATCTGTTTTCCAGCTGTGTTGCAGCATTGGTTTTATAAAATAAAATTAAATGCATTTGCTAATGTGAAAACTTTCTGTCAACAGATCTATTAAATTATAATTTTATTATCCACGTTCTTCGAAAAAGGTGCACTTGGAATGGAAAGAACAATAAGAAGGGGACATTTCAATACTTACCAAAGTATTTTCTAAGTGCTCCTTGCTTGAAATTGTACATCTCTGGGTTGTATACCTCTTTCCGCAATCTCTCTTGTATACTAGCCGACCGAAATTTGGCCAAAAATTGTTGCTCGAACTCACAAAAAGAATGACAGTTCTCTGCAACTTCAGATGTCCATAATGCGGCATCTCCGGTAATATATGAGACAACAGACTATATCTTTTGCCTCTCCTGCCACGATGCAGGTAACACATTCTTAAAACTCTTTATAAATATTACTGGATGACAGGATTTTTTCTCTTCGGAAAATATCTGAAATTGTCTATATTTCAGTAATGACTCTTCCTGTTTCAGTGTGGTCAGAGTGTGTGCTTCATTGCGAACAATTATCAGCTTATTTTTACCTGTATTCGCTGCGTATGGACTGACAGCTACACTGTTTGCTAGTGGGTTTTCGCAAGCGCCTCGATTTGAAGCACAATTTTCGCCCTGCTGTGCATTACATGAACGACTGCAACAGTGACTAAGTGTGGCACAGTTCATGACTCTATTATCATAGTCATTCACTGGCTTTTCTGTAATCTCGGGTATTACGAGTTCGTGGTTCATGGGGGCACCTTGCAGACTCTTGTGTTCAACATGGTCAAGCATTATAAGCCTCACTTCAGCTCCTAAATTTCGCTCAATAGTCAAAGAGATTTCCTCGATGCCCTTGGTTAATTGCTTAACTTTGGCATCGAGGGATTCCTGCACCTGTTTGACCTCTGATGCCTCTCCTACCAAAGTATTCACTTTATCGGATAATTCCTGTCAAGCTTTCTTCCCCTCCAATACCTCAGATTAAACCTTTGCTATCTCGCTCTTAACATCTTTTAATATGCGTTGATCCCTAGAGTCAAGAGCACGATTCAGTTTTTGTATAAACGCTTGTTCTCGTTGGACTAACAGCTCGTCCACTGTGGCGATTAGACTAGTCTCAACTTTTTCGAAAAACTCAGTCTGGCGTTGGATATCCTCCTCGCGCTCTCTTTTCCTCAGCTGTTCCATTAATTCCTGTTCTTTCTGTGCTGTTCCCTTAATTCTAATTTCCGGAATACCTGTGGAAGCACATCGCTTGGTTTTGCGTAGTCGACCTGCGCGCAAACACTTTCGTCTGCTTTCTCGCAGTTGATTTCTCTCGCCGTCTCGACATTCTCTTGTCCGCCCAGCGATTGAGAAATTTCTCGGTTGAGAAATGTCAATCTGCGATACTACACTATCATGTGGGATCGTAGCTTGTCATTTTCATTAGCTCCTGAACCTCCTCCCAATTGGTCATCACTTTCATAAGAATCAACCTCCACACGGTTACGTCTAGTATTTGGCCTAACCATGTTGCTAGCTGATATTAATCAGTTCTTACACAAAATGCAGACTATAACTACTCAACACTGCCTACACTAACAGTGACAACAGAAAAACTATAAGAAAGCTATGTATACAGATTGTTTTCATTGCATGCGCCCAGGTGCTACTGACTAGCTTTAATTAGAAACCTGGTCGCGTGCATTCAGTTCTGTACTTTACGGTCTATGTCAGATGTAAGAAACAGCGTTGGTCTGCGATCACTCATTCTGTTTCCTATCAGCTTGCCGTAGTTCCCATGCGTATGGTACATGAAACGGAAACGTTTTATGCATTAATTACAATTCACTATATCTGGTATACATACAGGTAATCAATTACAACAACAGAGATAGGTTGTAGGATTCCAGTTTCGATTTCGGCCCCTTTAGAAAGTGTTCAGTGAATTCAGTTATTGGTGGATATGCACCAAGCTGTTTAAACACAAAAAAACGTACTGATAAGAATTCTTTACATATTCAATCATAGATGCTGCAGAACATTTACTACCGGCGCCAAGTGTAATGTAATAAAATATAAAAAAGAAACGCATTTTAATGCAATGGCTCAGCATAAAAGAGAAATAACTAATGTAGGAATATTATTAACAGTGTAATGCGTTGTTTAATTTAGCCCGACGTGTATAAGCACTCAGTAAACTAGCTCAGTTCTCAGGGTAGTTACGTAATCGTCGATACATCGTGGTTTCGTCTCGATTCCCCAATATAAGATAACAAGAGTAGCATCTACAAATGAAATCCCATAATGGTACTGGAATCCTGTGACCTGACCTTTTCTGCCTGGGATGTTATCTCGTTATATACAGAAAATCAACAAATAAAATTGTTAAATTATTAGTAGCTGCCTCCGGTCTCGTGGTATCTGAAATAAAGTTAATTGTCCTAACCGACGACACGTCTCGTAGATGAGCTAAAAGAAAAATGTTAAAGATGATCTAAGATGGTGCCTAACAATGAAAATTCTTTGTTAAGGCCCATGTCTACTTAAGACAATAAAGGTATCAGAATTACAATAGATTGACCACATACACAAATTCATTTGACTAAATAGCCATTACAATTTTCGGGTTTAAATACAACTTACATTATCAGCTGGTACAGCAATATGAGCTTTACACAAGAACGTCCTCTTAGGTCAAAATACAAGCAGATAAGATAAGCGAACGACAAAGGAAAGACATTTCATGTATATAAGCGCAAGAGTGCATGGAATAACATGTGCATTGTAGTTCTATCTCTTCTTCTTTGGCGTACTTGTCGATTATTTGTAAAATTTGTCGTAAAATTTAGTTTACGCTTATTTTAAACCTAAGTCCACTTAGGAGAAATAATAAACTGTGCTGACTGCGTAACAACAGATTATTTTCTCGAGGTAATGTTCGAACAAGTGTATGTTCCAAAATCGTGCTGCTTATCGATATTAGTGACATGGGTCTGTAATTCAGCGGATTACTCCTGTTGCCTTTCTTGAACAGTGGTATGAAATGAGTATTTTGCCAGTCTTTAGATATGGATCTATCTTTGAGCGAGCGCTGTGTAAGAATGTTAAGTACGGGGCTATTATGTCACCACGCTCTATAAGGAATGCTATTGGTGAACTATCTCGACCGGAGAACTTGCCTTTATTAAGTGATTGAAACAGCTTAGATAGACCAAGGATATCGTTACTTATTTTGATTGCAGTTCTTGACTCGAATTCTGGAATATTTACGTCATCCTCTTTGATGGACGTTTATTGGAGTGCAGTATTTAGTATCTCTTATTTAACAGCATGTGACCGATAACATTACCGTCGCTTTTACTCAGTGTAAGTAGAGATTCTGTTTTACTGCTGGTGTGCTTCAAATACGACAACGATCTGCCGTATTTCGACATAGAGTTTAGTTTTAGAGGTTATTAAAAGCGTCTCGCACTATGTGAAACTTCGACAATCTTGTGGAACTTGCGTCCTTGTAATTTTTGCATCGTTTTTTCGTTGTTCCCCAGCAGTGTTCTAACATGTTTTGTGTACGATCTGGTAACACTTCCCTTTCTTTTAATTTATTTGGTACAAATCTCTCTGTTGGTGTTGATACTATAACTCTGAATGTGAGCCATATGTGGAGTACGAGGCTGTGTCTTAGGAAGGTGTCAACCTAATTTTTATCTGCTTTTGTACACAGATGTACTTTGTATACTTTGTGTTTATTTTCAGTAGGTTAGGGTATTACGGTATTCAGTCTCTGTACAAGGACCTGGTGGTCTCTAATGCTGCGTCTTATTTGTTAGGGTTTATTTGTATTTAGGTAGTCGAGTATGGTGTCGCAACCATTTTCGCCTCGAGTAGCTCCTGAAATAATAGTTTGCAAAAAGTTTACGAGGAAAGAATTTAGTACGATATCTTCGGATTGGGTTTTATGCCTGCCATAGACTTTAAACACATATTTTCGCAAAATATGGAGGGTAGCCTAAAGTCAACTCCAGGTATGGCATATGACTTGCGTGTCTGTTTGTATCAAACGTACCCCTTTTGCAGACCGTTAGGTCCTCTATAAAAATTGCGGCTGATTTCTGGATTCAGCCACATCTGAGGACCTATACCGATAAGCACTTCAGTGCTTTCTATTAGCGCATGGAACTCTGGTTCTTCCCCAACGAAGTTACGACAATTTAATACCTAGGTCAAAGGTCAACCCTTGTCCTGAAGAGCAAATAATTATACAAAAGGGGACTAATTTTTAACAATACTTCGTATGGCATCTGGACTTAGTAGAAAAACTCTATAACTTGCAAATATCAGAAAATAAATCCAAAGTTAGGTTTAACAAAGGATACACAGTATGTTCTAAAGCAATGTAAAACGTAAAATAAGTTCAACGGGTAAATCACTTTCAGCTATTAGGTTGTGTAATAATTTATGAATGTGATATTGACATCATTTATAAGTTAATCAAGATTCATATGACATGTGCCCCCCTACATGGAACATTGCCCAATAGATCCGGATAGACACGAAGACTAAATTATGATAAGCAATGGCAACACCTAATCACACATTCGAAATGACACCAGGACGATGACTAAGAAAGGGCAAAGAAGAGTACAGTTATCTGAAACGAAATTTTCAAGGAAACTATAATAACGTAGTCTGAGAGATCAAATAAAAAAGTTATGAAATGAGGGAAACTATAAATATATTTTGCATGAATGAAAGATTAGAATATTGAATAACAGAATGGAAGAGACATGCTGAAAGCTTCGGGGCAGAAAGAACAGCGACAGCCGGCCGCAGTGGCCGTGCGGTTAAAGGCGCTGCAGTCTGGAACCGCGAGACCGCTACGGTCGCAGGTTCGAATCCTGCCTCGGGCATGGATGTTTGTGATGTCCTTAGGTTCGTTAGGTTTAACTAGTTTTAAGTTCTAGGGGACTAATGAGCTCAGCAGTTGAGTCCCATAGTGCTCAGGGCCATTTTTTTGAACAGCGACGAATCTAACAGACGGCAAAGCTAAAGGAAAGAGAGATACAGGAGGATCAAGGGAATTGTGGCTTTTGTGAGGACGAAACAGGCTAATAGCCACCTGCTTGAAGTGAAGAAGAATAACTTAATTCGTTAGTTTATGTGTGTTGCAATAGCGGCAGAGCATACCAGACAGCAATTAATGGCCCATTGCGTAAATGTATTATTCATAAATTTTCTTGATGATTATCGCAGTCATTTCAGACGATAGTAATTTTCACTAAGATTTTGCCCAAAACTGCACCAATGAGCACTGTCAGTTTGGTATATTTTGTTCATAAGTGCTGTCCAGCAGTTGCGGTACATTTTCTTTTCACTGAAAGAGAGAACAGTCGTCAGCAGCAGAAAAAATTAATTTCGCATATCTGTTTCAACAGGTCAAACGGCCACCTTAAGAAATTTGATAAAGACTATGAACAGTAGAAACCTATGCGTTGTGGTCCGTTTACTTCGAAACCCAAGATTTCAAATAAGTAAACGTGTAATTTGGCCAAACGTTGTATCAGCTCCAGGATGATTATCGTATCTCTGCAGAAGTAACGAAAAAGATATGCAAATTCAGAAGGATGCAAAGTATCCAAGACTGGTAAAGTTTTACTGAAACTCGAAATTAGAACGGAACTCTTCGCGATATGCATTCAACAAAAAACGAAACTCTGTCCCGATATCTGGCAGTACCATGTTTCGATGATGTAGCATAATACAGATAAATTCCACAGTAGGCTCATTCTAGTAACGTAATCTGTAACTTGGGGTGAGGGGTAAGATATTATCCACCCGTTTAGCTGAATGGTTAAACACTCAGCGTTACAGACTACCATTCGCTGGTGGGGGGTGGGGGGCTGGTAGGGGGAATAAGGGGAGCTCGGAGCTGCGTAGTGTCCTCATAATTATCATTGACCACCAAGTCGCTGAAGTTACCTCAAATAAGAAAACTTGCAGTAGGCAACAATCTAAGGTAGGATCTCCTGGCAGATCATAAAATTTCGTTTGTAGTTGTACTAAAGAGTTACCGTTTACGAACTTTGAAAAGATCGGTACAGGATTTTGATGTCGGATCATCTGCTATTCCATTAACCCCGGGTCATAATTCGAATGTAGCACGGCATGTTTACTTAAAGTTTTACTATATAAACTTGATATTTAATATTAATGCATCGGATGGTGCGTTCTTAGGATACAATATGAGAACTTTATACATGACTCTCATCGTCTTCCAATTAGTGATTTTATGAGCTGGAAGTTTCCATTTTTATTACGATTACAAACTGTATCAAAGAAATTGCATTTGGTAACTAGCCTACAGGTTCATTGGAAACAGCAGTACAGCGGTAAATAAGTTGATAAATCTGAGTATTAACTTGCAGTCCATATCTGCAGAAGTCACCAACATGCTATGTTCCGTAGTATGTATAGGATTCTACATTGGTTGTAGAAAACAAACAAAATAAGTGACTAAAAATAATTTTAACGAATGTATGTGAGGGGATACTTTCATCACGAGAAGTGTGCGAGATCGTGACCAAATGCAGAGCTTACCTGAAAATCGGAACGGTGGTAAAGCTGGCAACAGTACCCCGTTCAAGAAAAAATGAGAATAAAATTACAAGGGTGGTTACAGGAACACTATTTACTCAACTAGGGAGGAAGTATAGTATATATTAAATCCAGATAGTCGTAACAGAGCGAAGCGACGATGAACTTCCGTGTAACACTGTAGATGGACATAAGTACACAGGCTGATATTAGTTTATCTGAAGATCATATTTGCTTGCTGGACGCGGCGGTAGCGAAGGGACGAGACATGACCTGCAAGAGAAAGACACAGGTATTTTTATGGTGTGGGAGCGTCGGCATGTTTGTACGTCTTACGAGGCTGCCTGTATGATACACACAGTAGTCCTCGCTACCGTAATAGTGTATTTAGCTGCGGGAAATTCCATTCTGTCGGGTGCTGACCCCTAAGTCCCTTTACTAAGCTGAGCTAGCTATTTCCACAGAAAACAATGAACAAAAAAGCGCGTTCAACTAGCAGCGAATCTTGTACATATGGAGCAGCCACAGGGAAGACAGAGCTCGATGTCGTTAGGGTACAATTGTTTCTTTACATTAGGACTTATCTCAGAGATCAGAAAAATATTTTCCTGTTTTCTCTTCTGCATCTCTTTCCCTGTACAAAAAGGAACTACATTGTATGTTGAGGCTGTAAACTTAGCACTGATGAACAAAAATTACAGTTTCGTGCCCCGAACTCGTCAGATCAAGTTTATATTGTGTCTGAATATATCTTCAGGTCCTCACCAACTGTGACTGTATACATATGAGGTTTGTTTAAAAAATTCTGGAACATTGGTAATTTTGGGAAAGTGGTGTGTTGGAGCGAAACGCGGTTATAGTCCTGCACACACTTGTATTCAATGTGTGACTGCCGGAAGTTATATTGTATGTCTGTTAATTATTGTTCAGTGCTGTGCTGAGTAGAATGTTGTGTAGCACAGTGTTCGAATTTCGACAGGGCAGAGACAGAGGAGCAACGCGTCTGTATTAAATGTAGCGTGACACTGAAGAAAACATTTACTGCAAAACATGTGCAGAGGCAGACCAAATGACATACGAAGCCTACGGTGATGGGTGTTTAATCCGTACTCGATGTTACGAATATTTCGCATGGTTTAGAAATGGCTGGGCGGGAGTTAAAGGTGACCCTC
The DNA here is from genome assembly GCF_021461395.2 of Schistocerca americana. Taxonomy (NCBI): domain Eukaryota; kingdom Metazoa; phylum Arthropoda; class Insecta; order Orthoptera; family Acrididae; genus Schistocerca; species Schistocerca americana. The sequence continues at coordinate 106,854,144 of NC_060123.1, forward strand.
GTTCAAGACGTCCTGCGACGTCCAGCGACGACGTTCAACTCAGGAACGAAAATGAAACTGTGCTTGCCAATCGAAGACATACTGCCCAAGACATTGCAGAAGAATGTAACATTCTAGTAGTATCATGTCATCAAATACAGACGAAGCATCTTGGAATGATCGTGTTGCTGACAAGTTCGTCCCATCGGACATGAGTCAAGGCCAGAAAGACCTTCGCCTCTCAACCAATGAGAACGAGATGGATATCATGATTAGACGCGGGTGTACTTCTATTTTGTTGAGACCAGCGTCCAGTTTTCACAATGGATCGGGGAAGGTTCTCCAAAACTAAAAAAACTCTTCAGGTCAAGTCTTACCTCTAAGACATGCCTGATAGCTTTATTTGACTTTGAAGGATTGGTTCCTAATGAAACCGTGCCACAGGGACTAAGTCTTAGTCGATGGTATTATCGTGATGTGTTGTGACGCCCGCAATGTGGCTAGCCAATTCACGGCTCTTGCATCACGATAAAGCACCCGCACAGTCATCCCTGTTAGTGCGTGAACGTTGCACAAAAAACGAAATCACTGTGCTGCCTCATCCTCCTTAGTCTTCAAACCTGGCCCCTAAGGACTCTTTTGTATTTCCAAAATTGAAAAGCCCGTAGAATGGACGAAGACTTGAAACGACAGACGAGATAAAAGAAAATTCGGAGAAGGCGTTGGGAACTGTGTATCAATTGCGGAGGAGGATATTTCGAAAGAGCGCGAAGAAAAATAAGTAAAAGGAAAGAGTAGAAAAATTTTGTGGACAATATTCTGGAATTTTTTGAACAGACCTCGTACGCTAATGACAAGTATTGTGAATTTCAAAATCTTGCCTCTGTCGTAATGAGCTATGAGACAAAGTCGTTGCAACTTTTTCGCTGTGAATAAACGCATCTCTCAAAATTAGCTTTCTTAGTGCTAAGAGACATACATTTATGGCCTCACTACTCATCCAGGATCAACTAGTTCGGTTCGTATCACACCAAGATGATGGTTCAATTCTGTTTTTGTGTCCTTGCTCTATTATGCTGATGAGACTTGCTGTATCAGAAGAATTAACAACGAAAATTTTATAATATTACGCCAGAGTGCAGATTCTGATCACCAGGCTGACTTTCTTAAAATTCTCATTAATAGGCTAGTACAATTCCTCACCTTTGTTCATTTTAACATTCACGTGCATCTGTCTGGTACATTCATCTCCAAAGTGATTCACACTATTTTAATTTATCAATGGTGACATTAGCTGGTAACATCGGCTTATTTGTCATAAATAAACATCATAAGGCACATATAAGTTTTACAGGTCCGATTCAGTCGATGTTAAATAAGCGACGTTTACGCACCTTTATGTATGGAACCAATGAGATAAAGGTGTAACAATTTTACCTCTAACTTGTCCATGTTATTTAGGTGTGCTGAAGGAAAATTAAGAGATAACGTAATATTAAAAAAAATGAATGTTTGTACGTGTACGGACGTACGTTCACGTCTAGTCAAATCAGTCCTACAACTGTGCTTCAATACAAATAGTATGTTCCAATAAAACTGGTCACAAAGTTCCAAGAAGGTATCAAAAGGAGTTTTGGACCCATAGATCTACGAAAAGTAAAAATAAGTCGCTTTGATAAAACTGCATTTAAAGTTTAAAACGATAAAACTCAATTTTAAATTAAGGCTCAATTTTCCAGCATCACCTTTTGCCACCTTTATTCCCAGCAGCCCGTGGCAGCCGCGCGGACTAGGGCACCTTGTCACGGTTCGAGCTGCTCCCTCTGTCGGAGGTTCTAGTCCTCCCTCGGGCATGGGTATGGGTTTTGTTCTTATCGTAACTTAGTTACAATTAGATTAAGTAGTGCGTAAGCCTAGGGACCGATGACCTCCGCAGTTTGGTCTCATGATACCTTACCACAAATTTTCAAAATTTCCATTATTCCCAAAAGGCTTTTTGCTCCTGGCCGATCTTGCATCTTTGGCGTGAACTCGTCAGAACCTCTTTATTCCTTTCCTAATCATTCAGTCTAATTTATAACATTCTTCTGTAGCATTAAATTTTGATTCTTTTCTTTTCCTGTTTTCCCCATGTCCATCTTTCACTACCGTACAATGCTAATCTCCAGAAGCATATTCTTAGAAACCTCTACCTATGGTTGGTGCTAGTAGACTTCTCTTGGCTACGAATACCTGTTGGAACATGATAGCCTGGTTTTTATGTCATCCCTACTCCATCCTTCATGGTTTATTTTGCTGTATTTTCTTCTACTTCGTAGCCACCAACCATGAAAAGTTTCTCACTGATGTCATTTCTGCTACTTCGCATTTCACTCGTCTTTCTTCGGTTTGCTCTCGGTCCATATTCGGCACTCATTAAACTGTTCGCCCCATTCCCCAGATCATGCAATGCTTCTTCATCTCCACTCAGGATATCAATGGGAATCTTATCATTGATATCTTTTCACCTCGAATTTTAATCCCACTATTGAACCTTTCTTTTATGCCCGACATTGCTTCTTCGATATACAGATTCAGCACTGCATGTGAAAGAATATATTTCTGTCTTACACTCTTTTGAATCTCGGTCATCCGTTCTTCGTCTTCCGTTTTTATTGTTCCCTCTTTGCTCTTGACTGACTGTATATTAACTGTCTTTACTCACAGCTGACCGCCATTTTTCTGAGAAAGTCGAACATCTTACATCGTTTGACGTTGTCAAACTATCTTTCCAGGTCGACGAATATTATGAAAGTCTTTTGATTTTCTTTGGTCTTGCTTTCTACAAAGTACTTGGAAACCAAGTGTAAGACATCACATTCGTCAATGTTCATGCCTCAACGGAAGATAAAACAGATGAGAAAAAGGAAGAGTTCTATGACGAACCAGAGCAAACAATTGAGAGCACACCATCTAAAAATATCAAGATAGCGCTCGGAGATTTTAATGGAAAAGAAGGAAAAGAAGAATTCTACATACCAACTATAGGAAGGGACAGTTTGTTTGATGAGACCAATGACAATGGTCAGAGGATGATCAACTTAGCTATCTCAAAGAACCTGAGAGTAAGTTCGACTTACTTCGAACACAGAAGAAAACATAAGGGAACATGGCGCTCACCGGATGGAAGAACCACCAACCAGATAGATCACATCTTGGTGGAACAGCGCGATAGCCATAGAGTCATGCACGTCAGGTCGTATAGATCCGACTGTGCATCAGACCACTTCATCATTGTGTGCAGGCTTAAACTCATGTTCACCTACATGCATAAGAAGAAGGGGACACTAGAACCTGCTTTGAATGTTGATAAACTACGCGAAGGTGCCTTAAAGAACAATATACTATAGAAATTAAAAACCGTTTCGAGGTCCTAGAGACTCTAGGACCAAGGGAGAACGTTGAGGAAAGGTGGAAAGAAATTAAGTCCACGGAACAAAGTGTAGCGGAGGATATATTGGGAAGAAAGAAGATGATGAAGGAGAGGAAATGGTTCGACGGGACATGCCAGAAGGTTACAGAAAAGAGGAGGAAGATGAGAGAGAAGTGGCTAGCTGACAGGGAGAAAAGGGAACATTTTATCAACATCAGAAAAAAGACAAAGCGGATCCTAAGAGCAGAGAAGAGAATATATCTATCCAGTTTGCTAGAAATAGTTGAGGCAGAGAGCCAAAACAAGAACTCAAGGCAATTCTTCCAATAGATAAAAAAAGTCGGAAACGTGGATTTCAGAGCCCCAATTTTTTAATTAGAGATAAGAACGGCAACTTCATAAATGACAAGGAAAGAATTGTAGAAAGATGGAAAGAATAATTCTCAGAACTGTTGAATCGCCCATACCAAGATGAGATATTACCTGCAAACACTGTGGAGGATAGGGAAGTTGAAGAAGAATGGGAAGTTAGTGAAGAAGACGTGAAAATCGCAATCAGAGGACAACAAAGCCCCAGGGGACGATGGAATAACATCAGAATTATTCAAGGAGGGAGGTGAGAGCTTACACGTAGAGATATATAAACCGAACCAGTTGATATTGGAGAAGGAGACACTGCCAGAAGAATGGAAATTGGCTACAGTATGCCCAATACACAAGAAGAGAAGCAAAATAGAATGCGGTAACTACAGAAGAATCAGTTTATAGAATATAACGTAGAAGGTGTTCATCATTATCCTCAGAAAATTGCAACCGTTCATAGCGAACAGCATACAGGAGTACCATGCTGGCTTTTGACCAAACCGATCGACAACAGATCACATTTTCACACTACGACAATTTTTTGAATAACATTGGGGTTATGATAAAGATATCTACAGCCTGTTCGTCATTTTCAACGTGCATGTGACAGCATCCACAGGACTAGCATATACAATGCAATGCGGGACTTCAGAATCCCTGAGAAGTTGGTGAGAATGGTACAAGCTTGTATGGAAGGTCAAAGACAGCAGTAAGTTCCCGTGGAGCCACATCAGAAACATTCGAGTTTGAGACAGGTCTCAAACAAGGGGATGCTCTGTCATGTGTACTGTTCAATGTCATCTTAGAGAAAGTGATAAAAGAGTGTAGGCAACAGGAGTGGGATCGAGTAGAGATGGACAGTAACGTCAATTGTCTCGCATATGCAGATGACATAGTACCATTAAGTGAATCAAAGCACGAGTTGAAAGAAATGTACCACAAAATTGACAATTATCCACAGAAGATAGGACTCAAAGTGAATCAAGACGAAACAGAGTTCATGCAATTAGAAAGAAGACAAGAGCAAGTAGAATTTATTGAGATAGATGGCAAGAGGTTCAAGAGAGTAGACCAGTTGAAATACTTGGGATCTTGATTTACCACGGACAACAACATAAAAATGGACATCAAGGAAAGAATAGCAGTGGGGATGAAACGGATGCATTCCCTCAGAGAGACGCTTGCCTCTACATCGATCTCAGTGAACACTATGATGAAAATATACAACACAGCGATATGCCCAGCAATAATGTACGGTTCAGAAACATGGAGCATGACTAAGCGAGAAATGAGAAAACTATTAATATTTGAAAGAAGAATAATGAGGAAGATATGGGGACCAGTTTTAGATAACGGAGAATGGAGGAGGCGGAAAAACGAGGAAATTTACCTACTGATGCAACAACCAACTATCCTACAGAAGATAAAGAGCAAAAGATTACAACGGGTGGGCCATGTAGTCCGTATGCCAGTTGGAAGACAGGCGAAGATGGCACTAGCGGGGAAACCAAACAACAAACGCCCCATTGGATGACCAAGGCAGCGCTGGATGGACGACCTGGCGAAGGACCTAGCAGCCCTGGGAATTAGACACCTGGAGGAACCGGGCACAAAACAGGGAGGAATGGAGACAGTTTGTGGAAGCTGGGCGTGGTCTGCAGGGCCTCTGATCGCTGAATATTTATCTATCTACCTTGCTTCCAATAACAACCGCAATGTCGGAATGGCCTCTCTGCCGCCTTTAACTTTCTTAAAGCCAAACTGATCGACATCCAACACATCCTCAACTTCGTTTTCAATACTTATTCCTCAAATGGTTCAAACGGCTCTAAGCACTTTGGGGACTTAACATCTAAGGTCATCAGTCCCCCAGACTTAGAACTTCTTCAACATAACCAACCTAAGAACATCACACAATCCACGCCCGAGGCAGGATTCCAACCTGCGACCGTAGCGGCAGTGCGGTTCCGGACGGAAGCTTCTACAATCGCTCGGCCACAGCGGCCGGCTATAATTCTTGTCAGCAACTTGGATGCATGCCCTTTTAAGCTGATTGTGAGATAATTCTCGCATTTCTCAGCTCTTTCAAATTTCGGAATTATGTGGATGAAGGTTTTACGAAAGTCTGACGGTATACCGTCATACTCATGCATATAACACACCATCAAAAATATTGTTTTTGTAACACACTTTCCATAATGGCTTGAGACATTCTTATGAAGTGTTATCTATGTCTTCCGTCTCATTCCATCTTAGGTGTTCCAAAGCTCTTTTGAATATTCTGATTCTTATACTTGCTCCCTTATCCATTCTATACCCTGTTTGTTCTTCTATTATGTCATCAGACAGATCTACCCGATCATAGACGTCCTCTGAGTACCCTTTCCACTCATGCTCTCTCTCCTCGGTACTGCCGGCCGCGGTGGTCTAGCTGTTCCAGGCGCGCAATCCGGAACCGCGCGACTGCTACGGTCGCAGGTTCGAATCCTGCCTCGGGCATGGATGTGTGTGATGTCATTAGGTTAGTTAGGTTTAAGTAGTTCTAAGTTCTCGAGGACTGATGACCACAGATGTTAAGTCCCCTAGTGCTCAGAACCATTTGAACCATTTCCTCTGTACGTAAGACTGAAATCACCATTTCACTCTTAATGTTACCACTCATGCTTTTAATATCACCAGAGATTGTTTGCACTTTAAATATGCTGAGTCACTCCCTCTACAATCATTTCTTTTTCGATTTCATCAAATCGTTCATGCAGCCAATTCGCTCTAACTTACTTTTTATTTCATTTGTATGTGAATTTTATTTCTGTGTTCCTAAATATTCCTGAAGGTTGTTGTACTTCCTTCTTTCATCGATCAACTGAAGTATTTCCTCTGTCACCCATGGTTTCTTCGTAGTTACCTCCTTTGTACCGGTGTTTTTCTTTCCAACACCTGTGATTGCCCTCTTTAGATATGTCCATTCCTTTTGAACCGACCCACCTGCTGAGCTATTCAGTGTCTATTGCCTCAGACAACTTCAAGCATATCTCTTCAATCCTGCCGTACACCACTTCTTAACGCAGTTGATGGTTCTTCACAAGTCTCCTTAATTTTATTCTAGTCTTCATCATAACTAAATTGTGATCCGAGTCTATGTCTGCTTCTGGGTACGCATTACAATTCAATACCTGCTTTCGGAATCTCTCCATGACCATGATATAAGCTAACTGAAATGTCCCCTTATCCTGCGTACCTCCTCCATTTGTGGTTCTTGAACTGAATGTCCCCTGTTACTAAGTAAAATATATTTCAGAACTTAGTCTTTGTCATTGGCATTACCGGGCCCGTATTCTACAGTAATCCATTCTTATACTCCCTCACCTACAACCACATTCCAATCCCCATAGCTCGTCTTCATTTACTTACAGAATTCCCTGTTTAGTACCGTCACATACCTTCCGCATCTCTTCGTCAACGGCTTGCGACGTTCGCATTTATACCAGAACTATTGCAGTCGATCTTGGTTTGCTGTTGATTCTAATGAGAACAGCCGTATCACTAAACAGTTGACAGTAACTAACTCTCTTCGCTACTTTTCTATACATAGCGAATGCCACTACCATTACACCACTACGCTCCTGTTGATATTACGCTACACTCATCTTACCAGAAATGCTTGTCTTCTTTCCATTTCACTTCACTGACTCCCACTGTATCTATACTGACGTGTAGGATTTCCTTTTTCAGATCGTCTAGCTTTCCTGCCACGTTCGCCGGCCACGGTGGCCGAGCGGTTCTAGGCGCTTCAGTCCGGAACCGCGAACCTGCTACGGTCACTGGTTCGAATCCTGCCTCGGGCATGGATGTGTGTGATGTCCTTAGGTTAGTTAGGTTTAAGTAGTACTAAGTTCTAGGGAACTGATGACTCAGATGTTAAACCCCATAGTGCTCAGAGGTAACCTGCTACGTTCAATTATCTGACACAGAACGTTATTGAAGGTACAATAGGGCATTGCATTGGCAGAGCTGTCCTTTTTACAAAGATGATTTATGTGAAAAGATATCACGGACGCACATTGGGAATTAACTCAGAGTGGTAGTTGGTGCTAGGTGCATGCGACTTTCCACTTCGGAAATTGTTGGGGAATTCAGTATTCTGAGATTCAGAGCGTCAAGCGAGCGTCAAGCGTGTGTCCAGAATACCAAATTTCAGCCGTTACCTCTTACCACTGACAACGCTATGGCCAAATTAAGGAGAGTAGCGACGTTTCCGTAGAGTGGGCAGTGCTAACAGACAAGCAACAGAGGTTGAGAGAATAGCAGAACTCAATGTGCGAGACATGACGAACGCATCGGTTAGGACAGTGCGGAGAAAACTGGCGTTAATAGGCACACAACTGACTCGAATCCTTTGCTGACAGCACTACATCGCCTCCAGTTCCTCTCCTAGGCTCTTGACCATGAAAGTTGGACCCTAGACGACTGGGAAACCAAGTGCTGGTCAGATGTGTCCCTAAGCTGATGGTAGGTTTCAAGAGTGGGACAGATTCCTAGTAGTCATCAAGGCACTGGGCAAGCTGGTGTGGGCTGTGTTTACATGGAATAGACCGGGTCCTCTGGACCAGCGGAAACGATCTTTGAATAGGGTTGCAGTCAAGCCTTTAAAGGAAGTATGTGAATACACGACATCCAGAAACCTGTGGCTCCAATGTGAAACTACCTATAATTTTTGAGAGCGGTATATGTGACCTGAAGATGGCTTAATGAATTGCAAAAACTGGTAACGAAAATAAAATAAAAGAGTTTTGCACCACTGATTGGCGAATTTCTTTGTTAATCACTTGACTATAATTGGTTATGCTCAGCTACTTGCAGATCATCGGCAGTCATTCATGTACTTCATGTTCCAAACCTTGTCACAGCACCACAATTGTTCCTCATTGTCAGACGTTGAATATACCGCTACAGTTGTAACGTTCTTTTTATTTAAGACACGACCGGTTTCGGACCCTTATACGCCCATCTTCAGGTGTCATAAATTCGTTGCTCTGTACTCGTTGGTAGCACACCGCGTCTTGTACAGTCTACGGCGGCACTCAGGTTCACAGCACGAGGTTACGACAGCTGATGATGGGCGTATAAGAGTCCGAAAGCGGTCGTGTCCTAAATAAAAAGAACCTTACAACTGCTGCGGTATTTTCAACCTCTGATATAATGTTCCGTTGGGGATGTTCCTCCGACAGGATTGTTTGTGTTTCTGATTGGTTTGAGGAACGTTCTGAAGCGTTCTTGCGAGTGATTTGGTTATCAAAATCTCTCGAAATGAATCCCATAGAATATTTATTGAGCATAGTCCTGAGTTAATAACGAGCATCAGAACGGATACAGGGATCAGTCAACACAGGGCCGTCGTTGCGAGACTGAATATTGCAACCCCCAAATCCCCCAAAAATAAACGAATAATACACCTATTCAGAAAAGCAGATATTATTTCATATGACGCCTTCCTGAGAGACAGTCTCCACTCCTTCCGAAGTAACAATATAAGTGTACATCAGATGTGGCTTGAATTCAAAGAAATAGTATCTGCAGCAATTGAAAGATTTATACCAAATAAATTATCAAACGACGGAGCTGGTACACAAAAAGGGTCAGAGCAGTGCTGCAGAAACAACGAAAAAATCATGCCAAATTCAAACAGACGTAAAATCTCCAAGATTGGCGGTCTTTCACAGAAGCTCGAAATTTAGTGCGGACTTCAATGCGACATGCTTATAATATTTTCCACAACAATACGTTTTCTCGAAGCCTGGCAGAAAATCCAAAGATGTTCTGGTCGTATGTGAAATATGGTAGCGGCAAGACACGATCAGTGCCTTCTCTGCTCGATAGACAGTGAAGTTAGTAAACACAGACTTCACAAAAGAAGACGAAGTAAATATTCCAGAATTCGAATGAAGAACAGCTGCCCACATGAGTAAGGTGGAAGCAGATATCGTCAGAGTAGTGAAGAAACTTAAATCATTTAATAACAGCAAGTCTTCTGCTCCAGGCTGTATACCCGTTAGGTTCCTTCAGAGTATTCTGATGCAATTTCTCCAAACTCAACAACGACATACAACCGTTCGATCGACGAAGGAACCGTACGCAAAGGATGGAAAGTTGCACAGATCACACCAATACTCAAGAAATGGAGTAATCCACTAAATTACGTGCCTGTATCATTAACGTCGATATGAAGCAGTATTTGGGAACATACATTGTGATCGAACAATATGAATTACCTTGAGAAAGATATAGGTGTTTGTTCTTTCCGCGCGCTATACGAGATTGTAACGATAGAGAATTGTGAAGGTGGTTCGATGAACCCTCTACCAGGCACTTAAACGTTATTTGCAGAGTAATCATGTAGATGTAAAGTAGTCAAGATTTCCAGAGTCTCTGTTGTACATCTCACATTTTTGAAAGGTGCGATACGCAGTAATGTCTCTATCATTGAAACTCTCAAGTCCTCCTACTTTCGACACTGTCTCCTGGATAACGTACTATAGTTACAGTAAGCCATCCATTACCATGTGTATTAGCATCATTATTATGCAAAGTGAAATTCAGAACACATCCACAAAAAACTGCAGGATCATGCAAAAAGACTGGCAATTTACACCATTTTCAGTACTCATCCCGATGTTATCTACAGCTTTATATACTCAAAGGCGCGAACGCCTTCTCCTCCTATAATAACGCGGCAACACTTTTCCAATGCTGGACGGCTACTGAGGCATAATTGCACGGTATTTCGGCAGGGGTTTCCAACGACTTGTTGAGTCGATGCCACGTTGGGCTGCTGCACTACGCCGTTCAAAAGGACGTCCGTCACGATATTAGGTGGTATCCCAGGACTTTTGTGACATAAATGTATGACCATGAGGAAAGTAGCCTGCCAAAATTTGTTGTTCTTGGAGGCTCGACACATAGGAGCGTCCAAGTTTTGGTACCACGCAGAACTGTGACTCGTCTGAAAAGAAGTAAAGCTGCCATATCTGTGTCGAGTGCTGTCCTCGTGTATGACACTGGCGGCTGACGCGTGAAGGGAGGCAAAGAAATTGACACGATGCAGAGACTCCCTGCTGCTTTGGTGTTCCAGGCGTCGTCGCACAGGCCGTGTTGTTACCTCTATTCCTGAAAATACGTTGCGGGTCTTGCACGACAGGGCGACCAGTTTCTTTACACTGTCAGGCGCTAGTCATGTGGAGTGGATGGATTGAAGCAAGGAGATGGCCTTGACTGCCCTGTATTTTCTATTTTCGCATAGCGGTTATGGGAGCCCAGCCAACGCAGTTAGCAATAGCTATAACGGCAAACCGTAGTCTCGGTACACCAGAGCCTGTCTAAATCCCACACATACTGGTTGTCGTTAATCCTTCTTACATGAGGCGTAACTAGGTGTTATTACAAGCTACTGAAATCGAAATGTGATTTCAGAAACGTAAAAGCGCTTGAGCGTTCTCCGTGTGAAGGCTGAGGCACTTAAGTCAGGCCACCTGAGTAACTCAGCCACTTTTAGGGATAGAAGGAAATATTTCAAACAAAAGCTGCTTAGTTTGTAGCGTTCATCGTTGTTATGTTCATCATCTTTTCGTAGGTGGAAGGCTAGACTTATAGTCAGCAGTGTTATTAGAAGCAGATTCGCATATAATACTATTTACCTTTTATATAATACGTTTTAAGTCGCGTTCAATGCCTTATGATTCTTTAGAAGTCCATAAAACTTTTGTAGAAACTGTTATAATCTTATAAAAATTTTTTGTAATAGTATGTTAAAAGCGATTGTTATTGTCTAAAGTCACTGAAAAGTGTACGTAGATAAGGAAACGAAGCCTTTGTGTACAATTCACACCCTTCCGAACAAGAAGAATCAAGATGGCGGCTCACAGCTGTCCTACTTATAATTTCCTACCTTCCTGTTAGTTTCGTCTAAATTAGTATGATTTGTAATTAACAACCTCCACTTCCTTTAACTAAGTTTGCTTATTACTTGTAAGTAATTATTATTGCTGCTTTCTTTTGGAAACTATGGAATATGGAAATTGTACGACTACTGTTAAAGTAGTAGTTAACAGGTCTTTAAATGGCTCAACAAGTGAAAAACAAATACCCAGCCATACAGCACACTTCAAGTGAAACCGACATATGTTGAACGCTGCCTTCATGGTGTTGCAACTCTAACAGCCGGTACTGTATTTAGAAAATAAAAGTTATACCGCTGAATATTTCGCTTCTTATTCTATTTCAGGTTGATTGATTATATGAATATTTTTTGAATGCAGCTCTTATCTTAAAGATTTCGAGTGGCCTTATAAAGTAGTATTTCTGCATTGAATACACGTTAGAACTACTTCCAAGTCCCTGTAAATTGCTTCCGCTTCCTTTACTACCTTTCATCAGATACTTTTTGTCGATACGTCTACTGAAGCTTTCTGAGTTTCCAGGTTAAGCGTTTCTCTTCGTAAATATTACATTATTTGAAGAGATTTGACGAAGGCACTCTCCAGCTGACACCGGTTGTCGTTTAACTGGAGCTTGCGACCAAAATCTTAGTAGTTTCCTTTTCGTACAGAACACGTTTGAACAAATAACAAAATTTTCACTGTTGATTATTATATTATATGAAGTATGATCATACCCGAGATACCTAGAGCTGAAGGCAGCCCTTGTAGTTACGTGTAAAACGAGGAACTACTTCTGAAATTTGGAGACAAAAGCTGAGCCATGCGTGGCTCGTGTTCCCGCCATAATGTATCTTACGCCTTGTTTTTAACGTACTTCCACATCACCACGTTTATTTAAATTACTACTGTCACTGAGTCGCTGCTTTGTCTGACCGTGAGCGGCGTTACCAGCGCGTATCGTTATATCCTCTCTCGTAGTATCTTTGTTAGACTACTATTACTTCCCGGTCGTTGTCTGTCGTAAGGAGTTCGGGCCGCAGGTTCGGGCGATAAGTTATTTGGAACGCGTCTGGAGCGCAGTCCATACCTGCCAATCGGGTAGTTGCAATGCGGCACTAGTGCAGTCGGGTTGGAGCAGCAGCGACGTCTGCGTCGACATGGCTCGCCCGACCATTGCCGCCACGGATCACTTGAGCCGGGCCACGGTATTGGTGGACAGCGGTCGATCGTCCTACCAGACGACGCATTTTGGCTCGCCGATCGTTCGTGAGTCGGCTGTGTGTGTGTGTATGTGTGTGTGTGTGTGTGTGTGTGTGTGCGTATCGACTCCCGATTTGTCTCCTTTTCCGTGCGTGTTTAGTTACTTTTGGGTATCGTTCAGGTCTTCGCGCAAGTGTTTATCAGGTTTTGAGTGTAGAGGAGTCGGTCGGTTTTTGCGGACGGGGAAAGTAATCTCCGCGCGGTGCGGTCAGTTGCGTCCGCTGGCAGTCCGTGCGCAGTTTCGGAGCGTGTGTCGAGCTGTCGGATCGCTACGAGCTTCGTGGTTCACCAACCCAGGACCTCAAAGTTGAGTAGTAGTTTCAACTACACAAGCCGCGTCCATTCATGTTGTGGTGGTTCGTTTCGGTGGATTTCTGTTGGGGAGATTTTCCTGTGAGCAAAGAGTGTTTCTGCTGCTGAAATTTAGCCACCATGCGGTGCAATTAAATATTTTGGTTGACTACAATTTGAGTCTACCAGCGGAGTTTTCTGCCTAGTGGCCGTTAGTGTTCTGTTTGCCTGCCCTCGCCACTAACGTAATTTCTGGCAGCGTCCTTTACTCACTTGTTGTCGCTGTCCAGCATGGTGTGGAATTTTCACAGGTAATACATAGTCAATTGTACATTATCACGTTTGCAACCTCTTGTGTTTGAGATCTCATGTATCGAAGACGGGGAGCAAGTCGTTGTGTCTATTGGTCCGTGGCTGTCCCCTGGCTGGGTTCCGACGGATCAAGTGTAGTTGGGCTCACCACCTCCCTTGCCTAAGTGAAGGAGGGCAGACCGACCTCCCTGGAGGCTTCTGAGTGCCGTTGTCTTTATTGTCTTTCTCACCAGTGTTAAATTATCTTTTTTCAGCTACTTAAAATTTAAGGCTTATGATTATTTTTTTTTCTTGAAACTTTTGCAAAATTAATTGTGGGCTTTCAGTCTTGCAACCTTATTCGTTAAATTATTTTCAAGCTTAAACATTGTGGCCATCTGACTTTAACAGGTTATCGCAATATATTTTAAAGTTTTGAAACTTAATTTCGGCCTTCAGCCTTTAAATTGCACCTTGAATATATTTGTTCTACCTGCTTTGCCTTGAGGCTTTCCACCTAGCTGTGATATATGTTTTATTTAAATTTATTTTATTTGCTTTTTAATTGAATTTTTAACTTGTTGATATTTAAGATATCTTGTTTTTAATCATATTGACCGTCTGCCTTTAAAAGTTTCTGGTAATATATTTTAAAACTTTGAAACTTAATTATGGCCTTCAGCCATCTGTATTGCACCTTGCATATGTTTTTTCTATCTACATTGCTTTGAGGCTTTCTGCCTAGCTGTGATAGATGCTTCTTTTAATTATTTTTTTGCTATTTTAATTGGATTTCTTGTTGGAAGGTCTTCAGCCGTTAAAGAGTTGCATGTGGTAAAGGTTCGGTTATGTGTCGCTTTGGTTATAAACGTCTTATTAAATTACAATAAATTACAATTAGAGGGTGAACCTGACCCCAACCTTATTTGGCCCCTTCCACAACAATCCTAATTACCTGCTCTGCCCAGCTGGTTTAGCGGACGTCCCACTGGTAGCAGAGCGTGGTTAAGCTCGTGCTTACCAACGTATTTGCGGTCAGTTTCAAATGGTTCAAATGGCTCTGAGCACTATGGGACTTAACATCTGAGGTCATCAGTCCCCTAGAACTTAGAACTATTTAAACCTAACTAACCTAAGGACATCACACACATCCAGGCGCCAGGCAGGATTCGAACCTGCGACCGCGGTCAGTTTCACTCTTGTTTCTATTGTGTCTGTGGTATCATATTGTTTGCCTTGTTATTGTTTCAGGTGTTACGATAATGGCAGAGTCCGGGGATCGACACACTTGCTTTTGGGCTACATCCACTACATGTTCTGTCATCGGACACTGCACTGACACTCTCGCTTTCGCAGGACGCGTCTTCAGTCTTTCTTTCCTTCTTTTCCTTTTTTTCAAATGGGTCAGGGAAGCAGCGGAAGCTCCCATCTGCTTCTGCCCCTACCCACCGCTTTGTACTAAATTAAACTGAAATGAATGTATCAGTTCTGTTTAAATCCAATGAGTGGTTTTGTCTCCACATAAATTTTCAGTGTTAAAGCGGTGAAATATGTACAATAAATGACTAAATATGAAGTTGTATTTCACGCTTTAAGGGGCTCCGGAACGCCCTATACTTGCAATGTTAAAATAATGCTTATAAATTACATCTTTCCTCACAAATTATTTGAGGTAGGAAGTTGAACTTTTTACAGATTATTTATTGGAATATGGGCTACAACTTAACACAGGGATTTTACAAAATTTTTGTTCAGTTATTAAAGATGGTTTTTTTTCAATTGTAATGAAAATTCACAACTTTTTTGCAATTTTTATTTATATATTCAAAAATATACAGTTTTTTGGAAAAAGGCTGTGTTAAATTATGCAGAAGGTACTGTGTAACATTTACTGAAAGTTTGAAACAAATATGTTTGGAAGATCCTTAGAAAACATGTAATTAGTATGAGAAGACAAAAGTTTTGGGAATCGAGCGACAAAGATTGGATTAACTTTTTAGTGCATTCCAGATCCATAGGATGGATTATATTCATCCTCTGCAAACTCCTCCTCCAGCTTCCTCTTGTTCCTCCTCCTGTTTACTCTTGCTTGTATTTCTAGACTCTTTACAGCCCTATCTGCAGCCTGAAGGCGTTCCTTGTCTAAAGCAAGCATCGCTCGTTGTGTTCGTAGATTTTGCTACCATTTTCTTCAGTTGCAGTTACTGCAACACTGTTCCAAAAGGTGGTCATGTATGAACACTTATCACGTTTCAGTTGTATTTGACTAGCAAGTCCTACGTGCTTTATTATGGAGAGTTTCAGACCAACTCCACTACAATGAATACATCTTACAAAGTTTGAAAAAAATCCTTTGAGAACCGACATATCAAATATTTCATTCACATCCGATTCGCCCATAAAACATTCATAGTTTTCACTCATTGAACCAAGCTTCTTCTGTGAAGTATTTTCTTTCCCACTTTGACTGCTATGGGCAGGTGTACTTGAGGGGTTAGGTTCACTCACTTGGTTATCGACTTTATTGTTTACAATAATAACACATACCTTTGGCTATCCAACATTTCTCCTTTTCTTAAAAGCCTTCAGAGGATTTCTAATAACTTTACTTTTACTCACATGAAACAATCGACAATCACACCAGCGATATATATTGAACCATCACAGGTTAGCCACAACACATACTTTATCTCACATCACTAAAATGTACCTGATGAACACGGACGTCAATAATAACACCATTTGACAGCAGTTTAACAGCGCCACAGTGGGTCACGCCCATGTAGAACACATTTCAAAAAAAAATTTAAAAATAGTTGTAATCTTCGGAATTGAATAAATTATATATCTATTAAAAGGTAATATTCTGCAGATTCAGGAAACGCAAAAAAGTAAAAATTGAACTTTTCATGATTTTGAGTCTTTCCGGAGCCCCTTAAGGAGAAATCTGGAGCTATTCTACAACCATCAATAATTACTGAAAATCCAGTGACATAAATATAGTAACATGTTCTCATATTTGACTGCTAAGACAGGTTGAAGTAACAAGCGAATTAATACCGACGCAGTGACCTTGTAGTACACAAAATAGTAACAAATAAACCAGACGCCCGAGAAGCTTCACACCCTCCTCCCTCGCTCAAGTGATTACTAGTGTGAGGAAGACCTCTTTGCCGCAGTCTGTGGGCGTCGCTGTCTACGTTGCCAGAGAAGGATCACACGGCGCAGTGCTATCAGTGGCAAACGAATTCCTGAAAAGTTTATTTGTTTATTAATTTTGTTCTTTATCTGGAACTCTCTGCCCGGAGGTCTTGTTTCACCAAATCACAGAGAGTCTCATAAGCGTTGCAAGCCATGAAGTCATTTGATGTCGAGTTTGGGTTCTTCGACCGCCGGTCGCAGTGGCCAGCTTTTACAACGAATTGCCACCGTAATTCTCCTTATCCTGGAAACCAGCCAGCGGACGATGTTTACGTGCAGCGAGACGGAAATGCTCGCAGTGGCGGAAATGCTCGCAGTATCTTCCCCAAGACTTTGAATGGCCAGTTTCCATCTGAAGAATTCTATATTAATCCACTGTAAACATGGATTAAGTCGCTTAAGTAGAGAAAAATCTGCTTGGCCTTTCAGTCAGTATGACTAACTTGTGTCATTACCCGCTAATTGAAATTGAGCACGATGAGACGTTACTTTCAACTCAGTCTGCACTCTCCTATGGTTGAAGAGACAGGTAATCATAACTTCTAAAACCTCCTGTAATGGCCTAACACAGTTGTAGGATGTCCACTGTTGCAGAAGACAAGTCTTCACTTCATCAATGGCTGCGCCATTTTATTTAATGTGTCTAGCAGCCAGCTACGTTACTATACTTTGGGAATTTTAGTGTATACTAGGCTTACAGACAGATATAAATTTATTTACGAAACTTTCTTTTCCGCAGTTTCAATTAAAACTATGACTTTTCTCGTAGCCAAGATGCTCATTGTGATGAAGCTGATGTTCATTCCGTCTTTAAAGGCAGTATTTACGTGGTGCTGCTGTTTCCACCTTGCGATGGCAGTCTGCATTGACGCTCCTATACCTGATTCTGGTTTCAGTAGCATCTTTATAAAATTAGCCTGTAATTCTTTCCTTCTGCGTACGAGATGCATTATCAAATGGGTATACATGTTCGTTTTCGGAAAACTGTTCTGCCAAGGCTCATTCTCCTGGATAGCGAAGGTGTAAAATACCTATAGTGTTTTATCCTGATATGGGTGGTATGGGTACAGAAATCTGACAGTAATTACAGCTATTTTCTCGAGAGATTTCCTGGAAGTGACTCAGATCTTTGGCTAACATTTGCGTGTGAGACGCTTTTTGCATTGTACAATATAACCTCAAAATCCTTCTTAAAAATATAGAAGAAAAAACCATAGTCTTAGTGCTTAAAAGCGTATGCTGATGATGTCCAGTTAGTAACTAATGTTATAATAAAATTTAACATGGGAGAAACGAACATTGGAGATTTCCTTGGGTCTCCTCGCAAGCCGTGCAGCTTAAATAAATGTTTCATTATACCTCTGAAGTCAGAAGAATGGTGTAACGGGCGTAAGTGCAGATACACTACTGGCCATTAAAATTGCTACACCACGAAGAAGAGATGCAACAGACGCGAAATTTACCCGACAGGAAGACGATGCTATGATATGCCAATGATTAGCTTTTCAGAGCATTCCCACAAGGTTGGCGCCGGTGGCGACACGTACAACGCGCTGACATGAGGAAAGTTTCCAACCGATTTCTCATACACAAAGAGCAGTTGACCGGTGCTGCCTCGTGAAACGTTGTTGTGATGCCTCGTGTAAGGAGAAGAAATGCGTATAATCGCGTTTCCGACTTTGATAATGGTAGGAGTGTAGCTCATCGCAACTGCGCTTTGTCGTATCGCGACATTGCTGCTCGCGTTGGTCGAGATCCAATGACGGTATCGGTGGGTTTAGGAGGGTAATACGGAACGCCGTCCTGGATCCCAACGACTTCGTGTCACTAGTAGTCGAGATGACTGGCATCTTATCCACATGGCTGACACGGATCGTGCAGCCACGTCTCGATCCCAGTCAACAACTGCACGAACAGTTCGACGACGTTTGCAGCAGCATGGACTATCATCTCGGAAACTATGGCTGCGGTTACCCTTGACGCTGCATCACAGACAGGAACGACTGCGATGGTGTACTCAACGACGAACTTGGGTGCACGAATGTAAAAACGTCATTTTTCCGGATGAATCCAGATTCTGTTGTCAGCATCATAATGGTCGGATTCGTGTTTGGCAACATCGCGGTGAACGCACATTGGAAGCGTGTATTCGTCATCGCCATACTGGCGTATCAACCGGCGTGATGGTATGGGTTGACATTGGTTACATGCCTCGGTCACCTCTTGTTCGCATTGACGGCACTTTGAACAATGGACGGTACATTTCAGATGTGTTACGACCCGTGGCTCTACCCTTCATTCGACCACTGCGAAACACTACGTTTCAGCAGGATAATGCGCGACTGCATTTTGCAGGTCCTGTACGGGCCTTCCTCGATACAGAAAATGTTCAACTGCTGCCCTGGCCAGCATATTCTCCAGATCTCTCTCGAATTGAAAACGTCTGGTCAATGGTGGCCGAGCAGCTGTCTCGTCACAATACGCCAGTCACTACTCTTGATGAATTGTGGTATCGTGTTGAAGCTGCTGGGGCAGCTGTACCTGTACAGGTACAGCTCAATGCCCAGGTGTATCAAGGAAGTTATTACGGCCAGAGGTGGTTGTTCTGGGTACTGGTTTCTCGGAATCTATGCACCCAAATTGCATGAAAATGTAAAATGTAAAATGTCAGATCTAGTATAATATATTTGTCCAATGAATACCCGTTATCATCTGCAGATCTTCTTGGTGTAGCAATTTTAATGGCCAGCAGTGTAGTTGTATTCGAGGACGGTATACTGAATAACATTACTTCGGTATTTACATGATGTGCAGACTCATCATTACTGTCCTTGGTACTTTGAAGTACATGTGGCACGAGAAAAGCGTTGATACTTATTTTCCCCTGTGTAGTGGGACAAGAGCTGAAATGAGGCCGCGTGGACGCAAAACGGTTAATCCAGTTAGCCTGTACTGACGGGCCTAGTCCACTAAGTCGTGGAATTACGAACATGCCGAAAACATCAGGTCTCACTGGTTTCTGATGTGTTTTTGTGGAAAGAATGATCGACAAAGAGAAAAGAAAGACCAGCACACTGAAGTATATATTAGGTTCCCACAATCAAAAGTGTCTTCACTTATGCCCTTTACAACGTGCGTAATGTTAAAAGGCAGTCTATTTTACAAACGACATTATGCACACGGGTGATAGCCCCTTAAACCGAAGTTCCACTTAAATGTACAGTATCTAGGAGCATTCTTGGCTGATAAACCACATTCCCGTAATGAGACAAAACGGGCATGGTAATACCGTTTGCCACTTATGATGAAAACTGTAAACAATGCGCAGCGAAGATTTGATCATCAATAAAAATTTCGTTCTGGCTTAGGTGCTTATAAACTGAGACTGGTAATAGAGAAACTTTGTGTGGTATGGCGCAGCGTGCTTTTCTACTGTGGAGGTCAGCTGTATTGCATAAAACATCAACTAAACTGTTGCAAATACTGTTTGGAGCCCTGCTTCTTGATATGTGAGACATATACATCCTGGCGGATGCTATGAAAAGCACAGGGTGCACCAACTGCAGGTGGTTGCTCACGTCGGTGCCAATGATGTGTGTCACTTGAAATAAGAAGAGATTCTCTCTGGTTTCCAGCAGCTAACAAACGTGGTAAAAGCTGCCGGTCTTTCTTGAAAGATGAAAGCAGAACTGACCATTTGCAGCATAGTCGACAGGAACGATTGCGGACCACTGGAACAGAGCCGAGTGGGGGGTCTGAATCAGAGGCTCAGACGGTTCTGCGACCGTGTAGGCTGCAGATACCTCTACTTGCGCTAAAGGGTAGTTGGGTTACGGATTCCGCCGAATAGGTCAGGTGTCCACTATACGCAGGAGGCGACTACACGTATAGCAGGGGCTGTGTGACGTTGACTGGGCGGTTTTTTAGGTTAGAGGTTCTCGGTAAAACACAAGAACGGCTTCAGTCACAAAGGGTTCAAGCTGAACACCGGAAGAACGTAGATACAGGAACCGTTGGTAAGACAGTTGTAAATAGCCTTAAGGGGAGTTGGAATGCCGGAAAATGGAAAAAATTCACATTTTCAGTTTTTAACCTTATAACTTAATTTGAAATTTTCTGCTTAAAATGGTGCAAAATTTGTTAAGAAATTCCAATTGGAAGTATTTTTATTTAATTTTTCAAAATTACATGTGCGCCCAGCAAAGTTACCCATCTTGTGATTTGTACACATTTAAATCTTCGCATTTCCGAAAACATTACATATAGAAGGCTGTGGATTTCACTCTTCAGTTGTAGAATCTTTGATCCTTCCATAGGTACCATTGTTTTTACGACTAGCTGTGTTTATTGTTCAGTTTTTGATCTGTGAGTGTTTGTTTTGAGCCTCGAGTTTAGTTTGTCGCTCATTTGGAGTTTGTTATCTGTCTTGTTTTGACTTTCAGTGGTGAGTGCGTAGTTTCTACGATGCCTAGGAGTGCATCATTATTTAAAAAGCGAAAGTTTCGCGGTAATAGATTTACAAATAACGTTTGTTCAAGTGATTCTGCTTCAGCACCTGTTGATGCTGGTGAAAGTTCTGACGTTTGTACAGCTGAGATGTGTGAAGGAGACACGCCCACCAGTGCATCAAAAAAGAAGTTATCAAACTGTGCAAGTGAAATTACAGATGAAGCTTCTAATGAACAATATGTTTTAGTCGACTTTCCTGTTTTTACTGAGTTTATGAAGAAATGTTTGTGTTGTAATCTTTGTGGAGGTTCTTTTGATATGAACATAACAAAATCTATAGGACTTTCCTGCAAAATTGCTATAGTTTGTGCCAGTTGTGAAAATGAGACCTGTTTTTGGAGCTCTAAAACATGCAGTAGCAATTTGTTTGAGAGTAATATCAGGCTAATGTATGCAATGAGAGCAATTGGTAAAGGACATACTGCTGCTCAAACATTTTGTGCCATAATGAATCTTCCACCTCCACCTGCTAAAATTGACAATTACACTGAAGTGATAGGAGATGCTGTTCAGTCTGTAGCAGATTTATCAATGAAAGCTGCTGCCAGTGAAGCAAAATATATAAATGAAGGAAACCCAGATATCCCTGTTGCTTTTGATGGAACCTGGCAGAAAAGGGGTCACACATCCAAAAATGCTGTTGCTACTGTTACTAGTGTGGACAGCGGTAAAGTTTTGGACTATGAAGTGCTCACTAAACATTGTTACCATTGTGCATCTGGTAAGATAGAAGCAGCTCACATATGTAGCAAGAATTATGAAGGTACGAGTGGAGGCATGGAGGCTGCCGCTGCTGTGAAAATGTTTAGCAGATCAGAAAAAGAACGGGGAGTATTTTACACAAAATTCCTTGGAGATGGGGACTCCAAGGCATACAAAAGTGTTACAGAATCCATGCCATATGTCAATAAGACAATAACTAAACTAGAATGTGTCGGTCATGTTCAGAAACGAATGGGCACTCGTCTAAGGAAACTGAAACAGAATCTGAAGGACAAAATTTTGTCAGATGGTAAAACCATTAGAGGTCGCCTGTCAGATAAAATTATAAATGAATTACAACAATACTATGGTATGGCAATAAGAAATAATGCAAATAATTTGCAGGAAATGAGACAAGCTGTATGGGCCACATATTTACATCGATCATCAACTGATGATAATCCTCAACATTTTGCTTGTCCAGATGGTCCTCAGTCATGGTGCAATTATAGAAAATCTCAAGCTACTGGGGATCCTTATCACCATAAAAATTATATTCCATTGGCTGTTATGGAAGTAATTAAACCAATATATAGAGACTTGGGGCATCCTGATCTTCTGCGAAAATGTCTTCATGGTTGTACCCAGAATCAAAACGAGTCGTTCAACAACCTCATTTGGACTCGTGTACCTAAGAATGTATTTGTTGGGATAAAAACATTGAAATGGGGAGTCAGTGATGCTGTTATTTCATTCAATGATGGTCATATGGGTAGGCTAAAGGTCATGGCAAGGCTCGGCATTGCTCCTGGTATCAACACCATCAGAGGTCTTCAGCTTCTGGACAGCGTGCGAGTAAGGAAGGCTCAGTATGCAGCTGAATTTAATACAAAAAAAGCAAGGGCAGCAAGGAGAAGAAAGCTTCTAGGTGAAGAAGAAGAACTAGAAGATGACCCTGATTACTCTGCTGGACACTTTTGATAATAGAATAAAAGGTATTTGTGAATTTTCATAATAAATTACTTTAATCGCATTTTCTGGCATTTGACATTTTTAGTGTTACATGTACCTTTATCTCATAAACCACTCAACCAACAACATTCAAATTTTCAGAAATGCTGCAAAACAGTTCAAAGAGGCCACTGAACTAGAATCATGACAAGAACTGGCTTATTCTCTGAACTAGGGAAGTTTATGTTATACTTTTTCCAATAAAAAATGGCTTAATGGTAAAAAATTCATAAATACTATACCAACAAAAAGAAAACATTGGTTCTAGTTCAGTGGGCTCACAATATATGCTGAAAACCTCTGCCAGAATTTCAAAGTTCTGAAGATAATAGTTCCAAAGAAAAAGGTACACAAAGTTAGCAAATTTAACATTGGCGAGATAGGGCATTCCAACTCCCCTTAACTGTGCTGGGTGAGTACCAGAGCTCCAAGCGCTAATAGAAAGCGCAGATGCTCAAATCGTTATAGGCACTGAAAGCTGGGTAAAGCCTGATATAAGCTCAGCCGAAATTTTTGCGAAGAACCTAACGGTGTTCCGAAAAGATAGGCTAAACACCGTTGGCGGTGGCGTGTATCTTGCTGTTAGAAGTAGTTTAACTTGTCGCGAAATTTAAGTATATACTTCCTGTGAGATAGTATGTGCAGAGGTCACTGTTGGCAACCAGAATAAAATAATAATAGAATCCTTTCAACGAACTCCCATTTCAGGTGATACATTTGCTTAAAGGTTCAAAGAAAACTGGAGTTTGATTTCAAACACGTACCCGACACATACTTGGTGGTGACTTTAATTTAACCTCGATATGTTGACGAAATTACATATTTAATTCCGCACGTACGCATGAAAGATCATCCGAAATAGTGCTAAACGCATTCTCTGAAAATTAGTTAGTTAATGAGCCCACGCGAATAGCGAACGTTTGTGAAAACACACTTGACCTCCTAGCAGGCAAATAATCCGGATTTAATAACGAGCATCAAAACCGATTCAGCGATTAGTGAACACAGGGTTGTCGTAGCGAGACTGAATATTGTAATCCCCAAATCCTCGAAAAATAAGCGAAATATATACCTATTCACAAAAGCAGATAAAAATTCACTTCACGCCTTGTTGAGAGACAATCTCCACTCATTCCAAGTTTATAATATAAGTGTAGGCCAGATGTGGCTAATATTCAGAGAAATAGTATCGGCAGCAACTGAGAGATGTATACGAAATAAATTAACAAACGGCGGAGGTGATCCTCCTTGGTACATAAAACGGGTCAGAAAACTGTTGCAGAAACAACGAAGAAAACATGCAAAATTTAAATATAGGCAAAATCCCCAAGCTGGACGATCTTTTATAGAAGCTCAAAATATAGCTCGGACTTCAATGCTAGATGCTTATAAGAGTTTCCACAACGAAACTTTGTCTCGAAACATGGTAGAAAATCCAAAGAGATTCTGGTCGTATGTTAGCGGCAAGAAACAGTAAATGTTCTCTCTGTGCGATATCAATGGAGGTACTATCGAAGACAGTACTGCCAAAGCAGAGTTACTAAACACAGCCTTCCCAAATGTCTTCTCAAATGAAGACGGAGTAAATATTCCAGAATTCGAATCGAGAACAGCTACCAACATGAGTAACGTAGAAGTAAATGTCCTCGGAGTAGTGAAACAACTTAAATAACATAATATAAGCAAGTCTTCTGGTCCAGGATGTATACCAGTTAGGTTCCTTTCGCAGTGAGCTGATGCATTAGCTGTATACTTAACAATCATACACAAACGTTCGCTCGACGAAAGATCCGTAGCCAAGGACTGGAAAGTAGCACAGGTTACAACAATACTCAAGAAAGGTAGTAGGACTAATCCACTAACTTACAGGCCCAAATCGTTAACGTCGATATGCAGCAGGATTTTGGAACATTCACTACTGGCGGTTAAAATTGCTACACCAGGAAGAAATGCAGATGATAAACGGTTATTCATTAGACAAATATATTGTACTAGAACTGACATGCCATTACATTTTCACGCAATTTGGTTGCATTGATAATTAGAAATCAGTAGCCAGATCAACCACCTCTGGCCGTAATAACGGCCTTGATACGCCTGAGCATTGAGTGAAACAGAGCTTGGATGGCGTAAACAGGTACAGCTGCCCAAGCAGCTTCAACGCGATATCACAGTTCATCAAGACTAGTGACTGGCGTATTGTGACGAGCCAGTTGCTCGGCCACCATTTACCAGACGTTCTCAATTCGTGAGAGATCTGGAGAATGTGCTGGCCAGGGCAGCAGTCGAACATTTTCTGTATCGAGAAAGGCCCGTACAGGATCTGCAACACACGGTCGTGCATTATCCTGATGGAATGTAGGGTTTCGCAGGGATGGAATGAAAGGTGGAGCCTCGGTCGTAACACATCTGAAATGTAACGTCGACTGTTCAAAGTGCCGTCAATGCGAATAAGAGGTGACCGAGACACGTAACCAGTGTCAACCCACACCATCACGCCGGGTGATCCGCCAGTATGGCGTCGGCGAATACACGCTTCCAATGTGCGTTCACCGCGATGTTGCCAAACACGGATCCGACCATCATGATGCCGTAAACAGAACCTGGATTCTTCAGAAAAAATTACGTTGTGCCATTCGTGCACACAGGTTCGTCGTTGGGTACACCATCGCAGTCGTTCCTGTCTGTGATGCAGCGTCAAGGGTAACCGTAGCCATGGTCTCCGAGATAATAGTCCATGCTGCTGCAAACGTCGACAACTGTTCGTGAGATGGTTGTTGTCTTGCAAACGTCCCCATCTGTTGACATAGGGATCGAGACGTGGCTGCGCGATCCGTCACAGCCATGCGGATAAGATGCCTGTCATCTCGACTGCTAGTGATACGAGGCCGTTGGGATCCAGCACGGCGTTCCGTATCACTCTCCTGAACCCACCGATTCCATATTCTGCTAACAGTCATTGAATCTCGACCAACGAGAGCAGCGATGCCGCGATACGATAACCCGCAATCGCGATAGTCTGCAATTCGACCTTTATCAAAGTTGGAAATGTGATGGTACGCATTTCTCCTCCTCACACGAGGCATCTCAACGACGTTTGACCAGTCAACGCCGGTCAACTGCTCTTTGTGTACGAGAAGTCGGTTGGAAACTTTCCTCATTTCAGCACGTTGTAGTTGTCGCCACCGGTGCCAACCTTGTGTGAATGCTCTGAAAAGCTAATCATTTACATATCACAGCATCTTCATCCTGTCGGTTAAATTTCGCCCCTGTAGCATGTCTTCTTCGTGGTGTAGCAATATTAGGGGCCAATAGTGTATATTGTATTCGAACATTATGAATTACTCCAAAGAAAACAGTCTATTGACATGCGGTCAACATGGGTTTAGAAAACAACGTTCATGTGAAACACTACAAGCTCTTTATCACATGAAGTGTTGAGTGCTATAGACAAGGGATTTAAGATCGATTCTGTATTTCTGGATTCGTGATTTTGTGTCAGAGAAGTCATAGTTCGTAGTAATTTACGCAAAGTCATCGAGTAAAAGAGAAGTGATTTCTGGTGTTCCTCATGGTAGTGTTAGAAGCCCTTTGCTTTTTCTTATCTATATAAACGATTTGAGACACAATCTGAGCAGCCGTCATATGTTGTTAGTACATCACTCTGTCGTTTATCGACTAATAACTTCATCAGAAGACCAAAACAAATTGCAAAACGATTTAGGAATGATATATGAATGGTGCGAAAAGCATTAGTTGACCATAAATAACGAAACGTTAGAGGTCATCCACGTAAGTGCTAAGAGGAATTCGTTAAACTTCGGTTACATGATAAAGCAGTCTAACCTGAAAGCCGTAAATTCAACTACATGCCTAAGTATTATATTTACCAAGAACTTAAATTGGAGGAACACATAGAAAATGTTGTGCGGAAGGCTAAGCAATGACAGCGTTTTATTGACAGGGCACTTAGAAAATGTAACAGTCCTACAAAGGAGACTGCCTGCAGTACGCTTGTCCGTCCTCTTTCAGAATACTGCTGCGCGGCGTGGGATCCTTACCAGATAGGACTGACAGAGTACATCGAAAGGCGTTTTCCGTTGCGAAGGAATCTTCTCACGGAATTCCAATCACCAACTTTCTCCTCCGAATGCGGAAATATTTTGTTGACACCGACCGACATAGGGATGAACGATCACCACGATAAAATAAGTGAAATCAGATCTCGTAGGGAAAGATATAGGTGTTCATTCTTTCCGCCCGCTATACGAGATTGGAATAATAGAGAAGTGTGAAGGTACCCTGATGAATCCTCTTCCAGGCAATTAAATGTGATTTGCAAAATATCTATGTAGATGTAGATGAGGACGGATAGAAATCGTATCCATAGAACCATTTCTGTTTTGCATCCATTTCTGCCATTTATCAAACCTCTTTACTCTTCGTATCATAGTAACAGAAATGGCTGTGAGAGCTGTGGGACGTAACTTCTGATGTCGTCAGTCACCTAGAACTTAGAACTACTTAAACCTAAGTAACCTAAGGACATCACACACATCCATGCCCGAGACAGGATTCGAACCTGCGACCGTAGCGGTCGCGCGGTTCCAGACTGTAGCGCCTAGAACCGTTCGGCCACAGCGGCCAGCTATCATAGTAACAGGTTCACAGCTGGGCCACATGCCAAGTTCGCTTACCGCCACTTGTCATCTCTTTTGCCACTATGTTTTCATGCTGTTCTGCAAAGTAACGAGAGTGTGCCTGCTGTATTTGAAGACTTACTGCTCCGCTTTGCCTTCGAAGCTACCAGTTCGCGTATTCAGAGTTGGCAGGTTTCTTATTTATACCGCTTGTGAGTGTGGATGTTGAGCTGTCAATATTTGCTATACGGTCAGGGACTGTCGGAGAAAGAAACATCGTGAGCACCTTTTTTATGGGTGGCTGAAGGACTGGTTATTATTCATGGAAACTCTGATCCTTCGACGAGGCTTTATTTTAAAAAATTTCATTTCAGTTGTTATGTTTAATGCTGTCTATCTTTGAGTAAGCACCTATGAGTAAGCAGCTTAGTCGCCGATATGAATTAGTATTTTGGGTTAGCAGAACATCACCGAATTATTTTAAACCCAATAGCAAAAGGGAAACGGAATTTAGAGTGATGGTTTTCATGGCAGTCATGTTTCTGTATTTATATTTTGCCAAGGAATTAATCTCATAAATTGTCTGCTTCCTTTTAAAGAACCGTTCGTTTAACCTTGGGAAATAGTCTGTTCCCTTTCAAATACTCAGCTGACAATTTACCACATATATTACTGAGTAAGAAGGGTCATAAATCAGATGCGAATAATTATAGGCCTATTTCGCTTACGTTAATCTGTTGTAGAATAATGGAACATGTTTTGTGTTCTCGTATTATGACGTTCTTAGATAATACAAATCTCCTTCATCATAACCAACATGGATTCCGCAAACAGAGATCATGTGAAACTCAGCTCGCCCTATTTGCCCAAGAAATTCACAGTGCCGTAGACACTGGCGAGCAGATTGATGCCGTATTCCTGGACTTCAGGAAGGCATTTGATACGGTTCCGCACTTACGTTTAGTGAAAAAAATACGAGCTTACGGAATATCGGACCAGGTTTGTGATTGGATTCAGGATTTCCTAGAAGAAAGAACACAACATGTCATTCTTAACGGTTCAAAATCTGCAGATGTAGAGGTAATTTCGGGAGTACCGCAGGGAAGCGTGATAGGACCTTTATTGTTTACAATATACATAAATGACTTAGTTGACAACATCGGTAGCTCCGTGAGGCTATTTGCAGATGACACGGTTGTCTAAAAGAAAGTAGCAACATCAGAAGACTCGTACGTACTCCAGGAGGACCTGCAGAGGATTAATGCGTGGTGCGACAACTGGCAGCTTTCCCTAAACGTAGATAAATGTAATATAATGCGCATACATAGGGGCAGAAATCCATTCCAGTACGATTATGCCATAGGTGGTAAATCATTGGAAGCGGTAACGACCGTAAAATACTTAGGAGTTACTATCCGGAGCGATCTGAAGTGGAGTGATCACATAAAACAAATAGTGGGAAAAGCAGGCGCCAGGTTGAGATTCATAGGAAGAATTCTAAGAAAATGTGACTCATCGACGAAAGAAGTAGCTTACAAAACGCTTGTTCGTCCAATTCTTGAGTATTGCTCATTAGTATGGGACCCTTACCAGGTTGGATTAATAGAAGAGATAGACATGATCCAGCGAAAAGCAGCGCGATTCGTCATGGGGACATTTAGTCAGCGCGAGAGCGTTACGGAGATGCTGAACAAGCTCCAGTGGCGGACACTTCAAGAAAGGCGTCACGCAATACGGAGAGGTTTATTATCGAAATTACGAGAGAGCACATTCCGGGAAGAGATGGGCAACATATTACTACCGCCCACATATATCTCGCGTAATGATCACAACGAAAAGATCCGAGAAATTAGAGCAAATACGGAGACTTACAAGCAGTCGTTCTTCCCACGCACAATTCGTGAATGGAACAGGGAAGGGGGGATCAGATAGTGGTACAATAAGTACCCTCCGCCACACACCGTAAGGTGGCTCGCGGAGTATAGATGTAGACGTAGATGTAGATGTAACAGTTAAAGCCTAAACAGGTCGTATGAAATTTCCTACTCTGGTATTTACAGTTCAATTCTATTTCTGTTACCTTGTAGCTATGAAGTTTTAAATTTTGTTCTGTATGTGTTTTAGAATATATAATGTAATCGGAATGGGCGGACCCAACGAGGTCTGGGCCATGCTTAGGCTTGTCGGCATATGTCCACGTCTGTTTATATGCATTTATTTTCTGTCATTTAAGTGTGGTAAGTATTATCAATACATTAACAGTCCACATTTCCTTAATATTTGTTCGCTCAATGTTTATCGTATTCAAAAGATGAATGTACAAATTTTACAAATTTTTTAAACGTTGTACTACTTTCATTGTGAGAATCACGATCTTACGGCTGATGTTATAACGCTGTATTGTATGGTTCAGTTACTCAATTTTAAAATAACACTGAGGTAAGTAAATGTAGATACAAACCTTTCTCTTTTTTGGGGTCCAGCAGCTTAGCATTCCCAACTCTTTGCCTCCAGTCGTTTACTCAGAGACAGTGTATGTTACAGATAGTGCGTGGTAATAATGTAGAAAAAAACTGCTAGGGAAAACGTTCTCTTGCTGAAAAGTGTATTGTTTGCTCTTTTGGCTGACGTGAACTGCAGTGCAGTGTTGAACCGGACAAGAGAGCCGCACTGTGTGTAGCGTATTCGACGAATGCAAACTCCAGTGTGATATGGTTATAGTGGTTTACCCACAGACGACGAAGATACAGATTTATGACAGCATTTCCGTGGATTGGACCGCCAACTCTGGATGACAGTTGATAAAGCAGGAGTGGAACGAGCTTTCTGCACTGTACGCAGTAGTTTTTTCTGTTGTAATTTTTTTTTTTTTTTTCCTTTCTGTGGGATGTAGGCGAATGTCCAGTTCTTGCAGAGAATCTGCCCTTCACTTCCACAGATATTTAGGATATAGGCCCATTGAAATTATTTGTGTAACCATGTTCAGGATTTACTGGTGGGGAACGTGGACCCCAATGAAATCCTTGCTACTGAATGTCTTCGCAATAAAGTCGTTCAGTTGCATCTAAGTGCTAGTTTGCTAAATTGCGGAGACGCAGCTGGTTAGGGTAATGTGAGTGGCTTTCTTCCTGATGTAACTACTGAAGACTGAGAGTTCAGTATCATGGCTGGATAAGGTGGGATGAGCTGGAAACTACTCAAGAAATTACCTGGTTCATGTTGATAATATAAAGCATCAATAAACTGCTGATGGAAACAAGCTGAAACCGGACGTTAACGACAACAAATCCTAAGATCAGATCGGATTATTTATCGCAAAGGTAGGTTAGTCACATGTGGTGGCGATGTGTTTATTGCAGTGAAGACATTGATAAAATCTAGCGAAGCCATCAAAGATTCCGACTGTGAATAATCGGGGTGAAGCATCATAGATTGGTATTGGTCAAAAATGGTAATCGGATGCTTTTATAGACGGTGTCAAGATCTCTAGTTGTAGAGCGCGTCTGACGGAACTGGCAGGCTACCGTTAATATTTTTCCTGGTCGAGCCTTTGTAATAGGGGGTGATTTCAGTTTGCCAATTATAGATCGGGAGAATTATGGTACAGAGCTATGGTATCAAAAATGATGCCAGAGACAGAGGTTCGTTGAACACTGTTCTTAATGTCATGTCAGACAATTGCTTTGGGCAGATAATTAGAGGACGAGCACGCGAGGGTAACGTCTTTCACCTTCAGGCAACCAAAAGACCTAAGTTAATGTAATCAGTTAACGCAAAGGAAGGTGTGAGTGGTTATAAGGCTGTGATAGCATATATTCAACGGATCTTACAAAGATTGTTAAGAAAGTCAGGAAGATATTTTTGCCTGGGAGGAGCGACAGGATACAGATTTAAGAGTATCTGAACGGTCAGCATCAAATGTTCGGTGATGAGGACGCAGATGTGGAGAAAAAAAATGAAACTGAATCACAGCCTTCGTATAATATGCCTTGGTCACGTATTTTCCGAGTGAGATGTTAAGGGGTGGAAAAGACCCACCATGGTTTGATAGCCGCGTTAGAAAACTGCTAAGTAAACAAAGATAACTTCATCTCAGATTCAAAAGAAATAAGAACTTAGCTGACAGACGAAAGCTAAACGATGCGATAATGAGAGTGGGTGAGCAATGACACAAGCGTTCAACTACTTTGAAAGTAAGACTTTGTCAGTAATCTGAGTAAAACCCCTAAGAGATTTTGGTCGTAAGTAAAATCAGTAGGCGGGTCAAAATAGTCTATTCACATTCAGTAATCATACTAACACCGCAACGGAAGGTAACAGAGAGAAGGAGCGCGTACTAGAGAAGGAAGACGTACCACATTCGGTCTACCAAAATTGTGTCACCACGCAATATCGTAAGACAGTCCCACCTATCAACCGTCGTAAAAACGGCGAAACGGCAGATACTGAGATAGTCGATCGCGTAATAGAAGTACAACTACAACCGCTGAGTAGTGGAAAGGCGTCAGGATGAGATGAGATATCTATAAAATTATGCCAAAGAACTTGCTCCTCTTCTAGCAGTAATTTATCGTAGATCGCTTGACCAACCAAAGGTACCTAGCGATTGAAAGAAAGCGCAGATCACTCCAATTCTTAAGAAGGGTAGTAAGAGACATGCAAACTATTACAGACGTATATCGTCGACTTCAACCTATTGTATAATTATGGAACATTTTTTATGTTCAAGAATTATTACGTTTTTGGAGAATGAAAATCCCCTGTATAAATATGGACACGGATTCCGCAAACAGAGATCTTGTGAAACTCAGCTCGCTGTTTTCCTCCATGAGATCGACAGCGCAGTAGACAACGGTGCTCAGGTTGATGCGTCGTTCCTTGAATTCAATAAGGCATTTGCCACCGTCCTGAATTTCCTTTTAATGGAAAAAATAAGAGCTTACGGAGTATCGGAGCAGACCTACGATTGGATTCAAGACTTTCTTGCAGACAGAACTCAACACGTCGCCCTTAATGGAACAAAATCGACAGATGTAAAAGTAACTTCCGCAGTACCCCAAGGAATTGTGATAGGACCATTACTGTTTGCAGTATATATATAAATTATGCAGTAGAAAGCGTCGGATGCTTCTTAAGGGTGCTCGCAGATGATGTGGTTGTATTTAATAATGTAGCAACGCCAGAATTTAGTAACAATTTGCGGAATAATCTCCAGAGAATAAATGAATGGTAAAGGCTCTGGCGGTTGATCTTGAACGGAAATAAATGTTACATATTGCGCATACATAGGTAAAGAAATCACCAACCGTACAGCAACCCTCTGGATTCAATATCTACCGTAAAATTCCTTGAAGTAACTATTCAGAAAGACCTTAAGTGGAATGACCACGTAAAGCAGATAGTGGGAAAAGCAGGCATCAGACTCAAATGTTCAAATGGCTCCGAGCACTATGGGACTCAACTGCTGATGTCATTAGTCCCCTAGAATAGAATTTAGAACTAGTTAAATCTAACTAATCTAAGGACATCACACACATCCATGCTCGAGGCAGTATTCGAACCTGCGACCGTAGCGGTCTCGCGGTTCAAGACTGCAGCGCCTAGAACCGCACGGCCACTTCGGCCGACCGTCAGACTCTCATTAATAAGATGAATCTGGACGAAATGTAACTTATCCACGAAAGAAGTGGCATTTAAGGCGCTTGTTCGCCCGATTCTTGAGTAATGTTCATCTATCTGCGATCCCGACCACATTGGACTGATAGAAAAAATAGGGAGGATACAACAAAGAGCGACATGTTTCCTTAAGGGATCGTTTAGCCCACGCAAGAGTACGGACATGCTAAACAAACTCCACTGGCAGACGATACAAGAGAGAAGCTGTGCATTACGGAGAGATTTACTATTGCAATTTCGTAAGAGCACTTTGGGACGAGTCGGACCACACGCTACTTCCGCCCCCCCCCCCTCTCCCCGTCCGCCCCCTCCACCCTTCCCCCCTTCCCACCACCACATTAATTCTCCCGATACTCGCTTAATGACCAGAAAGAGAAAATTCCACAAAGTAGATCCAATGCAGTACCTTACTGACAATCATTCTTCCCACACGCTACTTGCAAGTGGGAAAGGTTTAGAGGGCTCAGTTAATGGTTGAAGGTAAGTCGCTGATTAACTTCGATGAACGACGGCCTTATGAAAAGCTATGAAGCAGAGTTAAAAATAAACTGGCCAATCAACTTTTTCATTGTGTTCAAAATCATGAGTCTCTTGTCCGATAGACTGATACTACACTAAATCATCAAATAAACTGGTATCGGGTTGACAGAATACGGCGCTGCGGTCGGCAACACCTACATAAGACAACAAGTATCTGGCGCAGTCGTTAGATTGGTTACTATTACAACGGCATGTTAATAAGATTTAAGTGAGATTGAAGTGGTCTTACAGTCTCCACACGAGCGACGGGACACAGCATCTCCGAGTTAGCGATGAAGTGGGAATTTTCCCGTACGACCATTTCACGAGTGTACCTTGAATATCAGAAATCAGGTAAAAGGTCAAATCTCAAACATCGCTGCGGCTGGAAGAACATACTGCAAGAACGGGGCCAAGGACGACTGAAGAGAATCGTTCAACATGACAGAAGTGCAACTCTTCCGAAAACTGCTGCAGAATTCAATGCTGGGCATCAACAATTTTCAGCGTGCGAGGAGAAATCCCTCTGGTGTACAAATGATGACTGCAGGACACAAAGCTTAGCACCTCTCCTGGACCCGTAAACACCGATATTGGACAGTTGATGACGGGAAACATGTTGCCTGGTCAGAAGAGTCTCGTTTCAAATTGTAATTAGTGGATGGACGTGTACGGGTGTGGAGACAACTTCATGAATCCATGGACCCTGCATATCAGGAGGGGATGGTTCAAGCTGGTAGGGGCTCTGTTGGAGTGATATGGCACCCCTGATGCGTCTACATACGGCTCTTACAGGTGACACGTACGTAATGCTCACTGTGCATTCCGACGGACAGGGACAATTCCAGGAGGACAGGAGGCATCCCACACGTCCATAATTTCTACAGATTGGCTCCAGGAACACTCTTCTGAGTGGGCACCAAACTCCCCAGACATGAACAGTTTTGAGCATATCTGGGATGCATTGCAACGTGCTGTTCAGAAGTTATGTCCACCCAGTCGGACTGTTACCGATATATGAACAGCCCTGCAGGATTAAGGTGACAATTCCCTCCAGCACTACTTCAGGCATTATTCAAATCGATACCACATTGCGTTGTGGCACTCCTGAGTGCTCGTGGGGGCCCCACACGATATTAGGCAGGCGTCCTGTTTCCTTGGCTTCCCCGTGTAGAACACCCATTGTAACTCATAGCCTTATGATTATTGAACAGGAAACTGTTAATACTACACTAGAATTTGTGCTGCAGAATACCGTTCTCGTATCCTAATCACTAACGAACCGAAATTTTCCGCAGAGTTCAGTGATCCTGGTATGGAGACCATCCTGTTAAGTGAAGGAAATGGCGGCATTCATGAATAGGAGATTGAGCCTATTTTGCTAAAGCAAATCAGCAGGGGAACATTGTAACTCTGTAGGATTTCACTGACGACAGTGTTAGGATTCCAAGAAGTGATGACTTCAGTATCAGTTGTGACGTTACAGCTTTGCATTCAATTGTGACGTTACGGCTTTGCATTTAATGGAACAGAGGGGCAAATATAAATGAATAAAGGTTGGCTCTCATTAGTCCTACGGTCTAGCCGTACACCGTGTGCTTTACGCCCCGATGCAATAGCAGTAAAATAATTTACCAAACAGTGATCCTGCGGTCTAAGTTAGACGAGTTATGCGTGTTAGAAATTGATGAACATCAGCAACCCTTTAAAATAATAACAGGACACACAACTGACGTAATTGCAGCGTACACTTCGGTGAATCACACGCGTTACGCCAGCGTACATTTTATGCTGCTGCATACATCGGAATTAGATCTACATCTCGTTGTCTAGTGGCTAGTGTTGCTACCTCCGTATCACTTGGTCCCGGGTTCGATTCCCGGCCGGGTCGCGATTTTCTCCGGCCGGGGACCTGGTGTTTGTGTGGTCCTCATCATCTCATCATCATTCGGGAAGTGGCGAGACTGGAACTGAAAAGATTGGGAACTTGTACGGGCGCTGATGACCACGATGCTGAGCGCCCCACAAACCAATATCATAATCAGAATTACGCCACGAACACACCGTACACACACCATACATACGTTGAACATACATCGTGCCATTCACGATGTTGGTTCATGGCTCGCTACTTTTAGTTTGAAACAGATGCAGCGGCTATTGTAGGTCACATATCAGCCACGTACAGCTACATGCTTAGTGACACGCTTGTCCAAAGCACTGCATTCTGCCTGGGTGTGTGAATCAGTATGCAGCGGCAGCACCTCACAACGATTGGAAACCACCTATAACATCAGTACAACTGGCCAATTTTCCTTAAGAAGTTTTATCCACTTTGAGCATACGATCGCTCTCAGATAGCTACTAACCCTATATTTATTGTAAAATATAATAACATTATTGCTTATACTGAAACCTATATATTTACAGCTATCGACAGACTGATCAATCAGTCATTTGAGAGCTCTCATACTGTGTACACGTCGAAGTGGAGTGGCCAGACAGTCGTCACATAATACCAGTAGCGAATCTGGAGGAAAGAAGCTGTTCATCATATATATAAACACACATACCACATTTGTTCCCCGTACACACTAGGTACCGCCATCATCTTTAAATTAGTGCTTTTTACCTGTTTTTATAACATACCTCTTAATACAACTGCGGAACCCTTAGAATTTCAATTACTGATAAAGTAACTCAATATTTCTATATCTTAAATCGTTCGCAGTTGGCACTGTTACAACTAACAATCTGATTTCAAATGCTGAGAGGGCACTAATGGCTTACAAAGACGCTACAAAGAAAATATATAGGTTGTTTATAATAGCTGTCAGGTCCTTCACTATGCAGATTAGGGTACTATTATGAATATCCTCAAAGAAATAGCTATACTTACAAATAAATGCATATCATTCCACAGCATTTCCAATGAAAAGACTGAACTAACTGACAACACCTTTCAAAAATATTTATATAAACTGCTCTCTTACATGACACAAAAACCGAGCGAGGTGGCGCAGTGGTTAGCACACTGGACTCGCACTCGGGAGGACGACGGTTCAATCCCGTCTCCAGCCATCCTGATTTAGGTTTTCCATGATTTCCCTAAATCGTTTCAGGCAAATGCCGGGATGGTTCCTTTGAAAGAGCACGGCCGATTTCCTTTCCAATCCTTCCCTAACCCGAGCTTGCACTCCGTCTCTAATGACGTCGTTGTCGACGGGGCGTTAAACACTAACCACCACCACCACCACCACCACCACCATGACACAAAAACGAACTCTGCCAGATTCTAACACAAATAAGTTACTCAGATACTTCTGAGAAATTATGAATGTAATGCGCACTGTGTATAACAGCACATCGACTATATATTTGTTATTTCCGAAAGCAAATCGTCGTTAAAATCATATGTTCCAACTCTTCTTTGACATCCTATGTAAACAACGTATATATTTACTTTTTACTGTCTTTTTAAGCAAGCAGTACACGTATAAGGCATGAAGTTCATGTTAAATTTCATTCTTAACTTTAGTATTGCAAACGGTGGCCCAACTTTTACTCTGTTTTTCGTGATTGCGTTCATAACACTGGAATACGTTTATCATGGCACTACTGCACGATCACGGAGATCGATAAGAAGGCAAGCCTTCAAAGCTATCAACACACTTTCATTGTAATTAACATATTTTCACGACAGGGCACTATGGCACCAAAAAACACCTAACGTCTGATTGGAAATTATCCTGTAATGCAGCCATCTCATGATGAAAGGAATATTGGTACGGCTAATGTCAAGGAATAACACTATGTGTTTAACAAAAAAGCCTTTTAATTAATGGTTGATAGTGGTTTTTATAACATATTCAACAAAAATTTACATTGTTGTTTTTGTGAGTTCGGTGACAGTAGCATTAAAGAGAAACAGCGTTCGAGGTAATATTGATTTCATTTCTCTTTAATCCCAGTAACTGCTTGCAAACGTACATCAGTTGATTATTGACATCGTTCTGTGACTAGCATAATCAGATCTCTTTAATGTTGGAAAAATATAAATACGGAAATTATATCAGATGACGTTACGCTTGACATTTGCTACCGTTATGTGTGTAGGCACTAAATGTAGGCTAGATTAACATACCTGCACGCCAATATGCTGATTAAATAACAAACTAGATGAAAGGAGCTATGCCAACAAAGCCAGGTCATTTAAAGTCACAGGCGGAATACATCCGGTGAGGACAGAAATAAAAACCAAGATAAAAGACGCAGCTTGTACCCATCGACTGATACGACAATTGACATTGTACTAGGCTGCAATCATGATAATTTTATGTGTAAACGCATAGGTCTATAAGGATCTGGGTTGAAAGCCGTACTGTTCAGGAAGGCAAAGCATGGACTATGTTGGTTAAGGCCAGTTGTCGCGATGTTCTCTCATGAAATAACATTGGCAAGACATATACGCTTCATAGTTTGGTTTTGCAGTTGTATCATCTCAGCGCGGTGGCATGGAGGGGGGGAGGATGCGATCGCTGCACGCAGAGTACAACGTGCTGACGCGCATGTCAAGCTGTCTCTCGAAGAAGTTGTCTCCGCCGCCACAGCTCACTTACTACCTTGATATCGTGCAGGGTTGTGGGCGGCAGGGTCAGCTCGTACAGTGGCGTCACCCACCAGACTCTAGACAACTTGCAACTAGGGCACTCTCGTGGACATGGAAGAGCTTTCCCAGAGTCAACTCCAGAGCTCTGCGCAGAATGTACGAGGGTTGACCCAAAGTAAAGTCTCCACCTTTGTAATTCTCCATCAGTTGCCAGTATTTGTATGCGAATGGTACTGGTTTGTTCTGTAGCCTCTTCTATGCAGCTCCAGTTGGCGTGGCGGGTAGCCTTAGCAATGAACGGTTGTGTTGTTACAGTGTAAAGTATGGAACCCTGCGTAGACGATCGGGCAATGCGATTCAAGCAACGTGCAGTCATTGAATTCTTGACTGCAGAAGATGTCACCCCAAAGGAGATTCATCTGTCAATGAAAGCAGTGTATGGTGATTGTGTTGATATGCGTACTTTGCGTTGTTTGGCGAGTGAGTTTAAAGATGTTAGGGTGGGACATCAGACCTTCGTGACGAAGACTTACACGTCCTGTGACAGTAACCACAGGGTTTCACGAGCATAATGTTGACAGATTGATTCAGAACGATCGTCGTATCAGTGAGAGAGAAACTGGAAGCACAATCGGCGTTTCACAAGAACCTGTGAGTCACATTATTGCTTTGCTTAGCTATCGGGAGATCTGGGCACGATGGGTACCCCGGATGCTGACTCCTGAAATGAAAGCGCACAGACTGGAAATTTGCCAGGAACTCCTCTCACGTGGCGAGAATGAAGGTGACGCTTTTCTCCATTCTATTGTGACAGGAGACGAAATGTGGATACACAATTACGACCAGGAGACGGAAGGTCAGTCTATGAAATATCGACACAAAGACGCGACCCAGATAAAGAAATAGAAGACGCAACCCTCCGCTGGAAAAATCATGGCCACAGTGTTCTGGGACGCAGATGGTATTATCCACGTTGATTTCCTTGATCGTGGAACAACAATGAATTCAGAGCGTCACATGACAACGCTACTAACTCTGAAACGACGGCCGACAAGCGTCCGAAAGGAAAGGGGAAATGTTTTCCTCCAGCGTGACAATGCCAGACCACACACTTCACGTGCCACCAGACAGGAACTTCAGAGATTGAATCTCACCCTAGTACGGGATCTTCCATACAGTCGAGCCATAGCACCATCTGACTTCCATGTGTTCCCGATAATGAGAGACGATCTGCTGGGACATCATTATACTTCTGATGCAGGCGTTTATGTTGGCAGAAATTTATCCAATTGGCTGGTGATCATGTGGAAAAGTAAAAAATTGGTAATTAAAGATCGCATTCTAAGGATTATTTCTGCGTTTGATTTATTGAAATATTCCCATCCAAATCCAGTTAACAAAGGTGGAGGCATTACTTACTGTTCAACCCTCGTAGATGGTAGTGCAGAGTTAGCGGCGCATCTCTTCACCAGAGCTAGGTCGTAGGCACTGGTAACTGCTCACAGCTGGAAGTCGTGTCTTGCAGGTTTTAGGGCATCTCCCGGATGCAGCAGCAGGTTGACGGGGCAGCAAACATCATCAGTTCAGCCGTTAACAAGCCCAATGTACAAGTCTCAAAGACCTGACATCAAATAATAAGATTTCTGCAGCTCACAGCGACCATAATCGGTAGGCAGTAATCTCGAACATGTAAATCATGGGTTAATAGTAGCAGCACTTCACAGGGTGTGCACCGTAGATCGCTCACTGCAACTGAGTGGTCTATGGGCTTGGTCTATGGGCTTGGAAACATAATTATTTGTTACTCCCTATCGTCTGACCGAGGATGACCCTATTTGTCCTCCCGTTCTGGGATCATCTGCGTTCTCCGCCATACCGATGTGTCACAGTAGTGGCTTTCAAGGCTTCAGCTCGGTGCATTTCCGCCATGTGAGCGGACTGATAGGTATTGATATGGGACATCTGTTCGCTCACGTGGCTGTGTTGTCGGGATGGCGTTGTAAACCATCCTTAGTGAGGTCACGTTGCTGAATTAATGATTCACTTTACTAAGCAGTACTGGCCCTTAGCCTGTTATTCATTATGACTGCTGGACTATGCTTTGACCTGGTTCGACTTGGCTTGGCACCGTCTTGAGGGTTTTAGAGCATCTCCCGGATGCAGCAGCGGGTTTACAGGGCAGTAAATACTGTCAGTTTAGCGCTTAGCAGGCCGAAGGTACAAGTCCCCAAGACTTGACATCATTTAAGAAAATTTTGCATTTACCTGTGATACACTTCTGCGGTCCAACAGGCCGCATACTGATAACGACTCTTAGCAAAGTCTCAACTGTCAGTAGTTAGTTAAATGTGCTACAGTTCCTATGAAACTACATACTAAGAGGATGTAAGTAATAGAAAGTTAATACAAACGTGAAAATACTTATAATGTGATATGATACATCATTTCGACTAGTTAGTCTCACTCAGTTGCATTTTGAAGTACTGTCTACGTTCTAAATTTTATTTTAGAGATGACAGGTAGGCATTACCGGCATTTTACTTTAACGAAGTGTTTTCAGTTTATTAGTGTGTGCCAAACCTTAGCATACACAACTGTATTTACATATCCCAATTTTTAAATCTAGGCTTTACAGGAAACCACCATTCACGTCTACTTCTAGACTGTCAACGATCGCATAAACATAGGTCCTTTCAGTGAAGGTTTCACGTAATGTGGACGTTTTAATGTGGCTTATTTACTCAGAGATTACAGTTTTGCCCTACTCATATTTGCATTAAGTCTTCAGCTACAAAAATCGGCTACCTCACACATACATATGCATTCCGTTTTACGTTCCAGGCTTTGACTAGCACCAGGAACTCGCAGTGCTCTGTGTAAATAGTTTTCAGCTGTAGCTTAACGTGCTTTTTGAGTGGCCAAGTGGTAATCGTTCTCTTTGAATCTAGATGCATACAAAGAGAGCGATTATAACGCTCACCCCCCCCCCCCCCTCATACCTGTCACCATCTCTCTCTCTCTATGTCTCTCTCTCTCTCTCTCTCTCTCGGTCTCTCTCTATGTGTGTGTATGTCTGTGTAGCTTTGGTGGAAGGAGTGAAGTGGGATTCACGAATGCTGCGCTATCTTTGTACTTTTGTGTAATGCTCGTATTTCACTCCAGCATACGCCCCTATTATATTGGCGAATTAGCCTGAACGTCGATTTCGCGTTGTTCGAATACATTTGTTACCTATCGCGTCTTACCCAGGGTGAAACTATCGCTAGCACGAATTTTATTCATATATGTTAATGAGGCTGACGAAATTGTCGTGACCTTAGATCCATATTACGAGTCTTAAGGAAATAACGTTGTTTTGTTAATATTTAGCGTTCACCCCTGAATGTTTCATGTAGAGAAACATCAGTTACTCATTTTTCTCACAGTGTCACTACCATTTCCTCCTGCCGTAACACTGATCGTATTGAATGAGTCACAATAGTAGGTAACGAAGTCGTTCCTGACATAACAAGTCACTTGACGTATTTTATGCTATAGATCGTGTCTTCTATAATTATTAGCCCAATAAATGGCATAGTTTCGATGTTTACTTGTTAACATATTGTTATCTAGAGGACATTAATTGAAAAATACAACTAAACTACTTGTCACACGTGGAGCGTATGTTGCTCCTGAGCTAGTGGTTACATGCTTGAATAGTTTGCGGAATTTACGGAATCATCTTTTCTGAAATTTTACCGTCACAAAGGGTCGTTTCGTCCGTAGAGAGAACGTCGAAGGCATCGTCATCATTTACAGTGTCACTACGTAGAATCCGTTTCACTGAACAAGCAACACGAAATTTGTTTCACAGGAGACCCTATTGATCGAAATTACATGCAAAGCACGTGAGCTGATTAGCGAACGGGTTTTACTGCAATCAACATGGATTATTCAACGGCTTTCTAGGCCCATTGCAACGACCAGAATATACCTGAGAACACATCTATAGACTCTGTATTAGAAATTTTAGTGAGAAGCAGATTCAAACTAAAAGATTTCCATTAATGGGATACTATGTGTCATTTAGTAATTGTACCTCTTCTCGTCTATGTTCTTCGAATGATAGTCACTATCATTATCGTTAGTCAAGAACGGTTTAGTATATATTTCGGCAACCTTATTCAACTCGTTCGATATTCCGTGGATATAGATGTCAGTTCTGGCTTACTCTGTCTAATAATTCTTCCATGAAATAAAATATACAATTAGCAGACTTGTTAACAGTAATTTATTTGGAGAAATAACCATTTTACGTTACTCACCAGATGAATAACTGGAAAATAAAAAAGAAATGAACGTGAGAAACAATTTACTACACAAACATAGGAAGGAGAGAAGCTAATTACATTATAAAGGCAACGACAGAGATAACGTGTAGTTGCTGACTGAAGTCATGAGCCAGAAACGCGTACTGCCAATTCTGAAGTTCATTTAGGTGTTAAGGTCACTAGTCTTCCGCTCACATCAAAATGACCTCTCTGATTCCTTACTGCGTAATTTTAGAGCCGTTTTGTGGAACTTCACCTAATACGATCCAGTTTAATAAATTCAGAATGTGGGCAAAAAGGGAGAGAGATGAATGCATTTAGCATGAATTAAAGTACTGATCTTACGTTCTGGATAAACGGGCTAACCGCAAAACTAAACTTAATTTAAAATGTCCTTTTTTCGCAATGTTTATGGTTCACTTCAGAATGTGCAATAAACGTAACAACAATTCAATCTTTTAGGCCCGAATCTTGTGTCTAACGATTTTCCTTATTGTACCAAGCATGCACTGTTTTTTATATTATCTCGTTCTTTCTATACTGCTCAACGACTTGTCTCCCGATCTCATTCTTATTGTCTTGTAATCTTCCAGTAGAGAGGTATCGAGTAATTCTAGGACAGCTTCTGTCCTAGATAGATTTCCACTGGTGAAGCCTCATTCAGTTCGAACAGATGGCAGTCAGCGATGCCCTCGCCAGGCCGTGGAGGCCCAAGGAAAGTCGACAGGTCGCCATCTCGTACTCTGCCTTGCGACGTCATTCGGATGTGGCAAGGAGGGGCACGTGATCAAAACATCGCTCTCCCTGTCGCTTTTCCGACTTTCCAGACGGTGTAACCGCTGCTTCTAATTCCGGTAGCACCCCCTTCGCTGTCACGAGCCTGTCTGCACACCGAAACCCTCCCCTCACCGAGGAAAAATTCTCAGTGCCGGTAATCGAACCCAGGTCCTCCGCATGGCAGCCATGTACGCTGACAAATCAGCCACGAGTCGGAAAGTAACTTAAATCATATGTAGAACAATGACGATCACAAGCCGGCCGATTCGGCCGAGCGGTTCTAGGCACTTCCGTCAGGATCCGCGCCGTTGCTACGGTCGCAGGTTCAAATCCTGCCTCGGGCATGGATGTGTATGATGTTTTAGGTAGGTTTAAGTAGTTCTAAGTCTAGGGGACTGATGACCTCAGATGTTAAGTCCCATAGTGCTTAGAGCTGCCGCGCTAGATTAGTCGAACGGTATAGGGCGCTCCAGTCATGGACTGTGCGACTGGTCCCGGCGGAGGTACGAGTCCTCCCTCGGGGATGGGTGTGTGTGTTTGTCCTTAGGATAATTTAGGTTACGTAGTGTGTAAGCTTAGGGACTGATGACCTTAGTAGTTAATTCCCATAAGATTTCACACACATTTCAACATTTTTTCGCTTAGAGCTATTTGAACCATGAAGAACATAAACTCGAGAATACCACATTGCACAACCGCATCTAATT
This sequence comes from Schistocerca americana, assembly GCF_021461395.2. Taxonomy (NCBI): domain Eukaryota; kingdom Metazoa; phylum Arthropoda; class Insecta; order Orthoptera; family Acrididae; genus Schistocerca; species Schistocerca americana. The sequence continues at coordinate 106,898,335 of NC_060123.1, forward strand.
AAGAGAGTAATGAGAATACAAATTTAAACTACGATTACAAATAATATCAGTTTAAATTTACCGGTGAAAATTATCAAAAGTAAAATTAATACGATCTGAAGGTATACAGTTTTTGTTAAATAGAACCGGTGAGGTTCCAGCATGATACCTCAGATCCTTGATGCAACTACTCACTAGCGTTCTTAAGTTTGTAGATTGCAACAAGATGACATCTGCGTGAAGAGGCATTGTGGTCAACCACGTTCAAATTCCACTGATCTTTCAGTCCACTTCCACACAAGGAGTGATGTAACCGTATCCTAGTCAGCACAGCAGAAAGATGATTACATACGACCGCGCAGTGAAACACATCAGCCAAAAGAATTTCCGGCAAAAAGTTAAACTTATTATCACGTAAATCTGTGGAGTTTGTTTATGACCAAGTAACAGATTCACCAAATAAACTATTGAAGACGAAACTATGTATACTTCTATCATGGATAAGTATCACGCAAGGAAAATACTTCAACACCTACTTCCGTACTCCGAAAACCACTGTAAAGCGCACAACAGAGGGAGTGAGTCATTATACAGGGTGGTTATAATTAAACAGAAAACTGAAGGGTCGAGTCACATTAATGTGACCTCCTGTCAAGACTTTACCACCTTTTTCAGCGCGAACGTGCTGGAAGAGGGTGGGTGAGTTTCTGGAAGGTACCGATAAGGATGCAGAGCAATTCCGACTTCAGTGCTGTGGCCAGCTGCGGTAGGCTTGTCGTTCTAGAGCCCGATCGAAGTGGTCCCACGGATTCTCGATTGGCTTTAAATCCTAGGAGTCTTGGGCCAGGGGGTACCGTAAACTCGTAGACTATCCCTTCGAACCACATACGTACACTACACGCCATGTAACACGTGCGTTGACCTGCTGGTACACGGCATCGTGCCGAGGAAAAATAAACTGTATGTAGGGGTGGATAAGGTCGCCAAAAACAGATGCACATTGGTGTTGAAACACTGTGCCTTCCAGAATGTCAACATCAGCCAGGGAATGCCATGAAAGTACTGCCCAAACCATAACGCTTCCACTTCCGCACTGGGCTCTTACAATGATTGTTACTAGGACATATACGCCAGTGGCCATCAGTTTCATGAAGGAAAAAACGTGATTCATCTTAAAAGGCCACCTGGACGTGCACTTGCGGTGTCGGCTTGCAAATTCCTAGTATCGTCGCCTATGAACAGCAGGCAACATGAAATGTCAAACCGAACACTTTTAAGCCGTCTAAATTCTCACCTTATGTGGCTACCAGTTTCGGCGATATATTGCACCATCTTCAGGTCTCCTAACCGGCGTATAGGAGGATTCCCAACTTTGGTCCAAACAGTACAGGAGCCAGCATTCATACCTGGTATCCATTGGTTGCTGAGACAGCGATCACTTCAAATATCAGCTGCCGACTCATCCCCTACGTGCTGGTCAGCGGCCTGAAGATGCCGTAATATATTGACGAAGCTGGTAGCCCAATAAAATAACAATTTAGACGGCTGAAAGCTGTTTTATTTGGCATTCTGTATTGAACAGCCCTATGTCACGCAACTGTCTGTGAAAAGATGGACATACAGAGGCAGTCAGGGTGGGTGCATCAACAAGGCGCGTACTTCGAAGGCCCATATGCAACAACGTTTGCTGAACGGGCGTTGAGGAAATATTGTTCGCAGCCCCTTGGTTCATCTGAACGGTCACTTACTCAGCAACTGCACTTCCACATCTCCGCGGCCGCCGTTCATCCATGTCATGTATGACCCGTAGTAAAGTACAATCTACTCAGTGCTTATTTTGAACAGCACCATTTTGCCATACACAGTATACTTTAATAATGCCGGTACGCGAACAGCTTACATACTTAATAGTTTAGCAAATGCTTCCACACTTGGGCTGAAAGCCGATGATCTCGCCCTTCTGAACGTAAGATAAATCTCCTCGTACCTGCAATACGTCAACGACTGCACTGTTTAATGCATACCCACGACATGCTTTATATACTCCTCAGTGCTAATGCTGCCGCCTGACGTCGATGAGACGCTAATGCACATTGACTCTGAACATAGGTGGTGGTCACATTAATCATTTCAGACCTGATTTCTTTTCTGGAGGACAGAAAATTTTTCTTTGTGTGGTAATGCTCTTAGGTTATTTCTTAAAGGTTTTTTACGCAAGATTTATATAAAAATATGTGTCCGTTTTCTGAACATACTTTACATACTTGGTTTCATTCTATAAATTAAAATAACTGATTACGAAAGAGTCTGTATTGTAATACATAGTAAATAGTCATTCAATATTTGGCATGTAGAATAACGAAAACAGTACCCAGTTATATATTCGAAACTGCGAACCCACCACATCTGTGTATTCTTGTAGTCAGGAGCTGCTGCGCCCTGATATATTGACCTGCTGATATTTTCATGGTAATGCCCAACAGTTGGCAGCAAAAATGTGTACCTTAGGTTTCCACTAGGAAAAAATAGTTCTATTGCATCTAAGGTACCGTAATATTTAATGTATATAATTGTAGCCAGAGGGTCTGAAAGGGTTAATGTAACTGAACCATATATTTACCGTAGGGGCACACAACTTCATAAGAATGATGTTGAGACTGTAAGCTGCAGGATTTGCGTTGTTATTAGAGTTAGCTTCATGGCTTGCTGTTAGGTGCTGCTACTGGTTGGGTGAGCAGGGTTTTACTCGTAAAGCTGCTTTACAATAACAGCAAAAGTGCAGTTGGTCTTCGCGAGTGTCGAAACGTTAAAGCAATACGATGAGGTCCTCTTTCCGCACCGGGGTTGAAGAAAATGATTCGGAACTTCAGCGAACTTCAATCCGTGGACGAGCTGGGTAAAGGCAGCGCAATATTCCATGGTGAATTGTTCGAAAAGTTAAGCGAATATTTATGAAGTGATAACTCAAGCGCGGTTCTAGGTTGTCGTGGACGCAGATGGTCGTCACATTCTGCAACGTTTGTAATCTAGGAACATAAACGTTGTAGGCAGTTAACAAACGTTACCCTCTCATGTGGAAATTAAAATGTTTTTCTATCAATGGCTTATTCGTTATGTCTCTTCAAAATGTCTTTACAACTGTTAAGACAAATTTTCATTGGCCAACGACCACTCGGTTCTCTCAGCAGCTCTCTCAAGTACGGAAGTTTGTTTATAACTAGCTTGTACTACATAAAAGAGTGTCTGCATGATACATTCGCGTAAGAAGCATGGACAGAGTGACTTTTCAAATGCATTTGCACGATGTTGTTGTTATAATCATGTCTTTGTGGGACTTATGGGAACGATATTTAGCAGGCTGCAGAATTTTCCAATTTCTCATTTGGTACTGGTTCTTCAAACTTTCTATGATTTCACTGATTAGCAGACGACTATATTAAAGCGTCAGTCACTTCCTCATTTTCACCATTTCGGAGAGTGCAGCAAACCTGTGACCATTCGTGGTACCATATTTTGCTTCTGTTAAGTATCAGTTGTTAATCTAGAACAGTATTGGTCCCACACACACTTCAGCAATATTCGAGTAAGGGTTGCACCAGTGTTTTGTGAGAAACCTCCTTCGTAGATCGACTGCATTGTCCCAATATCAGACTAATAAATTTCATTTACCTTATGAATAAGTCGATGTAAGAATTAAATTCCGTAACTCAGTAGATTTCTACACTCAAGTAATTATATTAGTTGAATGACTGCAGCTGCGCATCACTTATGTTGTCACGATAACTTTTTCTTGTTTTGTGAAGTACAAAACAATTATGGAAGTTTCAAGCAAGTGCTGATCTTTGATCTACTTCGAAATTTTATTATCTCACTGTTCATTTGTCTGTTTTCCCCAGATACCCCTTCATTATTAACAACTGCATCTTTTGTTAAATTCTGATCCTAGTATTTATATTTCCTGCGAGGTCTTTAACGTACAAACTGAGCAACAGTTTCCTATGCCTAGTCTGATGTTGCTTTAACATCTGTCACTAACCGTCCATCACAGATAACATGTCATGTCTTCCGAACAGGGAACTCGTCAGTCCAGTGAAAAATTTTGTTCTGAACCCCATCCTTTCGTACTTTCGTCAATACTGCCGTAGTAGCAAGTCAAACTTCTTTCGGAAGTCAAGAAATACCTCATCTTCCAAGGGACGCTTCTTCCATGAATCACATGCTAATGGCCCAATGATGTCATGGACCTCACAGGCGCGCTGAATTAATTTTCGTAGGAAAATTAACCGTCAATAAATTTTTAATAAAATAGTATTAATGGAGTAATAACGAAAAATTTTTAAAGCACTGTAAATAAAAGATCTATGATATAAAATTGTATGTTGGAACGTTTGAAGTATTAATTAATCGTGTTTTCATTTTATGAAACCACATATTTGGTTTTAGTAAGTGGTATAACACTTAGCAGCCCCATCAGTGAAAGAAATCAGTAACAGCTAGCACTGTACGTGCTAGGGAATTGTCCTGCAAAATGATCGTTAGGTTTTGCAGAAAGTGTCATCACTTCTGTCTTTAAGTTGGTCGCAGGTTGTGTTCCAAAATTGAACAGCATAGAGACAGAAGTGATGACACTCTCTTCAGGACCTGACCTTCATTTTGCATTAAAATGCTGAAGCACGTACAGTGCAAGTTGGTACGGATTTATTTGACTGATGTGGCTGCTAAGTGCTATACCACCTACTGCATTCCGCAGACTTAAGCCCTCGTGAGTTCAACTCGATTTCTAAACTGAAACAAACACTTCACGGCATTCGCCTCAGAACTGCTGCAAATCAGTCGGGCAATAGACCGCGCCGCTCGAACTGTCAACACAACTGGCACTGCTAAGTGTATCCTACGACTTCCATATCGCCGCAAACGGGTTATTCATAACGCTGGTGACTACTTTGAAGGTCAGTAGAACTTTGAAACACGTCTCTATTTTGTACGAGTTGCAAATAAATAGTTGTCACTATTAAAGTTCCAACCCTCGTGTTTTCTCCTGACTTGTAAATCCTTTTTTCTTTCCCTTCCTGCTACGTTAACATTAGCTTCTTTTGCAGAAACACAGTGGGGTGTACACAAATTGAGCTCACTGACCTGAAGTTCCGACAGAATCCTGAAACGGTTTGTTATAAAACAACAACTGTGGAAAACTCAGCGGAATAGCTTTTTAAAAGCTAATTTTCAGCATAAATATAAACGTTTCGTTCTTCACATAAGGTATTACACTCACGGTTTTCGCTACTCTTCTTTTACATTCGTCCTACATAGCTATAGGCGCAGTGTGCCTTTAGAGTATATTTGCCTACCATGTTTCGACGAATGCTGTACAGTTTTCACATATTACTATCATATTTTCTATTATACCCCAGAGTACTCATTCTCTTCCACCGAATGTAGCAGTGTTATGTTTCCATCTTCCACCGCTAAGGACAATGAAGGTAAGATTTTTCCGTTCTACCACGGTGTTTTTTATGAGGCCTAGTCCAAGTGTGTATTTACGCTTGTAGCGTGGTGTTTGCTTTAATATATGTATTTAAAAAAAACACGTCTTGTATTGTGTATTTACGCTCGTTGCATGGCATTTGCTTTTCTATATATTAAAAAATGCTATCTCTTGTTAGCACACACACACACACACACACACACACACACACACAACACACACACACACACACAAAGAGATTATATGGTTCATATGGTTCTGAGCACTATGTGACTTAACATCTGTGGTCATCAGTCCCCTAGAACTTAGAAGTACTTAAACCCAACTAACCTAAGGACATCACACACGTCCATGCCCGAGGCAGGATTCGAACCTGCGACCGTAGCGGTCACGCAGTTCCAGACTGAAATGCCTAGAACCGCACGGCCACACTGGCCGGCACACACAAAGAGAGATGGAACTGAAATGAACAGTTGTTATTCAGGCAACAGTTATGAAGTTAGCAAGGCAACACTTACGTAAACAAAATGAAAGGAATAACCAAGTGAAGATGTAGCTATGAGAGAAATCACACACGATTATCGTAAGAAAAACCTACAGCTGGTTCACACCAGCAGACCAGTAGTGGTGTTCGACAGCCGTTAGCTTACGAAGTATGGAAACCATGGGAAAAGTGAAGGGAAAATCTGTAGCTCTTTCATAAATCCAGTTGACAGTGCGACCTCTAACAAATACCAGATGAGAGAAAACACAGGTTCCGGGCGTAAAACGACTTGTAAGTAACAAATTATTAGTATAAAAGGTGTGATGTCCAACATTTTCATATATATATATATATATGAAGCACAAATAAAAACTGACTTCTATTATTTCAGATTAAAGCCACGGCAGATGCAGCAATGTAGAAGGCCAAACGCGTCTGGATCATAAATAAATAAAGACTGCATCAAGGGAAAGGCGTTTAAACATATAAAATAAACATGTGCTTATGACGGAATCGCCGGCGGATCTTTTTACTGTAGAAGACGCTTCACATTTTGTAACAGCTGGCTGTCACTGCCACATCCTTGAACACAACTGCATCGCCTGCGAAAATTTAATTATTTATTTTACATAATAACTGATTTTGAAGAGTTGTATAATTTTGTGTAATTCTTATCTACCGTTCTTAAATCTTTTTTAGAGTAAATAGTTAACATCAATCACTTAAGAATTATTAGAATAAGTTACTATTGTCATTAATGCTGTTAATAATTCCACCGACTCCATCACTATCTTTACTGCCATCTCTCCCGTCACCAATATTATTTCTATTATGGTGGATAACCTCAGAATGACTATGTACACGATATTAAACTGAACGCTGTTAAATATGTAACATATTTCTCACAGAGGTTCCTCACAATTACGCAGTGGCAAACTGGATCTTTAGGAGCAGGGAATGCTTTCGAAGGACCTGAGTTGTTTGTTTTACTGTGGATAGAAGTTTTTGATCCTACATTATTGTTCGCTGCTCCTTCTAGTTGCAAGAGATAATTACAAGGCAAATCTAAATATTGTCATAATCTTTCTGGACATTCGTAGCATCATGACAGGCTTGTCATTGGTTTTTCTGAATCTTTGGATGATCAGACCATTACTTCAGCGGAGTTGCTCCTACAGCAGCAGAGGGTTAATAGAAATGATGATGTTCCTACTAACTCCAATTAGCTGTTGCGCTAAAAATTTGCCTTGGATCTGCATGTATGACTGGCCAAGCAGCTTCTCATTTGTATCTATGGGATCAAATTCAGCCAATAAGGACCAATAGTATCAAGGATCACGATCAGTCTAGGAATAGCGTCTTTGATTAGTAAACAAAATGTCATCTGATGAGGTTTCGAAACCCGTTAACCCCGTGTCAAAGAGGGGTGAGGACCTTTCAGAGGTTCAGGGCCATCTCTTGTCCTTGGGGTGGGGAAGTGCCTCTAAAGGCGGAAGGATCAGCAATAATCAACTGCAAGAGGATTGAGAAAGCAATGGTAATCACAGCATTAAAGACACGTAATGTACACTACTGGAAATTGAAATAAGAACACCGTGAATTCATTGTCCCAGGAAGGGGAAACTTTATTGACACATCACATGATCACACTGACAGAACCACAGGCACATAGACACAGGCAACAGAGCATGCACAATGTCGGCACTAGTACAGTGTATATCCACCTTTCGCAGCAATGCAGGCTGCTATTCTCCCATGGAGACGATCGTAGAGATGCTGGATGTAGTCCTGTGGAACGGCTTGCCATGCCATTTCCACCTGGCGCCTCAGTTGGACCAGCGTTCGTGCTGGACGTGCAGACCGCGTGAGACGACGCTTCATCCAGTCCCAAACATGCTCAATGGGGGACAGATCCGGAGATCTTGCTGGCCAGGGTTGTTGACTTACACCTTCTAGAGCACGTTGGGTGGCACGGGATACATGCGGACGTGCATTGTCCTGTTGGAACAGCAAGTTCCCTTGCCGGTCTAGGAATGGTATAACGATGGGTTCGATGACGGTTTGGATGTACCGTGCACTATTCAGTGTCCCCTCGACGATCACCAGAGGTGTACGGCCAGTGTAGGAGATCGCTCCCCACACCATGATGCCGGGTGTTGGCCCTGTGTGCCTCGGTCGTATGCAGTCCTGATTGTGGCGCTCACCTGCACGGCGCCAAACACGCATACGATCATCATTGGCACCAAGGCAGAAGCGACTCTCATCGCTGAAGACGACACGTCTCCATTCGTCCCTCCATTCACGCCTGTCGCGACACCACTAGAGGCGGGCTGCACGATGTTGGGGCGTGAGCGGAAGACGGCCTAACAGTGGGCGGGACCGTAGCCCAGCTCCATGGAGACGGTTGCGAATGGTCCTCGCCGATACCCCAGGAGCAACAGTGTCCCTAATTTGCTGGGAAGTGGCGGTGCAGTCCCCTACGGCACTGCGTAGGATCCTACGGTCTTGGCGTGCATCCGTGCGTCGCTGCGGTCCGGTCCCAGGTCGACGGGCACGTGCACCTTCCGCCGACCACTGGCGACAACATCGATGTACTGTGGAGACCTCACGCCCCACGTGTTGACCAATTTTGCGGTACGTCCACCCGGCCTCCCGCATGCCCACTATACGCCCTCGCTCAAAGTCCGTCAACTGCACATACGGTTCACGTCCACGCTGTCGCGGCATGCTACCAGTGTTAAAGACTGCGATGGAGCTCCGTATGCCACGGCAAACTGGCTGACACTGACGGCGGCGGTGCACAAATGCTGCGCAGCTAGCGCCATTCGACGGCCAACACCGCGGTTCCTGGTGTATCCGCTGTGCCGTGCGTGTGATCATTGCTTGTACAGCCCTCTCGCAGTGTCCGGAGCAAGTATGGTGGGTCTGACACACCGGTGTCAATGTGTTCTTTTTTCCATTTCCAGGAGTGTATATCCACAAGACATGGCCTTTAATTGTCATGATGATTTCTCCACTGGCAAAAGATTACGGAGTATTCCCCCATTCGGAACTCCGGTAGGACACTGCCAAAATGGAGCTGACCATTACAAAAGATTGAATAACCCAATTTCAGAAGCTTGAACGCGGTAGGGAAGCTAGAAGATCTGAAAAGGAAAATGCGAATACTTATTCTAGACATAGCACGGATCAGCGAAGTGAAATGGAATGACGACAAGGATTTCTGGTCAGGTGAGTACAGGGTAATATGAGCAGCAACAGAAAATGGTATAACTGGAGTAGGATTCATTATGTTTACGAAGGCCGGGCCGAGGGTATCTTACTGTGAACAGATCAGTGATAGGGTTGTCTTTAAAAGAATCGACAGCAAACCAACATCGACATCAATAGTTCAGATATACAGGCCGACGTCGTAATCTGAAGATGAAGAGACAGAGAAAGTATAACAGGATACCGAAAGGGTAATGCAGTACTTAAAGGGAGATGAAAATCTAAGCGTCATGGGGGACGGGAATGCAGATGTAGGGGAAGGAGTAGAAGAAAAGGCTATAGCAGAGTACGGGTTTGGGACAATGAGTGAGAGAGGAGAAAGACTAATTTCAGTTAGTAATAGCAAATACTCAGTTCAAGAATCACAAGCGGAGGACGTACAGTTGGAAAAGGGTGAGTGATACGGAAGATTTCATTTCAGTTACATCAAGGTGTACCCAGGAACTGATATTGTCTCATATCAAAACGTAGTAGTGACGAAGAGTAGCCTGAAGCTTAAGTGATTAGTGGGGAGAAAGCTATCAGCAAAGATGTCGAATACAAAAATACAAAGGAGTGACGAGATACGTTTCAAGTTCTCTAACGCTGAACATACGGCTATAACGAGTAGCTCAAAAGGCAGTACAGATGAAGAGGAATGGACACGTTTAAAAAGAGCAATCACAGAATTTGGAAAGAAATGCAAACGTAAAAAGAAGGTAACTGCAAAGTATCACGGTTGACAGACGAAATACTTCAGCTGATCGATGAAAGAAGGAAGTACAAAAATGTTCAGGGAAATTCAATAACGCAGAAACACAAGTTGTTGATGAATGAAATAAATTGGAAGTACAGGGTAGCTAAGACGAAGTGGCTGCATGCAAATTGTGAAGAAATCAAAAAAGAAACAATTTTCGGAAATACTGAATTAGAATACAGGAAAGTGAAAATAACTTTCGGTGAAATTAAAAGCAGAGGTGGAAACATTACAGTGCAACAAGAATTCTCCTGTTAAATGCAGAGTAGAGAGCGGGTAGGTAGGGAGCGTACGTAGAAGACCTCTATGTGGGGGAAGATTTGTCTGATGTGATAGAAGACGAGGCAGGAGTCGATTTAGAAGAGATAAGTAATCCAGTGTTTGAATCAGAATTTAAAAAAGCTTTGGATGGCTTAAGATCAAAGAAGGCACGAAGGACAAATAACATTCCAACAGAATTTAAAAGCATTGGGGAACTGTTAACAAACCGTCTATTCACGTTGGTTGATTTATAAATCAACTGGCACTCCGGAAAATAACATCCACAGATTTCCGAAGACAGCAGTAGCTGACAAGTGCGAGAATCATCGCGTAATTAGCTTAACATCTCACGCATCCAAGTTGTTCACAAAAATAATATACAGAAGAAAAGAAATCAATATATGACGTGATAGATGAAGATCAATGTAGGCTTTAGGAAAGGTAAAGGCAGCAGAGAGGCAATTCTAGCGTTGTGGCTGATAATGGAAGCAAGATTAAAGATAAATCAAGATACGTTCATAGGATCCATCGACCTGGAAAAAGCGCTCGACAATGTAAAATGGATCAAAATGTTCTAGATTCAGCGAAAAATAAAGGTAAGCTTTAGGGAGAGACGAGTAATATACAATATGTGCAAGAGCCAACAAGGAATAATAAGACTGGACGACCAAGAACGAAGTGCTCGTATTAAAAGTGTTGTATGACGGGGATGTGGTCACTTGCCCCGACTGTTCAATCTGTACATCGTAGAAGCAATGAGAGAAATAAAAGAAAGATTCAGGACTGGAATTGAAACTCAATTTAAGATATCAGTGATATGATTCGCTAATGACATTGCTATACTGAGTGAAAGTGAAGAAGAATTACATGATACGTTGAATGAAATCAACAATCTAATGAGTACAGGATATAGATTGAGGGTAAATCGAAGGAAGACGAAAATAATGAGAAGTAGCAGAAAGGATGAAGTTAAGGAATCTTACTACCTACGCAGCAAAATAACCAATGAAGGAAAGAGTAAGGAGGACATCAAAAGCAGACAACACTGCAGAAAAGGACATTCCTGACCAAGAGAAATCTACTAGGATCAAACATAGGCCTTCTTTTGAGAAAAATTAATTTCTGAGTATTTACAGCAATTTATGGTAGTGAAACATGGGCTGTGGGGATACTGAAACAGAAGAGAATCGAAGCATTTCGGATGTTGTGTTACAAACGAATTTTAAAATTTAAGTGGATCAATAAGGTAAGTAATTAGTACGTTCTGCGCAGAATCGGTGAGGAAAGGAATATGTGGAAAACACTGATAAGGAGAAGGGACCTGACGATAGGGTGTCTGTTAAGACATAAGAGAAAGGCTTCCATGGTCGTAGAAGGAACTGTAGAGCGCACAAACTGTGGAGGAAGGCAGAGATTACAATACACCCAGCGAATAACTGAGGACGTAATTTGAAAGAGCTACTCTGAGATTAAGAGGTTGGCACAGGAGAGGAAGTCGTGGCGGGCCGTATCAAACCAGCCAGAAGACTGATGACTAAAAAAAGTTGTCAAGATCCGCGTTTACAGTGCAGTTCCAGGTACTATGCTCCGGAGCGCCTTTTCCACAGGGAATTTCGTTTCCTTCCCTAGGGTTCGAGGAGAAGATTGTGCACATAGTTCAAGACCTGCCAAGTGTTATGAAGTCAACCTTTGATGTTTGAGGCAAAGTCGTAAGTTGGTTTTCATTTTCTGAGTGAATCCACCGGTCCTGCGACAGAATATATATTTTACTGGTTTCCAGTCTGTCCATCAGTCCTGTGGAATTCAGTTCACAGCCGCATCCTAGCACATTGATAGACAAAGTGGAAATACTCTATTTATTACTTGTCATTTTGGCAAAAACTTCTACGGGGATTTACTCGTTGTGTTTGCCTTATCTCGTCAGTATCAACCGATCACCCTAAAGCACAACAAGAAACAGTAACAACTGGTACAGCCTCTTAACGGGATCGTAATGCTTATACACCGAGCACCAAAGAAATTGCTACAGGTATGCGCATTCAAATACAGAGATATGTTAGCAGGCAGAATATGGCACTGCGCTCGACAACGCCTATAAAAGACAAGCGTCCGGCGCTGTTGTTAGATCGGTTTGTGCTGCAACGATGGCTGTTTATCAAGATTTAAGTTAGTTTGAACGTCACATTATAGTCGGCGCACGAGCGTTGGGACACGGCATCTCCGACGGAGCGAAGAAGTGGAGATTTTCCCGTGCGACCATTTCTCGAGGGTACCGTGAATACCAGTAATCCGCTACACAACAACAAACCTCCTGCAAGAACGGAAACAACGAAAATTAGTTCGAGCAATTGGTACATGAGCCCACGCGAATAGTAAACGGTTGTGAAAACACACTTAACCTCTTAGCAACAAATAATCCTGAGTTAATAACGAACATGAAACCCGATTCAGGGATTAGTGAACACAGGGTTGTCGTAGCGAGACTGAATATTGTACTCCCCAAATCCTCCAAAAATATACCTATTCAAAAAAGCAGATAAAAATTCACTTGACGCCTTCCTGAGAGACAATCTCCACTCATTCCAAATTAACAATGTAAGTGTAGAGCAGATGTGGCTTGAATTCAAAGAAATAGTGTCGACAGCAATTGAGAGATTTATGCCATATATATTAACAAACGATGGAGCTGATCCTCCTTGGTACACGAAACGGGTCAGAACATTGTTGCAGAAACAACAAATCAAACATGCCAAATTCAAATAGAGGCAAAATCCCTAAGGTTGGGGAGCTTTTACAGAAGCTCGAAATTTAGCACCGACTTCAATGCGAGATGTTTATGACAGTTTCCGCGACGAAACGTTGTCTCGACACCTGGCAGAAAATCCACAGAAATTCTGGTCGTACGTGAAGTATGTTAGCGACAAGATACAATGAAAGACTTCTCTGCTCGATAGCAATGGAAATACTATCGAAGACAGTGCTGCCACAGCAGAGTTAATTAATACAGCCTTCAGAAAAGCCTTCACAAAGCAAGACGAGGTAAATACTCCAGAATTCAAATCGGGAATAGCTGCCAACATGAATAACGTAGAAGTAAATGTCCCCGGAGTAGTGAAGCAACTTAAATCACTTACTAATAGAAAGTCTCCTGGTCCAGACTGTATAACAATTACGTTCTCTTCAGAGTATGCTGATGCATTAGTTCCATACTCAACAATCATGTACAAACGTTCCCTCGACGAAAGATCTGTACCCAAAGACTGGAAAGTTGCACAGGTCACACCGACATTCAAGAAAGGTAGCAGGAGTACTCCACTTAATTACCGGCCCATTTCACTAACGTCGATATGCAGCAGAGTTCTGGAACACATATTGCTTTCAGACATAATGAATGGCCTCGAAGAAAACGGTCTATTGACACACAGGCAACATGGGTTTAGAAAACATCGTTTTTGTGAAACACAACTACCTCTTTATTCGCATGAAGTGTTGACTGCTATTGAAAAGGCATTCCATATCGATTCCGTATTTCTGGATTTCCGGAAGGCTTTTGACACAGTAGCACACAATCGGCTTGTAGTGAAATTGCGTGCTTATGAAATATCATCACAGTTGTGTGACTGGATTTGTGACTTTCTGTCAGAGTGGTCACAGTTCGTAATAGTTCAAGGAAAGTCATCGAGTAAAACAAAGGTAATATTTTGTGTTCCCCAAGGTAGTCTTATAGGCCCTTTGCTGTTCCTTATCTATATAAGGGATTTGGGAGACGATCTAAGCAGGCGTCTTATGTTGTTTTCAGATGACGCTGTCGTTTATCGACTAATAAAGCCATCATAAGAAAAAAACAAATTGCAAAGCGATTTAGAAAAGATATATGAATCACGCGTAAGTTAACAGTTGACCCTAAATAACGAAAAGTGTGAGGTCAACCACATGAGTGCTAAAAGGAATTCGTTAAACTTCGGTTACACTTTAAATCAGTCAAATCTGAAGACCGCAAATTCAACTAAATACCTAGGAACTACAATTACGATCAACTTAAAGTGGAAGGAACACACAGAAAATGTTGTGGGGAAGGCTAAAGAAAGACGTCGTTTTATTGGCAGGACACTTAGTAAATGTAGCAGATCATCTAAGGAGACTGCCTACACTACGCTTGTCCGTCCTCTGTTAGTATACTGCTGCGCAGTGGTGGATCCTTACTGATAGGACTGACGGAGTACATCGAAAAGTTCAAAGAAGGGTAGAACGTTTTCTATTATCGCGAAATATGGGAGAGTGTGTCACTGAAATGATACAGGGTTAGGGCTGGACATTATTAAAAGAAAGGCGTTTTTCGTTGCGACGGAATCTTCTCACGAAATTCCAATCACCAACTTTCTCCTTCTAATGCGAAAATATTTTGTTGACACCGACCTACATAGAGAGAAACGATCACCACAATAAAATAATGGAAATCAGAGCTCGTACGGAAAGATATATGTGTTCGTTCTTTCCGCTCGCTATACGAGATTGGAATAATAGAGAATTGTGGAGGTGGTTCGATGAACCCTCTGATAGGCACTTAAATGTGATTTTCAGAGTATCCACGTAGATGGATAGATAGAAACTACGACTGAAGAAAATCGTTTAACGATACAAAAGTGCAACCCTTTCGCTAACTGCTGCAGATTTCAATGCTAGGCCATCTACAAGTGTCAGAGTGCGTAATCGCTCAGCAAAACATCATCGATTTGGGCTTTCAGAGTCGACGTTTAACTCGTGTACCTTTGATGACTGCACAACACAAAGCTTTATGCATCGCTTGTGTCCGTCTACACCGATATTGGACTGTTTCCTGGTCAGACGGGTCTCTTTTCAGATTATAAAGAGCGGATGGACGAGCACAGGTATGGGAACATCATGAATCCATGGACCCTAAGCGCGAGCAGGGGACTGTTCAAGCTGGTGGTGCCTCTGTAATGGTGTGGGACGTGTGCAGTTGGTGAGATATGGAACCACTGATAAGTCTAGATACGACTCTGAAAGGTGACACTTACGCAAGCATCCTGAATGATCACCTACATCCATTCATGTCCATTATGCATTAGGACGGACTTAGGCAATTTCAGCAGGACCATGTAATACCCTACTTTCCAGAATTTCGACAAGGTGATTCCAGGAATACTCCTCTGAGTTTAAACACTTCCTCTGACCACCAAACTCCCGAGACCTCAACATTTTTGAGCGTATGTGGGTAGCCTTGCAACGTGCTGTTCACAAGAGCTCTCTTCCCCCTCGTAGTCTTACGGATTTATGGACAACCCTGAAGGATTCATGGTGTTAGTTACCTCCAGCACTACTTCAGACATTAGTCGAATCCATGCCGTGTCGTTTTGTGGCACTTCTGCGTGCTCGTGGCGGCCCCACACAATGTTAGGCAGGCGTACTAGTTTCTTTGGCCCTTCAGTGTACTTGCCGCTTATTCTCCCACCTGGCCAGGGGCTTGTTTTACGTTACATTTCTTCCTTTATTAACCACATGTCCTGAGGGCTGACACTGAATCTCTAGTGCAGGAAGCCAACTAAATTTCAGAATGTTAGTTTTCTTTTTTACGGGTGTTTATTGACACACGTTGAACGGTCGGTTAACAGGTGGTCTCTAAACAAAATTTATGTAAATTAATTGAGGCGCATCTTGTAACATTCTCCTTTGACACAATTAAAGCACACTTTCACTTCGTTTCTCAAGCTATCCTTCATCAAGCTGATATTATTAATGGCATCAGACCTATGACATTAATAATTAAATTATATAGTTGAAGCTGTAGTTGTATACAAAGTAAATGAAACAGGAAACTATCCTCTGACGAATGAAGCAAAGTGGAGACAGAGAGCAGACTTGTACTGACAGATAGGACATCCGGGCCGAAGGAATGGTAGAGTCAAACGTCGGCCTGTATTTGAAGAAGACAGTTCCCAAAATGTACACTATAGAGCACAAAGTACCCGCTCACCACTATGTTGTCAGTTCAGAAGCAGTAATATCGGTATGCCGCTGTCGGAATATAACCCACTCGCACTCTTCGGCATATTAATGACCCACGTAACCTAAATTGCTGTACTTAACAGAAAAGGTGTCGATTCTGAAGAATAAAATGTAACCAAATGAATGCTCATTGCATTATCGATTGTCATCCAGCTATCTCAGTACTGTAGAACGACTGGAAACAAACATTGTATAAAAGTTATCGGCAATTAACCTAGGCTAACTTGTGTAATATGATTGGTAAGTGCTCTTATCTCTTTCTCTTATCTTAGTTTACGATACATAAAATTAATGATACCTACAAGGCGAAATTGATATACACATCGTGTAACTGGAAAATTTGTTTTATGTACGTAACAGAGATTGAACGAAAAGTTGATTACTGAATGATTGTTTATGATGGTCTTTCATGCTTAGACAAAAACTTCCAAGATGTGTTTAGTCTGCAACATGAAATGTTCACGTGGTTGGTCAAATGACGACGGATATACACTCCTGGAAATGGAAAAAAGAACACATTGACACCGGTGTGTCAGACCCACCATACTTGCTCCGGACACTGCGAGAGGGCTGTACAAGCAATGATCACACGCACGGCACAGCGGACACACCAGGAACCGCGGTGTTGGCTGTCGAATGGCGCTAGCTGCGCAGCATTTGTGCACCGCCGCCGTCAGTGTCAGCCAGTTTGCGGTGGCATACGGAGCTCCATCGCAGTCTTTAACACTGGTAGCATGCCGCGACAGCGTGGACGTGAACCGTATGTGCAGTTGACGGACTTTGAGCGAGGGCGTATAGTGGGCATGCGGGAGGCCGGGTGGACGTACCGCCCAATTGCTCAACACGTGGGGCGTGAGGTCTCCACAGTACATCGATGTTGTCGCCAGTGGTCGGCGGAAGGTGCACGTGCCCGTCGACCTGGGACCGGACCGCAGCGACGCACGGATGCACGCCAAGACCGTAGGATCCTACGCAGTGCCGTAGGGGACCGCACCGCCACTTCCCAGCAAATTAGGGACACTGTTGCTCCTGGGGTATCGGCGAGGACCATTCGCAACCGTCTCCATGAAGCTGGGCTACGGTCCCGCACACCGTTAGGCCGTCTTCCTCTCACGCCCCAACATCGTGCAGCCCGCCTCCAGTGGTGTCGCGACAGGCGTGAATGGAGGGACGAATGGAGACGTGTCGTCTTCAGCGATGAGAGTCGCTTCTGCCTTGGTGCCAATGATGGTCGTATGCGTGTTTGGCGCCGTGCAGGTGAGCGCCACAATCAGGACTGCATACGACCGAGGCACACTGGGCCAACACCCGGCATCATGGTGTGGGGAGCGATCTCCTACACTGGCCGTACACCACTGGTGATCGTCGAGGGGACACTGAATAGTGTACGGTACATCCAAACCGTCATCGAACCCATCGTTCTACCATTACTAGACCGGCAAGGGAACTTGCTGTTCCAACAGGACAATGCACGTCCGCATGTATCCCGTGCCACCCAACGTGCTCTAGAAGGTGTAAGTCAACTACCCTGGCCAGCAAGATCTCCGGATCTGTCCCCCATTGAGCATGTTTGGGACTGGATGAAGCGTCGTCTCACGCGGTCTGCACGTCCAGCACGAACGCTGGTCCAACTGAGGCGCCAGGTGGAAATGGCATGGCAAGCCGTTCCACAGGACTACATCCAGCATCTCTACGATCGTCTCCATGGGAGAATAGCAGCCTGCATTGCTGCGAAAGGTGGATATACACTGTACTAGTGCCGACATTGTGCATGCTCTGTTGCCTGTGTCTATGTGCCTGTGGTTCTGTCAGTGTGATCATGTGATGTATTTCTGACCCCAGAAATGTGTCAATAAAGTTTCCCCTTCCTGGGACAATGAATTCACGGTGTTCTTATTTCAATTTCCAGGAGTGTAGTTTGTGCTGATCCATTCAGAACAGATACCTCGTCACGCTAAAGCCAATTATAGCACCATATGTAACATTGTACCCCGTGTAATAACATGAGTAAACGTTAATATTTACTGAAATGAACACCTGAAAATCTTTGAAAGTCAATAATGACTAACCACTAGCGCAACCAAACAATAGATAGTAACGTTGACGACAACAATGTTAACTGTCGTCAGCATCTGAGAATAAATACTTGCAATTATTCAATACTTCACACCAGGATATAAAGCATTTATGGACAACCTGATTTTTGCAAACAGCGGCAGTCACTATAAACAACACCGAATTTACGAAAGTGTAGATTCCATAAGACATTTATGAAACACATAACACATTTACACTATGTGACCAAAAGTCCCCAGACACGAAGCTGAAAATGATTAACAAGCTCTTGGCACCCTCTATCGATAATGCCGGAATCCAGTATGGTGTTGTCCCACCCTTAGCCTCGATGACCCACTCTCCCAAGGATACGTTCAATTGGGTGCTGGAGGGTTTCTTGGGGAATGGTAGCTAATTCTTCACGGAGGTCTGCACTGACGAGAGGTATCGATGTCGGTCGATGAGGCCTGGCACGAAGTCGGCGTTCCAAAACATCCCAAATGTGTTCATTATGATTCAGGTCAGGACTCTGTGCATGCCAGTCCATTACAGGGATGTTATGGTCGTGAAACCATTGCTCCACAGGTCGTACATTATTAAGAGGTGCTAGATTATATTGAAAGATGCAACCACCATCCCTGAATCGCTCCTCAACAGTGGTAAGCAAGAAAGTGCTTAAAACATCAGTGTTGGCCTGTGCTGTGATACAGCAACGCAAAAGAACAAGGGCAGAAAGCTCCCCCCCCCCCCCCCCCCCCCACCATGAAAAACAGGACCAAAACATAACCCCACCGCCTCAGAATTTTACTGTTGGCACTACACACGCAGCAGATGACGTTCACCAGGCATTCGCCATACCCACACCCTGCCACCAGATCGCCACGTTGTGTACCGTGATTCGTCACCCCACACAACGTTTTTCCACTGTTCAATCGTCCAATGTTTACGCTCCTTACACTAAGCGAGATGTCGTTTAGTATTTACTTGCTTGATGTATGGCTTATGAGCAACCTCACGACCATGAATCCCAAGTTTTCTCACTTCCCGCCTAACTGTCATAGTACTTGCAGTGGATCCTGTTGCCGTTTGGAATTCCTGTATGATGCCTATTATACACTACGACCCTCTTCAACTTTCGGCGGTCTCTGTCAGTCAGCAGACGAGGTCGGCCTGTACGCTTTTATGCTCTACGTGTCACTTCACGTTTCCACTTCACCATCACATGGGAAACAGTGGACCTAGGGATGCATATGAGAGTGGAAATCTCGCGTACAGACGTATGACAAGAAGTCACACCCGATCACCTGAAGTCCGTGAGTTCCGCGGAGCACCCCATTCTGCTCTGTCACGGTGTCTGATGACTACTGAGGTCGCTGATATGAAGTACCTGACAGTAGGTGGCAGCACAGTGCCCCTAATATGGGGGTGGCCGGATGCTTGTGATCAAATAGTGTATAGGAATCCGCGATGTATATGAAAGAGGTGTTTGACGACACGGAGTACCCGATAACTGAATCAGTCAGTTTGCTTCTTGAGAGGCTACAGCTTACACATATTGTCAGGTGTTCATGTAGATCAGGGGTGACCAGGAATTCGGCTCTCATGCCGTGCCCTGTGACATTGCAAAGCCTCGCTGGCACGTTCTCTCCCGATCACGCTACGCCTTCTGAGCGTGAGGATCGGGAAACGGCGAACGTGCCGCATTTAAATGGCAACGCAGTGGCACTGTATAGGACTTGGTTTAAAATTTGGCAAGTCTCAAAAACATAGGTAAAAAAACAAAACAAATTTTCTGCGTTATTCAATTGTTTGTGTCGAGCTGAAAACAAAAAAAAAGTGTGTGACAAAAGCAGTACGTATACGGACAGACGCAGACAATTTTAAAAATTTTCGCTCTCAAGTTGCCACGTAATCGTGACTTACCTACTTTCGCAATCGAGAAAACATTTTTCACACATCTATGTTGGTCGAAATATTGTAGCACTTATACAACCGTATTACGGAGGCGTATAAACCCTAGTTGAGGTAAGCAATGTTGACCTCCTGGACAGTTAAACATTTAAGTGATTTGTCTTTAAAATTAGAATTACATTACAGATCAGTCAGTTACATCTGCATAGTGCTGCTTTCACCGTAGCGCAGACGGTTTCGAAAACAGCTCGAAAACAAATGTAAGATTGGGGTGTCCTCAAAATCTTTAGGATATAATCCTTGTAATTCTCTCAAGACAACAACGATTTCTTCACACCTAACGTTTTCCATAGCGCCAGAGAGGCTATGGAACCTAACTGCGTTTGTCAGAATGTGTCCCTTCTACAACGCAATTTTCTTTTTAGATCATCACCATCAACTCAGAACTAAATTGTTCCTCTCACTGCAAATTCTTGCTCTGGGGAGTGTGTAGTGAAGTCCACTTCAATGTGGTCTACAGTAGATTATGAATTTTCTAATTTTCGATTCTGAACTTCTTCTTCCCTTCATTACTGCAACAACAAGGAGTCTCCCGGCATGCCCCTTGACTTCGTATGTTGTAGTAATATACAGTCTCATACTCGTTTTGGGATTCCATTGAAAAGAGTTGCTACGGAGGTCGGAATAATGCGTCCGGCCTCAAAAATTTTACTATTCTTACCACCAACTTCTTCACGTAAACCACTTCTGCAAATTTAGCGCAAAGTGCTTCTCGATGTACAGAATGACGAAGGCTGTCGGCCGATCGTTCGACGTTCAGTGTAAGGTTCTGGCTGCTGTCTGTAAAATGTTATAGGTTCTGTATGCAATATGTATGTGAGAAACTAACAGTTTGTTTGATACGAGTAGTTTTGACAGAACCGCTACTGGTTCTTCTCTTCGTACGAGAAAGCCACAATATAGCAACATGCTCTAGAATACTGCAACAGACAAAGGCTGCTGGGATTGATCACGAATCCCATATATCGTTACTTTCAATTTTACCCTACAGGTAAATATGAGCGATCATTACTACGGGAGACTGCGTGAAACACTCAAATACGAACTTTGGAATTTATTATTTGACGTTCTGCTTATTGTCCTCAGTTTCATAAGTCATTCTGATCCATAAGGGGCGGGCTGTAATCTATGGATCCATTCATAAAGGTTATGTAATATTATAATTCACTAAGACTTAATGGTTGATTTTGGGACTGGTAATAACGAAAAGGTAACACTCCTTATGGAATTACGAAGCGATAATAAGACATCGTAATACGTTACTCATCACCAAATTTTAGAAGTGATTGGTTTGTATAAACTCGGATGGTGGACGCCTTCTCTGCGTACTGTAACAGACGATTCATGCAATAGAACGTTCTTGAGTTTATTGTTTAACAACCATTGTAAGAGGTAAAATCGTACTGTAATAGTTCATTACATTTTCGTGAAGTAAAGGACATTCGTTAATGTTAAATGAGAATTATTTTCAGTCTCCTGACTGGCCTGGTGCGCCCCGCCAAGATTTTCTTACAAGTTCCAACCTATTGATCTCAGTTCTTCGTTGGATATGATTCTGCCTACAACTTTCTCGCTCTACAGCTCCCTCAAATGTAAATCGAGTTAGTCCCTGACGTCTTACAGCAAGTCTTACCGTCCTATCCCTTATACCTGTCAGTCTTTCCCATTTGTTCCTCTCCTCGTCGACTCTGCGAAGAACCCCCACATTTTATATCATCCCACCAGATTTTCCGCATCCTTTTATAGTAATCCCCGTATCTGGTTTTCCTGTTGAGCCTGATTCATTTAAGTACAATTCTGTCCTACAAACGTGCACTATCTAATCAAAGGTAAGCAGTCACGTATTAGTCGACATTCATATGAGAAGTGTCCATCCTCTGCCTTCATGACTGCTTGAACTCTGGTGAGGACACTTTACAGTGAGGTGTCTCAATGTCCGTGGAGGAATGACAGCCCGTTCTTCCTCAAGAGCAGAAGCCTATGAATGTAGTGACACTGGAGGCTGTGGTCTGGATGGAAGTCAACGTTCTGAATCATCCTAAAGTGTTTCTGTTGGTTTCAAGTCGGGACGATGTGCAAACCTGTCAGTTTAAGGAATGTTATTATACACAAACCATTGCCTCAGAGACGATGCTTTATCACAAAGTGCGTTGTCGAGGTCACACAGTCATCGTCTCCGCGCTGTTCTTCAGCTGTAAAATTAGTTCATATTCTCCAGCATTTAGCGTTTGCTTCAGAGGAGTTAGGGCAGCAGCTCCTAGTGCCGAAACAAGAGCCCCTCCCCCGTCCCGTAACACAGTCATCTCCGTACGTCATTGATGGAACAACACATGACGGCAGGTAACGTTCTCCAATCTTCCATCGAATTTCCAAAGTATATAACATGATTCGTCGCTACAAATCACTCGTTTCCTGTCTTGCACCGTTCAGAGGTGTTTGCCATTTTTACTCAACAAGCGTCGTTAACTACTGGCTATAGAAACGTGTGGCTTATCAGAACTGCGTGACCATTGCACCTCATTGTTCTTAACTCCCTAACGACAGCCATAGCGCTAGTTGCACTGCTTTCAATACTTTTGAACTCAAAGAGATCCCCTTCTCTGATTTCTTGAGATTTTTTGCATCTAGTCTACGCAGTGCTCGAGGATCCATGACCGTCAGGACACGAGATCTGCCTGGTCGTGGTTTGCCTGTGGTTGTTACTTCAGTCACTTCATCAACAGTTAACTTTGGTAGCTTAAGAAGGGCTGAAACATCCGTCATCAATCAGTTTCGCAGGTAACAGATTCAATGAGTAGCCTGTTCCAAGTCACTCAGTCTCTTTCTAGCTCCACAATACAGCGCCTGGTAATTAGCACCACCGTTCGTTGTTTTTGGGAGTATCTACGTAGACGCAGATGTAGCGCTTTCTCTATTCCACAAACTTGATATTAATGTGCTGAATATAAATGTACGTATCTTATAATTTTCTTCGTGATGATCAGTTGAAGAACCCCTATGTCTGTTTGTGATAAATTATTTAACACTAATTTGTAAACTACTGTAGTAGAAACGCTGGCAGAAGCAGGGGACCTTGCGTTGTGTAGAATCCTAAGACAATGTTCTGAGTATGGCACTAAGGTCATTTAGGTGCGAATGCGAGCAGATGAGCAGGAGAGCTGCAACTAACTGGTCGAAAATGGACGCAAGGTGATTGTGCTAGCGTGAGCAGTTAAACGCTTTCTCGGTGTGGTATCCAAACCGTAGAAAGGCAATGTAAATGTTTAATGAGCAAACATGTATCTGCAGTACAGTACAAGGATTAATCAAGAAACGTTGGCAAACAGAATAATGGAAGAAGAGTACTGTGTGGCTAAAATTAATACTAACTGGTATTTACGAACAAAAGAGCCCGTTTGCCAGTTATTGCAGCCACGGACTGGATTATTCCACGCCATCAGCAACTCATCACAGAGAAAGGCTGTGTCATTTAGCAGCGTAGTTCGGTTAAAGACCTGACATTGTCATAGATTCATTAATTTCGAACATTATGATAACTTCTGTAAACAGTTATCAGCACTCAATAATAATGATTTTTCCACCTGTCGGATCATTTCCTAGCACCAGTATTTCCGAGTTAAAGGTAATTTAAAGACATACAACATGAATGAACCTAAATAAACTTGCCATTGAAACATAAATATTCCAAAAACGTTGAAACAGTGTTATTTAAATGAGTCATGTTTCATCGTTGCCTATGAACTCCATTCTAAAATGATTTCAGAAATAAATTTTGTCCGTATTAAGATTAACTAGAAATTAATGGAGATGTTAAAGAATTTCTGTGTGTTTTGCATCTGCGTGGGACCACAGACCTTAAAAACTTTATGAACGAGAGCATGGTCCGTAGAAGGCTCTGTTGTTTTTATTTTTTATTAGCTGGGCTGTCGACAGATTTGGAGAGTTACGTTATTACTAATAACCAAAAACGAACTATACCTACATGGAGCATACTACAACATCAGTATATATCTTTCAAGGACACAATAACAGTCTTATTCCTGACGTGTCATAAACTTACAACTGTACTTATATGGGGCTGAGCGTCACACGGTACACCATATAACATGTGGAAGGTAATTAAAATTTTCATTCGACACTTGAGGTCACATTTTATATACGATATTGCAGTGCCTGTCTGAATTCGATGCGAAGATTCATTGGACATGCATGCACATCCCAAGTAACAGGCACTGCGTCGACGACAGCCGTTACTAAACACATCATATGAATTCGCAACTGCGAACGACTACCATGAGCCATAGTATGGAATGACGACAGTGAAAATTTGTGTCGGACCGGGACACGAACCAGGATTTCCCACTTAACACGAGCTGTCGCCTTACATTTTGGCTATCCGTGCAAGACTCACGGCCACACTCAAATTAGTTGACGACATAAGGAAGTATGGGTTCGGTCTTGAGTCGTGCACGGATAGTCAATTGGTCTTTCGGCACAGAAGCTCTGCGTGTTCGGTCAGAGAGCTGACTGGCCTCTGCAATAAAAAACTGAATGAAACGATGAACAACGAACTTCAATGGATGTCATGTGACGTCCGTTACAACCAAATACAACGAACAAGAACGAACAAAATGTAAAAACGTAAGAAAAGAGAAATATGGTACGGCGACCGCTCGTGGTTAGCGGTCCAGCACATAATTTCATTGTCATCATTCCATTCTACAGGTGATGGTAGTCCTTATTCGCAGTTGCGAACTCATTTGATACATTTTATATAGTTCATATCCCCAGAACAATACGTAACCCCGATGACAGGAACACGATAAATAGTGTAGCCGATGTTGTATCGAACACTCTGCACGAAGAATACAAGCGCCAAAACCCATATGGAAGGAGGCGTAGACAAGCACAAACAACACAACAAACCACATGAGAGGATACAAACACTACCACAGAATCTGAAACCGAGGAAGAAACATTAAGTGGACATGACTCAGAAAGGATCAACATGTAAGGGACCAAAACCTACAATGTATGACACTGCATGCCACAACACAGTCACAAACAACACAGCAATCATAAAACAAGTAATTTACTGGAAACTCCTTTGTCATGCCCACACTACTTCTTGCCTGTGTCATTGCTCTTCTGTACATGTCCTTCACTACCCTCATATATTTCTCTGGCTCGTATTGCTCTCTCATGCTTCTCCACATATCGTCCCTGGGACTCTGTCGTATGCTTTCTCCAAATCAGTGAAAGCCATTTGTAGATCTGCATGTAGCTCCCAGTCATTCTCCACTATCCGCCTTAAAGCATGTATTGCATCAGTCGTTCCTCTTCCAGGTATGAACCCAAACTGTTCTTCACACACCACAGTCTCCTTGCGTAATATTGATTCTATAACTCTTTCCAAAATTTTCATTGTGTGTGCTATCTGTTCAATACCTGCACATCACATTTCCCCCTAAATAGTAGGATAAGTACACTAATTTTCCATTCCTCTGGCATCTCCTCCTGTCGCCAAATGTTCTTCATTAAATCCCAAAGGAGCTCAATTCCCTTTTTATCGAGACACTTCCATACCTCAACGGGGATCTCGTCTGGGCCAACTGCCTTCCCGTTTTTCATCTTTTCAACTGCCCGATCGACTTTATCTCTACTTATATCCATCGTTGATCCTCCGTTTGCCCCTCCTTCCTCAGTTTTCACTCTTATATTTTCTTCATTCAGCAATTTCTCAAAATAATTCAACCACCATCGGATTATTTTTCTATGGTCATGCAGAATTATTCCTGAAAATTCCTGGCAGATTAAAACTCTTTTATCTCACCATACATTTCATCAAATTCTTCATCATCTGCAGAGGTAGTTGGCATATAAACTTGTTCTACTGTAGTAGGCATGGGCTTCGTGTCTATCTTGGCCACAATCATGCGTTCACTATGCTGCTGGTAGTAGCTTACCCGCACTCCTATTTTTTTATTCATTATTAAACCTACTCCTGCATTACCCATTAATGATTTTGTATTTATAACCCTGTATTCACCGGACCAAAAGTCTTGTTCCTTCTGCCACCGAACTTCACTAATTCCCACTATATCTAACTTCAACCTATCCATTTCCCTTTTTAAATTTTCTAACCGAACTGCCCGATTAAGGGATCTGACATTCCACGCTCCGATCCGTAGAACGCCAGTTTTGTTTCTCCTGATAACGACGTCCTCCTGAGTAGTCCCCGACCAGAGATCCGAATGGGGGACTATTTTACCTCCGGAATATTTTATACAAAAGGACGCCATCATCATTTAACCATACAGTAAAGCTGCATGCCCTCGGGAAAAATTACTGCTGTAGTTTCCCCTTGCTCTCAGCCGTTCGCAGTACCAGTACAGCAAGGCCGTTTTGGTTGGTGTTGCAAGGCCAGATCAGTCAATCATCCAGACTGTTGCCCCTGCAACTACTGAAAAGGCTGCTGCCCCTCTTTGGGAACCACACGTTTGTCTGGCCTCTCAACAGATACCCTTCCATTGTGGTTGCACCTATGGTACGGCCATCTGTATCGCTGAGGCACGCGAGGCTCCCTCCAACGGCAAGGTCCATGGTTCATTGGGGTAAAAGGAGATGAAAGGAGAAAATATAAAAGCGCAGTAAATGAAGCAGGCAAAAAGGAATACAAACGTCTCAAAAATGAGATCGACAGGAAATGGAAAATGGCTAAGCAGGGATGGCTAGAGGACAAATGTTAGGATGTACAGGATTATCTCACCAGGCGTAAGATAGATACTGCCTACAGGAAAATTAAAGAGACCTTTGGACAAAAGAGAGCCACTTGTATGACTATTAGGAACTCAGATGGAAACCCAGTTCTAAGCAAAGAAGGGAAGGCGGAAAGGTGGAAGGAGTATGTAGAGGGTCCATACAAGGGTGATGTACTTGAGGACAATATTATGGAAATGGAAGAGGATGCAGATGAAGATGAAATGGGAGATACGATACTGCATGAAGAGTTTGACAGAGCACTTAAAGACCTAAGTCGAAACAAGGCTCCGGGAGTAGACAACATTCCATTGGAATTACTGACGGCCTTGGGAGAGCCAGTCCTAACAAAACTCTACTATCTGGTGAGCAAGATGTATGAGACAGGTGAAATACCCTCAGACTTGAAGAATAATATAATAATTCCAATCCCAAAGAAAGCAGGTGTTGACAGATGTGAAAATTACTAACAATCAGTCTAATAAGTCACAGCTGCAAAACACTAACGCGAATTCTTTACAGACGAATGGAAAAACTGGTAGAAGCCGATCTCGGTGAAGATCAGTTTGGATTCCGCAGAAATGTTGGAACACGTGAGGCAATACTGACTCTACGACTTATCTTAGAAGAAAGATTAAGGAAAGGCAAACCTATGTTTCTAGCATTTGTAGACCTAGAGGAAGCTTTTGACAATGTTGACTGGAAAACCCTCTTTCAAATTCTAAAGGTGGCAGGGGTAAAATACAGGGAGCGAAAGGCTATTTCCAAATTGTACATAAACAAGATAGCAGTTATAAGAATCGAGGGCATGAAAGGGAAGCATTGGTTGGGAAGGGAGTGAGACAGGGTTGTAGCCTGTCCCCGACGTTATTCAATCTGTATCTTGAGCAAGCAGTAAAGGAAGGAAAAGAAAAATTTGGAGTAGGTATTAAAGTCCATGGAGGAGAAATAAAAACGTTGAGGTTCGCCGATGACATTGTAATTCTGTCAGAGACAGCAAAGGACTTGGAAGAGCAGTTGAACGGAATGGACAGTGTCTTGAAAGGGGGATATAAGATGAACATCAACAAAAGCGAAACGAGGATCATGGAATGTAGTCGAATTAAGTCGGGTGATGCTGAGGGATTTAGAGTAGGAAATGAGACACTTAAAGTAGTAAAGGAGTTTAGCTATTTGGGGAGCAAAATAACTGATGATGGTTGAAGTAGAGAGGATGTAAGGTATTTCTTTTCAGACATGTATGAATCCAAAAGCACCACGCCTAAGAGCACAGCCAAAAATACACAAAAATGGATACCCGATACGTCCTGTGGTCAACTCTATAAACAGCCCAGCATACAAACTGTCTCAAAAACTGAATAACATACTGGTGAAAAATTATACATATGAAACAACATATGCCATAAAAAACAGCATGATTCTAGCCAAAGAACTAAAAACCAGAAAGCTCCCCGAAGATGCACAGTTTATATCACTTGACATCACCAACATTTATTCAAACATACCCATACAAGAAGCTCTAACAGTAATACAAAAGAACCTTATGCAACACAAGAAACTTTCATACACAGATATTGTCGAATTTATGGAACTCCTTCAGCTAACCCTAAGTTACAATTACTTTACCTTTAATGACAACATTTATAAGCAACCAGATGGCCTAGCAATGGGATCATGTATATCCGGTACCATAGCTGACATATACATAAAACACATAGAACAAAAATTATTTGACAGCCAAGAACACTGCCTAAGGAAAATAGAATTTTATAGGAGATATGTAGATGACACACTACTGTTAGTGAAAGGAGATACCAAAGACATCACAGACATTCTTAATCATTTCAATAATCTAAATGAGAAAATCAAATTTACAGTGGAACATGAGCAAAATAAAAGTATCAACTTTCTGGACCTAAATATTACAAGACACAACAACACATGCACATTCAAAATTTATAGGAAAATCACAATGACTGACACCACAATCCCTGCAGCCTCATGTCACCCAAATATTCATAAACAGGCAGCTTACAGGTCAATGCTGCATAGGGCAACAAAAATACCATTGAACCAAGAAAATATGCAACAAGAAATAAACACAGTGAAGAAGATTGCAGTTGCCAATGGTTACAATGCTTCCATGGTTGACACAATCTTAGACAAAATGAAGAGAAACCCAGGTACAAACTGCACCACAGAAGAAAAAGAGAAAAACAAATATATATCTAGCATTCCATACATAGGCAATGTATCACAGAAGATTGCAAATATTTTCAAAAATCACAGAGTAAAAATTGGGTTTTCTACATCCAATAAACTACACCAAAAACTAATACATAATATAAAGTGTAATCATGATCCATATTCAGACTCTGGAATATACAAGGTAACATGCCAGGAATGCTCCAAGTTCTACATAGGACAAACAGGCCGAAATATCAACAGCAGGTACACAGAGCACATTAGAGCATACACCCACAACAAACACGCTACATCAGCAATAGCAACACACATACATAATACAGGGCACCCATTTGGAAAAATAGAGCAAAATGTCAGAGTACTCCACTGACTAGATAAAGGACATAAAATGGATTTGCTAGAAGAACTGGAGATATATTCATATTACAGAAAATATGAAGATAAAATATTAAATGAAAAACTTGAAAGTGAATCAGTGAATTTCTTCAGATGTTTCGATAATATACTTAAATAAAAATAGTAAAACATAGAAATAAGCACAATTGTAAAATCAGTATAAGTAATTCATGAGCCAAATTGTAAAGATAAATTAACCTCTGTACAAAAGCATATCATAATCTGTGGAAGACCTATAATGTTATCTCTGTGAACTACCTATAAGAAGATCTTTGTAACTGTTTTGTTTACATAAGATATTTTCGATGTGTAAAATGTACAAGTTGTGTGTGATGTTAAGTGTGTGTGACTCTCTACACAAATGGACCATTAGAAAATTGCAAGTACAAATTGTTCTCAAACTTTAGCCACTAACCTCACAGAAAATATTGATATCCAACTAAAAATCGCGTTTCTTATGTATTACAGTAAAAGTCAACAAAATGAAGCAGACTCACACACATCAAAAGAAATGGCTTAACACACATCATAAAAACGCACTTGAAAATGGGAATTATTTCTCGAAACGCGTCGTGCAAATAGTAAAATAAAGAAAATCGTGACTGGTAGCAGAAGATTTATTTATTTATAAACAAACGTATTATAATGAGGAGGTATTGAATAGAATTGGGGAGAACAGGAGTTTGTGGCACAACTTGACCAGAAGAAGGGACCGGTTGGTAGGACGTGTTCTGAGGCATCAAGGGATCAAAAATTTAGCGTTGGAGGGCAGCGTGGAGGGTAAAAATCGTAGAGGGAGACCAAGAGATGAATACAGTAACCAGATTTAGAAGGATGTAGGTTGCAGTAAGAACTGGAAGATGAAGAAGCTTGCACAGGATAGAGTAGCATGGAGAGCTGCACCAAACCAGTCTCAGGACTGAAGACTACAACAACAACAACAAGGCTGCAATAATCGTTAACTGACATGTGTAGTACATGCTGCACAGATACGATTTACTGGTGTATTAAGAGACTTCCATTTACAGAGATTATATAATAATACTTACAGATCAATACTAAAAAAAAAAAAAAAAAAGAATCGAGAGGGCACAGTAGTTGTGCATATTTATGAAATATTGTCTATGAAGTTCATATGTAGATTCCATTTTATTATACATCTGACAATTTTTAAAAGGCATTAGTAGTGATGTACCACCAGAAGGAGGTTCTTACTCATTGGTCTAAAGATGACCACAGTAGTGATCGAAACCGGTCACCGTAATAAATAAATTGTGATCAAGACTGTGTTTATCGTAAATATTTGTAACAAATTGATCACTGTTCACTCCCAGAATGTTTTAAAAAGTAATTAGAAAGTATTCGTTTGTAACCACAGATAGGTGCTTTCTCCATCAGCCGGGTGTATGGTATCTGTCAGTCAAATAAGAAACGGAATTTTCGTATTGACTTTGGGAAGAGCGATAAATGTGAATATTTTGCACATTGTAGGGGTGGGGGCGGGGGGAGGGGTTGTATGTAAAACTCGTACATGCATTTAAAATACATGCGAATTGAGGCACGATCAAGTGGTAAAATGGTCGGAAATTAGGAAATTATATGGCCTCAATCCTCTCCTTAGTCACACCTGTTCGAAAACTCTGTTTCTGTCGTTCTCTATAATAACTATCAGTCACATGAGATGTTAGGAATTAATATTGTATATGCCACTTTTTTAACATGCTGAGTGTGAGGCCGAGTGTAACAAACAATTTAGTGTGTACAGGCAAAGTGAAATATTTTTTTCTTCCTCTGCTTTTCCATGTACCGAAGTTATTCATGATTATTTCTTCCTTCTCCCTGCGGTAAGCACCACATAGCTCACCAGTACCCTTTATAAACATTTACCTCGGATAACAACAGAACGTGAGGTCATTTCGGTGTCGTTGTGCGTAAGAGAGAGGGCCCTTCTTGATCCGTGTGGGGGCAGTAGGTCCATCCCCTTTGTGTGCACCACCAGTGATGTATGTGGGGCTGTGGGTGACTAACGAGAAAATGATGGCCCACGCATACAGAGCTGCCATTAATTACGACGTCAATTAGCGGTAATTACCGTCAAGGCATTACTGTGCGTCCACGACGTCTGTGTCCCAAGTGCCAGTTAAGCTGTTGTTTGAAGTACTTCATGAAAATAGGCTTATTGGTCAGTTGTCAATAAGAAACCGATTAGGCCGGACTGAGGTCTCGAGGGTGATGTTACCAGAAAGAAGGGATAATGCAACCATTAACGCTCAAAGGTTTGGAGGCCGGGGATAGAATCGGCACAAAAAATTTTGTCCGAGTAAGTCAGCAGCTTTCATTAGGTGGAATTCCACTGGGAACCATGTGCACGACCGCAGTATTACTATTGTAAACAAGAAAATTAAGAGCATCGGTCGTAACAGGTTTGAAATCATATATTACAGCAAATCGACTTCAGTCACTGTGTGACCATCTTTAGAGCAAATATTAATGTCTTAATGACTCATGTAATAAAAGGCATGATGAAATTGGAATATTATTGTAAATTTACTACATGAGTCATCAAGACTTTAATATTTCCAAAATAGAAGTCACAAGGTGACTGAAATCGGGTTGCTGTAATGAATTACTTCAGATCTCTTATGACCGATGATGCCACTTCTCTGTTATAGGTTAGCGAAGTCTGCACAACGCGATCGCGATTCTTAAATAGATGTATTTGTTCTCTGGTTTCTATTTAGATAACCTGAAGATGCCTAAATAAGGCGAAACGCGTCGTTGAAAAATAAAAAAAAACTAAAACTGCAACCAAGACTGTTTTTAACCAATATAGTTTTCTGTTTCACTAGTGAGACATTACTGAATGGCCGGCCGTGGTGGCCGAGCGGTTCTAGGCGCTACAGTCTGGAACCGCGCGACCGATACGGTCGCAGGTTCGAATCCTGCCTCGGGCATGGATGTGTGTGATGTCCTTAGGTTAGTTAGGTTTAATTAGTTCTACGTTCTAGGGGACTGATGACCTTAGAAGTTAAGTCCCATAGTGCTCAGAGCCAGAGCCCATTACTGAATGCAAAAATCTGCGCGGCTTAATGAAATCACTACTGTTGGATGTGAAGTAAAGTAAAGACAGCTAGCTTTAAGCGCTCCTTTGTGGGGTAGATTTGTGTATCATCCCAACATACATCGTACTAAGTGCATCCTTACCTCTACAGAAAGATCGAGTGGTTTCATAAACGAAGACTAAATGAAACGACAAATAACTGACGCGATGAATGCCGTTTCCTCAGAACTTGCCGTATTAATCCATTTAAATCGTTTGTGGAAGAAAATTTCAA
Source organism: Schistocerca americana (assembly GCF_021461395.2). NCBI lineage: Eukaryota > Metazoa > Arthropoda > Insecta > Orthoptera > Acrididae > Schistocerca > Schistocerca americana. The sequence goes on from NC_060123.1 coordinate 106,931,298, forward strand.
AGTAGTTTCTGTTGATTGTTCGTAAGTGTCTTGAAGTGTGTTATTAATTCTTTGTTACATTAAATTCCCCAGCTTTATTCTATATTAGAATGAACAGAAAATTTGTCACCACGCCATCGCAACTAACCGTTCTCTCTCCAATGAGTTGAAAGCTCAGAAATGAGTTCCTGACAGATCCCCACCATTCGATCAGGCAGTAAATGTGCAGAAGACTTATTTTTCCTTTACGGACATAGTAATGTAATATCAGCAAGCAATAACACCAAATCCTTATCAGATAATATCTACATGTGTCAGAAATGTTCAGAGAGTAGGAGTTATTCAGCAAACCCATCACCGAGACTTTCAGACATAACGGTGCAAGAGTGAGGTGCGAATGCTATTGAAGACAATTAGAATAAATTTATGTTCTGCTGCTTTCTCAGAAAATGCTGCTAAGTATGGTCTGACGACTATTTCACTGATTTATGTGTACTCATTTCTCTTTCCTTGAAGGTCATAGATCACCAGTGTACATTTAACTCTTGCTAAGCTAGGAGCAGGGTATGATTAATTCCAACTTGTCCTGGCTAGGCCGATATCTGGTATAGCTCTTGCATGCACCAGTGAATTATCATTTTACTGTCAGCACAGTTCCGTAAAATCTAGTATGTCATCTTACCATTACATTTTGTAATGTCGCCAGCACTCTGCTAATCACAAAAAATTGTCAGTAAGTACTTCGTATATTTAGTCTTACACTGAAGACACCTGCCTAAAATCGTGAAGGGCCCCATTCGTGCAGGCGGAAGTGCTGCAACACGACGTGGATGTACTCGACTAACGTCTGAAGCTGTCCTGGAGGGAAATGACACCACGAATCCTGCAAGGCTGTCCATAAATCCATAAGAGTGCTATGGGGTGCAGATCTCTTCTGAACACCACTTTGCAAGGTTCATATGGTTCAAATGGCCCTGAGCACTATGGGACTTAACATCTGTGGTCATCAGTCCCCTAGAGCTTAGAACTACTTAAACCTAACTAACGTAAGGACACACACACATCCATGCCCGAGGCAGGATTCGAACCTGCGACCGTAGCAGTCGCACGGTTCCGGACTGAGCACCTAGAACCGCTAGACCACCGCGGCCGGCACTTTGCAAGGCATCCCATATATACTCCATAATGTTCATGCCTGTGGAGATTGGTGGCCAGCAGAAGAGTGTGCCTGGAGCCACTCTGTAGCAATTCTAGACGTATGGTGTGTTGCATTGTTATGCAGGAATTGCCCAAGTCCGTCAGAATGCACAACGGACATGATGGATCACTCCAACTGCAGACGCCTCACACCATCACAGAGCATCCACCAGCTTGAACAGCTGACTTGCTGACACGCAGAGTCCATGGATTCATGAGGTTGTCTTTATAACCGTACACGTCCATCTGCTCAATGTAATTTGAAACCAGACTCATCCGACCAGGTAACATGTTTCCGGCCATCAACAGTTCAATGTCGGTGTTGACGCTCCCAGTCGAGTCGTAAAGCTTTGTGGGTGCAGCCATCAAGGGTACACGAGTGGGTCTTCGGCTCCGAAAGCCCATAATGATGATGTTTCGTTGAATGGTTCGCACGCTAACACTTGTTGATGGGCCAGCACTGATATCTACAGCAGCTTGTGCAAGGGGTGCGTTTCCGCCACGACGAAGTACTCTCTTCAGTCGTCGTTGGTCCGGTTCTTCCAGCATATTTTCCGGCCGCAGCGATGTCGGAGATTTGACGTTTTACCGGGCTCCTGATATGCACTGTACACTCGTGAAATGGTCCCACAGCAAAATCCCCACTTCACACTACCTCGGAAATGCTGTGTCCCATCGCTCCGGCCGCGACTGTAACACCACGTTCGAACTCACTTAAGTGTTGATAACCTGCCATTTTAACAGCGGTACCAGATCTAACAACTGTGACAGACACTTGTTATCTTATGTAGGCGTTGCCGATAGCAGCGCCGTATTCTGGCTGTTTTCATACCAATATATTTGAATATGCTTGCCTGTACCAGTTTCTATGGCGTTTCGGTGTATTTTATCATCGATAAATGTACAATACTTATATTCATTTACTTTTTTTCTGAATGTTTTGATCCGAGTTATTCCTCATTTGTTTCTTGTTGATAGTGGTCGAAATTCAAAGACCTGCACACAGAATTTCATTCATACATCAACTAAACGTTTTCCAGTAGGTAGTCATCAGAGTCTTTTTTGACGTCTTGCTATCCACCGAAGTATTTCTTTGGTCCATCCATTCAGCTCTGTGTCCCACGACACCCCTTTCCATATTCATGACAATCTGAATTCATTTTCAGCGCCAGTCTAATCCTGTATACAAATTTGTTTTCATGTCTTTTGAGGTTACTGCATCCGCCTGTCTATTGCTTTTAGATCAACAGTTCGTTATTAGCTGGTTTTCGCCATGTGCGTCAATTTCTCACTGTCAATTCTGGTTGTATTCATATTCTTCTTCCTCTCCTAAGCAATGAAGTCGACGAAATTACGTGAAAACGTTGTCGCTTCGCCAAGGCTAGATACATTTGTGGCTGGGGAAGGCAACCCTTTTCAGTTAAATTCCTTAACAAATCGATGAGTGTCTTACGGCCAACAATGCCATACTACTTTACCGGTAAATGAGGAAGTTCAAAACAATTGCCGGCCGAGGTGCCGAGCGATTCTAGACGCTACAGTCTGGAACCGCGAGACTGCTATGGTCGCAGGTTCGAGTCCTGCCTCGGGCATGGATGTGTATGATGCCGTTCAGTTAGTTAGATTTAAGTAGTTGTATGTTCTAGGCGACTGATGACCTCAGAAGTTAAGTCTCATAGTGCTCAGAGCCATTTGAACCATTTCGAACAAAACAATTTAGAATAAATTTATTTTCTTTTTATTGAGTCGTGCGTCTTTGAAAAGACCTGTTAGAAAGAATAATCTCCATATGGACGATTAAATGCCTGTCAGATTCGTTTCTCAACGTTAAAAACATCCATCGCATCAATCAGCTTCCTAGGCGCAATACTACAATGCCGTATAAAATTGACCTTAAACGTGAAATCGTTAACAGGCAAGGCGATAACACGACATTCATTGGAAAAACTGGGATAGAGTGAAATGCACGTTCGTTCAACGTATTGGACAAAGATGCTCTGGTTTAGAATCCTTATCAGCTAGTCCGCAAAACAGACATCCATGGAATATGAAGGTATTTGCATCGTAACAGATTGGAAAAGGCTACAGGAAAGCGTAACACAGATCGTGAGAGAACTGAAAATATTATTTCTGATTGAGGGGCAATATTGCAGTGAAATCCTATAGCATAAATTTGGATAATGAGTATCGAATGTGTCGCAGTTATTGTGCCTCCAATGGATATCTTTGTATGTACACTCGACAGCAAAGGAGTGGGTCACCTCTGAATTCCAACGTGTAGGCTGCACATGAATGTATGCAACCAACATAGCATATCTGTGTTGCACATAGTCGCAACCCTCCACAGTACAGTCGTTGTAAGATACACAATGGGTACCGCTAGAGACTACTAGAGAACACCAGTCTTTATAACAATCCGTCCAGATGTAAAGTAAAACCACGATAGTACAGAAGAGATCAGACAGTCCTTAACGTTTGTAAACTAAACTTAATTACAATAAGTGACATTTCAAATGTTATGGGACAACTAGTTTTGTCACATAAATCGTTCAGTGATCCTCAGGCACAATCAAATATTTGAGACAGTATATGGACTTATAAAGTTGTATGGCAATTGGAAACAAGTTCTTTGCTGTCTGAATGGTTTACCCAACACGTGCTGAACGTCGTCAACGTTCAACGGGGAGTGGTTTCGCATCAACTTTATGTAATATAAAGCAGTTAAAAGAAAATGTGATGAACGGCGGCAACCACTCTACGGAAGACCCAACATTAACAGCGAATCACAAGTAATATCATTGTTCACATTCTCATCAACAGTTACTTGTACACGAAGTTGTACTTTAAATGACATGATCAACGTCTTCGTTCTGGATCCGGATGCTAACTAAGAACGTAAAGCCATTGTTAACCAAGCAAAGCTTTGTGCCTTATCGAGACTCGATCACTAGGCAGAAAGAGACGTCAAATATTGACGTTTGCACCAGTATCAGTTATCATTTCTCAACTTCCACGTAAATGACGATAATGTTTGCACGAATGCAGGAACCCTAACATGACAATTACCTTCTTGATAATTAACCTCGAAAGACGTTGTATAGTGTTGCATTGTCAAGGAATAAAGAATGCACATGTTTAAAATTGAAATGCCATCATGTAATGCTGGGGACAAGGATGCGAACCCAGCACCTAGTCGGATTGTTGAATAAGTACGTAAAATCAGAATGTTGATATCACAGTTTGTCACCAGTAGTGGTGTTGAAACCTTAAATGACGACCGAAGTTGTATTGCCTGACCGGGATTCGAACCCGGCGCCTACCGCCGTCGTTGTCTAACCAGGAACATACGAGAAATGTCCAATGTTGGTTCACCATCAGCGACATGTTGCACACGTTTAACTAGAAATAAGGTGATGAAAACGTCTATGCTGACAGAGTCGAACGCCGCACACATGGTTATGAAGACACGTTAATAATCAACTTCATGTTCAGTAGTAGCTAGGAGTAGCATGTTTAGTTGCAAACCTTAAGGTCTTACTCATCCCTAGTAACGTGTTGCCTAATATCTGCGATATCATGATGTTCATTTACAAGTGGATTGACTGCCTTAAAGAGCAATGTTCTCTAGTAGTCGTGTATCATTGAGATGTAAATGAAGTGCGTCAGCAGAAAGTAATTTCCGTCGTGCAGCACGTATTGTTTCAGAGACACTCAGAAAATGTTATAAGTGCACAAAACGTGTATTATATACTAAGTATATACTATTATTTGGAGAAGCTGCCGCCAAACCTGTTTACTTTTACATTCCGCTCAGTTGTCGTGGTTGAATACAGGTTTTTTTAAAGCTATATCTAATGCACAGCGCTTACAAGAAAGTATAGTTTCCTACGTCATGCTATTGCTAGCTAGGTGAAATGTTTTGTGGTAGCTATGTTTAAAATGAATGTATTTTTGAAAGTATTGTTCGTCAAATATTTGGATAAATCGTCAACTGTAGGCATGCCAGCACATGTTATAGCATAATAGCTGTAGCTGCGTTAGTTTGTACTACAGACTTGGGTAGATTAGGTGTACCTTTTGATCCTTCAAGGGGTGATCGTGGCCCAGCGGCCCGGGTCTGTACTAGCCGCGGCTCGCGAGCTACGGGCCAGTCAGGTTGGCAAGGCGAGACGCAAGTGACCGAGCTGGCAAACAGCCCGGGACGAGCCAGCACGGCTGCGCCGCATGCCACTGCCTCTGCCGCTTCGTTTGACGTAAATATGTCTACCTCCTCTCCTGGAATCAGTATAAGAGCGGCAAGCAGAAATACACATCAGGCTGTCTGCCGTAATGGCTCACTGGGAGAGGTCTATTCGAGGTAGAGTCAAAAAATGGTTCAAATGGCTCTGAGCACTATGGGACATATCATCTGCGGTCATCAGTCCCCTAGAACTTAGAACTACTTAAACCTAACTAACCTAGGGACATCACACACATTCATGCCCGAGGCAGGATTTGAACCTGCGACCGTAGCGGTCGCGCAGTTCCAGACTGAAGCGCCTAGAACCGCGCGGCCACTCCGGCCGGCCGAGGTAGATTCGTCGCTCTCATTAAGGAAGGAGGATGTTCCATCAGAGAAGCTGGCAGGCGGTATGGCGTACCACAGACCACTGCAACGGGATGGTGGAGGATCTGCCTTGAAAGAGGCACCACCAACACGGCTCCCGGCTCAGGCAGGAAGAGAGTGATCTCACAGCAGGAAGACAAGGACCTAGTGTCTAGGAGTACAGAAAATCCATTTCTGAACGCGAAGCAGTTGCGGCGGGAGACCAACTTCCTCGGCTCCAGTGACACGATTCGCCGAAGGCTGAGGGACGTTGGACTGCATACATGACGATCTGCCGTGCATCAAGAGCGCAGCGAAGACAACGTTTTATACCGGCTAGCATTTGCGGAGCTCCATCTGAGGGCGTCGTGGGACAACGTCATTTTCACTGATGAGAAGATGTTTTCCACCAATAACGACGGTCCACGAATCGTTTACAGGCCGCAAGCGACTCGCCATCCACGCGAATATGTACCCACGGCGAGAACATTTGGCCGGCTTTCTGTTACCTGCTGGGGTAGGAATTCTGCGAGAGGTGCAGGAATTCTTTACAGGATAGAAGGAACTCTGGACAGCGTGCAGTATGCCGACATATTGGAAAATGTGATGCCTCCGTCAGTGCGAATGATGTACGCAGAAGAGGACGTCACATTGGAAGAGGACCATTCACAAGTCTGCATTTGTTCAGCAGCGGCTCTCCACGATTGGCGTCAACGTCATGGACTGGCCGCCACGGGCGGCTGATATGAACTCCATGGAAAACATGTGGGCTGAGGTCGCCAGAACGTTAACAGAGAACTGGCCACGAAACCACCAACTACTGTGGACGCTCTTTGGGACTACGTCTTGGAAGCCTCGGAGGAAGTTGCATCTTCAAGCTGTTACGTCCGACGGCTTATACATTCTATGCCAAGACGCGTGGTAGAAGTGCAAAATAATGAAGGATTCTGGATAAAATATTAGAGTTCTTAAAATGTTTTGTTATGTCTTCTTTTTCGTCATTTTTCCTCATTGGAAGCTAGTGGAAGATCGCGTGGCAACAGAAAAGATACAATATGGGTTAGCTTTCCTTTTAGTTGCCCTTTTGATTCAAGTGGGTTTCTTTTGAATATACAGTTTGTTAAGTATTCTATTTTGATTTCATTTATACCATGTCTACAGACTTACAAACTAATCAGCGTAGATGGACTCTGTCACAGTAGTTTTTGTTATTTCAAATACGTCTCTCTCTTCCCCTCCATCCATGAATACACCCTCCGACCTCCACACAACACGCCAACGATTTCATATTATGTTTACTCGCCGCGCGGGATTAGCCGAGCGGTCTACGGGCGCTGCAGTCATGGACTGTGAGGCTGGTCCCGGCGGAGGTTCGAGACCTCCCTCGGGCATTGGTGTGTATGTTTGTCCTTAGGAAAATTTGGGTTAAGAGGTGTGTAAGATTAGGGACTGATGACCTTAGCAGTTACGTCCCATAAGATTTCACACACATTTGAACATTTATGTTTACTCGTTGTTAATATCTCTTCCATTCTCTCTCACACTCTCACTGACACTATTGCCGCTAGTGCCCTTCTATTACACTCCCCCAAAACTTTGTAAACAAATCTAACGGTATCCAATGACGCTACATTTTCTCTTTTAATTGCTGCTGTCTTTACTCTCTATCATTCCTCTCACCACCTATGAAACCGTTTTCGTTGATCTCCCCTTCCCTATAACCCATTCTTCGTTCTGAGAACAGTCCTTCCTTATCTCTCGATCCTAAGATAAAACGAACACTGGCACACGTCTAAGTAAGCAATACTTTGCAAGCATTTCACGCTTATATTTTGCATTTCTACACTTCTATCCATTCCCAGATCTCGCCCTCCTTCCTGTTACGCGTCCCTTGACATCTGCATCTACATCTAAATGAATACTCTGCAATTCATAATTATGTGCTTCGCAGGGGGTTCTGTGGTCTGGTGGATTAATCTTGTATTGATGTGCAAAACGTGCAGGTTCACATCTCACGTCGGGCGTAGATTTTTAACACACAAAAGTAGCTCTCCTTCACCCTTAGTAACGACAAGGGCAGAACGCCTGTAAGCTCCGTAATCCAATATCCGGAGTAAAGATAACATTCCTTCGCTGCAGACTGGGCATTCGTTTGAGCTGTGACAGTTGGAGAAACCCCGTAAGGCAGAGACTATGTCACCAGCAAGGCGTCGTAAACTAGAAAACGTATTTAATTTTAATGAACCAATGGCCATGTAAGTTCACAAGGGTCTTACTTTATTTGAAACTGAGACGTTGAAAATTGCGGTGCTGGTCTGGGATTAGAATTCGATTTCCCTATGTTCCCGAAGATTGCAAACTCTTCTAGGCGTCCTCGAAAGGCACCTATCTGGTTCCGAATCCTGATCAGCACAAAATATTCATTATTTCATTTCAAGCCCTAGCAAGTGCACTCCGAAATACTGGTGAAAAATAGTTGCATTTTCAACGTGTCTTCGTGTTGGTTTCAACTCACATCCGCATGATGAGCGTTTTATCACAACATTAAAAGATCAAACATTTCCTTACATCTTTTCAAGTTCAAACATTAATCTCCATCCTGCTGGTGAAGACGGATTTGGGGTTGACGTTGTGTTCGTTGTGATCACCATCGACGACATGTTGTGGATTCAACTTCTAGCCAGCAGAGTATTTTCCATCACATCACTGAAAGTACAAACATGCCATTCCTAGTTATTATTGGAAAAGAATTTTATAGTTAAAGTTTCTTCATGACCACGTGTGCGGGGTTTGAATTCCATTCAGCACAGAACTTTTCGCCGCATGATGTCTAGCTAAACATGCGCCCATCTCGCTACTGGTGAACCAACAATACCTCATTATCGTCTGTTCCTGGCTAGAAAACGATGGTGCTAGATGTTGGGTTCGAATCCCAGTCAGGCAAAAACAATTCTATCGTCAATTATGATTCCAGCATTTCACTAATAGTGAAAACATTTGATATTTAACTTCTGATTTTATGTACAGTCGTGCTCAAAAGTATCCGAATGACCTGAATTGCATTTCACCTAATTCCCATGCGACCTACATAACGCAGCTGTCTAGCAGGTCCTCTAATCGCTCCTTGGTAAAGTTTGACTATTGATAATGGTTCCAACAAGTCACCACTAGAAAACACTGCTCTGTGTCGCAATAACTCAGGATGTAAAGTAATACCACGATACTAAAAATATCAAGGAACGCCTCATCACAGATAAGACTGTCCTTAAGGCTTGTAATCTCACAATTATTTCAATAACTGACATACCTGAAAAGTTAGCACTTGTCATTATTACGTCAGTTAGATAATGCACGTAGTAAGTTCGTCGTATTCATGATTTCCTCTTCAAAGTAACATACCATACTTGTTATTTAACACAAAATGTCATTAAAAATTTACGTTATTCACGAGCAGCTAATTGAGAATATGTATGAACTTCAAATGACACGACGAACCGCCTCGTTCTGCATATGGATTCAAACCCAGGTCATGCAGGCTAGGTCGCGGTGGCCGTGCGGTTCTGGGCACTTCAGTCCGGAACCGCGTGACTGTTACGGTCGCAGGTTCGAATCCTGCCTCGGGCATGGATGTGTGTGATGTCCTTAGGTTAGTTAGGTTTAAGTATTTATAGGTTCCAGGGGACTGATGACCTCAGATGTTGAGTCCCATAGTACTCAGAGCCATTTGAACCAATCATGCAGGCTAAGTTCTCGTGGCTGACGGAAATTAACAGTCATTCCTGACTAGGCATAAAGAGAGTGATATACCTCATTTTTGGACTGTATCAGTTAGCAAATATCAACTTTAAATTACATAATGTAACAATTTTAACGGACGCGAATTCCTAACCTGCATCTATTGTCCCTGTTAACGAACTACAAGAGATGTAAAATATTGCTACTTCACAAGTCACTTACTAGAAATGCAGTGAGGTAAAGCTTTGTGTTGGACAAGGATTCGAACCCAGAATCTAATCGGATTGTTATCGAAGCACAATCAACTTTGACATATCGGATTTTCTCGCCGGTAGCTAGATGTATTAAATGAAATGACGAAACGAAACATTAATTTTTCCTTTCCAGGACTCCAACACCGCATACGTTGCTGTTATATTCCAGAGAAAAGTAACGTTAAGTACGGGTTTGTTACACCAGCAGTGACATGTGAGCATGTTTGAACTAGAAATTATATGACGAAGTGTTCAGTCCTGACTGAGAATCGAACCCCAAACATATCGTAGTTGACTACACTCAAAGAGATGACACTTACCGAATTTTTCCCCACCAGAAGCTCGGAATAAAATCCGTGAATTTACAGTGATCTCGCAAATAGTTCTGTGTGTCACTGGGAGTTAAAAACGTCAGATATCGTTAGTGTTGAGAACGAATGAAAATGCATTAAAAATAAAAATTGTTATCCAGCAGCACATAGGTGTTCTCATGCTACAGCTTGAGAATACATAGTGAAACGTTTACTGCTGGGCCAGGATTCCAACCCATCCATGCGGAATATGTGGAATGTTGAGGAATCTGCAGTATTGAACAAACACTAACTTGTAGTCGAGCTGTATTGTCACGAAGGGATCAAATTGCGCGTTAAGGGTGGTCTGAGTTGCATTCCCAAATCAGAACCAACTTTATCGACATACAGAAGCTCAAATAAAAGACGGAATAAGTGTCCTGTGACCATACACAGGGTTTGTTTCGTCACTTGAAATAAATAACTAGAATAAGAAAAGTTACTGGTGATAGAGTTTCTACCTGTCGCCACTCCTTACTTTATTGTGGTTCCACCTAAGGTCTACTTGGTAGAGACCGAATATCATGTTTAATGTGAATTTCAGACCACAATGCCATTATACCTTCTTCACTTGGCGTAGCAAGAAGAGAATAGAATCTACCTCTCCCTATCGAAAAACATCGGCAGAAGTTGGAATCGAAACTACCATCAGTCCAACAAACCACCACACCCACTTCTCTACGGCTCATTTCTCTATCATAACACCGTTGCGGCACACAAGATGAGAATTCCGACCCACAGGTGGTTTGCAGCATGTTCAGTAATTCATTTACTTGGTTGACCGAATCGCCATGAACTAGCTGCCTTGGCTACCCGGCTACCCAGTGCATACATTCGACACTATTTTGTAATCACCGAAATAAAATAACGTAACTGCCACCTACACAGAACTGCCAACAGTGTAGGATGCAGAAATTTAAATAGGAAGTGTTCCTTTCCATTTGAGCTACTCTATTGCGCTATCTGTTTGTTGAAACCATCGTGCAGTGCGAAAGAAATGCTGTAACTGTCTGTCTCTCAGAAGTCTATATTCGGCCATATGCATTATTTCACAGCACTGTGGAATGCCGAAGTTCTGGAGGAACTGTTCTTCACTACCAGAGGTGCTGTGCTTATGTCACAGATAGTAGCGTAACGGTAAGCGTCGTGCACTGTTGGTAAGACGTCGCGTGTTCTATTACATTCGCTACTAGATTTTTTTTAAACGTAATTCCGCTGTCTGCTAAAGTTATCAATTTAATGGAACTTTGAACATAATTCTCTTCACTTCTAAATCCAAAATAGTCGGATGTGGAAAAAAGGCTAACTTCTGCGTCATTTTGTGCTTTTCAGGATTAAGAGACGGCCAGGCAGCAGATGCGCTCGAAGCTTTTGTATTATGTATTGGGAGAGCGCATCGTTCCAAAATAGTGAGAAAAGTTCAAAATGGCTCTGAGCACTATGGGACTTAACATCTATGGTCATCAGTCCCCTAGAACTTAGAACTACTTAAACCTAACTAACCTAAGGACATCACACAACACCCAGTCATCACGAGGCAGAGAAATTCCCTGACCCCGCCGGGAATCGAACCCGGGAACCCGAGTGCGAAAAGTATTTTCTACATTAGCTATCGTCTGGTAGTGGCATTTTATTCTTCATCAAACGTTGTTTGACTGCTTTAACTCAGAACACGTTTTCTACATGCATGTAATCAATAAACTGCATGTGCATTGTCAGACTGTTATAGATAACATCAGAGAATTCGCATATATCGTTGATGATTAATTTCTCTCTCATGTTTAGCATTGTTTTAACAACGCTAAAAGAAACCTTACGAAAACTGTGGACTGTATTGTGAGAAATCAAATAAAACTACCCACGATAATCTTACGACGAAAGTCTGCTTTAATAAAACTGAGTATCTGTGCACAATCGTGCCTCTATCTGCACGAATTAGTAAAACACTAATTACTTAGATTTCGATTGGGTCTGTGTTTAAACGGTATGCTGTGTCATACTCAATAGGTATGCAAATGTGGCATTTCATAAATAAAGTTACGTATTCCTAGAAACCCTTAAATTTGCTTGTCAGCAACGGAAAGAGGCGTTACCTGTTGTGCAGCATTGTAAGTTTATCACCATTGCACTATGAGCTGAAAGTATTTTCTTAAGATTTGCTAATCAATTTATTTCCTTCATACATATCACCCTGGCATGGAAGTCTTAAGTGAAGAACATTATTGAATCTCGTATCGTTCACGGTCGATTCAAATTTCTTCAGAGACGCTTGTATTGTATAGCAGCTTGGCAGTCAGTAAGCCGAGATCTACGACCATTAACCCAACTTACTGAGTCGAGGTGCCAAGAGAATTTGATGTGTAAAGGTTTTCTTCTGATTGTGTTACAGAATTTTTTCTGGGAAATAATACACAAAAAAAGCTCTTACGCTCTGCCCTTACCACGGTTAGAACTAACGGTTTTCTTAACCGGTGGAACACGAGACACGGGCGGTACCATGGGGCTACGGACACACTGCTGCCAGTACGCCACTCTCGTCATGCTATTGGTCGCTCAGCCTCATAACGCATCGTGAAAGATATTAAAAGTTGTAACTTACGTGAAGAATAGCATTTCTTAAGCCAATAAATTGAAATTTCTGTCTCAGTGTTGTAGTTTACGTGAGGATTATATAGCAATAGTCATTCAAATGGAAAGGGATTATGAGTTGAATTTAGCGAGTCAGTTCAGTACCATACGCGGAAGTAATTGCACTGTCACAGTGTTCCCAAATTATTTGTGACGATGTTCTAATTCTCAGCTGTGCTAGGAACAGCTCTGTAGCGTTATAGGAGGAAAATCATGTGCTCGTGTCATAGTGGATACGGAGAGGAGGCGCGAGGTTTGGTTAATATGCAGCGTTTTCTCCTACCAGCTGTGTCAAACATTTAGGTGTGTAATCTTCCATCACGATTACAGTTTCCCACAAAATATATACGAATAAAACACCTACCTTGTTACTTTGTAACAAAAGATTGTTTCAGCACAATAAAAAGTCTTTGAAAATCAACTTTGCGAACCTCTCACGAAAAGTAAGATAACAAATACTTTGCACCTCGAAATCGACTGCTTCTGTGTGCAGTCTTGTGATCATACAAGTAGAATTTCATGAATTGCACGAGAATGTAGAAAAATGTTGGTGCGAATGGAAGCTGTAAGAAACACACTTACCTAATTATTCTGTACCACGTAATAATCAATTCATTTGCTAATTCAGAAGAGAAGAAACTAAAAATTATGGCCATTAAGACAAAAACTAAAGTGCAGATGTGGGCACTCAGCCGATCTGCGCTTTTTAATCTTCAGATCTATACTAATAATGTATACTAACCAGCGTATTCATTCCTTTCGTAATGTTTCCCTCTTGTTTAGTCTTCTTATGATGAACTTATAATGAACTGGATCCACACCCTTGAGTCTGATTATTTTCTTTGTATCCTTCCATCTACTATCTTTGTGTGTTATTGTTCGGTGTTCAAAAAGCAAAATATTATGCCTGCTCCCACGAGGTATTAACATGAGGTCGCAAACTGTGGGAAGTTTGTTTTACAACCTTCGTACCTGCATAAAGAGCTTTTCCTATTTGAGATGTCTGTGAACGTTGCTGCAAAAGGCGATTTAAGAAGAAACTAAATTCCTTCACCTACGGCAATGTTTAAAGAAATCGTGTTAACGGCACTAAATCGTGGTTTGTAAATCGTTTACCAGCCGTACTCTGCCACATTTCGCTGGTTCGAAGGCAAAAAGCTTACTGACAAATTTCACAGAAGGAAAAGGAGGACGAAATGTCTCCCACTCGAAGGTCATTTTGTTTTACTTAAATGATTACAAAATCGGGTCAAACGAACAATGAGGTTGTCAGTATAAGCACATTACTGTTGTCAATATGATGTTGCACCGCCCAGGGCCTGTAATGATAAAGGGCCCTTTTAGGTAAGGCATATTGTACACAGAAGTGGAAGAGAGAGCACCACTAAATTCTACAATCCGTATGCATTGCATACACACTGAAGTTACTGTAACAGTGCACTTATGGAGCCCAATGAGTCAATTGCGTATTTTCCGGAGAGAAAGAGCACTGGCAAACAGTCTTCAATATATTAGGTTACTTAAACTGGCGTCACTCTAAGCTAAAATTTATGGCCAGCGACTAAGTGTAAGGACAGTGAGTCGGATGCGGGTTTGGCAACTGTGAAATACTTTCCTTACATTATGGAAACGAATATTAAATTTGAACTAATATTGCGAAAATTTTGGACTTGTATAGCTTAGAATGAAAATCTTTCTGTTTATTGCAAAGGAAAACAATTGATTTTCTAAAACATTCTGTGTCGTACACAACTTGAAACAGGCCACGTCGACCAAATCATATCGAAGAACCGACAGCGACGTATATTGGAAGGCAGTAAGGTCCCTTGGTTTTTGGTTTGGCAGTATTCGACAGCCATTTCTAGGCGCAAGTAAATGAAGAAAGGCAGCGCGTTTTCGTTATCGAGTAAGGTCTTCATCAGTTACTTTAGTTTTAATGTGATCTACGAGTAATTTCTGATGTTTGATATTAACATGAAAAGTATTCCGTAGACAGGGAAAGAACTTGTTCTTGGGCAACTACTTCTATAATGACCAAAAGGACTTAAATGATCATCAAGCACATGTGTTTCAGCAGCGCTATGAAGAAAATTATAGTAATAATGACGGTGATAATCGAATTATCCGGTAACTTCACACTTCACAGTGGATTTTCTGGAACTAGGGAATTTCCTGAATTAGTGAAAATTTCAAAATCGCTTCAAATCGAGGCTATGACGCCTAGAAGAGTCTTTACATCCTGCTGACATGAGAAAAGCATAATCTCTACGTCAGAAGCTTGCTTCTACTTAACCATTTAATAGACTCGCGTTTTATCCACCGTGACTAGTTTAGTAAGCTAAGCACATCATCCTTTACAGCACACTCCTGGGGCTGGGAAATGTGGCCACAATGATCTGGTGGAACGAACTATCACAAGTGCAATGCGAGGGTTCAGGCATTTACTTTTAAGAGGCATAAACAGATTTACTTTAACTCTGTTAACCTCAAGAGAAAGCTGTTATAATCCAGAATCCGCATTAAACATCACGTTCCTTCATTCCAAACTGGGCAGAGCCGGTTTACGTTGGAAAATGACATAGGTGGAGGTCAGGGTAAACAGAAATACTGTCACCAGCAAACTTACTTACATTAGAAAATTTTATATTATTTGATGAACTGATAGCCGCCTAAAGGAACAGGGCTCTTATTTTACTTGCACTTGATTGAACTAGAGACGTTGAAAAATTTGGTGCTGGACTCTGATTCGAATTCGTATCTCCTCTTTCGAGGATCTGAATCTCTCGGAACAGCATAGTTCAGTCATTTCATTCCTTTTCCCCAGACTGCAGTCTTCTCTAGGTCTGCTCCAGAATTTCGGCATTCCACAGTGCTGTGAGATAATGCATGTGGTGTCACCGCCAGACACCACACTTGCTAGGTGGTAGCGTTTAATTCGGCCGCGGTCCGCTAGTATACGACGGACCCGCGTGTCGCCACTGTCAGTAATTGCAGACCGAGCGCCGCCACACGGCAGGTCTAGAGAGACTTACTAGCACTCGCCCCAGTTGTACAGCCGACGTTGCTAGCCATGGTTCACTGAGAATTACGCTCTCAATTGCCGAGACGATAGTTAGCATAGCCTTCAGCTACGTCAATTGCTACGACCTAGCAAGGCGCCAATTATCCTTTGCTATGTATCTAATGACGCATATACTGTATCAACAAGACCAATGTTCACCAATTGTGGATTAAAGTTAAGTATTCCAGCAGCTACGTACTTTTCTTTATAGCATTCATTACGTATCCTGTTTCAGACCTCACGCCAGCCTGCGTGAGTTTAAGCGCGTGCCTTTCGGCGTCCTCTCATGGTGACTTGGCTGTCTTGCCAAGTCACAACAATGAATATGGCCGGATATAGACTTCTGAGAGACAGACAGTTACAGCATTTCTCTTGCACTGCACGATGGTTTCAACAAACAGATAGCGCAATAGAGTAGCTCAAATGGAAAGAAACACTTCCTATTTAAATTTCTGCATGCTACATTGTTGGCAGTTCTGTGTATGTGGCAGTTACGTTATTTTATTTCTGTCATTACAAAATAGAGACGAATGTATGCACTTGGTAGCCGGGTAGCCAAGGCAGCTAGTTCATGGCGATTCGGTCAACCTAGTAAATGAATGTACTGAACGTCCTGCAAACCACTACAGGGAGCCTGTGTGTCGGAATTCTCATCTTGTGTGCCGCAACGGTGTTATGATAGAGTAATGAGCCGTAGAGAAGTGGGTGTAGTGGTCTGTTGGACTGACGATAGGTTCATACGCTGTTGGTCTCGGTTCGATTCCAACTTCTGCCGATGTTGCTTTGATAGGTTCAAATGGTTCAAATGGCTCTGAGCACTATGGGACTTAACTTCTAAAGTCATGAGTCCCCTAGGTCTAGAACTACTTAAACCTAACTAACCTAAGGACATCACACGCATCCATGGCCGAGGCAGGATTCGAACCTGCGACCGTAGCGGTCGCGCGGTTCCAGACTGTAGCGCCTTTAACCGCTTGGCCACCCCGGCCGGCTGTTTTCATAGGGAGAGGTAGATTCTTTTCTCTTCTGGCTACGCCAAGTGAAGAAGGTATAATGGCATTGTGGTCTGAAAACCACGTTAAACATGATATTCCTTCTCTACCAAGTAGACCTTAGGTGCAACCACAATAAAGTAAGGAGCGGCGACATGTGGAAACTCCATCACCAGTAACTTCTCTTATTCTAGTTATTTATTTCTAGTGACGAAACAAACCCTGTGTACGGTCACAGGACACTTATTCCGTCTTTTATTTGAGCTTCTGTATGTCGATAAAATTGGTTCTGAACTGGGAATGCAACTCAGACCGCCCTTAACGCGGAATTTGATCCCTTCGTGACAATACAGCTCGACTACAACTTGTTGTTTGTTCAAAACTGCAGATTCCTCAACATCTCCACATATTGCGCATGAATGGGTTGGAATCCTGGCCCAGCAGTAAACTTTTCACTATGTATGCTCAAGTTCTAGCATGAGAACACCTATCTGCTGGTGGACAATAATTTTAATTTTTAATGAAATTTCATTCGTTGTCAACACTAACGATATCTGACGTTTTTGGCTCCCAGTGAGACACAGAACTATTAGCTAGATCACTGTAAGTTCGGGGATGTTATTCCGAGCTTCTGGTGGAGAAAAGTTCGGTAAGTGTCGCCTCTTTGTGTGTAACGATATGTTTGGGGTTCGATTCTCAGTCAGCACTGAACACTTCGTCATATTATTTCTAGTTCAAACATGCTCACATGTCGCTGCTGGTCTAACAAACCCATACTTAACGTTCCTTTTCTCTGGAATATAACAGCGATATGTGCCGGGTTGGAGTCCTGGACAGGAAAAATTAATGTCTCGTTTCGTCATTTCATTTAATACATCTAGCAACTGCCGAAAAAATCAGTTATGTCAAAGTTGATTGTGCTTCGATAACAATCCGATTAGGTTCTGGGCTCGAATCCCTGTCCAACTCAAAGCTTCACCTCACTACATTTCTAGTAAGTTACTTGTGAAGAAGCAGTATTTAACATCTCTTGTAGTTAGTTAACAGGGAGAATAGATGCTGGGTAGGAATTCGCGAACATTAAAAATGTTTACGTTATGTAATTTAAAGTTGATATTTGTTAACTGATACTGTCTAAAATCGAGGTATATCACTCTCTCTATGCCTAGTCAGGAATGACTGTTGATTTCCGTCAGTCACGAAATCTTAGTTTGCATATCCAGATCGAGGCGGTTCGTCGTGTCATTTGAAGTTCATACATATTCTCAACTAGCTGCTCGTGAATAACGTAAATATTTAATGACATTTTGTGTAAAATAACAAGTATGGTATGTTACTTTGAAGAGGAAATCATGAATACGACGAACTTACTATGTGAATTATCTATCTGACGTAATAATGACAGTGCTAACTTTTCAGGTATGTCAGTTATTGCAATAAATGCGAGCTTACAAGCCTTAAGGACAGTCTTATCCGTGATGAGGTGTGCCCTGATGTTTTTAGTATCGTGGTATTACTTTACATCCTGAGTTATTGCGACACAGAGCAGTGTTTTCTAGTTGTGACTTGTTGGAACCATTATCAATAGTCAAACGACTGTATCAAGGAGCCATCAGAGGACCTGCTGGACAGCTGCGTTATGTGGGTTGCATGGAAATCAGGCGAAATGCAAATCAGGTCGTTCGGATACTTTCGAGCAAGACTGTACTTCGTTAACAATCCGATTAGGTGCTGGGTTCGCATCCCTGTCACAAGTTTTATATGGTGGCATTTCAATTTCAAACATGAGCATACTTTGTTCCTTGTCAATGACACCATATGAAACGTCGTTGGGTGTAGTTCCCAGGAACATTTTCGTCATTTATTTTGAGGATCTGAACTGATAACTGATACGTCTCTGTGCCTAGTGATACGGTCTCAATAACGCACAAACAAAGTTTAGCTTAGGTGGCAATGGCTATAGGTGCTGGGTTTGATTCCACGTCCATAACGACGACGTTATTCATGTTATTTAAAGTTCAGATTTGTGTACACATAGTTGTTGATGTGTTACGAGAACATTGATATTACTGGTGATTCACTGTTAATGTTGAGATTTCCTTAGAGTGCTTGTTGCCGTTAATCGCGTTTTTCTACTGGTTCGTGCAATATCCAGTTTCCAGAGCCACTCACCATTGAGCGAGCTTCAGCACGTGTATGGAAAACCTTTTGGAGAGCGAAAAACTCATTTCTAATTGCCGTACAGCTTTGTAACTCCATATATTGTCTCAAGTATTTAATTTTGACTAATGATTAGTGTGCGATATGTGTAAAATAATCCATTTTCTCAGAACTTTTGGAACGTCACTTGTTGTAATTAAAGTTAGTTTATGAGTGTTATGGGGTTTCTCATCGCTAAGAACGTGTTTTCTAATATGTTTTGTATGACGATATTAGATGACGCTTAGACTGACTGCCATAAAGACCTTTGGTCTCTTAGTAGTCTCTTGCGGTACCCAGTGTGTGTAGTCAAACGACTGTACCCCATGGGGTTTTGGTGATTAGAGACCTGCAACACTGCTACGTTATGTTGGTTGCATTCGGCAGTGACCCACTTTTTTTGCTGTCAAGTGTACATGGGAATACAATGTTATGGGGGTTAAGCCACTTAGGAAGCATGCCCTCAAACTATTCTCCCTCGCTAAATTCGTGAATTAAATGGAACTGTGGCTCATACCTCTACATACACATCTCAGTCACGCACTCTGATATGGCTTGCGCAGTATGTGTGTAGATTACTATGGGATATATTCTTAATACTGGGAACTTTTATGGTGTGCCGACATAACAAAAGAATTTTTTTTTTAAGCTTTACGAGTTTATTTGCCTACCATCATGTCACAGTAGCACAGGCACCCTTCTTCCTCAATTCCATTCTCTTCTTCCTCTACGGTTTTTACTATCCACATCTGTCTCTAGTACCGTTAAAGCTATTCCCTCACGTATTAACACCTCATATCTTCATTCGTCTTCTCCCTTTGTTCTTTCACTATGCATATATTCCTTTCCTGGCCGATTCTGAGGAAAACCTCGTCATTCCTTATCTTATTAGTTCACTTCAACATTCTTCTGTAGCACCACAACTCAAACGCTTTGAGTCTCCTCTGTTCCTATTTTACCACTGTACATGATTCACCATACCACGCTGTGCAGCAATCGTACATTTTCAATAACTTCTTTCTCGGTGTAAGGCCTATGTTTGACAGTAGAAGACACATTTTTGGCAGTAACATCCTCTTTGCCAATGCTAGTGCGTTTTTATGTCCTCCTTACTTTTTATGTTACATGTTGATTTTCTTCTAAGGTAGCAGAATTCCTCTATTCCGTCTACTTTCAGACGACGAGCTTTGATGTTAGGTTTCTTGTATTTTCATTTCCACTACTTCTCTCTAGTTTTTTGTTTCTTCGCATTACTTCCACTCTATTTTCTGTACTTATTAAATTGTTCATTCCATTCAACAAATCTTAAAAATATTCTTCAGCCTCACTGCGGATAGCAATGACACCAGCGAATCTTATCCTTGATATGCTTTTATCCTGAATTTTAATCCCGTTCTTGAAACTATACTTCATTCTCGTTATTGCTTCTTCGATTTGCAGATTAAACGGTAGAGGCAAACTGTTGCGTTCCTGTCTCAGTCCCCTTTTAATCCGAGCACTTCGTTCTTGATCTGTCAGTCATATTGCCCCCGCCGGCCGGTGTGGCTGTGCGGTTAAAGGCGCTTCAGTCTGAAACCGCGTGACCGCTACGGTCGCAGGTTCGAATCCTGCCTCGGGCATGGATGTGTGTGTTGTCCTTAGGTTAGTTAGGTTTAATTAGTTGTAAGTTCTAGGCGACTGATGACCTCAGAAGTTAAGTCGCATAGTTCTCAGAGCCATTCATATTGCCCCCTCTTGGTTCCTGTACATTTTGTGTACATCTGCATTACACCCCGCAAGCCACCTAATGGTGTGAGGCGGGGGGTACTTCCGGTACCACATATGTGACCCCTCAATCCCTGTTCCACTCGCGAATAGTGTGTGGGAAGAAAGATTGTCTGTAAGCCTCTGTACTGGCTCCAATTTCAGGAATTTTCTCCCCGTGGTCAATACGCGAGATGTATGTGAGAGGAAGTAATATATTGTCCGACTCCTCCTGAAAAGTGCTGTCCCGAAATTTCAATAGTAAGACTCCCCGTGATGCACAACGCCTCTCTTGTAACGTCTACCAGTGGGGTTCGTTTAGCATCTCCGTAACGCACTCTCGCCAACTAAACGATACCCTCACGAAACGCGCCGCTCTCCCTTGGATCTTCTCTATCTCCTCTATCAGTACTACATGATAGTGATCCCAAATAGAGGAACAATACTTATAATCCTTATAAGCCACTTTTTTCGTGGACGAGTTACATTTCCATAAGATTCTTTCTCTACTATATGTTTTATGTGGCATTCCACAGAGGTCGCTCTAGACTGTTAGGCCTAGATGTTGTAGCGCAGGCGCTGTTTCCAGTTGTTAGTCATCAATAATGTAACTGTACAGTAGTGGAATTCCTTACCTATGTATGTGCAATATGTCACATTTATTTACGTTCAGGTTCAACTGTCAGAACCTGCATCATTCAGTTCTCTGCAGGTCATTCTGCAAATTCTTTCTACGTTCTAGCATTGCTACTTTGGTATAGAGAACGGCATCATCTGTGAATAGCCTTAGCGAGTATTCGACGCTTTCTACTAGATCATTTATATATATTTAATCAACAATGGTTCTATTTCACTTCCCTATAGTACTCCGGATATTATGTTCACACCTGTCGATTTAGTTCCGTTAAGAGCGACGTGTCGAGTTTTATCTACAAGAAAGTCTTGAATCCAATAGTACGTCTTCTCAGCTACTCCATATGCTCGTATTTTTTCCATTAATCGGCAATGCAGGATGGTGCCAAATGCCTTACTGAAATCAAGGAACACGGCACCAGCCTGAGTGCCGTTTGCGTTGTGGATCTTATGGAAAAACAGAGCGAGCTGAACTTCGCAGTATCTCTGTTAGTGGAATCCATGTTGATTTTTTATAGTGGAGACGTTCATTTTCCAAAAACTTCATAATTGTTGAGCATGAAATATATGGGTCTATAATTGTGTGGATCTGTCTTACGGCCTTTCCTAAAAATGGGAATCAACTGCGCTTTTTTCCAATCGTTTGGTACCTTTCGTTGCTCAAGCGATCTACGACCAATAAATACTAGAAAGGAAGCAAGTTCTATCGCATAATCTTTATAGAATCTTAAATGTATCACAGCTGGTCCCAAAGCCTTCCCGCTACTAAGCGATTCTAGCAGCTTTTCAATTCCGCGATCGGTTATCTCAATATCTGCCGTTTTTATGTTCGTATGATGATTGATTGGAGGGACATAGTTACGATCTTATGCAGTATGCAGTGAAACAACATCGGAAGACCGAATTCATTTCGGCCATCTCTCTGTTATCTTCCGTTTCGGTGCCGGTGTGCTCGCTGAGAGAATGAATAGATGATTTTGAGACACTTACTGATTTTGCATACGACCAAGGGTTTTTACTCAGGTCGGTTGACAACGTCTTACTTTCAAAAGTACTGAACACTTGTCTCATTGCTCTCCTTACGCTCATTTTCGCTTCGTTCAGCTTTTGTTCGTCAGCTAGGATTTTACTTCTCTTGAATCTGAGATGCAGTGCTCTTTGTTTACGTAGCGCTTTTCTAACACGACTATTAAACCATGGTGGATCTTTCCCATCAGTTAAAACCTTACTAGGAACATACCTGTCTAGGGCATATTGGACAATGCATTTGAATTTTTTCCATTTGTTCTCCACATCTTCATCCTAATCACCGAATATTTGATGCTGACTGCTGAGATGTTCTGAAATTTGTATCCTGTCACCCTTGCTGAGCAAATAAATCTCCCTACCTTTCTTAACAATCCTTGTAGGACCCGACGTCATTGATGCTGTCACAGCTTTATAATCACTGATACCTTCCTCTACAATAACTGATTCGATAAGTTCTAGTCTGTGTGTTGCCTGGAGGTGTAAGACGTTACCCTTACGAATTGGTTCTCTAAGTAATCGCCGAGGTAATTTTCAGACAAGAGATCCAGACCATGGCACACGATTCCCTGTCACCAGTTTTGATCGTGTAACACTCCCAATCTACACTATTGCCCATTAAAATTGCTACACCAAGAAGAAATGCAGATGATAAACGGATATTCATTAAACAAATATATTATACTAGAACTGACATGTGATTACCTTTTCACGCACTTTGGGTGCATAGATCCTGAGAAATCAGTACCCGAACAACCACCTCCGGCCGAAATAACGACCTTGATACACCTGGGCATTGAGTCAAACAGAGCTTGGATGGTGTGTACAGGTATAGCTGTCCATGCAGCTTCAACACGATACCACAGTTCATCAAGAGTAGTGACTGGCGTATTGTGACGAGCTAGTTGCTCGGACACCATTGACCAGACGTTTCCAGTTGGTGACAGATCTGGAGAATGTGCTGGCCAGGGCAGCAGTCGAACATTTTCTGTATCCAGAAAGGTCCGTACAGGACCTGCAACATGCGGTAGTGCATTATCCTGCTGAAATGTTGTGTTTCGCAGGGATCGAATGAAGGGTAGAGCCACGGGTCGTAACACATCTGAAATGTAACGTACAAAGTGCCGTCAGTGCGAACAAGAGGAGACCGAGACGTATAACCAATGGCACCCCATACCATCACGCCGGATGATACGCCAGTATGGCGATGACGAATACACGCTTCCAATGTGCGTTCACCGCGATCTCGGCAAACACGGATGCAAGCATCAAGATGCTGTAAACAGAACCAGGATTCATCCGAAAAAATGACGTTTTGCCATTTGTGCACCCAGGTTCGTCGTTGAGTACACCATCGCAGGCGCTCCTGACTTTGATTCAGCGTCAAGGGCAACCGCAGCCATGGTCCACGAACTGATAGTCCATGCTTCTGAAAACGTCGTCGAACTGTTCGTGCAGATGGTTGTCGTCTTGGAAACGTCCCCATCTGCTGACTCAGGGATCAAGGCGTGGCTGCACGATCCGTTACAGTCATGCGGATAAGATGCCTGTCATCTCGACTGCTAGTGATACGAGGCCGTTTGGATCCTGCACGGCGTGCCGTATTACCCTCCTGAACCCACCTATTCCATAGTCAGCTAACAGTAATTGGATCTCTACCAACGTGAGCAGCAATGTCGCGATACGATAAACCCCAATCACGATACGCTACAATCAACCTTTATCATAGACGGAAACGTGATGGTACGCATTTCTCCTTCTTACACGAGGCATCACAACAACGTTTCACCAGGTAACGCCGGTCAACTGCTGTTTGTGTATGAGAAATCGGTTGGAAATTTTCCTCATGTCAGCACGTTGTAGGTGACGCCACCGGCGCCATCCTTGTGCGAATGCTCTGAAAAGCTAATCATTTGCGTATCACAGCATCTTCTTCCTGTCGGTTAAATTTCGCGTCTGTAGCACTTCATCTTTGTGGTGTAGCAATTTTAATGGCCAGTATCGTATAACTGGCAAGTTGAAGTGACCCCCTATTACAACGGCATGATCAGGAAATTAACTTATGATTTTCTGCAAACTTTGTGTCAAGCGATCTACAACTACAGATTCTGATGCAGGTGGTCTTTAAAAGCATCCACCCAACATTTTTAACTTGTATTTTTTCTGTAGCTTACTCCCTTTTTTTCAGAATTTCGAACTGTTTGCGCCATTTTACACTGTCGAACGATTTTTGTATGTCATAATTTCTGTGAGCGTGTATTGATTTTTCTTGAGTCTTGCTTCCACAGTCAAACGCAACGTCAGAATTTCCTCTCTGACGTCTTTACATTCCCTAGAACCAAAATGATCCTAAACTGACAGATACCTAAATTTCCTTTACATTATTTTCAATTTTTTCTTCGCTACAGTTTGGATGACTGAGCCGTTAAACTGGTTTTCAGACAGTTTTAGCACATGCTGTCTTAAGAATTGTGAGCAAGGTACATTCCTGAAAGTCTGAAGGTACAACGCCACTCCCAGAAATTCCACACCCCCAATAGATCAGTTGCTACTTCCTCCAACGATTTTAGAAATTCTGATGGAATGTTATCTATCCCTCCTATCTTACTTGACCTTATGTCTTCCAGAGCTGTTTTAAATTCTGACTTAACACCGGATCTAAGGCGCTGCAGTCATGGACTGTGCGGCTGATCCCGGTGGACCTTCGAATCCTCCCTCGGGCATGGGTGTGTGTGTGTTTGTCCTTATGATAATTTAGGGTAAGTAGTGTGTAAGCTTAGGGACTGATGACCTTACCAGATAGGTCCCATCAGATTTCACACACATTTGAACAATACTGGATTCCCTTGCCATCCTTATGAACTCATATTTCTTCTTCTGTCACGTCATTACACAAATCCTCTGCCCATAGAAACCTTCAGTGTACTCTTTCCATCTATCCGCCCTCTCCTCTACGTTTAACAATGGAAATCCAAAGTTACTGTTAATGTTACAATATTTTCTTCTAATTTAATCGATGGTTGTTTATTCTTTCCTATATGCTCTGTCAGTGCTCAGGAATATAATTCCGTTTTCGGTTCTTCATATCTTTCCTGCAGCCATTTCGTCTTGACTGCACTGCACTTCCCGTTTTCTTATTCCTAAATGATTTATATTGCTGTCTCTTTCTGAACATTTGTATTTCGTTCTTTCCTCGACCAGCTGGAATATTTCGTCTGTTATCGAAGGTTTTCTAGCAGTTTCTTTCCTTTTACCTACGTTCATCTAATCAGTTTGTGCGATTGTTCTGTTCAGATATGGCTGATTATCTTCAACTGAAGCTCCTACAGTGGTATCCCTTATCGAAGTATCAACATATTTAGCCAAACTCTAATTCGCGTCATCATTCCTCAGTAGTTTATTATGCCAGTTCCTTCCACATTGATTCTTCCGTACGACTCTCTTAAACTACAGTCTTCTCTTCGTCATTACCAAATTGGGATCTGTGTCTGTAACTGTACCTGGGTGCACCTTACAATCCAATGTCTGACCTCAGTATATATGTCAAAGAATGTTGCAATTCCATGGAAACTTTCTGTATTTCCAGACCTTTTTAAGCTTATCTCCCCCTCTTGTATTTGAACAGCCTATTAGTTCTTATTACCAGAAACGAATCTCCGAACTCAATTAGGCTTTCTAGTCTCTCGTTCCTGCTACCAATCCGATAATCTTAAACAACTCTTTCTCCTATTTCTGTCTCTATAACAGCATTCCAATTCCCCACGATTATTGGATTTCCATCTCCATTTATATATTTGGTTACACATTCAATAACCTCCTACACTTTCCCTGTACTTTCTTCTTCTCCTTGCTACGTCGGTTGGTATAACAAAACGATTGTTGTCGGCATTGGTCTGCTGTCAAGACTTCTGAAAACAGGACAGTCCCTGAACTGTTCACAGCAACTCACACTCTGCCCTACCTTCCTATTCGGTACAAATCCTACTCCTGTTTCTAAATTTTCTTTTGCCATTGATATTGCCATACATTTGTCTAGTCATTAATCCTTGTTCTTTTCCAAATGACTGACCTCCATTGTAAGTAGACAGCATCTTTGCATTTCCCTTTTAGGATATTCTAGCTTCACTACCATGTTCACACTTCCGACGTTCCACGCTCCGAATCGCCAATATTAACCTTTCGTTGGTTATTCCATATTTTTTTCATGGATTCCTCTCCCATGTCCCGAGATTCGAACCGAGATCTAATACGGAAACTTTTTCCAATGGAAAGATCATCAGGACATCCTTTCAATTACAAGCCATATTCCCTGTGCACACACCTTAAGTGCCCTTTTGCAGCTTCATGCCACTGACTATATCCGATGCTTCTACCGTTTAGGGGCTATTTCCCACCTCAAGGAGAAGAAAGTACTCTGAACCTCTGTCCGTTCCTGCGCCTTCCTTGGCCCAACGAGGGTGACTTCTATTAATGGAAGTTTTTGATAACCATTGCTAAAGACTTTTCGTTCAAAATTTGAGCAATGGCCTGGTTGGAACCAGGGCACGATGCCATATTTCTTACTAGTTGAAGACGTAACCACTTTTTTCTCGGTTTCCACTCAAATGCCTTACCACTTTTTTATGTCACCTAACAGGAAAGAACGAGCACACTCAGCTTCAGTCTGAGAGGAGACATGATACATGATGGGCATGGGTCGAATCCCGAGGCCAGGTCACAATACGACTCCTCCTCCCCCCCCCCCCCCCCCCCCCCACCCTTTTCTGACACTTTGCTTTCTTAATTTAACTTTTTATTATTCTTTGTTTTTCTTTATATTTATTCTTTTATGCACTAAAATTTGATAGACGGTTCTGGGAGTCAAAAGGAAAAAATTTTTTCTGTAGGAAGAACACAGTGGGAGAAGGCACCAGATCAAGGGGAGAAAAACAAAACGACGTAATACCTTGACGATTAAGGCCTCGGTGCAACACAGTTGCAAATAACTTACAACGTGGAAGCCTGTGTCACTTCAAATGTGCGTTCACCATATATTGGGGAACAGCACGGGCGTTGGGATCGATTTCACTCTCGACTACATATTGGGCTCAGCACCCACACGATATAATTAGTCTTCGTCTGAGGGAAAATGAAAAATTCCGGACGCAGAAGCCTCAGGTGAGGAAAGCTAGTTTTCGGCGAATCCACTGCCAGTGTTCTCGTCCGCAAGAGACATGCCTTTGTGGTAATATATAAGGTCGATGACGTGTATCGCAGAGATCAGTCGAACTAAGACCAGAGCAATGGAGACGTTCGTTGGTCGGACTTAGATTGCGAATTATCTTATAACACGATGACGCCACTTCCATCGAGAGGACAGGAAGACTGACGCCAAACCACAATGTTTTCCAGGATATGAGTGGCGTGGCCATTTCAGCTGGGAAGAGGTATGCCAGTACTCCTCAACGAGAGACCAATGATACGGTGGTAAAGTGTGTCACTGATAAAATGCCGGCTTCAAAATACTTATTATAATATTAAATTCACGCATGTGCTGCCATTTAGACGTGATCCTGCCGACATCGGCAGGGGGAGTCAGACTTGCCGGACGAATACAAGTAAGTAGGCCAGAGGTAATGGAATGACTTAATCGAGTACATCTTATGAAGTTTTGCTGTATAAACTATACCGAAGCCTTTACCTTGATATTTGAAAATCCCAACCATCCAAGTGTAGGGTCGTCCCAACTACGTCAAACCGAGGTCGAGAAATATGACTTTTCCGAAGCTAACGATGTGCTGCTAGGATACATTCCACCAATTGAGTGCATCCATTTCCATCGGACAGTGATTCACGGTTTTCCCCAACGATTTGTGACGAGCATCCAGCGTTGATCATGGAATGACAACTGCAAGACAACCCTGCAATGGTAACTGAGAACGTTTCTGTTCATGCGGGACTCAGAGAGGAAAAGAAGGGAATCCAGTATGTGCCCAAGCAAAGATAAGTTATCGATATGGCTTAGAATACCATAATATCATGCTCGTACGCTCATACCGAAAACGTCCTCGGGTCAAGACAAGAAGCTGCATTGAGAGGGAGCTTCCCTGCGGTAAGCGCCGTCGAATGGCGACCTGCGGAGTAACCTGTCCATTAACTACGACAGATGCTTCAACACCGCCAAAATATTGAACAATACCTGACAGGCCGTATGGCAGAGTCCGGTCGCCTCGAGCACCTGCATCCAGAAGCCGTGACTGACCCTTCAAATGCATTATTAAAATCAATAACGAGTAGGGTTCCAGAAAAGAACTAGCTGCAGCCACCCAGACGATGTTTCGCATGTTCAGAATCGTGCGCTGAGGCTCACAACTTTGGTGAACAACAAGGATTTTCTCAATCAATGTCGACAAAAGGCTTTTAACTGTCTGGGCGACATCGAAATTTCCAACAAAAGCAGTACCGATAGCGAAATTATTTAGCATCAATGACGCGTTTCGCCCTTTTGGTGATCATCATACTGTCTACGAAAGAAGAAACTAAACTATTAGATAAAAATGGAGGAAAAGGGCATGGCCCTATCTTGCACGGCTACGCACACAACGTGAACCACAAGTAATAAAAACTTAGGTAAAATTAAGTGGATACGTGACTTATCAGTCATAAAACCATACAAATTTAAAACAGCAGAAGGACTGCATACATGAACTAGAGTCATTAAACCGCTTGTAATGTAAAACAGACACAAACGTAAGCAGATACATAATCCATTCTTCATGAAACACCAAAACCATAAAGTGGACCTATCGGAAGGAGAGAAACAGCCATAACAACACCGAGAAAGTAGAAAAATGTGTCGGAAAAATTTTCCATGCTTATCGTATGTTATCTTGAGCACACCAGCCGACTCCGCCTTGGGAGTGCAAGATAGGGCCACGCACTGTTTGTATGGGCGCGCACATATACATTACTATAACAAATGAAGTACTGTGCATAGTGCGGCAAGAAGTACCCAGGTGGCGCACATAACAGGCTCCAAAAACTCGATTCATAGATTTTAGCATATCTGAAATGTAGGGTCTTTCCTCCGTGAAACAATTTTTGTTTTATATAAATATGACGGTTTTTTCGTGAGGTTTGATGGTTCTCCTGAGCACGATCTTTTGCCCGAATGATCCTGACACTTGGTGCAAGTACAGGAGAAGTGCCAGACATGACCACAAGCATTCTTTACCTGCATCAATAATGAATGAAATTAAACCCAGATTTAGAGACCTTTGCAAAGATACCTTGTTGGAGAAATGTCTTCATGGGAAAACCCAAAATTTAAATGAATCTGTGAATTCTGTCATTTGTAACCGGTTACCGAGAACTGTATTTGTTCAGCTTACAACCCTCAAATTTGGTGTTTATGATGATATTTTATGCTTCAATGATGGTGTAATTAGAAAAATTGATAATTTGGAATTATTGGGCATAAAATCTAGTTGAAATGCAGCAAAATGTTTGTCGCAAATAAAGAGAGAATCCGCAAAGCAGATTTTGCTAATTTAAAATACACAAAAGAAGCCAGACAGAAAAGAAGAGGGACCAAGAGAAGAAAAGAAGATCAATATGATTCAGATGATGCTCCGTTGATGCAGGAAATCATTAGTGGTAACTAATTCCCATCAATAACTATACTAGTATTGCAACATTAAACTGTTTTTTACTTTCAGTTACCATTATTTGATAAACTACTGGTGTTAGAAACATGATATTTGTTCAATTTGTACTGCGGATGGTAATAAGTTATTACAACTAAATTGAAAACCACAAAACAATCTGAAATTTTTTTCGTGCGATCTATCACGGACTCTGTGACGGCCGCGGTCATGGACAAACTGCAAGAGTCTGTCGGGCTCAACAGCACCGAAATCCAGTCTCTTAGAAAGGCCCTGGCCGCACAAGAGAAAAAAGCCGCCGACCTAGAAGCTAAACTGTCTGCGGCCACCGATGAAATTGAGCAGTATCAGCGAATAAACAGCTTGTGCTTGTTCGGGGTAACTGAAAACGATCGTGAAAACACCGACGACCTGGCCATTAGCCTCGTGCGTGAGAAACTTGGCGTGCAGATCGACGTGGCCGATATTGACAGAAGCCAGCGTGTTGGGGGGAGAATACCAGGTGCCATGAAACCCAGGCCCATAATAATTAAATTTGTGTCATACCGGAAAAGAGCTGAAGTATTTGCTCAGAAAGAAAACTCGCCAAGAGTGGGGTTACCCTGAGGGAAGATCTGACGCGTGAAAGACTAAAAGTTTTGAACGCTTCGGTCACACAGTTCAGCCTCCAAAACGTATGGACCCAGGATGGCAGGATCGTAGTCAAGATGGAAGGAGAGAATGGAAGGAGAGAGGAAAACGGTGACGAACATGTCCGAACTGAAAGCCTGAGCGAAATCTCGCGAGACAGAAAGTCTCATACTGTACTCTGTCTAATATAAGTTAATTTTTACTCTTTCTTTTCATTTTTTAACGTAAATATTGCTTCGTTATTTCTATAAGTACTATAAGTACTCTATTGAAAATCAGTCCGTTGTTTCACATTAATATTGCTTCTTTATTTGTCTATCACAAGTGCTCATGTATATTCATATTGTCAGTCGAACGGGAATTAACAATCTCCATTAACAGGAATCTCCTTAAAACCGCCTTTCTATATCTCTTAGTTTCATCCTCGTCACTACCACTACTATCACTACTATCTTTTTCGTAACCACTATACTGCCACTTTCCATCTTTCTTTTCGCTCCCTTCTCCGATACCACCAGCCTGTCTTTCACCTTTAGCCCACAGACGCTTGAGTCACTCACGACCTTGGGCACACCTGTAAAAATGTCTTCCCCCGCGAAATCCAGCTTTAGTCCCTCTTCCGGCCAGCAGGTAAACGGAGCGCGCTCGGTCCTGCAGGCGGCCACAATGGGACGGACCGGTTCCGGCGGCGGGCTCTTTGTGGGCCACGCGAACGCGCAGTCGCTAACGGCTCACTTCGACGAGTTCTGTGACCTGTTCTGCCAATCGCTGTTCCATATTATCCTCGTCTCTGCAACTTGGTTGAAACCAAACATTTCTTCGGACGCTATCCGAATCACTGGTTACTCTCTCCTAAGGGCAGATCGTGAAACACGACGCGGGGGTGGTGCGGGTGCCTATGTTCGCTCTGATCTGACACCTACAATACTATTCACATCGGATGCAAAGGGCGAAGGAGAAGCAGAGTTCTTGTTTTTCGAAACATATACATCAAATCAGAAACTGCTAATTGAAGTAATCTATAAACCTCCAAACGTCGGTGCTATGTCCTCCTTTCAGTCTGCCCTGTCCTCGCTTGTGGCACTGTATGAACACATAATCATTATGGGCGACACAAGCATCGACTTACAGTTAAAATCTCTCTCTGCAGAAAAACTAAGGAGACTGTTCCACTCCAATGATATGAGTTTAACACCGCTGGACCCAACTCATCACACGTCACACAGCCATACACTCATGGATATAATAGCAACAAAGCGACCAGATAAAATAATTCGTGCCAATCAGACATCCGCTCCGGGACTCTGTGCTCATGACGTGATAGTCTTAAATTACTCAGTGCACACTACCAAAGAAAAATCTCATCTGGTAACCTACAGAAACCTAAAAGATGTTAACCATGACGATCTTCAAAAGGATTGCTCAGACATCCCTTGGTATGATATAAGCAATGAACCGACTTTAGACGGAAAAATTCGGGATTTATGTCGCAAAATTATTGCACTGTATGATAAACATGTTCCTCACCACTGCATTACGCCAGTTAATGAATAAACGTGATGCTGCACATAGGGCCTTCAAGCGTAAACCAACTCCCGAGGCGTACGAAGCTTATAGGAAACTCCGAAACAGAACGAAGGAAAGCGTGAGAATGCCAAAATCAGACACGCTCGCTCTGTCGTATGCGACATATCAAAACCTGCTGCACTGTGGAAAAATGTGCACAGTTTCGGTATAGGGAAGCGAAGATCTGGCGCTGTTTATCAAGCGTCTGCAGAAGAATTAAACAATTTCTTCTCAACAGCTGTAAACTGCCACGCAGCGACAAATTACCAGCCCCAGGATATCAGAGACAAGTTTATCCTAAAACTTGTCACTACCGGCACAGTAAACAAGGCAATTATGAGAATCTCTTCCGAGGCAGTAGGAAATGATGGAGTGAGCATTGGCATGACTAAGAACATCGTAGACACTATTATTCCAGTTATCACAGACATCTTCAACCTGTCTCTTGTCGGTAGTACATATCCTACTGAGTGGAAGCAAAGTTTAATTCAATCTATACCCAAGACTGACAACCCTAAGTCGCCAGGTGACTACAGGCCGATCAGCATACTACCTACAATATCTAAAGCCCTAGAATACATCGTCCATGAACAGCTGACGGATTACCTCAAAACTCATAACATCCATGACAAATATCAGTCAGGCTTTCGAAAGCACCATAGTACAGCAAGTGCATTAATCAATGTAACTGATGACATTAAACATGCTATGGAAAGACGTGAAGCTACCATCCTAACACTGCTTAACTTTTGCAAGGCCTTTGATACAGTTGACTTTGATATATTACTAATTAAAATGAAACAGCTGAATTTCTCAAACAGCGCAATACACTGGTTCGACGGCTACCTCAAAAACAGAAGTCAACAAGTCATTTGTGGGTCGGAAAAGTCATCATGAAAAACGTGCGCTCTGGAGTTCCCCAAGGCTCCGTCCTTGGTCCACTACTCTTCTCACTGTACATTAATGATATTTCTTCAGTGATTCACTCCTGCAACTACCATCATTATGCCGATGACATCCAACTGTACATAAGTGCAAGCCCCAAGAACATTGCTGACGCAGTAGCGAGTATGAACGCAGATCTTTGCTCTGTTTCTCGATGGGCACAGAACCTAGGTCTGAAACTAAACCCCAAGAAATCCCAGGTCATACTTATATCTCATCCATAGTTAATCAGCCGGTACTTTCGCGAAACAGTCCCTCAAATACTCCTCAATGGTACCCAACTACCATACCAAAAAACAGTAAAATACCTTGGAATAATATTGGATGAACACCTAAACTGGGAAAAAACAAAGTCACAGCTTGCCGGAAATCGCTCTTCTCCCTACATGCAATTCTAAAATTTAGAAAAATATTTCCAACCCATGTTAAACAAAAATTAGTCCAAACACTACTCTTTACTACTGTGATGTAGTTCAACAAGGCACAAATACTGAAAATTCGAGATGCCTCGAGCTAGTGATGAATGCCTGCGTTAGATACGTGTGCAATATACGGTTGTATGATCATATCAGTCCTTCATACTCGCAGCTAGGTTGGATACGCCCACTTAAGGCATGCAATCTCCACACGATGTGCTTACTTCATCGATTTCTTAGCCATTGGTGCCCCCAATACTTATCTTCTCACATTAAACACCTATCATCATTTCACAGCCGCAATACCAGATCGGATACGTCTAGCATCTTGGCTGTACCTTTACATAACACAAAATCTTTCTCCATGTCATTCTCCATCTATGGAACGCGCTCCCCTGTGATCTGTGTCTTATCCAGAACCACTCAACATTGAAGAGGGAACTCAAAACTTACATATTAGGGACGGTATAGCCACCATTGTTGTGCCCATCTCTTTCTATCTCCTCTCCATCATAGCTTAGAATTTTACCATTCTATTTCTCTTCTTCTAACCTATCTACCTCTTCTATATATGTTTCACCCCATTCTATCGTCTTATGTCTCTGCTCGATGAGAATAACTCACAAGCTGCAAGAATATAACGAGAAAATTCCCAACTAGCAATAGGACTGACATTCATAAAAAAAATGTTTACTTTCATATACATAGTCATTACTATTATTGTTATTATTATTATTATTATCATTCTTGATTGTTATAATTATTTTTTGATTGTTATAATTATCATTGCACTTCTGTTATGATCTCTATTTTTTCTTTGTCATTAATACTGTATAACATGTTATATGTCCTTCATGTTCTGTAGAAACTGAAATTTGTTGAATCTGAGTATGCCTGGTTAGGTGTAAGAGAGGCCCTGTAGGCCCTAATCTTGCGAGGTAAAATAAATGCATAAATAAATAAATAAATAAATATAATAATTAATGTACAAAAAACGCTAAATTTTACTAGTGAAAGAATAAATATTTTTTTCTTCAAAACCATAAGAGGTATTATGTTAATTTTACTTGTAGATTGAGGAAAATATGGTACATATATGCCGTAAAAATTTCATAAATGTCATTGTTTTACCACTTATAGTTATTTTGTGTACCTATTCAAAAGGTAAAATAGCATTGGCAGAATAGAAATAAAATTTGCCTTCCGTCTCCCCTTAAGGTATATTTTCGAAAAACAAAAGTGCGTAAAACTAGTAATTAAAATGCATACAAACAAACCAAAGCAAACACATAAAACAGAAAAATAAAATAAAAATGAATCTACTCTCGTTACATTTTTTAACTTACGTTTCTCTATTTTAACGAATAAGAATATTTTTGTCTCTCGTTTGCGATGATTAAGACTGCTCCAGTGTACGCATTGTCTAGGGGTAGCGTCTTTGATTCATAATCAAAACGACTTCGGTCCCGGGTTCGAACCCTGCCACTGTCTAAATTTTGATAAATAATCAGCATTGGCGGCCGAAGACCTCCGGCATAAGAAGTCAGCCTCATTCTGCCAACGGTCTTGTCAAAGAGGGCGGAGGAGCGGATAGAGATTCAGGGCACTCACTTGTCCTAAGGGTGGGAAATTGCCCCTAAAGGCGGAAGAATCAGCAATGATCAACAACATGAGGATGCAGAAGGCAATGGAAATCACTGCATTAAAGACACGTAACGTGTATTCACAGGACATGTGGCCTGTAATTGAAGAAGTGTCATGATGATCTCTCAATTGGCAAGAGATTCCGGAATAGTCCCCCACTCGGATCTCTGGGAGGGGACTGCCAAGGGGGACGTTACCATGAGAAAAAGATTGAATAATCAACGAAAGGGTAACGTTCTACGAGTCGGGGCGTGGAATGTCAGAAGCTTGAACGTGGTAGGGAAACTAGAAAATCTGAAAAAGGAAACGCAAAGGCTCAATCTAGATATAGTAGGGGTCAGTGAAGTGAAGTGGAAGGAAGACCAGGATTTCTGGTCAGATGAGTATCGGGTAATATCAACAGCAGCAGAAAATGGTATAACAGGCGTAGGATTCGTTCTGAATAGGAAGGTAGGGCAGAGGGTGTTGTTACTGTGAACAGTTCAATGACCGGGTTGTTCTAATCAGAATCGACAGCAGACCAACACCGACAACGATAGTTCAGGTATACATGCCGACGTCGCAAGCTGAAGATGAACAGATAGAGAAAGTGTATGAAGATATTGAAAGGGTAATGCAGTATGTAAAGGGGGACGAAAATCTAATAGCCATGGGCGACTGGAATGCTGTTGTGGGGGAAGGAGTAGGAGAAAAGGTTATAGGAGAATATGGGCTTGGGACAAGGAATGAAAGAGGAGAAAGACTATTTGAGTTCTGTAACAAGTTTCAGCTAGTAATAGCGAATACCGTGTTCAAGAATCACAAGAGGAGGAGGTATACTGGGAAAAGGCCGGGAGATACGGGAAGATTTGAATTAGATTACATCATGGTCAGACAGAGATTCCGAAATCAGATATTGGCAGGAGCAGATATAGACTCAGATCACAATATAGTACTGATGAAGAGTAGGCTGAAGTTCAAGACATTAGTCAGGAAGAATCAATACGCAAAGAAGTGGGATACGGAAGTACTAAGGAATGACGAGATACGTTTCAAGTTCTCTAACGCTATAGATACAGCGATAAGGAATAGCGCAGTAGGCTATGGACATCTCTAAAAAGGCCCATCACAGAAGTTGGGAAGGAAGACATAGGTACAAAGAAGGTAGCTGCGAAGAAACCATGGGTAACAGAAGAAATACTTCAGTTGATTGATGAAAGGAGGAAGTACAAACATGTTCCGGGAAAATCAGGAATACAGAAATACAAGTCGTTGAGGAATGAAATAAATAGGAAGTGCAGGGAAGCTAAGACGAAATGGCTGCAGGAAAAATGTGAAGACATCGAAAAAGATATGATTGTCGGAAGGACAGACTCAGCATACAGGAAAGTCAAAACAACCTTTGGTGACACTAAAAGCAACGGGGGGAACATTAAGTGTGCAACGAGAATTCCACTGTTAAATGCAGAGGAGAGAGCAGATAGGTGGAAAGAATACATTGAAAGCCTCTATGAGGGTGAAGATTTGTCTGAAGTGATAGAAGAAGAAACAGGAGTCGATTTAGAAGAGATAGGGGATCCAGTATTAGAATCGGAATTTTAAAGAGCTTTGGAGGACTTACGGTCAAATAAGGCAGAAGGGATAGATAACATTCCATCAGAATTTCTAAAATCATTGGGGGAAGTGGCAACAAAACGACTATTCACGTTGGTGTGTAGAATATATGAGTCTGGCGACATACCATCTGACTTTCGGAAAAGCATCATCCACACAATTCCGAAGACGGCAAGAGCTGACAAGTGCGAGAATTATCGCACAATCAGCTTAACAGCTCATGCATCGAAGCTGCTTACAAGAATAATATATAGAAGAATGGAAAAGAAAATTGAGAAAGCGCTAGTTCACGATCAGTTTGGCTTTAGGAAAAGTAAAGGGACGAGAGAGGTAATTCTGACGTTACGGCTAATAATGGAAGCAAGGCTAAAGGAAAATCAAGACACATTCATAGGATTTGTCGACCTGGACAAAGCGTTCGACAATATAAAATGGTGCAAACTGTTCGAGATTCTGAAAAAAGTAGGGGTAAGCTAGAGGGAGAGACAGGTCATATACAATATGTACAACAAACAAGAGGGATTAATAAGAGTGGACGATCAAGAACGATGTGCTCGTATTAAGAAGGGTGTAAGACAGGGCTGTAGCCTTTCACCCCTACTCTTCAATCCGTACATCGAGGAAGCAATTATGGAAATAACAGAAAGGTTCAGGAGTGGAATTAAAATACAAGGTGAAAGGATATCAATGATACGATTCGCTGATGACATTGCTATCCTGAGTGAAAGTGAAGAAGAATTAAATGATCTGCTGAACGGAATGAACAGTCTAATGTGTACACAGTATGGTTTGAGAGTAAATCGGAGAAAGACGAAGGTTATGAGAAGTAGTAGAAATGAGAACGGCGAGAAACTTAAAATCAGGATTGATGGTCACGAGGTCAATGAAGTTAAGGAATTCTGCTATCTAGGCAGTAAAATAACCAATGACGGACGGAGCCAGGAGGACATCAAAAGCAGACTCGCTACGGCAAAAAAGGCATTTCTGGCCAAGAGAAGTCTACTAATATCAAATACCGGCCTTAATTTGAGGAAGAAATTTCAGAGGATGTACGTCTGGAGTACAGCATTCTATGGTAGTGAAACATGGACTGTGGGAAAACCGGAACAGAAGGGAATCGAAGCATTTGAGATGTGGTGCTGTAGACGAATGTTGAAAATTAGGTGGACAGATAAGGTAAGGAATGAGGAGGTTCTATGCAGAATCGGAAAGGAATATGTGGTAAACACTGATAAGGAGAAGGGACAGGATGATAGGACATCTGCTAAGACATGAGGGAATGACTTCCATGGTACTAGAGGGAGCTGTAGAGTGCAAAAGTTGTTGAGGAAGACAGAGATTGGAATACGTCAAGCAAATAATTGAGGATGTAGGTTCCAAAGTGCTACTCTGAGATGAAGAGGTTAGCACAGGAAAGGGATTCGTGGCGGGCCGCATCAAACCAGTCAGTAGACTGATGACAAAAAAAAAAAAGACTGCCCCCGATTCTGGTATTTTGAAGTTTTATCGGTTCAGGAGGGATAGGCTACGAAAGTACTGCAGAATTTACCTGTTTTACTCCCTGTGAGGGAATTTTGATGCCTCATTTTTTCATATAATCATTGTACTTATTTTTTTTATATGGGGGTACTATTATTTTTATGTTATTTTATTTCCCTTCTTTTTTATTTATTTTATTTTCCTCTTTTCACGAGGTTCACTTCGTGGTTTACATGCTTCATGGGGGACGTATTACGCATCCAGTGTCATTTACATGGTTTTATGTTTGATGGGTCACATATCCAACTACTTTTACGTACAATCTTATTACTTTTAGTTCACGTAGTCTGCATACCCGTGGAAGATAGGACCAAGCTCTTTTCCTTCATTTGTGTCTAATCGTGTGATGTCTTCTTTTCGTAGACAATATGATGATATCCCAAAAACGCGAAACGTGTCATTGATATTTTCGCAGACGACACTGTTTTCGTTCTGAAATACATTAAAACCGGTTTCTGTAACAACCTGCCACGAGGAAATGGGAAAATTTTTACACGTAATTGAGTAGTGTTGTCGGGCGGCATTTATCAATTTCTAGGCGTGCTACCGTTTTCGGAATTAGAACGTTTTTACTATCCGTGAAAAGGCCAGGGATCTTATT
The DNA here is from genome assembly GCF_021461395.2 of Schistocerca americana. Classification (NCBI taxonomy): domain Eukaryota; kingdom Metazoa; phylum Arthropoda; class Insecta; order Orthoptera; family Acrididae; genus Schistocerca; species Schistocerca americana. Next base: position 106,970,257 of record NC_060123.1, read on the forward strand.
TAACAGTGATATAATGGTATCACCTATAAGACGGCAAACATTTACATATAATTCAGAAATACCGCAGCGTTCCGACGATTTTTGGGATGGTGAGTCAGCAATACTGTGATATATATCGAGTAAAGCCAGTCAGAAACTTATCATTTAAAGCAGGAGTAACCGTGCTATACAGAAGAGTAAATGCATCAGTAGCACAACTCTCATAACGCTTTTAATGTAATGATACAACTCTCTGGAAATGTCATGTTGAGATTTCAGTACGTCATCATCGATGTTGAACCGTAAAATTGCTACTGGTGCTCCAAAGGTTATTAATCTCAATCAATACACAAAGTGAAAAGTGGAAGTAGGTGCCAAGGAATAACTGGGGAAATTACACACAATTTCCAGTAACACTCTTTATTCGAATTTGGGGCAAGACTTTACGATATTTAAAAAAAAGACAATCATTTAACAAATAAGTCGCAATTTACGATAGGAAAGTACTTTTAAATTATTAAATTATTATAAAAACTTTCACGCCACTAAAAGGCAAGTAGAGGCCACCAGTTTAACGTATACAACGCGACAATGTATAACATTTCAATCTCAGCTAAGTTACAGGTGAATTTCACTCCATTCATTAAACGGCGCGGAATCTAACTTGTCTGCAACGTAGGGAGCCAATCCTGTTCACAAAAGTTCTCAAAATAGAAAAACCAAAACGCATGAGTCATGCACACGGTGGGTGGAAAGGGGGGGGGGGAGCTCACAGTTAATAACATTGTAAGTAGGCTGTTTAGGTTTTTTTATTGGTAACGCCACCTCTGTATGTAAGTAGGCTGTTTAGGTTTTTTTATTGGTAACGCCACCTCTGTATGAAAATCACTGGCTGTGCTGTGGGCAGTCTGTGTCTGCTTTGCATTGTTGTAATACTCGCCATTGTAGTGTTGGGCAGCTGGCTGTGAACAGCGCGTAGCGTTGCGCAGTTGGAGGTGAGCCGCCAGCAGTGGTGGATGTGGGGAGAGAGATGGCGGAGTTTTGTAATTTGTCATGAACTGCTATATTTATATATGATGATATCAAGGTAAATACATTGTTCGTTCTCTATTAATATCTTTCATTTGCTAACTATCCCTATCAGTAGTTAGTACCTTCCATAGTTTGAATCTTTTATTTAGCTGGCAATAGTGGCGCTCGCTGTATTGCAGTAGCTTGAGCAGCGAAGATTTTTGTGAGGTAAGTGATTTGTGAAAGGTATAGTTTAATGTTAGTCAGGGCCATTCTTTTGTAGGGAATTTTGAAAGTCAGATTGCGTTGCGCTAACAAAATATTGTGTGTCAGTTTAAGGACAGTCGTGTATAATTTTTCAAAAAGGGGAAGTTTCAACATTAACATTTCCAAAATATATATATAAAACAAATTTTACAAATTTCTGCCAGGTAACTTACGGCAAACACACACGCTCGGCAGGTAGCACTTGCAAACTTTTACAACACTCTCCTTTCAAGGCAACAATTTCTACCCGTAATGAAATGGGAAACTTTTGCATGGCAAGAAAACACACTAATAACCAACCACCTGTATAAAACACATAAGCACGTTGAGTAAAAGCCTTAAAAGGTATTGAAATGGAAAAACACACAACAGTTTTTGCTGACTAGAACCAATGTGAAAATCCACTACGCGTACATTAACAACCTTGCTTGATTCTAGCCAAATGTACATAAACACAAATTTACATAAGTTACAGCTTCCAGATGAGCAGGAATTCGTTATGCAATTGACTAGTTCTCACCACGAGGCAAAAGGAATTTTTCTTCTTTCCTAGGGAGTACCTTTTACACGTGAGTCTAGTAATACTAGTTATGGCAGGCAAGAGAATGGATCAGGTCTTAATGCCTTGCATTTTAAACAGTACAGTCTTCGGTGCCTTAGACTTTCACAGACAGGGCAGATGCTAACAGTCGAATAAACCAGTAGGTAAGCTGAGAGGGGAAGGAAGCAATCCAAACCACACATTTACAATGACTCCCCCACTTTCGTCCTCAAAATCGGACAAACAACCACCGTTTCTAATATTACCACCTTCCCGCGGGTGGGCAGACGAGAATGAATGGCGGGAAAACCCCAGAAAAAAATACTGCTGGTATAATCAACAACTGAATTCAATTAAACCTCATAAAATCTGTTATCAACCAATACTCAACTTCTGGTGCGTTACGACTCCCAGAAGTGAACCAACGCAGCACCTCCAAATGCTCTGCCGAGCCGCCCGCTGCCAGGCGTTTCAACGGACGCAGGAAGGCGCGTCCCGTTTCAGAACTTCCTGGCTGGTCGACAGCATACGGCCGAACTGCCCCTTGCGGACCCACGCTCAGGAAGATTCCTTTCGCGACGAACAGTTAACGCCCCATACCAAGGAGCTGCTGCTCGCGTCGCTTACGCTGATGCCGCGGTCTGCGTGCTGTCCCTCTAGCATCGGCAGAGAAGTCGCTTCTTGATGCCCCCGATTGCCTACTCTCCTCGAGAGCCAATACAGCCACTTTCTTAAATCCAGGCGAACAGCCCACCTTTCCTCTTTCCAGCTAGAGGGAGACACCGAAGCCTTCAATTGCGACAACGACGCTACCGCCAGAAAACGGAGGGCGGCTGCTTCACGCAACGCGCTGCAGCGCGCTTTTCAAAGCTAACTTTACTACGGCTCAGAAGTGATTGACGGACACGGTACATTCTCTCTTTTGCCGCACCCGCCACAGGATTAGATGGTATAAGGGGCAGTTCATCCTGTAGGAATGTGCAGATTTTTGATCGCATCCTGGGTGAATTTGTTGTCTGCTTAATTGAAGAAGTTTGATCTTAACACGGCGGATGTCCATTATACATTGTGTGGCACCTTCATGAATTTGGCGCCAGACGGAACAATAAAATTCTGGGCTCTGCCGCAGATCCATAGCCCTCTCAGCGCCGTAACGCTTTACCTCTTTCCGGCGCAACGATGTAGAATGTCCTGACCACCGGTCCATAAGAGAAGGATAACAGCCCTGCGAACGCAAGCTTTGGGCCCAAACCTCTAGAACGATAATCTCGAGGAAAGGGTACTTTAAGGTAGATGTGTTCGACATTCAGGGAAGGCGATACTGTTTTTACTGGCTGCGGCACGTATCACTTATATCGCTAACAGTTTCCCACATCAGGAAGATAAAACCGACCGAGTATCTGCTGGAAGCAGCTGTAAAATGCGTATGCCTCACGAGAGTGGGACACTGATAAACCCGTGCATCGCATAAATGTGAAGAGTGCACCAAATCGTGTAGCTCTTCACTGAAATTATTACTTTGGGTCTGTTACAAAGTATGCAAAACACAATTAAATTCTCCTCCCCTAACAGATGTTTGTGAGGAGTTCTTTGAAACAAATGAATCATATCCTCCCTATGAAAATGCTCTAGATCTGTAGAATGGCCAGATCCTGTAGGGGTGTAAAGAAGAATTAGTCACGAGAAGTGCAGCCTAAGCTGCCCACTGTTATTAAGAACTTCGAAATGAGACGATGGTATTCCCTCTTTGTAAAATAACGCAGTGCCAAAAGATAGTTCAGGGACCACCTTAAAGAAAGTAGAAAAGTTGGGAGTAAGAAATTATCAAATAAAACTTCTTGCAAAATTGTCACTTCTGCAGTTGAATATCAAATAAATTGTCGTAGCGTCGCAATTCTAATGTTGGAACTAATATTCTTTTCACATTAAAGGTAAGAAAGGTGCAGGCCTCCATCCAATTATCACCAAAAAAAGTCAATTGGATACTTGCACGTGACTTTTGAACACCTGAATCAACGGATGAATCTGAATTTAGCGTGCTGGGTCCGTTTCTTCCACTCTCCTTCTGTTTTATTTATTTTTTGTTTTTTTTTTTCGCGTTAACGGGTGCTCTGGCTGAAAATACTCTTTGTAGCGGCCTTCCAGAAGGCGACTGCCGCATGTTGATGTTGCAACGTGGGGGGAGGCGGGGGGGGGGGGGGGTGCGGGATGGGGGGGTTCTGCTGAAATTCAGTATCAGCTGCAGAGTACATACCCTTCCCCTCCACTGGTGGGTGGCGAGGCTTCTGAGAATCAACTGAAATGAAGAGTGTCGGTATGTCTTAAGTCGTCACCAAGTGTTCCACTAGTTCACTTGTGCTGATACGGGTCTGATCAACACAGGTCTGTGGCATGATTTCCTCATTCGGAAGCCAGAAGCAGTGTGGGAATGTGTTAAAGACTTAGGGATGCCTGGCAAGTCCGTCGATACAGTACGGAGCTCCGGAACAGGTTCATCTTCATCGATCCTGAAAAATTTGCATCCGGTCTCAAGTCGGGAAGGGGAGAGGTCTCCTACAACTGGATCTTTTAACAGGACGGAGAAGGGAAGAGGGATCCACTGACTCCTCAACATCTTGCGTCCGTCTACGCTTGTTTTGCAAGTGGTAGAGACGCTCAAGCTGCATTGGCGAAGTTGGTACGCGAGGTTAACAGTGGAAATATACTACATGCACAGAGCAATGGCTCGCGTTGCCCCTCAGGCACAATGACTGTCACCTGGGGAATGAGGTCCGCTGAAGTTATCCTATTATGTTCGCAAGTTTTCAGACCGTGACACGGCGCGGGCAATTTGTGCGGAAGTGTCCACTCTCATTATATATAAAACAGGTCGCTTCCTGTCCTGTGTAAATTATAAGCAGTCGGTATCCGCACAACTGCAAGCCAGAATTGATACTCCGTTTTATCACCTTTTCTATGGACCGAGCATCACTATAAATTTGTAAACGATCTTGAGCAAATCGGAGTTCAACCCATACATTCCGTACGTCTCCCAACGGAAGTAGGACAACAACACTGAGGAAACTGTCAACTTCGGGCGGAAGGTCAAACACCGTGACATTTGTGTATTCCATCTTTGCATGCACCATAATAACCATTTTATTAGAAACATAGTGATAACTGAAAGAGAATTCTTGCCCGCTCTGTAAAAGGAATCTGTGAACCTGAGGTGTGTCTTGAAACTTACTACGAAACACATACGATTAAGAATCGAATTATGCAGTGTGAACCTGTTCTGGAATTACCCTGATCGTTCTACAAGGCAATTATGAATTTGTAACGAACTTTTAGCATATTCCACGTGGACTTTTAGAAACTAAAACAGACAGTACTGGGTAACATAGGCACATCACGGCTCAAGACAACATCGCGTAAAACGTAAGTTACATACACGAGACGATGAGAGGCAAACAATGTTTGCAACCACACAAGGACTCAACAGGCAATGGGAAGACACAATGCTAAGATAGAGGCGGAAACAGGTAGAAAACACACGCCCGATGCGCGAAGTGCGAAATGACACTCCACTGACTGTCTTCAGTATCACCTTTAGCCCAAATTTACGCTCGCCACGAAAACGACACAATTTGTTTAATATTATAATTTCTGCGTAAATTGTCCTTAAATGTCTTCCAGACTCTTCGAGTAACTTGCCGTGCTAGAAAATGAGCTTCTTCATGAAATTTCTTACTTCTTCATATAAATGAACAAAATAACGTCTTTCATGGGAAGAAGAAAAGTATCTTCTCCTGGTATACTAAGAAACGACATTATGTGAAGCGAATACGTTATGACAAATTACTCAAGAGCACCAGGAGAGAAAACTCCTCCAAAAAAACCAACAGCCTCTCCTCTTAAAGAAACAATTAAGACGTAGTGGGGAAAACACACGGCAAATAATTTTGATGAGAAATCGTTAGAATTATCTTGAGAGGGAACAGAAAGAGTCTCCACGAAGAGTAAGAAAAAAACCTTTGTAGTAACTTGAGTCTACTTGACTGAGACAGATTTTGTTGGATCTTGACCACTCGTCTCTTATAGGATGTCTAAGGGACGCTGCGATCTCGGAATACCATACAACAATTCAAGCAAATAACAGTAGTTTTATTTCTATAGAGCAATTGACAATACTTAACTTTGGAGTTACATCGGTGTCGCAAATAACACGGAATCAGTAATGTTCGTCTCTATAGACAAAGTCCAAGTAAGCACTTGACACGGATCTCTACAATCTGTTTTGCGTATACGGAGACAATGTGAGCGGCCGAGGCTGGAAGGAGCACAGCTTTTGTTCACTTCTTGCTGGGGGAGCACCAGGCGCGGGGCGGCCCTGGTCAGCGGGCTATTTGGCGACGTTTCCTCACCACCTTTCTAGTCTTCCGTTCTTCGTCTTCGATCCGGCGCTTGTGGTTATGACAGAACAGATTTCCAAATATCTGCTGAAAATTCTTTTTTGTTCTTGTTGCAACTTTCTTAACAGCCAGTACTGTTGAATGAAGTAATCTTTAAATATCGTTTTTGTGGAGTTAAAGTAAAGAGTACGTAAGGGACAAAGTGAGACACATACCACACATAGCTGTTCTGCTTTGGTCCTGAATAAAAGTGCCAGTTTGGTTATAGCACAATTTCTAGGGGTATCGTTTTTGCCCTATGGTTAACATGGATGAGCCATTACGAACCCACTATCAGGTTTTGTTTTGATCGGTGCACACGAGACGGTGTCCTAGGCGTCTTGTAGAGCACAATTCACTACGGTTTTAGGGTCATTAATATTAGAAACAGTTTCTGTCGCACCACCACTGTGTCTCTGACAACGTCTTACCATTGCGACCTAGGTTGATCTGCGGAAAATATTTATGTTTATTAATCCACACATGTACGTTGTTCGTCGTAGGATGAACGATCTATCTTGGATGCATGTGAGGTGATTCGAAGAACTTTTTGTACAATAATTCCGTCGGTAGGGGATCCTTTCCTCACAGTAATAACTGGCATCACTGTTGTATTGCCTTTCATATGGAAATGGGGTCTCAGAGCTATAAATGTGTATTGGGGCGAGATGCCTCGGGGCGACACTGCTACGGCTCTGCAGTTGAGGATTGAAGCTTTTGTGATGGAATTCGTTCTCACTTGGAGAATGCGATGTGTGTCCTTTACGAACGAGATGCGGAAATGAACCAACGGATTTCGTAGACCTATCCCTCAGACTATGGTTGGTGTTGCTGTAGTCTGTATGGATTGTATTGTATTGAACTGGGGATGTAGAAACGACGGAGAGGCTTCGCCCCCGCCTTAGCCCTGAGTGGATCGCAACCCCACAACACGCTACATCTGTTCACTCACCCCACCGCCGCCCGACACCGAACCCAGGGCTATTGCACGGTTTGGCCCCTACTGGACACTCCCCCGGGAATGTATCACACCAGATGAGTGTAGCCCCAAATGTTTGCGTGATAGAAAAAAAAATGGTTCAAATGGCTCTGAGCACTATGGGACTCAACTGCTGAGGTCATTAGTCCCCTAGAACTTAGAACTAGTTAAACCTAACTAACCTAAGGACATCACACACATCCATGCCCGAGGCAGGATTCGAACCTGCGACCGTAGCGGTCTCGCGGTTCCAGACTGCAGCGCCAGAACCGCGCGGCCACTTCGGCCAGCGTGATAGAGATAGTATTCAAGCATAGGTGGAGACAGTGTTTGCGCAGCACTCGCCGACATAGTGTAATTTGGATGGATACTTTAAGGATAATCACGGAGTTGAGACTTCTATAAGGTAGAGAACATATTATGGTAATTTTTTGTATGGTAGAATACTTAATACCGTAGTTTTCTGCTGGGATATCTGAATTAGATGTAAGTAATGATAGCCAGCCGGGGTGGCCGTGCGGTTCTTAACCGATTTCTTCGAAAATTTCAAGAATCCTCAGGAAATATAATATTAAAAGCGTCCTTATGCCTTTGGCCAAAACTAGATCCCTTCTTAGATCGGTTAAAGATGATTTGGGGCTGAGGAAGCCTGGGGTATATAAGATTCCCTTTCACCGCGGAAAGGACTGTTCGTACAGTTCAAGATCGATGTGTGGAACATCAACGGCATACACGTCTGCTCCATCCAGAAAAACCAGCCGTTGCTGAACACTATCTTAGTGAAGGGCACAATATGTCATATAATGAGACGCAAATTATTGCCTCGGCTTCCCATTGCTGGGATTGCGTATTGAAAGAATCAATTGAAACACGTCTGTCTGATGATATTATTAATAGAGATAAAGGTTTTCCTTTAAGTAAGACGCGGAATCCTATTTTATCACAGATAAAAAAACAATGGTCTCGTTTTCGACGAGCTGCATTTTAATTTTGCGATTCCTCGCTTTTGACAGTTTTTACCTCACAGAGCAAAGCTCTTCCGTTGCTCGCATACGCACAACGGCCAGTACCTGCGGTATAAAGGAGCCGCCAAATCTGAGGTTTCCTCATCTCCGGTGGTAATTCGCAAAAATACCGCCCTTCGTTTGTGACACTCTGGTCACTAAGCGACAGGTTTTGCAGGTGCCAGCCATCCAGCCAGCCAGCCAGCCAGCCAGCCAGCAGCTGTCCAGCAAGTAGCAGTCCAGCCAGCAGCCAGCAGCGGTCCCAGCCAGCAGCCAGCAGCGGTCCCAGCCAGCAGCAGTCCAGCCAGCAGCCAGCAGCCAGCAGTGTTCTAGCCAGCAGCCAGCAGCCAGCAGCAGCAGCAGTGGCGTCCCCGCCGGCCAGCCAGCCGGATCGCCCCCCGCCAGCAACAACAGAGTGGGGCTTCGGCCGCAGTCTTCTTCGTCGCCGTCTTTTTTCTTCTGTTTTTCGTCCGCTTGCCCGTCCCTTGTTTGCCACTGTCATTTTGTCCTCTCCTTTGTCTTTCTCCTTGTCACAATGTCGACACCCACCACCACCACTACAGCCTCAACTGCTGCCATCATTTACACATCTCCCTCTGCCGCCGCCACCACTAGCACACGCTGTGCCCATTCACCTCCCCCTCAGTCCATCCCCCACTCCTCACTCTCCCCTCTACATCACTTTCTGTCGCCCCATCCCTGGCTCCTCCCTCCTGCACCTCCCCTGATCCCTTCCCTTCACTCCCTCCCACTGCTCCTTCCGTTTCCGCAGCCCCCAATTGGATGGAGGCCCGGAGGGCCACGGCCCACGCTCCACTTTCACCTTTGCCCTCTTCGTCGTCTACATCATCACCATCGCCATCGCCTTCGTCATCACCATCTCCGGCGCTGACTCCAGAACTGGACCTGCCACTCCATGCCACCTTCCAGTTGCTCCTGCCCCCACACCCCCTCCGCCGCCATCAAACGCCCCAGTGGCACCCCTGCGCCCTCTGCACCTAAAAAGGCTCTGCTTCGTCTCGTCCTCCTTCCCCTGCCCAGGATGCCATGGATGTCTCCCTGCCTGTCCCTGACCCCTCCTCCTCCTCTCCCCATCCTCCTACCGCTACCTCCTCTCCTGTCCTGATCCCTCCCTTCTTGAGGCCCAGAACCTCACCCTGTTCATTCACCAGCATTCTCCTGGTGCTCCCATCTCCCTCCTCGCCATGACTCAGTCCTCATCTTCTCCACCAGCCCTACCCTTCACACCGATATCCTTTCCCGCATCTCCGTCACCCGCTTTGGCCCTAATGCCTCCCTCACTCCTGCCCCTTCGCCGCCTCCCTCTGGCCAACCCCAACCCCCATGTCATCTGCTGACCCTCACTGCTGTAATCACTCGGCTTAGTCTGATGATCATGGAGGAGGAGGTATTGGCGGAGCTCAAGGCGCATCCCTATCTGGAGATCAGTTCGCCACATTCACAACTCTGCCGGCCCCACCTGCCTTATGCAAGCTTTTTCCAAACACGCCCCCTCTGTAGACCATCTCCTGAAGGAGGAAGCCTTCCTCTTTAACCAACGTTACAAGGTCGCCCATTCTGTTCCCCTCCGCTGCCAGAGGTGTCTGTGGTACAATGCACACCAAAAACCTGAGTCCTGCGAGGCCCCTACCTGCCCACAATGTAAGCAAGCACACTACCTCCAGCAGTGCCCCAACTTCCAGTCCCCTCCCTCCTGTAACACATGTGTCCCCCTCATCCTACATACTCCCAAAAATATAAGGCCCGACCCCCTCCTACCACTCCTGAACTCACTGTCCCTGTCCGCCCTCTGGACACCCCCACCCCTCCTGGCAATTCCCTTCGTCCCCCCCCCCTTCCGCTGAGGACATAATTGTAATTCATACCATTATACACCAAAACGTCCACCCATTCTAGCGCCCCCATACCCTCCAGCAGACATCCCTCGCCGCCCATTGCGTCTTCCACCTTAAAATGTATGCCACCTACTCACACAACCAGGCTCATTTCACATTTTCCCGTCTCGACAACCTCGTTTAAATCCTTGTCATGGTGCGACAGCACCGTATCCTGTTCAACACCATCCGCTCCCTTCCTGCCAACAAGAACTTGTTCCAGCACACCCTTGCTACACACCGTGTGGATGCCTTCCTCCTAAATGAAACCTTCCTTCAACCCACCACACCATCCACACGTCGGCCTACCCCCTTCACCGCTCCGATAATCCTCTCCCGATTGTGCGTAGCGGAGTTGCCATTGGCCACCACCACCAGATCGCGGTTCGGCTCCAACCTCTCCTTTCCGACCCCAAAGAACATCTGATCCTTAGTCTCTTCTTCCCCGGTGCTACCGTCACCTGCGCCACCATCTATGTCCACATTAACGCCCCTATTCCTTTCGTCTTCCTCTCTCACATTGACCATACCTTCTCCTCCTACATGATCGCCGCCGACCTCAACATCCATAGTCGTTCCGCCACCCAGTTACGTCGGTGGCATCGGTTCCTATCCACCCTTCAAGGCGACCTCTTCCCCATTCCCCAGAACACCCGCCCTGAATCCAACACCACTTCTGATGTCGTCCTCTCCTCCCCTAACCTCCTTGGCCGCATAACAGTTGATGTCCTGGACCCCATTGGTGGCTACCATCTCCCTGTCCTCCTCACTGTTTCAGACAGTCGTCGCCCCCACCCCGAGCCTTGTAATGACCCTCCCCCAAAGTATGTCCATGATTACTCCCATGCCGACTGGACTGCCTACCAGGATACCCTCTCCACCCAGATCGATAGCCACCCCTTCACCTACCACCACCCTGATGATATTACCCATGCCACCTCCTTTCTCCAGCAGACCTTGTCTGAGGCCGTGGAGGCCCATATCCCTACTGTCGCCATCCACCCCCACCGTGCTACCTTACCCCCACAGACCGTCCTCCTCCGCTGTGAATCCCGCCATCTCTACCATGCCTTCCTCCACACGCATGACCCGGACACACTATGACGCCACTGGCAACTCCAGCGGCACATCCAAAACTTGTTCGCGGCTAAGATACTCCGGGACTGGCGACAGACATGCACCCGCTTAAATACTTCCTTTCCTACAAACTCGTACAAGTTCTGGTCAGCCTTCCGTAACCTTACCGGAACTTAACCCTCCCCCTCCTACCCTCTTCTCCATGATGATCACCCCTTCCCTGACACTTTGCCTCCTACCTCTCCAATGTCTTTTCCATCCCTGACCATCCCCAGTTCGATTACTCCCTCTTCCCGGATGTCCGCTAGCAAACTGATACCTCTGTCCCTCCCTTCGCACCTGGTTTCCAGTACTTGGACAACATTGCATACACGGAACTCAATGCCCCTATCACACATTGCTACACTCTGCGCGAAACACAATACGGCTCCTGGTCACGATTGTGTCACCTACTGCCACCTTCATGAAGCTCTTGTCTCTTTCCTCATCACCCTGGCCAGGTTCTACAATGTAGTCCTGTCCACCAGCTACTACCCCGACCTGTGGAAAACCTCCCATATCCCGATGTTCCTTAAACCTGATAAACCGCAGTCTGCCGTCTCCTCCTACCGTCCCATCAGCCTTACTTTGGTCTTCAGCAAGGTCCTGGAATCCATCCTCACCTGCCGCATCCACCAGTATCTCCACCAGCTCCGCCTCTTTCCCATTACCCAGTGTGGCTTTCGGTCATCCTTCTCTTCCGATGACCTTCTCCTTCACCTCACTCATCTCCTTTCTGAACAGCTTAATTATTGTCGCTCGGCGATCTTCCTGTCCCTGGACCTTGAACGTGCCTATGACCACATATGGCTATCCGGTCTCCTATTCATGCTTTAAACCTTCGCCCTTCCCATTAACTACATCCGTCTGATCGGTTCCTTTCTCTCCCAACGTCCTTCCTACATCACCATCCAGAACACGGATTCTTACACCTGTTTTCCCTCTGCCAGTGTGCCTCAAGCCTCCATCCTCTCCCTCCGTCTGTACATTTTGTATATGGCAGACATGCCGCCGCCGTCACCCCCCATCCACCTTCTCCAGTTTGCCGATGACACCACCTTCCTTGCCCTTGCCCCCACCCTGCAGCGTTCCCAAAACCTTCTCCAATCCCATCTTGACTGGTTCACCGCTTAGTGCAACCAGTGGTTGCTTAAGGTCAATCCCTCCAAAACCCAGGCGATCATTGTAGGCAAACCCCCCCCCATCCTTCCGCCTCCTTGACTTCTATCTAACCATCTATGGCAGTCCGATCACCTTCACCCCCACGCTAAAGTACCTTGGCATCATCCTCGACCGTCGCCTCTCCTTGACCCCCCATCTCTGGACAATCTAAGTCAATGCACGCTCCTGACTCTGTCTCCTCAAGTTCCTTTTCGGCCGTATTTGAGGTCTGGACCCCTCCATCATACTCCACACCTATAAATCCCTCATTCACCCTATCCTCTGTTACCCCCATCCTGCCTGGATCTCCGCCCGGCTACCTTTTACAAATCCCTTCAGATCCTTGAATGCCACGCTCTCCGCCTTGCCTATCGTATCCATCACCCCTCCCCCACACGGATCCTGTACGACCTCACTCTGTTCCCCCACCTCCTCCTTTTCCTCAAATGGATACGGATCCTCTACACTTCCTGTAAACTGGGTCCTCATCACCCGCTTGTCTCACCCATCCTCTCCCACCCCCACCCACTGCCACACCTGTATTTCCACATCCCACCTGCTCTCCACCTCTTCACCCACCTTACCCTCTCCCAAGGTGGCTTCCGCCAGCTCCGCCTCCCTGATGATACCCCCCTCCCCCCCATCTACCCCTCCTAACAACTTTTAACCTCCCTCCCTCTTCCTGTGTTTGTTCCATTCGACACCCTCTCTCCCTTCTGTCCCCCTTCCCTACCTCCTCCCTTTCTCCCCATTCCTCCCCCGGGCTTCCCCTACCCCGTCCCTCTACTCCTCCTCCCATCTCCTCTGCCATGGGCATCCTTGCTCTCCTCTCTCCCCCCCATCCCACTCTTCCCCTCTTGGCAGGTCCCCGGACTTGCACATGTCACGTGGACATTCGCGCGTCGGAGATCATCGCCATCCGTTTCTCGTGTGTGCCGTCGTGCTTTGTGTTCAGTGTTCACCGCCACGCTCCATCGTTCACGTGTACCATCGAAATCATTAGTGCTTGTGCGTCGTGTCAACAGTTTGTAGTGTGGATTGTCATCGAGTGTGAACGGCTTTATGTTTTTTATGTTTCTGTGTCTACTGTTTTTTACCCGCCGATTGTTCAAACTCATATGTCTTCTATGTTTTATTATTGTTAACTCTTCGGCTGAAGAACGGCTAAATGTGCTGTTGCCAGCCTACCGGTTGTTGTACGGGTATTAAAATCACAATAAAGAAAAAAAAAGAGGTTCTCTTCAGTTCCGGCGTGATTGTGCACTCGATCTCACCTGAAGATAGCGGCCAGATCGTCCACCGAAAGATCGTGTTGTCGTCAGGACAATGGAACCCGGCTGCAAACCCGTCAAAATCATCACCATAGAAGTTATTTCCTAATTTCTCGATACATGTCCTATCGTCCTGTCTGTTTTTCTTGTCATTGTTTTCCATATGTTCTTGTTTTTGCCGATACTCCTGAGAACTTCCTCACTGCTTATTTTATCAGGCCACCTAATTTTCAACATCATTCAAATTCATCACATCTAACACACTTCTATCCGCTTCCTTTCCGTACTTTCCACGGTCCATAATGCACCAAAATACGATATTGTACTCAAAATGTACATTCTCAGGAATGTCTTATTCAAATCAAGGCCTATGTTCGATTCTAGAAATGTTCTTTCGGCTAGAAACGCCGACATTACGTGTACAGTATCGTTTTTATTGCCTTTTTGCTTCGTCCTGCATATGTTATTTTGATTCGAATGTTGCAAAGTTCCTGAACTCTAACTACATAATGTACGTATCGCCACCTCGGCTGCGTAAGATTCATACCAAATTCACCATGATTTCGACAGCTTTAAGGTGGTCTCCATCAGAATAATAATTACATAGGATTACATGTAATCACACCATAGGTGAAGAACTTGTGCGCAAAAGTGCACTTGCCAAATCGAAATAATAACAAGAATAAAAATTAAGCTGTAAAAATATAACATGTTTATCAATTGGAATAAAATATTCCATCGAAATACAATGGCAGTCATGAGGTTGCTTAGAGCAGCGGCGGTTTGATGCAGTTGTTTGCCTCTAAGCCATGTAATTACACTAGATGTAATCACATCTATGGTGTGATTGCATGTAGTCATAGGTAATTTTTATTCTGATACGGCCCTGTAGCTGAGGTGGCTATAAGTACATACTGTAATTAAGTTAACGCACGGTTGCTGGACTTCAGCCTATAACAATGTTTGAAATTCCTGTACTTTTTCTTCACCAGTTTTGATAATTTTTTAGCTAATATCCTTACTACATCTTTTCATAACTTATGTGTTTCTTTGGTTTACTCTCAATCTAAGTTCCGTAAACGCTTTAGTGTTCAATCCATTCAACATATCCTATAGTTTTGTTTCCAATGAGGATAGCAACTTCATCGCACTCCTGAAATTGTCTTTCGTTTCCTTCACTCATTCTACGATGTATAGGTCAAATAGCAAGGGCCAAAGACTTTATTGTGTCATTTGCATCATAACATATGCGACGAATGGCCCTCATTCAGCCCTGTCAGTATTCCACAATTGGTCACATGGCCTTCTTTGACATCGAATGCACAACGATCCCCCATTCTCAGTTTACTGATGGCAACAGTATACACAAAATTTAATCGATCTCAGGTAAGTATTGAATATTGTGGCAAAGCCACTGAACTTACGTTGTTGCGGAGAAATTTATTGAGTACTGCCAGTGTACTGTCAGCCCATATTATGTGAATATGTATACTTTCTTAGGTATATTAAATAGAAGGGACATTTGTACTCTACGAAATAACATCCACAATCGACAACTGTGTAAGGACTTCTATATATCAAGTACAAGTAATTAGAGATAGACGTACTAAGCTTAATAATACCACTCGCTGAGGGAAAGTTAATTCTATTAGAATTTAGGTACGCCATTCACTGCCAACGTAATACAATACTGAGTAAATGAGAATGTTAATTTAGGAACCAATCTGGTAATAACGGTGTGAGCAGAAACTGGGACTTACGTTACTGGTTTGTTTTGGGAAACCTAATGCGCATTGTACAGGCTTCTTTTGGTCCACTGTCGGTGACAATGTCACGTGATATTAAACGGATCAAAGCCGCTACTATAATTTATTTGCAAGTGTGTTATGGGTTGCCACTGTCATTTCCAGCGTCATATTAAACGCAGACACACCACCCGTTCGGCTCTGAGCACTATGGGACTTAACTTCTAAGGTCATCAGTCCCCTAGAACTTAGAACTAAGTAAACCCAACTAACCAAAGGACATCACACACATCCAAGCCCGAGGCAGGATTCGAACCTGCCACCGTAGCAGTGGCGCGGTTCCAGACTGTAGCGCCTAGAACCGCTCGGCCACCCCGGCCGGCACCCGATCGGCTGCTGCACACTTACTTCACGTTCATCTCCTACGTTGCCTCGTCCTAAGCGAAGTTTATTACAGTAGCGGAGAGAGGCTCTTCAGCCTCTGTGTAGAAGCTTGTCGTGTGATAAAACGTTAAGGTGGGGAAAAGTGTGGGCGAGCAGATAACGAATTTGAGGTCTTTCCTAAGCAGAGTACAGAGCACAATGACGTGGCTAATTTAACGCTGCAAAGCCAGCTAACGGTAAATTAGAAGCTCTTTTGTAGAGGCGTTTACCGTGAGCAACAGAGCATTTGTAGCACTATTTTCTTTTTTCTTCAGTGAAGTTTAAAATCTATCCTGTGAGTAAAGGAAGGGCAATGAATTCGCAAGTCTATTCAGTAATGAACTTCCTTTTATGTGCCGTGAGTAGAAAATCGGTGAACTCGCTTACTTGCAATCACAGAAAGCATTTTATTCCCAACGAAGCGTTCTGGAATCCTGTTAAACGTCCATTTTATATCGCTGGTAATAGTGAAGAGATTTTTCTTCTGTTAACGTAAAATTTCGTCTCGTGTGAGCTCTTATACGTCAGAAATTGTGTTCTCTCTGCTTGCTGGCAACCTCATCACTTATTATAAGTAGTCGTTTTCATTACTTGAAAGATAAACAAATGTACTTATTTCCTTGTCATGTATGTAAATTTTTATTGTGTTCTAATCATTTTCAGATGGCAAATGCTAGGAGCTGGAAGCGGATTGTTCGCTAATGAAACGACCGAACACTGTACTCTCACTTCGACTCTTCGTTAAATGAAGACATAAGTCCCCTGAAATTTATTTGTCAATCTTTTCCAGTTACTTTACTAAATTTCTACGTAAAAATTCTTCTCTATGGATCGGCCATGGACCATCGAAGAATGACGTCGACCAAAACACTCACTGGTTTGATACAGCCGCACATTGAATTGTGTCGATGATGACAGATCTAAGGTAGCTAAATACTTAAACTTCAAATCGAAGGATTCTTTTGCATCTATCGATGCCTCTAAGAAGAAGAATTGGTGCCATCGTCATGGGGACGCGCATTTTCGTTGCGATTATAGCTGTTGAAGAAGGTACGAACATACTGAATGGGTACACAGATATGTGAATGACTCGGGGACTTACTGAGCTATAGAACAAAATATCTTATCATCGAAGGCGAGTGTTCAGAAGAGACAAAGAAATCGTCAGCAGTGCCCCAGGGATATAGGACAGAACTGCTATTATTCTCCATATAATAAAAGATTTGGGGGACAGTGTGGGCAGCGGTCTACGGTTTCCTGATGACGCTGTAATGCACGGTAGGTTGTCGAAGTTGAGTGACTGTAGGAGGATACGAGATGATTTAGACAAAATTTCTGGTTGGTGTGATGAATGGCAGCTTGCTGTAACTGTAGAAAAATGTAATTCAATACGGATGAGTATGAAAAGCGAATGCGTAATGTTCGGATTCAGCTTTAACAGTGTCCTGCTTGACACAGTGACGCTCTTTAAATATTCGGGCCTTACATTGCAGAGTGATATGAAATGGAATTACCATGTGGAGATTGTGGTAGGAAAGGCGAATGATGAATTTCGTTTTGTTGGGAGAATTCTAGGCAGTGTGATTCGTCTGTGAAGGAGACCGCGTGTATGACGCTAGTGCGAACTATTCTTGAATATTACTCCAGTGTTTGTGATACTAACCAAGTCGAATTAAAGGAAGACATCGAAGCATTTCAAAGGTTGGTTGTTAGAATTGTTACTGGTAGGATCGAACGACACACAAGTGTTACGGAGACGCTTTGGGAAACCAATTGGAAATCCCTGAAGGGAAGGAGACATAATTTCCGAGGAACGCTATTGAGAATATTTAGAGAACTCGCATTTAAAACGGACTGCAGAACGATTCTGCTGCCGCCAACACACGTTGCACGAATATAATATACGAGAAGTTAGGGTTGATACGGAGGCATATAGAGGGTAGTTTTTCCTTCGTTCTGTTTGCGAGTGGAACTGGAAAGGAAATGACCAATGTCGGTATGGGCTGCCTTCCGTCACACGCTGTATGGTTGATTGCGAAGTATTGGTGTAGATGTAGATGGAGATTACGTAAGATATTCTCCACACTGTGTTGTAATGCCGTTGATTGAGAAATTTTTCCTGAAATATCTCAATACACGAGAAAGGCACGTTTTCCCAAGAGTTCTATAATGGACAATTATTACTGTGCATCTGAGCCGCTATTTCTTCTGCATGTGATATTACCACATCGTTAATATTGTTGTTCACTCCTGAACGTAGCAACTCTGTCTAACATCGGTTGTTGAGTTCCTAGACTTTTCTTGTGTCGCGAAAGCAAAAACTTAACTCATGCTTTCCTAAATCCATAATTATTATGAAACCAGTGTCGCAAATGTTCAGAGGCACAAACAAGTTATTCACTGGAACAAATCTGACAAATAGACATCAGCTGAAATGGTAAAAGTAAACAAATAGATAAAAATGTGACAGTACTCCTCAGTGGGAATGCGTTTCAGTACAATTTAATCCTTATCAAGTTCTTTGGATGATAACATTAATAGCACACCAAGGGCCATTGAGTTACCCGACTACGTGATGAAGTGATTCCTGCAGTACTAATTCTAGTTTCCCGATACCTTCCAAAGCGTGTCACGAGTAATATGGACCTTACACTCATACAAGACACACCACCAGCATGAAAATAATAGGTGATCCTCGTGGCCAGCATTATTCTTGTGGCATAGATTAACTGCTAATAAAATGCGCGAAGAAGCAAAAGCATACGATAGAAAGCAACAAGAGAGAAATAAAATACAGTGATATACATTTTTACTCAAGAACCCTAAAAGAAATTTAAATCCACCGTTCATCCATCTCTCATTTGTCGTACGAAAGCTGAAATGCCTTGCACATATTAACTAAATGATTTGAGTGAATTTATCAGCGAGTTCCCAATACTGTCTTAAAATTCCGAGAATTTATCTTCTTGTAACTGACGACAGCTAACATCAATACGTGCGGGTAATGGATTAAAGACGTTGCTGAAGTGCTTAGAAAGACAGAACGACTGCAGCCAGCATGCGAAATCTGTTCTTTGGTTTCCAGTCTGTAGGCGCCAATGAAATCTGCTCGACAGTACGGAGCGAATAGTTTTTCACAGAGTCCTGACACACCGGGCCCCGAGAGGTACACCTTGCAACTACGCGATTATGGGTATTACGAATGCAAACCGGTAGAGATTGACTGTCCACTGATACGTGTACTGTCTACGTTTGTCTTCTAGTCGTCGCAAGTTCGCTGTGGCAGTTATGTTGAACAGTGCCATAGAAGCGGCCTTAGATGGTCCTTTGGAGAGTTCTTTAACTCAAAATCGAAATTCTAAAGTGATTTCTGAGCTGCCTCATAAGAGTATCGTGCTGTCATATATAGCTCATGCTGACACACACATCGATGTTTAGCAACAACGTTCTTGAAACGCAAGCCAATTTCTGAACTTTTACAAAAGTGGTTCAAACGGCTCTAAGCGCTATGGGACTTAACATCTGAGGTCATCAGTCCCCAAGACTTCGAACTACTTAAACCTATCTAACCTACGGACATCACACACATCCACGCCCGAGGCAGGATTCGAACCTGCGACCGTAGTAACAGTGCGTTAATGGACTCAAGCGCCTAGAACCGCTCGGCCACAGCGGACGGCAACGCTTTACATGCTCTTAAGTGTGTACAACATCCACTTATTGAAACTGTCTCGGAAAATCGCAAATCGCTCTTACAAACCTTTTACTACACTCAGTATTATCACTTTTACAAATGCTACTACATGTATACTTACATATACAGATTAATAAATTATAAGGTACGTAATCCACGATTACCAGATTCGAACACTGCATTATGAACTTTAGGACAGACACTTCAGCAGTTCCATTGGCTGCACCCAGATTGTGTTACTGAATCGATGACGTCCCTGAGACAATTGAACTTCAAGAACTTGACATAGATTCATGATGAAGAAATATTTACAAGAAAATTATATACAATATTTGCGACTACATTAAATAACTGTTACGTTAAGCATTATACTGTTAAGGCTTGAACCCAAATACCGGTTCTTAAA
Source organism: Schistocerca americana (assembly GCF_021461395.2). NCBI lineage: Eukaryota > Metazoa > Arthropoda > Insecta > Orthoptera > Acrididae > Schistocerca > Schistocerca americana. Next base: position 106,990,179 of record NC_060123.1, read on the forward strand.
CAACAACTAAATGCCAATATGCTGATGGAACAGATTATCGTAAATCAGTGTAGATCAGACGAGTTCTTTGTCACAAAAATTAAGAATTATTTCACTATGCAATACATGAGCAAATGACGGGTGCACATTGGTGAAACTATATTGGGCACTAATGTTTTACAATGACAATCGTCAGCAGCGAAGTCGCGAAACAAGGGTGAAAACAAACTGATGACCATATACAGACACGTGAGTCCCCGTCTAGTATCGACAATTGCAGATTATATGTAGCATCGTAGATCGCAGCTAGCGCTCATAGCCTTAGACAGTACACCGGTCCCGAGCACTGAAAGTAGCCAGACAATGACCTGCCGGCTGAAGAACCTCAGCGGCAGCGAGGCGCTTCAGTGCCGTTAAGTTTCGCGAGAAGACAGATGACTCTGCGGCACTGACCAATCTTCAGCAGGCTTGCTCTGTTCAACCGCCGGACTTTGGTCACTGGCATGTACTCGAACCGCTTCTGCGTGACACAGAAATGTGGCTTGAAGCTGGTCCGAACAGAGAAGATGCAATTAAACTGCCAGACTGCCAGTGCAAACCACTCATCATATCGGACAGCCAGGTAATGTTGTTGCGACGAGTCCACGTCAGATGGAACCTTGTACTGTACGCTGTAGGTATCGAGTAGCTGCAACTACCTTCACCAAGCAAGAAACTGCCGGCTGCTGCCTGATCGCCGAGTCTCGTTAGCAGCCAACACGCCGCCGCCGCTTGGATGTGCCACTGGCCGACGTATCTGCCGAAACCTTTCAGTCATAGGCATGAACGAACGACCACGCAACTGTGTATGGGAATCTGTACCACCTGACGGAGTGCCCAAGTCGAGATATAATTTTCGTTCGCGCCACTAGCACAGCGCCGGCAAGAGCTAAGCGAAGTGATGTGCTAAGTAAGTTGAGTCAGGTATGAGGATTCGTATAGTACATCTTAGAGGGGCCACTCGATAAGGTTTCAGTTGCTCACCGTGCAGAATTATCTGAAATAATCGCGCCACTATCTACAATGCAAAGATGATCTGCGTGGATGTATATAGACAGCCTGTGAATGTAATTTCTGCAGTTTATTCAATGTACCATAATCACATGCGTTGGACACATGAACTGCGATACGTGTGACTTCCGAGACATTTCTTTGTAAAGTGATTTGTCAGCAGTTTGTGGCTTTGTCTGCTACGTGATTCTTTTGGTATTTAAGGAAACGCACATGAAATCCACAAACTGAGGTCTGACTGATTATTTCATGTATTGAGAGGCTTGTCCTTCTGATTAGTAAATCTGACAGCCTTATCTCACGAACAAAAGGTTCACAGGCTAAGTGTTACACGTATGCAGAGACACGATAAGAAGATATCAGGTAGATGGACAATTACAGAATCTCAGTGTTCTACCTTGATGTAACAAGGTACAAATAGCCCCCACGCATTACGTATATGTGCAACAGTTACATATTGTCTGTTGGATAACAGAGAAGGGAATGAAATTGAATGAAAGTGCAGAGCATACGTCGCCCTGGAAACTGACTGCATTCGTCACATTCGCTCGCTACAAGAGTTTACTTTACTCTGCATACCTCATCTTACTTCTTCCATTTTATTGCTAGTGGGAAAATGTCTTTGGATATTATATTCTTTGAAGGGAAGTATTTTAAGGATGTGAGGCTTAAGATTATAAATGAGAACAGTGAACAGTTTAAACAGGAAAAGGCAACAGTGTTACAATCGTATTTGAACGGTGAACTTTGAATGTATTGTATTGGGCTTGTACTTGACCTGTATTTGAACTGTGTGGTTTCTTATTACGTCATCTTGAGTACTAAGTATGAGAACAGGCTAAAGTCACAGTTTGTATCGGGATATACAAAATTACGTTATGCCAATATTCGTGTGCGCACTCGAATTATGTGATTGCAGATGTTAAGATATCGTAGTACTATGCAACTGTTCAACTCGAGTAGCAGGGTGACAGGGTTACCAAAAGCTGCAAGATTCAGAGACTGAGATCAGTGAACGAGCCGGCCGAAGTGGCCGTGCGGTTAAAGGCGCTGCAGTCTGGAACCGCAAGACCGCTACGGTCGCAGGTTCGAATCCTGCCTCGGGCATGGATGTTTGTGATGTCCTTAGGTTAGTTAGGTTTAACTAGTTCTAAGTTCTAGGGGACTAATGACCACAGCAGTTGAGTCCCATAGTGCTCAGAGCCATTTGAACCATTTTTTTTTGATCAGTGAACGAGATACATTAACAACAACGGCGAGGAGGACTTTCCAGCAGGTCACAAGCCAGTACGTCACAACAGCTTCAAAAAACCCAGCCGTGGAGCCAGAATTACTCGGCAGCAGCATGTAGGTTAAAGTAGGTTGGAGGAAGTGTTATGTCTGCGTGGCATAGTACAAAACGTGTACTGGTTGTAAGAAGCAACTGAGTAACCTGAATTTGATCGAAGTGTCTTACACTCGTTTAACTACTGCTTTACTGAGGAAGAGCAGTAAGGAACCTGTAAATCTTTAAAATGTAAAATGGCTAGTGAAGGGAAGAGAAAGTTGGCTCTTAGAAGCAGGAAAGGAGAGCAAGATAATCGCCGTAACGATGATCCCTTATATCAGCTACAAGGATTGCAGATTGGTAATAGTGGCGATGATACTCCAAATCAGCTACAAATCGTAGATAAAAAAGTGAGATATAATGTGTATGAAAAAGTAGATTCTGCTTTAGATCACTACACTGTGGATGAAGATTCTGTAGCGGCTAAGAACACTGATGCGGAAGATTTGACTGAAGACGCCAGGTTCACGGAATTTAATGTTGTCATTTCAAATAACATGACAGAATACTTAAACAAATTGAGGCATGGCTCTACATCAGCTGACATTTTGCCAAATGCGGGTAATCTTGAGGAACAAAATCAAATTCTATGATCAGAAATAATGTCAGTATTGCAGTTACTATTAACAGAACAAACACAATTAGATGTAGGTCTTAAAGCAACTAATCAAAAATGAGATGCTGGCCTTAGAGAAACCAAAGAGGTTAATAATGCGTTAAGTGGGAGTAATAATAACTTTACGGCATAATATGAAAAAATTAAGAAACTGGGGGCTAGAACTAATAGAATTGTCAAGGAGATATGTGCAGAAATAAAAGACTGGAATAAAAATTTAAATGAGCGTCAGGGAAAACTAGAGGAGGGACTGGCCAAAGAAATTGTAAGGTATAATGAACATCTTGATGCTGGGTCTGTTAACATTAACCTAAAAAACAGGACGAGTAGTAAAACATAGAACACAGGTCTGGGGGTAGCAAGACTTTTAAAGAGAGGTACCAACAGCAGTCTATCTAACTAGAAGATGTTACGAATGATCAAAGTAAGCTTACCAGTAACATTTCGAATGTGGAATCCAAATGTAAGGGCAACACAAAAATCATACACGATAAATTGAGAGAAATCAAGAAAAGGGCAGAATAATTCGCTGATACACAGTTCGTGGCTAATCATGTCACTAACACAGAAGGAGAAGGTTAACAAAGATTTAAAACCTGGAATGAGGAAGAACACGTGATGGGTAGTATTTGTGTAAGTAATTTATCTGCGTGCAAATTCTTCGGTTCTTTTGGACATGTATGAAGAACAGACATCATTTTGATCTGGAAGCCGTTATGAGTTACGACACAAAGGAATTACAGACATTAGCTACCAGTGGACATCGATTAAATCACTGGGTACCGTTAAAAATTTATAGCTGTTCGGGATTCGAAACCAGTTCTCCCACTTAGTAGGTAGATGCACTGACCACTACACCATCTGAACCCAATGGTCATGGTAGCTACACGAACTACTGTAGTACATCATCTGTGGGACCAAAATTCTCAATTCATTCACACTTCTAACGTAATGAGGCTTGAACATGCACTTGCGATGGCGCAGTGGTCACCACATCTGCCTAGTAGGCTGAATATATGGATACGAATACAGGCCTAGCGCAAAATTTTTATCCTTCCCCGTTGGTCAATGGTCACTCGCAGCCAACGTCTGTAATTCCTTGGTGTTTTGGTTTACTGGACTGTTTGACGGTGTTTTTTCCTGAACACTGTCCAGAACAAGAAAAAATGAAGTGGGCTGCTAGTAAATTTTAAAGGGACGTTGTATCGTAGGCAAAAGGAATAACTAATGCATCTAAAACATGATGAATTTATTATTGATATTGGTCTAGTAGTACACAGAACAGCATCCGAACTTAAGTGTCAGGAGTCAGCATAGGTGAGAACACCAGAAATCCGTTGATCTATTAGTCTGGCTTGTTACCTAAGGCAGGTGAAGAGCCTGAACCAGTTTTTGAGCTGAGTGCAGAAGACTAATTGAAATAACTGTAAGATTAGGAAGCTAGGAAAGTCACGAGGCAACAAACGAGCATTGCTGCTGTGGAGCAGTCATGGGATAGGTGGAGGCCAATTGCAACAGGGAAAACTAGGTCACAAGCGTTGCTCCAAAGTTAGTCAGGTGCTAGGGAACGTCGTGGTTCTCTGAAGAGATTTTGGAAGAAGAGGATAAGGTGCTCATTGTAGGAGGAGCACGGACAGTCTCTCTAGAGGCACATAATGTAGAATCAAAAATGACCTAGAGGCAATAGGAGCTACAACAGCTCACATATATGTGTGGTTTGTGGAGGTTTAGCGTCGACATCGCCAGCCTTGGGCAAACATGGCAAAGGCCTAAGAGACTTGCTTTCGACTGAGACAAACAGCCATACCTGTGCCGTGTCTATTGCAGTGATTCAGAGATGGGGACACACTAACCATGGCCTGCAACGGAATAGGAGGGTGAAGGGAAGCTTAGGCGAGCATCTTGCAGGATGTATAATGCAGAAGGGGGGAGTGGTGCAAGTGTAGAAGTCAAAATGCCTATCACTAGTGAAAGGAAAGCTGCACATTCTTTAGTTTAGAGTCAGGTTACAGACAGACAGCATTGAAATAACTTAGATCATCACTGGATCATAACCTGTACAACGGTTCCCAGAAAATTTTTATTAATTTGCTTCATCAGCACATCAGAACTATGAGAAACTAGACAGATGAGCTTCTTGTATGGTTTTCTTCTAGGTATTGTGGAAGATTCGCAAGCGATAGATATTCTTTTGTCTCTGAACACCGCATAACCAAAGGCGTGCAGAAATTAAATATCATGTATTACACTGGGGTGACAAATGTCATGGTACAGTGGTATTCACATGTACAGATGGCAGTAGTATCGCGTATAAAAGGGCATTGCATTGGCGGAGCAGTCATTTGTACTTAGGTGATTCATTTCCGACGAGAGTATAGCCACACGACGGAAAATAATAGAATCTTAACTCAGAGCAGCAGTTCGTTCTAGACGCGTGGGACATTCCATTTCGAAAATCGTTGTTGTTGTTGTGGTCTTCAGTCCTGAGACTGGTTTCATGCAGCCCTCCCTGCTACTCTATCCTGTGCAAGTTGCTTCATCTCCCAGTATGTACTGCAGCCTACATCCTTCTGAATCTGCTTAGTGTATTCTACTCTTGGTCTCCCACTACAACTTTTACCCGCCACGCTGCCCTGAAATACTAAATTGGTGATCCCTTGACGGCTCAGAACATGTCCTACCAACCGATAACTTCTAGTCAAGTTGTACCACAAACTCCTCTTCTCCCCAATTCTGCTCAATACCTCCTCAATAGTTATGTGATCTACCAATCTAATCTTCAGCATTCTTCTGTAGCACCACATTTCAAAAGCTTCTAATCTCTTCTTGTCTAAACTGTTTATCGTCCATGTTTCACTTCCATACTTGGCTACACTCCATACGAATACTTTCACAAACGACTTCCTGACACTTAAACCTATACTCGATGTTAACAAATTTCTCTTCTTCAGAAACGCTATCCTTGCCATTGCCAGTCTATATTTTATATCCTCTCTACTTCGACCATAGTCAGTTATTTTGCTCCCCAAATACCAAAATACCTTTACTACTTTACGCGTCTCATTCCCTAATCTAATTCCCTCAGCATTACCCGATTTTACTCGACTACATTCCATTATCCTCGTTTTGCTTTTGTTGATGTGAATCTTATATCCTCCATTCAAGACACTGTCCATTCCGTTCAACTGCTCTTCCAAGTCCTTTGCTGTCTCTGTCAGAATTACAATGTCATCGGCGAACCTCAAAGTTTTTATTTCTTCTCCATGGATTTTAATTCCTACTCCGAATTTTTCTTTTGTTTCCTTATGGAATTCATTATTCCGAGATTCCGGTGTCGAAAGTGTGAGGCAGTACCACATTTCAGGCATAGCCTTCCATTCGACAATGCAATGACCTTCGGCTCTCAGTTAACGACTGACAGCAGCTGCTTTTGGGTAGACAATGTTAACAGACAAGCTGCGCTGTGTGAAACAACAACAGAAATCAATGTGGAAGATCGACGAACGTATCAGTTAGGAGAATGTGGCGAAATTTGGCGTTAACGGATTATGGCAGCAGTGGACCGACGTGGGTATCATTGCTAACGACGCAACATCACCTGCATCGCCTCTCCTTAGAGGTGAGAAACCAAGTGGCGCATCAGTCCTATGGGAAATTACCTCCTCTTCCTCATATTGAAATGATCTCAAAAATTTATCAGTCCTGAATTTCTAGGATATTTAAGTTAGAAAATCAGTAATTGTAACGAAACTCTCAAACAAATCACATGTCATATATCATAAAACTAGTGCATGTTGAGTGTGAATTTTACCTAGGAATCACTAGTATTAGTCTTGTTGGGTATCTTACGTTTTTTAATTGTATTTTGAAGTAGACTGTAGCTGATACGTGTGTGTCTCAGTAGATGCGACCGGCTAAGTTTTTGAAACTAACACTTCGTCAGTTTTACTGCTCATCGGGTTACATAGTAACTAATTTTATAAAAGGTGTACTTTGTCAATATCTTCCTTGTACTTAAATACGCTTAAATTCCTTGGTACGGATACCAACGCTTTGTTAAATTGTCTAGAACAGTACGCTCTTTAAAACTTAGTGTCGTGCATTGCTGTAACTCGTATGATTCCTGTTATTATTTCGCTCATAATCCACGACATCCGATACCGACCAGACTTAACATACACAAGTGTAGCAGCGTTACTTGGATGTGTAATGAAACGACCATATAGGCAGTTTTAGGTGAAGGTATCGGCACATGCAAGTTCACTGGCAGTATACTAAGAAAATGTAGGCTACAGGAGAGAAAGCACATAAAATTCTGGTGTTCCTGATCCTAGAATACTGTTCAAATGTGTGGTATCCATATCAGTTATGACTAACAGTGAATACTGAACGTTTAAGAAATGTGGCATCACAATTGGTCACAAGTTTGTTTGAATCACGAGATAGCATCCGTGGTATGCGGAGCTGTTACCGGGGTAGAAATGATAAAGAGGACACCCTAAATAGCAAATAATTCCATTACGCATTATTTTAATCAGCATGAAAGTGTTCAACATCAATTAGAGACGTTCTAAGAGATGCAGCACTTTGTGGCCTACTTTTAATCATCACAATATTACGATAGAAGGAAGTATATATTGCCTCATACTGTGAAAAGATAAAATTTTCGCTAGTGCATCCCAGCAACGCTTGGCGTCCCTTAGTGTTGCCTATCCTGTAACGACGATATTTCACTCGACTAGCAGGGTGTACTTAACCGATAGTATACTAAATACCCCAAACGTCATAAGTGTGTGTATCGGGGGAAAGATATTTTAGAGGCGAATCACGAATTTTAATTTTGTTGGGCTTGCCCTCATTCGTAATGAGTAGGTCACAGGATTATAGCAACATATAAGGCATTTTCCGTATATTGCCTATGCTCTGCTTCCTCATAGGAGCACAACCAATACATAAGGACGCCTATAGTGTCTACCGGAAGCGTCAGGGAACATTTTAGCTTTCAGAATATATGTTCTCAGAGTAGTGATCTACGAGGATTGTCCAGAAAGTAAGTTCTGTCATGAAAAATCCTATGAAGGTTAGTACATATGTACTGGGCAGAGTCCCTACTGTGACCGTTGATCGCAGTGCGTTGCACTTTGCAGCTCTGAACGTGTAAAGATACCTAGAAAATAGTTTATTCTTCCGAGTATGGGTGCTATTCGAGGGATCTGGCCTCATTTCATGTAACAACAAATGACACTTCTTTGTGACAGTCTCAGCCACACACTGCCGGGGCAAGAAGGCGCTCATGTAGCGTTTTCCATGGGAAGTGTTCCGCCACTCACCACAGAGCGCGGACTTGGGTCGCTCCGATTTTCATGTCTTCAGTCACAGGAATCGCTGGCTATGTGGCAGCATTTTCGCACAGACTACGAGATACATTGGCAGAAAGAACAGGAGGGCACTCTTCTGTATTGAGAGTATTGTGAAGTACGTAGAACGCAACGGTAAATGTCTACGAAACAGCGGGACTATGTGGAGAACTACCTGAAAGGGAAAGCATATCATTTGTGCTTTTCGATGTGGTTCCCTTTTCGCGACGGATCCTAACTTACTTTATGGACAATCCTCGTATCACCCGTACATCTTTGTGTTGCTGCTGGTAATGAGGCGAGAACACCGTTCGTTTATTACATATTTTTAAGCGACAAGGGATAATATTGGGGGAGTGGACGGGGGGGGGGGGGGGGTTGGACGCAGGGAAACGAGAGACGTTGAGCACGACCCACATGTCCCCCCATCAGTCCACTGCTATGGCCGCCCCGGGTATTGCCTACGCTGACGTTGACCCCTCAGCCGAGGTCGAGTGGGAGATCATTCCAAAGTCTGGCAGGCGGTGAAAGACTTACCGAAGGGCCGGTTGTAGGGCATCCCCAGTTCGTTTGACGAACAGGTTTCGAGCGTTATATGAGGCTGACGAAGTCTCTGAGCCAGATGCAGTCGTCCACACTGCTCCACAGGAAGCTTGTCGACCAGCAAGGTCTGGACGTTCACAGAGGGTGGGTTTGCTGGTAGTTGGGAGCTCAAACGTTAGGCTCTTAATGGGGCCCTTAAGGAACATGTCTGCCAAGGAGAGGAAGAAGTCCAGTGTGCACTCCGTGTCCATAACGGAGGGAGTCATTCCGCATGTGGAGAGGGTGCTTCCAAATGCCATGAAGAGTACAGTGTATGTCGGTATCAATGACATGTGTCGCTTTGGATCGGAGGAGATTCTCTCTGGTTTCTGCCGGCTAGCGGAAATGATGAAGACTGACAGCCTTGCTTGCGAGATCAAAACGGAGCTCACCATCTGCAACAACGCCGAGTGGAGGGTCTGAATCAGAAGCTCAGGCGGTTCTGTGACCATATAGGCTGCAGTTTCCTTGACTTGCGCCATCGGGTGATGCGTTTCTGGGTTCCGCGTAATAGGTCAGGAGTCCATTACACACAGGAAGCGCATACACGGGTAAAGGGGGCTGTGTGGAACTGTCTGGGCAGTTTTTTATGTTAGAGGATCTGAGGAAACCACAGATAGGGCGTCTGTCTAAAAGAGGGCAGGTAAAACATAGTAAGGTAGCTGTCGAAACGATTGGTATTGTAGTTGTAAACTGTCGTAGCTGTTTTGGGAAAGAACTAGAACTCCAAGCCTAAATAGAAAGGTCTGAGGTTCAAATAGTTACAGGAACGGATAGCTGACCAAATCCGGAAATACGTTCAGCCGAATTTTTTTCAGACGACATAAATGTGTTCAGAAAGGATATATCAAATACAGTTGGTGGTGGAGTGCTTATTGTTGTCAAAAGTACTTTACCTTCTAGTGAAATTGAATTAGATAGGTCTTGAAAAATAGTTTGGTAGAGGTTATACCCGACCAACAGACTAAACTATTAATTGGATTACTGACCCCCCAACAGCGAAGATATAGTTGCTTAACAGTTGAAAGAAAACTAGAGTCCCATTTTAAATAGGTATCCAATTTATACAATTATAGTCGGTCACGACTTCAAACCAAATTCCATGTGCTAGAACTATTATAAGTTTCAAGCCGGCGGCAGGCATAAAACGTCATCCGAAATTGTACCTAATGCTTTCTCAGAAAATTGTTTTGAACAATTAGTTCATAAGCCCACTGTAAGCGTAAATGGTTAAGAAACCTCTTATCAACAAATAATCCTGGACAAAAAGGGAGGATCATGACGAATACAAGGATTAGCGACCACAAGGCAGTCGCTGCTAGGCAGATACTGTAAGATGCACAACCATCAAAAGGAAACCCAAAGTACATCTACCTAAAAACACTGACACAAATGGTCTTAATGCGTTTTTAAGATACAGTCCCCACTCCTTCCGATCTAATCACGTAAGCGTAGAAAAGATGTGGAATTATTTCAAAGAGATAGTATCGACGGTAATTGAGAGATATATACCACATAAATTATTAACTGATGGTACTGATCTCCCACGGTACACAAAACGGGTCAGAAGTTTTGCAGAAGTTCGAAATACAGCGCATGCTTCAGTGCGAGATATTTTTAATAATTACCATAATGAAACTCTGTCTTGGAATCTGGCATGACACTGAAAGATATTCTGCTCATGTATAAAGCACACCAGAGCCAAGACGCAATCAATACATTCACTGCGCGATGACAATGGTGAAGTTATTGATGATAATGCAACTAAAGCGCAGTTCTTTAACACGGTTTTCCGATACTCCTTCACCAAAGAATCGAAGTAAATATTCCTGAATTCCAGTCAAGAACAACTGCCAAGAAGCGAAAAGTAGAAGTAAACATCCTTTATGTAGCAAAGCAGCGTAAATAACTTAATAAATGCAAGGCATTCATTCCAGATTGTATACCAGTCAGGTTCCTTTCAGGATGTGCTGATGCAATAACTCTCAATTTACCAATTGTATACAACCGCTCGCACACGGAAAGTTCCGTACCCAAATACTGGAAAATTGCTGAAGTCACACCAATACCCAAAAAGAGAAACAGGAGTAATCCGTTCAATTACAGTCCCGTATCACTAACGTCGATTTGCAATAGGGTTTTGGAACATCCTGTGTTCAAATATTATGAATTACCTCGAAGAAAACGATTTATTGACACGTAGTCAGCAATGATTCATTAAACATCGTTCTTGTGAAACACAACTAGATCTTTAGACTCATGAGGTAATGAGTGATATCGACAGGGGACGTCAGATTGATTGCATACTTTTAGATTTCCAGAAGGCTTTTGACACCGTTCCTCGCAAGCGTCTTCTAATCAAACTGCGTGCTTATGGAATATCTTTCCAGTTGTGCCACTAGATAGGTGATTTCCTGTCGGACAGGTCACAGTTCGTAGTAAACGACGGAAAGTCATAGAGTAAAATAGAAGTAATATCATGTGTTCTCCAAGGAAATGTTATAGATCCTGTATTGTTCCTGAACTGTATTAACGACACAGGAGACAATCTGAGTAGCTCTCTTAGATTGTTTGCAGAGAATGCTGTTATTTGCCGTCTTGTAAACTCGTCAGATGATCAAAACGAATTGTAAAATAATTTAGATAGGATATCTGTCTGGTGCGAAAAGTGGCAACCTATTCTGAATTTAAAAAAGTGTGAAGTTATTTACATGAGTACTAAAAAAAATCCACTGAATTCTGATGACGCGATGAGTTACACAAATGTGAAGGTTGTAAATTCAACTAAATACTTAGGAATTACAATTACAAATAACCTAAATTGGAACGATCACGTAGAGATCACTGTGGGTAGAGCAAATCAAAGATTGCGATACGCTGGAGGAACACTTAGAAGGTGCTACAGATCTAGTAAAGAGACTACTTGCACCACACTTGTCCGCCCTCTTCTGGATTATTGCTGTGCGATGTGGGATCCGCATCAGGTGGGACTGACAGATGACATCCAAGTTCAAAGAAGGGCAGCTCCTCTTGTATTATCGCAGAATAGTGGAGATAGCGCCATAGACATACGTGAAATGTAGTGGTGATAATTAAAACATAGGTGCTTTTCATTGCGATTGGACCTTCTCCTGAAATCTCAATCATCAATTTTCTCCTCCGAATACGAAAACATTCTGTTGGCACCCACGTACATAAGGAGAAACGATCATCACGATAAAATAAGAGAAATCAGGGCTCGCACAGATACGTTTAAGTACTCGTTTTTCCCGTGCGCCGTTCGAGAGTGGAATTGTAGAGAGACAGCTTCAAGGTGTTTCGTTGAGCCCTCTGCCAGACACTTAATTGTGAACAGCAGAGTAATCACATAGATGTAGAAGTAGATATTCCGTCAATCGATGACGATGAAAAAAGCAGAGGCATTTAGGCTCGTACGCTGTCATACTGGCTCGAAATCCACTAATTGGGAGAGAGCGGAAAAAAGACGTAGATCTAAGCATTATGAAGACATATGACACACGTTTGGTTGTGCTTTTACCTAAGTTACGGAAGTTTCCATTAAACTGTCAGTTTTCAGAGTGAGCTCTTTTCATCCTAATAAAAGTTTGTTTGTCTCTCCATTTTTTCATTCCTGCCAATAGTTAAATTAGGATTACATTCAGTGACTCGTCGATTATATTTAAGTAGGAAAATTATACTAAAATACAGACTATGTGTTTAAAAATTATAATAAAACACACTTGGTAGATAGCCATAAAATTTGGTTTTTGAAGTGTTATTGGTATCATCCATTATATGACATTCATCAGATTCGATGCAAACGTACAGTGCTTTCTTTAGTAGCTTCTCTATATAACGCCCCAACGACCAACTTAAAGCCAATTAAGAAAGAAAATGAAGTAGGGAAAGTTATCTTGGCAGTTACATCTTTGCCGTTGAGCTAACACGAAAGAGTTTTGCAAACAACTACATTGTACACCACTGAGTATATTTGTTAGCGAAAGAGAAAGAAGAAACATCGTATTTCAGTAATGGACAAATATCCATGTGACAAATGTGAAATTAATATCTCAAAAGTTTAGTCCAAAGTAATGTCATCAGAGATAACTTTTATGCGGAAGAGAGTTGTAAGCGTAACGAAGAAATTCAGTGCGCCTACAATGCTCTTCCACAGAAGAAGTCGCTTGCTAGAACTCATCCAGTGCAGACGTACGAGAGCAGTTCTGTTCTGAATTATTGAGATTGCGAATCGTGAAGAGATTGTTTTCGAGTTTAGATGTGTTTGTTGCGTGACGGGATTCACGGCTTAAGAAACTGATTTTATGAACTGAGACAGGAACAGATAGACTCATTTAACCGTGCACCACGGGTTAATTGAAATCTAATAACGGAATCAGTGAACATTGGACTTGACTTTAAATTAGTTGGACCTTAAAGAACATTCTATGAAAGAATACACGCAATTAGTCTTGAGTAGGACCCAAGTATACGACATCATGAAGATAAAACAATTACGGTGAAGTGTTGAGTTGTGGTAATTGCCAAGAAACTATAACTCAATCGGACTGACTTAACTAAACTATTCTGTGTGCGTGTGGTGTGGGAGTTATAAGTATTTAGTGACAAAATAACAATAAACTGTTCGTTACCAGTTAAATACCCGGTGTGGACTACATCATTAAATAATTTGATAAATGACTAAATCAACGACTACTCATGAAAGACTGTTTCATTGAAGTGCAAATATTCACGTTATTAGTTGAGAAGTGAACTTTAAAATATTTTCATATTACGACGCCATCTTACAAAGACTGAATCAAAGAGTATCTCTGGATCACGCTGCATACCAGCACAACAATTCCATAGCAACGAGACAACAGCGTAAGATAAAACTGTTAACAGAAATATTTCCTCGCAATCAGTGGTGTGTGCTATGCGAACGAGAGAAGAATTAATAACTACTGCAAATCCGGACAATTAACAATACAATGTTAATAATAAAAAGCATCAATTATACTAGTTCGTGTGAGTGGAAACGCTGCAGACTTGTAATTGAGATACAACGACTACGCGAGGAACGCCTTTTCGGAAGTTTTTCAGGTATTTTTCTCCCGTTAATCTACGGGGACTGACGTTATATCGCATCGTGTCTCTACTCTGCCGCGAGAGCTGTGGCAGTAGCAGTTCTACGGCGTCGACTACATCAGCACACGGTCGGAGTCCGGGGGCACGCGCCACTTCTATCTTTTTCTTATATTCTATCTATGTCTCTCATATAATTTTATTTCACTTGAAACTTTTTGATTACATTTTTCTACTAAATTTATTTTTAAGAATTCTGTTACTTATACCGGCAAAACTAGTGTTGTCGAGGACTGATTGTGGGTGGTGGAGAAGCCACCTTTCAGGATGAGGTTCTGCTTTTTCACCTCAGCGTTGTGGTTTCGATGGGCTGAAGGTGAATACTGCATGTTGCTGCAGCTGGACAGACAGCATTTCGCATAACTCTTTATTGATTAGAACTAGAGCTGACACCGGTGCCAACGTCTAGTGGTACAGTGATGCTGCGTTGCTGTGCTTGACCTGGGTGGCAGAGTGGATGGTCGGCGGTGCTGAAGCACCTAGTGCTGAAGCAGTAGCTGGCTGTAATTGTCCGTGGTGCTCGTGATCTGTGGACTGGATGCTGGAGGGTCCAGCAGTACTGTAACTCCACCTTCCCGGGTGTTTCGATCGTCGCGTTTAAATAATGCTCCCAGTGACTGTTCCTTTGGCCGACTGGCGGCGAAGAAATTCATACCTGGTTCGCGCAATGCTGCGTGGGCGATTCGTAACGAGGGTCATGCCACACGTTGACATAAAGTGTGGGCTCGTTTGCAGATCGACTGGGTGGACAACCGTCTGGTTTCGTTAAGATAATTGAAACACCGTGTGCCGAATTCCCTTGGCGTTGCAGTACTGGCGTTCGACATGATACGGTGTTCGTTGTTAATTTTTCTCCTCAAGACGTAATGAGATGAAGCAACAATACTTCACCCATTTCCTGCGTTTAAGCGTCCAAAATCAGCTACCTAAAAATTTATTTAGCCATCCCCATTTCATTACAGGCTGAACACAGATATTCAATGACCGGTCTCAATGTATGAAAGATCAAGAGGTGATAGGGGCATTGCTAGATCGTTGCACGAATAGAGAGTACGAAGTGAGTGCGCATTTTGTAGAAGCATACTTCTAGATATGCTATTTTAGCACTTTGTAATTTTACAGTTTCTGTATATACACTCTGTTCTTACAACAAATGCAACATCGGAAGATAAAAACTATCCTCTGACTAACATTAGAAGCATTTGAGACCTTCCTGGGGTCGGAGAGGTTTTCGAAAGAGCAGATAAACAATAAAGCAACATCCGAAGATCATCAGGTCAATAACACTGACCGGTACTCCTGCAGGCCAACGTATATCAGTAACTGAGGCACCAACACGTAACTATAAGAGTGCATGCGAATATTACGAAAATGAAGTACATCTTAGCACCTCATTGCTGTATTATTACGCTCAGCACAAATTCACACAGCAAACGATCGCCGTAACAATCCGGAACTATTTCGTATTACAAGTCACAGTTGCTGCCATAGGAAGAAAGTTTTTGAATCTGTGAGAATCTCATGAATCTCATAGACTGCCTGAACGCCTTTTTCATTGGTTTCGAAAGTATGAAGACAGCTTCCAATTTGTTAGGCGTGATGTTTTGTTTAAACGGAGAGAAGACGTCGGCGAGGCGATTCGTCAGTCTGGCAGAGGCAGAGTGCCTTGTCGTTCCATGTGGCAGTGACAAATGAGATGGCCGCATTGACTCACGTCAGAACTGTCTGGAGTTTTCTTTACTGGTAGCGATTCTTCAAATGTCAGTATTAACCCTTAATTGAATTCGTATGCTGTATACCTGTTTTAGCCAGTTATACCGCACTCGGTGGTATTCTGCGCCCTTCAATCAAAAGCTCTATTTCAAATCATAATAGCAACGGTATTTCAATTAGGGCAAATACTCTTTTAATGTTATCTTAAAGCACATATGCTTGTGATATCTGCTCTGCTGTGAATATCTTCACAAATATTTAGGTTACAGTGAATTTACTTCTCACCATCAGTTCACATGTACTTGTAATATTCTCTATCATCTCCATCTTTAATTAGACGGCGGATTCGGTCACTCACTGCACTTTGTGGCAGTTACGACAGGACAGCACGAATCAACCAGTGACGCAGAGAAGTTTTGAGTATTTAATATTAGACATTATTGATTGATTATCATCCCACAGCATTCACAGTCATCAAACCCGAGTACTAGTGCAGGGAATCCTTACCCACTGAAAGACGCGGTAAGTAATTCGTGGCATCATACCTTCCACGGCTATACATCTCAATCGCGATGCCCTGTCACCCAATCAAAATCTCTTCCTATTGGATCACGATTTTTCCGCCACCAAACCAAAATGTATTCCTATGTGTCAGATGTCATCACGTGTATTTGGCACCCAAATACCATTAAGTTAACACTGTAATGTTCTCTACATCCATTTCTGTTTCATTTATCTTGAACGCCATCACCAAAGAGCTCGCAGTGAAATGGCATCGGTACTGTCTTCAATAAGCATACAGGACCCAAAAATATTGATTCGTGATAAATAACGAATGCTTCCTATTACTATCACATGTCATCGCTTCATACGCTCACCCCATCCTTAAGTGTGCTATAATGGTTTACCGAAATTGCATGTTTATTAATTTCTCCATCGTCTGAAGGTCTGCTGTTTCAGCAATTGTTTATTCAATCGATGAAAAACGTTGTAGTTGTGGTTCAAAAATTTACTGAGTCCACTGTGTTTTGGCCTTTACGTTGGCCTACTATGAAATAATAGTAAAATAGTCATACATACGCTGCATGTATAAATATTGTAAATAATACAAGATGGAGCGAAAAGGGCTTACATATAAATATGTACAATGTAAGTAAAGATTTAATTTAAAAATCATGAATAGGTACAAGTCAAGTAGATTTAACAAGTTACAGGTCCAATAACAGGTGAAATAAATCAGCCTGTAAAGATTACAAAAAGTGTACAGTTCAACACACTAGAAGTACTGACATGCTTTGACTTTAAACGAATTTATATAAAGCCATATTGGAAACTTCAAAATTGCATGTTTCACTAACAAAAGGGAAAAAATATATTTTGTATTAAATAGAAGGAAGAACATCCATGTCGAGTGTCAAGTCTTCTAGTGAGACGAAGTTAAGCCACAGTCTTGGCGTAGCTTGGAAGCATTGTGCATTGCTCAGAATAGCATGTTAAAAAACATCTAGGTTACCACGAACTTCTTAAAATTATCTTATGTAACGAGAGGGTTACGTGTTGAATCACAAAATCAGTAGAAAACTAGAAAGGGACATCCGTTTGATACATCAGAAGTTGTCATGAATGACATCAGGCAGAAAATGAGAGAAAACATCCCGACGACAGAAAATAATGGAGGGCGAGATAGAAAAATTCCTGTAGATTTTAAACGATTGGCATCGGTGATATAACCAGAGTGTAACCTCCCCCTCGCTTATCGACCTTAATGACAGTGAAAAATTAAACCACGTGTACCTAATGGAAATTTGGGAAAAGCAATCGTCACCGAAGTTAATTTGTCGGTAAAGAGGGAGGAAAGGGTTACATCTAAATGAAAGGAAAAATGCAAATGGAACTGGTGGAAATTAAATTTAAGAAGGGGTAAAGCCAATACAGAAAGTAAATGTGCGGCCTTTACGTTAACAATTAACTAGCGGTAATTAGATATTTGAGGTTTGGGGGAAATTACGGTCGCCAGTCCTATGGATAATTACTATAGTAACTGAAAAGGAAAGGTTATTACACATATAATTAGTACTAGAAGCGTGGCAACTGAAGGTTGACACGTGTAGTGTGAAAACTGAAAGTTTGTCAGAAGTAATAAATTTCCCTACACTCTGGTTTAATTTAGCAAAAGAATTAATAAAACCGAAAAATTGAAAGTTAATTTAGTGACTGAAGTTAATAGGTAGCTTTCTTTCTGAAGCACATTGAAATTAAGTAAAATACGTTTAGTTTTGGACTACCTCAACAATCATTTCAAAAGCTACTTGAATCTACGCAATTTAGAAATAAGAGATTTGAATTTGATCTTGAATTAAATGATTCTGAACAATTAACAGTAGTAAAATTTAGTACGTACCAAGCTGAGCTGCAGTCACAGATAAGCTAAAATACAGTAACAAAACTCGCAATCTTAATTTGTGCTTGTGTAATCTAAATATTGTAGCCAGCTATAAATACCTTAACGGAACTTTGAAATTAAAGCAGTGAAATCGAATGATAATGGCGTTTGAAATTCAACGACACTCGGGTTCATTCCGGAAAAGGAAGGACCCTGCTTGGTAATGCAATTGGGACAATGAGCAACAAAGGTTCATGCTACGTTGCTGTAATTTTGTGATTTGAACAGTTTTAAAAGCTGAGATCTGCCATACAGTTCTAAAACTTTACGTGCTTCCAGTCTTCCTTGTTGGTTGATTGAAGGTTTGAAGGCGTCGATCGAGCAGGTGGCGACAGTCACTCATTGTCGGCCGTCGCTGTTGCAGAAGCCGGATGTTGGCGCGCCTTCTTCTCGACACGGTCACCAGGCGAAACGGGCTCTTGATGTGCGCCAGTTAATGCTTCTCGTCCGCGACCCCGTGTCAGAAACTATCATAGCAAGTCGAGCGCAATTACATGCTGCCCAACCCCGAAAGGGCGGCAACTCGCGGGAGAGTCACACAACACACCTGCTCCACTGCACTACCCCAGCCAGACACCGCTCTGCCCGCACTCCACGCGACAGAGTTATCACTACCAAAGATCCTAAACACTTTGGTTCTCCACACGACCTATCGATGTATTCGTTCGATAGCATTGTTTTCCCTAGGCCAGACCAAGCGTATAAATGCAAATAATATTCACAAAACAAACCAACATAAATGCATAAATACATATATACAAACAGTAAAACAATTACAATATATAAAGACACAGAAATGTCATATCTTCAGGTAACAAAATAAGGAAAAAAATTATAGTGCAGCAGATGGAAATAGGAGAATATGCATTTCCGGCGTTACAAGAGCTTGACGCTGTTAAGCATTTATGAGTACAAATTTGAAGTGAAGAAACATAGAAAATTCTGCATTCCACCTTATGCCATACCTTTAGCATACCGGGAAAGGTACGTCGTAAGCTACGAAAAATGTGGCAACAACGTGTTATCGAAACAGTGGTTACCTCTTATAATAATCCACTGAGGGCAGTGTAGAACGGAGGTGGTTCTATCGCCTAGCACTCGATTTGTCACACATTAACACCATCATTAAACCAGACACCGAACGGCATACACATATGGTGGAGCTGCACTAGAATTTCTGCAGGGTACAGTTCTTTTCATCATTAGATCTTCATGGGAATTTTACACAGTATCAACAGGAGCAAAATGTGCTTATTAAATCTCACAAGCAATACATGTTCAAGAACTTTTATTACAAGTTCTTCTTGCTTTATTACGAAGTGATGTGTATTCGACATTTTGTTCACACCGACGTTCTTGAGATGGAGTCCACGGACTTTTAAAATCCGATGGTTCACAACATTTGAATAACTTGAAACCCTTTGTAGAACAGTGTCTTAGGTTTACGCCACAAACATTCTAACATTAAATCTATTTGGGTAAACAGAGCTCCATTGGTAAAGAAAGAACGATTCTCTGTCTGTCTGCAGCTATTGGTTCCCGAACTTTGTAAAAGTTCGATACAGGATCTAAGCAGCATGTATGTACTGCATATGAGGTTCCTGTAGTTTGTAGTTGTCTTCGTAGCACGATCACCATGGGTGGTCAGCCTTATTACGTGTTGTCCAGAAGTTGTTATTGGTTTAGTGTTTAGCAAGTCAGTGACTGATGTAGTTGCACCCCCACGAAGAAGCGTTTAAAGTGGTAGATGATGTTGATCTGGCGTACTCCAAGGAATATGTATCCCCTTTTGCTGTTTCAATGTTTGTGTTGTGGTAGATTTGGCGCACTCCAAAGGAGGTGTCGCGCCTTTTTGCTGTGTTTGGGTTTCTTGTGAGGTTTCACAGAGGCGCTTTACTGGAGATAAGCGATTCGTGGCAATGTCCGGAATAAAAAAGGAGTGAATAGTTCATTGATGTCTCTCCTACCATCAGTTATCAAGTTGATGGTTGGAGAGACAACACTGCACTTACAGATAGTCTGTGTTGTGATGTCGGCCACTGATGCTACGTGTATACGGTTTGTGTTGACCCTTTCAGTGTCAGCTAAGGCCTGGAGAAGATGCATTTAAGCACTGAAGCTAGTAGCCATACAATAGATGACATAATAAGGACAGCTGTAGGTGTTTCATTTCCTTACATACGTGCACGGGCAAAGTTCCCCAGACCTCTAAGCACAAGGGTAGACATACAAAAACCTAACGTAGCATTTTGTTCTGTCTTACAGCAGGAGAAAGTGTAAGTGAGCCTTATTCACGATATCAGAGCTCTGATTTTCTACTGTAGAGAAGAGAAAAAATTTCAAATATTTAGCTTCACTCTGAGAGGACAAGTTTCTCTCTCACCTATTTATCGCATGTGGAAAATTATTAAAGATTTTAGTACAACCTCATGCACCTTGAGCGAGACTCTATAAAGTTAATGGCCAGAGCAGACGCTGATGGAGCCTGGTAGGGCACTAAAAGCATGAGGTACTTTTATAATTCTTAGATCGTGAAAACGGCTTCTTGGGATTTGAAAGCAATTCGCAACTAGCCCATCTCTTAGTAAATCTTGCAGGACAGGCCCACGGCCATACAGGACAGACAGGGCAGCCCTTCGTGAAGACAGGTATCCAGTAGAACAATGCTTAGCTACCTGCCACTGCACCAGCAGACGGTGGGGCGACGGTCTAAAGGAATGCATCCACACAGTGGAGCCATAAAATAGGCATTTTGTACAGAGCCACACGTAATAAAAATTCACATATTTTCGTGTATGCTGATAGTGCAAGTAGGCCAGTGAAAGACTTCCCTTGGCCTTTGCTGTGTAAGGAAACTGTGGTATCTGGGAAACATCTAGAAATAAATAGCAATGACTAACAAGCTCCGAGGCACAGGTGATTTAGATAAAGATCTTTGAGATGGTATCTGTTCACTTGTTACTGTGGGAAGAGACATGACTTCAAAAAGAAATCATTTCTCCCCCTTCTGCGAAAATTTTAAAAACTCAGTAATTGGCGTTTTTTGTTTTTCAGAGGCACATGTTTCTTAACTCTTGCCATGGTTTGACATGAATTTGTGCTGTCGAATGGGAGGGGAGATTTAGCGCCTCTGGAGCCCAGTGAATGGCTCAAGACAGATGAAGGCAGTGTCGTCCACGCACTTTGCGGGAAAACGAAATTTTTTACTATATAGGTGTGAGGCACTTGGGTGAGGGACTTTGGTCTGGTAAGCACTTCTAGTCGAAGCTCTGGCATGTGTGGTTGCTACTTAGGACCTGTCCTGAGACTGACCTCACTTGCGAGTAGTTCAGACTTGGCAGACCGTGGTGAAGTTCTTACTGTACCGACAGTGTGAATTCAAACGTCGCGGACTACTCGTTTGCTGAAGACACACTTATTCATTTCTGGTTTACCAGTCATGACGTTTGGTATGTGTGCTCTGGCGTATAAGTGAGCAAAATTGGCCCTTGGTACGACCAGCTAACGGATGTGTCACACAATGAAATCTGCCGTGATCTCAGGGCTGTGGTGGAGGGTAAATTGCGATCCGTCTGCCTCATCGTTAGGCCATGAGATTTTTGCATTTATTTCGTGACCGGCATCTATTCACAGGTGCCGCCTCCACGTCTCATCTCCGCCGCACAAATGTCGCCAGTTGCTAGTTACATCGCCGCACGAAGCAGACAGGGTAATGTACTGCCGCTCCGGCATTGTCAGGCCATACAGATCTCAATCGCCACTTGGTCTCAGCTACACCCATCTAGAGAAACTTCTGCAGATTTGATCAATAAAAATCTGCTCAGTGTCAGATCAATTCATCTTGCATTATCCACATTTTCAGGCCCCAAGTACTTGACTTACTGATCACCTAGTTAAATTGTCTCTGCCACCCAGGATCCTTTTCCAGTGTATTCTTAAATCAACTGTTCGTTGTTTATGGTATTCAGTCAATAACTTGTTTAGCATAATTTATGTCTGTTTTTGTGAAAATAAACGTTGTTATTAAACTAATTTTGCCTACATTAGGAATCTTTAATAGTCCCGCTAGGGTTGTCTTTCAGCACCTAGTTGTGTAACGAATTCGAGCCTTATCTTTAGTTTAAAGGAGAATGTGTGTTTCCTCAGAATGCGCAGGTGCTTTTAAAAATTTCCTTATTAACGTTTTCTCCCTATCTAATTGTTATTCTTTTAATTTACTTCAATTGTTTACTGTGTTATATTTATTTCTACAATTTGTTTGTGGGTGAAATAAAGTTGTGTTTGTATTTTTGCTACAACCGGAGAACGTTGTTGAAAAGAAAACTCCTGGGGCCCAATCCATCTGTTTGGGTAATTTTAACGTCTTCCTTTGGGCTTGAATTTCCCGTATCAGTGGTGAAGGTTGAAGAAATTTCATGTAATAAGTAGCGGCAGACATTCGCTCACACACGAGTTATCCATACGAAGTGGAATCAAGAAACCATACCTAAACATAACATCAGTAACAGCCTTCTAGTACTACACCCAGATAAGATTAGACGTACAAACAATATTAGCTTGGTGCTTTAAATATAAGTTCAGCATATGATGTAAATGAAGTATTTGCAGTGGAATTTCCTTTGGGGATGGGTGTATGTTTCTTCGAGTTTTTTGGAGATGGCATGGTGGACGAAATGATCCAGGTGTGACACTCACTGAGATAAAAATGACTGAGACTTGGTTGGTCAAGTAGTATACTTTGGAGCATAAGGCGGATATATGTAAGGAATCACAATTATTTGGTAGCAGTTCACGTTAAAAGCATGCGAAACTAACTACAATGGAATAAAATTCTTGCAATAATGTCACTAATTATGTTCTTGCCTCCCTACCAGAATCGTGAAGGTGGTTGGCCCTTTGTCAGGCTTTACTTAAGGAGTCCTTAAGGACGACTGTAATAAAACTATACCATTAACACACATACACTAGCATCGCGTCTCCTATGGAGGCTCTTGGATAGATTCTATAAGTCGGTTGTGTCACAAGACGTTCTTGTTACACAGATATGTATTATTTCGGTCAGAAATGTTATGGAAATTGTACCTGTGTAGGAATTGATTAACTTCTATTAGTTCGTTTTCTTTTGCAAGAACCCAACGTAATGTTAATTTGTGAGAAACTGGTGCTTATCATAGCATATATGGTCTCTGCAGTTGGGGTAATATGTCAACTCAACAAGGGATGAGCGGGGAGAGCGGACGCGGCACACGACTTACGACCTGCTGTGGCGGCACCAGGCGAAACACAGGGGTGTCGGGTCAACCAGCCGTGGGTCTGCCTGCCGCGAACTAGTCTTGTCGTAGTGGGTTAATACTACTTTAAAAAATACAAACAATATTAAATCTGGTGGTAGTCAACTAATGCTGTTTTATATGTAACCGCAGTTATTATTTTTCGAGACAAAGATGAAACTTATACTGCTTAAATTTTAACTTTTTCTTTCCACACCATTACGTCGGGCATATCATCATGTCACATTACTCGTCATGGCTGGAGAATATGAGCTCATTAATTTGATGGGTCAGAGTTCAAGAATATTGGCAGACTAGTTTTTATTGCTTATTTAAGACCTTTCCTTGAATAACGTAGAAAAAAGTTTTGAAATAGTCAAATACGAACTTACTCGGATATTATTCCCCGGTACGGACGAAATGTTAGAAAATTATTAAAGATTTTTCGATAAACTTTTAAAGCTTTGTCAAAATAAGGAATTTTTCCAGTTATCTTATGACAATAACGGCTCCTGTGGCCATATTCAAGCAAAAACCTTTAGTATACCGTAATGGCTGCCAATAATCAAATAAAGTAAATACGCTACGGACGTAAGTTTTGATAGCAGATGTCGTTCATTAATCCAAAGTATGGCACGGGATACTGTTTCACGTGAATGAGAAACATTTACGTCTAACAATACTTAATATACAGGGTGATTATAATTAAAGTTAAACTTTCATACCGCTGCAGAAATAACACCACTGGTCAGAATGACGTCAAAATGCTACGGAATATTATCGGCCAAGGGGGGAAACGTAAGGCAGAAGAAGAATAAATAGTTACAAAATGTTGCAATAGATGACGCTGTAAGCATCATAATTTAATAGTGGTCGACTACAAATGACAAACGGATCATACAACAATGCCTAAGGTATACGTTTGACGTAAAAAAATAAATAAATAAGTAATTAAAAGCTATACTACTCAGTGTCATACTGTTAGTTACGTAGGCCCATCTACCACGTCAAGGTCATATGACATCGGATGGGAAAATTCGCTTTTTAATCGTCATGAGGCCAAATACCGCACACAAAGTATCACTGACATCGGCCTTTAATTGTCCTGAGGACAAAAATCGCGTAAAAAGCATCAATGAGAGTAAAATTGGATTATTAATGTCCGTGTTACTGACGCAAAACATGTTCAGTATGCTGTCCATCGTTTCTTGCAACAAGTTGAAATCAAAAAACAGCATATTATACAACAGACCGAAGTGTTTCCGGGGCCACGTTCAGACTTTGTTGCGCAATGCGTATCTCCAATACAGCTAAATTTGCAATCGGAGCACTGAACACAATATCTTTGATAGGCTCACACGGACTAAAATCAGGTGATCGTGACGGCCAGGCTTTACGGAAATGGCAGCTGATAGTTGTAGAATTTTCGAAATAGTGCTTCAGCAGCTGCTCAAGTGGATTTTTAATGTGCGGAGGTGTGCCATCTTGCATAAAAACGATTCTATCAACGCTGTTGGAGGGCTGAAATGACGCTGTTGCGCAAAATACACTCAGATCCCTTACCAGTGACGGTACAGTGAACAGGACCAGAAGCATCTGTCTCTTCGAAAAATATGACCCTACGATAAATGATGCCGTAAACCCGCACCACACAGTGACCATTTCGGGATGAAGTGGTACTAATTGGTTTGCTTGTGGATTTTCCGTTCCCCATATTCAAGGCCAGACAAACGTGTGGTTCCTGAAGAGGGGCAGCAGCCTTTTCAGTAGTTGCAAGGGCAACAGTCTGGATGATTGACTGATCTGGCATGTAACAATAACCAAAACGGCCTTGCTGTGCTGGTACTGCGAACGGCTGAAAGCAAGGGGAAACTACAGCCGTAATTTTGACCGAGGGCATGCAGCTTTACTGTATGATTACATGATGATGGCGTCCTCTTGGGTAAAATATTCCGGAGGTAAAATAGTCCCCCATTCGGATCTCCGGGCGGGGACTACTCAAGAGGATGTCGTTATCAGGAGAAAGAAAACTGGCGTTCTACGGATCGGAGCGTGGAATGTCAGATCCCTTAATCGGGCAGGTAGGTTAGAAAATTTAAAAAGGGAAATTGATAGGTTGAAGTTAGATATAGTGGGAATTAGTGAAGTTCGGTGGCAGGAGGAACAAGACTTCTGGTCAGGTGACTACAGGGTTATAAACACAAAATCAAATAGGGGTAATGCAGGAGTAGGTTTAATAATGAATAGGAAAATAGGAATGCGGGTAAGCTACTACAAACAGCATAGTGAACGCATTATTGTGGCCAAGATAGATACGAAGCCCACACCTACTACAGTAGTACAAGTTTATATGCCAACTAGCTCTGCAGATGACGAAGAAATTGAAGAAATGTATGATGAAATAAAAGAAATTATTCAGATTGTGAAGGGAGACGAAAATTTAATAGTCATGGGTGACTGGAATTCGAGTGTAGGAAAAGGGAGAGAAGGAAACATAGTAGGTGAATATGGATTGGGGGACAGAAATGAAAGAGGAAGCCGCCTGGTAGAATTTAGCACAGAGCACAACATAATCATAACTAACACTTGGTTTAAGAATCATGAAAGAAGGTTGTATACATGGAAGAACCCTGGAGATACTAAAAGGTATCAGATAGATTATATAATGGTAAGACAGAGATTTAGGAACCAGGTTTTAAATTGTAAGACATTTCCAGGGGCAGATGTGGACTCTGACCACAATCTATTGGTTATGACCTGTAGATTAAAACTGAAGAAACTGCAAAAAGGTGGGAATTCAAGGAGATGGGACCTGGATAAACTAAAAGAGCCAGAGGTTGTACAGAGATTCAGGGAGAGCATAAGGGAGCAATTGACAGGAATGGGGGAAATAAATACAGTAGAAGAAGAATGGGTAGCTTTGAGGGATGAAGTAGTGAAGGCAGCAGAGGATCAAGTAGGTAAAAAGACGAGGGCTAGTAGAAATCCTTGGGTAACAGAAGAAATACTCAATTTAATTGATGAAAGAGAAAATATAAAAATGCAGTAAGTGAAACAGGCAAAAAGGAATACAAATGTCTCAAAAATGAGATCGACAGGAAGTGCAAAATGGCTAAGCAGGGATGGCTAGAGGACAAATGTAAGGATGTAGAGGCCTATCTCACTAGGGGTAAGATAGATACCGCCTACAGGAAAATTAAAGAGACCTTTGGAGATAAGACAACGACTTGTATGAATATCAAGAGCTCAGATGGAAACCCAGTTCTAAGCAAAGAAGGGAAAGCAGAAAGGTGGAAGGAGTATATAGAGGGTCTATACAAGGGCGATGTACTTGAGGACAATATTATGGAAATGGAAGAGGATGTAGATGAAGATGAAATGGGAGATACGATACTGCGTGAAGAGTTTGACAGAGCACTGAAAGACCTGAGTCAAAACAAGGCCCCCGAAGTAGACAATATTCCATTGGAACTACTGACGGCCGTGGGAGAGCCAGTCCTGATAAAACTCTACCATCTGGTGAGCAAGATGTATGAAGCAGGCGAAATACCCTCAGACTTCAAGAAGAATATAATAATTCCAATCCCAAAGAAAGCAGGTGTTGACAGATGTGAAAATCACCGAACTATCAGCTTAATAAGTCACAGCTGCAAAATACTAACACGAATTCTTTACAGACGAATGGAAAAACTAGTAGAAGCCAACCTCGGGGAAGATCAGTTTGGATTCCGTAGAAACACTGGAACACGTGAGGCAATACTGACCTTACGACTTATCTTAGAAGAAAGATTAAGGAAAGACAAACCTACGTTTCTAGCATTTGTAGACTTAGAGAAAGCTTTTGACAATGTTGACTGGAATACTCTCTTTCAAATTCTGAAGGTGGCAGGGGTAAAATACAGGGAGCGAAAGGCTATTTACAATTTGTACAGAAACCAGATGGCAGTTATAAGAGTCGAGGGACATGAAAGGGAAGCAGTGGTTGGGAAGGGAGTAAGACAGGGTTGTAGCCTCTCCCCGATGTTGTTCAATCTGTATATTGAGCAAGCAGTAAAGGAAACAAAAGAAAAATTCGGGGTAGGTATTAAAATTCATGGAGAAGAAATAAAAACTTTGAGGTTCGCCGATGACATTGTAATTCTGTCAGAGACAGCAAAGGACTTGGAAGAGCAGTTGAATGGAATGGACAGTGTCTTGAAAGGAGGATATAAGATGAACATCAACAAAAGCAAAACGAGGATAATGGAATGTAGTCTAATTAAGTCGGGTGATGCTGAGGGAATTAGATTAGGAAATGAGGCACTTAAAGTAGTAAAAGAGTTTTGCTATTTGGGAAGCAAAATAACTCATGATGGTCGAAGTAGAGAGGATATAAAATGTAGGCTGGCAATGGCAAGGAAAGCTTTTCTGAAGAAGAGAAATTTGTTAACATCCAGTATTGATTTAAGTGTCAGGAAGTCATTTCTGAAAGTATTTGTATGGAGTGTAGCCATGTATGGAAGTGAAACATGGACGATAAATAGTTTGGACAAGAAGAGAATAGAAGCTTTCGAAATGTGGTGCTACAGAAGAATGCTGAAGATTAGATGGGTAGATCACATAACTAATGAGGAAGTATTGAATAGGATTGGGGAGAAGAGAAGTTTGTGGGACGACTTGACCAGAAGAAAGGATCGGTTGGTAGGACATGTTCTGAGGCATCAAGGGATCACCAATTTAGTATTGGAGGGCAGCGTGGAGGGTAAAAATCGTAGAGGGAGACCAAGAGATGAATACACTAAGCAGATTCAGAAGGATGTAGGTTGCAGTAGGTACTGGGAGATGAAAAAGCTTGCACAGGATAGAGTAGCATGGAGAGCTGCATCAAACCAGTCTCAGGACTGAAGACCACAACAACAACAACATATTCAACAATTCGGTGTACTGACAATCCTGTCAATTGGATGTGGGCTCCGTCTGTCCACAAAATCTTTCATGTCCAATCATTGTCCACTTCCATACGAGCAAGAAACTCTAAAGGAAAGGTGTCTCTTGGTGGCAGGTCAACAGGATGCAACTCGTGCACATGCGCAACTTTGAATGGATCCCAAAGAAGGAAGTTTCGTAGGATTTTACGCACCCTGCTCAAGATTATGTCCCATGTTCGGGCAGTTCTCGGTGCCCTACACCTTTGCACTCCACCACTCGCCTCCCGCGTTGTTGTGGCCACTGCTTCCACTGACGTCGGATCAATTCCTTTCCTCCGTCTGCCTGGTTGCGCACAAACTGGACCCATATTTTTGAATTTCCGAATTATTTTCTCCAGACTCACGGCCGGCATCGGAGTAACGCCTTTTTTCAAACCCTTCAGTGTCCGGAACTCCTGCAGAGCGACGCGTGCACAGTCATCATTCTTGCAATAAAGCTGTACAAGCAGAGCACGTCCTGCATTGAGAACAGTAATGGCGAACGTTGCAGACGTGATGGTGGAAAAGCCTTGTACCCGGCGTGTTTATACCAATTTCAATGTATTGTGTGCATTACAGGTTTTTTCATTTAAGTATTCTGCCACATGCGTCGCCATCTATTGGTCGATTTTCACACTATTTTTTTTCTTCTGCCATACTTTTCCCCCTTCTCCCATAATATTCCTTTACAATTTGACGTCTTTTTTTGACCAGTGGTGTTATTTCTGCAGTGTTTTGAAAGTTTAACTTTAATTATAATCACCCTGTATTTCAATATTAAGTTGCGGATAATACACTTTACATATGTGAGCAGATGACAGCGTCCGGAAGCTTCTCATAGTACCTAAGAGAAGAATTCTAAATCTCATAACAGACAACTGGTATATTCGCTCCTTTGTATGTATATTGACATTATGTGTTAGACTGTTTTTTATCACTGTTTGTCGTTGGATGTCTGATCTCATGATACTTGGCACTTGACAAACACTGAAAGTTTTTCACTTTCACACGTTTTCATTTACGGCATTCCAAGAGATGGTAAGGAGCGGGTGGAGGCCTCTTTTCCCGACGGGCCGGAAACCTGTCTGTGTGAAGTGGAACCGCAGCCACCGGTGGCGTGGCGTGGCCGTTAGCCGTGCCCGCCATTTGTCAACACACGGGCCAGCCGAAGCTACGCATATGACGCTATGAGCAGCACCCAGGTGACTGTTAGCCGAGCCAAACATTTCTCAGGTCATGCGATATCAGCATTAATATTTGCATCTGCGCTTAATCGTGAGCTGGCCGAGCTGTTGGCAACTACAGGACTATCCTAGTCATACAAATTACTTAATTGAACCTGTGGGACAAACGATGACTGAGCCCAGTGCTCAAAATTCAACTTTTTTCTTTGTTTGAGAGCCGGCCGGTGTGGCCCTGCTGTTAAAGGCGCTTCAGTCTGGAACCGCGTGGCCGCTACGGTCGCAGGTTCGAATCCTGCCTCGGGCGTGGATGTGTGTGATGTCCTTAGGTTAGTTAGGTTTAATTAGTTCTAAGTTCTAGGGGACTGATGACCACAGATGTTAAGTCCCATAGTGCTCAGAGCCATTTGAACCATTTTTTGTTTGAGAAACCTCAAACTTTACCATTTCAAGACACCTTTGCTCGAGCTGAAGCGATCTCTAATCCATTCATGGATTGAACGCCATGCCGGGTCTCTCCGATCACATAAGACTGTATTGTTTGCTTCAAGAGCACTACGTTGCGGCCCTCTGGTGTCGTAGAAGCATGTACCTGGAAATTCCTTGGCCATCAGGTCCACTGTCAGTTCCTAGATTCAGCAGTCCTGTCTCTGCCTGGTAGAGTTAATAAGCAGTACCTCCTAAATGAAAATATACGTGATGGGTGGGACCTTCCCTCCCTTATCTGATGCAGCCTGTGGCTCTGTGTCGTCTATGGAGAGCAACATCTCACAATTCTCCTCCAACCAGCAAACTGAGACATCGGAAATCCGGCATTCATTCAGAAGATGACAGTCGAGGTTTAGCATTCGAAATTAAGCACTTAGCTTTAGGGTTCTGGAGAGGAGATGGGCAGCGCCAGGGTATATCATCGCCTGCAACCTCGCCTCTCCTCATCTTATTCAGTTGGTGTAAGTTTCGCAGCGAAGGGAAGTGGTGTACGAAAAGATTACATGATAACAGATGCATTTTTCATGTTAACTGACACTTTGATGACTTGGCTATGACTTGGCTCTTCGGGGTTCTAATTCTTTTATTCACTAATCTTCCCATTCAATAACCATAATCAATTTCGCGGATAAAATTCAGTTAGCAATGGTGTACACAGCTATTTGATTTGTGCTGCTAGAACATTTTTGTCCCGTTTTCTCCCTGTTACCCATTATTATTACGTGTTGATATAGGTATCGGCACTCGTTTCTCCTAACAAGTAATTTGACTCAGTGTGTGTTCTGAACATTACTTCTTGAACTCACAATGAAAAAATGTACGTGATAATATAACTTTTCTTTCATTACAGCAGACAATAAGCGCCTTAACTTCTTAATAAACTATTAACGTTTATCAGATAACACAGCTACGGTTCATATGTGAGGTGCACTACTTCTTCCATTTCCTTGCGCACATTTCAATTCCATACACCTCGACTATAGTGGAGGACTTTCACCTAGACTGAAGTCGGTTAGTCCATGTCAGTGGCAAATTTGATTGAGTATAGCCTAATCCCAGTGGCGTCTTGCAATTTTCACAGCACAATGTAAGTTTTATACTGTATCTGTACTTACACCATCCATACGTGAGCCTTGTCTTTTCGTCTTCTTTTCCATACAACCAGCCGGCCAGAGTGGCCGTGCGGTTCTAGGCGCTACAGTCTGGAGCCGATTGACCGCTACGGTCGCAGGTTCGAATCCTGCCTCGGGCATGGATGTGTGTGTAGCCCTTAGGTTAGTTAGGTTTAATTAGTTCTAAGTTCTAGGCGACTGATGACCTCAGAAGTTAAGTCGCATAGTGCTCAGAGCCATTTGAACCATTTTACATACAACAATATATATATATATATATCTTTCAATCTACAGCAGTTTCCAGAATCGGATCCAGTAAAGTTCTCAAAATTACGTGGAGCGTGTATTAATAATTTACTGTACCTATTTAACAGGCTCGTATGCTATTTACTGTATTTGCCTTGAATCTGCCTTACCCGGCAAGCTTTATGGAGACGTGAATTTTGAAATGCTGTGCAGCTCAACATCTCACACTAGTCAGAGCATGAAATGATATAATGTGGTAATCCACTGTAAAACATAGAACTGTAAGTATATTCTTCGTCTATACTTTGCCTCCACTTAACGTAATGGAATACAGAATTCTGCGTACTAGATGGTTTAGTTGCTGACAATTAAGTATTCCTTAAATCTACGTCTTTAGGAAATATGTTGTGAAGTTTAGAATGAGATGATAATTCTCTCCTCGCTTTTGCAGTATCACTGGAATGATGACTCCCACTACACTGCTGAAGATCTTCAGTACAGTAATTACAGCACTTTTTCTGTTCCTCTGGAAGCTACCACCAGCAGTACATCTATTTTTTTGTATAGTTGCTTTTTATATCAAAAATACTTATTTCTTTTGTCCCCCGTTACTAGCAACTTGTACGGAAAGTTATAACATCCCTTCGTGAATATTCTCTCTATTAACTGTTTTGTAAATGTCATCAAGGTCGCCCTTTGACTTTAAACTACCTATTTGTACAATCCACTGTGGGAGATCTGACAGTGAAGACATTATCAGGAAAATATAAATATGCTATTGTACCTGTCGAATCCGATGTAAGATAATTTTTAAGTTTGACATGGTTTAAAATACAATCATTTCCAGTAGATAAGGACACTTCTGCAGCGGATTGTACAAAAAGTAATTTCTTTACTGTCAGATTTTACAACCAGTTGCTTCCATTTGAACGCTTCTAAATGTTACCATCTCACAAGGCTTCACTACTGTTCTTGCAACAACAGAATTTCAGACTCTGCTTTGAGTGCTGGTACATGGAAGCAATCTGTTTGTTTTCTGGTGGATTTTTTGGGTATTAAATTTTAGATTGTGAAGTGATGAATTTCTGTTCAGATGGATTACAAGTAACATTGGGTCCCTTTGTATAACAAAGTACAGTGTGACAGTATACCTGTAGTTTTAGAAATAGAGTTATATATTACAATCAAAACGTAAGCGTAGTAAATGTGGGAGTAATGGTTTAATTCAGGCTATCGTTATGACATCTAAGTGACAAAATCCGCGAAATGTAAGATGATTCACGTAATTCTCAAACAGTAACTTGCACTTGTTGTGTGTGTATGTATGTATGTATGTGTGTGTGTGTGTGTGTGTGTGTGTGTGTGTGTGTGTGTGTGTGTGTTTGTGTGTGTTTGTTTGTTTGTTTGGGTCGGTTCAGAGGTTCCGAAGGTTATAGGCTTTTAAAATACATTAGATAATTTGAAATCGGGAATGAAAATACTAAGGGTTAAGGCAAAACATAGGAACGTAACAGAAAAGCAAATTGTTGCATGAGGAACAGAATTTGTTTCGAAACGTAGCGTTTTCCTCGTTCTCAGGGCTCCTTTGCCTCCGCAATAAGTCCCTCTTGCTACAGCATGCGAGGACAAGGTATGTGACGTACTGCTGCGTAGACTGAAATGGAAACGCTTATTGGTAGTCCGCGATTAATTATCTGCTCTCTTACACTATTAAAACCAGTCTAAATAAATCTTGCTAGTCTCACTACTCCAAAGCTTAAAATTACAGCACTGTACCTATCTGACTGTTTTTAGAAGTACTGCAAGCTGCAACACATGAATAGAAATTGCACACAGCTAACAGTTCGTGAACAACCTCCAGGTGGCTCCTGTAGATATACTCATGAAAATAAGGAGCCGATAACATTCAAAGCCAAGGTATGAAAGCCACAGAAATAGACCCTGCTTCAGAAGGAGCAAATATAATACAAGTGCTTCAATTTTTAAAACAAACGCCTGCAATTAGCCTACCATACTCCAAGCAATACGTTGATCCGATTTTTGCAGTTCTTCGGAACACCGTGGATCACAGATGACTAAGTCCATAATTTCAGCATATTGATCTCCAACAACTCCCAAGGACATAGCTAAAGGTGGGGACCTGCGTATGCAGACTGTTCTATCACCTGAGTGATATTCCCCTCGACCTAGTGGCCGAGTAATTAAATTTAAATATATTTCGATTTTCGGTCAACGGTGAAAAACGATTAATCACTGTCGAAAGTCAACATTTCCATCGATAGATATAAACTGTCGATACATCTACATCACTGTTCGCTGTCGTTTATCCCTGCTTCAATAGACTAGCAACTGTACATTGTTGGCCTTACCTGAAATGCTTTGTTAATCTGTTCAGTTGTTTCTTGGAGTTTAATTTAACGTAATTGCTGACATTTATTGCTTTCGTGCTGCGTGCTGGTGTGATAGTTTCTAGTTATAAATATATTTGTAGCAAGAAAGAAGAGGAAAACCGATTCTGAACCGGCCATTAGCGTTGTGGTAAAATAAAAATATGACATTAACTATGCAGAGCAGTATAACGTTAACACTGGTGTCGTTATTTGGAGACTTATGGAAGTTTGTGCATGCAATATTTCATGACTTCACAATGCATCAGAGCAATGAACATAATTACAAACAACATCAAAGTGATACCAATGCTTAAAAATACAGTTGGATTTGCCTGTGTCCCCCAAAACTAGAGTTGATCAACAAAATTACCGCCCAAATGGCGATGATTGCATTTGTTTGGAAAAATTCTCAAAATTCTATCATTAATATCACAAATGGCCAAATATTGCCGAATCTGGAAAAGCGAGTAGTATCAGTTATGAAAACCAGTTCCGATACTGAACGATGGCAGGGATTTGTCCAGAGGGCAAGGGGTATATGGTGACAGTGCATATTATTGTATTATATTGTATGGAACTGTGGACAAAGAAACGACGGAGAGGCTTAGTCCCCGCCGTAGCCCTCAGTGGTTCACAACACCACAACAGGCTACAGCAGTCCACTCACCCCGCTGCCGCCCCACACCAAACTGACGGTTATTGTGTGCTTCGTCCCCCACTGGACCCCCCGGGAATGTCTCACACCAGAGAAGTGTAACCCCAATGTTTGCGTGGTAGATTAATTATGGTGTACGCGTACGTAGAGAAAGTGTTTGCGCAGCAATCGCTGACTTCGTGTAACTAAGGTGGAATAAGGAGAACCAGCCCGCATTCGCATAGGCAGATGGGAAACCACCTTAAAAACCATCCACAGACAGGCCGGCAGATCGGACCTCGACATTAATGCGCCGGAAGCTTTCGCGCCGGGGACCGACACTTCTTCCCGCCCGGAGAGCAGTACGTTAGACCGGCTAACCGGGCGGGCCGTGACTGCGCATTATATAATTCTTTCGTTTTTGAAAGAATTTTTCAGTGGGCTGCCGAAATTTGAGCAAGCCGATTGCGCCCTACATCCCCACCCTGCGGTCTTTCGCCTAGAATCTATTTACACTCTTTCAATGCTGTAAAACCTGAAGCCAGGAATTCAGTGCACTATTAAATTCAAAAATATACACGCATTCATGCACTATCAAGCGATTAAACATGCACAATTAAAGAATAATCGTACGATACCAGAATTGCATCTTTTGTTGTGATTAATTTTTTTGTTTTAAAACAATGCTCAACAATCAGTTTTTCCATATTCTACACTGACCGGATTAATTCTGAGCGTTGAATTGCTGAACTAGCTATCTCTTGATTTTCGAATTCATCCGCCGGCAACCTCGAAAATGGTTTTCCATATTCAATTCAAGTAAATGACAGCGATGAACCCTTACTATACGCCACAGACTATTCCTTCTGAATTTCTCCATTTCCTGATAAATCCCAACTCCTTTAAAGATACAGTCTCTCTACATGCATGAAAACAGCTGCATCCAGGTCGAGACGAACATCTCTTCGGAAATCTCTGGCACTAAATGATGTAGGATACATAAATATTAATTTAAATTTTCCTAATTTAGGTAAATGTATTTATCTTCCAGGATACTCTTTACGACAATAACGGTGTTCTACGGTGAAATGCCTTACTCGTAACATCCTTGGAACAGTGAGTCCAAACATCACAAGTCTAATGTGTTTGTTAGATTTGTGATCTTCAGTCACCAAACAAATGACAACGTATGTTGTACATCGTAGAGAAGTTTATTAGCATCGAAGACTGTATAACCATACTCCCAAGGATAAATATGAACTAATCTATGAGGACAGATTCTTTAGAAGACTAGTTGAAATCAGTGTCAGCCCGTGTTAAGACACCAAAACTGTAGCTCGCCGTACTTGTGTATTCAGTTTTTTCATAAATAAATTTAATATTTTGTATTTGTGGGGATCCACCGCCTGCAGATGTTTAAAATGTAAACGTGGTTCATAGTAGGCTTTAATGTAATGTTTATTTAATCGTGCCATTAGCTAATTCCGACTACCAAAAATTACATTACAGCCTACAAGTGCCATTAGCGGATTTCGATAACTACAAATTACAATACAGCCGACAACGGAGCATGTTTACGTTTATAACTAAATTTGGGTGCTATAGTTTCAAGTTGACTGTTGAATTAATGATAATCTTTAAAAACGATCTTGATGGCTGAACGAAACTGAAGAATGTTAATGAAATGAAACATGCTTTAATAAAATTTGAGATTGAATTGAGGAACTTCAGATTCTGTGAAGTACTGGAATAATTCTAATCTAGTTTCAGATAAATCGAAAATTAAAATATATGCTGATAGTAGGAGAAGCTATTGTAAAAAAAAATATTTGATCCCACATAACTTTGTAAGTTATCCAATCTAACGTTAAGATTCTTCTGCTCTGAGATAGTGAATCTTGTATTAGAAGACTAAGCTCTCTTTTGTTAGCAAAGAAGCAATAAACTCGTGGAATTTATAAAATTATAATTCTCTTGGCAGTAGAATGGGGTTATCATATTGCCAAATACAGACATATTTGAACAAAAGTCCCTCGGTATACATGCCGCGTCAGTTCAGAATAAAACTCCGTTTTAAACTGAAAACTCAGTTTTAGCCCTGACGACGACCATGGAGGTAGTGATTAAAAGCTTGGAGTTTTATCCTGAATTGATGAGGCATGTATATCGAGAGACTTTTATTCAAGAAATACGTTGCGAAAGACTTCGTAGCCACAAAAATATTTGACTGTGCATCTGGGTATATCTCATATATATTGTTGGGAATAGATTTTATGCTTCTTTGAGAAAATCTTTCGATTCTTAATTTTATAGGCAAAATACTACAGAGGCCTGCCGAAATCAAATTATATAGATAAAATTAAAAAATTAATAAAGTGTTTCAGTATAAATGAAAAACTTGAGCCCCTTGAGATCCTCGTTAACATGTCGGACCACCCTCCCTTTGACAATATACTGCCTACAACGTTGCAACTCTGCAGGTGACACATGTTTTACCCCCTACACATTCCACGACTGCCAAATGACAACTGATTTCGCTAGCTCCAGGTTACCCCACGACTTTGTTGTAATACCCAAGCCGTTCAGTCAAACGTTTGGAGCAGAATGGAGATATTTTCGCTGTGCATGTCTGTTATCGCTAATTGCATACCTCTGCTAAGAGCTGAAGCAGTTTCCTGATACAGCATTTCAAAGTTTGTGGAATACAATTAGCATTTTTGAGAAAACCCTAGCGCTTAAAACAACGCAGTAGACCCCGACTATAACTCATTTAAGAATATGGAAGGTCCGACCAATCACGTCCCTCTGAAATCTCCTTGGCTCCCTTAGTAACTAAGTCAGCGAAATGATATGGCCAGGAGAAAAAAGTTACATGTTAATGGAGCAATGGGATCCGTAGTGGAATAACAGCAATATTATGGAAAGGACAGAATGCCACTCACCAAAGAGAGGAGGCGCTAAGTCGCTGACAGGCAAAATTAAAATACTGCCTAACGTTATGTGCCTGTAAGAGCTGAGTTTCTACCAACGTATACAGTGTTCAAGTAAGTTACTGGAATGCAACCGGGTGACGTCGTCGACAACCCCCTATATTTCGAACAGAGCGCCCCCTACCATTTTCAATTCAAAACTGGAGCAGGCAAGCGCTGTGCTAGGGAATCTGGAGCCCCAGTTTTCAACAAAACTTCGGAAAAGTAACTCACACATACGCACACACACACACACACACACACACACACACACACACACACACACACACACACACATATACGCGCGCGCGCACACACACACACGCACACACACACACACACACACACACACACACACACACACGCACTGTTAACACTAGCGCTGACAGAAACCAACGGTGACCAATTTCAGAATTACCGATAGTGGATATAATAACCAACGAGTGAGTGTGAGGTAACGGGTGAATTTTGGCCCTCTGAAAATATTTTCGGAGTTGGCGTGGCCGTACGGCCCGCTCGGCAAACCGGGGCTCGTCAGCAACCGCAAGGTGCCGAACAGTAGCCGGAACAAGTGGTCCGGGCTGACTGCTGTATGGCCGGGAATTCCGTGTCGCCGCTGTGTCGAGGAAGGTGCTTTGTGCTGATGACGGAGATTTGTATGCCGGGAGTGCCAAAGGTGGGGGACTTTCTGAAACCATAATTGCAGACATTTCACAGTTCATGTAGAAATTAACAGTAGCCAGATGAATCATATTACCCCAAAAACAAACATGTACAGTACCACTATTTTCACGAAGATTCTGATGGTGTAATAAGATTTTCAATATCTTTATTAGTTTAAAGTTTAGTACCTAACTATGACTTAGACAGGTAACACGCAGCAACCAATTCCCAATATCTAAACAGTTCATCCGATTTTGTCGATCGACGTGTCTTTAGAAAGCTATTAGTGTAAACCTAAAGTGGTATGAATTACAGGCACGTAACTTGTATAGTCCATGACTTATTGGAGGTCAAAGTGACCGATTACTATTGATCGTGTGAGGCCATAAGTACTCCACAGTTACATGAAAAACGGTAGCAGCATGTTTAAAATATGTATTTATTTGTCTGTCTCGATGTTTATATCCGATATATACTATTCGTGAAGAAATTGGTCAAATATTTACTGTGTTTTAGAAAGCACAGAGATGTTATTCTACTGGCATAATTTTGCTTCTGTTCCTTAGATATATGTTTATTTAATTTGTTTATGTATTTAATAATGTTTGTTAGAGCTTGTTTATGGTCCAGCTGTAGGAAGATTTATTTAATTTCAGGTTATTTAAATCCAGTACTTCGTATGTGTTTCAATATGTTTGTGGGTGTGCATTGGTTTGGACACGTTGTGGGAGCACTCTAACCAAACAGTGCTCGTTACCAAGGTAGGCTACTGCCGAAGTCAACGGAGAGACTGTATGGAAGTGGGGGATGAGCATTGTGTAGCACAGGACATGAAAGAGTTCTGGACGGGAAGGCGCAATGGAGGTCGCTTGAAATACTTGGGGAAAGTTGAGAAGTTTGTGCATAATTGCAGGAGATAGAAATATTGTGCCCTTGTGAGATTTCCGTGTTCTGCAGTGAAGACGTAGTATGCTTTTAGAAGCAAACAAATTAAAGGTGACCGATTTGAGAAGTATCGATAGTGGATATAATAACTTAGTTAGGTTGTAGAAAATCTGTCCGTCTATTTTCTGGCAAGAGAGAGAGAGAGAGAGAGAGAGAGAGAGGGAGAGAGAGAGAGAGAGAGAGCAGGTTTCCAAGCAGAGTTTAGACAAAAACCACCATCTATATTTATAAGATTACTTGCTAGTTTAATTTCAGCAGTTTCCTTAATAGCACTATCCCAATAGCTGGAAGTGCTCCCAATAGCTGGAAGTGCCTGCCACTAACTCAGTGTTGTTATATTCCATAATGATAATGGTGCCATGACAGTATTCTGCAATGATGAATTTATTCGGCAGTCGTAAGCATGTGTGTCGCTTGTAGACAGTACACTGGTCATCTACAGTACTAGTAGCCTGTTCGGTATATGACATGCCACAACTGCAATGAATTCAGTAGACACCTGCCGTACATAAACAAAAATATTGCATTACAGAACCTAAGAGGACCCTGATTTTATGAATATGTCTCCATAAGTGACGGCATAATGAGGGATGCAACTGTTAGTAAATACAAATAAAACACTTTCTGCGCCAGTCACTTGTTTATGTAACCACTATGTGTTTGGATGGATAACACCATCTTCTTCAGATGGAGAATTGCCTATTTATATTTCGTGTAGGTGAAGAGTACTGACGTCATTTCACAGTCACAGACCAAGGTCAGTGTCGGTTATTTTGTATCTTTTAGTAATGATAAAATTTGTTTATTTACAAAAGGCACTTTAGAGTTAGTAAACACGATTTTCTGACGGCAATTGCACCCACAGGAACAGTAATGTTGTAAAAGGTCTGCATATGTTGCTTAATATATGTCCTCTCCACTGCACATTACTTTACACTGTCACTTCAAAGATATTGTACATGTTATGGATATGTTTGATTTCGTTCGATACAGAG
Source organism: Schistocerca americana (assembly GCF_021461395.2). Lineage (NCBI taxonomy): Eukaryota > Metazoa > Arthropoda > Insecta > Orthoptera > Acrididae > Schistocerca > Schistocerca americana. The sequence goes on from NC_060123.1 coordinate 107,030,228, forward strand.
ATAAAAGATTAAATGGTTTCCACATAAATATGAAGGGGTTGCACCAGAATATTGACATGTGCACAACTAAGTTATTAAATTAGGAATATATATATATATATATATATATATATATATATATATATATATATATATATATATATATATATACTGAGCTGGGCACTCACAGCATATGTGCCAGGTGATTAAAATTTGACAGCTTTGTAAGTTATGAAGAAGTCTTTAGCAAATTTGTTTGTTTGCAATGCGATTTTCTTGTTACTTTTAATATTGTGACAAATTTTTGCAAGGTGTTACCAAAGAAAAGGATGCATGTTGTTAGTGTATTTTCTGGTTCTTGGTGGCTATTTTCTTCATTTTCATTTTTATTCTTTAACTAAATTTCTATCAGTGCGGGTTTATACACATTAGCTCTAGTTATTTGTTTTATGATTTTTATTTCATTCTGAGAGCTCTATGAAGTATTGATGGGAAAACTGCTAGTTTGTGATAGCAGGGGTGGCAGGAGGAAGCAATAATGATTATGTCTATGGTGGTTCGTTTCCTGTAAATTTGGAGGACATAACTGTTACCTTGTTCAAAAGCGATTAAATAGAGGAAGTGAGTGGAATTTGATATTTCCTATTCAGGAGATGAATTAAATATTCTTGTGCACATTGCTGAATGTTTGGAGGACATCTTGGACATCTTCTTTGTATTCATCATCAATAGTCAAGGAATCGAGGAAGTGAGTGGAATTTTATATTTCCTATTCAGGAGATGAATTAAATATTCTTGTGCGCTTTGCTGAATGTTTGGAGGACGTCTTGGACAACTTTTTTGCATTTCTCATCAATAATTAAATATGTATCCCTAACATATCTTCTGTAGAACCAAAGTTTTAGAATCCATGTAGATTTCTTATGAAAAGTTTCTGCTCTAGGTCGTTGAGAAATAATTTGGCTATAGTTCCCAATATGCTGGCACCCACAGCTATCCCAGTTCTTTGTTTGTCTATTTTTCCATTGAATCAGATGTAATTACATTTCAGTAGCAATTAAAGGAGGTTAATGTATTCTGTGATTTCTTCTAGAGAGAGCTTCTTCTATTTTGCTAGGTTTTGTTTTACGACAGCTAAAGCATCATGAATGGTGATGTTAGTTTAGATATTTGTTACATCTACAGAGATCATTTGCCATCTCTTAGTACTATGTTTGTCTCTCAAATCTTTTGCAAACGAGTGGCTATTTCAGTTATTGAGTAGTTAATTTCAAAGTAATCCCTAGGCATTCTGTTGAGTTGCCTTAGGATATTGTACCCAGGCCAATTTATTGACTTTGAGACCATGCCAATAGATCAGTCTCCTCTGTGAGCCATTAATTGAGATCTTAGGCTTGGTGCTGTTTAATTCATGCATATACTGTATATTGGTGTTTTTCCCTTTCAGTAAGAAAGAAGATAGTATTTCTGAGATGAGCTTCAATTTTAATTTGGAATTTGTTGGTAGGGCTTTGTCCAGCTGTATGGTATTATATTTGTAACACAATTTTAAGGTTTTCTGAATGTGTTCGTTTTCATATGAAATAACTACTGAATTTCTTTTGTCTGTCATTTTGGCAACTGCATTACAGTTTTGCAGTCTAGTATTTAAAACGTGAAATGCTCTTCGTTAATGGTGGTGGTGTTTCTGACTCTTAGTTCATATCTAACTTAGCATCTTATACTGCATTGTTAGCAGCTAACATTAACTCTGTAATATTTGTAATGTTGAGTGGTTGTTCTATGTAGCATTTCAGGACTTTATTATGAAGGTTAAGCTCTTCATCATTGTATTCGGTTTCGGTGGTATTTATAACTTTACTATGAAATTTATGTTGCACCCCTGTGTCGTTATTTATGTGGTTTGATGCCAACTGTACGTCTTTCAGTTTGGATAGCATTCTTTTGTGTCTGTTTATGATAATTATGTATTCCCTTTTAACATTGTCAATGATTTTGTGACAAACATAGTTGGTAAAAGTCGATATTTTCGATTATTCTGGGAAACAAAGGCTTGCCAAAGAGACACCTATACAATAGTCATACAGCACTGATGAATAAACTACCAAATTTTGCCTCCAACCATGTGTGTCATAAAATCAATGACAGAGTTGACAAGGAGTACATCTGTATCGTAAAAAGGAATGAAAGAAAGCTGTCCAAACTCAAAGACGTACAGTTGACATGAGACCACATAAATAGCAACACAGGGAGGCAACATAGATCTTACAGCAAAGTTTTAAACACATAAGGAATCGAATTCAGTGATGAAGAATTGGACATACCCAATGTTGGTCTAAAGTGCAACATAGAGCAACCACTCGACATTAGAACTATCATACGGTTAATGGTAGCCTCTGAGAATGCAGTTGAAAAATCATACAGCAATTTTCACAAAGACAGACAAAGTAAATTCAGCAGTTACTTTATACGAAAACGAAAAAAATACAGAGTACATCAATGATCTTTGACTAAAATGATTTCCTACAGATAGACAAAGACACAACCAACAAATTCCAAACTGAACTTGAGACCTTCTCAAAAATACTAGTTTCCGGTTTACTGAAAGGGAAAAGCAGCAATGTATATGCATGAATCCAAAAGCACCATGGCAAAGATCTCAGAAAAGGGTTTACAGAGGAGATGGGTCTATTAGACTGGTTTCAAAGTCAATAAATTATCCTGGGTAAAAATTCTAAGGCAACTCAACAAGATCCCAAGGATAACTTTGTGTTTGAAAGCAACGACAATAGAAAAATAGCCTCCCATTTGTCAGAGACCTGAAAGACAAAAGCAGTACTATCAAATCCCAAATGATCTCTATAGATGTAAGAAATCGTTTTACTAATATCCGTATTCACCATGATTTAGCTGTTATTAAACAAATCGAATAAAATACACGAAGATTTTCTCGGAAAAAATTACAGCAATTGTTAACCATTTGGAACAGGTATTGAAGTATAATTACTCCTCTTTCAAAGAAAAGAATCTACAATAAGAAAAATGGGCTAGCTGATGGTGCCAGAACATCAGAACTACTGCCGAAATATTCCACAACGACGTAGGACACGCACTGTAAACGAAAAGGGTGACATTCTTTAAAAAAGTTTCATTCTACAGGTATGCTGATGATACATTTTCAATCATTAATGCGTAATACAAAGAAGTTGTTTAAGACATCCTCCGAACATTCCACAAAATGCATAAAAATATTAAATTCACCTCCTGAACAGAATATAAATAACTCCATTAACTTCCTCGATTCAACCAACTGCAAACAATATAGCAGATATGTCTTCCAAGTTAATAGGAAGCCAACCACCACAGACATAAACATACATCTTCCTCCTACCAGCTTACCTCTCAGTCATCTAAAAAGCTGTAATAATTACAATGAGTGATGAGAGCCTCCAGAATGAATTGGTGTAACTGATGGGTATAAGCCCATATTAATAGCCAATTTAGGTAAAAAAACAAAGGGAACAAACCAACCACCATGAACCAAGAAAATACACTGACAACATGTGTCCCCTTCATCAGTAACATCTTCCAAAAAACTGCCAATATCTTCAAGCGACACAAGAATTGTTCTTCAAACAAACAAATTTGCGAAAATCTTTCTTATAAACTAAAAAGCAATCTAGATAAATTTTCATCTTCTGGCGTATTTAAAATAGTATGCAGTAAATGTCCAACTCAGTGCGTAAGTCAGACAACTTTCACCCTTGACCCAAACAACAAATCAGCGGGTTCTGATACAACACATCACACAAATCTGTAATAGCCTCACACATAAAAAATACAGGACGTCAATATGGTTCAAATGGCTCTGAGCACTATGGGACTTAACATCTGTGGTCATCAGTCCCCTAGAACTTAGAACTACTTAAACGAAACTAACCTAAGGACATCACACACATCCATGCCCGAGGCAGAATTCGAACCTGCGACCGAAGCAGTCGCGCGGTTCCGGACTGAGCGCCTAGAACCGCTAGACCACCGCGGCCGGCGACGTCAATATGACAATGGAGAACGGTACGTTGAAGTGTTACATACAGCGAACGAAGGACACAAAGTCTGTGTATGAAGAACTTCAAATCTGCAGCCACAGAAAATATTTGAAGAACATCTATCAAAGACAGTAGTGAAACAGGCTCAACCAACCATTTCAAAAGCTTTGACAAAGCACTTAAAGCATTCTCATAATTTACAAGTTCAGTGTACAACAGTTAAAATACACACTTCCATTCATCCACCAGTTGAACGTGAAGTACATACACATGATCTGCTGTAATCTCTTTATATATAAGAAATTAATATAATTATTGAAGTGTGCTCATATCTATAGTCAAGTGCAGCCCTTTAACGTTTTTTAAACACACGGAAATCATATTGAAGCACATTTCAACAATATTTTATGAATATCATTGCACCCACTGCTGTAGCTCACATATATCTTTAAAAAAATTAAAAATTAAAAGAAATGTAGAGAGACTGGGAGGGAGGGAGGGAGGGAGGGAGGGAGAGTGAGAGTTAGAGAGAGAGATAGAGAGAGAGAGAGAGAGAGAGAACTATGTACATTGTAATAACTGAGGGTTCCACTTGTTGATAGTCATGTGCAGCCCGTTCATATACTTAAAAATGAAAACTTATTTATATAGAAACAAGTCCGGCCAAGTACTTTTTTCTGCGAAACAACAAAAATTCAGACTTGAAAGATGAACATACTAGCGCTGAAGAGTGTCTATTGAATCGCCATTATCAATACTCATTTTAACGGCTGCAATATTCCCTTTTTTCGTTAAACATTTATTTCAGCATTACCACAATGATTCTGTGTCCAACATTGGCTACAAACACGACATCTTTGCAAGTATAGTCTCGAGTGTTGAAGGAAGCATGCTTTGGGTCATTTTCAGTAATACCAGCCAGACAGAGGGCTGACTGTTCACATAGTAGGTGGAATATTGGTTTCGATTTCACTCTATACTTCTCTTCTTTTCTGTTCGGTGCCAGACGATTTTCTGGTCTCGTGTGGACTGCAATGAGGCGAGTTGGTTCGGTGTTAAATCGGGCTGGTTGCTGGATTGCTGTCTGTCGAGATGGTTCATGTTAATGGTATTATTAATAGGCGTTCTTTCACTGCAAATTTATTTTATGAATCATTCGTGAGGGGTTTGAAGTCCACGATGAAACTTCCACTGTTCCGAAACATCTGTGAATACCATTGCCTCTTTTTGAGGTCAAAAGCGGCGACGTTTGGAACAGAATCTAGCTTACCCGTTAAACGCGAATGGCATTATAATAAATTCCGACACTCTTACCCCTCAGTTCAGCATATTTAATACTGTGTGTCGCGTACGGAAATTTTTTTATGTATTTGTGGGTTACTTAACGTATCTCATTTCGCCCTAAGAGGATCTGTATAATTCTGTTCATTTGATTAACCAATTCAAATAGTAGTAATTACCCTTACACGTTCTCTTTTTCTAATTTCGAGTTCCTTGTTAATTTCTTTATTACCTAACAGCTTAACGAGACAGTTTATACCCACTATACGACTGCACAATGCAATTAATCTACATAACCTTTGGGTATATTGATTTATTCAGTCTATCATTATCACATGTATTTGCACATCAAACATAGCAACTCCCACTCTGAATATTACATATCTCATCCTATACATGTCTTTGCAGGATAAAATATGTGTATGTTGCAACTTGCAGGACCACTGTTGGTGATGATACAGACGTTTGTCGGAAGATACTGGTAACTTTAAAACTTAACAGTCCCGCTTGGCATGGTAGTTTCAAAAGCATTGTGGCAGACGTAACGCCACTTTACAATCTGTGAATTTCTACTTCGTTTCTCTTCGTACTGTTGTGTTTCATGGGAATTTTGCACATTATTCTTGGCTTTACTTTGGGTGGTTTTCCACACTTTTCTCAAATGTTGAAATGTGTATGAACTCTAAGCCACCAAACTGCTGAGGTCATCGGTCCGTAGACTTACACACTACTTAAACTAACTTACACTAAGAACAACACAAACATCCATGCCCGAGGGTGGGCTCGAACCTCAGGAGGGAGGGGCGGCGCAATCCGTGACATGGGGCCTCTAACATCGCGGCCACTGCGCGGGGCACGTTTCTCATCTCGGCGATTAGACACTTTTTAGCTTTACCTCTGCTACATTTATTCGGTAATCAAAATACTTTTCCTTTGTGTGACTAGGTTTTGTTTTTCGGATAACGTACGTATTGAACAGAGCTATAGGCCTGACTTTCGTTCCCGAGGGTAGTTTCGAAAGCTTATATATCCTCCATAATCGTTACCACGAAGTGTTACGTTTCGTCCACGACAGTTTCCACGAGCCAGACTCGTCAAATTACGGCAAGGGGTACATAGTAGGTATGATACGGTTTTGTTATACTGTCATATCGTTCCATATTCCGACGATATTAATTAAAAGCAGATGAAATGTTGTTAGGCCATGAAATTGTAACGCACTATGCATCACAACACGAGCTATTTTGTTAATTGATCAAGTCCGCAATGAATCAGTTATATCACGGCCAACAGTTCATTGCGTACGTGCGACATCAACGCGAATTACCAACAGTGTTGCAGGGTGTGACGCTGTTAACGAAAATCGTTGCGAGTTAAATTGATGCCCTCCTAATTTGTCAGTTTTTCATTCAGTATAATTAGGGGCTAGAGAATGTGAACTGTGAAAAGCACCTGCAAAAATAAATTAGCAATGAATTATATGCAAGAGTTCACCACGTTTCACTGCAGCATATTACTCATGCTCATTACTGAAGTGTATATTTCCACAGTTATGTACACTGCGTTTGGAAATCTATGGCAGAATATTTGGAAATATCAATGATACGTACGTTAGGGTGAATTTTATCACACTTTCCTCCTTTGTCACTAAGAGATTTTGCTACATGCAGATAGTGAGACTCACTTTGTCCCTATCAAAATGAGAAATGTGTAACAGCTGAGGAAAATTATTTAAATTGTATGAAGCATCATAGCACACACCAATAAATCTTCATGAAACTCACCTTAATTTACTTTGTTTCGTCATACAGTTGATAAACCACGTCTGCACACAACGAAGCTCTTCACCAGCAGAAGGAGGAGCCCCTTCCTGCCGGCACTGGTCACTGGACAACCATCGGCTGTATAACAGAATGACGGCAGTGGAAATTCGTGCTGAACTGTGACTCGAAACCGGACTTCGCACTTATAGCGAGCGGTCAGCTTATTATTAGATTCACATCCAGATCCAAAGTCCCGTATGTCATGAACCATATCCATGCATGCTTGTTCTGAGGAACTTTGCATCATACTTCTGAACAACACATCAACTGAGGTGGCGTATTGTTAGTTTTCTTCCTCCATCACAGTGAACTAAATGGCAGCTGTCTGAAATTTCAGGCCATAATGCAGGAATAATGCAGGAGTAAGCGCTCAGGTGTTCTTGAGGGTAATTTTTTCGCTAACCTAAATAGTACTTGCAGTCACAAGAATATCGTAGGGGGGTAACGTTTGCCATTGTGCGCCCTGAGGATTTTGAACCTCATTACATCACTAATACTGAATCGTTTTTCTAGTAACTACGATTTAACACACGTGTTTCAAGATCATCGTAATAATTACTGTTTCGCACATTACCTCTCAGTAATGGCAATAAACCTAATAAATGACATCTAATTCCGTGTAAATACCAAATTATACCATGGCGACGGTTGAGTAAACGAAGGAATATAACAACTCTGGGTGAACGTCTCAGGTTTATGCATCTGCTTTCATCTGCTGCCAGTATTATCCTAGAGAGTGTTTTTTAGATAGCTTACGGGTATGCAGCCTGGTGAAGTTGTCGACATTCGCCGCCATTTACACAGGTGCTCTCCCTGTCACTCTTAAGGCTAAACTCTGCCAAGTAAGATCCGTCCAAGGGGATTTGAAACCTGGGATTGCAGAGATATGCCGGAAAGAAACCACACACACACACACACACACACACACACACACACACACACACACACACACACACACAAACACTGTGAGTACTAGCGCCATTACACAACCAAAGATGACTGGCGTCAGAAGTTATCGATAGTGAAAATTAATAACCAAAGGGTGACGCAGCGTTAACTCTGTCCCTCTGTTCTATGACAATGGAGAGTGTAGAATTCCAAGCATAATTTAAACAAAAACCTACATTCATATTTATAAGCGTACTTTTCAATTTAGTTATATCTGCTTCTTCAGTATTCAAAATGATGGAACTGCAGGCCAGAATCTCAGTGATATTACACTGCAGGGTGAATGGTGCTAAGACAGTGTGCTGCAATTGCTGTTGCAAGAGTGTGTGACTCTTGTACTCTGTACACCAGACCTCCACGGTCCTAGTAGTCTGACCGATACATGACATGTTCTCAATTACTTGTTGAATGACTGCAGTCTGTGTCATTCTCAACACCTTTTTGCCCACTGCCGCTCCTTCTAGTACCATGAAGGTTATGTCCTGATATTTTGACAGATGGCCGGTAATCCTGTCCCTTCTTAAGGTCAGTTTCCCATTTTTTTTCTTCAACAGTTCTTCACTCCTTATCTTAGTCCACGTAGTTTTCAGCATTCGTCTGTAGCACCACATCTGAGACGCTTGTCCTCTGTTACAGTTTTCTCACAGTCCGAGTTTCATCGCCAAACAAAGCTGTACCCCAAATGTATATTTTAACAATTTTCTTGCTCAAATTATGGTCTATGTCGTACATTAACAGGAAGGAACGCCCTTTTCGCCCTTGATAAGGAACGCCCTTTTCGCCAGTGCTAGTCTGCTTTCTTTTATGTTCTCCTTGCTCATTCCATCTTGCTTTATTTTGCCGGTTAGGGAGTCGAATTTCTAAAATTCATCCACTACCTAATCACCAGTTCTGATGTTAAGTTTCCGGCTGTTCCCATTTCTAATACTTCTCTTTGCTTTCGTCTTTCTTCGATTCGCTCTCAATCTACATTCTATACTCGTTAGACTGTTTGACTAATTTAACTAATCCTAAAATTCATCTTCACTTTCATTGTGGATGACAATGTCATCAGCGAATGTTATTACTGATATTCCCTCATCTTAAATTTTAGTTTCACTCTGGAACCTGCTGTGAATAAATTTCATGTATTTCATAGCAGCTGTAAATGTCGGAGTGCCTGTTCCTTGAAATATGCGTGACAGTGCGAAGGAACGTTGTATGATACTTCTGGAGAGCACAGACACTGTAATATCGTACTTTCAATTAAAATATCTCCCCCGTACAGGAATATAAATATTGAAAATACGAATGCAGGTTGTCGGCACTTGGTTGACGACCTGTACTGTACTTGCTTAGGTCTACCAGTGAGTAGTTCTCGGACAGTGTAGTGGTAAAGCGATCGCTTGCGATAAACGGAAAATTCGGACTCGAGTCCCGGCCTGCCTTAAATTTTCTTGGTGACCCATTTGCGGAACTGCGAATATCTTCCATGTATCACTGACTGTAGTCCTTTTGAAACCGTCTGGGGTGGTGTCGGCTGACGTATCCAGAAAGTTCATATAAAAAGCAACCGTCATCTTAGGGCTGTCAAGGATGTGTGGTGCTATATAGTATCGCAGTGCCTACAAAAACGTATAGATCCCACACCAGTTTGTGACACAGTCGTTATATCTAAGGGAGAAAACTTGTACGAATTTGAATTATAGTTTTCCGTTAATATTTTACGTGTTTAGGAGTACGTGATTATATTTCTGGAAGAGCAGGGTTTAGTTCATGTTTGTCCTGAAATTAGTGAGGGGTACTGTGTATACTACGCTCTAGACTTTCAAGAGATATAATGTCTTAGGGGCGATCAAAAAGTTCCCCTTCGAAGGCCGCACAGTCTAGAATCGGTGTGCCAAAGTCACGGTGATGTTGAGGCAAACAACCCACCAACGTACACTTGTTGAAGCTACCTGTTTGGTAAAACACCATGTCCTCCTGCGTGAGGCAATCCGTAACTGCCTGTAGCATATCATCATCTGACATGAATCGTCAGCCCTTCAACGCCTGTTTTAAGAAACCGAAGTCGTGATAATCGCATGGGGATATATCAAGGCTATATGGCAGGTGTACTAGTGCCCCCCGTTTCAGTTGGCGTGACTTCTGCGTTACATTTACGATATGGGGATGAACGGAGTCATGAAGCAGCAGCGCCCTTGACGCGCGCCATTCCACAACGGTGATTTTCGACGGACATGCTGGTCCATGCACATTCCTCAATCTGCGATGGATGTCTATCTGTGTTTACCCTTCCGCAGCCAAGAAAAAAACAACAGCATCATGTTAGGACGCATTTCGTAACATGTCTCCACACTTTACTGCGCGCACATCGAAAAGTACGAATCCCACACTGATCCCTTGCCTATATGTCAGTACTTACATACCCGCATCGGAGTCGCGCTACGTTGCATGTACATTGCCGCAACGGCTTCAATGGCCTTAAGGTTAAGTAAGCAAGTGGATTGATTTACTGTTCACAAAAAATCCTGGATTTCAGAGAAAACTATAGTTCTGTACATTTCAATGGGCTCTAATGAGTTTAATAGCCTCCCAACAATAAAAGTCTTCTTAGAGTATGCAGGGGTTGAATAGGAGTGGCATTTTTTGGGGAAATGGTTCATCACTGGGAAAAGCTTGTTTATTTGCCAAAAAGAATTATGAGTTTAATTTAGTGCCAATTAATGACTGTCAACAATATCAACAGAAGAATGTGAAACTTTTGTTGAACTAACATGTTCATTTTTGCATGGAAACATTAATACCACACGCAGAGTCCGTCACAGCTCAGCAAGCCGAATTACTCCTCTCTGTTGAAACTTCCTGGCAGATTAAGGCAGTGTCCCGGACCGAGACTCGAATTCGTGACCTTCGCCTTACGCAAGCAAGTGCTCTACCATCTGAGCTACCCAAGCACGACCCACGGCCTGTCCTCACAGCTTTACTTCTGCCAGTACCTCGTCTCCTACCTTCCAAACTCTACAGAAGCTCTCCTGCGAACTCCTCTCTGTTTATCCTGGCTGGAGACGATGGGCAGCTTCCGCCCTAGATGCAGAGCTGGCATCCTGTGATGCTGGTTCAAACGGCTCTAAGAACCATGGGACTTAACATCTGAGGTCATCAGTCCCCTAGACTTAGAACTACTTAAACCTAACTAACCTAAGGACATCACACACATCCATGCCCGAGGCAGGATTTGAACCTGCGGCCGTTGCAGCAGCGCGGTTCGGGACTCAAGCGCCTACATCCGCTCGGCAACAGCGGCTGGCCCTGTGATGCTGACGGCAGGCCTGTAGTAGGCCTACAACCTTTGCAGGTCATCGCTATCGGTGTCAGCAGTGCGCTACTTCCGTCTTTGGCGTGAAGCCCTGGCGACCCCTCGCTCCACAAGCAATGGTTCAAATGGCTCTGAGCACTATGGGACTCAACTGCTGTGGTCATAAGTCCCCTAGAACTTAGAACTACTTAAACCTAACTAACCTAAGGACAGCACACAACACCCAGCCACCACGAGGCAGAGAAAATCCCTGACCCCGCCGGGAATCGAACCCGGGAACCCGGGCGTGGGAAGCGAGAACGCTACCGCACGACCACGAGATGCGGGCGCTCCACAAGCATCTCGGCGCCTTCGCTTGGAGACGACTGTGCGTGCGTTACTACTCGATGCCTCCAGCCAGGAATCAGACTGTAGCTAGCGCTGAGGTACGAAGTCCCATTAGGAATTGAGTCTTGGCAGAATTTGACTGCGCACATTCTGGAACAGCCGTGAGGAACTTTGTGCTGGCAGCAGGTGCAGACTGGTTCTGAAACAGTCATCCTGCTGTCTGGTGTAGCTATGACACTGTTGCTATGCCGCTGGTCTCTGGCGACGACAAGTGATGACTGCCTGCTAAGTATTTACAACTTTTGCTCAAAGACTGGATAGTGGCTGTAGTGTTTAAAATATATCGTGACAAAGACCGATAGGTTTCATTGAGCGATACTTGGCCAGTAGAAATCTATAATCTTGTGTTATGGATTATATACACTCCTGGAAATGGAAGAAAGAACACATTGACACCGGTGTGTCAGACCCACCATACTTGCTCCGGACACTGCGAGAGGGCTGTACAAGCAATGATCACACGCACGGCACAGCGGACACACCAGGAACCGCGGTGTTGGCTGTCGAATGGCACTAGATGCGCAGCATTTGTGCACCGCCGCCGTCAGTGTCAGCCAGTTTGCCGTGGCATACGGAGTTCCATCGCAAACACTGGTAGCATGCCGCGACAGCGTGGACGTGAACCGTATGTGCAGTTGACGGACTTTGAGCGAGGGCGTATAGTGGGCATGCGGGAGGCCGGGTGGACGTACCGCCGAATTGCTCAACACGTGGGGCGTGAGGTCTCCACAGTACATCGATGTTGTCGCCAGTGGTCGGCGGAAGGTGCACGTGCCCGTCGACCTGGGACCGGACCGCAGCGACGCACGGATGCACGCCAAGACCGTAGGATCCTAAGCAGTGCCGTAGGGGACCGCACCGCCACTTCCCAGCAAATTAGGGACACTGTTGCTCCTGGGGTATCGGCGAGGACCATTCGCAACCGTCTCCATGAAGCTGGGCTACGGTCCCGCACACCGTTAGGCCGTCTTCCGCTCACGCCCCAACATCGTGCAGCCCGCCTCCAGTGGTGTCGCGACAGGCGTGAATGGAGGGACGAATGGAGACGTGTCGTCTTCAGCGATGAGGGTCGCTTCTGCCTTGGTGCCAATGATGGTCGTATGCGTGTTTGGCGCCGTGCCGGTGAGCGCCGCAATCAGGACTGCATACGACCGAGGCACACAGGGCCAACACCCGGCATCATGGTGTGGGGAGCGATCTCCTACACTGGCCGTACACTACTGGTGATCGTCGAGGGGACACTGAATAGTGCACGGTACATCCAAACCGTCATCGAACCCATCGTCCTCCCGTTCCTAGACCGGCAAGGGAACTTGCTGTTCCAACAGGACAATGCACGTCCGCATGTATCCCGTGCCACCCAACGTGCTCTAGAAGGTGTAAGTCAACTACCCTGGCCAGCAAGATCTCCGGACCTGTCCCCCATTGAGCATGTTTGGGACTGGATGAAGCGTCGTCTCACGCGGTCTGCGCGTCCAGCACGAACGCTGGTCCAACTGAGGCGCCAGGTGGAAATGGCATGGCAAGCCGTTCCACAGGACTATATCCAGCATCTCTACGATCGTCTCCATGGGAGAATAGCAGCCTGCATTGCTGCGAAAGGTGGATATACACTGTACTAGTGCCGACATTGTGCATGCTCTGTTGCCTGTGTCTATGTGCCTGTGGTTCTGTCAGTGTGATCATGTGATGTATCTGACCCCAGGAATGTGTCAATAAAGTTTCCCCTTCCTGGGACAATGAATTCACGGTGTTCTTATTTCAATTTCCAGGAGTGTATCAATCAATGTACTGAAACTGTGTGCTTTGCATTAGTTTGATGTTCCACGGTCGAGTTCAGTGAGGTGTTCCGGTGCTGTTCTGACGACGCGGCAGCTGCTGTACCAGTCGAATGTCGGCAGGCGGCAGATAAGCTGGAAGGCATTCTCAAGACTCAATTTACTTATTAAAGGTATCTTGTTCATAAATAAACATAAACCTATATTCACTTCTGTATCTGAAGTCCGACTCTTACTATGAAAATTTGTGATATACCAGATCTGTACGTATTTGTGATTGTATGTACTAAGTCCTGAGAGGATATATATTAAGATAGTTCAGTCTCAAAATTGGTTGATAGGGTAATCTTTAATTCTGAGACTCCCTAGGTGCATGGAGATTAGCCCGGCCATTTCAAATGACTGTTCTTACAGCTCGGTGGCATTTATTAGCAGCTTAAATTGATAATTAAATGAGATGAAGTCTTCGTACGTGCGGAATAGGATAAGAAGTGTTGCAACATCTCTCACGATTAATGTTCCGAAGCTATAGACTATTTATTTTGCACTTCAGTATTCAACGTGTAGTTATTTCTAATGAAGTTTTACGAACTGTTAATGCTTGTTTGAGCAGCTTAATCGTGATTTGATAATTGGAGGAAGATCAGTGAACGACATTACCACTGTAGTGACGACAAACGGCAGCCACGGCAGACGTTAAATGATTAGCCTGTTATTTGCCAGACGTCAACAGCGTTCACACACTGGACGCCACGAGAGCTGTGAAAGCCTTGTCCTTGGTGCAGAGTGGAGCTCCGTGACTTTAACACTGTCGGTGTTTCCACGTTTACTCGTTTACCTGTGGTAGGCGGTCCCTTTAATACTACGTTGCACAATCCATACTACAACTACTCTCGGGACGGGAAACGGGATGGCGAATCATGGCTGGTAGTCATACTTTGATTTACATATAGTTATCAGAACCCAACAAGTATAACACATGAAATCAATTAAGAAACAACTAGCAAACACAGTATTGTCGTGGCTTCGCCACACCCAACAAAAGCTTACAATTAACGGTACAGTTCCTATCAGAGTGGGCCAGCCACTTAATTGTATTTGAATACTACAAGGCCCAAACAACACTTAAAAGTCACAGGCTTAACCACAATTCACTGGAACATTGATATGTAACAGAAGCAAGGAAGATTGCCATGAAACGTACCCAGATTACAATGTAGGTGACTACACAGTGTAACTTAAATAGAGATGTGACATCGACTATACAAGCACTGTGGACTGCCTATTACTACAGAGACAGATCACTGCAATTAGCCCAAAATTACATGACAATCAACAGAGAGAATTTATTTACTATGAAATGGAAATTAAAATGAAGTCTTATGCTTCTTTACAGAGCGTAGGGGAACGATGCGGTAGACCCGCACCGCCGTAAACACCTACTCTATTTGCTAACGTTTACTTAGCTGCTGGTCTATCTTTACGTTACCCAAAAAAAATCATTTCTTGAAACATCAGAAAATCACAAACAAATTACAAAAAGCGTTTTACTCGCCTTGGCGGAAAGAAAAGATATACTAAACTTTTGGTATGGGGTCTTCGTCCAAAGGAATCCAGCCGTGGACGGGTTACGTAAACACAGCAGGACCTAGGCTGCGGCTTACACCGCTGTCCCGGCCAAGGCGTTGGCACTTACAGCAGCTTTTGGCAAACACAGGACAATTGCAACTCTCTGAAACACACACAAAAATACAGGGCAGAGTCCTTGCACCAGACATACGTGCATCACTCTACAAAATGTTCCGTCCACATCAACCACTGACGTTTAATAGAAACCATTTACGGACGGTTCACCGATAAAAATAATATCAGGTGCAGTTTTCAATCACTTAATACCTTTAATAATCAATTAGAGACCAACCAGTACAGTTATAACTAAGAATTCACTGCCAAGCCAACATTCAACCAGCTCAAACGGAGCTCATCCACATACTTTTCAATTAACGGCTGTGTATGTTCCACAATCATCTAGCGAGTGAAACGCCTCTTAACACGTCGTTCAGCCACATACACTAACGGCCAACTTACTTGAGGTTTGCACACAGCGCAACTCAGCGGCTCAAGCAGCTTAACCACTTTACTTCAGAGACATTTCCCTTGATAGTAATCACGAAATTGGATTTCCGAGATGCCCCAAAACACAGACTGGCCGACCACTACAAGTCCGAGACATATCACGCTGATAGGGCACACCCGGTCGCAGTCGACACTCCTTTCTCCGGAGACGTCCCAAGTCTCTCAATGGTTTTCTTTCGAAAGCTGACGGCCGACTCTTGAAGCCCGATAACCCAGAAGAAAGCCACATGATATCCAAAAATGACGTATAACCTCCAAAATCGATCGCAAAGATATAACGAGCGTACCCTTCTTTCCATGATACACTGTTGAAGCTATGCTAATGTACCGTACCACAGCAATTCCTCGGCTATCATACTCTTAAGCACGCTTCGAGCCATTGGGTATAACAACGATAACACCACCGAATGCGACACATGCAACGCGTCAGCATGTGTTTGTAGATGGACTAATAACCACAGGAAAGATTGAATGTGGCACAAGTTTTCAAGATACAGATAGGATTTGTCTTTCAACAGACTCATAATGGGATTGGGTAGTTTGTAAAAATTACCCGAATTTTGCTCCCTACACTCGACTTGTGGGGCCTCAGCCTCCCTTTCAGGCATGCCATCAGTACTTAATCCCCCACCCCCTATCGCAAGCGCTACGGCGCGAGACTGTAAGCCCTGAGCAATAGTAAGAAATTTACGAGGAAGGGGCTGCAGTAGATCGTCGAGATCAAGGGAGGCTGAATCCGACAAACAATTACAGTAATGTGCCAAGTCCGCCACGGCTCAACTTGTTCACCTAGTAAGAAAATCATTGCTCACTCTTTTGTATTAGTGAGTACATCGTGTATTCTGGTAATCATACTAAACGTGATGACGTGCTATTTAACAAAAGAAAGTGCTACTAGGAGCTACCATTCGCTCTCATATAATTCTCACTGTGATTACAATGTCGAGTTTTAAAGTCCAGAAACCAGTAACTTCTGAGGTGATGACGTGGACTTTGTTAAAGTTAGAGAAAATAAACCAGCAACACAGCAAGTTCGTGTACGGTTCCTCTGCGCTGGAGTGACCCAGGATGCCATTAATTTCACGCTTGTCGTTAGTCAGTTGCACCACTGAGTCGCTGCTGAGGTACAAGACATTGCAACTTCATCCCCGGATACCGACTACTATACGAAGCTAAGGGCCGAGTTAATTAGAACAGCGTCCGCTTCACAGGAGGAAGGAACACATCAAATTGCCATGCAGGAGGGTGTCGGCGACAGAAACCCATCTGTCATTTTAGAAGCAAGTTTCATGCGTGCATGGTGCTTCATGCATTGGAAACTGGAAATTTGTGGTAAGGTCTTATGGGACCAAACTGCTGAGGTCATCGGTCCATAAGCTTACACACTACTTAAACCAACTTAAACTAACTTACGCTAAGGACGACACACACACCGATGCCCGAGGGAGGACTCTAAACTTCGACCGGGGTGCCGGGGGGACCGTGACAAGACGCCTGAGACCGCGAGGCTACCCCGCCCTTCATGCAGTACTGTGCACATTGTGGAACAGACATCTGTCACGTGAGGGTCATTACAGCATAACAGACGGACATATCTCTCAACGACGGACCGGATGCAGGCACGATTATACAGACCTCCTGCTCTGAAAGTACGACGGCGTTTAATAGCGCCATGGTGGTAACACGAACGGATTAAGACATTCTAATAGAAAAGGTCGACATGCCGAGTAAGCAGTTGGGCGAACTGCTCTTCGACCGGAGCCAAAGATCGAGAACCAGTTTCTTCGCGAATTCACCAGCTGTGTTGGCACCGCAAGCGGTTTGGAGACCAGGCAGGCCAATTTAGTTCGTTCGCCGTGTACCTATCTCAGTCGTAAAAGACAGGCAGAATCAACTGCTCCGGACAATCTGTCGTTGTCCTTGTGCCTTTTCATCACTGACTGAGAACTCAGTTTTTTGATGGACTCGGGTTCCGGTCTATGCATCTTGTTGCGAAACCTAGTTACACAAATAGGGCCCTGCCCTCTCGTTTTGTCTTTCTGCGGCTAACAATTCAACCACCGCGATATATGGAACGCACCAGACGGAGATCATTCTGGGACTATGACGAGCCGTCAAGGGGAATTTCATTGTGACCGATCTAAAGTAAGCTTTAATCGGAGAGGATTCGATAGCGCATTATCGTCCGATGCCAGACAATCTGTCGACGGATATCTTCATAGCCCAACTGGGTACAGCGCCAAACTGATCCAGTCGACGGGCGATGGGTACTAAAAACTTCTAGAACCCATTTTTTGCATCACTTACCCCACAGAAGGTATGTCACAGTACTGTACATTTTATCGACACTACCGCTGGCCCACTAATTTCATGCAGGACCAGACGTCTCGGCCTAATCAATTCACCGTTGCCACGGAGGAATTTAAGACCACGGTGGAGGAAGGCATCACTGGCCCATCTAGCGAGCCTTGGTCGTCAACCCTTCATTAAGTACCAAAAAATAACGGTGCATGGCGATCATGTGATGATTACGACGCTCTTAATGCTAGGGCAGTAACGGATTGTTAGCCTGTTCCTCTATTAAGAAGTGTGCTTTGTATGGGAAAGAGGTGTTTAGGGTACTTCATTGCGCAAAGGCATACACACAGATTCCTGTAACTGAAAGAGATACTGCCAAAACGGCTATTATGAAGCTGTTTTTATGACATTTGGATTGAGAAATGCTGCCGGGACATGGCAAATATTTATATATACAGCTTTGCAAGGCTTTCAGTAGTGCTTTACATGTCTTGATGATACACTCATTTTTTCAGCAACCCCAGAGGAACACACACAGCACCTGGTTCTGGTGCACAAGTGCCTTGAAATACGCTGAGTGGTGTTGAACACCGAAAAGTGTGTTTTCCACCACTAAGAAATTACCTTTTTAGCTCACCTCGTGTTATGAGCCGGGTCACTTAGGTTACTGGAGAAAGTCGAATTTATTGTAAGTACGATACAGCTGGATGCTCAAGAAATGAATTAAAATTTGTGTCAGGGCCGGGACTCGAACCGGTGTCTTCTTGTTAAGTAGGCAGAAACGCTCACCATTACGTTTTTTTAAGTATTGGACTATCGGAAATTGCCAAAGAACTGCGAAGATTCTTTGGAGTTCATTCGTCGACGTCATCTGCAGTCTCTTACTGCAACATTAACTGTTCCTCAGGTTAAGGGAAAACCGCCGATGCAGTGCACAGAGTGAATGGAAAACGATTTCGAAGGAGCTAAGGAGAGAATTGCTGATGCTGCCCTTTTTGCACATGGGGCTTTAGAAGAAGCACCTCTCGCACTCTTAGTAGCAGCTACCTAAACGGCAGTCGCTGCTGCATTGCACAGTTTGTGGGCGAGGACAGACAGCCTCTCGCACGCTCTTCATTAAAACTCTCTCTGGCTGAGTAACGATGGAGCGCATATGTTGGCATAATGTTGGCGTTTTATGAGTCCATCAGATATTTTGCTACATAGTTGTAAGCGAGATATTTCGTCATTTACCCTAGCCATAAACCACTAAACAATGCTTTTTGACAAAATCATGACTATATTCCCCTAGACATTGCAGTCAAGTGGAATTCATAGCACTATGTAAGGCATACATAAGGAATTGACAATATAGTGGCAGACTGTCTGTTCCAGGCAACCAATACCATCATGACAGTTGACGTCATGCAGCTAGTCAAGCACAAAGATAGGATTCAGGATTTTTTTTAAAAGCAACCACATCTGGTCTTCAATGTAAACCTGTCGACATTCTAGCCTAGCACACCAAGTTGTACTGTGAGGTTTCGAATGGGAAAATTCGCCCGTTCTTTCCTTTGGCACCATGAAAGCAAGTCCTTGAAATCTTACGTAACTTATGCCACTCTAGAGTGAAGGCAACGAACTAATAACTAGCCGTTTTATGTGGCCTGCAATACAAACGGTCGAACATGAGCTTGCGCACGCATACAATGCCAGCGTAGCAAGATATATCTCCATGGCCATGCGTCGGCAGCCTGTTTTCCAGACATGACACCACGATTGTCACGTTGACGTTATGGGTCCACAGCCTGACTCAGAAGGACAACATTGCCTACTGACAGTAATAGACTGTTTCACGTGCTGGCCAAAACCCATTTCGGTGAACATTTCCTAGGAGACGCTGGAGACCACCGAATCCGATCTATTTGTCCAGCTAAGTAAATTCTTTGGCGCAGTGTACCACAGAACTACAAGTAATCATCCTGCCAGTAATGGAATGTTCGAACACCTGCACCAGTCGCTTAAAGCCACATGTCGCATGAATCACATTCGTCTTACCATTGACTTTGCTCGGTCTATGTAACATGTGTAAGCCGGAGCGGACGTATCACCAGCAGATCCATGGGGAAGTCCTATAACTTCCCGGAGAGTTCGTCGATCCGCGTGGGTTTCCGATTCACTACGTAATACGCCAGTATTCATCGCCCACCTTACAGAAAAGATGACGCAAATACAGCCACGGCCACCATCATGCCATGGCACTTCACAAACCTTCGTACATTCAGAATTATATAGCGGGTAATGTTTCGAAGAAATGGCTTCAAAACTGCTACTGACACCATGTTATGCAGGTCCCCATCATATAGTTGACAGAGTAGTGTGAATACTGTCTCCAACGCGAGAGTGAAGTCAGCGTTCGTCGTACAATAATCCTCACGCGCGCATCTTCCACAGAGTCAAACGAAACTTCTGCCCGTCACCAAGCAGCCTCCACAGGAAACTTTGTCGACTCTGAGTCAACGACAAACGCCTCAGAACATGTCCTACTAAGCGGTCCCTTCTTTGTGTCAAGTTGTGCCACAAACTCCTCTTCTCCCCAATTCTATTCAATACTTCATCATTAGTTATGTGATCTACCCATCTAATCCTCAGCATTCTTTTGTAGCACCACATATCGAAAGCTTATATTCTCTTCTTGTCCAAACTATTTATCGTCCACGTTTCACTTCCATACATGGCTACACTCCATACAAATACTTTCTGAAACGACTTCCTGACACTTAAATCTATACTCAAACGACGCCGTTGTGGACGGCGGGTACATTTCTGGCACGATTCACGGATGGTGCTCAGGGCATCAGTCGTAGCCACGTTTCGTTCTTTTCTTTCCTTGTTTATTCCTTCACTTGGTTACATAGCAAAAACTTGGTTGCATATGCTTTTGTGTTAGCGAGTACATCGCTTTTTCTGGTCATCATGTTGAATTTGAAGGCATGCTGTTTAACAAAATTTAATGTTACTCCAAGCTACAATTCCTTCGTGTCTAATTCTTGTTGTGATTAGAAAACAACATCGAGTTTGTAAGTCCAGAAACCTGCAGACATCCGACAATACGACTGTGAATTCAGTGCATGTGAGTTAAGCCGAATGAACCAATTGGAAGTGTCAATGGCAATTAGGTCGTTCATGACGAACTTGAGCGATGTAATTGTGATATCTAGTAAATTCCTGTAGCCTTGCAAGCCAGTTAGAATTAATATCGGTATGGTACTTGAACATGCTTTATTCCGATTATCCACAAGGTTTTTATCCTTGACTGTGATTCATAACTGAGGTTAACTTTGATATTCAAACTCAATTGACGAAGTGCAGTTAATAACGTTGGAAGTGTCTGAATTAGCCCTTTCAGACCCTCTGGCTGTAATTGGGTACGTTAACTTTTATTGTCCCCTAGCTGCAACACAATTATTTTTCCCCAATTGAAACTTGAGGTAAAGATTTGTGAATATTCGACATTTTCATCATGGCCAAGTACTGCCAACTGTTGGGAATCACTATGAAAGTATCAACAGTCAGTGTAGCAGTGCGCAGCAGCTAACGGCCACCAGAATACAAGGTGTGTAATGGCGTATTCTCATTGTTATTTAGCATTCTAATTATGGAATGATCATTTTATTTATTAAAATAGAGAATGCTTCATAATTAGCTACTTTAGTGCATAGAGTGGGAGCAAGTATACCAAGTACATTTTGAAAACGGGTACAAAACCCACTAACAGCATTATCACACAAAGAAAAAGTTACCTTCCTCCAGAAACAAAATGCGGGTCTGAAACGTTTAATCACTTGCGTACTCATAAAAAGGAGTACCCTTAAATACCGTCATTACAAGAATGCAAGAAACAGGGCGTTGACACCATCGATATTCGTGTTACAAAATTGTTAAGACTTTGGTGGCCACTTGTTTGCAAACTGCCGATTGGCTTATGTCTCGGGTTCTTACTCTCTATTGCAGGTGGTGAAGTGGAGCCGAGCTCGCGGCCGCACACTATATGTACCTGGCGCGCCAACGTCCGAGGGCTTCCCGCGGTCATTTCCGGTGCGGTTCTCCTCTTGTTACCTGCGACGGTCGTTCGCTGCAGTACGGGAAGCCAGCATACATTTACCTGAAGGCTTTCCTCTTTCTTGTTGAAGCTGTTCGCTTGTTTTTGTATTTCTACAGCTTCTCTCAACAAGCGGGTGTGATTGTGCTTCTCTATAGCCAGAACTCCCGTGTCGGCGAATTTTATGTGTGATATCCTTAGGTTGGTTAGGTTTAAGTAGTTCTAAGTTCTAGGGGACTGATGTCCTCAGATTTTAAGTCCCATGGTGCTCAGAGCCATTTGAACCATTTTTAAAGCGGAATGATAGCTGGAGCTAGATGCATGGGACGTTCTATTTCGGAAATCGCTAGGGAATTTAATATTTTGAGAAGCACTGCGTCAAGATTGTGCCGAGAACATAAAATTTCATGCATTACTTCTTACCACGAGCACCGCAATGGCCGACGGCATTCACTTAACGACGGAGAGCAGCAGCGTTTGCGTAGAGTTTTCCTTGCTAACAGACAAGCTATATTGCGTGAAAAGGCCACAGAAATCAATGTGGAACGTACGACGTACGTATTCGTTAGGACAAAGCGGCGAAATATGGCATTAATTTTATTTGGCAGCAAACGACCGACGCGAGTGCCTTTGTTAACAGCGCGACATTGCCTGCAGTGCCTCTCCTGTCCTTACACCCTATACGACGGCAAAACTGTGACCTGGTCAGATGTATTCCGAAGTCAGTTGCTAGGAGTTGACGGTAGTGTTCGAGTGTGACGCAGATCCTATAACGCCATGGATCCAAGTTGTCAACAAGCACAGTGCAACTTAGTGGCGGCTCCATAATACTGTGAGCTGTGTTTACATGGAATGGACTTGGTCCTTTGGTCCAGATGAACGGTTCATTGACTGGAGATGGTTATTTTCTGCTACTTGGAGACCATTGTCAGCTATTCAAGGAGTTCATCTTACCAAACAACGATATAAGGATGGAATTTTTCTAGATGACAACGCACCATGTCACCGGGCTCCAATTGCTCGCGATTAGTTTGAAGAAATTTCTTGACAGATTGAACGATTGATTTGGCCACTGAGTTCGTGCGACGTGAATCGAATCGAAAATTTAAAGAACATAATCGACAAATCAACTTGTGCACCAAATCCTGCATCGACAAAGCTTTCACAGTTGTGGACGGCTGTAGAGGCTCCATGGTTCAAAGTTCCTGCAGGGGATTTCCAACGACTTGTTAAGTCCATGCTACGTCGAATTCCTGCAGTACGCCGGGAAAAAGGAAGTCTGAAACGATATCAGTAGGTGTCCCAAGACTGACGTAGGAAAATAGCGATTCTATATTGGTCGTATTGATCGATCTACGAGGGTGATTTAAATGAAAACCTTATTTTTTAAAATATTATTTATTGTTCAGAAGTGGTACAAAGCTGTATCACTTTTCAACATAATATACTCCATGCTCAATGCAAGTTCTCCAGGGCTTACAAAGTACGTAAGTTCCTTCAGGAAAAAAATTCCTTTGGTAGTCCGCGCAACCACTCATGCACCGCGTGGCGTACCTCTTCATCAGAACATATGGAAATCACTTGGGGCAAGATCTGGTGAGTATAGTGGATGAGGATGATACTCAAAATGCAGGTCTGTGATTGTTGCAACTGTTTTACGGGAAGTGAGGGGCCTAGCATTGTCATGTTGCAAAAGGAAACCTGCTGACAGCAATCCACGTCTATTTGATTTGATTGCAGGACGCACATGATTTTTTAGGAGATCTGTGTACGATGTGACAGTGGTCCCTCTGGGTATGTAATGCTCCAAAATGACACCTTTTTCATAGCAAAAGGGAGTGAGCATTACGTTCCCTGCTGATGGTTCTGTTCGAAACTTCTTTGGTTTTGGTGATGAGGACTGGCGCCTTTCCTAGCTAGGTCCCTTCGTTTCTGCTTGGTGGTAGTGAACCCAGGTTTCGTCTGCCGTAACAATTCCTGCGAGGAAACCATCACATTCTTGTTCAAAGCGCAGAAGAAGTTTTTCACAAACATCAACACGTCGTTCTCTCATTTCAGGAGTCAGCTGCCGTGGCACCAATCTTGCAGACACTTTGTGAAACTAGAGTACATCATGCACATTGCGGTGTGCTGACCCATGACTAATATGTAGACATGTTGCAATGTCATTCAGTGTCACTCGGCTGTTTTCCTTCTCTATGGCTTCAACTGCTGCAATGTTCTGTGGAGTCACTACTCGCTGTGCCTGAGCTGGACGAGGAGGATCTTCAACTGAAGTCACACCATTTGCGAACTTCCTACTCCATTCGTAGACTTGTTCATGTGACAAACATGCATCGCCGTACTGAATCTTCATTCGTCAATGAATTTCAATAGCTTTCACACCTTCACTAAGCAAAAACCGAATAACCGAACGCTGTTCTTCCCTGGTGCAAGTCGCAAGTGGGGCGGCCATCTTTATACCGATACTGCGACGGTATGTGTGCATCTGCACTGTGCTGACACCTACAGGCCATTCTGCACGCTGTTTGTAGCATGCTTACCAACTTACAGGAAACGGTGCTGAATTTCGATTTGTAGTAACAAAGGTTTTCATTTCACTAGCTATCGTATTAGCATGTTACGCCTCTGGTCACACTTGCAGTCTTTTGACAGGGAATTTAATGAACGGACTACTCACGGTGCCGAGTGAGTGGTTGTTTGTGGAATAGATTTCGCTGCTTGCTCGTTCTGCAGAAGTACTGCTCTCAGAAGACTCCCCCTCCCCCCCTTGTCCTCCCTCGAGGTACCCGAAAAGCACCGACCAAGAGAGCGTCGGGCTAGCTAAACACCCGCACTCGTGGAGCGGCGCGTCTATGGGTCGTGACGTCACAGCGCGCACCCATCTGATTGGCCAGCCGCCGTACATCAGCGGCTACTTGTTATTCCGGATCAAGCGCCACCCCACTGCGACGATTACAGCGAGCCGTCGCGGGCGCCGCTGAGTTATGGCGGGCACCAGGCGGCCGCCCGGCCGGGAACTGATGCCGGCGCTGTATCATTACGCGCCAGGACGAATAATTTACTGCGCCGGGGGCGCTAAACGTATGTAACGAGGCCTCCGGGGAACCGCCACGCGCTCACCCTCTGCCCGCCCTCTGAAAGTAGCGTCAGCTTCCAAAGCAGCCAGCCAGCAGACTCGTAACTTTGTTGGCAACTTCGCGAGTAATCCACACCGCAGGCGACGGAGCTCCCGCAAGAGGGTTTCTAACTAGACAGCTCTCTGCTACATTCAGTGCGGTGTGGTTACGAACGCGACCATTCTGTCGGCATATGGTCCGCAGACTCTGCGTACACTACATCCAATTGCCTGTCATAAACTGACGACACTTTAAACACGTCTTCCACTCCTTGCTATTGAAAATCACACAAGGAAGCCTAATACAAACTTGAAATAGACATGAAGTGGGTTAAATGCCTGCCTACGCCTCGTCTAGCAATTGCAAGCATGTTTCAAAGCGTCAGGAATGTGAGGTCAAGGCATTGTGATTTACCTTTCTGCAACAGTCTCGCTCTCGGTGATCAGAATTCCACTCGTTTAGCGATGACGTAAAGATACAGTGCTATGCAAAATCATGGATGAACCTAATTTTCGCATGATGTGTTCATCGCTAAGTAACGTAACACGATGAAACATGAACCATACATAGGTTGTGATCATAATTGATGAACGCTCTGCAATGTGCTCCCTTGTTCGCCAAACGTTTGGTAGGGAGATGTTGTTGTAGGTCGTTCCAGTCATCTGTCAGTGTGACTGAGGACTACTGGAGGGTCATGAGTGCATGTGGACCAATTACAGTACGTCCCTTCAACACTTCCATTCGTGTTCGATGGGATTTAAGTCGGGTGAACAGACAGGTGAGTCCATTCGCCGAATGTCCTCTCGTCCCAAGAGCTCCTCCATCATTGCAGTTCGATGTGGTCACCATTTCATCCATTAAAATGGAGTCAGGCGAGACTGCACACCTGGCAGGACTCACATAGCGAAGAAGTACAGTGTCACCATAACGCTGACCAGTAAGTATACCACGCAAAGTCCGCACCATAACACCGTCTTGCAGTTTTCCGTTGTTTCTACCACATGTGATACCATCTACATTGTGTCTAACGAAGAAGACCAGCACAGTGCTCCGTAACTTCTAGCTGTTTGACATACGCTACCGTTCCCCATTCCTTCGGCTGGCACGTCTTTCAAGTCAGCCCCATTTGGCCCTTACGTCATGCTGACCCCAAGCCATTTGACGTCCTGCAACCTTGTGTCGTCCAGGTTTCTTTGCTCAACTGGGACATTTCTGGTAACACACTCCCGCACTTTCGTTCATTTCCACCGTGCTCTTAATATGATGTGCTACTTCTTCTGTGACGTCCTTAAGTCTTGCAGAGCAGACAGAGTATATTGGCCACCCGTACACCCGTGGCTCGCACCATGAACTATGAAACTGGCCTTTTGCAGCAAGACAAGTTCCCACATGGAGAATATGACGATGTTTTGAGCTCCAAGGTCCGTCACCATGGCGACCGTTGTTGTGGCCTCGCTTGGCGTGGTAGTTAAGAGAGGCACCCACGGAAAAACACAACTGGGCGCATGGATGGCCGGTTTCGGGTATCCAGAAGAGACATTGGTGCAGATATCTGTGTGTGGTGGCTCCAGCTCCACCATTCTGGCCTCAGGAGGGCGAGTCGGGACCAACCGACCGCTGTGTACTCCTAATCCACTGCCACTATGTCGGTACTGTATAGTACTGAGGTCAGCACACAACCCTCCTGGCTATTGTCTGTTTTGCAGACTATGCAGCCGCTACTTCTCAATCAAGAACTCCTGAATTGGCATGAAGAGGCTCAGCAGACACCTTAGCCTTATCTAATTCGTCACCATCAATCATGATGTTAAGTTTCCCCGCTGTTGTCATTCATGCTACTACTCGTTACCTTCCTCTTTCTTCGATTAAGTATCAATCCCTATTCATTACTAATAGACTGTTCATTCGATTCAACGGAGCATGTACTTCTTCTTCACTTTGACTAAGAATAACAATGTCATAAGCGAATCTTATTACTTATATCCTATCAACTTTAATTTTAATTCTAGTCCTGAACCTTCCTTTTCTTGCCATCACTGCGTCTTCGATGTACAGTTTGATCTGAAGGGGCAAAAGATTACATGCCCGTCTTCGAGTACTTCGAACGTGGTCGTCTACTATTGTTATTCCGTCTTGGCTCTTGCGCATATTGTATATTAACCCCTTCTCCCTATAGCTTACCTTTTTTCCTCAGAAATTTCTAATATGTATTTTGCACCATTTTACGCTGTAGGAACCTTTTTCCAGGTCGACAAATCCTATGAACGTGTCTTGATTTTGTTTTACTCTTGCATCCATCAGTCACAACATCAGAATTTCCTCTCTGGGGCCTTTTCCTTTCCTGAATGCAAACTGATAGCCATCTAAAACATCCTCAAATTTGTTTTCCATTCTTTTGTACATTATTCTTGTCAGCAACTTGAATGAATTAGCTATTCGGCTGATTGTGCGGTAATTCTCGCACTTGTCAGGTCTTGCAGTACTTGGAATTGTGTGGATGACATTATTCCGAAAGTCAGA
Source organism: Schistocerca americana (assembly GCF_021461395.2). Lineage (NCBI taxonomy): Eukaryota > Metazoa > Arthropoda > Insecta > Orthoptera > Acrididae > Schistocerca > Schistocerca americana. Next base: position 107,057,925 of record NC_060123.1, read on the forward strand.
CAGGTTGTCGAAAAACATATAGATTGTACACACCAACGTCAACAGTCGTTTTATTGCCACTACCACTTAATGATATAAGATATTCTGTTAGAATGTTATCTATCCTTCTGCCTTATTTGATATGAAGTCCCCCAAAGCTCTCTAAAATTATGATCCTAATACTGTATCCCCTACCTCTTCTAAAGCGACTCCTGTTTTTTCTCCAAGCACATCAGATAAATCTTCCCTCTCATGGACGCCTTCAGTGTACTCCTTCCACCTGTTCACTCTGTCCTCTGCACTTATCAATAGATTTCCGGTTTAATTCTTATTGTTATCATCTTTGCCTTTAATTTCACCGAACGTTATATTGACTTTTCTATATGTTGAGTCAGTTCTTCCGAAATAATTCATCTTCGATACCTTCACATTCCTCACGCAGCTATTTCGTCTTAGCTTCTCTGCACTTCCTACTTAGATCATTCCTCAGCGACTTATATTTCTGCTGTATTCATAAATTTCCCTGAACATTTTTGTACTTCCTTCTTTCATCGATTAACTGAAGCAGTATTTCGCAGTTACTTTCATAGTACTCAAGTTTTTCTATCGAACTTCCGTGATTGCCCTTTCAAAAGATACCGATTCCTCTTCAACCACTGCCTACTGAGCTGTTCGTTGTTGCTATATCTGTAGCCTTAGAGAATTTCAAGCTATCTCTTCATTCCTTGGTACATCCGTATCCCACTTCTTTGCGTATTGATTCTTCTTGGCTAATGTCTTAAACTTCAGCCTACTCTTCATCACGACTACACTGCTATCTGAGTCTATATCCGCTCCTGCGTAAGCCTTCAAATCCAGTATCCGATTTCATAATTTCTGTATGACCATGACGTAATCTAACTGAAATTTTCCTGTATCACCTGGCCTTTTCCTAGTATACCTCTTGTGATTCTTGAACAGAGTATTCACTATTATTATCTGAAATTTATTACAAAACTCAATTAGTATTTCTACTCTCTCTCTTTCTTTGTTCAAACCCGTGTTCTCCTGTAATCTTATCTTCTGATCCTTCCCCCACAACTGCACTCCAGTCCCCCATGACTGTTAGATTGTCATTTCCCTTTGCGTATTGTATTACGCTTTCAGTATCCTCTTATACTTTTTCTGTCTCTTCATCTTCAGCTTGCGACGTCGGCATGTATACTGTAAGTATCGTTTTCAGTGCTTGTTTGCTCTCGAATCTGATACGAGAAGCCCTACCACTGAACTGTTTATAGCAAAACACTCTTTGCTCTTTCCTATACATAACGAATCCTTCTCCCGTAATAACATTTTCTGCGGCAGTTGATATTACCCTATAGTTATCGGGCCACAAATCCGAGTCCTCTTTCCATTTCACTACACTGACCTCTACTGTATCTAGATTGAGGCTCTGCATTTCCCTTTTTAGATTTTCTAGATTTCCTAACACGTTGAAGCTTCTGACACTCCACGCCTCGACTTGTAGAACGTTATCTATTCGTTAGCTATTCAATCTTTTTATCATGGTCACCTCTCCTTTGTCAGTCCCCTCCCGGAGATCCGAAGGAGGAACTCTTCCGGGATCTCTAGACAATGAAGTCGTTTCCAATTACAGGCCGCATGTCCTGTGGATATACGTTATATGTCTTCAATGCATCCTCACGCCGTTGGTCATTGCTGGTTCTTCCGACTTTGGGGGCACTTTCCCACTCTAAGGGCAAGAGTGCCCTGTTCCTCTATCCTCTCCTCCGCCCTCTTTAACCAGGCAGTTGATACAGTGAAGGTGACTGATGCTGGAAATGTTTGGTTGGAAGTGCAAATTATTAATGAAAATTTAAGCGGTGGCGGACTCTGAAACCGGGAGCGGGGACGTCCTGATGTCCAACCAATGACCTACTGCTAAACCCCAGGTGCCGCATAACCAAATAGTTAAACCACTGACTCAGTTAATAATATGGAAGTGGGTAAGGAGCGCTACTGTGCTTTCAGAATTCCTTCCAAACTGGATAGCATGTATAAATACGAACCGAGAGGGAGTAATTCAGACACATTTTGTAATGCCAAGATTAACAATAACCAAACCGACTAAAGGAGGGACAGGAACGTCTGGTAAGATAACTTAAAAACTTATCAGTCGGCACTCACAATAGTTGTTATTCAGTCAGCGACAAATTACGTAATACTGAAAATAACAGAGCACAGAGTTTTCCTTGTCGCCAGCACTCAGCGGGAAGTTATTTCTCAGGCTGCAGACGTGTTGGTCAGACCACTTCTTGACGACTTCCCTAGACTCGTCTGTGGCAGGAGACTCTCTTCCGGCAGAATTGAACTTAGTCACATACAGGAGTGGTTGCTGGTACGAACCCGATGACTGATTTCACAGCCACTTCATCCTCCACTTGCTGATTAGGTCTATGATGAGATTCTTGTGCAACAAGTAAGGGAACTGTATTAAAGTATGAATCATTTATAACTACGTTCAGTAATTAAAAGCTTCATTGTGAAGAACTGTTTGAAGTTAACATTTCTAATCGGACAGTAGAGGCGCAGACATTTATCTCTGTCCTAATTTTCTGTCTTTACGTACAGCAGTTACGGCACAACTTCTGCAAATGTAAATGTTTTGTCCAGATACACGTTAACATGAATAATACTCCAGATCCTACTCTCTATTGCCAAGGCATTAAATTCTCATCTAATGTTCGTTACATTTTTGTTTACTGTGCATTTAATTCTGTACATGTATGTAATAACTGAGTTCTTTGAGGTATTTGTCTAATTTTGTAATCAGATGAACAGAATGGATTGTGATCTAGTTATGTCAGATATTCAGGGGTTAATTTATTTAATTAAGGATTCCAATCGAAGTATTCCATCTACAGGTCACACAGCAGGGCGTAAGCATACAGTGACCGTCAGCCAGGTTGAGCACTCAGCTGTAGAGTTGTTAGGGAGGCTTCCACAAGAACGAAAATTAGTCTACATGAGCCCGGCACCTGGCTTGATGGCAAGGTCTGCTAATCGGTTCTCAACACGATCATATCTGATCCGCATTGCGATAATTTCGACAGTAGGTGTATTAATGCCAGTGGCTGTACGCTTATCTTGAGGTCTCCTTGATGTTGTGTTCTCATGTGATAACATAAGGACGCACGTTGCCCATGCTGTGCAGACCTACATAGATGCAGTGTTGTTTATCAGTTTCTCTAACCAGCAACTTATTCACGTCCATCGAAAGTATCAGGCCTTTCATTGTCGAGTGACTAACATGCCACTATGACAGCCGAACTGTGTGTGACACATAGCTGAAGCCGCTATCCGTCGTAGCTCAGTTCGAATCTAAGCCCTGCGTGTTTAGCGTTATTATAGCTGTCAGAGATGGAAGTTCTGTGTACTGAATGTCACACACTGTAGATCCCAAAATCACATATAACCGTATCACTTATTCTTTCCACTGTATAGGAGCAATAAGCAAAGCTTCTTAATCTTCTATTTTCCGTGAAGTTGCTATTTAAATAACCAGTAAGGTACTTAATACCGATGTATAGATACGAATAAAAGACAGGCAATCGTATGTAGAGAGAGGTAAGCGGAAATTAGATTTCGCACTTCCCTGACCGTATTTTTAAGCTAAAATCGTCCCCAATCTTTAGCGTCACAATAATGCAGAGACTGGAGAGTCCTAAACTAATGATGAATAGAGCTAGGGGTCGGAAACGTATATATATTTTTTATTTTCTCACATGATATCCTACGGACCAAGGCTGGAAGATAACAGGCAGATTCCACGGTGGCCCACTGCAGATGTTCGAGCATGCTCCTAACATATGTGAGTGGCTGCAATACTTCTTAAGTTATAGAAACCTTGATGTCCCCAAAGATGCCAAATGTACATAATGAGGAAGAGGTAACAACAGGAATACCCTCGGAAATTGTGATGTGAGGGTGTCATTATTTTCCATATGTATAAATGATCTGAAGAACATGATGAGCGACAATCAGCGCCTGTTTGCTGATGACATTGCGGTGCACGAGATTTTATCGACGAAGAGTGAAAGTAAGACAACACAGGTAAACTTAGACCAAATTTATATTTTCTGTCATCAGTGGTAGCTGGCTCTAAGCTTAGAAAATGTATGAGTAGAAAAACAATAACGTAATGTTCGAACACAGCATTATTCCTGTGAAGCTTGACACAGTCTCGTCAATTAAATATGGATGCGTAACGTTGAAAACTAATATGAAATGGAAGGAGCTTGTGAGGATAGTTGTGGGAAAGGTTAATTGTCGACTGCTTTTTTGGGACAATTTCGGGAAAGTGTGGTTCATATATAAAGGAGGGCGGGTATGCGACGGTAGTGCGACCCATTCTTAACTGCTACTCTAGTCTTTGGGATCCCCACGAGGGGGGATTAAAGGAAGACTTTGAACCCATTCGAAGAATGGCTGCCAGATTTGTGCCGGTACGTTCGACAATCGCACGAATATTACGTACATGCTTCAGCAATTCTAAAGGGAATCTCTGGAGTGACGGCAACATTCTTTTCGAAGAACACTATTGAGAAAATTCAGAGGAATGGCACGTGTAGCCGACTGCAGAAAGAATCTACTGCCGCCAAAATACATCACGCATGACAGTCATGAAGATAAGATAAATTAGGGATCATACTGGGACGATAATTTAAGGAGATGGAACCTGATGAACTGAAAGAACCAGAGGTTGTAGAGAGCTTCAGAGAGAGGATTAGGGAACGATTCACAAGAACGGGGAAATTAAATACAGTAGAACCAGAATGGGTAGCTTTGTGAAATGAGAGAGTGAAGGCAGAAGAGGATCAAGTAGGTAAAAATACGAGGGCTGGTAGAAATCCTTGGGTGACAGAAGAGATATTGAATATAATTGATGAGAGGAGAATATATAAAAATTCAGTGAATGAAGCTGAAGAAGGAACGCAAGCGCCTCAAAAATAAGATCAACAGGAAGTGCAAAATGGCTAACCAGGGATGGCTAGAGAACAAATGTAAGGATGTAGAGGCATATATCACTAGGGTTAAGATAGATACTGCCTACAGGAAAATTAAAGAGGCTATTGGAGAAAAGAGAAAGGCTTGTATGATTATCAAGAACTCAGATGGAAAAACAATTCTAAGCAAAGAACGGAAGGCAGAGAGGTGAAAGGAGTATACAGAGGGTCTATACAAGGGCGATATAAATGGAAGAGGACGTAGATGAACATGAGATGGGAGATACGATACTGCGTGAAGAATTTGACGCAGCACTGAAAGACCTAAGTCGAAACAAGACTCTGGGAGTAGGCAACATTCCATTAGAACTACTAATAGTCTTGGGAGAGCCAGCCAAGACAAAAATCTACCATCTGGTGAGCAAGATGTATGAGACCGGTGAAATAACTCCAGAAAGGAAGTGTTGACAGATGTAAAAATTACCGAACTATCACTTAAATAAGTCACGGCTGCAAGATACTAATATGAATTCCTTACAGACGAGCCGAAAAACTGGTAGAAGCCGACCTCGGGGAATATCAGTTGGGGTTCTATAGAAGTGTTGGAACACGTGAGGCAATACTGAAAATGCGACTCATCTTAGCAGATAGCTTAAGGAAAGGCAAACCTACATTTCAAGCATTTGTAGACTTAGAGAAAGCTTTTGACAATATTGTCTTGAATACTCTCTTTCAAATTGTGAAGGTGTCCGCGATCAAATACAGTGAGCGAAAGGCTATTTAGAATTTCTACAGAAACCAGATGGCGGTTACAAAAGTCGAGGGGCATGAAAGCGAAGCTATGATTGGGAAGGGAGTGAGACAGGGTTGTAGCCTATCCCCGATGACATTGAATCTATGTATTGAGCAAGCAATAAAGGGGACAAAAGAAAACTTTATAGTTGGAATTAAAATCCATGGAGAAAAACTAAAACTTTGGGGTTTGCCGATGTCATTTTAATTCTGTCAGAGACAGCAATGGACCTGGAAGAGCAGTTGAACGGAAAGGACATTGTCTTCAAAGCAGGACATAAGATGACATCAACAACAGTTAAACGAGGAAAACGAAATGCAGTCGAATTAAATCAGATGATGCTGAGGGAATTACGTTAGGGAATGAGAAACTTAGAGTACTGGATGATTTTTTCTATTTGAGGAGCAAAATAACTGATGATGGTCGGAGTAGAGAGGATATAAAATGTAGACTGGCATGGCAAGGAAAGCGTCTCTGAAGAAGAGAAGTTTGTTAACATCGAGTGAAGATTTGAGTGTCAGGAAGCCTTTTCTGAAAGTATTTGTTTGCTGTGTAGCCCTGTGTGGATGTGAAATATGGACGATAAATAATTCAGACAAGAAAAGAACAGAAGTTTTCCAAATGTGGTTCTACAGAAGAATGCTGAAGATTATTTTTGATGGATAAATCACGTATCTAATGAGCAGGCACTGAATAAAATTGGGGAGAAGATGAATTTATGGCACAACTTGACTAGAAGAAGGCTTCGGTTTGTAGGACATCTTTTGACGCATCAAGAGATAACCAATTTTGTATTGGAGGGCAGCATGGAGGGTAAAAATCGTAGAGGCAGACAAAGAGACGAAGACACAAAGCAGATTCAGAAGGATGTAAATTGCTGTAGGTACTTGGAGACGTAGAAATTTGTACAGGATAGAGTAGCATGGAGATCTGCATCAAATCATTCTGTGGACTGGATACAACATCAACGACTGAGACATATAGGTGGTGGTTTTTTCCACACTCTGTTTGCGATTAGAAAAGGAAGGGTAGTGACTAGTAGTTGCAAAAGAATCCTCCGCGACGCACCGTATGGTAGATTCCGGCGTATGTATGTGGACGCAGATGTAGACAAAACACCCACCCCCGACCGTTCGTGGTAGGTTCACAGAGCATTCTTGCAAGATGTGCCGCTACAGTTGAGATACGCTTTAGGTTGTGTTTCAACACGATTTTGTACCATCCCCCATCAATAATCCTGTCCATGAGCACCTGAGAGAGAGAGATCCCTTGTCAGAGGACTGGAAGTTGATGAACTGTTACCTGTGCAGCATGATGTCTCGATCTAAGTCCTGCGGACGTTTTTCTTCTAGGGTTAAATGAAATTCTTTTTTCATGGAAATCTAGTGCAAACGTCACAGGACCTACCTGGTATGGTCCTACCTTTCTGTCTCCTTGTAAATAAGACATTTAAGGGGTTGAGGCAAAGTTTTATGGAGCGTTGTAATGGTTTAGATGGTTCCGGCAGTCATTCGTATATATAACTGTAGTATAATGCTTTCAGGAGTAAGGTCTCAGTAATATGAAAGAAGGTGTTCACGTCTCATCACAAGGAGTGAATCTGACATTTTTACATCTTCTAATGTTAACCGTTGAATGTGGCCTGAAGTCAGTACAGCCAAGTCAGTAATATATCTTGTACGTTATTTTATTCCTAGGCAAATTTTATGTTTGATTAGAGACCGTACTTGCTATACTACGAAGGTTACGTATTGCGTAGTTCATATAGAGGGGACAGTACAACCAACCGAAGTGTTCTCTGCAAATCTTACCTACACTACACATTTGTCTTCAATAAATAGTGACAGGAGCACGGAAAACAAGTGCAGATGTAATGAGTCACGAGTAAAATGTCTAGAATAATGGCATGTAATTTAATGTACAAACGATGTCGGTTATGTGATGAGCTGTAATTTTTATACTATCTGTTGACGTTTAGCACTGATAATGGAAAGTCCCTAGCCATAATCTGTATCTGTTATAATAAAGCTAGAAAATAAATGACGACTAATTGCTCTGCTTTCCTAATGGAAGGTAACTTGATGTAGTTTTAGTCTTTTATAGGTGCAGGAAGCACAAGATAAAACCGGCGGTCACCATTCAATAAATAGCATTCAACAAAATATGTGTTTATAAAAAACTCTCGTGAAGGTACGTACAATCACAGTTCAACAACAAGAATACAAACAGTCAAATGGCACGATGTCGGTGGAAATCTGGAATGGTCGTAATGAAAAATGAAGACTGTGTTTGTGAAAAAATAAGGCATTAGTGATAGCTAATATGGGATACATTTGGAACTAGTCAATGTACTTTTTCTTTTAACTTTCGACACAGTGCTGCTAACTGTTAGAACACAATAGATAAAGTCACGCAGAGAGTAAAGCAAAAACATCACAGTTACAGTGCGTTATAAGGTGGGATAATAAGGCAGCAGTGATTAATGATGACTGTGTATCAAAGTTTAGCTTCTTCCCTAGAGTAATGAATTTTACTAGCATTGTTTTTGATCAAATAAAAATGGAAATGGTTAGTAGGGTCATGAAGTGTGAATACGAAAGTGAATCTCAAGGCTTTAAAGGACGCGGTATTCCTTACTAAGTGTGCTATTAATTCAGTGAATGTGCCAAAACTTGATGAGAATAAAACTTGTTTGGTGATTAATTATATTAGTGAGTACGAAGTAAATAAACCTGTCCCCAATTCTATGAAGAAAAGAGGGTCATTTAAAGTATTGATGTTAAGACTTTTGAAGGCGACGCTGTAGTAAGTAGGGCGGACAGAGAGAGAAGTATTGTGATAGTTGAAAAAGGTATCTACATTGCTGGAACTTAAAATTTTTTGAGGGCAATAAAATAGAGAAAATTGATAAGGATGTAACGCACGAGGCTCAGAGAAAATTACTTGATTCATTAAACCCCTGGAGTGAGGTAATATGACCGCTGGAGGTAGGAGTGTTAAAAGTTATGAGTAGCATGGCACCAAAACTTACAGCACAACTAAAGGTACGCAAAGATGGATTAGCGATATAGTCGGAGGTATATGGTAGGGGCAGTCCTTTCTATAAAGTAGTTGCAAAATCCCTGCGGCTTCTTAAGACTCGTTATATATTCCACAGCCAGTATTCTATTAAAAATAGCTCCGAACATGTCAATAAAATAAGAAATACCACAATAACTGATGAAAAGAAAACAATTTTCCCTATATCTCGTCAAGTTAGAAACATAGCTACTTAAAAAGCTATTCAGGTTGCTCAGCGTAAATTAATGCAACAACACAAATTTTCAAAGTCAGGAATAGATGAATTTATTGGGCTGCTTACCATAAATCTGAAATTTAATTAATTCAAATTTAATTGGGACATATATTCCCAAAAACGTGCTTTAAAATGGGGACCTCAATATCTGGATTGCTCGCTATTATGAATAAAACGTTCTCGGTTTTCAAGCCGCATTCGAACAAAATCCTCGAGCTGCAGTCCCGGCTGCCAGTGAAATCCTGACGACGATGGCGGAGATGGTCATCGAAAGCTCGAGGATTTTATTCTAACTGACGAGGCTTGAAAACCGAGAAAGTTTTATTCATGTATGCCGTTGCGAAATACTCCGGCGATACATGCCCACTATTATATTGGTTAATTATGTAGAAAATAGGTTTTCTCTGAAAATCCATTACGGGCTATAGTATCCATTTATAATAACTTGCTTCAAACAGGTAAATGTACATATAATATTGAAACAAATAGGTCTATTAATTTTTTAGGGCTATGAATTCGTAATGAAAATGGAAAGCACATGTGGTATCTTTAGCGGAAAAACTTGTACCGACAGAATTGTGCATTATACGTGAATCCACCTAATTCAACATATGAAGGCAATCTTCAATATTGTTATCAGCGGGATGTTTAAAATTCCACTGTTACAAGACCAACACGACGATGAAATGACAGTAATAAGACACTAGTAAGATAGCGAATAAATACGAAAATAAGATGGCTCCTTTCAATAATATGGTTTCAAAAGTAAATACTAAGTTTGTTAATTTTCTTTACTATGGAAAAACTTTACAAGGATTGCAACTGGGCTGAGAAAGTATAATGTGAGATAATCTGTTGGTACCACAAATGACGTATTGCAACGTACTGTAGACACAAGGAAATTATTTCATGCTTCTGGAGTTTATAAAGTTTATTGCCCAGATTGTGAAACCTGCTAAGTTGGCCAAACGGGAAGGAGGCTGGAAATTAGGCCTGGTGGACAAATTTCCTTGGAAAGAGAAGATGTCATGGAGCGAACGAGTATGCTTGCTCATTTACTCACAACAAAACGTAAGTTGCCCACTTTGACTTCTTATGCATCGTTGCAGCGTAAATGTACGAAGCGCAGGTTCCTCGAACTCCTAGAACAGCTAGAGATCTTTTGCCATCAAAACATTCTTAGCTCCATATGATCAACGATAATTTTTTAGAAATTATTTGAAAATTGCTTGTCTGGAAGCAGTGAAAGATACGCTCTAGGTGGTAAGAAATGCGTCCTCATTTCTTGCCAGTATCTACCAACCGTCGGTATAATACTGTACGAGTACGCTGATTATAATATTGAACCTACGTAGCTTTTTCCATGTTGTATTGGTTAATATACTTTTTATTGTACTTATAATTAAAAATCTGTTTGAAGTGGGAAAGAGATTAGCACTCTCTACAACCGTTTCGGATTGGTAAATCACACCAACGATCTATCTTGCTAATATTTGGTGCCATCTACGAACCATTCAGTAAATAAGGGCAGCCACATACACCGTCAGGACGATTAAGAAAACCTACAGAAGGAAAAACATCCAAATCAAATCAGTTGCAATAGTCACAGGAGACATCATGTGTCTCCTTGTGGTTTGTAAATACCTTACAATTTATTTTATGAAACTGACGTTGCTAAGCTTTTTAAATAATAACAAAACAGCTGGCTCACAAGGAGTGAACGTGGAATTCTTACATCCTCGAATGTTTACTGTTAAATGTGGTAGTACGTCAGTACAGCAGCGTCAATAATTTTTCTTGTATTGTATTTTATTCCCATGCAAATTTTAAGTTTTATGAGAGACCATAATTGCTTCAGTATGAAGGTTACGTATTACGTAGTTCCTACAGAGGGCACTATACAGCCAAGTGATGTGTTCTCTGCAAGGCCTACCTTCATTACACAATAGTCTTGCATAAACTGACAGGGACCTGAACATCGGGTGTAGACCTACTAGAACATGTAAGAAAACTCTGCAACTTTGATACGTAATTTAATGTACAAATAATGTAGATTATGTCACGAGTTGCAAATTTTTCTTATGCTACGTACGTCTTGTATTTTTAGCGTTGGTAATGGCTAGTCACAAGCCGAACTCTGGATCTGTTTTGATTAAGCTAGAAAGGAAACAAGGGCTGATGGCCGCTCTCTATCGTTTTGAAAATCATGTCACAATCATTGAACGCATTCCACTTTCCTAATGGAAGCTAATTAGATTACTATTATTTATAAATTAATCATCTGCTCATACAGGCAACACAGCAACAAGGTAAGAGACGAGGTACTGGCAGAAGTAAAGCTACGAGGACGGTGCGTGAGTCGTGCTTGGGTAGCTCAGTTGGTAGAACACTTGCCCGTGAAAGGCAAAGGTCCCGAGTTAGAGTCTCGGTCCGGCACACAGTTTTAATCTGCCAGGAAGTTTCATATCAGCGCACACTCCGCTGCAGAGCGAATATCTCATTCTGGAAACACAACAATACTTCGTCAGGTTGCTGAAGGCGGCAGCAGACTGAAACAGTCAACAGTGGACTCGAAGTATTCCTAATAGTGACAACATTTAATGACTGGCGGTCAGCGGCCAACACATCTCGCCCTTACTGTAAACTTTTTCCTAGTGTTCATGACATATTAATTTATGTGGTTGACGAACTAAGAACATGGTAAGTATGCGGCCCGAGGCGTCACCTGGAAATGTCAGTGTTGGCCTTGAGGCAAAAGTTTCACGACCACTGCTCTTCATGGTCAAGACACAGGTTGTTTTTAGGGTATTCACTGATGCATAAAATTCCTTTCCTGTAGTTTGTTTTCATTTCCTTTCCCCTTTTCCTTTCCTTTTTGTATCGTTTTTATTATTTACAATGTGTCAGTGGAAAAGCTTATGGCTTTATGGTAAACTTGACGTGGACAGAAACTAAAACTTTGTTGTATTAGAGGTATTCATGAGCGTAATTGAGCAGACATCTACGGAAATAACATCGGTAGCCGCTTCTTGATGCCATATGTAACTGTGATGCATTTAACCATCGGAACTGTCCCTCTGAAGACTGAAGTACGCAATGTATATTACATTCCCCCGGAATGGGGAATCAGTTATGATCAAACCTTTCCACCCAGTGAACAAGATGTATGATACACGTGATATGCTCGCAGAATTCAGGATTAATGTAACTATTTCAGTTCCAAAGAAAGCAGGTGCTGAATGGAGTAAATGTTACCTATCTATTTATAGGTTTACTAAATCGTGGTCGCCAAACACTTTCAGAAAAAATATTTACAGAAGAGTGCAGAAACCGGTAGAAGCTGATCTCGGTGAACGTCAGTTTGGGTTTCGTAGAAATGTAGGAACGTAAGAGGCAACATTGAACCTACGCCTCATCTGACAAGATAGGTTAGGGAAAGTGAAACCTACGTTTGTGGCGTTCGTAGATTTCGACAATGTTGATTGGAATACGCTCTTTAAATTTCTGATAGCAGGAATGAAATCAGAGTGGGCAGAGAAAAATAATTTACATCTTTTACAGAAGTTATGAGCGGAAGGACATGAAAGTTACGTAATTATTGAGAAATGAGTGAGACTGATTAGTAGCCTCTCCCCGCTGTTATTCAACACATGCACTAAGCAAGCAGTGAAAGAAACCAAAGAAATATTTGGAGAAAGAATAAAATCTGTGAGGTTGGCTGAAGTAGAGAGAATATAAAATGTAGACTGGCAATGGGAAGGACCGGGTTGGGAAGAAGAGAAATTCGTTAACATCGAACATAAGGTCATAAACCTGCTCATGTCTGCTACAAGTTCTTCCCATTTCCCTTTCGGTTCCGATGTAGCTATATGCAAAAGACTCCTGCACATAACACGTCTGACAGTGCAGAGTGCCATGTAAATGTACTACTAAAAACTATTTTACTAACAAGACAGTTACAGATGGCGCCAGCTGAAGTGACCGTGCGGTTCTAGGCGCTGCAGTCTGGAACCGCGAGACCGCTACGGTCGCAGGTTCGAATCCTGACTCGGGCATGGATGTGTGTGATGTCCTTAGGTTAATTAGGTTTCACTAATTCTGAGTTCTAGGGGACTAATGACCTAAGAAATTGAGTCCCATAGTGCTCAGAGCCATTTGAACCAGTTACGGAAGGCGTCTCATTTCATGATTCCAAGGTGTCAAACATGTAATGGGTCTCTGGCTGGACGTTACGGTGTTTCATATTCAGTACAGGCTATTCCACTCTTAGAGGGGGAGGGGGAGTCAGGAAATGTGTTACAAAATTCCTAATAATAGATGATACAAAAGCAAATTTGCATGTGACATACCTTTATGGTTGACAAATGAAGGTACATTACAAGAAGTGACCTCCCCTACTTGTATCCACAGTTCCACACAGCGCTGCATGTTAGGGAACGTTGCTGCCATAGCACTGAATCTCACGGGTGATGCCCGTAAATGTAATTCATCGACGTGTCTGTGAAATGTGACCAGAAAGAGTTTCTTCCAGATGTCTGTGGATCTAGTGTTTCTGGTTCAAATGGCTCTGAGCACTATGGGACTTAACTGCCACCCGGGATTAGCCGAACGGTCTAAGGGGCTGCAGTCATTGACTGTGCGGCTGATCCCGGCGGAGGTTCGAGTCCTCCCTCGGGCATGGGTGTGTGTGTTGTCCTTAGGATGATTTAGGTTAAGTAGTGTGTAAGCTTAGGTACCGATGACCTTAGCAGTTAAGTCCCATAAGATTTCACACACATTTGGACTTTTTCTTTTTTTTTGGCCTTAACTTCTGAGGTCATCAGTCCCCTAGAACTTAGAACTACTTGAACCTAACTAACCTAAACACATCACACACATCCATGCCCGAGGCAGGATTCGAACCTGTGACCGTAGCGGTCGCGCGGTTCCAGACCGTAGCGCCTAGAAATGCTCGGCCACTCTGGCCGCCCTAGTGTTTCTGTGTAGTGTGGTTTACCACTAGTGGAGTTCCGTGCGATTTGCTTCTTTCGGTGCTCTTTGGTTCCAGCAATGCACCGATATTCTGTGGAAGAGCGTGTGACTCTTGTTAAATAGTATTGGACAAGTGGTTCCTTTAATGCCACGACCACACCAGACGCGCCTCGCTTGGCCGCTAGGTAAGTCGCTACTCGCCGGGCACCTCACTATGCTGATCAAACAGCTGAGCTAAACTGCTATCCTGGCGTGTCGCTAGACAAACAGTCTTGATGGTTCTTTCTGGCGTGTCGCCTAGTAGCTTCGATGTTTATATTACCCGTTGTGTATTGCGTATTCAACCGGATACCTAGAAACGACGGAGAGGCTTCGTCCCACCATAGCCGACAGTGGTTCACTACCCCACAGCAATGTACAGTAGTACACCCACCATACCCGACCCAGGGTTACTGTGCGGTTCGGCGCCCAGTGGTTTTTATAACGTTCTAGACGAGGCTCCTTACGAGAGGGACACCTGTTACAGTACGTATTTAATAAATTCTCATTTGCATACAGTAGTTGTTGCTGCTATTCAGAACCCTGAGGACGTCTTGTTTACAGCTACACGTATTATAAAAGTGTATGTACACTGATGAGTGGAAACCTGCTTAATAGCTTCTTTGTCTTCTTTGAAACGTCATGCATCACTGATTCTGCATTTCAGGTATCCGACAGTTTTTTAGCAGGTTTATGGAAGTATGTGGCACGTACATGTCAAATAATTCGCGTAAATAACAGGCAGTTTATCTGCGTACGCGGTGATGGCGCCAAAGAGAGGTACAGATGTTTTCCTTAGGATTTACGTCACGCGAATTTAGTCGCCGAGAGATCAACGTGCGTTTACTGTAATGCACGGCTCTGGCTTCGAGACACGGACAGTTACACTGCTGAAAGATGACATCACCTTCGGGGAAGACATAAAGCATGGAGGGGAGCAGGTTGTTAGCCGCGGTCAGCGTGTCTTCGATCACTACCACAGGTCCCATGACAGCGCAGGACAATGTCTCTTATAGCGTAACACTGCTACCGCCAGCCTGCGTCCGTTGCGCTTGCACGTTTCGAGACTCCGTTCACGTCATTGACAGCGTTAGTGGAGACGACCATAGACCCGAAGAGCTGACAAGTTTCCATCGAACGACGGGCGAATTTCCATGGTCTCATGTTCACTGCAATCATAACTGACGGTGTAGTTGGGTTAACATGTGAACGCGTAGTGGTAGTATACTGCGGGGCTCCATATTCAACAATATACGATGAACGATGTGCTCCGAAACACCCGTGTGTGCACCAGCATGGTGCTATTTCGGCAGAGATGTTACAGATCACTATCTATTATACCTGACAGACGAGAAAAGCCTCCGAATCACACGTTCTGTGAAGACGCACCGACGTCCAACCACTTGGGGCCTAGTGATAAGTCCATTATTTTAATACCTCTTTCCGTAGATTACACGACAGTAGCAGGTGTCTCTCCACCAACTACATCGTTGTCGAGATATCGTTCACTGGTTCGTCGTACCAATAATCTGCTCTTTGTCAAAATCACTTATCTCAATGGTCTTATCCACTTGTAGCCCACATCTTCGCTAGTGTGATGCCCCGCCCGCGTATACGCCGCTTACATACATTTTCGACCGCGTCACGTGACCACGGTGCCACCAAGCGACATCCAAAGCCGCCTTTGGCAGTCGTCATAACGTTTTAGCTTCTCAGTGTATATATGTATGTGCCCATCTCCTCCTAAACCACTAGATAGATTGCATGCTAACTTCGTACACATGCCACTTAGAGTCTAGAGTCTAGAAATAACCACTCGGGAGTAAGTAAGAACTACGTACCTCTCAAAGTGGTGAAGGCGAGAGTGAAATAGGAGCATGACACACGTCGGACAAATACCCAAACTATTCTCGTCCAGTATTTCAGGAAGACAAGCATGAATCACTTGTAACAAACTTCACACGCAGTTTCAAACGTTGACGACACTTTTTTTCTCTCTCACAGCCCCGACAAACTAGCGGAAGGAAAAAAGTTTAGTGTGCATTATATTTTTACTGCTCACGCAGTAAAGCTGACACATCAAGTTTGACGTTATAGTTTCATTATTCTCTACTATCAACTCTATACGCAATAGATTTAGCAGGTGGTGGCCACATATAGCAGTGGATGCTACTGCAAAATTTTATCACTGAACGAAATAAGTAGTAAGTTGTACGTTAACCGAGGACCTAGAAACGACGGAGAGGCTCCGTCCCCGCCACAGCCGCAGTGGTCCACAACTCCACGACGACTGTCATCCATCTACCACCCCACACCGAACCCCGGGTTATTGTGCGGTTCGGCCCCCACTGGCCCTCCCCCCCCCCCCCCCCCCCCGCCACCCCTGGGAACGTCTCACACCAGACGAGTGTAACCCCTATATTTGTATGGTAGAGTAATGGTGGTGTACGCGTACGTGAAGAACTTTGTTTGCGCCGACATAGTGTAGCTGAGGCGGAACAAGGGGGACCAGCCCGCATTCACCGAGACAGATGGAAAACCGCCTAAAAACCATTCACAGACTGGCCGGTTCATCGGACCTCGACACAAGTCCGCGGGGCGGATTCGTACCGGGGACCAGGCGCTCCTCCTCGCTCCCAAAAGCCGTGCGTTAGATCGCTCGGTTAACCGGGCGGGCGTACGAAATAAAGTTCAGGAGATATGATACGATTACCATTGTGCTGCGTCGAAAAAACGGGGCGAAATACGCTAGTGACGCAGGTCATATATGTGTACAAATATGTTTGAAAGTTGTTAAATATGTATAAAATAGATGTGATAGTGCATATGCGGACAAGGCCGTGGGTAAACAGCTCCTAAATCCCTAGGTCGATAACAACGAAACTTTGTACACATACAAGATATGACAGAAAATGGGCTGTTTTAATGTGTATCTAGACATTGATTGGTGTCATTGGCAACACTTAATTTTTGTTTAGTGTTAAGTAGGCACGCCATTTCCTACGACGCAGCGATGGAGAGTGCTTGAACATGCTGTGGCTGTGAAGGAATTTAACAAGAATGGTGACTGTGTTACTGTTGCTGGACGGAAATACCGTCATTATTTGTACCTCAGGCAGAACGATAACGATGCTGTACCGTCGCCATATACAGTCAGGCTAAGGGTGAAAAGATTTCAATAAATTCTCTTTTATTTCGCGTCCATGGTCATAAACTCGTAGGTCCTCAGACTACTGCTTTCGGTCAGCAATGACCTTCTTCAGATCCTCAGCAAAATATGGGTACAAAACAAATACCACTAGTCGATTGTGTATTTGGGTTTTTCCCAAATTTTACTGAAGTTCTGAAGATGATCATTGCTAACCGAAACCGTTAGTCTGAAGATTTACGAGTCTGTGACCACAGACGCGAAATAAAAGAAATTTATTATACATTCTCGATCACTGTTCCATTCGAGACCATGTAGCATCTTGTGGAAAAACTTTGAAACCACAGGTAGTACACTTAAGCTAAAATCACCAATAAAGTCCAGAAGTTGTCGGTGACAGGAATGAACAGAGAAGATGCAAAATGTAACCAACAGAAAAATGCGTTCTAAGAGAGAACTTGCCGCTCTAGTGGCAGCATCCAGTCGTATTGTGAACAGACTTTCCGGATTGACTGAAAGAGGAAGATTTGCAAGTGATAGTTAAATGAAGTAATTATGAAAAGGGAAGGACTGACTTTATCTGGTTAACTACTGACTAAACATAGGGACAATGGAGTCTTCCTAATGACGAGGCACATCTCCATCTGAGTGGTTGTGTCAATAAAGAAAGCTAACTGCATCAACGCCACTTATACAGTCAGAAAGTAACCGTGTTGTGCACTCTCTCCTTTGTGGTCATAATCTGCCCTTTCGAGGATGGAGATAGGCGAGCAAGCGTAGTCGCATCTCAGCTGTATGCTGCCATGGATGACACGTTACTTGCAGTTGAAACAGAATAGTTTCCAGGCAACCAGTATTGGTTTTTCTGCCAAATGGTGCTACGTCTCATCGTGATCGAATTTCAGTGGCAGCATTGCTTCATGTGTTTGGAAAATGCATCATTTCAAGGAACGGCGACATTTATTGACCTCGCAGATCACCGACTAATCTATCAGTGATAACTTCCTTTGGGGGTTCCTCGGAAATAGGGTATATGTCTGAAGTCTAGGTGCAACTGCGAAACTAAAATACACCACTGGTGCAGAAATCCAAAATAATTCTGTACAGATACTATAAAGTGCGGTTAATACATCGCATATTGTCTGTGTGTCAATGTCATCTACAAGACATCATTTTCAAAACACGATCAGTGCGACAAATGGCAATGCGGAAAGGTTTCACTGCTGTGATTGAAAATGTTTTACAATACAAGCTCCGACCCGTTTTGCTATATACAAATGGGTCCCTATTTCTGTCATACCCTACGTTACCATCTGGGAAGAAATCTGTGCGGGTAAGACCAGCAACTTCCTATTGAGGTGGGGGCTGTAACGTACAGAGTGAAGGGACGAGGAAGAAAGAGACGTACAGAGAGAGGAAAGGAGGTGGACACAGATAGGTGGGAGGAGGAGATGGATAAAGAGAGAGCTGGCTGAAATAGAAAGAGAAATGGAAGATGTGATGGACAGAGTTAAGGTTGTTGTCTGAGAGGTGTCCTTCGAACGCCTGCTGTCGTACGCTGAACTTGGTGGGTAGTGTACTGGAAGAGGCTGTATATCTCACGCAATTACGGCCTGCCTGCGGTGGAGGGAAGCCGCTGTATACCTGGCAGCCGGTGAAGCGTCGAATATAATCCCCGAGGCCGGAGGTGGCCGCGATCGCGGTGAGCCGCTAGCTTCGCGCGCAGACACGCGCTGGCCCGCGTCAAGCCCCGCAAGTGTAATTCCCGACCTCGACACGAAGCCCCTGACCCTAAGTGGATTTTCCGAGGGCCACTGTTTAACTCCCCGGCCTTCTGCTGCTCGCTGCGAAATAGAGAGACTCGTGCTCCGACTGGGAAGTGCCGGCCTCTCCTGTTGCTCTCTTGTCGGTCAGTCACTTGTGCAGGAAGTTCAACAACAAGCACTCATAGCTGCAGTGTCCACGCAGTTTTGTGGACTAACGAAGTTGGTAGCATTGTAACTTCCTACACTAATTTATGAAAATGGAGGTGTCTATTTGACCTGCTCTTTAGGAACCTTTCACAGCCTGTATCAGATACGTCACCAAGTCACCTAAACGATTTTATGAATATCAACAACATTTGTAGCCCAGCCTTCCTTAGTTGCGTGTAATATTACAGTGTATTCATAATTTTTACTTCATGGACCATCTAACTGCTATTGAATGAAACACAATTTTCGTGCCATTCGCGTTTCACCTTTATTTTCTGCCTAGCATCTTCAGCACTCTGGAATATCTACATATTTTTGCTATTTAGTTTACATTTTGGTCATTGTACCTATATATTATAAACTATTCTGGTGGTTGGTTTTTGCTATTATGTAGTGATATTTTGAACCGTACTTACAGGTTGCGTGGACGATTTTCTACATATTACGCTCCTGTTTCATTTTTGGAACAGGGGCGTAATATGTAGAAAATCGTCCATGCAATCTGTACGTATAAAAATGTATACACCAACAGATTACAGATACTTCACTAATTATACTCGACAGTTGGTAATAACATTCGATCTTTGGCAATAACATCTGACAGTCGTCAACGCAAACCAAAACATTGCATCAAAACAAGTGTTCAGTTCGTTGGGCTGTGAAATGTGGGAAAAAACAGCAAATTGGCATTTATAAGAAAGGTAACAACACCAAAAATGGAACAGGAGCTAAAATCGTCCAGGCAACCGGTAAGTACAGTTCAAAATATTGCTATATAATAGCAAAAACTAACCACCAGAACTGTTTATAACCTACAGATACACTGACCAAAATGTAAACTGAATAGCAAAAATTTGCACATATTCCTGGCCCCTGAAGATGCCTTGCGGAAAATAAAGGCGTAACGCTAATGGGACGAAAATTATGTTTCATTGTGTTGTAGTGAGACGGTCCATAAAGTAAAAATTATCAATATACCCTGATTTTATGAACATATGTTCTTCGTAAATTCCTCCGTATGCTCTGAAATTTTTAATATCTTGCTACGTTTTTTTGGTGTTTCATATTTGCTAATTTCACCGCAGTTTTATCATTTTGCTTATGTAGCTCAGTTCTGACCTTCTCAGGTGGAAAGTCATTTTTCGAGTACCTTACTGTTCCTGAACCTGTTTACGGTCGTTTGCGTTTTATTATAGGATGTTTCAAAAAGTGTCCTAGGTGCAACATGACGCAGTATTGGTCAAACCTAGAGGACAAGTTCGGTTAATTATAAGTCAGGAAACAGTTATCTGTTAAAAAATGTGCCATGAGACTTATGACGAGTAGTTCATAGTTGTTACAGGTCAGGAAGGACTCAGAACAGGTGGCACTGTAAATAGTCACAGTATGAAAGTGCGGACAGATGCTTATCGTCGAGCAGTCGTGGAGATGTATGGATGGGAATAGTCCGTGAAAGACTTACAGAATCAACACATTACCAGAGTGATTAATAGGGGCTCTGTGTCACCGATTTCTAATCGATTAATTAGCAGCTCTGTTGGAGAACGTTCCCGTGCAGAAAGGCAACGATTTTGGTCTATGCACTGTGGGATACCACACGATTTCCTTCGGATCATACTGCAGTACTTTACCGCCAAATTTCATGGGCGATGGGTTGGTCAAGCAAGTTTGTTCGCCGCACCAGGACCGCTGGTTTTTCGTCGTATGTCCAACCCGATGACATTGTGTAGGCTTCCCTGGAGCGTGCGATCAATCCGCGTATCACAATGCCAATGGACTTAGAAATAGTGCGCCATTCACTGTGAAGAAGGGCTGAAGAAACATCATGCAGCACAAGCTGAAGTGTGTACATCTACGTAAACAGATAAATGGTAATAGTTGTAAATAGCGCATTTCATTAAACCGCAGAAAAATGTCTTCCTGCGGCCACAGTATCAAGAACTCACAACTGGAAACAGTTAACTCATAAAAATGGCTTGGTTTAATGACGTATTTATTTATGAAATTAAATAATTTCACACGCTCACTTTTAGGTAAGGAAGACGAGACTTCACTTCACTGACAGAATAATGGAATAATGCAGACGGTCTATAAAAGAGATTGTTAACCTGTGAATTGTGCTTTCATCGCAGAGCATTGCACATCTGCGACAGTCATAATGAAGAGGACAAACCTGGAGCATTGAACACATACGAAGGACAGCACGAATTGAAATGCCGCCTTGCAGAGTGCGGCTTAACCAAAATTAAGCCCCCGAAAGGACTGAGCCGGGGATTTAATTACACATCATTCACCATT
Organism: Schistocerca americana; assembly: GCF_021461395.2. Classification (NCBI taxonomy): domain Eukaryota; kingdom Metazoa; phylum Arthropoda; class Insecta; order Orthoptera; family Acrididae; genus Schistocerca; species Schistocerca americana. Next base: position 107,079,406 of record NC_060123.1, read on the forward strand.
TGACAAACTTTAGTACCATTAAGAAACACTACATATATACTAAGAGAAACAATTTCTGAAATCAGCAACAATCACTTTAAACAACGATTAGAAAGGTAACAATAGTTAGTATGCCAACAACAGTTACAAAATTAAGCAGGGAATTTTATCATATTACAACTTCTGTAGACAAGGTCATGAACTGGAAATCTTTAGTGTCAAAATATAACGAAATTTTATGACTATTTGAACCACAGAATTGAATGCAAATATTTCAACGAAGGGCATCGTTTGGGAGAACAGCAACGGGCAGAAATAAGTTAACTACAATTTTTTATTGCTTTTGACAAGAACGTTACAAGCTTGCCCCTCTGGGTTGACTCAACATTTAAAAAACCCTGAAGCTAAGTCGCAATAGCATAAATTTTACAATTTAAAAAAAAGAATAAATTTTAAATGTTGGGACTAGACGCTGCCTCCATATCAACAGCGGCAAAGAAATTCCGGCGTAGCAGCTAACCTTAAAATTCAATGAGTGAAGAACCAAGTATCACATTAGGCACTGTGCGTTTCCAACATTGGTCACAGTTAACAAAGAGTGGCCAAAATATTCGGCAGAAATAAATCTCTTAAGCACGAGGTTTATCCCACGCAATGCAGTTTATATGCTTTTCCTCTTACACGATTGACTGATAACAAGAAACACAAGAAACAGAATCCAACAGGGTGATGACCTGGCAAAATAAAGAATAAGTAAAAGCAGTGTGTCTGCGCCTAAGCACCGGGCCTACGAAATACAGTCAACAGTGGTCAAACCGAGCATAAGTTCACTGAAGCCAGTGCCGTTAAAGCCCCAGACTTTAAACGAAAAGACTGAGTGCCTGACACATTAAACAACTAGACCTAACGAATGAGAAGTTTGTAACAGGAGTAGCTTCCCATAATAATTAAAAATCTTGGCCAAGTTTAAAGAGATGTTACACTGTTAAAAAAAAAGGGGGGGGGTTGCAACTGGCATGGAATAAACGGTTGTCTAGACCCTTATAATGCGAAAATCAACCATTGCCTATAACCCAGTCGATATATCACCAAGCCTCTGACATGCCATCGAGAGATAATGCCTTACAAATACTGGAGAAATATCTAGTGGCAGTGGCGTGAAGGAGTTGCATATATTTGCTTCATACCACGCTCGTTAGCTGAATTAGTTTCAAAATTCCGTAATTTTATTACGAGGTAGCACCATCGGCGACGTGTGACTACGCTGTTGGTGCTGGCCGGGGTTTCCGGGCGGTTCTAGGCGCCACATTCTGCAACCGCGCGACCTCTACGGTCGCAGGTTCGAATCTTGCCTTGGCCATGGATGTGTGTGATGCCTTAGGTTAGTTAGGTTTAAGTAGTTCTAAGTTCTAGGCGACTGACACCTCAGAAGTTAAATGCCATAGTGCTCAGTGCCATTTGAACCATTCGAACACTGTTGGTATGATACTATGCACTCTGGCGGTTACCATCTGTATTCTGTGTCATGTTGTCTGGAGAAAGCCACTTCATTCAGTGGTAATTCCATACGTAGGTTTACAAAGCGTGTATAGCTTTTAACATGGATACTTGTATGCACCTGTAGAAACAAGACCACTTGTGATGGTAATATGGTTGTGTTTACTAACATCTGGCTATTTGTAAGACGATTACGCCTCGCTTTCTAGGGCACAGTGGTGCCACTCCCTAGAAAACTACGATACATGTCCACCCATCGTTGAATTTTGGTCACTTTTATTTCGTATCACCAGCAATCAGTTACTGATAACATATTATACTTAGTAATGTGAGATTTGTGGTAGGTTCGCTTTGAGGATGTGTTTGTGTTCTGACATGTGCAAAGGAAATGACTACGTCCAGACATAAGGAAGGTATGGATATGTGGTGGAATACTGTGATAGCAAAGGGAAGAGTATGTCAAGTTATAAGAATGGTGCAGATCCTTATATTTCCAGAGCCACAGCCGTCATCAGCGAGTATCTCAATACTTTGTTCATTGTCGGATGTCGTTCAACTGAAACCGCAGTCCTATCATTTAATTGTAAGTATAGCCGTCAGCTACATATGTGACCGATGGCGCGGTGGTGGCGGTAGTCAGTGGTGGGAAAGAGTCACGTTTCCCACTATCAGTAGGAGCTGTCCAAATGGAGAGACCTGTAGCATTGCAGGAATGTAGTTGACATAACGATCTCCTCCTCTAGTCGGCTGGATAACAGACTAATACTTAGTATGTGTGAGACAGATTTCGTGATCGCATGGAAATTTGAGATGATTCAATATGGACATGTGTATGTGCTTGACCATTATTCCCTCCCATGTAAAATGTCCGATTGACTGCTTCTTCACATTTGCTTTCTTTATTTGGTTGAGAGAAGGTCGATTGTGGTGTGTGTTCAGTGCATCTTGCAGGTGAAAGACGGGTGGACGTCACGTTTGCTGCTTCTCTAGACGCGAGGAAGATCTTAGTTGACTTTGTAAATTATAAGGATGATTTGGAATTTTTGATATCACTGACATCGGAATTCATGAGTGGAAATATCAGTTTCTTCTATTTATTTCGAGTTTCTACGTAAAGGTCTTTGCAGACGGGATAAGTTTCTCAGTCGAACATAGAAAACTATACCGATTTTTCTCATAAAACTAAATGAAAATGGACCTTGTCTATGTTCGTATAAGAGGACAGTTATGATCATAACAAACGTTCTTTCCATTTTTTAAAATAGTTGCTTTATTATAGATGTCGAGTTTATGTTAAATTATCAACTGCAGAAAAGCAAGTGAGATCTCTACGAGACCACGGTTCTCGACCAGTTTCAGCTGGAGTGGCCTATGTGACGTAAAATAAGTGTTTTTCATGTCAGAACAAGTGGCCTATTCGAGGCACTGAGGACCTTCTAGTCTGTGGCAGTTCGTCGCCGTCGCTGCGTCCCAAAACCATTTGGGGCGGATGTGTCACTATACTTTAGACGATCAAGTTGCATTTGTGAGAGCTGCCCTTTTATCTCCTAAACTATACCTGCTTTTGCGTTGGCGTGGGACCACCCTATCAAAGTTGACGGTGGCCAGCATGTGTCATGAGGCTGGTGGTGGAGTTGCTCCCTCCGTCGGTCCAACCATCCCGTAGGCACCAGGTACCAGGTTGAGATTTATTGGGAGAGTCCTTAGAAAATGTAGTCCATCAACAACGGAGGTGGCTACAAAACACTCGTTCGACCTGTACTTGAGTATTTCTCATGAGTGTGGGATCCGTACCAGTTCGAGATGGAGGAGATAGAGAAGATCCAAAGAAGAGCTGCGCGTTTCGTCACAGGATTATTTGGTAAGCGTGGTAGCGTCACAGAGATGTCTAGCAAACTCAAGTGGCCGACTCTGCAAGACAGGCGCTCTGCATCGCGGTGTAGCGTGCTGTCCAGGTTTCGAGAGTGTGCGTTTCTGGATGAGGTATCGAATACATTGCTTCCTCCTACTTATACCTCCCCAAGAGATCACGAATGTAAAATTACAGAGATTCGAGATCGCACGGAGGCTTTCCGGCAGTCGCTCTTCCCGCGAACCACACGCGACTGGAACAGAAATGGGGGGTAATGACAGTGGCACGTAAAGGGCCCTCCGCCACTTGGGGGCTGCGGGGGTGGCTCGCGGAGTATAAATGTAGATGTAGGTGGAGATAGGACCTAGGTTTTCAGCAATTTGTGATTGTACATGGAGGAGAACGCACATCATGTCCACTGCCTCAACGGTATTTAAGAACACCGATTTTCCCCAGTATCTGTGCTGCATTATGACCCATTCAATACGAGTGCTGGTTTTTTAACGACAATTTCGAAGTGTAATTAGAACTGTGACGGGTATATGTTTTTAACCTCTTGTGTGTCCAACACCAGCATCTAGTCAGTTGAATGTATTTCCCACCAAAAGGAATAAAGAGAGTACCTTATACCCCAGCCTTTTACCCCCTAGCTTGTAGGTGTGAGGTAGAGTTTGAGTATTTCTATCGCTGGTTTCTAGTGGTATTGCGCAATTTATTCCCTCCAGGATGAAACCATTTGTATGGTATCGTCAGTTTTTGGGGCGTATTGCGCATTTTTTGTTGTCCTTGTGTAGCGCAATGCATATAATTGTGTAATAAGGCCTGATATTTGTGATTGATTACGTAATAAGAAACGACATTTGGGTCAACTTCGAGTGGTATTGCGAAAATTTATTCCCAGCAGGATAACACCAGTTGTGTGGTACCGTCTTACTTCGCTATATTGCGTTTTTGGCCGCCCTTGGGTCACGCTATGCATACAGTTGTGTAATTAGGCCTGATCTTCGTGATTAATTATGTAATAAGGTTCGATATTTGGCTCAGTTTCAAGTAGTATTGCGAAATTTTTTCCATGCAGAATAACACCAGCTGTACGGTACAGTGACTTTTTGCGCTATATTGCGATTTTAGATCGTCCTTGTGCAGCGATATGCATATAGTTGTGCAATTATTACAGATTTGCGTCAACTAGGAGTGGTACTGCGAAATCTGTTCCCAACGTTATAAAACCAGTTGTACGGTATCATCAGTTCTTTTGAGCTGTACTGCGAATTTGTGTTGTTCTTGTGCAAAGCTATGCATATAATAATTGTAATATAATAATTATGACCGATCTTCATGATTCATTACGTAATTAGGATGGTTATTTGCGTCAGTTTCCCCACCAAAATAAGTAAACTACACTAACCTAACCTTCATCTCTCGCATCTGGACAGTTTCCATGTGTTGGGGATGCACTTGAGCATTCCAACCAGTAGAATCAGAGTTCAAGTGGTTGATAAGTTGCGTTTTTCACATGCACTGAGTGTTTGTGCATTGCATTATTTTCGGTTCTTTAAGCGTTGTGAGTGTGTTTGCATAGCATTACACATAAATTTTTTCGGTGATCTGCGAGTAGTTTTGCACGTATGCGTGCTGTCTACTGGATTATTTCGGTAATTTACGAGTTGTATGCGTCTCTGCACATCTGTGTACTGCATTACGTACGACTAGTTTCCAAGTTTGTAAACTATATATTTGACCCCAAGCATGTCAGGGTGAATGGTTTGTATCAGTGTAATAAATAAACTACATGAAATCCGTCCCTAAATAAACTGTTGCAAAAATAAATGAAGTACACTCGATCTTCTCTCTCGCAGCCCAGAACACAGGTTGATTCCTTTTTCCGCCAATTTTCCCCTCCAGACTGCCAGGGGGATGAGGAGGCTGGGGCACACATGCTGCTGCGAGGAACACGTGGCGTCATCATGATGCTGTGCTCCAATTGACTGTACTGCTCAATCACGTGGCCTATTGTGGCGGCCTCCAGCGATGAAATTGCTAACTAGTTCAGCTCTTTGGTTTGATGGATCAGAGGCAGTTGTCCCTGGTTAGGTGGGAATTGATACGTAGGGTTTAGAAATGACAGACGGTGCATCCTCAATGCAAAGCACTTATTTGCATTACCATATTCATCCTATTTGTATGTTCAAACATTGATACTCGCTTTCATTCTTCATGCAGTGATTGTAGATGCACTCCTAGGCTGAATGAGTGCATGTAAAACATCTATTAAAACTACCACTGTCTGGCACCAACATTACACTAACTGAACTCATGCTCCTTCCGCACCGACAGCTCAACAGACACTGATATGTCAGCCTCTTTTGGCGGTAACACTACACTAATGCACTGATGATGTATTTAGATAATAAATTCAAACAAATTTCAACAAAGTATATTCTGATTGAATGACAGCATAAACAGTCTCTATTGAGGGCAACACCATACTAACTCTCCTCAGCTGCTGGAGTAAGCTCTTAGAGAAAAATTCCCTCCAAAATTCGGAATTTTCCACGAGGATGACCCATTATGCAAAAGGAGAGGGTGGGGAGTGGGTGAACAGTTTAGGCACATAATTCAATTTCCCTCCGAAATTCCAACTTCCCGCCAGGGGGATGTAGCACTTTCCCACCAAAACCCACCATCTTAGATAAAGGTACTCGCATCATCAGCTGAAGTCACGACCACCATCTTGGTTAAAGTCATGCACTGTTGCCCATTCTAGAGGCCGTTATCTTGAATGACGTCGTCGACGCCATCTTTGATATATCTTGCAACAGTGGAGAAGTGTGCGACACCTGATTTGTTCCTCTACTTACAGCGATCTCCAACTTAGTGATTGAAAACAATTGAAACATCAGTTCTGATATTTCATTATCCTGAACAAAAGATAATTCTGTATAGTTATATAAAAGCTTCGTTTCTTGTCAGGTCAATATTCTGACTGATTTGATGCAGCCAGCCATCAATTCCTCCCTTTCAGTAACCTATTCACCTGAGAGTAAGACCTGCAATATCCAGCGTTCAGTGACATCAGTTATTTCTTTGGTATATTTCAATGTTTGTCTCCTGTTAAAGATTTTACCCTTTGCAACTCCATTTAGTACAACAAAAGGTTTTCTTAAATGTCTTACCTTATCTCCTGTCTTCCTGTACTTCCTATTTTTCAGCAGTTTCCATGTATTCCTTTCTTCGCTGAGTTTGCAAAGGTCATCCTCATTCCTTATCAGTCCAGCCAACTTTCAACATCCTTCTGTAGCACCACATCTCAAATATGTCGATTCCCTTCTTTCGAGATTGTTCCGTGGGCAATGATTCCCTATGATATAATTCTGTGCCTCAAACATACAGTATTAGAAACTTCTTCCTCAAGTTAAGTCTGATGTCTGACATTTCATTTTGCAAAGAAAGCCACTTGTCATTTGCTAGTGTGATTTCTACATCCACTTCGCTTTTTTTGATGAATATTATTTTGCTATTAAGATAGAAAACCTCCTGGACACCATATTTCCAAATACAGACTCTTAACTGACCATTAATGCAATTGAGTTGCACTATTCTCAACCACAGCAGTACTGCATTCATAAAACATTGTAGATGTGTGAAGAAGTGTGATACAGTATTTCGAACTCCTCTCCATAGCGGCACACTCATCAAAACTCAACTACAACGGCGACTCATTAAATTTCAACAATACTTGACCGCAACCAAAGCCCATCACCGCTCCGTGTTTGGACGAGAATTCACACCCTAAAACCGCATTAATCGCCATCCTCAGTAGAATCACAAAATTCGTAAAAATACCTATTATCTTGACAAAGAACTTCATTACCAACTTGGCTCTTCTCACTTTTCCAACAATTCTTGCTTCCGACTAAGGCAGCTGTAAAGGCTCTGCTGCACTTTCAGACTCTGGAACGCCACCTCACTCAGCACAGCAGCATAGTTGCCTGAATCAAGAACTTCTTAATTTTCTCTCTCAAACCAAATGTTCTCTCACATATTCCAAATTCTAGGTTTAGTGATATCTTAATTTCCGCGTTTTAAATGAAAATAAGTTAAGGTATTTTTACATATTCACCATCCATGAGAACTATTTCATTTGGGATCAGTGAAAGTTACATTAAAATATTTTTCTTCGTAAATATTTATTGCATATATATGTTCTTTTTATAGGTACTGCATCATGGGCAGTCTCCTCATTATGGATCTATTAGAATAAAAATTAAATCCAATTTCATTTAATCTAAAGTGTTAAAATGTTGAGAGCTACTGTTCGTTTCATCCATATTTCCCAACTCAGCTGCAGATTGCATTTGTTGTATATGTGGTTGCAGGCCCCTCTACAAGCCCATTACTTCATGACTCAATTACGTCAGCGATCATGTCATCCAGAAACAAAATTCCTGCATCTCTGTACACTTCATCAGGATAAACAAATAGATTACAAGTCACACAATGACTAGTATCATCATTACTATTATAGTCCCGTTCTTGAAATAAGCTTTCAAAACCAGCGAAGTACTCTCACACATGTCCAGCACGAATAATTTTACTTAAATGTGAAGCCGGTTTCGTTCCACAAATTGCTACCAACTATGCTGAACTGTACGTACTGTATAGAAATTAATTTTTTAACATCATATATCACATTGTTAAAACGAGACTAACTACCATTTTGCATAATCAAAATTCATTGATCAGTTCTGTCTTGTGACAAAATGGTTGGCTCTGAGGACTATGGGACTTAACATCTGAGGTCATCAGTCCCCTAGAACTTAGAACTACTTAAACCTAACTAACCTAAGGACATCACACACATCCATTCCCGAGGCAGGATTCGAACCTGCGAACGTAGCGGTCGCGCGATTCCAGACGGAAGCGCCTAGAACCGCTCGGCCACACCGGCCGGCTGTCTTGTGATAACGTAGACCAATAAAAAACCACGAACAAATGCCTAAATTCTTTACAGCTTTGTTCACAAATTCTTATCAACTATGCAGGACTGTACACAATGTATAGAAATTAATTTTTAACAGCACGTATCATATTGTTAAAACGAGACTAACTACCATTTTGCATCATCAAAAATCATTGATCAGTTCTGTCTTGTGACAAAATGGTTGGCTCTGAGGACTATGGGACTTAACATCTGAGGTCATCAGTCCCCTAGAACTTAGAACTACTTAAACCTAACTAACCTAAGGACATCACACGCATCCATGCCCGAGGCAGGACTCGAACCTGCGACCGTAGCGGTCGCGCGATTCCAGACGGAAGCGCCTACAACCGCTCGGCCACACCGGCCGGCTGCCTTGTGATAACGTAGACCAATAAACAACCACGAACAAATGCCTAAATTAATCACAGCTTTGTTCACAAATTCTTATCAACTATGCAGGACTGTACACACTGTATAGAAATTAATTTTTAACAGCACATATCATATTGTTAAAAGCAGACTAACAACCATTTTGCATTCAGCATAAATTGTCAGTTCTGTCTTCTGATATCTTAGACCAACAAACAACCAAGAACAAATGCCTAAATTCTTCACAGTTTGATAATTTCTAAATAACGCACTCTGCAAAACCACCAATCAGTAACCACGTACAAGTTCAGTCCGATGAATAGCAGGCTGTTTTGATAGGAGTGATAATCAAACGGCTGAACCAGACACGGGATAAATACTATATGGTGCATTTTTAAACACTTGAAGTCTCTTAACAGACACAAATTGATAATAATCAATACAAAAATTCCTAAAATATATATTCTCATGATTCAACTAGTTTATTTTATGACAGATTCTCCTTTCATAATGAGACATAGCATATGGCTGATCTTATAACCTGAATCGACTTCAGCATCAGGCTTGCGTCCCTTATTATCCCTTATTTATCTGCATCCCTTGTTAAGCTGTTAATTGCCTTTCTTTGAACCTGAAGAGCGATCTCACTTCTTATGATGTACCAACCACTACAGATGTTGTGCCACGAATGTTCTGTTCAGCACTAACAACCAATTGTGCAACGAACATCCACGCACGTCACATTTTTAACCATCCGCTTCATCACCTCACAGCTCTCTAAAGTTCCAATCACTGAATTTATCTTTAAGTCCTCAAAATTATTTTCTAAATTATGGAGTAATGTAGCCTTTCCATTTTCACATCATTAAATTTAATTTTGGAAATCAATTTACAGCTGCTTGGAACGCCTGGAATTGAGTGTGAGCTCTTTGCTTTAGACAAATATTCAGAGTGAAACAAATGCTTCGCTCTTCAGAGTGTTGATGTTGTAACCACATACAAATTCAGTCTCATACAACAAATTGAAATTGCCAACTATGCTAAATTCCGACGTGGAAGGATAATAGGCATAAATCCAGAGGAAACAAAAATAAATTGCCACATTTATTTAACGATAAATTACAAATAAATACATAAATTACAGCATACAAATATACCATATTAAACCTATAACAATTTGCAACGGATTAAGGACATTGGCATTGCACGTCGATAGTTGGCATAGTCTTCCCAATCGAGGGCCGCGTATGGTGTTCCTGACAGCTGCCTTCAAGCATGTATTGACATATAAAATATAGAAGGATAAGGGGAAAACTCAAATACACACATAAAATGATTACTGATTGTAGTATTGAAAGATGAAGCGGCCAGTACGGCTGTAATTCAAAAACCGTAAAACCGATTTGAAAGAGTCAATACCTACTTGGCCAATATTTTCATAACAAAAAAATTCTATTAATAAAACTTAGCAAACAGTAAACGATCCGCATATTCCTTAATAAAAGAACAAGGGTAAAGTGCATCACCTCTAGAAGAAAATTGAAATTCTTTGACCAGGAAAATCCTAAGAAAGATTTCATTAAAACAGCTCTTACTATACTAAGGTTAATTAAATTTAAAGTTAGGTCTTCTTATTGGCTCACAATGATCAGCCGATCTAAGTCAGTCAGAATTTACAGCCTAGCTAAAATCCTCCGGTAAAACTTAAATCAAAACATAATCAGGAGGAAACAACTTGATTCTTGTCGCCCTTAGTGGCGTCTACAGGGAAATTAACGCAACTAGTATAATTTGGAGCCAGAAAATGAACAATTTAAAACATTACACTAAACAATCCACATAAAGAAACGGGAAGCGGTGGCTCTGCCATACTTGGAATACAGACAAAATTCCTAAACATGAGGGCACCTAGTGCGCTATGAATACATAATACTTAAAGCAACGTCACGCACCGCAACGTCATGCAGATCAGTGAGCCATTTACCCCCAACTCAGACCAGAACTGTTTACATGCAAGCACAAAGAACACCATTTCATACACCGCGACTAGAAGAGGCAGTGCCTGTCACCTCCGTCTGATCTGCCTATTCGCAAACAAACAAATAAACTAATAACACCTTTATTACCGGAGCGTATTCGTCAGCCGCAAACTGCAGCTACCCTCCGAGGTGTACAATGTCGAGGATCAAATGACAACTACGTATCTACCATGTAGAGCGACGACATAAATCTCGGGTTAGCTCTTCCCTCGAACAGTGACAACAAAAACTGGCAAGCTAGAGATGTTACTGCAGGCCAAGCTCCTGGTAGACGAGAAACTGGCCGATAGGACACTGACAGATTCCTCCGACAGCCAGGCCGCGTGCAAACCTTTACCCCTGACTACCATGATGATGCAGCCACCTCCTAAAGAAGGCACCGAGGTAGCGCAGCTTCGAGTGCGGCCGCAGGTCCTTGCCTATCGATAGCGGGCCGGCTCAGTTACTTTACACAACGACGTCACACACGCTAAAATTTGGAGCCTTCTAGAAGGTTGCAACTTGCGTGAGCGAAGCGGGAAACTCGACCCTGTAATTTGCGTGACATACAAAACCTTAGCCGATACAGTATTCAGAACAGAGTAAAAAATTTGGAGGCAATACTTTTCAGCAGGCCGTCATATATTCTGAGATTGTGGGTCTTTGTTATGGAGACTTGGATTGGAAAGGAAGAGCGATATATGAGTCCGAGGCTACTGTCTGTCAACTGTCAGCCACTTCTCTAAGGGTAGGGGATGAAGAGGCTGTGTACTAACTCGTACTGTACTGTTGTTGTAGTGCTTCAAGTGTACTTACTGTTAAAGCTATTCCTTACTTCATCTGAATGAACACTTTTAAAATTTACTTTTCTGAAAGCTTTTAATGGATCTGACTACAACAGCCAGACCACCGCATCCCTAGTTCTGTGAGAGAGGCTAGCAGGCTGCCGAAGGACGGAAGAGAATACTCCCCCTTTACACTCCCCCCTGTCGTCCATGCTATTGTAAAGTAGCCTGTTTCTCTGTGCTGTGAAGGAGAAGAGATCAAGGGTTGGAGGAGACACAGGTACAAAATTATGAGAAGGTAATGTGAAATGGGAGACGTCCATTTCGGTATCGGAAAGAATGGTTACTATACAAAGCCATTTCAGTATCTGTGTACGCTCTCTTGCTGAGATTAAGTGTACGAAACATCGCACTGAAATGGAAGGAGGTTTTAGCAGAGGAGAAGATGCAGATGTAAAATGGACGGGACGTACGATACCTATCATTAACTGGCGACGTAGAGCTTGCTCAGTGGAGGAATTCAGCCCACAATAAGATCTGCACTTGGTCCTCCTCCCCAAGAGAATTGGGAAATTGTGGGTGGTACAAAAATGATGTGAACAGTAATGTGTTTGGCTAGCAGAAAGATATGTTCCATCGAATCGAAAGAATGGCCACGCAGGAACATAGCCCTGGAGGGTGCAAATAGATGGTTTTTGATGGACAGTACAGTTGCTGTCGGAGTATGTAGACGTAGATGCATTTGTAAGCGTTAACACTTGTGATCGAGACACATATTGTCCAGAGGATTAAGGAAAGATCTCCTGACGGGCGAGAAATCACGCTACACAGCTCGTCCGCCGACTGCATGCCGCCACAGACGGGTTGCATGACGTCTGTAGCGCACCTTCTCTTCGCTGATATCAGCACTACAATTCTCTCTCTCTCTCTCTCTTTCACTCACTCACTCACTCTCTCACTCAACTAAGTCGAGCAGTCAGTTCCGATAGTTTCAATGCAACCACGATCTATATGCCCTCGTAACGAGCCTGAGAGTTTTCTAATTGATAGTGGGCCTTGCCACAATGGTAACACCGGTTCCCATAAGATCGCCGAAGGTAAGCGCTGTCGGGCTGGGCTAGCACTTGGATGGATGGCCCTCCTGTCTACCGAGAGCTGTTACCCAGCGGGGTCCACTCACCCATTGTGAGGCAAACTGATGAGCTACTTGACTGAGATGTGACGGCTCCGCTCTCGTAAACTGACATACGGCCAGGAGAACGGTGTGCTGACGATATCCCCCTCCACATCCGCATCCAGTGATGCCTGTGGGCTGAGGATGAGACGGCGGCCGGTCGGTACCGTTGTTCCTTCGTGACCTTTTCAAGAGAACTTTAGTTTAGTTTAGTTTAGTGGACAAATTTTTATTTCCTTTGCTGTGAATAAAAGTATTTTATAAATTTATTTGAATAAACATTGTCCAAAGGCAATTTCCTTGAAAAAATACATACTTATGACTAATGTTCTTAAATTCTTCCTGCTGGCCATTGTCACACTCAAGTGCAGTGTTATATGTATTGTAATGGCCTTAAAATTTCGCCCACTGCATAAACCGGGTCCCAGAATGGGGCTACATTTCTCATTAGCGGCCCATTGCTCTTAATTTTCTTTTAAATCCTATATCTCACTCCTCGGGGACTCTGTTTATCAAAACTAAAGAAAGATTTGTTTAATATTAACGTTAAGTAACGGAATAGAATAGCAAGACTTAGCAACAGAAAAACGAAACGAATGATCGAATGTGTTTCGATTGTGAGTACCAGTATTTCGGCTCTACCTAGCTGGTTTTGTTGATCTCGTTGTTGTCGTATTTGGTGGAGATTATTATTAAGTATGTTGTTTAGTTCAACAGAGTAGCGGAACAGCGTAGTGAATCTAGTTAAAGTAAACGTACGCCACTTCAGAGGAAGGAAGGGTGGAATCAGTTGTACAGTGGGGAGTTGAGGAAAACTGAAACAGATCATAGTGAGTGTGGAGAATAGAGGGCAAAATAGTCTCTCGAAAAATCTATCAGGAAACGAAATGTTAAAGTAGTTACAAGCAATGTTGATGAACTACGCGGATCGTAGACGGGCGCAGTTAATAGAGCACATGAATTCAGAACTTGCAGAGGCACTGGACGCTTTGTTTGATGATTTCAAACAGGTGCAGGAAGAGTAATCGTAATTTGGTGTGCGAAAGTATTTTGATGTGGTAGATGCTACGCACTGTAGGTCCGCACGCGCAACGAGTGATGCAAAGGATGAGCAGTGGTTAGAAAACGAGCAGGTTGTAGTGAGGTCAGACGCAGACGAGCAAACAATGAGCGACAAGTGCGAAGTAATCACTGATAGTGCAGGTATTACTGAAAAGGTCTCCATTTATGCTAATGTTGCTTTACGTGAGGAGACTGACCTGCCGTGGCCCATTGCTCAGTTGTAGATCGGGATAGCAGCAGCCCTGTTACATTATGCATCAATCCTGTCTCCCCTTTAACTGATAGAATCGAGATTCCAGGTTTGTGAGTGCGTGGGGTAAACATCTCATGTTTTGATAAAATTACAAACGACTTATTTGCTGCAGTGTCGCAGAGTTCATTGCTAACTAATTTGAGATTGTTAAGTGACGCAGGGCATACGAGAGACACAAAGTCCCGGGAGAGACATAAACGGCAGGGAAGCACTCACCCAGTAAACCACGGATGTCAGTTTACATGGACTCGTATCAGGGTACATGAAACGTTTGGATACAAGAAAGAGCGATTTAACGCCAAGTATAAAGTCAGAGGTAGACTCTTTCACTAGTAACCTTAACGTTACCGGTCTCAGGTTCGAACCACGCCCCTGCTTAAATTCTGAATAGAAATCATCAGCAATGGAGGCAGAAGACTTCCAGCATAAGAAGTCATTCTCATTTTCCCAACCGCTTTGTGAAGGAGGGGGGGGGGGGGGGATTGACACTCTGCTGTCCCCCATTCAGATCTCCAGGAGGGGCCTTCGAGAAGGAGGTGAACATGAAAGAAAGACTGAATAACGTTCTACCAGTCGGGATTGAAATGTTATATGAATGTGATAGCAAGTATATATAGTGACTTTTCTGGAGACTAGAAATCTACTCTGTAGGAATCTGCATGGGTTTCGAAAAATAGCTCGCGCTATTCGTCGACGAGACTCAGAGGGCCATAGACACGGGTTCCCAGGTAGATGCCGTGTTTCTTGACTTTCGCAAGGCGTTTGATACAGTTACTCACAGTCGTTCAATGAACAAAGTAAGACCATATGGACTATCAGACCAATTGTGTGATTGGACTGAAGAGTTACTAGATAACAGAACGCAGCATGTCATTCTCAATGGACATAAGTCTTCCAAAGTAAGAGTGATTTCAGGTGTGCCGCAGGGGAGTGTCATAGGACCGTTGCTATTCACAATATGCATAAATAACCTTGTGGATGACATCGGAAGTTCACTGAGGCTTTTTGCGGATGATGCTGTAGTATATCGAGAGGTTGTAACAATGGAAAATTGTACTGAAATGCAGGAGGATCTGCAACGAATTGACGCATTGTGCAGGCAATAGCAATTGAATCTCAATGTAGTTAAGTGTAATGTGCTGCGAATACACAGAAAGAAAGATCCTATATTATTTAGCTACAATATCGTATGTCAGTAACTGGAAGCAGTTAATCCCAAAAATTATCTGGGAGTAGGCATTAGGAGTGATTTTAAATGGAATGACCATATAAAATTCATCGTCCGTAAAGCAGATGCCACACTGAAATTCGTTGGAAGAATCCTAAGGAATTGCACTCCGAAGACAAAGGAAGTAGATTACAGTACACTTGTTCGCTCACTGCTTTAATAGTGCTCACCGGTGTGGGATCCGTACCAGATAGGGTTAATAGAAGAGGTATATAAGAAACAACGGAGAGCAGAGCGCTTCGTTACAGGATCATTAAGTAATCCCGAATGCGTTGCGGAGATGATAGATAAATTCCAGTGGAAGACTCTGCAAGAGAGACCCTCAATAGCTCGGTACGGGCTTTTGTTGAAGGTTCGAGAACATCCCTTCACCGAGGTGTCAAGCAGTATATTGCTCCCTCCTACATATATCTCGCGAAGAGACCATGAGGATAAAATCAGAGAGATTAGAGCCCACACAGAGGTATACCGCCAATCTTTATTTCCAGAAACAATACGAGACTGCAATAGAAGGGACAACTGATAGAGGTACTCACGGTACACTCCGCCACACACCGTCAGGTGTCTTCCGGAGAATGGATGTAGATGTCGATGTAGAAGGCTATAATATCTGCTAATGCAAATGCTAAGGCTCAAGTTAGATATTGTGGATGTCAATGAAGTAAAATTGAAAGAAGACAAGCTATCTGGTCAAATG
Source organism: Schistocerca americana (assembly GCF_021461395.2). NCBI lineage: Eukaryota > Metazoa > Arthropoda > Insecta > Orthoptera > Acrididae > Schistocerca > Schistocerca americana. Next base: position 107,095,304 of record NC_060123.1, read on the forward strand.
AGTACAGTAGCAGCAGCACCACCACAAAATGGTATAATAGGAGTAGGATTCATTATGAACAGAAGGGTACGACTGGGAACAAGTTGCTGATAACGGTGCAGTGATAGGACTGTTATCGTGAGAATCGACAGCAGATCAACTCTGATAACAATAGTTCTGATATATATCCTCAAGCTGCCACAGGAAGATGACGAGACAGCGAAAGCATATGAGGATATTTAGCGGGTAAATCAGCATATCAAGGGAGACGAAAATCTAATTTTTAAGTAGGATTTCAATAAGGTTGTAAGGGAAGGAGTAGAACATAGATGTAATCGAGAATATGGGGCCGTTAGTAAGAGACTAGTTCAGCAATGATTTTCAGCTAAGAATAGCGAGCACTCTGTTCAAAAATCATAAGATATTGGACTGTAAAACGTACCCCGGAGCAGATACAGACTTAGATCACAATCTAGTAATGAATGAAAGTAGAATGAAGTTTAAGAGACATGTCAGGAAGAACCAATGGGCAAAGAATTCGGATACGGAATTACTAAGGTATGAAAAGATAGGCTTGAAGTTCCGTGAGGCTATTGATACTGCAATAATGAATAGCTTAGTAGGCAGTTGAGTTGAAAGGTACTGGACAGTTCTAAAAACGTCAATTACAGAAATTGGAAGAAAAATAATTACAAGGAAGGTAATGACGAGGAAATCATAGGTAATAGAAGAAAAACTTCAGTTTATTAACGAAAGAAGGAAGTACAAGAATGTTCATGGAAATTTAGGAATACACAAAGGCAGGTCACTTAGAAATAAAAGAAATAGGAAGTGCGGAGAAGCTAAGGTGGAATGGCTACATGACTTATTATGAGGAGGACTGACTCAGCATGCAGAAAAATCAAAACAGCCTTCCATGAAACAGAAAGTAGGGGCTATAACATTAAGAGCATAAAGGGAATTCCACAGTTAAATGCAGCGAAAAGAGCATTTGGATGAAAAGAGTAGGCCGAAGAGGGCTTGTCTAATGACGTGAGAGAACAGGAGAGAAGAGTCGATATGGAGAAAGACAGGGAATCCAGCATTAGAAACAGAATTTAGAAGACATTCGGAATACTTAAGGTCAAGTATGACAAGAGGAAGAGATGATATTCCATCGGAATCTGTAATATTGTTAGTGGAAGGGGCAACAATACGACTATTCATGCTGGTTAAAAATGTTGATATGTGTGTGAAGTCTTATGGGACGTAACTACTAAGGTCATCAGCCCCTAAGCTTACTCACTACTTAACTTAAATTATCCTAAGGACAAACACACACACCCATGCCCGAGGGAGGACTCGAACCTCCGCCGGGACCAGCCACACAGTCCATGACTGCAGCGCCTAAGACCACTCGGCTAAACCCGTGTGGCTGTTTATGCTGCTGTTTACAATGTGTTAGACAGGCAGTATACCACTAGGCCTCTGGAAAATGGTCATCCATTGCGTTATGAAGATAGGTAGAGCTGGCAACTGTGAGAATTTCGCACAATCAACTTAACAGCTCGTGCATCCAAGGTGTCGACAAGAATAATATTCAGAAGAATGGAAAAGAAGACTGAGGATGTCTTAGACGACGATGAGTTTGATTTCAGGAAAGGTACAGACACCGCAGAGGCAGTTGATACGTTGGTGTTGTTACTGGAAGCAAGACTGAAGACAAAATGAGTCACTTTCCTATGTTTTATCGACCTGGAGAAACGTTCAACATTGTAAAACAGTGTTCCGAAATTCTTAGAAAATATGGGTAAACTACAGAGAATGACGGATGATATACAAAATGTACAAGAACCAAGACGGTACTTTTAGAATGGAGGACCAAGAACGAAGTGCTCTGATTAAAAAGGATATAAGGCAGGGGTGTAGTCTTTTACACCTGCTGTTCATCTGTACAGCGTAGAAACAATGGTGGAAATAAAAGAAAGAATCAAAAATAGGATTAATATTCAAGTTGAAAGGATTCCTCCTCAACTGTACTGCCTAATGCACTGTTCGTTATCGCGATATCTACAGCCTCAGAGAACTTCAAGCATACATCTTCATTCCTTAGGATTACACAAAATTAAAACCAACTCTACTACAACATACACATATCCCATTCCGTTCTGGCTCATAATTAACACATGTTGTCAGCCATTTTTGTTTTCATTCATCAGTCTTCGGACCACTTTGATTCGCTCCGTCACGAATTCGTGTCCTCTGGCACGCTTTCCTTCCCAGAGCAGCGCATGCAACCTAAGTCCTCAATAATTTGCTGCTAGATGTATTCCAATCTCTCTATATCTTTCTCTACAGTTTTTTCCCTCTGCTGCTCCCTATAGTACCATAGAGGTTAATCTCTGATGTCTTAACATATGTCCTATCATCCCGTCCCTTCTTCTTGTCACTGTTTTCGATATACTCCACTCCTCCGTTTCTGCGGAGAACCTCCTCATTCCTTACCATGTAAGTCCACCTACTTTTCTTACCATATCAGGCTACCAACATTTCAACATTCTTCTGTAGCATCTCATATGAAGTGCTTCGATTCTCTTCTGCTCCAATCTTCCCACCTTCCGTGTTTGGCTACCATACTATGCTGTGCTCCAAACATACTAACTCACAAACTTTTTATTGACATTGAGGCCTATGTTTGACACTAGTTGGCTTCTCTTGGCCAGGAACGCCTTTTTTGCCTGTCCTAGTCTCTGCTAGTCTGCTTGTTATTTCCCCTTGCTCCGTGCCCCAGCGTGGGCGACGGGGGGCACAACAGTAATATGCTACTGAGCTGTAACCTGCCAGTGGAGAACCTCTGTCTTGAGGTACCGGACTTCTGTCGCGGGGCGGGAAGTGCAGAGAAATTCTCCCTAGAGTCTCCGAATATTCTGTAGTCTCCACAATAAATTTGAATGAGTTGTGCACATTTTATAATGTTCATATTTGGCTGTATGTGGGCCATCGGTTCCCCCTGCTAACACACTTGCATTTCGCAGTCTCGACGTGTGCGATGTTTGCCCTCTACAAAACAAGTTGAACCGTATTAAATTTCCACAACAATATTCATCAGAACCGTCGCTGGAACCGCATGACCACTACTGTCGCAGGTTCCAATCCTGCCTCGGGCATTGATGTGTATGATGTCCTTAGGTTAGTTAGGTTTATGTAGTTCTAAGTTCTAGGGGACTGATGACCTCAGATGTTAAGTCCCATAGTGATCAGAGCCATTTTTGAAGAACCGGTCGGTTTCTTGACCACCAGCGGAAGTGACTCACGTTACTGCGCACTTAAATTGATGGTTACTGCACCAAGGGAATACAGTTTAGTTGCGTTATAATGAATTACGTGTGCCACAGCACAGCTTCAATTGGTTGTCACCTGGCGGATTTTTTAACCACTGTTTTAATTATCAGGACCGTGAAACTAAGGTTGTGAAGTATCCTGCTGTGGACATTTCCATTGTGTCCATTCTGGTGACACAGATGTCTGGCCTTGCCTCAGAGAAATGGTTGCGTCTGGTAATTAACATTGTACTTTTAGAACAGGACTTGCTTTCCCGCACAGTTGTTATAATTTTGATCCTGGATGTTAGTGAGTTCCAGGTTGGCACTTAAATCTTAAATTCTTTCTTCAGAGGTATGAATCCAGACTCATTAATCAAAGTTGCTTAAAGAGGAAGTGTGCATTCATATGTATTCATTTACTATATATGTCTACCTGTGTACGTAGATATATGTGAAAGTTCTATTTTTATTACCGTGTTCTATTAATATCTTTTTCCTACAGATTTATGAATTCAGACCCTTTCACCAAAGTGTTGCTTTAAAGATTAATTATGCCAGTGATGGTCTGCTTCACCTTTCTATAAAAATATACTTTGTAATAAGATCTTCCCAGTTGGTTTCTTTAAAAGTTGCTTAATGGTTTTGCAATTCCCTTTGATTTTATTACTGATGTTTTTTTATTAAGATTCTTAAAAAACATTATTTGTGTCACACAGGTAGTTTCTAAGGGTAGGGTGGTCAGCATCATGTCAAGAGCCTAGAACAACTTGACAGGTTTCTGTCCTGCTCCATGTCTTGTATTGTCACTCTGCTTGAGTTTTGACTGTGCAGCGTCCTGTTAAGGTGGCGTCCAGTGCCTTGAACTACTTCATAGATTTCTGTCATTCCCAGATTCTTGTATTGTCACACAACGGAACTTTTGCTGAGTTTTACAAAATATGCGCATCACTCGTATGAACAATTTCACGGACCCAAGCCTTAATATATACATATATATTCTAAAACCTCGGTCAGCGAAATTGTTCTTACGAGTGATACATATCCGACGCCTATTCCTTCCACATTGCCAGAGGCGGCGGCGCAACAGATAGGCATCAAAACGTCACCTATAACGGATTTTCACGATATCTATTAATCTACCACCTTCATACTGCAACAGCACAACATTCATGCCAGTGCTTATAGGATACCATTAGCTACAAAGCTGCGTCATTCCTATTTGAGATGCACCTCTCAAATACACAGACTTCAGCTACGCAATACTCCCTCGTGTTTTTGAATTGCATTTTTAAATTTCTATCGTTCCATCTAATCACATCTACTCCCATAAACCATGGACCTTGCCGTTGGTGGGGAGGCTTGCGTGCCTCAGCGATACGGATGGTCGTACCGTTGGTGCAACCACAACGGAGGGGTATCTGTCGAGAGGCCAGACAAACGTGTGGTTCCTGAAGACGTGCAGCAGCCTTTTCAGTAGTTGCAGGGGCAACAGTCTGGATGGTTGACTGATCTGGCCTTGTAACACTAGCCAAAACGGCCTTGCTGTGCTGGTACTGCGATTGGCTGAAAACAAGGGGAAACTACAGCCGAAATTTTTCCCGAGGGCATGTAGCTTTATTGTATGGTTAAATGATGATTGCCCCCTCTTGGGTAAAATATTCCGGAGGTAAAATAGTCCCCCATTCGGATCTCCGGGAGGGGACTACTCTAGAGGACGTCGTTATCAGGAGAAAGAAAACAGGTGTTCTACTGAACGGAGCGTGGAATGTCGGATCCTTTAATCGGGCAGGTAGGTTAGAAAATTTAAAAAGGGAAATGGATAGGTTGAAGTTACATATAGTGGGAATTAGTGAAGTTCGGTGGCAGGAGGATCAAGACTTTCGGTCAGGTGAATACAGGGTTATAAATACAAAATCAAATAGGGGTAATGCAGGAGTAGGTTAAATAATGAATAAAAAAATAGGAGTGCGGGTAAGCTACTACCAACAGCATAGTGAACGCATTCTTGCGGCCACGATAGACACGAAGCCCATGCTTACTACAGTAGTACAAGTTTATATGACAACTAGCTCTGCAAATGAAGAAATTGAAGAAATGTATGATGAGATAAAAGAAATTATTCAGGTAGTGAAGGGAGACGAAAATTTAATAGTCATGGGTGGCTGGAATTCGAAAGTAGGAAAAGGTAGAGAAGGAAACATAGTGGGTGAATATGGATTGGCGGAGAGAAATGAAAGAGGAAGCCGTCTGGTAGAATTTTGCACAGAGCATAACTTAATCATAGCTAACACTTGGTTCAAGAATCATAAAAGAAGGTTGTATACATGGAAGAAACCTGGAGATACTAGAAGGTATCAGATAGATTATATAATGGTATGACAGAGATTTAGGAATCTGGTTTTAAATTGAATGACATTTCCAGAGGCATATGTGGACAATTTATTGGTTATGAACTGTAGATTAAAACTGAAGAAACTGCAAAAAGGTGGGAATTTAAGGAGATGGGACCTGAAAAAACTGACTAAACCAGAGGATGTACAGAGATTCAGGGAGAGCATAAGGGAACAATTGACAAGAATGGGGGAAAGAAACACAGTGGAAGTAGAATGGGGAGCTCTGAGGGATGACGTAGTGAAGGCAGCAGAGGATAAAGTAGGTAAAAAGACGAGAGCTAGTAGAAATCCATGAGTAACGTAAGAAATATTGAATTTAATTGATGAAAGGAGAAAATATAAACACGCAGTAAATGAAGCAGGCAAAAAGGAATACAAACGTCTCAAAACTGAGATCGACAGGAAGTGCGAAAAGGCTTAGCAGGGATGGCTAGAGGACAAATGTAAGGATGTAGGGGCTTATCTCACTAATGGGTAAAATAGATACTGCCTACAAGAAAATTAAAGAGACCTTTGGAGAAAAGAGAGCCACTTGTATGAATATCAAGAGCTCAGATGGAAACCCAATTCTAAGCATAGAAGGGAAAGCAGAAAGGTGGAAGGAGTACATAGAGGGTCTATACAAGGGCGATGTACTTGAGGACAATATTATGGAAATGGAAAACGATGTAGATGAAGATGAAATGGGTTGATACGATACTGCCTGAAGAGGTTGACAGAGCACAGAAAGACCTGAGTCGAAACAAGACCCCGGCAGCAGACAATATTCCATTGGAGCTACTGACGGCCTTCGGAGAGCCAGTCCTGACAAAACTACCACGTGATGAGCAAGATGTATGACACATGCGAAATTCCCTCCGACTTCGAGAAGAATAAAATAGTTCCAATCCCAAAAAAAGCAGGTGCTGCCAGATGTGAAAATTACCGAACTGTCTGTTTAATAAGGCACAGCTGCAAAATAGTAACGCGAATTCTTTACAGACGAATGGAAAAACTGTTGGAGGCCGACCTCGGCGAAGATCAGTTTGGATTCCGCAGAAATGTTGGAACACGTGCGGCAATACTGACTCTACGACTTATCTTAGAAAATTGATTAAGGAAAGTAAACCTATATTTCTAGCATTTGTAGACTTAGAGAAAGCTTTTGACAGTGTTGACCGGAATACTCTCTTTCAAATTCTAAAGGTGGCAGGGGTAAAATATAGGGAGTGAAAGGCTATTTACAATTTGTACAGAAACCAGATGGCAGTTAGAAGAGTCGAGGGGCATTTAAGGGAGCAGCGGTTGGGAAGCGAGTGAGACAGGGTTGTAGCCTGTCCCCAATGTTATTGAATCCGTATACTGAGCAAGCTGTAAAGGAAACATAAGAAAAATTCGGAGTAGGTATTAAAGTCCATGGTGAAGAAATAAAAACGTTGAGGTTCGCCGATGACGTTGTAATTCTGTCAAAGACAGCAAAGGACTTGGAAGAGCAGTTGAACGGAATGGACAGCGTCTTGAAAGGAGGGTATAAGATGAACATCAACAAAAGCAAAGCGAGGGTAATGGAATGTAGTCGAATTAAGCCGGGTGATGCTGAAGGTATTGGATTAGAAAATGAGATACTTAAATGAGTAAAGGAGTTTTTCTGTTTGGGGACCAAAATAACTGATGATGGTCGAAGTAGAGAGGATATATGATGTAGACTGGCAATGGCAAGGAAAGCGTTTCTGAAGAAGAGTAATTTGTTAACATCGAGTACAGATTTAAGTGTCAGGAAGTCGTTTCTGAAAGTATTTGTACGGAGTTTAGCCCTGTATGGAAGTGAAACATGGACGATAAATAGTTTGGACAAGAAAAGAATATAACTTTCGAAATGTGGTGCTACAGAAGAATGCTGAAGATTAGGTGGGTAGATCAATAACTAATGAGGAGGTATTGAATAGAATTGGGGAGAAGAGGAGTTTGTGGCACAGCTTGACATGTTCTGAGGCATCAAGGGTTACAAATTTAGCATTGGAGGGCAGCGTGGAAGGTAAAGATCGTAGAGGGAGACCAAGAGATGAATACACTAAGCAGATTCAGAAGGAGGTAGGTTGCAGTAAGTACTGGGTGAAGAAGCTTGCACAGGATAGAATTGCATGGAGAGCTGCATCAAACCAGTCACAGGACTGAAGACAACAACAACATAACGGATGTGTTTCTATGCCAATAGCTACCACTGAGTTTCTTTTGGCGGAAAACCAAGCTACGCAGATATTCATAGGTCCTTGCTAAATGTCTACGGAGACCTGGCAGTGCGAGTCTGATCATGACACTTCTTTTGTCGAACATGGCCACTGGTGATGAAACACGTGTTCAACATTTCGAACTGGAAAATCTTCAAGGCCGCACCCTCCAACGATAGGGCAATGGCGATTGTCTTCTGGGATTCTGAAAGAGTTACGGTGTTTGAGGTCCCACCTCGTAATGCAAGGATCAACTATGCAGTGTTCTGTGCTGCCTTCCGGAAACTGAAGAAACAAATTCAACGTGTTCGTCGTCACAGAAGTGTCGATGAACTTCTACATCTACATCTACATCTACATGATTACTCTGCAATTCACATTTAAGTGCTTGGCAGAGGGTTCATCGAACCACAATCATATTATCTCCCTACCATTCCACTCCCGAACAGCGCGTGGGGAAAATGAACATCTAAACCTTTCTGTTCGAGCTCTGATTTCTCTTATTTTATTTTGATGATCATTCCTACCTATGTAGGTTGGGCTCAACAAAATATTTTCGCATTCGGAGGAGAAAGTTGGTGAGTGACATTTCGTAAATAGATACCGCCGCGACGAAAAACGTCTTTGCTGTAACGACTTCCATCCCAACTCGCATATCATATCTGCCACACTCTCTCCCCTATTACGTGATAATAAAAAACAAGCTGCCCTTTTTTGCACCCTTTCGATGTCCTCGGTCAATCTCACCTAGTAAGGATCCCACACCGCGCAGCAATATTCCAACAGAGGACGAACGAGTGTAGTGTAAGCCGTCTCTTTAGTGGACTTGTGGCATCTTCTAAGTGTCCTGCCAATGAAACGCAACCTTTGGCTCGCCTTCCCCACAATATTATCTATATGGTCTTTCCAACTGAAGTTCTTCGTAATTTTTGACACCCAGGTACTTTGTTGAATTGACAGCCTTGAGAATTGTACTATTTAACGAGTAATCGAATTCCAACGGATTTCTTTTGGAACTCATGTGGATCACCTCACACTTATCGTTATTTAGCGTCAACTGCCACCTGCCACACCATACAGCAATCTTTTCTAAATCGCTTTGCCACCGATACTGGTCTTCGGATGACCTTACTAGACGGTAAATTACAGCATTATCTGCGAACAACCTAAGAGAACTGCTCAGATTCTCACCCAGGTCATTTAAATAGATCAGGAACAGCAGAGGTCCCAGGACGCTTCCCTGGGGAACACCTGATATCACTTCAGTTTTACTCGATGATTTGCCGTCTATTACTACGAACTGGGACCTTCCTGACAGGAAATCACGAATCCAGTCGCACAACTGAGACGATGCCTCATAGGCCCGCAGCCTGATTAGTAGTAGCTTGTGAGGAACGGTGTCAAAAGCTTTCCGGAAATCTAGAAATACGGAATCAACTTGAGATCCCCTGTCGATAGCGGCCATTACTTCGTGCGAATAAAGAGCTAGCTGCGTTGCACAAGAACGATGTTTCCTGAAACCATGCTGATTACGTATCAATAGATCGTTCCCCTCGAGGTGATTTATTATGTTTGAATACAGTATATGCTCCAAAACCCTACTGCAAACCGACGTCAATGATATAGGTCTGTAGTTCGATGGATTACTCTTACTACGCTTCTTAAACACCGGTGCGACCTGCGCAATTTTCCAATCTGTAGGTACATATCTATCGGTGAGCGAGCGGTTGTATATGATTGCTAAGTAGGGAGCTATTTTATCAGCGTGATCTGAAAGGAACCTAATCGGTATACAATCTGGACCTGAAGACTTAACCGTATCAAGCGATTTGAGTTGATTCGCAACCCCTAAGGTATCTACTTCTAAGAAACTCATGCTAGCAGCTGTTCGGGTTTCAAATTCTGGAATATTCCATTCGTCTTCCCTGGTGATGGAATTTCGGAAAACTGCGTTCAGTAACTCCGCTTTAGCGGCACAATCGTCGGTAACAGTACCATCGGCACTGCGCAGCGAAGGTGTTGACTGCGTCTTGCCGCTTGTGTACTTTGCATACGACCAGAATTTCTTCGGATTTTCTACCAAATTTCGAGACATTGTGTCGTTAAGGAAGCTATTAAAGGCATCTCGCATTGAAGTCCGTGCCAAATTTCGCGCGTTTGCAAATTTTAGCCAATCTTCGGGATTTCGCGTTGTTCTTAACTTCGCATGCTTTTTCCGTTGCCTCTGCAACAGCGTTCGGACCTGTTTTGTGTACCACGGGGGATCAGTTCCATCTCTTACCAATTTATGAGGTATAAATCTCTCAATTGCTGTTGCTACAATATCTTTCAATTTGAGCCACATCTCGTCTACATTTGCATAGTCAGTTCGGAAGAAATGGAGATTCTCTCTTAGAAAAGCTTCTAGTGACACTTTATCCGCTTTTTTAAATAAAATTATTTTGCGTTTGTTTCTGGTGGATTTGGAAGAAACGGTATTGAGCCTAGCTACAACGACCTTGTGATCACTAATGCCTGTATCAGTCATGCTGCCCTCTATTAGCTCTGGATTGTTTGTGGCTAAGAAGTCAAGTCTGTTTTCGCAACCATTTACAATTCGCGTGGATTCGTGGACTAACTGCTCGAAATAATTTTCGGAAAAAGCATTTAGGACAATCTCGGAAGATGTTTTCTGCCTACCACCGGTTTTGAACAAGTATTTTTGCCAACATATCGAGGGAAGGTTGAAGTCCCCACCAACTATAACCGTATGAGTGGGGTATTTATTTGTTACGAGACTCAAATTTTCTCTGAACTGTTCAGCAACTATATCACCGGAGTCTGGGGGTCGGTAGAAGGAGCCAATTACTAACTTAGTTCGGTTGTTAAGTATAACCTCCACCCATATCAATTCGCACGGAGTATCTACTTCGACTTCACTATAAGATAAACCACTACTGACAGACACAAACACTCCACCACCAATTCTGCCTAATCTATCTTTCCTGAAAACCATCTGAGACTTCGTAAAAATTTCTGCACAACTTATTTCAGGCTTTAGCCAGCTTTCTGTACCAATGACGATTTCAGCTTCTGTGTTTTCTATTAGCGCTTGAAGCTCAGGGACTTTCCCAACACAACTACAACAATTTACAACTATAATTCCGACTGTTCCTTGATCCAAGCGCGTCCTGTATTTTCCATGCACCCTTTGAGATTGCAGCCCACCCCGTACTTTCCCGAGACCTTCTAACCTAAAAAACCGCCCAGTCCACGCCACACAGCCTCCGCTACCCGTGTAGCCGCCAGCTGAGTGTAGTGAACTCCTGACCTATTCAGCGGAACCCGAAACCCCACCACCCTATGGCACAAGTCAAGGAATCTGCTGCCAACACGGTCGCAAAACCGTCTGAGCCTCTGATTCAGACCCTCCACCCGGCTCTGCACCAAGGGTCTGCAGTCGGTTCTGTCAATGATGCTGCAGATGGTGAGCTCTGCCTTCATCTCGTAAGCAAGACTGGCAGCCTTCACCAAATCAGATAGCCGCTGGAATCCAGAGAGAATTTCCTCAGATCCAAAGCGACACACGTCATTAGTGTCGACATGTGCCACCACCTGCAGCTGGCTGCACCCTGTGCTCTTCATGGCATCCGGAAGGACCCTTTCCACATCAGGAATGACTCCACCCGGAATGCACACGGAGTGCACACTGGATGTCTTCCCCTTCTTAGGCGCCATATCCCTAAGGGGCCCCATTACGCGCCTAACATTGGAGCTCCCAACTACCAATAAGCCAACCCTCTGCGATTAGCCGGACCTTGAAGGGTGAGAATCATCCTCTGAAACAGGGCAGGCAGCTGCATCTGACTCAGCCAGAGACAGTACCTGAAACCTGTTTGTCAGACGCAGCGGGGAGGCTTTCTGATCAGCCTCCGGGGACGTCTTTCGCTGCCTGCCACGCCTTGCAACGACCTCACAATCAACCACAGGCGAGGGCTCAGCCCCACTGCGGACAGCAACCGGGGCAACCACAGCGGCAGACCGATCTGGGGACAGACGGGACGAGGTTGACATCCCCATGATACCCAAGTCCGGCTCCCCAGTGGTGCCCATTGGCAACAGCCTCAAGCTGCGCGACCGAAGTCAGCGCCGCCTGCAACTGTGAGCGAAGGGATGCCAACTCAGCTCTCATCCGAACACAACAATCACAGTCCCTGTCCATTCTAATCGATGTTGAACAACAGTTACTGGAACACGAGTCCGTGCCTAGATAATGCACGGGAAACACGCAAAGAATGTATGAACTGACCTGTACAAATGCCTAACGACTGTGCTACAATCTGCCTGAATTTACGATTACAGTAAGTAAAACTCGAAATTACACCTCCTATACGAAACTATGTAACAAATAAGTGAGCTGGGAGTATACGACTTGCTGCTGGCAGCTGCTATCGAACGGCGGCAGGGAGCACACTCCTTCTTTATGACAACGCAAGGCCTCACACAATACTGCGTACCCGAGAGGAGCTCACAAAACTTCATTGGACCATTCTTCCTCATCTTCCTTACAGCCCGTACCTCACACCTTCTGATTTCCATGTTTGGCCCAATGAAGGACGCGCTACGCGGGAAGCTGTAAGTGAACGATGGGGAGGTTGTTGATGCAGCAATACGTTGGCTTCGACGTCACTAGTAAAATAGTACCGCACGGGCACACAATCTCTGCTGGTAAGGTGACATAAGGCCATCACATTGCACTGATATTTTGTTGACAAATATCATTTTATACCCAAAAGAATGGGAAATAAAGTGTATGGAAATCCTGAATAAAATCAACCTGCTTTCTGTAAAAAATGCGTTGCGTTACTTATTGTACGCTCATCACAGATTTTGGCAGTATTCCTGTTCTCACATTGGGTACATCTATAGAGGGTGATTCGAAAATAACTGAACACAGTATGTGGGTGTAGTGTACACATCAACATATGTGCTAAATGTTAAATGAAGTTTTGTCTGAAACTGCTTTATTTCAGAGCTATGCAGTAGAATGGGGTCCACATGTGCGAAACAAGTAACACAAAATTAGTTCTCAGGAAGCAACGACATGAAGGGACCCAAAATTTAACGCAGCTACTCTCTGTACATGTGCGAAACAAGTAACACAAAATTAGTTCTCAGGAAGCAACGACATGAAGGGACCCAAAATTTAACGCAGCTACTCTCTGTACATTTACTGCACAACATGTTCCAAATGATGTCCATGTAAACACACACGGTTTTAGCGTATTTGGAATATTGCAGGCTCTGTTCGTCCCACTCTGCACAGCTGCACAGCTGTTTTCAGTTCGCTACTGCCGTTGTGCCACACTCTTGACCCCAACATCATACACGAGGCTCTTGAGATGGTCGCAAAGGTAGTCCAGGGGATTAAAATCCGGAGATCTGGCATGCAACTGAGCCTGCGTGCAACTGAGCCTGCAGAACCTATCCACTTGTGATGACAAGCAACAATGAGATATTCTCTTGCCTCTCAATTGAAATATGCAAAGCTGCCGTCGTGCTAAAATACGAGATCTTGTAACATCATGGCTCTAATGCTGTACGGATTTATGTTGCCTTTTGATTTGGTTTAATGTTACAACGTTGAGCTTCTGTAAATGTTGTTTGGTTCAAATGGCTCTGAGCACTATGGAACTCAACTGCTGTGGTCATCAGTCCCCTAGAACTTAGAACTACTTAAACCTAACCAACCTAAGGACATCACACACACCCATGCCCGAGGCAGGATTCGAACCTGCGACCGTAGCAGCAGCGCGGCTCCGGACTGGAGCGCCTAGAACCACACGGCCACCGCGGCCGGCAAATGTTGTTTGATTGAATCGATAACACAAGATTGTATACTCTTTTCTTTGTTAAGCTTTGATGTCATGATTTGATTCTATGCAATGTAGTATATCTGTCATTTAAATTCTTTGTCCCATTTGGACGGAAGAAAACTTACTGTATATAATTATAATTTTGTGTGAATAATTTTTGGTAGAAATGTCAATAAGTGCAAATGTTCTGTTGTATTTAATGCGTTTGGTTGCTGTTACGTAAATTGCTGACCTTCACTTACGATTCTTAGTTAGTTTTTATGTAAAAGGTGTAGTGGTTCCCCTCGCGAACGGAACTGCGTAGCGCGCGCCAATTGTGGTAGGCCTAGGTAGAAAAGGTGGATTCGAGAGTCAGTCGGGGACGAGCTACTAAACTGCGCACAGCCATGTAAATGTTGCACATTGTGCTGGTTCTGAGAGAGGCTTTTTCTGCTACTTTCCAATGCCTCGGATGAAAGGATAAATGACTGGTACGATTCTGGAACTGGTATCCATCATCGTCACCAAGAAGGGACAGAGTCCAGCAATTCTGCCTGCAAATCCATACCACCATGCAGTTGTCACCACATTGCGCAATCACTGTAACGGAATACTATAATAACGTACAGTGAAGGATCAGCTTATTGGATGTGTTAGAGTGCTCAAATATAAGGTAACTTATAATTGAATTCATGTACCTACTTTGATTTTTCCCTATCTCCCCTCTCCATGTAAACTATGATTGCCGAGTGTCCAAGTTCGTGGAAAAAAAATGAAAGGCTCAGAACATTAAGTAATGTTGCTTGATGTTTGGTAAGAAGGGAGTGTTCAGATATACTGTAGATTTTGTGGAATTGTGGGAGGTAGTAAATGTAGTCTTGCGAAAGCCTCCCAGTAATGGAAATAGTCTAATTTATAGTTTTGTGGAGTCTCAAAGTCACCTATTTAATCATTTACTTGCAACTAGAAGACTGAGGCTGTTTCTTTTAAAGATTAGAAGTTCACAAAACTGAGGCTTATTAAGTTTTGCTTAGTTAATGATCATAGTGCTGTCTGTAGTAAACGTTAAAAAGGTGATTCAGTTTCTTGTAAATTTGTCAGCATAGTGTCTCACTGCAGCTAAAGTCGTGAATTGCATTTGAGGAAAGTTATTTTGGCTTGTTAAGCACTTGTATCTTTCGGGTATTGAAAGTGCATATTATTAATGTAATAAGATCCATAGGTTATCCTTTACCACTATTTATGAAAACAATAATATCTTTATTCAAATGATAGTGAGAAGTAACCTGTTAGTGAATTCCAATCAAATTTCATTTTAGATAGTAAAGTATTTAACTGAGACAGACTCAACCTATTACCAGCTCATAATTTTGTAGTGAATAACATTTATAATTCTATGTCAACTAGGAAAGTGTTTTAAAATTAGTACTTAACGTGTGTCCAATTAAAGATTCTGCAGTGAATATTAACACTAATGTTATAAAGTACATTTAGTTTGAATAAGCCTTGAAAGTAATAGTGTCTTTCGGTATCTATTACATTTTTGCAAATAGTTTGTGCTGCTCTAGTTGTTAGTTACAACCTTAACGTTAACAGAGGCAGGTGTCAGAGTTCATTGCACTCGCGTGTGGTAAATTATAGGTTGTGTTATCCGTTAAAGTTACTCATACCTAATTTCTTAAACAAAAATGTTAATCCTTCTCTTCCCTAATTAGGCTGGCGACCGGTTTCTTTACTCTCCAAACAGTATAGCTAAGCAAAATATTGTTTGTTACTGTTCGAATATTTACGTAATTCTGAATTTCATTTCCGATAAGCCATTTACGTTAGGTAAAACACGGTCAACCTAGCAAAATTCCTCTCAGAGGGTAACACTGTTCTGTTACATTTTACCATAACTGTTTTAATAAGATTGTTTTATTTCTCAACCGGCCTCCGGCTTCGAGGTTATGGTGTAGCTGTAGCGGACGGAAGTGTTATAATCTGTTCAAAAAATTCCGGACCTTTGTCCGAAAAATTTTTCTTCACTTTCCTTTTACTTATTGTGCATCGTCTCCTTCGAAATACGAGGGCAGTTCAATAAGCAATGCAACACATTTTTTTTCTGAAACAGGGGTTGTTTTATTCAGCATTGAAATACACCAGGTTATTCCCCAATCTTTTAGCTACACAACACTATTTTTCAACGTAATCTCCATTCAATGCTACGGCCTTACGCAACCTTGAAATGAGGGCCTGTATGCCTGCACGGTACCATTCCACTGATCGATGTCGGAGCCAACGTCGTACTGCAACAATAACTTCTTCATCATCCGCGTAGTGCCTCCCACGGATTTCGTCCTTCATTGGGCCAAACATATGGAAATTCGACGGTGCGAGATCGGGGCTGTAGGGTGCATGAGGAAGAACAGTCCACTGAAGTTTTGTGAGCTCCTCTCGGGTGCGAAGATTTGTGTGAGGTCTTGCGTTGTCATGAAGAAGGAGAATTTCGTTCAGATTTTTGTGCCTACGAACACGCTGAAGTCGTTTCTTCAATTTCTGAAGAGTAGCACAATACACTTCAGAGTTGTTCGTTTGACCATGGGGAAGGACATCGAACAGAATAACCCCTTCAGCGTCCCAGAAGACTGTAACCATGACTTTATCGGCTGAGGGTATGGCTTTAAACTTTTTCTTGGTAGGGGAGTGGGTGTGGCGCCACTCCATTGATTGCCGTTTTGTTTCAGGTTCGAAGTGATGAACCCATGTTTCATCGCCTGTAACAATCTTCGACAAGAAATTGTCACCCTCAGCCACATGGCGAGCAAGTAATTCCGCACAGATGGTTCTCCTTTGCTCTTTATGGTGTTCGGTTAGACAACAAGAGACCCAGCGGGAACAAACCTTTGAATATCCCAACTGGTGAAAAATTGTGACAGCACTACCAACAGAGATGTCAAGTTGAGCACTGAGTTGTTTGATGGTGATCCGTCGATCATCTCGTACGAGTGTGTTCGCGCGCTCCGCCATTGCAGGAGTCACAGCTGTGCACGGCCGGCCCGCACGCGGGAGATCAGACAGTCTTGCTTGACCTTGCGGCGATGATGACACACGCTTTGCCCAACGACTCACCGTGCTTTTGTCCAGTGCCAGATCACCGTAGACATTCTGCAAGCGCCTATGAATATCTGAGATGCCCTGGTTTTCCGCCAAAAGAAACTCGATCACTGCCCGCTATTTGCAACGCACATCCGTTACAGACGCCATTTTAACAGCTCCGTACAGCGCTGCCATCTGTCGGAAGTCAATGAAACTATACGAGACGAAGCGGGAATGTTTGAAAATATTCCACAAGAAATTTCCGGTTTTTTCAACCAAAATTGGCCGAGAAAAAAAAGTGTTGCATTACTTATTGAACTGCCCTCGTATTCCCCTCTGCAATTGATGCACCGCTCCCAACGTCTTTTCCACGTCCGGAAGTCTCGTCTGCGAATTTATTTACCTCGGCTGTCGTTGTTAATCTTCACCCTTTGAAAACGGTTTTCAACTTTGGTAATAAAAGGAAGTCGGCAGGAGCCATATCTTGAGAGTAAGGAGGATGAGGCAGCACAGTGACTTCGTTTTTTGTTCAGTAGTTACGCAGCAACAGTGGATGATCGTGGGGGTGCGTTATCGTGATGGAGGGGCCACGAATTGTCTCGCCACGTTTCAGTCCGTTTCCTCCTCACATTTTCTCTGATAGTACCGTCGATTAGCTGTTTGTCCCTGTGGTACGAATTTGAGATGAACTACTCCTTCAAACACAAAGAAATTGGTCAACATGGATTTGAAATTTGACTTGACCTGAGAAGCTTCTTTGGTCTTGGAGAAACTTTCCCAACCCATCATGAAGACTGAACCTTGGTCTCAAAATCATAACCGTACAGCAATCACCAGTTATGACTCTTTTAGTGAATCATCTTTCTCATTTGCGCCATCCCTGAGCTCTTCGCAGGTAATGAGGCAGAGGGTTCTCTGGTCTTTACTAGTGTGCCGCATGATGAACTTGTCGGCCACACGATGCATTACAAGATGTTGTGTCAGGATTTCATGACATAATCCAACTAAAATGTTACATTCTTCTGAAATCTCTCGGACAGTTAGTCTTCCACTGCCACGCACAATTTCGTTGACGTTCCTCACATGAGCGTCGTCGCTAAGCGTCAAACGGAGTCCTGAAAGAGGGTCACTCTTAACTTCCGCCCGCCCATTTTTAAACGGTGTGGACCTTTCGTAATACGGAGTACGGCTAAAGCACTCATTAACGTAGGCTTCCTGCTACATTTGGTTTGTCTCTTTGAAGGTTTTCCTGAGGTTAACGCAGAATTTAAAGCAGACGCCTTACTCCTCTACCTCTACCGTCTCGCAATTCACAATCTGTACGACACAACGTTCTACATTATACAGCATTGAACGATTACTTACATACAACAATGAAACTTCCGGTAACGTTAAACACAGGTATATACAGGATGACAACCGCATTTCACTGCAACACACCATTGGCCCGATATTACGAATGTTCCGTAATTTTTTACACAGCCTTCCTATAAGTTTGTTCGTGGAGCGAAAGTGAAACCATGATGCAGACCACCCAGTTCATGTTCCAAAACCTGTCTATACATTCTGCCAGTGAGGCACTGTGGAATAACATGCGGTCAGAGTTCGTAACTGTCCGCTATACAACTCCAAATGTTCACTGCAAAATGACGCTGATGTCTTCGTACTGTAGCCAAGAGAGGATTCCCATACGCCTACACGTGCCTCTCAGTGCCGCAGAGTACAATGGTCCACACCAAAGTCAAGTAAACAAAAGCATTTCGTTCCAGAATCAACCGAGCAGTGAAGAGAGACGTAAAAAGCAACATTAGTCGATATGCAGGCGAACACGACACGCCAAAACCCTGTACTGGTTCATGATGTAATGGCAATTAAAATGATAGTATGGATCATAACTCGGAAATAAAGAAATTTCTAACGGATCATTTCTTAACGTTCTACTCTTATTTTGATCCTTGGGTTCCACCGACGAAGCGTGTACTCTTCCTTTTCAGTTACCCTGTACATTTATGTGGCTTTATATGTCACATGTGAAGTTCGCCACGGAGTGATGCAACACTGTCCCACCCTATTAATTGATGGGTGATAGTACTCAAACACCTCAGGCTCTTTTTTTTATGACATAGCCAATATCTTCGTCATTTTGTGGATACAGTTACAAATTTCTTGTAATGGTATAAACAGGAATACGTGTCCCAATTTTAAGGACACACGTACAAAGGTTATAAACTGAAAAGCTAAAAAAAACCTGTTACATCTGCCTAATACAGTGCAGGGCCTCAGTGAGCTCGGAGAAGTGCCGCAACACGACTTGGCATGGACTCGGCTAATGTCTGAAGTAGTGTTGGAGGGAATCATGCAGAGCTGTCCATAAATCCGTAAGATACGAGGGGATGGAGATCTCTTCTGAACAGCACGTTGCAAAGTATCCCGGATATGCTCAGTAATGTTCATTTCTGGGGTGTATGGTGGCCAGCGGAAGAGTTTAAACTCAGAAGACGTTCGCCGGCCGGAGTGGCCGTGGGGTTCTAGGCGCTACAGTTTGGAACCGCGTGACTGCTACGGTCGCAGGTTCGAATCCTGCCTCGGGCATGGATGTGTGTGATGTCCTTAGGTTAGTTAAGTTTAAGTAGTTCTAAGTTCTAGGGGACTGATGACCACAGCAGTTAAGTCCCATAGTGCTCAGAACCGTTTGAACCATTTTGAATCAGAAGACGTTTCCCAAGGCACTCTCTAGCAATTCTGACGTGTGGGGTGTGACAGTGTCCTGGTGGAATTGCCAAATCCGTCGGAATGCACAATGGACATGAATGTATGCAGGTAATCAGACAAGTGCTTAAGTACATGTCACCTGTCCGAGTCGTATCTAGACGTATCAGGGGTCCCATATCAGTCCGACTGCACACTCCCCACATCACTGCAGAACCTCCACCAGCTTGAACAGCCCCTGTACAGATGCAGGGTCAAGGATTGATCAGGTTATCTCCATACTCGTAGACGTAAATCTGTTCGATAAAATTTGAAACGGGACTCGTCCGACCAGGCAGCATGCTTCCAGTCATCAACATTCCAATGTCGGCAATGAGGGTCCCAGGCCAGGTTCAAAGCTTTGTGACGTGCAGTCATCAAGAGTACATGAGAGGGCCTTCGCCTCCGAAAGCCCATATAGATGACGTTACGTTGAATGGTTCGAACGCTGGCAGTAGTTGATGGCTCAGCAGTGGAATCTGCAGCAGTTTGCGGAAGGCTTGCATTTCTGTCCCACTGAACGGTTCTCTCCAGTCATCGTTCGTACCGTTCTTGCAGAAACTTTTTTTCCAGAAGGAGCTATGTCGCAGATTTGATGTTTTACCGGATTCCTGAAATTCACGGTACACTTGCTACATGGTCATCCGGGAAAATCCCCACTTGATCGCTACCTCGGAGATGCTGTGTCCCATCGCCCGTGCACCGCCAATAACAGCACTTTCGAACTCACTCAAGTCTTGATAATCTGCCATTGTAGCATCAGTAACCCATTAAACAACTACACCAGACACTTGTTGTCTTATATAGTCGTGGCCGACTGCAGCGTCTTATTCTCGTTGTTTACAGATCTCTGTATTTGAATACGAGTGCCTACACCATTTTGTTTGGTACTTCATTGTATGAAATGCACATGAGTGCTATGAGACAGACATGGCGTGAAACTATTAGATTCTAAAGGCAATGGAAGACTTTACTTGCTCATCACTGCCATTAAAAGGAATAAAAAATAAACGCAACAGGTGCTGTTACAAATTTCCTGGGCATTTCATCCCAATCCTGTGCGGGAGACAGTCAAGCAGCCGACAGACCGAATAGAATTCCTCCCCTCCCATCCTCTCCCCCCCCCCCCCCCCCCCCGTCCCCTGCCGGGATATTCTCGCTATTGTACGCCAGATTGTTTTTCAGTGCTGTCGACTAGAAGGGACACGGCATCAGATCAGTGAGAGAAAGAAACAATTGAATGCCTGCAACGGGCGCGAGACGTTAATATGAAACAGGCAATATCAAGTTCGCTAAGGAAAGGAATGCGTGCTATAAAAAGCCTTTTTAGCGTCTGTACGTGTTCTCTTACTGAGAGGAAGCGTGGCAATGATCGCACTGAAGTGGATGGGAGTTTTAGCAAAGGAGGAGATGGAGGCGACTGAGGGACGGGAAACAGCACGTCTATTCTTATATGACTTGGAGCTTACTCGGTGAAGAATTCCAATCAACAATTGGTTACAATATGTCCCGTTTGGAGGGCAGGTATGTGTGCACCTCTAACGAACTTCTACATACGAATATTTCTACGGCACATAACCACCCCTCAGTTACACTACTTTTAAATCAATCCAAATCGGAATGAAAAAAGTATTTGACGCTTTGTAGTGAAAGTAAAGTTGATGTATTCCACTCCAAGATTACTTCTCTTACTCCCCACACAGGTTAATGAAATTAATAAATCTTAGCAAAGGAACGCTGTCTATGTGTCTAATTCAACATCATATAAGATTCAAGACAAAGACATATTTATTTCCAAAAGACATGAATGGTATGGGTCATAGATCCACGTAACACATCTATTACATTCATGCTCCTAAAAAAAAAGGAAATTAAACTCCGCCCGAACAGGCCACGAGGGTCCAACGGTACCGACCGGCCGCCGTATCATCCTCACCCACAGGCGTCACTGGATCCAGGTATGACTGGGCATGTGGCCAGCATACCGGTCTCCCGCCCGTGTGTCACTTTAGGTAACCAGAGCCGCTTCTTTCCAATTAAGTAGCTCCTCAGTTTGCTTCGCAAGGGCTGTGTGCACCCTGCTTGCCTACAGCACTCGACAGACCGAATGGTCATCCAGCCAAGTGCTAGGACAGCCCGACAGAGCTTAATTCGGTGGTCTGACGGAAACCGAAATTACCACTGCGGCAAGGCCGTTGGAACTTTCAAGCTCCTGTTTAATGAAGCAAAAATGTGCACCGATGTGCGCATGCAGAAGTTGGAAAGAGAGGGTGAAACTGAACCTAACTCTGGATGTAAATATGGATAACGAGATCTGACGGTAGCTAATTTGTTTGACGGTGAGTATGAACCTGTAATAGGAAAGTTACCAGATTATACTTATTCGCACAGCGACTGCTGCGGTTATAGGAGGAAGCTGCAGTTGTTAAAATTCACCTTGCAGATTTCTAATTCCGATGCTGCAAAATGCCCACTGTATTCATTTAACTGCCTAAAATGTGCGACAATTGCGCCTCTCCGTCGATTTGAATTGTGGACCTCTGCCCCCTTCTCTCACTCGGCTCCACTTTCACATTCCAATATTGGGTCAACCTCTCGTTGTTGGAGGCCACTAACCAAATCCACTCTCTGACACTGCCGGCCGGTGTGGCCGTGCGGTTCTAGGCGCTTCAGTCTGGAACCGCTTGTCCGCTACGGTCGCAGGTTCGAATCCTGCCTCGGGCATGGATGTGTGTGATGTTCTTAGGTTAGTTAGGTTTAAGTAGTTCTAAGTTCTAGGGGACTTTTGACCATAGGTGTTAAGTCTCATAGTGCTCAGAGACATTTGAACCATTTGAATCTGTGACACTCTTCTGCGCTCCACGGCTCTCGCACGAATCCGATTCGTCACAATCCACATATCTGCAAAATATTAGACTTGGAGTACGATCCTAAAAACTAAAATATCCCTAGCCGAAAACGTAGTTCTCTGAATACCATGAAGCCTCCCTCCAGGAGACGGGCAAAACCAGTCTTACCAATATCATGACGTCGAGCGGAATTTCACCTATATACTTTGTGATATCAGCACCTCAATCAGTGTTATTTTGCTACCGCAAGGAGCAGTTAAACTTTGGCTGCGGTGTGGCCCCAAAAAAGCTCTGCAGCTATCCTGGCGACATAGCTCAGGCTTCCTGCGCTGACAGGCGTTTTGGTTGCTGAGGCGAAATGTTTTCACAAGCATATCATATACTAATCTCGCAGGTAGGTCCGTACAAAATATCACGAGGACGCTGCAGAATCGGAAGAATGTGGTCTACTCAGGTGGGAACAATTATCCGGACGCGAGTCCATCGCAAATCGCCGGACGCTTTCGTAAAAGATTTTGCCTGTGACCATCTGATCAATACCTCTTAGCGGACTACGAGCTCTGTTCTGCCTGTAGCTGGCGGAGCACGCGTGGTTCAGGCTATGTCCTCCACCTTGCCTATCGTTGCGTGAAAGTTCAGGCCTAAGCCTCCCCTGACTTGGCTCCAGTGCCCCTCTCCGTCCTCCATACTGGCCTCATTAAAGCAGTGCAGCAACAATTGTGACTGTCCGACAATACATGCGCTCAATTCCATCACCTCTACGAGTACTTCTTTCATGCAGATACCTATCACTGAATCCAGTATGACAACCACTGTCAGCCTTAACCAATAAACATAACCGATCACAGAGTCTTTATAACCGATCAAAAGATCCCTAATTATATGAGTCCTACTTTTTAAATAAGTAAGGTGGAAGAAAATTAACTCTAGAGACTTGCTGTCTTTTAAAATCCTTCACTCGCCGTAAATTTGTGTGTGGAATGTGGAGCACTGAAATCATTATAACGGGATATGGACAAGCAAAAGTGAACCATATGGCTACTCATACATAAATTAATCCGAATTAAAAAAGAAAAAAAAATAGTACAACTTTTCTAACCATAGGAATAATGAAACGTAATGAACCAACACAACACGCAAACTTTCTCAGGGTCCCCAACACATCAGGCTGATATGCAGGTATGTACTTCACTGCTGAATATGGAGCTGAAGCCCATGGTTTATATTGCTGACATTTTCTATAGATCTCGGCAACAATTAAATCAGAAATGGAAGTATCCAAAAAGACGAAACCCTAACCCTTTCTTTTACTGAGGCTAGAGTGGGAATACCAAAACAATTTAGAATATCATACTAAAGAATCTCTGTAGCTCCACAGTCTGCCTCCTTTGCTGAGTGGTCAGTAAGTCTGACTGACATTCAGTAATCGTTTGTTCATTTCGTGAACAGGTCAGAAATTTTTCCTCTTGGTGATTAGGTGTTGTGTTCTTCTCTTCACCATTTCATCGTCATCGATACACAAGTCGCCCATTGTGGCGTCAACTGGAAAGACTTTCAACTTCTTATGTTTTGACTCCTGGCCATAATGCCCAACGATCATTTCATTCTGCGTCTCCACAGAATACAGTCTCCCTGACTACAACCCAAACAAACAGGACTTGAGCTGACTGAAAGTTCAAACGTCAAATAATTCCCTCCATCAGCACTCATTCCCTCATGACAAATGCAAGGAAAAGTATGACGTGTGATATGTGACATATGTGAAAAATACTAATGTGGACCAGTGAGTATGTACATGCTGTAATTTGTGGTGTAATAGGACAATGAACCTACTAAGAAATGTGAACAAAACGGCATATAAAAGGAGTAGAGTGTAACATGTTGCCATGCTAAACTGAAGTGGACAACTGGGTAAATACATTTTGTAAATCATAGAGTGGAAACAGAAAACTAAACATCAGCCTTACAAGTACAAAGCCAAAGGAACAGTCCTGTGAAACTTTTGTGACTGTAAATTTTGTTGCTGATTTGGATCATATGAAGTTCGTAGTGATGAAAGGAAGCCATGACATACATGTTAGATGCAATTATTAAATGAAAAGAAATACAAAATGTATGTTGTCAGTGGCTAAATTGTCAACAAAATGAATTCAAAGAATATGTCTCCATGTGGTCATCATTTGCAACTAAGAGCTGTGTAATGTCATAACACAAAAACATAAGAATAGATTTTACAAGATAAATGTAAACTGCCACAGATAAATTGTTCACAGGCACAATATCGACGTTATCACCATGATGTGGTGGCAAAGTGAGAAATCTTTGACACACACTCACAGCTTAGTAATCATACCACTGATAGCTTCACATGGCTTCAGAACAACCAATCCTTTATTTCATTTTGCCTGCCACTATCACTTAAATGGAATGGTGAATCATGGCGAGTAAGCTGTGTGTCTCTATTAATTTAGCACTTAACTTGAAGAAAATAAAGTACAGCCCGCGATATGTCATAAGCACAAGATGAAGGAGAAAACTACGACCAACCTCTGGAGTGCTAGGAACATAACACATACGCAACAAAATTTTAAATTCACTACACTTTACTTCAAAACCTTGCATTAATTAAATAGCTGTGACTGAACAATATTATTAGTTAAAGAGGTGTTCAACCATCTGTTACAAAATGGGCATAGCCGGGCCCATACTTGTCCGATAGCAGCTTCCTGCAGTATCACGAGCAGCCTGGTTGCAGGCTGGACAGATAACTTCTAAAACAAGAAACGAACATACATACAGGGTGTTCATAAAAAGTGTCGAATACTTTGACAGATGGTAGCAATCCTCAAAACAAGACAAATAACTGCAATAAACACCGATCCGTAAACGCATACTTTCCGCGATTAAACAAGTGTTTACAGGAAGGGCTGTGGATATTAGTACAGTCATTGCTTTGGCCCTCCGTCAAATGTGTCGGCAGGGTAATTACTCGAGGACTCTACCTACCATTAGATGGTCTGTAATCAGTTGCGTGATTCGAGTCGTGGTGTAGACTACGTTAGTTTTAGTTGTGTTTGTATGCTTCATTGTACAGTGCTGCCAGTCCTAGATGTTTATCATGGCATTTTTTACCTTGCCATCCGCTGTGGCCGGGCGCTTCGAGGCCCTTCAGTCCGGAACCGCGCTGCTGCTACGGCAGCAGGTTTGAAACCTGCCTCGGGCATGGAAGTGTGTGATGTCCTTAGGTTAGTTAGGTTTAAGTAGTTCTGAGTGTAGGGGACTGATGACTTCTGATGTTAAGACCCATAGTGCTTAGAACCACTTGAACCATTTTTGCTTTACCTTCTTCCAAATGTGGATTAAGTTATGTGTTTACCATGCAATCATTTACATTGTCTCTCTTCCACCACTTGTTAGCGATTGAATCCTACTACTCGACAAGTGAAATGGCGGATGTGATATTCTGCTATGGTTTAGTAAATGGACGTAGTCTCTGAGCCCGCGCCCTCTACACTGGAAAATATCTACAGCGCAGAGTGCCATCTTATAAGTTGTTTGACAGACTTTTCTAGCGTCTGAGGGACTCTGCATAGCGGTCCACTGTTCACGCATCATGTGGAGAAGCATGTGCTACGTTCAGTGAAAGGAACCTCTGGGACCAGTGTGCAGCGATTAGCAGCGTCTTGGGTGCATGCCTACAGGTACAACACAACTGATCATTCTTCAGACGGTGCGTTATTCCTTAGGCTGCAATGGGGTGCATTGTCATGAATGGACGCCACGTTGAACACCTCCTGTGAGCGCGTGTTTGTCGCAGAAATGGAATGTGTATTTCCAAACCCATGTTTATTGAGCTTTTCTCAGAAAGTATGCATTTGTGGACCCATGTTTACTTGACTAATTTTTCTTGTTTCGACGAGTTCTGCACTTCTCAAAGGATTAGACACATTTTTTGAATACACTGCTTTACATCAAAATAAAACTCCTCAACTAGCCTACCCGTCCTGATCTAACACTGATCTTTGATGACGAATGCTTCACGAACCACCAAATGATCCAGATTGGGACACCAGCCTATCAAACTGTGCAATCCAAGGCTTGGGGAGCAATATATTACCAGTAACTCGACTGAAAAAAGATAAAATTTTTATCGTGGAATCCATATCATTTTTTGCGCTCGTTCTTTGTCTTGCTTATCATTGTCTTGCTCATCTTTGTATTGATCAGATATGTGTATTTTTTATACTTTGTGTATGATACCATGCAAGTGACTGCAGCACTGTTTCCGTCATTAATGTGTGATACGCATCTCAGTAGTCGTATAAAATTATGTGACGGTTCGGA
Source organism: Schistocerca americana (assembly GCF_021461395.2). NCBI lineage: Eukaryota > Metazoa > Arthropoda > Insecta > Orthoptera > Acrididae > Schistocerca > Schistocerca americana. The sequence goes on from NC_060123.1 coordinate 107,122,038, forward strand.
CTCCTAGTCAGGGCTCACGACTGGCTGTGTGCTCATTGTTGATGGACAAGAGACAGCTGATCGAGACATTGGTTATTCCACTTATCTACATGCTTTGTGATATTGGAATGGGATCATCCCGTAGTCCATTACTGCTCAATTCAATGCAAGCATTCGCTGTCGTCCTACTTATTGGCTTGATTCTCAATACGTTGTCATGATCCTATATTTCATTTACATCTTTACTAATTTCGCTCTGCTGTGCACCAATTCGTGAGTGATGCCCTCGTAATTCTGCTAATTTTTCCTACTCTTGTTCTAGTTTACTTACGCCCTGTGGATTTTTCGATATGTATTCCTGTTTCTTTCACCATTTCCCTCCCATATTTCCGTAGTATGGCTGGCATCTTCTTCATTGGTCATACTGTATCTCTCCGTCGTTTGTTGTATTTCGTCTCTACCATGGACGCTTTCGTTGTTTCTAAGGCTTCAGTGTGAGCTATTCTTGCGTCTTTCCTCCATCTGATTCTCATATGCTTTGGGCCTATTGCCATCTTCCAAGAACCCGCCATTTTGTTTTTGATTTCGTTTACGTTTTTATCCTAATTTATTTCGTATTTCCTTTTTACCCTGATTTTATTTATGTCTTTTATCTTGTGATTACTACTTTCACCTCCCTTCTGTCTTTGTTCTTTTGCCTTCTTTATGAATAGGAAGACTCGATCGATTTGCGTATTGTTCCCTTTCACTAGCCCTTGTAAATGCACGTGAACTCATTAAACTGTATCGCTTTGGTGGAAAAAATGGAACTCTTTGTGTCTCTTGCTGTCGCACTTCGACTCCTGATTACTGGATTTACGTGTACGGAACATACGTCCACTTCATGTTCACTGCCATCGAATGATTTGTAGAGTTACTCAAAACCTGTTTCTGCCTTCTCCACGTTGTCACTGTTCCTGTCTTACTGTTCACCTGATAGCTCATCAGGTCTTCACCGACTCATCTACGTCGGTATTTGGAACCTCCTCCATTCCGAAATTTCTGATTCGACTTCTCTCACATCCTAACTACGCTTTACTTCTCGTTATCAATCATGTGATCCTCTAACATATGATTATCCACTGAATGAACCTGTCTACTACCCATAAGAGTTCCCACTCTACAATGAGGTGACAGAAGTCATGGGATGTCTTGTACTATGTGACGGAATTCCTTTTGCCCGGTGTAATGCAGCAACTCGGCGTGGCATAAACACAACAGGTCGTTGGAAGTCCCCTGCACAATTAATGAGCCACGCTGCATCTATAGCCGTCCATAATTGAGAAAGCGTTGCCGGTACTAGCTTTTGTGCACAAACTGACCTTTCGATTATGTCTCACAAATTTTCGATGGGATTCATGTTGGACGATATGGGTAGCCAGATCATTTTCTCTCTAAGTGTCCAAAATTTTCTTCCAACCAACTGTGAAGACTTCTTGGTGTGATGACATGGTGCATTGCCATACATAGAAGTTCCATCGTTGTTTGAGAACCTGAAGTCCATTAATAACCATTTCCCGTCAATGCGTTTATTTGGACCAGAGGACCCACTCAATTCCACGTAAACACATCTCACATTATTATGGAGCCACTACCAGCTTGCACAGTGCCTTGTTGACAACTTGGATCCATGACTTCTTGAGGTCTGCGCCACTCTCGAACTCTATCATAAGTAATTATTAACTGAAATCAGGACTCATCTGACCAGACCACGGTTTTCCAGGCGTCTATGGTCCAACCGATATGGCCTCTAGCCCAGGAGAGGCGTTGGAGGCCAAGTCATGCTGTTAGCAAGGCCACTCGCGTCGGTCGACTGCTGCCATAGTCAATTAACGCCAGTCTGGAACTGCGTGACCGCTACGGTCGCAGGTTCGAATCCTGCCTCGGGCATGGACGAGTGTGATGTTCTTAGGTTAGTTAGGTTTAAGTAGTTCTAGTTTCTAGGGGACAGATGACCTCCGATGTTAAGTCCCATAGTGCTCAAAACCAATTAACACCAAATATCGCAGCACTGTCCTAACAGATACGTTCTTCGTACGTCCCACATTGTTTTATACAGCTATTTCATGTAGTGTTGGTTGTCTGTTAGCAATGAGAACTCTACACAAACGCTGCTGCTGTCAGTCGTTAAGTAAAGGCTGTCAGCCACTGTGTGGCCAACGGTGAGAGGTAATGCCTGAAATGTGGTATTCTCAGCAGTCTGTTGACACTTAGGATCTCGGAATATTGAATTCCCTAGAAATTTTTAAAATTGAGTGTGCCATGCTTCTACACCGAACTACGATTCCACATTCAAAGTCTTTTAGTTCACGTCGTGTGACCACAATCACACTCGAAACCATTCCAGATGAATCACCCGAGTACAAATAACAGCTCCGCCTATGCATGGCCCATTTATACCTTGTATAATGCATATGCGACCTCTTGACTTTTGTCACCTCATTGTACTGACATAAATGTAACCGCTCCAAAAGGGTACTACGCTGATATCAACTACATAAACCACAACAGATAGTGCACAAACCACAAACCAACACACCTTATTGACTTACGAAGGAAAATATGGATTTTTTCGTTTGAAGCTTATTTCGTGAAACATTTGGCCCGGTCACGATCAATGGACCACCATATATATATATATATATATATATATATATATATATATATATATATATATATATATGTGTGTGTGTGTGTGTGTGTGTGTGTGTGTGTATGTGTGTGTGTATGTGTGTGCGTGTATCAGTTAAAACTATGGAAGTCAGTCTCCTCCCCTTGCCCAGATCCAGTTTCGCAACCTGATGTCATACGATTCTTTCTAGTTTACGGATGCTACCTGATTTTAATTTTCGACGTGCCTCTCTCCTTCAGCCACCACGCGAGACCACTTCCTCAAACTATATCCTTGTCCATTAACCAGGAGATCTGGAGTGTCCACCAGAAAGTGAAAAAGGTCTCTAATCGAAAACGGTAGCGCTCTCCAGCGTGAATGGCATATATCTCTGCGTACCTTATAGTCTCCTTCTAGAAGACAGTGTCAATCAAATCGTCCAATTGTAAAACATCTCAAGCCATCAATCGGGCGTCCAGTGGTATACGTGTGTCCTAGTAAAAGTGCTGTTATTTTCCTCGTGTGGAAAGCAACGCGGCTTCAGTGGCTAAGTGATCGTGAAGACACGCAAGAGCTCTGTATCGCCAGACCACTAGGGCCGATAAAGCGAAATGTTTCCATGGGACTAACATTGACTGATCTGCCATTAATATCGATACTAAATATTATGAGGACACCTACAGAGTCGGAAGAGTGCAGTTCCCTTGGCCGAGAACAACTGCTGGGTTGCTGGTCCATCGCGAGTTTGGCGAAATGTTCTGCCACTGGCTCCTGGGGCCATGTATTGAAGCCCCCTAAAATCTGTCCTCTGCCTGTGTCTAGTAGACCACCTGAGGCTCAGTCCACGTTCTGGACCTTGCCTTCCATCTTGTGAAAGTGCTGTCCCAAGCCTTCCCTGGATCAGCTGATGTACCTGCTCCTGCGCCTTGGTGGTCGTCAGAACTGGCGCAGATTAATCGGTCCAGCATCAGCTGCGACTGCCCGAGAAAATATGTGTTGATTTCTAACACCTCTAGTTTTTCCATGCAGCGAATTATTTCTGAATTCAGTATGACAATTACTGCACCCTTCTTTAATCACTGACCACAGATCATTTGTTACCTAATGAAAAGGCCCGAATTATATGCGTCCAACTAAATAAGTAAAGTGGAACAAAGGTGAGTCCAAAGGACTTGCCATCTTTCATGGTCTGTGTGTGGTATTTCTTGTCACAAGAATTTGCAGACAGTGTGTGGTGCCCAAATGCTTAACAATGAGGATATGAGCCAGTCAGTCGCAAGACACTTGTCGCCCAGTAGGAAAGGGTCGCTGCGAGAGGAGTCTCCCTTAAATGACTACATGCTGCCACCTGCCAGCCGTCCGCACCTCACCTTCCACCGCGCCGATATCAGCATTATCACTGCCCGCTATTAATGCACTACAGTCCTCTCTCTCATCAAAGTCCAACTGGCAGTTACGTTTGTCTCTAAGCAATCACGATCTAAACACCTGACAATGACCCTTAGAATTCTGTTATTGGGCAAATTATTATTTCGTTTCATTATCTATAATATGAAGACGTAAATTCATTTGAAAAACAGTAGTCCAAAGGTATGTTGCTTCTGTAAGTATATATTTATGACTAATGTAAGCATTTCCTGCTGGTACTCCTAATCACTTTTATTGAATACACTAACACATCACTCAGTGGCAATTTTACATATATTTTAAGGGCCTAGAGGGAGCTGTAGAGGGTACTAACTACGGAGCAAGACAGAAATTGGTATAAACCCAGGAAATAACTCACGACTGCATGAAGATATTGCTATCTGAGATGAAAAGGTTGTCGCAGGAGTGGACTTCGTGGCAGGTCACATCAAACAAGTCAGGAGACTAATTTCTAAAAATACGTAAGTAAATTGAAACTTCTCCTTTGAAAATTAAGAACGACATTGCCGAAAAAACTCTTACGTCATTTGATTCAAGCAGCTGAGTAAAACTGAACGTACTCAGTTTTCTCTTTACTTATTCTGATCATTTCGAAACTGACACACAATATTTTAGCGCAACGCAATCTCACTTTCAATAATCCCTATAAAAGTAAAGCCCATACTAACAATATTCTATACCTTTCATGAATCACTTACCTCACAGAAATCTTCGTTACTCGAACTATTACAATACAGCGAGCGCCAATACTGCCAGCTAAATAAAAAAAAAATTCTATCTACTGAAGGCAATAACTAATGATCGGCGTAGTTAGCAGAAGAATGATTTGGACAGAGAACAGATAATGTATTTACCTAAATAGTGTTCAAAAATGATAATATAGACATAATTTTGTGCCATACGATTAAACAAATGTCCTTTTTCTGAGGTACACACGTCCAGATCGTCCGCTCATAGTAACCTCTCAAACTCTGGCATCTCTCTCCCCACGTCCACTACTGCTGACGGCTAACTCCAACTGCCCAACGCTACGCTGTTCACATCCAACTGCCCAACGCTACACTAACGAATATTCCAACAGTGAGTGCAACCAATCACAGACTGCACACAGCGCATTCAACTATTTTCATACAGAGCACTACATGGCGTTACCAACATAAAAACCGAAACAGCCCATTTACAAAATAAAGAATAAAATGCGGCCTTAAGACTTCGATCACTGAAAGCTGGTGCAGCAACTTTCAATGCAAGAGGATATAGAACAACATATTAGTTTCAGTCTTTACCATATGTAGTGCAATTCTTTAATTCTGTATATGAAGGTAGCATCTGTTCCCGAAAGAACAGATATCATCGATGACCGTGCAGCTTCTCCACAATGAAATGATAATTAAATCGACACCCTAGCTGCAAACAGGCGCTGATATACATCATTAGGGACATGTTGAAATTGTATTCTCCGACAGGGACTTGAACCCAGGATCTCCTGCTTACATGGCAGACGCTCTATCCATCTGAGCCACCGAGGGTACAGAGGCGATTGCGCCTGCAGGGACTTATCCCTTGCACGCTATTAGGCGCTCTACGAATGTAGTGATGTGGACATGTTGGGAATGTGTGTCTCACGGGGAGCGTGCAAGAGATATGTCCCTGCAGGCGCACTATCCTCTGTGCCCTCGGTGGCTCAGGTGCCGGCACGGTAGCTCTGCGTGTTCTGTCAGAGGGTTTAATTACCCTCTGTAATAAAAAAAATTGAGTAAACGGATCAACGAACAACCTGAACGAGTGTCATCGGACGTCCGCCACGAACGAATTCAACGAACAATATACAGAAAGAAAATGAGTTCAAAAAAAAATTGATAGTGCATCTGTCAGGTAAGCAGGAGATCACAGGTTCGAGTCCCGGTCGGAGCACACAATTTCAACATGTCCCCAATGATGTATATCAACGCCTGTTTGCAGCTAGGGTGTCGATTTAAGTATCATTTCAGTTTAATTCTGTCACTTGTGTTTTCTTTCGTGTATATAAAACAACTCCAGCTTCGTGCTGCTGTCCTATGCCTATAGTTCTGGCATCTATAATACTGCCTTGCATTTGGTACATAAGGTTTTATACACAAGGTGTTCCTTTTTGACAGCTTTGTGGCGAACCATATGTTAAAATGAAAGCATCATTCATCCATAGTTTGTCCCTGAATTTTTCATTACTTTTTTTGCCTTTGTGACGCCGTCCACTTTCAATTCCACTATAATTACGCTGCGTCCGTATTCATGGTATCTTTACAATACACAACGCCCTAATTTCTCCTGATAAGAATAATCGACTGTAAAACGCATGCGCATTGAGGAATGTGCTTCTAACGATAATCCATAGGTTAAGCATACGACAAGTTTCAAGCTCCCTGCTTCTCTTTCCATTTACAGACAAAGAAAGGAGATAACTTGTCTGTTTATAACTAATTACAAATCAAGCACTCTTGAGCATTGTTACACTCCTTTTATTTTTATCTACCATTTTCCCCAGAGTATCAGCTGTCATGCCCTTTTTCTTGTGCGGAAGTGCTCCCGTTGTGCCTCTAATCCGCGAAGAAGGTTCTGATGAGCCAATCATGGCCCCACGAGACGCTAATAAGTGAACGTTCACGTAGACGATGCCCTGAGGACTGGTTAAGCCTCGTATCACTGAGGAATAGCAGATGATCTCTGACAGGTATTTAACGTCAGCAGCCATAAGCTCTAACATCAAATATACCATTAAGTGGCTTCTTTTTATAGAGGTCTGTCTCACGCTCACATCATGGCAGAGAAGCCAAGATCCACGTTTTGGAATCGAACTTTCGAACCTTACGTCTCATGGTCGTTGCATTTACTAGTCCCCAAGTAAGTTCAGGAAACTTGTGTGCAGCAAACCGGTACCTAACCAAGCTGAGAGCATTCTCAAAAGCGAGGGAAGTGTGGTTCAACTTACGTCACAGAATGGGAGACCATACTCCCAATGAGGGTTATGGAAGGAGAAGAGTAGGAGGAGATTAGTGTTCAACGTCCCGTCGACGACGAGGTCATTAGAGATGGAGCACAAGCACGGCTTAGGGAAACATGGAGAAGGAAATCGGCCATCCCCTTACAAAGGAACCAACCTGGTATTTGCCTTGAGAGATTTAGGGGAAACACGGAAAACCTAAATCAGGGTGGTCGGACGCGGGTTTGAACCGTTTCCTCCAGAATGCGTGTCCAGTGTGCCAACCTTTGCGCCACCTCGCTCAGTGAGAGTGGAAGGGTGGGAGGCGGGCGAGACTGCGATGCCTGTTAGTCGCCGGCTGCGGTGGCCGAGCGGTTCTAGGCACTTAGTCCGGAACCACGCGGCTGCTACGTTCGCAGGATCAAATCCTTTACTTTTATAGGGATTGTTGAAAGTGAGATTGCGTTGCGCTAAAATATTGTGTGTCAGTTTCGAAATGATCAGAATAAGTAAAGAGAAAACTGAGTACGTTCAGTTTTACTCAGCTGCTTGGAAATCAAATGACGTAAGATGTGTGAGATGTCTTTAGCTTAGTTAGGTTTAAGTAGTTCTAAGTTTAGGGGACTGATGACCTCGGCTGTTAAGTCCCATAGTGCTCAGAGCCATTTGAACCATATTGTTAAGTCCCATAGTGCTTAGAGCCGATCGCACCGTTTGATTTTTGACCTTAATATTTCTTTAAATATGTATATAATTATGTTTTGCATAATGATTCCTGAATCAACTGAATAATACAGGAACAAACAGAATTTAATCAAGAATACTAAAGCACAGCGCACTTAACATGAAGCCTACTGTGGCAGTTCTCCTGGCTCACAGCTCGTATATTTGCTTTGAGCTGCTGACACAACGAATAGTATGACATACCTATGATAACTGCTTTTCTGATTCACGACTTCGATGATTGCAAGTGCCTAAAATGAGGCTTCATATATTAGCACAATCTGAGTCAGGTGATATGTTTCTAAATGACTGCAAAAGCCTCTAATATTTTCATGCATTTGATAATGAAATATTATTAAATAATGTCTTGCGTAAGTAGTGGCATCCACGCTGCTATAATTTTTTGTATCGTAATGTACAAAAATGTGTGAATTACGTGCCTGCTGCTTTGATATGTGTTACATAAACTTTGATAGACAGTATAAAACAAAACGAGATCAAAGCCAGAAACGTTTTTCAACTTAATAACTGCGTGAATAAAGTGAAGGCAAATATTATTTAATTCTTTTCCTTACAATTCATATTTGATTCTCCGACCAGTAGCTGATATCACTTAAGCACCAACTGTTTTTTTCAGTAATGCCTTCTTAGAAATTCCGCAAATTGCTACTTATAGTTTCCATTACTAAATAGCAGTTCAGAGTTCAATTTCATAATCGTCGTCTTCGTAGTCATCATCATCGTTGCCATAATCTATGACAGAGTCATCTATTGGAACATCAGATCCATACATTCGAATATATTTTACTCTCCATGCATAATGGTATTTTATCTACAAACCTCTGTGCTCAAGAGTCGCATTTATCTCTGGAACTAAATGCGAGATTGGAAGCATGGAGCTTTGTAGTGAATGACTCCACTCTTTAGAGTTACTACCACATCCACTGAAATCAGTTATGGATTCTAACTTATACAATGTAAATGCTGTTTATCTCAGTTTCTCGATAGCATGAAGGAATTTCATAAGCCTCGTGATACCGCAGGAAGGGGCTGTGTTGCTGCTGAGGCAGGCTGTGGTGCGATGTAGTTCGCAGGACGCCTGCGGGAGCCGTCAGGGCTGCCAACAACTACCCAACACTCTGCCGGAACGCGCTGCGCAGCTGTGGCTGCGGTCTGCAGCTGCTCAGCTGCTGCGCCTGGAAACTTGCGCGATGGTCCGATATCCAGGGTAGTACAGCCGACCGCTGTTAGCAGAATAGCTTGCATGTTGTATTTGGTCTTCGCATGACCGGGAGTGGGAAACGAGTTAGAGGACTGACGCTGTAAAACCATTATAGCTGATACTCTAAGGGGAAATCGTCATAGCCTGTTGGACGCATCATCCTAGTATCTACATTTTTACACTGGTGCGCAAAACTTAAGAACTGAAATAGCTTTCGCGTGGTGTGTCAGTGCAAGGAACTACTCTATAAGAGGAACAGAAATGATACTTTTATTCAAAGAGAATAATTGCACTGAACAATAATTTACTATGGTTCCCTGAACATTATAAAAGTTGGGACATAGTTCTCAATACAGTACATGAATACCACGGACGGCGTGGTACAGTCTGCAACGTACATCTATGCCGGCGACAAGGTTGATAACCAGTTCTTGTAGGGCATTACGATCAATCACCAGAGCAGTTGACAACTGCTGAATGTCCATGTTGACGTGCATTCGACACATACTTCACAGGATTTAATTTTAGGGAACAGGAAGGCCAGTCAATTCGTCCAATGTCTTCTAGTTCCGTGATCTCAGCCTCCACAGTTGGATGCGGCCGCGCATTCTCATCCATAAAAGACGTCAGGGCTGAATGTATCTCTGAAAAGACCCACATGGGAAGAAAAATGTTGTTACTGTTATGTTGAATGGTGTGTGTACCCTGTTGGAAGATTTGGTGGTTAGTACAATCATGCAATGTTATCCCTCCCTACACCATAAGAACAGGACCTGCAAAACATCGTGTTTGACAGTGTTCCAGGGTGGTCTCGCCATATTGTAAGTAGGCTGTTTAGGTTTTTATTTTGGTAACGCCACGTAGCGCTCTATATGAAAATCACTGACTGTGCTGTGTGAAGGCTGTGGTTGGTTTGCATTGTTGGAGTATATGCTATTGTAGTGTTGGGCAATTGGCTGTTGACAGCGCGTAGCGTTGCGTAGTTGGAGGTGAGCCGCCAGCAGTGGTGGATGCGGGGAGAGAAATGGCGGAGTTTTGAGAGCGCATGATCTGGACTTGTGTCCATCACAGACAGTAAATTTGTAAGACTGGATGTCATGAAATGCTATATATATTATGACTTTTGAACACTATTAAGGTAAATACATTGTTTGTTCTCTATCTAAATCTTTCATTTGCTAACTATGCCTATCAGTAGTTAGTGCCTTCAGTAGTTTGAATCTTTTATCTAGCTGGCAGTAGTGGCGCTCGCTGTATTGCAGTAGTTCGAGTAACGAAGATTTTTGTGAGGTAAGTGATTTGTGTAAGGTGTAGGTTAATGTTAGTCAGGGCCATTCTTTTGTAGGGATTATTGAAGGTCAGATTGCGTTGCGCTAAAGAAATATTATGTGTCAGTTTAGTGTTGATCAGAATAGGTAAAGAGCGAAATAGCTGAGTACGTTCAGCTCTGCTCAGATGTTTGAAAATCAAATAATGTAAGAGGTTTATCAGTACAGTAATTCATTAACTTTTCTAAGGGGACGTTTCAATATGAGGGTACGCAACGTTCACAGGAATGTTGTCGAACATGATTGTTTCATGGTGAATGCGTTACGGTCTGTGAAGGCATGATGTAAGGGCGTACTCAGTGAGTTTACCACCAATCAAAACGGTACACTCCGGGGTTAACGTTATTGTTACGTTGGACTACTTCCCGATGTCCGAAATTTCAGGGGTGCATTCAGCCCCGACTTCATTTTTATAGACAATGATGCATGACAGCGTCTACATGCTGCCGGCCGGTGTGGCCGAGCGGTTCTAGGAACTTCAGTCTGGAACCGCGTGACCGCTACGGCAGCAGGTTCGAATCCTGCCTCTGTCATGGATGTGTGTCATGTCCTTAGGTTAGTTAGGTTTAAGTACTTCTAAGTTCTAGGGGACTGAAGACCTCAGATGTTAAGTCCCATAATGCTCAGAGCCATTTGAACTTTTTTTTCGTCTAAACGCGCAGTTGCAAAAGCTCTTGTAACTAGAGTATTTTCGGGGAATATACATTGAAGAAACTGGAACACCTGCCTCATATCGTGGAGGTCTCCCGCGACCCAGCAGAAGTGCCGCAACACGAAGTGGCATGGACTCGACTCATGTCTGAAGTAATGCAGAAGGGAATTGACACCACGAATCTTGCAAGGTTGTCCATAAATCGATAAGAGTACGAGGGGATGGAGATCTCTTCTGAACAGCACGTTGCAAGGCATCCCAGATATGTTCGATAACTTTCACGTCTGGGGAATTTGGTGGTGGCGATTATGTTTCGCCATCTAGTTTGTGTCTTCGTTGATTTGAAGTTTACATATCAATATAACAATGTGGTGATTTATAGCGCCACCTTCGCTAATCATTTGAAATACCTTGAGGCGTTTCTGCAGCGTCTTCGGGAGGCAAAGTTGGCCGTCAATCTTTCAAAAATACATTTATGGTATTAGGATCGATCAAGATCACACTAATGATTTGCGTAGATTCGCTGCGCCCAGGAATAAGAAGGCTGTGGGTAGGTTTATTGGGTAAGATTCTTCCTTAATGACCTTCGTAAAAAAGAAGTTGTTCACCATTGAGATGACAGGTTTCGTATGATGCAGTTAATGAGACCCTTATTGATACCCCGGTTCTTGCTGTTCTCTATTTTGGGCGTCCGTTTGTTCTCCAGACGGAGCCTTCTGCTTGTGCAATAGCAGCGGTTCTTCTGCAAGAATAAAACAGGGAGCGGAGTCCCATTGCTTACGCTTCTAGGAAGTCATTACCCCCTAAAACTAAATGTTCCGTTTATGAATGGAAAACACTGGCAGTCCTCTTTGGCCTTGAAAAGTTAAGGTTTTATCTTGAGAACAGGTAATTTCTTCCAGAAATAGATAACGAGGCCCTTAGTTGGTTTCTGACACGTTCCTGGAAGACTGGTCAAATAACGCGCTGGGCGATTCGGATTTCCGCCTTTCGTTTTAAGGTAGGATGTACTATGTACCTCGACAATCAAGTGGTGGACGTCTGAAGCCACATGTTCGAAGACGAGGTCCAGGATCACTTGGATCAGGTGGGGAAGGGGAGGGGGGGCTTTCAATGATAGGTCAAGAATTCTGTTGACGGAGGGCCCTGAACTCTTTAGTAATATGGACGGAAACCAAAATACACGCCTGGAAATGGAAAAAAGAACACATTGACACCGGTGTGTCAGACCCACCATACTTGTTCCGGACACTGCGAGAGGGCTGTACAAGCAATGATTACACGCACGGCACAGCGGACACACCAGGAACCGCGGTGTTGGCCGTCGAACGGCGCTAGCTGCGCAGCATTTGTGCACCGCCGCCGTCAGTGTCAGCCAGTTTGCCGTGGCATACGGAGCTCCATCGCAGTCTTTAACACTGGTAGCATGCCGCGACAGCGTGGACGTGAACCGTATGTGCAGTTGACGGACTTTGAGCGAGGGCGTATAGTGGGCATGCGGGAGGCCGGGTGGACGTACCGCCGAATTGCTCAACACGTGGGGCGTGAGGTCTCCACAGTACATCGATGTTGTCGCCAGTGGTCGGCGGAAGGTGCACGTGCCCGTCGACCTGGGACCGGACCGCAGCGACGCACGGATGCACGCCAAGACCGTAGGATCCTACGCAGTGCCGTAGGGGACCGCACCGCCACTTCCCAGCAAATTAGGGACACTGTTGCTCCTGGGGTATCGGCGAGGACCATTCGCAACCGTCTCCATGAAGCTGGGCTACGGTCCCGCACACCGTTAGGCCGTCTTCCGCTCACGCCCCAACATCGTGCAGCCCGCCTCCAGTGGTGTCGCGACAGGCGTGAATGGAGGGACGAATGGAGACGTGTCGTCTTCAGCGATGAGAGTCGCTTCTGCCTTGGTGGCAATGATGGTCGTATGCGTGTTTGGCGCCGTGCAGGTGAGCGCCACAATCAGGACTGCATACGACCGAGGCACACAGGGCCAACACGCGGCATCATGGTGTGGGGAGCGATCTCATACACTGGCCGTACACCACTGGTGATCGTCGAGGGGACACTGAATAGTGCACGGTACATCCAAACCGTCATCGAACCCATCGTTCTACCATTCCTAGACCGGCAAGGGAACTTGCTGTTCCAACAGGACAATGCACGTCCGCATGTATCTCGTGCCACCCAACGTGCTCTAGAAGGTGTAAGTCAACTACCCTGGCCAGCAAGATCTCCGGATCTGTCCCCCATTGAGCATGTTTGGGACTGGATGAAGCGTCGTCTCACGCGGTCTGCACGTCCAGCACGAACGCTGGTCCAACTGAGGCGCCAGGTGAAAATGGCATGGCAAGCCGTTCCACAGACTACATCCAGCATCTTTACGATCGTCTCCATGGGAGAATAGCAGCCTGCATTGCTGCGAAAGGTGGATATACACTGTACTAGTGCCGACATTGTGCATGCTCTGTTGCCTGTGTCTATGTGCCTGTGGTTCTGTCAGTGTGATCATGTGATGTATCTGACCCCAGGAATGTGTCAATAAAGTTTCCCCTTCCTGGGACAATGAATTCACGGTGTTCTTATTTCAATTTCCAGGAGTGTATACGCCTTACAATTGCTAGAATTAAAACGAGTATACTACAAGGGGAACAGGTCTCTTACTATAGCCTGCACAAATGCATACTTTGTTCTAGTCACCGTGACGTGCGCGGAACAGATTCGTTTGCCCGTGGAACTTCTTGGTCCAGTAGACCATTATTTCCATAGCACCGTGTTGAATGGCCATCTGGGTGTTCATAAGGATAAAGAACACGTTACTTGGCCTACCGTTTATAAAGATATTCGGGGATTGGTCGGGGACTTTTGCAGTCGACTAGGAAGGATAGCGATATGGAAAAACTTTTTATTGATTGCATAAGAACTGTAGTACTCCTGCTGCCAATAGATATGTACTGGTGGTTGTTGATGCCTCTTGTCGTTCTTGCTGGTCGATTATGAGCAGCGTGGTACGGCTCCTTTGACCATTCACCACCTTCTAACAACTTTTCACACCTCTGGACAACCTAAGCTTCTTGTGAGTGAAAATCCTCCCCTTTTCGCTTCCAATTGGCTTAAAGCGTTTTGTTTTGAGAACGCTATTAACCATTCCATCAGGACTCCGTACTATCCACAACCCTCCTTTCCGGAGCGAGTTAATCGTAATTTGAACTCAGCATTGACAATTTTTCATGGGATTTTTGAAAGGAAATGGAATCTTTCGATACCCTTGCTTAATTTCGCGTTCAGTACGTCAGGAGATGAGTCTCCTAAATCCTCCATAGCGTCACTTACATTTGCTCATAACGTGAATTCCCATTTAGCTAACTTTCGGTCTATTGATGACCTCCTCCTGGAGCAGGTTAGTGCAGAAATTATTTAGTGGAATTGAAGGGCGAGACGCCAAATGCAGCAGTTAGAGGGGCGTTACAACCGTGGTCGTAGAAAGCTTAAACTAGGGGGCCGAATTTTTGTGCAGAACCCCAATGTCCCCTTAAGAGGGGAAGCAGGTCCCACTAGTAAATCGGCTCCATATTTCCTTCACCCCTGTGAGACTGTATGGAAATGAAGTCCTGTCAATCTTCTTTTGCTGGATCTCAACACAGGCATATCATTGCTGGATAATGTCAGCCAAGTCAAGGAGAATAAGTTAGTTCTATATGAAAAAAGCGGAAAAAGGAACTTTCCACCTTTTTCTATTTAGTGCAGAAAGTTGACCCATGTCGGCTCCTTTTCCTTTCACAAATTTTCCGCCTCATCCACACGACTTCGCAGCCGCAGTATAGAGTGTGTTGTTTCATCTACGGGGTGTGGTGGTGGTGTCACGATCAGGGGAGCGAGGCGGTATCGTGGGAAGTAGTGAGCAGGGACAGTTGGTGTTGTTGCGCAGCACCTCTCACGATGTGTTGCTGGAATTTGTGGCGAATCACACTGATTTTGGGCATTGGGAGGTCTGTGTGGGTGCAACGGCTTTCTTGGTGTAGAACATACTCAAATCATCCTGAGATGATCAATTTGCCATGTGGTACTCTAGTTGCACTTAGTAGCTGATTCGTGGTTGCGGAATTAAGACTCTTGTTGCTTGTTCGCCTGGTGTGAATTTTGGCTTCGAGAAACTCACTTGTACTCTTTCCAAGTGACCGTAATTCTTTCGGCCGTGTAAGAATCTCACCGATTCGCTTGTCTCGTTCCCGGTGCCTTTGTAAATCGGAGAAGAGCCGAGTTGATTTTCTAAATTTCTAGCTGTATAGGTTTCTTAGTCCATGCTGGACAGTACTTCTGGAATTACTTTTCCATTATACTTTCTTTTCTTACACGCACAGTGCCGAGCGCTGTTACTGCGGCAGTGTTGAGTGTGTTGTGGTGGCCGTTCTGTCTGTTCAGGCATCACGGACAGTGTGATATGACGCCATATGAGACTTTTACACCGTAGTGCCTGTCAGCTGCGCTTCTACACGCAACGCCGCACTGCAGCGTCTTCGCCGCGGAGGTCGCCGCTCGCCAAGTTCTGTAATTTGAATCTGTTACCTGTTTCATGTAGTTGGGATTTTTGTCTTTCTAGACGCCCAAGAGGTCAGTGGACGTCGCTAGACACTAACATTCGTAAATGTAATATAGTACCTCTTTTATGTAACTAGTGAATAGATGATGTGCAGATTGAGGTCGCAGGAAATGTACACTAGCGTTTCAGATCTCTGGTGCTACGCTTTGAGTACAAATGCAGTCTTTCCATTCAACACCATACCTGCGTTAGATCCTATCTAAAACTGCATCAATGATTACACCCACTAGTGATTCATATTTCTGGCACTCTCATATCTAGAAATTAGTCACCTTTCTCCAACCTATCTGCTACAGTAAAATTCAGCATGGTTTTAGGTAGTCCCTCTGCATCTTGCAAGTGCCCCTCCACCTCTACACTACCATCCCTGCAGCTGTTCACATGTGATCGATCCAATGTGAGCCGGAACTGAGTAGGAATCAGAGAAAGCTATATCTACAACCTTCTGCAACCAATGTAGAAAGAGGCTAAGGAGAGTTACAGCAACAGGACTGCGTTTTGACCAATCGATCGAAACGGGAATTGTGAGAAGACGAGGATTTAGCTACTGCACTGTGGTGCGTTGCCAAACTGCATACAAGTACTACTGATCCGCATCCCTCAGGGCCCGTTCACGTCTATCACCCCCACATACCATCTTCGTTATTCTGTACTATCCAACAGAGATAAATTACAAACCAATAAAGCTCCTGTAACTTCGTCCCATAGAGAACTCGATAAGCTTTTACCACATCTCTTTCCTCCCATATATGGATGACAAATACCGTTTGCATGCCAGCGTCGTGCACATGTGACGATCCTATTCAGTATATAGGCATTGATCCACTGCACGGACCAGGTTAAAGTTTCTTCACCTGTAATGTAGGAGGATGATCATATCCCACAGACAATACGGCAAGTTGCAAGAAACGCTCCCTGTGACCCTTGAAACAATGTTCTTTTCTATTGTAACACGACTTGTACTCTGCCATACATTTGTTTTTCTGACGCCACTTCGAGGTCTTTGTTAGGTTCAAAGCTGACATTAAAACATTCTGATCGCTCTCGCCGAAAACTAGACGCCGCATGGTGTAAATCATGTTGCTACTGCTGCTACCATAACACACCACACACACTGGATGATCTTAAATAGGAGACAGTTACAACAAAAGGAAACTGGTAGAGTTTGACGGCGTTTTGGAGAGTTTCTGAACGTGATTGATGTCCTCTACATTTGAACTCATCTGTCACAGTTATGGAGTATCCGATGGCTCTGTGTTCCGTTTCAACTGATTCCTCATTTTACAATCAGGTACACGATCACTCTTTTGGTACTAGCCACCCCCAGAAGGTTTTGCCCCTCCACCAAATCCATCTCAAACAAGCGATGTCAGCCAATTATTACTTGGTAACCAACAGAGTGCCAGTGAACGGATGGGATGGAAAGACACCATCGATGTACCGTAATATGCGTCACAATTGACAGTGCGAACAATTTTAGCAATTTCAGTATTTTCAACACCTACCAATGAGCGACTGCATGTTTTTCAATTTCAGTATCCTAACCAAACTGCCCCTTCTTTAATTTTCAAGTTTCATTGTAAATATAGATAGATGATTGTGCAGTTCGTCCATTACATGTTAATTCTCGAAAACATACATCATCAAAGCATACCAGACATCGCTCCACATATCTCTAGCATTTCGATCATAGTGTGTAACATGATCTTTCTGAATGTTGATGGGAGTTACAGGACATTCTCGCATTCTTGGAATATAGTTAGAGACCGAAAGATCTAACATTGATTCTGGTCAACGCTCCCTGCAGCTGACCAGATGTAGACCGCTACATTCCACATTTCATGGAGGAAAAGTGCGAACCGAGACTTAAACTACTGTCCCGCACCCATCCAAGATCACAAGATTTTTCCAGATGTGTGAATGTCGAGGAGGTTAGCACCCCTTATCCGTTTACATTAGATATGAAACCGTTGTAATGGTGTAACAGACGGTTAAGAACAAGAAACAGGTTGCTTTTATGCATGGAGGAGCTCCAGAAAAACGAAGTTTGTAGCATTTTACGTAAATCAACTGCGCTAGCATTTCTAAAGTGTTGTTCTATTGTCTGGGGTCATTACCAAGAACGTATTGGCAAGAAAGGACTTAAACACAGGCACTCTTAAGGCTTCAATGTTCTGCACTTACAACGCGCCAAAAAGGTAGATCGTCGCGGTTTCCGATCTATTAGTGGTGTGGAATGCAACACTGTTACTATTCCAATACAAGAAATATATTTCCCGCCCATGTCATACATTTACCTTGCATTTATTTCTACGATAAAGTTTGGCAATAAACCGTAAAATGAAAAACTGCTTCCTTAAAACATGGAGTCTTTGTGATTCACTTACAATGTACCTTTCCAGAGGTGTTCAGCCCTCCCCCCCCTCTCCCCCATTACATTACGACAGAATAAAAAGTGACTATTTCCCGGGCACCCTTCGCTTCCATGTCTACGTTTTCTCGCATTCCTCTTGCTGACTCATGCTTGTTCCCATATACAATAATTGTTGTGCGCCAGCCGAACACACACAATTACGTCCTCCATTTCCCCGGATTTCAGCGTATCTTCGATCAGTTTATGTGAATTTTCCATCACTTTTTGCAATTCTATCAATTTTTTGTGTCACTTCTACCCAAGTGATCATGACTTAACCACTCGTTTGGTGTTCTAGAACAGCCTATACATGTGGTAGAGCTGCGAACACCTGGCGCAAATTCTCAATTTTTCTGACTGGGAGGCGTAGTATTGCATCCAGTCGCCTCCACCCACATATTCCACATTTGCAGTGTGTCTGCTCTTTTTTCTGTATTTCTGTGTATGTGCAAGTGACACGGACAGCTCCCAGGATACAGTCCTCCTCCTGTTGGACCCAACTTCGAACGTAAAATACGTCCTCGGATGTAACGCGTGGTTAGTCCACATGCAAGCCACATGTGATGGATACACCTCCGAACATCGGTGCAGAAAATAGTTCGTGGCAGATCCACATTCGAATGCTAACTCGGTTGTGGTATAACTTGGATCTGCTTCCCAACATCGCTTTGTACACTGCACATGGTGGATCCACATTCAGACTCTATTCCGGAAGTAGTATATTGTGGATATGAATCCCAACATCGCTCTGGATATAGCCTGCGGCCGATCCGCACTCGAATGCAAACTCAGGTATAATGCTGTTTTTCCAGTGTGGATCTGCCGCACCACATATATCCGGACCGATATTCGGAGGAGGATCGACCACATGTCACATCTGGGATAGGGCTTACAGGTGGACCAATCACACGTTACATCGGAAGACGTGTTCTGTGTTCGAAGATGGGTCCACCATCTGGAGAACAGGGTCCTGGAAGTCGTCCGCCACGCCACGCATTCACATACACAAACATACAGAAAACAGAGCAAATGCACTCCAAATTTGGAATATGCGGGGGGAGGCGACTGGATGCAATCGAGTACAGTGCTGTACCATGCCTCCCCATCAAAAAAAATTGTGAATTCGTTCTGTGTGTTGACAGCGAAAAGAGACAAGGAAATAATCACTTCTTTCTGCACTGAGGCAGCATTATACTGTATGTCTATTGAGGTACCAGTGATACAAGCGAGTTGACTACTGTATTTGGAGCTTTTCAGAAAGACAGAACCATCTGCCTCTAAACTGAAATGTATCTGCTTTAAAGGACAACAGAGAGTGGAGATGGAGCTGTAACAAGGTACTATTTAATGCCAGGCTGATGATTCATTCTAGAAAGGGATGGAGATGATGGTGGAGGTAATCTGACAATTTTTTCTGCTGTTCTGTAGGGATGCATTAGTCGTGTGACATAGCCTGCTTTCGACTTGATTACAACATCGTGCTCTCTACTTGACTTAGAGCACTGTCTACTTGCGATCGTTAACAGCATACCTGTCCGTCATCAGAGGACTTCCATATCATGTGTGATGAAACATGACCATCCTGTAAATGAACGATGATTTACGCTAGGCAATCCATCCCCCTGTCTCATCTTTGTCTTAAAATCGAGTCTTAAGTTTCATAACCATGGTGATTCTAAGTTAGCGACAGTGTTTGTGAGGTACTACAAACACTACATATACATTTGCTTCTGGTGTTTACAGCATTAGTGGCGGCGTGATGTGTAATTCCACATGTTGGACGCCGCTGCTATGTGTTTGTCACTTTCCTTGTAACAGGCATCCTGTGTTACTAAAATTCATTTTATATAGGACTGTTGCGAGCATAGTATAATTTCTGAAAGGTCATCCGAAGTGAACAGCGTGGAGGGAACTTTATACACCTCTGGAAAGCTATATTGTACGTGCATCACAAGGAGTCGATGTTTTAAGGAAGCAGTTTTTCATTTTACAGTTTATGACTTAGGTTATCGTTGAGAAACTTGCAAGACGAATGTATGTCAGGCACTGGAAATATAGTTCATACATTGGGATAGTAACAGCGATGGATTCCATATGACTAATAGGTTTGAAACCGCAACGATCTAACATTAAAGCTCGTTTTAAGTACGGAACATTGTAGCCTTAGGAGTGATTGTATTTGTGTTCTCCATAACCAATACTTTCCCGGTAATGACCCCAGACAATAAAACAATACCCTAGAAACGCTAGCGCAGCTGATTTACGTAAAACGCAACCAACTCTGTCCGTCTGGAGTTATTAATGCATAAAAACTGCCAGTTTATTATTTTTAACCGTCTGTTATATCATCGCCACGGTTTCATATCTACTGTACATCGTTAAAGGGCGCTAACCTCCTCGCGCATCTGGAGATCTTGCGATCTTGGGTGGGTCCAGGACATTAGCTACAGCCTCAGTTCATACTGTTTCTACGTGAAATGTGGAATGTAGCGGTCTACTTCTGATCTGCTGACTACATTCCAGAAATGCGAGAATGTCCTGTAACTCCCATCAACATAGAGAAAGATCATGTTACGCACTATGATCGAAATGCTAGAGCTATATGGAGCGCTTCTGGTACACTTTGATGAAGTATGTTTTGGAGAATTAACATGGAATGGGCGAACTGCACAGCCATCTACCTACATTTCCCATGAAACTTGCAAAGTAGAGAAAGGGCACTTAAGCTATGACACTGAAATTGAAAAAAATGTTGTCGCTTCATTGATTAGTGTTGAAATTACTGTAACGTAACTAAAACTGTTCGCCCTATCAACTATGACGCTTATTATTACAGTACATCGATGGCGTCTTTCCATCCCATTCGATTATTTGCACGCTGTTGGTTACCACATAATAATTGACTGACATCGCTTGTTTGAGAGAGATTTCGTGGAGGCGCAACACCTCCTGGATGTGGCTAGCACCAAAAGAGTGATCGTGTACCTGACAAATATAAGGAATCAGTTGAAACAGAACACAGAGCCATCAGCTATTCCGTGACTGTACAGACGAGTTTCAATGTAGAGGTCGCCAGTCACGTTCGGACTGCAGTTTGAAAACTCTCCACAACGCCGTCAAACTCTCCCAGCTTCCTTACGTTGTAACTGTCTTCTACTTAAAATCATCCAGTGTGTGTGGCGTGTTATGGTAGCAGCAGTAACAACATGATTTATACCATGCGGCGTCTAGTTTTCTGCGAGAGGCAATGGATCATAACGTGTTGATGTCAGTTAAGAACCTGACACAGACCTTTAAGTTGACTCGGAAGAACAAAAGGTGTGGCAGTGTACAAAGCGCGTTACAGCCGAAACAAAACTATGTTTCAAGGGTCACAGGCAGCGTCTCTTGCGGCATTCAGCATTGTCTATACGATACGATCATCCTTCTACTTTACAGGTGATGGAACTTTAAACTGGTCCGTGCAGTTTATCAGCGTCTGAATATTTAGTAGGATCATTACATGTGCCCAATGCCGACACGCATGTGGTAATTATTATCCATATATGGGAGGAGAGAGACGTGATAAAAGCTTATCGACTTCTTTATCGGACGAAGTTACTGGAGCTTTATTAGTTTGTAATTTTTCTCTGTTGGATGGTACAGAATAACGAAGATAACAAGGTGGGGTGATAGACGTGAATGGGCCCTGAAGGACGCAGATCTGTTGTACTTGTATGCAGTGTGGCAACGCACCACAGTGCAGTAGCTAAATCCTCGTCTTCTTACAATTCTCGTTTCCATCGATTGATGAAAACACAGTCCTGCTGCAAACTCTCCTTAGCCTGTTTCTACATGGGTTGCAGAAGGTGGTTGGTATAGCTTTCTCTGACTTCTATTCGGTTCCAACTTACATTGGAGCGATCACATGTGCAAAGCTTGATAGTGCACAGTTGGAGGGGCAGTTGCAAGATGCATCAGGACTACTTAAAACTACGTTGGAATCTTACCATAGAAGATATGTTAGAGAAAGGTGACTCTTTTCCAGTTATGAGAGTGCCAGAAATATGATTCACTAGTGGCTATAATCATTGAAGCAGTTTTCCATAGGATCCAATGCAGGTATTTTGTTGAATGGCAAGACTTGATTCCTAATCCCAGACTGCATTTCTACAAAAAGCGTAGCAGTAGAGATCAGAAACGTTTGTGCACATTTCTTATGGCCGCAATCAGCACATCATCTACTACGTATTGTGTCCTTTCTCAATCAACCATCTCCTATACCCCCATCGATAGATCATCGAACCACTGACATGGCATCAAGACAGAAAGCATTACAAATACTGGAAAAATATCTAGCCGTGGCAACCTGAGGGAGTTGCAAATACCTGTTACATACCACGCTCCTTTGCTGAGGTTCGGTAATTTAATTACAAGGTTGCACCGTAGGCGACGTGTGACCACACTGTTGTTATAATACTACGCACTCGGGCGATCACTGTCCATATTGTGTGTCATGGTATTTGTCTGGAAAAACCCACTTCATTCAGAGGTAATGCCATACATAGGTTTATGAAGCGAGTGTAGCTTTTAATATGGATACAGGGTTATTACAAATGATTGAAGCGATTTCGCAGCTCTACAATTACTTTATTATTTGAGATATTTTCACAATGCTTTGCACACACATACAAAAACTCAAAAAGTTTTTTTAGGCATTCACAAATGTTCGATATGTGCCCCTTTAGTGATTCGGCAGACATCAAGCCGATAATCAAGATCCTCCCACACTCGGCACAGCATGTCCCCATCAATGAGTTCGAAAGCATCGTTGATGCGAGCTCGCAGCTCTCGCACGTTTCTTGGTAGAGGAGGTTTAAACACTGAATCTTTCACATAACCCCACAGAAAGAAATCGCATGGGGTTAAGTCGGGAGAGCGTGGAGGCCATGACATGAATTGCTGATCATGATCCCCACCACGACCGATCCATCGGTTTTCCAATCTCCTGTTTAAGAAATGCTGAACATCATGATGGAAGTGTGGTGGAGCACCATCCTGTTGAAAGATGAAGTCGGCGCTGTCGATCTCCAGTTGTGGCATGAGCCAATTTTGCAGCATGTCCAGATACACGTGTCCTGTAACGTTTTTTTCGCAGAAGAAAAAGGGACCGTAAACTTTAAGCCGTGAGATTGCACAAAACAGGTTAACTTTTGGTGAATTGCGATTTTGCTACACGAATGCGTGAGGATTCTCTACCGCCCAGATTCGCACGTTGTGTCTGTTCACTTCACCATTAAGAAAAAATGTTGCCTCATCCCTGAAAACAAGTTTCGCACTGAACGCATCCTCTTCCATGAGCTGTTGCGACCGCGCCGAAAATTCAAAGCGTTTGACTTTGTCATCGGGGGTCAGGGCTTGTAGCAATTGTAAACGGTAAGGCTTCTGCTTTAGCCTTTTCCGTAAGATTTTCCAAACCGTCGGCTGTGGTACGTTTAGCTCCCTGCTTGCTTTATTCGCGGGCTACGCGTGAAACTTGCCCGCACGCGTTCAACAGTTTCTTCACTCACTGCAGGCCGACCCGTTCATTTCCCTTTACAGAGGCATCCAGAAGCTTTAAACTGCGCATACCATCGCCGAATGGAGTTAGCAGTTGGTGGATATTTGTTGAACTTCGTCCTGAAGTGTCGTTGCACTGTTATGACTGACTGATGTGAGTGCATTTCAAGCAGGACATACGCTTTCTCGGCTCCTGTCGCCATTTTCTCACTGAGCTCTCGAGCGCTCTGGCGGCAGAAACCTGAAGTGCGGCTTCAGCCGAACAAAACTTTATGAGTTTTTCTACGAATCTGTAGCGTGTCGTGACCATATGTCAATGAATGGAGCTACAGTGAATTTATGAAATCGCTTCAGTCATTTGTAATAGACCTGTACTTTAACGCACCTGTAGAACCAAGACTGCTTGTGACGGTAATATGTCTGTGGTTTTTTAACATCTAGCTGTTTGTAGGACGATTACGCCTCTCTTTCTAGGTAACAGTGGTGCCACTCGGAAGATAACTTTTGAGACATGTCAACCCATCGTTGATTTTCTGTCAGTATTATTTCGTATCGCCAGCAATGAGTTAGTGTTGGTATTATATGTAGTAGTAGGGCATGTGTGACGGGTTCGCCTTGAGCATCAGACAAAGCAAATGACTACGTCCAGTCGTAGGGAAGGAATAGATCTGACGTGGAATATTCTGATAGCAAAGGGAAGGGTATGTCAAATCATAAGAAAGGTGCAGATATTTATATTTCCAGAGCCAGAGCCATCAGCAGGGTGTATTGCTGATACTTCACTCATTGTCGAATGTCTTTCATCTGTACCGCAATCCTAACATTTAACTGTAAGTGTAGCAATCAAATATATATGTAACCGATTATGTATGATTATTCTGTCTGTGCACGCTTGGCGCGGCGGTAGCGGTGGTCAGTGTCGGGAATGAGTCACGTTTCCCAGTATCCACAGGAGCCGTCAGAATGGAGAGGTCTGTTGCATTGCAGGAACGTAGTGGACAGCCATCTCGTCCTCTAGATGGCTGAACAGCGAACTAATACTTAGTATATGTTAGACAGCTTTCGTTATCGCGTGGAAATTTGAGAAGATTCAATATGGCTATGTGTTTGTGCTGGACGATTATTCCCTCCCATGAAAATTGTCTGATTGACAGCTTCCTGGTATTTACTGCCATTATTTGGTTGTGAGAAGATCGAGTGTGGTGTGTGATTAGTGCATCTTGCAGGTGAAAGACGGGTGAAGGTCAAATTTACTGGTTCTCTTGTAAATTACAAGGATGATATGGAATCCGTTATAACACCGACATCAGTATTCGATGACAGGAAATATCGGTTTCCTCTAATTTTTTGTCTTCAAGTAAAGGTCTTCGCAGCCAGGATAAGATTCTCAGTTGAACGTAAAAAAACTATACCGATTTTGCTCATAAAGCTAAATAAAAATTGACTTCGTCCATTTTCGTGGAAAGAGGACATTTATTTTTCTTTTCTTTAAATAGCTGTTTTACTAAAAGGGTCGAGGTCATATTAAATAATCCAGTGCAGAATAGTGGGTGAGTTCTCTACGAGACCCTGGCTCTCGCCTGGTCTCAGCTGGAGCTTACAACGTGTCACTAAACGAAAGGGTTTCCAGCAGAGAACGAGAGGCCTTTTGGAGGCTTCGAGGACCAGTCTAGCCTGTCACATCGCCGCAGCTGCACCCCTAACCATTATGGGCGGCCGTGTCACTATACTTTAGATGACCAAGATGCATTTGGGAAAGCCTCCCTTTTATCTCTTAAACTATCTATGCTTTTGTATTGGAGAAGGACCAATGTATCAAGGCGGACAGTCGCCAGCACATGTTACGAGGCTGCTGGTGGAGTAGCTCCCTCCCCTGGTCCCTCCATTCCTTAGGTATAGAGAGGCCCTTGATTTTCAGCAGTTTTTGATTGTACATGAAGGAGATCGTACATCAACTACTACACCCCCTGCAGGCTTTTAGGACGACGATTTTCCCCTGTACATGTGCTGCGTTATGACCCATTCAATACGAGTGCAGGATTTTTAACGACAAATTCAATGTGTAATTAAAACTGTGACACATTTTTTCCATCAGCTGTCATATGGTGTATTTGCTTCGGTTACCTGGCCTGTAGGGTGATTTTTAGTACATGTATTGAGTGAATTCTGAAGTCAGACAGCAGTAGATGCTGTATACGTAAAGGTAATACACTTTATCTTAAACTCTTCTCTGTCCAACACCACTGTCTAGTCAGCTGAAGGTATATCGTATCAAAAAGAATAAAGATAGTACCTATACCCCAGCGTTTTCCTCCCTAGCTACTCGGTGTAGGGTAGAGTTTGAGTGTTTCTGTCGCTGGTTTCGAGTAGTATCGCAAAATTTTTTCCCAGCAGGATGACGCTTTTTTTGCTGTCCTTGTGTAGCGCTATGCATCTGGCTGTATAATAAGGCTTCATCTTTGTGAATTTCGTAATAAGAAACGATATTTGGGTCAGTTTCGATTGGTATTGCGTCAGTTACCAACCAAAATAAGTAAAGTACACTAACGTATCCTTCATCTCTCGCATCTGGACAGTTTCCATGTGTCAGGGGGTGCAATTGAGCTTTCCAACCAGTAGAATCCGAGTTCGAGTGGTTGATAAGTTTCGTTTCTTACATGCACAGAGTGTTTTGTGCATTGCATTATTCTCGGGTGCCTAATCATTGTGAATGTGCTTGCATAACAATACACATGGATTATTTCGGTGATCTACGAATAGATTGCACATCTGTATGCTGTGTACCGAATTACTTCGGTAATTTACGAGTTGTTTGCGTCTCTGCACATCAGTGTATTTCATTATTTACGAGTAGTTTCCAAGTCTGTAAACTGTATGTTGTGACCCCAAGGATGTCAGGGTGAGAGGTTTGTATCAGTGTAATAAATAAATTGCGTGAAATCTGCCCCTCAATAAATAGTTGCAAAAATAAATAAAGTACATACCTTCCTCTCTCCAGCAGCCCAGAACAAGCCTATTCCTTTTCCCCCAAATTGTTCCCTTCAGACCGCCAGGGGTATGAGGAGGCTGGGGAACACATGCTGCTGCGGGAAACACGTGACTTCATCATGAGGCTGTGACCCTATTGACTGAACTGCTCAATCACTTGTCCTATCGTGGCGTCCTTTAGCACTGAATTTGCTAACTAGCTCAGTTCTTTGGTCTGATGAATCAGAGGCAGTTGTCTCTTGTGGGGTGGGAACTTTTACAGATGTTATAGAAATGACAGACAGTTCCAGCAGAGACAGATGTTTCCATGCTGATCCCCTCATCCTAGAAGACACAGTGGGTCAACACAAGTATGCCTCTGTTGTTGGGAACCATGTCCACCCCTCTATGTAGTTTCCGTTAGCTTGTCAGAATTTCATCTACACTGAAACATGTCATACAATACCCAGTGAAGGTGCATGTTTCAAAGGGCACCAGGAAGAACATACTGTACTCCCCTGACGATCAACTCCGTAGATTTAAACCGAACCGAGATTTTGTGTGACCACCTAGATCGGGCTTGTCGTGCCATGAAGAACCTATCACAAGTGTCCACACCCGTCGACTCGGCATTGCTCCACATCACTGTCTGTACTGTCCAGAACATCATTGAAACTTTTCTTGCATTTCTTGCAGCGGTCCACACTGAAAAAGGTGGTTGTTCAAGCTGTTCATAGGTGGTCTCATTAATGGACAATATACCATCACATCTTCAGTTTATCTTGAATTGTATCACTGGAAATGAATTCAAAGAAATGCTATAAACAATAAAAGAAATCCTTAACATGAAACACACGAACAAACACTCGCACACTATGTAGGGTGGCAAATTAAATGAATGTCAAGTTTGCATCTTAAATGAGAAATTTTATACGTCGTAACAGGAAGGTGAATACGTCACCTGACATACTTTGGCGAAAATAAGCAGATTTGCCTAATAAAATACGAAGTATTTAATGCAAAGTGATGACACTCAGTCGATGGTATTTACAAACTGAACCTAAATCCTGTATGTCAATGAGCAAAAGCAGAAAAAAAACCTGCTGGAGGAAATATCTTACATTGGGAG
Organism: Schistocerca americana; assembly: GCF_021461395.2. NCBI lineage: Eukaryota > Metazoa > Arthropoda > Insecta > Orthoptera > Acrididae > Schistocerca > Schistocerca americana. The sequence goes on from NC_060123.1 coordinate 107,149,626, forward strand.
CAGATGCGAGATGCGACGTCATGGCCTGAATACAACAGAACGCTTACAAAGCGACCCATGGGAAGGGACAACGAATGCACTGGGTAACTCTGAAGAGGGCACGTGGCACAGTGAGAATCTTTAGAAAACTGCTATGTAGTGTTTCCAGATAGATACAAACAGACCAGCGACCCAGTCGATCACGTGAACTGCGCGTGGTAGGCTCATGATGTACACGTGTAACTTTTAGGCGTCTGCAGTGGCCACAAAATGATCGATTGGCTGACACGAAATAGGAACGAGTGAAGTGCCGAAATTTCCATGCAGTTTGATGGTAGGCCGTTTGCGATTGACAGATATAATTTTCACAAGTTGAAAGGAATGTTCCTATTGGTTGGAAGAAGCCCTGATATGCAGCATGAAATGAACCAGGTGGGGCACAGTTTTGCTACGACAGACCTGAGAACGAAAATTTCGAGGGCTCTCCTCTGAACCGTGCAGAACAGGACACATCATGCTCTATACTACGCAAAGGAGGAACTTTGTCTGAACATCGCATTCATCTCGGCTGGCATTCAGCTATATATTAGCTGTAGTGTCGTTCAGCTCCAACAGCAGAGAATCGAAACAGCCACGTCGTTAACTGTTCTTGTGAGACCTGAGAGGATATTGTGTAAGTAGGCTGTTCACGTTTTCTTTTATTGGTAACGCCACGTAGTGCTCTGTATGAAAGTCACTAGCTTTGCTGTGTGCAGTCTGTGGATGGTTTGCATTGTTGTTATCTACTGTAGTGTTGGGCAGCTGGATGTTAACAGCGCTTAGCGTTGCGCGGTTGGAGGTGACCCGCCAGCAGTGGTGGATGTGGGGAGAGAGATGGCAGAATTTTGACAGCAGACGATTCAGAAAAATTAGTGAATTACTCTGCTGGTAAATCCCTTATGTTATTTGATTTTCAAACAGCTGAGCAGAACTGAACGTACTCTGACATTTCGCTCCTTACCTATTCTGATCAACACTAAACTGACACACAATATTTTTAGCGCAACGCAATCTGACTTTCAATAATCCCTGCAAATTAATGGCCCTGACTGACATTAACATATACCTTTCACAAATCACTTACCTCACAAAAATCTTCGTTACTCAAACTACTGCAATACAAATGGTTCAAATGGCTCTGAGTACTATAAGACTTAACATCTCAGGTCATCAGTCCCATAGAATTTCGAACTACTCAAACCTGTCTAACCTAAGGACATCACACACATCCATGCCCGAGGCAGGATTCGAACCTGCGACCGTAGCGGTCGCGCGGTTCCAGACTGGAACGCCTAGAACCGCTTGGCCACCAGCGGCCGGCTACTGCAATACAGCGAGCGCCACTACTGCCAGCTAAATAAAGATTCTGACTACTGAAGGCCCTAACTACTGGTAGGCACAGTTAGCTAATGAAAGATTTTAATAGAGAACGAACAATGTATTTACCTTAATAGTGTTCAAAAGTCATAATATATATAGCAGTTCAAGACATCCAATAATACACATTTACTCTTTCTTATGGACACACGTCCAGATGACCCGCTCTCAAAATTCCGCCATCTCTCTCCCCACATCCACCACTGCTGGCGGCTCACCTCCAACTGCGCAACGCTACGCGCTGTTAACATCCAGCTGCCCAACACTACAATAGCCAACAACAATGCAAACCAGCCACAGACTGCACACAGCACTGCCAGTGATTTTCATACAGAGCGCTACGTGGCGTTACCAATAAAGAAACCTAAACAGCCTACTTATATAGCCCCCATGCTCCCCACAAAAAATTTTACAAATTGTTTTGGGCACTGGCCAATACATATTTGTAAAATTTTTTACACAATTACAATAACAAAGAAATCAGATGCACACACTTATTGATACACTGTTGGTCAAAAGCTAAAATTTTCTCACAGTCCATAAAGACAGTAAAAGCAGTAAAAGAAAATGCACACGGAAGTAGTGGATTGCCATGCAGTCTTGAAGAAGTAGTGTTATCCTTCCAACGGAAAGACAGTGCCGACTCTTGACATGCAGACAGGTAATGGGCCACAACAGAGCAAACCCACCGCAGAGTCAGTCGAAGTTTTGAAGAATATTGGTAGGTAGGTCATCACAGAGCAGACCCACTGTAGTCCTGGTAGAGATTATGGTATTGGTGGGCCACCAGAGGTGCTAACCCACTGCAGTCCTTGTAGAAATAATGGTATTGGTGGGCCATCGAAGGTGCAGACCCAATTCAGTCCTTGTAGGGACGGCCAGCAGCCATCTGTTGCGACTGTGCAGGAGCAAAATCACCATCGAAGAGTCTTGTACTATATAGCAAGTCCATAAACGACCACTTGTGCACTCACAAAGTTTTTGGAGTTGTCCTTAGAACCAGCAATGCTCTTAACCAGTCCCTTGCTGAATTATCAACACACGTGCAAACACTAACAGTCCCTACTTCTCACATATTGTCCATATACTATGACCAACAGAAACGTGTGCAGTGAAATGTAACTTACAAGTTAGTTAATATGATGAAATGGTGACATTACAATTGTAATATGCAAGCTGCTCCATTCATGAACGTGCATATCACCATAATTCAAGACTAGCGATGAGTGCATGTTTTCTCCCCTAACGAGAAACATACGACAGTTTCTGCTGATAAAATCAGCAAATATTTTGATCATATTTTATAGTAGTTTCATAGGACGCGAGCAGCTATGCAGCTGACAGCTCATCATAGCTAAGGTAAATACCGATAGTAAACGTGTAAGCTTGCCAGTATATCAGCTTGCATCCACTGTGAACTCGAGCAACCTTGCGTAATCTTTTCTCAGCCTGTCACAAAAAACAAACTGTAGGGAAGCGGCATACTCACGCCTTATAAAATTCACATCAGTCTTTCCATTGTGTGCCAGCCTAGTCCGCTGTAACTAGCTTTGACGTCATAAATATTGCGCAATACTTTAAAATGAAGTAAATAACCTGAAACGTTTCTAGCATGTCAGGAGTAATACAAAATCAGTATGTGTTGGATATCAGTTCAATAACTTTAACCATTTTTTAAATTTGGATGTTTTCCTGTAAAAATCATTGGCGCAACAGAAAAGAGCTAGAAACTTAAAAATTTATATTTAGATTCCTTTTGCATAATAATTTAGTAGAATCAGTACTCTGGATCTAACAAATTAAAGTTTTAGTTGAAATTCATGATTTTCTGGTTTTTGTATCAGAAATTAAGAAAGCAAGATGGATTAAGTAGGATGTTTAAATTTAAGTAGAAGGGAGATCCGACTTAATCTTAAAAATATGAGAAATTTCAACAGAATAACTGTACAACTATAGCTATAGCGTATCTACAAACAGCAAGTTCAGAGCACGTCTACTGCGTGTAGTGTAATTAAATTAATTCTCTCGCCCAAAATATTTGACTTAGCCACATCAGACTTTTATTACGATTACTTACTTGTGTGCTGATTGCACAATTAAATTGAAAGCTTCATCGGCCATCAGCAAAGGAAGCAATGATTTATTCGATAACTTAAAGTGGTGCATTACTAGCTCAGCGGCAAGTCGGGAGAGCAGATTTAATCAGGCGTTCCCCTAGCCGATCGCACCACGGCTCTATATGTAAGAATGCTGCCCGAGAAAAGGAGGCCCCAGTTCACTCCAGACGCTGATTAGCGCACCACCTGTGCCGGGAGTCGCGTCGCGTCGGTATCGTTGATATAAACAGCCTCAGATGCAGTAATAAGTTACTCGGGATATGCGTAACCATGAAATCGTTTTCGAGTGAAGTGTTAATTTTGGCCAGCCTTGTGGCCGAGCGGTTCTAGGCGCTTCAGTCCGGAACCGCGCGGCTACTACGGTCGCAGGTTCGAATCCTGCCTCGGGCTTGGATGTGTGTGATGTCCTAGGTTAGTTAGGTTTAAGTAGTTCTAAGTTCTAGGGGACTGATGACCTCAGATGTTAAGTCCCATAGTGCTCAGAGCCATTTCAACCGTTTGTTAATTTTGGGATGACGTTAATGATCTATCTTTAGTTTTGCGTGTGTCGTATTTTCACGTGCCGCCACAGGACAGACATTCTACCATTATTTAGCGAGGTGTTTGATGAACATTATCATCAAATTATGGCGAGCATTCACTTAAACATTTAATTTGAACAGTTATAGTGGCATCAGCGCATTAGACTCTGAACTGCTCTGGTAGTTGGATTGTGTCGATTCTTTTTTGGTCTGTGACTCTCAGAATATACTGAACAATTTAGAGAGAATGGTTTTTGATTATGAATCCCTGACCATCTCCTAATTCCTCAGCTATAAATGTATTTCTCAGATGAGTGGGCACTATGAATTTTAATTACAGGCTTCACGTTTTGCTAATCACTTTCTGGTTGCCAATATTATAGTTACAGGGCCAGTGTTTAGAACGGCAAACAGCATATATAGAAAACATTTATTCTATTGTTCCACCCGCCGCCCCACGAAACCATCCCTGTAGACTTAGTTGTGATGCTAGATAGTACCGAACTTAGAACCAGAATCAGATGATTTGGCCAATTTCACAATGTAGTGGTAAGAATAATTTTGTAGAGAACCTTCTGATTAATATTTGACATTGTTGTGTTCAGAGTAATTTCGATTAAACAGGACGAAATACGTTATCTGGACAACTGTGACAACATTTTCATGTTACAACCTATGTAAATTCGTGTATTTCTTTGACAATAATCCTTAATTATACTCAATTTGTATACAGCTAAACACCATTGTGCTCTGTCGTAGAATAAGTGTCCACTCCTTACTCAGTCATATATTCTATAGATGATAAGGCACTCAAATGGGGTTTTCGATGATGTCTGACGATAGACAAAAGGAGTGTAGTGTCAGATAATTACGACCCTACCAGGATGGCAATTGGTCTGCCGTAATGGCAATTAGTCAAACTAGAAAGGGTTATAAAAATTTTGTATTGAAAGAAAATTCTTTGTGGCAAGGTTACTCAATGTATGTGTCTGCATAGTGGTCAGAATACTGTAAATGTGTGATCCATAGAGTGTAGAAAGTTCTGAGTACACAAAAAGTTCTGTGTTAGTGTAGAAAAGAGCATTACCTTGCTGGCCCGCACGAAGTTATTCACGGCGTTGTTGAATTGGTTGGAATATCCACACGCAGTGAACGGCGTTGCTAATGAAGTGTTTATAGTATAAGAACTTACAGCGATATTTTGGAGACATGTCTTGTCACGTAACTTTATGTTGACGAGAGCTCAAGCTCGCGCCAATCGAGAAAGACAGAGGATAGTTGGACGATCTGAGATGGCGCAAGGATGGAGATCATCGCATATAGGGCAAAGTGAAGACCTTGATAGGATAGAAATTGACTTACAACAAAAAGCATCGACTGATAGTCACGAAACCGAATAAAGTTACAAAGCAGAGGGAATGGTGGCGGTTTCGTGATTGGTATCGCAGTCTGTGACCGCACGTAAGCGAACAGATGACTGATCTAGTGGGCAGAAGTTCTCAGAGAAAGATCAACTTCGGTACGGTGAACCAAATGTTGTATTTCTGAATTAAAGGGGACAATTTCCTACTTAAAGAATGTGTGTCAAAGCGTCAATACTACGTACAGAAGTTGGTGGGACGTTACGTGAATGATGTGAACGGAAAAATTGACACCACATGGTGACAAGTGACAATGGCGAAGAGTCTGATAGTGTGTTCGCAAAACTGAAGCAACTCACTATTGTTGTCACGCAAACAAGTGAGAGCAGAGACAGCAGACTTAAAATCAGAAGCAAATGCTGGGTTAGCAGATTTAAAAACTGAAACTGCGAATTTAAAAACCTAAAGGGCAAATCTAAAAACAGAAACAAATGTAGGGTTAGCAGACTTAAAAACCGAGACAAATGCTGTATGAAATGGTCTCAAATTTGAAACCAATGCTGGATTCGAAAAAGTCCGCAAAGATCAGAAAAGTTGCGAACTGAAGTTAATGAACCGTTTACCGAAATCCGGAAAGAGGTGAGAGACTTGTGCGAACTAATTCAATCGCTTAAGGTTGATCAGAAAAAGATGCGTACTGACATTGACCAGGTGCAGCATACAGTGCCTAATATCAACCAAAGAGTTGACAGTTTAGCACATAAGGCGTCTGGTAAGGTGTAGCAAATCGTGGAAGAACTCAATGTCAAAAAACGTGTCACGCGAGCCGCGTTAAAAAGATTCGACACGTGCATAGTAAACATCGTCTCGAAATATCAGCAACACTATGAACAGCTTCGTACAGAACTGAACAGAGTATAGAGAACCGTATAGAAAGCAGTAGTGAGGTGAAGGAATCGATAGTATCATCCGACATAGTAGTGAAAGAAAATCCAGAGGGAACCAAGTCCGTTATGCAATCTGCCGTGGTAGTTAAGGAAACACAAATTAGTCATGAGACCACATTTGTATGTCCACAAGAGATTTAGTCAGTATTTTCCGATCCGAAACACAAGCAAATAGCAGGAGAACAGTTGAGAACAGGTGAGCAAAACAGGTAATTTGCATTCACAGCAGACAATGGTGCGAGAAGCGGTAACTGCGCGCGTACCAACACAGCGGCAGACGACCCTCTGAATGACGCGATAACAAAGCAATTCACGGTGACACAGGTACCAAATTCTCAATTTACGAGTTATAGTACAACAGACCATACACTACAGGTCTATATGAATGAAGTACAAAGACAAAACACTGATCCAGTAACGGAAAATTTAAACGTATCTGTCAGTCCGATACGCGAGGAAAGATACGGTTCAGGTAACTGCACACCAAGGCGCAGATGCCATGCCAGATGTAACTCACGCTATGGTCGCCGGTTCGAATCCTGCCTCGGGAATGGATGTGTGTGATGTCCTTAGGTTAGTTAGGTTTAAGTAGTTTTAAGTTCTAGGGGACTGATGATCTCAGAAGTTAAGTCGCATAGTGCTTTCTACTTTAAAAAAAAAAAAAAAACAGATGTGACTCAAATATGTCATCTTAGGATCCAAATGTGGTAGGACGAATAAAGGAAAACATGACGCACTTGAAGGGAACGGAAGATGTAGCGAATTCATAAACGCCATATCATCAACAGAAATATTTGACAATGGTCACTTTTCAAGACTCAGAAAATTCCAACATTACAAAGAAAGCGGGAACGGCCTATACCCACGCACGCTTACACATCAATTACAGATCGGTTTGCCAGAGTACTGGCCACTTAGCCGTAAACTTGACTTCATTTGTGCTCATACGGAAGGCGCAATAGCGGAAATCATGCAAAGAGCCGCTGCAAACTGCCAGTCGTATGAACAATATAAGTCTGCATTCTTGGAGCTATACTGGTCTACCGATACCAAAAACAGGATAAAATATGAATTGTTACAGAAGGAGTCATTCGAAAATTCGGGAGAAAAGCTGGGAGATAGATTTTTTGAAGAAATGACGAAAAAGAATCAGTGTTTAGACAATCCGTAGAGAGATGGGGAACTGACACGTATGTACACAATGAAGTTACCCTTGCGTTATCAGCAATCGTTGGTTGGCAGAGCAGGAGATAATATACATGCATTTAAAGGGATGTTAAGAGAACTTGAATGCATCTTCAGTGAAGATGACGCGAAGAAATAACGTGCAAAGAGAGAAACCAATGGTAGGGGGAATAGTAGCAACCGATTGGCCTTCAATAACGCTTACAATGGCAATAAAAATGTGTTGAAAGGTAATGGTTTTGGAAAGAATAGTAATCGCCCATGGGATAAAAATTGCTATGGTTTAGGAAACTTCCAGAGGTCAAACAGTAACTATAGTCTGGGTGAGGCGCGGAGTTACAATAACGGCTTGGTCCCAGAAATTATGGTGGTATGTAACTATAATTCGTGATATTATCACCGTGCAAACAAAGAAGGAAGGTTTAGAGGTTTTCCGCCACAAGACCCACGTTATTCGGGTGGAACTGGGATGAAAAGAACGCTGAAAGGTTGGAGGAATTAGACTTCAGCAGGACAACACACGTGAAATGAACCGCTACAGGAAGTCCAGTTCAGGCCACCTAACCCTGGTAAAAGACGGAACTGACGAGATGAAGGGTACAAAGACCAGTCACAAGTGATTCAATCGCCAAATGAAGTTGATTTTATAATTGAACATGTGAATAGACTTAGCTTTGGTCAGGAAGATTCTGAAGATGGTTTAGGGAATGAACAGATAAAACCCCAGCATGCTGGGAAACAGTTGACTGGGAATCTACTGATGATGAGGAACAAGAATTGTTAACAGTTAATATAAACAGTTGTACAAAAACTGATGATGACAAAATTGTGAAGGATGTAGTTCATTTAAACGAAACCGAGAGAGAAATGGTATGCCAAAAGAATAATGAACCATTGGCAACACCAGTGTTCATACCCAAGTCAGAATTAAGTTCTTTTCCATACACAAAGGCCCTATGGATGTAAGTAAAGCGGTCCGTGATAATGCAGTCGAAGTGATTAACCCCAAAACAGGAAAATCACTGGGCTTGCACCACGTGAGTCACTCACAGTTCCATAAAGGATAAAACAACAAATATTAACTCCACAAGAAAAATTTGTTGTATTAAATATAGAGCTTCCAAAAAGAGCCAAATCTAGAAATCAAAGGGCAAGAGAGCTAAGGAAATGCACACAAATACAACTTTTTAATTTGTACTTACGTCAGTAAATAAATATGATAAATTTCTTAATAGATCAAGAGAACAGTTGTGAAGGAAAAGCAGTAAAGTAAAAACTAAACTAACTCTTCTGCAAGCGAATTGTGTTCTGGGGGAAGAGTAGAAAGCAAGGAGGAAGATGGAGATCAGCATGTGGATAGTTTGATGAAATAGTAGTAGATTTTCTCTTCAAATGTTGTGTGAACTAGAAAGAAGCTGACTCTTGTGGACAAAAGGAAGCCTAGAAGTAGGAACGAAGTAAAGAATTAGGTAAGAAGGAGAGATTCATTTCTGGTTTGTTCCATCGAGGACGGTGAACATATAGTTGAAGAGATATTCTGGGGGAAAATGAGAAGCATATACGATTTGTGGAAGGTACGACAAGTTGATATTAAAATGGAGATGTGAAGGAAATAAATAGAAAAGATCATTAGGAGGTAGGAATTAAGAGAGAGAACTGAATTATTAAGTTAAGCGAGAAACTTGTTATTTCGTGGAAGGACGTAGACACAGGGATGTAAGTTAAACACAGGGAGGATATCAATGAGGAAGAATATTATGGGGGAAGAAAGGAATACAAAAGTTTACTGTGTAGAAGAAGGAGACGGGGATGTGTACAACTGAGAAAAATTACCTCTGGAACAATGCAATAGGACAGTAGAAAAAGTTTTAGAAAAACAATGGGGAGAAATGTCGTATTTTAAAGATCTGTTACGGCTAATGCCGAAAAGAAGAGACTGCAGAGATATAGACGTTGGAGTCGAAGTCAAGGTGCGAAGTTTTCATGATAATACGATGTACCTGTAGTTAGAAAAAAGAAAAAGAACCTACTAACACACTAACCTTCATCACCACCAATTTTCCTGTTACTATCCATCGTGATAAAGATGAGGAAACCAGAATATTTATACTAATGGAAGAAAAAGAATATGTTTACATAGAATGGGGATAAAACATGTAAAGTCATGAAGAGGGTAATAAGAATAATCTTATGCATAGTTTAAGTAAGGTATTAAGGAAAGACTCAGAATAATTTAGTGTTGGTAAAGTTTGTAATGTATTTCAAGGGAGTAAGAGTTATGATAAGATAGGTAACAATATCATGTAAATTAGGGAAATTTGAGGATGTAAGAAAAGTAAGTTAGACAAAAGTTTGGACAATATTGTATTATACAGGACGTCGTCAAGCACGATGCAGCGTTATTGCGGCCAGATCGACAGCCGAACTGAGAAGAGCGGTTAGGCGTGAGAGGAAGGGACACTGAGTGTGGATGCCTGGTGCGTCATCTTTCGAGCCGACGAAAGAAGGTGCCTTGGTGGAAGCAACAGTCAAAGACCTTAAAACCTCTGTAGAAAAGTTTGTGGATCTACAACGCATCCAGGATACGGTCAACATGTACCATGATGTGAGCTTTATTCATGTGAAAGTTACATGCGAAATTGATAACAACGGTTTAGCGAAAGTGTTAGGTACTTAGCAATTCTGTCGCAAACTGTTTAGAGCAACATAAGGAGAGATGATGGATGTTCACCGAACCGGAACGGAGGCAGACATGCTACATCGAGGACGAGCGGGTGTTTAAATTCATCGGAAGAAGAAGAGGTGCATTTGTGTAGCTCAAGGTTCAGAATTGCTGAAACTGGTATCATACCATACGGAATTCAGCAACTGCGAAACATTATTCGATAAACGCTCATGGATGTGAGCAAGAGAACGATGGAAGGCTGTCCAATCTATCATGATGAACAGCCTGATACAATAAAGAATACACAACGATTTAAAAGAAAACATCATAAGAACGGATTATACAATAACGAGGTTGAGCAGGTCTTATATCCCAATACCTAGTCCAGAATAGAACGAAGACACAAGTGAGAAAACAGCAAGATACAACAAGAACAGAAGATTCAAGGCAGAAGATTTGGAAGAAAGAAGAACCTGGACCAGAAGAAATCAAGAACAATTTCTAAATCTCTACCCATACAAGACCATTATTGAATTTACCTACCAACAAAAACTCCAGTTTTAACTGTTCTTTTTTTTGGTCAGTAGTCTACTGACTGGTTTGATGCGGCCCGCCACGAATTCCTTTCCTGTGATAACCTCTTCATCTCAGAGTAGCACTTGCAACCTACGCCCTCAATTATTTGCTTGACGTATTCCAATCTCTGTCTTCCTCCACAGTTTTTGCCCTCTACAGCTCCCTCTAGTACCATGGAAGTCATTCCCTCATGTCTTAGCAGATGTCCTATCATCCTGTCCCTTCTCCTTATCAGTGTTTTCCACAAATTCCTTTCCTCTTCGATTCTGCGTAGAACCTCCTCATTCCTTACCCGATCAGTCCACCTAATTTTCTACATTCGTCCATAGCACCACATCTCAAATGCTTCGATTCTCTTCTGTTCCGGTTTTCCCACAGTCCATGTTCCACTACCATACAATGCTGTACTCCAGACGTACATCCTCAGAAATTTCTTCCTCAAATTAAGGCCGGTATTTGATATTAGTAGACTTCTCTTGGCCAGAAATGCCTTTTTTGCCATAGGGAGTCTGCTTTTGATGTCCTCCTTGCTCCGTCCGTCATTTGTTATTTTACTGCCTAGCTAGCAGAATTCCTTAACTTCATTGAGTTCGTGACCATCAATCCTGATGTTAAGTTAAACTCTGTTCTCATTTCTACTACTTCTCATTACCTTCGTCTTTCTCCGATTTACTCTCAAACCATACTGTGTACTCATTAGACTGTTCATTCCGTTCTAGCAGTATAAATGTCCCATATTCCTTATGGCAAATTGCTACCCTTTTCGGATGTCACACCGAGAGATGGGAGATAAACATTCGTCACTCGTATGAAAAACAGGAGACAAATTGACCAACGATGAATTGACACAAAGATTTGAGGAATAGTGGAGGTGTTTTTCTTTTTTTTTTTTTTTTTTTCTCTGGTAAGAATAGATCTCTAATACAAGTTTGCCATGGGCACATGCGGAATGGAACAAAGACAACCAAGAATTTACAACATGCCCATACCTTCAGCAACCTTTCTCTCTGCCGACAGTCATTCCAGGCTCAGCAGAGTCACGTTGAGGTGCGTGAAAATGAGAGTGATGACTTCTAAAACCACGTTGAAGATATAGGAGAAACAACTGTCGGTGACAGACGAGTATCAGATATAACTGAAAAGGAAAAGGAAAGAATTTACTGAAATCTAGTTTCGCAGGACAGAGCGGATCATGTTGTGGAAAGGGGCCAAGGTCAATTACTTTTAGTTACACGAGAACACACACAACTTTATTCGTTAAATCAGTGCACAGTTTTCTTTTTAAAACAACAAAGATCAATTCACGGCTGAGGCCCCAAGTAACCTCTCCAGAATAAGTTTAAACGATTGATTTTAAAACACCAAGATTTAGAGTAACGGCTGAATGCCTTACTTAAGTAAAATTACAATAAATGCCTACGTAGGCTTTCCAGGCTTAATACGTCTTGAAAGTCTCTTCGAGTTTGCTGCCGGATCCTAAAGTCAACTTGATTCGATATTTCGGCGATCCAACTGGTCGACATCTTCAGGAAATTGCTGCTTCTGCTGATGAGTCCGGCTGAGAAGTACACCAGTCTGCAAATCGACGTCCATATAGGCCACCGTTCAGTACACGGCGCATGCGTCGCCCATCATGGTTGTTGCCCTCCAAGACAGGGAGGTGGCGCCACCCTTAGTAGAACACTGCTGGCAACGATATATCGCACTCAGGGCCGCACCGAAGGAAGTTCAGTTTTGATGAGAGACAATACAGGATTCCACGTCTTGCTAAGAGGAAACCGATTGTCTCTGTTGATTGAATTATCTTTGAAACTATTTTCAATAGCCTTTTGATAGACAATGTTCCACAAATCAGAAATGTTGGCAACTACCACAGTGTCATCAGATTTCATACCGTGTCCCTCATTTAAGCAGTCTTCTGCTACTGCCGATTTTTCCGGCTGTTGTAGCCTCGTATAACGGCGACGTTCCACACACCTTACATTGGCCGTTCGATTCGCACAGTTAATGATAGGTGCCTAATCTTAAACTTATTATGAAGTTCAGCTGAAGGCCATATACTAAACATAAAACAGATAATATTAATACACGATTGAAGGCCTGGCAAAGTACCTGGGATCAAATAAAATGACTAACACAAACAACAAACAGTAGTTTTCTGAGGTCTTCCAAGGGTCGGCCTTAATAGGATACTCTAACCACACTTTAGGTGAGACAGACAGCCAGGGATATCAATAAACAATCGGGTTGCAGCACGACCTAAGGACGGCCGACGAACCAACCAACCACCTAATCATTACCCATCCACCCGACCAACAGCACGACAACCAAAGGTACCAGCGAGGACAAGGGTGGCAGCAGGATTATGTCTCAATAATTGGCTTATAAACACAGTCAAGGTAGAATAAACACTCAATGAGACAAAGAGAACAACACCAAGCTGTCGAACTACACGCTGTGCCTCACAGCATCAACACTGTAAGGTAAACACACTGCCACAAAACTACGCTAACGACCAGGTCAGGTAACCGGAATGTTAACGGCCACAAGGCAGAAGATACCGCTGGTGCACTTCACTAATAAATTATAATCATTTCAAAGGTTAAACACCATACAGGGAGACGGCTGCAAAATTTTGCCGACTCCAACACACCATCACGTTGCTGGTTGCGGGGACAGCCGACGATGCCAAAACCAGCAATTATTGAAAAGATGAATCAATGGTTGAGCTTTCACGACAGGTTTACTGATTACTCAACTCCAGTATGTAGGTGCTGTGGGCGACGAACGTAGCAGTTCTCGGAGCTAGTGCCACACAACTCTGACCGCGCGTGCACGTCGCCAGCGGCCCGACCTGATCACACACCACAGAGACTTCCTCACTGCTCCACCGCAACCGACAAACTTCACACACACCATGACACGGAAATATAACTGCCATACCAGAGAAGTTACAGCAAGAGCAGTGTCGATAAATGCTGCTGCTGTCACTGACGGAGGCAAGTGAGCAACTCGTTCAGACAGTAACTGAGGGTGGAATAATACGCCACTCGATGGTGACAAAATACCCAAAAGGAAAAACGGCATTAACGCGAGCCGACCACGGCTCACTGACGAACACATGAAGTTTGTTGTTGTTTAAAAATATTTAATTTTTGAGGAATTTTGTGGGTAAGAAACAACTCTCTGTTAACAATACGTTTAACTTTTTAATCTTGACATTAACAATATTTCCTTGTAATTCATATTTTTCAACATGTCTAAGGTAAGATAATCCAATTTTGATATTTTATTGGGACGCTAAGATTCTCATATGTGATGCGTTTGTTAATTAGCAATTCCATGATGTTAATTTAGTATTTGCAAAGCAATTAGTAGGATTAGAAATTTAATATGTTTGTAAAAGTCAACGAATAATTTAAATTTCTGGAAACTTGTAATGCATAAGCTTAAAATTTTTGGGGGATATAAATATATTTGTGAATGGGATTATGCTTATAAAGTTATGAAAAGGTGACAGTTAATTATAAGACACGAAACTATTGTAAGAAATGAAACATTCTTAAATTATAATTGACATGATAAAAACAAGCGGTTGAGACTAGACCATAAGTATTGAAGAAAGGGAGGATTATGTTAAATGAAAGTTTCCTCAACTTCAGTATATCTCAATCATCATTTAATACAAGTCTTAAAATCAAAAAAGATCAGTCTCAAAATTAAAAATTGCAAGTGGTACAAATTCATAGAGATGCTCTAATTCGTTTGAATTTGAAATTAAAACATAGACAACCATAAAATAGAACCAAAATACATCAGATAAATTAAATAATTGTATTATATCAGAAAGGAAGAAAGAGCATGTTCAGTTTGGGAGAAACATTACTTTGGTGCTCAAATCAATAGTTAGGGAGCAAATGTGAGAGGCGAAGTCATGGCCTGAGTACAACGGAATGATCTTAAAGCGACCCATGGCGAGGGACAATGAACATGCTGGGTAACTAATCGAAGAGACCAGGTAGCATGCCACTGGCGTAGTACAGAAGAATCTTTAGAAAACTGCGTTGGGGATTTGCCAGATTGATAGAAGCAGATCAGCGATGCAGTCGATCACATGAACTGCGTGTGGTACAATCATGATGTACGTGTGGAACTTTGAGGTGTCTGTAACTGGCACAAAATGTCTAGTTGGCTGACATGAACTAGCAAGGAGTAAAGTGCTGAAATTTCGACGCAGTTTGATGGTAGGCCCTTCGCTATTGGCAGAGTTTTGAAAGGATCACTCCTATTGATTGGAAAAAGCCGTGACGTGGTGCACAAAAGGACCCAAATGGAGGACAGTTTTCCTACGAGAGACAAAACGCCGAAAATTTCGAGGACTCTACTCTGAATCAGCGTCAAGTGCTGAACGGGGCGCATCACACTCTATACGATGCATAGGAGGAAATTTGTGTGAACACTGTATTCACCTCGGCTGACATTCAGCTAGATATCAGCTGTAGCGTCGTTGAGCTCGAACAGCAGAGAAACAAAACAGCCATGTAACCAACTGTTCTTGCGAGAACTGAGAGGGCATTGTAATATGCAGGCTGCTCCATCCATGCACGTGCATTTCGCCTTATTTCTAGACTCAGGATGAGTGCATGTTTTCTCGCCTAACGAGAAACATAGAACAGTTTCTGCTGATAAAATCAGCAAAGATTTTGATACGCTTTTCTAGGACTTTCAGCGGACAAGAGCAGCCATGCAGCCCACAGCTCGTCGCAGCTAAGATAAATATCGTTAGCGGAGGTGTAAAGTTGTTGGCTCACCAGCTTGCGTCCACTGTGAACTTGAGCAACCTTCAGTAATATTTTGCTCAGCTTGTCACAAAAAGCCAACCATCCTCCATAGACTTGGTTGTCATCCTAAATAGTACTGAACGTAAACCGGAATCGGATGATTTGTCGTAATATGGGCCAACTTCATGATGTAGTGTTAAAAATAACTTTGTAGAGAACCTTCCGGTTAGAATTTGACAATGTTGTGTTCGGAGTAATTTCGACTAAACAGGACGCAATGCGTTATTTTGACAACTGTCCTGACACTGGCATATTACAACCTATTTAATTTGATGTATTTCCTCGACAATAATCATGAATTAAAGACAATTTTCGTACAACTAAACACCATTGTGGTCTGTAATAGAATAAGGGTCGACTCCTTATCTCAGGCATATATTCTATAGACCAACGCACTCAAAGGGTGTTTTTGCTGATGTCTGACGATAGAGAAAAGTAGCGGGGTTTCAGAACACACACACACACACACACACACACACACACACACACACACATACACACGCAAAACATTACATCAAGAACAGACTGAATGACGGCGTACGACATGATGACGTCGATTTCGACCTTGTTTTGTTTTAGACTTTGTAGTGTCTTAACTGTATATTCCAAAGGTCACACTCATCCTTAGTTTTGCACTCTCTCGTACAAAATCCTGTAAGAATGACAAAGATCATAATAAAAATAGTAATCAGCCTAGAAATTTTGCTTCCAGAACAACATGTATAAAGTACTTCATAGATTTCTCCGTCTTGTCTTTGCATTCCTGTGTTTCTTGTTTTTACGACACTATAAGCGACATATATTTTAACGGCTCTCTTTTTGTGTTGTCAGTTAATATAGAAATTTCGACTTTTATTTTTATTTCACATTACGCGTTTTCCAATTTATATTTGTGTATAGTTCGTCCTTCAACGAATGACATAGATACAATTTCGTAGAACCGTCACTGATCTTCATATAAGAGCTTTATTTTCGATTAACGTATGTATTACATGCTTCTTGAGTTTATAAGTCATTATTTTCCGCCCATTACCAATTGCAACTACTTTTGCCTAAATCGTCTGGCTGCAGTCTCGTTATTTTGGGGAGATATCTGGCAGTACATTGGCTATTATTTGCTTTACTATGTTTTCTCTTCATTCCGTGTCCTTGTTAGCTCTTTACTTTGCTTCGTACTGGTTGCTGATTTTGAAGATAACAAATTTTTAATCTTTAATATGTGTCCAAAAGCTTATGTTCTATAATAAAATAACAAACATATGCTATTTAAAGTGGTGATATATCTCGTAATGATTTAGAGATTGTGATCAGTAAACTTTCCTAAGTAAGACTTCGTGCTATAGAAATAAACTAGTAGTCTGCTATTTTTAACAGTTATGAACAATGTCTTTCCTATTGTGAATGAGCGATAGATATACGATCTGCAAAATTCATAAGAAATACTAGATATCGGGGGCCACAGTCGATTCTAATGTTACTTAGGAAGCGTTTCAGAGCACAGGTTCCCAGATCGTGCAGTTGCTGTTCGTGGCCAGATGCAGAGAAAAACCAATTCGCAGGTACTAGGTGACAGTTGTGAAGTAATCTGCGAACACCTCTGTGTATCGTTCCAGACATCCTCAGCCGGATTAATACTACTGGTAAAAACTACTAGTTCTCACGTGCGGCGTAGGAAGTCGAGCTGAACTGGGAAGCCTGTTTTTGGACAGTGCACTGCTACGTTCTGGGAGTGGAGCGCAGATAACCGGCGACCTTCGTGCAATCTATGCTGGTACGACCTGCTCTGGCCCTCGCCCTCCTGAGCCTGCACCCAATAGGTCGTAACAGGCGTACAGCGGCTGCAGCAGCAGCAGCAGCAGCAGCAGCCAGCAGCTTGGAAATGCAAATGCGGCGCCGATCGCCGGCAGTTGTCTGGTAGCGCACGCTATCTGCTGCCGCGAGGTACTGCTGCGCGCCACTCGTGTTGTCTCGCCATTCCGTCCAGGCACGTAGAGCTGTGTTAACGCTGCAAAGCCGGCAGCACGTGAGCACCAGGAGGGATTGTTACGTCCAGGATCGTCTGGTGTACAACCTCGTAGACCCATGCTTCTACGGCAACTCTTTGACATTTGGTTAGTGTTCATATTACTGTTTAGCTAGTTGTACCAATCATAAACCGCAATCCCACGCAAAAAGAAGTGTTCGGGTTACTAATCTGTTTGTTGGAGTGATTTCGAATCACAATATTTTTGGCTGATTCGTCTAGTGCGTACAGGAATAAGTCAGACGGTTTCCCGACGCGTGATCAAGCCACATACAGTTGTCCACGTGACAAATATAGATGTTGCAAATGTTGTCCAGTCACTTGTAGTGACTGACCATGCGCCACGTTGGAGCTCATTGCAAATGCGAGGCGCACCGGCAACTGCAAGCGTTGTAACTCGATGCTCATATGTGTTAGAATAAGTGGTATGCGATTAGGATCATTTACATTTTCTATTCGTTTGTTGCTAATAGCAAATCTCGGATATTTCTTCACCGATAGAGCTGAAATTTTGACACAACGTTGCATTGCCCAACGTAAAGTCCCGAGCGACTGGAAAAAAGGGCAGGTGACGCCTGTATATAAGAAGTGTAGAAGGACGGATCCTCAAAGTTACAGACCAATATCCTTAACATCGGTTTGTTGCAGGATTCTCGAACATATTCTCAGTTCGAATATAATGAATTTCCTTGAGACAGAGAAGTTGCTGTCCATGCATCAGCACGGCATTAGAAAGCATCGCTGCTGCGTAACGCAACTAGCCCTTTTTTCACATGACATCTTGCGAACCATGGATGAAGGGTATCAGACGGATGCCATATTCCTTGACTTCCGGAAAGAGTTTGACGCGGTGCCCCACTGCAGACTCCTAACTAAGGTACGAGCATATGGGACTGGTCCTCAAATATGTGAGTGGCTCGAAGACTTCTTAAGTAGTAGAACCCAGTACGTTGTCCTCGATGGTGACTGTTCATCGGAGGTGAGGGTATCATCTGGAGTGCCCCAGGGAAGTGTGGTAGGTCCGCTGTTGTTTTCTATCTACATAAATGATCTTTTGGATAGGGTGGATAGCAATGTGCGGCTGTTTGCTGATGATGCTGTGGTGTAGGGGAAGTTGTCGTCGTTGAGTGACTGTAGGAGGATACAAGGTGACTTGGACAGGATTTGTGGTTGATGTAAAGAATGGCATCTAACTCTAAATATAGATAAATATAAATTAATGCAGATCAATAGGAAAAAGAATCCGGTAATGTTTGAATACTCCATTAGCAGTGTAGCGATAGACACAGTCACGTCGATTAAATATTTTGGCGTAACACTGCAGACCGATGTGAAGTGGGACAAGCATATAATGGCAGTTGTGGGCAAGGCGGATAGTCGTCTTCGGTTCATTGTTAGAATTTTGGGAAGATGTGGTTCATCTGTAAAGGAGACCGCTTATAAAACATAATACGACTTATTCTTTAGTGCTGCTCGAGCGTTTGGGATCCCTATCAGGTCTGATTGAGGGAGGACATAGAAGCAATTCAGAGGCGGGCTGCTAGATTTGTTACTGGTGGGTTTGATCATCACGCTAGTGTTACGGAAATGCTTTAGGAACTCGGGTGGGAGTCTCTGGAGGAAAGGAGGCGTTCTTTTCGTGAATCGCTACTGAGGAAATTTAGAGAACCAGCATTTGAGGCTGACTGTAGTACAATTTTACTGCCGCCAACTTATATTTCGCGGAAAGACCACAAAGATAAGATAAGAGAGATTAGGGCTCGTACAGAGGCATATAGGCAGTCATTTTTCCCTGGTTCTGTTTGGGAGTGGAAGAGGGAGAGAAGATGCTAGTTGTGGTACGAGGTACCCTCCGTCACGCACCGTATGGTGGATTGCGGAGTATGTATGTAGATGTAGACATTGGACAACGCCCGTGGCTTTATATGATTTTTTTAAAATTACGTATGCGAATTTGTTGCGAATAGATTTAGTATTAAACGAGTAATAAAACCAACTGTCCGACTACACAGTTTCTCACGGTTCTCAATGTCTATGAAGTCCTATCTCGTGAACTATGTGTCGAACAGTAATATAAATTTTCCAGCATCTTTAATAGTATATGTGGCCACTGCGCAAAACATTTGCGACAGAGTTAGTTGTAACGAAGTCATACATTGAAACGTCAGTTTTACGGCACTTATAGCGAAAATGTAGTAAGCGATAACCATATTTCCTTTCATCACTTTGTGGTGGCTTGAGGGGGGGGGGAGGGGGAGGGGAGGGGGGTATCAGTCAGAAAAAAATTACTGAACGTTTGAAATTAAAAGGAATGTGGAGGTTGTTCCTGCCTCTGAGTGCTCTCATTCTCAAATTGTATATGCATAAATCTGGGCATTTTTGCGCGGTGGCAGCTCATTGTTTATGACGTTATACCTTCTGAACTACGTGGCGTCTTTCTTTTAGCGGGGAGGGCAAGGGAGGGGGGGTTACTATGAAAATTCGGTGGTGTACCGGAAACAACGCACCAAGGTTTCATAGCACTAGGGTGAATAGTCTAAGAAAGCATGGAGGACAGATGGTCGAAAAACATTTTTATTCACATAGTTTTGCAATATATCGAGCCACCACTAACAACGTAGTCATCAACAGCTATGCATATACAGGCTGTTTACAAACCAATCTACGGATTTGATGGGTTTGTAGCATTTAGTATACCCAACCTACAGTTACAAATAATATTTCAAATGAAAGGAAAACTTAAACAGTTTTGTTTTTTTATACCTGTGCTCAAGGGGAAGACACGAAACTACAAGACTGGCTGGAGTACTTGTAACCCCAAGAAATCAGTTCGGAAGGCTAGTCGTGAATTAACATTTTCAGTGAAGTCGGTATGGAGACTTAAGGAGACGCTTAAAACTACATCATTATCGTTTGCAGGAGTTACAAGATCTAAAGACTAAGGTTTTTATGCCGAAGTTGCAAAACGACATGCTGCTGCATGGCAAAACAGATCTTCTGGACCGTATCGCCTTGATTAATGAACTGGCATTTCACCCAAGCGGAAAAGGAACACGCATTATGCGCGCATCTGGGAGGTCAGAAAACCTCCAAAAGATGGTGTAGTTACAACGAGACACCCCTCACCAGAAAGTTTAGGGGCCCAAATATATCCGTGAACCAGCTGTAACTGTTCTTATCCTGATGCGCTAGAAATATAGCTCTTTCCTCAAATGGACTGAACCACATTATGTTATATGACAGAAAGATGGGACGACGCCTTACTGACATATATCATCCCGCGACTGGTTAAACAGCGTTGTGCCAAACATCTGTGTTGGCCGCAAGAGGCCGGATGAGGAACTTCTTTCTCTTGACCTCTACGTTCACACTACATCTGATGCCCTGCGATTTTAGTGGTTCATAAAGGATCACGTATATCAGCTTCCGCTACCAGTTGATCTACCCGACTTTATAGACAGCATTATTGCAATAATTTCTCCAGAAACTCCGATCAAGGTTTGGGAAGACCTCGCCTATCGAGTCAACATGTGACGAATGATGCTCCCATTGGACGGTTGTGAGAAAAACTGTCTGACTCGTTAATTTGTTGTATCGCTTATAATTATAAGTTAAACGTAAGAAGTGCTAAAACGTCTCTAAACCCGTAGATTCAGTTTAAAACACCCTGTACTTATGATCTGGTCGCTTCTTTTCCAGGGTTGTACGCCCATGGCTTTAAGTGTACGTCATCCGTTATCTATTCACATTATAAATAGAAAACGAAAACTACATTTAGTCTTGCTTTATTACTGCTCTGCTCATAGAAACATGAGAGACAAAAAGGATGCAGCACCAGAGTGGGGTATTTTGACCTTCAGCTTCGATCGAAATCCAACAATTGCTTCAAAAGACTGTTCCAAACAAGATATCAGGATTACGATGGACAGGCTTAATTGATGAAATCCATCCCCCACATACCCTGTTACGGCACTGCGAATAATAGTTCGCTTTTACTACCTACAGACGTTAATAAAGTTGTAGATAATTTCTGAAAGGAAAAACAAACATGAAAACTGTAATCACACTGATGAACCTGATCGAATAAATATAATAAGGCATTCAGATAAAAACTAGGCAAATAGAAGAAAAGGAAATAAACTATGATTCTAAAAATAACTACTGTAACTGTTAATACGTGTGTCCTATTGTGCGACAAGACGGTCTCCCTCCACGGAAAAATGCTTGCGGTAGCAAACGGAACCATGATCCCACTGAAACCCGCCCACAGATAGCCAAGGTAGTTCCGAGAGCACTGCAAAACTTTTCCTGGGATGCCCTTACGGTCCCAGTCTCTGCCCATCCGATTCCAAATTTTAGGTGCCCTGAAGACATTCGTTGCCGTCGATTTGCTTCGGAGGAAGAGAAGCACACCTGTTTACAATCATGGTTCCGTAGGCAACCACAAACATTTCCCGATGGAGGTACTGAGCGCTTTGTCTCTCAGTGGTACAAATGTATTACCAATTACGATGATTAATTTTGAAATATTAAACAGTTTAATTACTTTTTTCCACCTGTCTCGTATTCATTTGACCACTGCTTGTAAAAGGATCGATATGAATATTGTTGCATAACTTCAATCAAAGCTGTGTAGTGGTGGAACGTGTCTGTTATGTTACATTTGAAACCAATTAATATTATGCGGAGCTTAGGTTACGAGGAACAGTGCATTTTCATCTGAAGCAGTCGATTGGAAATTGGTAGATTGTTCTTAGTTGATCTCGGATTTATGAAGGGCATAGAGAATTGAACAGGATTACATCACAGCTTTACTCAATCATTACTACTTGTCC
The DNA here is from genome assembly GCF_021461395.2 of Schistocerca americana. Classification (NCBI taxonomy): domain Eukaryota; kingdom Metazoa; phylum Arthropoda; class Insecta; order Orthoptera; family Acrididae; genus Schistocerca; species Schistocerca americana. The sequence goes on from NC_060123.1 coordinate 107,172,092, forward strand.
AAAACTAAAACGCTAGTCACAAACATCAACCATTTACCAGACCACGCATTCTAACCTTCAAAGCTGCCATTTCTATACGCTCAAGATCGAAACGGATGGACTGGCGCACAAGGAACTTGTAATGCAAGATTAGATAGCTCTTTGAAACGCAGCTAGTTAACTTCCTTCATAGAAATCCGTGTGATGTGCTACCCTATTTGTGGTACAATCGCTGTTTATAAACTCTGTAACATAGAGGGATCACTATTAAATTATCATACTGATTCCACTTATACTTGTTGTAGAGAGTAGACTTAATCGAGTCAGGAAGGGTTTTCATTCTCTTAATGTTGACACGAACGAAGAGCAGGAGTCGTACTATGGACTGAACAGACAGAGCAGGGAAAGATAACAGTTGGCACGACTTTATTTCTTTCAGACACGTCGTGCTCATTCATAACTACACTGATGCTCATAAATTAAGGATAACTGCAGAATGTGGTGCCACACAGCGTGGCACTACACAAAACTGGTGCTAATAGCATAGCCGCATAGGGAACACACAAGACTCAGATCTGTAAGTCAACGGTATTGGTGACAAGTTGCGAAAACCGTCACGAGGCACATGGGCTGCAAAACTCCACTGTTTCCCCCGCATGTACGCCGCCATCAATATGGGATATGATCACCATGCGCACGTACGCAGGTCGCACAACGGGTTGGCACACTGTGGATCATGTGGTCGAGCAACTGCTGGGGTATAGCCTCCCATTCTTCCACCAGTGCCATTCGGAGCTCCTAAAGTGTCGTAAGGGTCTGAAGGCGTGCAGTGACACGTCGACCAAGAGCATCCCAGGCGTGCTCGATGGGGTTTAGGTACTCCTCCACCATGACAGCTCGGTGGAGCCGTGCTTTATCAGCCATCAGGAGGAAGGTGGGACCCCCTGAACCACTGAAAAGGTGGACGAACTGGTGCAAAATGACGTCCCGATGCACTTGACCTGTTACAGTTCCTCTGTCAAAGACATGCAGAAGTGTATGTGCACCAATCGTAATCCCCCCCCCCCCCTGCACCATCGAACCATGACCTGCATACAGGTCAAGGACATTAAGGGGTTAGTATCTGGTTCGTGGTTCACGCCAGATGAAAACCCGGTGAGAATCACTGTTCAGACTATACCTGGACTCGTCCGTGAACATAACCTGGAACTACTGTTCCAACGACCATGTACTGTGTTCCTGACACCAGGCTTTACGGGATCTCCTTGACCAGGGGTCAGTGTAATGCACCTTACAGGTCTCCAGGCGAATAAACCATGTCTGTTCAGTCGTCTGTAGACTGTGTATCTGGAGTCAACTGTCCCAGTGGCTGCGGTAAGGTCGCAAGCAAGGCTACCTGCAATAATCCGTGGCCGTCTGCGGGCACTGACGGTGAGGTATCGGTCTTCTTGTGGTGTTGTACACTGTGGACGTCCCGTACTGTGGCGCCTGGACACGTTTGCTGTCTGCTGGAATCGTTGCCATAATCTTGAGATCACACTTTGTGGCACACGGAGGGCCCGTGCAACGACCTGCTGTGTTTGACTATCCTCCAGTCGCCCTAGTAATCTACCCCTCACAACGTCATCAATATTAGTTCTTTGAGCCATTTTCAACACACAGTCACCATTAAAATGCCTTAAAACGTCTGCACACTTACTAGCTGCACCGTAATCTGACATGCACCAACACACCTCTGCGTATGTGGACTGCTACCAGCGCCACCGTGCGACGACCGCAGGTCAAATGCAACGCATGGTCGTACCCCGAGGAGATTTAAACCCACAAACCGGCCACCAGAGCTTGTTTCACCATATATCAGCATTATCCTTAATTTATGAGCATGAGCATGGTTTTCTACCCGTTCCGTATCATTAAATAACTCCTATTGGAACTCTACGACGTCTTGTTGACACGCTTCTGTCGTCTCCTCCATTTTATTGATAGTTTTGTCGTGATGTTGGAGTTTACCGTCACATTCACTGATTCGCTGCTTAGTTATATGAATCTATCGATTGATGTGCCCCTCCAAGTTTCAAATGGCTGCATTAATCTGGACGTTTTCACGTTTTATCTCTTCTAATCTCTTCAAAATTAACATGAACCCATCGCCTTGTGGACCACTCTGTTGAACAGGTGCTTCACGTCGACTTGAGTAACTGTTTCGCACGCTGCTCTGTCTTCCCTGATATGGGCTGTGCCACTTGCCGCGTATCTAGGGGTGTTGATAGGGCGGGGTGGAGGGCGTGGCAACTCTCTCAGTTACTGCGCCCTGCTATCTAGAGGAACGCCGCCGGCCGCAGCGAGGCGTCTGCGTGTTCCTGGATACAGGCCGCGCCTTCCCTTGGCTCGCTGCCTTTCCTAAGGGATAAATGAAAGTGCCCACACTGAAATATCAACCAGCCAGTATCTGTGAAGTGTGCATCCAATTTACCTCGAACTACCTGTTCACTATGTCACGGGCTACCTGTACAGCGAGTCCTTACTCGTCTGTTCCCTCCACTGGCAGTGGGGTGGGAGGGGAGGGGGGGGGGGGGGGCAGGCGCTGTACGGACCTGTCAGAGGTGAACGATTGACCAACTTGAACAAAATATCTTACCATCGGAAAAAGAGTGACGCCAGTTGTCGGCATAACGCTCTGCGATATTCCTTCTTCTATTCGCATATAACACTGCTTCCTCTTGTTTTAACGTTTGTATCTAAATCTCTTTTCATGATGCATGTCTACATTTGCATGACTACTCCGCAATTCACACTTAAGTGCCTGGCACTGGGTTCATCAAATCACTTACACACAGTTTCCCCACCATTCCACTCTCATGCAGCACGCGGCAAAGACAAACATCTAAATCTTTCAGTACGAGCTCTGGTTCATCTTATTTTATTACGTCAAAAAAAAAAAAAAAAAAAAAGAAGTTCTCGCAGGTGGAGATTGAAATGCCGTGAGAAGATCTCGCTGGAACGGAGAAAGCCACTCCAACTCGCATACCATATCCGTAACACTCTCTCCCATATTTGACGATAACACACAACTAGCAGCTCGTCTTTTGAGTTTTTCAGTGGTGTCCGTCAATCCAATCTGCACAACAGTACCCTAGGAGAGGACGGACAAGCGGAGTGGAGGCAGTCTCTTTAGTAGACCTGTAGCATCTACCAGATGTTCTCCCAATAGCACACAGTCTCTGGTTAGCCTTCCCCACTACATTATCAATGTGAACTTTCCAATTTAAGTTAGTCGTGTATCTTATCTCTAGATATTTAATTGAATTTACAACGTTTTAGTTTGTGGTATTCTTCCTGTAAACGAAATGTAACGGATTCCTTTTAGTACTAACGTCGATGGCATCACACATTTAATTATTTAGCTGTGAAAATTGCCATTTTTTGCTCCATAGAGATATTTCCTCAAAGTCATTTTGCAATTGATTTTAATGTTCTGATGACCTTACTAGACCATAAATGACAGCATCATCTACGGAAAGCCTAAAACGGTTCTTCAAACTGTCTCATAAATAATTTATATACATTAGCAACACCAGAGATCCTGTAATTCCTCTCTGGGCAACGCCAGATAACACTTTCGTTTTACACGACGATTCTCCATCACTTACTACGAACTGGGATCTTTCTGACCGGAAACCAAAAATCATTTCACACACGTGAGATGACACTCCTTAGGTACGCAATTTGTTTAGAAGTCGCTTGCAAGGAACAGTATCAAAAGCCTTCTGCAAAACTATAAAATTTGAATCAAGTTGAGTTCCCCTGTCAATAGCACTCATTACTTCAACAGAATAAAGAGCTAGTTCAGCTTCACATGAACTATTATGCTGAATCAGTGCTGACTGTGTAAATGTGTCGTTATCTTGGAAGTAATTCGTAATACTGGAACATAGTATAAAGACGTCCCAAAATGCTACCGCAAATCGACGTCCGTGAGATGTGTCTGCAGTGCATCTGATTACTTTCCTGAATATTCGTGTGACATGTCCATCTTTTCCGGGTTTTGGTATGTATTTTTTATCAAGAGAAGGCTTGTATATGATAGCTAAATATAGAGCTACTTCATCACCATAATCTGAACAGAGCCTAATTCGAGTTTTACGCTACGTTGAGGATATCTATTCCTAAGTTAATTGTGCTGCCAGCAGTTCCAGATTTGAATTCTGGATCATTTACTTCGTCTTCTTTGATAAAGATATTTCGGGAAATCGGATTTAATAATAATGCTTTAGTGACACTGTCATCGGTAATATTAACATGCGTATTCGGTCATAATATGAAAATCGTTGTTGTTCGTATTCTTAAAATTTTGTTGTGTTTTGTTACGTGAGTTATGATTTTGAGCAAGTTGTGATGAATATCCTCTTATTTTAAAGTGTATATTTATTAGTGTTCAATTTTGTAACGACCATGTGTCTTCCACAGAGCAGTAACCAATGTGATACGCCATATTATCAGAAATGTTACTTTTATACAATTCTCATGCCACTGCAAAGATAAGTGATGTAATACTAGTGTCAGTGGTGTCGAGAAACAGATGAAGCCACAAAAATTTAATAAAGCTTCAGCACCCGATGGAATTTATCACATTCTGTACTGAATTTGCGACTGAGTTAGCCTCTCTTCCAACAATGATCAATCGTACATCCCCTGAATAAAAGATCACGCGCAGTAGTTGGAGGAAAGCACAGGTCCCACACGACTACAAAAAGAGAAGTATTGATCTACAAAAATATCGTTTAATATCCTTGAAATCGATTTGTAGTAGAATATTAGAACACACTTTGTGCTCAAACATAATTAGGTATCTCGAACCGAATGACCTCCTCAGCGCCAACCAGCATTGATCTCTAGACTATCACTAATGCGAAACCCAACTCATACTATTCTCAAATGGCATACGGAAAGCCTTGGATCAAGGCACTCCTCTAGATTCTGTAATTGTTGATTTCCGAAAAGCTTGTGACTCTCTACCACATCTACGCATACTATCAAAAGTACGATAGTGTAGGTATCAAGCCAATTTGGGAACTGGATTGTTGAATTTTTAGTAGGAGGAGGTAGGAAATTATCTTCGATGGAGAGTCATTAACAGACGTAGATGAAATTTCGAGTGTGCAGCAGAGAATTGTTTTGGGACCCCAGATGTTAATTTTTCATAGTAATGATCTTGCGGACAATATTATTAGTAATCTCAGTTGTTTTTCGCAGGTGAAGAAGCCTATAATAGGAGTTCTCTGAAAATACTGCAGGAATGTTCAGTTACATCTTGGTAAGATCTCAAATTTGAGGAAAGAGTCATTTACATGTCTAGTTCCGAAGGACGAAACTTAGGAGCAAATCTTCAAGGTCATGGAACGTGTCAGTATATGAAATTACTACATAAAAGTAATAAAAAATTAAATATAATGCTTATGAAACCATAAAAAGTCAAGCTATAAGCTACAGTAAACGCAATCACCAATATAACCTAGGAATCAGCTTAATTTTTCCAGGAACTGCTCAACAGCATAGAAGGAGTGACCCATGAAGAAACTCTTCAGTTTAGATTTGAAAGCGCGTGGATTGCTGCTAAGATTTTTCAATTCTTGTGGTAGATTATTGAAAATGGGTGCAGCAGTATACCGCATACCTTTCTGCACAAGAGTTACGGAAGTGCGAACGAAATGCAGATTGGATTTGTGCCGAGTATTAACTGAGCTGAAACTGCTAATTCTTGGGAACAAACTCATATTGTTAACGATAAACGGCAGGAAAGAATATATATATATATATATATTATATATATATATATATATATATATATATATATATACACTCCTGGAAATTAAAATAAGAACACCGTGAATTCTTTGTCCCAGGAAGGGGAAACTTTATTGACACATTCCTGGGGTCAGATACATCACATGATCACACTGACAGACCCACAGGCACATAGACACAGGCAACAGAGCATGCACAATGTCGGCACTAGTACAGTGTATATCCACCTTTCGCAGCAATGCAGGCTGCTATTCTCCCATGGAGACGATCGTAGAGATGCTGGATGTAGTCCTGTGGAACGGCTTGCCATGCCATTTCCACCTGGCTCCTCAGTTGGACCAGCGTTCGTGCTGGACGTGCAGACCGCGTGAGACGAAACTTCATCCAGTCCCAAACATGCTCAATGGGGGACAGATCCGGAGATGTTGCTGGCCAGGGTAGTTGACTTACACCTTCTAGAGCACGTTGGGTGGCACGGGATACATGCGGACGTGCATTGTCCTGTTGGAACAGCAAGTTCCCTTGCCGGTCTAGGAATGGTAGAACGATGGGTTCGATGACGGTTTGGATGTACCGTGCACTATTCAGTGTCCCCTCGACGATCACCAGTGGTGTACGGCCAGTGTAGGAGATCGCTCCCCACACCATGATGCTGGGTGTTGGCCCTGTGTGCCTCGGTCGTATGCAGTCCTGATTGTGGCGCTCACCTGCACGGCACCAAACACGCATACGACCATCATTGGCACCAAGGCAGAAGCGACTCTCATCGCTGAAGACGACACGTCTCCACTCGTCCCTCCATTCACGCCTGTCGCGACACCACTGGAGGCGGGCTGCACGATGTTGGGGCATGAGCGGAAGACGGCCTAACGGTGTGCGGGACCGTAGCCCAGCTTCATGGAGACGGTTGCGAATGGTCCTCGCCGATACCCCAGGAGCAACAGTGTCCCTAATTTGCTGGGAAGTGGCGGTGCGGTCCCCTACGGCACTGCGTAGGATCCTACGGTCTTGGCGTGCATCCGTGCGTCGTTGCGGTCCGGTCCCAGGTCGACGGGCACGTGCACCTTCCGCCGACCACTGGCGATAACATCGATGTCCTGTGGAGACCTCACGCCCCACGTGTTGAGCAATTCGGCGGTACGTCCACCCGGCCTCCCGCATGCCCACTATACGCCCTCGCTCAAAGTCCGTCAACTGCACATACGGTTCACGTCCACACTGTCGCGGCATGCTACCAGTGTTAAAGACTGCGATGGAGCTCCGTATGCCACGGCAAACTGGCTGACACTGACGGCGGCGGTGCACAAATGCTGCGCAGCTAGCGCCATTCGACGGCCATCACCGGGGTTCCTGGTGTGTCCGCTGTGCCGTGCGTGTGATCATTGCTTGTACAGCCCTCTCGCAGTGTCCGGAGCAAGTATGGTGGGTCTGACACACCGGTGTCAATGTGTTCTTTTTTCCATTTCCAGGAGTATATATATATATATATATATATATATATATATATATATATATATATATATATATATATTTATTTATTTTGAGAGGCCAATGTCAGAAAACCGAGACAAGTAAACAGGGGTCGACAAGAGGTTCGCAAACGTATGCCATTTATTGCCAGAATTGCCCTTTGAGAACGGGAAGAGTTACCCCAAAATATAATTCGTACGACGTAAGCGAATAAAACAAGTAAAGTAGACTATTTTCCGTGTCGAACGATCATACTTCAGATACCGTTCGAGTAGTAAAAATGGCAGCATTAAGTCTATGAACAAGATCCTGAAAGTGGGTTTTCGATGGCTATTTACTATCTATCTGAACACCTTAAAATGCGAACTGTTCAGTTTCACTAATCATATAGCCATTCTGTGAAACTAAAATGTCGAGTTTTGTTGAATTGTGTCTTAGGAACTGTAAAAACTGAGTTTTACTCTGACTTAGCGTTAGTTTATTTTCTACAACCCATGAACTTACGTCATGAACTGCACTATTTGAAACAGAGCCAATGTCGCATACAACCATCTTAACTACCATGATAATGTCGTCAACAGACACAAATATTTTCCAATTAGCTCTAGTACTAGAGTACCTATTATTTATATATATATATATATGGAACAGGAGCGGCCTCAAAAATGTTTAGGAATGCAAAGCTGTGCATTTCACAAAACGAAAAAACTTAGTCTTATGACTGCTGTGACAACGAGCAAATATTGGAATCGGTCCACTCTTACGAATACCTGTTTGTAACACTTCGCAGGTATATGAAATTAAACGATTACGTAACCTCAGTCTTAGTCAAAGCAACGACAGGAGCCGGTTCATTGGTAGGGCTCTAGGGAAAAGCAATCAGTATGAAAAGGTGGCCGCACATAAAACACTCGTGAGATCCAGCCTAGAATATTTCTCAAGGAGTTGCAGGGATTATCCAACTAAAGAGAGAAAGGCAGCGCTGATGATCACAGGTTTGCTTAACCACTGGAAGTGTCACGGAGATGCTACTGAAGCTGAACTGGCAGACGCTTCAAGAAGGAGGCAAAGTGTACCGAGAAAGCCTAGTTAGGAAGTTTCAAGATCAAATTTAAACTGAATCTATGAATTTACTACAACCCCTTAAGAGTTGGTCCTGCAGGAATAGCGAGATGACTTTGGACTAATTACAGCTCCCACTGAGGCTTTTAAACAATTATTTTTCCACCCTTTTGCAACGGCCTTGCCGCAGTGGTAAAACCGGTTCCCGTCACGTCACCGATGTTGAGCGCTGTCAGGCTGGGCTAGCACTTGGATGGGTGACCATCCGGTCTGCTGAGCGCTGTTGGCAAGCGGAATGCACTCAGCCCTTGTGAGGCAAACTGAGGAGCTTCTTGATTGAGAAGTAGCGGCTCCGGTCTCGGAAACTGACGTACGGCCGGGAGAGCGGTGTGCTGACCACATGCCTCTCCATATCCGCATCCAGTGACGTCTGTGGGCTGATGATGCCACTGCGGCCAGTCGGTAGCTTTTGGCCGTGATGACCTGTGTGGGAGGAGTTTTAGAGTTTAGTTTGGTTTATTTTTCCGCCCTTCATCGTAAGTGGAACGACAAGAAATCTTAATAAGTGGTACGATGGAAAGTACCCTCTTCCATACACTGTGCAGTGATTTGGACATTATGTGTGTAGATTTAGAATCAATGTTGTAAGTAACAACGTTTTCATGTTTCACATCACAACCAGAGGACGCGCACACGTAGCGCTAGGCGTGGGAGAGGAACAACTCATGTTACCCAGGAAAGATCAGGGAGAACTCCACCGATAATATTTCAGAGTTTCTTCAGGGATGATGTCTATTTTGGCATAAGGACCCGTGAACCCCGGTGGCTCGTTCAAAGTAGCATTGTAATTACGATTTGATAGGTTTGTTAGGAGAATTATATTTTTGTTTCTGTCAAAATACTTTCACAACATTGAAAAAGGTTGTAATATGCAATTACCAAAATCTAATAACACCAGGGGTTCATGACATTCGTGGGTGCCTGTGTACACATATTGAAACTGCGTCACAGGATTTCCGCCGTTGCGGGAACAGCTGGCCATATCGTCACTGTGCCGATTTTTCCACTGCATTTTGTGAACCCATTGACGAAATTGGTACGGACCGATTTTTCATCAGTAACCTATCCATAATGTAAAGTGTCTCTAATTAAATGAATAACATTAATTAACTTTCATCACTCAGATTAACTGAAGTAATTAACAACGGATAACGCTCCCTGTCACTGTCATCAGCCTGCACAATAATTATAGAGAGTGGGTAGATATTTACTATTGCACATTAACTGTTTTGGTTCTTTATCATTCTGATCTTAATTTTCTTAGTTATTTAGTTATCATCCTGAATCAAATACCATCACGTATGGGACATACTTCGACTGGGAATGAATGAAGGTTTCCTTCATCAAGAGCAAAACGGGGATCTTGCTATACAGAATCATTTCTCAAATTTTTTTATCGTCTTCAATTGAGAATCTCCTGCAAGGCTGTATGTTATAATTCCCATTTGGAATCAATGTTAAACTCCTAGGGCTGATACGATAATCACATTATTAGGTAACGTGAAGGTTTCATATTATGGAAATAATCTTTTCTCACAACAGACAGTTCTCACTGACTTTCAGGATACTCTCCATACTAACTACTGCTATTTCAATATCACTGACAGTAGGACAGCTAAGCATAAGAGATCTGCAGAGCATGGCTCTGAATTTCAGATCTCATAACAACGTAACTATATTCCAAATTCTATTACGACATTATCCAGGAACGGAATAACATTTAAGATTGGTAATCACTTAAGAGAAGCTACTGAAATATGAAATGCCTATATTAACACTCTCGTGATTTGCGTGAAATATAGCGAATTGAAACCGTGAAAATTGCGTTAAGTGTACCAGCAGTTAGTAGAAAAGTTACTGCGGTGATCTATCGAATTTAATTGACACAAGCATTGCAAAATTCTTTCCTATGGTAATTATCACCACAAATTTGAAATTAAAGAAGTCAATCACTTATAATGCAAGCACACATAATTCGAACACAATTCGCCACACAATACTGATTGCACTGCCAAACTATAATGATTCTCAGTATCACTGAATTAATATTCGTTCTGAACCTGTAACAGTCCAAAAAGCGTACGTGGCCACACGTGACAGACCATGTGGAACAGTCACGCATCACAAAGACAACAAGAAAAATAACCATTACTTATCAATAAAAATACACTCACTGGTCTACCGCTTTCCTTAGCAATGACTGAACATTAGTAAAGAACATACAGGCATGATTATTGACTAGGGGGACTGACTTCCAAACTTGGCGCGAAACACTTGGTTGCAAAGCAAGTACAAAGAAAACGATTCCAAATTTGAAAAGTAATGCCGATAAATTATCTCAGGTCAATCTAATCCCAGCCAATGACTGTTTATGCAAATAGTGATTTTACATATTATTGTTGTGGTCTTCAATCCAGAGGCTGGTTTGATGCAGCTCGCCATTCTACACTATCTTGTGCAAGCCTCTTCATCTACGAGTAATGCAACCTATATCCTTCTGAAATTGTTACGTGAATTTGCTGAGTGTATTCATCTCTTGATCTCTCTCTACGATTTTTACGCTCCAAGATTTCCACCAGTATGAAGCTGGTGATGCCTGGATGAATCAAAACGTGACTCAACAACCGATGCCTTCTAGTGAAATTGTGCCACAAATTTCCCTTCTCCTCAATTCTATTCAGTACCCTCTCAATAGTTACGTGATCTACTCATCGAAACTTCAGCATTATTCTGTAGCACAACATTCAAAAGCTTCTACTCTCTTCTTGTTTAAACTGTCTATCGTCCATCTTTCATATCCATACTCTGTAGAAGTACTTTAAGAGAAGACTTCCTGATAACGACATCTATACTCGATGTCAACCAACTTCAGTCCTTCAGAAACGCTTTCCTTGCCATCACCAGTCTACGTTTTATATCTTCTCTACTTCCACCATCCTTAGTTATTTTTATGCCCAAATAGCCTACCTCATCTACTACTGAAACCTGGTGGTAGTCAGGGGAAGGCAGGATTTGGTTACGATTGTGGACGGGGCAGTAATCAGTTACTATCGGTTGCCTTTTACAATTACACACAATATATTTTAGCCCTGTAATTCCAGACTCAACAATAAATATAAAATACCACACGTTATTAATGAAGGAATAAACAACAGTGTATATAATAGTGTTTTCGGTGACTTACAACTTAGTATATCACCATTAAATACGGGTACAACAGATGAAGTTCTAAAAGCAAGCCACTGTGATCTGGGCAGAAGGCCTTACACGCCAGGAACGGCAATAAATAAAGAACTGTTTAAAAGTCGCTGCAACATACCAATTACAGGTATTGAAATATTTCTACATCTACATCTACATCTACGTGATTACTCTGTCATTCACAATAAAGTGCCTGGAAGAGGGTTCAGTGAATCAACTTCAAGCTGTCTCTCTACCGTTCCACCCTCGAACGGCACGCGGGAAAAACGAGCACTTAAATTTTTCCGTGCGAGCGATGATTTCTCTTACTTTATCGTGATGATCATTTCTCCCTATGTAGGTGGACGCGAACAGAACGTTTTCGCAATCGGAGGAGAAAACTGGTGATTAAAGTTCATGAGAAGATCCCGTTGCAACGAAAAACGCCTTTGTTTCAATGATTGCCACTCCAATACACGTATAATGTCTGTGGCACTATCTCCCCTATTTCGCGATAATCCAAAACGAGATGCCCTTCTTTGTACTGTTTCGATGTCATCCGTCAGTCCCACCTGGTGCGGATCCCACATCGCACAGCAGAACTCCACAATAGGACGGACAAGCGTAGTGTAAGCAGTCACTTTGGTAGACCTGTTGCACCTACTAAGTGTTCTACCAATGAATCGCTGTCTTTGGTTTGCTCTACCCAAAATGTTATCTATGTGATCGTTCCAATTTAGGTTATTTGTAATTGTAATCCGTAAGTAGTTGAATTTACAGCCCTCAGGTTTGTTTGACTTACCGCGTAATCGAAATTTAGCTTATTTCTTTTAGTACTCATGCGAATAACTTCACACTTTTCTTTATTCAAGGTCAATTGCCACTTTTCGCACCATACAGATATATTATCTAAAACATTTTGCATGTCATTTTGATCATCTGATGACATGACGGTAAATGACAGCGTCATCTGCAAACAATCTAAGACGGCTACTCAGATTGTCTCCTATGTCGTTAATATAGAACAGGAACAATAGAGGGCATAACACTTCCTTGGGGAACGCCGGACATTACTTCTGTTTTACTCGATGACTTTCTGTCTATTACTACGAACTGTGACATTTCTGACAGGAAATCACGAATCCAGTCGCACAACTGAAGCGATACTCCGTAGGCACGCAGTTTGATTAAAAGACGCTTGTGAGGAATGGTGTCGAAATCATTGTGGAAATCGAAAAATATGGAATCAATTTGACATCCCCTGTCAATAGCACTTATTACTTCATAAGTATAAAGAGCTAGTAGTGTTTAACAAAAACGATATTTTCTGAATACGTGCTGACTATGTGTCAATAAATCGTTTTCTTCGAGGTACTTCATAATGTTCGAATACAGTATATGTTCTAAAACCCTACTGCAAATCGACGTTGATGATATAGGCCTGTAATTCATCGGATTACTCCTACTTCCCTTTTTGGGTATTGGTGAGACTTGAGCAATTTTCCAGTCTTTCGGTACGTACCGTTCTGTGAGCGAGTGGTTGCATATAATTGCTAAATATGGAGCTATTTTATCAGCGTACTCTGAGAGGAACCTGACTGGTATACAATCTGGATCGGAGGCCTTGCCTTTATTAAGTGATTTAAGCTGCTTTGTTACACCGAGGATATCTACTTCTAAGTTTCTCATCTTGCCAGTTGTTCTTGATTGGAATTCAGGAATATTTACTTCGTCTTCTTTGGTGATGGAGTTTCAGAAAACCGTGTTTAACAACTCTTCTTTAGTTGCAGTGCCATCAGTGAATTCACCGTTGTTATCGCGCAGTGAAGGTATTGCTTGTGTCTTGCCACTGGTGTGCTTTATGTATGACCTCAATCTCTTTGGGTTTTCTGCCAGATTTCAAGACAGAATTTATTTGTGGAAATTATTAAAAGCATCTGGCGTTGAAGTACGCGACATATTTCGAACTTCTGCAAAACTTCGCCAATCTTGGGGATTTTGCGTTCTTTTAAATTTGGCATGTTTTTTCGTTGCTTCTGCAACAACGATCTGACCCGTTTTGTGTACCATGGGAGATCAGTGTCATCACTTATTAATTTATGTGGTATATATCTCTCAATTGCTGTTGATACTATCTCTTTGAAAACAATCCACAACATTTCTACACTTACATGATCAGATCGGTAGGAGTGAAGAGTGTCTCTTAAAGAGGCGTTAAGAGCATTTTTATCACCTTTTTTAAATTGATATACTTTGCGTTTCTTTCTAATGGTTCTTGGTGCTACGGTATTCTGCCTAGCAGCAACTACCTTGTGGTCGCTAATCCCTGTATTCGTCACAACACTCACTATTTGTCCAGGATTATTTGTTGCTAAATGGTCAAGTATGCTTTAGCAACCATTCACGCTTCGAGTGTGCTCATGAACTAATTGTTCAAAATAATTTTCTGAGAAAGCGTTCAGTAAAATTTCGGATGATGTTTTATGCCTACCGCCAGCTTTAAACGTATAATTTTTCCGGCATATCAAGGGTAGATTGAAGTCACCACCGACTGTAATTGTATGAGCGGGGTACTTATTTGAAATGAGACTCAAGTTTTCTATAAACTGTTTATCAACTATGTCTTCTGGGTCGGGGAGTCGGTAAAGCGATCCAATTAATAGTTTAGTCCAATTGTCAGGTATCTCCTCTACCCGTAATATTTCACACGAACCCTTTACTTCAATTTTGCCACAAGGCAAACTACCTCCGACAGCAATAAATACTCCACCACCAACTGCATTTAATCTGTCCTTTCTGAACACTGTTAGATCGTTTGAAAAAATTTTGGATGAACATATTTACAGCTTTAGCCAGCTCTCTGTAGCTACAACTTTTCGAGCTTCAGTGCTTTCTATTAGGGCTTGGAGCTCTGCTTCTTTCCCGATACAGCTACGACAATTTACAACTACAATACCAATCGTTTCTATAACTACCTTACTGTATTTTAACTGCCTACTTTCTGACGGACGCCCCTTCTGTGGTTCCCTGAGACCCTCTAACCTAAGAAACCGCCCAGACCCTTCCACACAGCCCCAGCTACCCGTGTAACCGCCTCCTGTGTGTAGTGGACTCCTGACATATTAAGAGGAACCCGGAAACCCAACACCCTATGGCGCAAGTCAAGGAATCTGCAGCCTACATGGACACAAAACCGCCTGAGCGTCTGATTCAGACCCTCCACTCGGCTCTGCACCAGAGGACCACAGTCGGTTCTATCGACGATGCTGCAGATGGTGAGCTCCGCCTTAATCTCGGATTCAAGGCTGGCAGTCTTTATCATTTCCCCTAGCCGGCCGAAACCGGACAGAATACGCACCGATCCAAAGCGACACACGTCATTGGTACCGACATGAGCCACCACCTGCAGTTGGCTGCACCCTGCACTCTCCAGGGCATCCGGAAGCACCCTTTCCACATCCGGAATTGCTCCCCCCGGAATGCACACTGAGTGCACACTGGCTTCCTTCCCCTCCTTGGCAGCCATGTTCCTAAGGGGCCCCATTACGCGCCTAACTTTGGAGCTCCCAACTAACAGCAAACCCACCCTCTGTGAATGCCCAGACCTTGTGGGCCGAGAAGCTTCCTCTGCAACGGGGTGGACGACTGCATCCGTCTCAGAGACATCGTCAGCCACACATAACGCCCGAAACCTTTTATTCAAACGAACCGGGGAGGCCGTACGATCGGCCCCACGCAAAGTTATTCGCTACCTGCCAGACTTTGGGATGATCTCCCACTCGACCACAGGTGAGGGGTCAAGCTCAGTGCAGGCAGTACCCGAGGAGGTCACAGCAGTGGACCGATCGGAGGACACGTGCGACATGCTCCACGACCCGCGCATCCCCGCGTCCGATCCCCCAAAGTGACGCCCCCTGGCAGCAGCCTCAAGCTGTGTGACGGAAGCCAACGCAGCCTGAAGCTGTGAGCGAAGGGGCGCCAGCTCACCTCGCATCAGTACACAACAATCACAGTTCCAATCCATTACTGCACTCCTCCTGTTTGAAGCTCGTAAAAGTATGTGAAAAGCGAACGGTGTACTCACCTTAGCAGCAATAGGAACTAGCGATGCGCTCTTTCTGACAAGTCGCCACAAACACAGCAGAAGACATCAGACGCCAGGAATGGCAGTAAATAAGTTTTTAAGGCTTACTGCTAAAATACAAATATCAAATTTGAATTTTAAGGCAAATGACCACAATCACGGCTGAAGGCCTTACACGCCAGGAACGGCAATAATATAAAAAAGTTTGTAACCTGCTGTAAAACAGCAAATACATTAGCAAAAGTTAATAAAAAATAAAGGCAACTGATCCAGACAGTGCTCCAGGAATCGACCTCTGAGAAGGTCCCGCAAGAAACACCTTCGTGAGCGCTGGGATAGGCAGACACGAGATGTATTCACTTCACAAGATGGTAACTCAGACTAGTGGCAGTCTAACGAATGACTAATGCTAATCTTGCTGAAGCTACCTGACGTCTGATAAACCAAATTGCAACTATGGAACAATACATCAAACACGGAAACGGTGGCCTGCGCTATGTCCATAACACCACCGGAACGAGAAAGGAATCATTACGACCAGAGTAGAGGAATCGCCAACTGGCCTACAGTCAAGAAAGGTGTCGAAACTAAGAAGTCGAGTCCCAACGACAAACCCGCGCGGGTGGGGTGGTTTAGGCGACTCAACTAGCGGCCTAACCAAACTTAATTTGATTAAGGTGGACACGATATAGCTTACTGGTACGATTGTCCGTAACAAGAAGATTAAGTGGGCCTAAAATCCGCGTAATCGTACACGGACAGATAAAATGGTGAGTAAACTTACCAAGGTTGCCAACACGCTCCTTCATCCCGGGAAAATTACGGACATACACCTGATCTCCCGGCTTACTCCTGAAGGTTCGTCGATTACGGTTATAACGACCGGCTTGTCTGTTGTGGGCCCTGAGAATATTGCGCCTCCAACGATTCCAGTTTTCTCTGACGACCTGAGGGGTGATCTCTGCAGGACGCAGATCTTGAATCCCCCGTAAGATCGGAAGGGAGGGAATTAACGGGATAAGCAAACATCAAGGAAACCGGAGTAGCCTTCAAAGCCCCATGGGTGGCACTGTTGAAGGCAAAGGTAAGCCAAGGCAAACTAGAATCCCACTAATTGGGAGACTTCTAATGAAAGACAATCAGTGCGGATTTTAGTTTATGATTGACCCTTTCCGCAAAGGACCCCTGTGGATAATACGGAGTAGTAGTTACATGCTTAACACTGCTCTGAAACCAGAAGGCCTTGAAAGGGGCCGAAAGAAAGGGCAGCGCTTCATCACTAACTATTTGCTTAGGATGTCCAAAAACACTAATTGCGTTAGTGATATGGGCAGTGTTAGTGGTAGCAGTGACATTACCTCTTACGACTCGTAAGAAGCCAGGTAAGCCTCGAAAACACGTCAGTAATAATTAATACATACCAATGGCCTTTTTTGGTGCGAGGTAAAGGCCCCACATTATCGATATAGAGTTTGTCCATGGGGCAAGATTCACGCTCAGAACTAAGGAACTCCTGTTGAAGAGCGTTATTCGGTTTAGCCACACGACACAACTGACACCGAGAAACAATTTCTTTAACGTCTCGGTCAATAGACGGTGTGGGGCGGCGGATGTATAAGTTTGTAAAAATTGTAAAAATCTGATTGCTGGATATATGCTTGCGTGTTGAATCAGTTTCTAGCTTTTAGAGTGTTGTTATTGCTGTCTTTTGCCGTTCTCAACACTGGCTCTCTATTTACTCCGTGACCCCCAGAAAGTGATTTAATAAAGCTTGGAGCCAGTAAATAGATATCCTAGTGCCCACTTTACCTGAGAATGTTCTTATAGCTGCAGCTTATAGCTCTGAGGAATTAGGAGATTGTCCGGGATTTCTAATCAAAAACGGTTTTCCAAAATAGTTGAGTATATTCTGAAATTCACTAATAAAAACCACAAGTATCCCTACAATCTAACTAACAGAACAGTTCAGAGTCTAATGCGCTGATGCAACTATAAATGTCCGAATCAAATGTTAAAAAGAATGCTCGCCATAATTTGATGAAAATATTCCATCAAACGCCACGCTAAATATTTGGTAGAATGTCTGTCCCGCGACGGCACGTGAAAATACGACAATACGCAAACTGAAGCTAGTTAATGAAAATCATCCCAGAATTAACACTTCACATAAAATGTCTTCATGGTTCCGCGTATCTCTAGTAACTTAATATGGCACCCGAGGCTGTTTGTAGCAGATACACTGATGCGACGCGACTACCGACACAGATGGCGTGTCATTTAGCGTCTGGAGAGAACTGGGGCCTTGCTTCCTCGCGCAGTGTTCTTATATATAAAGCCGCGGTGCGGACGGCGAAGGGAACGCCTGATCTTTTAGGCTCTCTCGACTAGCCGCTGGGCTAGTAACGCACCACTTCAAGTTACATAATAATTTATAGCTTCTTTTGCTGATGGCCGATGAAGCTTTTAATTTAAACGTGCATTCAGCACGCAGGTAAGTATTGATAATAAAATTTTGACGTGGCTAAGTTAAATACTTTGGGCGCGAGAATTAATTAAATTACACTGCACGCAGTAGATGAGCTCTGAACTGCCCCTTTTGAGATCCGCTATCGCTATAATTTTATAGGTATTAAAAAGAAACGTTACACATCTTCATAATCATAGCGGACCTCCAACCTATTTAAATCTAAACATCCTAGCCTTATTTACTAGCCTACTTAATCTATCTTGCTTCCTTCAGTTTTGAGACGAAAACCACAAAATCATGAATTTCCACTAAAATCTAAATATGTGAAATCCAAAATACTGTTTTTATTAAGTCATTATGAAAGATGAATCTAAATATAAATTTTGAAGTCTCTAGCTCTTTTCTGTTGCGCCAATGATTTTTTCAGAAAAACGTCCAAATTTCGAAAATGGCTGAAGTTATCGAACTGATATTTAACACACATTAATTTAGTATTATTCCTGACATGCTAGAAAAGTTTTAGGTCATTTGCTTGATTTTTAAGGTATTGCGCAACATTTATGACGTCAGAGCTAGTTACAGAGTTACAGCAGACTGGCTGGCACACAATGGAAACTGATGTGAATTTACTACAGCGTGAGTAGGCTGCTTCCCTACATCACCCTCTACTTAAATTTTTTGTTTATGAATGTTAATGAATGAGAAAAAAATATTTAATTACAAAAAGGGAAGCAAGAGTACAGTTTAACTCCCTATGAAAATTCAAAATTGAAATATAAACCTGTAGAAACATTAATGAAAACTGATTACCTACATTAATTATTTAAATTGTGGGCATGTTCACTGCCTTTTAACCAATGTCATTACTCAAAATTTTAAGCAAAGTCAATGAAATATTTTGGCATACATTTTGCCTTAGACAAACAAACACATACAAATAAAAAATTATGAAAATCTTAGATCCATTAAATACATTAAATACATTTTTACATACACAAATTCAAAGAAAATAACATGATACATAAACAGATGAATATCTCTTAGCAGTCTTTTCTAAACCTGAAAGAAAAAGTTCACAAATAATTTTTACACACGTGGTTGTAGCCGCTTTGGCTGGCGTCCTACACTTCCATTCACAAGGGTAGAGGAGGGGAAGTTGCTATGGTGTGCGTCCTTCACGTTCTCTCTAAATTACATGGGGGAAAGGGGAGGGGTCACTGTGAGTTGTGTCCAAGTCACTCCACGCTTTCACGCAGCTACCAGGCTGCCATTATCTGGTTTGTCCTGTAGAACAAACAAAAAGAGTGCCTCAGACTCTGTTCACTTAATATCTAAGGGAGGGTCACAATGAAATGGGGATATATACATTTTATCCTTCAGTATGTTGCTGGAACAAAGTTAACAGAACCTCTCTCAATTTTACTCTTACTGTTACTTAACTGTCATAAAATCGGTCAACAATTGGCTCAAAACGCCGTTAGTCACATACTGGAGAAAATTTATGCTCCTAAGGCATACAATCATAAATCATATTTAATCTGAATTTCTTATTTCTGGGCCGGAACACTGAACCAATGCTCGGTACATTCCTGATACATTTGTATTTTAAGCACTTAACTGACTCATCTTTGATTACCTTATTCTTAGAGATAGTATGAGTATGATTAGTGGTTGTTTTCTCAGCTTCCATGTACATGTGAGTAGCTTTTGGTAATAGTACAGTTGTGAGTGTTCAAAACACACTACGTTTAGTTGACTACAAAATCCACTTATTGGTCCTCTGCTGTTGTCAGTTCCACATCTGCAATTAGGTACTTACTTACTTTGAAGTGTATTTATGCGGAGCTAAAATAATGTTTTACGTCTGTCAGTATGTTATTTATTTATTTTGCTAGTGTATGTTCTTATTTAAAACTCACTCTATTAATATTTAAAGCATAGGATAGCACATTTCTTTCATATTCATAGTGTATTGCAGCTGATTATTTTGCTCACGTGGCAATCCATTTCCACTCGATCGGACGCTGAAACCTCAGGTAGTCTCTCTCAGACCTACCACTAAAGTGCATCAAGTAATTATGGACGAGCGTAATGCTAAATTCCTTAAACCTATAGGACACCATGAGCTGCTCTGTCTCATCTAACATAAGGGTACCTATGGTCGCATTCACGCCTCCAACTCATAACCTCAATACGTGTAGGTGTATCCTGTCACACTCTACACTAAAATAATGGCCAGCTCCAATCTTATAAATACTTCAGGGACGTGCCCTTCACGTCTCAACCACAAACACTGCTCAATTCTATTACACTGCCTTTCCTTGCTACACAAGGTGAGTTCATCCTTACAACTTATCTGAATTTTTTTTTCATAACACTAAGCAATCTCTTTTACTATTTCCTAGTTAGCTCTAATGCATACACTAGGTATCACTACCACTTCAGATCCTGCTTGTACATGAATTCATATACCTTTTTAAATTACTGTTGGTGGACCATTTCCAATAAAACAACACTTTGTAGTTACTATATTACCTGGGTTCTATACATACTTGTTACTCAAATACATTTTATATCTTAATTACGTCATACTTCTCTATTGTTTGTCACTATTAGGTTTGTCACATTAGGTATTTTCTTTTATCACTAATCGGTAGACAGAATGGTTACATAACTCATGGCTTGATGGTCATGACAGAAAATTTTCATGTCTGGAAAGAAGAGGTCGAAATTTTTGAGGACAGGAAAGAGGAAGAATGAGTGAGACCTGAAATGGGAAAGAAGATCTCACACAGCTGGGACTGCACAGCTGCCACACTGTGTAGAGGTTAAAGAACAACCTCCTCCCTACAGCATTCATTGGTTTATTGCTGTAAAGAAGAGTTAGAAATTTTAGGTGGATAGAAAAGACGAAGAGTGAGTGAGACCTGAAATGGAAAGAGGATCTCACACAGCTGGGACTGCACAGCTGCCACACTGTGTAGAGGTTACAGAACAACCTCCTCCCTACAGCATTCATTGGTTTAATGCTGTAAAGAAGAGTTAGAAATTTTAGGTGGATAGGAAAGATGAAGAGTGAGTGAGACCTGAAAGGAAAGAAGATCTCACACAGCTGGGACTGCACAGCTGCCACACTGTGTAGAGGTTACAGAACAACCTCCTCCCTACAGCATTCATTGGTTTAATGCTGTAAAGAAGAGTTAGAAATTTTAGGTGGATAGGAAAGGTGAAGAGTGAGTGAGACCTGAAAGGAAAGAAGATCTCACACAGCTGGGACTGCACAGCTGCCACACTGTGTAGAGGTTACAGAACAACCTCCTCCCTACAGCATTCATTGGTTTAATGCTGTAAAGAAGAGTTAGAAATTTTAGGTGGATAGGAAAGATGAAGAGTGAGTGAGACCTGAAAGGAAAGAAGATCTCACACAGCTGGGACTGCACAGCTGCCACACTGTGTAGAGGTTACAGAACAACCTCCTCCCTACAGCACTCAGTGGCTACCTATGAATCTGCCAGGTCGATCTGAAAATACTTTATGATGCCTTTTTAGAACCTGTCTCAGTTCTTCCTTCTGATTGGCTGAAATCCTATCGATTTCCTGCAATTTAGTTTCCATTTTGTCTAAAATAATTGCTTCTTCTTCTTCTGTTTTCAGCTTACTGTTACTAAGATTAACACCTTCGTCCCAATATCTCCTATTTTTCAGAACTCGTATAGGCAGCTCCCAAGTTTCATGATCAGTTACTACATGTTTATCACTAAAAGGTACTATAATTACTCCGGTTATTGGCAAGACCATTTTTAACTGGCTTCTTTCAAAATCAACAACACTCTGATATTTCGACAAGAAATATATGCCAATTAAAACCTCAATACTGAGATTATTTACAATTAAACATGGATGATCAATTAAATTACCACTTATGTTAAAGGGTAGTAAAGCTTCTTGCTTTACCGTTTTTGAAACTTTGCCAGTAGCACCAATTATTCTTAGTCCTGATACCCTCATTACTGTAAGCTTATCTTTACCAGGTAATGCATCAAAGAAGGACTGAGATATTGCACTCACCTCACTTCCACTGTCTAAGAGACAACGTACATTGATACCCAACATATTCACTATTATTATAGGGTGGCTTATTCTAGGTTGTACAGGTGGTTCCTCAGATTCATCTAGTAGTTCCTTTTGGATTCGTCTCCAACTAAAGTGATCAACATCTGTCTTCATTACATTTAGGTCACAGTGTGTAGGGGTTTCCTGAATTACATTTTCAGCTGCCTTTTCCAGTCGGTCTATTAATTTTAAATCGAAACACCGCACGACTTCATTACATTTAGTTTGCTGAACATGACCCAAATTACTGTAGTCTGAGCGATTCTGCCCCTCCAGACCGGGCATAACATTAGTTACAGCTAAACCACTTTCACCATTATCGTCGGTTTCCTTCTCAAGTGACAACTGGTCACAGCTACTGGGTTCATCGACCCCAAACAGCCTACCCTCTACATTCCCACTTATCTCCTGTCCTAAATCTATTAGTACATTATCAACATCCTGCACAGGCACTTTAGATAAGAGCACATCATCCTCATCGTAAATATAAGCATGAATTTCTTCTGCTTCTTCACCTGTCAATTCAGTATTTTGTAGTTCATCCCTACTGTTACACTGCTGCGCCTTCTCTTTCTCTTCCCACTTAGAAAGCGTCTCTAACACGGTATCTATCAAATACTGTGAGTGATCTAATATTTCTGTTGTATCCTTAGGTGCTACCGACATTTCATCCACCTGTTCAGTTTGAGTATTCTGATCTGTCTTACCAATTCCCTTAACTACTGGCTTAGGAAAAGTAACCGCCTGGTGAGCGCCAGTGTCCTCATAGACGGGAACTAGTTTTCCTGCCTAGGTCTACTACTGTTTCCTTTATTTTCATTATAGTTAGCTGGCATAGCCTTACTTTCCGTACTGTTGTTTACATGCATATTTCTGTTTGGAACAAAATTATTATCCCTTGGACGCCATTGTTGGTTCTGATAATTATTTCCCCAATTCCTATCTCTCTTAGGATGACGAACACCTACTGTTCTGATGTTTACATTGCCATTTTGCTCGTTCCTAAAATTATTATTATTATTATTGGCATTACGGTTATTACGTGCTTGCTCCTCATTGGCAGCAACACGTTCTACACGTTCCAAATATTCAATGAAACGATCTAGATTGTCTCTAGGGGCTGATATAATTCTAGTTTGCCAGTACCATGGCAGTTTGGCTTCCAGACCTAGTATAATCATTTCTGGTTTTAGCTTTTCCGCCAAATGTGACAAACATGAAATCCATGACCTAGCAAACTCTTTAATAGATTCCTTGCCTGTATTGAAGCGTTTTCCACTCCAAAATTCTCTCAACACTTCATTTTGCTTATTGCTAGACCAATACTCATTAATGAAAGCTGTTTTAAACTCCGCTAATGTTTTACACTTTAACATAACATCAGCTGACCAACGCATGGCGTCACCTGCTAAATGGCTTCTAATAAACGAGATTTTCTCTCGTTCAGACCAAGTTGATGGAATCACATCTTCAAAATCGTTCCAGAAATCTAGCGGATGGATATTTTTATCTGGATCGAACCGCTAAAACTGCCGACACCCGATAAAAGCGGCGTTTGCAGCTACAACTTGTTGTACATTACCATTACCAGAAGTTACTGAAGCTACTTTACTTTCAATGTTAGCAATGTTAGTACTGATATTTTCTACTTTCGTTTCAACATTATCTACTCTTTGCACAATATGAGTAGTGTCAGTTTTGATTGCTTCTACTTCTGCTTGACATATGTTTACTTTTATATTAACATCTTTAAATCTATCTGAGCACAGTTCAGATTCCGCCTCGATCTTTTCTGTTAACTTGTGCTCCAGCTTCGCGTCTTCCATTTGGAAGTCTTTGCGAACCTCAGCAACTTCGGATTTTATTGTCTTATACATTTCAGAAAATTGTTGAGCAACCTTTTTCTTAATATCCTCATGATTGCAATCAATTTTACAATTCAAACTGTCTAGATCCTCTTTCAACTTATTGCAACCAGCCTTGAAGGTATCGTCCATTACTTCCAATCGTTTATTAAAATTTGTTTGGCTGGCCAAAATTTCAGACTTTAATTCAGCGTTCATTCTAGCATTACTGGCTGACATTTCAGCATTATTGGATTCTAATTTATTGTTCATTGCCTCAAACCGCATATTAAAATTTGTTTGACTGGCCACCATTTCAGACTTTAATTCAGCTGTCATTTGTGCATTACTGGCAGCTATTGCTTGTAATATAACATTTAGATCAACAGCCCCAGCATCTTTGGGTTGCTCACGAGCTGACTTTTTATCACACTCAGGTGACGAAAAACTAGATCCAATACCAGAACCATCAAAATTAAATGAAACTTCTGATTGATTAGTCATCTCTAACTTCTCCTTCTTAAACTCTACCATCTCTGATGACTGTTTCACTTTTAATTCATCAGAGAAACTATCATCCAATAAATTTATCATTTCTACTTTCCGCTTTACTACAGGGGTCTCTATTATTGAATCATTGCCCCTTCGCACACTACTGTCAGGAGACAATACTTCATTTTTCACTTTAACATCACTACTTTCATGTATATTTACACTTGAACCGTTGTCTGGATTTACAGTTCCCTCAACAGACATAGGTTCTAATTTAAGTTTAAACTCAGTTTCTTTTGGCGGTTCCATCGCCGACAGTCTTTTAGTGCAGGTTAGTAAAATTTTTAACAGCTTTTCACTTAACTTAGTTCCTTCTGCACGACGTATGGCGTTGCCGGCGCGGCGTACCAGGATTCCTGATGCGACGTGGCACGGTGAACTGCACACGGCTCTCCGACGGCTGTTTTGTGTTAGCGTGGCCCGCAATTGCAGGCTCTGCGTCGGCTGCTCCAGCGGACGACTGCGGTGCGGCGAGACTGGCTTCTCGCGATGCCGGCAGCACCGCTAGACTCAGTGCCAGCTCCGTCAATCCAGATGCGTTGTTAATCCAATTGCGTCGTCCACATGCACACGTAACACTTTCACTGTTCTATACTCAGTTGCGTGTCGCATTTCACTCGCGAATCCGAAAAGTTAAAAATCACTTTCACTTAGTTGATTTCCCGGCCGATGCACCATATGTGGGGCGGCGGATGTATAAGTTTGTAAAAATTGTAAAAATCTGATTGCTGGATATACGCTTGCGTGTGGAATCAGTTTCTAGCTTTTAGAATGTTGTTATTGCTGTCTTTTGCCGTTCTCAACACTGGCTCTCTATTTACTCCGTGACCCCCAGAAAGTGATTTAATAAAACTTGGAGCCAGTAAATAGATATCCTAGTGCCCACTTTACCTGAGAATGTTCTTATAGCTGCAGCTTATAGCTCTGAGGAATTAGGAGATTGTCCGGGATTTCTAATCAAAAACGGTTTTCCAAAATAGTTGAGTATATTCTGAAATTCACTAATAAAAACCACAAGTATCCCTACAATCTAACTAACAGAACAGTTCAGAGTCTAATGCGCTGATGCAACTATAAATGTCCGAATCAAATGTTAAAAAGAATGCTCGCCATAATTTGATGAAAATATTCCATCAAACGCCACGCTAAATATTTGGTAGAATGTCTGTCCCGCGACGGCACGTGAAAATACGACAATACGCAAACTGAAGCTAGTTAATGAAAATCATCCCAGAATTAACACTTCACATAAAATGTCTTCATGGTTCCGCGTATCTCTAGTAACTTAATACGGCACCCGAGGCTGTTTGTAGCAGATACACTGATGCGACGCGACTACCGACACAGATGGCGTGTCATTCAGCGTCTGGAGAGAACTGGGGCCTTGCTTCCTCGCGCAGTGTTCTTATATATAAAGCCGCGGTGCGGACGGCGAAGGGAACGCCTGATCTTTTAGGCTCTCTCGACTAGCCGCTGGGCTAGTAACGCACCACTTCAAGTTACATAATAATTTATAGCTTCTTTTGCTGATGGCCGATGAAGCTTTTAATTTAAACGTGCATTCAGCACGCAGGTAAGTATTGATAATAAAATTTTGACGTGGCTAAGTTAAATACTTTGGGCGAGAGAATTAATTAAATTACACTGCACGCAGTAGATGTGCTCTGAACTGCCCCTTTTGAGATCCGCTATCGCTATAATTTTATAGGCATTAAAAAGAAACGTTACACATCTTCATAATCATAGCGGACCTCCAACCTATTTAAATCTAAACATCCTAGCCTTATTTACTAGCCTACTTAATCTATCTTGCTTCCTTCAGTTTTGAGACGAAAACCACAAAATCATGAATTTCCACTAAAATCTAAATATGTGAAATCCAAAATACTGTTTTTATTAAGTCATTATGAAAGATGAATCTAAATATAAATTTTGAAGTCTCTAGCTCTTTTCTGTTGCGCCAATGATTTTTTCAGAAAAACGTCCAAATTTCGAAAATGGCTGAAGTTATCGAACTGATATTTAACACACATTAATTTAGTATTATTCCTGACATGCTAGAAAAGTTTTAGGTCATTTGCTTGATTTTTAAGGTATTGCGCAACATTTATGACGTCAGAGCTAGTTACAGAGTTACAGCAGACTGGCTGGCACACAATGGAAACTGATGTGAATTTACTACAGCGTGAGTAGGCTGCTTCCCTACAACGGCCAAGTCAGATGCTCGTTAATCTTCTGCAAAGTATGATAGGTTCCTAAATTTCCGCCAATCAAAGAGTTGTTAAAATAATGAAATCGTGGCGTACTAGGGTGCCTGGAACACAGATCTTAATCTCTTTGGTACGCCCCACCCTTTTAAATAAATTGCCTTTCCTCATAATGTATTTATTAAAACGCACCTCCGCCGAAAGCCGTTTCTTAACGGGTCCCCAAGTGGTGTCTTGGTCCTGATGGTCGGCAGTGTCACTAAACAAATGAGGAATACCGCCTAGTACGACTCAACTAAGATTGCCCTCCGTAGATTCTTGAGCGCCCTTCTTGGGCTCCCACACTAGATGGTTGTTCAGTAAACATACGGCTGAAAACTTCCTCGAGCACATTCTCAGTGCCCCTAACATGCTTAACCTCTGACAGAAACGCCGAAATGTGTACCGCCCACCTCGTGATACGGCCAGATTTATGCGGCGTGACTAGCACCCAGCTTAAGGCTTGATAGTGTCTCTAGCTGGAATTGTGTTCGAGATAAAATCGGTACCTATCCAGCGTGAACAAGACGGTCAATGCCTCACACTCGTAAACAGAATATTTAAGCTCGGCCTTCGTTAACCGACGAGACGCATGTTCTAATGGTTGCCTTTGGCCCTCGAACTCCGGAAGGAGGACTGCTGAAATTCTCGCGTTAGAAGGTCGGTTTGGACGTTAAATTTCTTATTAAATCAGGCCCTCTGAGAACCGGATGATTGGCTATAGCGTCCTTGATATGCTCAAACGCTGCCTCTTGAGCAGATCCCCACTCAAAAAGCACCCCTTTTCGGCACAGTTCATTTAAATGATCCGCAAACTCATAAAACGAGAAAAAAATTAACCATCCCTATGAACTTGGCAATCCCTCGCTTATCAGTGGGCGGTGGAAGGGCTCTCAAGTTCTTAGTCCGCTCCTGATCAGAGCGAATATTCTCGCCTGATACTAGGTGACCTAAGAAGGATTACCTGCGGTCTGGCTAATGTGGCCTTATTTGGTTTAACAGTCACACTGGCCCCCTACAACCTAGCAAGAACTTGCTGGATATGTTCCAAATGCTCTTGAAAATAACGACTACTAATTCCCAAATCGTCCAGATAATTGTAAACACAGACTAATTTCAAGTTTCCAAGAATATAATCCAGCAAACGAGGAAGGACGGTTGCGCCAGTAGCCAAACCAAATGGGACCCTGTTAAACTCAAACAGATTCCAGTCTTACAAAATGCTGTAATGTGTTTACATTTTTCCCCTAAGGGAATCTAATAAGAAGCTTGATTCAGGTCGAGCACAGTAAACCAATTAGCCCCGGCAAACCCACTAAAAGATTTATGAAGATCAGGTAAAGGAAGCGACTCGAGGACAACCTTCTTATTTAGGCGACGGTAGTCAGCAATAGGACGAAAGTCCCGTTCCTAATCCTTAGGGGCAAGGAATATAGGGGAGGCATAAGCGGATGTAGAGAGCGTAATAACTCCATGCTCAACCAATTTGGAGATTTTTCCCCTTAGTACCTTCATCTTATGCGGCGAGAGATTATATGGAGACTGCCTGATAGGAATATGGTCCGACAGACAAATATGGTATTCGAGAATATTAGTAACCCCCAATCTGTCACGGAGACGCTCTGGGAACCTCTCCAATAAACCTCCTAGTTCAGAGGCCTGCTTGGAAGAAAGATGGGTGAGATGAAACTCGCTAACCTTAACATCAACAGCCAGCACTCCCGCATCTCGATGCACCTTACTTTTAGTACACTCGCAGAACCCAAATTGATGACCAGCGAACTTATAGAATAATCCAAGACAAGAACAGTTTTATCGATAAAATCACATCGCAAAATCAAATCGACCGGCAGCCCCTTAACCAAGGGTCACGAGAAACCCCCAACCGAGATACTCCCTCGGACCCAACCATGCGGAGGCAACACCTGCCCGTTGGCAACCCGACACCTCTGCACCGGAGAAAGGACCATAATAAGTCTCTCAATATGACCAAATTCAAGAAACCATTACAAACTTAACAATGAAAAGGAGCTACCAGAATTCAAAAGGGCACAAATAGGTTCGCCACCTACTTGAAAACAAATATAAGGCAGTGGGAGTGATGATCGAGCTGTGACATGAACACACCAGAGTTTAAAGGCTCGACCCCGAGGTCGCTGCCCATCTGGGTGTCCGCGGCTGAACGCAAGTACCAACTAAATGCCCTGTTCGACCGCACCTGAAACATCACTGCGATTCCCCTTTAGCAGACTCATCTGATGTTGGTAATCAGGAGTTCCCGTCGGTGACGCCCACGGGCTGAACTTCGGTTTCTATCGTCTGAGAGAAGCAATGCGGATGTCGCTACGACGACTGCACGAAGTTCTTCCCCAGTGGAGAACCGACCACGATAAACAAAATGTGACTTATCCGCCGTACGCATTCACCTCAGGACAACTAAAACTAACTCCCGTTCAGGCAAGTAGAATTACACGGCCAAACAGGCCGTCTTAACTCTTTCCACGAATTGATGCAACTCCTTACTATCTTGCTGCATCTGCCAAATAAAGCGACACTCGAGCTGTTTACAAACTCCCGTGGTCAATCTTTCGCTGATCGCAAGCTCAACTACAGCAATGAAAACCCTTCTGCCATGGCCCTGGATACCAGAGTCCTTAATTCGTCTCTAGCTAAAGGATACAACAGAGACCAAATTACGTGATGCGATACACCAAACGCATCAGCGTGTTGCTCAAAGAGAATCAACAACCCTTCAATTTGCTCGAGTTGGTCTATAGCTAATTCTGTGATGTCTCGAAACAGATGCACCAGGGAATTAGGCAATTTAGCAAACGACCTGGTTAACCCCTCGGAGGACGTAAGGGCGTTATTCCCCGGATCGCTAGCGCACCGGCCGGATGATAACTAATCCTGCTCCCTCAATCTTTTCCCATCAAGCTCTAAACGTGTGACCTTAAACTGCAATTTATCAACCAAGGACCCCAATTCGGCGGTTGATTCCTTATCACAATCCTCTAGCTTCAATGCCCATTAAATCAGATATCCGACGGGTTAAATGTATCAACTGTGCCCGCATCCTCTCTGACTGCCACTAGGTTGAGTGCCCTCTAAAAAGCTGATGTTATCCTCAAGACAGGTTAGAGCTTTAAACAAAAACGCAGTGGCTGCCCTTGTCTCGCCCACAACATCCGGCGTGACGTCAACTGCCTGAAAATGGTAGTATGCAATTCGGCTGCTAAGTCCGGAACACTACCCTCAATAGACTGGCATCTTATCACCAGCACGTAAGTGGTCCTTACTCAGAAGGCCAACAATGGGGCACTGCCTGACCGCCATTACAAAGTTGAAAACCTAAAACATAACGCAATACCAAAGGCAGAAATCGAACAACACTAACAGACTTTAACAAATCAAACCAACAATAACTGAAATGGCGATATTACAATAGTAACCACGCTCTGATACCAGTTGAATCCTGGTGGTAGTCAGGAGACGGCAGGATTCGGTTACAGTTGTGGACGGGGCAGTAATCAGTTTCTATTGGTTGCCTTTTACAATTAAACAGAATTTATTTTAAACCTGTAATTCCAGACTAAACAATAAATAAAAAATACCATACGTTATTAATGAAGGAATAAACAACAGTGTAAATAATAGTGTTTTCAGTGAACAACAACTTTGCAAATCACTATTAAATACGGGTACAACAGATAATGCTTTAAAAGCGAACCACTGTGATTTGGGCAGAAGGTCTTACACGCCAGGAACGGCAATAAATACAGAATTGGTTAAAACTCGCTGCAACTTACAAATTACAGGTATTGAAATATTAAAGACAAGTTGCCACGAACACAGCAGAAGGTATCAGACGCCAGGAATGGCAGTAAATAAAGTTTTAAGGCTTACTGCTAAAATACAAATACCAAATTTTAATTTAAAGCAAATGACCGCAATCATGGGTGAAGGCCTTACACGACAGCAAAGGCCATAATATAACAACATTTTAAACCTGCTGTAAAACAGCAAAAAGCCGGCCGAAGTGGCCGTGCGGTTAAAGGCGCTGCAGTCTGGAACCGCAAGACCGCTACGGTCGCAGGTTCGAATCCTGCCTCGGGCATGGATGTTTGTGATGTCCTTAGGTTAGTTAGGTTTAACTAGTTCTAAGTTCTAGGGGACTAATGACCTCAGTAGTTGAGTCCCATAGTGCTCAGAGCCATTTGAACCAAAACAGCAAAAAACACTAGCAATGTTAATTAAAAAAAGCAAGCAACTGATTCAGACGGTGTTCCAGGAATCGACCTCTGAGAAGGTCCAACATAAAAATGGTTAAAATAGTTCTGAGCACTATATGACTTAACTTCTGAGGTAATCAGTCCCCTAGAACTCAGAACTACTTAAACCTATCTAACCTAAGAACTCCATACACATCCACGTCCGAGGCAGGATTCGAACATGTGACCGTAGCGGTCGCGCGGTTCCGTTCGGCCATCTCGAAGGTCCAACAACAAACACTTGCGCTAGCGATGAGATAGGCAGCCAAGAGTTGCATTCACTTTACACGATGGTAACTCAGACTAGTGTCAGTCTAACGAATGACTAATGATAATCTTACTGAAGCTACCTGACGTCCCATAAACCAAATCGGAACTATGGAACAATATGTCAAAACTGGAACCGGTGGTCTGCACTATGCCCATAATACTCCCGGAACGAGAAAGGAATCATTACGACCAGAGTAGAGGAATCACCAACCGGCCTACAATCAATAAAGCTGTCAAAACTACACGCCTTACCAGAGAGCAGCGGCAAGACGTGGAAATGTATACTGCTGTTACATACACAACCACCAGAGCAGGTAACTGGGGCGTTAGCGACCACCAGGCAAGAAAAATTACCGCTGGTTCAACGTAACAGATTGTAGCAAATTGAACGCAGTAAATAGTAATAAGAAGTCTAGGAAAGCTAATCAGATCCGCCTTTCCCAAGCACTCCACTCGCTGCTCTTCGCCTCGGCGACACTACGAGAACCCAAGTCACACGAGAATCGCAGGATATCACAATGGTGGAGGTTTCTCCACTTCGATTGAAATCCACTCATCTTAAAGCTTGCTGGATCTGGTTCACGACGAAGTCGTGCACCCTCGTGACCACAGCCCTTCCATCCGGCAGTCCATGCGTGCCGCCATTGGCCCCGGCGTGTTTCCGCAATGCGCGGACCTGGCTTCTCCTCCGTCCCCAACCAAACTCGCACACGACCCGGAAAACAACGACATCAACCCAAAGATAGCGCCACAGTTCTTATTTATCGATAACCGCCGCTGCTGCCACTAGCAGACAGGCATCTCTTAAGAAACCGAGAGGCGCCAGTCAACACGAGAAGAAGACAACTGAAAACATGCCAACTAAACAATACTGTCAGGCCTCCAACAGAGGTCGTAAACCTAAAAACAGCACCAACGCGATCCGCTGCACGGCTCAACTACTTTAAGTGCCTCATTTCCTAATCTAATTCTCTCAGCATCGCCTGATTTAATTTGATTATATTTCATTATCCCCGTTTTGCTTTTGTTGATCTTCATCTCACAGCTTCAGCCGCACGGCGTAGCATCGCAGTCTAGGGCACCCTGAAATTGTTTGCGTGGCTCCTCTAATTGGAGGTTCGAATCAAAAAAAATGGTTCAAATGGCTCTGAGCACTATGGGACTCAACTGCTGAGGTCATTAGTCCCCTAGAACTTAGAACTAGTTAAACCTAACTAACCTAAGGACATCACAAACATCCATGCCCGAGGCAGGATTCGAACCTGCGACCGTAGCGGTCTTGCGGTTCCAGACTGCAGCGCCTTTAACCGCACGGCCACTTCGGCCGGCGGAGGTTCGAATCCTAGGTGTGTTATCCTTAGTGTAAGTAAGTTTAAATTAGATTAAGTAATGTTTAGGCCTAATGATTGATGATCTCAGCAGTTTGGTCCCATAGGAACTTATTCCAAATTTCCAAATTTCTTACAGCCTCCTTTCAAGACACTGTCAATTCCATTCAACTGTTCTTCCAAGTCCTTGGCTATCTCCGACAGAATTACAACACTTGTCTCAAATTTTGCTTTGGTTTCCTTTACTGCTTGTTCAGTATACAAATAGAATAACACTGGAGATATACTACAATCCTGTCTCACTCCCTTCTCAACCATTGCTCCACTTTCATGCCCCTCGACTCTTATAACTGCCTTCTGGTTTTTGTACAAATTGTAAATAGCCTTGCATTCCCTGTATTTTACCCCTGCCACTTTCCGAATTTGAAAGAGAGTATACCAGTTAACATAGTCAAAAGCTTTCTCTAAGTCTGCAAATACTAGAAACGTGTGTTTGCCTTTCCTTAACCCAGTTCCTAAGATAAATCGTAGGGCTAGTATTGCCACAAGAGATCCCATATTTGTACGGAATCCAAACTGATGATCCCCGACGTCCGCTTCTACCAGTTTTTCCATTCGTCTGTAAAGAATTCCTGTTAGTATTTTGCAACAGTAACTTATTAAAATAATAGTTTGGTAATTTTCACATCTGTCAGCATCAGCTTTCTTTGGAATTGAAATTATTATATTTTTCTTGAAGTCCGAGATTATTTCGCCTATATGAGACTTCTTGCCCACCAGTTTGGTCATGGGTGGCTCTCCTGAGGCTGTTAGTGGTTCTAACAAATGTCGTCTACTCCCAGGGTCTTGTTTCTACTTACGTTTATTAGTACTATGTCAAATTCTTCAAGCACTATCGTATCTCCCATTTAATCTTCATCTACCTCCTCTTCCTTTTCCATAATATTGCCCTCAATTTCATCTCCGTTGTATAGATCGTCCATATACTTCTTCCACCTTTCGGCTTTCCCTTCTTTGCTTAGGGTTGATTTACCATCTGAGTTCTAGATATTCCTAGAGCTGGTTCTCTTTTCTGCAAAGGTGTCTTTAATTCTTCTGTAGGCGGCATCTATCTTACTCCTAGTGGTAAATGCTTCTTTATCCTTACTTTTGTCCTCTAGCCATGCCTTATTTGCTGTTTTCCAATTCCTGTTGCTCTCTTTTTTAAGACGTTTGTATTCCTTTTCGCCTGCTTCATTTCCTGCACTTTTTTTTATATTTTCCCCTTTCATCAATTAAATTCAATACTTCTCATAATTAAAGATTTTTACTAGTCCTCACCTTTTACCCTATTTGATCCTACTTGATTCCCACTAGCCCTCGTCTTTGTACCAATTTTATCTTCCGCTGCCTTCACTATTTCATCTCTCACATTTATCCATTATTCTTCCACTGTATTCGTTTTCCCTGTTCCTGTCAATCATTCCCTAATGCTCCCTCTGAAACTCTCTACAATTTCTAGTTCTTCCAGTTTATCCAGATCCCATCTCCTTAAATTACAACATTTTTGCAGTTTATTCAGTTTTAATCTACAGTTTGTAGCCAATAAATTTTGGTCAGAGTTAACATCTGCGACTGGAAATGTCTTACAGTTTAAAACCTGGTTCCTGAATCTCTGTCTTCCCATTACATAATCAATCTGAAACCTTCCGGTGTCTGCTGATATCTTCCACGTATAGAACGTTCTTAAACCAAGTGTTAGCGATGGTTAGGTTATACTCTGTGCAAAAATCTACCAGGCGACTTCCTCTTTCATTCCTTACCCCCAGTCCATATTCACCTACTACATTTGCTTCTCTTCCTTATCTTACTATAGAATTCCAGTCCCCCATGACTATTAAATTTTCGTCTCCTTTCACTATCTGAATAATTTCTTTATCTCATTATACATTCCATCAATCTCTCCGTCAACTGCGGAGCGAGTTGACAAATAAATTAGTACTACTGCGGTATGCGTGGGGTTTGTGTCTATCTTGGCTACAATAATGCATTCACCATGCGGTTCGTAACAATTTATCCACGTTCCTATTTTCTTATTTATTGTTAAACCTACTCCTGCGTTACCTCCATTTGATTTTGTATTTATAACCCTGTATTGACCTCCGGCCACTGAATGTAACTAATTCCCACTACATCTAACTTTAACTTATCCATATATCTTTTTTTAATTTTCTAACGAACCTGGCCGATTAATGGGTCTGACATTCCACTCTCCTATCCGTAGAACGCCAGATTTGATCCTCGTGATAACGACGTTCTCCTGAGTATTCCCCGCCCGGAGATCCGAATGGGAGACTATTTTACCCCAGGAATATTTTATGCAACAGAATGCCATCACTATTTGACCATACGGTTAAATTTCGTCTCCTGGGGAAAAATTACGACTGTAATTCACCCTTGCTTTCAGCCGTTCGGAGTGTTAGCACAGCAATGCTGTTTTGGTTGATGTTACTAGGACAGTTCAGTCAATCATCCAGACTGTTGGCCTTGCTATTACTTAACAGGCTGCTGCCCCTCTTCAGCAACCACATGTTTTTCTGGCCTCTGAATAAATCCCCTTCCGTTCTGCTTGCACCTACGGTACGCTATCTGTGTATCTTAGGCACACAAGCTTTCACATCAACGACAAGATCCATCGTTCACGTTTCACTATGCTATTACATAAATATATCGATTACTCATAGTTATTATTCGTCTACCAACAGTGGTCAAAAAGTTATTCAGCGAGGAGTCACGAAGAAAACCCATGAAATATCAAAACTTTTCCTGTTAAAGGCATATGATTAAACTTGTGACATATTCAACAATTATTGGTGGTCCGTAACTTCTTCCCGTTTGCGCTACGGTGCGGAAAAAGTCTCCCATTGGCTGAGCTATCTGGTGCCCTCTAATGTACCGGTAAGTCGTGGATACCTCTGCAAACAGATACTGGACTCGCATTCGGGAGGACGACGGTTCAATCCCGCGTCCGGCCATTCTGATTTAGGTTTTCCGTGATTTCCCTAAATCTCTCCAGGCAAATGCCGGGATGGTTCCTTTCAAAGGGCACGGCCGACTTCCTTCTCCATCCTTCCCTAATCCGATGAGACCGATTACCTCGCTGTCTGGTCTCCTTCCCCAAACAACCGAATCCCCAACCCCTCTGCAAACATCTTTACCCAATCTTGCCTACAAACTTTACTTCGCAAAACAACCACACTCTACCCATCTCTACTTACTTCTATTTTTCTACAACTCATACAACACACTTTCAATCATTCACTTTCATGAAAGGTTAAAGAGGAGACTAATAAAGTATGAATGTATAAAACTATATAAAACACAGTTTTGCCGGCCGCGGTGGTCTCGCGGTTAAGGCGCTCAGTCCGAAACCGCGCGACTGCTACGGTCGCAGGTTCGAATCCTGCCTCGGGCATGGATGTGTGCGATGTCCTTAGGTTAGTTAGGTTTAAGTAGTTCTAAGTTCTAGGCGACTGATGACCTCAGAAGTTAAGTCGCATAGTGCTCAGAGCCATTTGAACCATTTTTGAACCAAAACACAGTTTAAATGCATTATCAAATCTAGCGTGAGCGTGATCGAATCCTTCGCATAGCTTCCCCTTATGCTACCGTTAACTCCGATTAACAATACAAGTGTCTTTTCTATTACATTTTCTATGTCCATCCTCCTGACTGACGGTTTGAGGGACTTTCGCCGTTCACTTACGTGGTAAAATGGAACGCCTACAGCCGTCCTTTCGAGGTTATTTATTATATGGCTACCAGCTCCAATGATTCGATACATGACTGGTTTCCGCAGACTGCGGAAACCAGTCCATAGATGTTGAACACCGATGGAACCACGTATAAGATTAACGCCTCAGCGTCAGTCAGGGCCTGAAGGCAGTGTGCTGAATCACCGAGACTAGTTGTTGTTGTTGTTGTTGTGGTCTTCAGTCCTGAGACTGGTTTGATGCAGCTCTCCATGCTACTCTGTCCTGTGCAAGCTTCTTCATCTCCCAGGACCTACTGCAACCTACATCCTTCTGAATCTGCTTAGTGTATTCATCTCTTGGTCTCCCTCTACGATTTTTACCCTCCACGCTGCCCTCCAATGCTAAATTTGTGATCCCTTGATGCCTCAAAACATGTCCTACCAACCGATCCCTTCTTCTAGTCAAGTTGTGCCACTAACTTCTCTTCTCCCCAATCCTATTCAACACCTCCTCATTAGCCATATAATAAATAATATCGAAAGGACAGTCTTAGGTATTCCATTTTATTACACATTGTATTACCAGATCGAAGGGCTTAAGTGGAGCGTACAAATAGTACCGCTTCAATAACAAGACCCATAAACAGTGAGGCTTCGCTGTTTTTACTGTTTTCCGTCGTTTCTTAGTTCCTTCCAAATTCGTATATTCGGAAATGTATTACAGGTCACTGAGGATATTTCATAAATAAAAGAAGCGAAAAACGTACGGCAGGTAACAAATCGCCTTAAGTTTAGTTGCAAAGAAGGAACATACATCCATAAATGAAGAATAAAGTGAGAGACTTCTTGAAACACACCAGAAGACTTTAACCTTTTGAATAATACTTTGACAAGCAAATAGAGTCAAACCTTAATCTAAAATACACATGTGTATATAAAACTGACTAAAGAAAATTCATCACACTGCCACCAGAATGAGAGGCCACAGGAATCCAAATGTAATTAACATTTAAAGCCGAAGTGGCTCAGAACAAGCCGAAAGCCAATTAACAATAAACGTGAGCAGTATTTCTGTCATTGCCACTGGCGTCACGTAGTTTTATGTACAACGCAAAATACCAGTAAAAGAGATTACATATGGACAGCTTTTGCTCGCTAGCCTGCTGTATGAAACTGACAAGGCAATCGTCTACGAAGCATGGGTCAGAACTGTATAAAAAATTAAAAAAGAAGTAACACACTTGCTTATTTAAAAAAACAAAGCATAGCAGGACACGTTGTGGCGTAACCACAAGCGCTGGAGCGAAGATGAAGAACACAACTAAAGAGAAGCGAAGGCGGTGAAACGACGTCGGCCAATGGCGCGCCGATTCGGACCGCACCACGACAGGAGCGGTCTCTACAAGAAGGCAATATAAGCGCCGCTCCTGCCAGACTCGGCTCAGAGTATTCGCCCAGTATTGGGGAGTATACGGACAGTATTCACATAGTCTTAGTACAGCCTAGAAGAGAGTGCTACGAATGATTATTAGTGACCCATATCTATTGCTTGTTTGGACATTGCCTATAGCGAAGACAATTTCTTCCTCCATGTCGCCCACCGCTTCCGACACTTCTTGTAAATACAAGTATTGTCATTCTTCTTATTTGTAATAAAAGCTATTAACGTTATTTGGTTGTATAGCATTCCGAGAAGGCAGCATCCTTTAGGCACCGTACACGAGACAAGTGGGCAGGACCCCAAAGAACATATCAATGCTCATCGTAGTTCCCAGGTTGTTCTTTGATTTATGCAACAAGCCCCAGTCCAGCAGGCAAGGCAGCGTAATCAGTGACTTGGACTCCAATACGCAACTTGCTGCTGCCCAAAAGGGAAGCAAGCACCCACTTCGAACAGTGTGGCCACCCAGTTACTGGTCAACATGTCTGCCTCGATTCTCCAAGCTTATCCAACTGTCGAAGACACTCTCTCGACCGTTACACAGAGCTGTCAGAAAAAACGCCGTTCACAAGTAGCAGTACTGCACTGGACCCGAAACCGATCTCCTTGCCGGAGCTTCCGCACGAACCCTTATCCTGGTCAAGCAACACGTGGCTGCCCGCTAGCAGAACGCTTGAGCTGCAGTTTACAGGCAGCGGGCTAACGACGTTACGCTACAGTGGCTGATATGGACAGAGACTCTCGCTCAGTGTACGTAGTTTGCAGGCTTTCTCTACCACAATATTTCAAACACTTCGATTCTCTTCTTTTCTGGTTTTCCGAAGGTCTGTTCCAAACATCATCCTTAGAAATTTCACCCTTCATGAAATTGATACTGGTTTGATAGAGGCTGACATCTTTTGTTCTGGGAAGCCCTATTACCTGTAAGAGTCTGCTTTTATGTCCTCCTAGCTTCGTGTGACAAGTGTTCTGACTTGTTTTATGTCGCTCATCACGAATTCTTCACTAGTAGGAAGCACTCCCCTTCATAGAAGATAAGTAGTGTTTTCTGAAATAGCTAAGGCCTTTTGACAAGTGCTGCAGTAATTTGGGGCCGCCCACCACCGCCTTTCGGAAGTGCACTCATGGCAAATTAATTCTTAGTGGATATATTCTACAGCATGAATTGCCTGCTAACGTCACACAGAGAAGAAAACTGGTTAAACAGGAACAAGTAATATAGTAGCAGTTATGTTATTCATTCGTAATCATTTTCAAAACTTAAGAATGACAAAAATAATGTAATTCATGTATACAGGTGCGGCGCGGCGGGTTTGATAGGTGGCGTACTTGTTTGATCACTGTCTCTCGTCGTACGGTGCACTATCAAAGTTCCACCTACCTCAGTACGGCGTCTGATCATGAGCTCCTTTTCTATGCATATGCAGACACTGTCAAGACGATGTTAAAAGCGGCGTTGAAGATAAACACCGTCAATACTTACGTTTGCAAAGTCCGTCTAATCTCTTGTAGCAAGCTATCCTGCAATGCCTTATAACAAATTCCGGGTGGAGGGTGATTGCTTCATCTCTTTAGGAAAATGTGAAACCACTGCAGACGAGTTCTTTTATTTTTTAGGTTCAAAATAAACACTTTCTACCAGCCCGTATTTAATTAACAAATAATATCACTGACCTCAGCTCACAGTTCAGACAACTCAGTACACACGCAAGGCAGCCAGAGATGTACTTACGTCCGACCCAAGTTATAACGCGATTTACAGTCATTAGTCTGCTACAATACACGAGTTTCACATTCGGTCCTTTTCAATCGATTTCTAATAAAGAAACTGCTCGCCAACTATTCCATAAACGTGTATGAAACATGCCACGCGGAATTCTACAAAGGCCGAA
The DNA here is from genome assembly GCF_021461395.2 of Schistocerca americana. Taxonomy (NCBI): domain Eukaryota; kingdom Metazoa; phylum Arthropoda; class Insecta; order Orthoptera; family Acrididae; genus Schistocerca; species Schistocerca americana. The sequence continues at coordinate 107,211,889 of NC_060123.1, forward strand.
AGTTCACTCGCGTTTATCTATCAAACAGATCACTTCACAAAGCTCAGATTATCACAATCTGTCCATAAATTCAACTGCTTCCACGGCAATACAATCCAGAGGCGAGAAACCAGTAATTTCTTCATTTTAATCATAATGTAGACGGACACGTCCAACATGACAAGCACGTACGATAGTTAACCAGCTACTCCTGTTCAGTCTGCTTCTCTCCCAGTATAACTACTTAACAGTGCGCGGGAACTGCTTAGCCGCGCGGGATTAGCCGAGCGGTCCAGGCGCTGCAGTCATGGACTGTGAAGCTGGTATAGGCGGAGGTACGAGTCCTACCTCGGGCATGGGTGTGTGTGTGTGTGTGTGTGTGTGTGTGTGTGTGTGTGTGTGTGTGTGTCTGTGTGTATGTGTGTGTTTGTCGTAAGGCTAATTTAGGTTAAGTAGTGTGTAAGCTTAGGGACTGATGACCTTAGCAGTTATGTCCCATAAGATTTCACACACATTTGAACATTTTGATTTAGGAACTGCTTAACTTTGATTGGTTGATCAAAATGACCAGCCAGCCAAAACTATCCTTCGAGAGTATTCACGCGCCAAAATTGTCCTACGCCAATCACTATTCGCAGTTTCATTTACGTCATTTTAGTATTCAAATATTGATATAATGGTTAAAAAAGCGAAATGAAAGGAAAACTAAACTTGAAATAAATTTAGAAACTTATTACTTACTCTGAAAACGGCTATTCTGGCTGCCTCCTTACAAAAGCAAGTACACTTAGACATACGTGATCAGTAATATGGGTAAAACATAACTTTCCCACGACACAGTTACGTAATGTTGTAACATGAGATAATATTGAATTTTTTCGTATGTCCCACATACACACTCTCATTCATTGTCATTCACTCACACAACATCACATTAAATAAATACTAATCTTTTCTGAATTTTATATTAAGAAAAATGCCAAATGGTTAACGTATTTAATCATGAAACTCTAAACATATTGACCTAACGGGCTAGCGCTTCAGTAATGATTCCACACGATACTAAAAGACAAACTGTTATCAATCCTAACTGACTTCAAACTTGCAAGTGTCGGTTTGGGGTGTTTTAGGATATTTTCTCCAACTCTGAAAGAATGGCAGCTAGAAAGCTGAGATTTTTACACAATATTTTAACAACAAAGGTCAGTATATTGACTTTTAAGTAACTTGAAAAATATTTAATATAGATTGTTTAAATTCTTAAGGGCTTCAATATTCTGTCGCTCGAATTTACGCAGGTACCGCTTCTCACCACTAGGCTAGCGACAGGTGCGAATGAGACACGCTAAGATACAAGCGGCTCTTTTTATCACCACCAACGGCTCCAAAGCTACGAGCCATACTGCATAGTAGTGCAATAAATGCTATTGCATATTGACTCGCGACGTTACACAGGCAAGTACAAATTTACTGATCTAATTTGACAAGGATGCAACAGGTAATCGACCGAGGCTTTATCTTGGAAAGTGTTGTGTCCCAGGTACAACTACCAAACGGAAAGACGGAATTAATTAAATCTTAGAAAATTTCTTCTGAAAGCAAGGTGAAACATAACTTGACGTTATCACTCGTGTCCAGGTCCGCAGCCAAAGTTCATCTACCTTAAACACTACCACAGTAACAGTGTAGCGACTGATTGAAGACCCGCCCCGTACTCCAGGAGGCCCACCAGATGACTCCCCTCCCGGGCCGCGACAACGCGATTTAGTCAGGCGGGGTTGCATCCTGACTAGCTCCGTCGACTACAGCGGTACGACTGCTGCATCCCTTGTGGCGCCTCCACTGTGAGCACTTCGAAGTACTCCGTGCTGCTACCACTAGACTGTTGGCACAAGGTGCTCGAGAAGGCGGTGGCACGCGTCTTACGTGCGGCGATCACCCTGCATGAGCGCACGGCACAACAGGAAGCATCCCTGCATTTGCCTGTAATAATTTGGGCTAGCTGTGCAAAACCTAAATCAGTATGGCCGGATGAAGATTGCATCCTCCACCTTCCAAAATCCACATACACATCTACATAGGCACCCCTCAAGGGCTTATCTCACTAGGGGTAAGATAGATACAGCCTACAGGGAAATTAAAGAGACCTTTGGAGAAAAGAGAGCCACTTGTATGAATATCAAGAGCTCAGATGGAAACCCAGTTCTAAGCTAAGAGGGAAAGCAGAAAGGTGGAAGGAGTATATAGAGGGTCTATACAAGGGCGATGTTCTTGAGGACAATATTATGGAAATGCAAGAGGATGTAGATGAAGATGAAATGGGAGATACGATACTGCGTGAAGAGTTTGACAGAGCACTGGAAGACCTGAGTTGAAACAAGGCCCCGGGAGTAGACAACATTCCATTAGAACTACTGACGGCCTTGGGAGAGCCAGTCCTGACAAAACTCTACCATCTGGTGAGCAACATGTACGAGACAGGCGAAATACCCTCAGACTTCAAGAAGAATATAATTATTCCAATCCCAACGAAAGCAGGTGTTGACAGATGTGAAAAATACCGAACTATCAGTTTAATAAGTCACAGCTGCAAAATACTAACGCGAATTCTTTACAGACGAATGGAAAAACTGGTAGAAGCCGACCTCGGGGAAGATCAGTTTGGATTCCGTAGAAATGTTGGAACACGTGAGGCAATACAGACATTACGACTTATCTTAGAAGGAAGATTAAGGAAAGGCAAACCTACGTTTCTAGCATTTGTAGACTTATAGAAAGCTTTTGACAATGTTGACTGGAATACTCTCTTTCAAATTCTAAAGGTGGCAGGGGTAAAATACAGGGAGCGAAAGGCTATTTACAATTTGTACAGAAACCAGATTGCAGCTATAAGAGTCGAGGGGCATGAAAGGGAAGCAGTGGTTGGGAAGGGAATGAGACAGGGTTGTAGCCTCTCCCAGATGCTATTCAATCTGTATATTGAGCAAGCAGTAAAGAAAACAAAAGAAAAATTTGGAGTAGATATTAAAATCCAGGGAGAAGAAATAAAATCTTTTAGGTTCGCCGATGACATTGTAATTCTATCAGAGACAGCAAAGGACTTGGAAGAGCAGTTGAACGGAATGGACAGTGTCTTGAAAGGAAGATATAAGATGAACATCAACAAAAGCAAGACGAGGATAATGGAATGTAGTCGAATTAAGTCGGGTGATGCTGAGGGAATTAGGTTAGAAAATGAGACACCTAAACTAGTAAAGGAGTTTTGCTATTTGGGGAGCAAAATAACTGATGATGGTCTAAGTAGAGGGGATATAAAATGTAGACTGGCAATGGCAAGGAAAGCGTTTCTGAAGAAGTGAAATTTGTTAACATCGAGTATAGATTTAAGTGTTAGGAAGTCGTTTCTGAAAGTATTTGTATGGAGTGTAGCCATGTATGTAAGTGAAACATGGACAATAAATAGTTTGGACAAGAAGAGAATAGAAGCTTTTGAAATGTGGTGTTACACAAGAATGTTGTAGATTAGGTGGGTAGATCACGTAACTAACGAGGAGGTATTGAATAGGATTGGGGAGAAGAGAAGTTTGTGGCACAACTTGACTAGAAGAAGGGATCGGTTGGTAGGACATGTCCTGAGGCATCAAGGGATCACAAATTTAGCAGTGGAAGGCAGTGTGGAGGGTAAAAATCGTAGAGGGAGACCAAGAGATGAATACACTAAGCAAATTCAGAAGGATGTAGGTAGCAGTAGGTACCGGGAGATGGAGGAGCTTGCACAGGATGGATTAGCATGGAGAGCTGCATCAAACCAGTCTCAGGACTGAAGACCACAACAACAGCAGTAACTTTATTTATCCCATAGGCTGTTCACCCTTCCCTTCTCTAAGGCATCATCAGTGGGCTCTAAAACGATACAGTTTTGTTAGTTGTAGATTATTAAACAGTTCACGCTGCGAGTTTTTGTAAAAAAAGTAATTACTTACGATTTGCTGATCTGCGATTCCTCACATTTGGTCTGGAGGTCGCACTATCACTTTAATAACCGTCATATAATCACAGCTTTGTGGTCTGGCATTCCTCACACTGCCCACCATGTTTCTCACTCTTTTTTGTGGAGTGGTATCGTTCTTCTATCACTCGATACAATAATTTCGCCTGACACCGATTTTCACAACGTAAATATTGCGACTCCATTACGTGTTTCCTCATCTTTGGTATGTTTACCCGTTTGTTGCCAACGATACTAAGTATGTGTTCCAGACTAACTCCTATTCATGATGTTTATACCGTGTGTGTGTGTGTGCGTGTGTGTGTGTGTGTGTGTGTGTGTGTGTGTGTGTGTGTGTGTGTGAGCGAACGAGAGAGAGACGTATAGAGCCTACGAGTTGGTGACAGCTGATTTGACATTGCGTTTCAGTATTCTGTAGAGGGGTTCATGCATGAGTGAGTGTAAAAAAGATGTTGTGTGCTGTTATTATTATATTGGCCAGTATTATCATATTAATCCTTTTTGGAGCGTTATTCTATTATTTGATCTATTAGTGTAAATAATGAATTGCTTAGTATGTGAACTTGGTCATTCAACACGATTTTCCCTCCTTTCCAAAGAACACGTGAGAGACTGGAAATATGGGACAAACCAATACACATTTGCAGAACACCTAAGAGAAATGACGACAAACTAACCACCAGAGTAGGTGGCATGAAAATAATTAGAGTAAACAATAAAAAAACTTCCTAACCATGCAAGAAAATTGCCACATGCAGAAAACCAAAGCAGAAGGGAAAATCCTGTTGAATGACCAAGTACACATGTCAAACAATTCATTATTTACACTGGTAGATCAAATAATAGAAAAACGCTCCCAAGAAGGATTAATATGATACTGTCCCACAAAATAATAACAGCACCCAACATCTTTACACTCACCCATTCACGCCGCTCCACAGAATATTGCAACGAAATGTCAAATCAGCTGTCACCAACTCGTCGGCTATATCCCTCTCTCTCTCTCTCTCTCTCTCTCTCTCTCTCTCTCTCTCATAAACACACATGCGGTATGAACTCCATGAATAGAAATTAGTCTCGAACGTTACTTCGTTAGGTTGACAACAAATAGGTAAACATACCAAAAAGCAGGAAACACGTAATGGAGTCGCAGTATTTACGTTGTGAAAAGCAGTGTCCGGCGAAATTGTTCTACCGAGTGACAAAAGGACAATACTACTCCACAAAAAGGAGTGAGAATCGTGGTGAACGGTGTGAGGAAGTCCAGAACACAAAGTTGTGATTATATGACCGTAATTAAAGTGACAGTGCCACCTCCGGACCAAATGTGAGGAAACGGAGATCAGCAAATCGTAAGTAATTACTTTTTTTACAAAAACTCGCAGCGTGAACTGTTTAATAATCCAAAACTAACAAAACTGTATCGTTTTAGAGCCCATTGATGATGCCTTAGAGAAGGAAAAGGCGAAACACCTGTGGGATAATTAAAGTAACTAGCAGCAGGAAAAGGCAGTTTTATTTACAAAGGCAGTATACACTCCTGGAAATTGAAATAAGAACACCGTGAATTCACTGTCCCAGGAAGGGGAAACTTTATTGACACATTCCTGGGGTCAGATACATCACATGATCACACTGACAGAACCACAGGCACATAGACACAGGCAACAGAGCATGCACAATGTCGGCACTAGTACAGTGTATATCCACCTTTCGCAGCAATACAGGCTGCTATTCTCCCATGGAGACGATCGTAGAGATGCTGGATGTAGTCCTGTGGAACAGCTTTCCATGCCATTTCCACCTGGCGCCTGAGTTGGACCAGCGTTCGTGCTGGACGTGCAGACCGCGTGAGACGACGCTTCATCCAGTCCCGAACATGCTCAATGGGGGACAGATCCGGAGATCTTGCTGGCCAGGGTAGTTGACTTACACCTTCGAGAGCACGTTGGGTGGCACGGGATACATGCGGACGTGCATTGTCCTGTTGGAACAGCAAGTTCCCTTGCCGGTCTAGGAATGGTAGAACGATGGGTTCGATGACGGTTTGGATGTACCGTGCACTATTCAGTGTCCCCTCGACGATCACCAGTGGTGTACGGCCAGTGTAGGAGATCGCTCCCCACACCATGATGCCGGGTGTTGGCCCTGTGTGCCTCGGTCGTATGCAGTCCTGATTGTGGCGCTCACCTGCACGGCGCCAAACACGCATACGACCATCATTGGCACCAAGGCAGAAGCGACTCTCATCGCTGAAGACGACACGTCTCCATTCGTCCCTCCATTCACGCCTGTCGCGACACCACTGGAGGCGGGCTGCACGATGTTGGGGCGCGAGCGGAAGACGGCCTAACGGTGTGCGGGACCGTAGCCCAGCTTCATGGAGACGGTTGCGAATGGTCCTCGCCGATACCCCAGGAGCAACAGTGTCCCTAATTTGCTGGGAAGTGGCGGTGCGGTCCCCTACGGCACTGCGTAGGATCCTACGGTCTTGGCGTGCATCCGTGCGTCGCTGCGGTCCGATCCCAGGTCGACGGGCACGTGCACCTTCCGCCGACCACTGGCGACAACATCGATGTACTGTGGAGACCTCACGCCCCACGTGTTGAGCAATTCGGCGGTACGTCCACCCGGCCTCCCGCATGCCCACTATACGCCCTCGCTCAAAGTCCGTCAACTGCACATACGGTTCACGTCCACGCTGTCGCGGCATGCTACCAGTGTTAAAGACTGCGATGGAGCTCCGTATGCCACGGCAAACTGGCTGACACTGACGGCGGCGGTGCACAAATGCTGCGCAGCTAGCGCCATTCGACGGCCAACACCGCGGTTTCTGGTGTGTCCGCTGTGCCGTGCGTGTGATCATTGCTTGTGCAGCCCTCTCGCAGTATCCGGAGCAAGTATGGTGGGTCTGACACACCGGTGTCAATGTGTTCTTTTTTCCATTTCCAGGAGTGTAGATATGCTTGCTGCGGAGGATGGCCACACAAACAAACTTGTTATTGTTTCGTAGTTTTTCACGACACATGGTATCACAGGATGTGAGGATCATAACGAAGATGGCCGGCCGCGGTGGTCTAGCGATTCTGGCGCTGCAGTCCGGAACCGCGGGACTGCTACGGTCGCAGGTTCGAATCCTGCCTCGGGCATGGGTGTGTCCTTAGGTTAGTTAGGTTTAAGTAGTTCTAAGTTCTAGGGGCTTATGACCTAAGAGCCATTTGAACCATAACGAAGATGTATTGTTTTCTGTTTGCAGTACCACAAGTCTCCACCATCTACCGCGAAAAACTGAGTCAGTATCCCCCACTAGAGGTATTGCCATAGCTTGTATAGCTCTCGAAATGAGTTTTTCCAGAAAAGTAGATAAGGAAAAGACACTGTGCCAAAGTGCTCTGTGAAATGAGAAAAGTTTTATCACTACTTTTATTACTTACATTAATTATTATTATTTATAATGGAAATTTCTTTAATATTGTTGATAAGTTTATTCTACAAGTGGCGTTCACCAAGTAATGCAACCCTTTTTTTCCCCTGAAAGCAGGATGGTTTTTTATCAGGATTCCAGTACATCATAATATTCCCCACTTTCTGGCTACAAAACCTTATTTTTCAACATAATCTCCGTAATGCGATTGCATTGCGCCACCTCACGGGGAGGGCTCGTATGTCCCAATGGCACCGCTCTACTGGTCGAAGCCGGACCCAAAGTCGTGCTGCATCAGTAACTTACCGATCATTGATGTACTGATCTCCGCGGAGTCCATCCTCCAATGTGCCAAACTGCTGGATGTCGGAAGGTACGAAACTCATGTAGAGTCGATTAGGAGTAACATACCAATAATGTTTTGTGAGCTCCTCCCGAGTTCACAGACTTATGTGAGGAGAAGTTCGTTTGCATTTTTGTGGCGACCAACACCCTGAAGTCGTTTCATTAATTTCCTGACGGTAGCACAGTACACTTCAGAGTCGATATTTGCATCTATTTTAAGTGTCTATGAAGCCAAAAATCGAAATAAATATTGGCAATGATTGCAAAAGCAATCAAAATATCTACGGGTGTACCCCCGGTCAACACTGTCCAACGGGCACAATATTTCGGCGCTCATACATGTCGCCATCATCAGGTGAACTGACGGACTGAGCTCCTGTGAACGTGCCGGCACGGAGATCCGTACGCTATGGCTACTCAGGGGGAACTGGGTTCGGTCGCGGCGGCCGCCGATTTAAATACCTTCCGCCCGCGGCACGCTCCCCCAGCCGTCCGTGCCCCGCGCCACGGTCTCGCGGTGGAACAGATTGCGACGGCGTCTGAGACGACGTAGGTGTGGTGGCTCTGTCCGCCGTGGTCGTCACAGGTATACGTTTGCTCGATTTATTCTTGATTAACCCGATCGCTGGTTCCCAAGCCTTACTAAGATTATAGCCACATTCACGGTTTATGAGGTAGTCATTGGTGCGAATTTCGATGGCCTCTCTAACAACGCTGTCCCAGTATCTATCGACGCCTGTACCAGAATCCTCGTGCGTTCATACTCCATAGCGTGATTTTCCGACAAACAACGTTCAGCGACCGCCGACTTTCTCGGATACATCAGTCGAGTGTGCTTCTGGTGTTCACGGCATCGATCCTCGACGGTACGCATAGTCAGACTAATATACGACTTGGCACATTGACACGTAATCTGGTACACGCCGGCCTTCCTCAAACCGAGGTCATCTTTGGCGCTCCCCACCAGTGCACGAGGTTTATTCGGAGGACAAAACACAGTTCCGACCCGGTGTTTCTTCAAATTCCGGGCGATTTTCCCCGAGAGTGCGCATGTATATGGAATAAACGCAGTGCCTATCTCCTCCCTCGTGATTTTATCTATATCCACAGGTTGTGCTGTAGTGGTTGGGCGGAGAGCACGTTGAATCTGCCACTCTGAGTACCGATTTTTTCGAAATACAGTTCTCAGGTGTTCCAATTCCTGCGGTAGACTCTCTGCGTCAGTGATAGTGCGCGCCCTATGTACTACAGTTTTAAGTACCCCATTCCTCTGTGAAGGGTGGTGGCAGTTGTCTGCGTGCAAATACAGTGAGCGTTGTCTTCCGATGCACCCCATGACCTAGGGTGCCGTCTGCCTTTCTCTTGACCAAGACGTCAAGGAAAGGTAATTTACCCTCCGTTTCAGTCCCCATAGTGAATTTGGTGTTGGGGTGTATGGAGTTTAGATGTGTAAGGAAGACCAGGAATTTATCCATACCATGTGCCCAGATGACGAACGTGTCGTCCACGTAAAGGAAAAAGCAAATAGGTTTCCATTCGGATGACGACTGAGCTTCCTCCTCGAAGTTCTCCATGTACAAATTCGCTACCACCGGTGAGAGTGGGCTACCCATGGCGACTCCCTCCGTTTGTTCGTAGTATTCTCCATTAGAAAGAAAATACGTGGAAGTCAAGACATGCCTAAAAAGTTCAGTGGTCTTCTCGTCAAACTTCTGACTAATCAATTGTAGTGACTCTCGCAGTGGTATCTTCGCAAACAAGGAAACGACGTCAAAACTCACCATGATATCTGACTCATCCAAAATGAATCTATCAAGGCGTTTAACAAAATCCACGTTTGGTGGGTAAATCGAAATAAATGTGGGTAATGATCGCAAAAACAGTTTAGGAAACGTTGTGAGGCAACATGACTCTGCACTTCACTCGTGACGACGAGTGACAGCGAGCGACAGTTGCGTTGGCGGAAACCCACGTGGCTCGGAAGTGCAGGTAGGACAGCTTCCCGCGTGCAGTGGCGGGCCACGCGCCGCGTACCCGCTTCCTGGGGGCGGACGGCGCGACGGCGGCGCTGTTATTATTCACAAAGTGGCCGGAAGCAGCGCTCAGGGTGGCACGCGCGCTGACAGCCGAGCGGGCGCGCCTCCCTGTGCGGCTACTGCGTCCATCTCTACCGAGGCCCACAAAGAGCGTAATGCTAGCACGCTGTTTCCGGTGACATGAGCTGACTGCGTGACACTAATACTACCGCTATCTAATTACAAGTAAAAGTAGATTCTGGAAAACGCTGTTTACCGGTCACATACTGTAACCCCGAATCTTACCCGTTCCCTGCTGACTGACCTATCCACACATTAGCCACGACCCACAAGTTGCGACGTTCCGCGTACACCTGACATCTATGTGCCTTCTTTAATTCTCTGCAGCTAAGTAATAAGGAAATGGCGAGGTGAAAAAAAAGGCAATTTTTACGAGTGACAGAGTTAAACTACAAATTGTATAAATTGTGTGGAAATTTGTATTAGCAAAGTAACGCATCGTCACACAGTGATTCGACTCACTGGGGAACATAGTACCCCGTCGTAGGAACTTGAGCGGTGACTGTAACGTGACAGTTGATGTATGGGCAAAGGGCGTAAGGTGGTTAAAAATGGCTCTGAGCACTATGGGATTTAACATCTACGGTCATCAGTCCCCTAGAACTTAGAACTACTTACACCTAGCTAACCTACGGACATCACAAAACACTCAGTCATCACGAGGCAGAGAAAAGGGTGGTTAAAACCGTTTATTGAAGATGAGTTTTAAATTATGTGTAAGTCAGTTACTGCATTGTACGCGGGGCATTCTATAAATAGCAGGTCGCAGTGGCCAAGCGGTTCTAGGCGCCACAGTCTGGAACGGCGCGACCGCTACGGTCGCAGGTTCGAATCCTGCCTCGGGCATTGATGTGAGTGATGTCTTTAGGTTAGTTAGCTTTAAGTAGTTCTAAGTTGTAGGGGACTGATGACCTCAGATGTTAAGTCCCATAGTGCTCAGAGTTATTTTGAACCATTCTACAAATAATGCAACGCAATTTCAGTTTAAAAAATATGGCTTTTGTTGTGGGACATTGTAGAATATTCCCTTATCAGCCGCTATTGTTTCATGATGTTCCGAAATTTGGGAGGGGAAGAGGGGGGGGGGGGGGGCTACACCTAGACGTGGGAAAGTGTGCCGTCTCTGTATCTGGTATGCACTGCTACCAGGTAGCTTTGGAAGAGGGCCGAATAATCAATAGCTTGTCGACGGTGGTGAATAGGGAATTTGCTCCGTACAAAAAAGCGTGGAATATTTCAATGGCGGATATGATAAACAGGGCCTGGGGTGGAAACCTACAAATAGTTGACTAGCACAGCTGAAAGCGGCTTCGATGTGTAAGCAACCGGCTGCTCGTTGCCGTCAGGTTTAGATACAACATGATCATATAAATGGCAAACTGGAACGCTTCGGTTGCCAGGGTTAGCTGCTTATCCAACGTAAAACGTATCACAGAAGGAGCAGAGTACAGACGCTGCTTACGAGACTGAAAATCCCGTTGACAGTAGGGAAGGTCAAGGAATTTGACGCTCTTTTGACGGAACCAGTTATGAGCATGCTAGACGTGTGGAGCCTGGAGAAAAAAACTAGCACAATATAAAATCTTGCCCAAAAAGGACTGAAAATCCTTCAGGTTCATGGGCACCAGCAGGTTGTTGGTAGCTCTGACGCGCCAGCTTGCGCCGATGAGGTCGCCTTTGCTTAAGGAGAGTAGGACACCAAACGGGCCAACTTGGAGCAGGAGAGGCACCACAGGACTTTTTGATTGGCACTGTCTATTCTTTTACAAGTAAGTTAATAAAACTTTGTTACCATGAATAGGCAATATTCAAGACTCACACACATGCTGACGACGTTTCATGAATTTATTTGTAAAAGTGTAGACAGTGCCGATTAAAATGTCCAGTGGTGCCTCTCCTGCTCCGAGTCTGACTGAGTCCTACCCCCTTTAAGCATACGTCACAAAAGAAATCCACCTTTGCAGAAGGAAAAACTATATTTCTTCAGACTTCAATGAAGGCCATTTTCCATAATACACTGGAAAAAGACCTGCGGATTTCGTTAGTACTCCTCTCATGTGAACCTTGTGCCCCACATATCATCTAGGCAGCTGATACAGTAGCAAATGTCCGTAATCAAATGCTCCAAATACCGTGGAACAGATAATTCGAAGGGTAAGCGCTTAACCTGGTTGAGACGTGGCGTCCAATAGAAGGTATGGGTACACGTCGTACTAAGTAATGGAGGACCAATACTGGTGACTTCATCAAAAAGTCCTCTGGGCACTGAACTGGTTACAAATCCGTGACACATTGTTCATCGACTGTCTGCTTAACATCGCCGCAAATGTGCATGGCGAAATTCGGCTTCTGAATCACTAACTGATGTTTGGCACACTGACTAGACTAAATTGGAGGCCAATGCTGCATCTCAGTCATGATCTAGTGTTAGATGAAGAAGCAATAGGACGAGGTTGGCGTAATTTAAGTATTGGTGATGTATTGGTGATGGCTTGGGGGAGAGAAGTCCTCGCAACTTCCTGCCTACCAAAGTTATTGTCAAGAGGGTTTTAGCAGAGTCCTAATATTGAAAATGGTCTGATCGGGAGGCTGTACATGTTGAGGTTAACTTGGCTGACCATTGCCTCTGCGTCTACCTGAAACACAGTTGGTCGCTGATCCATGATCAACGTTAGTATAACATGCTGGGGCGATGACAGAGGTGTCAACGACGGTTTGTGAGTCGAGGGGAAACATTGGTGCATCCTACGCCCGCTTAATGAATTCAGAACTCATGCCAAGTGACACAGTTTTGGGCAGTTACACAACTGGCCCCTACGTACGGAAAATCATATCTCACTGCTCAAATGGCTCTGAGCTCTATGCGACTTACCTTCTGAGGTCATCAGTCGCCTAGAACTAATTAAACCTAACTAACCTACGGACATCACACACATCCATGCCAGAGGCAGGATTCGAACCTGGGACCGTAGCGGTCCCTCGGCTCCAGACTGTAGCGCCTAGAGCCGTACGGCCACTCCGGCCGGCTCATATCTAATATTCGCCAAAAATTACAGTGGGGGCAGGACCGTCAACTTGCCCATTGAGAGGAAACAAATATGGAAGGAGAGTGACGCCATGGAAAAGTTCAACAGGGATCAGGACTCTTCGACTTATTTATACGTGACGAGATCTCTGCGGTCGAAGGTGGGTAGTACTTTGACGTCACCGTTCTTGAATCGTCAGTGGCGTCATCTGACAGCAGCGCAGCAAAACTGGTCACTTACCAACCCTTCGAAGCATTGGGAGCTGTTTACTGAACTCATTTGGGGTCACCTGCCCAACCCTTGGAAGCATAGGAAGTTGTTTACTGTACTTATCTAACCTGGCCACCTGCCAGCAATTTGGACTTCTTCAGTTATAGAAGGGGCAGACAAGGCCAACGCCATAGTGTGGGACTCGGGGTTGGGCGCTAATCTGACAATGTTATCCCTAGTTAACAAATACCCACTCAGACCAACAACAGCACGAGAGACCTAGCAGCAAGGTGACCCGCAAGCCATGGGAAAGGCAAGATTGCTTCTGCTTCTGGTTACACTGCAACCATACCGCCACCCCATGGGTTTGATGCCGAAAAACTATGTGACCAAGTGACAGAGATCGTCAAAGAGAAGTTATTCCTGCTTGGAAGAGCGCTAAGTTTCGGGGGTTTTTGTACAACCTCGCACTGGTGATAATAAAATGGCAGTCTTAACAGCTGGATCGGTGGTACACATTACCTGGAAAATCAGCAAGAACTGACTCAGGTAATTCTCCTACCTTTCTGTAGACTCGTCGAAACAAGTGAACAGCTTCGGGTCTGCCAGTAGAGAGGGCGCCTCTGCTGGCCCCTAGCCCACCACCAGCAGAGCGGGAGAGCAGATCTGTTCCGCATTCTGTTTGAGCAGCTCCCGCATCTGCTTCTGGCGCAGTTGCTGTGATGTATCAGCAATGCATGGAATTGAACTTTTACATGACACAAGCTCAGCACAACAGGCTGTGGGGTTTTAGGACTGTACCAAGTGACACATCAGGCAATCACCATCGACAGTTGCATTGAACAATTATTTGACACATTTAAACAAGACAAATAACAAATAAAACCATCAACACTTTTTTAAAATTCCCATTTTGGTGAGAGCAAGTTACTTCTAAATTTAAACATTCGTAACCACGGCACTCATGGCCTATTATTATTATTTACTCAAAAACTATGATCCACCTAAAGAACAATTTACTAAAATTTAACGAGGAAATGTAGTCTTTCGTTACTGCAGTGATTGGTATCACCAAAGTATTTCAGAGTACAGGCAACACGTCAGATACCATGGCATACAACCTTGTTACTTAAATGGCAGGCACCTTCCAATGTAGAATACAAAATATATAATTTTATGAGACCAAGGAACCTCATGTGAATCAACACACTACGTCCAGAAGCGGACGCCCACCCACTCAGCTCTTTCCGATACAGGCTCAACATGGACCTCCAAACAGGAGCAGCAACGGTCACGAATAGGTACGAAAAATCGCAGAACTAGTGGGTAACTACAAAGGCTGACGTCTGCTTTAAGTAATTAGAAACACAAAGATTAATTACAGCACATCATCTGTAGAATTAATCAACCTATTAACGAACATCAGCTAAGCAGTACAAATCTACTATCTGTGTGTAAGGCTAATTATACGTTAAGAAGCGAGCGAACTAGATACACGGCCAGCCGGAACGCGCGCGCAAAGAGGCGGAGAATATACCACAGCACAAGTAGGACGCAACCGAGGACCCCGCACCCGCTACCAAGACAAACAGCAGAAGCCCGATAAAACGAAATCAAATGCACGTAACTAGCGTGTAGGCTAGCTGTATATCGAGACCGCCTCCCCCCCCCCCCCTTTCCCCCCCGGGACGCAAAACACAAGGCGACTTACAGCAAATAATAGCTATAGTTAAATTTGTAATTACATAAGAATTAATTACCATATCCACATACTGTCATTTAAGGAATTCTTGTACTTTCCTTAATAGAATAAGTTCTAAACTATTTAAACACAATAACTACTGGCCTTTCTATCTATTGCACGAATTTATGAAACTACTCATTTAGAGTTAGACACGTGTCTCTCAGACAAACTATTACTTCAGATAGAAACTTAACAGTAATGTTATTAAAATTTGCAGCAAAATACAGTCAGCGAAAATTTTATCCATGTATATCTATAGCAATTGGCCAGATTAACTTCATCGTGTGATACAAATACAATAACCAGGCGGCACTTACAAGGGGAAGGCCTCAGACACTGGCAACCGATTTGGCTCCAATTTGGCAGGTCGCTTGTGTACGACCTAAAACGAAGTAATTTAAGATATTTTGGGTCAACACCCCGCGTTTTTGAGAAAATCACCCCTAAAGGTTATGACGAGCAATCGACTCAAAATTGGCAGGATCGATAGATAATTGTAAATAGAGCATTTTTCATCATCAGGTACATGGTCCGAAAACACATAATTTTCCAGAAATCGAGGTAAGAAACTTTTACAACTGCCGCTTCTGTACCCACATGGTAAACGCATTTCGCCGACAGCACCGATACCGCAACGGCTAAGGTAGCTGGCTGGGAATCGAAGAATCAGGGTTCGAATCTCTAAGAAACCTCGCGGATGTTATTCTTTTGTTTTGTATTTTTCCACATTTCAACTGATAGGGATACGAGGGTTAATAAGGTAAGTAAATCAATATGGAGTGATAGTAATAAGGTGAGCAAATAAATTTCTCAAACCTTTTGGGATAGTAAACAACTAAAATTTTACTCCAGGTCACTCTACAATGGCTCTTCCAGTCATTGTTTCGTGTCCTGACTTTTCTTCGAACAAATAGATGGATCGTACTTGTCACATAAACATTCGAAACAAATGTACTCACGGCACCAAGAACATCTAATGAATGCGAACTTTCGACAGCTACACTGCTCCTTCCGAAGAGTAGGCGGAAAATAAACTTGGTTTACATTTAAAAATATGTATTTTTTGGGAATTAATTTTGATGCGTCCCACGCATACGATATCATTGCCTGAAAAATCGGTGCTGAAAGCTGATTACGAATTATGCTATGAATAGTTATTGCATCCGTGCGATTGTGCAATTCTCGCTCGGTTTCCAGAATCACACTGCAATTCTGAAGCCTGGAAATAAAGTTTTTAACATGGCGATAGAAATAAACATCACACAGCTGGCACACACGTGTGCAGTTTGGCGGTATTACTTTTACTGTGCACGTCGTTTGACCCTCGCCTTCTATAAACATTGTGTCCTATATTGTACTATTAATTTGTCCTCTCCAAGAATCCAATGTTAGGCAAAAATTGTTATCAGAAACGTATGGTTTCAAAACATTCTCAAGAAATGTTCTGTAAATCGCATTCGTCAGTTTCCCGGATTTGGAGCAGGTAATGTAAACATTTTTCAACGTCTCTGTTAAACGACTGACCTTTTCTATAACCCGAGGACCAAATGTAACATTCGTTTCTTGTAAACACAGGAAAACCTTAGGCAACACCTTTCTAGAGGCTGTGATGGCATATTGCGCCGTGTAAGAAAGTGTTAGTTTGTTTTTACTACCAGCTACGACAAGGTTTCATTTTTCTCCCTTATGCGATAACGTGCGGCGAATGTTCACCCGATACTCGCATCCTGTTTGATGAGAGTTCATCACGTAATCACGATTAAAACCGGTCATAAGTGACGCCGTATACGTGCTGAAAAGAGCCGCCTCCTTCTGTATATCTTCTATGTTTTCTACCTCCTTGTGGGTGACATGTTTAGTGACTTGCCGTTGAAGAATTTTATATTCCGATTTCAAATTTCTTGCCCAAGATAATAATGCAGCAAACGTAAAATCCTTGTTGGCCGTATATTGAAGCGCTGAACCTGCAGCCCACTCCTGAAGTATTATCGTTGCTACATTCTCGTTACAACGAGATCCGGCAAATCGGTCGTATGTCCACTTATTCACCGTCTGGTATTTGTCGTATCTTGTCCCTCCTTTAACTACATCACTTTCCCACAATTGCAAGTCCTTCTTCCTTTTCAGCTCTGTTGTTGCTCCATTCGTTTGCAGTGTTCGTAAGTTCCAATTTGGATGATTCCTGGCTAGCGCTACCGCCTTTACTTTTACTTCAAGGGGTATAGCAACGTAGTTTAATCGCTTAGTAACCGGTTCGTAATACTCATCGGGAACAGATGGAGCATATATTCCCAATGACGTGGAGATTTCCAAAGTGTTATGACCATTTTGCGATTCACTAGTCGGCATATCTTCCACTGAATCATCTTCTGCTTCGTCTTCATGGTATAGTATTTCGGTATCAACTAAAGTCATTTCGTTCGTCAGCTCCTACAATCGCTCGACGATAGCCACTCCTATCAATCTCGAAACGCCAAGAAACAGAACTGCCTGTTCCCGGTAGTGCATTGATAATGCATCTGTCTTGCAACACTTTTACAAACCAATACACAGCGTCGGTATCATCCTGCTTGCCAACTACATACTACAGCGCTAGTCGAATGGTGTACATCCTCCATTATTCGGATTATGCACCTGAAAGATATGACACGACAAACAATAGCTAGTTCCTACGGCATAAACAGATGAGCTAATTACTACGAACTACATACAGTACTCATCACATGTTACTTACCGAAGAACACTGTGTTCATACACAAAACGTATTTCATTCGGCACATTAACGATGGAAAAATCACTGCATGTATCGGCGAGGTACGCGGCAGACTAATGACGGAAAACAACTCTTTCCGATTGACTTCCATAAGGCTCGTGCTGGACACCTTTACTCTTTCAGGTTCACAAGTAGGATATGAAGAGGCAACCGAGACAACATAACTCCCCCGCGTGCATTCTGTCCCGTGCCTCGCTGTAAACAAGCGTCGCGCGGTGGGCTTTCTGTGAACCCTTTTGAGGAATTCGCAGCACTCTTACTCGGAGTGATTTTCATGTGACAAGCCTTAAAAGTTTAACACTTAACTAGCTCACGGCGTTTGGAAAATTATTTTGCCTACCTTATTATTATCATTCCTCTTTTTTTTTTTTTTTTTTTTTTTGTCATCAGTCTACTGACTAGTTTGATGCGGCCCGCCACGAATTCCTTTCCTGTGCTAACCTCTTCATCTCAGAGTAGCACTTGCAACCTACGTCCTCAATTATTTGCTTGACGTATTCCAATCTCTGTCTTCCTCTACAGTTTTTGCCCTCTGCAGCTCCCTCTAGCACCATGGAAGTCATTCCCTCATGTCTTAGCAGATGCCCTATCATCCTGTCCCTTCTCCTTATCAGTGTTTTCCACATATTCCTTTCCTCTCCGATTCTGCGTAGAACGTCCTCATTCCTTACCTTATCTGTCCACCTAATTTTCAACATTCACCTATAGCACCACATCTCAAATGCTTCGATTCTCTTCTGTTCCGGTTTTCCCACAGTCCATGTTTCACTACCATACAATGCTGTACTCCAGATGTACATCTTCAGAAATTTCTTCCTCAAATTGAGGCCAGTATTTGATATTCGTAGACTTCTCTTGGCCAGAAATGCCTTTTTTGCCATAGCGAGTCTGCTTTTGATGTCCTCCTTGCTCCGTCCGTCATTTGCTATTTTACTGCCTAGGTAGCAGAATTCCTTAACTTCATTGACTTCGTGACCATCAATCCTGATGTTAAGTTTCTCGCTGTTCTCATTTCTACTACTTCTCATTACCTTCGTCTTTCTGCGATTTACTCTCAAACCATACTGTGTACTCATTAGACTTGTATTTCTGTATTCCGGATTTTCCCGGAACATGTTTGTATTTCTTCCTTTCATCAGTCAACTGAAGTATTTCTTGTTACACATGGTTTCTTCGCAGCTACCTTCTTTGTACCTATGTTTTCCTTCACAACTTCTGTGATGGCCCTTTTTAGAGATGTCCATTCCTCTTCAACTGTACTGCCTACTGCGCTATTCCTTATTGCTGTATCTATAGCGTTAGAGAACTTCAAACGTATCTCGTCATTCCTTAGTACTTACCTTATTATCCCTTCTATCCCTATCAATTGAGATATGGAAAAATTCAAACGAAAAGAATAACATCCGCGAGGTTTCTTCGAGATTCGTAGCCGATTTTTCCGGTTCCCAGCCAGTTACCTTGGCCATTGCGAGTGGCCGGCCGCGGTGGTCTAGCGGTTCTAGGCGCGCAGTCCGGAACCGCGCGACTGCTACGGTCGCAGGTTCGAATCCTGCCTCGGGCATGGATGTGTGTGATGTCCTTAGGTTAGTTAGGTTTAAGTAGTTCTAAGTTATAGGGGACTGATGACCACAGATGTTAAGTCCCATAGTGCTCAGAACCATTTGAACCATTCCATTGGCCATTGCGCTATCGTCGCTGTCGGCGAAAAAAGTTTACCATTTGGATACAGAAGCGGCAGTTCTAAAAGTTTCTTACCTCGATTTCTGGAAAAATTTGCGTTTGCGAACCCCATACCTGATGAAGAAAGTTGCTCTATTTACCATTATCTCTCAATCCCTCCAATTTTGAGTTGATTGCTCGTCGTAACCTTTAAGAGTGATTATCTCAAAAACGCGGGGGTGTTGACCCAAAATATCTTAGATTCCTTCGTGTTAGATCGTACACAAGCGACCTGCCAAATTTGAGCCGAATCGGTTGGCCGTGACTTAGGCCTTCCCCTTGTTAGACAAGGACCACCAAAACTGTTTTCAATGGCTGTTTACACTGACAGTAACAATCTACAAACAGATTGTATCAACACTCCAGGCCCTAGTAAACCATCACATCACATCACATACAACTCTCACTAGAACCTTGCGTACTAAGCAAGTTGAAATTAAACACATTCGAGGACAGACTCAGTATGAGTAGCAACGGCTGGCCAAGAAAATGAAGTCAACAGCACTGAACCCGGTTGTCGATCCCAGCCTCAACGTACAGTACAAGCAAGGCCCTTAACCTCTTGCTTGTTCGACGAAGCCAGCGACCGCAGATCCCGTTGCCAGGAGACATGCATGACGCGAAATACACCAACGGTTTCCCAGTAACATGACTGCTTCCACGCCGGCGATATCTGCTACGGCGCCGTTACCCGGGTAATCAGCCCCTTTTAGATGTGCTCTTTCTGCTGCCTCGCACGGTGCCTGTACCGTCAGCCAGACTTCCCCAACGACGTTACTGCTAGGCGTCCCAAAGTCAAAATCTTCGCTAGTTGCTAGAGCTTACCGCTCGCTCTGGGATCGGCCCGGTAGGTGGCGCCACCCCGCGCTCTGCGCAGACCACCAGATAGGTGACCCATACCAGCGGCGGAAAAGTCGCTGATAGAGTCACTTGGCTCATGCTGTTGCTGCTTCGGAAGCTGCAGTTGTTACTGTCGGCAATGTAAAAATTCCGGATCCATGCTGATCACAAAGCAACGCTATGAAGAAAATTAAATTATCACATGAATAATAACGTCCTCCATCGCCACTTTTGTACCTGCACAGGCTGACAATCCTGCGGTACAATCCCATTGGTACAAACGTGAGTACTCTAGCGGAGGGCGGGTGCCACAGCTGGAAGCTGGAGAGCTGGATCCCAGAAGAGGAAAACTCGAGTGCAGCTTAGTCTAGGAGGGAACAGGGAGTACAAATATTACATGAACACTGGCACGGAGTTTATGACAAAGTGTGGCCAGAGCCAATGACGAAAACTACGTTCACGTGCAACCACGAGCACAGTGCGATGCGGAAGGTACGTCTGTGTTAGACAATTTCAGCATAAGAACCATCCCGGCCAACCACCACCTACAAGTAACCTCGTGGATTAGCAGCTGTTTCCAAAAGGTGCTGTGTGTGATAGATTTCTACACACTATCATTGCAACCTCGTTTCTGTAGCTACTTTCGTGTATAGTAAACATTTTTCAAATTCATAACGGTAATCGTACACTCACATAGCACCCGTCCACGACAAGCAAATACATCTAAATACAATTATTTCACAAGGAAACAGACCATGGCTTCGCCGGATCTCTTCACAACAACAAACAACACTACGCCAACTTCATCGATCCCTATATACACTGCCCACTCTGTATTGGTCAGTGAAAAATCTGACAACCATCAGTGGCCATTATGTACAATTATACAAAGACAAAACACTTGTCACTTTACGCTTTGTAACGTATTGCAGTGACCGAAACTCGCCCTTTCCTCCCCCTTGCCTATGAGCTGCTTCTTTTTCTGAACACTGGAAGGAAGACACGAGCTGCTACCACGTTGCAGCCGGCCACACCCCTCGTTGACTGTGACAGATCGCAGCTGCTACGTTCATGCTGCTCTGAGGCAATACTTTTCCTTGGTTGCTATCGGTGATCTCTAGCTCACTCGTCTACTGAACTGCATACCATCGCAACTCCTTTGGTCAGAGCTGCCAGGATAAAACAAGTCTGCCCAGGATAGCATACAAAGCTGAAGCAGCACCCCATGAATTGTCATCCGTCACTTTCAGTGATCTCTGGCCCTCACTCGGGTCGAAATCGTCGCTACTGATGCACACTGCAGGCTTGCCCTATCGAACATATCCAAGTACGACCCGCTGACACCCTCAGGCGTTGTACCAATGAACGGTTCCCGGTAACGCACTGGCAAACTGGCAGCCTATTCCACACTGCAGATACAGTTCTCGTTTCGTCCTGGCACAAACGTCCAGCTGCAAAACTGGTCACATCCTCCACCTCAAAGGAGGGTCGACCAGAGAGGCGCAACAGATAACATAAATATTACAAACACGACAAGAATACGACCTGTGCCTCCTATTACAACATGCATTATACGAACAAAACAATCATGACTTAAGAGGGGATCTGATCCAGATCTCCTAGCGGTAGTATAACGCAGCGACCGGCAAGAAAGTAAATGAATGCCCATGACGAGAGGTAACAAATGTACATGGCCGTAGGTACAAACACCCAACAACGACTGCTGAAGGAAGCTCGCAGGCGTTTCCTTCCCAACAAGGCAACTGGCGCTCTTTGCACTAAACTGCCTCTCGCATGTGGGTAAACATTTGCGATGTTTCCATATCACAGGATCCAAACACATATTTTAGCCTTTTAGGCTACCTGGTCCTCTTAGGCTGTCTGGCAATAGAACTTTTTTGTTTCCAGTCTCGAATCTATAGGTAGCTCAGAATTATTCACCGTAACAATTAGCAAGTAGGGTGATCTAGCAAATTGTCTGCACCACTTTCCATTTTTCTAATCTGGTGCCTCTGGCTGTACTGCTCACTATATCATCTTCAGGTTAATCGTACCCACACAACGAAGATGACAGTGACATGATCTCCACCAGCAACGCTCAATCTTGAAATTCATCTAAGACCTCCTTGCTCGCTCCCTTTCTTGGATAAAAATTAAATCATTTACCCTATTTACAGAACGCTTATCCCTAGCGTATACTCTACTGAACTGAACACGAGAGAAAACTTCGCTCTCGAAAAATATCAGCACCAACGCTTCCTCAGTCAGAGCATACTGCTTCTGACGTTCAGCTGCTCTCTCACTGTCAATTGCAAAGGTTCCCCCATCGCCTGGGGAAGTTGTTGGATTAACTCAATCAAAGACCTAGGAGAGCCCCCTCCGTCTTTTCCAACTCTTATACTAGTTCCTGTCTAGAAAGCCCAGAGGTTCCCAGCACGTCCCCAACAGCCATACCTGAAACACGACAAAGGAGCACAGGACATAGTTTCCGTAAAGTACTACTACACAATGGGTACCTCAGGCACCACGCCAGTACAGCCCGGAAACACACCATAATACGAAATTGTGGTGCAAGGTTTTTGGTGGGAGTGGAGTCTGGCTGTAAGTTATGCAAGTGTGAGCTTTTAATCAATGTTTATTTCAATAATAAACAATTTACAATATCAGAGCACACACTATTACAGTAGACCCTGTAATCTACAACCTACTACAGAGACTACAAGGAAAATGCATAAACATGGGAAAGGTACAATGATTTATCACTAATACACCACTATCTCAAAAGGCAGTTCTGTTTCCCCAAATCCAAAACAGTGGTGGTGTGATCAGATAGCCCCTCGGCCACCGTGTGCAAATACACTTAAATACAGCTACTGTGCTGTTAGCTAATCTAAGAACCCTAGGCAAATTACAGCGACTGATTGGGTCGTTAGGGATCTTAGAATCACTCATGTCATCCATTTTATTTCTCGCGTATACTCGTATAAAATTGTTTCATACTTCTGTCTATTCATTCAAGGAAAAAAATAGACTTCCAAAATAGAAAATGTTTACTCAAGAAATATCAAGCCGAGAAGATTTTAACATCAGTGTAATGCCGCTGTTCACAGGTACTGGCCAATATCTTTAACAACGCGTATTTTAACGAAATTCAGAAAAATTCTCACAATGTCTCAATAACATGAAACCAGTTTCCTCAAATGTAATCACAGCATACTACAAACACAAGTTTTAAAACATAAAGATATTACGTAAAACTTCAGAAACATTAGGCAAAGAGTGTTTGATCCCTTCAACAAAAGTAAAAAAAAATCAAAAAACAAACTATTAAGTAGAACAATAACAAAATCACAAGAAACTACGGGCTAGCTGGAAGGTAATTTGATCTGTCGCGTACTCAGCACTCTTTACACCATACATTCCACATAATTTGGACATCTCTCAACCACTAGTGGGGCTACTGACAACCGCTTTCACTACTACATAACCTAAGTTCACAATATATCTTTGAACATAATGCAGTCCGTTTTGTGGAACACACATATCTTTGACATAGGCTAACTGTAAATCATACACAAGCCAGAAACAACAGTAGCGTTTACTTGGCGACGATAACTTTTAAATCTCGTCCTGAAAGTTGATAAAATCTTTTAAGGTGAAGCGCAATGGTTTAAAAAGCAAAAGGCAGTAATGTTCAGCGAGAGATACAACACGTCTAATCACCCTCAAAAATATCTACTGAAGTGTTGGCAGAAGAGCCAACACCGTGTTGCTAGAGGAGGCTGAAATGCACGCTTTTACGCTCACGCAGTCTGGCGTGAGGTCTGGAACAGGTCAGAGAAATAAGACTAGCAAAACAGGAGGTAACTGGTAGAATACTTAACTTTAATCCATAAGTGGTGTACATCGGTCTGACGGTACAGGCATCACAAGTCAAATGACGTAGCTGAAGGCTATGCTAACTATCGCCTGGGCAAATGAGAGCGTATTTGTCAGTGAACCTTTCCTAGCAAAGTCGGCTGTACTACTGGGGCGAGTGCTAGGACGTCTCTCTAGACCTGCCGTGTGGTGGAGCTCGGTCTGCAATCACTGACAGTGGCGACACGCGGGTCCGACGTATACTAACGGACCGCGGCCGATTTAAACGCTACCACCTAGCAAGTGTGGTGTCTGGCGGTGACACCACATCTATAGCCTTAACTCGAGCCTTACGTTTACCTGGTAAACTTTACGTTAGTCATGACAGTACAAATCATAAGTCACAATTTTACTTGGAACCACGAATATAAAACAAAAAATTGAGTAATACTGAACAAGACAGGCATCGCAATGTTCGTAATATCACCTGGACGAACCACCTTAATCCTTGAGAATCTGGAGGAAAACTGAAATAATTAATATTCAACTTACTGTATACCGATGGCATTAATCTTTGTTCTAAGACACCCAAACTATAGCGTACACATTAAAGGCCAGTGATGCGTTACCAAAAGGTGGCCAAAAACCGACAAACCTTTGCCTCATCATCACAATATCAGCTAGTTAAAAATGATAATTATGCATGACATGGGAGCGCCTCCAGGGCTATACTGCCTCTGTAACGTGGCTGTTACCTCTTTGTGAAGACACATGCACAGATACACTCAGCCGTGCGCTGTAATGTGTGCTTGGTAAGACCTGCTCTCGCCCGGTAAGCACTCGAACATCGTTCGAACATAAGCAAATAGGAGCCCGTTGCTATAGTGCAGCTAACGGTCTACTGTTAGACTGAGTAGAAACCAAGTGACAGACTTCTCGAGAGCTAACAGCCTGCCTTCTCTCGGGAACGTTTCCGTCTAAGTGACTGTTTAAATTGTTCAAATGGCTCTAAGCACTATGGGACTTAACATCTGAGTTCATCAGTCCCCTGGACTTAGTTACAGCTAACTAACCTAGGGATATCACACATATCCATAAATTGAGACCATACTAGCGGTGCTGTTCCGGACTGAAGCGCCTAGAACGGCTCGGCCACAACGTGCGCCTAAGAGACTGTTAAACACATTACTGCCTCTCCAATCGGAACGTCCACCTCCATTCGCTGCCTCCATTCGCTGCCTCTCCGTCACCTCACACCCTTCAGGTAACATATGAAAAGAGGTCACCTGATCTCACGATATCTTTGACACAACCGCTGTCGATTGCAACAGTGTCGTCCATCGGCACATTATGGACAAAGGTATTCCTCACGGCCTCACCGTTCTTCCGCATAACAACAAACAATCACAGTCCGACTTCACTGAATCCAGCAAAACCCACCGCACTCTAGTTTGATCAATCTAAACTCTGGTACCACTGTCACACAACTGCTGTTATTGTACACAAAAGCACAAAAGTACTTCATGCTTTGCACTGTATTGTGTAAACGAAACTCTCCACCGTCTTCCCTCAGAGTCATTGAGCTCCCGTTTTCTTCTGGGCGCTTGAAGGAAGTCGCCTTTCCGCTACCCCAGCGAGATGATATCTGCGTTACAGCCAGTCGTGACACTTGCTGGGCATAGCAGTCCGCTGCTGTTGCCTCCAAGTTGCTCCCGGCTCCATGGTGCCCTGCTTCTCCAGCATCTGTTTTCCTTGGTAGCCTTGAAGGAACTCCAGCTCTCTCTCTCTCTCTCTTCTACACAGAACGGCATTCGTCCACCCACGGCAGGGTAAAAGATGTACTATTCAAGGCTCAGGTGTAACTCTATGATTTGTCACCTGTTGTTCATTGAGTCCTCTGACCTAGGCTGATGGTGAAATCATCGCTTCAGGTCAATATTGTGGGAACCTTTGGACCTAGCACATCCTGAGTGATGTCGAACAAGGGTCTTCGCTGCGCCAATGATGCCACATGGTGATAAGCCACCGAATTTTTAACCTCCCCCATACTACGCCCGAGGCACTGCCTTCCAGGTGATATACACGATATATACGCTAAGACAAAAGGAAATGACACACCCTGAAGGAATTATCCGAATGAGACGAAAATAGGTTGATGTGAGGTACATATACAGAAAAATAAATGATTACAGTTTCAGAGGAATTGGATGATTAATTCAAAAGAAAGAACTTCATAAATTGAGCAGGTCAACAACGCTTTGGTCTACCTCCGGCCCTTAGGCAATCAGTTATTCAGCTTGTCATTGATTGATAGAGTTGTTGGATGTCCTGCTGAGGGGTATCGTGCCAAATTACGTCCAACTGGCACATTGTAAAGTCGAACTCACGATCTGGTTTGAGTACAGTGCCCACAATGCTTAAAACGTTCTCATCTGGGGAGAGACCCGATGACACTGCTGGCCATGGTAGGGTTCGGTAAGAACGAAGACGAGCTACAGAAACTCCCGCCGTGTGCGTGCGGCAATTATCTAGCTGAACCGTATCTCCAAGATGGCTTTCCACGCTCGGTGAGATGACGGGGCTTAGAACACCGTCGACATACCATTGTGTTGTAAGGGTGTTGCGTATGAGAACCAAGCGCGTCCTGCTATGGAACGGAACAGCACCCCGTATTGTCACTACTTGCTGATGGTCCTTATGGCGGGCGACATTCAAGGTGGAATCTCGCCACTGCACGGGGCGCCCACAGACACATCTTCGGATTGGAATTTCATTGATGGAGTAGAATGATCTTCAGTGACGAATCCCTCTTCGAGCTGACCCTCAATGACCAGTAAAGATGTGTCTGGATACGCCGTGGGGTAAGCACCTGACTGACGTCCGCCATATGACCCAACAAGTAGGACTGATGGTTGGGGGGGGGGGGGGGGGAGAAGGAGTGAGATCTTTTTTCATAGCAGGATCTCTTTGGTTGTCTTCGCCGCACTGTTACAACATGGCACGTCAATCATATTCTACGTTCCGTTTCATTACATTCATGCAGACCCTACTGGGCTTACTTTTCAGCGAGTGTTCCTACCGCTTGTCTTCGTGCTTGCCAAACCCTACCTGGGTCAGAAAGGACGCCGGGATCCTCCATAATTGAGACAGTTTGGAACATGAGGGACAGGACCCTCCAACCGGCTCAGGATTTTAAAGATCTAAAGCACCTGTTATGCAGAATTTGCACGATAGCCTTCAGAATGACACCCAACAACATTAACAGTCAATGCCAAGCCGAATAACTGCTAGCATAGGGATCAGAGATGGATCAACGCATACTCAATCTGGGCTCATTCTCTTCAATAAACCATCAAATTTTTCTGAAATTGTAACCTTTTCTTTGTCTGTACACGTACAACAATCTACCGATTCCCGTCCCACTCGGATAATTCCTTCACGGAGCATCGATCTTTTTGTCTTAGACATTAGCTGTGCGCTTCCACCTTATACGCACTGTCCTGCACCACCCCAGCAACGTCTTTTGCGTACTTGGGTCTACAGCCGCTGCGAATTTCTCGACTGAAGTGATTTCCCTGTGTAGGATGCGTTTACCGATGTAAGCACTTTACTTCGTGCTTCAGCTATCAATTAATTTCGTCTCCTTAATCATTTTCAAGCTACCTCTTTCACTAATACCATAGTGAAGAACTGTAATATTGATGGTGAATACATCTGATGGTATCCATAAGATCTTGTGATCATCGTAGTAACAGACACAACTATTTCAGGCATGAATTCTTCACGCAAAATGTTTTTTATTTCATATGTGACATGAACGCGTTTTAATACGTTGTACGATGACACAATAATAAAACCCGCAAGATATTCGGATATTTTTTTTATATATGTTATTCAAGTCTGAGATAGGTGTGCCTGTAACTACCCTGATCGTAAGACACCGTTATTGCGGACTCAATCGGATGTTGCTTACTCCAATCACAATGCAGTTTTTTACTGTAATACGAATAACAGAAGGGCTCTGAAAGTGTCGAAGGGGGATAAATAGCCTAATATTTAAAGCTCTAAATGCAGTGGATAATTCAACAAATGTAGACTACGTAGGAAAAGTCTTCCTTCAACAAACCCACAGCAAGGTTCGGAGCTTGCACGACGGTCTGGACTGGCAGATACACAGAACAAGGCTGTAGCAAGATGAAAATAAATATGACTAGGAGAAGCGAGACTTTAACTTACTATTGACTCTAAGCACTATGGGACTTAACATCTGAGGTCATCAGTCCCCTAGACTTAGAACTACTTAAACTTAACTAACGACATCACACATCAATGCCCGAGGCCGGATTCGAACCTGATACTGTAGCAGCAGCGTGCTTCCGGACTGAAGAGCCTACAACCGCTCCACCACAGTGGCCTTCAATTTACTAATACTCTAAAAGTAAAATGTATGAATGAATTTTGTTAAAAATGTTAGTAATGCAAGATGGCTGTAGCGGATGATTAATGATTGGAATGATTGCCAGAAATGCAGGTAATCTTAATCACGAAAGGAAGATTACTTGCGTGGACTTGAGAACCAAGTTTATGAAACTTTTCAACAGAAATGAGCCGTGCCGGCTCGCATCCATCAATCGATTGCTAGATCGCAGTAGCAGGATACGATCTTTTTTGGTTCTCCATGCGAGAAGCTTTGACCGGTGCGAAGGAGTACAGTTAGAAATGGCGGGCCGAATTGGAAGGAGCACTTGCCGGACACGAGGCCGGTTTACCTCTGTTGTAAACGGCTTTTGCACAGAACAGATCTCATCCCGCGAAGACGGTGTTTTGGGTTGGCTATAGTGGAAATAGTTTCGAGCGTGTGGTTATTTCGAGCGCCACTTCGCTACCGATTCATCTAATATTTTGGTGAGACTCTTTCTGTGACTTCTGCGCCTTGTTTGGTTAAAGTCGTAGTGCTTCGATGGTTTCTCCTATCTGGGTGGTCTGCTGGGCTTCCTGTTTACGAAGGTTCGCTCCGAAATAACTGAAGTTTATCTGAGTTGAAACAACTCTGTTTCATTAAAGGCGTTAGTCGCAACTGTTGTCGAAATGTGTGGAGGCTGCGGGGTCTGTGTTGTAGAGCTAGTGAAGTTACCTTAATAAGAACTGCCTTTATAAATTAGTCATATTTCGTGTCGCTTACTGTGGACCATGTTGACGGCTGAACTGTATTGTTCTTACCTTTAAATTCAGTGTAGTTTAACTTAATCTGAGTGCTTTTTCATGGTAATCATTTTAAGTAACCGTTTGCAAGACGTTTTAGAGGGGTTAGTGTAATTTAATTAGAGTGTATTTCCATTGTGATCATTTCAGCTAAGCATTTGCAAAAAAATACTATAGTGGGTTGAATCTAATTTAATTAGAGTGGCTTTTCACTGTAATGCTTCAAATGGCTCTGAGCACTATGGGACTTTACTTCTGAGGTCACCAGTCCCATAGAACGTAGAACTACTTAAACCTAACTAACGTAATTACGTCACACACATCCATGCCCGAGGCAGGATTCGAACCTGCGACCGTAGCGGCCATTTCACTGTAATCATTGTAGTTAAGTATTTGTAAAGCATTATCCGGAGGTTATTAGTTAACCAGCCCCGAGAGTTTCTTTGGTATTTTCTGCTAAAATAAGAATGTACTTTTGCACAGAAGTTGTTACGCGCAGCCTGCTAAACCAAGTTTGACATATGGGATTCGGTTGTTTAGCTTTCTTAAAAAGTGGGGTTTTCATTAGTAAGAGGTGCCAGACTTGTTGCTTGCAGATAGTGTCTTACTGCAAAACATGTTAGACGTCAGCGAGTTTGAATTTTCTTCCACTTCAAAATTATGTTTATTGATTGCTCCCGCTGCATAATTAGTATAAGTAACTGTTTTCCAATTAATTTTGGAGACTCGTAAGCTTCGTTGATTTTCTCATTCGTGTAACAAGATTGCTGCCCAGTTAATCAGCACTTTGTTGCTTATTACCGTGTTCCCTGGTTGGGCAGATGTTTGTTTTTTATTTATGTTTGGCTTCTAATGAAATATGGCTGCCCTTTGTAAAGCAGTGCACTGTTACTAGTTTTCTAAGGTTAGTTCTTAGTCTGTTGCAGTTCATACTGTACGGGACCTGCCCCATCCACCAGCACACACGTTGGTGGCGAGTTCACACTTCCCGTCCTGTCCGTCGGGTTATCCCACCTGTAGTGGTGCTGAATTGTACCTGTATAACTTCTGGTTCTGAACTTATGTCAGCAACGGACTTGACGCATCGCTTTTGTGGCTATTGGTTGTTGTTACCAAATCTGCAGCGAACGTTTAAAATTTTATAATTAAAAGCCAACAGAAAATTTATTTAAACGTTATGGTTTCGATTGCTAATACGCATCTTGGCTGACTTCAGATACCTGTCAATGTTTAACAGACTGTATAGTTTCTTAATTGTTTAAAAGATTTTTTCTGATGTCTATTGTTAATCTCATTTCCTCGTTAATCTTCGACAAGTTGTTCAATTCCTTACTTGTTTTTAAGAGCACGTAAAGTAAAATTCTGACGCCACAAGGTTGTTGATATTTATTTAAATAAAGTATTACACTTGTTTTCAACTGTGAACGCTGCTTTCCTGCGCTCTGGCCCAGCCCTTCCACTCATCAGTGTATTAAGATGTTTTATGGTAACTACACCCTGTTCAAGAAATACAGCACAGTGCGAAGAGAAGAAATCCACGTAATAGAAGAGGCATTTCACTGAAATTTTGGAGGTTAAAATTTTTTGATTTTTGTACCATTACAAACTATGACAGCAGTACTATGTAAAGCGCTGTTATTCTTACTGCAGCTGGAGCCCCAAGTACAAAGTAAAGATGTTAAAATTTACAGGGCTACTAAATCAGAAGGTACAAGGAAGATCACCATAAATGAGAAATAGTTAGCACTGAGAAGGACTGGTAAGTAATACTTCGGTAATGGTAAGAAACGGTAGATACGTTAGCGGGCAGACATTGAGGAGGGCAAATTGTTGGGAAACCCAAATATTATTTTATGTGAAACCGATTGTTAAGACCGTACGACGTTTTCGCCAGTAGAAAGTATTAAGTCAAGTCAGGCCCTCCCCCATCTGACCACTATGGGACTTAAAATCTGAGGTCATCAGTCCCCTAGAACTTAGAACTACTTAAACGTAACTAACCTAAGGACGTCACACACATACATGCCCGAAGCAGGATTCGAATCTCAGACCGTAGCGGTCGCGAGGTTCCAGACTGAAGCGCCTAGAACCGCTCGGCCACTTAGGCCGGCTCAAGTCAGGAAGAAGTGCTAAGAATTGTATTGTATGTTAACCGGGGACCTAGATACGACGGAGGGGCTCCGTTCTCGCCGCAGCCGCAGTGGTCCACAACCCCACGACGACTACCGCAGTCAACTTAACCCCTCCGCCGCCCCAAACCGAAGCCCGTGTTATTGTGCTGTTCAGCCCCCGGTGGACCCCCCCCCCCCCCCCCCCCCGAGAAATGTCTCACACCAGACGAGTGTAATCCCTATGTTTGCGTGGTAGAGTAATGGTGGTGTACGCGTACGTGGAGAACTTGTTTGCGCAGCAATCGCCGACATAGTGTAACTGAGGCGGAATAAGGGGAACCATCCCGCATTCACAGAGGCAGATGGAAAACCGCCTAAAAACCATTCACAGACTGGCCGGTTCACCGAACCTCGACACAAATCCGCCGGGCGGATTCGTTCCGGGGACTAGGCGCTGCTTCCCACCCGGAAAACAGTGCTAAGTACTGCATTACACTAAGGTAGCCTAATCAGTTATGTCGTGGGAATGCGGAGACAATTGCGAATATCGATATTTGCCTCCAGTCCTTTATATATGAGAAGTATATGTCATTGCTGACGCATAGGACGAAATTCTTCTCGCAAGATATCATTAATGCTGACGTGATTCCTAAGATATTACATCACGTCGTAGATACATCTAACTGCTAAACTCGAAAATGAAAATGGAAGATATTTCATAATGGTGAACAGCTGGCAGCGCTGTGTTAAACAGTTTAACTACAGAGCTGAAATCGAAGACACAACATTCAGTATTTCAGAACATTAATAGTCACTTTGCTTGCGTTTACTTTATTATTCTATGTAGTAAATTATTTTAAGGTTACATCTCCCACTAGTTTTTCGATCTGGAAAATGTCTCCCATGCCATAGCCTCTCACCGTAAACGTCAAATTCCACACCTGTATGATCGTCATTAAGGTACTAAGTGCTTGCCGTCGATGATTTGCTTTCTGCGGACAATTGAAATGGCGAAAGAAGTAAATATGTGGTTGCCGCTACATTTGAGTACTTAAGCAATTTCATCAAATGCCGCTCACAGCAGCGTAAAAGAGTAAAGAAGATGTAACCAGTAACAATAAAGGCTCGAGTCTGTGAGGTGTATCCCTTAGCCCTAATGACTATGAAGTATATGTTGCTATTACTTGTGCATTACCTTCCCTTTAGACAATATAGCAGCTTATATTTCTAAAGGCAGATCTCCTTTATGTTTTGAAGGATGGCAGTGTACTTGTATATGTGTCAGTAGGCAGTGTACTAATAGAAAATGAAATGGTAGTATCAGTTTATTAAAAGAGCCTAGACATTCTTACTGCCCACGCCCGCACGTGTCGATAGCCGTGAATATGGTGTAGCAGTTATCGTCGTGTAAGCCTTTTGACAAACGCACACTCAGATTTATTCGTTTTTGTTTAGGAGCATGTCAGCTGAGCTTTTTATATGGACGAGAGATACCGAATTGATATGTCCGCCTTTTCTCCTGTCACCCGAAATCGAATTTCTCAATAAGTTACATATTTGTAGCCACCAACGTTGTTCACTAAACTACGAAGGCGTAACACATTGCCGCACACCATCTTCGATTCGTATCCACGAGATTTAAATCTGAGATGCGCAATCAGCAAGTTACCTACAGTCATTGGGCGACACTTCACAACATATAATCGCTTACGTAACTGTAATATGTGTGATTGGATTTTTACAGCTCTAACACGACACTGTTTCTGTGGAACAAGCTTCAACGATACTGTGAGTTTGTGTTGTACTTTGCGATGGAGTGATGGTTTTTCTTCCATCGGCCAATGTCGTCGTTCCGCGATGAAACTGATGACACTGCCGGAAATGTGTTTCATCGACCTGTAGCTTCTGAATAATTCATGTCTTTCAATCAAGTATTTATCCAAACGGGAGGCGTGGTTTCAGTCAATTAATGCTTTTTAAATTTGCATTTTGTTATTGGTGATGTGAAACGGTGGACGAATCGCAGGAACAAACCGTCACTTTCCTGCACTACTACATTTGGAATATTCTTCCAGTTGTTTTATCTATCTACATACCGAGAACGTTACTGTGTTATCTACAAATATCGTTCAATGTGCTTATCTCCATTACTAGATTCTGTTTTCAGTTCCTCCATATTCCACTGAAGTATCATTGTAGTAACGTACATATTTTAAGGCACGTAGTTGTTGCCTTTGTTGCTTCTGTAACAATAGCTAATCTAATACTCCTTGTTTTGAATTGGATACTTCAACTCGTATTACGGAAAAATCTTGCTACTAAGCGTCACCTACAGGTAGGTTAAAGTGGTTTCAGAAGAATTCAAAATTAAACAGCAATAGTTACTGTATATCTCATTCAGCCTAATGTTCTTTCCTTCCTTCATTACTCCAACAGTCAATAAAAGCACAGAAATTAACTCCTCTGTTGAACTTTTGTGTAAATACAGCTCATACACAGAAGAGTAAATTCTTTTCCTTCAGTAGACTAAAGCTTTGTAGTATATACAGTTACGTAAGTAGTATATGTAGGTAGTATCCAGCTCTCTTTATTTACATACTAATTATTTAGCACGCTTTGTTCACATCACATAAAAAATCATTGACTTAATGACGTCATCAGCAACGTCGAAACTCTTATCAGTGATTTCATTTATCTTTCAGTGGGAAATCTGTCGCATGTTCCCCGCTGCCTCTTCCCTCCCCTCCCTCTATATTTGCAGCCAATCATAGCACAATATTAATATGAAAGAGTCAATGAAAAATGTAAGATAGTGACAACAGACCAATTGTGTTAGTGATAAATTTAAAAACCTCTCCTCTTGCCAATGAACTGGAGTGTAGTATTAAAGTGATGTAAAAAAAGTGTCAGAAATTCAGTAAAAAAACTATGTAAACTCATATTGAAACTCAAAGATACGTACTACTTCCATGAATGTCAAGGATACTCGTTATTTTTGAAATGTATTTACTTGTCTCTGTATATATTCATTGTGATGTAGTTGCTATTATTAATATGCATAAATTTGTCTAATCTAATAATTATTTCTGTGAACGACAGAGATGGTTCTATAAATAAACATATCTCACATAATATCAAAAGGACGCCACGGCCAAAGATACGCAATAAGGCTATACGCAGATGATGCAGCTGTTTATACCAAAATAGCAATGCAATAGAATTTGCAGAACGACCTGAAGAGAATTGATATGGTGCAGACTCTGGCAGTTGACCCTGAACGTGACTAAATATAACACATTGCACACACATAGAAAAAGAAATCCACTACTGTACAGCTACATTATAGATGACAAACAGCTGGTAACAGCGTCTGCGGTAAAATATCTAGGCATAACTATCCAGAGTGACCTTAAGTGGAATGATCATATAAAACAGATAGTGGGAATAGCAGACACAAAACTCAGATTCATCGGAAGAATACTAAGGAAATGTAACTCATCCACGAAAGAAATGGCTCATAAGGCGCTTGTTCGCCCATTTATCGAGTATTGTTCATCTATCTAGGATCCCTATCAGGTAGGACTGATAGAGGAGACACAGAAGGTCCAATGAAGAGCGGCGTGTTTCGTCACGGGATCTCTCAGCTGGCGAGAGAGCGTTACGGAGATGGTAATGAACTCCACTGGCAGACGTTACGAGAGAGGCGTTGTGCATCATTTACGACTGAAATTTCGACACAGCACATTTCAGAAGGAGTCAGACAACATATTACTTCCCCCACTGAGTTGTGCAGGGCTCGTGTTATTGCCATCCTGTATTTTGCACCATGTTTTTAACGTACTTCCATCTCACTACGTTAATTTAAATTACTACTGACACTGAGTTGCTGCTTTGCCTGACCGTGAGCGGCGTTAGCAGCGCGTATCGATGTATCCCCTCTGTTGCAGAGCTCACAACCGAGCTCTGCAACATCCATGTACTAATTTATATTTACGTGACAAACCCCATTTCTAGGGCTATATTTTAATTTTGACAAATGGATCTATGCAGACGTTTGTAAAAACGGTGATGATACATCAGTCCACACTAATGTAAAATTGCCACCTTCTGAAGAAGACAAATTTAAATTTGTTGAAACCTAGGTAAAGAATTCTTTATCCATTGCAACTGGTCGGCTGTTTATAATTTTATAATGACATATACCTTTATTATTAGCAACCATTTCCGCCCCTGGTACCTGAGTGGTCAGGGCGGCGGAATGTCATACCTAACGGCCCCGGCTGGGTCGAAGATTTTCTCCGCTCAGGGCCTGGGTGTTGTGTTGCTCTTATCATCATCATTTCATCCCCATCGACATGCAAGTTGCCGAAGTGGCGTCAACTCGAAAGACTTGCACCAGGTGAACGGGGTGCCCGACGGGAGGCCCTTGCCACACGGCATTTCCATTAGCAGCCTCCAACATTATTAGATTTACATGTCTGTCTCTTGTCTTCCACAGTCATTCATTATAATATGAACACTGGTTGTTGTAGATGTTTGCAGAGAAGTCTTCAGTCTGCTTCTCAGAAACATACACATGATTGAGCTCTGCAGGGAACAGTATGTTATCGAATCTCGAATTTCATTGCATGAACCAAATATTTACTCACTTTTTGCAGGCTTATTTACAGGATACAACCCTATTAGATTCGACTACTTATAAAAAATCCTTTATCATTTGACTTCACGTTTATTACTGAAGATTTATTAAGTTTTACATAACACAATTTATTTTATGATCCCTTATTCTCACTCAATTTGACTCGCAGTTGAACTATATCTTCCTGTGCCCATCCAGAATGATGAATTTGGAAACTTTTCAGTTGGTTTAAAAGTAGCTCTGTGACGCTAGTTGGGTAACATTCACTGATCAGCAGGCAGTGACAGTGGTGCACTCGTTGTATTGACGTACATCTAAAATTTTTAAAACAGGTACTCAAGAAATGTCTATGCTCATTATATCCAAGTCTTTTATCCCTTACATCAGTACATATGAGTTTCCCAAATGCAGACTCTACAGCAACCCATTCGAGATCATATATTTTCATGCATTTTAGTGCACATTTATCCAGTATAATCTTCTTATTAGAATAGATTTTTATTTAATTTGCTCCATCGCAAAGGCTTCTTAACGTTATTCCTGGTTTCCGTTATACGACAGCCATTTTCAGAACATAAAGTAGAAGTAAAAGAAGGAAGCATTACTGCCTACTACATTAAGGGACACAAGAACAGAAATTATGATATAAACATGGTAATCCAGGCTTCAGGCTTTGAACCTAAAAGTCTAAAAAGCCGACCTTGCCTAGGGTAATCGACGGGCCACAGGTGCCGGATAGTGAACGTTCCATCAGGTATGGTGGACAGCTGCGAATACAGAATAAGGAGTCCCGGATCAAGGGAAAACAAAACCAAATCCACTTGGTGTCTGTCTTGTACCAAGTGGCAAAGTGGTCAGCGTCTGTTCACCAGTGGTGCGGCTGAAATTTATGTTCTCGAACCAACCCTTCCAGTCTTAACACTCTGTGCTCACTCAGTGAGTCTACTCAACCCCAACTGATTCCAGATACAATCTCCTTGGAGCATTTAGATAATCACAGTATAGGTGGTCAATCCACAGCCAATAATACTGTCAAAAAAGTGGTTCAAATGGCTCTGAGCACTATGGGACTCAACTTCTGAGGTCATTAGTCCCCTAGGACTTAGAACTAGTTAAACCTAACTAACCTAAGGACATCACAAACATCCATGCCCGAGGCAGGATTCGAACCTGCGACCGTAGCGGTCTTGCGGTTCCAGACTACAGCGCCTTTAACCGCACGGCCACTTCGGCCGGCATAATACTGTCACAACTGGTCTTTTGGATACTGGGGCGGCCAGTTTAAAATGCACTGTAATTCAACAGAGGAACTCGGAGTCTTCTGGACAACTAAAAAAAAAAAAAAATCTCTTGCAACATATAACATATAAAAACTTTTGCAACCAAGCAAACTTCATAAATTGGGAGATACATTAAAGGAATAGACATTTCAAATTTTGGCACTTTAAGAAACACTAATGAGGAGCAATAACACCATGGATTTCGGAAGTATCGTCTTTTTAAAAGTAAAACCGATAAGAGAATGCTTAATAATGCACCACATCCGGGAGCTGCTTTTGCAGTCTACAAAAGTATTTTAAGTTCAATAAGGAGGTAAATCCATCTACTAATGAAAATTTCTCTTAAATGCACAAATAATGTACCCAATTTCGTTAATGCCCATGTGCCATTCAATCACCATAGTCGCTAAAAACCTAAAGTAGTCACTGAAGCTTAGGAAACGTTAGAAAGAGTTACCTCTAAAAGTCCCTCTAACCATGTTGAAATTTTAATCGGTGATTTTAATGCTCCGTTAGGTGAAGAGAAAAAATATAAGAAATCTGGGGATGGATTTCCTCCGTTTAAATGGTCAACCCAAAATGGCCAATGACCTTTTGAAACGTGCAAAAATCTTAACCCTAAGGTCCTGTAAACACATTTTAAAAAGAACATAAAAAAATTGGGGGCACCAAATATATTTACTGGGGAATCCTAAATCGATCATAAACCAACTTCATGCCCTAACTACCGAGAAATTTTGAATTTTCAAGTTAGGAAAAGGGCTAATATTGATTCTGAACGTTATTTAATATAATAAAAGTAAAACTTCAAACATAAAAATTCTCAAAACAAAAAATGTTATCCAAATTTTGACGCTGCTATAATATCCCCAGCTTTAACGAGCAAACTTGACAAAAAGCAATCCAAAAATTGGAATAGCCTGAAAGAAAAGTTCATCAAAACAGCACAGAATTTCATTCCGCTTCAAAAGAAACAAGAATACCCTTGTTGGAGCAAGGATTATGAAAAGGCAGTTAGGTCTAGGCATGATACGCTCAGAGATTGGAATAGTAACAAAACTGAAAATACGTACTACACCATTCCAACTGCAAGAAAAGAATCATCTAAATTAACCCGACAAATTTGAAGAAACTACGAAAAAGCCCAATTTTTAGATATCGAAGAAGACTTTCAAACCAACAATACAAGTAACTTTTATTAAACATTCAAAACTAACGAACAGGTTACCAACCACAAAGTCCTTGCCTCAAAAGTGAAAATGGCCGTTTGGCTCTTAACAAACAGGAAAATTGTATGGTACTTGCTAATTATTTTGAAAAACTGTTTAGCTGTCCAGAATCAGCGAGTAAATTCCAACAATAGCAAACTAATAATGCCCACACCAACTCTAAAGACCCTGACGAAATCGAAATAACCAAAAAAGTTAAGAGAGTTTAAAACAATAAATCATCCGGAGAAGACGGTATAATTACAGAACTGCTGAAAATCAGCTAGCCTTAACGCTATAAGAGACATCACTCAACTAGTAAGACATATCTAGCCAAGTGAGAAAGTACCCGAGGACTGGAAAACTGCCCTAATTCATCCATTGGATAAAGAAGGGGATAGAATCGATGTTAATAATTACCAAGGAATATCTCCTCTCCTGGTCACATTCAAAATACCTTAGCTATATTTACTTGAACGAGCCCAAGAACAGTTAGAACCTAAAACTTGGTGAACACCAAGCAGACTGTTGGCCAAACAGATCTTCTCCCGAACAAATTCTTACTATAAGACTTATCCTTAGCTACGAAAGGATTTATAATAACAATGTTGTATTTACGTTTGTGGATTTTAAAAAGGCCTACGACTCAGTTGATGGTGAATCTCTTTCCCAAATTTTAAAGGAACAAAGGCTACGTAATAAATTTTTAACACTTATGAAGGAAACATTGTCCGACACTAGCTCTAAAGTTAAATTCATGGGAGAAATTTCTGAACCATTTGATATAAAGAGTGATTTTAAATTTGGAGACGGACTATCCTCATTACTGTTTAACTGTGTACTGGAAAGGATAATTACAGGAAGAAGAGAAATTTGTTAACAGCGGCTATAGATTTAAGTGTAAGGAAGTCGTTTCTGAGAGTGTTTGTTTGGAGTGTTGCCATGTATGGAAGTGAAACGTGGACGATAAATAGTTCGGACAAGAAGAGAATAGAAGCTTTCGAAATGTGGTGCTACAGAAGAATGCTGAAGATTAGATGGGTAGATCACAAAACTAATGAGGAGGTATTGAATTGAATTGGGGGGAAGAGTAGTTTCTGGCACAACTTGACTAGAAAAAGGGATCGGTTGGTAGGACATGTTCTGAGGCATGAAGGGATCACCGATTAAGTATTGGAGGGCAGCGTGGAGGGAAAAAATCGTAGAAGGAGACCAAGAGATGAATACACTGATTCAGAAGGATGTAGGCTGCAGTACGTACTGGGAGATGAAGCAGCTTACGCACAACAATTACTGGATGGCGAGAGCAAAAGTCGAGTAAAAATATAGATCAATCAATCAGGTTAAGTAGAAGCAACATTAGAGTAGATTGCCTTGCCTTTGCCTATGATATGCCAATTTTAACTAGGGATATTGCCACAGCTCAAAAACTAGTTGAAATTCTTAAGTAAATTGCGGAAAAAGTAGGACTACAAATGCGACTGCTGGGCTCGGATGCGGGCTCAGTTGGCATCCCTTCGCTGCCAGTTTCAAGCAGTGTTGGCTTCGGTCACACAGCTTGAGGCTGTTGCCAATGGGCATCACTGTGGAGGTCCGGATGGGGGTTTGTCGGGGACGGCCAGCTCGTCCCACGCATCTCCCGATCGGACTACTGCCGTGGTTGCCTGGGATACTGCCCGCATTGAGGCTGACCCCTCACCTGTAGTAGAGTAGGTGGTCGTCTCAAGGTGTGGCAGAGGGCGAAAGACATTCCGGAGGGCTGAACGTAAGACATCTCCAGTTTGTCTGACGAACCGGTTTCAGGCTCTGTCTCCAGCTGATACTGATCTTCGGCCAAACATGGCTGCTTGTCCTGTTCCAGAGGTTGCCCCTCAGTCTGCAAGATCCGGGCGGTCGCAGACCGGGGGAAGTCATTCCAGATGTGGAAAGGGTCCTTCGAGATCCCATGAAGTGTACAGGGTGCACCCATCTGCAGGTGGTCGCTCATGTCGGCACCAATGATGGGTGTCGCTATGGATCGGAGGAAATCCCCTCTGGCTTTCGGCGGCTATCTGATTTGGTGAAGTCTGCCAGTCTCGTTAGCAGGATGAAAGCAGAGCTCACCATCTGCAGCATTGTCGACAGGACTGACTGCGGACCTATGGTACAGCGCCGAGTGGAGGGTCTGAATCAGAGGCTGAGATGGTTCTGCGACCGTGTGGGCTGCAGATTCCGCGACTTGCGCCGTAGGGTGGTAGGGTTTCGGGTTCCGCTGGATAGGTCAGGAGTCCACTACACACAGCAGGCGGCTATACGGGTAGCAGGGGTTGTGTGGCGTGGACTGGGCGCTTTTTTAGGTTAGATGGCCTCTGCCAAGTACAGAAAGGGCAACAGCCTCAAAGGTTGCGGGGCAAAGTCAGCACATGCGGGGACCAAGCAGCAATCGGTATTGTAATTGTAAATTGTCGAAGCTGCGTTGGTAAAGTATCGGAACTTCAAGCGCTGATAGAAAGCACCGAAGCTGAAATCGTTATAGGTACGAAAAGCTGGCTGAAGCCTGAGATAAATTCTGCCGAAATTTTTACAAAGACACAGACGGTGTTTAGAAAGGATAGATAGCATGCAACCGGTGGTGGCGTGTTTGTCGCTGTTAGTAGTAGTTTATCCTGTAGTGAAGTAGAAGTGGATAGTTCCTGTGCATTATTATGGCTGGAGGTTACACTCAACAACCGAGCTAGGTTAATAATTGGCTCCTTTTACCGACCTCCCGGCTCAGCAGCATTAGTGGCAGAACAACTGAGAGAAAATCTGGAATATTTTTCACACAAATTTTCTCAGCATGTTATACTCTTAGGCTGAGATTTCAATTTACCACATATAGACTGGGACATTCAGATGTTTAAGATGGGTGGTAGGGACAGAGCATCGAGTGACATTATACTGAGTGCACTATCCGAAAATTACCTCGAGCAAATAAACAGAAAACCGACTCGTGGTGATAACATCTTGGACCTACTGATAACAAACAGACCCGAACTTTTCGACTCTGTAAGCGCAGAACAGGGAATCAGTGATCATAAGGGTGTTGCAGCATCCCTGAATACGGAAGTAAATAGGAAGATAAAAGGGGGAGGAAGGTTTATCTGTTTAGAAAGAGTAATAGAAGGCAGATTTCAGACTACCCACAGATCAAAACGAAAATATCTGTTCCGACACTGACAATGTTGAGTGTCTATGGAAAAAGTACAAGGCAATCGTAAAATTCATTTTAGACAGGTACGTCCCGAGTAAATCTGTGAGGAACGGGAAAATCCATCGTGGTTCAACAACAAAGTTAGGAAACTACTTCGAAAGCAAAGAGAGCTTCACTGCAAGTTTAAACGCAGCCAAAACCTCTCAGACAAACAGAAGATAAACGATGTCAAAGTTAGCGAAGGAGGGCTATGCGTGAAGCGTTCAGTGAATTCGAAAGTAAAATCCTATGTACCGACTTGACAGAAAATCCTTGGAAGTACTGGTCTTACGTTAAATCAGTAAGTGGCTCGAAACAGCATATCCAGACACTCTGAGATGATGATGGCATTGAAACAGAGGATGACACGCGTAAAGCTGAAATACTAAACACCTTTTTCCAAAGCTGTTTCACAGAGGAAGACCGCACTACAGTTCCTTCTCTAAATCCTCGCACAAACGAAAAAATGGCTGACATCGAAATAAGTGTCCAAGGAATAGAAAAGCAACTGAAATCACTCAACAGAGGAAAGTCCACTAGACCTGACGGGATACCAATTCGATTCTACGCAGAGTACGCGAAAGAACTTGCCCCCCTTCTAACAACCGTGTACCGCAAGTCTCTAGAGGAACGGAGGGTTCCAAATGATTGGAAAAGAGCACAGATAGTCCCAGTCTTCAAGAAGGGTCGTCGAGCAGATGCACAAAACTGTAGACTTTATCTGTGACATTGATCTGTGTTAGTATTTTAGAACATGTTTTTTGCTCGCGTATCATGTCATTTCTGGAAACCCAGAATCTACTCTGTAGGAATCAACATGGATTCCGGAAACAGCGATCGTGTGAGACCCAACTCGCCTTATTTGTTCATGAGACCTAGAAAATACTAGATACAGGCTCCCAGGTAGATGCCGTTTTCCTTGACATCCGGAAGGCGTTCGATACAGTTCTGCACTGTCGCCTGATAATCAAAGTAAGAGCCTACGGAATATCAGACTAGCTGTGGGGCTGGATTGAAGAGTTTTTAGCAGACAGAACACAGCATGTTACTCTCAATAGAGAGACTTCTACAGGCGTTAGGGTGACCTCTGGTGTGCCGCAGGGGAGTGTTATGGGACCATTGCTTTTCATAATATATATGAATGACCTAGTAAGTGGTGTCGGAAGTTCCATGCGGCTTTTCGCGGATGATGCTGTAGTATACAGAGAAGTTACAGCATTAGAAAATTGCAGCGAAATGCAGGAAGATCTGCAGCGGATAGGCACTTGGTGCAGGGAGTGGCAACTGACCCTTAACATAGGCAAATGTAATTTATTGCGAATACATAGAAAGAAGGATCCTTTATTGTATGATTATATGATAGAACAAACACTGGTAGCAGTTAATTCTGTAAAATATACGGGAGTATGCGTGCGGAACGATTTGAAGTGTAATGATAATATAAAATTAATTGTTGGTAATGGTGGTGCTCGGTTGAGATTCATTGGGAGAGTCCTTAGAAAATGTAGTCCATCAACAAAAGAGGTGGCTTACAAAACACTCGTTCGACCTATACTTGAGTATTGCTCATCAGTGTGGGATCCGTACCAGATCGGATTGACGGAGAAGACAGAGAAGATCCAAAGAAGAGCGGCGCGTTTTGTCACAGGGTTATTTGGTATGCGTGATAGCGTTACGGAGATGTTAAGCAAAGTGGCAGACTCTGCAAGAGAGGCGCTCTGCATCGCGGTGTAGCTTGCTGTTCAGGTTTCGAGGGGGTACGTTTCTGGATGAGGTATAGAATATATTGCTTCCTCCTACTTATACCTCCCCAGGAGATCACGATTGTGAAATTAGAGAGATTCAAGCTCGCACGGAGGCTTTCCCGCAGTCGTTTTTTCCGCTAACCATACGCGACTGGAACAGGAAAAGGAGGTAATGACAGTGGCCCGTAAAGTGCCTTTTGCCACACACCGTTGGGTGGCTTGCGGAGTATAAATGTAGATGTAGATGTAGATATAGATCATTCGAAAAAACTGAATTTATGACATGCAAGAAACAAACATCAAAGTTTTTGAACACGAAATATGGGAACATAAAAGTGGTTTCTCAATGTAAATACTTCGGGGAAACCATACAAGAAAACGGCTTGAAAAATGATGCAAACAAACTCTCTGACAAAAAATGGCAATTGCATTCAGATTAACAAGAATTATTTCTAATAAAAAATCACTTTCTAAATTCAGTAAACTTAGGCGTTACAGCCGTGTAATCAAACGTGAATGTTTTTATGGAGCAGCAACTTTAATTTTAAATAGAAAGCGGGTAGGGCAGAAATTCAAAAGAAGGAAAGATGGATTATTAGGAAAATATTAGGCCCCAAACTTACTGATGGAGAAACTTGTGGGCTGAGAAATAAT
This sequence comes from Schistocerca americana, assembly GCF_021461395.2. Taxonomy (NCBI): domain Eukaryota; kingdom Metazoa; phylum Arthropoda; class Insecta; order Orthoptera; family Acrididae; genus Schistocerca; species Schistocerca americana. The sequence goes on from NC_060123.1 coordinate 107,255,962, forward strand.
AAGGAAATACAAGAATACGCAGACATACATGGTGACATGAGAAAACGAAGGCTAAAATTTTATTGGCACATTAGAAGTATGGCACGCAACTAGGATGAAAAAAGCAGAATTCTATGAAAACAGAAGTAAGGCCAAAACCGAGCCATTTAAATGGATCGCTGCAATTAAGGAGGAACCGGTATAAACCAGGCAGACGGTAAAAGTAGAAAATATTAAGACCAAAGATATTTGATTCAAAAGTTGGACAGAGGGAAATCAGAAAACGTATTGGAACACCGTGGTCTGATGAAGGAAAGAGACTTCATTCTGAAAGGAATAAACAAATCTGGACACAATTTATGGCCAACCATCAAAGACAACATTGATTGATTTTCCCTCGGCCGGCCGGTGTGGCCGTGCGGTTCTAGGCGCTTCAGTCCGGAACCGCGTGGCCGCTACGGTCGCAGGTTCGAATCCTGCCTCGGCCATGGATGTGTGTGATGTCCTTAGGTTAGTTAGGTTTAAGTAGTTCTAAGTTCTAGGGGACTGATGACCACAGATGTTAAGTCCCATAGTGCCCAGAGCCATTTGAACCATTTGAACCATTATCCCTCGCATGATCCTATTGGGCCCATACGTGAATAACAATAATAATAATAATAACAGACATGATAAGCCTTTCGTTCTGTTGCACTGCCACAAGTCATGAATATGGAAAAGTGGCTATGCGTGGTTTCATGAAGTACATATAGGATCCAGTGGTATCCAGGATGTCGTTGACTCATTTATTATACAGGGCGTTACATAAAGGTACGCCCAACTTTCAGGAAACATTCCTCACATACAAAGAAAGATAATAAGTTATGTGGTCATGTGTCCGGAAACGCTTACTTTCCATGTTAGAGCTAATTTTATTACTTCTCTTCAAATCACATTAATCATGGAATGGAAACACACAGCAACAGAACGTACCAGCGTGACTTCAAACACTTTGTTACAGGAAATGTTCAAAATGTCCTTCGTTAGCGAGGATACATGCATCCACCCTCCGTCGCATGGTATCCCTGATGTGCTGATGCAGCCGTGGAGAATCGCGTATTGTACCACAGCCGTCCACAATACGAGCACGAAGAGTCTCTACATTTGGTACCGATGTTGCGTAGATGAGAACTTTCAAATGCCCCCATAAATGAAAGTCAAGAGGGTTGAGGTCAGGAGAGCGTGGAGGCCATGGAATTGGTCCGCCTCTACCAATCCATCGGTCACCGAATCTGTTGTTGAGGAGCGTACGAACACTTCGACTGAAATGTGCAGGAGCCATCATGCATGAACCACATGTTGTGTCGTAGTTGTAAAGGCACATGTTCTAGCAGCACAGGTAGAGTATCCCACATAAAATCATGATAACGTGCTCCATTGAGCGTAGGTGGACGAACATGGGGCCCAATCAAGACTTCACCAACAATGCCTGCCCAAACGTTCACAGAAAATCTGTGTTGATGACGTGATTGCACAATTGCGTGCGGATTCTCGTCAGCCCACACATGTTGATTGTGAAAATTTAGAATTTTATCACGTTGCAATGAAGCCTCATCCGTAAAGAGAACATTTGCACTGAAATGAGGATTGACACATTGTTGGATGAACCATTCGCGGAAGTGTGCCCGTGGAGGCCAATCAGCTGCTGATAATGCCTGCACATGCTGTAGATGGTGCGTAAACAACTGGTTCTCCCGTAGCACTCTCCATACAGTGACGTGGTCAACGTTACCTTGTACAGCAGCAACTTCTCTGACGCTGACATTAGGGTTATCGTCAACTGCACGAAGAATTGCCTCGTCCATTGCAGGTGTCCTCGTCGTTCTAGGTCTTCCCCAGTCGCGAGTCATAGGCTGGAATGTTCCGTGCTCCATTGCTTCTAACGTCTTCCTGTCGGGACACCTCCGTTCTGGAAATCTGTCTCGATACAAACGTACCGCGACACGGCTATTGCCCCGTGCTAATCTATACACCAAATGAGCATCTGCCAACTCCGCATTTGTAAACATTGCACTGACTGCAAAACCACGTTCGTGATGAACACTAACCTTTTAATGCTACGTACTGATGTGCTTGATGCTAGTACTGTAGAGCAATGGGTCGCATGTCAACACAAGCAACGAAGTCAACATTACCTTCTTTCAATTGGGCCAACTGGCGGTGAATTGAGGAAGTATAGTACATACTGACGTAACTAAAATGAGCTCTAACATGGAAATAAAGCGTTTTCGGACACATGTCCACGTAACATCTTTTCTTTATTTGAGTGTGAGGAATGTTTCCTGAAAGTTTGGCCGTACCTTTTTGTAGCACCCTTTATACAGGTAATTGCACGTAGTATTTAAGAGAATATTCATTTAGAGGCAGAGTTATTAAAAGTATTTGTAGTCCAGGAAAACACAAAGGTTTATATTTAGTCATTTAAAAACTCAGTTAGCTTTCTGATATTTTGAAGTTGAGCATGATATAACAAATGGTCTAGAAATGAAATTTGATTACAGAAGTCATCATGTATTCGATTTTAACATAATTTCCGTAGTCAAATTTTATTTTTTAAGAATATGCTAAATTCTTCTCAGCTACAAACTGTCACAAAAGAAATAGATTTTTATGTAATTAACAATAAGAGCTTTTTGGTTACTTACGTTCAACTGAGAATACCTTTGAGAACTGAACCTCTAAATTAACCTTCTTTTAATTAATCTGTGCTGTTATCTTTACCTAATGCATGCATATTAGACCATAGGATAGCACTCCATCCTTCATGGCATACATGGAAATTTTGAGTTGTTAGTTTTACATATTTACAAATTGTTGCAGTGCAGCAAAATAAGCGTTATATGATGTTTATGTTACAGTCTAGTGTTTTCAGTCTCTTAATGTAGTCGGCAGTAATGATTTCTTCTTTTACTTCTGAAAATGGCTATGCAATACCTGTAATATTGTTTAAAAATCGTTTACGATCAACCAAGCAAAATGAAAACAATATTTAAATCACATAATCGCTCTCCAAGGGTCATTAACTGTCAGATCAGAATTATTACATTAGTCGATGAAACTTAAGCTACCGAGGTGGTCTCCTTCTCCAGATTCTATGCTGCTCTTACAGTGTCTTCTGCTTTCAGATTTTTGGCCCAGCTGCTCAATCAGACCACAGATTTTTCATTGCTCAATCAGGAGCATCGCAGATTCTGTAACATTAAACGAGAGAAAAGATGTATTCCTCGATATGACACAAATACCTGAATGTTGAACAGAGCAAGAAAAGGAATAATTACATATTTTCGTAGAAAATATGTCGAATTTCTGTCAACTGCCAGCTCATCCAGAATGTTGAATATTTCGATGACAAAAAATAAATGTCTGAAGTAAGTTGTAAAGTCAGCTTTTTGTACCTTCCGAATACTTCTGAGACAAACTTGGTGCTACTACTGCTACTGCTGAGTTACTGTTCCTCTCTTGAGCGCAACACTGAGTGTGAAAAAAAATTATGTTTTGATGGATATAAAAAATTTTTGAGTGACATGCCGGAAAAGAAAAATTAGGCATACATTTTTTGTCGAATTCCCGATTCTCGCCTCCCCCCCTCCCCCCCCACCCAGTCTCTTTCTAAGTCCCTCCCTCTCTCTCTCTCTCTCTCTCTCTCTCTCTCTCTCTCTCTCTCTCTGCCTCTCCGTCTCTCTTTCTCTCTCTCTCTTCTCTCTCTATGTCTCAGTTCCAAGTTGATCACGATGTTGATAGTTGGCTTGAAAGAACATATATTGCAAGTTCCCCTTCTATACCCTCCCTGAGTCATTAGAGTATGCTTATCCCCTGTGCTGAAGCTGAGATAGCGCAGTCACTTTCCTGGGGTCATGAAAAAGCAGGTTGAGACTTCTTCCTGACACTCTGTGTTAAATAAAATGTTCATTCTAGAAATGTTCACATGAAATTTATCAGCATGCACTCGATTATAGGTGAAATATATTATTCACCTACGTAGAACTGAAAATGTTGACAGGATAACAGAGGCAGCATCACTCCCAAAATGCAGAGAGAGGAAAGCAAGGTGCACTCCAAGTGTCAGTCTCCAAGAGATAATGCCAGAACATTACCTCTCGCAACGTCACGGGGAGCGCTGACATTACAGTCACTCCTAAAGCACGCGCTGCAGCACTGAATTATCATGCAAACACATGAAATAAAATATATGTATAACTATTTTTAACGCAGAATTGTGTTGCGGGAAGTGAGGTCTGCTTAACCTTTTCCCCTGCAACACATTTAAGACGCCCATCTGCAAAACTGATTGTGGGAATATGTGAGAGATATTACTTGGGAAATGCGTTGTAGTATTTAATTTTATTACAGAGGTACGGATGTGTAGACAATTAAACATAAATAATGGAGAAATAGTTCGTACCCTTGATCATGGAATCGTTTCTTATGCCGGAGGTATGTACGCGTAAACAATCTGGCATGTGTTACGCATTAGGCATTAGATGTTAGGTGTTGCTGGATCTTAAATACTTTTGTAACACAAGGAACGTTTGCTACAATCGAGCTTCCAAAAAAATGTAGAATAATATGTAGAATGTTCAGTACATCTACATCTACATCGATACCGTGCAAATCACACTCAAATGCTTGGCAGATGGTTCATTGGGCCTCCTACACGTTAAATATCTATTATTCAACTCTCGAAGACCTTGAGGAAAAACTAACACTCGTATTTTTCTGTGCTAGTTTCGATGTCCCTTATTTTATTATGATGATCGTTTCTCCCTATCTAGGTCGGCGTCAATAATATATCATCACATTCGGTGGAGAAAGTTGGTGATTGAAATTTCGTCAGAATACCCTACCGCAACGAGAAACGCCTCTGGTTTAATGATGTCACGTCTGTGACACTGTGTCCCCCATTTCTCGTGTGACCTTTGAACTTGCTCGTTTTACTCCGTTAATTGTATCTGGTAAGTATCCTACACAGCGCAACAGTACTCCAAAGGATGACGGACAAACTTAGTATAGGTAATTTCTTTAGTAAATCTGTTGAATCTTCTAAGTGTTCTGTCAATAAAAAGCAGTCTTTGGTTCCCCTCCCAACGACATTTTCTATAGTGTGTTCTTCCCAATTTAAATTGTTCGCAACTGCATTTCTTAGGTATTTAGTTGTCTTTACGGCCTTTAGATTTGACTGACTGATCGTGTAAGCGAAGTTCAACGGATTAGTATTAGCACTGAGGTGGATGACCTAACGCCCGTTTATTATTTAGGGTCAATTGCCAATTATCGCACCATACAGATATCTTTTCTAAATCGTTTGGCAGTTGTTTTGGTCTTATGATGACTTTATTAGCCGATAAACGACAGCGTCATCTGCAAAAAACCTAAGACAGCTTCTCAGATTGTATCCCAAATTGTTTATATTGATAAGGAACAGCGAAGGGCCTATAACACTACCTTTTGGATCGCCAGAATTCACTTCTGTTTTACTCGACGTCTTTCCGTCAGTTACTACGAACTGTGACCACTCTGACAGGAAATCGCGAATCCAGTCACATAACTAAGACGATATTCCATATGCACGCAAATTCCCCACAAGCCGCTTGTGTTGTAGAGTGTTCAAAGCCTTCCGGAATTCCATTAATATGGAATCACTTTGAAATCCCTTCTTAATAGCAGTCAACACTTCATACTAGTAAAGAGCTAGCTGTGTTACGCAAAATCGAAGTTTTCTAAATCCGTGTTCACTTTGTATCATTAGACCGTTCTCTTCGAAGTAATTTATATTTTCAAACACAGTATATGTTACAAACTCCTGCTGCATATCTACGTTAATAATATCGGCCTGTAATTTAGTGGATTACTCCTACTACTTTTCTTGAATACTGGTGTAATCTGTGCAACTGTCCATCTTTATGTACATATCTTTCGCCGGACGAGCGGTTTTATGCTGTTTTATACAATTGTTAGGAATGCAACTACTGCATCGGCATACTTTGTAAAAAAATTAACTAGTATAAGGTCTGGAGTAGAAGACCTGCTTTTGTTAAGTGATTAAGTTTCTTCACTACTCCGAGAATATCTAATTCTCAGTTATTGATATTGACAGCTGTTCTTGATTTGAACTCTGAAACATTTACTTCGTCTTCTTCGTCGAAGGACTTTCGGAAGGCTGTGTTTAGTAACTCCGCTTTAGCAGCATTGTCATGGAGAGGATTTCCATTCCCATCGTACAGAAAAGGCATTGATCGTGTTTCCCAGTAGCGTACTTTACATACGACCAGAATCTCTATGGATTCTCTTCCAGATTTCGGGACAAAGTTTCATTATGAAAACTGTCATAAATATCTGGCATTAAAGTCCAAGATAAATGTCAAACGTCTGTAAAATATCGCCAGTGTTGGTGATTCTGCTTATTTCGTTGTTTGTGAAACAGTATTCTGTTCTTGTCTCTGTACCGTGGGGGACAGCTCCGTCACCTGTTAATTTATTTGGTAAAATCTCTTAATTGCTGTCGATACCATTTCTTTGAATTCAAGCCACATCTGGTCAACACTTACATTTTTAATTTGGAAGGTGTGGACACTGCCTCTCAGGAAGAAGTCAAGCGAATTTTTATCCACTTTTAACAATAGATTTATTTTTTGTTTATTTTGTAGGATTTGAGAGTTACGGTAATCAGTCTCGCCACTAATCACTGTATCCGTTTTGATGCCCGTTACTAGCTGATGATTATTCTTTGCTAAGAGGTAAAAGTGTGTTTTTTGAAGTGTTTACTATTCGAGCGGGCTCATGAACTAACTACTTGAAATAATCTTCAGAGAATGCGTTTAGGACTATTTCGGATGGTGTTGTATGTGTACAACCGAATTAAACGTGTACTTTTGCCAACGTATCGAGGGTAAATTGAAGTCACCACCAACTATAAATGTATGAGTTGGATACGTTTTTGAAATTAGACACTAGTTTTCTTTGAAACTTTCAGCAACTGTATCATCCTAGTTCGGAGGTCGGTAAAACGATCCAATTATTCTCTTATTCCAGTTTCCATGAATGACCTATACGCATACTTACTAGCAGTAACTATCTACATCAATTTCGGTACAGGATAAAGTACTTCTAACAGCAACAAACATTCCACCGCCAACTGTATTTAACGTAGCCTTTCTGAACACCTTTAGCTCTTCCGCAAGAAATTCAGTTTAATTTATCCCCAGCCTTAAGCAGATATCAGTGAGTATAACGATTTGGGCATCAGTACTTTTTATTAGTACTTGGAGCTCTGGTACTTTCACGACACATCTACGACAATTTATAAATTTTATACCGATGGCTCCTGGATCTACGTTCTTACTGTGTTCGACCTGCACCTTTTGAGACTGAAGCCCTTTTTGTGTTAACCCGAGATCCCCTAAACAGAGCGCCCAGTCCACGCCACGTAGTCTCTGCTACTCCTTTGGCCGCCTCGTTCGTGCAATGGACTCATGACATATTTAGCGCGACCCGAAACCCCGTGGAAATTGCAGCCTGCACGGTCGCAGAAGGTTCTAGGCCTCTGACTCTGTTCCGCAGTCGGATCTGTCTATTATGCTGCAAAAGGTGAACGACGTTGGCAGCCCTTACCACTTCTGATAGCTGCTCGAAACCAGAGAGAAACACTTTCGATTCAGTGAAACACATCAGTGGTAGCGACATGAACCACAAACGACAGGTGACTGCACCCTTTGCTCTTCAAGGCATCCGAAGAGACCCGTTCCTCGTCCGAAATGACGCCACCTGGTACGCGCACAGAGTGCACATTGGTTTTCTTCCCCTCCTTGCCAGCTATGTCCCTAAGGGGTTCCACAATGCACCTAACATTAAAGTTCCCCAGATATTGCAGGCTGAGAGGGCATAAGCTACCGCATCTGGATGACGGACAGTGTCAGTCACAGACAGCACCTGGAATGTGCGAATGAGGGGTCGACAATGCGTGCAGTAACTGGGCTGGTCACCGGTGCTGTCCAATCGGCGAACTCGTGGTTCGTGTTGTACAACCATTCAATCACCATGGCCGATTCACGACGGTGATGCCAATTAACTGAAGCCTCAAGCTGTGTAATTGCAACAAACACGGTCTGGAGCTGAGAGCAAAGTGTCACCAATTCGGCTCGCATTCAAACACAGCAGTCACAGTCCATATCCATACTAAAGACCATGGAAAACTGAACTACACAGATAAACGAAGGACTATCGTCATGCGCGGCGTAACTCTACCGTAATTACTGACGAAAGTGCAAGAAATGTATATAGTAAATTAAATTAGATGTACACACATAGACTAGAAAACAAAACTACCACAGCACACAAGTGTGACTAAATAATTAGCTCCTGACTCGGAATCTATAGTACTTTATAGATTCGTTTTACTTCCCGAAGCAAAATCGCGACGACTGTGTCTGTTAAACATGAAATTATCATGCACATAATAAAAAAAAAATATATATAGTACGAAAGCCAATAGATGAAACTACACTACTGGTCATTAAAAGTTCTACACCAAGAAGAAATGCAGATGATACCCGGGTCTTCATGGGACAAGTATATTATGTTGAAACTGACATGTGATTACATTTTCACGCAATTTTGTTGCATAGATCCAGAGAAATCAGTACCCAGAACAACCACCTCTGGCCGTCATAACGGCCTTGATACGCCTGGGCATTCAGTCAAACTTTGCTTGGATGGTGTGTACAGGTACAGCTGCCCATGCAGCTTCAAGACGCTACCACAGTTCATCAAGAGTAGTGACTGGCGTACTGTGACGAGACAGTTGCTCGGCCACCATTGACCAGCCGTTTTCAATTGATGAGAGATCTGGAGAATGTGCTGGCCAGGGCAGCAGTCGAACATTTTCTGTATCCAGAAAGGCCCGTACAGGACCTACAACATGCGGTTGTGCATTATCCTGCTGAAATGTAGGGATTCGCAGGGATCGAATGAAGGGTAGAGCCACGGGTCGCAACACAACTGAAATGTAACGTCCACTGTTCAAAGTGCCGTCAATTCGAACAAGAGATGACCGAGACGTGTAACCAATGACACCCCATACCATCACGCAGGGTCATTCGCCAGTATGGCGATGACGAATACACGCTTCCAATGTGCGTTCACCGCGATGTCGCCAAACACGGATGCGACCATCATGATGATGTAAACGGAACCTGGATTCATTCGAAATAATGCCGTTTTGCCATTCGCGCACCCTGGTTCGTCGTTGAGTACACCATCGAAGGCGCTATTGTCTGCGTCAAGGGTAGCCACAGCCATCGACTCCGAGCTGATAGTCCATGCTGCTGCAAACGTCGTCGAACTGTTCGTGCAGATAGTTGTTGTCTTGTAAACGTCCGCATCTGGTGACTCAGGGATCGAGACGTGGCTGCACGAACCGATACAGCCATGGGGGTAAGATGCCTGTCATCTCGACTGCTAGTGATACGAGGCCGTTGGGTTCCAGCACGGCGTTCCGTATTACCTTCCTGAACCCGCCAATTCCATATTCTGGTAACAGTCATTGGATCTCGACCAACGCGAGCAGCAATGTCGCGATACGATAAACCGCAATCGCGATAGGCTACAATGCGACCTTTATCAAAGTCGGAAACGTGATGGTACACATTTCTCCTCTTTACACTAGGCATCACAACAACATTTCACCTGGGAACGCCGGTCAACTGCTGTTTGTGTATGAGAAATAGGTTCGAAACTATCCTCATGTCAATACGTTGTAGGTGTCGGTACCGACGCCAACCTTGTGTGAATGCTATGAAAATCTAATCATTTGCATATCACAGCATCTTCTTCCTGTCGGTTAAATTTCGCGTCTGTAGCACTTCATCTTCGTGGTGTATCAATTTTAATAGCCAGTTGTGTAGATTATTCGTTCCTGGTTGGGAATTTATATAAGGTCACTAAGTCGGGTTTCTTCCCTGTTGTTACTGATTATAAGCAGGCGGCTGCTGACTGACTGACCAAATAATGCCAGCGAATGATCACTACCTCGCAAAAGAAAGGAACAAAGGACTACGGAGAAGCACTACGGAACTACAGGTAGGCACTGGCAGAGAAACAAGAGGTGTGTCTAATAAATTACATTTGCACTGCATGTGACAGTAAAAATTGTGAAAGTTCCTGAAAAACAGTTTTATTCTGTTTGTTTTTCTTTTCACTTCCTATGATGTATAAAATACGTAGATATGTGATTGTGCACTAGTTTGCACATTCGTGTGCAATGCGTACCTTTGTGCTTGGTGTGACTGTAATATTATGTCACAGATACGTATACGTAAATTAATAATGCGTAACTTCGACCTTGGCAATACGATTGGATTTTTATCTCTCAGTGTTTCATGTTTGTCGTATTTCGGTCATCGTTTTGCATTTAGCGTCAATCGTTCTGTGTTTATGTGTGTGTAAGTCAGTTATAGATGAGAAATGATTATTTTGTGTGAGTAGATGTGTTTAAGGAGTGCACTATTTTTTATGTACGAAGTAAAGAGGGAAATTATTACTTTGAGGTCACTTGTTAATGAGAACTGTAGTATTGGACAGATGAAATAAAAAGAAATGTTATTGCATGCGTGCATGTGTGCGTTGTGTGTGTATGTGTGTGTGTGTGGGGGGGGGGGGGGGGGGAGGGGCAATGTTGCCTACGTCATTTAAATATTATGACAAACGTAGAGATGTGTACATAAGTAAAGTATAACTTTGTCCTTGTTTTCTCTAAAATATTATGTCACAGTTAAGTGACTTCCATAGACATAATATATATCGTTGACTTTCAACTGAGCGTTACTTGTTCCTTTTTACTGCAAATATGGCGTCATTTTCAACACTATGCTCAGTTTGGTCGGTGAGAGAATGGGAGGCGGTAAAAAGTTCAAAAGAGGTAGTTGTTTCTTTTTACTGGTTATAGATAGGGAAGAGGAGATGGGAGAATGAGTGTGTCTTGAAGTGTAAATAAAATGTGTTTCCGAAATAATGTCGCTTCACGCCATTTTTAAACGTGGTTGGTTGAGCAGAGGAAGGAGGGTGGGGTTTAAAACGCAGTTGGTCTCTTGTCATTATTTTGCAGTCTTTTCATTCGTTGTTTCATTTTAATACTGCACTATAACTGGCTAGAGATAATGAGTGAGGGGTAGGGGAAAAAGGGTGTGACTTCCCAGTGAGAAAGATGAGGACGTCACTGATGGCATCACTGATACGACTTCTAACGTCACTAGATGAGTGACCTCGGCCACATGATGTAAACAACGTGTGCTGGTTTGTTGGAATGCAAGCAAAGTCGCCTGGGTGGTACATAACTAACTACTAGGACTACTACTAACGTAAAGTCTCGATACTTACCAATATCTTTGTGAATCATCCAGAAAACATGGCTAGATGTCAATATAACTTCATACACGTACACACCATCAGCTGGTAGGTAATCGACAGATAGACAAGCCTTTTCAATGCATTAGCGTTTTGCGCGTTTAGTGTTGTTAGCAGGACGTGTAGGGTATACAGGGTGTTCATTTGAACTGAAGATATTGAAATATCTTGAAAACTACACATAGGATAAAAAAAGTTATGATTCCAGTTGGTTTTTGTCGGAGGGGGACGTTCTACGATACCACTCTCGACCCACCACACCAAATCCTGCGTGATTGGTTGTGGGCTTGGGGGGGGGGAACTTTGAAATCTTCAAGGGGAACCTCCGCTTTTTGTTGCAGATTACGATTCTACGGCAAAATCTACGTATGTTTTGTCTGAAGTATTTTCTTCATTTTACCTATGATGGTGCTGTAATCAGAGGAATAGAAATGCATACGCAATCATAATTTACGAAACGCTACTAAATGACCCTTGAACGTCCCATGGCACACCTCCATCCTGCGAGGGTAGGACATCCCAGTATTTCGTAACTTCTAATTTGAAACCCTATTCGCAACGTCGTATTCCTCCGACATCTTAATGTCTTTATGCGTGGGGTGTGAGGACAGTCACACGTGTAATCGTATTACTGGATGGCCACGTTTACCATTACCAAACGCATTGCAGTCCCCTCACATCCTCACTTGCCATATATTAGCAACTAATCGACACCCGTTCTGTTTCATCCGGCACCATCGGTTGGAGGCTAGCAGTAGCTGGATGGGGGAATTACGAGTACTTTCTGTGTGTAAGCTGCCACTGATAACACGAATGTATCGGCTGCATGTGGACTAATGCTATAACTGGGGAGTCATGCACTACTGATGAGTAGCATCAGATTGTGATTAGCCGGAATCGTGTCTCCACCAACGACCGCTATCAGTGAGTTTCGCAGCGACCTGGAGAGAGCTTCCACTCATCCAATGTTTTGGAGAGGAACAGGGTGTTATCCTGGTGTCATTGTGTTGGGAATCGTCGGAATTGACTTCAGGTGAAGAATGGCAGTGACTGGGGAATCCTGAGTGCACCGTGATATAACACGGACGTACAGCCTCCTCAGATGCGAAAGATTCGTGGTGACATTTTTCAAATTTTTCAACAGGACAATGGTCGTCCACACATGGAAGGCTATGAACTATCTGCATTACGTCGAGGTACTCCTGTGACCAGTTAGATCCCCAGCTCTGGGGTCACGACTGAACGCACTGGACCACCTCAGATGTCACCTCTGTCTCATTGTTAGTATCCATGATATCAAGGACAAGTTATAACAGCTGCGGTCTGACTTGCCCCAAGATAGGACACAACTGCTTTATGACACCCATCCCAACTGAATCTGTGCGTGCAACCAGACCACAGATGATAGAAAGCCATATTGATAAGTGGACTCATCCTGTTAAGTGCTCTACGAAGTTGATTTTATTATGTAATCATTGGAGTATCATCACAAGCAATCTCAAATCGTGGATCTTAATTTCGTTTCTTCCTCCTGTTCTGGTGCTTCACTTCTTTCTCAGTCAGTGTGCATTTAGAATTTCAATCCGATCAAAAACCGTCTAGCGACGTTACATTACTTACGAGCAACAAATATCTGCGAGAAAATCACTTCTTCCTGAATATTCTAACGAGGAGGGCATAGCGCAACGGAGAGACACTTCGAATCGAATCTGAAGTAATCGTCCATGCGTGGGTATGGTAGCTCTGGGGTTGAGACCGGTACCCAGCTGCAGGAAGCGGCGAGAGAATGGTCGACAAGGGCGCAGAGCGTTCTCAATACTTGGTGACGTACTTCCATAGTAGAGGCAGCCACAACATTGAAATATGGAAAATTCTTGATAGCACAATTCTTTGTTAAGCGTTCCGAGTCTCGTAATTACATCGCCAGACTGAAGACAAAATTCAAATTTTAGTACAAAGCTCACAAAATTGAGTACATGGAATGACTACAATACAAATCTCATTTCATGTAGGCATTTTTGACAGTGCCGTCGTACATCAAATTGAACCATTGCAAAGCGTTCTATTAGAGAACACGCATATGTGTATATGTTACTGTTAACCGAAAATGTGACAAAAGGGTTCCACGACAATAATAAAGGATGTTATGAACTGAATAATGTGATTTTTTGCTTGCTTCCGTTCATGATAATTTAAGAACGTTACTCGATAACAGAGTGGGTGAACCGACAACTAACAAAAAATTAATAACTAGTACAATAAGGCGACAAAAGATATGTTACATTATAGTTCCCTGCCAAAGTATTCTGCTGATGCAGCCAATGGTAGAGTAATATGTTCCTCAAGTAATGAGCGAAATTATTTAGATATTTAATTAAATTCTAAAAGCTATCGTAAAAGAGAGCTACACAGGAAGTATTAAAGATGTGGTAATGTACTAGCTACACAATGTCCATGTAATGGGATATAGTGGTCCTACTTTGTACAATATCGCATTTTCCCGTGTTTTAGATTAGAATGTTAATAACTCAAAACTGGTATGTGATATGTAATTTCGTATTGTACCAGTAAGAAAATAGTGAGATTTGCATAGGATAGCAGCGTCTTTTAGTTTGTGAATGTTTATTATAAAGCAAAATGACACTCATCTCTATAAATGTGCTGTCCTTTGTTCTTTTTTAATTACCGTATGTAAACTAAATTAAGAATAAAATTAAAATAATACGAGCAAACACGTGCATCTTTCTGTTCTCACATCTTTAAAATGTTGATAAATTATCAGATATTGAAAAAAAGTTCTGCAGTGTATCTCTATAGCGATCATGTAAGAGTTTAATCGGACTGTTCCCAAGACTGTAAACAAGGTGATCTGTTAGTCCGTATCAACCGCGGTTTCGGTAGATCGTTATTATATTGCTGGAGTTAAGGTAGTCGGTACTTAGAAAAGTTTCTAGAATGGGATACTGCTTCAAATATTGAAATTGCTTCGGACCAGTTGATCTAATCTTATTTTACATTCTAGTGACAATAAGAGATCAGAACTTATGCACCTTTCATGGTTAAACTATGTGGTGATTACAGTAATAGTATTTCCTGCAACCAGTGCTTTAAAATGTAATGAAGATCGACAATATTAGTCCAAGAATTTCTACATTTGTATGATTGAAGAGTGGGCGAATTGAATTTTTCTGTGTTTTTAGTTCAGTAAAGTCATGTAGAATCAAGTTCACCAGCCAACTGCTAGCTGTGCGTGCTCTTGTTCTTTATATGCAGTTATGTTATTCTACAACAGCGCTGCAAATGATCAGTCGATTCTGTTTGAGTATTTCAAGTCGGCTGCAATATTGTAATTTGACGTCAGAAATTCTAGCTGATAGTTCGAGTTTCTTGGACCTGTAGTGTTATCCTGCACGTGATAAGAGTGAGAAATTACGAGTACAGTGAATGGTGTGGACCAAGCACTTACATTGACAGTAATTTTTAATTTTCTTTCACGCGTGAGTGTTAGTACACATCGTAGTTAGGTGGCCATCCTCGTGCCTGTCAGATTTTTAAATAAACTGAAGTAATCTAGTTTCGTGTTTCATTAATCTATCTGTTACAATCTGCATCCAGATACCGTTATACGGATGTAAGAAAGTGTGGTTCTTCTGCTATTTTATTCTCACCAGATTCTACAAGGTTTCTGCTGGTACGCATGCGAAATAAGCCGGTTATTCAGAATGAGATTTTCACTCTGCAGCGGAGCGTGCGCTGATATGAAACTTCCTGGCAGATTAAAACTGTGTGCCGGACCGAGACTCGAACTCGGGACCTTTGCCTTTTGCGGGCAAGTGCTCTACCAACTGAGCTACCCAAGCACGACTCACGGCCCGTCCCGAAATTAGGAGACGAGATACTGGCAGAAGCAAAGCTGTGAGGACGGGCCGTGAGTCGTGCTTGGGTAGCTCAGTTGGTACAGCACTTCCCTCGAAAGGCAAAGGTCCCGAGTTCGAGTCTCGATCCGGCACACAGTTTTAATCTGCCAGAAAGTTTCAAGCCGGTTATTCATGAACTTCTTACCACGAAGATAACCGTACTGTAATCAATACGGTGACTGATGTAACTCTTTTCCTGTTATGGACCGTATAAAACGTAGTATAGCAAGATGGACTGCGAACTCCACTGCTGGTACTACATCTACAAAGTTGCTCTTGCATACGACATTCAGTGTAGTTTCATACGCTTTTGAGTCTTCACTGTGAGAAGAGTTTCTGTCAAAACCTTCTCGAGATTGGAAATTCTAGAAGGTAGTGAGTTTTCTGTCACTGCCGTGTGAATGAACTTCCGTAAGACGCCGCAAAAAAACAGCTAATGCGAGTAATGTTCGAATAGAGTCTTCAAAGGACGAACTCTGTATTCAAAGACTCGCAGATGAACACTGAACTTCATTAGAATCAGTTCTTTGTGCTTTCAATCACACAGGCTAATTTATCTGCAAAGGTTAACATTTGTATTTAATGAACCAGTACTTTTACTGTTACTGTGAAACATTGTTTCCCTTTTTATTACTTACTCAGCAGACTAATTAACAGATATTTTCATGTGCTTCCCTATTTCAAATTTCATCTTCAGTCATCGAAAATTGTTTTTAATTTCTCATCCAGTATTGGTCATATTGGAGGAACCGTTCACAGCAAACAAATGAAACCACAGATTCTCAAATGTACTGATGGCGCTGAAATCTTATAGTACATAGTGATCTAATATTTCTACTGTTATATAACTCTACATATTAACGATAAACTGTTCACTGTATCCTGTAAGTACGTGAAAGACAGCATTGCGAAGCTGTGAGGAAAACTACGACAAATAAGCGACTGCCATTAATACAGTCGTATTAATTGTCAGACTAGCAGCTGAATGTGCTGAAAGTTTGCAGGTGAGGGAAGTTTCTAGAGGTAAGCTATATACAGGAACTAATCATATTTATTTTTGGAATAACATACCACGTTGCCACGTTAAAATAATTGTTTCTAGTTATCTTACACTCAGACGTCCTTTTCTGATGGAGCAGCGCCAGTGGTTGTATATAGTACTTAGAGAATTATATTGACATTAGTTAAATCTCTTACCACTCTGCAGATTCGTTGTTCGTTTTCTGGTTGTCCAAAATTTTCTTATGTTTTTTGTCATACTATAGTGTCATACCATCTTCAATAGACATATTCGTTTAAGGAAAATTGTTCAGAGTTTCATAGAATTCGTCACATAAACATTTGTTGTAACTTTTGTCGTCTATATAATTCTTGCTGTAAAGATATTCTTCAATGTGCCTTCCACTGGATGCTGCAGTGAAGGATGATTTTCATTACATGTAAACAACTACATCCAGTTATTTAATACGAGTTCTCATGTTTTGACAGCGTACCTGTATCTTATGGGTTTCACGCTCGTTATATTTATATAGCACACATCAATACCATACAAGGGCAACAGATGTTCTAACAACAACATTATTACCTGAATTAATATTGCATCAAATGATGATACCTCAACAACGGCGAAAGACGTTTCGATGGAAAGAAATAAAGTGAAAGCCTGATCCAGGCTCCAAGAATATCCTTGTGCTCAAACTGGGGAAACCGTAAGTACTATGTGATGGCTAAAATTATTATTATCCTTAGCATTACCAGGGCAATTTTTGTTACATCTCATTCTTCCAATGAAGGAGGGGGGGGGGGGGGGAGGTAAGTGGCAATTTAATTTGTCATAATGAAAGTTTATTTACCTCTTATACCACTGAGAACACTTAGAACTGCTTCGACATTGTTTCTGTGTACTGGATGGCAAAAAAATTTAATTATAACGGGAATAAAAGCAACAAATCATAAAATTCACTTTGTATGATTTTTTTCGGTACTGGTAACGTTCATAATTGGGTTGTCTCATAAAAAAACAATTATTTAATTTCAGTCCAGAACGTGAGGCAAACAGAATTCACTCTCTCATTGTGGAACACATTTTTTACACGACACTGCGTTCTTGCTGTGTTATCCGCGGACCTGTTTCAGGTAACGAGAGCTGACTTTTGCATCTTGTCTTACTTAACTTTTTAGATGCACCTTCTTGGCAGTGCCGGTTGCGCCGTCCATGTGTTCCTGGCTCTGCCGTTGATGGTGAAGGTTCCATAGTGCATCTAAGCTTCCATTGTGTGAAGCATTCCATTGTCATTATTGCTGGCTTCTGAAGTCCGTACAAATTTCGAGCCCGTTTATCGACATGAGGACTTCTCAATTCAAGACATAAGTGAATGAGATATTCTTTGTCCACCTTGGAACGTTGAGAAGTAAGAAAATAGGCATTAATTGCTGCTATATCAATGAGTGCCTAAAAGATGGACATAGTCTATCTTCTCGTTTCTCTCTTCGTGGTGTGAGGTCCTGACATCTGCTTAATGGTGTCCACGTAGAATTATAAAAAAAGATTTATGTTAGCCTTTTTTGAGTCTTCAGTAAGCGTCCCTTCTCACTGGTAAGTCGAAACATCAGCTGAAGTCGCTTTGGTTTCCCACGGGCTAGATTTGATGCGAGAGAAACTGGTGGCCCATGTGTCTGAGAGTCAGTATAAACAAAGATGAATGAGGGTACACTGTAGCCAGCTGTAGTCCTCAGCTCTTCAGGTAGGTGTCCTATGTTCGACATCAAGGTGCTAAAACTATGAGGTGAAAATTATTCCATAGAGTCTCAGCAAGCTCCACTGTAAAGCCGAGTAGTTCCAACATTGCGGCCATATTTTTCAGTGGGTTGTATTAGTCTCTTTAATGTATCCATTAGTCCTGAATTCGTCGTAAGAAGTCCATGCTGATCATATATCCATTAACAGAATCAGTCAACATTATAATTAGAATGCAGTATTTTTCAAGTTTCTTGAATAGAGAGCGACCACGGAACAAAGACGAAATCTCATCCACTGTGGTGTGTACACGAGGAATGAAACCCAATGGAAACGAGTAACTGAAACTTTCCAAAATTTTCCTCATTGGATAAACTCGTCAGTCTGGCGATGAAGTTCCCTTGTGTTCTTATCATCGAACATCGATATTTTAGTAAATTCGAAAAACAGCTTCCGACTCACTGATCCATAGTGCACTTGTAGACCCTGATGCAAAGACCATAAATCTTGGATGAGTATCGTACTGTCAGTACTTGGACCAACGAATAGAAAGAGTCGTATGTACCAAAATAAATATTCTTCATCGGTGTGTTGAATATGTAGTCAAGAAGTCTCTTCATTCTAGCGTAGTTTCACGAGATTAGTAACATGAGATGTAGAGAATAGCCTATTTTGGAGACTCAATTTTTTCCTTCTTGTCTTAGCCCCATTCTTTCCCGCACTATATTTTGTACAGAATGCCAATATTATCGAAATGGCCTCGTAACTGAGCGGGGTTACTTTTGGCAAAGAATTTATCAGCATTCGTATTATTAGCTTCTCCTGGGCTGGGCTCAACCTCTTCTCAGACGGTGAATGAGCTCCAGTTTCCTCCAAATCACCATTCACTTGACTTTCACCTAAATCCGATTCTTTCAATACTACTTCAAGCACTCTGTCAATATAATTATCATGTAAACGTTGTCTGTTCATGTTATTAGAGACAATGAAGAACTGGGTCGACTTTACGAAAATATGTTTGAAAACAAAAATGCAAAAGTTCGTTTCGTTTTAAACATTTAAAACCAGTGTGTCAACCGCCTAAACTCTTTCCTTGGTATTACCAACAGGATTGGGGGGTGGGGGGCAGGAGGGGGGGAGAGTGTGTGCTTCTAGGGTTTGAGAATAAAATCAAATGAATGAATTTTAATTAGTTCTAATCAACAAATTATATAATTAATCAATTGTAAATGAAGTAATGAACAATAGGCTTCGATTTCAAGGTCATGTATCAAAGGGCGTGGATGTAACAAACGTTTCATTGGACTCATAATTATACCGATGATAAAAGATCCCAAAGCATTTACTTTGAACCCAGGATGCTTATATCTGAAAGAAATATTTGAGTTTTATATATAAGTAAGCAAATTACAGTTAATAGCAACCACAAATTGCAGTTCATAAACACATCGTAATATAGAACGCTTCATGCACGGGCCGGGAGGGGGGGCATTTATTTTGTATTGACACAATATCGTTCTCGCTTACCGTCTCTCTCTCTCTCTCTCTCTCTCTCTCTCTCTCTCTCTTTTTTTTTTTTTTTTTTTTTTTTGTGCTGCTGATCAGCGCTGCAGAAGCCATCCTATTTCGTTGTTTGCTTCTATACTCGCGCCGCAGCAGCGGTGCCAAAAAAGTAAACAACTGAATTGATTACACGACACAGTCAAGTGTAATCCTTGCCGTACCAGAAACCAATCTTGGGTAGGTGGTGAAGGACAGCTTCTTTCGGATTCAGAATAGTGCGTGTCATTATTTCGCAGAATAACTGATCGCAACTAACACGAAAAACTCTTCTCGAAGAGAAAAAAGATATTCATGAAAAGGTGCCACATTTTGATATCCATGTAAAGTTATCTGACAGCCAGAATAGGGAATACCGCCTGAGAAAGTATCAGAAAGGCTTCAAAAAACAAAATTAATCAACTGTTTTGTTTGAGATCAGTGATATAGAGATACTGTCGATCATTAGTGAGTGGAAACAAAATTAGTGCCTCTGACGTGTCATTTCAGAAGGTGTTAGTTTGCGAAGGTCAGGGCCCAACCGCATTGTCGATTCTTTCCCAGAAGAATCTTGATTCCACAGAGGATTGGCATATTTATATGTAGTGGATTCATACTTATGCAATTAATTCACAGCTGAGAAAACGACAGTGTGTGATATTATTGCGAAAAAAATTACTGAAAGCAATACTTCTAAAAATTATGAAAATAACAAAGCAGTTTTACTGTGATTGTATTATACTGCTTTATGCATCACATATCATATGATTATGAGACTAACTGGTACAAGGGCTATTTCTTTTTACTCATCAAAGGGGCCAGAAGTTACAAATATCCGATTATCAGAAAGGAATTGTGTACAGGTGTTCAACACATTTGCCATGGAATATGTTACTTCACTTTTAATTTTCTCTTACTCTCAGTTCACTCCGAGCTGCTATTCGGTAACTAAACAGAAAGTGTCAAAACTTCACCTCTAGTCAGTTGATCAATCTATCGGTAAGTCAAGTCTTTGGATACACATCACTTCGGAAACGCCAAGAAAATTACTTTCTGAAACCGCAAAATGTGAGCTTAATAGGAACTGACCAGCAGGAATAAAACTACGGACCAGCGCTCACTCGTGATGACTGGGTGTTGTGTGCTGTCCTTAGGTTACTTAGGTGTAAGTAGTTCTAAGTTCTAGAGGACTGATGACCATAGCTGTTAAGTCCCATAGTGCTCAGAGCCATTTGAACCATTTTGAACCAGTGCTCACTGACAAAGATGAAGAATTACCGCACCCGAAGTACACTGAAAGAGCAGTTGGGTGGGTTGGGTTGTTTGGGGGGGGGGGGGGGGGCACCAGACAGCGAGGTCATTATCAGACTAGGGAAAGATGGGGAAGGAAGTCGGCCGTGCCCTTTCACAGGAACCATCCCGGCATTTGCCTGGAGCGATTTAGGGAAATCACGGAAAACCTAAATTAGGATGGCCGGACGCGGGTTTGAACCGTCGTCTCCCGAATGCGAGTCCAGTATGCTAACCACTGCGCCACCTCGCTCGGTACACTGAAAGAGGACCCAAGGGTGAAAATGGCCAGATTCTGTACGTCCTTCCTTCTGATTTAAGGTTTCTGGGACATAGGCCGCTGCGTTATGTAATACAGTAAAACATCTGCGGCCGTCCTTTAGGTCTAATTAATTATATGTTAATCAGTGTCGGTGACTCAATAAGTCAGGCCTTAACTGTCCCTGAACAATTGATGGTTATCGACATAATATCGCTGTCACAGTCTGTGGAAGACAGTTCGTAGATGTCGGCCACTGAGGGGATCGTTTATACGATTGGAGTTCAGGCCCTCGGCGTTAATTAAGACCTGAAGGTGGTGTATAGAGTCACAGATGCTGTTTGCTATACATATAATAACATCTAAAGGACGGCTGTTGGTGTTTCATTTTATTACTATGCTCAAAACTGTTTTATTTTTTATTTAGACTTACCATCCGCCTGCTCATAGGTTTAAAAGAAATTAATGGTGAATTTTGATCGAGAATTCGAAAATTTCTTTTTGAACGCCAAAATTTTCTTGTGACAGCGTAGAAATCTGGTAGCAAACGCCTGAGCAGGTCAAAAGATATTATAAAGATGTTTTCTTTCCCACTGAGGGAGAAATATCTCTGTTATTGTTAGATTATTGTGGTGGTCAGTGGAAAGAACCGTTTAGAGCATCGAACCTGAGGTCAAGTAACTTGTTCATCTATTGTGTCCGAAGGACTCGACGGCACAGGTTTAGCCGTGGGACGCGTACTGCTTTCGATGTTGGAAGAACTTTATGAAAAGACTTTCAGATCCTCTGCTGTTGAATTATTATTAAGTCAGTTTCCACTTCAGAAACCACACAATCTGATTTCAGTCATTAGTACATAATCAATTCTCTTCGTCAAGGCGTACCTATGTAAGGAAAGATGCTTGAGGCAAATAAGGATACTTAGAGGGTTTTACGTGACAATTTGAAATCCTCTGTTTTTTTTGACTGAATGTAAAGCTTCACAGTCAACATCATAAGGATGGTTTTTCTGCTAAAAGATCATCATCGAAGGTAGATTCTTTTTTCCTTAATCACCAGCTTAATTCATGTGATTCTTAAGTTTCTCCCGGCGTATTTGATAATCAAAATATCCACGGGTATGCTGCCGGTCTATAGTGTCCAACGGGCACAATATTTCGGCGATCATACATGACGCCATCATCAGGTGAACTGACGGACTGAGTTCCTGTGAACGTGTCGGCACGGAGATCCGTACGCTATGACTGCTCAGAGGGAACTGGGTTCGGTTGCGACGGCGGCCGATTTAAATACCCTCCGCCCACGGCGCGCTCCCTCTCTAGTACATAGGGCGCGCACTATCTCTGACGCAGAGAGTCTACCCCAGGAATTGGAACATCTGAGAACTGTATTTCGAAAAAATGGATACTCAGAATGGCAGATTCAACGTGCTCTCCGCCCAACCACTGCAGCACAACCTGTAGAGACGGATGAAGTCACGAGGGAGGAGGTAAGCACTGCATTAATTCCATACACAGGCGCACTCTCGGGGAAAATCGCCCGCATTCTGAAGAAACACCGGGTCGGAACTGTGTTTTGTCCTCCAAATAAAACTCGTGCACTGGTGGGGAGCACCAAAGATGACCTCGGTCTGAGGAAGGCCGGCGTGTACCAGATTCCGTGTCAATGTGGCAAGTCGTATATTGGTCAGACGATGCGTACCGTCGAGGATCGATGCCGTGAACACCAGAGGCACACTCGACTGATGTATCCGAGCAAGTCGGCGGTCGCTGAACATTGTTTGTCGGAAAATCACGCCATGGAGTATGACCGCACGAGGATTCTGGTACAGACGTCGAGATACTGGGACAGCGTTGTTAGAGAGGCCATCGAAATTCGCACCAATGACGACCTCATAAACCGTGACCGTGGCTATAATCTTAGTAAGGCTTGGGAACCAGCGATCGGGTTAATCAAGAGTAAATCGAGCAAACGTATAGTTGTGACGACCACGGCGGACAGAGCCATCACACCGACGTCATCTCAGACGCCGTCGCAATCTGTTCCACCGAGCGAGCGTGGCGCGGGGTGCGGAAGGCGGAGGGAGCGCGCCGCTGGCGGAGGGCATTTAAGTCGGCCGCCGCCGCGACCGAACCCAGTTCCCTCTGAGCAGTCATAGCGTACGGATTTCCGTGCCGGCACGTTCACAGGAGCTCAGTCCGTCGGTTCACCTGATGATGGCGACATGTATGATCGCCGAAATATTGTGCCCGTTGGACACTATAGACGGGCAGCATAGCCGTGGATATTTTGATTAGGTTATTACATATTCACGTAGCCTAACTGCCACGGCTCTGCCTGAGCGATCGATATAAACTTTTTCACATTACTAGCAAATTATTGGACTTCAGTGTAGATATTAATAGAAGAACACACGTATTTAGTATTTACAGGAAAAACGTTGCTACCGACACAATAATCCCTGCGAGCTCTCATTATCTACACAGCCACAAATCTGCAGCTTTCCATTCAATGGCACATTGCCTCATACCTCTTCCATTCCCCAAATCACTCTTTCAAATAGAACTGCAAACCATGAAACTAGTCGCTTCCAGTAATGGCTGTAGCTCTGCCCGTATTTTAAATATTCTACCGAAAAGAAAATGGATAAAATTACGACACTTTTGTACGCTGGCCTACAGCAATCACTCGAGAGTTTCAAATCCTGTGGAAAATTCCATATACTGGCAACATTTCACGCAATCTCGCAAAAAAAGTTGAAGTATACCGACCTGAATTTTATAATATCCTTCATATATCAAAATTTGTATTCAATAGTAAAGACAAAATGTAGCCTTTGGCAGAAAGTTATTAGTTGTACAAAGTGTGAAAAAGTGTGGACTGATCAGTCAGGCAGCGCTGTGGCAGGTAGGCTATGTGAACATTAAAGAAGTAAAAAAAAAAAAAAAAAAACCAGAAAGACTACCCTACTGGAAATAATGGAAATCAGCAAACACATGACACAGCATGCCAGCACAGTATCTCATCGTCAGACTCAATTTCAATTTTCCCCTTGTAATCTAAGTTTCTTTATAAATACTGGATTGAGACTGTAAATTCATTTTATCTCTCGTCATTTGTTATGTGTATCTGCACTTTGAAAAGGCTGTCATTGTACCATTCTTTGCCGAAAACTGATATTCTCATCCCGTGGTTGCGTACAAGATACAGGTTCATCTTACAGAGAAGACAGTAGCAACCAGTCACTTTTAACAATGCCATTTATTTATTGTAATAGCGTTTCGAAACTGATGTATCTTAACGTGAACTAGCAGTCTGAAGATTAACCTTTCTGTTCGAAACTGGTAACGGCAATACTTAAATAAATAAAAAGCACTGCAAAAAGTGGCTGGTTGATGTTGTTGTCCTCTGTGATAGTCAACCTATGATTATTTTAATATTTTCTCACGTAAACGCTTCGTCATTTTTAGATCTGTACAAATTACATCTCTGTGAGTCGCACGTCATGTTTATCTCTGGTTGCGACGTTCAATTGTCTCCCGAAGATGGCATGGGAAGCTGGAAGCCGGATCGTGACCAAACAAATTAAATTTTGCAGATATTAGGAGGTGTTTTCCTGATTGTAATTTTTTTATCATGTTTTGCCAGACACCGACGGAAAATTCATTTAATATTGTGATTATTAACGTTTAAATATTTCAATTAGGTTTGTTGAAAATACTCCAAGAATACATTGTTTACAGCTTATTTTCCAGAATTGGTGTTTCAGAAACGAGCTTTATTATCCTGTATGTGCGTTGACAGCTTCTTTAATTTAAACTGAGGAGATAAAAGTCTTGCGACAGCGATATGAACACACACAGATGGCGATAGTACAGTGCACACAAGATACGAAAGGACAATGGGTTGGCGGAGCGGTTATTTGTACACATGTGATTTATGTGGAGAGACGGCCAACGAGATTATGGCCGCACGACAGGAATTAACATATTTTGAACGTGGAATGGCAGTTGAAGCTAGACACATGGGACATTCCATTTTGTAAAACATTAGGAAGTTCCGAGAATACCAAATTTTGGTTATTATGTCTCACCACGGACAACGGAGTGGCCAACAGTGTTCACTTAACGACGGAGATCAGCTGCGTCTGCTTGTAGTTGCCAGTGCTATCAGACAAGCAACACTGCATGAAATAAGCACAGAAATCAGTGTGGGACGAACGACGGACATACCCGTTACGACAGTGGCGTTGATCAATTCTGGCAGTAGACGATCGACGCGATTGCCTTTGCTAACAGCAAGACAATGCCTTTAGCGCTGCTCCTGCCTAGACAGCTGGAAAACCGCGGCGTTCGGACGAGTCCCAATTTCAGTTCGTAAAACCTGACGGTAGGGTTGGAGTGTGGCGCAGCCACGACAAACCTATGGACAGAAGTAGTCATCAAGTTAGTGTGCAAGCTGGTGGTGGCTCCATAATGGTATGGGCTTTGTTTACAGT
Organism: Schistocerca americana; assembly: GCF_021461395.2. NCBI lineage: Eukaryota > Metazoa > Arthropoda > Insecta > Orthoptera > Acrididae > Schistocerca > Schistocerca americana. Next base: position 107,281,617 of record NC_060123.1, read on the forward strand.
GGAATGGACGTGATCCTCTGGTCCAACAGAACGGATCATTGGCTGGAAACGGTTATTTTCGGCTACTTGGAAATCATTTTCAGCCGTTCATGGACTTAACGTTCCCAAACAACGATCTCATGTCCCCAGGTCACATTTGACAGCTTTGGTTTTTGAAGAACATTCTGAACGATTCGAGCGAATGATTTCACTACCCAGATCGACCGACACGTATCACATCGAGCATTAATGGGACCTAATCGAGAGATCAGTTCGTGTACACCATCCGGTACTGACAACACTTTCGCAATTACGAACGGCTATAGACGCAGCATGACTCAATATTTATGCACAGGACTTCCAGCGACTTGTTGAGTCCATGCTTAGGTACGCCAGGTGGAAGGAGGTCCGACACGGTATTAGGAGGCTTCCCATAGCTTTTGGCACGTCAGTGAATGATGTAACGAAAGTTTCCATTTTCCAAAATTAAGTAAATGTGGTGGGCTGTTTTGCAAAATTTCAAATCATTTTTCAAAAACGTTATTTACATATAAACTTTTATACTAAAGACGTGTTTCATAAATCATCGTATCGAGGATACTCGCTCTAAACCTAAGATGCCAAATTATTTTTCGGTATGTGTTTTTTCGCATAAAAGGTGAAATGGCACAAACAAAGCAAAAACATTTGCACTATTTTGGCCGTTCTACCCACCTGCGTCGATTCATTATGATCGTTTGTTGACACTTAGCAATGTTGACTTCTGAGTAAATTTCCGGGCGTCACAGGGCCGTCGCCAATAAAAGAAGTGTGTTTGTGGCAGGTCGGGTGCTTGGCTTGGGGAGCAGCTACGCTTCAAAAGGCGCGTCTGTGCTGTCTTGATGTGCTATTTTTTGCCGTTTGGTCACTGAATATCGCGCGCTGAAATACTTGTCTTGAAGTGGCGGTTGAACCATCACTTGTACTTCGAAAGTGGACCTCTGAAGGAACAGTGTGTCAGCTGTGGTGGCGAGTTTGCTACCTGTCAGTCAGTTCCGATCTTTGGCCGTCAGAGCTACCTGGAGGTTATGGTCTGTTGGCTCCTGGACGACAACCGTACGGCTAAAGCACCCACTTCCTAGCATTCTTGGTTCTTTATGAGCTGCTGTTGATTTCTGTATTGATCCTCAGTAAACATGTTGATCAATTTGTTTTACGAATTGAGCCGTACCCCATCGATAGGTCGCGGTACGTCTTCCGCATCCATCTTCTCCTCTAGCGGAGGGCGTGCCTATTTGACGTAAGCAGTTGTCAGTGTAAGGAGTGAGTCAAAGAGTGGCTCTAAGCACTACGTGACTTTACATCTGACATCATCAGTCTCCTGGACTTAAACCTAACTAAACTAAGGACATCACACACATCCATGAACGAGGCAGGATTTGAACCTGCCATCGTAGCAGCAGCGCGGTTCTGGACTGAAACGCCTAGAGGCGCTCGGCCACAGCGGCCGGGAGGAGTGAGTCGACCGACGGCGGACGGTGGATCAGGAAGGACGTTTCAGACACGGCGTGTTGCGATTTGAGCCGTGCGGTTTCACTGTCGAACGGCTGGACTTCGTTATTCTGCTTGGGGTCGGGTGTCCGAGAATAAAGTTTTCATCCAGGAGACTCCGAGGGACACAATGTGGCAGAAGCTATTTCTACTGCTGCAGCGCCTTGGTTAAGCAGGAACTGTGCCTTCTTAGGACTAAGGTGAAGTACTTCATTCCCGTTCAGTGAATTGGGGGACAGCGTGAGGTTTGCTAAAATTTCTATTGTCTGTCCCAGTGTGTCGCATTACGCTCTGGCACCTTACCTTTCTCCACGGCTTTTAGAACTATAAAAATACCTGGTCTTCCCGCTCGCTTGGGCCCTGATCGTAGGTACACTGAGTGCGAGGTCAAGAGGCCAGCACGTGTTTGTACCAACTGCTTATTATACCAGCATAAATTTGAAATTTCCCGTAATTAAATCAAACTGTGTTTCTACCTTGTATATGATAGCACTGTCAACTTGGGTTTAAGCTATCTCATTTATCGCTAGAAGTGGCTTCAATGCTTTCTAATTTTTTGCCCTGGGAGAAAAGGGTTCGGGCCAATTTCTTGGTATTTGTTGGTATATGGCTTAATGTAATCGAAGTTCGTTTGCCAACCATGTTCGTCTACTCAAATTTGTTGTTTTTCCTTTCCGCGTGGCGGCTCCTAGCTACCGTTACGGTACTGGATGCAAATTGTGGGTGAATCATCTTACTTCGTTGTTGAGATGTTGATATGTGATCAGTATTAATCACCCGTTTGTTATTGCTATTGATACAGGAGAATGTGGCAGAAGCTATTTCTACTGCTGCAGCGCCTTGGTTAAGAAGGAAGTGTGTCTTCTTCATTGATTTTACCGGCAGTTACCAGCGGCATGCACAAAATTGTCTCGAGCATCCGGGAGATGTCTATATCTGATTTACTTAACTATCTGGGTGTAACCAGCTGGATTTTCAGGTTGCGGGTGTGCTACCACTTGATCAACAATTCTCGAGTGGGCCGAAAAGGATTGCTTGACGTAACATTGCACCTGTCTTGCTTTCTTGTAAAAAAATTATGTATTTTTTTTAAATTTGCTTGTGTTTTTGAGGAATTGAACGTAAATTTTAAGGTCATGGTTATAGTGAGTTTTAATTCCTTTGGTCAGTAGTGTTGTGGAATATTTTGTGATACCAAGTAATTGCAAAACAGTAAACAGTCAGTCATAAAATACAATAACGAGATTTGCTAAACTGTATGAGATACAAATTCTTCTTCTTGTAGCTGTCGTTGGAAACGTTAATAACGTACTAAAGTTCTGCGTCATTCTTCTGACACGTGAGCTTGTACTAGAGCAATGTGTGTTGCCTTATAATTACATGGAATCTCACTATATAAATTGAAACATAGTGATAATTGATTAATTCTCAAGGAACTGTGACATATTTCCTTGCCTCTGTGATGTAGGTTGCTTAAAGTATTTGCTGCCATATCTGTGGGGGTTACGTATCTAGTTCATTTGTTGTCTTTGAACATAAAGACTTTGTTAATCATATATAACATTTTGTGTTTTATGTTTTTAACAGTGCGAATGAGTCAGTGTGACGCTATTCTTTCCTTTGATGGAAACACTGCAGTACATGTTCAGAGATGTGCACATTTATAAAATTTGACTTTCTTTTATGGTTCTTAGCCTGTTTTTAGCTAATTGTCCGAAGCTTATAAGTAATCTTTTCTCAATTGGTTTGATTCAATTTTTAATCATACGTTGTTCAGTAAATATTTTGGTTGGGTGGTAGTCCTTCCCCTCCTAGACAGAAACACGCTGTAGTTATGTACCACGATAGTGGCATCACTAAGTGAATTTGCATTTCTGTGTGCTCGCCGTCATCGTTGCTCACAAACTTGTCCCAAGCACAATAAAATCAGTGAACTACTTATGAAGTCTTATCCTGCCGATAGTTTGATACTGATCTTACGGCTTTTGTGAAGCCGAAGGCCAAGTCGGGTCGTGGTAAATTTGGACTCTGTTCAAAATGGCTTAATCGAATGTAATTTAAATTAATTCTGTGACGTGATAATTAAAGCCTTACGGACTGTTGTACGTTGATTGGATGAATGGCCCTTTAATCTCAAGGTGGCATATAGTTGTAACCTTCTTTTGATTTGTGTCTCGTGTGTTCAGGAAAATAAATAACTGATAAAGTTTGTATTGAAAGATATGGATCACTTGCAACTAAAATCTTTGTAATGCATGAGCAGTGTTAGTTAGCCTAGCCAGCCATTTAATCAGATTTCTGCTTTGGATTTGACTCCGTTTGCATTTGGCAGTCCTATCTTAGAGACAGAATTTGGGACTGGCCGTTGAAGATGGGTGCTGCTTGTCTAAAAAGAAAAGAGGGGAAGGCCTTGCCTCCAATACCAGTCAATGTACGTGTTCAAATATTTTCTGGTGGACTGCCTGTTCTGAACAAGATTTAACCTTCAATTTAATGGTCAGTGCTGTACTAAATTATGTTTGTACCAGTGTTCCTTTGTAAACGTTTCTCTGGTTGGCAGTTGTGTTTTTACTAACTCATTTGACAAATTTTATTAAATTCTGCCAACAATTGCTTATTATTCTTTCAAATTCTGCCCTCAGTAGGCTACTATATGAGTGAGTACATCTGATGAGCGGCTGTTACTTTTCTGTTGCAATGACCAGCTCTTTAAGTTCTGCAACCTCTCACTTATTAGTATAATTTTTTAATAAAGTTCTGCCACCAGTTGATTATCACCCTTTTAAACTGTTTTACCCCAGAGCATTTCTGTAAGTAAAATTGAAAATCTGGTGGTCAGATGCTGATTTGTTAATGTTTGGCAGTTGCTGCATTGTTTATATCTTTAAATTGCGCCACCAGTGGCTTATGTTTCGTTTGAATTCTGGTGCTACTTTCTTTCAATAAACGTTACTGTAAGTTTCGTTTCTTTTTAACACTGAATACACTTGTAAAAAATGATCATTTAAATGAAGTGGTTTACCTAAACTTAAATAAAGTTATCCTCTTTTATCACCTTAACACTCTACACCACTTCCTTACCCCTTTTCATAAGCAACGGAAAGCGGGTAATTTGTTTGTGGAAAATACTCTCGCTAGCGGCAGGAGAGGCCCAAGACAGTGGCGTCCTGCTTAGTGATTTCACGGAGGATCCTCCAGCGCATCCTACGGGACAACTGTTAGGTAAATATAGCACTAGACGGCGGCTGTCTAGCTAAGGTCTGCTCAGTTTGGAATTCGACGACTGAGAACCTTCATACGTGCTTAAACTCGGAATATAGTGATTGCAGCGAAGATTAACTCTGTCCTTCCTTTCCAAATCTTTAGTCTCTCCGTGAAATCTAATCCTCTGTCCTGGATGATTGTAAAACAAAAAAACTAATGAGGCATTATTGTTGTCATATTTAAAGTGCTTACCTAAAGATTCAGATATTAGAAACTTGCTTGCATTTGAGGTGGCTCAAAACTTATAATCAGAATCTTGATGCGTAGTATCTGGCAGCCACTGTTTCAAACTGTAATATCTTAGGTCAATCAATTGCACTTGCTTAGTTGGCGGGGTTCACTGTGATTACCATTTTATCTGTTCAGTACTGCATGGTGGCGAGCATGTGAATGCACGAAGTAACGGTCCATTCTCATCACTCGGCATATAATGTAAGCGATTGTGATAGTCTTTTTGTTTCGAATAAGTAATGAAGCAGTCAACAAAAAATTATATTTTCTAATTTTTAGGGCGTTTTGCTATCAGTAAACCCCATCCGACACATGAGAGTGTCAAACTGCATTCTCAAAGTGCTCTGAGTCTTAAATTTTATTAAATTTCATGTGGCTGATATACCAGCCTACAAGCTGAATTGTAGCAATTCACCTAGGTTTCAGAAATTTTAAAGTTCTCGTCTTCAGATGGTATGCAGGACCCTAGAAGTTACATTAGATGTTATAAAAATATTTCAAGCAAAACAAGCAGTAACAGCTGTACACATAATTTTTAAGGTAAATGTACTCACTCGTTACATGGTGATAAAGTACACTGCATAAAACCAAAAGGCTCTTTTCGTATGAGGTATTCGTCTTAAGAACGCAGACAATCACAAGCCATGACAAGAGGGCAGAAACATAGTATTCCAGGTGTGAAGAGTCATGCCAAGTTGAGCTATATACATTAAAACGCAATGATGGCACCTGGATTAAAATATTACGCGCATGACAAACAGCAAAAGTCAAATGCCCAAAGGTACAGGCTCCAGCACTGAGGTAAGCTACATAAAGAGGGTGCTAAATGTGTGTCCGTAAGAAATGCTCCTATGTTCCACTGAATAGCCTTTGTGAATTAAACAGATATAAAAGTGTTTGTGAAAATGGGGACATAAGAAGTTTTGTAACAGTAAAATTGCAACGAAATTGAACTGTACATATAGTAAATTGTTCTAATAGAGTAAATAAATATTATGTGGGTGGTGGTGGGGTGTTCGATGGGGGACCACGAACAACAACTTGTTAGAAGCTAACTGCTAACATCAAGAAATTTTCTTTTAGTACTATAGAACATTACGAACAGCAGATGGGGAACGGGGCAGTTAACAATTTCCAAAATTCAGATTAAGCTCTAATCGTTAACAGCACGTGTCCATAGGATGAGAATACAGCGTTATACACGTGTAAAATGTGTAATACAAATAAAAAGCTGCCTTGAATAACACCAGCATTAAAGAGCAGAGGGTGATCAAGAACATTAATCGGAAACTGAAACACAATGAAGCTTTGATGAGCAAAGGCAATACAGACGTCATTGCCAATGAAAGTGAATATATAACCACAACGTTAATTTTTTTAGGGGAATGGCAACACTGAGATCAATAGAAATCCAATTCCTAATTTGCAATAGGAGATTCGGAACCATTTAGGTAACACCGAAAACATTTTGGGGAGATTTCCAAACTAATGATAAGTGAAAATGAACGATAAACCTCCTGTTTTCAGAAGATAGGAGAGGATAACCATCCCTTCCGTCCGATTCTGAATAATGCAGGAAGTGTTCAAGACAATGTAGCTAGAAATTTGCGCTGAAAAATTAAATATTTGTTTTTGGCATGAACATAATATTCCTGTTAAAAATGGTCTATATCTGTTTAACAAAGCAGAAATCGTTCAATGCATATCTTATATTAGGGTCTTTTTTTCGATATTAGTTACCTTTATACAAAAATTGTTATGAATTTGATACTCGAGATTATTGGAAAGAACTTATTATTGCAAAAATGACTACCAGGGATGCAAATAGCTGAACTAACGAGCTTGTTACAGACACTGCTTAAGTAAAAATATTTTTTGTACAACGGTAAATTTTATGTTCAGTCCTATGGCCCAGCTAGGGGTATTCCCTTCTCTGGTTCCTTAGCCGACATTTTTGTTAACTCCCTAGAGGAGTGTGTCTGAAAATGGGGTCCGCAGGACCCTGGAGATCGGCAGGACCTAGCCAAAGGACCCGAGTCAGCTAAAATCTGAAACTTGTTATCATAAATTGGAGCTCACAGCTGTTATGGAAGCAGTAATTTTTCAGTTTCTAAAAAAAAAAAAGCAATTACAAGCTGTACTTACGTTTGTAAATTTATATGTTTTCCTACTTTACTAAATTTAAGCCCTGAAGCTGGCCAACCGTTATATAGGACTTCAAAAGAGAGATATTCTTTCTTTGTTAGGGCACTTTTCCTAAAGCAGTTGTACATTAACTGCACAATGTCTCGGAAATTCATGGGCTTCGTCTTCAAGTGGCGGAAAGTTACCACTACTAGCACCAATTTCAGTTTCTTTCTTTTGCCTTTTTTTTACAAAAAAAAAGTAAGAAGTAAGCGTTAGCCATTCCTATGCTCATAAACATCAAACATCCTCCCCTCCAATTCTGTTCGCAACCTACTAACAGTGAACGTGAAGGACAGAAGATAAAACTACTCAGGTACTGTGATGACCACTTTCGTTATCGATTTACATACATAGGCTGTGACGACAACTAACAGCCTCATTGTGTTTTGTGTTGTGAAGTACTGAGCAACGAAAGTACGAAATTTTAGAAGAAAGCTGGAGAAGAAACGTGAGGGACACGTTGGTAAGTCAGTAGATTCTTTCACGAACAAACTCAGGAAGCTGTAACACAATAAAAGTGTAATGCGAAAGACTGCAGTAGTTGGTAACACTAACCCGAAAGCTACATTAGTATCGTATCACGTGTCATTTCTAATTGCTAAGTCTGGGAACCCTACACGGTTGAACAAAATTTAATTCCAAAAGCTGCGAAAGTTATGTGTGATACTATGATAAGTGATGCAGCTGCTAAGGGAATAAACGTAGTTGCCGTTTCAAACGATTGAGTTAAAAAAAGAATTATCAAAAATTTATTGTAGCTCATTTTCATCCTTACGACTCCATGAAAGTACAGGCATAAACGGAAAAGCAAATCTGTTGGTTTTCATTCGTTTTGAGTGTGAGACAATTTTTGAGGAGCTTTTGTTCTACACGGATAATCTTGCAACAAAGACAGAAGATGTGTTTTGTGCACCTAATGAGCTCATTATAAACAACTATATTAAATGGGATAAATATGTACCTATCACTACCGACGGAGCATGGGCTTTTACAGGTATAAAGAGAGGCCTAATACATTGAGCGAAACCTTTAGTAAATGGAGTAAAGTGACTCATTGCTTCGTACAGAGAGAAGTTTTATCAGCGATAAAAATGCCAGGGTATTTGAAATGTGTTCTGGATGAGTTTAGAAAGCTTCTTAATTTCATTAAATCACGTTCTCTAAATTTCCGTCTTTTCACAATGTTATGTAGAGAAATTGGCACTGAACACGTTTCTTACATGCTGAAGTGCGTTGGTTGTCAAGAGTGAAAGGTCTACGTCGATCCTTTGAGCTACGTGACGATGTGAACTTGTTTCTGTCAATCAAGCGACATTTTTTTCCAGGTGAGAAAATTTGTGATATCGATTGGTTGTGTAAATGGCCTATTTGGTGCATACTTTCTCCGTTTACAACGAATTTAAGTTTGGCCTCTAAGGAAGAAATGCTAATACCTTACAATTTGAGAGCAAAGTGGAAGCCACAATTAATTAAGCGTTGCGAGAGGGTCCGCAGATCAGGGAGTCTGCGTAATCGGAAATTTTGAGAACCACTGCTCTAGAAGATAACTTCATCAACACTAAATCAGAGTTAAAGAGGGAGATATGGTTTTACGCCTATTATACTGATAATATTTTGCATTTGATGGAACAGCAAAAATATTGGAACTGTTGCTCGACATTTTTAACAGATTTCATCAGAAAATTAAATTTACTCAAGAAGCCAAAGAAAGAAAACGTAGAGTAAAATTTCCTTTGTTTGAAATTTTCCTTTCATAGTAACAGGTTAACTTCGATATTCATCGTACGCCATCTTTTCCAACAATATTATTATACAAGTCCCTTTGTTACCCATACGCTCGTAAAGTAGCCTTCTTCCATTTCGCCACAGTTCTCGCTCTAAGAACGCAGCTTAACCCCAACAATTCACAGAACGAAAATAATTTTATTAAACCTATTGAAAGCAATAGGAGTAAAGAGGAAAAGAGCACGTTTGCTCCAATACAATTTTTAGGTAATTACTGTTGCAGGACTAGCCGCCTACTGACCAACAATTACGGCTATAAGGTTTCCTTCTCCACCAGTATCACAATGAAGAAAAATTTTGTCCGTACACTAAAAACTGAAAAAGGTCTTTTTACAACCTAAGGATGATGAGAAACAATCTGATTAGGTTTCCGGGTAGATAGTGGGGAGAAATATTTCTTTAAAAATCATCGGTATGTTGCGCCGTTAACATGTTAGTCAACATTGAATTTAGCTAGTCAGGTCGTTTCGTACGCAACTTCAGTGTGGCCCGGCAGAGACGGTGCCGCCGAACCAGTACATTTTTTGGTTTCCTAAGACGAGCATCCTTTGGGCTATCATCTATGCAGTGACAACAGCTGACGCTAATTATATCTGGCGCCCCGTTTTAATTTGCACGCGGAACTGTCTCATTGGCTAACTTCAACGCCTATTAATTGTTAAACGATGCCACTTAGCGAATAAATATGTAAAAGGTATCGTCTTGCCTCAGGGCTACACCATTACAACTTAGAAGGTAAAGTAATTGTATTATCAAATAGCAGGGATCCTCATCAGTATGTTATAAACGTGGCATACGAGAATACCATTAGAGCCGATGACCATTGCAGCTGTAAATAGATGCAACTTTTGAGATTCACATCGTGCAAACATAGGTGGTGTGTACTGGAGTGAAGAGAGACCTCACGGACATTCATTTCGATAAGCTGTTTGAGGCGGTGGTCGCATCAGTCGGGCATGTTATTCAAAGTCATTGTATTGTCTGGCTATTCTCTATTGAGTCATGTACTTGCTATAAGCGACACCTAGGGCAACCTTACGAACTAGACCTAGAGTATTAATTTAATTCGATCTGTACGAATTAATGGGTGCTGTTAGTATAACTAGCTATTCGTTACGTCTTAGTCGAGAAAATTTGGAAGTGCAGATAAGTATACTAATAATATACTTCACACAACTATTTTCTATTTAATAAATGACATTTACTGAGACATTGATCGACCGTCACACCTGCCTCATAGTGCCACTATATTCATTTCAGACGCATGAACGTTACGTTCAATGCAGACACACGAGAATATGTTAGTATACTCGGTGATAGGGAGACAAATTAATCGTATATCGTTTTCTATAGTACATCTCAGATAACCTCGACCTTGGACAACATTACCTCTTAGAGTGAGGAGGCAACTATGACCCATCTTTACCGTCGTTCTCTGTTTGCATCTATACACATGTATATTGTTACCTTTCATCCCAGACAGTAGCTTTATCGTATTATAGTCTTGACCTCAGGAAACCTTACCCGGGCCTTCAATGACAACTTGGTTCGATATTTACGAGTTCTTGCTGCTGTTTGGGAACGCTGTGTATTCGTAAGGTTTATATGCCAGCGGAAGTTGAGAAATGCAAATAAGTCCCCAAATAACAAAACTATACCCTGATTTATTCAATTACTGGTAATAACCGAAGTCCCAGTGCATTTACACCTAGCCCTCGAAGACCCAATATGTTCTTTTGAAACACATGTACATCATGTACAAACAGAGCTAAAAGAATATGCCAATACACTTCGTCTTAGGCAGACAGTTTAATCATAATGGTTCCTTGCTTACACCTGTATTAACCTAGATCTCAATGAGGAATACCAACAGGTGCATTCTGTAACATAGAATTAAGTGTTCTGCATGCCTTTCCACTTGAACATTTGAATGTGAACCTTATGGTAGAGTGTGTGGTGATGATGGCTGAAAGTAAATATATTTCAGTAATTGGACATACAGGAATGGTACATCTAGCTCTCAAGTGACGACGACTATGGCCATCTGGTATATAAGATTTGGGTAAATAATAATGACGTAGGTTTTGCATCCCGTATGTATATGCAAGGTACGCGTATAGCTACTGATCTACATGAAGTTCTTATTTGTTTGCAATGTTATTTCTGTTATACCTTCTGCATTCTCACGCTTTTTGCATCTTATTTTATTTTCAATACCTGAGTAATCTGATATCACTACTTATTACCGCCATTATTACGGAAAATTGTCTACCGTTATTGTTATGGTTCATGATGTTGTATGTTAACGATGTTCTTTGTAATTTGGTACGTTATGTAGATATGATCCATAATGCCGTATATTAACCATGTTCCTTACGCTTTGGTTTGTTATGAATACATGCAGTTTACTGTTTAAAAATATTAAGACTGTGGCTAAGGCCGGTAAACCTTTTCAAAATTGCTAGTCTGGTAGAGTATTACATAGAATTGGATCGCTTGGTTTGTATTACTATAAAAGACTATTATTATGATGTTCTGTTATTATCAGTTAAAGCTCTATTCATTTAGTTATAAGATGACTGTTTTTCTTTTCAGTTTAATTACAATATTAAGTTTTTTCGTAAGATACATAGTCGATCGCCAACGCCATCTAGCGACCACACCTCAAGCAGGATATGGAACTTAATGGCCGTCAGTCAACTCTGCGTTGCGGTAAGATCCACACACGTGTAGACGATGTGTATTTGAAATGCGTTTATTGATCGTTGTAATGGTCATCAACTGCAGTATTAATCTCTTACATCACGTAGTAGTGACATACTCTTGATGGTATTTGCGATGAGGTAATACAGATACTGATTAAACTTTGTCAGTTACTAAGTTTTAATGGCCTATCGCCTTAGATAAGACGATACATTTAACACATATCTTCATTCTAGTCGACAGATTTGACTTAAGGGTAATCATGTCCTCTCACTTTCAGGGCCTGTTCCTTATCTTAAAGTACATTTTTCAATTTTATGATCTTCGTTCTACATGATTTGTTATGAACGACGTTAAGGTAGTGCTATACCTATTCACTCAGTCTGTAGCAATCTCAGTTTAAAATTGAATTACATACTTTACCTCATGTTCTTTTGCTGAGATATGCATTCTATCTGGTTATTAATGAGGAAGTAGATAACATTCCTCTGGTCAATATTTTACACTGTTTTCTAACTTTTCCTTGTCTGTTTTCATATGTTCTGTTTACATATATTAACTGAATTGTTAACTACACTGGAGAGCCAAATAAACTGGTGCACCTGCCTAATAATGTGTAGGGCCCCGTGTGCACGCAGAAGTGGAGCAACATGACGAGGCATGGACTCGACTAGTGTCTAAAGCAATGATGGAGGGAACTGACCGCAAGAACCCTGCAAGGCTATGCATAAATCCGTAAGAGTACGAGGGGTGGATATCCCCTCTGAATAGCACGTTGCAAGCCATCCCAGATATGCTCAATAATATTCATGTCTGGGGTGTTTGGTGGCCAGCAGAAGCGTTTGAAATCAGGAGAGTGTTTCTAGAGCTCTTATGCAGCAATTCGCGACGTGTAGGGTGTCGCATTGTCATGCTGGAATTGCCCAAGTCCGTCGCAATGCACAACGGACGTGAATGGATGCAGATGGTCAGACAGGATGCTTACCTGCGTGTCACCTGTCATATCTAGACATATCAGGGGTCCCATTTCACTCCAATTGCACACAGCCATCACCATTACAGAGCATCCACGAGTTTGAACAGTCCCCTGCTGACATACAGGGTCCTACAATTTGAAACGAGACTAGTCCGACCAGGCAGTTTGTCTCCTATTATCAACAGTCCAATGTCGGTGTTCATGGGTTCGGGTGAATTGTAAAGCCTTGTGTCTTGCAGTCATCAAGGATACACGAGTGGGCCTTCGGCTCCGAAAGCCCATATCGATGGTGTTTCGTTGGATGGTTCGCACTCTGATGGCGCAGCAGATTTCAAACTGCGAGGAATTTGCGGAAGGTCGCACTTGTGTCGAACCATTCTCTTCAGTCCTCGTTGATCCGGTCTTGCTCGATCTTTTTCTGGCCGTAGCGATGTCGGATATTTGATGTTTTCTATATATTCCTGATATTCACAGTACACTCGTGAAATGGTCGTACGGGAAAATACACATTTCATTGCTACCGTGGAGATGCTGTTTCCCATCGCTCGTGCGCCGCCTCCAAGACCATGTTCAAACTCACTTAAATCTTAATAAGCTGTAATTGGAGCAACTGCGCCAGGCGTTGTTGTCTCATACAAGCGTTGCCAACCGCAGCGTCGTATTGGTGCTTGTTTACATACCTCTGTATTTGAATATGCGCGCCTATACCGGTTTCTTTGCCGTTTCAGTGTGAATATTTTGTGGTGCTTGATGTATACTTTAGGGAACAAGTATTAATTAAACTGTTTCTGTCTATTTTTATAGTAATTGAAGTTCTGCTCCGTTTTCTCGAATTAGCATACTGGGATAAAGGTATAAGTGTTGTTAACGTTTTCACTAAATCACAATTCATACTTTAGACCTCCAGTACATTTAATAAACATTTATTGGTCTTTACTTAAATTCATCTAAGCTTGCTAATGACAGATGTTAAAAGAAAATTTCTAACAACAGCCTGGAAGAACATCTTTTTATAAATTGTTCTTTTCTGGATAAAATTTATTTTTCTGTGGTTCCCAGTTTCTTGCTTGTTAAAACTTTTCAGTGGTAGCAGAGCATGCTTGCGTGGATGAATGAACTGTGTGTCGGAAAACTCATAAACGGCAATATTTAATTCTACACTCTCCTTTCGATGATATATACTGATCAAGTGTTTTTTGTTACCTGGTGATTCTATTTTAAACCATTATTGAATAGGAAATAGTAGGGACTGGCTATCTAAACACAGATCTAATAGTGCAAGAATTACGCTCCTATCCATCCAAAATGCAACCCCAAGATTGACAGTAAATATCACAACCAGGCTGATATTGGAGGTAACACGTTGTGCAAAGATTACACAAATATAAATACAGCCTCATGTGAAGCGAGGAATATGATGAAATCAGTATTGAGTACTCCTGCCATTGTTCGCTACGCGCCTCGGCATTGAGTCAATGAGGCTCTGGATGTTTCTATGGGATACAGCAGCCCATACTGCTTGCACACTTTTGTCAAGGGTGACCTGGTGTAGCAGCTGGTGGTGTACCCTGGGCCAGTCCTCCCTCAATCATCGAACTGACGTTTTCGATAGTCGAGAGATCGGGAGTACTAGGAGTCCAAGGCAGCAATGCAATGGGCGACGAAGAGCTCTTGAATATGGTGTGCCACGTGCGGTCGAGCATTATCCTATTGTGATGCGGCCGCCGGCAAGCTCCGAAGGTATGGGAAGACAGCAAGCTACAATGCTTCAGACGTGTAATGCTGGTTGGTTAGTGTATCGGCAGTGAGTACCGTGGCGAGTGTGGTATGTTGGGTAGTGGGTGGGGGTGGAGAGGGGGGGGGGGAGCGGGGGTTCAGGGGAGGACGGGTGTTCGTGAGTGAAATGTGCTGCCGCCCGAAACTATAATACCCGGGTGCAGGACAAGTATGGCGATGAGTAAGGTAACTGTTCAGCAGTCTCTCACCGTGGTGTCTCCAGACTCCAATCTGACAATCGTGTTGATGAAGGGAGTGTCGGGTTCATTGGTGAAAACAACGTCGTTCCATTCTTATGAATGGTGGGCTCCATGTGGTTCCCAAGTCGTGCAGTGACCTTAAACCATAAAATTACTAAATAATGAGCAACTAGTCGCTAAATCATGTTTTATTTATTCACTTTTGCAAAACGATTTCAACTGATTAACAGCCATCATCGGTGATTTCAACCAATATGTGCCCGGAGTAGTAATACTGTCTTAAGCAGAGATGGGACATATAGTATATGTGTGACATAAAGTCTATGCCCGCATCTCGTGGTCGTGCGGTAGCTTTCTCGCTTCCCACGCCCGGGTTCCCGGGTTCGATTCCCGGCGGGGTCAGGGATTTTCTCTGCCTCGTGATGGCTGGGTGTTGTGTGCTGTCCTTAGGTTAGTTAGGTTTAAGTAGTTCTAAGTTCTAGGGGACTGATGACCATAGATGTTAAGTCCCATAGTGCTCAGAGCCATTTGAACCATAAAGTCTATGTCTGACCTCTGCTTAAGACAGTGTTACTACTCACGGCACATATTGGTTGAAATCACCGATGATGGCTGTTAATCAATTGAAATCGTTTTGCAAAAGTGAATAAATAAGACATGATTTTGCGACTGGTTTCTGCGTATTTAGTAGTTAATAATTTTTTGTCGTTCCATTCGGTTTTCCATGTTCTTCGTTCATTGCATCATTGCTCGCACAGACGCCTGTGTTGTTGGCTCCGTGCTATACGCAGCAACGGTCGCCTTGTGGACAACCTATTCTGCTGCAAACAGTATTGAATGGTACCCTGGGATACTGTTTGTTTTGCAAGAGACCAAATTTGTTGTGATGTGGTTCGTGATGTGGCAGAGCGATCCATCACTGCAATGCTCAGTTTATGCCTGTCATCATGTGTAGTGGGCGCAGATGGTCCCGTCGGTCCGTCGTTCACACCTGCTTCCAGCGATTACATATCTACCACACAGTTGCTTGATTCCGTCCGACACGATCACTGATTTCTCTAAAGGCTAATCAGGAATCCTGATAGGCAACTATTTTTCCTCAGTCGAGCTGCGAAAAGTGCTCTCGATGTCTTCAACGAGGCATACTGAAGCTGCTTACCCAACACGACCGCTCGAAACAACAATTCCTGTATGTCCACAGGGCCGTCTGTTCCCTTTATGTAGCCCTTGTAGGTGGCGCTGCAGGCACCCTTGATGTGCGCCTGCTTTGAAATACTAATCCTGTTATCATGCGCGTCTTTCATCACCGCAAACGCATGCTGCAAATTTCACCTGATCTGGATCACGGTGTTGCATTTTGAGTGGCTATCAGTATATAACCACGCTGTTACCCGGTCGTTTAGTTAGCTGGCGGAGATTCTCCGTGGCGAATTGGACTGCTGCAGCTCAGTTCCGCTATCCTCTGTCAGGTGACTTAAGCCATGGTTGTTTAACTCAGATCTGTCTACAGCGTGCAGCGTAATATCGTTCTGCTTTCAGTTATTTCGTATACAAGTCCATCCTGATCACATAAGTAACCGGGTACAAGATTTGTGCAAAGTTAATACTACTGAAGCAAAGCAGGGTGCAGACACAGAAGAGTTGCAAGAGAGGTTTTGGGAACTCCAATGTCACGCTAATCTATCTTTAAAAAAAAAAAAAAAAAAAAAAAAAAAAACTGACGACCAGGTAAAGACAGGGGATGATCGTGAATCTAAGTGTGTTTTGCGGAGTGGTGGTGGTATCGAGATATGAAAACACTAATTCTCCTTTCTTCCAAGAGTACTAGTTCTGTGAGGTTCGCAGGAGAGCTTCTGCAAAGTTTGAAGGGTAGGACACGAGATATTGGCAGAGTTAAAAGCTGTGAGGAGGAGTGTGAATCGTGCTTGGATAGCTCAGTCGGTAGAGCCCTAGCCCGCGAAAGGCAAACGTCCTGATATCGTGTCTCGGTCTGGCATAGAGTTTTAATCTGCCAGGATGTTTGAGCACTTCAATAGTTTAATGGATCATATTATGACTGTTATACAAGGGATTACTGAATCGTAAATGCAGACTAGTGGCCAAATAGTAGAATATTTGTAGCTGCCAGTTAAATTGGAACAGCAGGCTAATATCCTACAGGTGACCCACTTGTAGTTCACCATTTCATTTACCGATTACCTAATAGCCAGTTGGCCGTTAGTATTGATCATGTTAGTAGAGAAGGGATAACTTGTTGTGTTGCTTGCGCAGTAAGATTTTTAACCAAGGTTAGTGAGATGAACTGAGAGATGAATTAGATAACAAGCATTGGGTGCAAAATCAGCAAGAAGTCTTCGTGAATTACTTTCAGCATATCAACAGAATTCTTTTTAGCATTGGGTGCAAAATCAGCAAGAGGTCTTCGTGAATTACTTTCAGAATATCAATCGAATTCTTTTTAGCATTGGGTGCTGAGGTCAGAGACACTCAGTCTGTTGCAGTATAATTGAAGGGTCGCAGACGGAAGACGTACGTGGCTGGTTTTCGGTAGTAAACTTGTAAGTTTTCCTGCTTGGATCAAGTACAGCGAGATACAGAGAGTATTAGTTTTGCTGATTAGAAAAGGACGGTCGCTGATCAAAACAGTACTACCCGAAATCTGTTCACTTCAGTTTCATGGGAGTAGCCAACACAGCCGAGAACCTTGACTGCTTGCTTCGAAGTGTCCGGTAGCACGCGAAAAAGGTAATGCCAGATAATGTTTTCGCCGGCCGGAGTGGCCGAGCGGTTCTAGGTGCTACGGTCAGGAACCGCGCGACCGCTACGGTCGCAGGTTCGAATCCCGCCACGGGAGTGGATGTGTGTGATATCCTTAGGTTAGTTAGGTTTAAGTACTTCTAAGTTCTGGGGGCCTGATGACCTCAGAAGTAAGGTCCCATAGTGGTCAGAGCCGTTTGAACCATTTTTTATATATCGTTTTCGGAAATGGTGTTGGGCAAGGCGAACAGGGTGGCCACCCAAGAGATGCATCCAGTTGAGTGGAATGAGTAAGTCCTTCCTACCCTTTGTCATTGTTAACCACGAACCGGCATGTGGACTGGTTGACTCTGTTGAACGACTCTTGGTATGTTAAGAATAGTAAGGTTGGTAAATTTACCACAGGATACACAGGTTTAGATAGTTGTTGGTCGCTATTTACCTTTTTGGGGGATATACCATGTAATTTAATGATTTATCAATTCTCATGGTCTTTTAAAATGTTCCTTCCCTAGTATATGTCTATTAACTTCTTACTGAGGTGCAAGTTCGCAAAGGAAATGCGTTGTGTCTTCGATTACTCCAAAAATGAGTTTGCCTCTAGGTTTCATCTGGGAGAGGATTATCGGTTACGTAGTCATGGTCATCTTACTTCAAGTAATGACGTTAATGCGAGTGATATCCAGTTTGGTGTCTAGCATTTGGTGCAAGACGAAGTTCGACCTCCACTATGCTTATTAAGTAAATTTCTGGACAATCTGACCGAACAATGAAGTCAAGTGTCAGGCTCAGTTCACAGGCAAGATTCTGGTACGTTCCTCTCCTAACTGGTTATCGTTATCTAAAATTCAGGAATTAAACATGATTATTGATAACGTTCTTACTGTGGGGTGATTACGCCTTCTACCTCTTGTGTCGCCACCATTTCTTGATTCGAAAGGCAATGAGGAGGGTTATAGGCCTCTCATGTACTACCAAATGTTAACCAGAAAATAAGTCTGAGGTCAGAGTACTCGCCTAATCTTCATTTGTGCTTCACTTCGTTTCGGGGAGCACGCAATTACACAGATTTGGATCTGAATCAAGCCTACCACCAGCTTCCTCGTGCTGATGAATCTAAGTCCCAGACTTCTTTTGATGCACGGGTTGCTACTTGTCTGAGCTGAACAGAGTTCTGATTATCATTGTTACCGACTGGCTCAGCTGTCCTATCAAGTTTGGGAGATTTAATTTTGGGCCAACTGAGGTTTTGTTGTACATCAAAGTATTTCGACGACTTAGATGTTTGTAGAAAGTCCTTTAGTGGGCATTTTAGCAACATAGTGAGATGTCACGTTTTAAAGGAGCGGAATTAACAGCCAAGCCAACTAAGTTTGATGCACCCCATGTCAAAAGCTCTTTCCTAGATCTTGTAGTTTCAGCCAATAGGATTAAAATTGCTAACGAGTGCACCAACGCGATTCTTGGTTTTCTGCTCCTCGCCTGGCAGGCTTTATCGCAGTGGTAAAATTTTTCAGGAATCTCATTCAATACTTCGCTCAACTAGCCGTCTCCTTACACCCATTTCATTATAAGGGAGCGCCATATAGGTAGTCGGATATCCAAGAGTCAGATTTTGATACATTGAATCTCGCTCTCAGTAACGCCCCTGTGTTAATCATTTCAGATTTTCAGAGTCCATTTATTCTCCAGGCCTATGCCTCTGATTCGAAAGACGTTGCCGTCCTATTAGAAGAACATGAAGGGGATCGTTGGCTAGTGAGCGAGTTGGACGCACTGACAGTTTAATTTGGCATGTATAAATTTATTTGTTTTTTGGAACGTAGGCACTTCTGATTAAAAATTAACAAAAGAAAAGGTTCAGATGGCTCTAAGCACTATGGGAATTTGCATCTGGGGTCATCAGTCCCCTACACTTAGAACTACTTAAACCCGTCTACTGAAGCGCCTAGAACCGTTCTGCCGCAGCGGTCGGCAAAAATTAACAGTCGGGTGCTAAGTTGTGTAATGGTTAGACTCCCTAGAACTGGTTGAACAGCACGCTAGGCTCTTCACATTTCAGCTTTCCGATTTTCCATAAGGACATCAAGGTTTCTGGTAATCAGCTGGCTTATGTCATGAGTCGTATGTTCAGTGAGCATCACAATCCTCTGAGATTATTCATTCAGATGATAAACCTAAATCCAGTGAGCTATGCTAGTCCAGCATTCATTACGTTTTGGGGGCAGCAGGAGCGAGATCAAGTGCCTCAGAGAATTAAGTATGACTTCTTTAGTGGGCGGCAAGTAGCTAAGTATCATTTAAACAAAGGTCTACATTATTGCACCCACAGCAATAGTAAGTTTATGATTTGTCTCCCAAAAGAGTTAATCCCGTCTGTATTTAAATATTTTCATCATTACTTCCGTGCGGATCATTTGAGTGCTTTCAAGACCCTTATGAACATTACAAAGCACTTAGTTGGCCATCTCTCAATTCAGATGTTACGAATTTGGCCAAGCAAAATCAGAAATTCAGTGTGGCATGCTCAATCCCAGTTCTCATCCTTATTTGTTGAACTGTAGCCATCAAGGGAAACTTATGGATAAACGGTCTGTGGATTATTTATGGCCACTTCCACGCGCTAAATGTGGCAATACGTATATTTATGTTCTAATGGATTCTTTCGCGAAGTTTGTGTGGTTTGTTCCAAGTAGGGGAATGACTTCGCATTTGACAAACCAACATGTGATAGAATATTTTGTTATCTTAGATTCCTAAGACGTTAGGATAACGCGGTTACCTTCAACTTTAACGAATTGAAAAGTTCTGTTTTGGTAGTTCCATATGGCGTGTCATCTCCATCGGATACTATCCCCAACCGCCGTCAGAACCTTAAATCAGAGCTGATTCTTTATCATATTGAATCCCAAAACAACTGTGATTAGTCTACTAAATGGCGTAATTTCGCCTCCCGTTCTGCTGAGCATGAATCATTATTTGTGACTTAATATCTGTGTCTGCAGAAATCACGGGCAACGTGGACATGCTGTTGGCACCATGACTTGTTTTGTGAGCTCCTAAGCGTGTAGTGTGTAAGCTGCTATTCGGTTTGTTGTACTGTGGGGTTTTTAATACTGAGTGCTTTACGCCTCAGTTAACTCCGGTGCCATTCAATGAAGCTTGCCGTTTGTGCTAACTTAAACTAGCAAGATTTTGATTTCACTGCTTTTTCTGTCTTTCAGGTTTGACTATGGTTTGTAGTCTATGCATATTTTTTTTCCTATTTTGTGCAAATGAATTTGATATTCAAGATTACTTTTGATAGCTTTTTTAAGGGACATCTTGAGGGTGTTCCATTGCAAATATTTACTACACATTCTTTTATAAATCTAGTCCAAGTAATCTCACTTTATAGTTAAGCTTTGCACATTAATAACTGTTCTTTTTAATTGAAAATTTGAGGGAGACAGGTAGTGTTCCTCTGGTCAATATTTAACATCACTTTCTAGTCGTTCCCTGCCTGGATTCATTTTTTGTGTTTGCAGATTTTAGCTGAAACTTACACTATGTGTTTTATGATGCTTGATATACATGTTTGGCAACATGTTTTATGCAAAATGTTTTTGTTTGTTGTATAGTAACTCATTCATACAGTGTTTTCCTGAATTCTCATAGAGGGACAACCACCTGAGTGTGGTTAAGGTTTGAACAACCACGTCATTTCTAATTTGTTCAAATATTAAGTATTAATTGGTCAGACCTTGTATTTATCTCTGGATGTTTATTTCACACATCAGACGAAATATCTAACAACAGCTTGAAATACTTTCTTTTTATTTAATACATTTGTCGTTTGTGGACCTTGCCATCCCCAGCTCCTCGCTTGCAAAGCCGTTACAGAACTGTTCGATCTTAATACCGTAAAAAATGCCAAGGTCTGTGTGGAAGAGCTGGTGAAACGTTGCAGTTAACATTCCTGTAGTCTGGTCGCCTTGCGGGTCAGTGAATGGCCCTCGCCGAAATGTGGACAGTATCATGGCTACAAGCTGTGTTGGACGGCACTAGCGAGGTGCGTCCAGAGGGTGACTAAGTTTCTGTCTGGTGTACTAACATTTATGGAACTGGTGTTGCCATTTAATCAAATATTGCGTTATTTACAACTGATCGGAGCATCAATGACGTAATTTGCTGGCAGGCTGGCAATATGAGGAAAAGGTTATAGAAAAAAATTACTGACAGCTGCAGCATGACAATGGATGACAAACATTTTTTTAAATTACGCTCAAATGGCTCTGAGCAATATGGGACTTAACAGCTATGGTCATCAGTCCCCTAGAATTTAGAACTACTTAAACCTAACTAACCTAAGGACAGCACACAACACCCAGCCATCACGAGGCAGAGAAAATTCCTGACCCCGCTGGGAATCGAACCCGGGAACCCGGGCGTGGGAAGAGAGAACGCTACCGCACGACCACGAGATGCGGGCTTGGCGAGAGCTCCTCATAATTTTGATATCATGAGTCTACTGGTTGGCTTGCTTATATGTGACAAGCTGAAACCGCGAGCTGTAACCGTAGTGTGTATGTCACCATTATGAGATAACTGTGGCTAGAAACTAGTTACTGCTACACGTGTAGTTTGTTGGAGGAGTTTGCAGTGATTGCTGTGAATTTTGTCATTATTTCTATTGAAATACCAGTTGAGGCTTAGCCGTGCTGGCTCGTAACGATTGGTCGATCGGGTCGGCGTGGTGTGATCTTTGAGCTCGGCCGTTTGACGTGGCTTTTGGCCGCGACGGGCGTGGGGTCTAGAAAGGGGACAGCCGGAGAGCCGCGCGGCGCGTGAGAATCGGAGGTGAGGGTGGCTGAGCAGGAAGGGGCACGACGCAGAGGATGTGGTGTGTCTGACACGTTTGCACGGTCGAACCTGGCTTGTAGTGTGGGAACTGGACTCGGCCACATTACCCGAATCGAGTCGTGCGGCCCTGATTTGGATCTGTAAAGGATTTTATAAGAGATTTAGTGATAATTGCTTGTCATATTTTTGGTGCGCATACTGATTCTTGCTTCCCAACTATCGGCACCATGACTGGAAACTGTTGTCTTGCCAACCAAAAGATCCCCTCAATTTAGTGCTGTTTATGTAAACACGTGTTATTGTGTTTGTTTCAAGGTTTATCTGGATTTTGTGATGTGATAGAGTCCGAGTAAGTGAGGTGTATTAATTTGTACAATTGCTGTTCGGAGTGACAGAGGGCATAAGCCAGTATGGTGAAAATGTAATATTTTTCCTGGTACGGTGAGCCGTGTGGACGTTGTTATAGTTGGTTCAAAGCACAGGCTTAACATTGAATCTGTACGTTCTGTGATATCTATTTGCATTACTTGTTCACTCGTAAACTGTGAAATGGTAGCCTTACTTGACTGTTTAAGTTTATCACTATCCTGTTATGGGGTAATTTAAATGAGCTCCCCAGTTTCAGTGAGCATTGTTAACCTACTATTTAGTGTAGTTTAAATTTCTAAGCTGACTTGGTATTATGCTATTCGCCCTCGTCCTTTAAGGTTAGGTCAAGGCCATTAGTTATTGATTCACCCTTGACTATTTTATTTCAATGTTCGTTAAATAGGCTGTTCTTTTTACATCGTAGTTATTTGGTTGTTTTACGGTTGAGGAATTAATGTGTGCCGTTTTCTCCCCCCCCCCCCTCTCCCCCCTTTTCTCTGAAATTTTATGGTAGCACCGGCTCTAAGACCTTTTTTTTTCAGTGTGTTATAGTGTACTGTGTACGGCACCCTGTCCAGATCGCCCGCTTGCTGTGGGTTCTGCGTCTGGCCACCTCTGGTCTGGGTCCCTTCTGCTACTTCAATTTGCCTGTGCCTATGTGACGTCACCTCTTTTGAAAATGTGTTACGAAGAGGTGTATCTGTTGGTATTTTCTTTTGTGTTAAAAAAAATTTTGTGATATCCATTGTTGGTTAAACTTTATCTCATTATTGTAGTCTGCTTTTGGGAGCTTCACTGTGTATAGAATTAAATAAACTTGCAAGTCACTTAATGCTTGGTTAAAAATTAATGTTGTTGTTTGAATAGGGCGGTTGCCCATGCTTCTAAGGATTTTGAATTTTAAAGAAAAAATTTTATTTGGCAGAAGAAAAGTTAATAAAAGTGTTTTTATTGTAAACTGTGAATGTTGCTTTATGTGGCCCGGCCCTCCCACTCAACAGCAATTGGCTGATTAGGGTGGATTGACCACCACAGAGGCTAGAAACAGAATATTGAAATGTAATTCACCCACAACGTAGGAAACTGAGGCACACACAACAAAGCTTAAGACAGCCCAAACGCCTAGATGAGGACAGAATCCCGTTTCATACCGAAAACTACCTTACCTTCACTACTGTGATACAGACTGCAGAGGCCAACTTGGAGCGTATCGTTCCGGCCGAAATCCTATATGGCGCCGCCGGGGTGTGGTCCGGCCGCAGGCGACGACGAAATTAGCGGCAGGGCATCTCCGCCGCCTCCGCCTTCCCTCCCCCTCCCCCCCCTGCTCATCCTGCTGGGCCGAGGCAGAGAGCTTAGCCGCGGCGCTTAGGGCTGCAGAGATCCCGGGTGGCACCCGAAAGCTGCAGCCTGCGGGGGCGTGGCCGATGTGCTCTCCGACAACATTAGGCGGTGAGCCCGGGGGCGGCACCCCTCCCCTTCACTTCTCGCCCACGAGAGGGCACCCCCTCCTGTGTACGGGCTGCCGCACAGCCTAGAGGAGCGGTTCCGGAGCACCAGAATCCTCTGCTAAATCAGACGCCTTAATAAAGTTGCACTGTTTACACTGACTGCCGCTTGTAAACTAGCCCGAATAAAACGCCACAGTGGGTGGGGCCGTCGTCTGTTGTTCGGCGGCGGGTTTCTTGCCAGTGGCGGTTTCCCCCCCCCCCCCCCTCCCCCCCATCCCCCGTCTTACTCTTCCGGCCGCCAGAGAGTTTCTGCTAAGCTTCTTGCCCTCGAGGCAGTTTGGCGCAGCGTTTGCCTAAACGCATTGAGCATGCAATTCGGGAACCTCTTGATATCGTGATATCGTTGTGTGTTCCACTTAAACAATGTAGGGCTACTTACTGTATCTTATCCGCCGTTCCTATCCGGAATGTAATGCAGTGCTACATGAAATTTAATGTAGAGTAAGAAAGTAACGTTTCCATTTCTAGATTCGACGGAAGCAGTGAATTCTCAACTTAAATCTAGTTAGACGAGGACGGGGGAAGGGAACAGAAGGGCGACAAGCATAAAAGGAACATACCACATTTAAAAGGGGACCGCACCCTGCCTATCTAACCCATGTTAATTTAGGCAAGTATTTAACCCACTTATAAAAAAAAACTATTTGATGCAGGACCTTAATATTTTACTGTATGTTATATGATGCTGATAGAGTAAACTATGCTACAAACATCCCCTTTGTCCATATCCATACTTCTTCGAAATGTTCCCACACTAAATCCTACTACAAAACTCGTTAAACAATTATCTTCATATTAACCTTAAACCACACTCATGCATCTTTCATACTGCTAAAACACATTTATAACATTTTACATATACAAAAAGAAATAATAACACTTTATGAAAATTGTAGAACGGTTTATGAAAAACATTCTGTTACTTTAGTGCACTCTAGGGGGCACAATCGAAACTAAAATCACAGTCCCCCTATCCAGTATTGTCTTCCATCGTCTGATACATAAACTACGTGCGCGTCCAGTCTCGCGTCACCATCTGTCACTATCCAGCTCTGAGACACATCTCCCACTTAACCGACTCCAAGGCAGGATCGTTATACGGCGCTGCGCCTCATTTCCTAATGGGGGAATATTAATGAATGTAGGCCCAGAGGTGGCTTTTATGTTATTCAGAGTCTCTGAAAATTTCATTCATTTTCTATGATGGTTTCTTATATAATGGGGCATATCTACTGATAATTTTAGTTTGCTGGAAACTGACTTTAAAGAAAAAACTCTTGAAATTTGTTACTTACAGTTAATTAAAACTGTCCTGCTGCATATGATGGCCCTTCTTTGGCCTCTAGAAGGTCTTCTAGCTTCATTTTCACCTTCATGGATTTTTGTCTTGCATTCTTGGCCACGTTAGATGCAGACCTGTCTGCATCGGCTATCCTCATTTTATCGCAATGTTGCGGCCCAGTGATCATATTTTCACCAGGATTGAATCCCAGATTTTTCGGTATCCAACACTTGCCAATATTACCGCAATTGAATGTAGTAACAGCATCATGAACTCCTACTTCCATTGTATCCATGCCTACAAATACAGTTTTAGGAAGGCGGTTCCAAATCATGCTGTTGAAACATTCATTTGGGTTCTGTGTCTGCCCACGCAGACATTTCCTTAGAATGTGAGGATGAGCCAAGTGTCTGAAATTAGGTTTAATTGCTGTAATAACAGCAGCAGGAAGAGAATGCTGGTGAGAATAAGATTCTCCAGTTGCCTGAGCCCTATTTTATTTGCACCACGAATTTTCTCCTGATGGACTCAATCCAAGACATGGCTTATCATCTGTAGAGGACCAATGGAAGAATATGGCCCAAACGTCTCTCTTCATTGCCTCCAGATTTTCTTTATTTCTCCCAATTGCCAGCCCATAGTATACTTGCAAGTTTTCTATAACAACTACTCGAAATCACACTTGAACTAAACTAACCGCGTGTTTGAAAGCGTGTTGTTTACAAACAGCAAAAACAAAAGAATACCGACCGTGAGAGAGCACTTCGATTTCCTGCTGCTAATAAGGCGAGTACACCGTTCGCTTGTTACACATTTTTGCGAGCTTCAAACAGGTACAACTTATTTTCAGTTATCTGGGTAGTTACTATTTTATTTTTGTAATTTCTTGCGTGTTTGAGTGCCTACTAGACACAACCGTTTATTTTAATAACAGTGTAGTGTACAGTATCGCCGTTGCTATCGACCCTCGTATCGTACAGGCTTTTGTTTGTTTGGTTAGAACAGCTCAGTGTCGGTTAGACCGTCAGTGAGAGAGCACTTCGATTTCCTGCTGCTAATAAGGCGAGAACACCGTTCGCTTGTAGGGTAAACATAGTCATGTGTAGGGACTGTGGTTGTTGTGAGCGGACGCAAGGAGAATTGGCCACTCTTCGGGGGCAGGTGGAGGCTTTGTCTGTTAGGCTCATCGAGCTCGAGGCGCAGGCGTCCGCTCGTAGTGGCGTTGGGGCAACTGTGGTGAGACCTATGCCTACTTCGGTGGCCTTGGAATCGCATGGAACCCCTGATGTCGCTGCGTCTTCCGGCAGTGAGCATCTTACCGGTCAGCCATCACTCCAGGGTGAATGGCGGACAGTGGTGGGCACGCGCGTGCCTGGCCGAAAGGCGAAGGTGGGATCTGGCCGCGTGGCAGCTGCCTTACCCCTTTCCAACAGGTACGGGGTGCTTCCTAGTGGTGATGACATCGTTTCCGAGCCACCACAGGATGCCTCGCCTGTTGGGCCAGTGGCCGATTCTCCGGCAAGGTCCCGACAGTCACAGAGGGCGGGCCTGTTAGTTATAGGGAGCTCCAACGTTAGGCGGGTTATGGAGCCCCTTAGGAAAATAGCGGGTAGGTCGGGGAAGAATGCCAGTGTGCACTCGGTGTGCTTGCCGGGGGGTCTCGTCCGTAATGTGGAGGAGGCCCTTCCGGCAGCTATTGAACGCACTGGGTGTGACCGGCTGCAGATAGTAGCACATGTCGGAACGAATGACGCCTGCCGCTTGGGTTCTGAGGCCATCCTTGGTTCCTTCCGGCGGCTGGCTGATTTGGTGAAGACAACCAGCATCGCACGCGGAGTGCAAGCTGAGCTTAATATCTGCAGCATAGTGCCCAGAGTCGATCGCGGTCCTCTGGTTTGGAGCCGTGTGGAGGGTCTAAACCAGAGATTCAGACGACTCTGCGACTATAATGGTTGCAAATTCATCGACCTCCGTTATTGGGTGGAGAACTGTAGGGCCCCCCTAGACAGGTCAGGCGTGCACTACACACCGGAAGCAGCTACTAGGGTAGCAGAGTACGTGTGGCGTGCACACGGGGGTTTTTTAGGTTAGAGGGACCCCCCCTTGGGCGAAACGATAAAATACCTGACGGCTTACCAGAGAGGACATTATCATCGTTGATAAAGAACGTCCGTCCTCAGAGACCAAAAACAGGAAAAGTCAACGTAATATTGGTAAACTGCAGGAGTATCCAGGGCAAGGTTCCTGAATTAGTATCTCTTATTGAAGGAAATAGTGCGCATATAGTATTAGGAACGGAAAGTTGGTTAAAACCGGAAGTGAACAGTAACGAAATCCTAGACACAGAATGGAATATATACCGCAAGGATAGGATAAACGCCAATGGTGGAGGAGTATTTATAGCAGTAAAGAATTCAATAATATCCAGTGAAGTTATTAGCGAATGCGAATGTGAAATAATCTGGGTTAAGTTAAGTATCAAAGGTGGGTCAGATATGATAGTCGGATGCTTCTATAGACCACCTGCATGAGCAACCGTAGTAGTTGAGCGCCTCAGAGAGAACCTGCAGAACGTCGTGAAGAAGTTTCGTGATCATACTATTGTAATAGGGGGAGACTTCAATCTACCAGGTATAGAATGGGATAGTCACACAATCAGAACTGGAGCCAGGGACAGAGACTCTTGTGACATTATCCTGACTGCCTTGTCCGAGAATTACTTCGAGCAGATAGAGAACCAACTCGTGAAGCTAACGTTTTAGACCTCATAGCAACAAATAGACCGGAACTTTTCGACTCCGTGAATGTAGAAGAGGGTATCAGTGATCATAAGTCAGTGGTTGCATCAATGACTACAAGTGTAATAAGAAATGCCAAGAAAGGAAGGAAAATATATTTGCTTAACAAGAGTGATAGGGCACAAATCGCAGAATATCTGAGTGACCACCATCAAACGTTCATTTCTGAGGAAGAGGATGTGGAACAAAAATGGAAAAAATTCAGAAACATCGTCCAGTACGCCTTAGATAAGTTCGTACCGACTAAGGTCCAAAGCGAGGGGAAAGATCCACCGTGGTATAACAATCATGTACGAAAGGTACTACGGAAACAAAGAAAGCTTCATCATATGTTTAAGAGTAGTCGAATCATAGCTGATCAGGAAAAGCTGAACGAAGCGAAAAAGAGCGTAAAGAGAGCAATGAGAGAAGCATTCAACGAATTCGAACATAAAACATTGGCAAACAATCTAAACAAGAACCCTAAAAAGTTTTGGTCATATGTAAAATCGGTAAGCGGATCTAAATCCCCTATTCAGTCACTCGTTGACCACGATGGCACCGAAACAGAGGACGACCGAAGAAAGGCAGAAATACTGAATTCAGTGTTCCGAAACTGTTTCACTGCGGAAAATCGTAACACGGTCCCTGACTTCAGCCGTCGCACGGACGCCAAAATGGAAAATATTGAAATAAACGATATCGGAATTGAAAAACAACTGCTATCACTTAGTAGCGGAAAAGCATCCGGACCAGACGAGATACCCTTAAGATTCTACAGTGATTATGCTAAAGAACTTGCCCCCTTTCTATCAGCAATTTATCGTAGATCGCTGGAAGAACGTAAAGTACCTAGCGACTGGAAGAAAGCGCAGGTCGTTCCCATTTTCAAGAAGGGTCATAAATCAGATGCGAATAATTATAGGCCTATTTCGCTTACGTCAATCTGTTGTAGAATAATGGAACATGTTTTGTGTTCTCGTATTATGACGTTCTTAGATAATACAAATCTCCTTCATCATAACCAACATGGATTCCGCAAACAGAGATCATGTGAAACTCAGCTCGCCCTATTTGCCCAAGAAATTCACAGTGCCGTAGACACTGGCGAGCAGATTGATGCCGTATTCCTGGACTTCAGGAAGGCATTTGATACGGTTCCGCACTTACGTTTAGTGAAAAAAATACGAGCTTACGGAATATCGGACCAGGTTTGTGATTGGATTCAGGATTTCCTAGAAGAAAGAACACAACATGTCATTCTTAACGGTTCAAAATCTGCAGATGTAGAGGTAATTTCGGGAGTACCGCAGGGAAGCGTGATAGAACCTTTATTGTTTACAATATACATAAATGACTTAGTTGACAACATCGGTAGCTCCGTGAGGCTATTTGCAGATGACACGGTTGTCTACAAGAAAGTAGCAACATCAGAAGTCTCGTATGTACTCCAGGAGGACCTGCAGAGGATTAATGCATGGTGCGACAGCTGGCAGCTTTCCCTAAACGTAGATAAATGTAATATAATGCGCATACATAGGGGCAGAAATCCATTCCAGTACGATTATGCCATAGGTGGTAAACCATTGGAAGCGGTAACGACCGTAAAATACTTAGGAGTTACTATCCGGAGCGATCTGAAGTGGAATGATCACATAAATTCGGGAATTATGTCGCAAAATTATTGCACTGTATGATAAACATGCTCCTCAACGCACTGTCAAGGTAAAGAGAGCTCCCGCTCCGTGGCTCACCACTGCATTACGCCAGTTAATGAATGAACGTGATGCTGCACATAGGGCCTTCAAGCGTAACCCAACTCCTGAGGCGTACGAAGCTTATAGGAAACTCCGAAATAGAACCAAGCAAAGCGTGAGGAACGCCAAAATCAGACATGCCCGCTCTGTCGTATGCGGCATATCAAAACCTGCTGCACTGTGGAAAAAGCTGCGCAGTTTTGGTATAGGGAAGCGAAGATCTGACGCTGTTTATCAAGCGTCTGCAGAAGAATTAAACGATTTCTTCTCAACAGCCGTAAACTGCCACGCAGCGACAAATTACCAGCCCCAAGATATCAATCTCTCGAGAGACAAGTTTTTCCTAAAACATGTCACTACCGACACAGTACACAAGGCAATTATGAGAATCTCTTCCGAGGCAGTAGGAAATGATGGAGTGAGCATTGGCATGATTAAGAACGTCGTAAACACTATTACTCCAGTTATCACAGACATCTTCAACCTGTCTCTTGTCAGTAGTACATATCCTACTGAGTGGAAGCAAAGCTTAATTCAACCTATACCCAAGACTGACAACCCTAAGTCGCCAGGTGACTACAGGCCGATCAGCATACTTCCCGCGATATCTAAAGCCCTAGAATACATCGTCCATGAACAGCTGACGGATTACCTCAAAACTCATAACATCCACGACAAATATCAGTCAGGCTTTCGAAAGCACCATAGTACAGCAACTGCATTAATCAAAGTAACTGATGACATTAAACATGCTATGGACAGACGTGAAGCTACCATCCTAACACTGCTTGACTTTAGCAAGGCTTTTGATACAGTTGACTTTGATATATTACTAATTAAAATGAAGCAGCTGAATTTCTCAAACAGCGCAATACACTGGTTCGACAGCTACCTCAAAAACAGAAGTCAACAAGTCATTTGTGGGTCGGAAAAGTCATCATGGAAAAACGTGCGCTCTGGAGTTCCCCAAGGCTCTGTCCTTGGTCCATTACTCTTCTCACTGTACATTAATGATATTTCTTCAGTGATTCACTCCTGCAACTACCATCTACATGCCGACGACATCCAACTGTACATAAGTGCAAGCCCCAAGAACATTGCTGACGCAGTAGCGAGTATGAACGCAGATCTTTGCTCTGTTTCTCGATGGGCACAGAACCTAGGTCTGAAACTAAACCCCAAGAAATCCCAGGTCATACTTATATCTCATCCAAAGTTAATCAGTCGGTACTTTCGCGAAACAGTCCCTCAAATACTCCTCAATGGTACCCAACTACCATACCAAAAAACAGTAAAAGACCTTGGAATAATCTTGGATGAACACCTAAACTGGGAAGAACAAACAGTCACAGCTTGCCGGAAATCGCTCTCCTCCCTACATGCAATTCAAAAATTTAGAAAAATATTTCCAACCCATGTTAAACAAAAATTAGTCCAAACACTAGTCTTGCCTAATCTTTACTACTGTGATGTAGTTCAACATGGCACAAATAATGAAAATTCGAGATGCCTAGAGCTAGTGATGAATGCTTGTGTTAGATACGTATGCAACATACGGTTGTATGATCATATCAGTCCTTCATACTCCCAGCTAGGTTGGATACGCCCACATAAGGCACGCAATCTCCACACGATGTGCTTACTTCATCGATTTCTTAGCCACTGGTGCCCCCAATACTTATCTTCTCACATTAAACACCTATCATCATTCCACAACCGCAGTACCAGATCGGATACGTCTAGCATCTTGGCTGTACCTTTACATAACACAAAATCTTTCTCCGTGTCATTCTCCATCTCAGCCATATGACTATGGAACGCGCTCCCCTGTGATCTGCGTCTTATCCAAAACCACTCAACATTCAAGAGGGAACTTAAGACTTACATATTAGGGACGGTATAGCCACCATTGTTGTGCCCCCCCTCATCTTTTTCTTTCTCCTCTCCATCATAGCTTCGAATTTTACCATTCTACTTCTCTTCCTCTAACCTATCTACCTCTTCTATATCTCTTTCACCCCATTCCATCGTCTTATGTCTCTGCTTGATGAGAATAACTCACAAGCTGCAAGAATATAACGAGAAAATTCCCAACTAGCAATAGGACTGACACTCATAAAAGAAAAATATGTTTACTTTCATATACATAGTCATTATTATTATTATTATTATCATTATTATTATTATTTTTATTATTCTTGATTGTTATAATTATTTTTTGATTGTTATAATTATCATTGTACTACTTTTATAATCTCTATTTTTTTTCTTTAACATTAATACTGTATAACATGTTATATGTCCTAATTTTCTGTAGACACTGAAATTTGTTGAATCTGAGTATGCCTGGTTAGGTGTAAGAGAGGGCCTGAAGGCCCTAATCTTGCCAGGTAAAATAAATGCATAAATAAATAAAATAAATAAATAAAACAAATAGTGGGAAAAGCAGGCGCCAGGTTGAGATTCATAGGAAGAATTCTAAGAAAATGTGACTCATCGACGAAAGAAGTAGCTTACAAAACGCTTGTTCGTCCGATTCTTGAGTATTGCTCATCAGTATGGGACCCTTACCAGGTTGGATTAATAGAAGAGATAGACATGATCCAGCGAAAAGCAGCGCGATTCGTCATGGGGACATTTAGTCAGCGCGAGAGCGTTACGGAGATGCTGAACAAGCTCCAGTGGCGGACACTTCAAGAAAGGCGTTACGCAATACGGAGAGGTTTATTATCGAAATTACGAGAGAGCACATTCCGGGAAGAGATGGGCAACATATTACTACCGCCCACATATATCTCGCGTAATGATCACAACGAAAAGATCCGAGAAATTAGAGCAAATACGGAGACTTACAAGCAGTCGTTCTTCCCACGCACAATTCGTGAATGGAACAGGGAAGGGGGGATCAGATAGTGGTACAATAAGTACCCTCCGCCACACACCGTAAGGTGGCTCGCGGAGTATAGATGTAGATGTAGATGTAGAACACTGTGGAATAAAAAAAATCCCTAACGTGCAATTTACGGGACATAAAGATCTAATGTATATGCAGTAAAGTGGGTGTGGCACATAAACGCACGTGGTAGGAAAATGCTCTGTAAATGCTCGAAAAAGTTTTCTAAGCAGAATCCTTTTCAGAGTACTTAAGCCTAAGACCGCTCGGCTAATCCCGCGCGGTACTCAGAATCACTTTCTAATCTTTAGATGCCGTGTTCTCGGATGCAGGGGGAGGACAAAAATATGGAAACACCAAGATCATAACAAATTATCATGCCTATTACGTAGTCGGAAAACCGTTGGCAGTCAAAAAGTGTACAGTCGTGTCAGATTGGGTGAATACAAGTCTGATAACGATGATACAGATGTATAGCCATCACACAAACGTAGTGTGTATCCCATGCATTATGTCCAAAAACCCTATTACTTATTTAAAGTTGTCTCTCCCTGAATCAAAACACAGCTGAAATCTTTTTAAAGGTGTTTGCGCCCCTTTTTTGGAGGTGCATTTAGTATGACCGTTCGGTTTCTGTAAATGCCTAAACGGAGTGAGCATCTCATTCGGGAACTTCTTGATAGCTTCATGTCGTTCTGTGTGTTACTTAAACAACTCGTCATATTTGTGTCCTTTCACACCCGACTCCAATCAGGGGAACGAGCAGCGGCCAAATCCGGTGAATACGGTGAGTGACCTAGAACTGAGATCCATTAACTGGCCAAAAACTTGTGCTCAGTCTTCGCTTTGTGGGCTGTGGTTCTACAATTGACGAGCCGGCCGTTGTGACCGAGTGGTTCTAGGTGCTTCAGTCCGGAACCCCGCTTTCGCTACGGTCGCAGGTTCGAATCCTGCTTCGGGCATGGATGTGTGTGATGTCCTTAGGTTGGTTAGGTTTAAGTAGTTCTAAGTTCTGGGGGACTGATGACCACAGATGTTAAGTCCCACAGTGCTCAGAGCCATATGTACCATTTTGAATATGTACCCGAATAATCTGAAAGTTTCTCCAAGGAGGAAAGACATTAAACAAGGGCGAAGACTTCACGTAGATATTTAATCGAATATCTGAATAATCAGAGAATGTTAATCCAGACAAAGAAGTGCAATACAATTTTCACAAAAAATTAATCCATTGAAAGAAATTTTTTTTTAGCTAAAACATCATCGCCCTAGAAAAGACTCGTAAAATGTTTGCTTTGCTGAAGAGTTAAATGTTAAACGACAAACGAATTAAAGTGGAATATCGTAATTTGCTAGAGTTTCCTCCCAGAAACCTAGTAGATAGTGTCGAAGTTCCTTGCGGCTTTTCGCGGATGGGATGCTGTAGTATACAGAGAAGTTGCAGCATTAGAAAATTGCAGCGAAATGCAGGAAGATCTGCAACGGATAGGCATTTGGTGCAGCGAGTGGTAACTGACACTTAACATAGACAAATGTAACGTACTGCAAATACATAGAAAAAAGGGTCCATTATTGTATGATTATATGATAGCAGAACGAACACTGGTAGCAGTTACTTCTGTAAAATATCTGGGAGTATGCTTACCGAACGATTTGAAGTGGAAAGATCACATAACATAATTGTTGGTAAGGCGGGAACCAGGTTGACATTCATTGGGAGAGTCCTCAGAAAATGTAGTCCATCAACAACGGAGGTGGCTTACAAAACACTCGTTCGACCTATACTTGAGTATTGCTCATCAGTGTGGGATCCGTACCAGATCGGGTTGACGGAGGAGATAGACAAGATCCAAAGAAGAGCGGCGCGTTTCGTCACAGGGTTATTTGGTAAGCGTAATAGGCTTACGGAGATGTTTAGCAAACTGAAGTGGCAGACTCTGCAAGACAGGTGCTCTGCATCGCGGTGTAGCTTGCTGTCCAGGTTTCGAGAGGGTGCGTTTCTGGATAAGGTATCGAATATATTGCTTCCTCCTACTTATACCTCCCGAGGAGATCGCGAATGTAAAATTAGAGAGATTCGAGCGCGCACGGAGGCTTTCCAGCAGTCGTTCTTCCCGCGAACCATTCGCGATTGGAACAGGAAAGGGAGGTAATGACAGTGGCACGTAAACTGCCCTCCGCCACACACCGTTGGGTGGCTTGCGGAGTATAAATGTAGATGTAGATGTAGAAAAGCAGAGAGATACAGTTTCCTGAGTACACCAGGGAAGTGTGATAGGACCGTTACTGTTTACAAGATAAATAAATGATCTGGTAGAAAGAGTTGGATGATCTTTGAAGTTGTTCGCAGATGATGCGATTGTCTATAACAAAGTAGCAACGCCAGAAGATAGTAACGATTTGTAGAATCACCTCCAGAGAATTGATGACTGGTGCAGGGTCTGTCTGTTGATCCTGCGCGTAAATAAGCGGATACGCTGGAAAAGGAATCCACTGCTGTGCAGCTACACTGTTGACAAACCACTGGAAACAGTACCTAACGTAAAATATCTAGAATTAACTATCCAGAGCGACCTTAAGTGGAATGACCATACAAAACAAACAGTGGGAAAAGCAGATGCCAGACTCAAATTCAAAGGAAGAATCTTAATGAAATGTAGCGCATCCACGAAGCAAGTAGCTTACAAGGAGCTTGTTCGACCGATTCTGTAGTATTGTTCATCCATCTGGGATCACCACCAGGAAGGACTGATACATGAGATAGAGAAGATCGAATGAAGAGCGGCGCGTTTCGTTTCGCCGGCGCGAGAGCTTTACGGAGACGGTCAACAAATTCCACCGGCAGACGTTAAACGAGTTTTGCACCACGGAGAGATTCACTATTGAAATTTCTAGAGAGTGCTTCCCGTGAAGAGTCGTACAACCAAATACTTGCCCCCACATTCGTCTCGTGTAATGACCACGAGGAGAAAATTCTAGAAATTGGAGCAAATACAGAGGCGTACCAACAATCATTCCTACCACACGCTGTTCGCTA
This sequence comes from Schistocerca americana, assembly GCF_021461395.2. Lineage (NCBI taxonomy): Eukaryota > Metazoa > Arthropoda > Insecta > Orthoptera > Acrididae > Schistocerca > Schistocerca americana. The sequence goes on from NC_060123.1 coordinate 107,317,473, forward strand.
GTGGAACAGGGTTTCGTGATACGAAAGGTACCCTCCGCCACGAACCATTAGGTGGCTTGTGGGCTATGATGTAGATGTACAAACCCAGGGGACAGATGAAAAGTGATAAATAAGAGTTCATGGCTGCTACAAGTGATATTTGTACAATATCTGTACCCTTACAATAAGTTTCCTATTTGTCAGCGTTAACACACTGTCAGGTTTACTATATACGCAAATTATCTTGTTTCAGCCTAGGGTGACTACTGTTGTGGCAAAATAAAATTATTAATATATTGTTCTTGTGTATCCAACTGATTTGTAGCGATGGTTTTGACGAAATTCATCACAAATATATAATCTCGAGTCATTTATATCTAAGCTTTGCTAGCCACTTTCCTATAATGGAGAATGAAAAAGTGTTGAGAAGTGTGAGATCCTCTTAGATCTTGTCAGAGATTTATGTGATGCTCGTCACAAAGAAGATATTTCCGACTACAGTGACGGAAAACAGATATCTTTTCGTCTTCACCAAGGCAGGAAAAGACTACCTTAACACTACTAATCTGGGAATTTCAATGGTTGCCCCAGTGAAAATCTCAAAGACCAGCCCTGGAAGCATTTTTACTAAAAAAAATAGAATATGAGGTCCAGAACCATATGTTGAAAAAAGTAGTTGAAAAGGAAAGAAAACAAGATTGTAACTATCACTCGTGGAACTGGAAGTGATTTGAAAATGTTTATTTCTTACCTAATACAAGAAATGGAAGATTTTATCAAGAGTTACCACAGCAACAATGTTTTATTTTTAAGACATGTGTTATTCCATTGTTTAATCATTTTCCAAATTAAACTTCAGCCTGTATTTTGCTGACTGAACTTTAAATGAACAATATACAAAAGCGTGTTCCAGGTTATTATAAAAGTACAAAAGTGCTTAGTGCTTTTCTTTATTTATTTGAATTTTGGGCTTACCCATGTTTTCATGGTATAGGGTGAGGCAAATACCACTATTCTTATTAGTTACTAAAGAAGTACTATTTTCATAAATGTAAAAATTTAATGATCACTTAAATTAAGGTAGCTCTTAAAATAACAGATTCAGAAACCAATTAAAGCCTAAAAATAGGAAATAAATTCTTTTTAGGAGGTAGTTTGCTTTTCCCTCAACAATTGCATTTTGTCCCTCACACAGATTTTACATTCAGTCTATAATTCAGCTATTTCGTCTTTTAAATTTGATTTCACTTCAGCCAACGTTAGATGCAATACTTCAATTTCCTGTTCTAGGCCCCGGATTGGCAATAGAACGTAACCTGCCATCATAATACCTTCAGTGAAGTATGGTGCATGTGGTGTTATGGTATGGGAGCATTTTGCATGTTTATGGTGTTGATCCACTTATTGTGCAGAAGGAAACGCTAAATGCGGAAGCGCGTTCACACATTTTACAGCGTTGTGACTGCATAGAGGAAAATTTCAGACTGTGACTGTTTTTATCAGTGTAGTAATGCACTCTGTCATAAAACAACATCCTTCCGACAATAGTTTGTGATCAATAGTATTTCTGAAAGGGGGTGGTCTGCCTGGAGTCCTGACCTGATCCCAAAAAATCAGCTTTGGAATGACTCAGCCCCGAGCGTTCAATATCACTACCTTCCTTGGGTTACGGTGTTGAGAAAAATTTGCTCCCATTCCTCCTCAGATATTCGCATAACTCTTTTAAATCGCCCCTGGAAGGGTTGGAGCCATCATAAAGACGAAGGGTGGAAAAAAACATATAAACATTCATTTCTTTGGAACGTATAAATGGCATAATTGGAACACAGCGAACTGGTAAAATAAGGAATATTTTGGTGTATAGATTCTGGTTTATGAAGTATTTGGATATCGGGTATTTCGATTATCTCACTGAGATAATTTGATATTGGCTAACTCAACAGAAGTCTGCCCATAAATGGCCGATACTTATAAAGCATGTTTATTCTGCCTATTCATTTCTGCATCAGGCAAGTCGATACAATGACTTTGGCGTCGTACATTCTGACGTCACGACTGGAAATCAGATCCATTAGCAGTAGGATCGATCATATGTGTACTATTCGCTGGGTAGTCAGAACAAAACTGGTCATCTCATGATGTGATCCCATTGTGTGTTCCCTCTCGTCGTTTCATGAAATCATTTTCTGTCCTCTGGTTCTTCGAGATGAAGTTCGTCAGAACAGCGAGCCATATAAGAAACGAAAAAAAAGAATGTAATATGGGGTACTCACTTCCTGAAGACCAGTTGTATCACATGCAACGCCCTTATGCTCCGTAAACGTGCCACAAATAATGCTCTAGATTTTATTCTCATTTGATGCTGCTAAATTTGCGATAATATTTATCAGTGAAAGTTAATTGGTTGCTAATTGTTACGGAATTTAATTTTCCCTCATCTCTGTGAAACATGCACGATGTGAACAAAAGTATCCGGACACCTCGCTGAAAATGGCTTACAAGATCGTTTCGCCCTCCATTGGTAATGCTGGAATTCAATATGATGTTTGCCTACTCTTTGCCTTGATGATAGCTTCCACTCTCGCAGGCAAACGTTGAATTTGGTGCTGGAATGTTTCTTGGGGGATGGGAGCCCATTATTCACAGAGTGATGCACTGAGGAGAGATATTGACGTTGCTCGGTGAAGCGTGGCACGAAGTCTGCGTTCCAAAACATCCCGTAGGTGTTCCATAGGATTCAGGTCAGGAATCTGTGCAGGCCAGTCCATTACAGGAATGTTATGGTCGTGTTACCACTCCGCCACCGGCGGTGCAATTTGAACAGTTGCTCGTTCGTGTTGGAAGGTGCAGTCGCCATCCCCGTATTGCTCTTCAGCAGTGGGAAGCAAGAAGGTGCTTAAAACATTACTGTACTCCTGTGCTGCGACAGCGCCAAGCAATACCACAATAGGTGCAAGCCCCACTCCTTGAAATACACGAGCACGTCATAACACCACCGTCTCCGAATTTTACTGTTCGCACTACATACGCTGGAAGATGATGTTCACCGGGCATTCGCCATACCCACACCATGCCATCGGATCCCCACATTGTGTGCCGTGATTCGTCACTCCACACAACGTCCTTTCACTGTTCAGTAGTCCAATGTTTACGCTTCTTACACCAAGCGACACGTCGTTTCGCATATACCGGCGTGATGTGTGGCTTAAAAGCAACCGCTCGATCATGAAATCCAAGTTTTCTCACCTCCCGCCTAATTGTGATAGTACTTGCAGTGGATCCTGATGCTGTTTGGAATTCCTGTGTCATGGTATGGATAGATGCCTGCCTATTACCCATGACGACCCTCTTAAATTGTCGGCGGTGTCTGTCAGTCAACAGACGAGGTCCGCCTGTACGTTTTTGTGCTGTACGTGTCTCTTGACGTTTTCACTTCACTGTCACATCGGAAAGAATGGATATTGAGATTTATAGGAGTGTCGAAATCTGGCGTACAGAGGTCCGACACAAGTGACACCCAGTCACCTGACCACGTTCGATGTCCGTTTGTTCCGCGGAACGCCCCATTCTGCCCTCTCACGATGTATAAAGACCATTGAAGTTGCTGATGTGGAGTACCTGGCAGAAGGTGGCAGCACAATGCATCTAATATGAAAAACGTATGCTTTTGGTGGTGTCCGTATGCTTTTGATCACATAGTGTACCATTGGCTTAAATTCGATTCAAATAACATTATTTCTGAGCCCTTTTCGTAACAGCTGGGAGACAAATTCACTGTCTTTGGAAGTAAGTCAAGCTTTATTAACAATCAGATTAAACTTAGACAACAGAAACGCCACAGTTTTATTTAAATTTAAGTCAAGTACTTTGTACAGTAACAGCAACAGATTGGACCAGGACGGGACATGGCTTGCAAAGCTGAAGACTTTTATTTCTCTCATCAGTCTTCTGACTGGTTGATGCAGCCCGCCACGAATTCCACTTCTGTCCTAACCTCTTCATCTCAGAGTAGCACTTGCAACCTACGTCCTCAATGATTTGCTGTATGTATCCCAATCTCTGTCTTGCTCTACAATTTTGGCCCTCTACAACTCCCTCCAGTACCTAGGAAGACTTAACAGATGGCCTATAATCTTGTCCCTTCTCCTTATCAGTGTTTTCCACATATCCTTTCCTCTCGGATTCTGCACAGAACCTCCTCATTCCTTATCTTATCTGTCCACCAAATTTTCTACATTCTTCTGTAGCACCACATCTCAAATGCTTCGATTCTCTTCTGTTCCGGTTTTCTCACAGACCATAATTCACTAACATACAATGCTGTACTCCAGACGTACATTGTCAGAAATTTATTCCTCGAATAGAGACAATATTTGGTATTTATAGACTTCTCTTGGCCAGAAACGCCCTTTTTGCCAATGCTAGTCTGCTTTTTATGTCCTCCTTCCATCGTCCGTCATTGGTTATTATACTGCCAAGGTAACTGAATTCCTTAACTTCATCTACTTCATGGCCATCAATCCTGATGTTAAGCTTCTCGCTGTTCTCATTTCTACTACTTCTCATTACCTTCGTATATCTTCAATTAACTCTCAGTCGATACTCTGTACTCGTTAAACTGTTCATTCTCTTCAGCAGATCATGTTATTTTTCTTCACTTTCACTCAGATTAGCAATGTCGTCACCGAATCGTATCATTGATATCCTTTCACCTGCAATTTTAATTTCACTTCATTGCTTCTTTGGTGTACAGGTTGAACATTAGGTGCGAAAGGCTACATCCTGTCTTACACCATTTTTAATACGAGCACTTCGTTCTTGCTCTGCCACTCCTAGTATTCCCTCTTGCCTGTTGTACATATTGTATATGACCCGTCTCTCCCTATAGCTTCCCCCTACTTTTCTCAGAATTTCGAACATCTTGCACTATTTTACATCGTAGAACGCCATTTCCAGGTCGACAAATCCTATGAACGTGTCTTGATTTTTCTTAAGTCGTGCTTCCAGTATTAACCGCAACGTCAGAATTGCCACCCCCTTGCCTTTACTTGTCCTAAAGCCAAACTGATCTTCATCTAGACCGTCCACAGATTTCTTTTCCATTCTTCTGTACATTATTCTTATAAGACACTTGGATGCATGAGCTGCTTTTGCCGTCTTCGGAATTGTGTGTATGAACCTATTCCGAATGTCAGATGGTGTCGCCAGATTCATACATTCTACACACCAACGTGAAATGTTCCCACTTACCCCAATGATTTTAGAAATTCTGATGGCATGTTATCAATCCATTCTGCTTTATTTGATATTAAGTCCTCGTAAGCTCTTTCAAATTATAATAATATATAGATCCCCTGTCTCTTCTAAATCGACTCCTGTTTCTTCTTCTATTAGATCAGACAAATATTCCCTCTTACAGGGGCTTTCAATGTATTCTTTCCACCTATCCGCTCTCCCCTCTGCATTTAACAGTGGGATTCCAGTTAACGTTATCACAAATGCTTTTAATGACACCGAAGGTTGCATTGACTTTCCCGTATGCTGAGTCCGTCCTTCCAACAATCATTCCTTTTTTGAGGTCTTCACGTTTTTCCTGGAGAAATTTCGTCTCAGCTTCCATGCACTTCCCATTTATTTCATTTCTGAGCGACTTGTATTTCTCTCTTCCTGAGTTTCCCGGAAAATTTTTGGACTTACTCCTTTCATCGATCGAATGAAGTATTTCTTCTGTTACACGTAGTTTCTTCGCGTTGCCTTCCAAACTTCTGTGATGGTCCTTTTTGGAGACATCCATTCCTCTTCAACTGTAGTGCTTACTGAGCTATTCCTTATTGCCGTATCTATAGCCTTAGAGAACTTCAACTGCATCTCGTCATTCCTTAGTACTTCCGTATCTCACTTCTTTGCGCATTTATTCTTCCTGACTAATGTCTTAAACTTCAGCGTACTTTTCATCAGTACTATATTGTGAGCTGAGTGTTTGTCTGCTCCTCGGTATGCCTTACAATCCAGTTTCTGTTTTCGGAATCTCTGTCTGACCATGACGTAATCTAACTGATATCTTCCCGTATCGTCCGTCCTTTTCCAAGTATTCCTCCTCCTCTTGTGATTCCTGAACGGAGTATTCTCTATTACTAACTGAAACTTGTCACAGAACTCAACTAGTCTTCCTCCTCTCTCATTATTTGCCCCAAGCCCAAATTCTCTAGTAACCTTTCCTTCTACTCTTTCACCTACAGCTGCATTCCAGTCTCCCATGACTATTAAATTTTCATATTTGTTTACACACTGTATTACCCTTTCAATATCCTCATACACATTCTATTTCTTCATTTTCAGCTTGCGACGTCAGCATGTATACCTGAACTATCGTTGTCGGTGTTGGTTTGCTGTCGATTCTGATAAGAACAACCCTATCACAGAACTGTTCACAGCGACACACTCTCTAACCTGCCTTCCTATTCATAACGAATCCTACTCCAGTTATACCATTTACTGTTGCTGTTGATATTACCCTACACTCATCTGACTAGAAATCCTTGTTTTCTTTCTATTTCACTTCCCTTGTCCCTACTATACCTAGATTGAGCCTTTGAATTATCCTTTTCAGATTTTCTAGTTTCCCCACCACGTTTAAGCTTCTGACATTCCACGCCCCTACTCGTAGAACGTTATCAGTCCGTTTTAATATTCAATCTTTTTCCCATGGTAACCTCCTCCTTGGCAGTCCCGTCATGGAGATCCGAATGGTGGACTATTACGAAATATTTGGCCAATGGAGAGATCATCATGACACTTTTCAATTACAGGTCACATGTCCTGTGGACACACGTTATGTATCTTTAATTCTGTGGTTTACATTACCTTCTGCATCCTCATGCGGTTGATCATTGCTGATTCTTCCGCCTTTTAGGGGCAGTTTCCCACATCTAGGACAAGAAAGTGCCCTGAACCTCTGTCCGTTTCTCCGACCTCTTTGAGAAGGCAGTTGACTGAATGAGGGGTGACTTCTTATGCCGCAAGTCTTCGGCCGCCAATGCTAAGTATTTATCAAAATTTAAGCAGCAGCGGGATCCGAACGCTGGAGTGACGACGTTTTGATTATGAATCACAGACGCTGCCCCTAGACGTGTGGCTCGTTTAAGCTTCAAAAACCAAATTCACATTAGAACCGTAGACGAAAAGAAAATCTGCTACTTGCCTCTTTCATATACAGGTAGTCAGAGATCTCTAAAACCTAGGAAGAATAAATTTACGCGGCACGAACATATGAAATGAACGTGACAGGTCGCTTCTGATGCAGTATATAACGGTTCATTTTTAAGGTAATTAATGTGAATATATCTGCTTCCGTATTAATTTAAGTACAGTAAATGAGAGTGGTGTCATTATAATTCTGTAGCTTTACCGAAAATACCTGTCCACAAAAGAATAACGAAGTAAAATGAAATGTAATATTTGTCAGATAATAATTTTAGCATATTAAATGCCATTATTGCTCTGCAATAACACTGTGATCAGAGTGATTGACAATCATTTCGTTGTATGTCCTCTACATTCAGTCAGCTATGCATCAAAATGTTTAAGACCTGAGTTAATCTTTTATAAGAAACAAGCTATAATATTCGCCTAGGAGTACTTTCAGCGCTCAGACCCATCCGTAGTTAATCTTTATTTACTTATGTTAATCTTAAGCTGGTTATCAGAGATGGGTTATCTGACAGCGAGGTGCTTTGTATCGCTGTGCATTATTAAAGGCCACCATTACGTAAATATTTTTCTTGAGAAAGTCAAGTCGTAATATTAACAAGAGGATTATTACTTGCAAACGTCTGTAGTAGGACAGCGCTGTGTAGAAAATATAGTAGAAGATTCGGAAATAGAAGTTGTGCTTATTTATCTACTCTCAATGTTTCTTGATTTCACATGAGAAGCTTCACGGCGTTAATGTGAACCGGTCACGACTACCACAAGATTCCCATCACTCTCTTTTCTTGAATCAGGGTAATTTATAGGACTATCAATCATTTCTCTTTAAGATGCTGTCACTGCACAAGGACAGATTCCGGTGGAGCTAATGCCATCAGAGTAAAGACTATAAGGTTTCAATGTCGTCGAGATCTGCCGCTTCAGCGGAGAAACATTCATCAAATACTCCGGCTCACAGAACATCGACGCTAGAAAATTTTCTGCTCTACGCCGCTATTCCAACTATCACTTTCATCGAAATACATCTTGAAAATATTGTTTTAATTCTGTGAACTGTCAGTTTCATGTTGTCATTCACCTTACACTTATGCAAAAAATTGATTAAGCCATAATTAATCAGAGTCCGGATAGTTAATGTGCAGTAGACTCAAAGGAATGACTTGTCAAGAAATTTAAACTTAATTCAAAATATTAATAGATTCTCATTTTAATAGTGTTATTCAAATGCCATATGTCATACGAAGGAATTTGTATTGCTGAAATAAAAATTTTCCTCTTCTTTACTTCATGTATTAGACAAAATGACTGTTGATTTACTACATTTCTTGTAGAAGCTTGACACATTTCTTCTTCCAGTGCACATATAACTGAGAGCCTTTACCGGGAATCTTTTTCCACCAATACGATCTACATTTTCCTTCCATTTTGTCCGATTTTCCTTTATTTTTTAATTCAAATATTCCTAAATCTTTTTCTATATCCTCATTTCTTTTTTTCGATCTTCCCTTTCCAACGGATCTTGGAAATCTCATTCCTTAATTCAGTATTGTACTTTCTAAGTGTCTTATTGTTGCCCATGCCTCACTTCCACAAGCAGGGTTTGGCACTGCTATTGTTTCATAAAACTTCAGCTGGGTTTTTGCGATGGTTTCAAAAATTGAAGTAAACTAACTTAAAATATTTTTTTTTCAACGTCGTGGTTATATTCGTAAGTGATGTCGCATCCTATTTATTCAGAATGTTTTCCTAGCTCCAAGATTTTATTATTCTAGACTATTTTAGATCTTGCTGATGGCCTGAAACCCCCTCATGTAAGTTTTATGTACCGATAATGTCAGTTTCAGATGTCGAGTTATCTACTACTACTTGCATACTCCCCTTTGAAGGCGATATTCGGAAAATTGGAAATTTGTGGTAAGGACTATGGGATCAAATAGCTGAGGTCATCGGTCCCTAGGCTTACGCACTACTTAAACTAAGTTACGCCAATGACAACACACACAAACCCTTGCCCGAGGGAGGACTGGCACCTCCGACGGGAGGAGTCGCGCGAACTGTGACAATACGCCTTAGACCGCACGGCTACCCCTCGCGGCGAAGGAGATATTCGTTCTCTGTAACTGGAGTTAGGTCATCCTCATGAAAATAGCAGTTAGCCTACTGGCATGACGTAAAAAAAAATCTCCTTTTATTCCACTGGCTGATAAGTTTATGGTAAGTCACGTATGACGTAACATGTCTTTTATTTGGCGCAGGGTTACGCATATCGAAATGCGGTTTTGGCAAAGGGTAGAGCTTTGACGGGAACGTATTTGTTTCCTTTTTTGTTCGTTAATGTTTTTAGCGCTGCTATCAACTGAGGTACTGAAGGAATTCCGCTTTTCACACGGAAACGAATACTTTTTATAACTGTATTTCATAGATCATGAGAAGAAAGTCATATCGATATAGCGTTTGTTATTGGTGATGTTGAAACCAGTTGTAAAAAAATTCCAGAAATGTCCAAGAATGTGAGTGCAATGTGACCGGTATCGGCATTAGCAGTTCAAACCCCGCCGAGCAGAGCTTTCGCGCTACGGTGTGTCAGAATGTCAACACAATGTCACTGAAAACAGCGTTCGACAATGTAAAATCGTTCAAGATGTTCGAAATGCCAAGAAAATTACGTGTAAGCTCTAGGGAGAGAAAGGTAATATACAATATGTACGAGAATCAAGAGGGAATTATAAGAATGGACGACCAAGAACGAAGTGCTCATCGTATTAGAAAGGGTGTAAGAAGCGATGAAGTCTTTCGCTCGTGCTGTTCAATCTGAACATCGAAGAGGCAATGATGGAAGTAGAAGAAAGATTCAGGAGCGGAATTAAAATTCAAAGTGAAGGGATATCAGTGCAATGATTCGCTGATGTCATTGCTACCCTGACTGAAAGTGAAGAATTACATGATCTGCTGAATGTAATGAGAGGTCTAACGAGTATAGAATATGGACCAAGAGTAAATCGAAGAAAGACGAAAATAGTGAGAAGTAGCAGGTATGAGAGCTGCGAGAAACTTAACATTAGAATTGATGGTCACGAAGTAGATGAAGTTAAGGAATTCTACTACCTAGTCAGCAAATTAACTAATGACGGACCGTGCAAGGAGGACATCAAAAGCAGTCTGGCACTGGCTAAAAGGCAATTCCTGGCGAAGAGAAGTCTACTAGTATTAAACATAGGCCTTAATTTGAGACAGAAATTTCTTAGAATGTACTTTAGGATCGTAACATTAATGGTAGTAAATCATGGATTGTGGGTAAAGCGGGACAGAAGAACGAAGTTTCTTAGATGTGGTGCTACAGACGAATATTGAAAGTTAGGTAAGAAATGAGGAGGTTTTGCTCAGAATCGAAGAGGAACGGGATATGGGGAAAACACTGACAGGGAGAAGGGACAGAATGATAGGACGCCTGTTAAGATATCAGGGAATGACTTGCATGGTACTAGAAGGAGCTGTAGAGGGTAAAATCTGGAGGATGGCAGAGATTGGTATACATCCAGCAAGTCATTGGGGATATAAATTGCAAACACTACTCTGAGATGAGGTTGATACAAGACAGGAATTTGTGGCGGGCCGCATCAGAATATTAAAGCCTAAAAGAAAAAGTAAAGAAAGTTCGGACAGACTGCTTGAACGTCAAGATGATGACAAGAAAAGAGACAGAGAAAAAGAAGAAGCTGTTCTGGCTACGACACTAATGAATCCGCACAGTGGTTCGAGACATGTTGCCAAGAAATATGGAATCAGCCAGACGATTGTCATCGTGCATCGTCAGAATCTCCATCCCTATCACGTCACCACATCCAGCACTCGCCGACCGTGATTTCAAACATATACAGGATTTTGGCCGTTTGCCCCCCAGCAACTGCGAGACGAACCTAAGTTTTACCAGAGTGTGCTTTTTACCGATGAAACAACGTTTAAAACTACGCTAATGTAAATTACCATAACATACACTACAGGGCAGCCGAAAACCCACACTGGCTTCGTCAGATGAACACCAATGGCCGTGGAGCCTAAAAGTATGGTGTAGTGTCATTAGAAATTACATTGTGGGACCTTGCTTCATCTCAGGCCTTCCGAACAGACATTCATACGCACACTTTCTGACGAACATCCTGCCGGTTCTTCTAGAAGAGGTACCACTGGATATTCTAAAGGCTGCAACACGATGACTGTCCGGCTCACTTGTCCCGTGTTGCAACACAAATACTGAATGAGAACTTTCCTGGATGTTGGACAGTACGAAATTCTGTTGTCAAATGGCCTGCGAGTTCCTCCGATTTAACAAAAAATGGCTCGGAGCACTATGGGACTTAACAGCTGTGGTCATCAGTACCCTAGAACTTAGAACTACTTAAAACCTAACTAACCTAAGGACATCACACACATCCATGCCCGAGGCAGGACTCGAACCTGCGACCGTAGCAGTCGCGCGATTCCGGACTGCGCGCCTAGAACCGCGAGACCACCGCGGCCGGCTCCGATTTAACATCTCTAGATTTCTTTCTTCGGGGAGCACTCAAAGATGCTGTCTATGACGAAGCGTCAACTACGCCAGACGATATTGGTCGTCGAATCACCAGTGCATACTCTACCATATCATCCACAGTTACTGGATCTGTTCATCGTTCTTATTAATGGCGATTGGAGATGTACCTTTCAGTCCATGGCCAACAATGTGAACACATGCTTAAATAATGGACAATCAAATCATTTTTAGGAAATTGTTTATTTCACTTACTGTTGTACGAAATTTCACCGCAGTATGAAGTAAGTCGATAGCGTGTGATGCATTACGGTCTTGCTTTCGGCATGAAACGATGTTTCATTAGAAAAAAAATTATTTAGCGGTGATTAGGTGGTCAACAATGTATTTTTAATAAAATCGTTAGTTCAAAGAATGTATCCCATATTATACAATTTAGAGCAATGTCGATAGAGACAGCTGGTCGACAGCATGTATTTCACCTCTAAGAAGCACACAGCCAGGCACAGGAAACATAGGTAAAATCTTCCTTCTAACATTCAGATGTTTAACACACCAGTTTCCTTCTGCAGCGTGTAAGACCTCTCTAGTTTTGGAGAATAAACAGTTGATTCCTCTTTTTCAGCTTACGTAAATCTGGGAATACAAATGTTAAAAGCACTTTTCCTAAGACTTTGGTGACACGCTAGCATCTAACCTTCGTGGTGTTTCCGTATACAACATTCGTAGGTGAACCAGCATCTGGATCGTAAGCTGGTTCAAGTTTTATTCTCGTAGCGCAGGCCTGCGTTACGGTACACAACAAAAAATGGAATTGAGCGTTTGGGATCGTAGGCCGGAAGGCCCGAGTCGGGACAACACAACACCCAGTCCCCGAGCGGAGAAAATCTCCAACCGGCCGGAAATCGAACCCGGGCCCACTTCCATGGGAGGCGAGCACATTACCATCCAGCTAAGCAAGCGGACTACGGTACAGAAGTACGCAGCATTGTCCGAGACGCCTGTTTCGCAGTGTTCGCGCCACAAATGCTGTTTCCGGTCACCGTGCTCCCACATTCTAGTATATTTATAGATTTTTTTACGGCAGGTTTGAACGTCAACATTAGCAAACACTATATAACGGTTATACTCAAGCGCTATCGAATTCAGTTATAAGAAGTGCACTGTTAGATTTAAAAAATTGTACTTGCGACAGTATCTCAGTTGATACCGGCGCTGAAAACATGAACAATATAAATGATATTGCATAGCATTATTCTATTCACATTATCGAATGCTTTTTCAAAGTCCATGAAAACGTGATGAGTTTCCCTACTGACTTCTTGTCTCTCTTCTGTAACTGAGGCACTAATTTTTCCAATACAATTTTATGTCATGCGTTCGGGATGTTGGCATATAGGCTGAATCTAGGAGGCTTATACCTCCATAGTAAGCACATTTATTTTTATAAACATTGTTAAGAATAGATACTACTTTAGCCCTTAGCTGGTCTTTTGATGTCATCTTATTCCTGCAAGATTGATTAAGGATGAGACCGTACACCTAAGAACAGCTTTCCATATTTAAAAAACAAGAATTTTCGTGTAAGAATTTCAGTTATTACTATCCAGTAACTTTGATAGTGGCGTGTTCCTAATTACTGCAGTATTTCTCGTTTGTGTGGCAAGATCATAATTCAGTGGGTATAGATTTCACAGACTAGTCCCGCGCTAAAGCTGTTACGTTGTACGAAGTGCAGAAAATAGAGATATTTGACCTTAAATTAGTTCCGCTCTCACTGCCCTCCGTGGCATTTAAGTGGATCTGCGTGGACGTGTTGATGTGGGCACGAGTATAGTAATTTGATTACTTTTTGGACTAGTTCATCAACCGTTCTGTAGAGATCCTGTGTGTCAGGTTCCATGAATAATACCAGCAATATGGAGCTGCGAATGAAATTAGAGTCCTCACTCAAACAGCAGTGCCGGCACGTTAGTTATGCTAATGCGATTCCGCCGTAATCACTGAGCGGCGGACAAAGTAGCTACTAGCACGGCCACAATAGCCGTTTCCAAAATTCCAGCCCACATAATGATATATTACTCTCAGCACACTCGTGGAGTTGGCGCTTTCCACCCCGTGGTCTACGGTTTCGTATGTGAATAATTTCGAAGCATCATGTTTGTAATTCGTATCGGTATCGGATCTACAGGTCCAAAAATATACGTCAGATATTGAAAGACTGATCCAAAGGATGCTGTTATTTCTATCACGAACAGATGGAATACGAGGTGCATTTAAGTTCTAAGGCCTCCGATTTTTTTTCTAATTAACTACTCACCCGAAATCGATGAAACTGGCGTTACTTCTCGACGTAATCGCCCTGCAGACGTACACATTTTTCACAACGCTGACGCCATGATTCCATGGCAGCGGCGTAGGCTTCTTTAGGAGTCTGTTTTGACCACTGGAAAATCGCTGAGGCAATAGCAGCACGGCTGGTGAATGTGCGGTCACGGAGAGTGACTTTCATTGTTGGAAAAAGTCAGAAGTCACTAGGAGCCAAGTCAGATGAGTAGGGAGCATGAGGAATCACTTCAAAGTTGTTATCACGAAGAAACTGTTGCGTAACGTTAGCTCGATGTGCGGGTGTGTTGTCTTGGTGAAACAACACACGCGCAGCCCTTCCCAGACGTTTTTGTTGCAGTGAAGGAAGGAATTTGTTCTTCAAAACATTTTCGTAGGATGCACCTGTTACCGTAGTGCCCTTTCGAACGCAATGGGTAAGGATTATGCCCTCGCTGTCCCAGAACATGGACACCATCATTTTTTTCAGCACTGGCGGTTACCCGAAATTTTGTTTGGTGGCGGTGAACCTATGTGCTTGCATTGAGCTGACTGGCGCTTTGCTTCTGGATTGAAAAATGGCATCCACGTCTCATCCATTGTCACAACCGACGAAAAGAAAGTCCCATTCATGCTGTCGTTGCGCGTCAACATTGCTTGGCAACATGCATTTTCAGGTCGTCATGCAGGATTGTGTGCACAGAACTCACAGAAATGCCAACTCTGGAGGCGATCTGTTCAACAGTCATTCGATTATCCCCCAAAACAATTCTCTCCACTTTCTCCATCATGTCGTCAGACCGGCTTGTGCGAGCTCGAGGTTGTTTCGGTTTGTTGTCACACGGTGTTCTGCCTTCATTAAACTGTCACACCCACGAATGCACTTTCGACACATCCATAACTCCACCACCACATGTCTCCTTCAACTGTCGATGAATTTCAATTGGTTTCACACCACGCAAATTCAGAAAACGAATGATTGCACGCTGTTCAAGTAAGGAAAACGTCGCCATTTTAAGTATTTAAAATAGTTCTCATTCTCGCCGCTGGCGGTAAAATTACATCTGCTGTACGGTGCTGCCATCTCTGGGACGTATTGACAATGAACGCGGCCTCATTGTAAAACAATGCGCATGTTTATATCTCTTTCCAGTCCGGTGAAAAATAAACCAGAGGCCTTACAACTTGAATGCACCTCGTACTCGTCATAGGTAGATACGTATACAAGTTGAGTAAGCATTAGTGTAAAAGACAATGTTTTATGGTGAACTAATGTCACCCATTAGCGTAAAAATACATGTTAGTTACTGAGTGTTCAGTCTTGTTACTTACGTTCCAACGCCAAACAGATACAATTGGGCATTATAATATCTCCAGAATTGAGCTTTGCCTCAAGGTGGCTTTTGTTTCCGAAGAAATGTTTGCTTATGTTCATCAGTGCTAAGGCAAAACTTCTCTGCATGACTAGAATAAGAAATACTCATTGGATTGTGTCGCTTAGACCCATTGTGATCGCTGCCATCGGACCATTCAACCATTCTAGAACGCTAAGTGGGAATTATGTTTATGGTATGCAGGGATTATCTAATATTACCATTTTAGCTTGCACCCCAGAGAACTTTATGTTGAAATGTACTTAAGAATGCGGCTATATCTACTGCGAGGTGTTTGGTAAACCAGGTGTATAGCAGAATCGGTATGACGACTCATATTCACAGATGATAACAACATTGCTGTCACAGTATGCAGAACGGCACGATGGGCGTATCGTCATATGAACTCTGGTACAGCAGCGACAAAGAAGAGCTTGTCTGCATACTCTGGCAACCCGAGGCATCGGGTCGGTGCTGGTAGCCATGCGAGAGCGATCGATGTGAACATGACAACGTCCTTTACAAGTGGAATGCCCCTAGGAAACGGGGCGGGCAAGAGAATAGTGTACGTATAGAAACTGCTGTCTGATTTAAACTGGACGATTAATTACGATTCCAAAGTGTTCTTCAGTGTCCAAGAAGCCTGTAAATCAATGTAGCGACTGGAATGCAGTAAACTGAGGAATGCCTGGTGGAAAAGAGCTTTTATAGAGATAGATAGTTTTCTGTGGCTATACATCAAAATATTCTTAGACATAATAGCGGTGGACGCAGCCTTGTAGATGTAGTAATAGTAGGAGTGATAGTGATGGTCGTAATGTTTCTGATAGTAATAATAATAATAAAATTTTTGCAATATTTTTACCGCAGATTATTAGTTAACCCTAAGCAAATTTATAGATGTAACTGATTGAACGAAATACGGCTAGTTGCCGAGTTAAATGTAATGTAAAGTAAACATACAGTAAAAAGTAGATAAAACATCTAGAGTTTGATGGATTTATTGTGACAACCAGGTGATGCTTTTTCAGATATCCTGTTTACATCGGAATGCAATATGGGAACGTTTCCAAATGTGATCCCCACAGATCCTGCAGAGATGACATACTGTTTATTACATTACTAACTGCACTTAGTTTTCCTTGTTTTCGTGCCATACTGTCCGATGTATGTGTACAGCCCGTCATTTTTTGAATAGAGATCTGAGTACGTCACCTAGGCGTTCGATACTTGTATGTCGATCGATACTGAAAACATGTTTCAGTGAATTTCTTGATTGGTTATGCTCTTCAGTTTTCATTTAACTAAGCAGCCATTAACCTCGTGATATTTCCTGTTTTTCTGCTGGTATTGTTGCTTAAGGACTACCCTACACCATAATAACAGTAATTATTATTATAATTGGTAAGAGTAGTAGTAGTAGTAGTAGTAGTAGTAGCAGTAGTGTCCGTCTTCGTACCTGTGTGGTCAGCGCGTTGACCGCCATATGGAGGACCTGGGTTCGGTTGCTTATAGTCAGGTATTTTTCCTGGTGGGAGAATTAAAATGCACTCAACTTCGTGGGACCAACGGCAGGGAGAGTGGTTTTCTCACACCACACCCTTGCATACCATATCCAATTACACCATTAGCAAAGGACGACACGGCGGTCGGTCAGTTCTGCATAGCCCGCCAGGTCCTGTGGGCAGAGTTTGCGTACAGTAGTAGTAGCTGTCGTAGTACTAGTGTCAAAGTATTCATTGCCAGAGCGAGCGATGATTGAGGTGATGAGCAGGTGGCGTAGATTCGACAAGAAAAATGAAAATGACAATAATTTGTTTACGATAAAAATCGACGCTAGACTCATGCGATGCTTACATGTATAAGATTGCAGTCTGGAAGGAAGTTTAGGAGTTGGTAGTTGTCGGAGCTCTAGCAAACCCACTGTAGGTGTCTGTCACTTCAATAATATTTCCTTGTGATTTTTTCAAGAATACATTGAAATCAATCGCATATAACTGAAATTACGCGGAAGTTTTAAAATTAAATCCTTAGCATTTGATGTATCTGTAGCAATGGACAACATGGCCACAGGAAATGGTAGGTGCATGGAGAACATCAGGAACCAGTTGTACACTACTGGCCATTAAAATTGCTACACCACGAAGATGACGTGCTACATATGAGAAATTTAACTGACGGGAAGAAGATGCGGTGACAGGAGCGATTGCGATGGTGTACTCAACGAGGAAGCTGGGTACACGAATGGCAAAACGTCATTTTTTCGGATGAATGTAGGTTCAGTTTACAGCATTTACATCTTCATCTACACCTACATTTATACTCCACAAGTTACCCTACGGTGTGTGGCGGAGGGCACTATACGTGCCACTCTCATTACCTCCCTTCCTGTTCCAGTCGCGTATGGTTCGCGGGAATAACGACTACCGGAAAGCCTCCGTGCGCTCTCGAATCTCTCTAATTTTACATTCGTGATCTCCTCGGGAGGTATAAGTAGGGGGAAGCAATATGTTCGATACCTCATCCAGAAACGCACCCTCTCGAAACCTGGACAGCAAGCTACACCGTGATGCAGAACGCCTCTCTTGCAGAGTCTGCCACTTGAGTTTGCTAAACATCTCCGTAACGCAATCATGCTTACCAAATAACCCTGTGACGAAACGCACCGCTCTTCTTTGGATCTTCTCTATCTCCTCCGTCAACCCGACCTGGTACGGATCCCACACTGATGAGCAATACTCAAGTACAGGTCGAACGAGTGTTTTGTAAGCCACCTCCTTTGTTGATGGACTACATTTTCTAAGGACTCTCCCAATGAATCTCAACCTGGTACCCCCTTACCAACAATTAATTTTTTATGATCATTCAACTTCAAATCGTTCCGTAAGCATACTCCTAGATATTTTACTGAAGTAACTGCTACCAGTGTTTGTTCCGCTATCATATAATCATACGACAAAGGATCCTTCTTTCTATGCATTCGCAATACATTACTTCTGTCAGTTGCCACTCTCTGCACCAAGTGCCTATGCGCTGCAGATCTTCCTGCATTTCGCTGCAATTTTCTAATGCTGCAGCTTCTCTGTATACTACAGCATCATCCGCGAAAAGCCGCATGGAACTTCCGACACTATCTACTAGGTCATTTA
Source organism: Schistocerca americana (assembly GCF_021461395.2). Lineage (NCBI taxonomy): Eukaryota > Metazoa > Arthropoda > Insecta > Orthoptera > Acrididae > Schistocerca > Schistocerca americana. The sequence continues at coordinate 107,336,036 of NC_060123.1, forward strand.
TATATATTGTGAAAAGCAATGGTCCCATAACACTCCAGAGGTCTCTCCATTGAAAACAACATGCTGTCTTCTGTTTGCTAAAAACTCTTCAATCAAGCCACACAGCTGGTCTGATATTCCGTAGGCTCTTACTTTGTTTATCGGACGACAGTGTGGAACTGTGTCGAACACCTTCCGGAAGTAAAAAGGGCATCTACCTGGGAGCCTGTATCTAATATTTTCTGGGTCTCATGAACAAATAAAGCGAGTTCGGTCTCACACGATCGCTGTTTCCGGAATCCATGTTGATTGCTACAGAGTAGATTCTGGGTTTCCAGAAATGACACGATACGCGAGCAAAAAGCATGTTCTACAATTCTACAAGAGATCGATGTCAGAGATATAGGTCTATAGTTTTGCGCAACTGCTCGTCGACCCCTCTTGAAGACTGGGACTACCTGTGCTCTTTTCCAATCATCTGGAACCTTCTGTTCCTCTAGAGACGTGCGGTACACAGCTGTTAGAAGGGGGGGCAAGTTCTTTCGCGTACTCTGTGTAGAATCGAATTGGTATCCCGTCAGGTCCAGTGGACTTTCCTCTGTTGAGTGATCACAGTTGCTTTTCTATTCCTTGGACACTTATTTCGATGTCAGCCATTTTTTCGTTTGTGCGAGGATTTAGAGAAAGAACTGCAGTGCGGTCTTCCTCTGTGGAACAGCTTTGGAAAAAGGTGATTAGTATTTCAGCTTTACGCGTGTCATCCTCTGTTTCAATGCCATCATCACCCCGGAGTGTCTGGATATGCTGTTTCGAGCCACTTACTGATTTAATGTAAGAGCAGAACATCCTAGGATTTTCTGTCAAGTCGGTACATAAAATTTTACTTTCGAATTCACTGAACGCATCACGCATAGCCCTCCTTACGCTGACTTTGACATCATTTAGTCTCTGTTTGTCTGAGAGGTTTTGGCTGCGTTTAAACTTGCAGTAAAGCTCTCTTTCATAATGATGGTCGCATCTGTGTTTGGCGACATCGCGGTGAATGTACATTGGAGGCGTCTATTATAATATAATAAAATAATGGAATAGATGATAATAAAATGTTGAAATGCGTGGCTTGTTAAAATGAATTGAATTAATGAGATTAACTTTTCGGCATGAATGACAAACGCAATAAGCTGAGCTATGCCTGGAAATAAGTTCGTATTAGTTCATATTATTTTGCAAGGCGAAGTAGTTTCTTTCTCCGCTGTAGATTTGTGCTTACCATTCTTTATAATACTACGTTTGGTCGCGGTGTTCACCTTTGAAGTCTTGACCGTGTTCCCATTAAGCTTATCGGATCTTCGTAATTTTCCAAAGTACACAGGTGGGCTTCAGTTCTTGTAATTATTGTACTATTTGAAATAACAACTCACACGACCTTTCTGTTAATAAAACAATACTGTATTTTTCTAAACGGTGCACATATGAAATACATACTCCTCACTTATTCATAGCGACCCCAAAATGGCGGTCTACAATTACTCGCTAAAAATGGCGTGCTTCTCACTCGTTCACTAGCTGAGCGCCAGTCCTTCCTTCTTCCTACTGGTACCAGAAAAAATCCTCTGTTTTTTAACAACTGAAAGTCAAAAAATACATGACGGTAGGCATAGGCTCTATGATGTGCTACCGCTTCATCTTCTCTCTTTGTCTTGAAAGAAGACGAAAACATAAAGGAAATGCAAAAGGTTTATCACAAATGCCCCCCTACTGTATACTGTCGGAAATAAGTCTCTTTATTTAGGGAGACAGTATACAGTACCCTTGGGGCTCATAGTTCAGTCACTTGGTGCACGTCAATGGAGTTTTATTACTATTATGCTACTGCAGGTATATCTACAAAACTCATTTTCTCGGCCATTACAAATTCATACATATAAATACATTCACATATACTTATATCACGTAATTACATTCACATATATTCATATTACATATCGCACGTCCATGGCGTGCTAACGTCGTGGTCTCTTATTTCTCCTTACATTTTTAAGCAGTATTACCAGGGGGAAAAAGTTACATTTCTTAAATTGTCCTTTCACTATATTTTAATAATTGTTTTTCTCCTTGGCTTTTGGTTCATTAGCCATTCTGAGAAGCTGTCCTTTCGGCACACGTTTTTTCATTGTTCGCTGCACTTACGGCCAGCAGCAGCTCATTGTTTAACGCGGCCGACGCAGTGACGCAAGCGCCACGTGGGCAGCAGCACTGCCCGCGCACACACTGTAATGTCGCTCCAGGCTCACGAAGTCGGTGTTGTATATGCCCTCCAGTCCGGAGACTGGATACGACGGATTCAGCTCCAACGCTCAATCCGAAGAACACCAATACCTCGTCTCGCGCCTGGGCGAGGTTTTCGGCCGGTGACATTGAAGGTAAGAGCCGCACTGCAGGATACGGCATTATCTTCCGTCGTGGATTATAGTTCAGCGGTTCTCACACCTCAACTCGTGGTTATACGGATTTCCTCTGATATCTCCGTCGCACACACATCACACTCTCTGTATTCACGTTGCTAGACTGTAGCGTTTACTCATGTTACGGCTGAGCCATTATTTTCAATATTATTACGCCTTAATATTTTTGTATCACTTCACACGTGCGAGTATTTTACTCGTCCGTCGCGTTGCACTTCACATACATACGTAAGCTGTTCTTCGTCAAGTATAAAATCTCACATAAAATTGATAATAGTGCATACATAGACATAAACATTGACAATAATAGAGTTGACACATAAATTTACAATTCACATTCACATTTCATATACAGACTCCATGACATGCACCCTCTTACACACTAATATGTAAATCAGGAGGTATCTTTAATTTATTCTGAATATTGGCATTTTCTATTCTTGTCTTGCAGGACCTACCTCCTGCGCGTTTTTACGTCCACAACTACACAGACAAAAGAGTACTTACATACATTTTACATGGACATCGACATTAACAATAATATAGTTGGCAAATAAATGTCCAATTCACATTTCGTATATGGACTCTATGTTCAGCAGCATCTGACACAGCAATAAGTAAATTAGAAGGAATCTTGCACTTGTTCTGAATGTTTGCTCTTTCTTGTTATTGTCTTCCAGGACCGACCTCCTGTGCGTGTTTTACATCCACAACTACAATAGAAAATACTACATACATATTTTCATAGACATCGACATTGGCAATAGTAAAGTTGACACATAAATGTACAAGTCACATTCACATTTCCTACATGGGTTCCATGTTAGGCATCATCCATCTTACACACTAATAAGTAAATTAGAAGGAATCTCTCATTTGTTCTGAATTTTTGCTTTTCTCTTGACTTGCAGGCCCAACCTCCTGCGCGTTTTTACCATCACAAATACACATGGAAAATACGTTCCAGCAATACTCACTACATGGATAACAGGATTTGCTAAGCTCTGCTTCAGAGATCAAGCTGCTTCTAGGATTGCTATTTGTAGTGCGTCGTTAGTGTACTTATTCTATCCTTGGCATTTGATAAATCTTCATATTATGTATAATATTTACAAGTGCTCGTTTGTGAGCGAGTGTGGGGGATGTTTTATCCCTTGACAATCCTGACTTCATCACTGCTTGTTAATCGTCGTAATATTCCACATTCGTGAACACATATTTCAAGCCATATTTCTGCCTTATTGATTCGACGACATGTACATGTTTACCTTTGTGACGTGTGACCGATAATTTTACCGTATTTTTCTCATGTGTAGCTCCACTCATAATCCATTATCACTAAATAACAACGCGCATGTGCTAAAATAATGCTTTCGCTCCTGCGTGCGTCAAGAACTCAGTGTAGAAAATATTGTTTCACTGCATTTTGTGTTCATTCCTCATACGAATCGTGCATCATATTTTCATTTATATTAACCTTATAGTTTCTAGAGCTGTAACAGTTAGTCGCTAAGGAAATATTTTTCATACTAGGTTGTTTTACATTCAGATGTCTGTGTAGCAAATCACTGTGCTGTGGTGTGTTTTAAATGTTAACATGTACCATTGTTACTATCGACTTCACTGTTTCTTCTATACCCCTCACTGCTTCTTCGTGATGTTCGTTTTCATAATTACTTACCGTACATGCATCATCATACTTTGCTTTCCACACTCATACTACCATTCATTCTAAGACTTAAAACTATATAGTGTATTCTTTCTTACGTCGGCTTCGTGGACCTCTCCTAGGTACCCTTGTAACAATAATCTTCTTATTCATCACCGTATACCCATATAATTATTCATTAAAAATATTCCACATAAATCGCCATTTATACTCATGTACTACCTACAGGGTTCTCACACTAGAACCACCGCACTATTTATTTCTTCCCACAAATATAAATAAACTCGTATTACTCTAATACACTTTCATTCTCTTCCTAGATTCATTCCATGCACGGTACTTCACCAAAAACGTAGATTAACTAATTAATACCTTCAATCGAATCTAATAAAACCTTTCACTCCCTCTACTTCAAAATATTATACAGCAGTGAAATTTCGTTTATTTCTCCATATCGCTTTTGTAAACATACAGTACTTACCTCAGTTCTTTTGTTTTAAGTTCATGCAATTACGTTGTGTGCGTATTGGTTGGTGTTTGTATTTACTTAGCTTATCTCCCGCGTGTTGTTCAATTCATGTTTACAGCTCTATTTTGCTGATTATACTATAAGGTATCGTATAATTAATAACATCTAACATAGGTGAGTCCTGTAATAACAAATTTGTGGATATGTATTCTCCCTGTACATTAAGCTCACTACTTCTAATGCTGTCTGTAAAGAAGCGTAGTTGCACGATATGTTATTTTATAGTTTACGTCTCAGTCACACGCATTTTTCTATGTTTATATCTCATTGAACCTATCACATCGTCGCTCACTTATGTGTTGCATGTAAGTCGCTTAGTTCTTAAGTTACGTGCTAATCGCGTTCTTTCAAGTGTACATGTTGTTACTTCCCTTTTCAACTTGTCTTAATCCTGTTGTATGTAGTTGGATAGGTCATTTCCTGTGTTTATTCTCTTCTACATTGAATACTGAGAAATAAGTATAACTATGTACGTTCAATGGATTGTGTTAAGTTCACAAATTTAGCGTATTCTACTCTCCTTATAGTTTACTTGCGTCAGTGCGCTCATTTTCTTAAAGCTGCATATGCTTAACTTAATGATTTAAAATTAGTGCTCTTTACAGTATAGTCGCCGACTTAGGAACAAATGTCTCTATTCGTTTAGTTTGTGTTGCTCATCTACGTCAGAGTAACTAGCTGATAGGTACCCCACTTCGTGTCGCTTCCGTTTTGTCCAGCTGGTTGCGCGGTGTGGATGCCGATTCGGTTAAATTCTAGAATGGTTTCCGTCGCGGTGCGCAGTGTGTCTTTGCGCATCGTACAGTGGACACTGAACTCGACCTTGCTTTTTGCCTACTTGGCCCTACGATCAGCTGTTGGCCGCTTCGTATACGTATAATTGTGGAAGTACGCTCTGCTTTAAGCGCGGCAGCACGGCTCTGTATAACTCATCGCTCATGCCTCTCGCTTAAAGCTCGCGCGCTGTGAATTAAGTCTTAAGAAAGTACAATATCAAAATACAAGGAAAATTTATTTTCACTAGGCTGCATCTCACTCTCTGCATGTTAGATAGTAAAAGAAAATTGAACGTTCCTTATTGATTAAGCAGGATAGTAGAAGAGGGAGAGGGCACCGGAAATATAAATATTGTACCCCCTAGCTGGAGAGGAACCCAGCGCCGGTCGGTTTATTCGTCAAAGAGCGACAAACCTCCTACCTTCTTGACACCTTCATACCACGTGTGCAGTAAAATAATAATGAACGGTTCACTATAAGTTTATCCACCAACAAGAAAATACACTGCAAAATTACACCACATATGCTAATGGGTTTGCTGGCCTGTAATTTTATAACTTTAGATTTTATAACTTTAGATTTACTTCCCATCGCCGTTGCGATCTTACAGTTCTCTACAGGTAGTGTGGGTACATTTACTTCCCTCGCTATCTCTTTGAACAAGCTAGTAGACATTAGGCTTGTCGAAGCGCCAGTATCCAAAACAACTAGTACATCTATGTATCCCACCTTTACCTTTACTGTTGCTTGAATAATTTCACTTACCATGCGTGTTGTTTCTTTCTCTTCGATAAACAAGTCGCCTTTCATTTCTGCGTCCTTATCATACCTTAAAAATAGATTCCGAATATGCTGTATGTGTAGGTTTGTTTCATTGTCTGCTTCTTCCTTTCCGTTCCTGTTCGTTTTAGTGTTTAAGTCGCTCATATTAGTACTGTGGCACACTGACAGTTCATTACCTTCTTCCTCTAGTCACGCTCGATTATTATTTCCTGGGGCCGGTAAAGGTATTGTTTCATTTTCTGCCGTCACTTCTACAATGTTTACCGTATGTTCGCGTGCTCGCCAGTTCGTGTCCCGGTCGTTTCGATTTGACTGTACGGGCTGCCTGTTATCTCTCGGATCCCTGTGTTGCATATTCCGTTCCTGGTAATTTGCATTTCCTTGTCGCCTATTGTCGAAGTTTTCCCTCGAATTTCTATTGTCTCGGACATTACCGTACCTATGGGGCTGATATTTAGTTTCGTACCCTCGGTCACCCTGTGGCTGATGGGCAGACCGATTGTACGGATTTCCGTTGTGGCGCGGCGGTGCATACGGATGCCATTCATTCATGCGCACACGACCGTTATAATTTCCAAAGCCATTGCCGTTACCGTAGTTCTTCCCGTTTGGGTTGTGCCCATTACCGTTACGATAACTAGGCGTGGCTTGCCCATCCTCATGAATCAGATCTAATGAGTCAAGCACTGAAAGAAAATACCCGAGATCATATTCGGGAACAGTTATTAATTTTCCCCTAACATTTGCAGGTAACTTGTTGTTTAAGATTTTCAGTATATCGGCATGAGATATCGGATTATTCCAGTAACGGGTCTTGTTTAGGTATTTTTCAAAATAGCTTCTTAGTCCCCCGAATTTTGAATGATATGGTACTGGGTTAAATACCTCTCGTCTTAACCTCTCCTGGATAGCTGTTGACCAGTATTTATCTAAAAATGCATTCTCAAACTGATCATATGTCTCGCAAAGTTCTGACATCTCCGTAGCCCACAAAAGGGCATCACCCTCTGTGTCTCCTACTACATATTTAATCTTTTGAGCTTCTGTCCAAGTCCTGGGCAGTACATTCCTAAAGGCTCGGACAAACACTACCGGGTGCGTTCGCTTTTTCTCATTTGAGAAAACGGGAAACTGTCGATGTTTTATTAAGCTCTCATCTATTAACAACGCTGTCCAGCACGGCGGAAGAGCATTTCCCTGCGGTGATGGTATATTTGTTTCAGCAAAGTTTTGCCCGCTGCTCGCGTCGCGCGTCTACATGCGGTCGCGCGGCGTGGGTTGCGCATTGTTGTCCGCGCCACTGATTTCTCCCACTGGCGGATGGCTGTTTATCGCTCCGCTTACCGCCCCCGGCGATGATATTACTGCACCCTGTTTGTTAACTATTTCGTCTCTTAACCGTTGTTCTAACTGTCTGATATCATGTCCTACGCGTTTTAAGATCTCTTCTTCCTTGTCCCCCATTACTTCCTTTACCGCTTCCACATAGGTACGCTGTTCACGTACGCATTTTTCTGCGAACGTTGTATTTTCGTCCTTTGCATTGCTCTTTACCGATTCATAAAGCTGCACAATGTCTGAGTTGATCCTCTTGTGTTCTAACTTGAGTAATCCTACCTCCAATATGATTTTTTCTACATTTTCTGGCAGGTCGTCACAGAAAGAATGTAGTTTCGCTACTTTTGATTGTACATTGTCTAAGTTGACCTGCGTATTCTTTTGCATTGCCTGTAAATTCTCTTGGGTTTCTCTAATTCCGGACAGCTCCTGTCGATACGTGTGTGTTAGTGTTTCAGATTTTTCGCCCATTATGCCTTTTAATTTCTCACCCACATCGTGAACCGAAATTTGTGCTTGTTCATTAATTTTCCTATCCACCTCCGTGGAGATTTGTGATATCTGCTGTGTGAACTTCGTGTCCTGACTATTGAGTTCTGTGCGCAAATTTTTTACCTCGTCTGAAATGTGTGTCATGTTTGTATTAACCTTCTCGATCTCGGACTTTACTGTGGTCATGTCTGCTTTCATATTAGTCATGTCTGCTTTTATCGTTTGTAAACTTGACATTTTAGTCTCTAAACCCGACATTTTTGAATTTATGTCTGCTTTCATTGCATTCATGCTTGTTTGTATGGATACTGTTAAGGCTCGAAATAAGGCTTGCATATCTTCCGTATTCACTTCCGGCCTACGCCTATCAGCATCTGTGTCCGTACTACGCGTACTACTCTCATTTAAAATATTCTCTTGCCTCGAGGTGCCATTAGTTACGTCTACTGTAATTAACGTATTGCTTGTAATTAAATGGTCTGTATTCACGGGCGTCGAATGCAACAATGGTATGTCGCGCCCAGCATCCAAATAATCACCGCTTAACGGTTCCAAACCACTCATTGTTGGATTTTGCAAATGAACATCCACTACATTGGCATTATGATTTCCGAATGACATTTCCTTATTGTTTTGACCCTCCATTATAGAAATCCTTATACCACTGCAGTTATCAAAATAAAAATTTTCTTTTTTAAAATTTTACTTCCGCGCTACTTCTCACGCGAAAAAATGCATATACAGTTGTATGTAATTGTAGTCTCAACTGTTCTTCAATGAATATATTTTCCATACTGATAAAGAAATGTCATTATCTCTACTTGACTATAATAGCGTTAATCACTGAAGCTTTCGGTTCTGGATTTTAGGAAATAGGTGGATGGATTTTCTAAAAGGTGTACTGGGAACGCATTCTCTATATTCATTGCGCGGTGCTACCTGATTGTTGTCTTGTAAATGGTTCTTCCTCCATTGTGCTTTGTTGTGTGCTCTTGGTATTGTCGCCTTCTTCCTTCTAATTTATTTATTACTTCCTTTTGATAGTATTTCTTCAGTATCACATCACCGTCTCCGTCACATCATCAGCGTACATGGAACATAAAGAAATTGTTAACATACATGTATATCCATTTTCCTAACAGTACTAGTACTCACAGTTTTGCCCACCACGTATTGTACCGGTCACCTGTCGCCACTTTATAATATAATAAAATAATGGAATAAATGATAATAAAATGTTGAAATGCTTGGCTTTTTAAAAATGTATTGAATTAATGAGATTAATTTTTCGACATGAATGACAAGCATAATAAGCTGAGCTATGCCTGGAAATAAGTTCGTATTAGTTCATATTATTTTGCAAGGCGAAGTAGTTTCTTTCTCTGCTGTAGATTTGTGCTTACCATTCTTTATAATACTACGTTTGGTCGCCGTGTTCACCTTTGAAGTCTTGACCGTGTTCCCATTAAGCTTATCGGATCTTCGTAATTTTCCAAAGTACACAGGTGGGCTTCAGTTCTTGTAATTATTGTACTATTTGAAATAACAACTCACACGACCTTTCTGTTAATAAAAAAAATATGTATTTTTATAAACGGTGCACATATGAAATACATACTCCTCACTTATTCATAGCGACCCCAAAATGGCGGTCTACAATTACTCGCTAAAAATGGCGTGCTTGTCACTCATTCACGAGCTGAGCGCGAATCCTTCCTTCTTCCTACTGGTACCAGAAAAAAATGCTCTGTTTTTTAACAACTGAAATTCAAAAAATACATGACGGTAGGCATAGGCTCTATGATGTGCTACCGCTTCATCTTCTCTCTTTGCCTTGAAAGAAGACGAAAACATAAAGGAAATGCAAGAGGTTAATCACAGTATGCGTCATCGCCATACTGGCGTAACACCCGGTGTGATGGTTTGGGGTGCCATTGGTTACACGTCTCCGTCACCTCTTGTTCGCATTGACGGAACTTCGAACAGTGAACGTTACATTTCAGATGTGTTACGACCCGTGGCTCTACCCTTCATTCGATCCCTGCGAAACCCTACATTTCAGCAGGATAATTCGCAACCGCATGTTGCAGGTCCTGTACGGGCCTTTCTGGATACAGAAAATGTTCGACTGCTGCCCTGGCCAGCACATTCTCCAGATCTATCACCAATTGAAAACATCTGGTCAATGGTGGCCGAGCAACTGGCTCGTCTCAATACGCCAGTCACTACTCATGACGATATGTGGTATCGTGATGAAGCTGCATGGGCAGCTGTACCTGTACACGTCATCCAAACTCTATTTGACTCAATGCCGAAGCGTATCAAGGACGTTATGACGGCAAGAGGTGATTGTTTGCTGATTTCTCGGGATTTATGCACCCAAATTGCCGGAAAATGTAATCACATGTCAGTTATAGTATAATATATTTGACCTATGAATACCCGTAGATCATCTGCATTTTTTCATGGTGTAGCAATTTTAATGGCCAGTAGTGTATATAGAAAATTCGTAACATATTATAGCTATGCGACGCATTTATACAAGTTTTCACGTTGTCTGCTGTAGCTATCTATAATCAGCATTTAAAGTAATACCTCCTTGTGAAACTACAATAGTAAACGCGCAACGAACTACAATCTGCGTCGAAACTAAGTAATTCCCTTCCTTACGAATTCGTGTGGTCATACAGTAACAGCTTGGTGCTCGTTTCTTGTGATCGGGCAAGTGAAAGAGGTGCCAACTAGGTCGCTATCTTCCCGGCGAAGCTGCCCACGCCGTCGTATGTGGACCACGTATCTCTTCTTTCGGTTCACCGACTTCTGTGCAGTAACGGATAACACTTCCTGAGCGAAAACGTATTTCTTATCGATAACAATTTTACGTTTCAACTCAGTTCAACAGCTCACAGGAAATATGTGCGTTGTATTAATATTGGAAGCTTTTGCTGCGAATCGCTGATGAAAGAAGAATTTAATGTGTCGGAGACGCGTTGGTCTGTAATCAACAGCATCCGCATATACGTATGCCTTACATAGTAGCTGTTTAATACTACGTTGCAGGTAATCTTAAGTGTGCTGCGCAGTTACCACTTAGTCTGTACCTTCATCTCTGGAAGGACACTGGTTCAGGTAAGACTGATAAACAAATGGGAGAGGTGATTTCATGGTACTGATGCTGCAGAAGGAATACGTATCAACGCACAATTTTGTACATGTAAACTTGTCTGACAAAAATGCGTACGAGTCAGAAGGAAAGAATTTAATGAAATGAAATTTCACTGGTTTTGGGAGTATGGGATGTTATTTCAGTGATTACGAAATACAGTCAAACTGACAAACAAGTTGCTAGTGTCAGTACACTAACCAGTGCGAGTTGCACCCCTCTTGCCAGGACGTTTGCACGCATTCGATTGGGAAGGGTATCATAAATTCATTGTGTCCCCTCCTATCTATGCAAGCCCACAGATGTTCTGACTCTTATCTTGATATCGTATATACCGGCACTGAGTCGGATTAAACGTCCGAGACGGTTCCACAAATTTTCTATTGGGGTTAGATCTGCCGACCTCGATGACCACAAGAGTACCTCTAATCATGCAGACAGGTTATAGGGAAACGTGCCAGATGTGACAGATGTGTACGAACGTTGCCGCGTTGAAAAATGGCACCAATATACTGTCGCATTTGACGAGTGAGACGGATATTTCGTTTTGGCAACATATTACCCTCTGTCACTACCCGCCGTGAGCTGCAATAGCAAGGGGTCGTTCCCCGCACCATGATGCCAGGAATAACAACACCATGCCTCTCCAAAACAAGAACGGAGAGGTCTTTTATCCAAATAATAAAACAAAAAACTTACAGCTGTCCTTTCAATGTAACTTCTTATATGGCTACCAGTTACGATGATTCAGCACAATATCAAAATGGTTCTAATGGCTCTGAGCACTATGAGACTTAACATCTGAGGTCATCAGTCCCCTAGAACTTAGAACTACTTAAACCTAACTAACCTAATGACATCACACACACCCATGCCCGAGGCAGTATTCGAACCTGCGACAGTAGCAGTCGCCCGGTTCCGGACCGAAGTGCCTAAAACCGCTCGGCCACCGCGGCCGGCAACACATTATCATCAAGCCTCAACTGACGCCAACATCTATGATCTAGTTTCCGTAGACAGTAACAACGTACTTCTGCCTCCAGCCATCGACTTCCAACTGACTGAAGAAACATTCAGAATTCCATGCTCGCCGACGCTGTTAATCCTGGGTTGTCAAGAAACGAAACGCATCGCTGAAAACAAAGCGACGCTATCCATCAGCAATTCATGCTTCCCCGACATGTCACCACTCCAGATCCAATCGTCTACGTAGTGTTAGCGAGAACCTACTAATGATACGGTGGTTCTCTAGACGATGCTAATAGTCTTGGCATGCGATGACACAGTGTTTTGCAGGGAGCCCATTACTGGATGTTGAATGGTAGGCTTAGATTTAGAGAAGCTGTGATGTTTCCAGAATGAGATTTTCACTCTGCAGCGGAGTGTGCGCTGATATTAAACTTCCTGGCAGATTAAAACTGAGTGCCGGACCGAGACTCGAACTCGGGATCTTTGCCTTTCGCGGGCAAGTGCTCTACCAACTGAGCTACCAAAGCACGACTCACGCCCCCTTCTCACAGCTTTACTTCTGCCAGTACCTCGTCTCCTACCTTCCAGACTTTACAGAAGCTCTCCTGCGAACCTTGCAGAACTAGCACTCAGTTTTAACCTGCCAGGAAGTTTTATATCAGCGCACACTCCGCTGCAGAGTGAAAATCTCATTCTCGAGACATCCCCCAGCCTGTGGCAAAGCGGTGTCTCCACAATATCCTTTCATTCAGGAGTGCTAGTTGTGCAAGGTTCGCAGGAGAGCTTCTGTAAAGTTTGGAAGGTAGGAGACGAGGTACTGGCAGAAGCTGTGAGGAGGGGGCGTGAGTCATGCTTGGGTACCTCAGTTGGTAGAGCACTTGCCCGCGAAAGGCAAAGGCACCGAGTTCGAGTCTCGGTCCGGCACCAGTTTTGATCTGCCAGGACGTTTCAAGCTGTGTCGTGCTCAATCAGGCGATCCCCCATTTTCCTCGCGAGAAGTGGTAGACCATAAATTTGACGACTAGTATGACTAGGTTCTCTTTCCGTCCGTTAATTGGATGCTGTCACATCCTAACGCCGCACAAATGTGAATATTGCACGTGTCGAACAAGTGGCCAAATTTAGACCCACTACCAGGCGTATTCAGACTGCATCATGTGTTGATATCGCTGCCTCAACGAGTATGTGGGATCTCCATATCCTCTTCAGTGATAGCTCAACATTTGACGCTGTTCGCGTCCGTGGTATACCGTACCAGCACTGGTTTAAATAATGTGTGTGACATCTTATAGGACTCAACTGCTAAGGTCCTCAGTCCCTAAGCTTACGCACTACTTAACCTAAATTATCCTAAGGACAAACACACACCCATGCCCGAGGGAGGACTCGAACCTCCGCTGGGACCAGCCGCACGGTCCATGACTGCAGCACCCAAGAGCGCTCGGCTAATCCCCCGTGGCACCAGCACTGGCAAGTACCCTAATGTACTCTGATGGCCGTCTACCATTCACAGAGGATTGTTATTCTGCACATACACGCCGTCCGTGTGTACGTGTACAAAGCTACAGTGGCGTCTATCCCCACCTTCTCGAAATTTACTTTATTGTCTCAACCACATGTCTGACCGAAGTGTCGTCAGGTGCGTTTTGTGTGGTTTTTTGGCGGATATTTGCAGTTTCTTTCTTGCAACGTGAAGCTGGAGTCAGCTCAAACGAAACTGGTAGCCATGTCTTTCATACGACTCCCAACGTCGGTGAAGTGCATCAGTTTGTATCACTTTAAAACAAAATTACCTTTACAGCGGGATTTAATAGGCCCATTCCATAGAGCGGCACCGAATTAGTCTGGTGCGATATTAGTATTATCGCTAGACATTGACAGGGAGATTGAAACGGGAAGAAAACAACCAGTACCCCAGCAGTGTCTCAATGTCCCGCCTGGGCCCTGAGCTGACTGCTACCGCAATGTAGCAGTGTTGCTCCATCGCTGCTGGAGTACTCGTTAATTTTTTTTTTTATTTTACTGTATGTGTTCACGCATACTAGTAAAAAGGGACATCACACTGCTCCTAGTCTAACTTGGGAGTGCTCTATTGAATGGTCAAATAAAGTTCCGCTTCCGAAAAAATGGTTCAAATGGCTCTGAGGACAATGACAATTCTCAGGTCATCAGTCCCCTACAACTTAGAACTACTTAAACCTAACCAATCTAAGAACATCACACACATCCATGCCCCAGGCAGGATTCCAACCTGCGACCGTAGCGGTACCGCGGTTCCTGACTGTAGCGCCTAGAACCGCTCGGCCACTCCGGCCGGCTCCGCTTTCGAAATCATTTTGTTTTTGTAATGAGAAACAACCGACGTCTTTCATCGACACTGGGCATCGTATGAAAGACGTGAACAGAGTTTGCTTCAGCTGACACCAGCTACACACTGCAAAAGCTAAATAGCAAATACCTGCTGAAACATTAGAGAAAATGCGCCTGACGCCTCTTTGGAGGGACACCCGACGTATGTTCTTAAAGAGAAGAGAGCAGGTGTAGGTAAGCCTCGTCGAGTAAAAAAACATTTCTCTGAAGTAATTAAAGACACTTCAGCTTTAATGTCCCATCGACGAAAAATCGTTTAATCTAAGTTTGTACTGGGGAAGTATGGGGAGGAGGAGATCGTCCAGACCCTTTCAGAGGAGCTACCTATACCAACATTCATCTTTTATTATTCGGATGAGTCACAGTAGATTTATTTCTGAACATCTGAGAAGGGATTTGAACATTCTTTCTACTGCATGTGAGCCCTGTGTGTTACTATTGTTTTTCACAGCTGCTAAGTTTCTCTGAAAAAGAAAATGTTTCGCAGTTCCATTTTGCAAATCAGTTAATTTTAGTTTGAATAATATGTCATCCGTTACACACTACTGTTGCTTCAGGTGCTGCTGATTCTTACCTTTACTTCAGTCTTGCTCAAATGCTCAAATTCTGAACCTATGCAGGAAACACTTTGAAATTGCTTTTTTAATTATCCGCATTAGTTAATTCTAACATTACTACTGCTGATATTTACGAGTGCACCCGAAGCCGTGTCATAATGTGGCTGGCTGTTGAGCTCTCGACATGGTATGTGAAAGAAAATGACTTCAATCATAAAATTTAGTTACACAGATTACACATCGCTCTCAGAAAAATCGCTGCATGAAGATCCACTCCACGTTTGTGCGTTCTGTAACCATTTTGACGCGTGCGATTGTAGCCTCGATGAGACGACACACGAATGTGGAAATTTCACTTTTCATAATATGTCAGGGACACTTCTATACCGGCTAATACCGACCTGCAGCTGGAGGACGGATGAGGGTAAATGGCACCAATATTACAGTATGCCCACGAGGTGACGTGAATTCTCCATTGTAGGATCCTACACAGAAAAATTACACTTCATCCAACCAGAAGACAGCAAGTGAGATCAATTCGGGCCACTAAATGAGATATTCTCTTCCTACATATCATCCTGAGAACGTCTGACGTAAGTGCTCACAAGAAAGATGTGCAAAGTGAATTGAGGGTGCCAGCCGGAGTGGCCGAGCGGTTCTAGACGCTACAGTCTGGAACCGCGCGACCGCTACGGTCGCAGGTTCGAATCCTGCCTCGGGCATGGATGTATGTGATGTCCTTAGGTTATTTAGGTTTAAGTAGTTCGAAGTTCTAGGGGACTGATGAACACAGAAGTTAAGTCCCATAGTGCTCAGAGCCATTTGAACCATTTTTTTGAGTTGAGGGTCCATCAAGTTGGAGGAATGCATGTGCACTACGATCGGGCCTTCTTTGTCCTAATTCCTGACATTATAATGTCAACTATGTACAAGTAAATAAAATATCAATTCTTAGATTCTCTTGTTGCCCTGGCAGAAATACTTGAACATATTTGTCACCGTACCTTTCAAATCAGTCTTTTTCCTGACAAATATTCCATATCTTAAAAAGATACTACTAATCTTCTCTATGGTCCCTAACAGATCACATTATTTTTACGGAACTTCCAATATTATTACAATGTGTATATCCTTACAATAGATCTGTGACAGTTTAGGTTGTCAATTCTGTTAAATATCTATGGATTAAATTACGAAGAACTTAAATTGGAGTCATCAGAGAGAAAATGTTGTGGTGAAGGCGAACGCTTAGTTACTGAAAACGCTGTTTACACAATGCTTGCCCATCATCTTCTGGACTATTGCTATACGGTATGATACCATCTGGGACTGATGGAAGACTTGAAAACTATTCACAGACAGGTAGCTCGTTTAGAACTATCGCGAAATAGGAGAGAGTGCCATGGATATGATAGACGAGTTGGGGTGGCAATCACTAAAACAAAAGCGTTTATCGTTGTGTCATCTTTTCAAGAAAACTTCTCTCATGACTTGCCGCCTCCGTTGCCAGATTGTTTTTTTGTATCCCGTCTACATAATTATGAATAAATGGGCATTGCAATCAAGAAAGAGCAAACAGAGCTTTCACGGAAAGATTTAGGTGTTCATTCCTCCGACTTGATATTCGAGAATGGAGTGGTTGAGGAATTGTTTGAAAGTATTTCTATGACCCCTCGCCCAAGCACTTCAGTGTGAATCGCAGTGTAGTCATGAGGCTGTGGATATAGGAAATTATAATGCTGCATGTGTGAATTTGTCGACTTACAATTACATTTTACCATTGCGTTAAGCTCACCTCTCTTCAAGCATTCCAAATTAGTCTGTGCATTACTAAACAAGAAAGTACACAATACGAGCTTTCTATATGCTGGAGTAGCCTGCGTCAGCAACTTCTGTTTATCAATAGACTGAAAAACCAGTCCAAGTTGCAAATATTTACTTTTTATTCATTCGCTGACTAGTTGCGGGCCGAGACCCATTTTCAAATCATTATAACATAGTCGAAAATGGCATTTCCGAAAATGTCAAAAATATGCAGTGAACATTTACAGTGCATAAAGATATGTTATTATGATTTGAAAATAGCACGAAACTAGTCATCAAATTGAGTAAAAAGTAAAAATTTGCAACATGGAGTGCCTTTCTTTTCTACTGAAAGTACAGATTAGTTGACTGTATATTGGATAGAGTAAAATCTTACTTGTTATGTGACTTTGGTTTCTTTACATGAACTTGTGGTCGTGCCTGGAGTCCCAGAATGCACTGAATTCCCTGTGCCACGGTATTGTAGCTCACAATCAGGCGAGCCAAAAGAAAAGGATGTAACCAATACATAGTTGGGAATCCTATTGCCTAGATGTCGAACAAAGGTCACAATCCTCTTCGGAGGGCAGGGACAGCCACAACGAGAACGACAGGGGAAGGAGGAGCCAGATAGGGGCTGGGTCCAGTATGCAGCATGTGAACTTAACTCCGATGGAGAGACACCGTCAATATCTGCATCCTAAATCTGTTTTAGATGGGGTGTCGACTGACGCCAACTGAGTGGGAGAACGTAACTTGCTTGTGTGTGCGTGGAGAAGGTCTTACTGGCTACGAGGGAAAATAGTACATTTTGTGGGAAGCAAAGGTAACCTGTTTCTGAGATCCAGCATGAAAAAACACCGATTGGTTGAGTATATCAACATAGAGTACGGAAGGGACTCTTTTGCATTGTTTGTTCGAATCTTGGTGGCCAGCAGTCGGAGGTATAACTGTCAATGGTGTTCAGAATCATGCAGAAGGGTCACAGTCGAACAAATACAGTAGCAGTTGTGCTTCTTACTGGGAGCACTCTGTATAACTAGTCTCCACCCGAGACTCACCAGGGAGGGATGCTTCAGCAGAAAGGAGGACTCTGATTGAGGGATCTCAGGAGAGCGGCATTTGGTGCAGGCAAGACAACGCAAGGTCTTACAGCCACTATGCCAAGCCACTCGCGTGCACCGGTTGCAAAGTATGGTGAGCAACTGCAGTGACCGCAAATAGTGCTGAGGAGGCACGCAAGAACTTCAGATGGAAGCTAGCCCTTTAATTACCTAAATTAACATTTGCAGAGTTGGATGCATGATTCTTTATATAGTTTTTTCTTTCCACCCTAATTAACATTTAGTAATCACTGTGCAACTTCCACGAATATAGTTGTTTTTCCAGATGTTCACCTCAGACACATCAATTTCCGACAAGGTGATGATATCTTAATCCCTTTGTAACCTGTTTAACACTCAGTTTGAGGTCTAAAACGATTTGTATTAACTAGCTGTTTGAGGGACACCCTATTTTCATCTCTTGCGAGCTAAAGCGCCCACGTTTGCCGTATGCTAGGAACACCCCTGTTTATTTAATTCAGTTCATTAAATTGTCTGTTGTGCAACACCTGTAATTAAATTCATGCGATCCAATAGGGAGCGATACGTTAATCGGTAACGTTACCGTGTACTGACTTTTCTGACATGCATAGGGGTATGTCGATGGCTCAGCAGTAAACTCACATTCTACAGCCACATTTACTGCCCTGCAGAAATTTATCGCACTCAAAATGTTCTCGGGATTGAGAGCTGGCTAAAACTCGAAGTAGAAAACTCCGCAATACTTAACGATCCGTGGAACACATATGGAAAATTAAAAATATGCAGCAGCAACAAGTCGCATGTAACTTTTTTGTTATTTTACATGTTTCACTCGACCAGCGCGAGTATATTCAGAAATCTGTAGCCGAGGGCTACACTTTACCAAATATCGAGCTGTGTATAGCGCCACCGTCACACATAAAAAGGAGGGACGGATTAGAGGCCATATGAGAGCGAGTGTCCAATGCGGTTTCCAAAATATTATATCTATTGAGGTCGAATTAGAGTGTGACAGTGGACCTATTTCGTCGTGTGTAACACACCTAGTGAAATCAAGTTAACTGTAGGATATTTTTACCGGCCACTATGTTCCTCTATGAGAGTTTTAGAGTCACTCAAATAGGTGTAGAGTCAACAGCACTGAAATTTGCTGTTAATGCAGCATTACTTGGAGCCTACTCTGTACAGACTGGGACAGTACTTTTGTACACACTTTCCGCAAACTGTCTTGAACAACTAGTTCGACAACTAAGACGAAATGGAAATATTTTAGGCCTGGCAGCTACAAATAGCCATGACTTTATCGACGGCGTCAGTGTAGAGACAGGAATTAGTGACCATGATGAGATCATACCTAGTACGGCTGATTACTGTTTAATAAATCAGCTAGAATGGCTATGAGAGTATTTCTGCAAGAAAGAACAGATAAGCATTTGTTTTATACCACTTTGACAGTGAACTGACATCATTTAGTTCTAGTATGATGAATGTAGAGGAATGACGACCAAAGTTTAAAAGAAATGTAAACCATGCTCTAGAGAAGTATCTGCCGATTTAAAGGGTTAACGACAGACAAGAATCACCGTAGTTTGTAAACGAAATTCAAAAAATGTTGAAACAAAGGCTGTTCCGCTCTTCTTTCAAAAGAGAGTTCGCAAATGACGATAGGCAAAGGTTAGTAGAAATTCATGCGTCTGTAAAAAGATCTAAGCGCGAAGCACACCACTCCAACTGTCATGCCTTTGTCACAAATCTTGCCGAGAGCCAGAGAAAATTATGGTCCTTAAGGAAATCGCTAAGAGTGTCTAAGGTTTCAATCCAGTTAGTCATGGATCAATCTGGTGTGGTAGTGGAAGGTAGCTAAAGGAAAGCCCATGCTTTAAATTTGGCATTAACGAAACGTTTCACGCTAGAGGAGCTCACAAATACATCGTCCTTTGACTTTCATTCAGGCTCCCTTATAGAGGACATAGTTATAAGTTTCCCTGGCGTAGAGTAACAACGACACCGGAGAAAAGTACAGGTGAATCCTGGATTTTTTTTTATTGTTTGGGTCATCTGTCTTCTGACTGGTTTGATGCTGCCCGCCACTAATTCCTCTCGTGTGCCAACCTCTTCATCTGAGAGATGCAACCGACATCCTGGATTATTTGCTGGATGTATTCCGGGATACATATATACATTAATCCTTGTTCCATAGATCATGAATACGACATTTCGTAATGATGTGGAACGTGTCACCTTCACATAAGTTTAATTTATACAAAATAACTAACTTTTTCGCCTTAATTTCTACTTACCAGTTTTTTCCACGTATTCCTTTCCTCTTCGATTCTGTGCAGAACCTCCTCATTCCTTACCTTATCAGTCCAACTAATTTTCAATATTCGTCTGTATCACCACATCTTTTTTCCATTGTTAGTCTGCTTTTGATATCCTCCTTGCTATGTCCATAATTGGTTATTATACTGCCTAGGTAACTGAATTCCTTAAGTTAATGTACTTCGTGACCATCAATCCTGATATTAAGTTTCTCGCTGTTCTCATTTCTGCTTCTTCTCATTACTTTCGTCTTTCTTCGATTTACTCTCAGTTCATAATCTGCACTCATTAGGTTGTTCATTCCATGCAGCAGATCAAGTATTTCTTCTTCACTTTCACTCAGGTAAGCAATGTCATCAGCGAATCGCATCATTGATAGCCTTTCACCTTGAATTTTAATTTTACTTCGTTTATTTCTATCATTGCTTCTTCGATGAACAGATTGACAGGTATGGGTGAAAGACTACATCCCTGTCTTACACCCTTTTCAATCAGGGCACGTCGTTCTTGCTTGTCCACTGTTACTATTCTCACTTGGCTCTTTTACATTTTGCATATTACCCGTCTCTCCCTACAGCATACCCCTATTTGTCAGAATTTCGAACACCTAGCACCACTTTACATTGTCTAACGCTTTTTCCAAGTCGACATATCCTATGAACCTGTCTGGATTTTTCTTTTATCTGGCTTCCATTATAAACCAAGTGTAAAAGAATGAAGCCCCAAAATTACACACCAATATCCTTAACATCGGTTTGCTCTAGAATTACTGAACACATTCTCTGTTCGAATATAGTAAATTCCCTCAGAATTAGAATGATTTTAGAAGACTTCGCACGTGCGAAACTCAGCTTGCAACATTCTCATATGATTTCCGGTGAAGTGTGGATGAAGGATTACAGGTGGATTCCGTATTCATAGATCACCGAAAAGCGTTTATCACCACGTCCCATTGCAGAGTGTTAACGAAGATACAAGTATACGGAGTAGATTCCCAGATATGTGAGTAGCTCGAAGTATTCTTAGGTAACTGAACCCTGTACATTGTCTTCGTCGGTCGCGTTCATCAGAGACCAAAGTGCCCTAGAGAAGTAGTATAGATCCGTTATTATTTTCTCGATAGGTATATGATCTGGCGGACAGAGCGAGCAACAACCTGCGGTTGTTCGCTGATGATGCTGTGGTGCACGAGAAGCCGGCTTAGTAGAGTAACTGTAGGTGGACGCAAGACGGACAAAATTTCTTGTTGGTGCGATGAATAGCTTCTGCCTCTGAACGTAGAAAAATGTAAGTTACTGCAAATGAACAGGAGAAATAAATTTACATTGTTCGAATACAGCATTAGTAGCATGCTGCATGACAACTTCAGTCCTGTTAATTACCTAGGACTATGGTTGCAAAGCGATATGAAATGCAACGAGTATATGAGGATTGTAGTGAATTGTTGTATGGAAGACGGATGTTCAACTTCTTTCTTTATCAGGTTTGTCCTAGGAAAATGTGATTCATTTGTGCATGAGTCCGCATATGGAACACTAGTGCGATAAATTCTTGAGTACTGCTCCTGTGTTCGGCATCTGTACCAGGTCGGATTAAAGGAAGACATCGAAGCAGTTCAGAGGCAGGCTGATAGGTCGGGTCAAAACGCAAGTATTACGAAGATGCTTCGAGAATTGAAATGGAAATCACAGGAGAGAATATGACGATCTTTTCTAAGAACACTACTGAGAAAATTTAGAAAACCGATGTTCGAAGGTAACTGCCAAACGATTCTAATTCCGCTAGCTTACATTTTTCGGAAGGACCACGAAGACAAGGTAAGAGTAATTATGGCTCATACCGAGGCATACATACGGTCGTTTCTCCTTGGCTAAATCTGCTAGCAGAACTGGAAGGGCAGTGACTAGTGGTGGTACAGAGTACTACGGCCACGCACAGTGCAGTGGCTTGCGGAGTATGTATGTCTATGTAGATGTAGGTGTAGGGAAGAACACAGTAAGACCAAGAGTTGTTGAAGAGATTGTTGAGCGAGTGAGAGAGTCATTCACTCATATCCCAAATAAATCAGTCTGGAAGGCTAGTCGTGGATTACAAGTACCCGTGTCGACTGTTTGGAAAGTTTTAAGAAAACACGTAGAACTACGTCCTTACCGTTTATAGTTATTACAGGCTCTAAAGCCGGCATACCATGGATTACGTGACAACTTTGCAAACGAAATGTTGTTTCATGACGTTGAAGATTTTGTGGATCATGTTGTCTTCAGTGATGAATCGACCTTTCACCTTAGTGGACATGTCAACACTCACAATGTGCGCATCTGGGGCTCAGAAAATCCTCACGAGGTGGTACAAATGCAAATAGATTCCCCCAAAATTACTGTTTATGGGTTTTTCTTTTTTGGTGAACCTACTGTAACTGGCACTTCCTACCTTGAAACACTAGAGCAATGGCTCTTCCCTCACTTGGAAGAAGATGAGCCAGAGAACTTCAGTTTCCAACAAGAAGGTGCGCCACCTCACTGGCTTAGCGAATTGATTGAACTTCACTGTACCCAAGCGCTGGATAAGCCGCAAGGGGCCCAAAGACAGAGCTTGCTCTGCATGGCCTCCACGTTCACTCGACCTAACGCTATGCGATATTTTCCTTTGGGGCTTCATCAAGAACCGTGTGTACGTGCCTCCGCTACCTGCAGACCTCAATGAATTAAGAAACCTCATTGAAGCAGCTGTTGCTACAATCACTGAAGACACACTTGTCAACGGTTGGGAAGAACTCGGCTATAGACTTGATGTGTGCCGTGTGACAAATGGTGCTCACATTGAACATTTATAAGGTTCTTGGCAAAACTGCTTGAGTTGCTCTTTCATTTGACATAACATTTACAACTGTAAATTTAATGTAATAAATTTTATAAAGCTTTAAAACCCCGATAATCATTTATAGACACCCTGTATTTCTCCAACAGTGACTACATCGCATTGAGGCTTAAAAGTGTGGTTATACTAATTTGAATAACGGGGAATGATATGATAATCTCTGTTCAAGGAGTAGGCAATAGCAAGAGATGGTAAAATTCATGGTGAAATCTTCAGCAGTCATTTATTGGCCCAATTTGTTACTAGCTTCGGTCAAAGACCATTATCAAGCTTAGCTGACATGAACGGCAGAAGAGGTATACAGTAACTTGAACAAAACTTTCGTGCCAGCTAAGCTTGATAATAGTCACTGATCGAAACTAGTAACGAACTGTAAAAAAAAAAATGACAGCTGAATGTTTCACCATGAATTTTAACAATTATTAGACGGCTAAATGTCCGCACCTGCAAACATACATAAATAGCAAGAGAAATGGAGACCCATGTCCTCAAAGACAGGTGCATAACAATAGAGGCATTTGTGGAAATACAAAATCACTCATGAATCTATTTCTACACCTTTCGCGACATTTGGAATACTACAAATTTTGCAGTTCGCTAGGTTCACAAGGTACACCAAACCGAGGCACCAGCGGAGCCGTTGCAGTAGTGTCAGCCAATCCAGATGGTGTCTTTGGCGAAAAAGTCGAATACCCAACCGTCACTGGGCAAGGTGGTGATATCTGTTTAATAGGACTGCCCCTTTGCGGTGCTTTATATTATGCTTTTAAGGGACAAACCCTATATTACCGAAACGTCCTGCTGATCAAAGAGTGTCAAGACGAAACACTGCTTGAAATTGTCCTATGGAGTGTTTTCAATCCATGATAATATTCCTCTGGATTATGCTCAGGATACAGTCACACATGGTGCTACTCTGTCATTATCAGCTCTTGCCTCACCGTATTCCACTGACATAGCACAGAATTAGTCTCTTGCTCTCAATTCGGAGAAGGAAAGCATAGTAAGGCAGACATTTCCACTTCCAAAACAAGGTGATTTTCGATGTAAAACTTTTCCAAAATGCAGACAGTCACAGCTACCGCCTCTGCCATTTCATTCGGAAAGAATGTCATGTTGAAGAATGGTAATTTAGAGATGGAAAAATATCATTAGCAAATTTCAAGGTCGAAGCTTGAATCTTTCGAGGTATTCGTTAAAACAGCACGGCTACCTCTCGTACTGCTGAAGTTATCGGACGGCACGATTATCGGTTTTCTTATAGCTGGCTGTCGTCCCGGACGGACCCTTCCGTCTTTTGCGCGGCGTGTTCAGGAATCTGTGATATTGTATTTCTCGTACCTTGATGACTGCGGACTCGCATTCTTGACAGGAACATACTTTATTGTTAGTTGTCTTCAAAACAGCAGCCCGTTTAGGTGGCTGGGATGTCAATCCTGGGTGGTAATATGGGCGGGCGGGTCTGACGACGAGACAGTCGAATGCTGCGGAGGCGCAACTGTGGCTGGCAACGGAGGCGCCATCGCTGACGGAAGTCGAGTTTTAGCCGAGTGGTGCGGTAAGGTCAGTCAACGGGGCTGGGGTTTACGGCACGCTGGCGAGGCTGCCGGGAAAGTGCGGGCGTCGGTAATTGAACCCATGACCGCCGGAGACTAGTTTACGTGTCAGGTGATGGCACCCACGTGGCGGCCTTGCCGAGACGATGCCCAACTGTCAGGACTAGCTGACACCTCACAGATCTGCGGCTTCGCCTAATTGGCGAAGCGGCTCGCTGAGGTAGTAGTTGCTTAAGCCGTCGTCACGCGAGCTGTGGCAGTCAACGTGCAACGCATTGAATCGATCCCCAGCGTGCTACTGTACGCCCAGAAACTACCCGGCTTATATAGATGGTAACTATGCCCCAATGTAGTATACACAACTGCAGCCTGCTTCAGAGGGAAAACGCGGAGCAAATTACAGTATACAGGCGACTCCAGCGCTCACCAGCGGCAGTTGTCAGCTGTATCTAGCTCGCCAGTCATTCAGTTTGTGTACTAAAATGGACGGGCGTAAGAATCTTATGTCAGCTGTATTACAATGCACATTTCGCCCATAGTCCTCAAGCTAGTCATATTGTTCTGCCTTTGGTGTATATAAATCAAAGCATCAGTATACGTGTTTCGTGATGCCAAAAGAACATACCTTGTCGTGTCATTAAGGACATCTACATCTACTTGGATACTCTCCAAATCACATTTAGGTGCCAGTCTGAGGGTTAATCGAACCACCTTCACAATTCTATATTCTTCCTATCTCGTATAGCGTGCGGAAAGAATAAACACCTGTATTTTTCCGTACGAGCTGTAATTTCCCTCATTTTACCATTGTAATAGTTTCTCCGTCTGTACGTCGGTATCAACAAAATATTTTCGCATTCGGAGGAGAAAGTTGGTGAATGGAATTTCGTGAGAAGATTCCGCCGCAAAGAAAAACGCCTCTATATTAAATGATATCACCCCACAACCCGTATCATTTCAGTGACACTTTCTCCACTATTTCGCATTAATACAAAACGTGCTGCCTCTCTTTGAACTTTTTCGATGTGCTCCGTCAAACCTATCTGGTAAGGATCCTACACCACGCAGCAGTGTTCTGTTTCAAATGGCTCTGAGCACTATGGGACTTAACATTTGAGGTCATCAGTCCCCTGAACTTAGACCTACTTAAACATAACTAACCTAAGGACAGCACACACATCCATGCCCGAGACAGGATTCGAACCTGCGACCGTAACAGCAGCGCGGTTCCGGACTGAAGTGCCTAGAACCACTCGGCCACAACGGCCGGCCAGTATTCTAGAAGAGGACGGACAATCGTCATGTAGGAAGTCTCCGAAGCAGATCTGTTACATTTTCTAAATGTGCTGCCAATAAAACGCAGTCATTGGTTAGCCTTCCCCACAAGATTTTCTATGCGCTACTTTTAATTTAAGTTGTCCGTAATTGTAATTCCTAGGTATTTGGTTGAATTTAGGGCATTTAGGTTTGACTGATTCATCGTGTAATCGAAGTTTAACGGAATGCTTTTGGCACTCATGTGGATAACCTCACACTTGTCGTTATTTAAAGTCAACTGCCAATTTTCGCACCATACCTATATCTTTTCTGAATAGTTTTGCAATTTGTTTACATCTTCTCATGACTTTATTAGTCGATAAACGACAGCGTCATCTGGAAGCAACGTAAAAAGGCGGCGCCGGTCGGAGTGGCTGTGAGGTTCTATGCACTACAGTCTGGAGCTGAGCGACTGCTACGTTCGCTGGTTCGAATCCGGCCTCGGGCATGGATGCGTGTGATGTCCTTAGGTTAGTTAGGTTTAATTAGTTCTAAGTTCTAGGCGACTGATGACCTAAGAGGTTAAGTCTCATAGTGCTCAGAGCCAAAGAAAGCTGTTCACATTGTCTCCCAAATCGTTTTATTGATAAGGAACAGCAAAAGACTTATAACACTACCTTGAGGAACGCCATAAATCACTTCTGTTTTACTCGATGACTTCCCGTCAGTTATCACAAACTGTGACCTCTCTGACAAAACATCACGAATCAAGTCACATATCTGAGATGATAATCCATAAGCATGCAATTTCAGTACAAGCCGCTGGTGTCGTTTAGTGTCAAAGCCTTCCGGAATTCCAGAAATACGCAATCAATCTGAAATCTCTGGTCTATAGTACTCAACACATCATGCGAGTAAAGAGTTACTTGTGTTTCACAAGAACGATGTTTTCTACATCCATGTTGACTATGTGTCAATAGACCATTTCTTCGAGGCAATTCGTAATGTTCGAACACAACATATGTTACAAAATCCTACTGCATATTGACGTTAATGACATGGGTCTCTAATTTAATGTGTTACTCTTACTACCTTTCTTTAATATTGGTTCGACCTGGGCAACTGTCCTGCCTTTGGGTATGGATATTTCGTCGGGCCAACGGTTGTATATGATTGTAAAGTATGGAGTTACTGCACCAGCCTACTCTGGAAGGGACCTAATTGGTAAATATTCTGGACCAAAAGACTTGCTTTATTTTGTGATTTAAGCTGCTTCACTACTCCAAGGATACTTACTTCTACCATACTCATGTTGTCAGTGGTTCTTGCTTCGAATTCTAGAATATTTACTTCGTCTCCATTTGTGACATAAGATTATAAAAGTTCCTTTATAAATAATGAGATACAGTGTGCCTTGAAGACTTTCCCGATGCATTTGTTGCAAATATTTTTCTCGGTTTGCCTCAGGATCAAGTAGTGCAAATACCACAGTATTTCGTCGATCAGTTGTTCGACATCTTCAGGTGCTGGTGGTTGCCGTTGTCACTGCTACAGTCGCGAGTTGTAGCACTGACATCAGTAACTACCGCCACCTGAACATGTCGACCAGTTGTGTCGCCCCGAAATATTCTGGTTTTTGCACAATATGATCCGACAGCAAACCTGAGAAGAGTATTTGAAGTGCGATAGTAACTTACAATAGCTTTCCATATAAGATAAATTGTATTTAATCATTGTCAGTTTTTAGTAAAACCCTAAGGTCGTTTTTACTTGATCTATATTTCTGTTCAGTAGCAAAATTTTCAGACCTCAAACAAGAACATGCAAAATATCTTGCTGCAAGAAGTGCAAGGTCTCGTGTAGACAAATCCAATCAAACAAACTCACTCTTCAGAATAAGAGTGTGCTTATTTTTTTCAATAACGTGGAACTCTAAAAAAAACATTTAAATTACTAAGAAAGCTACAGAGCCTTTCGTAAAACGAAAACATGAATAGAAATGGATTTGGAATCAGAAAGACATTAAACAGCCATAAACTGCTTCGTAATTCCACATATCATTACCTCTACTCACTACACGCCGCTAAACTTCCATGACATATGACTACTTTCTCTAACTTACTATCTCATGAACGCTTCAGTCGTTGATATGCTATTAACAGAAAGTTAACTGCAACAAATCGTACCAAAAAAAAAACGCGTTTCTGAGGGATCTTCAATGTGCCATTGCCTTTAGACGGGCTACTTTTATAACTCAAAAGTCATAGAACGAAAATTCTTTAACTTTCATTCTGACGTTGCCTGGTACTTATTACCTCTACACGAAACAATAATGGCGTGGTTAAGAGAGTTCCTCAATGTTCTGATGTTTTGAAGCTGTATATATCCATAGGACTTAAGTAGTAATAAAAAAATAAAAATAAAAAAAACCACTAGTAATTGGCTTCATTTGAAATCGAGTATGGCGCATCTCTATTATGAACAGAAAAGAGAGATCGCCTGCACGAGATGTAATGTCCATTTCCAGTGAAGCGAGAAAGAAACTGGTATTCAAATACAGAGGTATGAAAACAGGCAGAATATGGCGCTGCGTTTGGCAACCCCTATACAAGACAACAAGTATCTGCCGCCTTTGATAGATCGATTACTGCTGCAACAATGGCAGGTTATCAAGATTTAAGTGAGTTAAAACGTACAATTTTGGTAAACATTTTTGGAAAGCAGTGATCAATTAATTGTTATATTTTGACTAAAGTTCAGTCTTGATCACGTCATGTATGTTTTGATGATACAAGTAACCGGTTTCGGTTCTTTCTACAAAACCATCATCAGACCCATGGCTCCCTTAGGATGGCAGGCGGAGCTCTCCTCGCTGCTACGCAGTCAACTGATCAGCCTCTACATGGCTACACACCATACAAATACTTTCAGAAATGAATTCCTGACACTTACATTTATACTCGATGTTAACAAATTTCTCTTCTTGAGAAACGATTTCCTTGCCGTTGCCAGTCTACATTTCATATCCTCCCTACTTCGACCATCATCAGTTATTTTGCTCCACAGATAGCAAAACACCTTTACTACTTTAAGTGTCTCATTTCCTAATCTAATTCCCTCAGCATCACCCGACTTAATTCGACTACATTCCATTATCCTCGTTTTGCTTTTGTTGATGTTCATCTTATATCCTCCTTTCAAGACGCTATCCATTCCATTCAACTTCTCTTCCAAGTCCTTTGCTGTCTCTGACAGAATTACAATGTCAGCGGCGAACCTCAAAGTTTTTATTTCTTCTCCATGGATTTTAATACTTATTCCGAATTTTTCTTTTGTTTCCTTTACTGCTTGCTCAAGATACAGATTGAATAACATCGGGGAGAGGCTACAACCCTGTCTTACTCCCTTTCCAACAATTGCTTCCCTTTCATGTCCCTCGACTCTTATAACTTCCATCTGGTTTTTGTACAAATTGTAATTAGCCTTTCGCTCCCTGTATTTTACCCCTACCACCTTTAGAATTTGAAAGAAAGTATTCCAGTCAACATTGTCAAAAGCTTTCTCTAAGTCTACAAACGCTAGAAACGTAGGTTTGTCTTTCCTTAATCTTTCTTCTCAGATAAGTCGTAAGATCAGTATTGCCTCACGTGTTCCAATATTTCTACGGAATCCAAACTGATCTTCCCCGAGGTCGGGTACTACTAGTTTTTCCATTCGTCTGTAAAGAATTCGTGCTAGTATTTTGCAGCTGTGGCTTATTAAACTGATTGTTCGATAATTTTCACATCTGTCGCCACCTGCTTTCTTTGGGATTGGAAATTATATTCTCCTTGAAGTCTGAGGGTGTTTCGCCTTTTTCATACATCTTGCTCACCAGATGGAAGAGTTTTATCAGGACTGGCTCTCCCAAGACCATCAGTAGTTCCAATGGAATGTTGTCTACTCCGGGGGCCTTGTTACGGCTCAGGTCTTTCAGTGCTCTGTCAAACTCTTCACGCAGTATCGTATATTCCATTTTATCTTCATCTACATCCTCTTCCATTTACATAATATTGCCCTCAAGTACATCGCCCTTGTATAGACCCGCTATATACTCCTTTCACCTTTATGCTTTCCCTTCTTTGCTTAGAACTGGGTTTTCATCTGAGCTCTTGATGTTCATACAAGCGGTTCTCTTATCTCCAAAGCTCTCTTTAATTTTCCTGTAGGCAGTATCTATCTTACCCCTAGTGAGATAAGCCTCTACATCCTTACATTTGTCCTCTAGCCATCCCTGCTTAGCCATTTGCACTTCCTGTCGATCTCATTTTTGAGACGTTTGTATTCATTTTTGCCCGCTTCATTTACTGCACTTTTATATTTTCTCCTTTCATCAATTAAATTCAATATTTCTTCCGTTGCCCAAGGATTTCTACTAGCCCTCGTCTTTTTACCTACTTGATCCTCTGCTGCCTTCACTACTTCGTCCCTCAAAGCTACCCATTCTTCTTCTATTGTATTTCTTTCCCCCATTCCTGTCAATTGTTCCTTTATGCTCTCCCTGAAACTCTGTACAACCTCTGGTTTAGTCAGTTTATCCAAGTCCCATCTCCTTAAATTCCCACCTTTTTGCCGTTTCTTTAGTTTTAATCTACAGGTCATAACCAATAAATTGTGGTCAGAGTCCACATCTGCCCCTGGAAATGTCTTACAATTTAAAACCTGGTTCCTAAATCTCTGCCTGCCATTATATAATCTATCTGATAACTTTTAGTATCTCCAGGGTCTTCCATGTATACAACCTTCACTCATGATTCTTCAAACCAAATGTTAGCTATGATTAAGTTCTGCTCTGTACAAAATTCTACCAGGCGGCTTCCTCTTTCATTTCTTAGACCCAATCCATATTCACCTACTACGTTTCCTTCACTCCCTTTTCCTACTACCGAACTCCAGTCACTCATGACTATTAAATTTTCGTCACCCTTCACTATCTGAATAATTTCTTTTATTTCATTATACATTTCTTCAATTTCTTCGTCACCTGCAGAGCTAGTTGGCATATAGACTTGTACTACTTTTGTAGGTGTGGGCATCGTATCTATCTCGGCCAAAATAATGCGTTGACTATGCTATTTGTAGTAGCTTACCCACATTCCTATTTTCCTATTTATTATTAAACCTACTCCTGCATTACCCCTATTTGATTTTGTGTTTATAACCCTGTAGTCACCTGACCGGAAGTCTTATTCCTCCTGCCACCGAACTTCACTACTTTCCACTATATCTAACTTTAACCTACCCATTTCCTTTTTTAAATTTTCTAACCTACCTGTCCGATTGAGTGATCTGACATTCCACGCTCCGATCCGTAGAACGCCAGTTTTCTTTCCCCTGATAACGACATCCTCTTCAGTAGTCCCCGCCCGGAGATCCGAATAGGGGATTATTTTACCTCCGGAATATTTTACCCAAGAGAACGCCATCATCTTTTAATCATACAGTAAAGCTGCATGCCCTCGGGAAAAACTACGGCCGTAGTTTCCCCTTGCTTTCAGCCGTTCGCAGTACCGGCACAGCAAGGCAGTTTTGGTTATTGTTACAAGGCCAGATCAGTCAATCATCCAGACTGTAGCCCTTGCAACTTTTGAAAAGGGACCACCCGTTTGTCTGGCCTCTCAACAGACACCACTCCGTTGTGGTTGCACCTACGGTACGGCTATCTGTATCGCTGAGGCACGCAAGCCTCCCCACCAACGGCAAGGTCCATGGTTCATGGGGGGAGGGACAAATAGAATATAAACTCAGTAATAAATGAATGCTTGAGCATAAATGCAGATGCTAACTGTTAGGTACGAGTTCACACACAGCATTAAGCAGAAGTGGGCCACAGAGTAGTTTAGCAAGTGTCAACTCTGGATGGGATCAGAAATGATTAGCCGGCCGCTGTGATCGTGCGGTTCTAGGCGCCTCAGTCCGGAACCGCGCTGCTGCTGCGGTCGCAGGTTCGAATCCTGCCTTGGGCATGGATGTGTGTGAGGTCCATAGGTTAATTGGGTTTAAGTAGTTCTTAGAGGACTGATGACGTCAGATGTTAAGTCCCATAGTGCTCAGAGCCATTTGAACCATTTGGAGCGTATTGTATGCTTCAGAGACTGACCGGTCCTGGAGGCTGACAGCGCACCGCCGATGTGTTGAGGGTATGTATCGGCTCCACGCTGACCTTCCTGGATCGTTGTACGGATATGTTTGGTGAGCTTCCGCTCTGGATTGTCGGATGCGAGTGATCCAAGTATCGACAGTAACTACAGTTGTAATTTCCATTTTCTGTACCAGTACTCTGACTGTGGGGTAGTTTCCTGGTAGTTTTTTCCAGATTCACGTCCGGTTCCATATCAGACTTCTGGTTATTGATCCCACTTCTGTCTCTAGCCGGAAAGCTGTGTCTGCACTCGTATAGAACTGCTAAATTTACCGAGTGTTATTTGCGAAGTTCGCTCTCAACTCCCTAGTTGGGTGCTGTAAGGTGTCCAATATGTGGTGGCTCGCATTTGCATTTTAAGTGTGTTTATTTCATGTCCCTCGGCCTGCATGTACTATTACTGGAACGCACAATCTCATTTATTGCTTATTGCAAGTTTATACTAACATGTGTGTTTTTTTTTGTTTGTAAGGACGGGGTCTCTTTATCTTAATTATTAAATATCTCTTAGTGAGGACTTTACTTTGCGTTTGTTCCTACCATCTCATACGTGACTGTAATGTTATTCAAATGCTTATGTTGTGTCTGTTGTTAGTCAGGGGTACGTTAAGAAAACGAACGCGTTTTCTAGGAACGCGTGGCGGTTACTTGTGTACCTCTCCCGCACGTGGCGCGAGTTTCGTACGATTTGTAGTTGGCAGTCGAACTTCCTCCTCGCTAACTTCCGGCTCGGAACTCTGTTTGATTTTGGCCGTCTTGCAAGTTTCGTTGATTTCACTCCGTTAACTCATTGGAAAATTACACTATACAGCCAAAGAAAGTGGTACACACGTCTCACGTCGTGTAGGTGCCCCGCGATCACGCAGAAGTGTAGCAACACGACCTACATATTACTCTACTAATGTGTGAAATAGTGCTGGAGGGAACTGACACCAATGATCCTGCAGGGCTGTCCATAAGAGTACGAGGAGGTGGAGATCTCTTCTGAACTGCACATTGCAAGGCACCCCAGATATGCTCGATAATGTCCATGTTCGGTGCACAGCGAGTCGTGTAAACTCAGAACAGTGTTCCTGGAGTTAGGAGGTGGAGATCTCTTCTGAACTGCACATTGCAAGGCACCCCAGATATGCTCGATAATGTCCATGTTCGGTGCACAGCGAGTCGTGTAAACTCAGAACAGTGTTCCTGGAGCTACTCTGTAGCAATTCTGGTCGTGTGGGGTGTCGGACTGTCCTGTTGGATTTGCCCTAGTCCGTCGGAACGTAAAATGGACATGAATGGATGCAGGTGATTAGACAGGATGCTTACGTACGTGTCACCTGTTAGAGTCGTTTCTAGACGTATCAGGGTTCTCATATCACTCCAACTACATACGCCTCACACCATTACAGAGCCTCCACCACCCTGAAAAATCCCCTACTGACATGGATTCAAGGGGGTTTTCTCCATACCCGTACGCGTCCATTACCTCGATAAAATCTGAAACGAGTCTCGTCCGACCAGACAACATATTTCCAGTCATCGGCAGTCCAATACCGGTGTTGACGGGCCCAGGCGAGGCGTAAAACTGTATGTCGTGCAGTCGCACGCTGGTACTTGTTGATGGCCCAGTACTGAAATCTGTAGCAATTTTCCGTAGGGCTGCACTTTTGTCATGTTGAACGATTCTATTCAGTCATCGTTGATCCCGTTCTTGCAGGATCTTTCTCTGGCAGCAGCGATGTCGCAGATGTGATGTTTTGCCTGATTCCTGATATTCACGATACACTACACGAAAATCCCCACTTCATCGTTACCTCGGAGATGCTGTGACCCATCACTCGTACGTCGAATATAACACTACGTTCACACTCACATAAATCTTGATAACCTGCCACTGTAGCAGCAGCAACCGATCTAACAACTGCACCACACACTTTTAGGCGCTTGCAACCGCAGCGTCGTATTCTGGTTTTTTACATATCTCTGTATTTGAATACTCGTGCCTACACTAGTTTCTTTAGCGCTTCAGTATATTTACTTGTTTGTCTTGTTGATGTAATTTTGACTGTCGTGAGGCTGCGTTCGGTCTATAGTAGACCCCTGGCCCAGTTCATGTATTAAAATCAGTATTGCTGTGTTAATTAGGCTACCATTTGTGTTTCTTTTGGTGACTTAGATGAAATCTGCGTAGATGATAGAGCAGGCCCAGCATTCGAAATCGGGGCCAAGTCGGCGCTCGATCGAATGGCTAGCCGTGAGAAAATGGTCTTGCAGCACTTTATATTTCCGAGCCCACTACGCCTTGCCAAGAAAAGCTTGTACGGCATGTGGATGCATTTATTTGTGTCCTAATCATTCCTTTCCTACAGCAGCTCTTCTTTTAATTGTTTCTCTAGCTCAAGTAAATTGCTGAAGCATTAGCAGACTTCTTTGCCAATTGAGTAATTCCTAGTATTATTTACTTAAATATGTTTATACAAGTGTGGCTCGGCCAACTCAGTGGTTATTAATCTTATCCTTGTATGCACCGTTGGTGTTTGAACTGGCCAAACACTAGGAGTTTAAAGATCTGTTAACTACATAAACGTTCTCACGGAATATTTGACCCGTTCAGGACGCAATATTAAATATCAATTTTGTCTGGATACTTCTCTTGTGTAGCTTGCGCATCTCCACTATCCTTCGGTATGTTAATTTTCTTATATGGATCTTATTTGCGGAGTATACGTGTATTGTGAACTGTGTGTTTTAAGTTTCATTCGATAAAGAATTCTTAGCTCTTACGTTGTATTTCTATAATTTTTGTTATTTTATTTTATCAGTTTGCTATTAATTAATGTGACACAATTTTATGATAATAAATTATTCTGTTCCTTAGTAGCCAATAACATTCGAGGTGTTTTTTCCGATATATGTGTCATAAATTTAACTTAATGAGTTCTCTTGAACTAAAGACAAAGTTTCCAATACGAATTACGTAGTCTCCCTTTGGGCCTTTTCTTCCTATGACAGACAGCCTGATGCCTGTACTGCGTATCTTTCTGGTAGCACAGCATGGTTACCTTTGAGGTGAAGAAATGAAATCTACTGAGCATCATTTAGTTACAGTTTAATACTCTACCTTGTACCTTTTCAGTTTAGACACAAATCCTATTGCTTTTCAAATTTGGGTTCGAGGTGCTTTCCGTTCCTCATGGAGTCTAACGTTATGGTTGGAGTGGGCAGTTTCAGGAAGGAAAAGCTAAGGCGTGAGTGTCGAACCCGTAGATTAACAGATGATGGAGATGTTTCCGAATTATCGGTGCTGTTACAGCGTAAAGTTGGAGCCTGCACGCCATACAGGAAAGACAGAGAAGAGAAGGCTGTGAGAAGAAGTCAGCCAATCACACGCCGACCTCCCTCCCTCCAGGACGACAACGCAACAGCAGTGACCCGTAAGTTAAGACAACATAAGTGCCGCACCCGAGTGGTCTCAGCCACTTCGTTAGCTGACGCATCGTAGCCTCTTCACTAACAATCTCTACTTAACACATTTGGAGATCAGCAGTCACCGCAGTTCAGCTGACAGACTGAGTCGCTAGTACCAGGAGTGTTACTAGTGTTTGTCTGTTCTGAAGAAGACTGATTATTTTGTATGTCGCCCTTTGCTAGCGTCACATCTGTGTAATTGTACTTGTGGATGATCATACACACTACTGACCATTAAAATTGCTACACCACGAAGATGACGTGCTACAGACGCGAAATTTAACCGACATGAAGAATATGCTGTGGTATGCAAATGATTAGCTTTTCAGAGCATTCACACAAGGCTGGCGACGGTGGCGACACCTACAACATGCTCACATGAACGTTTCCAACTGATTTCTGATACACAAACAGCAGTTGACCAGTGTTGTCTGGTGAAACGCTGTTGTGATGCCTTGTGTAAGGAGGAGAAATGCGTATCATCACGTTCCCGACTTTGATAAAGGTCGGATTGTAGCCTTTTTTTCACAAAGGATGGGGCACCTCCACGCCCACACCAACATGGTGTGGGTGACCCAGGAGTCACAGGATGCGGGCTGTGATGTTATCCATGCTTCTGGGTAAGATTACTCATTAACATGGTCCATCAGGAGATAACAAGTGGACGAAAGCGATCGAAGGGTAGCGGCTGTAAGGGCAGAGGGAAAAAAGTGCCAAGGCAAGCGCCAAGGGAAAAAAACTCTGGCACAGTAGGACGGGTAGTACGGGCAGTAGCCGCTTGCTATCTGCGACAGTGCATGCTAGGTGTGGTTACGTTAATCCGAGGTATCGTGCGTCTTTACTTTTGTCGTTGCGGAAGCTCGTTGTGGGGCTTGCTGCAGTTGCTGCATCCCTGCAACAGTTCAAGGTCGTTGTACATTAGTGGGCGATCGGTCATAAATCAGCTCACAGACAGTGTGTGGGGGGGGGGGGGGGTGGTTTGCGTGCTGTGTACAGTACGGTTTCCCTGCGCTTGTTTGTTTTTCGGCGGGTCGAGCATCTTGGGTTACCAGTAGTAGCTGTGTTGCAGGGGCTCGCCAGTACTATCGAGTAAGCTTGCTATGGACCATAGATGTTTAGTTCCTAGCCAGTAGTGTCTTTGGTCTGTTATGCTTCCATCTATGGTTGTGGCCGTAGTTACCCAGAGAAAGGATAAACGGGTTGCGCGAGTGTCTCGTGTTATTGTACAGTCGTGTGGAGAGTTTTTGGAATTCCTGCAAGATGGCATCTAACCGATATTTCCAGTGAAGGTCCGCGATGCATGTGTAGCGCAGAGCGTTGCTTATGATTCTGAGTACTTTGTTCTGTATGAGCTGCTGACGGGGCAGGCGAGTGTGCGCAGCTTATTCCCAGGCAGGGGCTGCGTACGTCATCAGGGGTCGAATAAGTGTCATGTACATGGACGTAGACAGCCTCCTATTCAGTGTGCAACGCCTGCTAAGCATAGGATAGAGTTGTTTGAGCCTCGCGTTTGCTTTGTTGGTCACGTGTTGAATGTGGTCCCCCCAGAGTAGTTTCCGGTCCAGCTAGACATCGAGGTATTTGACCTTCTCGCTGAAACGTATTGGGCGTGCATGTAGTGTTATTGGGTTGCAGTGCTGATGTTTACGCAGTAGCTTCGCTCTTCTAGTGAACAGAACGGCTTCGCACTTGTCGACGTTTACTCTAACACGCCATTTCATAAAGCCAAGGCTCTGCCGTTCTGAGTGCAGTCAGTAGTCGTGAGTTAATGTTAGACGGCTTCCAATCTTGGGCAAGGATGGCGGTGTCATCCTCGTAGATTGCCACCGTCGTGTGGTGTGTAGCTGCGAGGTCGTTAATGTAGAGGTTAGTAGTGATATCAGGAAGACGTGCTCAGGTAGGTTTCTGGATTACGAACTATTATTACTATGTTCAAAGAGCTTTTGGGATTGCTGCCGATTGTCATAAACTTTACTCCCCGATATTTCAACTGGACACCTGCCAATTATCTTCAGGTGAGCCATCGAAGAAGGTGACTGGCAGGTGCCCAGGCGAAATATCGTGGAGTGAAGTTTACAACAACCAGCTGCAATCCCTAACTCTCTTCAAACTTTTAATTCACTTGGAAAATATTATCACCATAGTTTTGTCCAGATGCAAACCTTTGGAAGTGCAGGGCACATACAAAGGGAAGGAACATGTTGTGTGATTCAGTGACCAACCAGACCTGGAGACAGGCAACATGCCACCATTGTGTTGAAGTTGTGTGTCGGCTACACGCTAGCAGTCGGACAAAATGTATCCTAAGGCTTTTTTGATATCCAAGTGATATGCCAGTTAATTAAATTGTGACAGCTGATTGATTTATGAACTTAACCTGTTGTTCTCCTGAGTGGTTTTTCATGTAACCCCAGTCCTTCCTTGAAGAAGGGGTCCCTTAACCTACTCTTCTCTTATGTGGTTTATGATCCTCTGAGGAGAATATATCCTTCTGACAAACCTCCCATCCTTTCTCCTTCCCCACTCCACCATTTCCTCCATCTGGAAAATGGTGGGGAAAGGACTCAATCTCTGTTAGGAAGGATGTCACGTCACCAAATTCTAATCACTGTCAGTAATATAGTGCTGCATATTCTTTATTTAATCAGTATGTGGGAGACAAGGTTCCTCCCTGGTGGGAAATAGCACTCTTGCGGACTCCTACTTTTATGGCATCACCTCACATCCTATTGGTGGAGACTGGTGCAGTAAGGTCCAAATTCTTACTTCATTATTACTAGCTAACAAATTGTTTAACAATTTGCAATAGTCGAATAGATCGATTGAAACGCTCACCACCAACCTATGATGATTCTTCTTCATAATGAAACAAATGTACAACGTTATAAAGCACACACAAACATTACGCAAATGAAGAAACTACTCAACTGGTCAGTTTATGTGTGTGCAATAATCATCCAGTGCAAACATTCGCCACACTAAATCTTCTCAAATTTCCTATGAAAATAGAATAGTTAAAACACACACAATGACAATGGCTGCTTAACACATACTGAGTATTGGCGAGCTATTCTCCAACCAAGAGGGTGACATCGTTAGGTGAAGTACATTCTTGTACCCCACCTGTCCCCTATGGAAGGATTAGCACTGGCTCGCACCTTAAGCCAAAAAGGACCATTCATTCTGGTCACCGGCTACATACGACACGCACCCAGACGCTTATCAGAGTATTCCTAGGAAACCATCCACATACTGATGTCTAATTACGTTTAAATATTACAGTTGTAGAGCCAATTTGGTGACATTGGACAAGTAGCGAAGTATCAGAAACAGCTCCTCAAGGTGATTGTGGCTCTGGAAATATGAGTTTCCTATATAAAGCTATATCCTCCTTACGACTGAAAATATGTTTCCATGTTAATTCTGTCATAGCTCATGTGCTAAAAGTGCAGTTTTCCACTTCAGATCTGTAACTCCATTATGACGAGATACGCTTCCACCCACATCACTTTCTTTTCAAAAGTCAGGCTACTGACCTCAATAACTTTATACTGCAACATATACACATTTCAGATAATCAGTACTACTATAGAGAGTGGTGATTATGACCTTGAGTAATTGGTTAAAATGCGCTTAAATCACGGAAAATCTGGTAAATTCACAAAAGTTGGTGGAAAATACGTAAAGTTGAAGAAAATATGACAAAAATATGAAGGGATAAGTATGGTGTCACCGCCAGACACCACACTTGCAAGGTGGTAGCCTTTAAATCGGCCGCGGTCCGTTAGTATACGTCGGACCCGCGTGTCGCCACTGTCAGTGATAGCAGACCGAGCGCCACCACACGGCAGGTCTAGAGAGACGCACTAGCACTCGCCCCAGTTGTACAGCCGACGTTCATAGCAATGGTTCACTGATAAATACGCTCTGATTTGCCGAGACGATAGTTAGCATAGCCTTCAGCTACATTTGCTACGACCTAGCAAGGCGCCGTATTCAATTGATAATTAATATTATGAAGCATGTACCGGAACGAGAGATGTTCTACAATTGTGGATTAAAGTTAAGTATTACATCATCAACGTACTTTATTTGCAATTCTCAAGATATTGTCCTGTTCCAGACCTCACGCCAGTCAGCGTGTAATTAAACGCGCGCATTTCGGCCTCCTCTAGAAACACAGTGTTGGCTCTTCTGCCAACACTACAATAAGGTTACTTGTATGCTCGTCTGAGTGCATAATAATCATTCCAATACTCCAACGGTGGAAATGACAACTGATGGAGCATACTATCTGTGCTCTATGGGTTTATGTCCTGCAGAATATTCTTTTGTTCCACCTGCGGTCATTCATTGTAAGTCATAGAAATGAAGGACGAAGTGTCCATAAATTTGGAGGTTAGCATGACCACCACCTAGGTCACCAAAACAGTGATCATATACCTGGGTGCAATATGGCCTACTAACACGTTCCTGGTCTCGTCCAAAACAGATCGCAGTGATATCTGCTACCCTATCACAGTGGAAGATGAGATTAGATGTAGATGTCAGCACATTCGGTCAACTATTTGGAAATGCTCCATAATGCCGCAACCTCTTTTATATGTTGCGATGTCACTCACATTTTTTACAGTAAGTAACACGGCCTCCGTCTTTCATTAAAATCCTTGCGAGTATTGTGGAAGCAGTCTCATTTACGTAGTGTGATATCCACGTTTTTTTGTGAGAGCTAGTGGATCGATGTGTCCTAATGTCTGTTTAGTACCTGACACAAATCTCAGAGCCATGGTTTAAAAACAAAATGTATGGCTCTGTACAGAGCTGTAGCCATCACTGCTTCAATGAGTTATGTAGAAAAGAATGTGTCTAATTGCTTATGAAATAACAACACAAAAACCCTCTATTGTGACTGGTGGTCTGCAGGACAAAACAGGCAACAAAACCTTACACAACGGTCAGTGTCAATAAAATTCACAAACAGCGATTTACTTTAAGATATTGTTTTGTTTTATTGTGAAGGCTACCAGTTTTGGCATTTATTATGCCCTCTTCATGCACCATATGCCGCTGTTCAAATAAAAGAACTTGTCATATATCGCCGCAAATCACTGAATATCAAGAATTCAATCTTTATACGACTGCTTCATTTGAAGACATGCTATCACATCTTCAAATGAAGTAATTGTGTAACAATTGAGTTCACGATATCCGGTGATTTATGGCACTACTCAACAAGTTCGTTTGTTTGAATAGCTGCATACGGTACCTTCCAGATGACATTATGGAATGCCAGAACTTCAGAATAAAATAATATATTAAAGTACAGGGCTGTTGGTGAATTTCATTGACACTGACAATTACCTAACCAGCCAATGTCCCCTGGCTATGATGGACCAACAGGGTTTGAAACTTTACACAGGTCCGTGGAAGCTACTTCAATCATTCACTGCCTGCTCCAGTGGACCAATACATGTACATGAAATGGAATCACCATATGTGGGCAGTGTCACACAAAGACGGTATTTATTTCGGCTACATGGTAAGAAACAGGTGCTGCTAAACATTACTGAGTTCACTACGAGATGACGTTAGCAAAGATTTTACAGTTGATAGTTTGACTCTGTTGGATATTACAAATGTAGAGAGGAGGAGAGGGGAGAGAGAGTTAGAGAGAGAGAGAGAGAGAGAGACAGACACACACACACACACACACACACACACAGAGAGAGAGAGAGAGAGAGAGAGAGAGAGAGAGAGAGAGAGAGAGAGAGAGAGAGACTGTGTTGTCTGACACCATTACACTGTCGTATTTGTAGCATGGTAATCGTAGGAATACGATGAAGAAGATTAGGACTTGTACAGCTGGATATTGGTAGACTGTCAGTCGATACTAATGAATTGTAGGTGTTATGCTTCTGAATTTCTTTGTGCAGTCCACGTATACTCTGAATGGTTGTGAATTTCCTTCTCTAATTTAGTTTCCAATTTGTCGTATTGTTGTAGCTGTCTACTTAGTCAGTGATGGGTGGATGACTAGACTTTCTAACTATGGAACAATACTGTCGGGACGTGAAGGGATTTTGAGAGATTTAGCAGGCATCTGTCACTTATCTGGGGTATCAGTTCTTTCTGCTGTTCGAAACGTCGACTGCCGTGCAAGGACATACGTAACAAAAATGTGAAGGCATTTTATTGTAATTACGCTCTTTATTCCTCGATGAAGGTGTGATATCGACGATGGGACGGGAGGGTTTTGCTACTGGGAAGCTATGGTAAGCCTCGCCAAACGACACCAAGTTGGTGTGAGTGTGGATATACCGTGACGTTTCGCATACTTTACATCTATTAATGACAGTCACGTTACTTGTCAGGAATGTTATGCTGAGGCAATGTAAAATTACTCTTATCGAACATCTTAACAGACTTTTATTTCTATAAAAATTTACATATGTTTAGTCATAAGATGGAGAGGGAATTGTGATTTCAGCGCAGTGACGTGTGTATCCGACCGTAAGGGACGATAGATTTATTTCGTAAAGCACTGCAGATTATAACAATTCTAGGTTCAAAATGGTTGAAATGGCTGTGAGCACTATGGGACTTAACATCTGAGGTCATCAGTCCCCCAGAACTTAGAACTACTTAAACCTAACTCACGTAAGGACATCACACACATCCATGCCCGAAGCAGGATTCGAACCAGCGACAGTAGCGGTCGTGCGGTTCCAGACTGAAGCACCTACAACCGCTTGGCCACTCCGGCTGGCAACAATTCTAGGGTTGAGCCGGATCTGCTATAGTGTTCAAAGAGGGCAGGTAATACGGCTGCAACATCACAGATACATCGAACCTACTCTTACCTGCTCTCCTATGCAGATTTTCACGTGTCGTTTGTCGCACTGTGGACTGTGATGTGTATCACAGTACACCATTCCGTATGGGCATGTGTTTCCTATCCTTTCATCCAAAAAAGTGCTGTTGATTATCAAAACACTTGTTTGAGAGAACCTTGGTGGGATGCAACATCATCCGGAAGTGCTGACTGAAAACACCAGCAGTCTGTTCTCGAATCTGATTGGCTGGAAGACCTAAACGTCAAATTATT
Organism: Schistocerca americana; assembly: GCF_021461395.2. Lineage (NCBI taxonomy): Eukaryota > Metazoa > Arthropoda > Insecta > Orthoptera > Acrididae > Schistocerca > Schistocerca americana. Next base: position 107,378,763 of record NC_060123.1, read on the forward strand.
TCCTAGAGGTGAGGCGAATCGAGATACCTAGTCCGTGTGAGTGTGAACATACCATAGTATTTTGAGACGTAGTACTGATATAAACGATAGCTGTACTGTTTATCTGAAATGTGTGTGTGTTGCAATATAAAGCTATTGAAGTCAGTGTCCTGACCTGTAAAAAGAAAGTGATATGGGTGGAAATGTATCTCGTCATAATGGAGGTACAGATTTGAAGTCTCATCCCGTCTATTTCGTGATGCTGTCAGCAGATGATATGAGAGCATGATTCTTAATTTCTGTGTCATTGCTAAACCACTCCCTCCAGTACTTTGCAGTGGTCATATACATGTGGGCATATAGAGAACCACGTTACACTGCCTATATCACATGACACAAATACTTATCGTTAGTTTAGGGAAGAGCCATAAGCAGACAGGAGGTGCTAAAACTTCGTTCCTAAGCCGAAAAACCATCCCAAATAGCCTAACATCTTAAGTTACCATCCCATTCCATCTAAACACAGTCCACATCATTCTGGAGCCACCAGCAGCTTGCACAGTGTATTATTACTGACTTGGGCCCATACATTAGACGTATTCACAATTTCGAATATAGATAATCTTCAGCTCTATACCGCTATGATGATAATGAAAATTGGTGTTGGACAGGGGCTCTGACCCAAATTTTCTGCATATCGCGAGGTAGTGTCTTACCATTTGATCATCCGAGAAAGCCTAACAGCTAGATTCCAACTACCATATGTCGTCAGTTAAGTATCTAAAACCTATATTCGTAAATCCACTGTGTAGATTATTTGAAAGACGTTTGTCAAGTGTTGACGCAGATAATATGTATCGGGCGCTTCTCCAATCCCAACCAGCAACGGACCGTATCGGCGAAAATTACTATGTCACCGGTCTTACACAGCACTTGCCACGGCCGAGTTCTTTCCCTGCTTCAACTTGAAATGCCGCTTATGTTATGTGATTCTGGTGTTGATTGAACATTCAAACTTTTGCACATGTGTATGGTACGCGGTATAGTCCCGAGAGAAAAATGGTTCAAATGGCTCTGAGCACTATGGGACTCAATATCTTAGGTCATAAGTCCCCTAGAACTTAGAACTACATATACCTAACCAGCCTATGCACATCACACACATCCATGCCCGAGGCAGGATTCGAACCTGCGACCGTAGCAGTCCCGCGGTTCCGGACTGAAGCGCCTAGTACCGCACGGCCACCGCGGCGGATAATTACAGGCACTGGAATATCATCCTTGGGTCCATGGCTTCGGGGGAGGGGGGCGGGGGGTGAAGGGGGTCTGTGCCACACCTACCATAACTCTTAGCAACTGGAATCTGGACGACTCATATGACCAGGCGACAGTTTTACAGTCATTTAGAGTCCAACTGATATGGTCAAGAGCGCACAAGAGGAGCCGCAGGTGGCAGATCTTCTGCTTCCACTACCTACAAATTTGGCGAGACTGCACTAGCAGATACGCTCGTTGTACATCCTACACTGATTTCTGTGGTTATTGAACGTCTTGTCTTTTAGCACTGACAACTCTTCGCAAACCCCACTGTTGGTTGTTGTTAAGTAAAGGCTGTCGGGCACTGCGATGTCCATGGTGCTCGACACACTCTTGTCACTGTGGATCGCGGAGTACTGAATTCCCTGAGGACGTCCCGTGTTACTAGCTCCATCTACCATTCTGTGTTCAGAGGCTGTTAATTGCTATGTGCTGCCAAACTAGCCTTGCATTAGAGCACTGGTAATGAAATGCCATATTATATCCTATGTTCGCAATGCTACTGCCATCTGTATCTGTGAAAATCATTGTCCCACGACTTTTGTCATCTCCATGTACACACCACTTAACTCTTTCGATACATCAGAGGTGGAAGGTCGGATGGTCTCCTGGTACACCTTATACAGCAGTCCAAAATCGAGCAGTGTTTCCCTTTTGAAGGGTGACGTGCTTTTTCCACATCCACTTATAATCCAAGTTCAGTAAATGCAGCAGCAGCTGTCGGCAAACAGGCAACCGCACAGTAGTGAGCGGAGCGCGTGACAATGTGTCGCCGTGGCGACTGCCGGCGGCCTGCCACCGGCGCGGCGCTGCTCCGGCGGGCGGACTTGCGCCGTGGCGCGGCGGCAGCGGCGTCGGCGCGCCGGCGTCGCCGGGCGGCAGTCGCTGCTGGCGTCCCGCGGCCGCCGCGTCTGTCCCCAGCACCTCGCGCCGCCAGCTGCGCCCACCGCCCCCGTGCGAGGCCCGCCCTCTGACATTTGCGTCGCCGTCGCACACGCCGCACGCTTACGCGAACCGCACGAGTGCGGAGCGCCGGTCTGCCCGAGGATGGCGCCGCGTGTCGCGGGTGCCTGCCTTCGCCGCCGGCGGTGAACGCCTCCAGCGACTGCGGCCGACCGCGTGTCGTATGTGGTGCCGAGCAAGCAGCGGGCTAGTGCGATGACGCGCCGCGGCCGCGCCTCAGTGAGAGTGATTGTGCCGCCCCCGTCGCTGCTGGTGCCGCTGGTGGTGGTGCTGGTGGTGGTGGTGTTGACGCTGGGGCTGGGCGTGGCAGCGGCCGCCGCGGACCTCCAGCCCACGGGCTCGTACTCCGCCTCAGACGGCCCCACCACCGTTCCCTCGGACAGAGAAACTCCATCCGGAGGTAAGTCACCTTACCAACCGCCCTTAGCGATACCTAGGTTTGGGCCCATCCGCGTCCACTAAACCGTTGCAGCTGGTGGAAGAATCACATGAAACTCGCGACAATTATGTCTGCAGATGTATATTCAGCTTACGATATCAGCTGGTTTAATGGTTATCTTACCCGTTCCGATGAGGTACAATATTTTGACTACTGACATGTTTCGAACTGTTATCGCTGTCATCAGGTTTAGCTGTTGCTAATGTTTTACATGTAACTCACAGAATCCACAGCATTAACTACCACCTAATTGTTTAATAATACCGACGTTTAGGCAAAAACAACTGACACATGGTCCTGTTATGTACGTATGCATCTGTTTTTCATAAATTTCTGAAGATGTACGTAGAAGGTTGAAACCCGTTTATAATTTCTTCATGTTGTGCTTATTGCCATGGAAAAATTTCTGTGTATCACAAGTAAAACACTTATCTTCGACGTTTTCTACTTTTTCAAGTGCTGGAGGTAAAGTACGTATTATTTATAACTGCAAAATGTGCATGGTTCCGTTAGAAACAACAGTTTCAGGCCCGTGAAGGAAATACTCCAACAAGGTGTTGACATGCACTAACGTTCCACCCTGTGTCGAACTTCTTTTAGAAATACGTCTTGTATCCACTGCACTAATGTCCACATGTCATTCTGAACATTGCTACATTATGTACCGTCAAAATCCCTACAGAGTAAGCTTACAGTGAGCACAACCATCATTCCTATACATTTTTACTGTAAAATTTTAGTACAATTTCTACCTGTAGTTAATCTTAACAGAAGCTATTACAACTTCTAGAAAGCCACAATTCACAGGAAAATGATGAGATTCGTTTACATCTGTTTACAGAGTTCGAGATATCTTCTTGAGCACTGCAATTTTCAGGAGATGCGAATTAAACTTGTTTTACGTCACATAAAAGCTCTGAACTGTTTGAGCGATACGAATATATGTTACACAAAGTAAATTGGTCTACACGTCACAATAAACTGCATCAAACACCACTGGTCTTTCTCAAACAAACCACCTTCTGGTATGAAAGCATTTTTTTTTTATACAGAATTCATTTGCTACAGTTCAGATTTAACAGGAAGTAAATAATCTCCCTGGTTTCAGTGGATGGGCAGAAAGCAGATTTTTCGCAACATGACTGTTTTTGCATTTAATTTTCTGTAACTACACTACAGATTTTCACGTACTGTGATCTCAGAGTAGTTGCTGAAGATGTGTACAACATTTGTTGAAATAGTGTTTCGATATCAGATGTCACTTCAATTGTGAGAAGTATAAATAACTACATTCTTGGTATGCGACCGAGCGTGCGTTGTGCGATTACACAGCCGCACCTTCTCCGAACTCTGACCTACGAACTAGTCGGTCCGTCCATTTTTAGGTGACCCAGACTTCGCGAGGGATGTCAACTGCGGTACGATCCGTCAATTCCCTCCCTAGTTTTACCAGAAATCAAGGGAGAAGTTCCCGAACATACAACAATTTTCCCCTTATGTCCCAATTTGAAATAATAAAATTTTAATAGTTCAGTTCGAAATGCGTCTCACAACGTGCCGTTACTCATCTATAAAAACTTTTCGCAGACTTCAGGATGGCGTGAAATGTCTTCTCTCCTTCGAAACATCTTATTCCGATGGTGGAAAGAGAATTTGTTTTCTGTAGCTTCGGAGAGTAGCGTAAACCAGTGGATGCTCTGCAGAAAGTGCGCCCACCACGTCTTACATTTTCCTATCCTTATTTGTGGCTGTCTTAATGTATTAACTTATAGAAAAGCAATAAAACTACCTTGATTCGCATCCGGCAACGAAATCAAATTGGACATAAACTCTTACGTTATATTGCATTTCCTAGGTACAGCAAATAGCGTATATTGTTCTCGGTTTCCGATATCTGACGATTTCTTCTTTGATACTTCAAATGTGGTTAAATCACACTTTATCGGAACATGAGGTTTTAAGTAATAATGGTAATTTAACCACCATTTTGCAGCAGTGCAGTGCCGGTCATTTAATATGACCAGAGATCGTAACGCCAAATTACTATTCTAGACTCATTAGGTTTCCATGATGTCTGCATAAAATTCCAAGGGTGATGGATAAATGCGAAAAAGGCCAATTGTGCATTGACATTTGAAATATAAATGTGTAATTTGCATCTTCGAATTTAAAATACTTCTTCATATCAAGAAGGACAATCGAAATAACTTACCTCGCTGAGGTCCAACAAGGAAATACAAAAAACTGTTGCAACAATCAGTTTGCTTTAAAGAACATCACATGGGGCATAGACCGTAAAAATATAATCATGCCCATTCTTACTGAGTTGAGAACGGATGCGGGTTACTTCGTACGACGAGGTTCAATATTCATGGGTGCCCATTGTTACTGAGCTGAGAAAGCATTCGAATTACCTCATACGACAAGGATCGATGTTCACGGGTGCTTCTTTGCGTACAGCATTGCTTTACTAAATCTGTGGAGCAATACGACCCAACAGTGGCGGAGAATAAAACGGATAACGGCGAACAACGCACAAAACAAGGCAGACATCCCCCGTCCACCTTGCGACTCTTTGCGTTATTTGCCAATGCAAGTCGACTCGCACAGAATCTGTAGGACAGTTTATTTGAGGGATTTCTCGTTCCCTAAAATATACTAGACCGGAAATCCTCTTTGAAGATCTTTTTTCTGTAGTATTCAAACAGAACTCCACTATTATGAGGGATGCTCTTTGCCACGATGGCGTCTACTAGCTGGTTACAATTAAGTACGAATTTGATATTTGGCAGAACACCGGGCTATTTCGTTAGGAAGACTTAATTATTTTTACATTTGATTTTCTTTCTTCACGTTCACCTTCAGATAACGTAGACGAAGATCAATAATATGCACTGCCCATCTAAGTCCTAAAATTGATCACTTTTCTCTTTGTTGGCCACTTTTTACCATGCTTACAAATTTTTAACTGACAGTATTCTGACAGAGGGGGCTTATTTAACTTTTGGTCTTTTCCATCATCTGTCTAGGATTGCCAAACATCTTGAAAAAATTATATGGCATCGTATAACAAGAAATGCAGAACAATTGACTGAACGGAACTTTCCAACGGATAAAATATCCAAAGCCAAATACGAAGAGTACATACGAACAAGTCTTTACAGATGGACAACATATATACAACACCATTACAGATTTGGAAGGATAGATGAAGACGATGAAAGCAATGGAGAACTGACAGTTTAACATTTAACCGGGAACGACCTCGGTCTGTATATTTGCCACGGTGGCGTCTACTGGCTGGTTGCAGTTAAGTACAAATTTCGATATTTAGCAAAACACGTGGTTATTTCATCAGGGAGGTCATTAGTCTCAGACATAAGGACAAATACTTCTGAAGAAGATATTTTTACAAATATGGGAACCGTGTTCAAGGGGTAATAAACCTTTATTTGCAACTGGTTGGCTGACATTCGTAAGGGCCGGCAAAATAATGCAACAATATACACTAGATTTGTAAATTAGTTAATATGAGGAATGCTTGCGTTTTGTCGTACAACGTACTATATATATGTCGAGCACTGGAATAGACTATCATTAATGTACTGCTAAAGCAATATAGGGCGTTGTAAATTGTGGTCAACGGCATGAAGAACTATTCTGAGGTATTCGCCACCAGCCTTAGTCATTTATACACTAACTCCGCTACAATCTGTCCTATCCTCTGTTTTATTCTTCTTAAGGAAAATGAGATATAAAATAATTAATGCTTCCTTTTCAGATTCAAGTTCATTTATCGAATTTCATAAATGTTCTGGACAAAAACAATAAGAAATTATAACAAAAGTTAACCGCCTCCATGTGTCTGGACACGGACAACGCTGTGATCGGATTGGGTACTAGTTGTGGCTAATACGAATGCCTACCGGATCCCATAATTGGTGATAGCAGCTAAGTGGGAAAATAAATACCCGTCGGAGAAAAAAATCACGTGGTGGGTCATTAAAAATTATTGCAGCAAGTGAAAAATAATATCAAAAGAGCCGTTTCCGCCTGAAGTGTTAACATTTTTTCAGTGATGCAGATGTATATGTGACCTGTTTCTACTCTGAATAGCCCCCTTGGCCTGTTACCAATCTGGTCACGTAAGCAGCTCATTAGACATCATCACACTCTTTAGCCTTTATAAGCAAGAAGAAATGAAATGTGCGCCATATAAACGTAGACAACTTCATATGGGCCTGCAGCCATGAATAAACATACAATTACATTATATTCCCTTTTTAAAAGTTTACGATTCATGGTTACTTTTGAACTTGAATTCAAGTGTGTTATTCAAGTGTGATGCTCGCGACTTCACAATATCATTTCAAAAGATATAAATAACAATATACTTCTCTGTCGCAAATAACAATACCTAAATAAATTACACCTTGCTCTAAACGTAGAAACACGCAAGTTACAGCAGATGCATATGAAAAACCGTTCTGTAATGATCGAATACGTGAATATAGGTGTGCTGTTTGACACAATCAAGGCTATTAAATATCTAGGCGTGACGTTGCAAAGGGACGTGAAATGAAACAAGCACGTAAGGACGGTAGTAGTGAAGACGAATAGTCGACTTCGGTTATGAGAAACAGTTTTAGGGAAGTGTGGCTTGTCTACAAAGGACATCGCATATAGAACACTTGTTCGACCCATTCTTTACTGCTGTACTGTTTGCGATCTCCACCAGATTGTATTAAAGGAAAACATCTAAGAAATCCAGAAGCTTGCTGCTAGACGTATTACTGGTAATTTCGCTCGTCAGGCGAATGCTATGGAGATGTTTCATGGACCGAAACGGGTATCTCTGGATATTATACTACGGCCTTTTCGTGAAGCGCTATTGAGAAAATTTAGAGAACGCGCATTTAAAGTGGATTACAGAATACATCTACTGCCACCAACGTACACTTCGCATATGGATCTATAAGACAAGATAAGAGAAATCAGGGCTCCCACGGAGGCATGCAGACGGTCGTTTTGGCCTCTCTCCATTTGCGAGTGGAATAGGAAAGGAAAAGACGTAGTGTTACTCAGTATCCTCCGCCATACACAAAACGGCGCCTTCCGGAGTACGCATCTACACGGAGATTAAATGTGCACAAAATATTTTCTTTGTGGTGTAATTCCAAGTCATTATATTTTATTATATTCTGACAGTAGTTTGCACAGGAATTTACTTAGGTTGGTAGTGATGAGGTTACTATTCTGCCATATGTTTATGCAAGCAGTTACGTACGTCTATAAAGGAAAAGCAAAAAATCCATGGTTAAAAAAATTCTAAAACATTAGCAAAATAAACAAATTTCATATATCGAGATTTACCACAGCATTTGTGGTTCTATAAAGTGTTGATATCACTACGTATACTGTATACGCTAGGTGAGACAGGATAAACAGATTAATAACCCATTCAAACAGATAATGCGCTAGAAAGTGTTACCAAAGACAAAAGAAAAATGTGTACAGAATTATTTTCTCCGAGCGTCGTGCACAGGAAATTATATTATGAGAAACTAAATATGAAACCGATGATATGTGAGCTTGCCCGTATATATTTTTCTATTACGGAGAACTTTTCAAGTCATTTTTTGGTTAACGATCATCGTTTTAGACAGGAAAGAATGAATTTTTCCACTAAACAGTAAACAATATCCGGAAACTGGCCAAAGAACGACGTGCCGACAGTACACACAACATACTTGAAATATTCATTCCCTTATTTGTCCATGTCGGTGTGAGCGTATCTCGGAAAGTACAAGCCTCTGAATTATAGAGCTTCATTTGAGAAATGTAACGCTTCTCAATGTGTACTTTGTGTTTCGACTAATGTCACTGAGCACACTGTTTCACAACAATATCCGTACACGCATTCAGCATATCACGGCAAGATTTATCAAAGGTGTTGGGTCTACCATTCCGTCTAATTATTGTGAGCTAATGGAAGGTTCAACGGATACCGTTGTAAACACTCGCACCTAAAGCCTACCATTGAAACCTCCACCCACCTTACAAAAAGAGCACTTAATTACAATCAGTTTAAAAAATTACTGTAATGGCGAAGTCATCTCCAAATTAAGTATCTTGGTCATATATTCCCACTACAAATGCTTTGAATGCTTGGTGATTTACACAGAAAGTGTAAGTTTATATCTTGTGCTATGTTCAATGATTCTGTGTGCTCCTGCTTTCGGTTAAAGATGACAGGTGCAATACAACAAACCTGTAAATTATTAGTAGACTAATAATCACATCTTCCACGTGAACTGTTGCACGCAGTCTGGCTTTTTTAAAAATCAGCATTGAATCCAGCTTTAGTGTGCAATTGTAAATTATTTTCAGTTCAGTTTTCACCGTCAAAGTGGTGGTACAGCATTCGGTTGCTATAGTGTTAACAAGCAATGAGGAATATCTGTGGTCTTTCTAAAATGTCAATTAGAAACTTGGCAGCGGGAAACTGCAGCAAAGTTGGTGTGCCTCGATTAGCTACTATAGTATCTACTGAAATTGATACCCGATATTGCGTAAAAGCTATTCTGACTTTTCTGCCTTGAAAGCTCTCGTACATTTGACTAATGATTATAACGTGCTAACATATCACTGACTGAAAGCTGCAGAATTAGACAAGAAAGTTTAATGAAACTAAATAAACGATGGACAATGGGACTATCAAATATGTAAGAAAAAGTATAGAATCACGTGAAATTATTTTGACTCTTCTGCTTCAGTCACGTAGGCGGCAAGTTTCATTAAATTACTGTAAACTGATCAAGGCGTGAGGAACACTATCAGTGGCCAAAACACATGCCACGAATAACTAATATCATCACTTTTTAATATTCCTGCGATTTATTTCCTCTTTCTATTACATAAATTTATAACATACGCGAGAATTTTCACACACGATGTGAAGTGGTGTTCTGAGAAATTTTCATTAACTTACAGCGTTTTTATCATGCAGAAGACGAGGTTATTATTTCATGTAGGGAGCTGTTAAAGGCATTCGTGGACTCTAACGTCGACAACTATATGCAAAAAAGTGTGCAAGGATTAGCACTCTTAGTCTTAAATCGGAACAGTTAAGTTAAACCAGGTCAGTAGTTAAAATGTGGCACAGTGACAACACGATTTCAAAAATTTTTGCCTCCAACTCATAATTAAAAGAAAGATGTTTTAGGCCTTAGTTAAATTACTACACCTGGGTAATTAGTTTTTGGTATCACCTATAACATTTAATTCTGATGGCATGGCACGTCTCGAGACTGACCAACTCACTTATATCAACAATGGCGGAGTCTTGCCGCCCCCACCCCTCCCTCTGGGACGCCTGTGTACAGCACAAGGGAACTGCCATATCACTTCTCATCCTAAGCAACCGCGCAAGGGCTCAAAAATAGCCATACAGTTTTGCACCGCTATGCAAAGCCAATATCGTCTTTCGTTAAAACAAAGAAAATGTAAAAACAAAATGTAGACGTACCTGGACGGACGATGAAACAGGACTTCACACAAAGACCAGTTACGTTGTCCGAGCATTTAAAACTAGTGCCGAGTGACTCTCCCCGACTTCTTTTAACTAGCTAAATTCGATCCAGTTTTTGCAACTGGAGACGAAACTGCAATTCTATTCCCATCTCAGCTGTATCTCTCAGCGATCAGCTACTTAGAAACAGTCGGACGCTTCTGGACAGAATCCACCACAGAGAAAGCAACAGTTCACATTACTATCTCCGGCAAGACATTCAAGACGTATTTAAACTTTTGTTACACAACCTAAGGAATGGTTATTGTGGGTACCTTAGTTTCAAGAGATAACGTGTACTGCTGATTCGCAACGCCGTATTTATTTGTTCGGTGAGTAAGCTTGCGGCTGTCCGAACTCAGTATCCGAAATACAGGCACAGTTAATAATGAATATAGCTCGCTCGTCGAACTTTCCTTATGGCCGCATGTATAAGAATTAACGCGTTCCAAGTCGTAATGGAAGCTCGAGAACGAACACCAGTCCCAATCCGGTATTTTTGCCACTGATAGTGGCTAATGTGTTATCTACGAGTAACAAATGTATCTATTTTCACATATCCCCATAGACTTTCACAGATATTTCAAACAGAAATTTACATGTTATGCGATTATGGCAATCGTCTCTTTCATTTGACTGTTCATGTAACCGACAAATTTGACGAGCGCTCACCAACCATACATGCTGGCTATGCGGAAGCGACCCAAGAGAATCTGTGCCCGGCGCCATCTAAATACTACGTTATACTGTCACTATAACTCTGTCCATTATTACTCAACAAACTTCACAAACTGTAAATATTTTATACAATGTGTTCAATGTAGAAGACATTACAGCTTCTCTTCACAATGGTTGCCGTTTACTACAGCCATACTTCACAGAAATTTTCTTATTCATTTTAAAATTAATTTAATTAATCACTTGTGTGCAGGTTGTATGAAAATCTAGAATTACCGAGCGAAGTGACGCAGTGGTTATCACAATTATATCACATTTGGGAGGACGACGGTTCAAACCCAAGCCGGCGTCCGGCCACCCTGATTTAGGTTTTCCGTGATTTCCCTAAATCACCTCAGGAAAATGACGGGATGTTTCTTTTGAAGGGGCACGGCCGACTTCCTTCCCCACCTTTTCCTAATCTGATGGGATCGATGACCTCGTTGCTTGGTCCCTTCCCCCATATCAGACAACCAACCAACCAAATGCTAGACCTCCATATCCATCCAGTATTCGAAGCCGGAATCCGACAAGCGTGCAGTAGCTGTAGCTTTATGTTTTGTGTTATTAGTTTGATTTTTATTTTTAATACTTCTTGTAATAAAAAAGTTCTTTAAACTCTAAATTCATCTCCTAAGCTACTGCTTCCAATCTAAAATCTTCTTGGAGAAGTAAGATGCTTGGTGTTAACTATAACCTGCATTCAAAAGTGAAATAAAGTAAAATTTCAATGTGGAATAAAACCAAGGTTTCTTTTATATTGCTATAACTCACGTGGAAGACCCGGAATACCTCGCTCGTACAGTATTAATTTTTCGCAAATAATTAATGCAGTATACAGCCAGCAACGACAAAACCATGACTTTCCCGGTCAATTTCTGATTAAAAGCATTGTAGATGGATAAGCAATACCGTGAAATACATTAAACAAACCACTGTTGTCAGATATTTCTACCACGTCGTTGTCCGGGACTACTCCAGTCTGCTATGGTCACAAGCGACCTGTTCTCCGCATGTATACCGACTGAATGACAGATAGGTCAAAACCGACCAAACGAGTTTCCTGTATATTGTGTCGAGTAGAGTGTTAATTATTCGACACTAAATATAAATAATGCTGGTGTAGACACATACAGGGAAACAATAATTCTTTGGCATATAACGCAATGTCTGCTGTTGTGATTCTCGACTAAGAATAGATTTTCGCTTGATCTATATATATAAGTACGACTACAATATAGAAGGTATCTCTTGTTATGGGGTATTCCATTATTTGTACAACATCCATCAGAAGACTTGCAGTCGGTTGGGTTGTTATGGAAAGTGACAGGTAAAATATCACTACAGATTACTGACATCAAGGGAAAATACTGAAGTAAAACATTTCTTTAGCTTTTACATTTGCACAAAATATCTTTATTATGTAGCCATTTTGCACTAGCGCTATATAACTCCTGTTTAAAATAAAATGAAATATCTCATTTCATGTGCATAGGCTTCCTTATACCTTACACACCAGAGAGAAGAACATGGGAATTTTATGTCTTTTTATGGAACTAGCAAACTGTTAAAATTGGTGTACGACAAGTTAAGGCGTAGAACCGCAATACAATACTGCATTCATAGGCTACGGACACTCTTCAGAAATGGGATGGAGGGAGACGTTAGATTTTAAAAGCTCGTTGACGTGTAGGTTTTTATTGACGGAATGAGGCAGATAGGAGAGTGGTTATGTTCTAGTCAAAGAAAACGTATCGTGTTACGTTCTGACCGAATTAAATCCAGTCATATGTACAACAATCTAGTGTTTTAAATATTGCTCTCTTTCACGCAATCTGCTGCGCCGCGCCATGAGGATAATTAAATTTCAAGATTCCCTTCAGATCGGTGTCCGTTATATGGAAGTCGAGGACTAACAATATGCGATGGACAAGGAGCAAATTTAAATACATACATCCAAGGTTTGAAGAAGCAAGCTGTGCTCATCTCCCGATGGGAAAGGTAATGTTACAAACGTCTCTTAGCAATTCGAAGATATTACACATATATTTGGAATTCTTGTAATATCTGTGAAGGCCTTCAGTTCCAAACTAAATTTTGGTATTTATGCAAATTACAACGGACAACACTTATGAAAATGTATCGAATATCAAATAAACTCTGCTCTAAGTAATATAAAGTAAGAGAATTAAATGTTACGGAGGTAATATTTCAGTTTTACAAAAATAATACATACATTTAGCTAATAGTGAAATACTAAAGTTCTATACCTAGCAATGTTAAAATCATTGTGTAACGACATATTTATTAATAACTGAAGAGCATTCGATAACAGACAACAGATTTAGTTCAAAAGATTTAACTTTATTTAAACAAGAGTTAGCGTCTCCGCCGCATCTGTGATAGATTCTCTCAAGGTACACTCCACTTGGATAATGTCAGTTTCATTAGTATCGTCCTTTTCTGGCTTCACAAATTCTTGTAATATACGATTGTAACGAATTCAAATTCAGTGTTTTTTCTTTCACTTCGTTCACTGAGAACTTGTTCAACAAATCTCTGGAAATGTCGTCGATCAGATTGTAACTTAACAATAGCGCACTGACCAAGAGACAGTGAAAACTTTTCATTATTGCAACTAGTTACGAACAAGTTTATGAGTGTTTCTTTCTCAATTCTCTCATCTGCAGTATATTTGCGGTGGAAGGGAGCGCTATCTTCATCTGATTACAAGTGACTCACTGTACCTTTCCAAGTGGTACGGACATTGTGGAACAAATGTGTGGAAGAGGTCTGACATCGCTCCAAGGCCGCTGTCGGTGGTCAACATAGGTCTTCTAGCTTCCCTTCTAGAAGTGCTATTATATTAATTATATCAGTTATGGACCTCACACGTCGTGCAAAACACGATCAATCAGTAATGTGAGTTTGCCTAGCTTTCTCATGCTTCCACACACAATTTTTCATAATTCCTCCAGCACCAACAACGGATCGTTTTTCGTGGCATGTGCAAAGAAACAGCCAGTTTAACATAAGGTCATAATTTTCTTTGTTGAAAGTTATATTGGCTAATATGTACCGATGTTTGAAATGCTGGTTAGCTCAATAAGAGAATATTTCATAACTTTAAGATCAGGAAATGAGATTTCTTTTTATATTTCGGACAAGTAATAGTTAAGATCTCGCTAAAATGAAGCTGGAGAACGCAGTTGGTATCTGAACCATCTCCATCTGAAACACTTCTGCCTTTTGTCATTTCAGTTATGTAACTTTGCTTGTTTTTGAAAAAAAAAGATTCAAAATTAAATTTTGCTAATTTGTTCTCCAACATTTTCAGAACATCTGTAGAGTCTTCATGCACCTCTTGAACCTTTATTCCTGTCTAGTCATCAGTCCACTGGTACCAACTAATAAGTTCATCTGAGCAAGGGGGCACTGAGCGGAGAAATTCCACGTTTCTGGAATGTACCAAATATCTTTCTGGAAAATGTTGTGGAATTCTTAATTTCATTACAAGAAATAAAGTGTTACGTGTGTAACAGCCTTTCTGGCTACTATAATACTGTAAAATACTTTTCATTCAAATTTTGTCGTTCGTATTGATGAAAACAGCATAATAATTTTTGTTTTGTTAAATATACAATTATGAGTGTGGGGCAAAGTTTCTCGTGCTGTTCGTCATGCATGCAAGGATAACTGAGGCACCTGAATTAATTTTTCTTCCGTTAATTATATTTAAAAAGTATTTCTAACTATTTTTGAAATAGTTAGGAGATATGAGTTCTTGAATAGAGATATGAGTTATTGAATACAGTGACATAGCAAAGATAATCATATTGAATCTAAATATAATGCCCCATAAGTCATAATTTTTTATTTATTTTATTTGGGTGAAGTTTTATCTGTTCATCATTGAGGTATGAATTATTGTAACATATTAGAAACTGTACAATTTGAGTTTAGAAAATTTTTAAGAAAGACAAAAACTGTTGCAGGTAAAAATTTTCGGTTTTAGTCTCACTTTCCATTGGAATTACTTTTAGAATGTCAGTGATACCTCTCAAGGTTAGCTACCATCTCCTGCGCAGTGGAGGCTGCCACCCTCCTTGGTAAGAAGTGATGGCCGATGAATGAGTGAAGCTTTTAGACTACTACGTATGTGGCAGACAGGTGTTCCAAAGAAATTTCTATTGTCCGTCGTCCTATTACTTAATACCATTATTTCTTGTTAGATTCTAGACCAATACATATTCCTTCCTTCCCATCTGGTTCTTCCCATATATCGTCTATTTAATGTCAGATTTTAAGTCCATCACCAAACCACTATAATCACTTGCGTCATACACTACACCCTATTATACTAGTACAATAGAGACGCAACACCACGGCAACAAGGAAGCCAGCTAAATAGCCCACCGCCATGTTCTGTGTTGTCAGAATAAGTGATTATCCTACAGGACTCCGGTAGGTGATTTGTCAAGTAACTATGAATTAGCTTTTAGCTGTTGATGTTCAGCAGCTACAGCCAAAAGCGAAATTACCCTGATTATGACGGATGAATCCTCGATATTTACCGTATTTCAGCAATGACTGTAACAAATACATATAAAGTCTGCAGTCCTAGGCTATTTCTTCTGTACTGTTGCGTATAAGAATACCCGGTGTGGTAATTCAGTTTACAATGTTTATGTGGTTTAATACAAGCTTCATTATTCATATTATACATCCAGGACATAAAAATTCCAAAATATGTTGGAGATATATGTAACCGATAGATTTCGGAGGGCAGGCTTAAGGGAGTTACGTTCTAGAAAATGTTTGTTTATGTATAATTTGTACGTAGCGTATGATTAAAGTTGAATTTGAAACAAGTGAAAGGAACTGAATGTTACGTGCGTCAAATACGGAATATATGATACTCTGGTCAGGACTATTTCAACATAACAACGAAGAAGTTATTGGCTGATCGTAACTTTATAAAATAAATACTTAAGAAACTACGTAGCTAAACCATATTTCTCCTGAGTTAGTTTATCATATCCTCATTATTTAGACCCAAACTTTACGAAATGACTGCCGGTATCGTGTACAAAAGGATATTAACATTGATTCATAGAATAAGTTGCATTTTTTACTTTGCATGAAAATAGCTAAAAATTTAATACGAAGCTATAATACAAAACAACTATGGCCTCACAAGAAAATACAGAGTTTTCTGCGTGTAACTGATATTTTCTAATGTGAAACCATGTTAACATTAAATTTGCAGAAAATAAATACAACAATTACTGGAGTAATAACTGTTACCACTCTCTACGGCTGAATTAGTTCACTTTATAGTACCCATACAAAGAGAGGTAATTCACCTTGCCCCCAGGGCCGTAATCTGGTTATTAACCACAACAAAGGATTACGAGGTTATGCTCTTGATATCTAGGAAATGTTACTATGATACAAGACTTGTTCAAGATTTTCCATCGCCACTAAAGTCTATGACTATTACATGGCTTAGGGAATATTCAACGAGAATTTTGATGAAAGAAGCTTTATGACGCAAGTAAACAATATAATTCAAAATAGTCTATTTAGTACAGTTACGAATGTATATGAAAATACGTACTCCAGTCTTCACTCAGTTTCCAAGTTACGTGCCTGTATCTGTACTACGACACACCGAAGACGTGATTCCAAAAAGATATTCAACAACTGTGTACCTTACAAAGCTGTACTTTACCTATCATACTTTCAGAACAACTACAGAATGACAGTGTAAAATATGATCGACTAATGGTATGGAGTGAGACTTTATGGAGCGCTAAATAAAGTGCGACAGTCTATGTATTCTCTATCACTTTCCATTCAACAGTCTAAGCATCACAGCCATAAAATTACTGAACGTAATACTGGATGCCTGTTTCACTAAAAACAACGACGCAAAAATGTTTTAATAGGTTAACGGCTCCAACAAACGCTGAATTAGGAATCGTGATTTAATTTATTACCCTTTGATATTATAGATCTTATAACTAAATGTTTCGCTGAGGCATTTAAGTCCCTTCAATATCTACGATAATGTAAAATAAAAATAACAACAATATAACACGTAAAAAATATGTGACATTATTGAACGATTTTAATCACCCATTAAAACTGAAATTTAATTTGGTGGTTAGCACAGATTTCATTGTGATGTACGTTTTACAATATTGAATGTACAATTCCTTCGTTATTCTGTTGTAATATTATTCACTCCATAGTATTTCATATTGCCTCAACTCCTGGTGGCATATACTATCAATAAATCTCCTATGGAACCACTGAGAAAATGTTATTGAGTCACAATTTAAAAAAATTCCGTACCAGCAGAGATGGTTTATTATATTATACGCGAACGTAAAGAGATTTCTTAGGACAGATAAACCGAAACACGAGGCTCTGAGGCGGTTTTAGGGAGAGATATGCGATGCTGGACTTAGTAATCGAAAGCGTTATTCGAAATGTGGAACACCAAATGTGGCATAGAGACAACCTCTATCAGAAATCACAGCGCTATGAAAGCTACCCCCCCGCACTTCTTTAAGAGTTGACACTCCACAAGTCGTTTAGAACTCCCCAAATTTCAAGCTCTCTTACACCTTGGATACGAATAAGTATCCATCAAAACAAAATAAAAATGGTATTTGTATTAAACACTGATACTCACTGTCAACTGAGAAGTCACTTTATATAGACATCTTACGTAATGCCGCTGTTCCAAGCAAGCAGACCTAAAAAGCGAACTCTTAAACATTTTGATATTTCATTGTTTTTTCGGCTTTACAGATAGCATTAAGGTCACCAGTTCGTTAAAACTACAGTGAGGTTTACAAAGGAGGCAGTTGTTCGCTAAAAGTATCAAGAAGCGGAATTATCAGGAACAGACGTAAATTAACGAATGTATAAATGGGAACAATTCGATCAGAACATAATTGTAATGGAAACACTATATTACCTTTGCCGAGAATCTTCGCAGGAGACAGTATAACCATTTTATGACTTGCTGTTTCGGATTTACCTCACAGACTCAAGCATGGTTTTGCTGTCTTCCGTGTCCGTCTCACTTAACGACCGTATCGAGAATATAGGGGACTTAAGGGTTCAGGCAGAAGAATGCAGTCATTTTTTCCCTTGCTCATATCGCGAATGGCTAAGTTAAAGGAATGAAAAGGAATGGACTCACGTCATATTTGTAGTGGCTGGAGGGTATGTACGTTGATGTCCATGTATCTCATGTATTCCTACGTGTGATGGATCAGCTGGACGACCTCGATCGTCGAGTTGCCGCTACCATGTATATTTCTTGTTGTCAGAATAAAAGAAGGGACACCATAAAATTTAAAAACGATTTTAGTATTTGTGTCCACCTAATAGTAAATCAATTACACTTAATGGACTAAAACGAGAATTAGCTGTTATATGGTAATGTCTCTGAGAGACTAAGATATGTGACGACTCACGTCATAGGGTCTTAATCGAAAGATATCACAAAACTCCTTAGCGGTCTTTCTTTGCCAGAAGGAGGATGTCGGAAACCTGACCCGTTGGTTGCAAGGAGAATATCTCCGTAGACGATGTCTGCCAGTGGCAGAATGGGAACGTTTGTTTTTGTGCTGCTTCTCGCTCAGGTACGAGTGCCCGGCAAATGTCGGACAATGGAAAGTTATCCCGTTCACGGTATTGTGTGCTGTATAGGCTATGCGGCACCTGGTCTTATTATAGAATCTTTGCCCATTCAGGAACTCCAAGGCCATTTGCGAACACCGAACGGATGTAATTCAGAAGCTACGAAGTGTTACATTCGTGGTAAAAACTTACTTTATGGTTTCCAGAGGACAGCTATTCCGGGATATTCATGGGGAGGAGCAAGCGTGGCAGCAGGGTAGATGGAAGCACAGTGACCAAAGTCTGGCCTGTATGAATGTCAAAGTAGTTAAAAGGAAAAGAGAGTGTGTCGGAGTACAGGGACTGGAAGCAAGAGTCGTCAGATGGTGGTTGGCTGGTGCTGCCTGCCAAGATGTAGATTGACGAATGTGGAGTGTGGCGAGAGATATGCAGACAACTGTGGGCACGCTGCAGGAAGAAAGAGGCTTAAAGTCCTACCTGGAGTATCGAAATGCGTAGAAATGCTGTCTGAATAGCTCAGGGTACAGTGCTGAAGGGAAGTCGAAGTTACTTCATGTGTGGGAGGAAGGAACTCTGTTCGGTAGGGGAGTGGAGAATCCATTTCCAGGAGAATCTGTGGGTTACTATGGGTATTACGGTGAGTTAATAAAGTTTTAGCAACAACTTGAGTCAAGATACGAAGCCAGGGGCTGCTGGGCGTTGATCTAACAGTGTAACTTTGAACTTAAATTGAATAAAAATGCTTCACATTTTTCTCAAACGCGTTAGTAGATATTCTGCGCTGCTGCTGTGTTGCATTGTGCTCTGTAATATCTGAATGTGGAGAGTATACGTGAACGCAAGGGTTGTCAGTTTAATTCGAGTTAAGTTTGTGCATTTTGCGTCGTTGCTATTCCTATAATACGTGGATTCTTTGAAAGGTAGTTGCATCTTCGTAAAATGAGCAGACAGAAGTTTCACTTAATGGATTATCCTTGTCTCATGGCCTCAACAAATTATAGTAAGACCGGCGACCCAATTATTGACAGTTGTAGATGTTGGGAGGATTAACGTTAAGGACTGCCGGAAGCTGTCAACTTTTATTGAAGCCGCTAAGTAAAGTTGTACTACGTCAGATAGGCTATCAGTTACTAAATATACACCAGCGAATTATTCACATTCAACCTAAAGACTAGCGTTCCTGAGTTAACATTATTAGTGCTTACTAGCAAGGCAACATTAGTACTCTTTATTGCATGTTGCTTCCTAAGACGGGTCAGTGAGTGTTAATGCTTGAAACGACATCGTGTCTAAATTGTTATGCTGCGTGATAATAAGTAATTACATCGTTTGATTTTGTCAATAGTGCTTTCCAGTTCATCTCTGAAAAATTCATTTCAGAACAATATATTGCCCAATTTATTTGTCGTAAGGAATCTTGTCACATTGGATTGACTTATAATAATAAAGCACACTCTGCATGGAGACAACAATGATGTGGCTGATGTATCGTCCTTTCGCACTTGCTTTTCAGATGCGTGGATAGACGTACAGTTGGGTTTATATTTGGTAACTATGGTGGAGGAATCAATGCGTGTCAGATGCTGTGCAGCAGCACCAGACAAATTATTTCTGCACCTTTCTGTGCGTCACACTTTTATTGTAAATATTAATTCTGTCGAGGAAGAAATGTATTTTTCTGCTTGCGAGAAAAATTCTTTTTTCAAATGTTTGTGCAACCGAATCGTGATTTGAGATGAAATTATTATTTACTGCTTCTTAATTAAAGTTACAAACTACTTGTGAATTCTGAATAATTAAATTGTGGCCTCTCTGCACTATTTTGGTTCTTCATGACGTCTCTTCACAATTTCCATATCTTCTACGGTTATTTTTTATTTCTATGCATCTTTCTTTGGCGATTTATTTGCTACATCGGTTACAATATCACTCTGCGTATCTACACTAGTCAATAACATAGTAAAGATGCAGATGTAAATTGAAATGTAAATTCAGGCTGGATCTTCGTCTCACAAACTTATCCGATCTCCCCCGCGTGTCTGCCGGGCGCACACAGCTGTGACTCCTACAGTGTAGGAAAGTGCGGACACTCTTCGAGGTGACCGACGTATCTCAAACATCCACCTGAGGGCACAAATGGACGTCTCCGTTAGTAGTACTGACACACTTGTCCACCAGTTGGGATGCGCCCTCTGGTTTCCAAGTCGCCTAACATAAGAGCATAAAGTTCAACGAAGGCTCACCTGTGCTAAATGTCTTACGTGTCACGAGGCTGATCCTGCCAATTTTTAGTCAGACATTGTCACAGGCGATGAAACATGGGCTCATCATCAGGCGATGAACCATGGGGTCATCACTTCGCACCGGAAACATAACGACAGTCCATAAAGTTGCGCCACGCCACCTTGTAAGTTGTCTGTATCAGAGCAAATTGAATGCACTGATTACATCTCCTCATGTAATGTGTACTGAGGTATCCTACTTCACTGCTAAGCCAAACTAGTGGTTGGTTATGAAAGTCTGCAGGCTTTCGTGGCCGTTGTCACTGAAGTTCAAATCTTCTGGGTTATTAGGGCGCGTCATGTTTCTTCTTAAGTGTTCGACGTTACAAACCCTCTGATCTTTCTCAGGCTCATTTGGTGTCCACTACTGCTACTGCTAGCAGTAGTGGACACCAAAAGATCCTGAGGAAGGTCCCAGCAGAGTGGTCGAAACGTCGAACATTTTAGAAGAAACATGACGCGGCCTAATAACCCAGAAGATTTTAACTTTAGTTGTTGGTTGTCTCTGATTTCCGCATATGAACAGTGTCGTGCAAATAAAACTTCATGAAAAGCTAAATTTAAAATAAGGAAAAGGATCTAATTAAATGACAAAAAATTAATTATGTGCTCAATGAAAACTATAGAACTAAAAGTCAGTACCGAAGTGCATAATGAAACCTGGCCCAACTGTACCGACCAGCCGCCGTGTCGTCCTCAACCCTACAGGCGTTACTGGATGTAGATATGGATGAACATGCGGTCAACACACCGCTCTCCTCGCTGTTTTGTCAGTTCACGAGATCGATGCCGCTGCTTCTCAAATAAGTAGTTCGTCAGTTTATCTCAAAAGGCCTGGGTGCAGCCCCGTTTGCCCACAGCGCACGGCAGACCGGATGGCCACCCATCCAAGTGCTAGCCCAGCCCGCCACCGCTTAATTTCGGTGATCTGACGGGAACATAGGTCACCACTGCGGCAAGGCAGTTGTCACTCAGAAGAAAATAACTTTTTGAAATTACCAATGCCGTTCACAAAAAATTAATCTGCTTGCTAACACGGTACTGATAGCCATGACTACATACAGTTTGCTCAGGAATGCAAGATGAGAGCAGCCCTGAAATATAAGTGACTTACCTCTTACCCAGCGTGATGTTTCTTGTGTCGGGACTATTGACGTTGTCGAAAGCAAATAGTAATCAGCAGATGTAGGAGCTGAAAACAAATAATCTAAATCTGTTTGTCAGAAGCAATCTGTGACATCGTGTGGCGCGAGATGCAATGCACACACCACCAAAATTTAAAGCTTTGCTGTTAATCATAGAAGTGGTGTTTGCTTTAAAGAAAATCGTTTTCTTAAGCTATCAAACTGTGATTATTGACAAAACGTCTGCACAAGATAATAAGACTCCAACAATTACTAAATTCTCTCGGTACAAAGAAACTACAAACATACCTTTAAAATTTTTCCAAAACTTCTGCGTCAATATCAAGAACAAGGAAGTATTATAAATGAGTTTTCATTTCCGTAAGTGTGGGTAACTCCTGCCAAGTTCACAGAACAAAGATCTCATTCTTTGAAAAACTTAAACGCAAGCCACCAAGCCTCAAATAAAAAATGTCGTGTGACTAGGGCCTCCCGTCGGTTAAACCATTAGCCGGGTGCAAGTCTTTCGATTTGACGCCACTTCGAAGACTTGCCCGTCGATGAGGATGAAATGCTCATTATTAGTACATCACAACACCAAGTCTTTCAGTGCAGAAACTGTCCGACCCATGCCGGGAATCGAACCCTGGCCCTTAGGACTCACATTCTCTCGCGCAGACAACTCAGCTACCAGGGGCGGACATGCGTTAAAGAAGAACGCCTCAAATCAGAATGCCTCAGCGCTGCACATCTGACCGTTTAGCAAGTCAGCCACAGACAAAATCAGAGAGTCAAGGATCTTATTCACTACTCCTACAGTGCGCTTATTCATCTTTATTCCTGGGTGCAGAAAAGATAAATTATTTACTTTACCAAAATTCGTATGAGTACCTTACAACCTCCAGTCTGAGTAAAAAGTTCCGAGCGACACCCTCAGCCGTTAAGGTAGTCTTCCGGGAAACTGAAGGTGTTATTCTGCTGGATGTTCTCCCTCATGGCGCAACGGTCAACCCAGAACTGTTTTGTGGTACCCTTAGGAAATATAGAAACGACTTCAGCGTGTTCATCACCATAAACATACATACCTCTCCGTCACCATGACAACGGCAGGCCTAACACAAGTCTGCGAACCAAAGAGGATCTCACAAAACCTCAATTTCATTGTACAATAAGAATGGAAGCTGAAGAAATGAATTAAAATTTGTGCCACGGATGCAGCTGGAACCCGCGTCTCCTAAGACGAAAATGCTGACCATTACACCACTGCAGCACTACCGTGAGCATTGGTGCGCAGACTACCCAAATGTAGTGCCCTCCCCAACACAAACTTCAATTCATATCTTCAACTTACTTTTCCTCGAAATTGTGACTATTGCCGGGGCTCTCCGGCATTGGAATAGCACCCCAGCATCGGACCTAATGGGGAAGTCGTGTACTTCAAGTTCACTTAAAGTACAGGACTTCCCCATTACGTCGGGTGCTGGGGTGCTATTCCACTGCCGGAGAGCCCCGGCAATACGACAATTTAGGGGGAGAATAAGCTGATGATATGAATTGAAGTTTGTGTTTGGGGGTGGAGGGGGGGCACTGGAATTGTTTAGTCCGTGCAACATTGGTGACCATAGCGCTGTGGTGGTTGATTGGGCATAATTTCTGCTTTGGGAACTGAGAGAGCGATTTAGAGTCCGGACTGCAGCATAATTTTTTTTTTTCATTTAAATGTCTCAGGAAAAATAGAAGACCATTATAATGTCCTTCCTCATGCGCTGTGCTGCCCGGATCTCGCACCTTCCCACTTTCTTCTGTTTGGCCCAATGAAGGATGCCCTCCGTGGACGATGGAGAGGCTACTGATGAAGCCATACGCCGGCTCCAGCAGAGTGGGACCATGCGGGCATATAGGACCTTCCAGTAAGGTGACTGAAGTCCGTCGCATTGATCGGAGATTACGTTGAGACATAGGATTTTGTAGGCAGAAGTATGGGGAGTAATATGATGTTCTGGAATCCTCAATAATACCAACCTATTTTCAGAAAAAAATGTGTTCCATTACTTACTGAACGCCCCGCGCCACTCGTATCATGACGGGCGTGTTGTAAGAAGTGCCCTAGATCGGCTAGTAATAAAGCCCGCAAACCAGATACAACCAGTGTTTGAAATCTTCGTTGATCCATTATGGATCGTGGGACGACGGCTGGCATGAACTTCTTGATGCAATAATTTACCATCAGCCGTATGTATTGTAGAAATTTATTTTACTTTATGAACATGTATGTGCTACCAGTTTCGGCACTACACTGATGCCATTTTCAGACCCCACTCGTCATAGTCGTAAGATCGCTATACACAGAAGGAGCCCTGTAACTGAATCCGTGAATCAAATCGTCCTGCCACAGCTCTTGCAGGACGATTTGATTCACAGATCCAGTTACAGGGCTCCTTCCATGTATAGCGATCTTACGACTATGACGAGTGGGGTCTGCAAATGGCATCAGTGTAGTGCCGAAACTGGTAGCACATAGAAGTTCATAAAATAAAATAAATTTCTACAATACAAACGGCTGTTGGTAAATTATTGCATCAAGAAGTGTTTCAAATGGACAAGAGGGAGTTACTTTAACATCTCCCGAAATGGACGGGGTCAGACAAAGGCAGAGAGGGAGAGCGAGTCAGTGGATTAGGGACTCCCGAGTTGTGTCGGGCGCTGCAGGGCGGCGCTAGTGTGCCGCCACGCCGCTGCGGCCGTGTCCCTGAGAGCTGCCGGCTGCCAGCCGGTACGTCGGGCGGCCATCAGGAGTGGCCAGGCCTGTGGCGGATTAACTGCCGCCGGGAGGACCGCCGCCGCAGAACGTTTAACGGCGACGCGGCGCGGGAGCGGGCGGGGGTAGCAGGCGCGGCCGCCCCCACAGCCATAAATCGTGGCCCGCAGCCGCCGCCACCGCCGCCGCCGCCGCCGCCGCCGCCTGCCATTCGGGCGCCGTCCTCCGCGCTGTCAGATACGGCGCTATCGTTTCTTTGACTGTGTGTGTCCGGCGGCAGGGCCGCTGCGCTCCCGCGGACAGATGAAGCGGCTGGACGCAGCCAATCTCTCGTCCCGTCACCGGACTGCGGGCGCTCACGAGCCCAGAATGTCCCCTGCTGCCCTCTCGCCATATATCTCTCATCCCCAACACGAAACAGGAAAAGAATGCATGAGGCACCTGACCCATAACACCACAGTATATGTAAACCCGACTATCGGCAAATGATAGCACGTTTATTTGGCGTAACGAAATACAGAAGCAACTATAGCTATATTTTTAATCAAACGCAATAGACTGAGATTAGATTAGTTTTTCGTTCCATAGATTCGTGCTGATGAGATCCTCGTGGATGTGGAACATGTCAATATTTTTTTAAGCTGAAATAACAGTATTAATAGTATGAATATATACAATACATCATTTGTTTCTACTAAAAAATTCGTCAGTAGAATAGAAGGAGTTGGCCATTAGTAAGTCTTTCAGGTTCTTTTTAAACTGATCTTTATTTGTAACTAAATTTTTAATGTTTGGTGGCAAATTATTGAAGATGAGTGCTCCTGAGTGGTGCACCCATTTTTAAACTAAAGTAAGTGCTTTAAATTCCTTGTGCAGATCATTTTTGTTCCTGGTATTCTATGTATGAACTGAGCTGTTTGTTGGAAAAAGAGATATATTATTTAGGACAAATTTCATTAAGGAGTAAATATACTTATAGGCAGTAGTTAGTACACCCAGTTCTTTGAAGAGGTTTCTACAGGACGTCCACACCGAGCGAGGTGGCGCAGTGGTTAGCACACTGGACTCGCATTCGGGAGGACGACGGTTCAATCCCGTCTCCGGCCATCCTGATTTAGGTTTTCCGTGATTTCCCTAAATCGTTTCAGGCAAATGCCGGGATGGTTCCTTTGAAAGGGCACGGCCGATTTCCTTCCCCATCCTTCCCTAACCCGAGCTTGCGCTCTGTCTCTAATGACCTCGTTGTCGACGGGACGTTAAACACCACTAGCCTGATGTAACCGTACAGGACGTCCGTGAGTTTACTCCACAAATGATACGTATTACACGCTTTTGGACACTCGAAACTTTTGTTTGAATTGAAGAGTTACCCCAAAATATTATACCATATGACATTATGGAGTGAAAGCAGCAAAGTATGCAAGCTTTTACATTTTTATGTCGTCTGTGTCAGCTAACACTCGAATTGCTAATATAGATTTGTTAAGGCGTTTCTGCAGTTCTGTGATGTACTCCTCCCAACTGAATTTATTATCAAGTTGTAATCCCAGGAATTTAAGACTGTCAACTTCTTCTATCTGCTCTTCTTCATATTTAATGCATATGCTGGGTGGAAACCTCTTGCAGGTTCTGAGTTGTATATAGTGCGTCTTTTTGATGTTTAATGTCAGTGAGTTGGCTTTAAACCATTTATTAATATCCATAAAAATATCATTAGCAGATCTTTCTAGAACCACACTCGACATACTATTTACATACTGTTTACACAAGTATGTCACCTGCAAACAAAACTAACTCCGCTTCTGGCAGTGTAACTGATGAGTGATCGTTAATGTACACAAGAAAAAGCAATGGCTCTAAGATGAATCCTTGTGGGACACCACTTGTAATTTCTTCCCATTCTGATGGTGACTGATGACTTAATACACTAGTCCCTTGCACTGACACCCTTTGTTTCCTGTTAGCGAGGTATGATTTGAACCATTTTGCAGCACTGCCAGTGACACCATAGAACTTTAATTTATTTAAAAGGATGTTGCGGATCACACAATCAAATACCTTTGGCAAATCGCAAAAATACCTGCTGCTTGTAATTTGTTATTTAATGAATTAAGTACATTTTCACTGTAGGTGTAAATAGCCTTCTCGATATCAGAACCCTTCAGAAAACCAAACTGTGTTCTTGGTAAGATGTTATTTGTGGTCAGATGATTGAGATGCTACCTGTACATTACCTTTTCTAAAATGTTTGAAAATCCTGGCAAAAGTGAATTCGGTCTGTAGTTTGATGGTATTCCTTTTTCCCCTTTCTTGAATAGATGCTTAACATCTGCATATTTTAGCCAGTCACGAAATATCCCAGTTATAATTTACTGGTTACCCAAGTAACTTAGAATTGTACTAAACTCACAAGAACATGCCTTAATTAACTTTGTTGGTATTTCATCATAACCACTACAATGCTTAGTTTTTAGAAAATTTATTATGGAAGTTATTTCTTTTGGTGAAATGAGTGACATATTCATGTAGCTGAAGCTATGAGGACATAGAGTAATGGGATAGAGGTGTGCACTTACACATTTGGCGGTAGTGTCGCGTACGCAAGGTATAAAATGGAACTGCTTTGGCAGAGCTGTCATTTGCACTCTGGTGATCCATGTAAAAAGACATTCGACGTGATTATAGTCGGACGACGAGAACTGACAGACTTTCAACGCGGAATGGTAATTGGAGCTAGACGCACGGAACATTCCATTTCGGAAATCGTTGGGGAATTCAGTACTCAGAGGCCCACAGTGTCAAGAGTATGCTAGAATACCACATTTCAGGCATTAACCATCACCACCTAAAACTCAGTGGACGATGGCGTTCCCTTAACGACAGAGGATAGTGGTGTTTGTTTAGCGTTTTCACTGCCAACAGACAAGAGACGTTGCGTGAAACACCCGCGGAAACCACTAGGTGGTGGTGGTGGTGGTGGTTAGTGTTTAACGTCCCGTCGACAACGAGGTCATTAGAGACGGAGCGCAAGCTCGGGTTAGGGAAGGATTGGGACGGAAATCGGCCGTGCCCTTTCAAAGGAACCATCTCCGCATTCGCCTGAAACGATTTAGGGAAATGACGGAAAATCTAAATCAGGATGGCCGGAGACGGGATTGAACCGTCGTCCTCCCGAATGCGAAACCACTAGGAGACGTTCGACGAGTCTATCCATCGTTAATGGAGTATGGCAGTAGCTCACAAATGGATCACCTCTTACTTTAGCAACAGACAGCAAAATGTCATGATTCACAATGTTGAGAATGGCTGTGATGTGGGGTCTGAGTGGGGTATGGTCAAGTGGGGGGGGGGGGGGGGGCGCCCCACACATCAGGGTTAGTGCCACTCCTGTTTACAATTTATATAAATGATGTGCCCTCTTGTGTTACGGGTAACTCTATAATGTTTCTGTTTGCTGATGACACTAGCTTGATAGTAAAGTGTGTCGTGTACAACATTTGCTCGGTTTCAAACAGTGCAGTTCATGACCTAACTCCATGCCTTGTAGAAAATAAACTTACGCTGAATCACAGTAAGACTCAGTCGCTGCAATTTCTAACACACAGTTCAACAAAACCTGACACTTTAATTTCACAGGACGGGCATATTATTAGTGAAACTGAACAATTCAAATTCCTAGGCGTTCAGGTAGATAGTAAACAGTCGTCGAAAGCCCACATTCAGAATCTTGTTCCAAGATTTAAAGCTGCCATTTTTACTATTCGAAAGATATCTGACCGTTCGATACGAAAATTAGTGCACTTTGCCTATTTTTAACCACTTAGTTCGTATGCCTTTATATTTCGGGGTAGCTCTTCCCATTCTAAATCGATATTTTTGGCTCAGAAACGGGCGTTTCTGGCAATAAGTGGTGTTAGTTCACGAAACTCATGTCGACCCCTGTTCACGAGTCTGGGTATTCTGACATCGGCCTCGCAGTATATATATTCCTTACTGTAATTTCTTATTAACAGTACTAGTTTATTCCCAAGAATAAGCAACTCTCACTCAGCTGCATTTGGATATGACTTCCTTCTGTGCATAAAGGTGTGCAGTATACTGCTGCATCCATTTTCAATAAGCTACCACTAGAGTTCAAAATCTTCGCAGTAATCTACGCACTTTGAAATCGAAACCGAAGAGTTCCCTCACGGGTCAAACCTTCTGTTCTGTCGAGGAGTTCCTAGAAGAATTAAGCTGATTCTTGTTCCATTGTTAACTGCGTTTACTAAAAACTTATCGATTGACTTTTTTCGGGTTTATTAGGATCTGATTCTTTTCTGTTATTACTTTTATGTCGTAATTTCATGTACTTACACGTTGCATGACCTTTGACATTTACTCCTCAATTCTGTCCTAAGCAACATGCTCGTAAATAAAACATAAAAACATCCGATAACAAGATATCACCTGCAGCACCTCTCCTGCGCTCGTGACCTTATCAGTCGGACCGTAGACGAATCAAAAATCGGTGCCTGGCCATATGAGTCCCGATTTCAGTTGGTAAGACGTGATGGCAGTGTTACTGTGTGTCGTAGACCCACGAAGCTATGGGCCTA
This sequence comes from Schistocerca americana, assembly GCF_021461395.2. Lineage (NCBI taxonomy): Eukaryota > Metazoa > Arthropoda > Insecta > Orthoptera > Acrididae > Schistocerca > Schistocerca americana. The sequence goes on from NC_060123.1 coordinate 107,408,172, forward strand.
AGTAGTCAAAAAATAGAACGGAATCGATCACAGACTGAAAATTGGTATGCTCATTTATTTGGAGACCATCTGCAGCCATTCAGCGATGTAATTTTCATGGAGAGCTATGCGCCATGTCACCGGGCCACAACTGTTTGCATTTGTTTCTGGGGGATTCAAGAAAATAATTAGGTCACTCATATCGCCTGACATGATTACCATCGAACATTTTTGGGACATAATCGGGAGGTCACGTCGTGCACAAAATCCTGCACCGTCGTCACTTTCGCAACTAAGGATGGGTATAAAGGCAGTAGGGCTCAATATTTCTGCATGGGATTCCAGCGGCCTGTTGAGTCCATGCCACGTGGAGTTTCTGTGCTACGCCAGACAAAAGGTGGTCTGACACGATTTTGGGGGAGGGGGGAGGGCAGAGGATTGTAGTGATGTGGTACATCAACACAGGAATATGAGTTAGGAATGAAATGCTAACAACACATGAAAAATCATTGTTGGGTTTATGTGATATCTCGTACTGCTCAGTAAGGGTAATGTGTGTGACACGTACCTTAAGTAATTTTTCTTTACGTTTATAGAGAATTTTTAACGAAAAATACAATAAAGTCAAAGAAAAGTCACAAACTAATTCATGGACTGGTCTGAAGGTTTGTTATCAGCTGTTCTCGCCCATTCTGCTCTCTCTTTTGACTTTAAATTAGCGTCAAAAGTAAAAAAAAAAAAAACCATTAAAACCCATTTACAATCGTACTGACTATTTGTGGATATTACTTATGGAGCAGCTGTGGAATAGTCAAGGTGAATGTTGAGGACATTTAGCACATATAAGTTTCCTCACTATGACTTTCATATGAAGAATAGCTGTTCAAAAAAGTGCACAACATATATCGGTGTCTTGTTACATATAACGTCTTAAGCGAAATTTGAATTTGTTTCATTTGTTTGAAATTTAATATTTTACCTATGTAGCAGTGTACACGACCTATGCGTGTAGCTCCTGGTCGCTTAATGTTCCTTTTGCTTAGATAATCGATTTTTTTGTATAATATTTTATTAAATACCTCGTAAATCAGTTTTCATTCTGTGTTTATTCGTGGAGTAGATGTTATAAAACAGCAAACCTATGTATGTAGGTTAACTAAACCACATGAAGATCTTAGTCATATGAAGTCATGAGCTCTGGATTTTCCTCTTGATATTATATCATATCATTCTTTGCTAATAGATAATAGCAGGAAATATCTGAAGATTACAGTTATTTTATACACCTCCCTTCTCGATGTTAAAAATGCTACATTGAATCTGATTCCCAATATTTCACTCTTTCAGACGGATTTATTTGAATTTACTGGAATTAATCAGCCTTATTGGTACTCTCGTTGGTAGGAGCATTTCTTAAAAGATACTGATGCGAAAAAAATTGTGCGGAAACATGTTTCTTAATTTGTAATCTGACTGATGAAAGAATTCTAGAATTAGAGACTGACTCTTTGATGTTACTAAACATTATTCTCATACTTGGTCAGTTGTCTCAAAGTAACCGCTACGTTGATAACGATACTGTAGTAGTATGGTATTCTGCCTTATGGCAGGTCTTGTTAAGGGTTAAGCCTCTTCCACTTTTCTCTGTCCGTAGCCAGTCTTTTCATTTATGAATATTTGTCTCCTTTGAGATTGTCCAGCATTTGATATCTTCTTTTTCCTCTTCCCCCTTTTCCCTCCACCATTCCTTCTATTCCTTCCTTCAATAAACAGTCCCTCCTCAAACAATGTCCAATCCAGTTCCGTTTTCGCTTTCTGATGACTTTCAGCATGTTTCTTTCTTCTCCAACACTTCTTAATACTTCTTCATTCCTTACTCGGTCTTCCCACTTCACTTTTTCCATTCTTCTCCATATCCACGTCTCTAGTGCCTCCAATCTTCTACATCTACATTGATACTCCGCAAGCCACCCAACGGTGTGTGGCGGAGGGCACTTTACGTGCCACTGTCATTACCTCCCTTTCCTGTTCCAGTCGCGTATGGTTCGCGGGAAGAACGACTGTCTGAAAGCCTCCGTGCGCGCTCTAATCTCTCTAATTTTACATTCGTGATCTCCACGGGAGGTATAAGTAGGGGGAAGCAATATATTCGATACCTCATCCAGAAACGCACCCTCTCGAAACCTGGACAGCAAGCTACACCGCGATGCAGAGCGCCTCTCTTGCAGAGTCTGCCACTTGAGTTTATTAAACTACTCCGTAACGCTATCACGGTTACCAAATAACCCGGTGACGAAACGCGCCGCTCTTCTTTGGATCTTTTCTATCTCCTCCGTCAACCCGACCTGGTACGGATCCCACACTGATGAGCAATACTCAAGTATAGGTCGAACGAGTGTTTTGTAAGCCACCTCCTTTGTTGATGGACTACATTTTCTAAGCACTCTCCCAATGAATCTCAACCTGGTACCCGCCTTACCAACAATTAATTTTATATGATCATTCCACTTCAAATCGTTCCGTACGCATACTCCCAGATATTTTACAGAAGTAACTGCTACCAGTGTTTGTTCCGCTATCATGTAATCATACAATAAAGGATCCTTCTTTCTATGTATTCGCAATACATTACATTTGTCTATGTTAAGGGTCAGTTGCCATTCCCTGCACCAAGTGCCTATCCGCTGCAGATCTTCCTGTATTTCGCTACAATTTTCTAATGCAGCAACTTCTCTGTATACTATAGCATCATCCGCGAAAAGCCGCATGGAACTTCCGACACTATCTACTAAGTCATTTATATATATTGTGAAAAGCAATGGTCCCATAACACTCCCCTGTGGCACGCCAGAGGTTACTTTAACGTCTGTAGACGTCTCTCCATTGATAACAACATGCTGTTTTCTGTTTGCTAAAAACTCTTCAATCCAGCCACACAGCTGGTCTTTCATCTTCCTTCCTTAATGTCCAGGTCTCCGCACCATATAATGCAACGCTCCAGATGTAACATCTGGCAAGTCTTTTCCTAAGATCTTTGTTTAGTGGTCCACAAAGTAATTTCTGTTTCCTCTTGAATCCGCCTTTTGCCATTGCAATTCTTTTCCTAATTTCTGTTGAGCAATTCATATCATCCATTATTACACTTCATCGTTTCTTAGGGTTTCCATCAGTTTGGCCCATCTGACACAGTCGAAAGCCTTCTCAAGAAAAATGCACACGACATACACCTTCCTTTTCTTCTCCATGTACCTCTCCCCTATCACTCTGAGTAGCCCAATGGCATCTCTGGTTACCACACAAATGAGTAAATATTCATTTATAGCAACAGCCCTAAATTTACCCTGGAAAAGAGATAGCGAATAAAAGTATTTTTAAATTGTGTCAGACATGAAGATACTTGCCGAGTCTGGTAAGGCTCTTCTTTAAAGTTAAATTATTGTCAACATGTGCATTCCTGTTATTTATCTTGCAGTTAGAAAACGTGAAGCGGCGTCAGCTTGCATATAAATAAAACAGAAAAATCTTTCCTGCGAGCTCGATAAAATATTAAAGTAGATAAACACTCGTGACATTAAAAACACTGTTGAATGGATGACAACAAATCCTAACCATTTTCTTTGTAAATTAGCTACGTGACCTTAGATTACTTCATATGACGTCTCATAAAAACAATGAGTGCATCAGTTTAAAAGATATTGACTTAAATGATATTTAAATGTGCTGGCATTATAACTGGTTACTAATGAGCTAGTGTAACACAAAATACGTTTAACTAATAACACAAGTAAGAATGTAGCTCAACTTCGCCAGATAGGCTAAGAGTTTCTAAAGCAATGCCTTTTCCATAGAACAGTGCAAATGAGACTTTTTCAGTTTTCTTTGACGTTTAGGGTTGATGTTGGTCAGCAGTTTTATCTATGTATGGTACAAGTTTCATCAATCCGTTAATTGTTAGCGACACATCATATGAGCCTCACACTTGACCTTAAATTTTACACGCCACTGAGCTTTTTTAGTGATTGTAGTTAAATATCTCCAACAAAAAGCAAGTGGTACAAGTGAAAAGTTGTTTATTGATGTAGAATCACTTGTGCGATTACCAGTAAAACATTAGCTTTTTGCAATTTCAGTCTGGTTGTTTCAGTACATCCCTTAACTTAATAACTGATCCAACCCAGTGAACGTTCTTCCAGTACTGGTATTCTTAGGTGATAAGTCTTCAGAATGATTTCATGCACAAAGTGACAATTTTCTCTCCAGCAAATACATCTTCATATCAGATTTATACATACATTTTTCCTAATGGGCAACATTAAATCCATAAAAGTGTAATGACAGGCAATGCACATAATCATTAACAACAAAGCCTTCGTCTATTATTATTTTCTTGTTGTTGTTGTAATGGAAATTTTCTTTGCTTTTAAGTATTTATGATACGAAATTGGTACATACCTAAGGTTCACTTATGTTACTTACTGATAACATACATGAAATTTCTGTTTTCAAATAATTACCTCTTGTCCAGTGCAACATTCTAAATGGCTGAAAGCCAGAATATCAAAAATAATAAGAAAAACGTATAGCTGCTCGGATCTGTCACCTACTTCAGAACATATAAGAATCTTATGGCCCCAGCCACCCATTGCTTTACTCTATGAAACGAGACTAAGAGCCCATGTAGTCACTTCAGGTTATTCTAGACTTTCAAGCAAGCAATGTTTAAACTAGTTTCAGTCCAATAAAATCACATGTACGACTCTCTGTGATAAACTATCAAAATTTAATTCGAATTTAAATTCGTCACGCTACGCACATATCGTCATTATTATACTCCTCCTGTACATTGTCCGCCAGTCTAGCATGTATGTCACCATACATTCCACTGACTCATCTTGCAGAACGGTGAACATTTCAAGTGTCACTACTGACGAAATGCCAACTTCGACAACAATTGTTGTAGATATAATGCTTTGCTCGCTTTGTTTACCGCTGCCACTGTTCTACAGGGGATAGGCAAAGTAATGTGGACACCTGTACTTGCTTGGGACTGGTTTATTAATAAGTGGTTGGATACCCATTTGCCTGTAATACAGCTGCGATTCTTCTTGGGATATTGGCATTTAATGAGTCTAGGGGAATATCATGCCACTCTTCTATCAGAACATCTTCTGTAGTGGCGAGGGAGGCGGAAATCTGCTCCGTCTGCGCTCCAATACCGTTCACAGGGGTTCGATAAAGTTCAAGTACGTGAACTATGCTGGCCACGAAAGACTCTGCGGTTCAGTTGCAAGCTACTGATACGACTGTATATTGTCCTGGCTGTGTGAATTGATGCATTATCGTCATGAAGTATGGCATCATTGTTGGAAAACAACATTTGAATCATGGCGTGCACCTGATCACGAAAACAAGACAGTCGGAAAACGACAGGTACACTCACTGACATTAGTTTTGGTATCATGGAACCCCCTTTCATGAATTCACTCTGAGTTACATGCCTCAACAATGTGAAGTTTAATGGTAGCCACAGCTTTGACATACATTTCTTAGAACACTCACATAGATGGAGTGAAAGCCTTATACTTCTTTGGTTGTTACTGGAGATTCAGATAAAAACGAGTAAAAACGTTCTAAATATATATGATTTTGGCACACAGTTGTGACTCATGCACATTGGTACGTTCTGTTTCGTTCATGGCCTGCAAATGATCCTCTGTGCTATATCTACTGTAAAGTCAGCTTGTTACGTGGCACAGTTACAATCACTTACCTATGTGTATTATGATAATGACAGTGAACTTTTGTGCAATATAAATGTCATATTTGTGCATCTATATTTACATATCTTCTTACATTTTATACTTTGAATGACAACCCATTCAATCCTTGTCCCTCTAAATAAATTTGCAAGTTTTATTTTGTGTACTTTTCCTCAAGATAGAATCGCTTCGTTTGAAACTCCGTCGTCTCCAGATATCCTTTTATATCTTCGTTCCTGGGACGACCTTATATACCATATCTGGAACAACTTTCTGAATTTCATCAATTTCATGAGAGATTATCTGTACTACTTTAAATTTTGCAGATATTTCAATGTAATTATGTGATAATTATAGAATTTTATCTCTATTGTTAATAATTTTGTTACATGCCGTCATCACTGCAGAACTGTCGTGTTTACCCAAAGTATGTTACTGCTAAATTTTCTATATTCGCTTTACGTCCTTTTCTTTTATTGTTTTGTTTTGTATTTTGTGCCTTGTAGACACGGTAAGTTACTGCTTAGTATTCTTCGTACTTTTATTGGTTTCAGTTGATTCTCCTATTCTATTGCATCTTTTCACATAGTTCAGCTAACATTTCCGAATGGGTTTTTGTGATTCGCTTCCACCCCGTATGTGAGTGATCAACTGTAGTACTGGAGTTCGATTCCCGTTACTTCTCCGAAATGGGAGGACTGAGACGGGGTTTAGTCAGCCTCATGAGGCCATCTGAGGAGCAACTCGAGCGATTAGTAGCGGTTCCAAGGCCAAGAAACCCGATAACGTCGTGGAGAGCAGTGTGCTTATCATATGCTCCTCATACCGTATTCATGACATCATTGGCAAAGGATGACGTCGCGATTGGTCGGGACCCACAGGTACGTGAAGGGCTGTAAGGTGGAATTTTACTGCTTTGAGTGAATTGAAGTATTCCATTATCGTTTGCACAAAATCCCCCTTCTCTATAACAGCTGTTTCGCTCCATTCAATGTATTCGTACACACATTTATTTTGTTTGTGAAAGTGCTGTACCACTAAGACCGCACTATTTGAACCAATAAGCAGTTCAATATAGAATATGAAAACGCCACGGAAAGAAATCTGCTACATATACGTTTTTGACTATATTTGCTAATCGACGTACAACATGAAGTTGCAGTGGGAGACGTAATAGAGATTGGAAGAAGAAGCTATTAGGATTTAATGTCTCATCAACCACAAAGCAGCTACAAATTGTGCACTGAGATAGGGGGAAGGATGGAAATTCTTCTGACCAGATGAGCAATGTCAACATTTTGTGGCTCCAGCTACTTTTATTTATGCATTTCTCATACACGTGAAATACATGATTACAGCACCCACTATTAGAACTGCCCAAGAACCGACACACGCTGTTTGGGTCTTAAATTTTTTGCGTCCAGGAACAACATCCTTTCCTGTGGCAACAACTTTGTGTCATTTATTACTGTCTCCCACTCTACGTCTCCCTCTAGTAGCTACTCTACATATTCCTCTCCTCATATATTCAGCGAAGAACATCTTTTCAGTACCCCTAATTTTCAGAATCCTTCCATGACACTATACCTCAAACGCTTTGACTCTCTTCTTTTCCGGTTTTCGCAGTCTACGATTCATTATTGTACAATGATGTGGTCCAAACTTATGTTCTCGGTAATTACTTCCTTAAGATAAGGCCAGTGTTTGATAATTGCAGATGTCTTTTAGGTTGAATGTCCTCCGTGATTCTGCTGGTCTCGCTCTTCTATCCTCATTACTGCTTCTGACATGCATTATTTTGCGTCGAGTCTGATAGAAATTCTTCACTTCGCCTAGTACTGTGGTTCCAAATTTGGGCTAATTACGGTTAAGGCACGAAATATAATTTTATGAAGGATTAAACCCGAAGAGTACAATTTATTTTCGGTTGCAGAATTAAATTGATTTCAGAAGATAACTTCTGTTATCACAGTTCCTTAGGACTAACAGAGCTTACGCAAGTTACAAATAACCACCAATATCAATGTGTAACACAATGTTGGGGGTTTTATAGTTTGTGAAACGTATGTATGAATACCTTCCTCACATAGTGCGCCCACTACACCCATAATTTGTACTATGCAATCTTAATAGCTAAATTCAGAAGTACACACCATATGTGTTTAAATATATCCTGAAAATACCTTTTCCATGTTGTAGGTAGCTCCCTCAATAGACCATAAATTGCTTCTTTATTAACTTCACCATACTTAACGAACAAGTTGTCACACAACAGCAACTGTGTAAGAGTTAATACATAGATGTAGAGGCTACATTGTATTATTGTTATTATTTTGTTATTATTATTATTATTATTATTATTATTATTAACTCTGTTATTATTATGATTGTTATTATTTATTAGTTGCAAGGGTCAATCGCAAAGCAAAATCTGCCAGTTCATGACTAAAGACTCTAACAATCAAGTGAGTTATAAACAGTAGGCCTAAATGCATACATTTTAATGTGGTTGATTTCAAATGGGGGTGAAGGGTTTGGGTGACAGAAGCTTCGCAGGGGGGAAGAGTGATGCAGACGAAGCATGTTCTGTAATTTCTAACTACCTTCAATGTCGACAGTGAGCTGCGTTTTCTGATCTGAAGTCTTAAATGGTTCAAATGGCTCTGAGCACTATGGGACTTAACTTCTGAGGTCATCAATCCCCTAGAACTTAGAACTACTTAGGCCTAACCAACCTAAGGAAATCAGACACATCAATGCTGTTAAGCGAAGTGTGCGGTATTTTTTGCATTTATCCATCCATCGCATTTTTTTTTAAATTTTTTTCGAAAGTCTGAAGAGATGCCTCCAGAGCACAAAATCCGACCCACTTGCTAGTACTTTGCTTAGCTCACGCTTCCTTCAATTACTTTAGAAATTACAAAGGAAAATTATTCACCCCTACTGCCTTGTTTGATCACAAGTCATGCAAAGCTTGGCCCCACTCTAACTCTATTACTTAACTCCCGACGCTTCCCATAGGATACTGGTTTCTGCCTTTGTCACGTCGCAGACAATTTCTTCCATCGCAGATGCCTTCAGTATACTCTTTCATCTATTTGCTGCCTCCTCTGTGTGCGTGAGAGAAATTCCTGTTGCACTCTTGATGTTGATGTTTTTCCTTTTAATTTCAGCTAAATATACGTTACACCTGTCCTTCCGGAAGATCATACGGCATCTCGACTCCTTGTTTTCCTGCAGAGATTTCGCTTTAGCGTCGCCGCATTTACTGTTGATTTCAGTCCTCAGTGACTATTTGATATATTCTCTTTTTTCATTCATTTAAAATATTTCCTCGTTCCTTCTAAGAAATGTAGTACTGGTATGTCTCTTAGCAAATATTTATTCGCAGTTTCCTTCCTTGGACTTATGTTTATCCAGTCTGTGTGACAACTCTTTCTACGAACGTTCACACTTGTTCAGCTGATTTTCCTACTGCCGTACTGATTGTTTTAGTATCGGTAGCCTTAGAGAACAGCAAATGGCTCTGAGCACTATGGGACTTAACATCTGTGGTCATCAGTCCCCTAGAACTAAGAACTACTTAAACCTAACTAACCTAAGGACATCACACACATCCATGCCCGAGGCAGGATTCGTACCTGCGACTGTAGCGGTCACGCGGTTCCAGACTGAAGCGCCTAGAACCGCACGGCCATGGAGAACATCATCATACCTTCAAACTTGAGAATTCCTCCTACTTACACACTACTTCTTCCTATTTTCTTCTCTCACAGCCGACTCTTTATCATCAGATCATCAGCTAAGGTGACATCCCCCCCCCCCCCCATGAACCGTGGACCTTGCCGTTGGTGGGGATGCTTGCGTGCCTCAGCGATACAGATAGCCGTACCGCAGGTGCAGCCACAACGGAGGGGTATCTGTTGAGAGGCCAGACAGCCGTGTGGTTCCTGAACAGGGGCAGCAGCCTTTTCAGTCTGTATGATTGACTGATCTGGCCTTGTAACAATAACCAAAACGGCCTTGCTGTGCTGGTACTGCGAACGGCTTAAAGCAAGGGGAAACTACGGCCGTAATTTTTACCGAGGGCATGCAGCTTTACTGTATGGTTAAATGATGATGGCGTCCTCTTGGGCAAAATATTCCGGAGGTAAAATAGTCCCCCAAGAGTATGTCGTTATCAGGAGAAAGAAAACTGGCGTTCTACGAATCTGAGCGTGAAATGTCAGATCCCTTAATCGGGCAGGTAGGTTAGAAAATTTAAAAAGGGAAATGGATAGGTTAAAGTTAGATATAGTGGGAATTAGTGAAGTTCGGTGGCAGGAGGAACAAGACCTCTGGTCAGGAGAATACAGGGTTATAAATACAAAGCCAAATAGGGGTAATGCAGAAGTAGGTTTAATAATGAATAGGAAAATAGGAATGCGGGTAAGCTACTACAAACAGCATAGTGAACGCATTATTGTGGCCAAGATAGATACGAAGCCCACACCTACTACAGAAGTACAAGTTTATATGCTAACTAGCTCTGCAGATGACGAAGAAATTGAAGAAATGCATGATGAAGTAAAAGAAATTATTCAGATAGTGAAGGAAGACGAAAATTTAATAGTCATGGGTGACTAGAATTCGAGTGTAGGAAAAGGGAGAGAAGGAAACGTAGTAGGTGAATATGGATTGGGGCTAAGAAATGAAAGAGGAAGCCGCCTGGTAGAATTTTGCACAGAGCACAACTTAATCATAGCTAACACTTGGTTTAAGAATCATGATAGAAGGTTGTATACATGGAAGAACCCTGGAGATACTAAAAGGTATCAGATAGATTATACAATGGTAAGACAGAGATTTAGGAACCAGGTTTTAAACTGTAAGACATTTCCAGGGGCAGATGTGGACTCTGACCACAATCTATTGGTTATGAGCTGTAGATTAAAACTGAAGAAACTGCAAAAAGGTGGGAATTTAAGGAGATGGGACCTGGATAAACTGAAAGAACCAGAGGTTGTACAGAGTTTCAGGGAGAGCATAAGGGAACAATTGACAGGAATGGGGGAAAGAAATACAGTAGAAGAAGAATGGGTAGCTTTGAGGGATGAAGTAGTGAAGGCAGCAGAGGATCAAGTTGGTAAAAAGACGAGGGCTAGAAGAAACCCTTGGGTAACAGGAGAAATATTGAATTTAATTGATGATAGGAGAAAATATAAAAATGCAGTAAATGAAGCAGGCAAAAAGGAATACAAACGTCTCAAAAGTGAGATCGACAGGAAGTGCTAAATGGCTAAGCAGGGACGGCTAGAGGACAAATTTAAGGATGTAGAGGCTTATCTCACTAGGGGTAAGATAGATACTGCCTACAGGAAAATTAAAGAGACCTTAAGAGATAAGAGAACCACTTGTATGAACATCAAGAGCTCAGATGGAAACCCAGTTCTAAGCAAAGAAGGGAAAGCAGAAAGGTGGAAGGAGTATATAGAGGGTCTATACAAGGGCGATGTACTTGAGGACAATATTATGGAAGTGGAAGAGGATGTAGATGAAGATGAAATGGGAGATACGATACTCCATGAAGAGTTTGACAGAGCACTGAAAGACCTGAGTCGAAACAAGGCCCCGGAGTAGACAACATTCCATTGGAACTACTGACGGCCTTGGGAGAGCCAGTCCTGACAAAACTCTACCATCTGGTGAGCAAGATGTATGAAACAGGTGAAATAACCTCAGACTTCAAGAAGAATATAATAATTCCAATCCCAAAGAAAGCAGGTGCTGACAGATGTGAAAATTACCGAACAATCAGTTTAATAAGCCACAGATGCAAAATACTAACACGAATCCTTTACAGACGATTGGAAAAACTAGTAGAAGCCGACCTCGGGGAAGATCAGTTTGGATTCCGTAGAAATACTGGAACACGTGAGGCAATACTGAGCTTACGACTTATCTTAGAAGAAAGATTATGGAAAGGCAAACCTACGTTTCTAGCATTTGTAGACTTAGAGAAAGCTTTTGACAATGTTGACTGGAATACTCTCTTTCAAATTCTAAAGGTGGCAGGGGTAAAATACAGGGAGCGAAAGGCTATTTACAATTTGTACAGAAACCAGGTGGCAGTTATTAGAGTCGAGGGACATAAAAGAGAAGCAGTAGTTGGGAAGGGAGTAAGACAGGATTGTAGCCTCTCCCCGATGTTATTCAATCTGTGTGTTGAACAAGCAGTAAAGGAAACAAAAGAAAAATTCGGAGTAGGTATTAAAATCCATGGAGAAGAAATAAAATCTTTGAGGTTCGCCGATGACATTGTAATTCTGTCGGAGACAGCAAAGGACTTGGAAGAGCAGTTGAATGGAATGGATGGTGTCTTGGAGGGAGTATATAAGATGAACATCAACAAAAGCAAAACGAGGATAATGGAATGTAGTCGAATTAAGTCGGGTGATGTTGAGGGTATTAGATTAGGAAATGAGACACTTAAAGTAGTAAAGGAGTTTTGATATTTGGGGAGCAAAATAATTGATGATGGTCGAAGTAGAGAGGATATAAAATGTAGACTGGCAATGGCAAGGAAGGCGTTTCTGAAGAAGAGAAATTTGTTAACATCGAGTATAGATTTAAGTGTCAGGAAGTCATTTGTGAAAGTATTTGTATGGAGTGTAGCCATGTATGGAAGTGAAACATGGACGGTAAATAGTTTGCACAAGAAAAGAATAGAAGCTTTCGAAATGTGGTGCTACAGACGAATGCTGAAGATTAGATGGGTAGATCACATAACTAATGAGGAAGTATTGAACAGGATTGGGGAGAAGAGAAGTTTGTGGCACAACTTGACCAGAAGAAGGGATCGGTTGGTAGGACATGTTCTGAGGCATCAAGGGATCACCAATTTAGTATTGGAGGGCAGCGTGGAGGGTAAAAATCGTAGGGGGACCAAGAGATAAATACACTAAGCAGATTCAGAAGGATGTAGGTTGCAGCAGGTACTGGGAGATTAAGAATCTTGCACAGGATAGTGTAGCATGGAGAGCTGCATCAAACCAGTCTCAGGACTGAAGACCACAACAACAACATGGTGACAATGGTACATATATGTTCCTGACTGCTCTTTAGAATTATGTATCTGATTTCGCATTAGTTGTCTAACGATGATGTAATACATCTGGTATCCTTCCACGCCTCAAGGCGTTTTCCAACTGTACCTCTTTATCATGTAATTCTTGAACAAGATATATTTTTCTGCTTCTGACTATAATATATCGCGGAAGTCAAGGATACTTTATCTTCTGTCAGTGTTCCGTACTCTCTCGTAACTGTGTCTGCTATTCCGTCCCCTAATATACCACTCCAGTTGCCCACCATTATTAGACTTTAATCGCCCTTTAAATGTGGAGGTGCCTGTCCAGTGGTCTCAAATACTCTCATTCCTGCGCCTTCACTTGCGATAAGGGCACATATACACGACCAGCCACTCGTGTCGGTTTCCTGCTAGTTGTGAAGGGAGAAAATAGCGAGACGCTAATTACTTACGCTAGAAAAATTTAGTCATTACGTAGCTGCTTCTATTTCCGTTGCCATTTCCATCGTGTATTACTGTAAGTTACTAAATAGTATTAGTTAACATTTACTGCCATCCTCAGCGTCTTGGTATCCAGTACTGATATTATCATTTTGCTTATCGTGCAGTCCAACATAATCTAAAATGTCGTCTGTATTCTGCCGTTACCCTTCGCACCCACTCCCCCTCCCTCTATAATTAAGCCGGTATCTGCGTCCAGTTAAATAATTCTGTATGCTTTAGCAGACGGTTGTTCTAGTTCACATATTCCCATAAAAAAGGTATTTTGAGATTAGCCTCTCCAACGTGAACAGACTGCAATGGACAGTTGCAGTTCCGACGTCATGAATTGACTGCTATAGCCGATTGCAGTACTGACGTCGGTGAAACGAGTTTAAATCGGTAAGTCCATGATCTGACCTTTAATTTTAAGGTTTACATTTGCGCTAGTGCACAATTGTGAAAGGAGATGGTTTTCCGACTGAATTTCCAAAAGGAAGCAGAGATTTTCTCGGACTTACCTGCAAGACCGCTCATAACTCTAATTCAGTTTTCGGTTCAAACGTTTACGCCACCTGTCACACAATCAGAGCAATAGTCGCAACATCGCTCCATAATAGCATCCTGGTCATGGGGTACCAGTTCCCGCGCCGCACCTGAAACTCCCAATGTTTAATGTCTACAGAAACACGTCTAGGCAGATAAAGAGCTCCGTATTATCTTTCCTGACATTTATATGTTATAATCCTCAACAACAAGTGTTGATTCTTTAGAGACAAGGGTATCGTCTCGAGAGCCTAAGGGAAGTGTGATAGGTCCATTATCATTCTCTATACACATAAATGATTTGGTGGACACGTAGACTAGCAAACTGCGGTTCTTTACTGACGACATTGTGGAGTACGATAAGGTGTCGAGGTTAAATGACTGTAAGAGGATACAAAATGATTTAGAAAAAATTTCTAGTTTGTGTGATAAATGGCAGCTAAGTGTAGAAAAATGTAAGTTAATGTGGATGAGTAGCAAAAACAAACCCTTAATGTTCGGATACAGCTTTGGTAGTGTCCTGCATGACACAGTCAGATCTGGGCTTTACGACGCAAAACTATATGAAATGGAAAGAGCGTGTGAGAGTTGTGGTAGTAAAGACGAATGGTCTACTGCAATTTATTGAGAGAACGCTAGAATAGTGTGGTTCATTCGTATAGGAGACAGCATATAGGACCCTCGAGCGACCTATTCCTGAATACTGATAGAGTGTTTAATGGTTCAAATGGCTCTGACCACTATGGGACTCAACTGCTGAGGTCATTAGTCCCCTAGAACTTAGAACTAGTTAAACCTAACTAACCTAAGGACATCACAAACATCCATGCCCGAGGCAGGACTCGAACCTGCAACCGTAGCGGTCTTGCGGTTCCAGACTGCAGCGCCTTTAACCGCACGGCCACTTCGGCCGGCATAGAGTGTTTAAGATCTGTAACCGGTTGGATTAAAGAAAGACTTCGAATCAATTCAAAGGGGGGCTGCTACATTTGTTACAGGTAGGTTCGAACATCACAGAAATGCTTCGGGATCTCAGATGGGGAACCCTAGAGGGAAGGAAACATTCTTTCGAGGAACACTATTGAGAAAATTTAAGGAACTGGGATTTGAAGCCGACTGCAGAATGATTCTGTTACCTCCAACGTAAACTGCGTGTAGGGACCACGGAGATAAGATACGAGAAATCAGGGCTCATATGGAGATATATAGATATAAGTTTTTTCCTCGTTATATTTGCGAGTGGAAGACGATACGACACGCGCTGTAAGGTAGATTGCGGACAATCGATGTAGATGTAGATGTACTGTCTTACCTATTAAATCATTAACGTAAAGGAAAAAATAAATAAATAAATTACGATAGATTCTATGGCCGGAAAGATTCGCCTATCTTGAAATTAGGCGACTGACGTTTTTCTGTGTGGTAGATGACTCGCACACTCCATACTTTTGTATATCATCATTGTTCTAGCATCTTTTTAATGTCACCAGCGGATACAATTTCCAAGACATTTTCGCTTATAAATGGAGACCAGAACTGACGAAGGTAAGTATGTACTGACACAACCTACTTGGAAATACTTTAAAAGACTGAAATGATTTTCTGAATCGATTTCTAGAAGCGAACAATGCCTGGCAGCAGCTGTGTGGCGTAGTACCCGGACCAGAGTAACGATGTGATTGAAAGCTGGTCGTCAACAAGACATAAAGCACTGAGAGAATGAGCGTGGCCATTCCTTTACTTCCTGTTCACCGTTTGTATATCACGCTGCTGCTTCGGATGACAGTTGAGGAAGTGGGCTGCAGAAGACGCTAGCGGCTGCTGTCGTTGGCATACGTTTCCATTGTTCGAACTGTTTCTTTGTATGATAAGTTCATCATACACGAGAGAATCTACATCCACATCAATACTCGGCAAGTCACCTGACGGGTTGTGGGTGAGGGCACTTCTGGTATAACTAGCTTATACCCCACTCCCTCTCCCATTCCCGAATGGCGCGTGAGAAGAATGATTGTCGGTAAGCCTCTGTATTAGCTCAAATTTCTCGAACTACATCGTTCTGGTCATACCTCGAGACTTATGTGGGTGCAAGTAACCTGTTGTCCGGCTGTTACTGGAAAGTACTCTCTTGTCAGCAGTAAATCTCTCCATGATGGGCGACGTCTCTCTTTTAGCGACTGCCTATGCAGACCTTTGAGCATCGTAGTAACTCTCTCACGCTGACTAAACTATCCCGTGACAATACACGTCGGTAGTCGTTGGCTCTTCTCTGTCCATTCTATCAGTCCTACCAGGTAATGCGCCCAGAATGGTGAACCACACTTAAGAAGCCTAATATTTGTTTCACTTGGTCATGTCACATAAGATCGCTCCGGATAAATGCTCCTAGATATTTTACGGTAGTTACTGTTTCGCGGATTGTCATCAATAGCATAATTGTGCAGTAGTTCACTTCTTTTCCTGTGCATGCAGAGTATGTTACCTTTATTTAAATTCATGGTGAACTGCCAGTTTCTGCACCAATCATTAATCCTCCGTAGGTCATTCTGCAAAATCTATATCGTCTTCTGGCGTTGCTACCTTCTTGTAGAGAATCACATCATCTGCGAACAACCATAAAAAGCCGCACGGGGTAGCCGCGCGGTCTATGGCGCCTTGTCACGGACCGTGTGGCTGCCCCTTCGGAGGTTCGAGCCCTCCCTCGGGCATGGGTGTGTGTGTTGTCCATAGCGTAACTTAGTTTAAGTTAGATTAAGTAGTGTGTAGGTTTAGGGACCGATGACCTCAGCAGTTTGGTCCCACAAGACCTTACCACAAATTTCCAAAATTTTTCCTTAAAGAGCAGCCGACCCATTGTACTGGATCACTTATATACGTTGTAAACAACTCCCTTGTGGTACCCCCGAAATTACCTTTACTTCTGGCGATTCTGCTCCATTACGAACGACGCGTTGAGTTGTGTCAGCAGGGGAGGCTTGAATGCAATCGCATATCTGGTCCGATACTCGGTAAGCTCGTATTTTCTCACTAATCGGAAGTGCAGGACACTTCCCAATGCCTTCCTGAAGTCTAGGAACAGTGCATCAACCTGGGTTTCGATGTCTACAGCGCTGTAGATTTTATGGAGGAAGAGAGCGAGCTGATGTTCGCGAGATCTGTTTTTTCGGAATCCTTGTTGACTTTTATAGCACAGATTTTCGTTCTCGAAAAACGTCATAATACATATACCTAAAACATGTTTCATAATTCTAAAACACATAGACGGCGACGCTATACACTCCTGGAAATTGAAATAAGAACACCGGGAATTCATTGTCCCAGGAAGGGGAAATTTTATTGACACATTCCTGGGGTCAGATACATCACATGATCACACTGACAGAACCACAGGCACATAGACACAGGCAACAGAGCATGCACAATGTCGGCACTAGTACAGTGTATATCCACCTTTCGCAGCAGTGCAGGCTGCTATTCTCCCATGGAGACGATCGTAGAGATGCTGGATGTAGTCCTGTGGAACGGCTTGCCATGCCATTTCCACCTGGCGCCTCAGTTGGACCAGCGTTCGTGCTGGACGTGCAGACCGCGTGAGACGACGCTTCATCCAGTCCCAAACATGCTCAATGGGGGACAGATCCGGAGATCTTGCTGGCCAGGGTAGTTGACTTACACCTTCTAGAGCACGTTGGGTGGCACGGGATACATGCGGACGTGCATTGTCCTGTTGGAACAGCAAGTTCCCTTGCCGGTCTAGGAATGGTAGAACGATGGGTTCGATGACGGTTTGGATGTACCGTGCACTATTCAGTGTCCCCTCGACGATCACCAGTGGTGTACGGCCAGTGTAGGAGATCGCTCCCCACACCATGATGTCGGGTGTTGGCCCTGTGTGCCTCGGTCGTATGCAGTCCTGACTGTGGCCCTCACCTGCACGGCGCCAACACGCATACGACCATCATTGGCACCAAGGCAGAAGCGACTCTCATCGCTGAAGACGACACGTCTCCATCCGTCCCTCCATTCACGCCTGTCGCGACACCACTGGAGGCGGGCTGCACGATGTTGGGGCGTGAGCGGAAGACGGCCTAACGGTGTGCGGGACCGTAGCCCAGCTTCATGGAGACGGTTGCGAATGGTCCTCGCCGATACCCCAGGAGCAACAGTGTCCCTAATTTGCTGGGAAGTGGCGGTGCGGTCCCCTACGGCACTGCGTAGGATCCTACGGTCTTGGCGTGCATCCGTGCGTCGCTGCGGTCCGGTCCCAGGTCGACGGGCACGTGCACCTTCCGCCGACCACTGGCGACAACATCGATGTACTGTCGAGACCTCACGCCCCACGTGTTGAGCAATTCGGTGGTACGTCCACCCGGCCTCCCGCATGCCCACTATATGCCCTCGCTCAAAGTCCGTCAACTGCACATACGGTTCACGTCCACGCTGTCGCGGCATGCTACCAGTGTTAAAGACTGCGATGGAGCTCCGTATGCCACGGCAAACTGGCTGACACTGACGGCGGCGGTGCACAAATGCTGCGCAGCTAGCGCCATTCGACGGCCATCACCGCGGTTCCTGGTGTGTCCGCTGTGCCGTGCGTGTGATCATTGCTTGTACAGCCCTCTCGCAGTGTCCGGAGCAAGTATGGTGGGTCTGACACACCGGTGTCAATGTGTTCTTTTTTCCATTTCCAGGAGTGTATTTCTGTAATCATGTGGATCTGTCCTGTGACGCTTCTTGCAAACGGAAATGACCAGCGCTTTTTTTCAGTCGCTAGATACCCTTCATGGCTACAACGACCTACGCTAAACTTTTGCTAGAAGGGATGCAAGTCCAAATATTGTGGTAAACTAGACGCGAAAGTGCGCTGAAAATCGATGGACCTAAAACTGCTCTGTTAAACAAACCCATTCAGGCTCAAAATAAAACACATACACACACACACACACACACACACACACACACACAAACACACATTCACACTGTGTAACAAACACGCTATTTACAGAGAGAGGGAACCAAAGTAGAGTGGGTCGATAAACCAATGTCAGTACCCCCAGTTCTTCATACAGTGGATTTAGAGAAGAAATGCTGACAGTGAAGTACAGATTATAGTTATTTCTCTAAGTAAAACTGAAAAGACCGCTCTTATACAGTAGCAATTTTTGGTGAGATACAGTGATCTAAATTCAGTTATAATGAAAAACCAATGTTTATCACTAAACAGAATTTGTGGTGACAGTTTTCAGACAGTACAGATGAATTTCAGACCATACGACATCTCCTTCATTGATCCACAGAGGTGCAAGAGATACCTTATGATCTGAAGATGATACGTATGCAAAACTGTTTAGGCTTTAGAGGTCACTAGTTGACAAATTACCGGTTGACCTCTGTCTCGGGTCCTTCGACCGACGTTTGTTTGATGATTTTCTGACGTTTAGCCAACGTGAGTGGCTGGCATTGTCAAAGCTTCACCCTCGACCTTTGGTTGTGGATTGGAGTGGAGCTCGTGGCCGCTGATATTATGTATCTGGCACTCCAAAGTCCAAGGGCTTTTCCGTGGTCATTTCCAGTGTGGTTTTCCAATCGCTACCTGCAACGAACCGTGTAGCGAATATTACTATGTCACCGGTCTCACACAGCGCTTGCTCTGCAACGGCCCATTTCTCTACCTGCCTCAACCTGAAACGCCGCTTATGTTCCGTGATTCTGGTGTTGATTGATAGTCCAATCATTCAAACATAAACTTTTGCACATGTGTATGGCACGCGGTATATTCCCGACATTTCAAGTTTTTGCTGTAGGGGAGAGCTATCACACCCGCTTGTTCAGAGAAACTGTAGAAATACACATACATGAGAATAGCTTCAACAGGAAATGAGAAACCCTCAAGTTGAGCGGATCCTGGATTCCTGTACTGGAGCGAGCGACCGTTGCATAGAGTAACCGCACCGGAAATGGCCACGGAAAGACCTTGGACATTAGCGCACCGGATACGTGTAATCTATGGCCGAGAGTTCGGCTCCAGTCCACCACCAGGAACGGAGGGTGAAGCTTTGAAAATGATAGCCAGTCGTACTGGTGAAACGTCACAAAAGTCGTCAAACAAACTTAAGGCAGAGAACACGAGACAGATGCCAAGAGGCATGATACATGTAGAATAAAACCGGTCGCCATGTATAAATGATCTTCCATCTTTCGATCAAGACTGATTCTTTCATACCTATTAATTATATTTCCGTTTCTCGTCCCCGAGGAGCAAATAATCGTTAACTTTTTTTGCCGGAGACCTTATGTAAAAATTAACTACAATGTCTCCATTTAGAGACTGAGCTTTAGTTTCTGTCACAGATGCTAAAACTGGAAGGCTGTTTACTATTTTTTTTTGTTTGTTTGACGTTTGACCACTTTCGTAGTGTACCTGGCGTAAAAACTGAGTATTAGTATACGAGTGCTATACCTAACTGATTTTATTTCTATTTGAAATAGCTAGTCTAGATTTTAGGGCAAAATGTCTGGCTGAATATAAGACCCAGTCTAAAAAAATGGTCAAATGGCTCTGAGCACTATGGGACTTAACTTCTTAGGTCATCAGTCCCCTAGAACTTAGAACTACTTAAACCTAACTAACCTAAGGACATCACACACATCCATGCCCGAGGCAGGATTCGAACCTGCGACCGTAGCGGTCACGCGGTTCCTAACTGACGCGCTTAGAACCGCACGGCCACACCGGCCGGCAGACCCAGTCTAGCTGTTCTGTTTATGGACCTAGCACTCCCTGCACGCCGATGTACTGAGCATACCCAATGAAGTCGTTCCCACACATGAGCGACTGTCAAGGACTTTGTAGGTATGGTCGATGCATACGAGCCAGCTTCCAGATATGCATTGATTTCTGTATTCTTTGATAGACGTGTTAGGCTGTTATGACAATCACTTCAGTACGATGAATATTCCACCAGTTACATGTTTAGTAAACTAGATGTTTTACATATTAAATTTAATTTTTCAGGAACACATATGAATTAGTGCAATAATTCAAGGAAATTCACATATAAGCCATGCTCACTAGGCCCCTCTTTGTCGCTGTGGGAGATAATGAAGCATAATATTTGCCCCTTGATGTCTGTAGCAACTACTCGAGGACTGGAATGTGACTGTAATAAAGCTATTAGTCAGGTGCGTGCCTTACGCACCTTCAGCATTCGCTCGGCAGCGTGGCAATTACCTCTCCGGGTTGTTGTCTCTTGGTGCTTTTGCGCTGCTGTTTAGGATGGCAGGTTAGCATCCCATAACCCAAGGCGTTGCATACCAGAAATAACGGCGATGCATATTTTGTATTTCCCAGTCAATTATTACGAGAAGACTAAGCGCAATAGGCGGCGTCAAACTTCCTACGGCTTTTAGAGTAAATTCCATTTCATGAAACAATTTTTTTGCTAATATTTGTTAGCAAGACCCATTTCGGCAATATGCTGCCGTCAACAGGTGCCAATGAAGTTATGTGAAAGGTAATTAAACTATTTTGCTGGAATTGTATTAGTCTGTCGCATAGAGTGCAATAATAAACTACCAATATTTTGCATTTGATAATATATATTTACACGCAACGTAGAGGTCTCGCAATATGTTCAGTTATAGCAGGTACAACTGTCAAATACATTAAATACATTGAGAAAAAATCTCTCGCTATAAGATCAAGCTTCATGGATAAAATTAATTTTTCATAAACGTTATGTTGATGATATATTGCTCCTGGTAGATGGTGACACAAATGATATTAAAGTTTTAGATACACTCAACGCCGGGCGCTCTGGGCGAGCGGTTCTAAGCGCTTCAGTCCGCAACCGTGCTGCTGCTACTGTCACAGGTTCGAATCCTGCCTCAGGCATGGATGTGTGTGACGTCCTTAGGTTAGTTAGGTTTAAGTAGTTCTAAGTCTAGGGGACTTATGACCTCAGATGTTTAGTACCATGGTGCTTAGAGACATTTGAACGTTTTTATTTTATAGAATGAAATTTTCACTCTACAGCGGACTCTGCGTTCTTATGAAACTTCCTAGCAGATTAAAACTGTGTGCCGGACCGAGACTAGAACTTGGGACCTTTAACTTTCGCGGGAAAGTGCTCTACCACCTGAGCTACCCAAGCACAACTCACGCCCCGTCCTCACAGCTTTAATTCCGCCAGTACCTCGTCTCCTACCTTCCAAACTTCACAGAAGCTCTCCTGCGAACCTCGCAGAACTAGCACTCCTGGAAGAAAGGATATTGCGGAGACATGGCTTAACCACAGCCTGGGATTGTTTCTAGAATGAAATTTTCGCTGTATAGCGGAGTGTGCGCAGATATGAAACTTCCTGGCAAATTAAAACTGTGTGCCGGACCGAGACTCGAACTCGAGACCTTTGCCTTTCGTGGCACACTGTTTTAACCTGCCAGGGAGTTCCTTTTATTTGCCGGCCGCTGTGGCCGTTCGGTTCTAAGCGCGTCCGTTTGGAACCGCGTGACCGCTACGGTCGCAGGTTCGAATCCTGCCTCGGGCATGGATGTGTGTGATGTCCTTAGGTTAGTTAGGTTTAAATAGTTCTAAGTTCCAGGGGACTGATGACCTCAATAGTTAAGTCCCATTGTGCTCAGAGCCATTTGAACCATTTTTTTCTTTTTATTTAATTAAATTTTTTTGATACACTCAACAAACGGGTTACACATATCAATATCGCGGTGGAATATGGTAGCATGAATTCCGTGGACATTAACATCAGTATAGGAAACACTTCACACAACTTCAAAGATTACAGGAAGACAACAGCGAAGGATACCACTATACACAGCTCATATTTTCACTCCACGACACTCGAGCGTGCTGCATACAGAGCATTAGTTAACAGAGCCAGCAGAACCAATATGCAAAGCTGCATGAGCTCAGTACAGTCAAACAAATTAAACCAGCTTTCACACAGAAAATAGTAAACTGCTTGCATTCCTTTCAAAGGCAATCTCTCCTGCAAAGGAGCAAACATTTTTAGAGCACAAAACATTTACATTGCCTTCACAACACATAACACACTGCAACACACTAATACACAAAGTAACACATATGTAGATAAACACTCACATTCAGGGATTTATAAAATATTTTTTAACAACTGCAAAACCTCCCCCCCCCTCCCCCTATGTAGGCAAAACCGTACGAGACTTCCAAAATAGATACGACGAGTATATAAGTGCTTAACACTAACAACTATAATAAACCACCACTAGCCACCCACTCAAAAAAAAAAAAAAAAAAAAAAAAACTGGCCACCAACTTCCAGGTAACTTGCATGATCTCCATGTATTACATAAAATGAACTTCTACGATGATTTGAAAATATTCATTCATGCACAATTTACGTACAAATGTTACTAAATGGCAAACGTGCGAGTAGTAATATTAAATTCTTTAAACACTTCTCCAATGTTGTATGTCTATTTAATCGAAAAAAGCTTCAGTTACCATCTACTCATCTATTATTCGCCATGACGTAAGTACGTCAAGATGTAAATGTTTAAGCTTCACTGTAGACTTCTGTTTTAGCTATATAAACTAGTTTATTTTACCATTTAAGAGTCTTTTTATTGATATGAACAAATGATTGTTAAAGAGGTAAATTCTGATGTGACAATTACTTAGTTTTATGTGCCAAAAAACGAAATAATCAACAACAATATAAGTTAATGCACTAGCAAAATGACTAATCACGATTATCACACAATGTGCGCACAATTACATATTTATCTTCCTGAACAAACGCCTCATTCGACACATAACCTCAGTGCACAGATGCAGCAAAGGAAACTAATCTCACTTCACACTAATTTGTTTGTAAAAGTAACTGTAAATGCACCTGATGACGGCAGCATGCTGCCGAAACACATCATACTAATAAAATATAAGTATCAAGTGACTGTGGCCGTATATTTTACTTCACAAAAACGTTACTAATACAGCCGTGGCCTTCCAATACCATACGTATAAAGTGGATAAATTTAAGTTTAAAAAATTAACACACCATCGCTGAACGTGATTAACCCCGATTGGTAGCACACTCTAGCCGTTCCTTGCTGAACAGCTGCCCCTTGACTCTAATTGCAATGATCAAGATGTTTCTAAGTGCAGAGAGAAAAATACTGGCTTCTACATATATCACGTAGAATAAGTCAATTAAAGGGACAGTTGGCAGCAAAGGGACTATTCCAGTGTGCAGTGTCCTGGAAAGTGTGCGTATTTTAGAGATGTGCCTTGCATTTTCACCAAACATAGCGGCCGGTTACAGGGAATGGCGTAAATGTAGACACCATATCTGAACTGCAGATTACAGACAGGAGTGCAATGGACATGATAGGAAGTGGTGCGTTAACTGGCTTTGCTTAGGGGTTGCTGATGGGTATTAGATTCGTCATAGGCTATCTAAGATTATACAACAACTAATTTTTATAGTGTCATTAGCGTCTGTGGTAAATCTTCAGTACAGCAGCGACGATCTTTTCATACACGTGAACCGCCGCAGAGTAACATCACAGCTGCAACATCACTTTGTGTCACGTCACGTCACGTAGTGTTACGTTAAGTCTAGCATGTCACATCCACACAGCCATATGGGGTGATAAAAGGCCAACTATCGATCTCATTGTGCAGCGCACAATTATCACTACGACTGCACAGGAACAGATGCACGAAAATGGCTTCAAAAACTGATGATCGGATATTGTGCACGCCCGTCTGCTACCTAGTCACGCTGTCACCACACTCACAGGCGTGTACCATACGTAAGCCACAGCCTCTGCCGCTTGTTAACTCTCTCAGGTCTCATAGAGAAAGCAGACATCAACACACTTCGCTGCGATGTTTTCAGCAAAACCTCAAGCGGGCATCGTGTAGCGCCAGACTCACCGATACGTGGTGCGCATATGGCAGCACATGGCGCTACAGTCAGGGCACCATTACAACTCCGCGAAATCACATGTCCAAGAAAGTCGCGCCAGTATTCATCGCCGCTGGAGGATATTTAGGTAGCCGCTCGATTGCTATACGGCCAGCGCACACTCTGGCTTCAGCGCCGGGGGGCATCTGCACCCCGTCTAACGGACTCGTCTTCGTACTCGCCGTGACCACCTGAACTTCTGTAAGTTATCATCGAGTGCAACACTGCGCTGGCCTCGCATCTGACTCGGAGACCACACCCAAGTCTCATATATACACTATTGGCCGTTAAAATTGCTACACCACGAAGGTGACGTGCTACAGACGCGAAATTTCACCGACACGAAGGGGATGCTGTGATATGAAAATAATAGCTTTTCAGAACATTCACACAAGGTAGGCGCCGGTGGCGACACCTACATAGTTCTGACATGAGGAAGGTTTCCAACCGATTTCTCATGCACAAACAGCAGTTGACCGGCGTTGCCTGGTGAAAAGTTGTTGTGATGCCTCGTGTAAGGAGGAGAAATACGTACCATCACGTTTCCGATTTTGATACAGGTCGGATTGTAGCCTGTCGCGACTGCGGTTTATCGTATCGCGACATTGTTGCTCGCGTTGGACAAGATCCAATGACTGTTAGCAGAATATGGAATCGGTGGGTTCACGAGGGTAATATGGAACGCCGTGCTGGATCCCAACGGCCTCGTATCACTAACAGTCGAGATGACAGGCATCTTATCCGCATGCCTGTAACGGATCGTGCAGCCACGTCTATATCCCTGAGTCAGCAGATGGGGACTTTTACAAGACAGCAACCATCTGCAGGAACAGTTCGACGACGTTTGCAGCAGCATGGGCTATCAGCTTGGAGACCACGTCTGCGGTTATCCTTGACGCTGCAATACAGACAGGAGCACATGCGATGGTGTACCCAACGACCAACCTGGGTGTACGAATGGTAAAACGTCATTTTTTCTGATGAATCCTGGTTCTGTGTACAGCATCATGATGGTCGCATCCGTGTTTGGCGACATCGCGGTGAACGCACATTGGAAGCGTGTATTCCTCATCGCCATACTGGCGTATCACCCGGCTTGATCGTATGGGATGCCATTGGTTACACGTCTCGGTCACCTCTTGTTCGCATTGACGGCACTTTGAACAATGGACGTTACATTTCCGATGTGTTACGACCCGTGGCTCTACCGTTCATTCGATCCCAGCGAAACCCTACATTTGAGCAGGATAATGCACGACCTATACGGGCTTTTCTGAATGCAGAAAAATGTTCGACTGCTGCCCTGGCCAGCACATTCTCCAGATCTCTCACCAACTGAAAACATCTGCTCAATGGTGGGAGCAACTGGTTCGTCACAATACGCCAGTCAGTACTCTTGATGAACTGTGGTATCGTGTTGAAGCTGCATGGGCAGCTGTACCTCTACACGCCATCCAACCTATGTTTGACTCAATGCCTAGTTGTATCAGGGCCGTTATTACGACCAGGGGTTTTTGTTCTGGGTACTGACTTCTCAGGATCTATGCACCCAAATTGTGTGAAGATGTAATCACATGTGAGTTCTAATATAATATATTTGTCCAATGAATACCCGTTTATCATCTGCATTTCTTCTTGGTGTAGCAATTTTAATGGCCAGTAGTATAGAGAGAAGTGCTCCAAAGGCAGTCGATTCAACCTTCAAACATTTCCTGGAAAACCGTTTTTGAAGTCTTCTTACCACAAAGGAACAGGGAGACTTTGGCATGCAGTGTAGGCCCCGCACTTGCCATTTCCATTTACTGCATGTACATAGACAGTCCGCAAGCCACCGTACGGTGCGTGATGGGGGCTACCCTGTACAACTACTTGTCATTTCCTTACCTGTTCCACTCGCAAATACAGCTATGGGATAACGACAATATTCTTATTTGATGCAATTCTTTAAAAAACAGTTTAATGTCCTACTTGCATTTTGGTGCTGTGAAGCGTGAAATACATAAAGACGTAGAAATTCTGATATTACTCGAGACTGCTAACGAGGTTCACTTCTGTCATTATTTGTCCTTTTTTTTAGTTCTGCTTTAGTATTTACATCATTTACGTAAGAAATTCATCAGATATGCTAATTCTAATCCCGGTCTTGGTACAAGTTTTCATTTCTCTCCACAGTCTGCGTACATTCATTATAGATGTTTGAGGCTGATGTTTTCTGCTACCATATAGTTTCGCTTGATCATAGCACCTATGCCTGGTTTTAAGGCAGGATCCTCTGTTTCGTTCGATGCTCCGGTACTTTCCAGTACAGCTGGAGAACCTCTGCAATGCTGTTCGACCTTAGTAGTAGTATAACGAGCTGAGACGTGAATGGGAATTTGGACTGAGAAAGGAGGAGTACCAGGGTAGATACTGTAGTTCTACAATGCCACTGTTCAGGGGTAACGTGGTGGTCAGTGCCTGCGTCTCGTGAGCAGGACACATGAGTTCGAATCCTGTCCCTGGCAAAAGTTTTCATTTGTCGCTTCAATATGCATATACAGGGTGTATCATAATTAATGGCGTAAACGCATACAGGTGAAAGTACACGATACTAGAAGCTAAAAAATCTCAGTAAACACAGGATCGAAAGTCCATACCTTAAGAGCTATCAACAAGTTTTCATCTTACTGTGAAGCAAATATCTTCTACTGCAAGCTCTTCGCTTTCCACATTTTGGGAAGCAGTAGTATGGACCTAAACAAGAAAAAATTTCCACTAAACATTTGCTCTAAAATGCATACCTTAAAAGTTAAGAGCAACTGTTCATTGGCAGAGTTGTGTTTCCAAGTAGCGAAGATGAGCACGCATCGTGTACTTTCAACTGTATGCGTTTACGCCATTAATTATGATACTCCCTGTATACATCATAGATTCACATCTTTTCACACACAAATATTCACTTTTTGCTGCAACTAGAAATTACAAATTACCAGTCTCATACAGGAGATTCTTAATTAAAATTTCTTAAATGAAAAAAAATTATCAATTACTTTTTTCATTATTATGTTTCTTACTTTTCACAGAAATGCTCGTAAAACATGAACATGTGTTTAAAAATACACCTTGACTAGGAATGAGACTCTGGCCACCCAAGTGGTAAACGAATACTCTAAGACATAGCCACGTAGCAGATTGGTAAAAATGACCTTCTATTCAAATACTGAAGACTTTGGAAAAACTTCATAACGGATAGTCTGGTAAATTTTTGAGAGGTGCATAAAACTGCTTTGACAGTTTTATATTTGAATTCCGAACTTCATGTACCATACATTTAGCAAAAATTAGAAAAATCTGATTTCCCTGTCAGCCGAACAAGACGTCAGCCCTGCGCGGGACTCACGTCTCATCCGTCCGAACACACTGAAACACTTCGGTTAAATGTTTTTCGTATAGATAGTTTCCTCTCTGCTTTCGGCGATTTATTCTTGTGCAGCAGTTCACACGCCTTTCGTGTTAGAAAACAAAACAAAGTTGCTTGACTGGACAAGCTACAGTAGAACCAGCTTCACTAGTTGCGTCTAAAAAGTGCAACAAGTTTTCTAGTACTAGGTTACCTGACGCCTTTGAAATGAAAGTAATTACTCCGAATGAAAATGAAACTGTATTCTCATTTCTTTGTTACAGAATAACCGTTATGTTCGTGCTAGTCTGGAGCCTCACTTTCGTCATTAACATGCATTAAAGTAGTTCGTAGTAGCCAGCTTATGGTATTTAATCAAACCAGTTTCCGGGAAGTTTAGTACTGGACGTTCTGTCTTTTTGAAATCTTGCTTTGCATCATGCAAAGTAGTCTCTTCGAACGTTCAGTTCTTTGTCACGATCCTTGTAACATTTCACGCGGAATTTTGTGAGTTCGTCTGTAGTACTCGTTCGTGATTACTTTGCGGCACTCCATTGTCAATTGTAATTTATTGCTTCGCAAAATTATTACGTCTATTCAGAATTCCTAATGAACACGTTCTGCCGTCATCGTGTCTGAGCTCCTAATCTTATTTAGACTCTACACAGCTTTTCTTGCTATATTCTCATTTCTTTGTTACAGAATAACCGTTATGTTCGCGCTAATCTGAAGTAACATGGTATTAGAGTAGTTCGTAGTAGCCAGCTTACGGTATTTAATCAATCCAGTTTACGGGAAGTTTAGTAATGGATGTTATGTATTTTTGAAATCTTGCTCTGCATCATGCAAAATAGTCTCTTCGAACGTTCACTTCTTTGTCATGATTATTGTAACATTGCACGAGGAATTTTGCGAGTTCTTCTGTAGTACTCGTTCGTGATTACTTTGCGGCACTCCACTGTCTATTGTAATTAATTGTTTTGCAAAATTATAATATCTATTCAGAATTCCTAATTAACACGTTCTGCCGTCATCGTGTCCGAATTTTATTTAGTCTCTACACAGCTGTTCTAGCAGGTCGCCAATTACTCGCAAACGTACTCTCTTCTAACAGGCTGAGAAACAATACAGCCAATGATCTGTCAGTATAAGGCCACGATATCCCACTGGAAAGACACACTGGCTTTTCCAGTCTTGAAGAGTGTAACTGATGTCGAGTGACTAATGAGATTTAATCAAATAGAAAATACTACTTTTTCACCAAGCGATGAATTCGCATAATATTTGAATCTATGCATATCCAGGTTCATGCACTCTCTTTATAACGCTGATAATTTCTTTTGTTTCCATACTTGAAAAAGAACTGTGACAATTTTTCCATCAGTTCTTTCTGGTAGCTTCTGGTACATAAGGCCCATCTTAGCGTCCTTCAGTAACAATGAATGCTTCAACAGCCCGAGGATTTGTAGCTCTTTATTTCTGTAGCATAAGATATTCAGTACATATTGTACCCATGGTCTAGGGGCAGCATCTCCCATTAAAAATAAAAACATCACGGCCCCGGAATTTTTTAAACACGGCTGCTTTTTCAGTGACCGTTTATAAATTAAAATTGAAACAAATGAGCCCTCGGTCACAATTTTTTGTCTCTTTAACCAGGTTTCAACACTATTAAGAGTGCGTTCATTAGAATTTGAGCGTTTGAAGCCGCCAAAACATAATTACAAATTTATGGGAGAAGAAAATTTTACATAAAAATTTATATACGGACAAACAATACAAGACAGAGAAAGTACTTACATGTCACGTATAAAATAAATAACCGGCCAGAAGGGCTTTAGTCACAAATTTCTTTAGAAAGAATGCATGAAGGCGAGCCACTATGGGCTGCTCATATCTGTACAGCCTCAGGTTGCAACGGACTAAAAATTGTGCCCGAGGGCTCACTGGTTTCAATTTTAATCACGGCCCCGGGTTTGAAACCTGCCACCGTTTACGTTTTGGTTAATAAACAGTATTTGAGTGCCGACCATATCCGCCATAAGAAATAACGCTTATTCTGCCAACGGCCTTGTCAAAGAAGGCGGAGAAGCAAGAAGGGTTTGAGGGCACTATCTTGTCCTTGGGGTGGAAAACTGCCCCTAAAGACAGAAGAATTGGCAACAATCGACGGCATGAGGGTGCAGTAGGCATTGGAAACCACTGCATTACGGACAACAAGCGTGTATCCGAACGACTTGCAGCCCGTAACTGAAAAAGTGTTATGTTGATCTCTTCATTGGCAAGAGATTCTGGAATAATCACCCATTCATATCTCTGGGAGGGACTATCAAAAGGGAGTAAACATGAGAAAAAGATTGAATAATAAAAGAAAAGATAACGTTCTACGAGTCAGGGCATGGACTGTCAGAAGCTTGAACCTGATGAGGAAATTAGAAAATCTGAAAAGGATAACGCAAAGGCTCCATCTAGATATTGTAGGCGTCAGCGAAGTGAAATGGAAAGATGGCAAGAATTTATGGTCACATGAGTAAATTTATGGTCAGATTAGTACAAGTTAATAGCAACAGCACCAGTAAACGGTATACGGGAGTAGGATTCGTTATGAACAGGAAGGTAGGTTAGAGAGTGTGTCACTGAACAGTTCAGTGACTGGGTTGTTGTTATCAGAATCGACAACAAACAAACACCGGCAACGATAGTTCAGGTATACACGCCGAGTTTGCAAGATAAATATGAAGAGACAGAGAAAGTATATGAGGATTTTGAAAGGTTTATACAGTTCGTAAAGGGAGATGAAAATGTAATAGTCATTGGGAACTGAAAATACAGTTGTAGGTGGAGGACTAAATAAAAAGTATACACGAGAATATTGGCTTGAGACAAAGAAGGACAGAGGAGAAAGACTAATTAAATTTTATTTAGTAATAGCGAATACTGTTTTCAAGAATCATAAGAGGAGGACGTAAACTGGGAAAAGGCCGGGTGATACGTGAAGATTTCTGTCAGAGTACATCATGGTCAGACAGAGACTCCGAAATCAGATATTGGATTGCAAGGCGTATCCAGGAGCAGATATGGACTCAGATCAAAATGTAGTAGTGATGAAGAGAAGGATGAAGTTAAGAGATTACTCAAGAAGAATCAATGCGAAAAGTGGGATTCGATGGTACAAAGGAATGACGAGATATGTTTCCAGTTCTCTAAGGCTATAGACACAGCAATAAAGGATAGCTCAGTGGCAGTACTGTTGAAGAGGAATGGACAGCTCTAAAAAGGGCAGTCACGAAAGTTGGGAAGAAAAACAAAGGTACGAGGAAGGCAACTGCGAAGAAACGATGGGTAACAGAAGAAATGCTTCAGTTGATCGAAGAAATAAGGAAGTACAAAAATATTCAGAGAAATTCAGGAATACAGAAATAAAAGTCGCTAGGGAATGAAATAAATAGGAAGTGCAGGAAAGATAAGACGAAATGGCTGCATGAAAAATGGGAAGAAGTCCAAAAAGAAATGACTGCCGGAAAGACTGACTCAGCGAATAGGAAAGTCAAAAAAACCTTCGGCTAAATTAAGAGCAAGGGTGGTAGCCTTACGTGTGCGACGGGAATTCCGTTTTTAAGTGCAGAGGAGCCAGTAGATAGATAGAAAGAGTGTACTTGTACTTAAGCCCTCTACGAGGAGGGGAAATTAGTTTGGTGTTATAGAAGAATAGATAGGAGTCGATTTACAAGAGATGGGTGGTCCAGTATTAGAATAAGAATTTGATAGAGCATTGGAGGACTGCAGGTCAAATAAGGTAGAAAGGACAGAGAACATTCCCTCAGAAAATCCAAAATTACAGGATTAAGTGGCAACAAAACGACTATTAACTTTGGTGTGGAGACAGTATGAGTCTGACGACGTACCATCCAATGTCCGGAAAAATATAACTCCACTAGACTGCAAGAGCTGACAAGTGCGACAATTAGCGTCTAATCAGCTTAACAACTCGATCAAAGATTCTGATGACAATAATATACAGAATATACAGAATGGAAAAGAAAAGTGAGTTTGAGTTAAATGATAATCAGTATCGCTTTAAAAAATTTAAAGGCACAAGAGAGGCAACTCTGACTTTGCTGTTGATAATGGAAGCAAGACCAAATAAAAATCAAGAGACGTTCTTGGGATTTGTCGAACTGGAAGAAGCGTTTAACAGTGCAAATTCGTGCAATATATTCGAAATTCTGAGAACAATAGGGGTAATTTACAGGGACAGACGGGTAATATACAGTATGTACAAGAACCGAGTGGGATAACCAAGAACAAAGTGCTCGGATTAAAATTGGTGTAAGGCAGGTATGTAGTCTTTCGGCCCTAGTGATCAATCTGTATATCGAAGAAGCAGTGTTGGAAATAAAATAAAGGCTCAGGAGTGGAATTAAAATTCAAGATGAAAGAATATCTATGATACTATTCGTTGATGACGTAGCTATTCTGACTGAATGTGAAAAATATTTACATAACCTGCGGAGTAGAATAAACAATATAATGAGTACAGAATATGGATCGAGGGAAATCGAAGAACGACGAAAGTAATGAGAAGTAGCTGAAACAAGAACAGCGAGAAACTTAAGTTTATTGTTGATGGTCACGAAGTAGTATCTAGGCAGCCAAATTACCGACAACCAATGGAACAAGAAGGACATCAAAAGCAGAATGGCACTGACAAAATGGACATTTCTGGCCAAGAGAAATATGCTAGTACCAAATATAGGCCTTAATTTGAGGAAAATATTTCTGAGAATGTAGGTTTGGAGCACTGAATTGTATGGTAGTGAAACATGGACTGTGGGAAAACCGGAGCAGTAGATATTTGAGATGCGGTGCTACAAACGCATTTTTAAAATTTGGTGGACTGATAAGGTAAGGAATAAAGACGTTCTGCGCACAATCGGTGTGGATATTAATACGTGGAAAACACTGACAGAGATGATGATGATGATGTTTGGTTTGTGGGACGCTCAACTGCGGGGTCATCAGAGCCCGTAAGAAGTCCCAATATTTACACAATCCAATTATTTTCGCAGTCCATAGCAGACATTGTTACGAACGATGATAATGATGAAATGATGATGACAATAAAAACACCCAATCTCCGGGCAGGGAAAAACCCCAACCCTGGCGGGAATCGAACCTGGGACCGCGTGATCCAGAGGCACCAACCCTAGACTGACAAAGACAAGGAGCAAAATGATAGGACACATGTTATCAGGGAATGACTTCTATGGTACTGTAAGTAGTAGAGGGAAAAAACTATAGAGGACGACCGAGACTGGAATACATCCAGAAAAAACTGAGGATGTTGGTGTTACTCTGATATGAAGAGATAGGCACTGGAATGGAATTCATGGCGGGCCCAATGAAACCAGTAACAAGACATAAAAAATGAATACCTGTTACCTTATAGTACCTCATCTCATTGATCAGTCGGTTAGTTTTTGTGAGACGAATTATCTACACACACCAAAAAAGGTTTGGCTTCACCCCGGTCCCCAGAACTCCTGAAGATAGACGTTGACAGTGGATATTGTATCACAGACAGTCCCTTTGACTGTACAGAGTTGTCACTAAACGCGCTCGAAGATGTAAACAACCATGCATGAGCAGCGCCTATTAGACGGAGGGGGCCCGACAGCCTAGCAGTTCCAGTCATTCCACCAGGAAAGAGGTTCACGGCTCGTGCTGTCGGTAGTTCAACCATGCGTAGACGGTCAATACCGCGGATCGATCCACATTTTTAATTTGTGCCTGGAAGGGCTATCAACAAGGGAAGTGTCCAGGCGTCTGCGAGTGAACCAAAGCGATGTTGATCGGACATGCAGGAGATACAGACAGGAACTGTCGATGACATGCCTCACTCAGGTCGCGCAAGGGCTACTACTGCAATGGATAACCGATACCTCCGGATTGTGGCTCGGAGGAACCCTGACAGCACAGCCACCATATTGAATAATGCTTTTCGTGCAGCCAAAGGACATCGTGTTACGACCCAAACTGCGAGCAATAGGCTGTATGATGCGCAACTTCATTCCCGGTGTCCATGGGGAGGTCAATCTTTGCAACCACGACACCATGCAGCGAGGTACAGATGGCCCAACTACATGCCGATTGGACCGCTCAGGAGTCACGTTCTCTTCACCGATGGGTGTCGCACATGCCATTAACCGCACAATCGGCGGAGACGTGTTTGGAGGCAACCCGGTCAGGCTGAACGCCTTAGACACACTGTACAACAAGCGTAACAAGATGGAGCTTCCCTCATGTTTTCGAGGGGGCATTATGTGGGGCCGACGTACGCCGTCGGTGGCCATGGAAGGCGCCGTAACTGCTGTATGATACGTGAATGGCACCTCCAACTGATAGTGCAACCACATCGGCAGAATTTGTGAGAGGCATTCGTCTTCATGGACGACAGTTCGCGTCTCCATCGTGCACATCTTGCGAATGACTTCCTTCAGGATAACGACACCGCTCAACCAGAGCGGCCAGAACGTTCTCGAGACACGAACCCTACCGAACATGCCTGGGACAGACTGAAAAGGGCTGTTTACAGACGACGTGACCCACCAACCACTCTGAGGGGTCTACACCGAATCGCCGTTGAGGAGTGGGACAATCTGGACCAATAGCTCCTTAATGAACTTGCGGATAGTAAGCCACGACGAATACAGGCAAGCATGAATGGAGTAGGACGTGCTACTGGGTATTTTAGGTACCGGTGAGTACAGCAATGTGGACCATCACCTCTGAAGGTCTCGCTGTATAGTGGTACAACATTCAATGTGTGGTTTCCATGAGCATTAAAAAAGGGTAGAAAGGATGTTTATGTTGATGTCTATTCCAATTTTCTGTACAGGTTTGGGAACTCTGAGAACCGAGGGGATGAAAAATTTTTTTTCATGTGTTTAGCTTGGTCACGATTAGCACTGTCGCCGTTGTGGCCATTTCATTGAGATAATTGTTATTATATTTATCACATAGAACCTGCATATTTTATTTTAACGTTTTTCATTTGAAGATTCACGGTAGTAAATTTTCAGTCAAGCCAGTTTATTTTTAAAGACATATTTCGTGTTTACTTATTGAAAGACGGAGAGATAGAGGGAGAGTCAGAAAGAGAGAGAGAGAGAGAGAGAGAGAGAGAGAGAGAGAGAGAGAGAGAGAAATAGAGAGAGAGAGAGAGAAAGAAAGAGAGATAGAGAGCGAAACTGAAGGACTAAAGTGTTATTATGAAAAGCTCAGCACAGTTTTCTCTCTTACTGATGTAGCGTTTTTTATGTGATATGAAATCACGATTCTGTGCTGAATCTGTCCGACATTGGACACTGTTTAAGCCAAAAAAGTTTTCGTAATTCCTTCGTTGCTCAGATCGCATAGAGACTACGTTACACTGTGTCTTTTACGTTACACCAATCACAACTTCAAACGTTTTATATGAGACTTATAAAAGGAAGCAGTTCATCAAATCCGAAAATATCAAAATAATTCCGTCCTTAAATAACTGTATTTTTGTAATTTGTTTCTTGTTTCTCCTGTACCATAAACTGGGACATTACACTTTAAAAAATTTCCCCTGTCTGGATACAGTTCTGACGTTAACACATAGACGACTGAAATACATAAATAATTTTCATTTATTATGTTACTTGGCATTCATATCTTCACTCGCGCTAGTAACTATACGTATGAAATAGCAGTAAGTATTTAGCGACATAATATTCACCACGTACGAGGTTTAGTTTACAAATACATAGTTCTGACTACTTAGTATTTCATAGTCTGTACGATAGCGACACTGTATAACCACAGACGTTACTACTTGGTATTCCTGGAGCATATGAGCACATCTTTTACAAGATATCCTGTCGCATCATCTATAATTCTATATGAAGCTGCTGGATACCGTTAATTGCGCGATACGCCTCTCCACGTGCTTTCCGGAGCCTGTCACTAATCATTCTCAGCACCCTACTCTTAACTACTTATTACGTCTTTCATGGCTCTCGTTATTGTGAACACCTTCCAGGCAACGTCGGAGATTGACTTTCAAGTCTACTATCATGTAATGAGGACAATTCGTTCCGAGAAACTGCGTGTTGTGTTTGCAAGACGCCAGAGGGATAAGACAACTAAATTACAGGTCCTTCTCAGAACAAACACTGCACAAGTCACGTAAAAACAGGAAGAAAGGCTGGATGTTTAACTAAACCCTAAGTATCTTGGTTCCTCGCGGCTGTTCTGTTGAACCTCCTGCTGCTAGCTAATGATCTGGCCCTGTAATGTTAGTCAGATGTGGCGGGTTGGAAAGACTCTCATATAATGAGTGAAAGTTGATTGGTTAGATGCATATGTATTATGATACTCAAATACCTTAAATTTTGGGCTACATTGTTCACAAGTAATATATCTATAATAGATGTAATCGTTCATTTGCTCTTCAGCCACTTAGACCATTGGAATGTAACGTAATCTGTTGTCAATACATAAATGTGACACAGTGTTTGCAATTACTGTTAGTTCTAGTGACGTATTTAGTTACTATTACTAGCATAACCGAGACCGATAGCGGCCGTTTGATGATACGCTGGCGAAGGTATCTACGCTCGTCAGATTTGGTCTCTCTCCCTCTATGTTTTTTGTTCAAATTGCAGTACATTTTGCTTGTCCTGTAACCGCCCCGACATGTTTATTGCCCTTTAGACACGGGACTCGATTTCGGAACTATAAATCTCAAATAAATCAACAATTTTGAACCGTCAGCAGTAATATAAGACACACAAGTTCCGCGGTGTGAATGTTAATTACTTTGACAACAAGCTATAAATTGCGTTCTGCAAGCGCAACACACACACACACACACACACACACACACACACACACACACCAGGAAGCTAAGGCACTACTCCCTACAATCGTCTTTGCGCTCGCCAGAGAGGCGGCTATCAGTATGAACATTCGAGATAGGCAACGATACTGCAGTAAGCTGACAAGTTCTGTTTCTTAATTAATGAACAGTTATTACGCCACATGTGCATTTAAGTTGTAGCCTGTCGCAAACCACAGCCACGGACACTAAACCGATTCATGTTCTTTTTCTTCTAGTTAAGTTTGGCCACTCAGTGTAATTGGATAACAGTTCTTGAAAAAATGGTCTGCGGTTTCCTGAATTCTGTTGCGGTAACCAACTTTGTAGACGTGCAGATCCGTAGGTGAAAGGCTAAACTGACTTACTGAAGACGTTTCAAACCAATTTGGCACGATGGTTTATTGCGAGTTGTTGAAGACAGTGGCGTAACGAATATCCACCTACTTGTCGTTCTGATTTCAGATGACAGTGGGTCCGAGATTCGCGCCTGGACTGCCACACCAGTCAAGCAACTAATGTTAATTGCTCGGGGATCATGTAATAAATTAGTAGCAGTGCTGCACCCGCACGTAAGGGGCATATTTCTTAAAGGCTGTCTCATGACAACACGTCAGCACAGTGTACGCTAACTGCGACTGTGGTTCTTGGCCGAATACGACACACGGTTTTAACCAGCGAGGAAATTTCAAAACAGATATAAAGAGAAGATTTAGTCTGGGAAACGTAGTAGCGTTTGGACACCATGTCCTTGGGATCCCTATCCTGATAAATAATCAGCATTGGCGGCCGAAGACTTCCGGCATAAGAAGTCAGCCTCGTTCTGCCAACGGCCTTGTCAAAGAGGGTGGAGGAGCGGATAGAGGTTCAGGGCACTCTCTTGTCCTAGGGGTGGGAAATTGCCCCTAAAGGCGGAAAAATCAGCAATGATCAACTACATGAGGATGCAGAAGGCAATGGAAACCACTGCATTAAAGACACGTAACGTGTATCCACAGGACATGTGGCCTGTAATTGAAGAAGTGTCATGATGAACTCTCCATTGGCAAAAGATTCCGAAATAGTCCCCCATTCGGATCTCCGAGAGGGGACTGCCAAGGGGGAGGTTACCTTGAGAAAAAGATTGAATAATCAACAAAAGGATAACGTTCTACGTGTCGGGGCGTGGAATGTCAGAAGCTTGAACGTGGTAGGGAAACTAGAAAATCTGAAAAGGGAAATGCAAAGGCTCAATCTAGATATAGTAGGGGTCAGTGAAGTGACGTGGAAGGAAGACAAGGATTTCTGGTCAAATGAGTATCGGGTAATATCAACAGCAGCAGAAAATGGTATAACAGGTGTAGGATTCGTTATGAATAGGAAGTTAGGGGAGAGGGTGTGTTACTGTGAACAGTTCAGTGACCGGGTTGTTCTAATCAGAATTGACAGCAGACCAACACCGACAACGATAATTCAGGTATACATGCCGACGTCGCAAGCTGAAGATGAACAGATAGAGAAAGTGTATGAGGATATTGAAAGGGTAATGCAGTATGTAAAGGGGGACGAAAATCTAATTGTCATGGGCGACAGGAATGCAGTTGTAGGGGAAGGAGTAGAAGAAAAGGTTACAGGAGAATATGGGCTTGGGACAAGGAATGAAAGAGGAGAAAGACTAATTGAGTTCTGTAACAAGTTTCAGCTAGTAATAGCGAATATCCAGTTCAAGAATCTCAAGGGAGAAGGTATACTTGGAAATGGCTGGGAGATACGGGAAGATTTCAATTAGATTACATCATGGTCAGACAGAGATTCCAAAATCAGATACTGGACTGTAAGGCGTACCCAGGAGCAGATATAGACTCAGATCACAATATAGTAGTGATGAAGAGTAGGCTGAAGTTCAAGACATTGGTCAGGAAGAATCAATACGCAAAGAAGTGGGATACGGAGGTACTAAGGAATGACAAGATACGTTTGAAGTTCTCTAACGCTATAGATACAGCAATGAGGAATAGCGCAGTAGCCAGTACAGTTGAAGAGGAATGGACATCTCGAAAAAGGGCCAGCACAGAAATTGGAAAGAAAACACAGGTACAAAGAAGGTAGCTGCGAAGAAACAATGGGTAACAGAAGAAATACTTCAGTTGATTGATGAAGGGAGGAAGTACAAACATGTTCCGGGAAAATCAGGAGTACAGAAATACAAGTCGCTGAGGAATGAAATAAAGAGGAAGTTCAGGGAAGCTAAGACGAAATGGCTGCAGGAAAAATGTGACGACATCGAAAAGATATGATTGTCGGAAGGACAGACTCAGCATACAGGAAAGTCAAAACAACATTAAAAGCAACGGTGGTAACATTAAGAGTGCAACAGGAATTCCACTGTTAAAAGCAGAGGAGAGAGCAGATAGGTGGAAAGAATACATTGAAAGCCTCTATGAGGGTGGAGATTTATCTGATATGATAGAAGAAGAAACAGGAGTCGATTTAGAAGAGATAGGGGATCCAGTATTAGAATCGGAATTTAAAAGACCTTTGGAGGACTTACGGTCAAATAAGGCAGAAGGGATAGATAACATTCCATCAGAATTTCTTAAATCATTGGAGGAAGTAGCAACAAAACGACTATTCACGTTGGTGTGTAGAATATATGAGTCTGGCGACATACCATCTGACTTTCGGAAAAGCATCATCCACACTATTCCGAAGACGGCAAGAGCTGACAAGTGCGAGAATTATCGCACAATCAGCTTAACAGCTCATGCATCGAAGCTGCTTACAAGAAGAATGGAAAAGAAAATTGAGAATGCGCTAGATGACGATCAGTTTGGCTTTAGGAAAAGTAAAGGGACGAGAGAGGCAATTCTGACGTTACGGCTAATAATGGAAGCAAGGCTAAAGAAAAATCAAGACACTTTCATAGGATTTGTCGACCTGGAAAAAGCGTTCGACAATATAAAATGGTGCAAGCTGTTCGAGATTCTGAAAAAAGCAGGGGAAAGCTATAGAGAGATACGGGTCACATACAATACGTACAACAACAAAGAGGGAATTATAAGAGTGGACGATCAAGAACGAAGTGCTCGTATTAAGAAGGGTGTAAGACAAGGCTGTAGCCTTTCGCTCCTACTCTTTAATCTGTACATCGAGGAAGCAATGATGGAAATAAAAGAAATGTTCAGGAGTGGACTACAAATACAAGGTGAAAGGATATCAATGATAGGATCCGCTGATGACATTGCTATCCTGAAAAGTGAAGAAGAATTAAATGATCTGCTGAACGGAACGAACAGTCTAATGAGTACACAGTATGGTTTGAGAGGAAATCGGAGGAAGACGAAGGTAATGAGAAGTAGTAGAAATGAGAACAGCGAGAAACTTAACATCAGAATTGATGGTCACGAAGTCAATGAAGTTAAGGAATTCTGCTACCTAGGCAGTAAAATAGCCAATGACGGACGGAGCAAGGAGGACATCAAAACCAGACTCGCTATGGCAAAAAAGGCATTTCTGGCCAAGAGAAGTCTACTAATATCAAATACCGGCCTTAATTTGAGGAAGAAATTTCTGAGGATGTACGTCTGGAGTACAGCATTGTATGGTAGTATGGTAGTGAAACATGGACTGTGGGAAAACCGGAACAGAAGAGAATCGAAGCATTTGAGATGTGGTGCTATAGACGAATGTTGAAGATTAGGCGGACTGATAAGGTAAGGAATGAGGAGGTTCTATGCAGAATCGGAGAGGAAGGGAATATGTGGAAAACACTGATAAGGAGAAGGGACAGGATGATAGGACA
Organism: Schistocerca americana; assembly: GCF_021461395.2. Classification (NCBI taxonomy): domain Eukaryota; kingdom Metazoa; phylum Arthropoda; class Insecta; order Orthoptera; family Acrididae; genus Schistocerca; species Schistocerca americana. Next base: position 107,449,038 of record NC_060123.1, read on the forward strand.
TCTGCTAAGACAAGAGGGAATGACTTCCATGGTACTAGAGGGAGCTGTAGAGGGCAAAAACTGTAGAGGGGAGACAGAGATTGGAATACGTCAAGCAAATAATTGAGGATGTAGGTTGCAAGTGCTACTCTGAGATGAAGAGGTTAGCACAGGAAAGGAATTCGTGGCGGGCCGCATCAAACCAGTCAGTAGACTGATGACCAAAAAAAAAAAAAAAAAAAAAAGAGAGCGTCACGTCACGGTCCTTACAACGTCAAGATATTTGAGCCTCCAGCTGGGCATTGTCGGTGCATCCACTATTTTAATTGACTAATGTTTTCCCTCGTCAAGACGTTTATCAAATGTATTGGCAAACGAAGATTAGATCAGTTCAACATTTACAATGTGTGGAACTTAATACGATATTCGGATGCGTCTGTTTTACCAACAGCGGCCCTCTAAACTTTATAACAGCAAGTGGAACTAGTGTTAAGTAACATGTTCAAGGTGATTGGTCCCAAAACACACCAATATGAGAGAGAAATTTTCCTACTAGTTACTTCTTATGAACTGAACGCATTGCAACTTCAGATTGTGAGGCATAGTCATATGACGTTAGGCTCTTCCCGTCGCGTGACTGACCGTCATGCCAGCCACATACTTACTAAATTAATTTATAAATAAATACAGACACCTCACGTTTTATTAGAACGTTTTGGTTCTTTCTAGGACTGCAGTCACAGGTAATTGACTCGTAATGTATCTGGACGCCATTACAAGCACCACTATCTCATGATTAACTTTCATCCAGTGAACGGTAAGTTAGATATAGTAGCTGACCAAATTTCGAGTAGAACCTCCTGCATTTGTGTACAGGGAAGAGCGGCCAATGAGTGTCTGTAGCGGGAGACGGGTTTATTTGGACAATAATTTTATTCGGTGTGAGAAATGACAACTTGCTTTAGAAGTGGAAGTCGTGAGTACTGCTCATGTGTTTGAGGTTTCGGTGCGGTGGGATTAGCACAAAATTTCGAAGCAACTATCAGACACTTGCTGCTGTAATATTTACCGTTCAGTTAGATCAGTACGAGGGTATTGCGGAAATGTACCGTGAGATTAAATATGAACCTTTGGAGGTAAGGTAGGGATATTGTCGGGAAACTCTATCGGAAAAGTTTAGAGAAACAGCATTTGTGCCAGACTGCTGAACGAATATACGGCCTCTAAAGTTCATCTAGCGTAAGTACAGAAATGGAAAAATCACGGAGACTGGGGCTCGTACTTAAAGTTTCGCTCTTGCTTCCTTTGTGTGTGTGGACCAAAAAAGGAAATGGGTAGCGGCGCAAAGTGACTTCCGTCAAGCACTGCAGATTATGTACGAAGATTTGTTTTTCCGCGAGTGTGGTAGTCTCTGTGCTAATAGTGTAGTTTGCGCTTTATCTCAGGCCACGACTCTGAAAGTAGAACATATCGGCGCCCAGATAGAACCTGTGTTCCCTAGTTTACGGAACTCCTACCATAGTGTAGCGCACTGTCACCAACTTAATAAAAGGCGAGTGCACGAAATATAAGACCAGGCTGGAGGAGTTCCTAGTGAGTAGAGCGCATCATGCCATACTCAACGGAGACGTATCTTTAGACGTAAAAGTAAGTTCGCGCGTCTCTCCTATCTGTCGACTGTACATATAACTGACAGAGTTGACAACGTAAGAAGCTCCACGAGAGAGTGAGTGATGCAGTTGTCTACATAGAGGTCGAAATGTAAGGAAACTGTAACGAAATACAATGAAACTCGCAAAGAATGGACGCTGGGTGCAGTGACTGGCAGCTGATCCTCAATATAACGAAATTTAACTTACTCTGCATACATACCCCGAATGACCCGTTTCTATATGAATACAATCTTGCCGAACAAACACTGGAAGCAGTCGCACCACCCAAATACATATGAATACTCGTGCAGTGCGATTGAAACTGGAACTGACACATAAAACTATCATTACGAGAATATAATGAAAGAAAAATTGGAGGCATTCAATATCACGCAGCAGTCGTGACCGGAACGGGATACAGAAACAGTAAAATTATATGTGATATGATTGGTCTGGAGACCCTGGCTGGCACGTTTAGCCACCTAGTTCGTGCACTATTCCTCTTTTTCTTTTCGAAGTGTTAGATTCGCGTGTTAAGTGTACCTGATATGTGTACGTGACTGTAACAGGCGTGTGTCTGTTATGATGGAATATTTGCATTCTATAATGATGAGACAATGGAAAGGTTGAAATCCGGTAACGGCACTTAGCCTATTGCTCTCGAGCAGTAAGGCAGTCGAGCTTAATATCCCCATCTGACGCACGGATCGCCATCAACAATGTCACGTGCCTTCACTCCATGATACACTGCTCAGAGGTTTGTAATTTAATCCTGGAAATCGGCGCAAAGTCTGGCGACGAGGAACCTTACCCCCAACACTCAGCCTCCCTTTTTCAGGGGAGGCAAAAAGAAAATTGCCCACAGCAAGTGACATACCGTGCGGTTACCCATCCTAATACCGGCCATGCTCTGTGTTGCGCAACTTCGGTGGTCTGACGGGAACCGGTGTATTCGACGAGGGAAGGCAGGTCGAAGAGGAGAAACAGCGTATGAAAGTACCCAGCGCCACACTCTTGCTGATACTAAGTGTAGAATGTGTTAATCGTACATAAAAGAACAGACGAATAAGATATAGTAGTGGGAATCAGTATAAAGGCAAAGGTGCACGAAAGAAATAGTATAAAATTTCTGATGCATGCATGTATCGATTTGCTACGAAAGTAGTACATACGTACCAGACTTAAACAATCATGACGGAATTACACAGTTTCTTTCATAATACAAGTAATAAAATAGGATACTGGCAGAAGTAAAGCTGTGAGTACCGGGCGTGAGTCGTGCTTCGGTAGCTCAGATGGTAGAGCACTTGCCCGCGAAAGGCAAAGGTCCCGAGTTCGAGTCACGGTCGGGCACACAGTTTTAATCTGCCAGGAAGTTTCATATCAGCGCACACTCCGCTGCAGAGTGGAATTCTCATTCTGGAAATAAAATAGGTCGTTTGCATTTCCTGAATGGAAATTATTATAAAGGCACTCACTGTACTGTTCAGTTATTGCATTGTTAGTACGCTGATCAATCTTCATTCTTCCTAATTGCCTCAAATACTATCTTTGGATTGAATTTCGTAGTGTTGGTAGTCATTGCAGTGAAGTTTTTCGCCAGCTCTTCTCGAGTTGCTCTTTTCAGCTCACTTACGGCCTCAAACCGTCTTCTACTGCGATGAACACCCCTTTCAAGTATTCCCAAATGAATTTTCACGGGGTTCAGATTCGGGCAACATGCAGGCCAGGGGAAGACATCTACACATCTATATCTTTACGTTCAAAACACTTTTTGGTTATAACAGACATATACATACAGGGTGCCAATTTTTGAACTATGTAAATGAAACGTAAATTACAGCGTGCACAAACTTTATTCAACATGTAAACGTCATTAAGATATTCGGATATAGGTTATAACATGTTCGATATGCCTATCATCATTGGTGATGGTGATGATGTGGTGCAGAAGAATAGCATTTTCTACATGACCCACTGAATTGCCGGAATATCGATGCTGTCGATGGCCTCATGAATGACTCTTTTGAGCTCAGCGGTGGTTAAGGTGCTATTGCTGTACACATTGTCTTTAATGTTGCCGCACAAAAATGAGTAGTATGTGTTCAGATCAGGAGATATGACTGCCAGTCGAGGCCCAAGCGAGTGGCCTCTGACTATCGCAGAGCCAGAATATGGTCCTTAAAGTGCTCCTTTAGTACACCACGGTCCTGCTTCGATTGCGTAGAGTTCTGTCTTGCATGAACCACATCTTGTCGAAATCACGATCCCTTTGGATAATGGGGATGAAATCATCCTCGAAAACCTTTGCTTACCGTTCGGTAGTCACCATGCCACCAAGGAATATTGCACTGCTACTTCCGTGACCTGACATTGCACACAATGCAATCAACCGGTGAGGGTGAATTATCAATCGCGCAATGCGGATTCTCAGTTACCCAAATCCGCCAATTTTGCTTATTGACGAATCCATCCCAATGAAAGAGGGCTTCGTCCCTAAACCAAGCCGAACTAATTTCCATCATTTCCCGCGGCCAACCCTGCAGTTTGAACGTCTTAACGCAAACCGTTCAGAAGTTATGACAAATTTATTTTATATAATTCAATAATTTTCACCCTGTAAATATATTACCTTGTTGAAACTTTAGACTTTATTCCCGTAGATCTTGTAACATTCTAATCATTTCTGTCTCTATAATCTGCGTGTACATGTAACAGTTCATTCTAGTGGTCCGCCAAGCAGTGTGTGATTTACCTCTAGCGCAGACGGGTACTCAGATCATAACACTTCCACCATTAAAATTTCTGCTCTTTCTTACCTGCTTCTCTGTTCTCAGATCATGACAATATTACTGAAATCTACATTGCCCATCGAAATTAAACTTAATCACTGAAGATCACTTTGTCATATCCTAAAGTCAATGAGATAAATTTTTCAGGGATCTGAAATGTAGCCTCTTATGTTTAGGTATTAGAGCGGCTCCGGCAATCGTTTCTTGAATGAAAGGTGTTTATCATGTGAGTCAATTTGTCGTAGACGTCCGTTATATACTGGACACTACAAATCGGCAACAAGCTGACATGAATAACGATTTATGCTCTGTCTTTGCGCTAAGGTAACCCATTCTTCGCCTCAGATAATTTTCCACACTGCCTACATTTTACATTCCGTCTGTATCGTGCTCCCAATCTAGCAAAATTGTCAGAATCGTGGTTTATGTAGACAAAACGCAGTCACTAATGGTGTCTCTTTCTTGTTAGTAGTAATAGCTCGTAGGTATACGCTAATGCCGCTCAGAGACAATTCACTTCATACTGTGTTACACTTTCTACCACCTGAACCGTTGATGTCTTGTTATGTACACTACGTGATCACAATTATTCGGACATCCCGAAAAACATACGTTTTTCATATTATGTCCATTGTGCTGTCACCTATTGCCAGGTACTCCACATCAGCGACCTCACTAGTCATTAGATGTCGTGAGAGGGCAGAATGAGGCACTCCGTGAAACTCACAGACTTCGAACGTGGTTGGGTGATTGGGTGTCACTTCATCATACGTCTGTACTCGAGGGTACCACACTCATGTCCGCCCCGGTAGCTGAGTGGTCAGCGTGACAGACTGTCACTGTAAAGGGCCCGGGTTCGATTCCCGGCTGGGTCGGAAATTTTCTCCGCTCAGGGACTGGGTGTTGTGTTGTCCTAATCATCGTCATTTCATCCCCATCGTGTGGCGTCAAATTGAAAGACCTGCACCAGGCGAACGGTCTACCCGACGGGAGGCCCTAGCCACACGACTTTTCCATTTTACCACACTCATAATCACCCCTAGGACCACTGTTTCCGATGTGATACTGAGGTGGAAACGTGAAGGGACACGCACAGTACAAAAGTGTACAAGCCGACTTCGTCTGTTGACTGACGGAGATCGCCGACATTTGTAGAGGATCGTTATGTGTAATAGGCAGACATCTATCCAGACCATTACACAGGAATTCCAAACTGTAAGTACGATGATAGTTCGGCGGGACATGAGAGAACTTGGATTTCATGGTCGAGCGGTTGCTCATAAGCCACACATCACGCCGGTAAATCAGAACTACGCCTCGCTTGTTGAAAGGAGTGTAAACATTGGAAGATTGAACAGTGGGAAAACATTGTATGGAGTGACGAATCACGGTACACGATGAGGCGATCCAGTGGCAGGGTGTGGGTACGGTGAATGCCTGGAGATCGCCATCTGCCAGCGTGTGTAAGGCCTACAGTAAAATTCGGTTGCTGTGGTGATATGATGTGGTTGTGTTTTTTTATGGAGGGTGCTTGCACACCTTGATGTACGTGGCACTGCCACAGCAAAGGCCTACATAGATATTTTAAGCTTCTTGCTTCCCACTGCTGAAGAGCGATTCGGGGATGACGATTGCATCTTTCAACACGGCGAGCGCCTGTTCATAACCCGGCCTGTGGCCAAGTGGTTACACGACAATAACATTTCTGTAATGGAGTGGCCTGCACAGAGTCCTGACCCGAATCCCATAGAGCACCTTTGGGATGTTTTGGAACGCCGACTTCGTGCCACACCTCACCGACCGACATCGATACCTCTCCTCGGAACAGCACTCCGGGATGAATGGGCTGCCATTCCCCAAGAAACCTCCCAGTATCTGATTGAGCGTATGCCTGCGAGTGTGGAAGCTGTCATCAAGGCTAAGGGTGAGCCAACACCATAGTGAATTCCAGCATGATCGATGGAAGGCGCTACGAACTTGTAAGTCATTTTCAGCCACATAGTATAGTATGCTACTGACGTCAAATACGAAACTATTTAAACGCATTTGTCGGTGCACTAGATTTCATACTATAGTATATACATTGTCCACAACTATTCCAGCTAGCCGGTCGAAGTGGCCGTGCGGTTAAAGGCGCAGCAGTCTGGAACCGCAAGACCACTACGGTCGCAGGTTCGAATCCTGCCTCGGGCATGGATGTTTGTGATGTCCTTAGGTTAGTTAGGTTTAACTAGTTCTAAGTTCTAGTGGACTAATGACCTGAGCAGTTGAGTCCCATAGTGCTCAGAGCCATTTGAACCATTTGAACTATTCCAGCTGACAACGTTCACTTTTCTGCAAATGCTCATGCTACTACAGTATGTTGGAGTCCAAACTCTCTGTGGCCGAGCGGTTTTAGGCGATCCAGTCGAGAACGGCGCTGCTTCTACGGTTGCAGGTTCGAATACTGTCTCGGGTATGGATGTGTCTTCTGTCCTTAGGTTACCTAGGTTTAGGTAGTTCTACGTCCAGGGGACTGATGACCTCAGATGTTAAGTCCCATAGTGCTCAGAGCCATTTTCAGTCCAAACTCGTTCTTACCAATCAAAACATGTGTGTGTGGCAGCAATTTTTCGAAAATCGAACTTCCCCGATGTGCCTAGGGTCTCGTTCCGTCCTGACAGATCAGGATACGACAACAGTGTCGGAAATCGAATCCAAGCTCTGCACGCGACCGTTATATTATGATGGTCACTCAGCTACCTAGGTAGATTTGAAGCGCGTACTGTTATAGTGTCGTTATGGGTCAAATTTATTTTAACACGTCGTAAATGGGTAGTTCTGCTTTGCCATCTCGTGCCTCCAGATATCTCACATCTTTCTCAAGGCCTCGGCCCTGTGACGCACCCCTTACCAGAAAAGTCGCACAAGGCGATGTTGCGAACACACCTACCTCCACGGGAGTAAACTTTTACGATGCGGCAGCTTTTAGGGTGCGGCTCTCCGTTTCCACTCGAAACGGTTTAGGTGTTCTCGTTTCACAGATGATTCCAAGCGAAAACTCCGCAAACCGTTTCCAGGCCCAGGGTTTAAATGCGTTTAAAAAGAAAAGTTCCCCCGGTGCTGCGTTCTTTAGTTTCTTTTCTTTTTTTCTCCTTCCTGACTTCCTGCTTACGTGGAGAAGTTCTGCAACTATGAAGTTAGACGGCTTCGAAGGCATTACTGCTACTGAACTCATTCAGCCCTTAATCACGTAACACGGCTGGAGTATAAGTTAAATTGTCTACCGCCAAGCGATAATTACGTTCGCCAACTTAGGCGCACTTTCTCAATAGCTGTACCCATTAATAACACAACCGGTTTTTCAGTAAATAAGCTGGAAGTTCAGTGCTTTCGCAGCGCTTCGTGTACAAATGCAGCAGCGTTGTGTTCACACAAGGTGCAGCTGCACGACAACTTTCTCACTTCGTTTAGGAATCGCGGCATGTTTTTCAATCTAAGTTATCCGTAGTTTCCGAGATAGACACAGAAATTTGGTCTTTTGTAAGAAATTAATAGAATTATATGCACCTTTTACGATTATACATCGCAGAAATATTTTTTTTTTTTTTTACATGAGTTCGTCTGGCCGCCTTACGATGGTTGCGCAGGTACAGCTGGATAGAGGGGCTGCCAATTTACGACCATCCACCACTGCCTGATTTTCCTGTAAGGGTTAACTGTCCCAAGGAAGCCGTCTTCGCTAGGCCTCTAGAGCCTGTCCTCTCACTATTGTTGTACACAATTCCTCTGACCTATCAGTCAAGGAACATATAGTTTTACACCAGGCGTTCATTGAAAGTGGCTTTCTTTTCACTTTTACTATACAATAAAATTAAGCGTTGTTACCAAAACACTGTAATACGATGACCGTACTTCAGATGTTGACAGATTACATATATACAGCGGTCTACTGTGTAGCACTACGCCCGCCGGGATGGCCGAGCGGTTCTAGGTGCTACAGTCTGCAAACGCGCGACCGCTACGGCTGCAGGTTCGAATCCTGCCTCGGGCATGGATGTGTGTGATGTCCTTAGGTTAGTTAGGTTTAAGTAGTTCTAAGTTCCATGGGACTGATGACCTCAGAAGCTAAGTCCCATAGTGCTCAGGGCCATTTGAACCATTTTTGAACTTGGCGTAGTTTTACCATAACGGTCGGCCAGGTATACCGCAAGCGGTTTCTTGCCGTACGTTCGTTACTAATCATATTTTCCGTCACAGATAATCCTATGATTTATCTTAGCAAATTAGGAATAACTGTTTACAATTATGAGATTCCAGTACAGCACCACCAGTTATCAGTACGTAGCATTTGCAGAACAAACGATCGCCGTATCTACAATTGTTTAATGGTGAGTGATAATTAAATTCATGAGTACTTGGCGTCACATATGCGAACATTTTTAAAACTTTTAACAAGCTTTAGCCATAAATTTTAATGGCTGTGCTCATTATTCACACTAGGCCTTATCACCCCATATGTCCAGTCTGATATCCAACTACTGGTGTTTAATGCCAATTTTACTGTTGACATCGCTGTATAACGGATTAACATTATCGATATACAAGTGAACTGTGGACACCGTATCTTTTAGATTTTTTAATTCTACCATGTAAGTAATTGTTTCTACGAAGGTTAATGAAAGCTTGACACATATTTATAAGAAATTTTTTCCCTTTTTTAAAACATATTTATCTAAAAATGGCATTCTAATGAACAGTGAACCTCCTGAGAATGCACCTGTAACTGTATGAAACTGGTAGTGTTCCTAACAAATGATTACAAAACAGCTACAACGGATTGAAGAGTCTTCAGTCACTGTCAATACCATTAATTCGTAAGAACGTTTTTCAGTGAAACCGGGTTTTAAGATATTTCACTATGTAATAAATCTGTCAAGGCCTTTTCTGATGTATCGGCAGATTCGGTAGCATCGATTTTACACAACTGCAGCAGGCCAGTTCCAGGGATAGTGGACTGTAGTTTTGCGGGTCCTTTCTTTTACCCTTCTTGCTATGCATGAGTCACATGCACGTTTTTGCAGTCGCTTGAGACTTGTCACTGGGCGGCAGATTCGCGATAAATGTAAGCTAAGTAGGAGACAATTCTGTAGAGCACTCTTTGTAAAACCGAATTTAGCATGACATCCGGACCTGACAACTTATATATTTTTGCTTCGGATGTTTCTCTACGCCAGGGATCTGATCTGAGCGGTGTAATTCGGGTAGCGCATCTCTCGCTGCTTAGTGAAGTTAGGCAACAGATTTTGGGTAACGTGATCTGGTGTGATGTGCCACGAATGGCGTCTTTCTGAATGTTCTGTAACTTTTTACTGTGACATAGTGTGTACAAGCGATGTATGTAGAGTCACAGAATAAAATATTCTGAATTGGTTTAATTGAATATACTGAATTTTGCAAACATAGGACGTTCATTATTTACAAAGTCATTTCCTATAATCTCGTCAATAGCTCCATACTTAGCAATCATATGCAACCGCTGTCTCACCGATAGATCTGTAACTACAGATTGGAAAATTGCGCAGGTCGCACCAGTGTTTAAGAAGGGTATTTGGAGTAATCCATCGAACTACAGACCTATATCGTTGACGTCGGTTTGCAGTATGGTTTTGGAGCATATACTGTATTCAAACATTATGAATCACCTCGAAGGGAACGACCTATTGATACGTAATTAGCATGGTTTCAGAAAACATCGTTCTTGTGCAACGAAGCTAGCTCTTTATTCGCACAAAGTAATGGCCGCTATCGACAGGGGATCTCAAGTTGATTCCGTATTTCTATATTTCCGGAAAGCTTTTGACACCGTTCCTCACAAGCGACTTCTAATCAAGCTGCGGGCCTATGGGGTATCGTCTCAGTTGTGCGACTGGATTCGTGATTTCCTGTCAGGAAGGTCGCAGTTTGTAGTAATAGACGGCAAATAATCGAGTAAAATTGAAGTGATATCAGGTGTTCCCCAGGGAAGCGTCCTGGGACCTCTGCTGTTCCTGATCTATATAAATGATCTGGGTGACAATCTGAGCAGTTCTCTTAGGTTGTTCGCAGATGATGCTGTAATTTACCGCCTAGTAAGGTCATCCGAAGACCAGTATCAGTTACAAAGCGATTTAGAAAAGATTTCTGTATGGTGTGTCAGGTGGCAGTTGACGCTAAATAACGAAAAGTGTGAGGTGATCCACATGAGTTCCAAAAGAAATCCGTTGGAATTTCGATTACTCGATAAATAGTACAATTCTCAAGGCTGTCAATTCAACTAAGTACCTGGGTGTTAAAATTACGAACAACTTCAGTTGGAAAGACCACATAGATAATATTGTGGGGAAGGCGAGCCAAAGGTTGCGTTTGATTGGCAGGGCACTTAGAAGATGCACCAAGTCCACTAAAGAGACAGCTTACACTACACTCGTTCGTCCTCTGTTAGAATATTGCTGCGCGGTGTGGGATCCTTAGCAGGTGGGATTGACGGAGGACATCGAAAGGGTGCAAAAAAGGGCAGCTCGTTTTGTATTATCACGTAATTGGTGAGAGAGTGTGGCAGATATGATACGCAAGTTGTGATGGAAGTCATTAAAGCAAAGACGTTTTTCGTCGCGGCGAGATCTATTTACGAAATTTCAGTCACCAACCTACATAGGTACGAGTGGTCATCAAAATAAAATAAGAGAAATCAGAGCTCGAACAGAAAGGTTTAGGTGTTCGCTTTTCCCGCACGCTGTTCGGTAGTGGAATGGTAGAGAAATAGTATGATTGTGGTTCGATGAACCCTCTGCCAAGCACTTAAATGTGAATTGCAGAGTTGTCACGTAGATGCAACTGATTGTCAAGATCCGGAGGTGAGTATTGATACCAACAAGGCTACAACGTGGACGATGGACGAAGTCGTGTGACAGGCAGCAATGATTACATAGCAAGGAACTGATGCAAATCGACCTTTGTAGAGGCCGCCCCTTCCATCGAAATGAACAAATTATCGGTTCTATCCATGCAGCAGTGTAATATACCGTGAGCTGTGCTACTTCGTATCAGTCCGTAGTAATTCGATTCGGACCCCGGTCACGGTCCGTTGTACGTGCGCTCCACTGTCGCCGTCCAACTCCACGTCCCTAATCTACCTTACTGCGTCGTCCGATTCTGAATACAAAGTTAAAGCAACAAGCTGCTATTTCGCCGTCCTGTGTCTAACTCACGAAACAATCATACAAACTGTCAACATATGTCGTTACGATGGTGCTCTCCACAGAATATGGCGTTCCGATCAACGGACAACCACTCCAGCTATGACGTCATGGCACTTATGAAGCGTGTGTGCAGAGTAGTCCCACATCCACACTCGCCGTGTACACAGTCACAGGCGATGCAGTATGGTACACAGAAGACGCTTACAGACTCTCTGCTGTAACCGAGCGAGGTGGCGCAGTGGTTAGCACACTGGACTCGCATTCGGGAGGATGACGGCTCAATCCCGCGTCCGGCCATCCTGAGTTAGGTTTTCCGTGATTTCCCTAAATCGCTCCAGGCAAATGGCAGGATGGTTCCTTTGAAAGGGCGCGGCCGACCTCCTTCCCCGTCCTTCCCTAATCCGATGAGGCCGATGACATCGCTGTTCGGTCTCTTCCGCCAAACAACCCAAACAACCTCTCTGCTGTGGAGAGCCACAGGAAGACTGGAAGCAAGGGAGTCGCAAATTGATTTGGCCCGATGACTTAATATGAGTCGTTCTGTTGTTTCTCGTGTGCTGCGACAGTTTATAGAGACCGAAACTACATGCTGGAGACCAGGACAGGATCGACCATGTGTGATATCAAGAGGAGTGGACCGGTATTTCGCTATAAAAGCAACACGGTACCGCCTTAGTAACGCACTGCAACTGGCATCTGTCCTTGCAGCATCCCCTGAACGTGTTACATGGTGGTAAACGGTCTACTGAAGGATTCAGCAGCGTGACCTTTGTTTTTGGAGACCTGCTGTCTGTTTACCGTGTCTTAATAGAAGGGAACGTCTAGAGTGGAGCCGTTAACACGCCACGTGGACATTCGAATTGTGGGCCAATGTTCTTTTGACAGATGGGTCTAGATTTGGTCTGGAGGGTAGTTCTCGACCGATTCGAATCTGGAGGGCACGTGGAACACGATTTCTGGATCCAAACATTGTGGAAAGAGATCGGAGCGGACACCCAATGGTGTGGGTAGGGATTATGTTGACCACTCCAACACCTATTAACTTTCTAACATATACCGTGAGGAGATCCTGTGGTCTCATGCGCGGTTGTTCCCACATGCTGTTGGCCCAGACTTCGTATCGATGGACGATATTGCTCGGCCTCATACAGCACGGGTGGTTGATATTTTCCTTCAGAAATGGAAGATAATGCACGCATGGCGTGGCCTCCTCGCTCTCCCGGTTTGAATCCCATAGAGCACTAGGGAAACGGGTTGCATCACGTCAGCGTCAACCAACCACTCTCCAAAACTCGTGAGCAGCTCTGCAGGAAGAATGGGCGTTTTTGCAGCAACATGAGATTGATGACGTCATTCACAGCATATCCCTGTATTAGTGCAAGAGGTGGTCACACCCGAAATTGAGCACATTAATCAGTTGTCACAATGTGCGTGCAAAAGCGAAGCGTTAAGTTGAAATATAAGAAGTTAATTTTTGTCTGCAGTTATGCATGTTATAGTTGATTACATTCAGTATTCTTTACATTGTTTCTACTTTACTATCAATTGTTTTGTGGAAGAATAAACGCGACTTCGTAAAATTTCCGATTGTTGCTTTAATTTTGACATCAGTGTATCTATATTTCTTAGTCCACCACCGGATTCCGAATGTCATAAAAGCTGTTCCCCCGTCTCAAGTTTCCTTACCGACCTTCCGCTTCCGCATTAGCTAATAGGATAATGTTATAAATGCCCCGTGAAAACTGTTCTCCTAATCGACTTCTTTATTGTCCTTCTCTGCTCTAAAAGGTAGTCTCAGGACGGACGGCACGTCCCTTCTACCAGTGAAGGGGCACGGTCGTTCCACGGATTCGATTTTGCTACTGTGAGACAGCGAAAGGAAAGAAATAGGATCTGCTCTGTTAGCGTCTGCTACGAGAGTCACGAGCCCCGCAATAATGGCGCAGACGGTGGTGTGTTTTGTTCTATGCTGTATACTGGGTGCCCTAGAGAAAGCAGTGGCGAGTTGCTTTTTTACCAGCGTAACTGCATCCCACCGCATTGTCCTAGGCCAAGCTGGGCCATGTTCTGGAACCTGCCCTTCCGTTCGGACAAAGCCCATTCTGACACTTTCTCCTTGTCGGGATTTCACCACCCAGCTATGAAAAGACAAAGCTGGCAATGTCCCAAAGAATTTACCCCCGCGTTGGCCGCTAACTGCCTCGTTATCATCTGTTATGGACGGCGTAGAATCCTCCCTTTACATACAGGTATACAAGCCGAATAGCTAAAGGGCAAGCACAGATATTTACAAAAGATATGGTAGTATGTCAACATAAGGGACTGTGATTTTTTTTTTTGGCAGACCTACTACAAATTAAGTATCCTTTTCAAGTCAGATCTGGAAGCTAGAGAAATCTGGAGAGATTGAATAAGAGTCTCTAACAGTTCTTTCCACCAACATGTCGTCTTCTACAGTTGTGTCCTCAGTGCAGAACACAGCTCGTCGGTAGTGGGACCTTCTTCGGCGGAGGCTGCTACGCTGTTAACTTGAACCTGTGATTTTGCTTTTCATGGGATGCCACTTGCCCAGGTTAGTCTCTCTATCTACAGAGGACGAGGTGTAGTACTGAAAATGACGGTAGGTGACACTTCTCATTAATGTATCCTATTTGGTTATGACTTAAATATTCACACAATTTACATTGTCTTTTACACTCGACACAGCTTTCTTAGTTGTACGAAAACTTTTCTATTCACTTCCAATATAGAGTACAACTTTTCCGTCGCTCCAGAACGACCGAAACACAGTTACGCGTCTGTCCCTCTAGAATGTCCGAAAGAGAGTTACATGTCTGGCTCTGAACAACGCCCGAAACCGTGTTACATGTCCGTGCCTACAGAACGTCCGAAACAGAGTGACTAGCGCAGCCGAAGTACTTTGTGTTCCAGGAGCGCCAAAGCCACCAGAAGGTGTCCGAGGCACTTCGGTTGCGATATCGTTACTCTTGTGATTCCCAAAGCTAATGAAATTTAAAAAACAAAAACGATGGACTCAGGGTAGCCATGAGAGACTGTCATGTTAAAAACGGGGTAAAATGCAATGAAAAGTATATAAATAATTAATGAAAGAAGTTAGGCGGTTTGGCGCTTAGCACCCGAATGTGAAGACCAATCAGAAGCAAGTTTAGTACAATTGGCGGTCGCTTCCATTTATAAATACTGTAGTATCTGTCGCTTATACCTCACTCAACTTTTGTACCATGTGCTACTTCACGTGTACCAAGCTGCATCAAGGCGAGCTTCTAGCAAAATAAAATTCTGGTGGCCACATCCAGGAATATCACACTACTTGTTGAGCATTCTCTGTAGCACCTGCTGTAAATTTACTCCCAGTGGTTGAGGGAGAGGAAGAAAAGGAACTAAATGCATCAGCTGCATCGGAAATTTACTTGTAATCAGCCCGGCGATAAATAAAACTGCATGTCGGACAGGGACTCCAACCCGGCATCTCCTGTTTACTAAAACATTGCGTTAACGACTTCGCTTCCAAAACACAGTATTTATTGCTCCTGTGCGGACTATTTCGGCACCCTCCCCTGCCGACCCACACTTCCACCTAGCACCACCTATCCACAGTCTACCTCCAGGTCCTCCATGATCCCTAATTTTAAGTTCCCACTTGAGGTCGAACTTACATGTGCGTCCTTTCGGATATATCTGAAGGAACAGACACGAAACATGCATGTAATTGAGAATGAAATTTTCACTTTGCAGCGGACTGTGCGCTTGTATGCAACTTCCTGGCAGATTAAAACTGCGTGCCGGGCCGAGACTCGAACTCGGTACCTTTGCCTTTCGCGGGAAAGTGCTGTACCATCTGCCCGCTCCACGTTGCATCCAGTTAAGTCAGCTGTAGCAACTGCACTAGGGAGTGGCACTGTGTGGCTTGTGAAATATGGTCTAATGTGGATGCTATGCACGTTTAGTTGGCTCCACGCTGAGAGCGGTTTTGTCTGATGCAAAGTTTTATATGAGGCTGTATATAGTTAAACTTCACTGCGCATAAGGGTGAACATCCGAAAAGTCTACGAAATAGAGTCTGTCCCTCGCCTGTGGTTTGACTGACTGATTTCTCGTCCTGTGTCCAGCTGCAATGACTCTTATTAGTTTTGTGTTAATACCCTTTCTTGTGTGCTGCGTTTATTAGCAGATGTGCTGAGTGCGTTTAATTGATAGGGTTTTACTATTATATGTTGATTTAAAATTTTTCTTTATTGACTTTAACTGATATAGTTTTTGCAAAGTGTTTTAAACTGTCCCGGGATTTATTTAAGGAGACTGTGTATTAATTATTGCATCTTCGAATTATCGGCTCAGTAAATCACGACAGCGACAGCTAGTGTTTGATATCCTTAGAGCAAATTAACAGCTAAGTAGTTACTACAGAACAATGGAGTAGATGCCGTGTACTTTGATTTTAGGCTTTGTTCTCAAGAAATGAAAAGGTTCTCGTTGTGAAGAACATATTC
This sequence comes from Schistocerca americana, assembly GCF_021461395.2. Taxonomy (NCBI): domain Eukaryota; kingdom Metazoa; phylum Arthropoda; class Insecta; order Orthoptera; family Acrididae; genus Schistocerca; species Schistocerca americana. The sequence goes on from NC_060123.1 coordinate 107,465,192, forward strand.
TTTATTAGAGACTGTTGCAGTTAGGTCCATTGACTGTTTATTCCTCTTCCTGAGTTCGACGCGGGTTTTAATAAGTGATAATACACGCTTAAAAATTTTTTGTTTTAGTTGTTATATGCATGTTCCTTTGGTTTAGAAGTTATCTGTGCCACCATGTAGCCAGAGTGTTCATGATACTGCATGCAGCCACTGTCGGCATAGTGTAGACGTGGTGGTATGTTTGGCAAACGACTTATAAAATATGATTCAATAGACTTGTAATTAATTATTTCAGTTACAGCTACTTAGTTCATGTAAGTTCTTTCGGAATAAAATTTGTTGCCTCTGGGCTAAATTCCTGCCTCTTGTGTTTGAGTGTAACTTGTTCTTCCTCTCCTGTTATGATCGCCCTTAACCTGTGTTTTAGTTGCTTGATGTTTTGTGCTAAATTGACAAAGATACACAGCCGAGTCTCAGGGACGTCTTAAAATTTTATCATTCTGTGGAATGGGGCAGTTCTGATCTCAGTCTTCATCGAGGGACGTTGCCTATTCGATAAACTCTGATGAAACTTGATCATAATCTGTTTATGTTGGCAACAATGTTTCAGATTTTTGTAATTAATAAGATAGATTTCTTTTTATGCAGATTCAAAATTAATTTATTTCATTTCGTATTATTAGACGGCGGTAACATTTTTTATGATAATCAGGAATGCTCTTGAGTCATTAGAGATTTACTTCTGAAACGTTCTTTTGGTTGGAATCATCTGGTTCATTTTCCACCATAAATGTCTCAACACACCCTGCAGGAAGCCATAGGAAACTGGACATCGGAAGATACTGCAACATCTTTCGGCTATACGACGTATTCACATCAAGCTACGTATATGATGCCAGATTCATCATATCTATCATCATAATTGCCCATGAATCTGTTCCTGGTAACTACATGCCTGCAAGAACAATTGAAAATATCGCCTCTAATGCCTCTTTCAACTAAATGTAATGGACAGATATCATATACAGATTGCAGTTCTGCGTCATTAATTTTCAGAAGTGCATCGAGCGTCAAACAATGCGAAGTAATGTAACGCACAGGATCTAATTCGTATAATTCAAATTCTTAAAACCTGAGCAAGGGGTACCATGTCAGTTTTTAATACACTTTCACTTGAGTACATTCGATATCTTGCAACCACTTTCACTCAACTTCTGCTATCGCGTTGGCTGTTAATAAGTTTTTTGAACTTTTCGATTGCAGGTGGGTGATTTTTCAGTAAAGTTGTTTCATTGTCCATGCTGAGTTCAGATAATTTCAGGTATGATGCACAGTTTTCAACTGAGAACGTCGATTAATTTAACAAGTTGATAAATTGGAAATTTGTGCTACAGTGCTGTTTTTGGTGTAATATAGCTACATTATTTTATAAAGGATATATATTTCTTCGCATTACATTTCAGAAGAGAAAGACGATCTGTATTTAATTTCATTTATTTGTCATCATGTGATATCTTTTATTCGCAAGTGTTCGTGATTTAGATTTGGCCATTGTAGTAGCTCAGATTATGGAATTTGATGGGGACTGTATAGTGAAGTTAGTAGTTCACATTGATAATATAATAACCAGCCCCTGTCATATACTGGTGAAATACTGCATTTGATAACGTGCTCCTCAAGTGAACCCCGACAAATATGGCATATCCCTACTGAGAAAATTTTCAATTCTTCTTTGGGACTTACTTCCACCATATTTATGGTGCAATAAAATGTTGTTCACCGTTTTTGCGACTGCATACAACTCATCAGTGAACATTCCATGCAATCGCTGCCAATGTACGATTTATACTTGAAAGGTTCCCTGTCATAGCAGCAGTGTGAGCAGGGCGCTATACGGAATTGTTTTTGCAGATGAACATGATCAGAACACTAACCAGAGTCACTAACACACATGCAAGTAGTGACTATTTCTAACTTGTACTCCGAATCAGCATAAAAGGCAAATGGCAACTTCAGTTTGTCGCTGGACTTGGTATATTTTACAAATTCATTCTTACTACTATTTAAGACACTGCTGACTGGGATAAATTTTGCACAGTCAACTAATATACAGCTAACTTTGGAATGAAAACAGCACAGAAAACGTTCACATTCGACAACCATGGCATGTGTTGCTACTACGTGATAGCAGTGACAAGTATAGTAATTACATAAATCTATATGAGCATTAAATAAATCTATATTAGTAATCTTCAACATTTACAGATTTTAATTTTTGTCTCCCGCTGTCACTGATTCATAATTAGAATATTGGAAGCTCTAAATGTTTACATATATGCCTTTGTTTTCTTCTCCAGTCATGTGTACAAGTTTCAGATCTGCAGCGAAGACTATATCGACCAATTTTTTCTTTCAAATAGCTGAAGTATTTGGACAGGCAGACTTCATTTATATTTAAGGCATACTTTCACCTAAAACAGACCACATGAAACTGGCATTGTGATATGACTGAACTATCATTGCTGTATGTTTATATGTTATCACTTTTGGCAGTTTTATACATAGTCCTGCAGAAAACGTTTTTATTTACATTAACATTGAAACGTACAATGCCTTTCAATGTCCTGCAGGAATCTCTCCTGAAAAGTCTACATTTCGTTTGCAGCTTATCAATATCATTAGTCGAGTACCAATGATCAATAATTTCTCATGGCTGTAAACTAGCACGAATTTTCGTTTATTCAACTGATATGGGCAAGAGAAACTTACAAATTAGCGAAAAATTGGTTCAAAGGGTTTTGTTATTTAGACTAACTCTGTCATAAACACGAAAATAGAAAAGATATCTCTAGGCTCCTTAAACCCTACGCGATTAATTACGATACATGTACATATTCGACTTCTACTGCAGACTCCACAGAAATCCACACAAGGTCATTGGCTCCGTCAAATTTAGTGCGCATCTGTGAACTTGACACAAATACAATAATATTACTAGATTAGGCTTAAAGTCTACAGGTAGACTTCTTCGTCGGTGGTCTTCTGCTTTGTCGATCGGGAACTAGTCTCTGTATTCCTTCAACCGCTGCTCGATCGGAGAGATACTAGAGAGCTCCTTAAAGATTTCCACTGCGCGATTGGATTACTAAATGGCAGCTGTGTGCTGGATCTGTAACGTTGAATGAGAAGTATTTCTTACGTATTGTAATTAGGTGAATTAATTGTATTCATAGATATGACGAGGGATGCAACTTAGGGACGTGTAACGAATGCCTGACAATGGACTGTGAACAACATGCATAAGCAGAAATGTTTCAGGAAGAAGAAGGACCAGTACGTGAAAGAGATAAGCGTTCTTTATTTGTATGGATCTGCGGCCCATGTCTAATTTCATCACAATCAGGTATATTTTTCCGATAACCGACAATGACTTGTCTGTCTCCAGATTCCTGCAGAAACTGCAACACTGGGAAAAAAGCTGGCGTATATTGCAGAGTGTAGTAGTAATATTTATTTGTAGAACACATCGTAATTGTATTCACTGATATGGCAAGATCCGAATGGACCGGGAAGTGAAACCGAAACACGTATAAAAAGCACCTACAGTAGAAAACAGAAGAGGCTTTGTGAGTGACCTGCATAAGCAGAAACGTTTCAAGAAGACGAAGATGACGAAGAAGAAGGATCAGAGTTCGGTCTTGCCCACTTGTCTCATATAGGGTGCCTAAGGGATACTGCGTTCTCGGAATGCTATACAACAATTCAAGCAAATAACATTAGTAGTTTTATTTCTATAAATCAGATTGTTAATTAACTTTAATGTACAAAGGTGTCGCAAGCGATGGGCGACGTGCTACATAAATCCGAGTTCTTGCTGTACACAATGTCAGTCAATGAAAATGGATCACCACAATCTGATATCGTAGCACTCTCTGCTAGTCCGTATTAATACTCCACTTATGTCCGGCCGTTGCAGAGGTCTCCGCCTTCTATGATCTTGCGTTCTTCCTCTTCATTCCGGCGCTTGTGGTTACGCTAGAAGAATCAGTATGTATAAGATGTCACACTTTTTTTTAGTTTCTCAACGTGTCGAGTATGATCGGGTTTTACATGATATCCACTGTAATTGTGTGACCACTGGATTGATTTAGTACTGCAGACGCCAATGACACTACAGCACTCATTGAGAAATATAACATGTCTGAGTTACAGAAAGTAACAAACAGGTAACAGGTGTAAGATCATGACTAGTAATACGTGTGCTAGACTTCAATTTTTGGGATATTTATAACTTGTCCACGAATAATGTGTTGAACGACAGCCATGACACTTCCACAATATTCACTTTTACAATCCCATTCCGCATGAGTCGGAATTCGCTAACATCTGTGGATATGCATTTTTGCAGCCTCTAGGTATATCATGTATCACCATATCGACACCTCAGGACAAGCTGAGACTTGTTCCAACATGTAAAAACGCTTTTTAGCGAGTTCGGCTATGACGATCCCTGCCTGCCAAAAGGAATCAGAGTGCTTATCGCACTGCGCCGAGTCAATAGTCAATTTACGCCAATTGAAGCAAAATTCAAATTGTTTCGGTATTTAGAAAGATGGTACAACAATTAAGATCAGTCAGGTACTTTTGATCATGACACCAAACTGAGATCGTTTGGAGACTTCTCAACGAGGAGAAAAATTTATATCATTCAGATACTTTCGATCATAACCCCAATTTATGCCAATTCAGATCGTTCAGATACTTCTAATCCTGATAATAATTTTAAAAAATACAAGTCAGCTGGAGGATTTTGAGCGAGATATAAGTTTACACAAACGAACATGGTTCACATATTTCAGATGACGCTGATTAGTTTAAAATCAGATAATTCACATACTTCTGATCATTGCACATAATTCAGATCCTTGGATATTTTTGAACGTGACGCTAATTTACTCATACATCTGACGTTCAGATATTTTTGAACGTTCGAGTAGCTGTCAATCCCAGTAGGTTATACCCACAACTAATGACATCTCCTGTAGCTAACACCTCAGTAGCTGTTAACCTCATACTGACACCCATCTCTTAAATTTAGAAATCTGTTGCGGTTGCACTCGCCATTGCAAGTATTACACAGATGTACAGAGGAAGATGCGATAACTGAGACAATTCTACAGCATGTTTCAGCAAACTTGTGGGTATACGAGACCTAGTCGGGACACATAAGGCACAGAGAAAAGAGTGTGGAAACAATCTCTGTTAAGGAGTTGACCACTGATGATTAAAGACGTAGTGTGTGGGATTCTGGCGTTTAGTTAATTATGCAATATGTAAGTGAACGAAATCAACATGTAGTTTCTACGGTTAAAGAATGCAAGCTAGATATATGGGCACAGGATAAAAGACATTCTGTGCTTCTCGTCAAGATGAATACATTACCTTGGGGGCACGATAGTGACTGACCTCAAGGTGAGGAGGTGTGAATCCTTCTCGACCTCTGTATTCAGGTTAATTTGATTAAGTACCGGGAACTCAATCCAGTTCCCTCTTCACCACGCATTGGCGCTATAGATTCAGCTATGATGGACTTCAAATTTATTGTACACGTGTGGAAAAAAAACATCAAGTAAAAACAATGAACACAAATTAAGTGAATGTAAGAGAGAAAAGACACTGCACAAATTACACTCTGAATATCTTGATGTAGCTCGAATGTATATAATCTGAATTAATAAAAAGAAACTCTGTACAAATTCAACTCTGAACATATCTTGATGCAGCTCGAGTGTATGTAACATTCTGTGCTAAATCGTGTATGTAAACATCACAGTCAACCACGGTTACCTTATCTTCCTTTGGATTGTAATCTTTTTTATCTCTAGATTATATTTGTACATCATATGTGTGATTAATGTGAAACATTGATTGTAGGAAGTGCTTTTGGGGAGGGTGTTCTATTTTGATAGTAATGTAGCTAGGAACACAGGTTTCTTCCTTGGTGTTTCAATCTAGTAAATGATTGTGGAATTATATGAAGGAATGGCCATTAAAAACCACTATAAATAGTCTATGCTGTTTTCTATTTTATGTTGTTCTTGTGAGATATGGTTGTGATTTCTGCAGCTTGTTTCAATATTACACGTTCTACAAATTTAAGTACTGTACAGTATATGAAAGCTACCTGGAGGTATTGATAACTTCTCAGTTACAGAGTTTCATGGTGAGTAAAATTCTGTATGTTTTTGAAACTAATTACAAAGTGTGTGGACAACTAAGCTATATTTCGTTCTTCGTGCACCATCTTGCACTTTGAAACGAAAGGATGTCTATGGTGGAAGATGTGATATTTGCAACTGAAATGAGTTCCTTTAACATTGTAGTAACACTTTCCCCCCAAATCGACAGCAAAAACGTTTCTCTGTCTTCGACACTTAAATTTGTGTTACTGGCTAACATCTTCGACATGTAAAAGTTTTTAACTTATAACACGTTTTTGATACTACTTCTTCTTAATTTCATGTAGCACATAGACTTTTAAATAGATATTGACAATATTGTCTTAACAGCAAAACTTTTAAATTTGAATAAATTATTTGTTCTTCGGTATGTGACTGTGTCATACGCTCGAACACAATTTCACAGCTGGAACAACCTTAATATTCCAGAGCTACTTATGTAATTTCAGAATAGGATTGGAGCACACTTAACATGAACGCTATCGTTTCAAAATTAGATAAGAAAATATACAGAACTTCTGTTATTGAGAAAGTATACTGAACTTCTGTTGTGGAGACCAAAGTCTGAAAACTGTTGCAATGTATAACACTCTCACCTATATTTTGAACGATGACTATTCCTTGCCACAGGTAGTGTGTTTCTAAATGTGTCCAGCTACCTAAGTGTGTTCAAAACATTCTTTTGAATGTTATATTACTTTTATAAATTTTATATATAGGGCACTTTTGTTTGAAAATTTTCTTTCCGATTCCATCTCATCTTACAAAGAGAGAGTTGAAATTTACTAATGAAGTTGTACAGTACATGGAATGTGTGTGTGTGTGTGTGTGTGTGTGTGTGTGTGTGTGTGTGTGTGTGTGTGTGTGTACAAACCTTCTGAACTTCTGATAAATAATTGAACACTTTGGAACATCACACCCAGGTCAGGCGAAGAAGAAGCTGCTTGTGAAAAACGTTGTACTATAATTTGATACATTTGAACATGGGCCATAGTTTTTACCTACTCCTCAAAGAAGACCAATGTTCTCTCCACTGGAGAGAGCACAGATATCCAGACTATGGACAAATTTATTGCCTACTTTTGCGAGTCTGTCTAGAGTTGCTTCATTACCCTCCCTCCCCCACCCCAAAAAAAGAAATTTCCTAGTGTGTAATTGGCATCCTTAGGCACTAATGCTACAACACGACCATCCGTATGCCCCTTGCCGCTGATCCATTGTTAAGACAGCTCAGTCTTAAGAAACACTTTGAGAAGCAGATGTGTGCTCGGTGGTGTTCCATTCTTTTGAAAACTGAAATTTTTCGCAATCGTATAGGAAGTCAGTTTATCACCAATATAGGTGACTCATAGGAATTGAATTCAGTATGGTTTGAGACAACAACACAAATCAACTGTACAAAACATCAGACATGGCTTCCACACCGTTAGCAAGGTTTATGGACTAATGCGGACGACGCACATAACAACTGGTTTCTTGAAACATCAGATGCCGTATGCCATCGCCATCGCCGACTGCTTTCAGGTGTAGGAGGTGCCATTCTGTACTCCCAACTGAATTTACAGAGGAGAGGAGGAACTCAATTCCATATGCTGGAACGCCAAACATCAGCCCAGTCAGACATCATCTGACTGGGGAGAAATTACATGTGGTGCTCCCAAGGTTCCATACTAGGTCCAGTACTGTTTCTTGGGTATATTAATGACCTGTCATCTGTTACATTACTAGATGCTAAGTTTGTCTTATTTGCAGATGATACAAACATTGCAATACATAGTAAATCAAATACAAATTTAGAAAGTCCAGCTAATGAAATTTTTACTGACATTAATAAGTGGTTCATAGCCAATTCACTGTCATTAAACTGTTTAAAAGACCCACTACATGCAGTTCAGACCTTCCAAGAGATTTCCTTCTGGTGTCTGTATAAAATATGATGACATGGAAATAGGAAAGTTGAGTGTATGAAACTCTTGTGATTACAACTTGATAATAAATTCAGTTGGGAGCAACATACTAACGAACTGCTAAAGCGCCTAAATAAGTCTGTGTTTGCAATGCGAATGATGTCACACATAGGAGATATAAATATTTAAAAAAACTGCCATATATTGCTTATTTTCACTCCATTATGTCATATGGTATCATATCTTGGGGTAACTCCACAAACAGAGAAAATTATTTTAGAGTAAGGAAGCGTATAGTAAGAGTAATGAGTAGTGTAAACAGAAGAACATCATGTTGAACCCTATTCAAAGAATTTGTCATATTAACCAGAGCTTCTCAGTATATTTATTCCTTAATTAAGTTTGTTGTAAATAATACATCTCTTTTTCCAACTAACTGCTTAGTACACAGTATCAATGCTAGTAATAAGAACAATATACATAGAGATTTAAAATCTCTTACTCTTGCGCAGAAAAGAGTCCAATATTCAGCAATGCATATTTTCAATAAGTTACCAGCAACCATTAAGAGTTTAGTTTCAAACAAGGCACAATTTCAACATTATAAGTTTAAATTTAATTCATGTACATACTTTTACTGTTTATTGACTGAGGATCATTAAAATTAATTAAACTCAAGTTTTTGTAATAACATTTTTGTAATGTGTTTATCTGAAATATTCCACACCCAGGAGGATTCCCTCTTTTATGGTTCTATGGAATGAATAATCTAATCCAATCTAATCTAATCTCCAACGCCATTTTCCGCTGTGTTACCACCATCTCCACTGGGCGTTGCGAGTTAACGATTTTAATGAGGAAATTCGTTCTTAATTTAGGCACAAATCGTGGACAAATATCCAAAAACAGGTATTAATGCTCATATCTATTTTATAATGTTCCTCTTATCATACTGTTACTATCCTAAAAACATGGTTGAACGCCTAACCAAAATTTTCAGAGCAACTACAAAAACATCCTTCCTCTATGGAAATAAGTTATCGACTCTCGTAATTTGTGCGCAGACTCAACGAACAGCTTCCAGAGCCTGAACTGCCCTCTTTCCTGGTTTACCAAGGCTCAGTCCAGTTGGAGTTGTTTCTGAGTTCGGATAATTAGGTACTTCTTCCGCTCAACCATTCATAAACCTTGTAATGAGTTTTCGCATTCTGCCAAATAACGGGTTCCCGGAAAGGCGCACAAACTATGTAAGAATACAGTAATGACATGATTTCGTTGATATGCTCGCGTACAGTGTGATTCTGTAAGAGCGTGCTAAAATGTAACATGACGTAGACAGTGCTCCACTGAACAATTTGAGGTAGAGCTCCGGGGTCTGGAGAAAAGAGTCAGCATAAGGAGATATGGGAGTAAACTTGTCTACTGCTTTGTCTAGCATTACTGTTTACCATCTTATTTCAACTAACATGAGTACAAGTTTACATTTACTGCCCTGTTTATTTAAATGTAGGTTCTTTATTTCCTGCAAGGAAACAAGGAGGGTGAGTCTGATTAGTAGGAGGTCATGATGCAGCTTTTGTTTCCTTTACATGTCCGTAAGTTGGCTCTGCTGTGTCGTTGATTCATAGCAAGTTCCGTCGCGGGACATTGTAAATACACTACTGGAAATTGAAATAAGAACACCGTGAATTCATTGTCCCAGGAAGGGGAATCTTTATTGACACATTCCTCGGGTCAGATACATCACATGATCACACTGACAGAACCACAGGCACATAGACACAGGCAACAGAGCATGCACAATGTCGGCACTAGTACAGTGTATATCCACCTTTCGCAGCAATGCAGGCTGCTATTCTCCCATGGAGACGATCGTAGACATTCTGGATGTAGTCCTGTGGAACGACTTGCCATGCCATTTCCACCTGGCACCTCAGTTGGACCAGCGTTCGTGCTGGACGTCCAGACCGCGTGAGACGACGCTTCATCCAGTCCCAAACATGCTCAATGGGGGACAGATCCAGAGATCTTGCTGGCCAGGGTAGTTGACTTACACCTTCTAGAGCACGTTGGGTGGCACGGGATACATGCGGACGTGCATTGTCCTGTTGGAACAGCAAGTTCCCTTGCCGGTCTAGGAATGGTAGAACGATGGGTTCGATGACGGTTGGATGTACCGTGCACTATTCAGTGTCTCCTCGACGATCACCAGTGGTGTATGGCCAGTGTAGGAGATCGCTCCCCACACCATGATGCCGAGTGTTGGCCCTGTGTGCCTCGGTCGTATGCAGTCCTGATTGTGGCGCTCACCTGCACGGCGCCAAACACGCATACGACCATCATTGGCACCAAGGCAGAAGCGACTCTCATCGCTGAAGACGACACGTCTCCATTCGTCCCTCCATTCACGCCTGTCGCGACACCACTGGAGGCGGGCTGCACGATGTTGGGGCGTGAGCGGAAGATGGCCTAACGGTGTGCGGGACCATAGCCCAGCTTCATGGAGACGGTTGCGAATGGTCCTCGCCGATACCCCAGGAGCAACAGTGTCCCTAATTTGCTGGGAAGTGGCGGTGCGGTCCCCTACGGCACTGCGTAGGATCCTACGGTCTTGGCGTGCATCCGTGCGTCGCTGCGGTCCGGTCTCAGGTCGACGGGCACGTGCACCTTCCGCCGACCACTGGCGACAACATCGATGTACTGTGGAGGCCTCACGCCCCACGTGTTGAGCAATTCGGCGGTACGTCCACCCGGCCTCCCGCTTGCCCACTATACGCCCTCGCTCAAAGTCCGTCAACTGCACATACGGTTCACGTCCACGCTGTCGCGGCATGCTACCAGTGTTAAAGACTGCGATGGAGCTCCGTATGCCACGGCAAACTGGCTGACACTGACGGCGGCGGTGCACAAATGCTGCGCAGCTAGCGCCATTCGACGGCCAACACCGCGGTTCCTGGTGTGTCCGCTGTGCCGTGCGTGTGATCATTGCTTGTACAGCCCTCTCGCAGTGTCCGGAGCAAGTATGGTGGGTCTGACACACCGGTGTCAATGTGTTCTTTTTTCCATTTCCAGGAGTGTATGACACAACATGATGCTGGTTCACCACATCACTTCAGTGTGGAAGACCGCAGCAATCTCTGTGCTGTATTTTCTGGTCGCTGGATTGGAAGGGGAGGCCCTATTCCATGGCCTGCGAGGTCACTTGAACTGAATCCCCTTGATTATTTCCTATATGGATATCTGATGTCACTTGTGTGTGAGACCCCAGTGGATATGGAGATGGAATTAGTTGCCACAATTGTAGCTGCCTGTGATTAGAAACACACCAGGGATGTTTGTCAGGGTGTGTCAGAATCTGGTTCGCCGATGTCATGCTTGCACAGAGGTTGATGGCATCAGTTTCAGCACATTTTGTGAGATAAAGTTAAAATGATATGTTCACTGTGTCAATGACGGTATCTGCGGTTAAATGTAACTAATGTAAATAAAAAATTACACAGTAAAGTGATTTTATTTCTATTATCTCCTTAAGCTGGCTTCTCCGACCCCAGGTAATCCAATTGTTTCACAAAATTGATTTCGTACAGCACACATGACCTACAACATGACTGCACGTCATTACACATTCCAACATCTTTAATAAATTAATTTTTTAACTTCTTTTAACTTGATTCGTCATGAACATTCTTCATTAACACCACCCCAGAGGTACAGATGTACAACGACTGTCTATAATTAACCAAATACAACACGAAATTATAAAGAATGTTCCAAATTACTTTCGGCATTATAAGGCATATTTTTGTTGTTAGAAAAATGTTTTATGATTGTCTGACAATTAGGCACATGGCTTCTGTGGCATATGAGCAACGTCATATTTTTGTAATGGGCATGTACTCATTAAACAAGATTGAAATTATCAAGTTTCAAAAAAGTTTATACCGCCTCACCATATACGTTCAGACTAGAACACGTAAATACTGTTTCTATTTGAAAGTAATAGACGAAATATTACTACAATCGTAGTATTAAGACTGAAAAATTTCAATCAACAGGTTGATGTACCTCTTAGCATTCGATGCGAGCGTGCGTGGTGGCATGACATACGACGACCGCATACCATGGAATCGTGAACCTTGAACTACATCTCGTCTCAGCAGTTTACAGAATGGCGTCCTCCCTCCCTCCCCCCCCCCCTCCCCTCCTCCCCCACCCATCACACACCTCCACCACAGAAAAACGATTACAAGAATTTGCCTAAAAATCAGTCTAGCAGTAAGGCCAAGGGGTTAGATAAATTTCGAACCTGTGTCTCCGATACGTTACGCTGATGCCAAAGGACTTTATCTAATGTAGCATACATGTGGGTTATTAACTTTTTTTGGTTCCTTGTATATTTATCAGCTTCCGTGGGACTACGAGAGTAACTCCAATAAGCAATGTGTTGTGCTGAGCGGAACGTTTGTCAGAATAGTACGCAGACAGAATTCTGAACCTCATTGGGTGTCCATTCACAAGTAAATAGTAACATTTAATTTGTTGGACGCTGCTTCTTTAGCTCTAATGACGTATTATCGCCTATTATTTACGGTTAACGACAGCAAACCTGACACTGTAATAGTTTTCCCTCTTATTACTTGCTTTAACTTACGCCTTGCGTGTTAGTGTTACTTCAGTCTAAAAGTCGTGAAACAGCCTTGTCTGAGCGGAGACGTTAATTTCATGTCTTCATCATCTGCCCAGCACACACTGCAGAGTACGATACACGATACGCCACCCTAATGAAGCCCGTTAACAGCAAATTGAACGCGACTACCGTCCTTATTTGGTTTACGACTCCGCTTTCCTCGCCTTCCCTACCTCATCGAAGGCCTGCGAATCGTGTGAGTGGACGTTTGTGCAACAGGCAGTCGTTTTAACGTATTAACCTGATGATAACCCCGTTTATGAAACATTTCAAGAAGCTAATGCCGTAAGTCTAACCTGGGGAAAATTTTAGGCATCATAATGTGAATCAGTTCGATAAAATATGGCAAGCGTATTTGCTGAGTTGAAAAGCATACTGGAAGTGAATATTACCCAAGAGAAAGAATCGTTTCTCTTCTTATCCACTGAAAATCAGTATACACAGAAAGGCAATACTGAGCCCCTCCGAGGAATTTTCATTTCGCTGAGGCCTGCAACGCAGACAACGTCATAATGTGACATTTTATAATGCATAATACCAGGTAAAACGCAAGTATGTCAGTATTGTTTCTTCTTTACTAAAAGCTTGTTTCGGTTATAGTTCCATTCACAAATAAGCTTGTAGATGCTGCAGGTAATCGTCTACTTATGTTAATAAAAACTGTATATGACGGTCAGTTTACACATACACATACCTATGCTTGGAATCAGCAGTAAAGTCTACTGTATGCGATTCTAGATCGTTCTAAGACCCGTACGTTCTATTTGTATACAATTTTTTCGTGAAACACTTTTCGCAGTTAGAATGATGGTTTATTTTCGTCCTTCCTTTATGTTTACTTTGTAATCTCTGCTAGTGCGACACTGCCTAACGGTTACTGCTGAGTGGTGCTCTGACACACAGCATCCCAAACGAACAAACCAGTTACGACTAGCGTCGAACTGTGTGCGTCTGCTTTCATGCCCCACAGATAATTCGCTGCAGATAATAATCTGTAGCTATGATAATGCAGTCAAATAGACTAGGCATTGGTTAGAATTGCACAGCAATATACATTGAAAGAAAAATGATTAATTTAGTACGAAGGGTACTCTTCTAACGTCTGTAATCGATTTCTACGATTGAAAATTGCGTTGAATATCGTTTATTAAAATACAGATACATTATACCCTTATCAATTGCAGTAAAGTTACGTTGAGAGCGTTACAAGAATGGTGGCAAAATCCCCTGATTACATTGGTATCAAATATACGTGAAATATTTATCAGCTTATTACAGTTAAGAGTTCAATATGATGATTCACAAATTACCACATGCGATACAAATAATAGTAACTCAAACTCTTCCTGTTCTCAGCTCCCGTAAATCTAGCGGAAATAGAATCCCAATCTGGAGCACATTCACACCTCCCGAAATATAAAATCCCTTCAAAAGTTGAAGTAACGTAGCAGCTGTTCACCACATAGAATCTATCATCTATACCTCAAAATTGCACAAGCTACCACAGAAATGTATGTCTTCTTCCAGCACTTGACAAAAAGGTCGGAGAATCGCTCCCTTGAGCTCTTCGCTCAAGAAGTCCCAGTCTGCATTTGACACCCATAATGTTCCGCTACTGTCCTGGCTTAAGGCCATCCCACCAAAAAGTACATCATCCTTCAACACTACAGACATGACTTGGCTTAACATAACCACTTTCCACCACTAAATTTATATTTTACAGCAATATTTAAATAAAGAAGTGTTATAAACCTTCGGTCACACTCATAAAATTCTCAATAAACATACATGCAGGTTTATTCATAAATAAATAACCAAGTATACTTGTACAGATGCGCTCACGTTAAGTGACAACGAATTGTCGCTAAACATTATTTAAACAATTATTTATGCCTTATTGACAGAAGCGTCTTTTCGTTCATTTTCCATTTGTGATGTCCGCTTACAAAAGCGATTAAGCACTTTTAAATTAGCACAGTTCTTGCTGTCAATACTTAAATAAAGGTACTAGGAAAATAGGAAACTATTCGTTAACTACTAACACAAGTATGACAATATGAGATGTTGCTTTTGTGTTCAGTTGCTGAGAAAATGTGATTAATATGATGTTCTGACAAACATTTGCATAATGATACACATGTAAGAGACATGGTAAATCATTAAATAAAATAGATAGATTTTTGACTAAAGTTCAGTCTTGATCACATCATGTATGTTTTAATGATATAGGTAACCGGTTTCGGTTCTTTCTACAAAACCATCCTCAGACCCATGGCTCCCTTAGGATGTTTGACTACGTAGCAGCGAGGAGAGCTCCGCCTACCATCCTAAGGGGGCCATGTGCCTGAGGATGGTTTTGTAGAAAGAACCGAAACCGGTTACCTATATCATTAAAACATACATGATGTGATCAAGACTGAACTTTAGTCAAAATGTAACAATTAATTGATCACTGCTTTCGAAAAATGTTTACCACACAAATTGATAGAGATACACAGTTTTCAGGAATGAAAAATGTAGTGCAAAGCTGTCATCTGAGATATCGTTTGCTGAAATAGCATGAAGCGTTTACAAGTTGTTAATTCAGATTATTAATTGTGAAAATGTTTGTTTGCTTTGGAATATTAATTTCTTTAGTTTATTGATGCTGAAATATTGTTGTGTCATTGGATACGCATAATTTGTCTGAGAGAACAAATGTATTCAGATTTGCTTGATTACTTGATGTGATTTGTTATAGACCGTCAAAGACCTGAAACGGAGCCATCTTTAATATTGTCTGACAGCCCACTATGTCTCGAAACATTTTCTCCAGCACATAGGCCATCGATCGAAGGTCGCCAAGACTGTTCTTACTGAGATTTTTGTATATTCGGTAAAGCTGCAAGTCTTTCTATCTGACGTGCTCGTATCCGTCACCTAGCCGGTATCCGAAACTACCGTGGCGCAATCTGAGACCTAGGTAGGCTAGCATTCATATTACCTCGTACCAATACTGGGTAGACTATTAGCCGGTCTAAATGTGTGTGGCGTTACACATTTCCACTTAATGAGACTCATTAGCTCACTAACTTAGCACATTAAATAAAGTAAAATTTAATGCACATAACGTAGTAAATACATACGTAACGTACGAAATGGAACACCGTACTTGCTTGTCAGAACAGTTGCGTAAGTATCTTCGTGGTGGTTTGTGAAACAGCATGTACCTCCTACACCATGCCATAACATCTTACGAGCATGCATTTAACAAATTCAACACAAATTGCAAAAATTATGGCATATTGATTAAATGCCCAGTAAACACATCACTTTCATGTAACTTCCAAGTCAGCCCTAACTTTCCAAAAGTTTGTAGCGCGTATGCTCTCGTTTGGTAGCAGCTTTTACTTTAACAACATCCAGGCACTTCATAATAACCAGCACAACACACGATCAGTGTTCTGGCGTTGAAGTTTACATAGTTAGCAGGCCAGCCACTTCTTCCGAGATTCAAGACCCCGTCAGCCTCGCACTGAGCCCAATACATGCATCAAAACAACAGTCACTGTCAGTGCTGAAGGACGATAGCTGACGAAATACGAGTGTGATTCAATTACCAATAATCACATCTCGTCCCGAATCGCCATAGATCAGACACTGAGGGCCCTTCCTAGTGCAATAGATACATTCACAAACAGGACAACAAGCAGCAACTGATTTATAATACAAGAAAAACCCTTAATTCAGCTAGACTTTACGAAGGCTCTGTCCATGACTCCCCTAGAAAAACTTCTCTCGTGCCATGAAATTTGTTCGACACCATAAATCAACTACATTTTATCATTTCTCTACAATTTTACAGTGCATATTTAGGAACTTTATAATTAATACTACCATGTGCAGAAAAAGCCCATTTAGCTTTCATTTAAACTCAGTTCGTAACTGGATTATTATCCATCGATGTCTTATTCGCTTCCCACGCCCGGGTTCCCGGGTTCGATTCCCGGCGGGGTCAGGGATTTTCTCTGCCTCGTGATGACTGGGTGTTGTGTGCTGTCCTTAGGTTAGTTAGGTTTACGTAGTTGTAAGTTCTAGGGGACTGATGACGATAGATGTTAAGTCCCATAGTGCTCAGAGCCATTTTTTGTCTTATTCGCATAATAAAATTCTCTCCCATTGAATCATTTTCACGAACTTTGTACCTGCGAAATTTTACATACGTAAATCTGTTCTAAAACCCTTACAGCACAACGTGTGTTGTACAATTAGTCAACGAAATATACCTCCAAACGTTTCTTGTACTTTGCACATAGCTACACAATCTGCTCCCACAAGCAGCTACGATTTTAATGAGGTCTGATGACCTCGACGTACGAAATTTTGTGCGAACAGTAATTACAAATAAACTACATATATCACGCTGGAATAACAAGGTACTATAAGTAACACATAAATAACCCTTTGAAATTTCCCCCCCCCCTTCCCTCCCCCTTCCCCCCCCCCCCCCCCCCGCAGCACATCTTACGTACAGTACTACTCATATTTCTCACTTACCCAAATAGCGGAATAATGTTCTGCCAATCTCAGCGCACCAAGAGTCGTGCGACTAATTTCGACTTCCTCCTTGCATTACGTTGTGCTTCGATACGTCTTACGTGCTTGTTAAAGTCGTTAATACGTTACACAAGCAGAAACAGTCTCCAGAATTCTCACGTACTACACATAGAATTACACTTATGTCCATATTTATATCTAAACACACTCCATTCTTCGTGCATAAAGTGCAGCTCTGCGACCGAGTCCTCTCACATTTATTCCGCCAGTGTGCGTATCTATTGAATCTCACTCTATTGCGTTTTTTCACCTAGCCAAATTCGTGCCCTCTTTTCTCGTTTACCAGCGGACTCTTGAGTTCACAGGCAAGATATGTGATAACAGCTGGAGCCCATTTTTAGGTTCGAGAAACGCACACATCCTTTCCTCATTGACATCGCTTATTTCACTTACAGGCTGCCAATTTTTAATTTCACCACTTCCCAAACATTAAGCCCTCAGATGTGTAGTTTCAACATCCTTTCCTTTTTCCTCCATATTTGCGGTCCATACTATAACTTCAAAACAAACCCAATCTCGTTATTCATTTCTAGATTCTCCTGCTCTACCTCCAATTCACTATAGGGTTTAAATCACCCGCAAAAACCATCATTTCTTCACGTAAGCATCAAATATACTTTTCGGTTCCTCTGAATTAACATCAGTACCTGCAACATTCTCACAATCAACCACACAGCTCAGAAGCTCTTCTCTGCCAAAGCACTACAGACTTAATCATACTTAAGTCTATTAACAACTGCTGATAAGTCATAGGATTCATTACTTAAAACATCCATTATATCTGTCGATACGGAAATCACCACCAATTAATCTGTCAGCCACCGCCGATACTCCATATAATTTGCCACTATTGCATCATTCCACATTAGAATTCATAGTAGACTCGAACTGCCCGAAACTCGAATCTGCCTCTATCTCTGTTACATGTTCTTTACTTTCAGACGCCACCGCCACCTTATGTTTTAGCACACCGTCTAACACAATTTCACATTCATCTTTCCATGTCAACTCATAGTTCATACTTTCATCAAGAGCAATCTGTTCACTCCCATCAATAGAAATAAATGCACAAAAGTATTCCTCCAGTATATCTAAATCAGTATCTTCAGTCTTCGAACTTCAACACCTGAAACATCATCTGTATCTCCCTTTAACAATAAACCACCCACATAGGCTAATACATCATAAAATACGTCATCAGATGACAAGATTATTGCCGCCATCAGAAATACCTTCACACACTTCCGTGGAGACACCACAAAACGCATGTCCAGCTGATGTGATTGCAGCTTCGTCGCCTTCACAGATACCTTCATCTAAATATTCCGACATAAAATCATCTACTTTACTTTCGCCTACTTACTATAATTGTTTCTACTGACTAGTGCCTCATTAGAACTCCATCTCCAACAAATTCAGATCCACCACAACCTCTCTTCTGATCCCAGAATATTTTAACAAACATAAATTCATTCCATCATTCATTTCCATACACCAAATTAAATTTTCAGCCCCATAACCTTGTTATCAAATTTGTCCACACATTTTACAACCCTTCTTCCATCCTCTTTATGATTTCGCTGCTAATATCCCATTTTATTCTTAGTTTTTATAACTTCTATGTCCAACATTTGTGGCTTCTTTGCAGGATTTACAACACCAATAGAATTTTCAAAATAACGTGTACTTTTCTAATATCCCGACCTCGTTTTCTGGCGTTGCATTTCGTGAAACTCCACCCCTCAAATCTTCGTTCCCGATTTAGATTTTCGTTATGAAAATTCCCGTTTCAATTTTCGCCTGATAACTGTTTTGGTGATTGTTGTAATTCCCATTCTGGTGACTATTATGTGGCTTGAATTTCAACGCATGTTCTAACTTCTCTATAACATCTGAACACTCGTCAATGGAATTTGTCAGAATGTATACGAAATTCAATTCTAAAAATTACGGTAGTCGTCTCTTGAGCGCCATAAACTTCATCAACACTCCCAGTGGACGATTTATATACGTCGACTTAGCTAGTTCACGCACATAAAAGTCCCACATCGACCCGCTACCATGTCAGGAAGTAGGTCCGCTTTTGCTCGGGAAACTATTTTCAAACACTTTGAAAGTAGTAATAAAAGACTAGTTAAATTTGTTCATGATTGTACGTTGTCCTCAATATGTCTTTCAACGAATTTGATCTTTGCCTCTTCCGACATTCTTACAAGCAGAAAGAAAATCAACTAGATGGTATTTTCCATCGTTTGCAAAACACTTTTTCGTGCATGAATTTACCCGTGGAAACGGTATCAAATTAGTAGTGTGACTCGCTGCTAAATAATTTAGCCAGCCACGGTAGCCGAGCGGTTCTAGGCGCTTCAGTGCGGAACCACGCGTCTGCTAAGGTCGCAGGTTCGAATGCTGCCTCGGGCATGGATGTGTGTGATGTTCTTAGGATAGTTAGGTTTACTTAGTTCTAAGCGTAGGGGAATTATGACCTCAGCTGTTAAGTCCCATAGGCCTTACAGCCATTTGAACCATATGAAATGATTTAATTTTACCCTCATTTCTTTAAACTACTGTTCATGTTGCATAGCTTCATTGTTTAATCTTAATTCGAAATATTTTCTACTATTAAGTGCCTCCTTTTCACGATCTGCCACTGTACCTGAAAAATTGTTAACAGGTTTATTGGCCACGTCCTCAAGCACGTTTTGCCTGTGCACACATATATTCACGTCGCTGTCTAGTTAACCCTGTATCTTTTCCAATTTGTACCAGAAATCTTTTTCGCCTCTGTCGACTCTTGTGTAAACCAGACTCCTCAAATCTTATACCAACATATTACCCTTATAGCTTCTAATTATGAATCAACTGTTCCTTCTATAACAGATTTAATTTCTTTCAAATCAGCTTTTACACTTTCTGCCACACTGTTCTCTACTGAACCTATCTCTGTTTCTATTGGGCCTTCGTCTGTACCAAGTACCCCAATTTTAGAGTTCAAATTTGTCGGAATTTTATTCAACCGTGCCACTGCGCTATCCGCAGTTACATCTTTGTTCTCTGATTTCGAGCTACCTGCCGGACTAATATCATCTCTATCAAAACTACTACGTTCAGATTTTGGACATCCTGGACCACACATTATCTGCCCCAAACAAGTTGGGTGATTGCTTAATAATTGGAAGTCCCATTACTGACGATTACACTGTGCGTTCACACATACTTATCAGTTACTCTCTCTACTTCTGCTGTACTGCTGCTGCCCTGACTGTCGATGCTGATGAACTTGAAGTCGCCGCCGGTGGCCCGTGTTGCCGTCTGACACCGGAAGTAACTCTTAAACCACTGCTTGCCAAATTCTACAAAAGGTGAATTGAGAAAAAAAGGCCGCCTCTGCCGCTGTGACGCCGTGGAGATCACCGGTGGTGCTAGCCGCTGCAGAATCGAACTCAGACGTCTCTATGTAGTCTTCTTTTCCTCTCTCGAGGTTTCGCAGCGAACTTCACCACACCTAGATTTGGCTTCCGATTCTCATCCACGCAACTGCTGCAAAATCTTAAGCTCGGAGCCCACATGCAAACAGGCTACCGTTCAATAGATTTGGAACCTGGGTCAAAGTTGGAATTACAGCTGTAATTCTATAAGGATTAGACTCATATCCCGGACAAGAGAACCCAATTTGCGACGGTTCCCCAGCAGTTATTGCTGAGTGGTAGCTCTTCCAAGCAGCACCCCATATGAGCAGTTGAAACTTTATCTGATATTGCTTGTACCTTAGGTACTTGGACTACTCACGGCTCTGTTTAAAAATAATATCTCAATGTCGTCAAAGGGCAGAGCCACGTTCGTTTGTTTTTGTACCCTACAACTAATTCGCTTCAAATAATAACCTGTAGCTCTGATACTGCAGTCAAATAGTCCATGCATTGGCTGTAACTGCGAATTAGTAAATTACACAGAGATAAATAATGAAAGACAATCGATTAATTTAATAACAAGGTATCTTCTCTAACGTCTTTAATTAATTTAGATGAGTAAGAATTATGTTGAATAATGTTTAATCAAGAAATTCCATCTGAAATGCAAAGGAAGTGGTCCTCAGATATTCTTTTAAAACACACGCATATAATACCCTGACGAAATGGAGTAAAGTTACATTGAGAGCGTTACGAGAATGATAGAAAAATTCCCCAACTACAGTTACCAAAGATACGAGAAAACTAAGTCTATTTCGTGATCACAACACATAAAATATTCATCATCTCAACGCAGCTCAGGGTTCAACATGATGATTGAGATATTAATACAGGGAATACGAAAAATAGTAACTCATACTCTTCCTGTTCTCAGTTCCGTAAATCAATCGGATAGAGTTAAGAGCCCTACTCAGGAACACTTTCAGACCTCTAAAATATGAAACCCTTTAAAAAGTTAAAGTTTTGTGGCAGCTGTTCACCACCCAGAATCTATCACCTATTCGTCCAAATCACGCACGTCACGACAGGCACGTCTGTCTTCTTCCGGTATTCGACCTAAAGTGTGTAGAATCGCTTCCTTGAACTCTGCTCTCGAAAATATCAGCCTCATTTTGTTCCTGAAGTATTCTGCTACGGTTTACTTTTCTATTGGTTGAAGGCCATCCCCACCAAAATATTGTCCTTAAGCTCTACAACACGACTTAACTAATACATTACAACAATGTTTAAGCAAAGAAACGTTATAAACATTCGTTCACACTCAGAACATTCACAATAAATATAAATACAAGTTTATTCATTTATGGATAAACCAGTATTCTTGGGCAGGTGCGCTCATGTTAAATTGTCATTAAATATTATTTAAACGATTATTTATGCCTTATTGACCGATGCGTCTTTCGGTTCTCTTTCCACGGTGGTGCTAACACATGCGATTGAGCACTTTTATATTACTACAGCTTGTTAACAGACGTTGCGTTCAACATTTAAGTAAAGTTACCAGCAGAATAGTAAACTGTCCGTTAAATAACTACACAAGTATGACAAAATGACTGTGTTTATTTGTTGTGTAAATGAGAAAAATATAATTTTCTGAGAAACATTAGCATAACAAAATAGATATAAAAGCCGCAGTAAATCAATAAATAAAATAGCTATGATTGCTGTAGTGGAATGTTATCATCTGAGATATCGTTTGTTAAAATCGTATGAAGCACTGAACAGTTGTCAATTCAGATGTTCACTGTGAAAATCTTTATTCGCTGTAAAGTATTACCTTCTGTACTTTTAGACATTTAATTATCTTTGTGTCATTGGATGCACCTGATTTATCTGAGGTAGCAGATTTATTCAGATTTGCCGTAGTACTTAACGTGAATGTTATAAACTATATGAGAGCTTTAACGTAACCGCCTTTAAGATTGTCTGACACTGCTAAGTCTCGAAGCATTGTCTCCACCACAAAGGCAATGCGAGCGACAGCCGTCAAAGTTTCCCGTACTGAGATTTTCTTTATTTCCGATGACGCTACGAGTCTTTGTACCTAGATTCATTTGTACTGGTCATCTAACCGGAATCCAAAACGTCCGTGGCGTCTCATGAGACCTGGACTCAATAGCATTCAGCCGTACAAGATCATCATCTCGCACGAATACTAAGCGCTCGATTGGCTATCGTTATGCGAGACATGTACCTCAACGTATTAATCTTCCAACGGACAACAGTAGAATGGGGCTTCTAATATGGCCGCATAGTATTTTATAATGTTTTTCGTAATGCTGCGAGCGAAAAGGAAGAGTGATTGAGATTTTCTTAATTTTTGCGCGTATGGCGCCTCGAATTCTTACACTACCGAGAAAATAAGTAGCTAACAACGGAAATCGCGAACTCTAGTCACGATATATTACGGACTAAATACCCAAGGCATGTCTTTCCTGCAGCGCATTTACCTTAGCTGTAGCAAGTGATATTAATTTCCCCACTACAAATTAATAGGTGAGAAAACAAAATGTGTGCACCAAGCGAGAGAATAAGAAAAACTCACATGTGGTTTATGGAATCCAACTATAGTTACTGAACATATATCCAGCCGCCTCGGTTGCACAAAATTTTGTCAACTGACCACGGTTTCGATTGTACTAGGGCAATCTCTACCAGAAAAAAAAGTTACATAACATACATGTAATAAAACCACGATTTAAAACGTCTGAGCATAAGTTTTAAACCATGGTATGGTTACATGTATTCCATATACCTTTCTATTCTGATGAAGATTGCCCTAGTACACTCGAAACTGTGGTCATTTGACAAATTTCGTGCAATCGAAGTGGCTGTATATACGCTCTGTAGTTAAACAACGTACGGTTGCTGGATCACAGCCAATAACATGTTTAAAATTTCAAATTTCTAGCTATAACATTGCGGGATTAAAAAAACGGCAATGTTAGTGTCGGTCAGGTCACTTTGTTTACCACTGCTTGCATTATACTTTGTCAGGATTGTGAGAAACTCGTAACTAAATTAAGCAAGGCGATCTTATATCACCACAACAACATTTAGCAAGTCCAGAAGTAGATTTTCAGGTCCTTTCAAGGGAAACATAGACCTTATACGTATTAATCGAACTCATCGAATTATTTTCGTTTTCTGGGTGATAATGTAGTGTCTGTTTCCAGTGTAGATTGCTTTCAGTAAAGACTGACAGAAATTAATACTGCAAAATAGAAAGTAAGTCCAGAAAGTTAATTAAAACACGACGGAGACAATGTAGAGCTATCATATGGAAAGAAAAACGCACTTATTACTCACGTAGCCGCACATTAACTTGATGAGTTTCTGCATTTAGGACCGTTGAGAACTTTAGACTGGAGAGACAGCAAGAGAAACAGACAGATACACAGAAGGGCTAAAATGGCAGCGAGCGCTTTTGGTAACAAAGTGAGGGGTTCCAAAATTTAGTTTCCCAATTACATGAAACGGAGAGTTTAACGTCTACGTGTGTCAGCAGATTTGGCTTACTGCTGCGACATTGACTTTTCATGCGAAATCATTCAATAACCACCCAGTAACTAGTAACAAATGCTTTTTCACAGTTAATGGCAGAGACAGCATGTATTATTTCGCTATCAGATGGGTAAGGGTCAGGTACATGCAAATAATATCTCTAATCCATATTTTAGCAGTTTGTGCCCTTCACTGCTAACTGGAAAACAACCTTGGCGAATTGAAGATCTAACGATAAAGCATTCATAACCAGTATTAACTTTGGACTCTAGACCAGCAGAGAGAATTGGTTCGAACGGCGAAATAGTTCACAGATTTTCGGTATATGGCTCTTGGTACAATAGATATCAGTATCAGTAGAACAAACTGTTAGTAGACTGTTACCCATGCGTGTATGCAGGAATGTAGGGGAACCATATCTAAAAGTGGTCAGTTAAGTAATAATCTTAATATCTGGGTTGATATTACTAGGAAAACTGCATCTTTTTATGTTTATATTTATTAACCATTATCTACATACTCTGAAGACAATTCTGCTCTTCTACCTTTAAGAAAATCCAAAGAATGTGAAACGCGCGCTCTCTCGTTCACCTGCTCTTAAAGGTACAGAAAACGTGACCAAAAGCTAAGAATTTAGCAAATGTCACAAATGAGCACACTACCACCCTCAAATGAAAAGCACTCTTCGTGCAACCCTCCTCACACTAAATGCACTGTATTGAATTCTCTAGAATTGGCTCCTCGTACTGCTCGTCACATCCTGGACAGAAAGTAACCGACCTCTCTGCCGTTTCTTCAGGTGCATTACGTCCGTTCCGTGTGAAACTGGAAGCTTCGTCAAAATCAGCGTTGTTTACGGAACAGAATGGCAGCTCATTATTAGGTTTATAAGACGAACGTGTTTTCGTTGGTATGTCTCTTGAAAATACGATTGTTGTATGGAGAGAATGTCATGATCTCTGATCGTTTGGCTTGTCGCCGCCTCGTTATTGTTTGTTTAGCTTTCGGTAAAGGCAAGATTTATTATGGAGACACTGTTGTTTCTTCCATGTCCTCATTTCCCAGAAATGAGGCTCATCATATTTCGTGGAAAGTATGAAGAAACCGACAAGATTCATTGCATAGACAACTGTGATGGTGTCGCCTCTTTCAGCTGACACAACCTCCCCAACGAAACATTTTCGCCGCGCAGGATTAGCCGAGCGGTCTAAGGCGCTGCAGTCACGGACTGTGTGGCTGGTCACGGCGGAGGTTCGAGTCCTCCCTCGGGCATGGGTGTTTGTGTTTGTCCTTAGGATACTTTAGGCTAAGCAGTGTGTAAGCTTAGGGACTGATGACCTTAGCAGTTAAGTCCCATAAGATTTCACACGCATTTGAACATTTGAAACATTTTCCTTTTAGACTTATCAGCTTTGGAATCTTGTTAGCAAACAAATGATATTCCTGTCTTCCCAATGTTGCAGATGCTATGAAGTAGAAACTTTTCCACTTCTCCAGAATGAGATTTTCACTCTGCAGCGGAGTGTGCGCTGATATGAAACTTCCTCGCAGATTAAAACTGTGTGCCCGACCGAGACTCGAACTCGGGACCGTTGCCTTTCGCGAGAAAGTGCTCTACCATCTGAGCTACCAACGCACGGCTCACGCCCGGTCCTCGCAGTTTTACTTCTGCCAGTATCTCGTCTCCTACCTTCCAATCTTTACAGAACCTCTTCTGCGAACCTTGCAGAACTAGCACTCCTGAAAGACAGGATACTGCGGAGACATGGCTTAGCCACAGCCCGGGGAATGTTTCCAGAATGAGATTTTCACTCTGCAGCGGAGTGTGCGCTGATATGAAACTTCCTGGCAGATTAAAACTGTGTGCCCGACCGAGACTCGAACTCGGGACCTTTGCCTTTCGCGGGCAAGTGCTCTACCATCTGAGCTACCGAAGCACGACTCACGCCCGGTCCACACAGTTTTACTTCTGCCAGTATCTCGTCTTCTACCTTCCAAACTTTACAAAAGCTCTTCTGCGAACCTTGCAGAACTAGCACTCCTGAAAGAAACGATACTGCGGAGAAATGGCTTAGCCACAGCCTGAGGGATGTTTCCAGAATGAGATTTTCACTCTGCAGCGGAGTGTGCGCTGGTATGAAACTTCCTGGCACATTAAAACTGTGTGCCCGACAGAGACTCGAACTTGGGACCTTTGCCTTTCGCGGGCAAGTGCTCTACCATCTGAGCTACCGAAGCACGACTCACGCCCGGTCCTGACAGTTTTACTTTCCCGCGAAAAGCATAGGTCCCGAATTCGAGTCTCGGTCGGGCACACAGTTTTAATCTGGTAGGAAGTTTCATATCAGCGCACACTCCGCTCCAGAGTGAAAATCTCATTCTGGAAACACTCCCCAGGCTGTGGCTAAGCAATGTCTCCGCAGTATCGTTTCTTTCAGGAGTGCTAGTTCTGCAAGGTTCGCAGAAGAGCTTCTGTAAAGTTTGGAAGGTAGGAGACGAGATACTGGCAGAAGTAAAACTGTGAGGACCGGGCGTGAGCTTTTTCTCTTCTACTACTTCCTTCACATTTTTAAAATATCTCTAAGTTTAGGAATTATTGAAATGCCTACACTGTATTTCTCTGGAGTCCGAAGTGTAAGATGATGCGTTTGGCAGAAATTTTGAGCTCAGTGCTATCCAGCTGCCTTTTTGAACTTATTCAAGCGATGTGCCAACTTGTTAGGCTCTGCCAATTTCATTAGCTGCTTCCTGCTGATACCCTACAATCTAGCATCAAGATCCCTAACGTGGTTTGCTAATTCTTTTTCAGCTCAACTGGGAAAGTCCTGTTTAATGGTCCCAGTGACGTTGGTACAGTTCCCTAAACGAAAATGCAACATATAATCGGAATATTTTGAACATAGCCTAAGTATGTGTATTTTTGACGTGTATTTTGAAAAAGGAGACGCCGAAAACAATGATTTCACTTCACAGCTTTCAGTCATTTCCTTAAAGTAGACTCCGTACCACGTCATGTGCTCTGTTGTATGTGGCGTAAGACATATGCGTAGTGAATAACCGTGTATGCAGTTGTTTTACCTTTGATATGCCTATTCGTCAGTCTTCTAGTCTGTTACGTACCTGCCTATTTTGAGAAATACGAGATAACCTGTCGGTTAAGATCAGAAGATGTTAACATTGATTACCGAAACCGTTTGTCGACAATAAAGGTTGTTATTACCGGTCATTGCAAAGAAGATTAGAGTCTCTAATCAAAAGGTTAACAAAACTAGTCCTCTCTCACAGAAACGTGTGGTATATAGTGCCCCTTAAAGTGAACAGGACTGACAAGCAGTCAGCACGGTCGCTTTCCAAGTAGGTGTGTCAATTACTAAAGGAAAATGTGGACGTTAAACTTTAAATAGACGTAAATTGCTACCAGCAGTGCTAAGAGTGCCACCTGTTAAGAGAGTTTTCTTTTCCCTTTTTTTTAAGTGTTAAAATTCACATTGTATAATATTTCCACAATTTGCGTAAGATATGAAATTAAGGAATTGCTTGAAAAATAGTTCTCACTGTTACAAAACATTACGAGCAAAACAGCAGACCTGTTTATCCAAGATTACATTTTACCGTTACATTCAATTTATACCACTACAAAAGATCAGTCTGAAGGATCTTTAAATTGTCATTCCATCTTTATGAAGGACGTTGAGAAACAGGTTGAAAAGCTTCTAAGGGTACCACTAGAGAGAGAAAATTTTGATACGTTGAACTGTTTCCGAGTTTTTTAGCACCGAATTTAGTCAGTCAGGTCATCGCGGGCGAAAATTCAAGCAGACTGCCAGAGACAGTATCGCTAAACTCGTTCTTCGTTTCGTTTCCTCATAACAAGCAAACGTAACTTCTGCTCACCTAGCTTAAATTTATCACTCTCAAAAAGGGCACATTCTAAATGGTAATGAGCATTTGAACTTGTGCTAACTCACGGACCCACACATCTCTGCGTGTTACAGCATTCTACTCAAACTGAAAGTGCTCTCATTCGAAAAGAGCACGCGACCGCAATCATCATTGGTACACTCCCTATACTCTTGGCACCACTGAAAACGGTTGCGCCAGCATGCGTGTGTCAACGGAGCACAACACACTGGTCGATGTCACACAAAGAGGTCACTTCCATGGTGACGCTATGCTCTGAGGAGAGTGAGATTTAGTGCTTCCAGTCCTCTGAAAGATGATACCAACTACATTTCCTGTTTGACGTGGATTTCTTCTTGTTTGTTACACACTGTATGTCTTCTGCTGCTGCAGATTACCGTGGTCGATAACATCCTCTCCTTCGGCCAGCAGTTCCTGTGGTTCAGAACAGGCTCCCCATACACATGAAACAATAATTTAAGGAACACCTAACTCCTGAACAACAGTCGTCACACTGTGTCCTTACTTCAGTTTCTCGGTCATTCTTCCCCGTAGAGTCATCCGAATTTCGTATCTGGGTCATGATGAAGTCCACCTTAACTGCTCATCGATTGACGCACACTTCTTTTCCCGTTTCTTCAACTGCCTCGTATTGTGCGACCAGCCCCGTCTAGCGCTGACCCTACGAGTATACCATGTGACGTCCAACTCCCTGTGAACTACTAGGAGCCACACGTCGTAAGCAGAAATATTTGCTAATGGCCAATGTGGCACACACACACACGGCATACATTGACAAGAAGTTGCGCCGTAACAACTGACGGCGATCGCACATGTTGGCTGTGGTGAAATGTGGTTTACACAACTCCACACCATCGCCATTCTAAAGTATTTTAACACGGTACAGCTGCTGGATACTAAATCCGATACGTGCAGGAGAATATACAATCAGTCAGGTACCAAAACCTCAGAGAACCCTGACAGGTCAGAACAAATGATAGTACTCGAACTCGTGGGAAGGGGGTTCCTTAAACACAAGTGATGGAACTTAAACTAAATCATGTTACACACTACATTGCAGGCTACAGTCCAGTTTTAAGGTAGTTCAATCTTTTTCCACAGCAGTTTCGTTAAGATCAAGTACTTTAAGAGATGGGACAGCCAAATTCAAGGTCTTACAATGAATAAGCTATTAAGTAGTTAGCAAGATTGAATCCGCCTCTTCCATTCAAGATGTTACTGAATGGATTAAATCTCTCATACATTTTCTTTCCCGATAATATATTTACTGGTGAACATACGAACCAAAGTTTCGTTGGCAACAACTCGGTCTAGTACGTTTGCAGCATTTCGCTCTCTACGCGAAGTGAAGGGCAGCTCATGATAAATGGTGAATGGAGGTACCGACGCAACCAGCACGGCAGATTTCCAGTGACACTAATATACGCCATCCCTCTCTTCTCTTGCAGTACAATGGTTCTTCCGATGTTTCCACATTCTAGCCACTTACCGATAAGTGTTCCATGTCTGTAAGGAGAACCTCCCCGTTCGTACGCCCAACCGGGCATTTTACTCCACCGAACCTCCTCGACACAGGCATGGAGGTCACCGACAGGCTCAGGATCAAGGATTATGTTTATTGGGAACAGTCGAATTACAACTTAAAGCCCAATGTATTTTATAATCGCAGATTGTGTTAAAGAATGTATCACCTAGCGACACAACCTAAGATAGTTGAATGCACGAAAGCAGTACTGTTGGCACGAAGTGGCTTCTACGATGCGCAGTACAGTAACTTACGCTGCACATGCATAGACATGTGTCGGTAAGGCAGATTGTACTAACATGTCATGTTTTAATGCGAAAACACCCTTACAACTTTTCATTCTTCACCTTAAGCTAGCAGATTAATTTGTTGGAATCTGTTACGTGCAATCTTCAACTTACCATGTAATTCTTCATTTGTGTGGCCATACTGTACGTATTGATTTACAATTCCTGAGGATATTTTCATTCTGTCCATGCAGCTACGAGCAAATTCAATTTTTATTTCAGCAGACACATCCACGAGTTGGCGGTAAAGCATCGTCAGTGGGCGTGCTTGCCGCTTGGTTTCTCACCTACATCGGGAAATGTCGTCTGCTAGCACATCTTTGGTGTTTTTCTCCATTAGACATCGATACTTGTAGTTAATTTTTAGTTACTCTGCAGAACTATGCATTTATTACGCAGCAGACTTTTTCGCATACCACTGTCTGATGTTCATTTTTATACTGCGTATGCGGAGGAGTATTTTGTGTAGAACGTAAGGAAAGCATAGTTCTGCAGAGTATATAAAATTATATTACAAATATCAGTGTCTAAGGAAGAAAAACATCAAAGTTGTGCCAACGGACGGCATTTATCGATGTAGGTGAAAAACCCGGAGGAAATCACCACCACTGGCAATGGCTTGTCTCAATATAGAGAAACGTATCTGCTGAAAAACATGCATTTTCTTGTAGTTGCAATGACAGAACGAAACTACCCTCAGGAATTCTACTTACCGTATTTATAATATAACGCTTTTGACACCCGAAACGAAAAGAAAGGCGCCGTGACGTGCTACAATTCGAATAAACACTACTATACACTAATTTCTCGTCACTACAGCTCTTCTCTTTTTAGTTTTGATAATGCGACACTCTCTCTAAAATGTGCTGCCGTAGACTTCTGAAGTAACAGTCTATGCTCAAGAATAATCGCTGAGAAAGTTTTCCACATCCAGGCCCCGAACTCACACGCAACCTCATTCCCACCTCCGTGTTATGGGCAACGATGCTTTTTCAATATATTATGGAGCCTGGTTTCTGTTTGATGGTGAATATGTTCTAGCGTGTATACGTCGCGTGTTTTCAAATAGGTGGTATGTCCTGCAAATGCCATAGCTCGCCACAATACCTCCGAGAAACTAGTCCACTCCGTTACATAATTAATTACGCCCTTTAT